>NC_132876.1:59670711-62490084 GCF_048164855.1 Canis lupus baileyi
CGGCCAAACTCCCGAAAGGACTGAAGCATACGCATGGCTGGATCTGGGAGCAGCTTGGAGGTGGCTCTGGTGGTGGCTCCGCGCAGAGGGGGCTGCGGACCCCGGGAGCAGCTCAGAGCGGCTCGGGCACAGGCTCCACACAGGGGGGCGGTTCTCGGCCAGGACCGTGAATCCAACACCACACGCCCGGGAGCACACAGCCCAAGATCCGGCACTCCCCCCGGCCACGCAGAGGCCGGGAGGGAACAGGACCGTGAATCCAACACCACACGCCCGGGACACAGCCCAAGATCCGGCACTCCCCCCGGCCACGCAGAGGCCGGGAGGGAACAGGACAGAAAGGATGCTCCAGCCCCAGCGGCCCCAAGCTGAGGAGATAAGCGGCCCCTGCCCGCTTAACATCCAGGCCCCTGCAGACTGAGAGCTCCATAGTTACTGTAGGAGCTGACTAGAGGGCTGGAGGGCTGGCCGCTGCTACTGTTGTTGTTCCTCCTGGGGCATCACAAGATAAACAGCTTAAAACATTCACTGAGCCCTGCACCAGGCAGGGGGGCTGAGCAGCTCCCGCAAGTGCTAACACCTGAAAATCAGCACAACAGGCCCCTCCCCCAGAAGACCAGCTAGATGGACAGAGGAAAAACAAATTATTGACCAAGCAGCACTGGAAAGTTCCAGAAGTGGAGGGATTTACAGTATACAAAATCAGAGGATATTCCCCCTTGTTTTTTGTTTTTGATTTCTGTTTGCTTCCCCCCCTTTTTGTGCTTCTATTCTCTTCTTTTTTTTCCTTCTTTTTTTCTTTTTCTATTCTTTTTTCTATTCTCTGTTTTTCTCCTTTTCCCAAAACAACTTGTTTCTGGCCACTCTGCACTGAGCAAAATGACTAGAAGGAAAAACTCACATCAAAAGAAAGAATCAGAAACAGTCCTCTCTCCCACAGTTACAAAATTTGGATTACAATTCAATGTTAGAAAGCCAATTCAGAAGCACAATTATAAAGCTACTGGTGGCTCTAGAAAAAAGCATAAAGGACTCAAGAGACTTCATGACTGCAGAATTTAGATCTAATCAGGCAGAGATTAAAAATCAATTGAATGAGATGCAATCCAAACTAGAGGTCCTAACAATGAGGGTTAACGAGGTAGAAGAACAAGTGAGTGACACAGAAGACAAGTTGATGGCAAAGAGGGAAACTGAGGAAAAAAGAGACAAACAAAAGATCATGAGGATAGATTAAGGGAAATAAGTGACAGCCTGAGGAAGAAAAATCTACGTTTAATTGGGGTTCCCCAGGGCGCTGAAAAGGACAGAGGTCCAGAATATATATTTGAACAAATCATAGCTGAAAACTTTCCTAATCTGGGAAGAGAAGCAGGCATTCAGATCCAGGAAATAGAGAGATCGCCCCCTAAAATCAATAAAAACCTTTCAACACCTCAAAATTTTATAGTGAAGCTTGCAAATTCCAAAGACAAAGAGAAGATCCTTAAAGAAGCAAGAGACAAGGGATCCCTAACTTATATGGAGAGAAATATCAGATTAACAGCAGACCTCTCCACAGAGACCTCACAGGCCAGAAAGGGCTGGCAGGATATATTCAGGGTCCTAAATGAGAAGAACAGGCAGCCAAGAATATTTTATCCAGCAAGGCTCTCATTCAGAATAGAAGGAGAAATAAAGAGCTTCCAATATAGGCAGAAAATGAAAGAATATGTATCCACCAAAAGAGCTCTGCAAGAAATTTTAAGAGGGACTCTTAAAATTCCTCTTTAAGAGGATGTCCAACAGAACAAAAACAGGGACTGAATAGGTATCATGATGACACTAAACTCATATCTTTCAATAGTAACTCTGAACATGAATGAGGTTAATGACCCCATCAAAAGGCACAGGGTGTCAGACTGGATAAAAAAGCAGGACCCATCAATTTGCGGTCTATAAGAGACTCATTTCAGACTTAAGGACACCTGCACCCTGAAAATAAAAGGTTGGAGAACCATTTACCATTCAAATGGTCCTCAAAAGACAACAGGGGTAGCCATCCTTATATCAGATAAACTAAAGTTTATCCCGAAGACTGTAGTGAGAGATGAAGAGCTACACTATATCATACATAAAGGTTCTATCCAACAAGAGGACTTAACAATCATCAATATATATGCCGCAAATGTGGGAGCTGCCAAATATATCAATCAATTAATAGCCAAAGTTAAGACATACTTAGATAGTAATACACTTATACTTGGTGACTTCAATCTAGCACTTTATACATTCGATAGGTCTTCTAAGCACAACATCTCCAAAGAAACAAGAGTTTTAAATGATACACTGGACCAAATGGATTTCACAGATATCTACAGAACTTTACATCCAAACTCAACTGAATACACATTCTTCTCAAGTGCACATGGAACTTTCACCAGAAGAGACCACATACTGGGACACAAATCAGGTCTTAACCAATACCAAAAGATTGAGACCATCACCTGCATATTCTCAGACCATAATTCCTTGAAATTAGAACTAAATCACAAGAAGTTTGGAAGGATTTCAAACACAGGGAGGTTAAGGACCATCCTGCTAAAAGATGAAAGGGTCAACCAGGAAATTAAGGAGGAATTATTAAAAAGATTCATGGAAACTAATGAGAATGAAGATACAACCATTCAAAATTATTGGGATACAGCAGAAGCAGTCCTGAGGGGGAAATACATCGCAATACAAGCATCCATCCAAAAACTGGAAAGAACTCAAATACAAAAGCTAACCTTACACCTAAAGGAGCTAGAGAAAAAATAGCAAATAGATCCTACACCCAGCAGAAGAAGAGAGTTAATAAAGATTCGAGCAGAATTCAATGAAATAGAGACAAGAATAACTGTGGAACAGATCAACAAAACCAGGAGTTGGTTCTTTAAAAGAATTAATAAGATAGGTAAACCATTAGCCAGCCTTATTAAAAAGAAGAGAGAGAAGACTCAAATTAATCAATTAATTAAGACTCAATTAATATGATTAATATGATTTCACATGAATGAGAAAGGAAAGATCACTACCAACAACAAGGAAATACAAAGGATTTTAAAAACATATTATGAACAGCTATATGCTGACAAATTAGGGAATCTTTTTTTTTTAATTTTTTATTGGTGTTCAATTTACTAACATACAGAATAACCCCCAGTGCCCGTCACCCATTCACTCCCACCCCCCGCCCTCCTCCCCTTCTACCACCCCTAGTTCGTTTCCCGGAGTTAGCAGTCTTTACTTTCTGTCTCCCTTTCTGATATTTCCCACACATTTTTTCTCCCTTCCCTTATATTCCCTTTCACTATTATTTATATTCCCCAAATGAATGAGACCATATAATGTTTGTCCTTCTCCGACTGACTTACTTCACTCAGCATAATACCCTCCAGTTCCATCCACGTTGAAGCAAATGGTGGGTATTTGTCATTTCTGATAGCTGAGTAATATTCCATTGTATACATAAACCACATCTTCTTTATCAATTCATCTTTCGTTGGACACCGAGGCTCCTTCCACAGTTTGGCTATCGTGGCCATTGCTGCTAGAAACATCGGGGTGCAGGTGTCCCGGCGTTTCACTGCATCTGTATCTTTGGAGTAAATCCCCAATAGTGCAATTGCTGGGTCGTAGGGCAGGTCTATTTTTAACTCTTTGAGGAACCTCCACACAGTTTTCCAGAGTGGCTGCACCAGTTCACATTCCCACCAACAGTGTAAGAGGGTTCCCTTTTCTCTGCACCCTCTCCAACATTTGTGGTTTCCTGCCTTGTTAATTTGCCCCATTCTCACTGGTGTGAGGTGGTATCTCATTGTGGTTTTGATTTGTATTTCCCTGATGGCAAGTGATGCAGAGCATTTTCTCATATGCATGTTGGCCATGTCTATGTCTTCCTCTGTGAGATTTCTGTTCATGTCTTTTGCCCATTTCATGATTGGATTGTTTGTTTCTTTGGTGTTGAGTTTGATCAGTTCTTTATAGATCTTGGAAACTAGCCCTTTATCTGATACGTCATTTGCAAATATCTTCTCCCATTCTGTAGGTTGTCTTTTAGTTTTGTTGACTGTATCCTTTGCTCTGCAAAAGCTTCTTATCTTGATGAAGTCCCAATAGTTCATTTTTGCTTTTGTTTCTTTTGCCTTCGTGGATGTATCTTGCAAGAAGTTACTGTGGCCGAGTTCAAAAAGGGTGTTGCCTGTGTTCTTCTCTAGGATTTTGATGGAATCTTGTCTCACATTTAGATCTTTCATCCATTTTGAGTTTATCTTTGTGTATGGTGCAAGAGAGTGGTCTAGTTTCATTCTTCTGCATGTGGATGTCCAATTTTCCCAGCACCATTTATTGAGGAGACTGTCTTTCTTCCAATGGATAGTCTTTCCTCTTTTATCGAATATTAGTTGCCCATAAAGTTCAGGGTCCACTTCTGGATTCTCTATTCTGTTCCACTGATCTATGTGTCTGTTTTTGTGCCAGTACCACACTGTCTTGATGACCACAGCTTTGTAGTACAACCTGAAATCTGGCATTGTGATGCCCCCAGATATGGTTTTCTTTTTTAAAATTCCCCTGGCTATTCGGGGTCTTTTCTGATTCCACACAAATCTTAAAATAATTTGTTCTAACAAAAAAAAAATTTGTTCTCTCTGAAGAAAGTCCATGGTATTTTGATAGGGATTGCATTAAACGTGTATATTGCCCTGGGTAACATTGACATTTTCACAATATTAATTCTGCCAATCCATGAGCATGGAATATTTTTCCATCTCTTTGTGTCTTCCTCAATTTCTTTCAGAAGTGTTCTATAGTTTTGAGGGTATAGATCCTTTACATCTTTGGTTAGGTTTATTCCTAGGTATCTTATGCTTTTGGGTGCCATTGTAAATGGGAATGACTCTTTAATTTCTCTTTCTTCAGTCTCATTGTTAGTGTATAGAAATGCCACTGATTTCTGGGCATTGATTTTGTATCCTGCCACGCTACCGAATTGCTGTATGAGTTCAAGCAATCTTGGGGTGGAGACTTTTGGGTTTTCTATGTAGAGTATCATGTCATCGGCGAAGAGGGAGAGTTTGACTTCTTCTTTGCCAATTTGAATGCCTTTAATGTCTTTTTGTTGTCTGATTGCTGAGGCTAGGACTTCCAGTACTATGTTGAATAGCAGTGGTGAGAGTGGACATCCCTGTCTTGTTCCTGTTCTTAGGGGAAAGGCTCCCAGTGCTTCCCCATTGAGAATGATATTTGCTGTGGGCTTTTCATAGATGGCTTTTAAGATGTCGAGGAATGTTCCCTCTATCCCTACACTCTGACGAGTTTTGATCAGGAATGGATGCTGTATTTTGTCAAATGCTTTCTCTGCATCTAATGAGAGGATCATATGGTTCTTGGTTTTTCTCTTGCTGATATGATGAATCACATTGATTGTTTTACGGGTGTTGAACCAGCCTTGTGTCCCAGGGATAAATCCACCTTGGTCATGGTGAATAATTTTCTTAATATACTGTTGGATCCTATTGGCTAGTATCTTGTTGAGAATTTTTGCATCCATGTTCATCAGGGATATTGGTCTGTAATTCTCCTTTTTGGTGGGGTCTTTGTCTGGTTTTGGAATTAGGTGATGCTGGCCTCATAGAACGAATTTGGAAGTACTCCATCTCTTTCTATCTTTCCAAACAGCTTTAGGAGAATAGGTATGGTTTCTTCTTTAAACGTTTGATAAAATTCCCCTGGGAAGCCATCTGGCCCTGGACTCTTGTGTCTTGGGAGGTTTTTGATGACTGCTTCAATTTCCTCCCTGGTTATTGGCCTGTTCAGGTTTTCTATTTCTTCCTGTTCCAATTTTGGTAGTTTGTGGCTTTCCAGGAATGCGTCCATTTCTTCTAGATTGCTTAATTTATTGGCATATAGCTGTTCATAATATGTTTTTAAAATAGTTTGTATTTCCTTGGTGTTGGTAGTGATCTCTCCTTTCTCATTCATGATTTTATTAATTTGAGTCTTCTCTCTCTTCTTTTTAATAAGGCTGGCTAATGGTTTATCTATCTTATTAATTCTTTCAAAGAACCAACTCCTGGTTCTGTTGATCTGTTCCACAGTTCTTCTGGTCTCGATTTCATTGAGTTCTGCTCGAATCTTTATTAACTCCCTTCTTCTCTTGGGTGTAGGATCTATTTGCTGTTTTTTCTCTAGCTCCTTTATGTGTAAGGTTAGCTTTTGTATTTGAGTTCTTTCCAGTTTTAAATGGATGCTTGTATTGCGATGTATTTCCCCCTCAGGACTGCTTTTGCTGCATCCAAAGATTTGAATTGTAATCCAGATTTTGTAACTCTGTGGGAGAGAGGACTGTTTCTGATTCTTTCTTTTGAGGTGAGGTTTTCCTTCTAGTCATTTTTCTCAGTGCAGAGTGGCCAAAAGCAAGTTGTATTGGGAAAAGGAGAAAAAGAGATGAGTGAAAGAAGGAAAGAAAAGAGAAAGAGAAAAAAAAGGAAGAAAAAAACGAAAAAGAAAAAAAGGGAAGAAGAAGAGAAAGAAAAAGAAAGGAGAAAAAAAGGGGGGTGGGGGAAGGAAACAAATCAAAAAGCAAAACAAAACTAAACAGAACAACAACAACAAAAAAAAGAACCACGGGGGAGTATCTTCTGATCCTGTGTACTTTAAGTCCCTCGGCTTCCTCTGGAAGTTGTCAGTCAGTCTAGCTGGTCTTCTGGGGGAGGGGCCTGCTGTGCTGATTTTCAGGTGTTAGCAGTTGGGGGAGCTGCTGTGCCCCTGCCTGGTGCAGGGCTCAGTGGGGGTTGTTTACCCCGTGAGGCCGCAGAAGGCGGGCCTAGTGGCGGGGCAGCTCTGGAAACCTGGATTCAGCCCATGCAATAACTCCGGAGGTCTCAGTCTGCAGGGCCTGGAGGCTCCGGGGTGGGGCCGCTGATCTGCTCAGCTCGGGGCAGGAGCTTCCTCGCTGTCCTGGGCCCTCCCGGCCTCTGCCTGTCCCGGGGGAGGCGGGATCCTGGGCTGTGTCCCGGCGCCCTGTGCTCCGGAGCCTGCGCTGGTGGATTCGCGCTCCTGGGCCGCGCAGCCCCCTCCACGGAGCCGCCGCCCGAGCACCCCGAGCTGCTCCTGGAACCGCGCAGCCCCCTCCGCACGGAGCCTCTTCCTCTGCCCGAGCCCCTCCGAGCTGCTCCCGGGGCCGCGCAGCCCCCTCCGCGGAGCCGCCGCCCAAGCCCCTCCGAGCTGCTCTGGGTCCCGCCGGTCCCACCGTGCGCGCTGCAGCCCTTAGGGAGCTCGGCGCATTCTCCTGGGCACGCAGTTGCTGTTACTGACCCGGGGAGCCCGAGGGCATCACCTCCCTCCTGGGTCCTGCTCCAACTCCCTGCGAGCCCCTTTCCCCCGGGAAGGTTGGTGCAGCTCCTGCTCTTCCGGGACGGGGCTCTCCTGTCCTGGGGACACTCGCCCCGGCCTCAGCCCGGCTCCTCGCGGGGCCCCTCCCCCTTGGAGGCCTTTGTTTCTTTATTTCTTTTTCCCCGTCTTCCTACCTTGATAGAAGCGCGAACTCTTCTCACTGTTGCATTCCAGGTGTTCTCTCTTTAATTATCAGGCCGAATTCATAGATTTTCAGGATGATTGGAATGTTTTCTAGGTAATTTGGTGGAGACAGGTGATTTGGAGACCCTACTCTTCCGCCATCTTGCCCCTCCCTCCCAAATTAGGGAATCTAGAAGAAATGGACGCATTTCTGGAAAACCACAAACTATCAAAATTGAAACAGGAAAAAATAGAAAACCTGAACAGTGTGGCAGGGAGTAAATTGAATCAGTCATAAAAAAACTCCCAAGACACAAATTCCAGGGCCAGATGGCTTCCCTGGGGAATTCTATCAAACGTTTAAAGAAGACACCATACCTATTCTACTAAAGCTGTTCTGAAAGATAGAAAGAGATGGAATACTTCCAAACCTGTTCTATGAGGCCAGTATCACCTTAATTCAAAAACCAGATAAGTACCCCACCAAAAAGGAGAATTATAGGCCATATCCTTGATGAACATGGATGCAAATATTCTCAACAAGATACTAGCCAATAGGATACAACAATACAGTTAGAAGATTATTCACTCTGACCAAGTAGGATTTATCCCCGGGATGCAAAGGTGGTTCAACACTCCTAAAACAATCAATGTGATTCATCATATCAGCAAGAGAAAAACCAAGAACCATATGATCCTCTCAATAGATGCAGAGAAAGCATTTGACAAAATACAGCATCCATTTCCGATCAAAACTCTTCAGAGTGTAGGGATAGAGGGAACATTCCTCAACATCTTGAAAGCCATATCTGAAAAGCCAACAGCAAATATTATTCTCAATGGGGAAACACTGGGAGCCTTTTCCCTAAGATCAGGATCACAAAAGGGATGTCCACTCTCACCACTGCTATCCAACATAGTACTAGAAGTCCTAGCCTCAGCAATCAGGCAACAAAAAGAAATAAAAGGCATTCAAGTTGGCAAAGAAGTCAAACTCTCCCTCTTCACCGATGACATGATACTCTACATAGAAAACCCAAAAGATTCCACCCCAAGATTGCTAGAACTCATACAGCATTTTGGCAGTGTGGCAGGATACAAAATCAATGCCCATAAGTCAGTGGCATTTCTATACAATAACAATGAGACTGAAGAAAGAGAAATTAAGGAGGCAATCCCATTTACAATTGTACCCAAAAACATAAGATACCTAGGAATAAACCTTACCAAAGAGGTAAAGAATCTATACCCTAAAAACTACAGAACACTTCTGAAAGAAATTGAGGAAGACACAAAGAGATGGAAAAACATTCCATGCTTATGGATTGGAAGAATTAATATTGTGAAAATGTCAATGCTACCCTGGGCAATTTACACGTTTAATGCAATCCTTATCAAAATAACATGTACTTTCTTCAAAGAGTTGGAACAAACTTTTTTAAGATTTGTGTGGAATCAGAAAAGACCCCAAATAGCCAGGGGAATTTTAGAAAAGAAAACCGTATCTGGGGGCATCACAATGCCAGATTTCAGGTTGTACTACAAAGCTGTGGTCATCAAGACAGTGTGGTACTGGCACAAAAACAGACACATAGATCAATGGAACAGAATAGAGAATTCAGAAGTGGACCCTCAACCTTATGGTCAACTAACATTTGACAAAGGATGAAAGACTATCCACTCTAAGAAAGACAGTCTCTTCAATAAGTGGTGCCGGGAAAATTGGACATTCACATGCAGAAGAATGAAATTAGGACACTTTCTTGCACCATACACAAAAATAAACTCAAAATGGGTGAAAGGTCTATATGTGAGACAAGATTCCATCAAAATCCTAGAGGAGAACACAGGCAACACCCTTTTTGAACTTGGCCACAGTAACTTCTTGCAAGATACATCCATGAAAACAAGAGAAACAAAAGCAAAAATGAACTATTGGGACTTCATCAAGATAAGAAGCTTTTGCACAGCAAAAGATACAGTCAACAAAACTAAAAGACAACCTACAGAATGGGAGAAGATATTTGCAAATGACATGTCAGATAAAGGGCTAGTATCCAACATCTATAAACAACTTATTAAACTCAACAGCAACGAAAAAAAAAACATCCAATCCTGAAATGGGCAAAAGACATGCACAGAAATCTCACAGAGGAATACATAGACATGGCCAACAAGTGCATGAGAAAATGATCCGCATTACTTGCCATCGGGGAAATACATATCAAAACCACAATGAGATACCACCTCACACCAATAAGAATGGGGAAAATTAACAAGTCAAGAAACAACAAATGTTGGAGAGCATGTGGAGAAAGGGGAACCCTCTTGCACTGTTGGTGGGATGTGAACTCGTGTAGCCACTCTGGAAAACTCTGTGGAGGTTCCTCAAAGGGTTAAAAATAGACCTGCCCTACGACCCAGCAATTGCACTGCTGGGGATTTACCCCAAAGATACAGATGCAATGAAACGCCGGGACACCTGCACCCTGATGTTTATAGCAGCAATGTGCACAATAGCCAAACTGTGGAAGGAGCCTCAGTGTCCATCGAAAGATCAATGGATAAAATAGATGTGGTTTGTGTATACAATGAAATATTACTCAGACATTAGAAACGACAAATACCCACCATTTGCTTCGACGTGGTTGGACCTGGAGGGTATTATGCTGAGTGAAATAAGTCAATTGGAGAAAGACAAACATTATATGGTCTCATTCATTTGGGGAATATAAATAATAGTGAACGGGAATAAAGTGAAAAGGAGAAAAAATGAGTGGGAAATATAAGAAAGGGAGACCGAACGTGAGAGACTCTTAACTCTGGGAAATGAACTAGGGGTGGGAGAAGGGGAGTTGGGCAGGGGGTGGGGTTGACTGGGTGACGGGCACTGAGGGGGGCAATTGATGGGATGAGTACTGGGTGTTATTCTATATGTTGGCAAATTGAACACCAGTAAAAAATAAATTTATAAAAAAAAGTAGAAATGGAGGAGAATTTCCAAACTGTTCTATGGGAACAGCATTATCTTGATCCCAGAACCAAAAAGGAGAATTCAGACCAATATTTCTAACAAACTGGATGCAAAAATCTCACCAACATACTGGCCAACAGCATCCAACAATGCATTAAAAGGATCATCTTCACCATCAAATGGAATTTATTCCTATGTTGCCTGGGTGGCTCAAAATCTGCAAATCATTCAATGTGAAACACCACATTAAAAAAGCAACAAAAACCTTATGATACTCTCAAATGATGCAGAAAAAAGTTTTTGACAAAATAAACTATTCTTTCTTGATTAAAAATCTCCACAGTGTAGGGATAGTCAGAACATACCTCATAGAAGGCATCTACAAAAAACTCACAGTGAAGATTTTTGTCAATGGGGGAAAACTGAGAGCTTTCCCTCTCATGTCAGGAATATGACAAAGATGTCCACTCTCGCTACTATTGTTCAACATAGTACTGGAAGTCCTAGTCTCAGCCATCAGGTAATAAGACCAAATAAAAGGCATCTGAATCTACAATGAAGAAGTTATACTCACATTATTCACAGATTACATGATTTTTTATTAGGAAAATGTATAGGAATCCAATTCAAAATTGCTAGAACTCATGCAGGATTTCAGCAAAATGGCAGTATACAAAATTAATGCACAGAAATAATTTGCATGTCTATTCACTAACAATGAGACAGAAAGTAGAGAAATTAAAAATCAATATCACAATTGCACCAAAACCCATAAGATATATAGGAATAAACCTAATCAAGGAGACAAAAGACCTGTACTCTAAAAACGACAGAATACCAATGAAAGAAACCGAGGAAGACACAAATAAGTAGAAAAATGTTAAATTCTCATGGATTGGAAGAATAAACGTTAAAATGTCTATGCTACTTCCAGAAGTCTATACTTTCAATGAAATCCCTATCAAAATAACATTAATTATTTTCAGAGAAATGGAATAAATAATTCTAAATTTGTATGGAATCATAAAAGACCCCAAAAGCCAGAGGAATGCTGAAAAACTTAAACAAACAAAAGCTGATGGCATTACAATGCCAGACTTCAAGTCATATGGAAAAGCTGTAATAATCAGGACACTATGGTACCAGCAAAAAACAGACACATAGGTCAATGGCACAGAATAGAGAACCCAGAAATGTACCCTCAACTCAATGGTCAACTAATCTCTGACAAAGAATGAAAGAATATCCAATGAAAAATGACAGTCTCTTCAACAAATGGTGTCTGGAAAATTGGACAGCCACATGTAGAAAAATGAGACTGAACCTTTATCTTACACCATATGCAAAAATAGAGTCAAAATGGATGAAAGACCTAAATATGAGACATGGATCTATCAAAATCTTAGAGGAGAAAAAAGGCAGCAACCTCTGTGATCTTGGCCACAGCAACTTCTTGCTAGACATAACTTCAAAGGCAAGGAAAACAAATGCAAAAATGAAGTATTAGGACTTTATCAAGATAAAAAGATTTTGCATAGCAAACAGTCAATAAAACCAAAAGATGAATGACAGAACGAGAAAAGGTATTTGCAAATGTTTTATTCAATAAAATCTAGTATCCATGATCTATAAAGAACTTATCAAAGTCAACACTAATACCCCAAAACCAAAAAATTCCAGTCAAGACTTGGGCAAAAGACATGAACAGATATTTTTCCAAAGAAGACATACAAATTTTCAACAGACAGATGAAAAACTGCTGAACATCAAGTAGGTATCAGGGAAATACAAATCAAAGCTACAATGAGGTACCACTTCCAAATAGTCAGAATGGGTAAAATAAGCAATTCAGGAAATGAGCGATGTTGGTGAGGATGTGGAGAAATTAGAACACTCTTACACTGTTGGTGGGAATGAGAGTTGGTGCAGCTACTGTGGAAGAAGCATGGAAGTTTCTCAAAGATTTGAAAATAGAGCTACCCTATGACACAGCAATATTTTTAAAAATTTTTTTAAATTTTTATTTATTTATGATAGTCACACACACACACACACACAGAGAGGCAGAGACACAGGCAGAGGGAGAAGCAGGCTCCATGCACCGGGAGCCCGATGTGGGATTCGATCCCGGGTCTCCAGGATTGTGCCCTGGGCCAAAGGCAGGCGCTAAACCACTGTGCCACCCAGGGATCACCATGACACAGCAATTGTACTACTAGTTATTTACCCAAAAGATACAAATGTAGTGAACCAAAGGGGTCCCTACATACCAATGTTTATAGTAGCAATGTCAACAATAGCCAGACTGTGGAAAAAGCCCCAATGTCAACAATAAGCAGACTGTGGAAAGAGCACAAATGTCCATTGACAGACAAATGGTAAAGATGAGTGGTATGTAAAACGGAATACTACTCAGCTGTCAAAAATGAAATCTTTCCATTTGCAATGATGTGTATGACATTAGAGGGTATTTTGCTAAGTCAAATTAGTGAATCAGAGAAAGACAAATATATAATTTCACTCATATGTGGAATTTAAGAAGTAATGATGAATCACTGAATTCAACCTCTGAAATTAATAATACACTGTATGCTAATTAATTTAATTTAAATTTAAAATAAAATAAATATAATCAATTTTTAAAAATGAAAATAAATAAAATTTGTCATTTTGAAACTCCGTCGTGTGCCTGAGATAAAAATGTTTGGTCACAGTCCAGCTGAACACAGTGTTCTGAAAGAAACTTCAGAGATAGGAGTGATTGACTGCTTTTCTGAGTGTTCACTGAGGAATGGGGATCTGCAAGGTTTCAGCTCTGAGGCCAGAGAGCTGTGCATCATGATATTCATCTAGCCCATTGTCCTAAAAACGTTCAGGGAGGAAACAGTACCACATAGTGGAATCATGAGATGCTTCCCTGTGTCTGCTGAGGAAGATGCATTTGCAATAGCACAGGTGAACCTGGGAATCAATGTAAGAGGACTTTCCCCCTGAAAACCAGGAGGAAAGCAGGCTTATAACATTTTCACTGATCATAGAGGGCTGCAAAGCTTCAGCTGCAAAGCTTCAGCTCTTGGGGAAATTGATATTTAGAATTCTTTGTGGTTTTTAAATTTTTTTGTCATTTCAGTATTATTTTTTCAGTTATTTTCTTACTTTTTCAATTTTTTTTAACTTTTATTTCTTATACTTAACATATATATTTATTTTTCTTTTCATTATATATATGTATGTTTGCAGAACAAACCACACTTAGGATCTAGTTTTTTTTGTTTGTTTTGTTTTTTCTGTCTTTGGTGGGGTTTTTTTGTTTGTTTGTTTCTTTTTTTTCTATTGTTATTGTTGTTTTCTGTCCTTCTTTCTTATTTTCTGGAGAAAGTGATAAGACTGAGAAATTCATCCCAAAAGAATGAACAGGAGGTAGTACTCACTGCAAGAGATTTAATCACCATGAATATAAGTAAGATGTCTGAACTAGAATTTGAAACAGTGATTGTCAAGATACTATCTAGGCTTAAAATAAACATAGAAGTCACTAGAGAATCCCTTACTGTAGAAATAAAAAAACTAGGGGTGCCTCAGTTGGTTAAGCATCTGCCTTTGGCTCAGGTAATGATTGGGATTGAGATCCCTGCTCGGCTGGGAGTCTGCTTCTATATCTCCCTCTACTCCTCCCCCCTGCTAATGCTTGCTCTCTCACATTCTTTCTCTCAAATAAATAAATAAAATCTTTAAAAAAATAGAAATAAAAGAACTAAAACCTAGTCATGCCAAAATTAAAAATGCTATTACAGAGATGCAGTCCCAAGTGGAGGCTATAAACACAATGATGAATGAGGTAGAGGAGTGAGTTAGTGATATAGAAGATAAAATGTTGGAAAATAAGCTGAAAAGAAGAGAAAAAGAAAACTATTAAATTATGAAGGGAGATTTAGAAATCTCAGCTATTCCATAAAGTGAAATAATATCTGAATAAAACATGTCCCAGAAGATGAGGAGCAAGAGAATGAGGTAGAAGGTTCATTTGAACAAATTATAGCTGAGAACTTTCTTAATCTGTGGAAGGTAAAAGGCATTCAAGTCCAGGAGGCACAGGGAACTCCTCTCATAATCAATAAAAATAGGTCGGCACTCTGACACATAATCGTTAAATTTGCAAACTTCAAAGATAAACAGAAATTCTTGAATGCAGTTCAAGAAAAGTGGTCCTTAACCTACAAAGGTAGACACATAATGTTGGCAGAAAACCTGTCCATGGAGTCTGGCAAGCCAGAAAGACTGGCATGAGATATTCAAAGTCATAAATGAGAAAATATACATCCAAGAATACTTTATTCAACAAGGCTGTCATTCAGAATATAAGGAGAGGTGAAGGTTTTCCAGGATAAACACAAAATAAAGGAATTTTTGAACACCTAACCACTCCTAAAAAAAATATTAAAGGTGGCCCTTTGAGCAGAAAGAGAGAGCCTCAAAGTAACAATGACTAGAAAGGAACAGAGCCAACCTACAGGAACAGTGATTATACAGGTAATACATTGACATTAAATTCATGTCTTTCAATAATTAGTCTGAATATAAATGGACTAAATGCTCCAATCAAAAGATACAGGTAACAGAAGGGATAAAAAAAAATAAAAAAGACTTATTGATATACTGCTTCCAGGAAAAACATTTTAGACCCAAAGACACCTCCATTTTGAAAGTGAGGGGATGCAGAACCATTTATCATGCTAATGTACTTAAAAAGAAAGCTCAGGTAGCCATTCTTATATAAGACAAACTAGATTTTAAACCAAAGAGTCTAGTAAAAGATGAAGAAAGACACTATACCATATTAAAAGGGTCTATGCAACAAGATCCAACAGTTTTAAATATTTATATCCCTAACTTGGGAGTGGCCACTTCTGTGAACCAATTAATAACAAAATTAAAGAAACACATTGTTCACAATACAAAAATAGTAAGGGACTTTAACATTCCACTCACACAATAGACAGATAATATAAACAGAATATTAACAAGGAAATAAGGACTTTCAATGACATACTGGACCAAATAGACTTAACAGATGTATTCAGAGGATTTCATCCTAAAGCAGCAGAATACACATTCTCTACTACACATTGAACATTCTCCAGAACAGATCACAAACTGGCTCACACATCAGGTCTCAACTGCTACAAAAATATTGAGATCATAACATGCATGTTTTCAGACCACAATGCCATAAAACATGAACTCAGCCACAAGAAAAAAACTGGAAGGGCCACAAGTACATGGAGGTTAAAAAGCATCCTAGTAAAGAATTAATGGGTCAACCAGAAAATTAAAGTTTTTTAAAAACTGGAAGCACACGAAATTATAGCAAAAACAGTTCAAAACCTTGGGATACAGCAAAGGCAGACTTAAGAGGCAGGTACATAGTAATACAGGCCCTTATCAACAAACAAGGAAAGTCTCATATACACCAAGTAACCTTACAGCTTAAGGAGCTGAAAAAAGAACAGCAAAAATGTCTAAATGCAGAAGAGAAGTAATAAATGTTAGAGCAGAAATCAATGATAAAGAAATAAACAACAACAATAGAACAGATCAACAAAAGGAGGAGGTGTTAATTGAAAGAAATAATAAAATTGATAAACGCTTACTCAGGATTATCAAAAAGAAAGTCCATTAAAACCAAATTGTGGAAGGAGCCAAAATATCAATTGATAGATGAATGGATAAAGAAGATTTGATGTATATATACAATGGAATATTATTCAGCCATCAGAAAGGATATTTACCATTTATACTGATGTGGATGGAACTGGAGGGTATTATGCTGAGTAAAATAAGTCAATTGAGAAAGATAATTATCATATGGTGTCACTCATATTTCAATATATGGAACATCACAGAGGATCATAGGGGAAGGGAGGAAAAGAAAATGGGAATAAATCAGAGAGGGAGACAAACCATGAGAGACTCTTAACTCTAAGAAACAAACTAAGGGTTTCTAGGGGGAGGTGGGTGGGTGGGTCAGGTAATTGAGTGATGGGTATTATAAAGTGGGCACAAAATTTAATGAGCACTGAGTGTTATATGCAACTGATAAATTATTGAACACTACATCTGAAACTAATGATGAAATATACATTGATAATTGAATTTAAATTTAAAAAAGAAAGGAGAAAAGATGGAAATAAATAAAATCATGAAGGAAAGAGCAGAGATCACAACCAATACTGAAGAAATACAAACAATTAAAAGTGAATATTATAAGCAATTATATACCAGCAAATTAGGCATTCTGGAAGAAATGGATGCATTCCTAGAACCATATAAACTGTCAAAACTGAAGAAGGAAAAAAATAGAAAACCTGAAGAGATCCATAACCAGGAGAGAAATTGAATCAGTAATCAAAATTATACCAACAAACATGAGTTCCTGGCTGGCTGTCTTCCCAGGGGAATACTACCAAATATTTAAAAAAATTAATATCTATCCTTCTGAAGCTGTTCAAAAAAATAGAAAGGGAAGGAAAATTTACAAATTCATTCTATGAGGCCAGCATTACCCAAACCGAAGACTCCTCTGAAAAGGATAATTACAGACCAATATCCCTGGGGAACTTGGATGTAAAAATTCTCACCAAGATACTAGCTATGAGGATCCAACATTACTTTAAAAGGATTATTGATTTATTCCTGGGCCTGCAGGGGTGGTTCAACATCCAGAAATCAATCAATGTGGTACGCCACATTAATACAAGAATGGACAAGAACCATATGACCCTCTCAGTTGATGCAGAAAAAGAATTTGACAAAATACAGTATCCACAGTGTGTGTGTGTGTGTGTGTGTGTGTGTGTGTGTGTAGGAATAGTGGGAACAGATCTTAATGTCATAAAATCTTTATGTAAAAACCCATAGCTAATATCATCCTAAATGGGGAAAAACAGAAACCTTTTTACCCTAGTTCAGGAACAGAACAGGGATGTCCACTCGCACCAATATTTTCAACAT
Source organism: Canis lupus baileyi (assembly GCF_048164855.1). Lineage (NCBI taxonomy): Eukaryota > Metazoa > Chordata > Mammalia > Carnivora > Canidae > Canis > Canis lupus. The sequence continues at coordinate 59,688,236 of NC_132876.1, forward strand.
AGTACTGGAAATCTTAGCCTCAGAAATTAGACAAAAACAAGAAGTACATAGAACCCAATTGGCAAAGAGGTCCATGAGAGACTCTTAACTCACTCTGCAGTAGACATGGTACTCTAAGGAGAAAACCTGAAATATTCCCCTGAAAATTGCTATAACAAATACAACAAAGTCATGGGATATAAAAGCAAGGCACAGAAGTCAGCTATATTTCTATACATTAACAATGAGTCAGAAGAAAGGAGATAAAATCAAGGAAATGATCCCATCTACAAATGCACCAAGAATCATATCTAAGAATAGGCCTAACATAATAGTGAAAGTGAATATAAGGGAAAGGAGAAGAAATGTGTGGGAAATATCAGAAAGGGAGACATAACATAAAAACTCCTAACTCTGGGAAACGAACTAGAAGTGGTGGAAGGGGAGGAGGGCGGGGGGTGGGGGTGAATGGGTGATGGGCACGGGGGTGGGGCACTTGACGGGATGAGCACTGGGTGTTATTCTGTATGTTGGTAAATTGAACACCAATAAAAAATAAATTTATTAAAAAAAAGAATAGGTCTAACAAAAGCTGTAAATGATGTGTACTCTAAAAACAATGGAATACTCATGAATGAAATCGAGGAAGGTACAAATAAATGAAAAAGATTACATTCCCATGGATTAGAAGAAAAATTTGTTAAAATGTCTGTGCTTCTCAAAGCAATCTACATAGTCAATGCAATCCCTATCAAAATACCATGAGCATTTTTCACAGAGCTGGAACAAGCAATCCTAAAATGTGAATGCAACCAGAGAAGGTCCTGAATAAACAAAAGAATGTAGAAAAAGAAAATCAAAGCTATCACAATTCCAGACTTCATTTGTGTTACAAATCTGTAAACAACAAGACAGTGTTACTGGAACAAAATTACACACATTGATCAATGCAACAGAATAGAGAACCCAGAAATAAACCCCCAATTCTATGGTCAACTTATCTTCCACAAAGCAAGAAACAATATCCAATGGAAAAAAGACAACCTCTTCAAAAAATGGTGTTGAGAAAACTACAGACAGCCATATGTAGAAGAATGAAACTGGACCATTTTCTTACAGTATATACAAACATAAACTCAAAATGGATGAAAGATCAGAATGTGAGACAGGAATCTGTCAAAGTCTTAGAAGAGAACACAGACAGCAACCTCTTTGACCTCAGCTTCAACAAATTATTTCAAGATACATCCCCAAACACAAGGGAAATGAAGCATAACTTGGGATTGCATTAGGACAAAAAGCTTTCCACAGCAAAGGAAACAGTCGACAAAACCAAAAGATAACCTACAGAATGGGAAGAGATATTTGCAAATAACTTCTAAGATAAAAGGTTGGTATCTCAAATTTATGAAGTACTTATCAAACAATGCCAGTACCCAAAAAACAAAAAATTCAGTCAGGTAGTGGGCACAAAACATGAATAGACATTTCTCCAAAGATGATAGACAAATGGCTCATGGACTCATGGAAAAACTGTGCAACATCACTCAGCATCAGGGAGATACAAATCAAAACCACAACAAGATACCACCTTACACTGGTCAGAATGGCTAAAATTAACTCAGAAACAAGAGGTGTTGGTAAGGATGTAGAGAAGGGGGAACACTGTTACACTGTTGGTCGGAATGCAAACTGGAGCAGCCAGTGTGGGAAACAGTATGGCATTTTCTCAGAAGATTAACAATAGAACTACCCTATGACCCAGAAATTGCACTACTATGTATTTATCCAAAGGATACAAACATAGTGATTCAAAAGAGCATATGCACACCAATGTTTATATTATCACTATCCACAATAGGGTCAATATGGAAAGAGCCCAAATGTCTATTAACTGATGAATGGATAAAGAAGCAGTGGTATGAACATATATATATACATACATATATATGTATATATATACATATACATATATATGAATATTACTCATTATTCAAAAAGAATGAAAACTTGCCATGTGCAATGACATGGTTGAAACTAGTGAGTATTATGCTAAGCAAAATAAGTCAATGAGAGAAAGACAAATACCATATGATCTCGCTCATGTGAAATTTAAAAACAAAATAGGTGAATGTAGGAGAAGGGAAGGAAAAGAGGAAAATAGAGGGGGAGGCCAAGCATACGAGACTTAACTGTGGGAAGGAAACTGAGGGTTGCTGGAAGGTAAGTAGTTGGGGAGGATATCATAACTGGGTGATGGGCATTAAGGAAGCCACTTGATGTTATGAGCACTGGGTGTCATAAGCAAATGATGAATCACTAAATTCTACCTCTGAAACTTATACTACAGTATATGTTACCTAAGATGTATTTAAATTAAAAAAATAAAGAACAATGAATTTTCTGAATGTAAAAAAATGATTACACAATTATTCATAATACTTTGAATGTAAATTGCCCAAATACTCAATTCAAAAGATGTACGCTAAGTGAATGGATAAAAACCAAGACTCCTTGGGGTGCCTGGGTATCTTAGTCAGTTAAACATCTGACTCTTGATTTCAGCTCAGGTCATGATCTCTGGGTCTTGGGATCAAGGTTGGTGTCAGGTTCCATACTCAGCGCAGATTCTCTCTCCCTCTCCCTCTGCCCCTTGCCCCTCTCATTCTCTTTCTCTTTCTCTCTATCTCTCTCTCTTTCTCTCTGTCTCTCTCGTGCATATGCACACACATGCATGCTTTCTTTCTCTTTCTCAAATAAATAAAATCTCAAAAAAACACAAGACTCATCTATGTTACCCAGAAGAGATTCACTTCAGACTTAAAGGCACATGCAGATTGAAAGCAAAGGGGTGGAAAAACATCATGCAAATGGAAGCAAAAATAACGCTAGGTAGTAATACTTATATAGGACAAAATATATTTTAAAACAAACACTTAAACAAAAGACAAAGTAATACACTGCTTAGCGATACAGGGAAAAATCCAGTCAGAAGATGTGACAATTTTAAATGTCTATGCACCCATAATGGGTGCACCCATATACATAAAGTAAGTATCAACAGACTAAAGGAAGAAATTGACAATATTACAATACTAGTAGGGAAATTTAACACACTTTTATGGGAATAAATATACCATCCAGGCAGAAAATCAACAAGGAAAGAGTGGCTTTGAGTGACACATTGAACCAGATGGAGCTAACAGATTCAGAACATTCTAGTCAATGTGTGGAATGTACATTCTTTTCAAGGGCACATGGAATCTTCCTCCAAGTAAATCAAATGTTATGCCACAAAAGAAGTCTGAATCAATTCAAAAATTTGAAAATCATATCATGCATCTTTTCTAACTATAATTCTATGAAATTAGAAATCAATCACAAAAAAATTGGAAAGAACACAAGTACACAGTAACATGCTACTAAGCAATGAATAGGTCCTACAAGAGAAAAAAGGGGAAATAAAAAAGTACATGAAGACAGATGAAGATGAAAACCCAACAGTGAGGCACCCAGATGGCTCATTCAGTTTGAGTTCAGCTCAGGTCATGATCTCAGAATCTTTGTATCAAGCCCTACATCATGCTCCACACTCAACATGGAGTTGGCTTCTTCCTCTCCCTCTGCTCTTCCCTCTACTTTTGTATTCTCTCTCAAATAGATAAAATATTTTATGTTTATTTATTTTTAAATTATTTATTTATTCATCACACACACACAGACACACACACACACACACACACACACACACAGAGGCAGAGGGAGAAGCAAGCTCCATGCAGGGAGCCCGATGTGGGACTGGATCCTGGGACTCCAGGATCATGCCCTGGGCCAAAAGCAGGTGCTAAACCACTGAGCCACTCAGGGATCCCCTAGATAAAACATTAAAAAACAAAGCAACCACAAACTACCAAAAAAAAATAAAAGGTAACTGTAAAGGAAAATTTACAGTAATACAGCCTTACTTCAAGTAGCAGCAAGAAAAATCTCAAACAATCTAATTTTGTACCTAAAGGAACTAGAAGAACAAAGCCCCAAGCCAGTAGAATAAAGGAAATAATAATAGAGGAGAAATACATGAAATAGACACAGAAAACAATAAAACATCAATTAAATGAGAACTATTTTTTTGAAAAAATCAACAAGATTGATAAACATTTTGCTAGACTCAGTAAGAAGAAAAGAAAGAGGACTCAAATAAATGTAATCAGACATGAAGGAGGAGAAATAATAACTGACACCAGAAAAATATGTAGGAATAGAAGGGAAATTATGAATCACTAGATGGCATCAAATTGAACAAACTAAAAGAAATGACTAAATTCCTAGAAGCATATAACTTTCCAAAAATGAATCAGGAAGAAATAGAAAATTTAAATAGACTATTACTAGTGATGAAATTGAATCAGTAATAAAAATAAACTTCTAACAAACAAGTGTAGAACTGAGAGATTCAGTGGGTTCTACCAAGTATTTAAAGAAGAGTTAATACCTATTTTTCTCAAACTATTTGAGAAAATAGAAGGGAAAGGAAAGAGGAAAGCACAAAAATTATTCTACAAGACAAGCATAACTCTGATACACAAACCAGAAGAAGACATGACAAAAAAATATATATCTTTTTTACCCATTCACCTAGGGACCCAAGGGATACTTGGGTTGCTTCCATATTTGATGAAATACAAGAAATAACTATAAATGTGTATATATATATATATATATTTTCAAATTACAGTTTTCGTATTTTAGGCAAATCACCCAGGACTGGAATTATTGGATCATATGGTAATTTAATTTTCAATTTTTGAGGAACTTCCATAATGTTTTCCACTGTGGCTGCACCAATTAGTAGTCAGTACCATATGCTAAGAGAACCAGGAAGAGACTTGCCCACATTTGTGTGTGGCAATAGCCCTTGGTACCAGCTTTGGACACTGTAGTAGTCCATGACCCACCTTCAGCTCCTCTCAACCATGGTCCAAAATATCCTGGACAACACTATCTTAATGGTTACCCACGTATGAAACTTTGTTAAAGTCCTAGTTTCTAGTGAAGAAGTTATAGCACACAATTAAGTTTAAAAAAAAGGCTGCATGGAAAGAGTAAGAGGAACAGTTGGAACAGTTGAAGCAGTACAGCTTACTGCCAAAAGAGATCTTCTTGGTCTCTGATTTCTTCCATGGGGGACAGTGAAAGTGTGTGAATGCCTAGTTTCCTTAGCTGTGTGGGACAATGTCAAAAAGGTCCATTTCTCTCTCATCACATCCAGAGTATTGAGTCATGAGCAGCGTGACTATGGACAAGAAGAGGCAGAGAGAGCAGCAGATGACTCTCAGAAGGCATTAAATGAATATGAACCCAACTGTGTTAAAGACTACATCAAGAAGCCTACTCATGAGCTTCTGGGAATGCCTTTCCAATGGATCCTTAAACTGGTCCATGGGCATTCCCAAACACTGTGTGTCTCACCCATACATACTCCCATATTGTGTTTGGCTGCCTGTGCATGCTCCTGCTGGTGGTGAATGTGAGCTTTGACAAATCGCTAGTGAGAATGCACATGAACCTAACATGATTCTGTGGACCAAGAAATACCACAAACTTGAGCTTTATTGCTGCTTCTTGTGAAATAAAAACAGGCTGTCTGCACTTGTCCTCATGCTTTGCAAGATCAAGAAAATAATTCAAGTTTAAGAATTCTTTCACAAAAGGGAGCAAGAAGCATGGAGCATATATATATCCATACAAGGTCTGAGAGATCCTCAGAATTCCTAGCAGAGAAGGAAGCTATTTATCTTTTGAAGTCAATCAGTAAAGAATGGGCAAGGTGACTACTACTTCAAATATGAAAACAACATGCAAAATTTCAAGGAACATGAAGCATCAAGGATTGTAGACACCACAAAAGGATTACAGTAATTTTTCAGTAACCAAACACAAAATAATGAATATTTATGATTTACCTGATAAAGAATTCAAAATAGCTATTTTAAGGAAGCTAGCTCACTGAACTATAAAAACACAGAAAAATAATTCAAAAAATGAGGCAAACAATACACAAGCAAATTGAGTAGTTTAACAAAAAGGATAGAAAACATAAAAGAAAGAAATTCTGGAGCTGTAAAACATAATGGATGAAATAAAAAATTAATAAAGAACAAAAGCAGAAAAGATAAAACAGAAGAAAAGAATGTATGAATTAGAAGACAGAATCCTTTAAATTATTGAGTAAAATGAAAACAAAAAATATAATGAAAAATATTTAGGAAAGCTTAGATAATTTATGACATGCAATCAAAAGAATCTATTAATTATCGAAGTCAGAAGTCTTACAAGCCAGGAGAGAGTGGGATGATATATACAAAAAGCTGAAAGAAGAAAATAAATTGCCAGTGTAAACCACTCTATTTTAAAAGTTGTCCTTCAGAAATTATGGAGAAAAATAATTTTCCAGACAAACAAAGCTGAGGGAGTAAATTATCACTAGACCCTTTTTTTCCTTCAAGAAATGCTGAAAGAGGGATCCCTGGGTGGCGCAGCGGTTTGGCGCCTGCCTTTGGCTCAGGGCGCGATCCTGGAGACCCGGGATCCAATCCCACGTCGGGCTCCCGGTACATGGAGCCTGCTTCTCCCTCTGCCTGTATCTCTGTCTCTGTCTCTCTCTCTCTCTCTGTGTGACTATCATAAATAAATAAAAAATTTAAAAAAAGAAATGCTGAAAGAAGTTCTTCAAGCTGAAATGAAAACACTAATTAGTAACACAAAATACATTTTTATATTTAACACACTGGTGAAAGTAATATATAGTTAAATTTAGAACACTCTAGTACTTCAATATAAATATATATGTATATATATATAAAATAATAATATATTGACCACTACTTAATTAAAGTTAAGTAGTTATCAGCTTACAATAAACTATCATATTTATAAGATGTTTTCTGTAACACTGATGTTAAAGAGAAGGGAATTCAAGCAGATTACTGGGGAAAATAATAAAGTCACAAAGAAGGAAGCAAGGGAAGAAGAACTAATAAGGAAACTATAAAACAGCCAGGAAATAATTAATAAGATGTTACTTGTAAATCCTTACCTATCAATAATTACTCTAAATAAAAATGAACTAAATTCTCCATAGTCATAAGATGGTGGAATGAATTAGAAAACAAGAAATAATTATATGAAGCTTACAAGAGTGACACTTAAGCTTTAAGGACTTATACAGTCTCAAAGTGAGGTGATTGAAAAACATATTCCATGCAAGTGGAAACCAAAGGGAGCAGGGGAAACTATAATTATATTGCATTAATAGACTTTAAGCCACAAACAGTAAGGGCGGGGCAAGGTCAGTACATAATGATAGAGGTATCAATTTGTCAAGAGTATATTGCAATGGTTAAATATATAAGCAACACACACACACACATATATATGATTATTTATTTATTAGAGAAAGAAAGCATGAGTGAGGTGCAGGGGAGCAGACTCCCTGCTCAGCAGGGAGCCAGACATGAGGCCAGATCCCAGGACCATGGGATCATAACCTGAACCAAAGGCAAACACTTCAGGTGCCCTGGGTATCTAAATATATTAAGTAGATACTAAAATATTTGATGAGAGAAATAGACAATACTATAATAGTAGGGAACCTCAGTACCCACTTTAAACAACAGATAGATACTCCAGACATAAAATCAGCAAGGAATCATTTAATTTGAACTATATTTTAGGTCAAATGGGCCTAAAAAACATATACAAAAAATTCCATCCAATAGGAGCAAGATACACATTTTCCTTAAGAACACATAGAACAGGGACTCCTGGGTGGCTCAGCGGTTGAGGGTCTGCCATCGGCTCAGGGTGTGATTCTGGGACCTGGGATTGAGCCCCACATTGGGCTTCTTGCACAAAGCCTACTTCTCCCTCTGCCTCTCTCTCTGTGTGTGCGTCTCTCATGAATAAATAAATAAAATCTTAAAAAAACCATATAGAACAAGCTCCATTATAGGTCATATGAAAAGTCACAAAATAAGTCTTAACAAATTTAAGAAAATTGAAATTTTATCAAATATCTTTTCCAAACACAATGGTATTAAACTAGAAATCAATGACCAAGAGGCAAACTGGAAAATCTACAAATATGTTGGAACTCATGAACACCTAATGGATCAAAGAAGAAAGGAAAAGGGAAATAAAAAAAATAGCTTTGACATAAATGGATACGGAAACATATCAAAACTTATATGATGCTGCAAAAACAGTTCTAAGAATAAAATTTAACACAATAACTACATTATGGAAAAAAAGAATGAGCTTAAACAATCTAATTTGACATCTCAAGAAATAGAAAAAGAACAAAGTTCAAAGTTAGAAGAAAGGAAATATAAAGACTAGAACAGAAATACATCAAATACAGATTAAGAAAATAATGAAAAATATTTAAAAAACCTAAGAGCTAGTTTTTGAAAAGATAAAATTGATGAAACTTTAACTAGACTAACTGAAAACAGAGGAAAGATTCAAATAAATTAAATTATTAATAAAAAGGAGACATTACAACCGATACGACAGAAATATAAAAAGTCATAAAAAACTACTATGAAGAATTATATGCCAACAAATTTTTAAAAATAGAAGAAATGCCTGAACTTTTGGAACTCATCTAGAGTGAATCTTTAAAAAAAAAAAAGAGACCATCTAAAATGACACATAGTGAGAGTATAAGCTAGAGTGATAAACATCCTCCCAACAAAGAAATGCCCAGTAACAAAGGACTCCCCTGATGAACTGTACCAAATATTTAAATAATTAATCCAATCCTTCTGAAACACTTCCAAATTCCAAAGGTGACAATATTGCCATTTTGTGAGACATATAAAGACTGTAAAAATAAAGAAATTACAGGCCAATACCTCTATTGAATGTGAATGAAAAAAATCCTCAATAAAATATTAGTAAACTGAATTCAACAGCATATTAAAATGAGTGTACACCATGAAGAATTGGGATTCATCTTTGCAATGTAAAAATGTTCATTAAACCAAAATTAGTAAATATGCTACACCAAATAAAATGAAAGAAAAAATCATATAATTATCTCAACAGATGCAGAAAAAAAGCATTTGACAAAAAACAGCATCCTTTCATATTGAAACTCTCAACAAATTGCATATTAAGGAAATGCAGCTCAATGTAATAAAAACCATTCATTCAGGGAATATAAAAAATAGTGAAAGGGATTAAAGGGGAAAGGAGAGAAAATAAGTGGGAAATACCAGAGAAGGTGACAGAACATTAAAGACTCCTAACTGTGAAACCAAAAATTGGTAGTGCAAGGGGAGGTGGGCACGGGAATGAGGTGATTGGGTGACCTGCACTGAAGGGGGCACTTGACATGATGAACACTGGGTGTTTTACTATATGTTGGCAAATTGAACTCCAATAAATAAATAGATAATAAATAAATAAATAAATAAATAAATAAATAAATAAATAAACAAGAAAGAAGAAAGTACAGTAAGCTGGAGGCATCACAATATCAGATTTCAAGTTATATTAGAAGCTGTAGTGATCAATGCAATATGGTATTGCCACACAAATATACACATAGATCAAAATAATATATTAGAAAACCCTAAAACGAATCCACAACTATTTGGACAATTAATCTTCAACAAGGTAGAAAGGATATACAATGGGGGAAATACAGTCTCTTCAAAAATGGTGCTGGGTAACCTAGACAAAAACATACAAAAGAATGAAATTGCACCTCTTTCTTACACCATACACAAAAAAATAAATTTGAAATGGATGAAAGATCTAAATATAAGATTTGAAGCCATCAAAATCCTGGAGGAAAACACAATCAGCAACCTCTTTGACATCAGCCATAATAATTTTTCATTAGATATGTCTCCAAACAGAAGCAAAACAGAAGTAAAAATAAATAGTTGGGACTTCCTCAAACTAAAAAGGGGCACAGCAAAGAAACAATCAACAAAACTAAAAGACAGCTATAAAATGGGAGAAGATATTTGCAAATAATTTAAATCTTTTTAAATTCAAATTCATTTTATTTAATATATACTGTATTATTAGTTTCAGAGGTAGAATTTAGTGATTCATCACTTGGATATAACACCCAGTGCTCATTACTCAAATATCCTTAAAGTCCATCACCAAATTACTCCATGCTTCCACACACTTCCCCTCCAGCAACATTCATTTTGTTTCCTATAGTTAAGAGTCTCTTATGGTTATCTGATAAAAGATTAGTATCCAATATACATAAAGAACATATAAAATTTAACATAAAAAATGAATAATGCAATTCAAAATTGTGCAGAAGACTTGGATAGACATTTTATCAAGGAAGACATACACATGGCCAAAAGACACAAGAAAAGATGTCAACATCACTAATCATCAGGAAAATACAAATCAAAACTCTAATGAGATATCACCTCACACCTATCAGAATCGTTTATTTTTAAAAAAATTTTAAAGATTTTATTGGGACACCTGGGTGGCACAGTGGTTGGGCATCTGCCTTGTGCTCAGGTCTTTATTTATTTATTCCTGACAGACACACAGAGAGAGGCAGAGACACAGGCAAAGGGAAAAGCAGGCTCCCAGCAGGGAGCCCGATGCCGGACTCAATCTCAGATCCCCAGATCACGACCTGAGCCCAAGGCAGGCACCCAACCACTGAGCCACCCAGGCGTCCTTATCAGAATGGTTTAAATCAATAACACAAGAAACAATTTTTGGCAGGTAGGTAGAGAAAGGGGAACCCTCTTACACTGTTGGTGTAAATGCAAAATGGTGTAGGCCTTCTGAAAAACACTATGGAGGTTCATCAAAAAGTTAAAAGTATATTTACCCTATAATCCAGCATTTGCACTACTAAGTATTTACTCAAAGAATAGAAAAATACTAATTCAAAGGGATTGATTGTGCCCCTATGTTTATAGCAACATTATGTTTAATAGTCAAATTATGAAAGCAGTGTAAGTGCCAATCAATATATGAATGAATAAAGAAGTTGCATACATGTAATAGAATATTGCATATATAATAGGACTTATTCAGCCATAAAAGAAGATTGAAATCTTGCCATTACAATCATGTGGATGAAGCTAGAGAGTATTATGCAAAGCAAATAAGTCAGAGAAAGACAAATACTGTATGATTTCACTCGTATGTGGAACTTAAGAAATAAACCAAATGAGCAAAGAAAAAAACAGAGAGAGGCAAACTTAGAAACACACTCTTAATTACAGACAAAAAAAAATGATGGTTACCAGAACAGAGGTGATCAAGGGGAAGGATTAAATAAGTGATAGGAGTTAATGAAAGAAATTCTTGTGAGAAGCACCAGGTAAGTATTGAATCGGTAATTTTATACCTGAAACTAATACTACAGTAATTGTTAACCAGAATTTAAATAAAAATAAAAAAGTAAAAGTAAATAATCTAATTCAGAAGAGTTAAAAAAATAAAGTTCTTACAAATATATTTATCCAAGGAAATTAAATATTTTTACACTGAAAATGTCATACATTGATGAAAGGAAATGAAAACATTAAAAAATGGAAAGATATCTCAACTTCATGTATCAGTAGAATATTGTTAAAACGCTGGGATGCCTGGATGGCTCAGTGGTTCAGTGTCTGCCTTTGGCTCACGGAGTGATTCTGGGGTCCGGGATCAAGTTCGACATTGGTCTCCTTGCAGGCAGCCTGCCTCTCCCTCTGCCTATGTCTCTGCCTCTCTCTCTTCTCCCTCCCTCCCTTCCTCCCTCCCTCCCTCTCTCTCTCTCTCTCTCTGTATCTCTCATGAATAAATAAATAAAATATTTTAAAAAATACTGTGAAAATGCCAATACTACTAAATCCATCTAGAGATTAAATGCAATCCTGATCAAAATTCCAATAGAATTTTCCCACAGAATTATAACTAACAATACTAAGATTTGTATGGAAGCACAAGACTATGAATAGCCAAAACAGTCCCAAGAAAGAGGAATAATATGGAGATATTACTCTTTGATTGCAAACTAAAGCACAAATATATAGTAATTAAAACAGTATGGTACTGGAATAAAAACAGACATAGAACAATGGAATGTAATGAAAAACAGAGAAAGAAACCCATGCATATAAAATCAACTAATCCTTCATGAGGACACCAAGAACATACAATAGGTAATGATCATCTTTTCAATAAATGGTTCTGGGATAAGTGTATATACACATACAAAGGAATAAAAGTGGAACTCTATCTTACACAAATCACAAAAATTAAGTTTAAAATGAGTTAAAACTTAAACATAAGAACTGAAACTTTTCAACTTATAGAAGAAAACATAGGAAGAAAGATTTTTGATATGCCCTTGATATTGATTTTTTAATATATGTCACTAAAAGTTCAGGCAACAAAAGCAAATATAAATACATGGGACTATATAAAACTTAGCTTTTGCAAAGCAAATGAACAATTGTTAATATTGAAAAGCAGCATGTTGAAAGGGAGAGAATATTTGGAAACCAATTATCTGACAAAGGGTTAATACCCATAATATTTAGGTAACTTACATAACTCAATATTAAAAATAGCAGACTGATTTAAAAATAGACAAATGGGGCAGCCCCGGTGGTGCAGCGGTTTGGCGCCGCCTGCAGCCTGGGGTGTGATCCTGCAGACCTGGGATGGAGTTCCGCATCGGGCTCCCTGCATGGAGCTTGCTTCTCCCTCTGCAAGCTCTCTCTCTCTCTCTCTCTCTCTTTCTCTCTCTCTCTATGTCTCTATGAATAAATAAATAAAATCCTAAAATAAATAAATAAATAAAAATAGACAAATTACCTGAATAGACATTTTTCAAAGAAGGCATAAAAATGGTTAACAGGTATATTTAAAAATGCACCAAATATATAAGCAACAAAACAAAAATAAAGTGAAATTACATCACACTGAAAGCTTCTGTACATCAAAAGGAAAAATCATTGAAATGAAATGGAATGGGACAAAATATTTTGAAACTGTCTGATAAGAGGTTAACATACAATATGAGATACTCATACAACTCAATAGAGAAAAACAAATAATCAAAAAATTTTGAGTTTTAAATGTGCAAAGTAAACAAGAGAGTGGCAAATCATAAAGCAGACTTAACTGTAGGGGACAAACTGAGGGTTGCTGGAGGGGAGGTGTCTGTGGGTATCAGTTAAATGGATGATGGGTATAAAGGACAATACTTGTAATGAGCACTGAGTGTTCTATGTAAGCAACAGATCACTACACATGAAAATAACACTATACAGTATGTTAACTAACTGGCATTTAAATAAAAACTAAATAATCATTTTTTCCAAAGGAGCCACACAAAAGGCCAACAGATACATGCAGAGATGCTCAGCAAACCTAATCATCAGGGTAGCCCATATCAAAACTAGAGTGAGACATCACTTCTCATCCGTTAAAATGTCTCTTACCAAATATGAGAACTAAGTGCTGGTGAGGCTGTAGAGAAAAAGGGAACCTTTGTGCCCTCTAGCAGGGACAAATGTAAATTGGTACAGTCAGTATGAACAACAGGATGAGGTTCTTCAGTAATTAAAAATAGAACTATCAAATGATACAGCAATCCCACTTCTGGGTATTTATACAAAGCAAATCAGAAATCAAATCACTCTATAAAAGATTATATATATATTTCAGCCATGAGAAAGGGAGAAATCCTGTCATTTATGACAATAGAGATGGAACCTGAGGGCATTATCTAAAGCAAAATAAATTAGGCAGAAAGATAATACTGTATGATTACGCTTATATGTGGATTGTAAAGAGGCTTATTTCACTGAAACAGTACAATGGTGATTCTCTGGGGCTGGGTAGCATAGGGGAAATTCAGAGATGTTCAAAGGGTACAAACTTCCAGTCATAAGATGAATATGTTGCAGTGATTATAGTTAACAATGATGTATTATATACTTGAAATTTGGTAAAAGAGTAGACCTCAAATGTTCTCATCATAAAAAAAGAAATGGTAATTATATGATGTGATGGAGATGTTAACTAATCCTGCAATGGTCATAATTCTGCAATGCATATGAACCTCAAATCATCACATTGTACACCTCAAACTTACACAGTTATATGTCAATTATGTTTCAAAGAAAAAAGACCAAAAAATGAGGATACAGAAGATAAGTTAATTATAGGAGGCATATCCTTAAGTAGTGAAGAAAAATCCAATGCCCAGTGTTATGAGTTGAATTATGTCTCCCATAAAGATACATTCAAGTCCTATCATTTAGTACCTGTGAATTTGACCTTATTTGGAAACAGGGTCTTTGCAGATGTAATCAAGTTTAAATGAGGTCATACTGGATTAAGATGGGTTCTAATTCAATATTTGATGTTCTTATGAGAAGAAGGGAATTTGGACACTGACACACACAGACAGGGAGAGTATGCCATGTGATGACTGAGGCAGAGACTGGGGTGACGTATCTACAATCCAAGGAATGCCAATGATTGCTAGAAACTGCCAGAAGCTAGAAGAGTCATGGGATACATTCTTCCTCAGAGCCTTGAGAAGAAGCCCATAATGCTGCCATCTTGATTTTGGACTTTTAGTTTCCAGAAATATGAGACAATAAACTTCTAATATTTTAGGCTAGCTAGTTTGTGGTAATTTGCTTCAGCAGCCCTAGGAAACTAATACAACTTAAGTTATATTTAGATATGAGCAAGAAGAAGGTTCCTACTACAATAGGAGGAAGGCAGAAAAAGGGATTTAAAGATACACATAGACTAGTATATTTAGTTGTGGAAATAGTGAAAATTTCCCTTATTTTCCTCTAATAGCCAAGAGTGGGGTGGAAATCTATTTAAATTTAAGAGAAAAAATATAAGAAATAGTCATCTTAAAGGAGAGATTTGAACAGATGAGTGAAGTTTAATAGCATTGCCAGATATCTTTAATGGCCCACTTGCAGTTTAATATTATAAATTAAGCCAATTATCATGGTTACAAGGTTTTCCTCAGCCATATTCAACTTGCAAAAGTGCTACTGGGAAGTAATGGGGAAGTTGGATTTATCTAAAATTAAGGTTTTGTCAAAGAAATGTCAAAGGGAGAGTGGGTAAAGGGAATTGAAGTTGTATGCAGGAAATTATTTGTATTGGTTCACCATTAGTCTATAAGAACTTAAGATTGGTGAAGATCTATAAAGGGTAAGAACAGAAGTAAAGCCATAAGGAGAGGACTAATGAGCAATAGTTCAAAGGTAGTAAAATTAATAGTAGATCTTATAGGGGCAGAAGAATTGTTGGAGTGGGGATATTAGTGGTACCTAAAGCAGTGGTTGAAGAATGAAATGTTTGAAATTGAGATTTTGGAGAATTATGAATAGGATTGAGCCACTGAAATAAAATGGAAAGCAATATAATTTGAGAAAATAAAGTCAAATAATCAAGATGTTGGGATATGGAATGATTACATCTTAAAATCATCAGAGATTAAGACGAGAGGTAATGGCAGTGGGCCAGACAGAAAATCATGGCAAAATAAAGGGGATGACCTGGGAGTTAGTAGATGAATATAACAAGGAAAGGTATCAGGTGAGACAATCTGATGACATGAGATTCAAAGGTAGCTATTTTTTAGGGAGTAGAGAATTAAAATGAGTTGGAAATACCATTGAGGAACCAAGCATATATCTATTGCACCTCTGGATCCAGTGGTAGGAAAGGACATGGAAAGGAAAATATCTCCTACTCAAGAGGGCCTCAGGAGAAGCAGTGTATTTGAGAAAAAGCCATGTTTCAGAGAGCATGGATATCATGGATATCATTCATATAGGAGGCAGAGGAGGACATAGAAGATTTTGCTGATGACACTGTTTCAGAGATAGTGCCCAATGGTGATGTAATCCTGAAGCCTTTATGATGTAGGCAGCATCAAACGAGAAATGTCTTTCTAAAAACACTAGGAGCTCAATTTTCATTTCTCAATCAAATCATCATTTTTCTTTCTTCCACGCTGTATCGAAATTTCTGATTTTAAAAGTAATGCATACTAATTGAAAAACATCTAAACATCACAAAAAAAAAGAATCATTTAAAAAGGAAAAATTATTTTAGCCTAGTTTAGTTTTTTTTCTGTAGATTTTGAATTTCTGAGTCAAAGATTTTCCAGATTTTCTTTTCATAAATGAGGTTGTGCAACTTTTTATGTTTACTGGTCATTCACATTTCTTTTTCTATAAAATACCTATTCATAACTTTCAACTTTTTATGTCACCTTAAGAGTATCTTTCTTATTGATTTTATGTTTTTTTAAAGATTTTATTTTACTTATTTATTCATGAGACACACACACACAGAGAGAGAGAGAGGGACACAAGTAGAGGGAGAAGCAGGCTCCATGCAAGGAGCCTAAGGTGGGACTCAATCCCGGGTCTCCAGGATCACGCCCTGGACTGAAGGCGGCGCTAAATCACTGGGCCACCAGGTCTGCTCTGTTTTTTGTTTTTTTTTTTATATTAGATTGTACCATAAGAAAATTCCAGTTTTGTAGGTAAAAGATGATTGAATACTGACAATCTCTTGAGGTTCAACTTAATACACATGGCTATTAGCTGGTGGCTCCAAGTCAATATGGTCTATATTATCTTATTTTTCTTTATAATTTCAGCAATATTATTTTAGAGGAGATCAGCTTTCAAAATAAAGACAAACATTAAAAAATGTGGCCATGAAAGCCTGTAGAAATACTATTGTTTAATTACATATTAATAATATTCATTATTTACCTAATGATTCCTTTTAAAATTCAACTCAGTATACTTTCTTTTATTGGAAACAACAGTAAATCTTCTTTTTTATCAGACCTAAAGAATGGTCTGATTTTCCTTTACATAAAATTAAGTCCATCAAAGCTGTATAATAAAGTCTTACTACATTGTTTCTTGCTTTACATTTTAAATACCTTCACATACATTACTTCCTTTCTCCTTATAATAAGATGTGATTATCAGTACACATACACATGCACACACATATAATTGTTAAGACTATCAGCTATTTCATGAAAAATCTTAAAGTATCTAAATCTCAAAGCAAAACACTCGAAATATTGTTGAAAACTTCATACCTATGTCTAAAATTTTAATCTATAAATGAAATTCCATAATAGAAACATTACTTACATTAAAAATATAAATATGTTGCTAAATTGAGCATGTTAGTCATTAAAAATACTAAAAAAACGTATTAAACAAAGTACTTACAATCTTGGAAGAGACATTTCCCCTGCCTGTATGTTACCAGGACTTTAGCATTGTAAATTCAAACTGGGAATGTTGAGTGATGACATCATAAAGAGATTGTTAATAACAGGAAGTTGAAGGGAAAAGACAGAGTAATTATATTTTACAGTGCATAGATGCTTCTGAAATCCATTCCAAAATTGTAACTGTGTTTAAATACAATTCCGAGATTCTCAGAAGCTCAAATTCTCTCAGCTTGATCTGAGAGAATTGGTCATTTTTTAAATGATTGAATCTATTTGCTTGTTTAATAAACATCTCATTATTTGATATCAGACTATTTTAACACAATTGAGCATGCACGTGTGTATATGTGTACATGAAAGGGCTATATGGACTGAAAGGAAAATAAAAGAATATAAACACTTCTCTATTAAAAGCAACTTCAATCTTGTACATTTCCTTCATATTCAGACTTCTCCCCATAAAGATTATATGTATGTTCACAGTAATATTTCCTTAAAATAAATTGAATATAGTTTCTTTTTAGATGTGTAAATTACACAAAGGTACAAGGCCTATTAAAATAGTACCAACTCACCTGAAAAAATGTTTTATTTCTCCCAAAATAAAAAAAATATTATTATATATACACTTATGTTAAAAACCAGTTGTCAAATGCTACTTGGTAGGAAATTTGCAAATATGAACTTTTCAGGATATAAAATGAAAACTCATGCCATAGGTAAGGATATGTACAGGAAGAAAAAAATATCTTGAATGTGCTCTAGATAACAAAAAAATGAGTATCTTCTTGACCCCGGGCAGAGAGGCAATTCATTAGTCATTACATTTGTCACCACTTTTTGTCGTTACTTTTTTTACTTATTTTTGGAAGTGATTTTTTAATTAATTAATTAATTAATTAATTAATTATGTATATTTTTATTGGAGTTCGATTTGCCAACATAGAGTACAACACCCAGTGCTCATCCCTTCAAGTGCCCTCCTCAGTGCCCATCATCCAGTCACCCCGTCCCCCTGCCCACCTCCCCTACCACTACCTCTTGTTTGTTTCCTAGAGTTAGGAGTCTCATGTTCTGTCACCCTCTCAGATATTTCCCAGTCATTTTCTCTCCTTTCCCCTTTAATCATTTTCACTATTTTTATATTCCCTGTGTGAATGAAACCATATAATGTTTGTCATTCTCCGATTGACTTACTTCACTCAGCATAATACCCTCCAGTTTCATCCACGTTAAAGCACATGGTGGGTATTTGTCGTTTCTAATGGCTGAGTAATATTCCATTGTATACATATACCACACATTCTTTATCCATTCATATTTCGATGGACACTGAGGTTCCTTCCACAGTTTGAAAGTGTATTTCTTATGTAAAGCCTTATTTCATTTTTAGGAAATAAAAGGAAAATGTGATCAAAGACACCAAGTAAATTTCACTTGAGCGGTGCTATGCGATCTCAGTATCCTTCCATCAGCCAAAAAGTCCATCAAACATTATCTTCTGTAGAAAAGTAATACAAAACCATTTAATTTGTAAGCCAAAAATTGATCACAATCAATAAAGCAATAAAAGGAACACTATGTCTAAAAAGACCTGAAAAATGTTTCTACCCTAGGGCCCAGTAATTCTAGTCTACTTAGGAATGCATCCTGAGTAACTCATTTCAGCAGAAAGATGTTTATTATAGTTTTACATGAAATTTTAGGGGCACCTGGGTGGCCCAGTGGTTAAGCATCTGGCTTTGGCTCAGGTCCTGATCCCAGGGTTCTGGGATGGAGTTCCACAACAGGCTCCCCACGGGGAGCCTGCTTCTCCCTCTGCCTTTGTCTCTGCCTCTCTCTGTGTGTCTCTTATGAGTGAACAAATAAAATATTTATTAATTTTTAAATTTTGAAGCAGTAATATCTATGAAGATTTAAAGCTATAAAGTATAAATGGCTTGTTTTAACTCATTTGAAGAGTATGCTCAAAGTTTTGTTTATTTGTACATATCATTATTGATTTGAAATTTTAATCATAAGGAAGAAAATTAGTGGAAAGAAGAACCAGAGAAGGGCTTTATAGTAGGAACTAGGAAAGATCTAGGGCTCAAGTAGAATACATGACCTGTACAGTCCCCTCATCAAGGCAATACTGAGGCTTGTCTCCTCCTCTCTTTCCCTTTGTCATATCTCTTTCCTTTTTCTCCCACCTCAGAGCTTTCCCGAATTGTCTTTTAATGAGATATACAACAGGGAAGATTGAAAGCATGCACACATCTACATTGAGATTTGGCTTGGGTTCTGGACTTCTCTCCAATGACCTTGAGCTTTGAAGAAGAAAAAATAACAGTTTCTTTTTTATTTTCAGTCAACAATTTCTGTCTTTAACAACATTCACACAGAGACTAACAGGTGATTACACATTCCATTGAATCTGAAGCCCCCATACCACTTTCTCCCCTATCTTGGTCCTCTCTGCCACTCTATCTCCTTTATTTTTTCCATAGCTCTGATTACATGCTATATAACTTATTTGTTTATTATTTATTACCCACCACTAGAATATAAAGGCCATGAGGGTGGGAATATTTGTTTTATTTACTGATACATTTCCAGTGCCTAAAATAGTGCCTAGCAAAAATAGACACTAAGATATCTTTATTGAATAAACAAATAATACCTATAATTTGGAACACCTGGGTGGCTCAGTGGTAGAGCATTTGCCTTTGGCTCAGGTCATGATCCCGGGGCCCTGGGTTGGAGACCATCATTGGGCTCCCTGGAGGGATCCTACTTCTCCCTCTGCCTACATCTCTGACTCTCTCTGTGTCACTCATGAATAAATAAATAATGAAACTTAAAAAAAATAAAAAATAATAAATCTATATTTTTATTATGTAAGGAAATGTTAGATATCTCAGGTTTTTTCTTTCACTAAAGAAGCATCACTAATGTCTGTAGCCAATGAAAAACTAACATTGAGATGATCAACAAACTGCCACCTACTAATAATGGGACTAAGCTGGTTATTGATTTTGAGCCAAAATTTGTGACTCTGTTCCATTTTCATTTTGCACTGTTCCCCTGCTGTTCTGGTGGTAAGGGTGGAAGTGTTTTGAAGGGATCTGCTTGGAAGTAACATATTAGATTGGAAATCAGGAAAACAGTGTTCAGATGTTGACTTGTCATTAATCATATAGCCCTCGATAAGCCGACTAAATTTTCCTTGGTGTTTCAATCTGTAATAGGGACAGACAGAATAGCTAGTATATCTGGGATGACACAGACTGTTAAGGATGTAAGAGGGTAGTAATCAAGTGATCAAGAGCTATATTCCACATTTCAAAAACTGAGATTGTTTGCATTCTGTGTTAATATATTTTATGTAAATCATTCTGAATGCTTTTGCATGTAAAATATTGATCTAATAAGGTAATATTACTATTTCATACTAAGCAGATATTCTGGTTGACAACCATATGTAATGAGAATAATTGTTAATAATAAAACTTTATGGAATTCAGCATTTAAGGTAAAAAATAAAATCTAAAAAGGCCCTTCAGCTCCTATTCCCACGATTATAAGCTCCATTTGGTTAAAGGAAGTCCGGTATCTCCATCTAGTTAGAATGGTAGTTCTCAACTCTTATTATTTTTCATTTTTAACTTAAATTCAATTTAACAATATATAGTATAACACCCAGTGCTCATCCTATCAACTGCCCTCCTTAGTGTCTGTCACCCAGTTACCCCATTCCCCCAATGACTTCCCCTTCCACAACCCTTGGTTTGTTTCCCAGTTATGAATCTCTAATGGTTTGTCTCTCTCTCTCTCTCTAATTTTCCCCATTCAGATCCCCTCCCTCCCTTTCTAATCCCTTTCACCATTTCTTAAATTCCACATATGAGTGAAACCATATGATGATTGCCTTCTCCAATTGACTTGTTTCACTCAGCATAATACCCTCCAGTTCCAGACATGTCAAAGAAAATGGTGGATATTCGTCTTTTCTGATGGCTCAGTAATATTCCATTGTATATGTATACCACATTTTCTTTATCCATTCATCTGTCGAAGGATATCATGGCTCCTTTGACAGTTTGGATATTGTGGACATTGCTGCTATGAACATTGGGGTGCAGGTGCCCAACATTTCACTACATTAGTGTCTTTGGGATAAATTCCCATTAGTGCAATTGCAGGGATATAGGGTAGCTCTATTTTTAACTCTTTGAGGAACCTACACACTGTTTTCCAGAGTAGCTATACCAGTTTGCATTTCCACCAAAATTGAAAGAGGGCTCCACTATATCCACATCCTCTTCAACATTTATTGTTTCATCTTGTTAATTTTCGCCGTTTTCATTGGTGTGAGGTGGTATCTCATTGTGGTTTTGATTTGTATTTCCCTTATGGCAAGTGATGAGCATTTTCTCATGTGCTTGTTGGCCATGTGTATGTCTTCTTTGGTGAAATTTCTGTTCATGTCTCTTGCCCATTTCATGACTGGATTGTTTGTTTCTTTGCTGTTGATTTTTTGATAAGTTCTTTATACATCTTGAATACTAGCCCTTTATCTGATAGGTTATTTGCAAACATCTTCACCCATTCTGTAGGTTGTCTTTTAGGTTTGTTGATTGTTTTCTGTTCTGTGCAGAAGCTTTTATATTGATGAAGTACCAATAGTTCATTTTTACTTTTATTTCCCTTGCCATCATAGATGTGTCTAGCAAGAAGTTGCTCTGGCCAAGTTCAAAAAGATTGTTGCCTGTGTTCTCTAAGATTTTGATGGATGCTTGTCTCACATTTAGATCTTTCAATCATTTTGAGTTTATCTTTGTGTATGGTATAAGAGATTGGTCCAGTTTAATTCTTCTGCATGTGGCTGACCAGTTTAATTCTTCTGCATGTGGCTGTCAAAGATGAGTTGACCATAGAGTTGAGGGCCCATTTCTGAGTTCTCTATTCTGTTCCACTGATCTATGTGTCTGTTTTTGTGCCAGTACCATACTTTCTTGATGATCACAGCTTTGTAATACAGCTTGAAATGAGGCATTGTGATGCCCTCAGCATTGCTTTCTTTTTCAGTATCACTCCGGCTATTTGGGGTCTTTTCTCTTTCCATACAATTCTTAAGATTATTTGTTCCAACACTGTGAAGAAAGTACATGGTATTTTGATAGGGATTGCATTGAATGTGTAAATTCCCCTGGGTAGCATAGACATGTTCACGGTATGTATTCTTCCAATCCATGAGCATGGAATGTTTTTCAACTCTTTGCATCTTCGTCAATTTCTTTCATAAGTGTTCTGTAGTTTATAAAGTATAGATCCTTTACCTCTTTGATTAGGTTTATTCCTAGGCATCTTATGCTTTTGGGTGCAATTGCGAATGGGATTGATTTATTAAATTATCTTTCTTCAATCTCATTGATAGTATATAGAAACGCCACTGATTTCTGTGCATTGATTTTGTATCCTGCCATGTTGCTGAATTGCTGTATGAGTTCTAGCAATCTTGGGGTGGAGTCTTTTGGGTTTTCTGTATATATACAGTATCATGTCATCTGTGAAGAGGGAGACTGACTTATTCTTTGCCAATTTAAATGCATTTTATATCTTTTTGTTGCCTGATTTCTGAGGTTAGGATTTCTAATATTATATTGAATAACAGTGGTGAAAGTGGACATCCCTGTCATGTTCTTGATCATAGGGGAAAGACTGAGAGTTTTTCCCCATTGAAAATGATATTCACTGTGGGGCTTTTCATAAATGCCTTTTATGATATTGAGCAACGTTCTCTCTATCCCTACACGCTGAAGAGTTTTGATCAGGAATGGATGCTGTATTTTGTCAAATAATGTTTCTGCATCTATTGAGAGGATCTCCTAGGGTTCTTTATTTTTTCTCTTATAGATATGATCTATAGTTGATTGTTTTACTAGTATTGAACCATGCTTTCATCCCAGGGATAAATCCCACTTGGTTGTGGTGAATAATCCACTTAATGTACTGTTGGATCCTGTTGGCTAGTATCTTGGTGAGAATTTTTGCATCCATGTTCATTAGGGATATTGGTCTATAATTCTCCTTTTTGGTGGGGTATTTGTCTGGTTTTAGGATTAATATAATGGTGGCCTCATGAATGAGTTTGGAAATACTCCATTACTCTCTATTCTTTGAAACAGCTTTATTAGAATAGGAATTATTTCTTCTTTAAATGTTTGGTAGAATTCCTCAGGGAAATCATTTGGCCCTCAACTTTTGTGTCTTGGGAGGTTTTTGATGATTGCTTCAGTTTCCTCGCTGGTTATTGGCCTGTTTAAGTTTTCTATTTCTTCTTGTTCCAGTTTTGGTAATTTTTAGGTTTCCAGAAATACATCCATTTCTTCTAGATTGCCTAATTTGCGGGCATATAACTGCTTATAAAACTTTTAAAAACTTGTTTGTATTTCCTTGGTATTGGTCATGATCTCTTCTCTTCCATTCATGATTTTCTTAATTTGGGTCTCTTTTATTTTTAATAAGGCTGGCTAAAGATTTATCTATCTTATTAATTCTTTCAAAGAACTGGCTCCTGATTTTCTTGATCTATTCTACAGTTCTTCTGGTCTCTGTTTCATTGAGTTCTGCCCTAATTTTTATTATCTCACTTCTTTTGCTTGGTTTAGGTTTTGCTTCCTGCTCTTTGTCCAATTCCTTTAGGTGCAAGGTTAGCATGTGTATTTTAGTTTTTTTTCCTCCAAATTTTTTGAGGGGGGCTTGTATTGTGATATTTTTTTCCTCTTAGAACTGTTTTCGCTATATCCCAAAGATTTTAAACAGTTGTATTTTTCGTTTCATTTCTTTTTTTTTTAAGTATCTTTATTATAAGGAAAATACATAGCAAAACAGAGCTGGAAAGTAGTGTGGGTATAAGATCTAGAAAAATTTAATCATGAAACTACCTGCTCAGTTACCAAACATGTTCAAACATGGCTTCCTGCTGTGAGGGAGAGCGATTTAGCCCTTATCCTTCCCACCTTTCCTGATTCAAAAAAATCTGCTCGTAGGGCTGGGCCCAGGGAGCCCATTTTCCAATCTCTTCTCTTCCTGGAGTTTGGGAAAGTTATATAGTTCTCAGGCTTTCAAGATACAGAAGACAATATGGAGAAGGAAAGGATATTCTAGCCCTTTGGTCCAGTGTTATCCCCAGCCCTATCTCTCAGTATTTGTTGATGCCAGAGATAAACCCCATGGAATTAGGGCAACTTAGGCAGCAGTATGCTAAGCAATGAGGCTGTGTTGATGAGGAAGTGAGCAGCATCATCATTGGCGTAGAAGCTGACCAGGAGGTAAGTACAATAGGAGAGATGCTGAGGAATTTGTGGGAAGAGGTAAATTGAAGCCCATAGTCCATCTGTTCCTAGTGTGTCAGAAGCCGAGCCTTTCCTTGGTCAGGGGTCTCAAAAGGTGTCCGTTTCACAAGTTATGGATGACATTGCTCGGGGTCCAGACAATAGGTATGCTGAAGAAGGGGATGCTTAGTAGATCCACATTCAGCTGTCCTACCAAGATGATGTAGGCCAGCCAGATGCTCTGGCTCTTCATCACTCGAGTGTTGGGGTTTACTTCACTGTGTGCCACCCCCACATTCTTTCTGCTGGCTTCAAAAGCCGGTCCAACTTGAGGCACGACGTTCACTCCCACTGTATTTTTATTTTTATTAGTCTCCATGGATCTTTTTAATTCTTCTCTAATTTCCTGGTTGACCCATTCATCTTTTAGTAAGATGCTCTTTAACCTCATGTGTTTGAGTTTCTTCCAAATTTCTTCTTGTGATTGAGTTCCAGTTTCAAAGCACTGTGGTCTGAAAATATGCAGGGGACAATCCCAATCTTTTGGCATCAGTTGAGACCTGATTTGTGACCCAGTATGTGGTCTATTCTGGAGAAAGTTCCAAGTGCATGTGAGAAGAATGTGTATTCAGTTGCATTAGGATGGGATTTTCTGTATATATCTGTGAAATCCATTTGGTCCAGCATGTCACTCAAGGACCTTGTTTGTTTGATGTTCTGCTTACAAAATCTGTCATTTGCTGAGACTGCTGCATTAAAGTTTCCTACTATTAATGTATTATTATCTATGTATCTCTTTACTTTGGTTATTTATTGGTTAATATACTTGGGTGCTCCCACATTAGGGGCATAAATACTCACAATTGTTAGGGCCTCTTATTGGACAGACCCTGTATCATAGTGTCCTTCTTCATCTTTTATTACAGTTTTTGGTATAAATTCTTTTTTTTTAGTTTTTGGTATAAATTCTAATTTATCTGATATGAGGATTGCTACCCCAGTTTTCTTCTGAGGCGAATTTGAATGGTAAATGGTTCTCCACTGCTTCATTTTCAGGCTGGAGATGTCCTTAAGTCTAAAATGAGTCTCTTGTTGACAGCATATAGATGGGTCTTGCTTTCTTATCCAGTCCCATACCCTGAGTCTTTTGATGGGATTATTTAGCCCATTCATGTTCAGAGTAACTATTGAAAGATATCAATTTAGAGTTATTGTATTACTTATACAGTCCTTGTTTTGTGGATTGTTTTTTTGGTTTCCCTCTTTCTTTTACAGGGTCCCCCTTAATATTTCTTGCAGAGCTGGTTTGGTGATCACATATTCTTTCACTTTCTTCCTATATTGAAAGTTCTTTATCTCTCTTTCTATTCTGAATAACAGCCTTACTGAATAAAATATTCTTGGATGCATTTTTTCTCATTAATACCCTCTATTATTATGACAGCTCCTGCTGGCCTGCTAGGTCTCTGTGTATAGGTTTGTTGTTCATCTGATATTTCTTCCCATATAAGTTAAACATCTCTTGTCTAGAGCTGCTTTAAGAATTTTCTCTATCTTTGAAATTTGCAAGTTTCACTCTTAAATGTCAAGGTGTTGAACAGTTTTTGTTGATTTTGGTGGGTCCTCTCTATTTCTTGGATCTGAATGCCTGTTTCCTTCCCCAGATTAGGAAAGTTCTCAGGTATGATTTATTCAAATATACTTTGTGGTCCTTTCTCTCTACCTTTTCTGGAATGCCAATAGCCCTAATATTATTCCTTATCAAGCTATAATTTATTTCCCTAGACCTTTCCTCATGGGTTCTTTTTTTTCCTTATGGGTTCTTAATTGTTTTTCTTTCTTTTTTCCTCAGCTCCCTTCCTTTTCATCAACTTGTCTTCTATGTCACTCAGTCTCTCTTTTACCTCATTAACCCTAGCAGTTAGAGCATCCAAATTAAACTGTATCTCAGTTAAAGAATTTTTAATTCTGACCTTATTAGATCTCAATTTTTCAGTAAGAGAATCTCTAGAGTCCTTTATGCTGTTTTATGGAGCCACCAGGAATTTTATAATTTTACTTCTGAATTTTATCTCTGACATGGTTTTTAAATCCACGTCCAGCAAGTCTGTGGCAGAGTATTACTTCCGGGCCTTTCTTTTGTGGTGAATTCTTCCTTCTAGTCACTTTTTTCCAGTGCAGAGTGACTTATGAATGAGCAGAGTCAAAAAATATCAACCACAACTAAGTAAAATACACCCTTGATGGAAGCGATTACTTTTCTCTCTTTACATTCCAGGTTGCATTTGCATTCCAGGTAGCATTCCAACTGTTCTCTCTTTACATCTCAGGTTGAATTTGTAGGTGTTCAGTATGTTTTGAAAGTTATCTAAGTAAGTTTGTGGGACCAGATAAATTGAGGACCTCTGTTCTTCCATCATCTACCCTCCTCCCCCAGTTCTCAACTCTTAAACTTCAATAATTTATGAGGATACTTTCAAATATTGATCAACAGATAATAGAAATTATTGTTTCAAGTGGGGATGCACATTTCAAATCTTGTCAAAAGGACCTTGAAGAGAGTGAATCATCTCATAATAAATCAAATAAACTTTGCAGCAAATTAAAAGGGGAAAATTGGGATATCAATCTTGAACCAACAGTCATATTTCCTGGCACATGCAATACAAGCTCTAAATGAAGGTAAGATTATTTCAGGGTTTTTTTTTTCTGTTGTTGTGGTTAATAATTTAATCTCAATGCTTAGCAGAATGCTGCTTCAAGTAGGCACTCAACAAATATTTGTTTAATGCATAAATATGCAAGAGAGTGTATTATTAAGAAAGAGTTGTAGTCAGGTAGAGAGAGATAATGGGCTCACATGCAACAATTTAAATAGTATTAAAGTGGATATTTTTATACATCATGAGTAGCACTCAGCATTAGAGTAGTTATTTGCAATTATTGTGGTCTTGAATACCTTTATTTAGAATATTTTATTTGAAACATGTGCTCAGAATTTCTCATTTTCTGATGTGAAGGTGATCTGGCTGTGACATTTGTCACCCCATTGTCAGGTTTGATTCAGTTGATCTGTCTGGCTAGGCAGGTGTCTCCTTCCTTCCTCACTACTCCAGATGCATCCCTCAAGAAGCTGCATGCTAGGTCAAAAAGGACAACCTTCCCCAAGAGAGGAGGACTGATCTTTGGTCCAGATTATGGGGGTAGCTGTGTTCCCTTGCTATAACTTTCAAACAAGCTCTCAAGGTTCATTTTTAGGAGCATGTAGGGTAGTTAAGGTTACAAGCCTCCAGACACATCCAAAAGAGATGCTGCATATGGAAGTCTACCTTTCCTTAAAACAACAACAACAACAAAAATCTCATTTTCAAAATTGTGCTATAAACATATGTACAAATACCATTGGGAATCACAGAATCAGAATAACTTGTCATTCAAAAAAGGAATTTTGTAAAGCTTATGAGAGAACATTAATAAATATTCTAATTGCATGTAAGACCCATAGCAACTAAATGGTGGCTATATTTTGAGAAGATAATAGAAGATCAGTGACAGAGTTTGTTAGATATTTATTTTGATTGTTCAAATGAAGACATTTTTAAAAGGCAAATGAATTAAAGGATTAGAGAGGGAACACATGTGCACTGTCCTTTTTGTTTTTCCTTATAAATACTACACATGGAACTCCCAAGCTTCAGTAGATAAACATGTGGATCCAATCTATTTCTCCAAATTCTTTCTGCCATTTTCCTCATATTCCTGATACCTATGTCTACTGAAAGATGTGATGGACCCTATTTATTGCTTACCCAAAATTATCCCCTTCTTCTTGCTTACCTGTTATCACCATAGAAGCTAGGAAGTCCAGGTACATACTTTCCAAGACTTTCTTGTAGGTTGTAGTGGTCTCCTGGCCTAGACTGGGCCAATTATAAATGAGAAAAATACTTATATGGTGTGCCTGAGATTTTCTATTGTAATAAAAACTATTTCATTCCTGCTTTATATATTGTTATATAATGGCATGATGCTTTAAAGTGCAGGAGCCATCTTGCAAACATGAGAGGACATATTAACAATATAAAAGATAACTAAAGAGAAAGACCTTAGGAGTCTGGGCTTCAATAACATTTTTAAGCCACTAGCTTTTTTTAAGATCTTAAATTTATTTATTCATGAGAGACACACAGAGAGAGGCAGAGACAAAGGCAGAAGAAGAATCAGGCTCCCTGCAGGGATCTTGATATGGGATTCAATTCCAGGACCCCAAGATCATGACCCAAGCCAAAGGTAGACGCCCAACTACTGAGCCCTGCAGGCACCCCTAAGCCACTAGCTTAACTATGAAAAGGTTTTCGGATATCTTGTTAAAAAAACAATAATGTCTCTATGTTTTCTGCTGCTATTAATAATCTGTTACTTTTTTTCAGAAAGTAATAATAACTGATCCAACCTTCTGTGACAGTTTATGACTTTGTGTTTTTTTCCAGTGTCTTTTCCCTCATCTAAAATAGTCTCCCCACCATTTCCTTACTTTCTTCATCAAGAAGCAGATCAACTATTATTTGCTTTGTAAAAACTTTATCATTCAGAGTTAATTGCTTGCTAGTTAGAGTTGATTAAAATGTAATTATTGAGAACCTTTTTTTTGAGAACCTATTTTATGACAGATATTGTACTAAAAGTTAATGATTTAATTGTTTAAAAATGACTCTCTGGAGCTTACAGTCTATTTCATATATAATTAATTATATACCAACATCCATTTCTCCATTTTTCCTTACTTGCAAAACCCCAATATTATTTTATTGTCCATACTTCCTCCATATAACTTGAAAGAAGTAAACCTTATCTAGAGATCTAAGTATAAAGTATTGTTGTCCTAAGCCTTCATTCAATTCTTCTTGTTAGTGATTGATTTAAGGGGTGCATATCATTCAGTTCTAGCCAATTATATCTGAGAGAAGGATTCTAGGAAAGGTTTCTTCACTCTTCCATAGGAGTCACTAGAAAATCTCCTAGAAATACTCATATCTGGTTGCAATGTTTGGAACCAATACAACACCATCTTATAACTATGAAGAGAGACACGAAAGGCAAAGCCAAACAACTAAAGTAGCACAATTTAGAGATAGAAATTGGGATTTTGATGACCTTTGTGATATGTTGAATATGCCACTCCTGAAACTTCCTCTAGTTCTAAACATTCCACTATGTAACATAATGAATGCCTTAGTTCCATAGGCCTATTTGAGTTAAAGCTTTCTAATACTTGCAGCTGAAGCATTACAAGTAACAGAGACTAACAGAAAATGCAAGAACAATGGGGCACCAAGGCGGCTCAGTTGACTGACTCTTGATTTCAGCTCTGTCATGACCTAGGGGTCTTGGGATGGAGTCCCACTTTGAGCCCCTTGTGGAGCCCAGAGTCATGCTCTGAGTTCAGTGGGTAGTTGGCTTGTCCCTCTGCCCCTCCCTCTGCCTGTGCTCTCTCTTGCTCTCAGAAAACAAAAAAAAATATTCAAAAACTAAAAAAAAATACAGGAAGAAGTTGTAAATGATGAAGAAGCTGAAGAAAAAGTCATCTTTATTTATTAATTAAAAACTGTTGGTCTCAGAATAACTAGATTGCTCATTCAAGAGCATATGAATAGACCACAAAAATGATCCTTACTAATTATTTGTAGGTCAAAGATCTCATTACTGCCCAGTTGTCTTCATTGCATGTGATTTTTGCAGTAGGAATGGCAAGTTTGATTCAGTATAATCATCCAAGTTCCTTTGTGATAGTCTGAAAGATAGCTGTCCAATATTAGGGATACTGTTTGTTATCATGACATATAAGATGACTAATTATGTGGGAAAAGAGTCATAAACCTTGATTTGACTTGCATTGAGCTTTGAGTTTTCTACAGATGTTGTATTCCATTTAATATTTTGGGAATGGTGAATATATGTCTAAAGACTCATATCATGTTTTTGTGTTTATGGCTTTTCCATCCCCATTTTCTCTCTGTGCCTTTTAAGCTTTTCCAGACCTCTTGCAACTGGCATTAGCTTTAAGAATCCGTCTCTTAATTTTAGCTTAGGTCATGATCTCAGTGTTCTGAGATTGAGCCCTATGTTTGGCTCTGTGCTCAGTGGGAAGTCTGCTTGAAGTTATCTCTATCCCTTTTCCTCTGTCCCCCCTCCCTGCTCTCTCTCTCAAATAATAAATAAATATGTATTTTAAAAATTGGGCTGCACAGCTAAACCACCACAGTTTTAATTTAGAAGCTTACATTCATTAATACATTTTCACAATATATCAATTTTTATGACAGATTAGATTTTTTATCCTCAGCATTTTCATTTTTAGTTAATTCAAAAGTCAAGGCTGCTGACTATAAATTGGCTTAATCTACTTGGTGATTCATACTATCTGAAATTTCTGCTACCTTATTTTTTAACATTGTATTTATTTAATTGTCAGAGAGAGAGAGAGAGAGAGAGAGAGAGAGCAAGCAAAGGGAATAGCAGGCAAAGGGAGAGGGAGAAGCAGCCTCCCTGAAGAGCGGGGAGCCTGACATAGGGCTTGACTCCAGGACCCTGAGATCAGGATCTGAGGCAAAGGCAGATGCTTAACCAACTGAACCATCCAAGCACTCCTCTTAGTTACTTTAGTGCTGTTAGGTCAAGCATTTAAAGGCCACTTGAATATTTCCAAATTCATAAACCTTACACTTGATTTGAAAATTTAGGTGGATTAAAGGAAACACTTGAAAGAAAGAAAAAAATATCCAACATACTAAAACAGAGGAGGTCAAGGCAATGATTAACAAATAGGCTGTCTATAAAAAAACAACAACAACAACATAAGGAACAAGCCCTTTGACATTGGTCTTGACAATCTTTGTTTCTGGATATGACATCAAAAACACAAGAAACAAAATGAGAAATAAACAAGTGAGATTACATCCAACTGAAAAGATTCTGTAGAACAAAAGAAACGATCAACAAAATGAAGAAGCAATGTATGTAATGGGAGAAAATATTTGTAAATAATATATATATATATATATATATATATATATATATATATATATATATCCAAAATATAGAAGGAATTCTTATACAACTCAGTAGTAAAATAATAATGGGAATAATAATAACTCAATTAATAAAATGGACAGAGGACCTGAGTAGACATTTTTCCAAAAGAGACAGACAAATGACTAACAGATACAAGAAAAGATGCTCAACATCTCTAATCATCAGGGAAATGCAAATAAAAACCACAGTAAGATATCACCTCACACCTGTTATTATCAAAAAGATTAGATATAACAAGTGTTGGTGAGGATGTGAAGGAAAGGGAAACTTGTGCAATGTTAGTGAGAATGTAAATTGTTATAGTCAGTACAGGAAACAATGTGCAGGGTTTTCAAAAAATCAAAGATAGAACTATGCATGATCCAACAGTCTCACTTCTGATATTTCAGAAGAAATGAAATCGCTATCTCAAAGAGATATCTGCCCCTTCATGTTCATTGCAGCATTATTCACAAGACATGAAAACAACCCAAGTGCTGTCCATTGATGGATGAAAGGTTAAGGAAGAGGTGATACACACACACACACACACACACACACACACACACACACTGGAATATTATACAGCCATAGAAAAAAGAAAATCCTGTCATTTGCAGTAACACTAAGGGAACTTGAGGGCATTATTCTATGTGAAATGTCAGAACAACGACAAAAAAATACTGTATAATCTCACTTTTATGTGAAATTCTAAAAAGCCAAATTCATATTAACAGAGAATGAGATAGTGGTTGTTAGAAGCTTTAAACTTATACAATGTTACATGTCAATTATATCTCAAAAATAAATATACATATTTTATATTCTCATAAACTGGAAAAATACAAAAATAAGCTGTCTAATGGAAACTAAAATATATCTTTTAATTCTTTTATGAAAGCTAATAAAAATTGAGTATAACATGTAACTCTTAATCTCAGGGTCATGAGTTTGAACCCCACATTGGGAGTAGAGATTACTTAAATTAAAAAAAAAAAGTTAACAAAAGTTTTTGTTTTTGTTTTTGTTTTTGTTTGTTTGTTTGTTTAGATTTTGACACTCAGGTCAACTAGAAATAAGTACGAATCTTCCACATTTTTTTCTCCAAGTTGAATGATTATATTCAATTAATTAAAGGCTATGTGAGTGAGGACATGTATCATATTCCCTATTATCTTTCTCATACCCATATAGATTAGAATTTAAACTTTTTTTCAAGCAATGTGTCAATAATAAATAAGTGAATCTATCAATCAAACACTAAATAATCAGTAAGTGGCTTCTATGTGTCTATTCGAATGTGAGAAATATAGGAGAAGTGCAATACACTCCTGAGGCATGTTATCATTGGATGTTTTGGTGAGTTTATAGGTGTTTATTTTCAAATAGATTTGTGATGTATTTCTTTTTCAATTGATACACTATTCTTTATAGGAAATTCAGAAATATAAAACATTAACAAGAACTTGTTATGTAGAAGCCATATTTTCAACTTGGTATACAGAGTACAAGTTGCGGCTTCCACCCCTACATTACTCTATACAAATTCAAAGAAAAACATATTTTTTCTTTTAAAATTTTATTTATTCATGAGAGACACACAGAGAGGAGCAGAGACATAGGCAGAGGGAGAGGCAGGCTCCCTGTGGGGAGCCTGATATGGGACTCAATCCCAGGAACCTGGGATCATGCCCTGAGCCAAAGGCAGATGCTCAACCACTGAGCCACTCAGGCACCCCAAAAATATTCTAAAAATTAATGAAGGTATAACCATATTCAAATATAGGAAAGAGAAATCACAAAATAAAATAAAACAAAACAAAATAGGATTTAATCAAAGAGAGAATGCAGAGCTTCAAAGCCTAAGATGCATCCGGGATCTAGTGGGAGAATACTGGATTTTTAAAAAGATAGAATCAACACCACATGAGCTCATTGCCTAGAGATTGTTGAGACTAAGAATAGAAACATATTGACGGACAAATAATTGGGGATTAGTAAGAACAGAACAGGAGAGAACAAAAAGGCTGGCTTACACCTGGGGATTCTTTCTCTAATTGCTTTATGATTCAGAAAGTTATGACAAAGCTTTCTGTTTTCAGGAGGGAGAAATGCTTGAAGATGAGAAAGCACAGGGACTTAGGTAGTTGTCTATACTAAGAAACAAATACATATATTTTCCCAGAAGATCAATTGTGGTGGAATTATGCTACTTGCAGTATGCTCCACTCATTTATCACTCTCCTGGTAACTATCTCACTTGTGCCCTCAAAGCAGGCTTTATAATCAGATTCAGCTGATTGTCTTGGAGTAAATCTCAATTACAAGGATGAGTTAACAGTACCAAAGTACATGTCATTTGAGACACATAAACACCACAAAAGATAGACAATACACATATGGGAAACCAGAGATAATATAGCAGACAGATCAAAACTTATAAGTATAATTATATAAACATAAGAACAATAGGGAAGGTACAATATTCCTGACACAAGAAAAAATAGCCTTAAATATTAAAATTGACACATGTAATTATATATTTTTTTAATAAAAAGATGAAATCCAATCTATTGCCATTCAATAGATGGGTTGATTAGTGTAATGGACCCATAAGAACAGAGAATTAGTAACTGGACAATTTGGCTAAGCAATTCTCAAATAATGCAGAACAAATGAATAAAGTGATGGAAGGTAGTTTTAAAAAGTTTAGTTAATAAACACATAGATAGCAAAAAGGCCAGCATCCACCCAATAGTAGTTCTAAAAAGAAAAATACTTAATTTAATCTAATATAGAGAAACTTGTACCCAACAAAGAATAGACATTCTTTTGAATGCACATGGAACATTATTAAAAATAGATAATAAGGAAGTCTCAAAATTTTTAAGGAATAAAAATGATAAAGACCATGCTGTCTCATAAAAATAAAAATGCAATAAAACTAGAAATCAGCAAAATTCTCTCAATTTTAGAACACAGGTTTGTAATGTTCTACCACTAAAAATTGATTAAATAAAACATAGTACAATAAAATTTATGGTATATTTACAATGGAATGACAAAGTACTATAGGGGGATGCTTGTAAGAATTTTGAAGGAACGACAAATAACATACACTTTAAGGGAAGGATTAGCAGCATTCATAAATAGCTTAAATATTGGTTATAATAGAAGAATAAGCCAAATATAACTAAAGTCTGAGAGCCAGATGTTTTGAAAAAAAAAAAAAGTTTGGGTCTTTCTTTTAGTGAAGCCAGAAGAAGGAAGCTTGTAAGAAGGAAACTAGATTTTAACAGAAAATGCAGAATCTAATGTATACTTATGATACCTTGGCAGAGGTGATAGTTGTTGGTATGTGAATTAGTTACACCTCTGAGATGAAGAATGTAAAGAAGAGAAAAATAATAAAGACTGAACCTTTGGGAATCTCCATATTTTGGTGATGGTAGGAGAAAGAGGTCTTTAGTTCTAAAACAAAAGGAAAACCCAAGGTACCAAATATCATTAAATCCAAAATATGAGAGAATATTAAGGAGTGGGAAATAATTAACAATGACAAATTCAGTAGAGAAGTTAGTAAGAAATGAAATAAAGGAAAAGCAATTGGATAAGTAAAACAGTCATGGAAACTGCCAGGTAAGTTCAATGGTTTAAGAACAAAATGAATTCAGCAAGTTCTGGAAATGTTAAATGGTAAAATTTATTTATTGTAGTAACTTTTTTTCATGATAGACCCTATTGTAGAAGGTGAGATGTTGGATAAGTAAGTCAATAATTATTATCCATTAATAATACTCTCTACTTTTTCCTATCTTGTGTTTTAAGCCTTGATCTCAGAGTATGTAGAACTCATAAAACTTAAAGAGCATTTATTCTATAATTTTTAAAATTTTTTTTAATTTATTTTTTTTATTGGTGTTCAATTTACTAACATACAGAATAACACCCAGTGCCTGTCACCCATTCACTCCCACCCCCCGCCCTCCTCCCCTTCTACCACCCCTAGTTCGTTTCCCAGAGTTAGCAGTCTTTACGTTCTGTCTCCCTTTCTGATATTTCCCACACATTTCTTCTCCCTTCCCTTATTTACCCTTTCACTATTATTTATATTCCCCAAATGAATGAGAACATATAATGTTTGTCCTTCTCCGACTGACTTACTTCACTCAGCATAATACCCTCCAGTTCCATCCACGTTGAAGCAAATGGTGGGTATTTGTCATTTCTAATAGCTGAGTAATATTCCATTGTATACATAAACCACATCTTCTTTATCCATTCATCTTTCGTTGGACACCGAGGCTCCTTCCACAGTTTGGCTATTGTGGCCATTGCTGCTAGAAACATCGGGGTGCAGGTGTCCCGGCGTTTCATTGCATTTGTATCTTTGGGGTAAATCCCCAACAGTGCAATTGCTGGGTCGTAGGGCAGGTCTATTTTTAACTCTTTGAGAAACCTCCACACAGTTTTCCAGAGTGGCTGCACCAGTTCACATTCCCACCAACAGTGTAAGAGGGTTCCCTTTTCTCCGCATCCTCTCCAACATTTGTTGTTTCCTGCCTTGTTAATTTTCCCCATTCTCACTGGGGTGAGGTGGTATCTCATTGTAGTTTTGATTTGTATTTCCCTGATGGCAAGTGATGCGGAGCATTTTATCATATGCATGTTGGCCATGTCTATGTCTTCCTCTGTGAGATTTCTCTTCATGTCTTTTGCCCATTTCATGATTGGATTGTTTGTTTCTTTGGTGTTGAGTTTAATAAGTTCTTTATAGATCTTGGAAACTAGCCCTTTATCTGATATGTCATTTGCAAATATCTTCTCCCATTCTGTAGGTTGTCTTTGAGTTTTGTTGACTGTATCCTTTGCTGTGCAAAAGCTTCTTATCTTGATGAAGTCCCAATAGTTCATTTTTGCTTTTGTTTCTTTTGCCTTCGTGGATGTATCTTGCAAGAAGTTACTATGGCCGAGTTCAAAAAGGGTGTTGCCTGTGTTCTTCTCTAGGATTTTGATGGAATCTTGTCTCACATTTAGATCTTTCATCCATTTTGAGTTTATCTTTGTGTATGGTGAAAGAGAGTGGTCTAGTTTCATTCTTCTGCATGTGGATGTCCAATTTTCCCAGCACCATTTATTGAAGAGACTGTCTTTCTTCCAATGGATAGTCTTTCCTCCTTTCTCGAATATTAGTTGCCCATAAAGTTCAGGGTCCACTTCTGGATTCTCTATTCTGTTCCACTGATCTATGTGTCTGTTTTTGTGCCAGTACCACACTGTCTTGATGACCACAGCTTTGTAGTACAACCTGAAATCTGGCATTGTGATGCCCCCAGATATGGTTTTCTTTTTTAAAATTCCCCTGGCTATTCGGGGTCTTTTCTGATTCCACACAAATCTTAAAATAATTTGTTCTAACTCTCTGAAGAAAGTCCATGGTATTTTGATAGGGATTGCATTAAACGTGTATATTGCCCTGGGTAACATTGACATTTTCACAATATTAATTCTGCCAATCCATGAGCATGGAATATTTTTCCATCTCTTTGTGTCTTCCTCAATTTCTTTCAGAAGTGTTCTATAGTTTTGAGGGTATAGATCCTTTACATCTTTGGTGAGGTTTATTCCTAGGTATCTTATGATTTTGGGTGCAATTGTAAATGGGATTGACTCCTTAATTTCTCTTTCTTCAGTCTCATTGTTAGTGTATAGAAATGCCACTGACTTCTGGGCATTGATTTTGTATCCTGCCACGCTACCGAATTGCTGTATGAGTTCTAGCAATCTTGGGGTGGAGACTTTTGGGTTTTCTATGTAGAGTATCATGTCATCGGCGAAGAGGGAGAGTTTGACTTCTTCTTTGCCAATGTGAATGCCTTTAATGTCTTTTTGTTGTCTGATTGCTGAGGCTAGGACTTCCAGTACTATGTTGAACAGCAGTGGTGAGAGTGGACATCCCTGTCTTGTTCCTGATCTTAGGGGAAAGGCTCCCAGTGCTTCCCCATTGAGAATGATATTTGCTGTGGGCTTTTCATAGATGGCTTTTAAGATGTCGAGGAATGTTCCCTGTATCCCTACACTCTGAAGAGTTTTGATCAGGAATGGATGCTGTATTTTGTCAAATGCTTTCTCTGCATCCAGTGAGAGGATCATATGGTTCTTGGTTTTTCTCTTGCTGATATGATGAATCACATTGATTGTTTTACGGGTGTTGAACCAGCCTTGTGTCCCAGGGATAAATCCTACTTGGTCATGGTGAATAATATTCTTAATATACTGTTGGATCCTATTGGCCAGTATCTTGTTGAGAATTTTTGCATCCATGTTCATCAGGGATATTGGTCTGTAATTCTCCTTTTTGGCGGGGTCTTTGTCTGGCTTTGGAATTAAGGTGATGCTGGCTTCATAGAACGAATTTGGAAGGACTCCATCTCTTTCTATCTTTCCAAACAGCTTTAGGAGAATAGGTATGATTTCTTCTTTAAACGTTTGATAAAATTCTCCTGGGAAGCCATCTGGCCCTGAACTCTTGTGTCTTGGGAGGTTTTTGATGACTGCTTCAATTTCCTCCCTGGTTATTGGCCTGTTCAGGTTTTCTATTTCTTCCTGTTCCAGTTTTGGTAGTTTGTGGCTTTCCAGGAATGCATCCATTTCTTCTAGATTGCCTAATTTATTGGCGTATAGCTGTTCATAATATGTTTTTAAAATCGTTTGTATTTCCTTGGTGTTGGTAGTGATCTCTCCTTTCTCATTCCTGATTTTATTAATTTGAGTCTTCTCTCTCTTCTTTTTAATAAGGCTGGCTAATGGTTTATCTATCTTATTAATTCTTTCAAAGAACCAACTCCTGGTTCTGTTGATCTGTTCCACAGTTCTTCTGGTCTCGATTTCATTGAGTTCTGCTCGAATCTTTATTAACTCCCTTCTTCTCTTGGGTGTAGGATCTATTTGCTGTTTTTTCTCTAGCTCCTTTATGTGTAAGGTTAGCTTTTGTATTTGAGTTCTTTCCAGTTTTTGAATGGATGCTTGTATTGCGATGTATTTCCCCCTTAGGACTGCTTTTGCTGCATCCCAAAGATTTTGAACGGTTGTATCTTCATTCTCATTAGTTTCCATGAATCTTTTTAATTCTTCCCTAATTTCCTGGTTGACCCTTTCATCTTTTAGCAGGATGGTCCTTAACCCCCCATGTTTGAAATCCTTCCAAACTTCTTCTTGTGATTTAGTTCTAGTTTCAAAGCATTATGGTCTAAAAATATGCAGGGGACAGTCCCAATCTTTTGGTATTGGTTAAGACCTGGTTTGTGACCCAGTATGTGGTCTATTCTGGAGAAAGTTCCATGTGCACTTGAGAAGAATGTGTATTCAGTTGCGTTTGGATGTAAAGTTCTATAAATATCTGTGAAATCCATCTGCTCCAGTGTATCATTAAATGCTCTTGTTTCTTTGGAGATGTTGTGCTTAGAAGAGCTGTCGATTGTGGAAAGCACTATATTCAAGTCACTAAGTCTAAGTGTATTATTCTCTGAGTGTGTCTTAACTTTGGTTATTAATTGATATATTTGGCAGCTCCCACATTTGGGGCATGTATATTTATGATTGTTAGGTCTTCTTGTTGGATAGATCCTTGAAGTATGATATAGTGTCCCTCTTCATCTCTTATTATGGTCTTCGGGATAAACTTTAGTTTATCTGATATAAGAATGGCTACCCCTGCTTTCTTTTGAGGATCATTTGAATGGTAAATGGTTCTCCAATTTTTTTTTCAGGCTGTAGGTGTCTTTATGTCTAAAATGAGTCTCTTGTAGACTCAAATAGACGGGTCTTGCTTTTTTATCCAGTCTGAAACCCTGCACCGTTTAATGGCGTCATTAAGTCCATTCACGTTCAGAACAACTACTGAAACATATGAATCTATTGTTGTCATAATACCTATTCAGTCCTTGGATGGATTATTTCTTTGGGCTTCCGCTTTCTATAAACAGACCCTGTTCAAATTTCTTGCAAAGCTGGTTTGGTGGTCACATATTCTTTCAGTTTCTGCCAATCTTGGAAACTCTTTATCTCTCCTTCTAGTCTGTATGAAAGCCTTGCTGGATAGAGTATTCTTGGCTGCATGTTCTTCTCATTTAGGACCCTGAATATATTCTGCCAGCCATTTCTGGCCTTCCAGGTCTCTGTGCAGAGGTCTGCTGATAATCTAATATTCCTCCCCATATAAGTTAAGAATCTCTTGTCTCTCACTGCCTTAAGGATTTTCTCTTTACTTTTGGATTGCAATTTCCACTCTTAAATGTAGGTGTTTAATACTTTTTATTGATTTTGCTGGATCCTATCTATCTCCAGCATCTGAATGCGTGTTTCCCTCCCCAAATTAGGGAAGTTCTCAGCTATGATTTGTTCAAATATGCTTTCTTGCCCTCTTTCCCTCTCAGCGTTCTCTGGAACTCCAATTTTAGCTAGATGTTTCCTGACATTTATTTCCCTTAACCTTTCCTAATGGTCTTTTAATTGTTTTTTCTCTTTTTTCCTCAGCTTCCTTCCTTGCCATCACCTTGTCTTCTATGTCACTCACTCTTTCTTCTACCTCATTAACCCTGGTCGTTAGGACCTCCAGTTTGGATTGCATCTCATTTCATTGATTTCTTTTTGACCTGATTGGATCTACATTCTGAAGTCATGAAGTCTCTTGAATCCTGTTTCCTTTTTTTTCCAGAGCCATCAGTAGCTTTATAATTGTGCTTCTGAATTGGTTTTCTGACATCAAATTGCAATCCACGTTCTGTAACTCTGTGGCAGAGAGTACTGTTTCTAATTCTTTGTTTTGTGGTGAGTTCTTCTTTCTAGTCATTTCGCTCATTGCAGAGTGGTGTATGAGCTGGCTGAATCAAGAATATCAACAACGACCTAAGTAAATGTCATACTAGATGATTCTGCTGAGGTCAGAGACCAGAAATTGAAAACAAAGATCAGAATGAAATAAAACAAAAGGACCATTAAAGTGAAAAACAAATTTTAAAACAAAGTAGTAAAAAATAAAAGGCCAAGAATACCAAAGAAGAAAAAAATGAGTGAAAAAGAAGAGAAAAAAGCAAAAGTAAAAAGAAAAAAGAGAAAAGAAAAAAGAAAAGAAAAAAGTGGAGGACTAGGAGATGGTGGTGGTGACGAAGTTGTAGTGGAGGGAGAATGTAGTGTACTTCAGGGGTCCTAGAGTGTGATCCTCTTGGTTATGACTATATTGAGTTCTGTATGTTAGAAGATGGTCAGTCCCAAATTTATTTAAACCAGAAATACTTGTAGAAAACTCCAACATTGACCACCAAAACATAAATGAGATAAGAAAGGGGGGAAGAATGGAAATAAGGAATCTCACAGAATGAACCAGCACAGTATATCACTTGGTTCTGGGTGCATGCTGGTCATGTTTTAGAAGGTATTGACTTCTGC
Source organism: Canis lupus baileyi (assembly GCF_048164855.1). Classification (NCBI taxonomy): domain Eukaryota; kingdom Metazoa; phylum Chordata; class Mammalia; order Carnivora; family Canidae; genus Canis; species Canis lupus. The sequence continues at coordinate 59,729,357 of NC_132876.1, forward strand.
CATTGTAGAACAAAATGAGGCAGAGAAAACAAAAAACACAAAACAAAACAAAACATATCTTGTATATCTCCCAAAATTAAGTTGAGTATGTTGAAAGGAATCTAGAAGTGGAAAATATATCTAAGACATGTAATTGTTGATATATGAAAGTCAAAAATAAAGAAACTGAAAAATGAATAGGTGGTAAAATATTGTAGTTAAGGTGGGAAAAGAGAAAAAAATTGGAAATTTACAGTCTGGTATAAAAATAAGTTATACTGGAAAAAGGAAGAAAAAAATAGGAGGGTTACCCTCTAGTTTTATATACTATAAATCCCTCTGACTTCCCTTGGAGCTTTCCAGAACTGCTTGGTCAAGAACTTTCTCTCCCCCTGTTCTTCCAGCTGGTGTTATGAAGGAGGGGCCTGCTGTGCTGATTCTCAGTTGTGTAAACCTGGGGAGCTGCCCCACCCCCTGCAGGGTGCCGGGCTCAGCGGCAGCTGTTTACCCTATGAGGCCTCTTTTCCCTGGCCACCCCTCCCCTCCCAGGCACAGGGTGAAATAAGGAGGAACAACAACAATGGAGGCAGTCAGATTTCCAGCCCTGGAGTCAGCTCCCTGCTAGCAACTCAGGCAGTCTCTTAGTCCGCACTGGCCTACATGCTCCTGGTGGGGAGGGGGCGCTGGTGCACTGATCTGCACAGCTTGCAGGGCACAGGGTGTCTGGTGGCAGGAGAGTCCTCACTGTCCTGTGCCCTCCCTGGCTCCACCTGTGCCAGGGGGAGTGCAGGATCATGGACTGTGTCCACTAGGGCACCCCAGGATCCAGGGCCCTTTGCTGCTGGAATCGCTTGCTCCTGGGGCTCATGGCTCCTGCAGGGAAGGGGCTGCAGACCCCTCTGTCTGGAGCCACCCGCCTAACCGACCAGCTTCTCCAAGATGCCCCACTGGGTGCTCGCTCCAGCCCTTTGAGATCGGTCCACAGTTTGTAGCGTGCTTCGTCCCCGCTCCCCTCCACAGGGGGCACACTTCCTCTATTAGTGACTGGGGAGCCTGGAGGCTTCACTGCCCCTCCTGCGATTCTGTCCAATTTCCTTGCTAAACACCTTTCAGTCCAGGAAGAATCCGGTGCAGATTTTTTAAAGTTCCTTCTCTGAGCTTTCCTGTGTCAGAGGCTTTGCTGTGGGCCTTAGCCGGCTCCTCATGGGGACCCTCTCCGACTTGATTCTTTTTTATTTTTTTTCCCCTTCCTATCTTGTTAAAAGTGAAAACCTTTCACTCTGTAGCATTCCAGCTGTTCTCTCTTTAAATCTCCAGTAAATTCGTCGGTTTTCAGGATGGTCAATTCAGGAATCACAGAGAGACCCAAACAAGATAAGCCCAAGAAGGTCTACATGAAAACACATAATAATTAAAATGGCAAAAATTAAAGACAAAGACAGAATCTCAAATGTAGCAAGAAAAAAGCAGATAGTTACATACAAGGAAAATACCATAAGGCTATAAGCTGTACTTTTTAGCAGAAACCTTGCAGAGAAGAATGTGGCATGATAAATTCAAAATACTAAGAGGGGGAAACCCAAAAATTTTAGAATTGGAAAAAAAAATTCCCGGAAAAACAAAAGCTAAAAGGGTTCATCACAACTAAGCTAGTCTTACAAAACAATGTTAAAGGGACCTCTTTAAGTGGAAAGAAAAGGCCATAACTAGAATTAAAGAAATTATGAAAGGAAAAAAATTACTGGTTAAAGCCAACATGAAGCTAGTATATCAATCACTTATAAAGATACACACAAGAAGATATAAAAAGAAAGGAATACAATCATGACACAAAAGAAAGTTATCAAATTACAAGGAAATAGAGCAAATGAAAGACAAAGGAAAGAGAACTACAGAAAAACAAATAGAAAACAACAAAATGGCAAAAAGTACATACCTATCAATACTTCTTTTAAATGTATATGAATTAAATATTCCAAATGAAAGACATAGGGTAACTAATCAGATTTAAAAAAGCAAGACCCATGTATATGCTGTCTGTAAGAAACTCATTAAAGAAATAAATACATATACAGACTAAAAGTGAAAGTAAGGAAAATATATTTCATGCAAGTGGAAGTAGAAAAAGAAAGCTAGGAAAACAATATCTATATGGGATAAAATAGTCTTTAAGACACACATTGTAACAAGAAAAAAATAAGAGCTTTACATAATAACAACATGAGAGGCACCTGGATGGTTCAGTTGGTTGGGCATCTGGCTCTTGGTTTCTACTCATGTCGTTATCTCATGGGTGGAGATATCAAACCTCATGTATGGCTCTGCACACAGTGGGGTGTCTGCTTGAATATTCTCTCCTTCTGCCCTCCTCACATCATGCTCACTCTCTTTCTCTCAATTTCTCCAAAATAAAAAAATAAATCTTATAAAATTCATAAAAATATGTTAATCTTACAAGGATATATCAAATTTAAATATGTGCACCTAACATAGAAATACCTAAATATAAAAAGCACATATTAACAGACATAACCAGAGAAATTGAGAGTAATACAACAGTATGGGGGACTGTAAACTTCATCTATATGAATTTATAGGTCATTCAGACAGAAAATAAATAATAAAACAGCAAATTAAAATAATATATTAAGCCAGATGGACCTATCAGATATATAGGGAACATTCCATCCCCAAACAACAGAATACATACACTTCTTAAGGTTTTTTATTTTAATTACAGGAAGATTAACCTACAATAACATATTAGTTTCACATGATAATAGAATGAGTAAAAAATTCTATAAATAACTCAGAGTTCATCATTATAAGAGTACACTTTAATTTCCATCATTTATTTCATCCATCACTCCACCCACCTCCCCTGTGGAAACCATCAATGTATTCTCTATAGTTTAGAGTCTATTTTCTCTCTCTCTCTCTCTCTCTCTCTCTCTCTCTCTCATTTCCCTTCCTTGTTTGTTTGTTTCTCAAGTTCCACATATGAATTAAATCATATGGTATTTGTTTTTCTCTGACTTATTTCACTTAGCACTATACTCTTTAGCTCCATTCATGTTGTAGCAAATAACAGCATTTCATTCTTTTTATGGTTGAATCAATTTCATTGTGTGTATATATTAACATATTCTTTAACCATTCATCTATCAATGGACACTGGGCTACTGCAACAATTTAGCTATTGTAAATAATGCTGCAGTAAACTTAAGGTTGCATTATCTATTTGAATTACTCCTTTTGCATCATACAGTATTTCTATAATAAACTTTTTTTGTATATTTTTTATTGGAGTTCGATTTGCCAACATATAGTATAACACCCATGCTTATCCCATCAAGTGCTCTCCTCAGTGCCTCTCACCCTGTCCCCCTGGCCACCTCCTCTTCCACTACCGCTAATTAGCTTCAGAGGTAGGAGTCTTTCATGAATTGTCACCCTCTCTGATTTTTTCCACTCGTTTTCTCTCTTTCCCCTATAATCCCATATATTATTTTTTATATTCCTTGTATGAGTGAAACCATAGAATGATTGTCCTTCCCGATTGACTAACTTCACTCAGTATAATACCCTCCAGTTCCATCCATGTCAAACAAAATGGTGGGTATTCATCATTTCTAATGGTACATAAACACCACATCTTTATTCATTCATCTTTTGACAGACACTGAGCCTCCTTCCACAGTTCGGCTATTGAGAACAATGCTGCTATAAACATTGGGGTGCAGGTGTGGCAGGCTTTCACTGCATCTGTATCTTTGGGATAAATCCCCAACAGTGCAATTGCTGGGTCATAGGGTAGCTCTATTTTTTAACTCTTTGAGGAACCAACACACAGTTTTCCAGAGTGGCTGTACCAGTTCACATTCCCACCAACAGTGCAAGAGGGTTCCCTTTTCTCCAAATCCTCTCCAGCATCTGTTGTCTCCTGTCTTCTTAAACTTCACATTCTCACTGGTGTGTGGTAGTATCTCATTGTGGTTTTGATTTGTATTTTCCTGATGGCATGTGATGCAGAGCATTTTCTCATGTGCTTCTTGTACATCTGTATGTCTTCTTTGGTGAAATGTCTGTTCATGTCTTTTGCCCATTTCAAATTGGATAGTCTGTTTCTTTGCTGTTGAGTTTAATAAATTCTTTATAGATCTTAGATACTATCCCTTTATTTGATAGGTCATTTGCAAATATCTTCTTCCATTCTGTAGGTTGCCTTTTAGTTTTGTTGACTGTTTATTTTGCTGTGCAAAAAACTTTAATCTTGATTAAATCTCAATAGTTCGTTTTTGGTTTTGTTTCCCTTGCATTCATAAATGTGTCTTAAAAGAAGTTGCAGTGGACAAGATGAGAGAGGTTTTTGCTATGTTCTCCTCTATGATTTTGATGGATTCTTGTCTCACATTTAGATCTTTCATCCATTTTGAGTTTATCTTTGTGTATGGCATAAGAGAATGGTCCACTTTAATTCTTCTGCATGTGGCTGTCCAATTTTCCCACCACAATTTCTTGAAGACTCTATCATTTTCCAGTCAATAGCCTTTCCTGATTTGTTGAATATTACTTGACCATAGAGTTGAGGGCCCATTTCTGGGTTCTGTATCCTGTTTCTTTCATCTATGTGTCTTTTTTTGTGCCAGTACCAAATTGTCTTGATGATTACAGCCTTGTAGTACAACTTGAAATCCAGCATGGTGATTCGCCCAGCTCTGCTCTTCTTTTTTTTTATGATAGTCACACACACAGAGAGAGAGGCAGAGACATAGGCAGAGGGAGAAGCAGGCTCCATGCACCAGGAGCCCGACGTGGGATTCGATCCCGAGTCTCCAGGATCGCGCCCTGGGCCAAAGGCAGGCGCCAAACCGCTGCGCCACCCAGGGATCCCAGCTCTGCTCTTCTTTTTCGATATTCCCCTGGGTATTCGGGGTCTTTTCTGATTCCACACAAATCTTCAGATTATTTGTTCCAACTCTCTGAAGAAAGTCCATGGTATTTTGATAGGAATTGTATTGAAAGTGTAAATTGCCCTGGGTAATAGACATTTTGACAATATTAGTTCCTCCAATCCAAGACCTTGGAATATATTTCCATCTCTTTGTTTCTTCCTCAATTTCCTCCAGAACTGTTCTGGGTATAGATACTTTACTTCTTTGGTTAGGTTTATTCCTAGGCATCTTATGCTTTTGGGTGCAATTATAAAATGGGATAGACTCCTTAATTTCTCTTTCTTCAGTCTCAATTTTAGTGTATAGAAATCCACTGATTTCTGGGCATTGATTTTCTATCCTGCCACATGACCAAATTATTGTATAACTACTAGTAATCCTTTGGTGGAGTCTTTTTGGGTTTCCTATGTACAGTATCATGTCATCTGCAAAGAGGGAGAGTTTGACTTCTTCTTTGCCATTTGAATGCCTTTTATTTCTTTTTGTTATCTGATAGCTGAGGTTAGGTCTTCTAGTACCATGGTGCATAGCAGTGGTGAGAGTGGACATCCCTGTCGTGTTCCTGATCTTAGGGGAAAGGCTCCCAGTGTTTCCTCATTGAGAATGATATTTTCTGTGGGATTTTCGTAGATGGCTTTTAAGATGCTGAGGAATGTTCCCTCTATTCCTACACTCTGAAGAGTTTTGATCAGGAATGGATGCTGTATTTTGTAAAATGCTTTCTCTGCAGCTATTGAGAAGATTGTAGGTTCTTGTTTTTTCTCTTCTCGATGTGATGTGATCACTTTGATTGTTATATGAGTGTTGAACCAGCCTTGCATCCCGGGATAAATCCCACTTGGTCATGGTGAATAATCTTAATGTACTGTTGGATCCTATTGGCTAGTATCTGGTTGAGACTTTTTGCATATGTTTCATCACATTATAGATATTGATCTATAATTCTCCTTTGTGGTGGGGTCTTTGTCTGGTTTTGGAATTAAGGTGATGCTGGCCTCAGAAAATGAGTTTGGATTTCTTTGTTAAACATTTGATAGAATTCCCCTGGGAACCCATCTGGCCCTGGACTTTTGTGTCTTGGGAGTTTTCTGATGACTGCTTCAATTTCCTCCCTGGTTTGTGGAGTGTTCAGGTTTTCTTTTTCTTTCTCTACAAGTTTGGTAAATTATGGTTTCCCAGAAATGCATCCATTTCTTCTATATTGACAAATTTATTGTCATATAGCTGCTTATAATACATTTTTAAAATCATTTGTATTTCTTTGGTATTCGTTGTGATCTCTACTTTTTCATTGGTGGTTTTATAAATTTGAGTCTTTTTCTTTTTATTAAGGCTGGCTAATAGTTTATCTATCTTATTAATTCTTTCAAGGAACCATCTCCGAGTTTTGTTGATCTGTTCTACAGTTCTTCAGGTCTCTATTTCATGGAGTTCTGCTCCAAACTTCATTATCTCTCTTCTGCTTGATGTGGGTTTTATTTGATGTTTTTTCTCCTGTTCCTTTAGGAGTGAGGTTAGGTTCTGTATTTTAGTTTCTTCCAATTATTTGATGGATGCTTGTATTGTGATGTATTTCTCTCTTAGGATGGCTTTTCCTGTATCACAAAGATTTGAACAGTTGTATCTTCATTTTCATTAGTTTCCATGAATGCTTTTAATTCTTCTCTAATTTCTTGGTTGATCCATTCATCTTTAAGCAGGATGTTCTTTAACTTCCACGTGTTTCAGTTTCTTCCAAATTTCTTCTTTTCATGGAGTTGTAGTTTCAAAGCATTGGGGTATAAAAATATGCAGGGGACAATCCCAATCTTTTGGTATTGGTTGAGTGAGAACTGACTTGTGACCCAATATGTGGTCTATTTGGAGAAAGTTCCATTTGCACCTTAGGAGGATGTCTATTCACTTTTGTTCACATGAAAAGTTCTGTGTATATCTGTGAAATCCATCTGGTCCAGTGTGTCATTTAAAGCTCTTCTTTCTTTGGAGATGCTGTGCTTAAAATATCTGTCATTTGCAGAAAGCGATGTGTTGAACTCTCCTACTATTAGTGTATTATTATCTGAGTATGTCTTTACTTTGTTTATTAGTTGGTCGATATACATGGCAGCTCCCACATTAGGGGCATAAATATTCATGATCGTTAGGGCTTCTTGCTGGATAGACCCTCGTATGATATAGTGTCCCTCTTCATCTCTTACTACAGTCTTTGGGGTAAAATTACTTAACTGATATGGGGATTGCTACCTTACCTTTCTTTTGAGGACCATTTGAATCGTAAATGGCTCTCCACCCTGTCATTTTCAGGCTGGAGCTGTCCTTAGGTCTAAAATGAGTCTCTTCAAGAAGGCAAATATATGGGTCTTGTTTTTCTATTCAGTCCAAAACCTTGTGTCTTTTGTTGGGATTATTTAGCACATTCACATTCAGAGTAACTATTGAAAGATATGAATATGGTGCCATCGTAATACCTATTAAGTCCGTGGTTTTGTCAATTATTTCTTTGGATTTCCTGTTTCTTTTACAGGATCCCTCTTAATATTTCTTGCAGATCTGGTCTGATGGTTGCATATTCTTTCAGTTTCTGCTTACCTTGGAAGCTCTTTATCTCTCCTCTATTCTGAATGATAGCTTTGCTGGATATAGTATTCTTGGATGCATATTATTCTCATTTAGGACCCTGAAAATATCCTGCCAGCCATTTCTGGCCTGCCAGGGCTCTGTGGAGAGTTCTGCTGGTAATCTAACATTTCTCCCCATATAAGTTAGGAATCTCTTGTCTTTCACTGCTTTAAGGATTATGTCTTTATTTTGGAATCTGCAAGTTTCAGTATTAAATGTCGAGGTTTTGAACAGTTTTTATTGATTTTGGTGTGGGGACCTCTCGATCTCTTAGATCTGAATGAATGCTCCCCTCCCCTAATTAGGGAAGTTCTCAGCTATGATTTGTTCAAATATGCTTTCTGGCTCTCTGGCCCTCTCTGAACTTTCTAGAACCCAAATTATACTTAGATTCTTCCTTCTGAGGCTATCATTTATTTCTGTTAACCATTTCTCTTGGTCTTTTAATTGTTTCTCTCATTTTTCCTCAGCTTCTTTCCTTGCCATCAACTTGTCCTCTATGTCACTCACTCGTTCTTCCACCTCATTAACTGTCATTGTTAGGAACTCCAGGTAGGATTGAATCTCCTTTAATTTATTTTTAATTTTGGCCTAATTAGATCCAAATTCTGCAGTCATGGGGTCTCTTGAATCCTTTATACTTTATTCCACACCAACCACTAGCTTATAAATTTGCTCCTTTTTAATTTTTTTTAAAATATTGGAGTTCAATTTGCCAACATATAGCATAAAATGTAGTATTCATGCCATCAAGTGCCCCTCTCAGTACCCGTCTTCCAGTCACCCCAACACCCCAACCACCTCCATTTCCACTGCCCCTTGTTCAATTCACAGAGTTAGGGGTCTTCATGTTCTGTCACCCTCACTGACATTTCCCACTCATTTCTCCTTTCCCCTTGATTCCTTTTCAATAATTATATATTACCCAAATGAATGAGACCATATAATCTTTGTCCTTTTCTGATTGACTTATTTCACTCAGTATAACACTCTCCAGTTCCAACCATGTCGAAGCAAATGGTGGGTATTTCTCATTTCTAATGGCTGAGCAATATTCCATTGTATACATATACCACATCTTCCTTAACCATTCATCTTTTGATGGACACCGAGAATCCTTCCACAGTTTGGCTATTGTGGATATTGCTGCTATAAACATCGAGGTGCAGGTGTTCTGGCATTTCACTGCATCTGTATGTTTGGGGTAAATCCCCAGCAGTGCAATTGCTGGGCCGTACAGAAGATCTATTTTTAACTCTTTGAGGAACCTCCCCACAGTTTTCTAGAGTGGCTGCACCAGTTCACATTCCCATCAACAGTGCAGGAGGGTTCCCCTTTTTCCGCATCCTCTCCAACATTTGTGATTTCCTGCCTTGTTAATTTTCCCCATTCTCACTGGTGTGAGGTGATATATCATTGTGGTTTTGATTTGGATTTCCCTGATGGCAAGTGATGCAGAGCATTTTCTCATGTGCTTGTTGGCCTTGACTATATCTTCTTCTGTGAGATTTCAGTTCATGTCTTTTTCCCACTTCATGATTGGATTGTTTGTTTCTTTGCTGTTGAGTTTAATAAGTTCCTTATAGATCGTGGAAACTAGTCCTTTACCTGATAGGTCATTTGCAAATATCTTCTCCCATTCTGGAGGTTGTCTTTCAGTTTTGTTGATTGTTTCTTTTGCTGTTCAGAAGCTTTTTACCTTGATGAAGTCCCAATAATTCATTTTTGCTTTTCTTTCCCTTGCCTTCAAAGATGTATATGACAAGAAATACATCTTTGTATCTGTATATTTTGAACTTGCTGTGGCCAAGTTCAAAAAGGGCATTGCCTGTGTTCTCCTCTAGGATTTTGATGGAATCTTGTCTCAAATTTAGATCCATCCATTCTGGGGTTATCTTTGTGTATGGTGTATGACAATGGTCTAGTTTCATTCTTCTGCATGTAGATGCCCAATTTTCCCAGCACCATTTATTGAAGAGACTGTGTTTTGTCCAGTGGATAGTCAAATGCTTTCTCGAATATTAGTTGACTATAAAGTTGGGGGTCCACTTCTGGATTCTCTATTCTGCTCCATTGATCTATGTGTCTGTTTTTCTGCCAGTACCACACTGTCTTGATGACCACAGCTTTGTAGTACAACCTGAAATCTGGCATTGTGATGCCCTCAGGGATGCTGTTCCTTTTTAAATATTACCCTGGCTATTTGGGGTCTATTCTGATTCCACAAAAATCTTAGGATGATTTGATCCAATTCTCTGAGGAAAGCTCATGGTATTTTGATAGGGATTGCATTAAATGTGTAAGTTGCCCCTGGGTAGCATTGACATTTTCACAATATTAATCCTTCCAATCCGGAAGCGTGGTCTATTTTTCCATCTCTTTGTGTCTTCCTCAGGTCTTTCAGAAGTGTTCCGTAGTTTTTAGGGTATGGATCTTTTACCTCTTTGCTTAGGTTTATTCCTATGTATCTTATGCTTTTTGGGTGCAGTCGTCAATGGGATTGACTCCTTAATTCTCTTTCTTCAGTCTCATTGTTAGGGTATCTTAATGCAACTGACATCTGGGCCTTGATTTTGTATCCTGCCACGCTGCCAAATTGCTACATGAGTTCCAGCAATCGTGGGGTGGAGTCTTTTCGGTTTTCTACGTACAGTATCATGTCATCGGCGAAGAGGGAGAGTTTGACTTCTTCTTTGCCAATTTGAATGCCTTTTATTTATTTTTGTTGTCTTATTGCTGAGGTTAGGACTTTTAGTACTATGTTGAATAGCAGTGGTGAGAGTGGACATCCCAGTCTTGTTCCTGATCTTAGGGGAAAGGCTGCCAGTGTTTCCCCATTAAGAATGATATTTGCTGTGGGCTTTTCGTAGATGGCTTTTAAGATGCTGAGGAATGTTCCCTCTATCCCTACACTCTGAAGAGTTTTAATCCTGAATGAATGCTGTATTTTCTCAAATGCGTTCTCTGCATCTATTGAGAGCATCATAGGTTCTTGTTTTTTCTCTTGTTGATATGATCTATCACATTGATTACTTTATGAGTGTTCAACCAGCCTTGCATCCCAGGTATAAATCCCACTTGGTCATGGTGAATAATCTTAATGTACTATTGGATCCTATTTCCTATTGTCTTGTTGAGAATTTTTGCATCTGTGTTCATCAGGGATATTGGTCTATAATTTTCCTTTTTTGTGGGGTCTTTGTCTGGTGTGAATTAAGGTGATGCTGGCCTCATAATATGAGTTTGGAAGTATTCCATCGCTTTCTATCTTTCTGTACAGCTTTAGTAGAATAGGTATGGTTTCTTCTTTAAACGTTTGATAGAATTCCCCAGGGAAGCCATCTGGCCCTGGACTTTTGTGTCTTGGGAGGTTTTTGATGATTGCTTCAATTTCCTCTGTTGTTACTGGCCTCTTCAGGTTTTCTATTTCTTCCAGTTCCAGTTTTGGTAGTTTGTGGTTTTCCAGGAATGTGTCCATTTCTTCTAGATTGCCTAATTTATTGGCATGTAGCTTCTCATAATAAGTTTTTAAAATAGTTTTTCTTATTCGTGGTGATCTCTCCTTTCTCATTCATGATATTATTGCGTCTTTTCTCTCCTTTTTAATAAGGCTGGCTAATGGTGTATCTATCTTATTAATTCTTTCAAAGAACAAATTCCTGGTTTTGTTTATATGTTCCACAGTTCTTCTGGTCTCTATTTCATTGAGTTTTGCTTGAATCTTTATTAACTCTCTTCTTCTTCCGGGTGTAGGATCTATTTGCTGTTTTTTCTCTAGCTCCTTTAGGTGTAAGGTTAGCTTTTGTTTTTGAGTTCTTTCCAGTTTTTGGATGGATGCTTATATTGCTATGTATTTCCCCCTCAGGACTGCTTTTGCTGTCATCCAAAGATTTTTAATGTTTGTATCTTCATTATCATTACTTTCCATGAATCTTTTTAATTTTTATCTAATTTCCTTGTTGACCATTTCATCTTTCAGCAGCATGGTTTTTAACCTCCACATGTTTGAAATCCCTCCAAACTTCTTCTCGTTTAGTTCTAGTTCTAAAGCATTATGGTTTGATAATATTCAGGGAATGATCCCAATCTTTGGTATGTGTTAAGACCTGTTTTGTGACCCAATATGTGGTCTATTTTGGAGAAAGTTCCATGTGCACTTGAGAAGAATGTGTATTCAGTTGCTTTTGGATGTAAAGTTCTGTAGATATCTGTGAAATCCATCTGGTCCAGTGTATCATTTAAAGCTCTCGATTCTTTGGAGATGTTGTGCTTAGAAGACCTATCGAGTATAGAAAGAGCTAGATTGAAGTCACCAAGTATAAGTGTATTATTATCTAAGTATGTCTTAACTTTGATTATTAATTGATTGATATATTTGGCAGCTCCCACATGCAGGGCATATATATTGAGGATTGTTAAGTCTTCTTGTTGGATAGATCCTTTAAGTATGATATAGTGTCCCTCTTCATCTCTCACTACAGTCTTCGGGATAAACTTTAGTTTATCTGATATAAGGATGGCTACCCCTGCTTTCTTTTGAGGGCCATTTGAATGGTACATGGTTCTTCAACCTTTTATTTTCAGGCTGTAGGTGTTCTTCTGTCTAAAATGAGTCTCTTGTAGACAGCAAATAGATAGGTCTTGCTTTTATTCAGTCTGAAATCCTGTGTCTTTTGATGGGATCATTAAGCCCACTGACATTCAGAGTTACTATTGAAAGATAAGAATTTAATGTCATCATGATACCTGTTCAGTCCCTTTTTCTGTTGATTTTTTCCTTGGACTTCCTCTTTCTTTTACAGAGTCCCCCTTAAAATATGTTGCAGAGCTGGTTTGGTGGTCACATATTCTTTCAGTTTCTGTCTACCTTGAGAGCTCTGAATCTCTCTTTCTAATCTGAATGAGAGCCTGGCTGGATAGAGTATTCTTGGCTGCATGTTCTTCTCATAAAGGACCCTGAATATATCCTGCCAGCCCTCTCTGGCTTGCCAGGTCTCTGTGGTGAGGTCTGCTGTTAATCTTATATTTTTCCCCATAAGTTAGACATACCTTGTCTCTTGCTACTTTAAGGATTTTCTCTTTATCTTTGGAGTTTGCAAGTTTCACTCTCTTAAATGTCGAGATGTAAAATGGTTTTTATTCATGTTAGTGCAGGATCTCTCTATTTCCTGGATATGAATGCCTGTTTCCCTCCCCAAGTTAGGAGAGTTCTCGGCTATTTGTTCCAATACATTTTCTAGTCCTCTGTTTCTTTCAGCACTCTCTGGAACCCCAAGTAAACATAGATTTTTCCTTCTGAGGCTGTCATTTATTTCCCTTAACCTTTCCTCATGGTCTTTTAATTGTGCTTCTTTCTTTTCCTCAGCTTCCTTCCTTGCCATCAACATGTCTTCTATGTCACTCACTCTTTCTTCTACATCATTAACCCTCATCATTAAGACTTCCAGTGTGTATTGCATCTCATTTAGTTTATGTTTAATTTCTGCCCAATTAGATCTAAATTCTGCAGTTATGAGGTCTCTTGAATCCTTTATGCTTTTTTCCAGAGCCACCAGTAGCTTTATAATTGTGCTTCTGCATTGGCTTTCTGACATTGAATTTTAATTGAAATTCTGTAACTGTGGGTGAGTACTTTTTCTGATTCTTTCTTTTTTGGTGAGTTTTTCTTTCTGGTTATTTTGCTCAGTGCAGAGTGGCTAAAAAGGAGTTGTGCTGGAAAAAGGAACTGAAAATATGAGAAAAAAATTAAAAAGAAACAAACGATTGAGCAAAACACAACAAATAAACAAAGAACAAAAAAACAAGGCAGGGTATCTTCGTGTCTATATACTGTATATCCCTCGACTTCCCCTGGAGCTTTCTAGGGCTGCTCAGTCAAGAATTTGCTCTTCCCCTGTCTTTCCAGCTTGTCTTCTGTGGGAGAGGCCTGTTGTGCTGATTCTCAGGTGCCTTACCTGGGGGCACTGCCCGGCCCCATGCCAGGTGCATGGCTCAGTGGGAGCTGTTTATCATTTGAGGCCCCAGTTCCCTGGCTGCCCTGCTCTGTTCCAGGCACAGGGTGACACCGCGAGGAACAACCCCACTGTTGGAGTCCAGCTCTCCAGCCCTGGGGTCAGATCCCACAGTAACTACTGCAGCTTCCAGTCTGCACTGGCCTGGATGTTCCCGGGAGCAGGGGCGCTGACCTGCACAGCTTGGGGGCTCCTGGCCCCAGGAGCTTCCTCGCTGTCCTGTGCTCTTCCTGCCTCCGCCTCTCCCAAGGGGGAGCACAGGATCCTGTGCTGTGTCCCCTGGTGCCCTGGGACCCATTGCCTGTGCTGCCACGCCGCCCCCTCCACCCAGAGCCTCTGCCTGAGCTTCTCCCACCAGGTGCATGCTCCAGCCCTTTACGGAGCAGCCTGAGGTCTGTGGCATGCTTTCCCCGGGCGCATTTCCTCTGTTAGTGACCCTGGGAATCTGGAGGCTTCACAGCCCCTCCTTCGATTCTGCCAGATTTCCCTGGGAGCAACTTTCTGTCTGGGAGGAATCCAGTGTGGCTTTTTAAAAGTTCCTGCTTCTCTAGTCCTGGGCTTTCCTATCTCAGAGGTTTTCACTGCCCAGCTTTAGCCTAGCTCCTCTCTGTGCAATCAAAAAGTTGATTCTTTTTTATTTTATTTTTTTCCACCTTCCTACCTTGTTAGAAGTGAAAACCTTTCTCTCTGTAGTTTTCCAGCTGTTCTGTCTTTAAATCTCAGGTCAAAGTCATAGGTGTTCAGGATGATTTGAAAGTTATCTTTGTAAGTTGGTGGCACCAGGAAAGTTAAGGACCCTTACTCTTTTGCCATCTTGCCCCTCCCCCCCATATGAAACTTTTTAAGGAACCTCCACACAATTGTCCACAGGAGCTGCAACAGTTTGCATTCTCACCAACAGTGAAAAAGGGTTCAACTTTCTCCACGTTCTTACCAGTATGCTATTTCTTCTGTTGTTGATTTTAGCCACTTTGAAAGGTGTGGGGTGATATCTCAATGTAGTTTTCATTTGTATTTCCCTGATGATCATGATGTTGAGCATCTTTTCATGTGTCTACTGGCCTTCTCGATGTCTTCTTTGGAGAAATGTCTGTTCAGATATTCTGCCTTTTCTAATTGGATTATTGACCTTTTAGTGTTGCATTGTATTAGTTATTTTTTTATTGACACTGGTGATATTTTCATTTATTCATTCTAAAACGAGATTCAAGATGCTTATTATAATCCATACCAATGTGATGAAATATAAAATAGTCCAGTAAATAAGGATGTGAATAAAATGTGGCTAAGAAACATGAGGACAAGGTGAAGTCAGTTCAAAATACGATTACCTTTAAGTACTCCAAAGTTACAAAAGGAATTGTTAAAAATTGTGTGAGATTTCTAGAGGTTGAATGGTTTGAAACATCTCATCCTCCAATCCCTTGTGATTTGTTCACTTCAAGTAACAGACCTTCCAAGTACACCACCCCAACCCATAATCTATACCACATAAAATTAACACTCACTGATGATATAATCCATGGATTGCCTTCCTGGAACTTTTCAGAAACCTTCCTGATTTCTGATAAATTAACCTTTTCAAGTTGGGACTTAGAATGGACATTTGAATAGTGTCTATTTATTTAATCAAGTCAGCCAGACAAAGCAAAAAATTCAAGCCAAAATGCCATTCCATCTTTAGCAAATACATGGAGTTTTAAATTGTAATTTACTTCCTGTTAGGAGAAATGCATGGATCATCAAAGGGAAAAACTGAGAACTAAGCAGAAGTTCTAGTTCATGAGTAGTGTAATCACTATCATAATAATAAATTACAAGTGTCTTTTTGAAATTTGATGTAATTTGTTACAGATCACATTGCATACTACTCCTTTGTTTACTTTTTTAAAAAGTTTTTTTTAAGTTTTTATTTAAGTACCATTAACATACAGTGTAATATTGGTTTCAGGCAAACAGTAAAGTGATTCAACACTTCCATACAACACCCAGTGTTCATTCCACCCAATGAACCCAGTGTTCATTCCAATGACATGGATGGAACTAGAGGGTATTGTGCTAATTGAAATAAGTCCGAGAAAGATGAATACCATATGGTTTCACTCATATGTGGAAAATGACAAAAGAAATGAGCAAAGAGTGGGGGAAGAAAAGAACCAAACCAAGAAATAAATTCTTAACTATAAAGAACAAACTCATGGTTGCCAGAGGGGAAGTGGCTGGGGATGGGTTAAATAGGTGATGGAGATTAAGGAGTTGTAGTAGTTCCTTATATAATTTGGATACTAATCCTTCATCAGTTACATGATTTGTAAATATCATCACCCATTCCATAAGGTCTCTTTTAGTTTAATTCATTGTTTCTTTCACTGTGCAGAAGCTTTTTATTTTGATGCACTCCCAAAAGTTGATTTTTCCTTTTGTATCCCTTTCTTTCAGAGACATATCTAGAAAGAAGTTGCTACACCTAATGTCAAAGAAGCTACTGCCTGTGTTGTCTTCAAGGCTTTTCATGGTTTTAGTTCTCAAATTTAGGTCTTTAATCCATTTTAAATTTGTTTTTGTGTGTGGTGTAAGAAAGTGGTCAGGTTTCATTCTTTTGCATGTTTCTGTCCAGTTTTCCCAACACCATTTGTTAAAGCCACTGTCTTTTTCCATTGAATATTCATTCCTGCTTTGTCAAAGATTATCTATAAAGTTGCAGGTCCATGTCTGGGTTTTCTATTCTATTCCATTGATCTAAGTGTCTCTTTTGTGTCAGTACCATAGTATTTTGAGCAATACAACTTTGTAATATAACTTGAAGTCCAGAATTGTGATGCCTCCAGCTTTGCTTTTCTTTTTCAAGATTCTTTGGCTCCTCAGGATCTTTTTTGGTTCTATATAAATTTTAGGATTGTTCTAGCTCTGTGAAAAGTGAAGTTTATATTTTGATAGAGATTTAAAAATATGTAGATTTCATTGGATAATATAAACATTTCAGGAATATTTTTTCTTCCAATCCATTAGTAGCATTGAATGTCTTTCTATTTCTTTGTGTAATGTTCAATTTCTTTCATCAGTGCTTTACAGGTTTTAGAGTACAGGTCATTCTCCTCCTTGGTTGTTTATTCCTAGATTTATTATGGGTTTTGGTAAAATTGGAAATGGAATTGACTCCCTGATTTTCTGCTGCTTCATTATTGTTGAAAAGAAATGCAACAGATTGGGATGTCTTGGTGGCTCAGCGGTTGAGCATCTGCTTTGGGCTCAGGGAGTGATCCTGGAATCCTGGGATCAAGTCCCACATCAGGATCCTCATGGGAGCCTGCTTCTCCTTCTGCCTTGTGTCTCTGTCTCTCTCTCTCTCTGTGCCTCATGAATAAATAAATAAAATCTTAAAAAAAAGAAATGCAATTGATTTCACTATGTTGATTTTGTATTCTGTGACTTTACTGAATTCATATATCTGTTCTAGCAGTGTTTGGGTGGAGTCATTCAGGTTTTCTATTAAAATAAGCATCATGTCATCTACAAATAGTGAACATTTTACTTTTTCCTTGCTTATTTGGATACATTTATTTTGTTGATCTTGTTTGACTACTGTGAGTAGGACCTCAGTACTATGTTAAATAACACTGTTGAGAGTGGACATCCTTATCTTTTTCCTGAATGTAGAAGAAAATGCTCCCAGTTTTCCCCATTGAGGATGATATTACCTGTGGGTTTTCATACATACTCTTTATTATAATTGAGGTATGGTCACTCTAATCATATCTTATTGAGGGTTTTTATTTTTTAAATCACAAATGGATGTTGTAATTTGTCAAATGCTTTTTCTGCACCTTTTGGAATGATCATATAGTTCTTATCCTTACTTGTATCACATTGAATGCTATTGTGAATATTGAACCACCTTGCAACTCAGGAATAAACCCTGTTTGATCTTGTAAATGATATTTTTATTATATTGTTGGATTTGGTTTGCAAGTATTTTTGTCACATTTCACATTTTTTAAAGTTTTTATTTAAATTCCAGTTAATATACTATAAAATTAGTCTCAGATGTACAATTTCGTGACTCAACATTTACATAGAACAAACAATGTTCATTATAAGTGTATTTCTTAATCTACATGACATATCAATCTATCCCTACACCAATATCACTTCAGGTACCCATCTGTTTGTTCTCTATGGTTAAGAGTATCTTCCTTGGTTTACCTCACTTTTTAATGTATTTGCTCATCTATTTTGTTTTTTAAAGTCTACATATTAGTGAAATAATATGATATTTGTCATTCTCTGATTATTTTGCTTAGCATAATACTGTCTAGCTCTATCCATGTTGTTGTAAATGGCAAGATTTCATTCTTTTTGATGGCTAGGTAAGTAATGTTTGATCCTCTCTGTCTCTGTCTTTCTGTCTCTCTCTATCTATATATATATCATCTCTCTCTCTCTCTCTCTCTATATATATATATATATATATATATATATATATATATATAATCTCCATTTAGCCATTCATCAGTCAATGGACACTTGAGCAGTTTGTATTTTGGCTATCATAGATAATGCTGCTATAAACATTGGGATGCACCACCTCCTTTTATCCATTCATCAGTCGATGAACACATAAGCTATTTCATAATTTGGCTATCAAAGATAATGCTGCTATAAATATTGGGAAGAATATATCTCTTTGAATTAAGATATTTGAATTCTTTGGATAATTACCTAGTAGAGCAATTGCTGGATATTATGGTAGTTCTATTTTATCTCTTTGAGGAATCTCCATAGTGTTTCTGCAGTGGCTTCATCAGTTTACATTCTCTTCAACAGTGCAGGAGGGTTTCCTTCTCCCAATATCCTCATCAACACTTGACATTTCTTATGTTGTTGATTGTAGCCATTTTGACATGTGTGAGGTGATAGTTCATCATAGTTTTGATTTCCCTAATTAACAGTGATATTGGGTATCTTATGTCTGTGGGCCATCTGTTTGTCTTCTTTGAAAAAATGTTTATACATGTCTTCTGCCCATTTTAAACTGGGCTATTTGTTTTTTTTGGTTGTTGCATTTGATAAGTTCTTTATGAATTTTAGATACTAACCCTTTATCAGATATGTCATTTGCAAATATCTTCTACCATTCCATATACTGCTGTTTAGTTTTGTTGATTAGTTTTTAGCTGTACAAAAGGTTTTTTTTTTTATTTTGATGAAGTCTCAATAATTTATTTTTGCTTTTGTTTCCCTTGACACAGGAGACCTATCTAGTAAGAAGCTGATATAGTCAATATCAAAGAAGTTACTGCCCATGTTCTTTTCTAGGATTTTAGTGGTTTTCTATCTCACATTTAGGTCTTTAAACCATTTTAAATTTATTTTTGTGAATGGTGTAAGTAAGTGGTCCATTTTCTTTCTTTTGCTTTTTGCTGTTTAGCTTTCCCAACAGTATTTGTTGAGACTGTCTTTTTCCATTGGATATTCTTTCCTGTTTTGTTGAATATTAGTTGAGCATATAGTTGTGGGCTCATTTTTGGATTTTCCATTCCATTACACTGATCTCTGTGTATATTTTTGTGTCAGTACCATACTGTCTTGATCATTGTAGTTTGTAAGGTTTGAAGTCCAAAATTGTGATGATTACAGCTTTGCTTGATTTTTTTTCAAGGTTGCTTTGACTATTCTATGTCTTCTGTGGTTACATACAAATTTTAGGATTGTTGGTTCTAGTTCTGTGAAAGATGCTAGTGGTATTTTTTAAAAATAGTTTATTTATTCATGAGAGACACACAAAGAGAGGCAGAGACAGAGGCAGTTGAAGAGGCGGGCTCCCCATGAGGAACCCGAAGCAGGACTAAATCTCAGGACCCCAGGGTCATGATCTGAGTCGAAGTCAGGTGCTCAACTACTGAGCCACCCAGCTGCCCAGATGCTAGTGGTATTTTGATAGGGATTCTATTAAATGTGTAGATTACTTTGAGTAGTATAGACATTTTAAGAATATATGTTCTTCCAATCCATGAGCTTGGAATATCTTTCTTTTGTGTAATGTACAATTTCTTTCACCAGTGTTTTATAGTTTTCAGAGTATATTTCTCTCACTTCTTTGGTTAGGATTATTCCTAGGTATCTTATGGGTTTTAGTGCAATTATAAATGGGATTGATTCCTTAATTTATCTTTGATCAGTTTTATTACTGGTGTATAGAAATGCAACAGATTCCAGTACATTGACTTTGCATCCTGCAACATTATTCAATTTGTTATCAGTTCTTATAGTTTTGTGGTGGTATCTTTCAGGTTTTCTATATGGAGTATCATGTCATCTGTAAATACTGGAAGTTTTACTTTTTCCTTGCAGATTTGGATGCCTATTATTTCTTTGTTTTCTGATCACTGAGGTTAAGACTTTCAGTACTATGTTAAATAACATAGTTGTTAAATAGTTACATAGTTAAATAACAGTTGTGAGAGTGGACACCACTGTCTTGTTCCTGACCATAGAGGAAAAACTCTCAGATTTTTCAATGGAGGATGTTATTAGCTGTGGGTTTTTCTTATTATGTCCTTTGTTTTATATTGAGTTATGTTCCCTCTCACTCTACTTTGTTGAGGGTTTTTATCATGATTTAATGTTGTACCTTGTCAAATGCTTTTTGTGCATATATTGAAATGATTGTATAGTTCTTATCTTTTCTCTTAAAAATTATTTATGTATTTATTTATTTATTTATTTGACAGAGAGAGAGAGATAGAGAGAGAGCAAGCAGGGGGAAAGGCAGAGAGAAACCACTGTTTTCTTCTTAATTGCTTAAATGATCTATCCACTGACGCACATGAGATGTTAAAGTCCTCTACTATTATTGTATTACTAGCATTTAGGTTTTTTAATGTTCAGTATTAATTGCTTCATATATTTGATGCTTCCATGTTGGTTGCATAAACATTTACAATTGTTAGATCTTGTTTGATTGTCTTCTTTATTCTCATATTGTGCCCTTATTTATCTCTTGTTATGGTCTTTGTGTTAAAGTCTAATTTTTCCAGGGGGATGCCTCAGTGGCTTAGCTGTTAAGCATCTGCCTTCAGCTCAGGGCATGATCCTGGAGTTCTGGGATCAAGTCCCACATCAGGCTCCCTGCATGGAGCCTGCTTCTCCTTCTGCCTATGTCTTTGCTTCTCTCTCTGTGTGTCTCATAAATAAATAAAATCTTTAAAAAATATATAAAATCTACTTTTTCCAATATAATTATTGCTACACCAGCTTTCTTTTGACATCCATTTGCATTACATGATGTTTCTCCATCCTCTCATTTTGAATCTGCAGGTGACTATAGGTCTAAAATGAGTCTCTTCTAGGGAACATATTAATGGTCATTTTTAAATTCCTTCTGATACCTTAGGTCTTTTTTGTTTCTTTCTGTGTTTCCTTTTTTTACCTTCTGTCTTTTGATTGAAGAACTTAGTCCATTTACATTCAAAAAATATTAATAGATATGTATTTATTGTCATTTTAATACTGTTTTGACTTTGTTTCTGGAAATTTACTCTTATCCCTTCTTGATTTCATTATTTTTTATCTCTCCTTTCCACTCAGAATCCCCTTAAGTATTTCTTGCAAGGCTGGTTAAGTTGTCACATTCTCCTTTAGATCTTGTTTGTCTGGGAAACTCTTAAATCTCCTTCTATTCTGAATGATAGCTTACTAGATAGAGTGTACTTGTCTGCAGATTTTCCCATTTAGAATTTTGAATATATAATGCCACTACTTCTGGTTTGCAGAGTTTTTGTTGAGGAATATTCAGCTAGTGTTATGGGTCTCCCTTTCTAAGTTATGAAATTTTTTGTCCTACTACTCTTAAGATTTTTTTATAATTCTATTTTTCAAATTTAATTGAAATATGTCTTGATATTGGCCTACATTTCTTGATTTTGGGGGGAGTTCTCTGTACCTCCTGGATCTGGGGGTCTATTTCCTTCCCTACTCTAGGGAAGTTTTCAGCCATATTTTTTAAAAATAAATTTTTTGCCTCCTTTTCTTTCTGTGCTTCTTCAGGGATACCTATATTGATGTTATTACATTTGATGGTGTCACTAAGTTTTCTTTCCTTTTTTTTTCTTTTGAAGATTTTATTTATTTACATATTTATATATTTATTTATTTATTTATTTATTCACGAGAGACACAGAGACAGAGGCAGAGGCAGAAGCAGAGAAGCACTCCTCATAGGGAGCCTGATATGGAATTCCATCTCTAGATCTGGATTTACGCCCTGAGCCAAAGGCAGACACTCAACCACTGAGCCACCCAGGCATTCCATAACTAAGTTTTCTAAGTCTTTTCTTGTATTCCATAATTCTTCTATCTTTTGACAGCTTCATTGTTTTCCATTATTCTGTCTTCTATATCACTAACTCATTCTTATGCTTCTTCCAGCCTGCTGTTCATTGCTTTAAGATTGTTTCCAATTTTGTTTATTTAATCTTCATCTGTGACTCATTATTTTATAGCTATTTTATCTCTGTAGTAAGGGTTTCATTCATATCTTCTATTCTTTTCTCAAGCCCAGTGAGTATCCTGATGATTGCTGTTTTAAATTCTCCTTCAGAAATATTATATCTGTTTTACTTAGATTTGTCTGTGGCTATATCTTGTTCATTATTTGGGATGAATTCCTCCATCTTGGCATTCTGTCTAAGTCTTTGTCTTCTTTTCTGTGTTAGAAAAGGCAGTTATAAAAAAAAAAGAAAAGGCAGTTATGTCTCCTGATCCTGAATGTAATGGCCTTATAAAGAAGTCATGTACTGTCCAGGAATTGCTGCATCAGGGAGAGTCTCTGGTGTGTGCTGTATGGACTCTACACTTGTGTTTTGTGTGCTCTATCCTTCAGTCCAGTTTTCTGAGAGACTCTCCTTGCGTGCTGTGGGCAGTGTTTGGTCCATAGCCTGAATGCAGAAAGTTTTAACTAGGTGTGCTCTGATATGCTTTTGAAATGAGACATGATACTACTTCCACTAGAAATGAAACCCTGCAAAACTCTTGCTGGGAGACCTGGTGTGATTTGTTCTGGTCTTCTGGTTGATTGGCCTGCTATGCTGGGACTGAGGCAACCTAAACTGAGAAAGGTAGTCCCAACAGAGTACAGGGGTGTGGGGCTTAGTGGAAGAAAGTTAGGCAGCCTGTGCTCAAGCTGTGCTGCTTCTCATAAGTAGCTCTGTGTTTATGCTGAGTGCAGGGAAGGGAAATGGCACTAGCCAGGTCCTTTGTTTCTGGAGATGCATCTCTGTCAATGCTCCTTTCATGAAAGGCTTCTGAGAAAAGTGAATAATCAGCCTCCTGTTTGCCCCAGGCACTTTACAGATTGGTTTCCAAGCTGTGTGGCCCCAGTTTTTGTTGTTGTTGTATTGTTTTGTTTTTGGCCAGCCTTATCGCCAGGAGCAGCACAGTGCCTTTTGGGCTTTATCACAGCCAAAACCACTGATCTTTAAAACTAAAGGCCTTCAGCCCCATCTGTTGCAAAAATTCATAAAATTCAACTCCTCTCATTTTGATCAATGGCTTTGAGGATATGTTCTTTTTGTGCATTGTCCTGTGTTTTCTACTCTCTCTCACCCTTCTCTGTGACCACAGCTCCCTCGCCTCTGCATAACCTATGATCCATTTCTTCCCTAAAGCACATCTCCATGATTGCTAACCTCTTCAATATGGCCTCTTATCTCTCTTTAGTTGTGTACTTTGTTCTGTCAGTCTTCAGGTTGAATTATGAAGCATTGAGGGTACCTTGATAGATATTTAGTTGTGTTCATTGCATGAGATGAGTCAAGGGTCACTCAGTCCCCCACCATCTTCCCTCTCCTTAGGTTTAATTTTTTATATCGTATTTCATTTGGAGATCAACAAGTATATTTAACATAATATATTGATAAATTGCTTGTTTAATTTTTGGTTTATAATTATACTTGCTCAAATACTGAGATATGAATAGTTTCTTAACTATAGATCTAAGCTAGATGCCCAGTTTAGAACTGCTGTGAATATGAGAAATTTTCTGGGTATAAACTCATTTAATACTTTCCTGATTCTGTATGGTAAATTATGTTAATAGAGAAATAGTTCCCAAGTTAGTCATGTCTATTGATGAATTAGGAAATGTATCCTACTATTTATATATTCTGTCAAATTTCAATTATACATAGTTTTATTATGAATTATCTGTGGTGAATTTATACACTGTCTGAAACTAAAATATCAGAAAATAATTATTTTATAAGCATAAGGGCTATAGAAAGATATAACACTTTCTATTGTCTCAGGCAAAGTACAATGTTTTGTAGATTACATAATATTTAGATAATCTATAATGCCTTTAGATAACAGGAATTATAGAGGAAAACACTGGTAACACCCTTTTTGAACTTGGCCACAGCAACTTCTTGCAAAATACATCTATGAAGGCAAGGGGGAAAAAAGCAAAAATGAACTATTGGGACTTAATCAAGATAAAAAGCTTCTGCACAGCAAAAGAAAAGCTCAACAAAACTAAAAGACAACCTACAGAATGGGAGAAAATATTTGTAAATCACCTATCAAATAGAGAGCTAGTATCCAAGATCTATAAAGAACTGATTAAACTCAACACCCAAGAAACAATTATACAACATGAAAATAGAATATAGTGACTCCATGAAATATAATAATATAAGAGGACCAGAAGAAGAAAGAGAAAGAGGAACAAAAAAATTTACTGAAGAAACAATAGTTGAATTCTCAATGGGGAAACACTGGGAGCCTTTCCCCTAAGATCAGGAACAAGACAAGGATGTCCACTCTCACCACTGCTGTTCAAGATGGTACTAGAAGTCCTATCCTCGGCAATCAGGCAGCAAAGAGAAATAAAGGCATTCAAATCGGCAAAGAAGAAGTCAAAATCTCCATCTTTGCAAATGACATGTTACCGTACGTAGAAAACCCAAAAGATGCCACCCCAAGTTTGCTAGAACTCATACAGCAGTTCAGCAATGTGGCTGGATACAAAAATCAATGCAGAGAATTTAGTGGCATTTCTATACACTAACAATGAGACTGAAAAGAGAAATTAAGGAGTCAATCCCATTTACAATGGCACCCAAAAGCATAAGATACCTAGGAATAAACCTAACAAAGACATAAAGGATCTATACACTAAAAACTAGAGAACACTTCTGAAAGAAATTGAGGAAGACACAAAGAGAAGGAAAAATATTCCATGCTCATGGATTGGAAGATTTAATATTGTGAAAATGTCAATGTTACCCAGGGCAATTTACCCGTTTCATGCAATCCCTATTAAAATACCATGGACTTTAGTTAGAACAAATTATTTTAAGATTTGTGTGGAATCAGAAAAGACCCCGAATAGCCAGGGGAATTTTAAAAAGAAAACCATAGCTGGGGGCATCACATGCCAGATTTCAGGTTGTACTAGAAAGCTGTAGTCATCAAGACAGTGTGTTAGTGGCACAAAAACAGACACATAGATCAATGGAACAGAAGAGAGAATCCAGAAGTGGACCCTGAACTTTATGGTCAACTAATATTCGATAAAGGAGGAAAGACTATCGACTGGAAGAAAGACAGTCTCTTCAATAAATTGTGCTGGGAAAATTGGACATCAACATGCAGAAGAATGAAACTAAAATATATATATAAATATATATAAAAAAACTCTCTTTCACCATACACAAAGATGAACTCAAAATGGATGAAAGATCTAAATGTGAGACAAGATTCCATTAAATTCCTAGAGGAGAACACAGGCAACACCGTTTTTGAACTCGGCCACAGTAACTTCTTGCAAGACACATCCACGAACGCAAAAGAAACAAAAGCAAAAATGAACTATTGGGACTTCATCGAGATAAGAAGCTTTTTCACAGCAAAGGATACAGTCAACAAAACTCAAAGACAACCTACAGAATGGGAGAAGATATTTGCAAATGACATATCAGATGAAGGGCTAGTTTCCAAGATCTGTAAAGAACTTATTAAACTCAACAGCAAAGAAACAAACCATCCAATCATGAAATTGGCAAAAGACATGAACAGAAATTTCACAGAAGACATAGACATGGCCAACACGCACATGAGAAAATGTTCTTCATCACTTGCCATCAGGGAAATACAAATCAAAACCATAATGAGATACCACCTCACCCCAGTGAGAATGGGGAAAATTAACAAGGCAGGAAACCACAAATGTTGGAGAGGATGCGGAGAAAAGGGAACCCTCTTGCACTGTTGGTGGGAATGTGAAATGGTGTAGCCACTCTGGAAAACTGTGTGGAGGTTCCTCAAAGAGTTAGAAATGGGCCTGCCCTACGACCCAGCAATTGCACTGTTGGGGATTTACCCCAAAGATACAGATGCAATGAAACACTGGGACACCTGCACCCCAATGTTTCTAGCAGCAATGTCCACAATAGCCAAACTTGGAAGGAGCCTCGGTGTCCATCGAAAGATGAATGGATAAAGAAGGTGTGGTATATGTATATAATGGAATATTACTCAGCCATTAGAAATGACAAATACCAACCATTTGCTTCAATGTGGATGGAACTGGAGGGTATTATGCTGAGTGAAATAAGTCAATCAGTGAAGGACAAACATTATTTGGTCTCATTCATATGGGGAATATAAATACTAGTGAAAGGGAATAGAAGGGAAGGGAGAAGAAATGTGTGGGAAATATCAGAAAGGGAGACAGAACATGAAAACTCCTAAATCTGGGAAACGAACTAGGGGTGGTGGAAGGAGAGGAGGGCGGGGGGTGGGGGTGAATAGGTGACCGGCACTGAGGGGGGCACTAGACCCCCCTTTTTTAATAAATTAATTTTTTATTGGGGTTTAATTTACCAACATACAGAATAACACCCAGTGCTCATCCTGTCAAGTGTCCCCAAGAAGAAGTCCAGTGGAACAGACCACAAAAAACAAGGACTGAACAGATATCATGATGACACTAAACTCATATCTTTCAATAGTAACTCTGAATGTGAACGGGCTTAATGGCTGGTCTTCTGGGGCAGAGGTCTTAGCTGGTCTTCTGGGGCAGAGGCCTGTTGTGCTGATTTTCAGGTGTTAGCACTTGGGGGAGCTGCTCTGCCCCCTGCCTGGTGCAGGGCTCAGTGTGGGTTGTTTATCCTGTGATGCCCCAGGAGGAACAACCATAGTGGCCGGGCCAGCTCTGGAGCCCTGGATTCAGCTCCCGCAGTAACTACGGAGCTCTCTCTTTGCAGGGGCCTGGAAGCTCTGGGGGCGGGGCTGCTGATCTGCTCAGCTCGAGGCAGAAGCCTCCATGCTGTCCTGTGCCCTCCTGGCCTCAGCCTGTCTGGGGGGGAGTTCGGATCCTGGGCTGTGTCCCGGGCGCCGTGTGCTCCTGGGCCTGCGCTGTTGGATTCACACTCTTGGCGGGCAGCCCCTTCCGCTTGGAGCCTCCCCCCGAGCCCCTCCGAGCTGCTCCTGGGGTCAAGCCATGCCTGCGCTGCAGCTCTTTAGGGAGCTCGGCGCACTCTCCCCGGGGCGCAGGTGTCTGTTAGTGTCCCAGGGAGCCTGAGGGCCTCCCAGCCCTCCTGCGGTCCTGCTCTAACTCCCTGTGAGCCCCTTTCTGTCCGGGAAGATTGGTGAAGCTCCTGCTTCTCCCAGACGGAGCTTTCCTCTCATGCGGGCACTCGCCCAGGCCTTAGCCCAGCTCCTCGCTGGGCCCCTCCCCCTTGGATGCCTTTTGTTTCTTTATTTCTTTTTTCCCGGTCTTCCTAACTTGATAGAAGCGTGAACTCTTCTCACTGTAGCATTCCAGCTGTTCACTCTTTAAATCTCAGTTCCGAATTCGTAGATTTTCAGGATGATTTGAAGGTTATCTAGGTAATCTGGTGGGGACAGGTGACTTGGGGACCCTACTCTTTCGTCATCTTGCCCCTCCCTCAAGAGCACTTCTGAAAGAAATTGAAGAAGACGCAAAGAGATGGAAAAATATTCCATGCTCATGCATTGGAAGAATTAGTATGGTGAAAATGTCAATGCTACCAAGGGAAATTTACACATTAAATGCCATCCCTATCAAAATATCATGGGCTTTCTTCAGAGAGTTGGAACAAATCATCTTAAGATTTGTGTGAAATCAGAAAAGACCCCGAATAACCAACGGAATATTGAAAAAGATAACCAGGCTGTGGGCATCACAGTGCCAGATTTCAGGTTGTACTACAAAGCTGTGGTCATCAGGATAGTGTGGTACTGCCTAAAAACATACAGATAGATCAATGGAACAGAATTGAGAACCCAGAAATGGGCCCTCAACTCTATGGTCAACTAATACTTGACAAAGCAGGAAAGACTATCCACTGGAAAAAGGACAATCTCTTCAATCAATGGTGCTGGGAAAATTGGACAGCCACATGCAGAAGAATGAACCTAGTTCATTCTATTACAACATACACAAAGATAAACTCAAAATGGAGGAAAGAACTTAATGTGAGACAAGAATCCATTATAATCCTAGAGGAGAACACAGGCAACACCCTTTTTGAACTTGGCCACAGCAACATCCTACAAGGTATATCTAAGAAGGCAAGGGAAAAAAAAGAAAAAAAAAAAAGAAGGCAAGGGAAAAAAAAAGCAAAAATGAACTATTGGAACTTAATAAAGATCAAAAGCTTCTGCACAGCAAAAGAAACAGTCAACAAAACTCAAAGACAACCTACGGAATGGGAGAAGATATTTGCAAATGACCTATCAGATAAAGGGCTAGTATCCAAGATCTATAAAAACTTATTAAACTCAACAGCAAAGAAACAAACAATCCAATCATGAAATGTGCAAATGACCTGAACAGACATTTCACCAAAGAAGAAAGAAGACATACAGATGTCCAACAGGTACATGAGAAAATGCTCATCACTTGACATCAGAGAAATACAAATCACAACCACAATTAGATACCACCTTACACCAGTGAGAATGGGGAAAATCAACAAGGCAGGAAACAACTAATGTTGGAGAGAATGTGGAGAAAGGGGAACCCTCTTGCACTGTTGGTGGGAATGTGAACTGGTGCAGCCACTCTGGAAAACTGTGTGGAGGTTCCTCAAAGAGTTAAAAATAGATCTTCCCTACGGCCCAGGAATTGCACTGCTGGGGATTTACCCCAAAGATACAGATGCAATGAAACGCTGGGACACCTGCACCCCAATGTTTATGGCAGCAATGTCCACAGTAGCCAAACTGTGGAAGGATGCTCAGTGTCCATTGAAAGATGAATGGATAAGGAAGATGTGGTATATGTATACAATGGAATATTACTCAGCCATAGTAATGACAAATACTCACCATTTTCTTCAACATGGATTGACCTGGAGGGTATTATGCTGAATGAAGTCATTCAGGAAGGACAAACATATGGCCTCATTCATTTGGGGAATATAAAAAATAGTGAAGTGGAATAAAGGTGAAGGGAGAGTAAATTAGTAGGAGATAAAAGTGGGGGTGATGGAACATGAGAGTTTCTTAACTCTGGGAATCAAACAAGGGGTTGTGGGTGGGGAGGTGGGCGGCGGATTGGGTGACTTGGTGACAGGCCCTGAGGAGGGCACTCTATGGGATGAGCACTGGGTGTTATGCTATATGTTGGCAAATTGAACTCCAATAAAAAAATTTTAAATAAGGAATTGTGTCTGACCTACAAAGTATATGCTGAAATTATATTTTGAATCATGAAAACTGTTTTCACAAGAGAAATCAATTACCAAAGTATTGATTTTGTGAATTTTCCATTTACAGGTGACAAAGAATGGCTAAATGTTTCTAAATTCTAATGGAAATCTTCAGGCCATAGTTTTTGTTTGCTTTTAAAGAGAATTCCACTTAAGGTTAGAGAAGCCCACAGTAAACATAATTTTAAATTGTCAAAATCTGAAATGTTTTTCTTTTAATACCAAGAACATGACAAGGATACTCACTCCCATCACATCTATTCAACATAGTACAGGATTTCTAGCCAGAGCAATTAGACAGAAAAAAAATAAATTAAAGGAATTAAATCAGAAAGGAAGAAGTTAAATTGTCTTGGCAGACGACAGGAAATTTTATGTTAAAAACCCTGAACACTCTACCAAATAGTGTTAGAAATAATAAAAAGTTTTAGTAAAGTTGCAGGACACAAAATCAACATAAAAAATCAATGGTGCTTCTATATATGCTATCAACAAACTATCTGAAAGTTAAATTAAGAAAGCAAGGCTATGTGTGTAGCCAAGATGGCAGAGTTAGGAGTACCCTGAGCTCCCTCTATATCATGTTTACAATTGAATAACATCCACATCCAAATCAATAAACCAGAGAGCAACCCAAAGCCTGTCAGGACCAACTCTACAACTAAATATAGAGAAGAAACTGCATCTCAAAGTTTAGGAAGGTCATAAATGTAGAGGGTGGCTTCCAACAGGAGGGTTGGATCTGCACAGATAGAAAGGGCAAAGAAATGGGCCCTTGTACCAGGGAGCTCACATAGGGAAGACTAATCCCCACAACACTTGTCTTATAAACAAAACAAACAAACAAAAAAGACAAAAAAAAAAAACAGAGGTCCTGAATTGCATGAGTTTGTAAAACCAGTGGGACATGGAACCTAGAGTTTAAAATTCAACACACGCAGTATTTGGTGAGGTAGGAGGACAAATGATAGCCAGATCAGTGCCCTTAAAGAGACAGCAGACTGTAAAGAGAAGCAACACAACACAAAACAAAACAAAACAAAAAACCCACCAGGTTACACAATACCATTGGTAGACAGGAGATAATTCTGTATATAATTACTTCAGAGCATATTAGGGGACTTCTTTGAAAATGAGGGAACTAGCATGCATCATTTCCCTCTCTCACTAGCCTCCAACCCTGGCATAAACAGAGACAACTACAGGAGACAGAGCTGCACAGACACTTGTAGTATAGACCAAGGGCTCATGGCAAATCTTGTTAAAGCTGCCTGTGTGCTCAGCCCAGCCTCCATGTACACAATTGTGTTTCTATGCCCCACCAGGCTTCATTACAGTACCTAGCCACTTCCTCTCACACACTATCTCACACCAGGTCCAGATGCAAGGTACCTAGTGGTCACTGTCCACCATGATCCAGGCTGCCCTGGCACACATCCCCCAGGTGCTACAGAGCTTCAGAAGATCAGGCACAAGACTAGTGGCACAGTGCAAATTTTGGTACCACTCTTACCCAGTTCCTATGTTCCAGAGTAGTATTGCTCCCTCAGAGCTGGCCTGGCTGGGTCTCACTAACACCACAGAAAGCAAAGAACAGTCCATAACAGGCAGGCATTCAGTTCAGATGACTGCACTGAAAGGACAAATGACTCAGACACAAAACAGAGTGTGAGCAACTCATATACTATACTCCCCTGAAGTGCCAGGTACTGGTGAAAAGAGTACACCATGCTGCAAGGCATTCCATGACCTCCTTTTCATAAAGTTACTACATTCAAAAGTATAAGATGTGACTGACTTTCTAATATACAGAAAGAGACACAAAGAGGCAGACATAAGGAGGAGACAGAGAAATGTATTCCAAATGAAATATAAGGCAAGGTTATGGCCAGAGATCAAAGAGAAACAAATATAAGTAACATCCTTCATAGAGAATTAAAAAAAAATCATAAGGACACTCATTGGATTTGATGAAAGAGTGAAAGACATGAGTGAGGCCCTTAATACAGATATAAGGAATAACATAGCAGAGAAAAAAATCTCAATATACAATATGAAAAACATGTTTGGTGGCATGAATAGCAGGATGGAAGAATCAGAGGAAAAACTTAGTGACCAAGAAGACAAAGTAATGGATAGTAATCAATAAAAGATAGAAAAGTGAATTATGCAAAGCAAGAATCATCTAAGAGACATCAACGACTCCACCAAATGTAATAGTATCCATATTATACTAGTCCAAAAAGAAAAAAAAGAGAGAAAGGAGTAGAGAATTTATTTGAAGAAATAATTGTTGGAGGTGGGGCAAGATGGCGGAAGAATAGGGGTCCTCATCTCACCAGGCCCCACCAACTTACCTAGTTAACTTTCAAATTATCCTGAACACCTATTAATTCGACCTGAGATTTAAAGAGAGAACACCCAGAATGCCAGAGAGAGCAGGGTTTTCACTTCTAGCAAGGGAGGAAGGTGGAAAAAAATAAAATAAAAAAGAATCAAGTTGGGGAGAGGCACCGAGAGGAGCTGGGCTAAAGCCAGCTGAGAAAGCCTCCAGGATAGAAATCCCAGGTGGGAACTTTAACTTCTGCACCAGATTCTTCCTGGACAGAAAAGCCCTTGTCAGGGAAATCAGGTGAAATCAAAGGAGGAGCAGTGAAGCCTCCAGTTTCCCAGAGTCACTAATAGAGGAAGTGCATCTTGGGAAAAGCACGCCACCAAGTAGAGTAATCTCAGTAAAGGGCTAGAGCGGGCATCCGGCCAGGTATCTGGGAGAAGCCAGTTGGATAGACGGGTGGATCCAGATGGAGGTGTCTGTGCCCTACTGCCTTTGGATCGGCGTGTTGTTGGAGCGCAATTCCAGCAGCACAGGTCCCCAGATCCCAGGGTTCCCAAGCAGACAAAGACGAGGATCCTGCACTCCTGCTGGGACAGGAAGAAGCAGGGATGGTGAAGGACAGGGAGAACTCTCCTGCTGCTGGGCACCCCCGAGCTGTGCTCATCAGTGCATGCGCACTGCCCCAGGAGCATCTAGGCCACTGTGGACAGGGAGACTGCATTAGTTACTAGCAGGGAGCTAACTCCAGAGCTGGAATACTGGCTGCCGCCAGTGTTGTTTTTCTCCTTGTTTCACCTTGTGTCTGTGAGATCCGGGGCGCCAGGGAACAGAGGCCTCATGGGGTAAGCAGAACACGCTGAGCCCAGCATGAGGCAGGGGGTGGGGCATCGCTGCCCAGGCACGGACATGAGAATAAGCACAGCAGGCCCCTCCTCTAGAAGACCAGCTGGAAGAAAAGGGGAAGAGCAATTTCTTGACCAAGCAGTGCTGGAAAGCTCCAGGGGAGGTCGAGGGATTTATAGCATATAAAACTAGAGGTCCTCCTGCTTTTATTTCCCTTTTTCCATTACAACTTGTTCTTATATCAGACTAAAAATCTCCTTTTTTTTTCTCTTTTCCCACCTTAACTACAATATTTTACCACCCCTTCATTTTTAAGTTTCCTCCTTTCTGGCTTTCATATTTCTACAATTATATGTCTCAGAGATATTTTCCACTTCTAGATTCCCTTCAACATAATCACTTAATTTGGGGGAGATATACAAGATATGGTTTTTTTTTGTTTTTTTTTGGGTGTGTTTTTTGTTTTCTTTGCCTCCTTTTGTTCTACAATGGCAGAATTTAATATCTTCTAAAATATTACCCACATGCAACCAGAACCAAGTAGTATACTGTACTACTTCATTTTGAGATATTATATTATCTCTTCATTCCCATTCTGCCCCCCTCTTTTATCTCGCTCATGTTTTCATGGTGAATGTTGGGCTTTCTACAAGTATTTCTGGTTTATATAAATTAGGGACAGAGCATCTTCTAACACAGAGAACTTAATAGACTCAGAAACAAGAGGATCACCCCCTAGGACCCCTCAGGTAGATGACATTCTCTCTCCACTAAAACTTTATCACCACCACGATCTGCCAGTCCCCTTTTTCTCTTCTTCTTTTACCTTACTTTTGTTTTTTTTTTATTTTTTCTCTTTTATTTTATTTCTTCTTCTTTGGGATTCTTGACATTTTGTTTTTTAATACTTGTCTTAAAATATGTTTTTCACTTTAGTGGTGTTTTTGTTTCATATCATTCTGATAAATATTTTCATTTTCTGGTCTCTGACCTCATCAGAATCATCTAGGGTGAAATTAACTTAGGTTATGGTTGATATTCTTAGCCTGCTCATGCAGGCACTGTACTAAGCAAAATGACTAGAAAGAAGAAATGACAACAAAATAAAGACTCAGAAACAGTATTCTTTGCCACAAGTTACAGAATTTGGATTACAATTTGATGTCAGAAACCCAATTCAGAAGCACATTTATAAAGCTACTAGTGGCTCTGGAAAAAAGCATAAGTATCTAGGAGACTTCACGACTGCACAATTTAGATCTAATCAGGCAGAAACTAAAAATCAATTAAATGAAATGCAATCCAAACTGGAGGTCCTAACAATGAGGTTTAATGAGATGGAAGAAAGAGTGAGCAACATAAAATACAAGTTGATAGCAATGAAGAAACCTGAGGAAAAATTAGAAAAACAATTAAAAGACCAAGAGAAAAGGTTAATGGAAATAAATGATAGTCTCAGAAGGAAGAATCAATGTATAATTTGGGTTCCAGAGAGCACCGAGAGGGACAGAAGGCCAGAAAGCATATATGGACAAATTATAGCTGAGAACTTCCCTAATTTGGGGAGAGGAACAGGTATTCAGATCCAGGAGATAGAGAGCCCTCCCAAAATCAATAAAAACCATTCAACACCTCGACATTTAATACTGAAATTTGCTAATTCTAAAGATAAAGAGAAAATCCTTAAGGTAGTGAGACACAAGATTCCAAAGATATATGGGGAGAAATATTAGATTAACAGCAGACCTCTCCACAGGGTCCTGGCAGGCAAGAAAGGGAAGATAGGATATATTCAGGGTCCTAAATGAGAAGAACATGCAACCAAGAATACTCTATCCAGCAAGGCTCTCATCTCTATCTTCAAGGTAGGCAGAAACTGAAGATTCTGTGACCACCAAACCAGACGTGAAAGAAATATTAAGGGGGACACAGTAAAAGAAAGAGGAAGCCCAAAGAAATAATCCACAAAACCAAGGATGGAATAGGTATTATGGTGGCACTAAATTCATATCTTTCCATAGTTACTCTGAATGTGAATGTGCTAAATAATCCCATTGAAACACACAGGATTTCAGACTGGATAAAAAAGCAAGACACATAATATGTTGTCTACAAGAGACTCATTAGATGTAAGGACACCTCCAGCCTGAAAATTAAAAGGTAGAGAACCATTTACCATTCAAATGGTCCTCAAAAGAAAGCTGGGGCAGCAGTCCTCATATCAGATAAATAAGTTATCACAAAGACTGTAGTAAGAGATGAAGAGGGACACTGTATCTTACTTAAAGGGTCTATCCAACAAGAAGACGTAAAAGTCATGAATATTTATGCCCCTAATGAGGGAGCTGCCAATTATATCAACAAATTAATAACAACAGTAAAGATATACTTAGATTATAATACACGAATAGTAGGAGTCTTCAACACAGCACTTTCTGCAAATGACAGATATTCTAAACACAAAATCATGAAAGAAATAAGAGCTTTAAATGATACAATGGACCAGATGGATTTCACAGATATATACAGAACGTTGCATCTGAATACAACAGCATACACATTCTTCTCAAGTACACATGGAGCTTTCTTCGGAATAGACCACATAATGGGTCACAAATAAGGTCTCAAACAATACCAAAAGATTGTATTTGTCCCCTGCATATTTTCAGACCACAATGCTTTGAAACTTGAACTCAATCACAAGAAGAAATTTGGAAGAAACTAAAATAAGTGGAGGTTAAAGAGTATTCTGCTAGAAGATGAAAGGGTCAACCAGGAAACTGGAGAAGAATTAAAAAGATTAATGGAAACGAGTAAGAATGAAGATACAACCATTCAAAATCTTTGGGGTACAGCAAAATTAGTCCTAAGAGGTAAATGCATTGCAATACAAACATCCCTCAAAAATTGGAAGAAACTCAAATATACAAGCTAACCTCACACCTAAAGAAACTGGAGAAAGAAGAGGATATAAAACCTACACTGAGCAGAAGAAGAGAATAAAGACTCAAGCAGAACTCAATGAAACAGAGACCAGAAGAATTGTGGAACAGATAAAAAAAAAAAAAAAACAGGAGCTGGTTCTTTGAAATAATAAGATAGATAAACCATTAGGCAGCGTTATAAAAAGAAAAGAGAAAAGACTCAAATTACTAAAACCATGAATGAAAAAGGAGATATCACAAACAATACCAAGGAAATACAAATGATTTTAATAATGTATTATGGGCAGCTATAAGCCAATTAATTACACAATCTAGACAAAATGGTTGGATTTCTGGAAAACCACAAATTACCAAAACTAGAACAGGAAGAAATAGAAAACCTGAACAGGCAAGTAACAATTCTGATGAATTGAAGCATTCATCAAAAACCTCCCAAGACACAAATGTCCAGGTCCAGATGGCTTCCCAGGAGAATTTTATCAAACTTTTAAAGGAGAAATAATATCTATTTACCAAAGCTGTTCCAAAAGTTAGAAAGGGACAGGATACTTCCAAAATCTTTTCATGAGGCCTGCATCACCTTAATTCCAACACCAGGCAAAGACCCCACCAAAAAGGAGAATTATAGGCCAATATTCCTGATGAACACAGATGCAAACATTCTCAACAAGATACTAGCCAATAGGATCCAACAGTATAATAAGAAGATTATTTACCATGAAAAAGAGGGACTTATTCCTGGGAAGCAAGGCTGGTTTAACGCTTGTAAAGCAATCAATATGATAGATCATATCAACAAGAGAAGAAACAACTCTATGATCCTCTCAATAGCTGCAGAGAAAGCATTTGACAAAATACAGCATTCATTCCTGATCAAAACCCTTCAGAGTGTAGGGATAGAGGGAACATTCCTCAGCATCTTAAAAACCGATATACAAGAAGCCCACAGCAAATATCATTCTCAATGGGGAAACACTGGGAGCCTTTCCCCTAAGACCAGGAACAAGACAGGGATGTCCACTCTCACCACTGGTATTCAACACAGTACTACAAGTCCTAGGCTCACCAAAAAGACAACAAAAAGAAATAAAAGGCATTCAAATTGAGAAAGAAGAAAGCAAACTCTCCCTCTTCATTGAAGACATGATACTGTCCATAGAAAACCCAAAAGACTCCCCTCCAAGATTGCTAGAACTCATACAGCAATTCAGCAATGTGGCAAGATACAAAATCAATGCACGGAAATTAGTGGCATATATATACACTAAAAATAAAACTGAAGGAAGAGAAATTTAGGAATCAATCCCATATACAAATGCAATGAAAAGCATAAGATACTTAGGAATAAACCTGACCAAATTTCTAAAGGATCTATACTCTTAAAACCTACAGAACACTTCTGAAAGAGGTTGAAGAAGACACAAAGAGATGGAAATTTCCATGCTCATTCATTGGAAGAATTAATATTGTGAAAAAGCCAATGCTACCCAAGGCTATTTACAAGTTAAATGGACTCCATATTACAATACCATGGAGTTTCTTCAGAAAGTTGGAACAAATTATCTCAGGTTTGTATGGAATCAGAAAAGACCCCGAATAGCCAGGGTAATATTAAAAAAGAAAACCAGAGCTGGGGACATCACAATGCCAGATTTCAGATTGTACTACAAAGCTGTGGTCATCAAGACAGTGTGGTACTGGCACAAAAACAGACACATAGATCAATGGAACAGAATAGAGAACCCAGAAGTGGACTTTCAACTTTATGGTCAACTAATATTCGACAAAGCAGGAAAGACAATCCACTGGAAAAAGGACAGCCTCTTCAAAGAATGGTGCAGGAAAAATTGGACATCCACATGCAGAATAATGAAACTAGACCATTTTCTAACACCATACACAAAGATAAACTCAAAATGGATGAAAGATCTAAATGTGAGACAAGAATCCATTAAAATCCTAGAGGAGAACACAGCTACACCCTTTCTGAACTTGGCCACAGCAACTTCTTGCAAGATACATCCATGAGTGCAAGGAAAACAAAAGCAAAAATGAACTTTTGGGACTTCATCAAGATAGAATGCTTCTGCACAGGAAAAGAAACAGTCAACAAAACTCAAAGACAACCTACGGAATGGGAGAAGATATTTGCAAATGGTATATCAGATAAAGGGCTAATGTCCAAGATCTATAAAGAACTTATGAAACTCAATAACAAAGAAACAAACCAATTATGAAATAGGTAATAGAGATGAACAGACTTTTCTCCAAAGAATACATACACGTGACCAACAAGCACATGAAATAATGCTCCACATTGCTTGCCATCAGGGAAGTACAAATCAAACCCACAATATGATACCACCTCACACCAGTGAGAATAGTGAAAATTAACAAGACAGAAACAACAAATGTTGGAGAGGATGTGGAAACATGGGAACTCTCTTGCACTGTTGGTGGGAATGTGAACTGGTGTAGCCATTCTGGAAAACTGTGTGGAGGTTCCTCAGAGTTAAAAATAGAGGTACCTATGACCTAGGAATTGCACTTATGGGGAATTATCTCAAAGATACAGATACAATGAAAATAGAGACACCTGCACCCCAATGTTTAGTGCAGCAATGTCCACAGTGACCAAACTGTGGAAGAAGGCTCAGTGTCCATAGAAAGATGAATGGATAAAAAAGATGTGGTATATATATTCAATGGAATATGACTCAGCCATTAGAAATGACCAATACTCACCATTTGCTTCGACATGTATGGAACTGGAGGGTATTTTGTTGAGTGAAGTAAGTCAATTGGTGAGGGACAATCATTATATGGTTGCACTCCCATGGGGAATATAAAAATATTGTGAAAGGGATTGTATGGAAGGGAGAGAAAATGAGTGGGAATAATCAGAGATGGTGACAAAGTATGAGAGACTCCTAACTTGGGAAATGAACAGGGTGTACTGGATAGGGTGTCTGGTCGGGAAATGGGTGACTGGGTGATGGGTCTTGAACCGGACACTTGATCAGATAAGCACTTGGTATTATAGTATATGTTGGCAAGTAGAACTCCAATAAAAAATATACAAAAAATAAATAAATAATTTTTGAAAACCTCCTTAAGGGAAGTAAACTGATATCCAGATTCAGGATACAGAGTGAACACCCATGAAAATCAACTAAAGCAGACCAACACCAAGACATGTTATAATTAAATTTGCAAAATATATTGAAAAAGAAAAAAATCCTACTTGGTGACAAATGAAAAAGAAAACAATGGCCCAAAACCTGTGGGATCCACAAAGGCAATTCTAGGAGGGAAATTTAGAGCAATACAGACATACCAAGAGAAGCAAGAAAAACTCAAACAATGTAATCTTATACTTAAAAGAGCTATATAACAGGAATCTCTGGGTGACTCAGACTCAGCGCCTGCATTCGGCCCAGGGCGTGATCCTGGAGTCCCAGGATTGAATCCCACATAAGGCTCCCTGCAATGAGCCTGCTTCTCCCTATGGCTATATCTCTTGCTTCTGTCTCTCTCTCTCTCTATCTCTCATGAATAAATAAAATATTTAAAAAAAGAGCTAGAAATAGAACAACATACCAAACCTAAAGGCATGCATTTTAAGGAAATAGTAAAAATATAAGCAGAAATAAATTATATATATATATAAAGAAATAAATGATATAGAACATAAGAAAGAGGGTTCCCTTTTCTCCGCATCCTCTCCAACATTTGTTGTTTCCTGCCTTGTTAATTTTCCCCATTCTCACTGGTGTGAGGTGGTATCTCATTGTAGTTTTGATTTGTATTTCCCTGATGGCAAGTGATGCAGAGCATTTTCTCGTATGCATGTTGGCCATGTCTATGTCTTCCTCTGTGAGATTTCTGTTCATGTCTTTTGCCCATTTCATGATTGGATTGTTTGTTTCTTTGCTGTTGAGTTTAATAAGTTCTTTATAGATCTTGGAAACTAGCCCTTTATCTGATATGTCATTTGCAAATATCTTCTCCCATTCTGTAGGTTGTCTTTGAGTTTTGTTGACTGTATCCTCTCACCACTGCTGTTCAACATAGTACTGGAAGTCCTAGCCTCAGCAATCAGACAACAAAAAGACATTAAAGGCATTCAAATTGGCAAAGAAGAAGTCAAACTCTCCCTCTTCGCCGATGACATGATACTCTACATAGAAAACCCAAAAGTCTCCACCCCAAGATTGCTAGAACTCATACAGCAATTCGGTAGCGTGGCAGGATACAAAATCAATGCCCAGAAGTCAGTGGCATTTCTATACACTAACAATGAGACTGAAGAAAGAGAAATTAAGGAGTCAATCCCATTTACAATTGCACCCAAAAGCATAAGATACCTAGGAATAAACCTAACCAGAGAGGTAAAGGATCTATACCCTCAAAACTATAGAACACTTCTGAAAGAAATTGAGGAAGACACAAAGAGATGGAAAAATATTCCATGCTCATGGACTGGCAGAATTAATATTGTGAAAATGTCAATGTTACCCAGGGCAATATACACGTTTAATGCAATCCCTATCAAAATACCATGGACTTTCTTCAGAGAGTTAGAACAAATTATTTTAAGATTTGTGTGGAATCAGAAAAGACCCCGAATAGCCAGGGGAATTTTAAAAAAGAAAACCATATCTGGGGGCATCACAATGCCAGATTTCAGGTTGTACTACAAAGCTGTGGTCATCAAGACAGTGTGGTACTGGCACAAAAACAGACACATAGATCAGTGGAACAGAATAGAGAATCCAGAAGTGGACCCTGAACTTTATGGGCAACTAATATTCGATAAAGGAGGAAAGACTATCCATTGGAAGAAAGACAGTCTCTTCAATAAATGGTGCTGGGCAAATTGGACATCCACATGCAGAAGAATGAAACTAGACCACTCTCTTTCACCATACACAAAGATAAACTCAAAATGGATGAAAGATCTAAATGTGAGACAAGATTCCATCAAAATCCTAGAGAAGAACACAGGCAACACCCTTTTTGAACTCGGCCACAGTAACTTCTTGCAAGATACATCCACGAAGGCAAAAGAAACAAAAGCAAAAATGAACTATTGGGACTTCATCAAGATAAAATTTTATTTTTTATTGGAGTTCAATTTCCAACATATAGCATAACACCCAGGGCTCGTCCCACCAATGCCCCCCTCACTGCCCATCACCCAGTCACCCCAATCCCCTGCACACTTCCCCTTCCACTACCCGTTGCTCATTTCCCAGAGTTAGGTGTCTTTCATGTTTTGTCACCCTCACTGATATTTTCACTCATTTTCTCTCCTTTCCCTTTATTCCCTTTCACTAATTTTTATATTCCCCAAATGAATGAGAACATATAATGCTTGTCATTTTCCGATTGACTTATTTTACTCAGCACAATACCCTCCAGGTCCCTCCACGTCGATGCAAATAGTGGGTATTTGTCGTTCCTAATGGCTGAGTAATACTCCATTGTATACATATACTACATCTTCTTTATCCATTCATCTTTCTATGGACACCGAGGTTCCTCCACAGTTTGGCTATTGTGGACATTGCTGCTATAAACATTGGGGTGCAGGTGTCCTGCTGTTTCAGTGCATCTGTATCTTAAGGGAAAATCCCCAACAGTGCAATTGCTGGGTCGTAGGGCAGATCTATTTTTAACTGTTTGAGGAACCTCCACAGTTTTCTAGAGTGGCTGCCCCAGTTCACATTCCCACCAAAACTGCAAGAGGATTCCCCTTTCTCCACATCCTCTCCAACATTTGTAGTTTCCTGCCTTGTTAATTTTCCCAATTCTTACTGGTGTGAGGTGGTATCTCATTGTGGTTTTGATTTGTATTTCTCTGATGGCCAGTGATGCAGAGCATTTTCTCATGCGCTTCTGGCCATGTCTATGTCTTCCTCTGTGAGATTTCTGTCCATGTCTTTTGCCCATTTCATGATTGGATGGTTTCTTTCTTTGCTGTTGAGTTTATTAAGTTCCTTACAGACCTTAGAAACTAGCCCTTTATCTGATACATCATGTGCAAATATTTTCTCCCATTCTGTAGGTTGTCTTTCAGTTTTGTTGCAGGTTCTTTTGCTGTGCAGAAGTTTTATTATCTTTTTTTAAGATTTATTTATTTATTTATAATAGACAGATGTGTATATATATATATATATATATATATATAGAGAGAGAGAGAGAGACAGAGACAGAGAGAGAGAGAGAGAGAGAGAGAGAGGCAGAGACACAGGAGGAGGGAGAAGCAGGCTCCATGCCAGGCTCCCAACTTGGGATTCGATCCCAGGAATCCAGGATGGTGCCCTGGTCCAAAGGCAGGTGCCAAACCACTGAGCCACCCAGGGATCCCCAGAAGCATCTTATCTTAATGAAGTGCCAATAATTCATTTTTGCTTAGAACAAAATGAGGCAGAGAAAACAAAAAACACAAAACAAAATGAAACACAAAAAGATGTCTTGTATATCTCCCAAAATTATGATGAGTATGTTGAAGGGAATCTAAAAGTGGAAAATATATCTAGGACGTGTAATTGTAGAAATATGAAAGCCAAAATGAAAGAAACTTAAAAATTAAGAGGTGGTAAAATATTGTAGTTAAGGTGGAAAAAGAGAAAAAATATTGTAAATTTTTAGTCTGATTTAAAAATGAGTTGTACTGAAAGAAGGGGGAACCAAAGCGGGGAGAACCCTTTAGTTCTATATACTATAAATCCCTCTGACTTCCCCTGGAGCTTTCCAGGACTGCTTTGTCAAGAACTTGCTCTTCAAAAAAAAAAAAAAAAAAAAAAAAAAAAAAGAACTTGCTCTTCCCCTGTTCTTCAAGCTGGTCTTCTGGGGGAGGGCCTGCTGTGCTATTTCTCAGGTGTATGTACCTGCTGGAACTACCTCACCCCCTGCTGGGTGCCAGGTTCAGTGGGAGCTGTTTACCTCATGAGGCCTCTGTTCCCTGGCAGCCTTGCCTCTCCTAGGCACAAGGTAAGAAAAGGAGGAAAAACAATACTGGCGCATGCCAGGTCTGCAGCTCTGGAGTCAGCTCCCTGGGAGTAACTAATGCAGTCTCCCTGTCTTCACTGGCCTAGATGCTCCTGGGGCAGGCATGGGTGTTATGATCTGCACAGCTTGGGAGCACCCTGTGGCAGAAGAGTCCTCATTGTCCAGTGTCCTTCCTCCTCTGCTAGTCCCAGGTGGAACGCAGGGTCATGGTCTGTGTCCACTTAGCACCCTGGGATCTGGGGCCCTGCACTGCTGGAATCGAACTCCCAAAGGCAGCAAAGTGCAGACCCTTATATCTTGATCCACCTGCTTGGCTGACCGGCTTCCCCCAGATGCTCCACCGGGTGTGGGCTCCAGCCCTTTACAGAGATCAGCCCACAGTTTGTGCCACGCTTTGCCCTGGGGGGGCATTTACTCTATTAGTGACTCTGGGAAACCAGAGGCATCACTGCCCCTTCTGTGATTTGGCTGGGTTTCCCTGCTAAGCGTCTTTCCAGCCAGGAAGAATCTGGTGCAGATTTTTTAAGTTCCTGCTTCTCCAGGGCTGGGCTTTCCTGTCCCAGAGGCTTTCACTGCCAGCCTTAGCCTAGGCCTCGTGGTGCTCCTTCCCTACTTTTTTCTTTTTCGTTTATTTTTTTTTCTGAATTCCTACCTTGCTAGAAGTGAAAACCCTTCTCTCTGTAGTGTTCCAGCTGTTCTCTCTTTAAATATCAGGTCAAATTCATAGGTGTTCATGATGATTTGAAAGTTATCTAGGTAAGTTGATGGGGCCAGGCTTTTTGAGGACCCCTACTCATCTGTCATCTTGCCCTGCCTATAATCCAGAATATATATCAAACTCTTAGAACTCAATGATAAGAAGACAACATAATTTAAACACGAAGGGTCTTAAGAGACATTTTCTAAATAAGATCTACCAATGGCTAAGAATCACATAAAAAGATGCCCAATATCATATCATTAGGGATAGGCAAATCCATGCCACAAAATACTACTTCACACCCACTCAGATGGCCATAATAAAAAACGAACAACATAAAAAGGTAGAACAGAAAATAAGTGTTGGTGAAGATGGAGATTAGGAACACTTGCAATTTCGTTGCGGAAAGATCAAGGATGTGGCCACTGTCGAAAAGTATTTAGTGTTTTCATAGAGTTAAGCAGAGTTACCACATAACCTAGCAATTCCACCCTTAGGGATATACACAAGATGATTAGATATGTCCACACAAAAAACATACTTATGAATGTACATAGCATTATTACTTATAATATCCAACATGTGAAACAAACCTAATGTCT
Source organism: Canis lupus baileyi (assembly GCF_048164855.1). Classification (NCBI taxonomy): domain Eukaryota; kingdom Metazoa; phylum Chordata; class Mammalia; order Carnivora; family Canidae; genus Canis; species Canis lupus. The sequence goes on from NC_132876.1 coordinate 59,773,100, forward strand.
ATCAATGTATGAATGGGTACATGAAGTATGGTATATCCACACAATGGAATACTACTCAACCATAAAGATGAATACTTATGCATGTTACAGCATAGATGGACCTTGAAAATATTATGCTTATTTTTTTAAAAAGGTACAAAAGTGGGATCCCTGGGTGGCGCAGCGGTTTGGCACCTGCCTTTGGCCCAGGGCGCGATCCTGGAGACCCGGGATCAAATCCCACGTCGGGCTCTTGGTGCATGGAGCCTGCTTCTCCCTCTGCCTGTGTCTCTGCCTCTCTCTCTCACTGTGTGCCTATCATAAATAAATAATAAAAAAAATTTAAAAAAAGGTACAAAAGTATACATTGACTGATTCCATTTATATGATATGTCCAAAATTGGCAAATTTAATGAGATATAAAGTTGATTACTAGTTACCATGGGATAAGGGAATAAAGGATGGGGATAGGGACATCTGGGTGGCTCAGAAGTTGAACATCTGCCTTTGGCTCAGGGTGTGATCCCAGGATCTGGGATCAAGTCCTGCATCATGTTCCCTGTGAAAAGCCTGCTTCTCCCTCTGCCTATGTCTCTTCTTCTCTCCCTCTGTGTCTCTCATGAATAAATAAATATAATCTTAAAAAAATAAGGAAAGAATGGGGAGCAACTGCTAATGGGTACAGAGTTTCTTTTTGGAGTGACAAATGTCTGGAATTATTTGGTAATTATGGTTACACAATTTTTTGAATAATACACTTTAAAAAGTTAAATTTTGGGATACCTGGGTGACTTAGCTGTTGAGCATCTGTCTTTGTCTCAGGGTGTGATCTCAAGGTTCCAGGATCGATTCCCACATCGGGCTCCCTGTGAGGAGCTTGCTTCTCCCTTTGCCTATGTCTCTGTCTCTCTCTCTGTCTCTCATGAATAAATAAATAAAATCTTTTTTTTAAAAAAAGGTTAAATTTTATGCTATAAGAATTATACCTCAAAAAATGTGTATTAGAAACAGAAAATGTCAGCATATGTTAGGAGCCACTAGTTCCATTCTCAAAGTAAAACAAAACAAAAACAAAACAACATTGAATGCCACTCCTCTAAGTATGTGTATATATGCAATCTATAACCTTATCTATTTTCATATTTCTTAGGTTTGAAATGGTTTACAATAATAACACATAATATAATGAATATTTAAAATAAAAGGACTAGACTTTTGGGCAAGATGGTGAAAGAGTAGGGATATTGGTTTCATCCAGTCCTCTTAATTTAGCTAGATAACTATCATTAATCCTGAAGAAATATGAATTCAACCTGAGATCTAAGAAAGAATGACTGGAAGTATATAAATAGGAAATTGACAACTGTTTGCAAGGTTGGAGTGTGAAGAGAAATGGAGGGGATATATCAGAATATAAATGGTCAGTGGAGGGAGCCTCCATAAGCTGGGTACTGGAAAGTGATTTAATCCTGGAGCTCAAAATTGGGAACTTCAGAAACTTGCTCCAGCAAGAGACTTCCCTACCTGAAAGGAGCTCAGTGGTTAAGTGGAACAGGATCCAAGGTGGGACATTGGAGTCCCCAAATCCTCAGAGTCACAGAAAGAACAGGGATGCCTGAGCTGGCAAAGTTCCCAAGCATTTAGAGCAGGGAAGCTAGTTTGGGTCAGCAAGCCCAGGAGGGAGCTCTCAGTTCATTTTGCTATAAACTTAGAACTGTGGCCTGATAGGGTGGCCATTTTCTGTGTTGAGTCCCTGTAAAGGACAGGAATGCAGCAACCCTTTGCCTACCCCTCTGGAGAGATGGAGTGGATGCTCATTCAACTGGGCAAACACTCTGTGCCAAAGCCCTATAAAGGATAGAAATGAGGAGAAGCTACACTTCCTCCAGGAGAGGTGAAGCAGGTGTGTACAGGATCTGGCTAAATCTCTTTCTGATGGGACCCTGAAAGTGCATAAGTCAGCATCCCTCCATCTTCCCCCAGGAGCATCAGAGTGGGTAAGTACCACAGGAGTCTGCAGATTTTGGCATACACCATATTTCAGCTCCAGAGCCGGAGATAAGGGCAAAGCCATTTTTATTTTCACCCTCTAAAAAGGCTCGGAAAGCCTTCAGGGGACAAAAGCCACACACAGAAAACACCTTACACTGAGCCTGGCCTCCTGTCAAAAGGTGGGGCATTTCCACCCAGGCATAGACACTTGAGAATCAGTGCAGCAGGTCACTTCCTCAGAAGACTACCTGGAAGAACAGGTAAATCACAAATTTCTGGACCACACAGAACTGCAAATCTCCAGTGTAAGGGAAAATAGTTTATAGAACTCAAGATTTTTTTCTTATAATTCGTTTATCTTTCAGTTTAAAATTTTCTCTTTTTTCTTTTTTCCCACTTCAACTAGTTTCCTATTTGATTACTCTGTTTTTAAATCTTTTTTAACTTTCATTTTTACACTTACATTTTGTCGATATATCCATCAATTTTGGCTTCCTTTCACAGTATACATATACAAATATATGTATATATATATATGTATATATATATATATATATATATACACACATATACATATATATATATTTTGGAGGTTCCTCAGAGTTTTTTTTATAATAAATTTATTTTTTATTGGTGTTCAATTTGCCAACATACAGAATAACACCCAGTGCTCATCCCATCAAGTGCCCCCCTATACACAATACATATATATAAATTTTTGACTTCTTTGTAATTATGGAATTTAGTGTCATCTAAAACAAAGTCCAAAATACACTCAGAACCAAGTGGATCATCCTTGTTTTGTCCACCCTGTGAGATTATAGTCTCTCTCCATCCACCTTTCCCCATTTTTTGTTTTGTTTTTTCTTTTTCTTTGGCTTTTTATTTTCTTATCTTATCTGATTTCTGACCTTTTCAGATTTGCCTAGTATGTATTTTGCTTGTTTCATGGTAGATATCTTTGTTAGTGCTCACTCTTTCATCCATTTTTTTCTGGGAAAAATGACTAGAAGGAAGAATTCACAGCAAAAGAATGAAGGAGAGATAATACTCTGTCACAGATCTAATCATTATGGATTTCAGTAAAACATCAGAGATGAAATTCAGGAAAACAATTATAAAGTTATGATCTGGGATTGAAAAAAACATAAAAGATTCTAGAGAATCTCTTAGTGCAGAAATATGATCTAATCAGGATGAAATTAAAAAATATTTTAACCTAGATGCAGGCTAAATTCGATGCTCTAATACATAAGGTAAATGAAACAAAAGACATAATAAATGACATAGAAGACAAGTTGATGGAATGGAAGGAAGCTGAGGAAAAGAGAAAACAATAGCCAATGAGGAGAGGCTCCAAGACAAAAATGATGCCATGAAAAAAACATCAGAATTATTGGAATTCCTAAAGTAGCAGCAATACGGCTAGAAGGTATATTTGAGCAAATAATAGCTGTGGACTTCCCTAATCTGGGGAAGGAAACAGATATTAACTCCAGAAGATAGAGAGAACTCCCCTGAAAATCAATAACAATAGATCAACACCCCAACATAATAGTGAATCTTGCAAACTTGCAAGAGATAAATAGAAAAATCCTGAAAGCAACTCCAGACAGGAGATTCTAACATGCAGAGGGAGAAATGTTAGATTGACATCAGGCCTATACACAGAGATTTGGCAGGCCAGAAAGGGCCGGCATGATATATTCATGGCATTATATGAGCAAAACATGTAGCCAAGAATAATTTATCCAGCAAGGCCGTCATTCAGAATAGAAGGAGAGAGAAAGAGTTTCCAAGATAGAAACTGAAAGAATATGTGACTACAAAGCCAGGCTTGCAAGAAATATTATGGGTGACCCCGTAAGTGAAGAGGGAGTCCAAGAGTAAAATAGAACAGAAATAACCAGAGGCAATCTGCAGAAATGGGGACCTTATAGGTAATACAATGGCACTAAATTCATATGTTGCAACAGTTACTCAAAATATAAATGATCGAAATGCTCCAATCAAAAGACACAGAGTATCAGAGTGATTAAAAAAGCAAGACCCATCCATATGGTCTTTACAAGAGACTCATTTTAGACTATAGACACGTCCAGACTGAAAATTAAGAGGTGGAGAATAATTTAGTATGTAAACAGTGTTCAAGAAAAAGGTGGGGTAGCATTCCTCACATCAGATGAATTCGATTTTTTTAAAGATCTTATTTATTTATTCATGAGAGACACAGAGAGAGGGGCAGAAACTTAGGCAGAGGGAGAAGCCGGCTCCCTGTGGGGAGCATGATGTGAGACTCAATCCCAGGACCCTGGGATCATGAGCCCAGCTAAAGGCTAATGCTCGATCATTGAGCCACCCAGGTGCCTCTAGATGAATTGGATTTTAAAGCAAAGATTACAATGAGAGATGAAGAGAGTCACCACTATATCACACTTAAAGTGTCTATACAACAAGAAGATCTATTAATTATATATATTTATAGTCCTAATTTGGAAGCAGCCAATTTTATCAACCAATTAATAACCAATGTAAAGATCCACATATATAACACATTAATAGTAGGGGAATTCAACATCCCACTCATATCAATGGACAAATAATTTAAGCAGAAGATCAGCAAACAAATAAGGATTTTGAATGACACACTGGACCAGGTGGACTTCACAGATACAAACCGAGCATTTTAACCCAAAGCAACAGAATACACATTATTCTCATTTGCACATGGAACTTTCTCCAGAATAGATCACATACTGTGTCACAAATAAGGTCTCAACTGGCACCAAATATTCAGATCACTCCCTGCATATTTTCAGACCACAAAGGTTTGAAACTTGAAGACAATCACAAGAGGAAACTGGGAAGGAACTCAAACACTTAGAGTTAAACAGCATCCTACTAAAGAATGAATGGGTCAACCAGGAAATTAAGCAATTGAAATGAAAACTAACATAAATGAAAGCACAACTGTTCAAAACCTTTGGGATACAGCAAAGGCTGTCTTAAAAGGGAAGTACTTCAACACAAGCCTCTCACAAAAAATCAGAAAAAAAATTCAAATACAAGCTAGCTAAATTTACACCTAAAGATTCTGGAGAAAGAACGGGGAATAAAGCCTGAACCAAGCAGGAGAATAGAAATAATAGAGATTAGATCAGAACTCAAAGAAAGAGAAAACAGAACAACAGTAGAATATATCAATGAAACTGGAAGCTGGTTCTTTGAATGAATTAATATCAAGGAACCCCTAGCCAAATTTGTCAAAAAGAAAAAAGAAAGGGTATATAATAATGAAATCAATGGAGAGGAGAGGTCATGGCCAACACCAAGGAAATACAATTTTAAAAACGTATTATGAACAACTATACGCCAACAAATTAGATAATATGGAAGAAATAAATCCATTCCTGGAAACTTATAAACTAACAAAACTAAAACAGCAAGAAATAGAAAATCTAAAAAGACTCATAACTAGCAAGGAAATTAAAGCATTAATCAGCTACCCCCCAAGAGGAGGGGAACAAGAGTCCAGGGCCAGATAGTTTCCAGGGGAATTCTCCAAATATTTAAAGAAGAAATAATATGTATTCTACGAAGCTGTTTCAAAAAATAGAAATGGAAAGAAACCTTCCAAACTCTATGAGGCCAGTATTATCTTTATCACAAAACCATACAAAGACCCCATCAAAAAGAAGAATTGCAGACCAATATCCCAGATGCACACGGATGCCAAAATATTTACCAAGATGCTACCCAATAGGACCCACCCGTACATTAAAAAGGATTATTCACCATGACCAAGTTGCATTTATTCCTGGGCTTCAATGTTGGTTCAACATTTTGAAATCAATCAAAGTGATACATCATGTTAATAAAAGAAAGGACAAGAACCATAAGATCCCCTCAATGGATGCAAAGAAAGCATTTGACAAAATGCATCTTGATTAAAACCTTCCACAGTAGAAGGATAGAGGGAACCTAACTCTGCATCATAAAAGCCTTCTATGAAAGGCCCACAATAAGTATCACTCTTAATGGGGAAGAACTGAGAGCTTTTCCCTAAGGACAGTAACATAGCAAGGATGCCCATTCTCACCAATGTGGTTGAACATAGTACTAGAATCTGAGCCTCAGCCCCCAGAAAACAAAAATTAATAAAAGGTATTTAAATTGGCAAAGAAGAAGTCAAACTCTCACTCTTCCCAGATGACATGAAGTGTATATGAAAAACCTGAAAGACTCCTCCTTCAAATTGCCAGAACTCATGTGGCAAGATAAAAAATAAATTCACAGAAATTAATTGCATTTCTATCACTAACAATGATACTGAAGAAAGAGAAATTAAGGAATGAATCCCATTTACAATTGCACCAAAAACCATAAGATGCTTAGAAATAAACCTAACCTGGGCAGCCCCAGTGGCTCAGTGGTTTAGCGCCACCTTCATCCCAGGGCATGATCCTGGAGATCCGGGATTGAGTCCCATGTCAGGCTCCTTGCATGGAGCCTGCTTCTCCCTCTGCCTGTGTCTCTGCCTCTCTCTCTCTCTCTCTCTCTCATAAATAAATAAAATCTTAAAAAAAATAAACCTAACCTAAGAGGTAAAGGATCTGTACTCTATAACTATAGAACACTTATGAAAGAAATTGAGGAAAACACAAAGGGATGGAAAAACATTCCACACTCATGGATTGGAATAATATATATTGCTTAAGTGTTTATGCTACACATTCAATCCAATCCCTATCAGAATACCATTGACATTTTTCACAGAGTTGGAACAAATATCCTAAGATTTGCATGGAACCAGGAAAGACCCCAAATAGCCATAACAATGTTGAAAAAAGAAAAAAAAATAAAACAAAGCTACTTTCATCCCAATTTCAGACTTCAAACTATATCACAAAGCTGTGATCATCAAGACAGCATGGTACTGGCAGAAGGCCAAACACATAGATCAATGGAACAGAATATGGAACCCAGAAGTGGACCCTCAACTCTATGGCCAACTAATCCTTTACAAACCAGGGACAGATATCCAATGGAGGAAAGTCTCTTCAGAAATGGTATTGAGGAAATAGGACAGCCACATGCAGAAAAATGAAACTAGACCATTCTCTTATTCCATACACAAAGATAAAATGAAAATTGATGAACCACCTAAATGTGAGACATGAATCCATCAAAACCCAACAGGAGAACACAGGCAGCAACCATTTTGACCTTGGCTGCAACTACTTCTTGCAATAAGGCAAGGAAAACAAAAGCAAAAATAAGTAGTGGGACTTCATCAGTATAAAAAGCTTTTGCACAACAATGGAAACAGTCAACAAAACTAAAAGGCAACCTATAGAACGGGAGAAGATACTTGCAAATGACATATCAGGTAAAGAGGTAGTATCCAAGATCCATAAATAACTTATCAAACTCAACACCCAAGAAACAAACAATCCAGTCAAGAAGACATACCAATAGCCAACAGACACATGAACAAATTGTCTACATCAATTGTCATCAGGGAAATACAAATAAAAACCACAATGAGATGTGGTTTACAGCACAAATTACACCAATTTGTATAACTAAGATTAATAAACAAGAATTAACAAAGGTTGGCAAGGATGTGGAGAAAGTTGATCCTTATTACACTGTTGATGGGAATTCAAGCTGGTGTAGTCACTTCAAAACAGTGTGGAAGTTCCTCAAGAGGATCAAAATAGGGTTACCCTGTGCCCTGCAATTGCACTACTGAATCTTTACCCCGAAGATATAGATGTAGTGAAACAATGAGGCACCTGCACCCCAATGTTCATAGCTGCAATGTCCACAATAGCCACACTGTGGAAGGAGCTGAGATGTCCTTCAACAGATGAATGGATAAAGAAGATATATATATATATATATATATATATATATATATATATATATATCATGGATTATTATGCAGCCATCTGAAAGGATGAGTACTTACTAACTTACATAGGCTTGGATGGAACTGCAGGGTATTATGGTAATTAAAGTAAGTCAATTGGAGAAAGATAATCATCATATGGTTTCATTTATATGGGGAATATAAGAAATACTGAAAGGTACCATAAGGGAAGGAGAGGAAACTGAATGTGGAAAAATCAGAGAAGATAAGCCATGAGGGACTCTTAACTATGGGATGCAAACTGAAGGTTACTGAAGGGATGGTGGGTGGGGAACGAGATAATTGGGTGATGGGCTTTAAGAAGGGCACATGATGAGATGAGCACAGTGTGTTATGCACAAATTCTGAATTATTGAAAACTATGTCTGAAACGAATGATGTCTTATATGTTTGCAGATTGAATTTAAATAAAAAAAATAAAATTAAAATCCTAGAATATATAAAGAAGAATATTTAGCTCTGAGATTTCTAATAATCAAGAAGTAAAGAGAAATATCAAAGGCTATTATAATTATATCTAATACAAGGAAGCATAAAATTCATTAGGAGGAAGAAATTTTTCCTGAGTCCTCTTATGAGGAATGTAGGATCCTTATATTAAGGTTACATGTTACAATAGACAATTATATTGATTTTCACCCAAGTTGCAGATTTTTCAAGTAACTATTTCTTGCATTGATCCTTGATACGGGCAGTTTCGATGGATGAAATCAGGTAAGTATATGAGTGGGTATTAAGCAGAAAATTAGGGCCACCTGGGGGGCTTAGTCAGTTAAGCCTCTGCTTCTGGTTCAGGTCATCATCTCAGGGTCCTGTTTATTGAGCCCCATATTGGGTTTCTTGCTCAGGTTTCTGCTTCTCTCTCTCCCCCTGCCCCTAACCCATGTTCATGATCTCACTCTTTCAATTAAATAAATAAAATATTTTTAAAAAGCAGAAAATAAGTTAAATTGGGAAATACTTTTTGTACAGAAAGTGTTAGATTAGGTAAGTGTGTATATATAACTGAGGCATATTACAGTCAATATGTTCCTACAGGTCCACTAGAACATTGGGACATTAGCCTATAATTTACCTGTTCACGAGGACTGTGCCAAGGAAAATAAAGCTTTCAATGCAGCAGGCCTCCTAACCTTGGGAGGTGTCAGTTACAAGCTGAAAATTTATCATAGAAAAGACAAGGGAACAACTTCCATTAACCCTCTTAGTTTTCATATCAAGATGAAAAGTAGCTACAAAATCCTGCCTATGAATAAACCTGAGTCCTTTGAAATTTTGTCCTGGAAGGAGGAGAGATATTAGAATCCGGGTTTATATGATTTTCTTTCCTAAAGTTAAACAGACTTACCACTGAAGTGGCTTTTCCACTAGCTTTACACTAGTAGCCTTCCACTGACTTCCTTCTCCATTGACCAGTTAGGTTATCTGTTCCCCAGGTATCATCTAAATGTTGGATAAAATTAAAAATAATGCATAAATATTTCCTTCTGAAGACTTACTGCTCCTAAAAATCAAGGTAACCACATTGTTCCCAAAGTTATCTAGAGTGGTCCCTGAAGAATACTTAGTAGTCTATTAAGGAGTAGGTTTGGCTACCATTCTTCTAAATTACCCAAGTTGGTGCGTTCTTGTAGATAGCTGAAGGCCTTTCTCAATGGACTGTCATTAATATGAAAGATTTCTTCTGGGAGTGCCTGGCTGGCTCAGTCAGAAGAGCATGTGACTTTTTATATTAGGGTCATGAGTTCAAGTCCTATGTTGGGTGTAGAGATTACTTTAAAAAAATTCTTCTGAGTCTGGAATGGGAGCTTTGCTGGGACTACTTCCAGGAGGGTCTTTGCAAAACTAAGGGAGAAGACTGTATGGCTTCTAATTTTTAATGGAAGACTAATGGTTTCTAACTTATGCTAAAGCTCTCTGTACTACATTTGAAAAACCTTAAAGGAAACCATTTGTCAGTAAAGTTTGCTAAAATACAGAATACTAAAAGGAAAATAGATAAACTGTTAAAAAATAAAGTGACCATTATAAAGAATGGTCCCAAATTCAATTCCAATTAATTGTGGTGTACTGGAAATGAAATAACCCAGATCTGGAATCAGAATAGTTGGGTTTGAGTCTAAACTGCATCTAATTTTACAGTTAAAACCATGGTTTCTTTGACAGATGTTGGTGAGAATGTAGAGAAGGGGGAACCCTCTTACACTGTTGATAGGGATGGAAACTCATGCAGTCACTCTGGGAAACAGTATGGAGTTTACTCAGAAAGGTAAATATAGAATGACCCTATGAACCAGCAATTGCAGTACTAGGTTTTTGTCCAAAGAATACAAAAAGTGATTCAAAGGGGGCACATGCACCCCAGTGTTTATAGCAGCAATGTCTGCAATAGCCAAAATACAGAAAGAACACAGATGTTTATCCATGGATGAATGGATAAAGAAGATGTGATATATCTAGATAGATGATAGATAGAGCGATAGATAGATACATACATACATACATACATACACACAATGGAATATTACTTAGTCATCAAAAAGAATTAAATATTGCCATTTGCAATGACATGGTTGGAACTAGAGGATATTATGGTAAGTGAAATGAGTCAGTCAGAGAAAGACAAATACTGTATGATTTCAACAATATGTGACATTTAAGAAACAAAGCTAATAAATGTAGGAGAAGAGAAGGAAAAATAAAATAGAATAAAAACAGAAAGGGGGAAGCCTGGGTGTCTCAGTAGTTTAACACCGCCTTCAGGCCAGGGCCTGATCCTGGAGACCTGGGATCGAGTCTCACGTTGGGCTACCTGCACGGAGCCTGCTTCTCCCTCTGCCTGGATGTCTGCCTCTCTCTCTCTATCTCATTAATAAATAAATAAAATATTTAAAAAAAAACAGAAAGGAAGAGAAACCATAAGAGACTCTTAACCATTGTGAACAAACTGAGAGTTGATGGAGGGGAGGTGGGTGGGGGCAGTAATGGGGTGATGAGCAATAATGGATGAACCTGATGTAATGAGCACTGGGTGTTATATATAACTGATGAATCCCCAAATTTTACCTCCAAACTAATAATACACTGTATGTTAGATAACACGAATTTAAATGAAACCAAAATAATTAAAAATTAAAAAATAAAACCATGGTGTCTTTATAAAATAATGTCATCTACTTTATATAGCTATTTTGAAGATTAAATAAAAAGTGCTTATGATAGTCCCTGACACTCAGTGTATGGCAATGATCAATATTATTTGATGAGGAAAAGATTAACTGGTTACTACAACCAGTAAGATACAAAAGATTCCACATGAGAAAAACACAGCCATAAGTATTTAAAAAGTTTCTGGTCTGAGCTAGAAGATATCTGTGGGAAAAATTATTAGAAGGCAATATTGCAAGAGGAAGTGAAAACTCTAAACAACTTCAATTATTAGCTGTCCTCCCAATCCAGCCCCTGGAAGACAGGCAAAACAACTCTTGTCCATAAAATGTTTTTGCTGATGTTGTTGTTGTATTCTGCATGGATGTACCTGTAGAGAAGCAAGGAAAGTCAGTGTGTGTTAAACTATTGAGTGACCAAAAGATTATCTGAGATTTACCAATTTACTCAATATTCTCTGATCTATATATTTCCTTTCAGAGATATTATTTAAAACATGTCTTCAAACATTGTCCTTGCTTCCCAAACTGGCTCCAATCCACTCCCAACTGCTCCCTCTAAAGTCTCTTCAGCAAAAATCACTAATAATTTCAATGATTCCTGATTAGTAACCTATCTGAGGTATTTGCATTTCTACAATGGACAATGTAAGAACCACCTAAATACACACACACAACACACTTCAAAACGTTGAACATTTAATAGAATGGCATAGAATAACGTGTATTTTTAAATATATGAAATTTTATAAATATTTACTTGAATTGTTGCTTTATTATTTTTTGAACTGTTATTTTTTAATTTTTATTTTATTATTGGAGTTCAATTTGCCAACATACAGCATATCACCCAGTACTCATCTTGTCAAGTGCCCCCCTCGGTGCCCATCATGCAGTCACCCCAATCCCCTGCCAACCTCCCCTTCCACCACCCCTTGTTTGTTTCCCAGAGTTAGGAGTCTCTCATGTTCTGTCTCCCTTTCTGATATTTACCACTCATTTTCTCTCCTTTCCTCTTGATTCTTTTTCATTATTTTTTATATTCCACAATTGAACGAGACCATATGTTTGTCCTTCTCCGATTGACTTATTTCACTCAGCATATTACCTACCAGTTCCAACCACATCGAAGCAAATGGAGGGTATTTGTCAATTCTTATTGCTGAGTAATATTCCATTGTCTAGATATACCACATCTTCTTTATCCATTCATCTTTGGATAGGCACAGAAGCTCTTTCCACAGTTTGGCTATTGTGGACATTGCTGCTATAAACATCGGGGTTCAGTGTTCCAGCATTTCACTGCATATGTATCTTTGGGGTAAATCCCCAGCAGTGCAATTGCTGGGCCATACAGCAGATCTATTTTTAACTCTTTGAGGAACCTCCCCACAGTTTTCTAGAGTGGCTGCACCAGTTCACATTCCCATCAACAGTGCAGGAGGGTTCCCGTTTCTCCACATCTTCTCCAACATTTCTTGTTTCCTGCCTTGTTAATTTTCCCCATTCTCAAGGGTGTGAGGTGGAATTTCATTGTGGTTTTGATTTGTATTTCCATGATGGCAAGTGATGCAGAGCATTTTTATCATGTGCTTGTTGGCCATGTCTATGTCTTCTTTGGTGAAATTTCTGTTCGTGTCTTTTGCCCATTTCATTATTGGATTGTTTGTTTCTTTGCTGTTGAGTTTAATAGGTTTTTATAGATCTTGGATACTAGCCCTCTATGTGATAGGTCATTTGCAAATATCTTCTCCCATTCTGTAGTTGTCTTTCAGTTTGTTGACTGTTTCTTTAGATATGCAGAAGTTTTTCATCTCAATGAAGTCCCAATAATTCATTTTTGCTTTTGTTTCCCTTGCCTTCATAGATGTATCTTGAAAGAATATGCTGTGGCCAAATTCAAAAAGGGTGTTGCCTGTGTTCTCCTCTAGGATTTTGATGGAATCTTGTCTCACATTTGGATCTTTCATCCATTTTGAGTTTACCTTTGTGTATAGTGTAATAGAATGGTCTAGTTTCATTCTTCTGCACGTGGCTGTCCAATTTTCCCAGCACCATTTATTGAAGAGACTGTCTTTTTTCCAGTGAATAGTCTTTCCTGCTTTGTCGAATATTAGTTGAGGGTGCACTTCAGGATTCTCTATTGTGCTCCATTGATCTATGTGTCTGTATTTGTGCCAGTACCACACTGTCTTGATGACCACAGCTTTGTAGTACAACCTGAAATCTGGCATTGTGATGCCCCCAGATATGGTTTTGTTTTTCAATATTCCCCTGGCTATTCAGGGTCTTTTCTGATTCCACACAAATCCTAAGATGATTTGTTCCAACTTTCTTAAGAAAATCCATGGTATTTTGATGGGGATTACAATAAATGTGTAAATTTTCCTGGGTAACTTTGACATTTCACCATAATAATTCTTCCAATGTATGAGCATGGAATATTTTTCCATCTGTTTGTGTCTTCCTCAATTTCTTTCAGAAGTGTTCTATAGTTTTTAGGGTATAGATCCTTTACCTCTTTGGTTAGGTTTATTCCTACATATCTTATGCTTTTGGGTGCAATTGTAAATCGGATTGATGCCTTAATTTCTCTTTCTTCAGTCTCATTGCTAGTGTAGAGAAATGCCACTGACTTCTGGGCATTGATGTTGTATCCTGCCATGCTGCCCAATTGCTGTATGAGTTCTAGCAATCTTGGGGTGGAGTCCTTTGGGTTTTCTATGGACAGTATCTTGTCATCTGCAAAGAGGGAGAGTTTGACTTCTTCTTTGCTAATTTGAATGCCTTTTATTTCTTTTTGTTGCCTGGTTGCGGAGGCTAGGACTTCTACTACTATGTTGAATAGCAGTGGTGAGAGTGGACATCCCTGTCTTGTTCCTGATCTTAGGGGAAAGGCTCCCAGTGTTTCCCCATTGAGAATGATATTTGCTGTGGGCTTTTCATAACTGGCTTTTAAGATGCTGAGGAATGTTCCCTCTATCCCTACACTCTGAAGAGTTTTGATCAGGTATGGATGCTGTATTTTGTCAAATGCTTTCTCTGCATCTATTGTGAGGATCATATGGTTCTTGTTTTTTCTCTGCTTGATATGATCTATCACATTTATTGCTTTATGAGTGTTGAATCAGCCTTGCATCCTGGGGATAAATCCCACTTGGTCATGGTGAAAAATCTTCTTAATGTACTGTTAGATCCTATTGGCTAGTATCTTGTTGAGAATTTTTGCAAGGAAGGGTATCTTCTGGTTCTATATACTGTAAATCCCTTGACTTCCCTTGGAACTTCCCAGCACTGCTTGGCCAAGAACATTCTCTTCCCCTGTCCTTCCAGCTGGTCTTCTGGGGGAGGGGCCTGCTGTGCTGATTCTTAGCTGTGTGTTCCTCGGAGAGCTGCCCCGCCCCCTGCCAGGTGCATGGCTCAGTGATAGCAGTTTATCCTGTGAGGCCCCTGTTCCCTGGCGGCCTGGATCCTCCAAGTCACAGGGTGAAAACAGGAGGAACAACAACAGTGGTGGTGGCCAGCTCTCCAGCCCTGGATTCAGCTCTTGCAGTAACTACAGCAGCTCCCAGTCCACCCTGGCCTGGATGCTCCCAGGGGCAGGCGCGCTAACCTGCACTGCTTGGGGCACCTGGTGGCAGGAGTGTCCGTCCTTGCTTTCCTGTGCCCTCCTGGTCTCCCTTTGTCCCAGGGGGTGCGCAGGATCCTGGTTGTGTCCCCTGCCGCCCTGGGATCTGGGGCCTGATCTGCTGGAATTGCGCTTCCCAGGGCCATACAGCACCCTTCCACACAGAGCTACTGCCTGAGTCTCTGGAGGCCCTGCTGGTTGCTCACTCCAGCTCCTTATGGCGCTTGGCCCACGGTGTGTGGCGCTCTCTCCCCTGGGGTGCACTTCCTCTGTTAGTGACTCCGGGAATCTGGAGCCTCCACTGCCCCTCCTGGGATCTGCCTGAGTTCCCTGTGAGCGCCTTTCTGTCTGGGAAGATTGTTAAAGTTCCTGCTTCTCCAGGACTGGGCTTTCCTGTCCTGGAGGCTCTTGCCGCCGGTCCTTAGCCCAGCTCCTCGTGGGGGTCCCTCACCCACTGGATGCTTTTTGATTTATTTTTTTTCCATCTTCCTACCTTGCTAGAAGCTGAAGTCTTCTCTCTATGGCGTTCTAGCTGTTCTGTCTTTAAATCTCAGGCTGAATTCATAGGTTTTCAGGATGATTTGAAAGTTATCTAGGTAAGTTGGTGGGGACTTGAGGACCCTACTCTTCCGACGTCTTGCCCCGCCCCTCTCGCATTGTTGCTTTAGAGAAGTACCTGGCATTTGATAGAAAATAATTTCCAATTTGAGTTCTGCCTTGAAGGATGTCCCTTGAATATCTCAGAAGTTACTTTTTCTATAGTACCATTAGTGTTTTGCTGTCAAATTTATCCCACTGTCCTCCCTTAAGGAATAGCTGGGGTTCAAATTACACACTTATTTGCTCACTGGGATTTTGTTGTTAAAAAATTTCATGTCCCTGTGCATGGATTACACATAGGCCAGAGAAGAATGTAGCCACAGGAATGTCATTCCCAATGCAACCATAACGTGGGATCTAATGTAGCATTTGTGTATTTTAATTTGTTTTTATAATGCTCTGTGCTTGGCCATTCATGTACAACTTTCATAACAATCCAGGATTAATACAAACAATTTCTGGAATTGCTTCAATATAGTTGTTTTTTATCTCTTTATAGTATTAGAGCAATAGTTTTTTTGGTTTTTGTTTTGTTTTTGTTTAAAAATAAAATGGGACTGTTAAATTTTAGAAACATGCAAGCAAGTTTTGCTTTAAATTTCCTCAAGATGGGGATCCCTGGGTGGCGCAGCGGTTTGGCGCCTGCCTTTGGCCCAGGGCGTGATCCTGGAGACCCGGGATCGAATCCCACATCCGGCTCCCGATGCATGGAGCCTGCTTCTCCCTCTGCCTATGTCTCTGCCTCTCTCTCTTTCTCTCTCTGTGACTATCATAAATAAATAAAAATTAAAAAAAAATTCCTCAAGATGGAAGACACAAAGAGATGGAAAAATGTTCCATGCTCATGGATTGGAAGAATTAATATTGTGAAAATTTTAATGTTACCCAGGGCAATTTACACATTTAATGCAATCCCTATCAAAATACCATGGACTTATTTCAGAGAATTGGAACACATCATCCTAAGTTTTCTGTGGAATCAGAAAAGACTCCGAATAGCCAGGGGAATATTAAAAAATAAAACCAGAGCTGTGGGCAACACAATGCCAGATTTCAGGTTGTACTACAAAGCTGTGGTCATCAAGATAGTGTGATACTGGCAAAAAAAACAGACACATAGATCAATGGAACAGAATAGAGAATCCAGAAGTGGACCCTCAACCTTATGGTCAACTAATATTCAACAAAGCAGGAAGAACTATCCACTGGAAAAAAGAAAGTATCTTCAATAAATGGTGCTGGGAAAATTAGACAGTCACATGCAGAAGAATGAAACCAGATCATTCTCTTGCACCATACACAAAGATAAACTCAAAATGGATGAAAGATCTAAATGAGAGACAAGATTCCATGAAAATCCTAGAGGAGAACACAGGAAACACCCTTTTTGAACTCAGCCACAGTATCTTCTTGCAAGATACATCCATGAAGGCAAGAGAAACAAAAGCAAAAATTAACTTTTGGGACTTCAACAAGATAAGAAGCTTTTGCACAGCAAAGGATACAGTCAACAAAACTAAAAGACAACCTACAGAATGGGAGAAGATATTAGCAAATGACGTATCAGATAAAGGGCTAGTTTCCAAGATCTATAAAGAACTTCTTAAATTCAACAGCAAAGAAACAAACAATCCAATCATGAAACGGGCAAAATACATGAACAAAAATCTCACAGAGGAAGACATAGACATGGCCAACAAACACATGAGAAAATGCTCCGCATCACTGGCCATCAGGGAAATACAAATCAAAACCACAATGAGATACCACCTCCCACCAGTGAGAATGGGGCAAATTAACAAGGCAGGAAACCACAAATGTTGGAGATGATGTGGAGAAAGGGGAACTCTCTTGCATTGTTGGTGGGAATGTGAACTGGTGCAGCCACTCTGGAAAACTGTGTGGAGGTTCCTCAAAGAGTTAAAAATAGACCTGCCCTATGACCCAGCAATTGCACCGCTGGGGATTTACCCCAAAGATACAGATGCAATGAAACGCCAGGACACCTGTACTGCGATGTTTATAGCAGCAATGTCCACAAAAGCCAATCTGTGGAAGGAGACTTGGTGTCCATCGAAAGATGAATGGATAAAGAAGATGTGGTTTATGTATACAGTGGAATATTACTCAGACATTAGAAACGACAAATACCCACCTTTTGTTTCGACGTGGATGGAACTAGGGTATTATGCTGAGTGAAGTAAGTAGATCGGAGAAAGACAAACATTATATGGTCTCGTTCATTTGGGGAATATATATAATAGTGAAAAGGAATAGAAGGGAAGGGAGAATAAATGTGTGGGAAATATCAGAAAGGGAGACAGAACATGAAAGACTCCTAACTCTGGGAAACGAACTAGGGGTGGTGGAAGGGGAAGTGGGCAGGGGTTGGGGGTGAATGGGTGACGGGCACTGAGGGGGGCACTTGATGGGATGAGCACTGGGTGTTATTCTATGTGTTGGCAAATTGAACACCAATAAGAAATAAAGTTATAAAAAAATTCATGGAAGCAAATGAGAATGCAATCACAACAGTTCAGAATCTTTTGGATGCAGTGATGGAAGTCCTACAAGAAAAGTATATAGCAATACACATCTTTCTGAAATACAGAAACAGTCTCAAATACACAACCTAACATTACACCTAAGGGAGCTAGAAAAAGAACAGCAAATTAAGCCTAAATTCAGGAGGACAGTAGAAATAATAAATATTACAGCAGAAATGACAATGGAATATTACTCAGGCATCCAAAAGAATGAAATCTTGCCTTTTGCAAATGTGGGTGGAACTAGAGGGTATTATGCTACGTGAAATATGTCAGTCATAAAAATACAAATACCATATGATTTCACTCATTTGTGAAATTAAAGAAGCAAAACATGAACATAAGGGAAGGGATGGAAAAATAATTGAAAACAGACAGGGAGGCAAAAGATAAGTGACTCAACTATAGGTACAAACTGAGGGGTGCTGGAGGAGAAGTGAGGAGGATGGGCTAAATGGATGATGAATATTAAGAAGGGCAGATATTGTGAGGAGCAGTGGGTGTTATATGTAAATGATGAATCATTGAAGTCTACTCTTCAGAATAATACTACATTATGTGTTACCTAAGTAGAATTTAAATAAAAACTTTAAGAAAAAGAAAGAGATGGATCAATTGAAATTTTCCAATCAGCAAAGAAAAATAGGAAAGAAATAAAAACGGAAAATTGAGAAAAGGAAAAAGAATAAAGAAAGCCAAATGAGCCAAATGAGTTATTGGTGTAAGAAAGCCAAATGAGTTATTGGTACAATCATGACAACAATTTTTGAATAATTGATATTCCAGAGTGAGAAAAAAAGAGACAGAAAGGTGAAGAAAACTTATATAAAGGTAAAAAGTGAATGAAAATTTCTCAAGCGTGGAGATAAATGTGTCCATCAAAGTTTACAAAGGTCATGGGTCATTAAAATTTAAAAATACTCTTAAGAGCACATTATCATAAAATATAAACTCAGAGATTCCTAAAAGAAGCAAAAGAAAAAATTGTAAATTACAAGGGAACCCCAAAAGGCTATTAATGGACTTCTCAGATATTGTATGTGCCAGGAGAGAGATGGATGATATATTTGAAGTGCTAAACAAACAAACAAACAAACAAACAAACAAAAAAACTGTCAAACAAGAGGGATTTATTTTGTACAGCTGTCTTTCAGAAATGTAGCAAAGAAAAAAACTTTCCCAGAGAAAGAAATGCTAAGGAAATTCATCACCACTAGATGGAGCTTGAAATATGTGAATACAAGAGTTATTCAAATGTATATATTTGAGGAGTAGAATTTAGTGATTCATCACCTACATATAACATTCAGTGCTCTGCCCAGCAAGTGCCCTTTTTATTCCTATCACCCGTTTAGCCCAACCCCTCACCCTCCTCCCCTCTAGCAACCCTCAGTTTTTCTCTTAACTATAGAATCTCCTACAGTTTGTCATTCTCTGTTTTTATCTTATTTTTCCTTACCTTTCCCTAAGTTCATCTGTTTTGTTTCTAAATTCTATATATGAGTGAGATCATTTGATATTTGTCTTTCTCTGACTGACTTTTTTCACTTAGTATAATATACTTTAATTCCATGCATGTCAAAGAAAATGGCAAGATTTCATTCTTTTGGTGGCTGAGTAATAATCCATTGTATATATACCACTTCTTTATCTATTCATCAGTCTATGGATAGTTTGGCTCTTTCCATACTTTGGCTATTGTTGATAGTGCTGCTATAAACATTGGGGTGGATGTGCCCCTTCAAATCAGCACTTTTGTATCATTTGGATAAATACCTAGTAGTGCAATTGCTGGATTCTAGGATGGAAAGATAAAAAAAAAAACATACACAAAATTGTGAAGATATTTAATTACCATAAGTTTTAGAAAATATTTCACTAACTTTGTAAAGTTTTAAATAAAATATTTAGTTAAACATAAAAGAATTCTTCAAACTTATATGGAAAGACATCAACAATAACATAAAAACATACAAAATATACAATGCCTGGTAAAATTAAGTATGTAGTAACATTCAGAATACTCTAGTAGTATAATAGGTAGACTACTAAGCACTTAATTCTATCATAAAAGATGAAGGGCAAGAATATTAAAAATTACAATAGCTCTACAAATGCTCTCTAGGAAGCATCCTATTCTCATGATGAAGCCTCATGGTATGCCTCCAAGTTGAACAAACTACAAGGATTTTACATAAACAGTTTACTCAGAATTTTATGCCTCCCAATAAGCAGTGTCTATAATCCCTTTCAGTATGAAGAAGATACAGAAGATGGGACCTTTGCCCTTCAACATCCTTTAAGAATAAGGAGGATAAAAGCCACATAGAGGGATGTAGAAAGAGACAGGAAACTTAAAGGAACCCATGAAAAAAAGGCCAGTTTTACCTTTGACCTTTTCCAGCTTCTGTTCTTGTTAGGGCTTGCACCCCTACCTCACTCTAAGCATGCCTTGTAATGCAAGTATCATGTCTTCCATATAAGGTACAAAGAGATAATGATATTTTGGGGGATTTCCAGCACAATAGAGGACATCTAAGGGTGACCGGGTGGGGTTGTCATGAATGTTCTTCAAGACCACTGACTCCGAACACCTCAACATTAAGACCCCTGGTTTCAGGGAATGAGCACCTCATGAAGGACACCTGGATGCTGTTATTCTGACCAGTTCCTAGATGCCTGAAAGAACATGTGCACCAGACTACAGTTGCTAATAAAATCTCCAGACCTCAAGCTAAGAAGAGACTCATGTTCTTTTCCTTTCTGAGTTTCACGGACACTGTCCATCTCTCTCTCTCTCTCTCTCTCTCTCTCTCTCTCTCTCTCTCTCAATATATCTTCAGTAAACTGTGCTTTTTTTTCCTGCTGGCTCACATTTGGTTTCTATCCTGTGTGAAGCCAAGGACCCAAGGAGCATCAAAATATAATAAGAGAATACTAGCAGATCTGAATGGAGAAATAAACCACAATATAATAAGAGCAGAAGACTTTGATACTTTACTTAAATAATAGATTATCAAAAAGAAAATCAACAAAAAACATTACTTTTGACAAAATAAATGTAACAGGCTTATACAGAAGATGTTATCAAACAGTAGCTGATTGCACACTCTTCTTAAGTGCACATAGAGCAAATTCCAGGCTAGACCATGTGATAGGTCATAAAATAAGTCTTATCAAACGAAAGAAGGTTAAAATCATACCAAGTATCATTTTCTGACCACAATGGTATGAAACTAGAAATAGATAACAAGAGGAAAGCTGAAAAATTCACAGATCTGTTGATAATAACCCACTTCTGAACAACTAATGGGTCAAAGGAGAAATCATAAGGTAAATAAAAAATGTTTTTGAAACAAATTAAAATGAGAAATATGGGGCACCTTGATGGCTCAATTGATTAAGTGTCCAAGTCTTGATTTCAGCTCATGTCTTGTCAAGAGTTGTGAGTTCCACCCCTCCATTGGGCTCCATGCTGGATGTGGAGACTACAAAAAAAAAAGGAAGGAAGGAAGACAGACAATATACCAAAGCCTGTGAAATGCTGAAAAATCAGTTATAAGAGGGAAGTTTTTAGTAATAGATGCTTACATAAAGGAAACAAAATAGCTAAAATAAAAAAAACCTAACTATGCAACTAAAATAACTAAACAAAGAGAAACAAACTAGGCCCAAAGTTATCAGAAGGAAAAAAAATAAGTGAAATTAAACAAAAACACATAAAAAATACTTTAGAAATCATCAACAAAGCTAACTGTTGGTGAAAAGAAACAAAAATCACAAAAATTTAGCTAGACTAAAAAAATAGAATAGTCTAATGAATATAATAATAAATGAAGAAGACATTGCAACTACGACCACAAAATTAAAAGAATTATAAGAGAGTATAATTAAAACAATTTTTAACTAACAAATTGCATAATATAGAAGAAATTAATAAGTTCCTAGAAATATTCAATGTACCAGGATTCATAATGAATTAACAGAAAATCTGAATAGACTGTAACAAGGAAATTATAAAAAAAAAACAACAAAGAAAATCCCTGGACACATTATTCTATGGTTAATTCTACAAAACATTTAAGGAATACTTAACACCAGTTTTCTAAAAAGCTTTCAAAACACTGAAAAGAACATTCTTAAACTCATTTTACAGGGCCAAGATCATCCTAATGCCAAAGCCAGATAAGAGCATTATAAAAATGAAAATTACAGACCACTGTCTCTGATGAATATAAAAGTAAACATTCTCAAAAAATGTTAGCAAATTGAATTCAACAACACATTTAAACAATCACATAGCAATGAATCAGGATTTATTCATGGCATGCAGAGATAGTTCATCATATTCAAATCAATAAAAGTGATACACCATATTAATACAATAAAAGGTGAAAATCATATGATCATCTGAATAGATGGAGAAAAAGGATTTCACAAAATACAACATCCTTTCATAGAAAAACACTCAATAAATTGGGTATAGAGGGAATGTAATAAACTTAATAAAGGCCATATATGACAAGCACATGGTTACCATCATACATATAGGGTCTGGAATTAAACATTTAACACTAAAAGTTTAACACTAAAATATTAAATATTAAAAGTTTCTTCTAAGGTTTTAAAGAAGATAAATTGCTCAATCTCAACACTTCTGTTTCACATAGTGCTGAGAGGCCTAGCAAGATCAATCAGGAAAGAAAAAGAAAAAGAAATCCTCATAGGAAAGGAAGAGATAAAATTAGCTATGTTTGCAGGTGATATGATCTTTATAAATAATCCTATAAATTGCATGGAAAACTGTTAGTAAAATCAATGAATGTTTAAAATTTTTTAATTTAAATTTATTTAAATTCAATTAGCCAATATATAGTACATAATTAGTTTTAGATGTAGAGTTCAATAATTTATCAATTGTGTATTACACCCCATCATGTGCCTTCCTTAATACCCATCACCCAGTTACCCCATCCTCCCACCCACCTCTCCTCTTTCAACCCTTAGTTCATTTCCTAGAGTTAAGAATCTCTCATCTTCACATTTATAATTCCATCCCTTCTCCTATGATCCTCTGCACTGTTTCTTATATTCAACATATGAGTGGAACCATATAATAATTGTCTTTCTCTTATTGACTTATTTCTCTCTGCATAATACCCTCCAGTTCCATCCACATCAACATATTCATCCTTTCTGATGGCTGAGTAATATTCCATTGTGTGTGTGTGTGTATATATATATATATATATATATATATATATATATATCTTCTTTATCCATCTGTTGATGGACATCTCAGCTACTTCCACAGTTTGGCTGTTGTGGATGTTGCTGCTATTAATATTTGAGTTCAGGTTCCCCTTCGGAACACTGCATTTGTATCATTGGAGTAAACACCTAGTAGGGCAATTGTTGCGTTGTACGGTAGCTCTATTTTTGAACTTTTTGAGGAAACACCATACTGTATTCCAGAGTGGCTGTATCAGATCTTCTTCCCACCAACAGTGCAAAAGGGTTCTGGTTTTATCATAACCTCATCAACATTTGTTGTTTCATGTCTTGTTAATTTTAGCCATTCTGAATGGCATAAGGTGGTATGTCATTGTGGTATTAATCTATATTTCCCTGGTGACACAGAGCATTTTTTCCATGTCTCTGTTGAGTATTTGTATGTCATCTTTGGAGAAATGTCTGTTCATGTCTCTTGCTCACTTCTTGACTGAATTATTTATTTTATGGGTATTCAGTTGGATAAGTTCTTTATAAATATTGACTTTTACAATCAGAGAAGGACAAACATTATATAGTCTCATTCCTTTGGGTAATATAAAAATAGTGAAAGGGAATAAAGGGGAAGGAAAAAAATGAGTGGTAAATATCAGAAAGGGAGACAGAACATGAGAGACTCCTAACTCTGGGAAATGAACCAGCTGTGGTAGATAGGGAGGTGGGCGGGGGGTGGGGGTGACTGGGTGACGGGCACTGAGGGGGGCACTTGATGGGATGAGCACTGGGTGTTATTCTATATGTTGGAAAATTGAACACCAATAAAATAAATTTTAAAAAATAAATATTGACTTTTAGTTTTGTTGGCCATTTCTTTGGCTGAGCAGAATAATTTTTTCAGATTTGAGATGCAATTTAATATAAGAATCAATTCATCTTTCTCTGGTGGGATAATTGCATGATTTTCCATTTGATATACAACTAGATCATGAAGACCATTGAAATCTGAAACCAAATATTGACATCAGAATGGTTCAGAACATTGGAAGGAAAAATTTTATTTTTAAATTTATTTTTATGTGCATATATTTTTAATGGATTTCCATTTGCCAACATATAGTATAACACAAAGTGGTCATCCTGTCAAGTGCTGTCTCAGTGCCTATCACCCAGTTACTCCATCCTCCCGCCCGTCTCCCTTTCCACTACCCCTTGTTCATTTCCCAGAGTTAGGTGTCTCACATGTTTTGTCAAATTATCTGATTTTTCCCACTCATTTTCTCTCCTTTCCCCTATAATCCCTTTCACTATTTTTTATATACCCCACATGAGTGAAACTATATAATGATTGTCCTTCTCTGACTGACTTACTTCACTCAGCATAATACCCTCCAATTCCATCCACGTCAAAGCAACAGGTGGGTATTCGTCATTTCTAATGGCTGAATATTGTAATATTGTACACAATATTCCATTGTATACATAAACCACATCTTCTTTATCTATTCATCTTTCGATGGACACCATGACTCTTTCCACAGTTTGGCTATTGTGGACATTGCTACTATAAACATTGGAGTACAGAGGTCTCAGTTTCTCACTGCATCTGTACCTTTGGGTAAATCCCAAGTAGGGTAATTACTGAGTCCTAAGGTAGCTCTATTTTTAACTCTTGGAGAAACCTCCACACTTTTTCAGAATGCCTGTACCAGTTCACATTCCCATCAACAATGCAAGAGGGTTCCCCTTTCTCCACAGCCTCTCCAACATCCCTACACTCTGAAGAACTTTGATCAGGAATGGATGCTGTATTTTGTCAAATGCTTTCTCTGCATCTATTGAGAGGATCATACGGTCCTTGATTTTTCTATTGTTGAAGTGATCTATCACGTTGATTGTTTTACGAGTGTTGAACCAGCCTTGCATCCCGGGGACAAATCCCACTTGGTCATGGTGAATAGTTTTAATGTACTGTTGAATCCTATTGGCTAGTATCTTGTTGAGAATTTTTGCATCTGTGTTCATCAGGGATATTGCTCTATAATTCTCCTTTTTGGTGGGATCTTTGTCTGGTTTTAGAATTAAGGTGATGCTTGCTTCATTAAAGGACTTTGAAGTATTCTGTCACTTTCGATCCTTCAGAACAGCTTTTGTAGAATAGGTATTATTTCTTCAATAAACATTTGATATGATTCCTTAGGGAAGCCATCTGGCCCTGGACTTTTGTTTCTTGGGAGGTTCTTGATGACTGCTTCAATTTCCTCCCTGGTAATTGGTCTGTTCAGGTTTTCTAATTCTTCACGTTCCAGTTTTGGTAATTTGTGGTTTTCCGGAAATGCATCCATTTCTTCTAGATTGCCTAATTTATTGGCATATAGCTGCTCACAATACGTTTTTAAAATTGTTTATATTCCTGTTTTATTGGTTGTGCTCTCTCCTCTTTCATTCATGATTTCATTAATTTGAGTCTTTTTTTCTTTTTAATAAGTCTGCCTAAAGGTTTATCTATCTTATTAATTCTTTCAAAGAACCAACTCCTGTTTTGTTGATCTGTTCTACAGTTCTTCTGGTCTCTATTTCATTGAGTTCTGCTGGAATCTTTATTATATCTCTTCTGCTTGGTGTAGGTTTTATTTGTTGTTATTTTTCTAGATTTTTAGGTGTGAGGTTTGCTTGTGTATGTGAGGTTGTTTTTTTTTTCCAATTTTTTGCAAGAGGCTTGTATAGTGATGTATTTCCCTCTTAGGACTGCTTTTTATGTATCCAAAGTTTTTGAATGGTTGTTTGTTCATATTCATTAGTTTCCATGAATCTTTTGAATTCTTCTCTAATTTCCTTATCCATTCTTCTTTTAGTAGGATGCTCTTTAACCTCCATGTGTTTGAGTATCTTCCAAATTTCTTCTTCTGGTTGAGTTCTAGTTTCAAAACATTGTGGTCTGAAAATATGCAGTGGACAAGCCCAACCTTTTGGTACCATTTGAGACCTGATTTATGACCTAGTATGTGGTCTATTCTAGAGAAGGTTCCATGTGCACTTGAGAAGAATGTGTGTATTCAGTTGTGTTCGCATGTAAAGTTCTGTATATATCTGTGAAATCCATCTGGTCCAGTGTATCATTTAAGTCCCCTGTCTCTTTGATGCTATACTGCTTAGAAGGTCTGTCATTCACAGAAAGTGTCCTGTTGAAGTCTCCTGCTATTAGTGTATTATTGTCTGAATAACTCCTCACTCTGGTTATTAATAGATTGATATACTTGGCAGCTCCCACATTAGGGGCATAAATATTCATGATTGTCAGGTCTTCTAGTTGGATAGACCCTTTAATATGATATAGTGTCCGTCTTCATCTCTTGCTACATTATATCAGATAAAGATTAATTTATGTGATATAAAAAATGCTACCCCAGCTTTCTTTTGAGGACCATTTGAATGGTAAATGTTACTCCAACCTTTCATTTTCTGGCTGGAGCTGTCCTTAGGTCTAAAATGAGTCTCTTGTAGACAGCAAATAGATGGGTCTTGCTTTTCATCCAGTCAGAAACCCTGCACCTTTTGATTGGATCATTTAGCCCATTCACATTCAGATGAACTATTGAAAGATATGAATTTAGTGTCATCACAATACGTATTCAGTCCCTTTTCTGAGGATTATTTCTTTGGGCTTCCACTTTCTATAAAAGGCCTCCCTTAATATTTCTTGCAGAGCTGGTTTGGTGGTCACATATTTTTCAGTTTATCCTTATCTTGGAATATCTTTATCTCTCCTTCTATTCTGAATGAGAGCCTTGCTGGATAAAGTATTCTTGGCTGCATGTTCTTCTCATTTAGGATCCTGAATATATCCTGCCAGCCCTTTCTGGCTTGCCAGGTCCCTGTGGAGAGGTCTACTGTCAATCTGATATTTCTCCCCATATAAGTTAGGGATCTCTTGTCTCTTTCTTCTTTAAGGATTTTATCTTTGGAATTTGCAAGTTTCAATTTTAAATGTCTAGGTGTTGAACAGTTTGTATTGACTTTGGGGGTGGGGACCTCTCTATCTACTGGATCTGAATGCCTGTTTCCCTCCACAAGTTAGGGAAGTTCTCAGCTATGATTTGTTAAAATATGCTTTCTGGCTCTCTGTCCCTCTCAGCATTCTCTGGAACCCCAATTATATGTAGATTTTTCCTTCTGAGGCTATCATTTGTTTCCTTTAACCTTTCCTCTTGGTCAGTTAATTGTTTTTCTTTTTTTTCCTCAGTTTCCTTCTTGCCATCAACTTGTCTTCCATGTTGCTCACTCTTTCTTCCAACTCATTAACTCTCATTGTTAGGACCTCCAGTGTGGATTGCATATCATTTAATTGATTTTTAATTTCAGCCTGATTTGATCTATATTCTGCAGTCATGAGGTCTCTAGAATCCTTTAGGATTTTTTTCCAAATTCATCTGTAGCTTTATAATTGTGCTTCTGAATTGGCTTTCTGACATCAAATTTTAATCCATATTCTGTAACTCTGTGACAGAAAGTAGTGCTTCTGCTTTTTTCTTTTGTGGTGAGTTCTTCCTTCTAGTCATTTGCCTCAATACTGAATGGCTGTATGAGCAGGTTGAGTCAAGAATATCAACCACAATTTAAGTAAATTTCACTCTAGATGATTTTGATGAGGTTAGAGACCAGAAAACGAAAACAAATTCAGAAAAAAATAAAACAAAGGACTACTAAAGTGAAAAATAAATTTTAAAACAAAGTAGTACAAGATAAAAGGCCACAAACCCTAAAGAAGAAGAAAAAAAAGAGGAAAAAGAGGAGAAAAAAAAGCAAAAGTAAAGAGAAAAAAAAAGTGAGAGAAGAAAAAAGGGGGGACTGGAAGATGGTGGTCATGAAGATGTTGTAGTTGAGGGTGAACGTAGTCTACCTGATGGGTCTTAGAGGGTGGTCCTCTTGGTTCTGTTTTAAGTTCTGTATGTTGGACGATGCTCAGTCCCAAATTTATGTAAACAAGCAATATTATAGGAAGCCCCAACATTGACCACTAAAACATAAACAAGATAAAAGAAGGGGGCAGAATGGGAATGACGAGAGAATATAATTTCACAGAATGAACAAGCACAGTATTCCACCTGGTTCTGAGTGCATGCTTGTCATGTTTTTGAAGGTATTAACTTCTGCCATTGTAGAAAAAAGTGAGGCAGAGAAAACAAAAAACACAAAACAAAGAAACACATCTTGTATATCCCCCACACACAAATTGAGCATGTTGAAGGGAATCAAGAAGCGGAAATTATATCTAAGACATGTAATTGTAGAAATATGAAAGTCAAAAATGAAGAAACTTAAAATGAAGAGGTGGTAAAATACTTTAGTTAAGGTGGGAAAAGAGAAAAAAATATTGGAAATTTTTGGTTTGATATAAAAACGAGTTGTACTGGAAATAGGGGGGAAAGGAGGGGTACCCTCTAGTTCTATATACTCTAAATATCTTGAATTTCCCTCCAGCTTTCCAGTGCTGCTTGGTCAAGAACTTGCTCTTTCCCTGTTCTTCCAGCTGGTCTCCTGGGGGAGGGATCTGCTGTGCTGATTCTCTCCCCGCTAGTAATTAATGCAGTGTTCCAGCCCGCACAGGCCTAGATGCTCTGGGGGGCTGGCATGGGTCTACTGATCACAGCTTGGGGGCGCCCAGCGGCAGGACAGTTCTTGCTGTCCTGTGCCCTCCCCTCTTCCGCCTGTCCCACAGGGAATGCAGGATCGCTGCTTTGTCTGCTTGGGCACCCTGGGATCCGGGGCCCTGTGCTGCTGGAACCATGCTGGGGGGTGGGCACAGCTCCCGAAGGCAGCAGAGCACACACACCCCTGTCCTGAGCCATGCACCTAACCAACTAGCTTCTCTCAAGTGCCCCATGGGCTTCGCACTCCAGCCCTTTACCAAGATGGGTCCACAGTTTGTGATGCGCTTTCCCCTGGATGAACGTCCTTTATTAGTGACCCTGGGAAACTGGATGCTTCACTGCCCCACCTATGATTCTGCCCGAGTTCCCTGCTAAGAACTTTTCCTTCCCGGGAGAATCCGGTGCAGATTTTTAAAGTTCCCTCTTCTTCAGGGCTGGGCATTCCGTTCTTGGAGTCTTTCACCGCCCCACTTTAGCAGGGCTCCTTGCAGTGCCCATCCCCCACTTGATTTTTAAATTTAATTTAATTTTATTTTTCTGCCTTCCTACCTTGCTAGAAGTGAAAGCTCTTCTCTCTGTAGCATTCTGGCTGTTCTCTCTTTAAATCTCAGGTCTAGGGATCCCTGGGTGGCGCAGAGGTTTGGCGCCTGCCTTTGGCCCAGGGCGTGATCCTGGAGACGCGGGATCGAGTCCCACGTCGGGCTCCCGGTGCATGGAGCCTGCTTCTCCCTCTTCCTATGTCTCTGCCTCTCTCTCTCTCTCTGTGACTATCATAAACATTTTTTTTAAAAAATCTCAGGTCAAAAAAAAAAATAAAAAAATAAAAATCTCAGGTCTAGGGCAGCCCTGGTGGCTCAGTGGTTTAGCACCGCCTTCAGCCCAGGGCCTGATCCTGGAGACCCAAGATGGAGCCTGCTTTTCCCTCTGCCTGTGTCTCTGCCTCTCTCTCTCTCTCTCTGTGTGTCTCTCATGAATAAATAAATAAAATCTTTAAATAAATAAATAAATCTCAGGTCTAATTTGCAGGTATTCAGGATGTTTTGAAAGTTATCTAGGTAAGTTGGTGGGACCAGGTGAGTTGACAACCCCTATACTTCTGCCATCTTGCCCCTCCCCCCAAATCTAGTTTTTTTCTGATATAAAGATAGCTACTCCAGCTTTCTTTTGATGTCTATTAGTATCATAAATGGTTCACCACTCCCTCTTTTTCAACCTGGAGATGTTGTTGGGTCTAAAATTAGTCTCTTGTAGGCAACATATTGATGGCTCTTGCTTTTTGTCCATTCTATGTCTTTTTATTGGAGCAGATAGTCATTTTTCATTCAGAGTAATTATTGATAGATATGAATTTATTGTCATTATATTACATATAATGTCACTGTTCTTGTAGATTGCCTCGGGTCCTTTCTAGGTTTTGTTAATTTTGGCCTGTTTCCAGCTCAAAGGGTTCCATTTAATATTACTTGCAACACTGATTTAGTGTTCATGAACTCCTTTGGTTTTTGATTGTCTTGGAATTTGTTCATCTCTCCTTCTATTCTGTATGACAAACTTGCTGGATATAGTGTTCTTGGCAGCATGTCTTTCCCATTTAGCATGTTGAAAATATTATGCCAACCCTTTCTAGCCTGTCAGGACTCTGTGGGCATGTCTGCTACCAGACTCATATTTCTACCCTTGTATTTTAAGGACCTCCTGTCCAGGGCAGCTTTTAGGATTCTCTCTTTGTGTTTGTATTTTGCATATTTTACTATATGTCATGATGTTGATCTGTTTTTGTTGATTCTGATGGGATTTCTCTGTACCTCTTGGGCTTTACGCCTCTTCCCTTCTGCAGATACAGGAAGTTCTCAGGTATTCTGTCTTATAATAAACCTTCTGACCCCCCCATTCTTTTTCTGAGACTCTTATGATAATTATTTTACTTTATGGAATTACCATGTTGCCTAAGTCTCCCTCATGATGTAATAGTTTTATTTCCCTTTTCTTTTCAGATTCATTATTTTCCATAAGTTTATCTCCTATATCACATATTCTCTTCTCTGCTTCTTAAATGCTAATAGTGATAATATCCAGTCTTTTTTGCATCTGAGTTATAGAATTTTTTTTATTTCAGTCTACCTGGTTTTAGACATTTATCTCTGAAGCAAGGCATTCTTCTTTTTTTTTTCAGTTCAAACTAGTAGTCTTACATGTGTTGATCTAAATTCTGGTTCAGATGTCTCACTTATATCTGCTTTGGGAAAGTCCCTGGCTGTGATATCTTCCTGTCCTTTCTTTTGAGGACAACTCTTCCATATTTTCATTTTTGCTAAATTTATATCTTTTGCATGTTGTGAAATCTTGTTATATTACTTGCTTGTCAGGATAATGCCTTATTCAAAATGAAGTCACATACTGTCCAGGGCTTGGCACCTAAGGAATTGTTCTGATGTATGATGTGTACAATTTGTTTTTGCATTTTGGCTGCTCTTTCCAACTTGTCCATCATCTACATAGTTCTACCTTCCATATAGTGGGAAGTGTTTGGACCTTTAGGTGTGGTTTGATTTATTTGTTAAGATAAGCCTGGGAAAGGAAAAAAAAAACCTGATACAGAACAAGAGAAAATTAAACAGAACAAAAAAGCAAACAGAAAAACAATAAAACTATAAGCTTGATTCCAAAGAATAAGAAGTAAAAAATAATTAAGGATAGAAGAAAAAGAAAAGAAGCTTGGTCTGAAAAAATGAATGAAACAAAACAACAAATGAAAGAAACATTATAAGCTTGATACCAAAAGAAAAATATATATCTTTAAAATAAAACATAATGAAATAGGAAATGAAAAAAATAAATTGAGGAGAGAGGTGGGGCAAGATGGTGGAATAGTAGGGTCCTCAAGCCACCTGTCCCTACTAGCTTACCTAGATATCTTTCAAATCATCCTGAAAACCTACGAATTCCACCTGAGATTTAAAGAGAGAACAGTTGGAATGCTACCGTGGGAAGAGTTCAAACTTCTAGAAAGGTAGGAAGACAGAGAAAAATAAACATAAAAAAAAATCCAAGGGGGAGGGGCCCCCCTGTGAGGAGCTGGGCTAAGGCCAAGAGGCAGAGCCTCCAGGACAGGCAAGCCCAGTCCTGGAGAATAGGGAACTTGACCAATTTTTCCAGACGGAAAAGACCTTGCAGGGAGCTTAGGCAGGATCCCAGGAGGGTCAGTGATGCCCTCAGGCCCCCAGGGTCACTAAGAGAGGAAGTGCATGCCAGGGAAGAGTGCGCCACACACCACCAGCCGAGCTCCCTAAAGGGCTGGAGTGCATGCCTGGAGGGACTGGGGGACCATCTCAGGCGGCAGCTCCACGTGGAGGGGGATGCATGGCCCCAGGAGCACAATTCTAGGCGTGCAGACCCCAGAGCCCAAGGCGCTGGGGGACACAGCCCAGGATCTGGTGCTCCCTCTTGGATAGGCAGAGGCTGGGAGGACACAGGATAGTGAGGAAGCTTCTGTCAACAGGCACTCCCGAGCTCTGTATCAGTGCTCCCTGCCCCCAGAGCATCCAGGCCCCAGCAGACTGGGAGACTGTGGTAGTTACTGCTGAAGCTGACTCCAGGGCTGGAGAGCTAGCCACTGCCACTGTGGTTGTTCCTCCTGGTGTCACCTTGTGCCTGAGACTGAGCAGGGCCGCCTGGGAGCAGGGG
The DNA here is from genome assembly GCF_048164855.1 of Canis lupus baileyi. Taxonomy (NCBI): domain Eukaryota; kingdom Metazoa; phylum Chordata; class Mammalia; order Carnivora; family Canidae; genus Canis; species Canis lupus. The sequence goes on from NC_132876.1 coordinate 59,805,511, forward strand.
CTTATCAAGATAAACAGCTCCCACGGAGCAGTACACATGGCAGGGAACAGGGCAGCCCCCCGAGGTTTCTCTCTATTTCTCTTTTTTCCAGTACAACTTGTTTTTAGCCACTCTGCACTGAGAAAAATGACTAGAATGAAAAACTCACTACAAAAGAAAGAATAAAAAACAGTACTCTCTCCCACAGAGTTACAGAATTTGGATTACAAATGAATGCCAGAAAGCCAATTCAGAAGCACAATTATAAAGCTACTGGTGGTTTTGAAAAAAGCATAAAGGATTTGAGAGACTTCATGATTGCAGAATTGAAATATAATCAAGCAGAAATTAAAAATCAATTAACTGAGATGCAATCCAAACTGGAGGTCCTAACAATAAGGGTTAATGAGGTAGAACAAGTGAGTGACATAAAGACAAGTTGATGGCAAGGAAGGAAGCTGAGGAAAAAAGATAAAAGCAATTAAAAGTTCATGAGGACAGGTTAAGGGAAATAAATGACAGCCTCAAAAGGAAAACAATCTACGTTTAATTGGGGTTCCAGAGGGTGCCGAAAGGGACAGAGGACCAGAAAGTGTATTTGAACAAATCATAGCTGAGAACTTCCCGAACTTGGGAAGGGAAGCAAGCATTCAGATCCAGGAGATATATCCCTCCCTAAAATTAATAAAAAACATTCAGCATCTCGACATTTAATAGTGAAACTTGCAAATTCCAAAGATAAAGAGAAAATCCTTAAAGCAGCAAGAGACAATAGATTCCTAATCTTTATGGGGAGAAGCATTAGAATAGCGCAGACTTCTCCACAGGGACCTGGCAGGCCAGAAAACGCTGGCAGGATATATTCCGGTCTGAAATGAGAAGAATACACAACCAAGAATACTTTATCCAACAAGGCTCTCATTCATAATAGAAGGAGAGATAAAGAACTTCCAAGATAGGCAGAAACTGAAAAAAATAGGTGAACAACAAACCTGCTCTGAAAGAAATATTAAGGGGGACTCTGTAAAAGAAAGAGGAAGTCCAAGGAAACAATCCACAAAAACATGGACTGAGTAGGTAAAATGATGACACTAAATTCATATCTTTCAATAGTAACTCTGAATGTCAATGGGCTTAATGATGCTATCAAAAGGAAGAGGGATTCAGACTGGATAAAAAAGCAAGACCCATCTATTTGCTGTCTATAAGAGTCTCATTTTCCACCTAAGGGCACCTGCAGCCTGAAAATAAAAGGTTGGAGAACCATTTACCATTCAGATGATCCTGAGAAGAAAGTAGGGGTAGCCATCCTCATATCAGATAAATTAAAGTTTATTTCAAAGACTGTAGTAAGACATAAAGAGGGACACTGTATAATACTTAAAAGATCTATCCAACAAGAGGACCTAAAAATCATTAATACTGATGCCGCTAATGTGGGAGCTGCCAAGTATTTCAATCAATTAATAACCAAAGTTAAGACAAACTTAGGTAATAATACACCTATACTGGGAGACTTGAGAACAGAGTTTTTGACAATTGACAGATCTTCTAATCACAGCATTTCCAAACAAACAAGAGCTTTAAATGATACACTGGACCAGATGGATTTCACACATATTTACAGAAGTTTACATCCAAATACAACTGAATAAACATTTTCTCAACTACACATGGAACTTTATCCAGAATAGACCATATACTGGGTCACAAATCAGGACTTAACTGATACCAAAAGATTGGGATCATCCCCTGCATATATTCAGACCATAATGCTTTGAAACTAGAACTGAATCACAAGAAGAATTTTAGAAGAATTTCAAACACATGGACGTTAAACAGCATCCTGCTATAAGATAAAAGGGTCAACCAGAAAATTAGGGAAGAATTAAAAGGAGTCATGGAAACTAATGAGATTGAAGATACAACCATTCAAAATCTTTGGGATGCAGCAAAAGCAGTCCTAAGGGGGAAATACATCACCATACAAGCATCCATCCAAAAACTAGAAAGAACTCAAATACAAAAGCTAACCTTGCACCTAAAGGAGCTGGAGAAGGAACAGTAAATAAAACCTACACCCAGCAGAAGAAGAGCGTTAATAAAGATTCGAGCAGAACTCAATGAAATGGAGACCAGAAGAGCTGTGGAACAGATTAACAAAACCAGGAGTTGATTCTTTGAAAGAATTAATAAGATAGACAAACCATTAGCCGGTCTTATTAAAAAGGAGAGAGAAAAGACTCAAATTAATAAAATCATGAATATAAGGGAAGGGAGAAGAAATGTGCGGGAAATATCAGAAAGGGAGACAGAACGTAAAGACTGCTAACTCTGGGAAGCGAACTAGGGGTGGTAGAAGGGGAGAAGGGCGGGGGGTGGGAGTGAATGGGTGACGGGCACTGGGGGTTATTCTGTATGTTAGTAAATTGAACACCAATAAAAAATAAATTAAAAAAAATAAAAATAAAATCATGAATGAGAAAGGAGAGATCACCGCCAAAACCAAGGAAATACAAACTATCTTAAAAACTTATTATGACACAAATGCGGAGGAGGGGCAATATGGTGGAAGAGTAGGGTCCACAAGTCACCTGTCCCCACCAAATTACCTAGATAACCTTCAAATCATCCTGAAAATCTACGAATTTGGCCTGAGATTTAAAGAGAGAACAGCTGGAATGTTACAGTGATAAGAGTTCAAGCTTCTATCAAGGTTGGAAGACGGGAAAAAAGAAATAAAGAAACAAAAGGCTTCCAAGGGGGAGAGGCCCCGCGGGGAGCCGGGCTAAGGGCGAGTGCTCCCAGGACAGGAAAGCACCGTCCCAGAGAAGCAGAAGCTTCACCAATCTTCTCAGGCGGAAAGGTGCTCGCAGGGAGTTAGAGCAGAACCCCAGAAGGGGCTGGGATGCCCTTAGGCTCCCTGGGACACTAACGGACACCTGCACCCCAGGGAGAGTGCGCCGAGCTCCCTAAAGGGCTGCAGCGCACGCCGGGTGGACCCGGGAGCAGCTTGGAGGGGCTCAGGCGGTGGCTACTCGGAGAGAGGGGGCTGCCCGGCGACCGGGAGTGCGAATCAAACAGCGCAGGCACCAGAGCACAGGGCGCCAGGGACACAACCCAGAATCCAACCTCCCGCGGGACAGGCAGAGGCCAGGAGGGCCCAGGACACCAAGGACGCTCCTGCTCCAAGCTGAGCAGATCAGCGGCCCAGCCCCCAGAGCATCCAGGCCCCTGCAGTCTGAGAGCTGTGTAGTTACTGCGGGAGCTGAATCCAGGGCTCCAGAGCTATCCGCTGCCACTGTGGTTGTTCCTCCTGGGGTCTCACAAGGTAAAAAATACCCCACTGAGCCTCACAGGGGCATCACCAGATAAACAGGATAAACATCACTCACTGATCCCTGCACAAGGCAGGGGGCGGAGCAGCTCCCCCAAGTGCTAACACCAGAGAATCAGCACAACAGGCCCTTCCCCCAGAAGACCAGCTAGACGGACAACTTCCAGGGGAAGTCAAGGGACTTAAGGTACACAGAATCAGAAGATAATCCTCCGTGGTTTTTTTTTTTTCTATTTGCTTTTTGATTTCTGTTTGCTTCCCCCACACTTTTTTTCCTTTCTTTCTTTTTCTTTCTCTTTTTCTTCTCTTTTTTCTTTTTTCTACCTTTTTTCTTTTTTCTATTTCTCTTTTCTTTCCTTCTTATCTCCTCCCTTTTTCTCCTTTTCTCAATACAACTTGTTTTTGGCCAATCTGCACTGAGCAAAATGACTAGAAGGAAAACCTCACCTCAAAAGAAAGAATCAGAAAGAGTCCTCTCTCCCACAGAGTTACAAAATCTGGATTACAATTCAATGTCAGAAAGCCAATTCAGAAGCACTATTAAACAGCTACAAGTGGGTCTAGAAAAAAGCATAAAGGACTCAAGAGACTTCATGACTGCAGAATTTAGACCTAATCAAGCAGAAATTAAAAATCAATTGAATGAGATGCAATCCAAACTAGAAGTGCAATCGAGGAGGGTTAACGAGGTGGAAGAACGAGTGAGTGACATAGAAGACAAGTTGATGGCAGAGACGGAAACTAAGGAAAAAGGAGACAAACAATTAAAAGACCATGAGGATAAATTAAGGGAAATAAATGACAGCTTGAGGAAGAAAAACCTACGTGTAATTGGGGTTCCCGAGGGCCCCGAAAGTGCCAGAGGTCCAGAATATGTATTTCAACAAATCCTACCTGAAAACATCCCTAATATGGGAAGGGAAACAGGCGTTCAGATCCAGGAAATAGAGAGATCCCCCCCTAAAATAAATAAAAACCATTCAACACCTCGACATTTAATAGTTAAGCTTGCAAATTCCAAAGATAAAGAGAAGATCCTTAAAGCAGCAAGAGACAAGAAATCCCTGACTTTTATGGGGAGGAGTATTAGGGTAATAGCAGACTTCTCCACAGAGACCTGGCAGGCCAGAAAGGGCTGGCAGGATATATTCAGGGTCCTAAATGAGAAGAACATGCAACCAAGAATACTTTATCCAGCAAGGCTCTCATTCAAAATGGAAGGAGAGATAAAGAGCTTCTAAGACAGGCAGGAACTGAAAGAATATGTGACCTCCAAACCAGCTCTGCAACAAATTTTAAGGGGGACTCTTAAAATTCCCCTTTAAAAAGAAGTCCAGTGGAACAATCCACAAAAACAGGGACTGAATAGATATCATGATGACACTAAACTCATCTTTCAATAGTAACTCTGAACGTGAATGGGCTTAATGACCCCAACAAAAGGCGCAGGGTTTCAGACTGGATAAAAAAGCAGGACCCATCTATTTGCTGTCTACAAGAGACTCATTTCAGACATATGGACACCTATAGCCTGAAAATAAAAGGTTGGAGAATCATTTACCATTCAAATTGCCCACAAGAGAAAGCAGGGATAGCCATCCTTATAACAGATAAACTAATATTTACCCCGAAGACTGTAGTGAGAGATGAAGAGGGACACTATATCATACTTAAAGGATCTATACAACAAGAGAACTTAAGAATCATCAATATATATGCCCTGAATGTGGGAGATGCCAAATGTATCAATCAATTAATAACCAAAGTTAATACATACTTAGATAATAATACACTTATACTTGGTGACTTCCATCTAGTGCTTTCTACACTCGATAGGTCTTCTAAACACAACATCTCCAAAGAAAAGAGAGCTTTAAATGATACAATGGACCAGATGGATTTCACAGATATCTACAGAACTTTACATCCAAACTCCACTGAATACACATTCTTCTCAAGTGCACATGGAATGTTCTCCAGAATCGACCACATACTGGGTCAGAAATCGGGTCTGAACCAATACCAAAATATTGGGATCATCCCCTTCATATTCTCAGACCATAATGCCTTGAAATTAGAACTAAATCACAAGGAGTTTGGAGGACTTCAAACCCGTGAAGGTTAAGGACCATCCTGCGAAAAGATGAAAGAGTCAACCAGGAAATTAAGGAAGAATTAAAAATAATCATGGAAACTAATGAGAATGAAAATACAACCGTTCAAAATCTTTAGGATGCCGCAAAAGCAGTCCTGAGGGGGTAATACATCGCAATACAAGCATCCATTCAAAAAGTGGAAAGAACTCAAAGACAAAAGCTAACCTTACACATAAAGGAGCTAGAGAAAAAAACAGCAAATAGATGCTACACCCAGCAGAAGAAGAGAGTTAATAAAGATTAGAACAGAACTCAATGAAATTGAGACCTAAAAAAATGTGGAACAGATTAACAAAACCAGAAGTTGGTTCTTTGAAAGAATTAATAAGATAGGTAAACCATTAGGCAGCCTTAGTAAAAAGAAGAGAGAGAAGACTCAAATTTAAAAAGTCATGAATGAGAAAGGAGATATCACTACCAACACCAAGGCTAAACGATTTTAAAAATATATTATGACCAGCTATACGCCAATAAATTAGGCAATCTAGAAGAAATGGACGCATTTCCTGAAAGGCACAAACTACCAAAACTGGAGCAAGAAGAAATAGAGAATCTGAACCGGCCAATAACCAGGGAGGAAATTGAAGCAGTCATCAAAAACCTCCCAAGACACAAAAGTCCAGGGCCAGATGGCTTCCCAGGGTACTTCTATCAAACATTTAAAAAGAAACCTTACCTATTCTACTAAAGCTGTTTGGAAAGATAGAAAGAGATGGAGCTCTTCCAAAATCGTCTATGAGGTCAGGATCACCCTAATTCCAGAAGCGGACAAAGACCCCACCAAAAAGGAGAATTATAGAACAATATCCATGATGAACATGGATGCAAAAATAATCAATAAGATACTAGCCAATAGGATTCAACAGTACATTAAGAAAATTATTCACCATGACTTAGTGGGATTTATTCCGGGATACAAGGCTGGTTCAACACTCATAAAATAATCAATGTGATTCATCGTATCAGTAAGAGAAAAACCAAGAACCATATGATCCTCTCATTAGATGCAGAGAAAGCATTTGACAAAATACAGCATCCATTCCTGATCAAAACTCTTCAGAGTGTAGGGATAGAGGGAACATTCCTCGACATCTTAAAAGCTGTCTATGAAAAGCCCACAGCAAATATCATTCTCAATGGGGAAGCACTGGGAGCCATTCCCCTAAGATCAGGAACAAGACAGGGATGTCCACTGTCACCACTTCTATTCAACATAGTACTGGAAGTCCTAGCCTCAGCAATCAGACAACAAAAAGACATTAAAGATATTCGAAATGGCAAAGAAGAATTCAACCTCTCCCTCTAGCCGTTGACATGATACTGTCCATAGAAAACCCAAAAGACTCCACCCCAAGATTACTAGAACTGATACAGCAATTTGGCAGTGTGGCAGGATAAAAATCAATGCTCAGAAGTCAGTGGCATTTCTATACACTAATAACAAGACTGAAGAAAGAGAAATTAAGGAGTCAATCCCATTTACAATTGCACCCAAAAGCATAAGATACCTAGGAATAAACCTAACCAAATAGGTAAAGGATCTATACCCAAAAACTAGAGAACACCTCTGAAAGAAATTGAGGAAGACACAAAGAGATGGAAAAATATTCCATGCTCATGGATTGGAAAAATTAATATTGCGAAAATGTCAATGTTACCCAGGGCAATTTACATATTTAATGGAATCCCTATCAAAATACCATGGACTTTCTTCAGAGAGTTAGAACAAATTATTTTAGGATTTGTGTGGAATCAGAAAAGACCCTGAAGAGTTTTAAAAAAGAAAACCACAGTTGTGGGCATCACAATGCCAGATTTCAGGTTGTACTACAAAGCTGTGGTCATCAAGACAGTGTGGTACTGGCACAAAAAGAGACACATAGATGAATGGAACAGAATAGAGAACCCAGAAGTGGACCCTGAACTTTATGTTCAACTAATATTCGATAAAGGAGGAAAGACTATCCACTGGAAGAAAGATAGCCTCTTCAATAAATGGTGCTCGGAAAATTGGACATCCACATGCAGAAGAATGAAACTAGACCACTCTCTTTCACCATACACAAAGATAAACTCAATGCATGAAAGATCTAAATGTAAGACAAGATTCCATCAAAATCCTAGAGGAGAACACAGGCAACACCCTTTTTGAACTCGGCCACAGTAACTTCTTGCAAGATACATCCACGAAGGCAAAAGAAACAAGAGCAAAAATGAACTATTGGGGCTTCATCAAGATAAGAAGCCTTTGCACAGAAAAACATACATCAACAAAACTAAGACAATGTACAGAATGGGAGAAGATATGTGCAAATGACATATCAGATAAAGGGCTAGTTTCCAAGATCTGTAAATAACTTATTAAACTCAACACCAAAGAAACAAACAATCCAATCATGAAATGGGCAAAAGACATGAACAAAAATCTCACAGAGGAAGACATAGACATGGCCAACACGCACATGAGAAAATGCTCTGCATCACTTGCCATCAGGGAAATACAAATCAAAACCAGAATGAGATACCAACTCACACCAGTGAGAGTAGGGAAAATTAACAAGGCAGGAAACCACAAATGTTGAAGAGGATACGGAGAAAGGGGAACACTCTTACACTGTTGGTGGGAATGTGAAATGTTGCAGCCACTCTGGAAAACTGTGTGGAGGTTCCTCAAACAGTTAAAAATAGACCTGCCCTACGACCCAGCAATTGCACTGTTGGGGATTTACCCCAAAGATACAGATGCAATGAAACGCTGGGACACCTGCACCCCGATGTTTCTAGCAGCAATGTCCACAATAGCTAAACTGTTAAAGGAGCCTCGGTATCCATTGAAAGATGAATGGATAAAGAAGATGTGGTTTATGTATACAATGGAATATTAGTCAGCAATTAGAAATGACAAATACCCATCATTTCCTTCAACGTGGATGGAACTGGAGGGTATTATCCTGAGTGAAATAAGTCAATCGGAGAAGGACAAACATTATATGGTCTCATTCATTTGGGGAATATAAGTAATAGTGAAAGGGAATAGAAGGGAAGGGAGAAGAAATGAGTAGGAAATATCAGAAAGGGAGACAGAACATAAAGACTCCTAACTCTGGGAAATGACCTCGGGGTGGTGGAAGGGGAGGAGGGCGGGGGGTGGGGGTGAATGTGTGACGGGCACTAAGGGGGGCACTTGACGGGATGCCCACTGGGTGTTATTCTGTATGTTTGCAAATTGAACACCAATAAAGAAATAAATTTATTATTTAAAAAAATAATAAAGTATAATTTCTATCTAACTCATAAATAAAATAAAATAAAATAAAACAAAATAAAATCTTGAATGAGAAAGGAGAGATCACTTCCAGCACCAAGAAATACAAACTATTTTAAATACATATTATGAACATCTATATGCCAATAAATTAGGTTATCTGGAAGAAATGGACTCATTTCTGGAAAGCCACAAATTACCAAAACTGGAACAGGAAGAATTGAAATCCTTATCAGGCCGATAACCAGGGAGGAAATTGAAGTAGTCATCATAAACCAACCAAGACACAAAAGTGCAGGGCCAGATGGCTTCCCAGAGGAATTCTATCAAACATTTAAAAAGAAACCAAAAAAAATAAATAAATAAATAAAAAATAAAAAGAAACCATACCTATTTCTACTAAAGCTCTTTCGAAAGATAAAAAGAGATTGAATACATCCATACTTGTTCTATGAGGCCAGCATCACCTTAATTCCAAAACCAGACACAGACTCCACCAAAAAAGATAATTACATACCAATATCTCTGATGATCATAGATGCAAAAATTCTCAACCAGATACTAGCCAATAGGATCCAACAGTACATTAAGAATATTATTCACCGTGACCAAGTGTGATTTATCCCCAGGATGCAAGGCTGGTTCAATACTCTTAAACCAATCAATGTGATAGATCACATCAATAAGAGAAAAAACAGGAACTATATGATCCTCTCAATAGATGCAGAGAAAGTATTTGACAAAATACAGCATTCATTTCTGATTAAAACTCTTCAGATGCAGGGATAGAGGGAACAGTCCTCAGCATCTTAAAAGGCATCTATGAAAAGTCCAAAGCAAATATCATTCTTAATGAGGAAACACTGCGAGCCTTTTCCCTAATTCAGGAACATGACAGGGATGTTCACTCTCACCACTGCTATTCAACATAGTATTAAAAGTTCTTGCCTCAGCAATCAGGCCACAAAAAGAAATAAAAAGCATTCAAATTGGCAAAGAAGAATTCAACCTCTCCCTCTTCATAGATGACATGATACTGTCCATAGAATACCCAAAAGACTCCACCCCACGATTGCTAGAACTCATACAGCAACAATTTGGCAGTGTGGCAGGATACAAACTCAATGTCCAGAAATCAGTGGCATTTCTCTACACTAACTATGAGACTGAAGAAACAGAAATTCAGGAGTCAATTCCATTGACAATTGCACTCAAATGCATAAGATATCTAGGAATAATCCTAACTAAAGGGGTAAAGAATATATACCCTAAAAACTGCAGAACACTTCTGAAAGAAATTGAGGAAGACACAAAGAGATGGAAAAATATTCCATGCTCATGGATTGGAAGAATTAATATTGTGAAAATGTCAATGCTACCATTTACACATTTAATGCAATCCCTATCAAAATACCATGGACTTTCTTCAGAGAGTAAGAACAAATTATTTTAAGATTTGTGTGGAATCAGAAAAGACCCTGAATAGCCAGGAGAATTTTAAAAAAGAAAACCATATCTGGGGGCATCACAATGCCAGATTTCAGATTGTACTACAAAGCTGTGGTCATCAAGACAGTGTGGTACAGGTACAAAAACAGACACATAGATCAATGGAACAGAATAGAGAACCCAGAAGTGGACCCTCAAGTTTTTGGTCAACTAATATTTGACAAAACAGGAAAGACTATCCACTGTAAAAAAGACAGTCTCTTCAATAAATGCTGCTCAGAAAATTGGGCATCTACATGCAGAAGAATGGAACTAGACCATTCTCTTACACCATACTCAAAGATAAACTCAAAATGGATGAAAGATCCAAATGTGAGACAAGATTCCATCAAAATCCTAGAGCAGAACACAGGCAACACCCTTTTTGCACTTGGACACAGCAACTTCTTCCAGGTTACATCTATGAAGGCAAGGGAACAAAAGCAAAAATGATTTATTTGGACTTAATCAAGATCAAAAGCTTCTGAACAGCAAAAGAAACAGTCAAAACACTCAAAGACAACCTACAGAATGGGAGAAGATATTTGCAAATGACCTATCAGATAAAGGGCTAGTATCCAAGATCTGTAAAACTAGTAGCAATATTAAGAAAAGGCAAATCTACACATAGATAATGATAATAGTAAGTAGTAAAGGAAAATCAATCAAAGTTGCATCAAATTGGGTACTTAGGGGATGCCGGGCTGCTCAGCAGTTGAGCATCTGCCTTTGCCCCAGGGCGTAATCTTGGGATCCAGGTTTGAGTTTCACATCGGGGTCCTTGTGGGGAGCCTGATTCTACCTCAGCCTGTGTCTCTGCCTCTCTCTCTCTCTCTCTCTCTCTCTCTTTCTCTCATGAATAAATAAATAAAATCTTAAAAGATTGTGTACTTACAACATCCAATCTTATTAGCTGGGGAAGCCTGTATAGACAGCCAAATTGGAATTCTGATTGACAGGCCTTGGTGGAGCATCCTTCCTGCAGGTCAGATTTCCAACTGACCATCTCCCATAAGGGTTGTATTTATAGGGCAAATGACAGGGTCTGAAGTTAAACATTTGTCTACCTATGTACAGTTTGTAGTGAGCTGCATTCCTGCATTATCATGTCTTTACATATTCAAGAAGCCTGGGCCAGGTATGCTTGCTTCTCCTTCTGGATTCCATTATTGGGGGCCAGCACAGCCTGGAGCTGGAAGGGATTTAAGGCAAGATTTGTAGCTCTTGGCGTCTAGACCAGAAGGGCTAATTCTGACCTGAGGACCACCTAATGTCAACTAACTAGGATCCCAATGTCACTTATACTTCATGAGTCTCACAAACATTCTTTAGCCTGCCTTTGTAAGTGCAGGTTGAGGGGTCCAGTAATATGGGACAAATCACAGAAATCTCCATCCATAAAATACAGGGTGGAATGACATATTCAAAGTGCTGAAAGATATATCATTTGCAAAAAAACGAAAAGATAGAAAAGAAATATCATTTGCAAACAAAAATGTCTTACCAAGCAATATTATCAATCAGAATTGAAAGACGGATAAAAATTTTTCCAAGCAAACAAATGTTAAAAGAGTTACTAAACATTAAAAGGGATTTTTTAATGAAAAACATTTTTAATGAAATGACATTTCATTTTTTAATGAAATGACAGTAAATGATAAGAAGAAAAGATGTGAAAATAAAAACCTAATTAGCAAAGATAAATATAAATTAAAAGTATTGAGGAGTGCCTCAGTTAAGTCCCCAACTCTTAGATTTGGCTCAGGTCATGATCTCATGGGTCATGTGATTGTGCCCCCTGTCAGGCTCCAGGCTCAGTGGTGAGTAGACTTGAGGATTCACTCCCTTTGCTCCTCCCCCTACTTGTTCTATTTTACTTTCTTTCTAAAATAAGTAAATCTTTTAAAAAGTATTGAATTAATCACTTATAAAACTACTATAAAGCTTAAAATACAAAAGTAGTAAAATTAAATAAAGCTACAATAATTACATAAGAAGTACATAAAATTAAAAGATATAAAATGTGACATCAAAAGCAAAACATATGGGGGATCCCTGGGTGCTCAGCAGTTTAGCACCTGCTTTCAGCTGAGGGCGTGATCCTGTAGTTCTGGGATTGAGTCCCACATCGGGCTCCCTGCATGGAATCTGCTTCTCCTTCTGACTGTCTCTCTCTGTCTCTGTCTCTGTCTCTCTCTGTGTGTCTGTCTCTCAAGAATGAATAAATAAAAATTCAAAAAATATGGGGGAAATTGTACTTATTTAAGTTGCTATCAACACACTGTATCCTATTTTATACATAAAATGGTATATATGAACTTCATGTTGACCACAAAGCAAAAACTTATTGTAGATCCACAAAATGAAATTTAAAAGGACAGAAACATAAATATAAAAAAGCAGGTGACAATAGATTAAAGAACTGACAGCAATACAATAGTAGTAAAGAACTTTAACACCCATTTACATAAATAGTTAATCCAGACAGAAAGTCAATAAGGAACTATTGATCTTAAATGACATATTAGACAAGACGGACTTAATAGATATATACAGAACATTCCATCCAAAAGCATCAAGGCACACATTATTCTCAAGTGCAAATGAAACATTATTCTGGATAGGTCACATGTAGTCACTCACAAAACACATTTCAACAGAATCAGGAAGCTTGAAATCATATCAGGCATCTTCTCTAACAACAGGGGTAGAAAACTAGAAATCATTTACAAGAAGAAAAGTGGAAAAATTACATATACATGGAGATTAATAACATATTTCTGAACTATTTTGTCATAGAAGAAAACAAAAGAGAAATAAAAAATTCCTAGAGCGAAACAAAAACAGAAATACAGTAAACAAAATCTTTGGGTTGCAACATAAAAGAAAAAAATATATAGGTCTCAGTGGAAAGTTCATTGGAATACAGAGTATCTTAAGAAACAAGAGAAGTATCAAATAAAGAATCTGAATTTCATACCTAAAGGAATTAGAAGAAGAAAAACAAAGCCCAGTGTAGTAGAAGGAAGAAAATAATAAATATTAGAGTGCAAATAAATGAAATAGAGACTAACAGGATAATAGAAAAGGTTAATGGAGTTAAGATCTGATTCTTTGAAATAATAAACAAAAATGGACAGACCTGTGTCCAGACCCACCAAGAAAAATAGACAATTCAAATAAATAAAATAAAAAATTAAAGAGAAGTTGAAACTGATATCACAGAAATACACAACCAAGAACACAAGAGACTACTAGAAATAATTATATGCCAACAAATTGGATAATCTAGAAGAAATGGATACATTTCAACAAATTTACAATCTTCCATGACTAAGTCATAAAGAAATAGAAGATCTGAATAAACCAATTGCTAGATTGGATCAGTAATCAAAACCTCAACCAAAACAAATGTCCAGGATGAGATGGCATCATTAGTGAATTTTACCAAACATTTAAAGAAGATTTAGTACCTATCCTCTCAAACTTGTCCAGAAATTTGATGATATTGGAAGGTTTCCAAACTAATTTTATGAGGTCCACATTACTCTTATACTAAATTTAAACAAGTACACCACACAAAATGGAAATTATAAGTCAATACTCCTAATAAATATAGATGCAAAAATTCTCAACAAAGTATTAAAAAACTGATTTTAACAAATCATTAATAGAATCACACATCATGATAAACTGGGGTTTATTCCCATGATGCATGGATGATACAGCATTTGTAAATAAATCAAAGATACACTGTATCAATGCAATGAAAAATGAAAATTATATTATCATCTCAATAAATTAATAAATACCATTCAACAAAATAAAACATCCATTTAAGAATTAAAAAATATGGAAGTTATTTCAACATAATGAAGTCCATATATGACAAGCCTGCACATAATTTCATACTCAATCTATAAAAAAAACTGAACTATTTTCTCTAAGATCAGGAAGAAGACAAAGATGCTCAGTCTCCCATTTTTATTTGACATAGTAATGGCAGTCATAGTCATACCAATAAGGCAAGAAAAATAAATAAAAGTAATACAAATTAAAATGTCACTATTTACATATTAAATGATACTATATATAGAAAACCCTAAAGATTTCACTTAAAAACTGTTACAAAAAATAAAAAAAATAAAAATAAAAATAAAATTTAAAAATTTTCTATAAAAATAAAATAAGAACTTGATAATTAAAAAAATAAAAAAAAATAAAAACTGTTACAGCTAGTAAATGCATGTAGTAGATTTGTAGGATAATAATATGAAAAACTCTGCTGCATTTCTGTATATTAACAACTATCAGGAAGATAAATTAAGGAAATAATCCATTCACATTTACATCATAAAGAATAAAATACCTAGGAGTAGATTTAGCAAAGGAATTGAAAGAATTACCACTGAAAATTATAAGATATTGTTGGAAGAAATTGAAGACATGGATAAATGCAAAGATACTGCATGCTCATAGATTGGGTGAATTAATATTGTAAATATGTCCATATTACCTATAGCAATCTACAGTTTCAATGCAATCTCTATTAAAATTCCAACAGTGTTTTTTTACAGAAATAGAAAAAATAATTATAAAACATCTGGAATTACAAAAGATCCCAAATAGTCTAAATAATTTTGAAGAACAACAAATATCAATATATCAGACTCCCTCATCCCAAACTGTGCTAATAGTGATAATTACCAAAACAATATGTTATCAACACAAAACAGATGCATATATAAATGAAACAAAATAAACAGTCCATTAAAAAGTCATATGCTTTTTAAAAAAAAAAAAAAGGGATCCCTGGGTGGCGCAGCGGTTTAGCGCCTGCCTTTGGCCCAGGGCGTGATCCTGGAGACCCGGAATCGAATCCCACATCGGGCTCCCGGTGCATGGAGCCTGCTTCTCCCTCTGCCTGTGTCTCTGCCTCTCTCTCTCTCTCTCTCTCTCTCTCTCTGTGTGACTATCATGAATAAATAAAAATAAAAAAAAAGTCATATGCTTCAGCGTGGATGGAACTAGAGGGTATTATGCTGAGTGAAGTAAGTCAGAGAAGGACAAACATTATATGTTCTCATTCATTTGGGGAATATAAATAATAGTAAAAGGGAATAGAAGGGAAGGGAGAAGAAGTGTGTGGGAAATATCAGAAAGGGAGACAGAACATAAAGACTCCTAACTCTGGGAAACGAACTAGGGGTGGTGCAAGGGGAGGAGGGCAGGGGGTGGGGGTGAATGGGTGATGGGCACTGAGGGGAGCACTTGGCAGGATGAGCACTGGGTGTTATTCTGTAAGTTGACAAATTGAACACCAATAAAAAATAAATTTATTATAAAAAATGTCACATGTATATAGACAATTATTTTATGGGAAAGTGGCAAAAATAGATATTGGGAAAAATTATTTCTTTAATAGATGGTGTTGAGGAAACTGGACAGATACATGAAAATTAATCAGAAGGGATCACTATGTTACAGCATATGTAAAAGTTAACTCAAAATTCATTAAAGACTTGAATGTGAAACTGGAAAAATTAAAAGTCCAAGAGAAAGGGGCTCCCGGGTGGCTCAGTCAGTTAAGTGTCTGCTTTTGGCTCAGTTCATGATCCCAGAGTCCTGGAATTGAGTCCCATATAGGGGTCCCAGCTCAGCAGGGAATCTGCTTCTTCCTCTCCATCTGCACCTTCTCTTGTTTGTTCTCTCTCTCTCTCTCTCTCTCTCTCTTTTTCTTCTCTCAAATAAATAAATAAATAAATAAATAAATAAATAAATAAAATCTTTTAAAAGCCTAAAAAAATAAAACCTCCGAGAAGAAAACAGGCAGTATGCTCTTTGGTCTTAACAATTTTATTTTTATCTGACTCCAAAGGGAAGAGAAACAAAAATAAAAATATATAAACAGTACAACATTAACCTAGAAACCTTCTGCACAGCAAAGGTAACCAGCAACAAAACAAAACTGCAGCCAAGTAAATGGGAGAAGATATTAGCAAATCATATATTCAATAAAGGGTTAATATCCAAAATACATAGAAAAACTTGTACAACTCAATAACAACAATGAAAAATAATATGATTAAAAAATGTACAGGGTATCTGAGTAGACATTTTTCAAAGAGATACAGATAACCAATAGTCACATAAAAAGATGCTTAATATCACTAATTATAAAGAAAATTCAAATGAAACCCACAATAAAACATCACCATATACTTGTCAGAATATTTATTATTTAAAAAATGAGAAATAACAAGTGCTGATTAAGATGTGGAGAAAAAGGAAACTTTTGTGAACTGTTTGTGGGAATATAAATTGGTTCAGCTACTATGGAAAACATTATGGAGGTTCATCAAAAATCTTAAAATAGCATCACCATATGATCCAGCAATTTCACTAATGGGTATCTAGGCAAGGAAAATAGAATCATTAATTCAAAAAGATATATGAACCCCTATGTTGAATGCAGCATTAGTTAAAATAGCCATGATATGAAACTATCTTGAGTATTCATGATGTATTGATATATTTAAAAGATGTTGCATACATATACAGTAGAATACTACTGAGTCATAAAAAAATTGAAATCTGCCTATTGTTACAATGTGAGTTGAGCTAGAGGGTAATATGTTAAATGGAATTAGTCAGATGCTGAATGTAAATATCACACAATTTTATTTATATTGGAATCTAAAAAACAAAACAAATAGACTCAAATGCGTAGATACAGAGAACAAACTGATGGTTGCCAGTGGGGGGATGGGCTGGGGAAAGGTGATATGAGTTAAGGGGATCAAGAAGTGTAAACTTCCAGTTGTAAAATAAGTCATCGTGTTGTAATGTACATCATGGGGCATTTAGTCAATAATATTGTATTATCTTTGTATCTTGAGAGATCACTACTAGACTTATTGTGTTGATCATTTTGCAATGTATACAAATATTGAATCATCATGTTGTACACCTAAAACTCATGTAATGCTGCATGTCAATTATACCTCAATTAAAAAAAAAATAAGGGCAGCCCAGGTGGCTTAGTGGTTTAGTGCCACCTTCAGCCCAGGGTGTGATCCTGGAGACCCAGGATGGAGTCCCACATTAGGCTCTCTGCTTGGAACCTGTTTCTCACTCTTCCTGTGTCTCTGCCTCTGTGTGTGGCTGTCTCTCATGAATAAATAAATAAAATATTTAAAAAAACCCATAAGACCCAATATGCTACCTACAAGAGGCTCGTTTGAGCTTTAAGAACATATAAAGTAACAAACCTCAGGAAGATTTTGGTGGAATAAGAGAACTGTAGGCTCACCTAGTCCCACAAACACAAGTAAGTAATTATCAAATTTTCTAAACACCACAGAAATTTGACCTGAAGAATGACAAAACAAACTCCAGAACCAAAGGGAAAGGAGAGGCCACAGCAAAGAAAGTATGAAGTGAAGATATGTGGTTTAGGGGAGAAAAGGATTACAGATGCTGTGCATTATGGAGGACACATGAGACAGTAGTACACAGAAGAATTCACAAGGAGAATATTTTCACAAAACCATTGGCATCGAAAATGAGAGTGGCTAAATTTCATAAGTTCTTGCAAACAGTGAGACTTAAGCCTGGAGTTTCAAAGGTTAGGGGGTGTGGCTGGATAAAGCCTAGAACCACTGTACTTCTCCCAGAGAGAAGACAGTCAAATAACCTGGGGCAGACAGTGAAGAAACACACATCTAAGAAACAAAACTAAAAGGCTTATCAATAAGAAAAGGGGAGGGAACCAAATAAATTCCCAAATTAAGAAGAGAAATTGCATATTACACCATAAAAATATAAAGAATAAGAAGAGACTATTATGAAAAACTGTATTCCCAAATTTAGACAACTTAAAAGAAAATCGATAAGAGAGGAGGGGCAAGATGGGGGAAGAGTAGGGACCCCAAATCACCTGTCCCCACCAAACTACCTAGATAACCTTCAAATGATCCTGAAAATCTACGAATTCGGCCTGAGATTTAAAAGAGAGAACAGCTGGAATGCTACAGTGAGAAGAGTTCGAGCTTCTATCAAGGTAGGAAGGAAGACGGGGGGAAAAAAGAAATAAAGAAACAAAAGGCATCCAAGGGGGAGGGGCCACACGAGGAACCAGGCTAAGGCCGGGACGAGTGCCCCCAGGACAGGAGAGCCCTGTCCCAGAGAAGCAGGAGCTTCACCAATCTTCCCGGGCGAAAGGCACCCGCAGGGAGTTAGAGCAGGACCCCAGGAGGGCGGGGATACCCTCAGGCTTCCTGGGACACTAACAGACACCTGCACGCCCAGGAGAGTGCGCTGAGCTCCCTAAAGGGCTGCAGCACGCACACATAGACCCGAAGAAGTCTGAGGGGCTCCTGCAGCAGCACTGCGTGGAGGGGCCTGCGGCCGGGAGCAGCTCAGGGGCAGCTCCAGGAGAGGAAGAGGCTCCATGCAGAGGGGGCTGCGTGGCTCCGGGAGCAGCTCAGAGGGGCTCGGGCATCGGCTCCGAGGAGAGGCGGCTGCGCAGCCAGAGCGCAAATCCAACAGCGCAGGCCTGAGAGCACAGGGCGCCCTGGACACAGCCCAGGATCCGGCCTCTCCCGGGGACAGGCAGAGGCCGGGAGGGCCCAGGACAGCAAGGACGCTCTTGCCCGAGCTGAGCAGAACAGCGGCCCCGCCCCCGGAGCCTCCAGGCTCCTGCAGACAGAGAGCTCCGTAGTTACTGCGGGAGCTGAATCCAGGGTTGGAGAGCTGGCCGCCGCCACTGTGGTTGTTCCTCTGGGGCCTCACGGGGTAAACAACCTCCATTGAGCCCTGCACAAGGAAGGGAGCAGAGCAGCTCCCCAAGTGCTAACACCAGAAAATCAGCACAACAGGCCCCTCCCCCAGAAGACCACCTAGACAAACAAGTTCCAGGGGAAGTCAAGGGACTTAAAGTATACAGAAACAGAAGATACTCCCCCGTGTTTTTTTTTTTTTTTGCTTTTTGATTTCTGTTTGCTTCCCCCACCCTTTTTTCCCTTTCTTTCTTTCTTTATCTTTCTCATTTTCTTCTCTTTTTTTCTTTTTTACTACCTTTTTTCTTTTTCTCTTTTCTTCCTACTTTCTCTCCTCTCTTTATCTCCTTTGCCCAATACAACTTGTTTTTGTCCACTCTGCACTGAGCAAAATGACTAGCAGGAAAACCTTACCTCAAAAAAAAAAAAAAAAAGAATCAGAAACAGTCCTCTCTCCCACAGAGTTACAAAATCTGAATTACAATGCAATGTCAGAAAGCCAATTCAGAAGCACTATGATACAGCTACTGGTGGATCTAGAAAAAAGAATAAAGGACTCAAGAGACTTCATGACTGCAGATTTTAAATCTAATCCGACAGAAATTAAAAATCAATTGAATGAGATGCAATCCAAACTAGAAGTCCTAATGACGAGAGTTAACGAGGTGGAAGAAAAAGTGAGTGACATAGAAGACAAGTTGATGTCAAAGAGGGAAACTGAGGAAAAAAGAGACAAACAATAAAAAGACCATGAAGCTAGATTACGGGAAATAAACGACAGCCCGAGGAAGAAAAACCTACGTTTAATTGGGGTTCCCGAGGGCACCCAAAGGGCCAGAGGGCCAGAATATGTATTTGAACAAATCATAGCTGAAAACTCTTCTAATCTGAGAAGGGAAAAAAGCATTCAGATCCAGGAAATAGAGAGATCCCCCCCTAAAATCAATAAAAACCATTCAACATCTCGACATTTAATAGTGAAGCTAGCAAATTCCACAGATAAAGAGAAGATTCTTAAAGCAGCAAGACACAAGAAATCCCTAAATTTATGGGGAGGAGTATTAGGGTAACAGCAGACCTCTCCACAGAGACCTGACAGGCCAGAAAGGGCTGGCAGGATATATTCAGGGACCTAAATGAGAAGAACATGCAACCAAGAATACTTTATCCAGCAAGGCTCTCATTCAAAATGGAAGGAGAGATAAAGAGCTTCCAAGACAGGCATGAAATGAAAGAATATGTGACCTCCAAACCAGCTGTGCAAGAAATTTTAAGGGGGAGGGATCCCTGGGTGGTGCAGCAGTTTAGCGCCTGCCTTTGGCCCAGGGCGCGATCCTGGAGACCCAGGATCGAATCCCACATCAGGCTCCCGGTGCATGGAGCCTGCTTCTCCCTCTGCCTGTGTCTCTGCCTCTCTCTCTCTCTCTCTCTCTCCGTGTGACTATCATAAATAAATTTTAAAAAAAGAAATTTTAAGGGGGACTCTTAAAGTTCCCCTTTAAGAAGAAGTCCAGTGGAACAACCCACGAAAACAAGGACTGAATAGATATCATGATGACACGAAACTCATATCTTTCAATAGTAACTCTGAATGTGAACGGGCTTAATGACCCCAACAAAAGGCGCAGGGTTTCAGACTGGATAAAAAAGCAGGACCCATCTATTTGCTGTCTACAAGAGACTCATTTTAGACAGAAGGACACCTACAGCCTGAAAATAAAAGGTTGGAGAACCATTTACCATTCAAATGGTCCTCAAAAGAAAGCAGGGGTAGCCATACTTATATCAGATAAACTAAAATTTACCCCGAAGACTGTAGTGAGAGATGAGGAGGGACACTATCTCATACCTAAAGGATCTATCCAACAAGAGGACTTAACAATCCTCAATATATATGCCCCGAACGTGGGAGCTGCCAAATATATAAATCAATTTATAATCAAAGTGAAGAAATACTTTGTTAATAATACACTTATGCTTGGTGACTTCAATCTAGCTCTTTCTACCCTCGATAGGTCTTCTAAGCACAACATCTCCAAAGAAATGAGAGCTTTAAATGATAAACTGGACCAGATGGATTTCAGATATCTACAGAACTTTACATCCAAA
The DNA here is from genome assembly GCF_048164855.1 of Canis lupus baileyi. NCBI lineage: Eukaryota > Metazoa > Chordata > Mammalia > Carnivora > Canidae > Canis > Canis lupus. The sequence goes on from NC_132876.1 coordinate 59,826,625, forward strand.
CTCCACTGAATACACATTCTTCTCAAGTGCACATGGAACTTTCTCCAGAATAGGCCACATACTGAGTCACAAATCGGGTCTGAACCAATACCAAAGGATTGGGATCATCCCCTGCATATTCTCAGACCATAATGCCTTGAAATTAGAACTAAATCACAACAAGAAGTTTGGAAGGACCTCAAACACGTGGAGGTTAAGGACCATCCTGCTAAAACATGAAAGGGTCAGCCAGGAAATTAAGGAAGAATTAAAAAGATTCATGGAAACTAATGAGAATGAAGATACAACTGTTCAAAATCTTTGGGATGCAGCAAAAGCAGTCCTAAGGGGGAAATACATCGCAATACAAGCATCCATTCAAAAACTGGAAAGAACTCAAATACAAAAGCTAACCTTACACATAAAGGAGCTAGAGAAAAAACAGCAAATAGATCCTACACCCAGCAGAAGAAGAGAGTTAATAACGATTTGAGCAGAACTCAATGAAATAGAGACCAGAAAAATTGTGGAAGAGATCAAGAAAACCAGGAATTGGTTCCTTGAAAGACTTAATAAGATAGATAAACCATTAGCCAGCCTTATTAAAAAGAAGAGAGAGGAGACTCAAATTAATAAAATCATGAATGAGAAAGGAGAGATCACTACCAACACCAAGGAGATACAAACAATTTTAAAAACATATTATGAACAGCTATACGCCAATAAATTAAGCAATCTAGAAGACATGGATGCATTTCTGGAAAGCCACAAACTACCAAAACTGGAAGAGGAAGAAATAGAAAACCTGAACAGGTCAATAACCAGAGGGTAAATTGAAGCAGTCATCAAAAACCACCCAAGACACAAAAGTTCAGGGCCAGATGGCTTCCCAGGGGAATTCTATCAAACGTTTAAAGAAGAAACCATACCTATTCTACTAAAGCTGTTTGGAAAGATAGAAAGAGATGGAGTACTTCCAAATTCGTTCTGTGAGGCCAGCATCACTTTAATTCCAAAACCAGACAAAGACTCCACCAAAAAGGAGAATTACAGACCAATATCCCTGATGAACATGGATGCAAAATTCTCAACAAGATACTAGCCAATAGGATCCAACAGTACATTAAGAAGGTTATTCACCATGACCAAGTAGGATTTATCCCCGGGACACAGGGCTGGTTCAACACCCGTAAAACAATCAATGTGATTCATCATATCAGCAAGAGAAAAACCAAGAACCATATGATCCTCTCATTAGATGCAGAGAAAGCATTTGACAAAATACAGCATCCATTCCTGATCAAAACTCTTCAGAGTGTAGGGATAGAGGGAACATTCCTCAATAACTTAAAATCCATCTATGAAAAGCCCACAGCAAATATCATTCTCAATGGGGAAGCACTGGGAGCCATTCCCCTAAGATCAAGAACAAGACAGGGATGTCCACTCTCACCACTGCTATTCAACATAGTACTGGAAGTCCTAGCCTCAGCAATCAGACAACAAAAAGACATTAAAGACATTCAAATTTCCAAAGAAGAAGTCAAAGTCTTCCTCTTTTCTGATGACATGATACTCTACAAGAAAACCCAAAAGACTCCACCCAAGATTGCTAGAACTCATACAGCAATTTGGTAGTGTGGCAGGATACAAAATCAATGCCCAGAAATCAATGGCATTTCTATACACTAACAATGAGACTGAAGAAGAGAAATTAAGGAGACAATCCCATTTACAATTGCACCCAAAAGCATAAGATACCTAGGAATAAACCTAACCAAAGAGGTAAAGGATCTATACCCTACAAATCATAGAACACTTCTGAAGGAAATTGAAGAAGACACAAGGAGATGGAAAAATATTCCATGCTCATGGATTGGCAGAATTAATATTGTGAAAATATCAATGTTACCCAGGGCAATATACACGTTTAATGCAATCCCTATCAAAATACCATGGACTTTCTTCAGAGAGTTAGAACAAATTATTTTAAGATTTGTGTGGAATCAGAAAAGACCCCGAAGAGCCAGGAGAATTTTAAAAAAAGAAATCCATACCTGGGGGCATCACAATGCCAGATTTCAGGTTGTACTACAAAGCTGTGGTCATCAAGACAGTGTGTTACTGGCACAAAAACAGACACATAGATCAATGGAACAGAATAGAGGACCCAGAAGTGGACCTTGAAATTTATGGTCAACTAATATCCGATAAAGTAGGAAAGACTATCCATTGGAAGAAAGACAGTCTTTTCAATAAATGGTGCTGGGAAAATTGGACATGCACATGCAGAAGAATGAAACTAGACCACTCTCTTTCACCATACACAAAGGTAAACTCAAAATGGATGAAAGATCTAAATGTGAGACAAGATTCCTTCAAAATCATAGAGGAGAACACAGGCAGCACCCTTTTTGATCTCAGCCACAGTAACTTATTGCAAGGTACATCCATGAAAGCAAAAGAAACAAAAGCAAAAATGAACTATTGGTACTTCATCAAGATAAGAAGCTTTTGCACAGCAATGGAGTGTTCTTCAATGTCTTTTTGAGTTCCTCAATTTCTTTGATAGTGTTGTACAATTTTCAGAGTACAGATTTTTTCCCTTCTTGGTTATGTTTATTCCTAGGTATCTTATGATTTTAGTGCAATTGTAATTGGGATCGAATCCTTGATTTATCTTTTTGCTGCTTCATTGTTAGTGTGTAGAAATGAAACAGACTTCTGTGTCTTGATTTTATATCCTATGACTTTTCTAAATTCCTCTTTCAGGTCTAGCATTTTTTTTGATGGAGTCTTTCAGGCTTTTTACATGGAGTGTTATGCTGTCTGCGAAGAGTGAAATTTGGATTGTTTGTTGATTTAGATGCCTTTTATTTTTTTTTCTTGTCTGATTGCTGAGGCTAGGACTTCCAGTACTATGATGAACAACAGTGGTGAGAGTGAATATCCCTGCTGTGGTGTTGACTTTAGGGAAAAAGGATCTTAGTTTTACCTCATTGATTATGATATTCACTGTGAGTCTTTCTTTTTGGCTTATGATGGTGAGGTATGTTCCCTCTATCCCTTCACTTTGGAGAGCTTTTATCAAGAGAGGATGTTGTACTTTGACAAACGCTTTTTCTGCATCTATTGAGAGGATCATATGTTTCTTATAATTTCTTCTATTAATGTGGTGTATCACATTGATAGATTCACAGATATTGAACCACCCCTGCAGGACAGGAATAAATCCCACTTGTCCTTGTTGACTAGTCCTTTTAATGTACTGTTGGATCCTATTAGCTAGTATCTTCAGGAGAAGTTTTGCATCTATGTTTATCAGGGATATTGGTTTGTAATTCTCCTTTTTAGTGGGTTCTTTGGTTTTGTAATCAAGGTAATGCTGGCCTCATAGAGTAAGTTTGGACATTTTCCTTCCATTTCTATTTTTTGGAAAAATTTCAGAAGAATGGGTATTAATTCCTCCTTGAATGTTTGGTAGAATCTGCCTGTGAAGCCATGCAGCCCCTGACTCTTGTTTGTTGAGAGATTTTTGATTACTGATTCAATTTCTATGCAGATTATGGGTCTCTTCAAATTCTCTATTTCTTCCTGTTTCAGTGTTGGTAGTTTGTATTTTTCTAGGAATACATCCATTTCTTCCAGATTGTCTCATTTGTTGGCATATAATTTCTAATAATATTCTTTTATATTTGTTTGTATTTCTTTCTTGTTGGTTGTTATCTCTGCTCTTTCATTCATGATTTTATTTACTTGGGTGTTATTATTTTGATAATTCAGGGTAGAGGTTTATTAATCTTGTTAATTATTTTAAGGAGAGCTAGTTTTGCTGCTCTGTTCTATAGTATATTTTATTTCTATGTAATTGGTTTCTGCCCTAATCTTTATTATTTCTCTTATCCTGATGGATTTAGTATTTATTTGCTTTATCTTTCCAGGTCCTTCATGTATAAGTTTAGGTTGTGTATTTGAGACATTTTTGCTCCTTGAGGAAGGCCTATGTTACCAAACACTTCCCTTTTAGGACCACCTTTGCTCCATCCAAAGGTTTTAAAAGTTCTTGTTTCCATTTTCATTTGTTTCTATGTATTTTAATTCTTCTTTAATTTCCTGCTTAACTCATTAATTCTTTAGTAAAATGCACTTTAACCTCCATGTATTTGTGGTCTTTTCAAACTCTTTCTTTTTTAAAAAAATGATTTTATTTATTTATTCATGAGACACACACAGAGAGAGAGAGAGAGGCAGAGATACAGGCAGGGGGAGAATCAGGCTCCCTGCCAGGAGCCCAATGAGACTAATTTCCAGATCCTGGGATCATGCTCTGAGCCGAAGGCAGATGCTCAACTATTGAGCAACCCAGGGGTCCCTCCAAACTTTTTCTTGTGGTTGACTTCATGTTTTAAAGCATTGTGATCTGAAAATGTGCATGATATGACCTCTCGGAGCATATAAGAAAATAACAAAAAATAATAAAGACTAAAGAATAAATAAAAAGAATGTTATACACTGTTTTCCCCCAAGATCTGAAGCTTTGCAACCTTCTGTAATCAGTAAATTTAATTTGAATGAGTTTTTTGGGCTGGTCTTCTGGGAGAAGGGTCTGTTGAGCTGATTCTCAGGTGGACTTGCCCTAGAGGAAATTTGCCTCTAGTGCATAGAGATAGGGCTCGGTGTAAGCAGCTCTGAGTTCCACTAGGTGGCACTGTTTTGCTCCCTGTAAGATTTCAGCACTGATAGGCAGGATAAATATTGCAGCACGCTGTTCTCTAGCCCTGGAGCTGAAAATTCATGCCCTGTCCTCTTCAGTGAGCCCTTACAGAAGAGAAATCAATTCCTTTTATCTCCTCAGTTTTCATTAGAGCTCAGTGTTCTCTCTGCCTGTGCCTTAGTATTTTTATTTTAGGCATGTAACAGAGTTTCAAAACTCCAAATTTTAGGAACTCCCAAGGCATTCCTCCCGTGCTATTCTTCCTGCAGCTGGGGTATCTTGCCACAATTCTGCTTTTTGCTGCACCTGTCCCTGTAAAGCGATCACACGACCATGCATTTGTTCACAGTTTATGACAACACAGTGCAGAAAGCCATCACCTAGACTCGCTGTTCTTAGCTGGCTTCCATGATCCTATACATGGAAACCCTGCCATACTTAGGCACCACATGTTTTTCTTGCAACCCCAGAGACTTTCATCCTGAGATTCTGCCCTGCTTCACCAACTGAGCACCTTTAAGCCACGCACATCCCCCGGTGTACCTGACTTCTCTCAGCTGCTTATAATAATTTGCAGTAGCCCCCTTAAGGAGGCTCCATCCCTGCCGCTGTTCCTCAGGTATATCACACTAGATTCAAGTTTCCACGCCTCCTACCTTCCAAATGGTAGTTGCTTTTCTACTTGTAGAATTGCAGCATTTATTATCTCAGACCACGAATTGATCTCTCAGGTGTTCAGAATGACTTAATAACTATCTAGTTGTATTCAAGGGATGAGACAAACTTGGGCCTCACTCCACTCCTCTGCCATCTTAACTTCTTCCCCTGAAATGAGATCTTAGGGTAGAAATGAGAAGACATTAATCAGTTACATGGAAACAGGAAAGTACACAGCACAATGGTAAAGACGAATATACAGTAAGCTTTAGAAAACATTAATTCTGTGAAAGGTCACAGTCTTAATCACTTAACAATAGTATAAATATTAAAGGAAAAGAATATTGGTAATAACTATACCTACTATAATTTATTAATAAATATGCAATATAAAAAAAGAAATATCTTGTGACATCAAAAATATGAGAACTAGGGAAGTTAAATGTTGGAGCTTTGTATTCAATGGAAGTTAATTGGCTAACAGCTTTTAAAGGACTGTTTTATTTATATTCTATGCAAGCCTCCTTGTGACAATGACAACAAAAATACATAGAGGGGATTTGTGTAGATTTAAAAGGGGGTGTTATAAACATCAGGATGCATGCATGACCTTGAACTCATATTTTTGTCTTAATTGGGTAAATACCTAGTACTTTAATTGCTGGATGATAGAGTAGTTCTATTTTTAACATAACTGAAGAAGCTCCTTATGGTTTTCCAGAGTGGCTGTACCACTTTGCATTCTTACCAACAGTGCAAAAGGGTTCCCCTTTCTCCACATCCTTGCCAACATCTGTTTTTGTGTTGTGGATTTTAGTCATTCTGATAGCTGTGAGATGATATCTCATTGTAGATTTGATTTGCATTTACCCAATGATCAGTGAATTTGAGAATCTTTTTGTGTGTTTGTTGGTCATCTGTATGTCTTTTTTGGAACAATGCCTATTCATGTCTTCTGCCCATTTTCAGCTGGTTTATTCATTTTTGAGTCTTGATTTTAATCACTTTTTATATATTTTGGACACTAACCCCTTATCAGATATGTCATTTGCAAATATCTTCTCCCATTCAATAAGTTGACTTATAGTTTTGTTGATTGTTTCCTTTGCAGTGCAAAATATTTTTATTTTGATGTAGTCCTCATAGTATATTTCTCCTTTTGTATTCCTTCCCACAGGAGACATATCTAGTAAAAAGTTGCTATGACTGATGTCAAAGAGGTTCCTGTCTGTGTTCTATTCTAGGATTTTTATGGTTTCATGTCTCACATTTAGGACTTTAGTCCATTTTAAATTTATTTTACTACATCTTGTAAGAAAATGGTCCAGTTTCATTCTTTTGCATGTTGCTGTCCAGTTTTCCCAAAACCATGTGTTGAAGAGAGTATTTTTCCCATTGGTTATTCTTTTCTGTGTTGCTAAAGATTAATGTGGGGTCCTTTCTGGGTTTTCTATTTGGTCCAATGAATCTAGGTTAGGTTTTAAAAGCTTTGTAAAATTTATTTATTAATAAAAGAGACACAGAGAGACACATAGGCAGAGGGAGAAGCAGGCTCCTTGCAGGGAGACTGATTCAGGAATTGATCCCAGGAACATCGGATCACGACCTGGGCCAAAAGCAGATGCTCAACCACTAAGTCACCTAGGCACCACTACAGTGTTCATTTTAAAGTCTTCTTTGCCCAGATGGAAGGCAGCTAAAACAGCAGAGAAGTAGCAGGGCCCTAAGCTTGTCTTGTCTCTCGAACACAGCTAGATATTTATCAAATCATTCTGAACACACAAGAAATCAGAGGCCTGGGAGAACAAAAACTGCAAGTCTCCAATTAGAAAAGTGACCACCTTTTGGAAGGTAATAAGTACAGAATGTTTTCATAGGGGAGATATAGCTGTGGTTAAATTGCAGGGAGGGAGCCTGCCTACGGAGGCTACCACAAAGTATTATAAGTAATGGAGTGCAAACTATGAACTTATAGAAGTCCTCTACCATGGAGGACATACCTGTCTTAAAGGTACTTAGGTAGCAAAGTGGGGAACAATCCCAGGAGTGACAAGGTCGTCTGAGGATTCCCTAGGTAGCTAGAATGGGTGAAACCAATGTTCTCTGTTGTTCTCAGGCATAGGAGTGGAGAAACCCTCTGAGAACAGATCTCAGTGCAGGCTTTCTGCTCTATTTTGCCATAAACTCTTAACTGCTGCACAGTCATGTGACTACCTTCCGGGGACTGACTGACAAAGGACATGGTAAAACCTTCCCCAAAGGAAAAGCATGAGTCTGGGCCATGGGAGTTCCTAAAACTTGGAGTTCTGAAACTAGTTACGAACCTAAGATAAAAAAGCTAGGGACACAGGTAAGGTGAACACAAAGTTTAGATAGAAACTGGAGATACAAGAACGGTGATTGATTGCTCTCTGTGAAGGTTCGCTGAAGAGTGGGAGTGTGAACTTTCAGCTCTGAGGCTAGAAAGCAGAGCTCTCTGACATATTCATCCCACCCAAGAGCACTGAAAGAGTTTGGGTCACAAAACAGCACCACCCAGTGGATATGGAAGCTGCTTACACCAAGCCCCACTACCCTGTCACCTGGAGGCCACTTTTCACTCAGGGAGACAGTGTCAGTGATACAGGCCATACCCAACAAACAACTCGTTCATACCTAGATTACTGATCACAGAGATCTGCAAAGTTCCAGCATTAGAGGAAACAGGATCTTCCTTTTAATTTTTATTCTTTATGTTTTATTTTTTTTCATTTAATTTCTTATTTTTTTCTATTCCTTGTCATATTTTTATTATTTTTTTGAAATTTTATGTTTATATATCGATCTATATTTTATTTTTTTCTGTTTATTTTTTTAAGATTTTAATTATTTATTCATGAGAGACACACACACACACACACACAGAGGCAGGGAAACAGGCAGAGGGAGAAGCAGGCTCCATGAAGGGAGTCCGATGTGGGACTCGATCCCGGGACTCCAGGATCACGCCCTGGGCCAAAGGCAGGTATGTGCTAAACTGCCGAGACACCCAGGGATCCCCTATTTTTGTTTTTCTTTGATTTACTTTTCCCTCTCTCTCTTTTCATTTTGGAGTCTAGATTTTTTAACTAACAGACCAAAACACATACAGAATCATTTTTTTGCTTTTCTGTTTTCTTGGTTTATCTCTTGCTGTTTCTTTATTCTTTTCGTTTTAGGACAAAAGGATGAGATGGAAATATTCAACCCAAATTTATTTATTTATTTTTTTAATCAATTTATTTTTTATTGGTGTTCAATTTACCAACATACAGAATAACACCCTGCTCATCCCGTCAAGTGCCCCCCTCAGTGCCCGTCACCCATTCACCCCAACCCCCCGCCCTCCTCCCCTTCCACCACCCCTAGTCTGATTCCCAGAGTTAGGAGTCTTTATGTTCTATCTCCCTTTCTGATATTTCCCACACATTTCTTCTCCTTTCCCTTATATTCCCTTTCACTATTATTTATATTCCCCAAATGAATGAGAACATATAATGTTTGTCTTTCTCTGATTGACTTACTTCACTCAACATAATACCTCCAGTTCCATCCATGTTGAAGCAAATGGTGGGTATTTGTCGTTTCTAATGGCTGAGTAATATTCCATTGTATACATAAACCACATCTTCTTTATCCATTCATCTTTCGATGCACACCGAGGCTCCTTCCACAATTTGGCTATTGTGGACATTGCTGCTAGAAACACCGGGGTGCAGGTGTCCTGGCATTTCATTGCATCTGCATCTTTGGGGTAAATCTCCAACAGTGCAATTGCTGGGTCGTAGGGCAGGTCTATTTTTAATTCTTTGAGGAACCTCCACACAGTTTTCCAGAGTGGCTGCACCAGTTCACATTCCCACCAACAGTGTAAGAGGGTTCCCCTTTCTCCGCATCCTCTCCAACATTTGTGGTTTCCTGCCTTGTTAATTTTCCCCATTCTCACTGGGGTGAGGTGGTATCTCATTGTGGTTTTGATTTGTATTTCCCTGATGGCAAGTGATGCAGAGCATTTTCTCATGTGCATGGTGGCCATGTCTATGTCTTCCTCTGTGAGATTTCTCTTCATGTCTTTTGCCCATTTCAGGATTGGATTGTTTGTTTCTTTGGTGTTGAGTTTAAGAAGTTCTTTATAGATCTTGGAAACTAGCCCTTTATCTGATACGTCATTTGCAAATATCTTCTCCCATTCTGTAGGCTGTCTTTTGGTTTTGTTGACTGTATCCTTTGCTGTGCAAAAGCTTCTTATCTTGATGAAGTCCCAATAGTTCATTTTTGCTTTTGTTTTTTTTGCCTTCATGGATGTATCCTGCAAGAAGTTACTGTGGCTGAGTTCAAAAAGGGTGTTGCCTGTGTTCTCCTCTAGGATTTTGATGGAATCTTGTCTCACATTTAGATCTTTCATCCATTTTGATTTTATCTTTGTGTATGGTGTAAGAGAAGGGTCTACTTTCATTATTTTGCATGTGGATGTCCAATTTTCCTAGCAGCATTTATTGAAGAGACTGTCTTTTTTTCCAGTGGATAGTCTTTCCTGCTTTGTCGACTATTAATTGAGCAATAACTTGAGGGTCCACTTCTGGGTTCTCTATTCTGTTTCATTGATCTACGTGTCTGTTTTTGTTCCAGTACTACGCTGTCTTGATGACCACAGCTTTGTAGTACAACCTGAAATCTGGCATTGTGATGCCCCCAGATATGGTTTTCTTTTTAAAATTCCCCTGGCTTTTTGGGGTCTTTTTGATTCCGCACAAATCTTAAGATGATTTGTTTAACTCTTTGAAGAAAGTCCATGGCATTTTGATAGGGATTGCATTAATGTGTAAATTGCCCTGAGGAGCATTGACATTTTCACAATATTAATTCTGCCAATCCATGAGCATGGAATATTTTTCCTTCTCTTTGTGTCTGCCTCAATTTCTTTCAGAAGTGTTCTGTACTTTTTAAGGTATAGTTCCTTTACCTCTTTGATTAGGTTTATTGCTAGGTATTTTATGCTTTTGGGTGCAATTGTCAATGCAATGGACTCCTTAATTTCTCTTTCTTCAGTCTCATTATTAGTGTATAGAAATGCCACTGATTTCTGGACATCGATTTTGTATCCTGCCACACTGCCGTATTGCTGTATGAGTTCTAGCAACCTTAGGGTGGAGTTTTTGGGTTTTCTATGTAGTATCATATCATCTGTGAAGAGGGAGAGTTTGACTTCTTCTTTGCCATTTTGAATGCCTTTTATTCCTTTTTGTTGTCTGATTGCTGAGGCTAGGACTTCCAGTACTATGTTGAATAGCAGTGGTGAGAGTATACATCCCTGTCGTGTTACTGATCTTATGGGAAAGGCTCCCAGTGTTTCCCCACTGAGAATGATATTTGCTGTGGGCTTTTCATAGATGGCTTTTAAGATGCTGAGGAGGGTTCCTTCTACTCCTACACTCTGAAGAGTTTTGATCAGGAATGGATGCTGTAGTTTGTCAAATGCTTTCTCTGCATCTATTGAGAGGATCAAATGGTTCTTGTTTTCTCTTGTTGATATTAATAATCACATTGATTGCTTTAAGAGTGTTGAACCAGCCTTGCCTCCCGGGGATAAATCCAGTTGGTCATGGTGAGTAATCTTTTTTTTTTTTTTTCATGGTGAGTAATCTTGATGTACTGTTGGATCCTATTGGCTAGTATCTTGTTGAGAATTTTTGCATCTGTGTTCACTAGGGATATTGGTCTATAATTCTCCTTTTTGGTGGGGTCTTTGTCTGGTTTGGGAATTAAGGTGATGCAGTCCTCAAAAAACGAGTTTCAAGTATTCCATCCCTTTCTGTCTTTCTGAACAGCTTTAGTAGAAGAGGTATTGTTCTTCTTAAAATGTTTGATAGAATTCCCTTGGGAAGCCATCTGGCCCTGGACTTTTGTGTCTTGATAGGTTTCTGGTGACTGCTTCAATTCCATCCCTGGTTATTGGCCTGTTCAGGTTTTCTATTTCTTCCTGTTCCAGTTTTGGTAGTTTGGGGTTTTCCAGAAATGAGTCCATTTCTTCTAGATTTCCTAATTTATTTGCATATAGCTGCTCATAATAAGTTTTTAAAATCGTTTGTATTTCCTTGGTATTGGTGGTGATCTCTCCTTTCTTATTCATGATTTTATTAATTTGAGTCTTTTCTCTCTTCTTTTTAATATGGCTGGCTAATGGTTTATCTATCTTATTAATTCTTTCAGAACCAACTCCTGGTTTTGTTGATCTGTTCCACAGTTCTTCTGGTCTCTATTTCATTGAGTTCTGCTGGAATCTTTAACTCTCTTCTTCCACCGGGTGTAGGTTTTCTTTGTTGTTCCTTCTCCAGCTCCTTTATGTGCAAGGTTAGCTTTTGTATTTGAGTTCTTTCCAGTTTTGGGATGGATGCTTGCATTGTGATATATTTCCCCCTCAGGACTGCTTTTGCTGTATCCCAAAGATTTTGAATGGTTGTATCTTAATTCTCATTAGTTTCCATGAATCTTTTTAATTCTTCCTTAATTTCCTGGTTGACCCTTTCATCTTTTAGCAGGATGCTCTTTAACCTCCACGTGTTTGAAATCCTTCCAAACTTCTTCTTGTGATTTAGTTCGAGTTTCAAAGCATTATGGTCTGAAAATATGCAGGGGACAATCCAAAACTTTTGGTATCAGTTAAGACCTGATTTATGACCCAGCATGTGGTCTATTCTGGAGAAAGTTCCATGTGTACTTAAGAAGAATGTATTCATTTGCGTTTGGATGTAAATTTCTGTGAATATCTGTGAAATCCATTTGTTCCAGTGTATCATTTGAAGCTCCTGTTTCTTGGGAGATGTTGTGCTTATAAGATCTATCAATTGCATAACATGCCGTGTTTAAGTCTCCAAGTATAAGTGTCTTATTATCTAAGTATGTCTTAAGTTTGGTTAATTGATTGATATAATTGGCAGCTCACGCATTCGGGGCATAAATATTTATGATTGTTAGGTCCTCTTGTTGGATAGATCCTTTAAGTATGATATAGTGTCCCTCTTCATCTCTTGCTACAGTCTTTGGGATAAACTTTAGTTTATCTGATATCAGGATGGCTACCCCTGTAAATTTTATTCCTGAAACTAATATTACACTCTATGTTAACTAACTTGAATTTAAATAAATACTTGGTGAAAGAAAAGACAAGTATCACTTGAGATAAAGGACTGAATCTTAATCATAATGTTAGACCAATTATTTCATTTTACAAACCAAGAATTAAAATCAAGTTTGTTTAATTACTTGCTTATTTCTATTGGAGAAACATTGAGACAAGAATCTAGCTGATTTGTTTTTACAATTCAATGTTCTTCCCATCAACTGATGAACAGTTAATGAGAATGAAGTTTAAAAATATTAAGTTTTCAACTTACAGGGCACTTGATGGGATGAGCACTGGGTGTTATGCTATATGTTGGCAAATTGAACTCCAATAAAAAATAGAAAGAAAGAAAGAAGAAAGAAAGAAAGAAAGAAAGAAAGAAAGAAAGAAAGAAAGAAAGAAAGAAAGAAGAAGAAAAAAGAGAAAGAAAGAAAGAAAGAAAGAAAGAAAGAAAGAAAGAAAGAAAGAAAGAAAGATATTAAGTGTTCAAATAAGGCAAAATAGTAGCAGAAAGACAAAATGGTGCTAATTATCAGCTTTAATATTTATATTTTTTCAAAATGTGCAATGTACATATGTGTTCATATACTCTGATACTTCCAGATTTATCTAGCATAGCTAGAGGCTATGATATAAATCAAAATAATCTTGAAGTCTTAGTTCAAAGATGTTTGATGCTAGCAATTCACAGCTAAAAATGTTTTAAGTGACCTTAATTTTTAAGTACTTTTTGTTAGTTTTACACTGTGGTAGTTTATGTGTATGAATCTCATTAAAGAACTTGTGAAAAAAATGACATCAACTAGTCATACAGACATTTTAATATCAACTAGACTCTCCTTATGAAAACTTCATTAGTAAATTATGGTAATCCAGTTGCTAGTTTTAACCTGTACATCCTTGAAAATACCACATCTCAAAGTATAATTAGCATTGAAACTACACCAGATCCAACCAATTATATACCAAGCGTGGCTTTGTGTCCAATGGAGGGTAAAACTGATGCTTCGCTAAAAATCATACCTTGCTCCACTTCCAATGACTCTAACTATAAAATACTACATTAAGGGAAAAAAATGCCTTTCCAATCTCAGCTGGTGATCAGTGTATAACCTAAAGCATAAGGATTAATAGTCCTTCTATTTTTATTCTACTTAGTGTGCCTGCAGAATGTACTCTAACTTATTTATATCTGACCTCTTTTTTGAAAGACCACTACATTCTTTTTTTGTATATCTTTTTATTGAAGTTCGACTTGCCAACATATACATAACACCCAGTGCTTATCCCATGAGGTGCCCCCTCAGTGTCCGTAACCCAGTCACTCCATCCCCCTGCCCATCCCCCTTTCCACTACCCCTTGTTCATTTCCCAGATTTAGGAATCTCTCATGTTCTGTTACCCTCTCTCATATTTCACACTCATTTTCTCTCCTTTACCCTATAATCCCTTTCACTGATTTTTATATTCCCTGTATGAATGAAACCATATAATGTTTGTCCTTCTCTGATTAACATACATCACTAAGCTAATAGCCTTCAGTTCCATCCATGTTGAAGCAAATGGTGGGTATTCGTCATTTCTAATGGCTGAGTAATATTCCATTGTATACACACATATTCTTTATCCATTCATCTTTTGATGGACACTGAGGCTTCTTCGACAGTTTGACTATTGTGGACATTGCTGCTAGAAACATTGGGGTGCAGGTGAACTGGTACAGCCACTCTGGAAAACTGTATGGAGGTTCCTCAAAGAGTTAAAAATAGAACTACCCTATGACCCAGCAATTGCACTGCTGAGGTTTTACCTCAAAGATACAGATGCAGCATAATGGCAGGACAACAGAACACTGCATTCTTAAATAGACTACTGCTGTTCTATTTGGAGAACTAAAAAATAAAAATCAAAACAGCTTTTAAATATTTAAAATGCAATGAGAATGATAAACAGGAAAAATATGAGCTATTTTCTTGACCACATAGAAAATGATTTTGTTTGTATTCAGAAAGCATTGCCAACTATACCCAAATTTTCAAAAGTAGTAATAAAAATAATTAGGCTTTAGAATTTTTTTATTTCTTAAAAAATTCTTAGAGGGAGGGATTGCAGAGGGAGAGAGAGAATCCCAAGCAGTCTCTCTGCCTGATGCAGAGCTCAATCTCGAGACACTGGGATCATGACCTGAGCTGAAATTAAGAGTCAGATGTTGAACTGACTGAACCACTTAGCAGACCCTAGAGTTTGTTTCTAATTAAAGTTTATTACTTAAAAGAAGATGTCTCTTTGGTGATAGTCAATACAATGTTCGATGACTTTTTCCCCAATGCATGCAAGATACTCATTATACAATGCAGAATATTGTTCAAATTTTGGAAAAGCTCTAATATTAATATCTTTCTCTTAAAAGATTCCTTCCTCTTTACATGGTAATTATTCATGACTATTTCCCTGGTATTACACATTCTAGATATTATATCCTGGCAGATATCTATGGCTCAATGAATTTCATCTCTGATTATCTTCATACAAACGTAAATTTTTATTTACTTATTTATTTATTTAATAATAAATTTATTTTTTATTGGTGTTCAATTTACCAAATACAGAATAACACCCAGTGCTCATCCCGTCAAGTGCCGCCCTCAGTGCCCATCACCCATTCATCCCCAACCCTGCCCTCCTCCCCTTCCACGACCCCTAGTTCGTTTCCCAGAGTTAGGAGTCTTTATGTTCTGTCTCCCTTTCTGATATTTCCCACACATTTCTTCTCCATTCCCTTATATTCCCTTTCACTATTATTTATATTCCCCAAATGAATGAGAACATATAATGTTTATCTTTCTCCAATTGACTTACTTCAATCAGCATAATACCCTCCAGTTCCATCCATGTTGAAGCAAATGGTGGGCATTTGTCATTTCTAATGGCTGAGTAATATTCCATTGTACACATAAACCACATCTTCTTTATCCATTCATCTTTTGATGGACACCGAGGCTCCTTCCACAGTTTGGCTACTGTGGCCATTGCTGCTATAAACTTTGGGGTGCAGGTGTCCCGGCATTTCATTGCATCTGCATCTTTGGGGTAAATCCCCAACAGTGCAATTGCTGGGTCGTAGGGCAGGTCTATTTTTAACTCTTCGAGGAACCTCCACACAGTTTTCCAGAGTGGCTGCACCAGTTCACATTCCCACCAACAGTGTAAGAGAGTTATCTTTTCTCCGTGACCTCTCCAACATTTGTGGTTTCCTGCCTTGTTAATTTTCCCCATTCTCACTGGGGTGAGGTGGTATCTCATTGTGGTTTTGATTTGTATTTCCCTGATGGCAAGTGATGCAGAGCATTTTCTCATGTGCATGGTGGCCATGTCTATGTCTTCCTCTGTGAGATTTCTCTTCACGTCTTTTGCCCATTTCAGGGTTGGATTGTTTGTTTCTTTGGTGTTGATGCTAATAAGTTCTTTATAGATCTTGGAAACTAGCCCTTTATCTGATACGTCATTTGCAAATATCTTCTCCCATTCTATAGGTTGTCTTTTAGTTTTGTTGACTGTATCCTTTGCTGTGCAAAAGCTTCTTATCTTGATGAAGTCCCAATAGTTCATTTTTGCTTTTGTTTCTTTTGCCTTCGTGGATGTATCTTGCAAGAAGTTACTGTGGCTGAGTTTAAAAAGTTGCCTGTGTTCTCCTCTGGTATTTTGATGGAATCTTGTCTCACATTTAGATCTTTCATCCATTTTGATTTTATCTTTGTGTATGGTGAAAGAGAGTGATCTTGTTTCATTCTTCTGCATGTGCATGTCCAATTTTTCCAGCATCATTTATTGAAGAGACTGTCTTTCTTCCCATGGATAGTCTTTCCTCCATTATCGAATATTAGTTGAAAATAAAGTTCAGGGTCCACTTCAAGGTTCTCTATTCTGTTCCATTGATCTATGTGTCTGTTTTTGTGCCAGTACCACACTGTCTTGATGACCACAGCTTTGTAGTACAACCTGAAATCTGGCATTGTGATGCCCCCAGTTATGGTTTTCTTTTTAAAATTCCCCTGGCTATTCGGGGTCTTTTCCGAGTCCACACAAATCTTAAAATAATTTGTTCTAACTCTCTGAAGAAAGTCCATGGTGTTTTGATAGGGATTGCATTAAATGTGTAAATTGCCCTGGGTAACATTGATATTTTGACAATATTAATTCTGCCAATCCATGAGCATGGAATATTTTTCCATCTCTTTGTATCTTCCTCAATTTCTTTCAGAAGTGTCCTATAGTTTTTAGTGTATAGATACTTTACCTCTTTGGTTAGGTTTATTCCTAGGTATCTTATGCTTTTGGGTGCAATTGTAAATAGGATTGACTCCTTAATTACTCTTTCTTCAGTCTCATTGTTAGTGTATAGAAATGCCACTGATTTCTGGACATTGATTTTGTATCCTGCCACGCTACCAAATTGCTGTATGAGTTCTAGCAATCTTGGGGTGGAGTCTTTTGGGTTCTCTATGTAGAGTATCATGTCATCTGCAAAGACAGAGAGTTTGAGTTCTTCTTTGCCAATTTGAATGCCTTTAATATCTTTTTGTTGTCTGATTGCTGAGGCTAGGACTTCCAGTACTATGTTGAATAGCAGTGGTGAGAGAGGACATCCCTGTCTTGTTCCTGATCTTAGGGGAAAGGCTCCTATTGCATCCCCGTTGATAATGATATTTCCTGTGACCTTTTTGTAGATGGCTTTTAAGTTATTGAGGAATGTTCCCTCTGTCCCTACACTCTGAAGAGTTTTGATCAGGAATGGATGCTGTATTTTGTCAAATGCTTTCTCTGCATCTAATGAGAGGATCATATGGTTCTTGGTTTTTCTCTTGCTGATATGATAAATCACATTGATTGTTTTATGAGTGTTGAACCAGCCTTGTGTCCCGGGGATAAATCCTACTTGGTCTTGGTGAATAATTTTCTTAATTTACTGTTGGATCCTATTGGCTAGCATCTTGTTGAGAATTTTTGCATCCATGTTCATCAGGGATATTGGTCTGTAATTCTCCTTTTTGGTGGAGTCTTTGTCTGGTTTTGGAATTAAGGTGATGCTGGCCTCACAGAATGAATTTGGAAGTACTCCATCTCTTTCTATGTTTCCAAACAGCTTTAGTAGAATAGGTATGGTTTCTTCTTTTAACGTTTGATAGAATTCCCCTGGGAAGCCATCTGGCCCTGCACTTTTGTGTCTTGGGAGGTTTTTGATGACTGCTTCAATTTCCTCCCTGGTTATTGGCCTGTTCAGGTTTTCTATTTCTTCCTGGTTTTGGTAGTTTTGGTAGTTTGTGGCTTTCCAGGAATGCGTCCATTTCTTCTAGATTGCCTAATTTATTGGCGTATAGCTGTTCATAATATGTTTTTAAAATCGTTTGTATTTCCTTGGTGTTGGTAGTGATCTCTCCTTTCTCATTCATAATTTTATTCATTTGAGTCTTCTCTCTCTTCTTTCTAATAAGGCTGGCTAATGGTTTATCTATCTTATTAATTCTTTCAAAGAACCAACTCCTGGTGTTGTTGATCTGTTCCACAGTTCTTCTGGTCTCGATTTCATTGAGTTCTGCTCGAATATTTATTAACTCTCATCTTCTGCTGGGTGTAGGATCTATTTGCTGTTTATTTCTCTAGCTCCTTTATGTGTAAGGTTAGCTTTTGTATTTGAGTTCTTTCCAGTTTTTGAATGGATGCTTGTATTGCGATGTATTTCCCCCTTAGGACTGCTTTTGCTGCATCCCAAAGATTTTGAACGGTTGTATCTTCATTCTCATTAGTTTCCATTAATCTTTTTAATTCTTCCTTAATTTCCTGGTTGACCCTTTCATCTTTTAGCAGGATGGTCCTTAACTTCCATGTGTTTGAGGTCCTTCCAAACTTCTTGTTGTGATTTAGTTCTAATTTCAAGGCATTATGGTCTGAGAATATGCAGGGGACGATCCCAATCTTTTGGTATCCGTTCATACCCGATTTCTGGCCTATTTGTGGTCTATTCTGGAGAAAGTTCCATGTGCACTTGAGAAGAATGTGTAGTCAGTGGAGTTTGGATGTAAAGTTCTGTAGATATCTGTGAAATCCATCTGGTCCAGTTTATCATTTAAAGCTCCATTTCTTTGGAGATGTGCTTAGAAGACCTATCGAGTATAGAAAGAGCTAGATTGAAGTCACCAAGTATAAGTGTATTATTATCTAAGTATTTCTTCACATTGGTTAATAATTGATTTATATATTTGGCAGCTCCCACATTTGGGGCATATATATTGAGGATTGTTAAGTCCTCTTGTTGGATAGATCCTTTACGATATAGTGTCCCTCTTCATCTCTCACTACAGTTTTCGGGGTAAATTTTAGTTTATCTCAGATAAGGATGGCTACCCCTGCTTTCTTTCGAGGACCATTTGATTGGTAAGTGGTTCTCCAACCTTTTATTTTCAGGCTGTAGGTGTCCTTCTGTCTAAAATGAGTCTCTTGTAGACAGCAAATAGATGGGTCCTGCTTTTTTATTCAGACTGAAACCCTGCGCCTTTTGTTGGGGTCATTAAACCTGTTCAAGTTCAGAGTTACTAGTGAAAGATATGAGTTTCGTGTCATCATGATATCTATTCAGTCCTTGTTTTTGTGGATTGTTCCACTGGGCTTCTTCTTGAAGGGGAATTTTAAGAGTCTCCCTTAATATTTCTTGCAGAGCTGGTTTGGAGGTCACATATTCTTTCAGTTCTTGCCTGTCTTGGAAGCTCTTTATCTCTCCTTCCATTTTTTTTTCTTTTTTTTTTTTTAATTTTTATTTATTTATGATAGTCACACAGAGAGAGAGAGAGAGAGAGAGAGAGAGAGAGAGAGAGGCAGAGACACAGGCAGAGGGAGAAGCAGGCTCGATGCACCGGGAGCCTGACATGGGATTCGAACCTGGGTCTCCAGGATCGCGCCCTGGGCCAAAGGCAGGCGCCAAACCGCTGCGCCACCCAGGGATCCCTCTCCTTCCATTTTGAATGAGAGCCTTGCTGGATAAAGTATTCTTGGTTGCATGTTCTTCCCATTTAGGACCCTGAATATATCCTGCCAGCCCTTTCTGGCCTGCCAGGTCTCTGTGGAGACCTCTGCTGTTACCGTAATTCTCCTCCCCATAAAAGTCAGGGATTTCTTGTCTCTTGCTGCTTTAAGGATCTTCTCTTTATCTTTGGAATTTGCAAGCTTCACTATTAAATGTCGAGGTGTTGAACCGTTTTTATTGATTTTAGGCGGGATCTCTATATTTACTGAATCTGAATGCCTGTTTCCCTTCCCAGATTAGGAAAGTTTTCAGCTATGATTTGTTCAAATACATATTCTGGCCCTCTGTCCCTTTCGGCGCTCTCGGGAACCCCAATTAAACCTAGGTTTTTCTTCCTCTGGCTGTCGTTTATTTCCCTTAATCTATCTTCATGGTTTTTTAATTGTTGGTCTCTTTTCCTCAGTTCCCCTCTTTGCCATCAACCTGTCTTGTATGTCACTCACTCATTCTTCCACCTCGTTAACCCTTGTCGTTAGGACTTCTAGTTTGGATTGCATCTCATTCAATTGATTTTTAATTTCTGCCTAATTAGATCTAAATTCTGCAGTCATGAAGTCTCTTGAGTCCTTTATGCTTTTTTCTAGAGCCACCAGTGGCTGTATAATAGTGCTTCTGAATTGGCTTTCTGACATTGAATTGTAATTCAGATTTTGTAACTCTGTGGGAGAGAGGACTGTTTCTGATTCTTTCTTTTGAGGTGAATTTTTCCTTCTCGTCATTTTGCTCAGTGCAGAGTGGCCAAAAACAAGTTGTATTGGGAAAAGGAGAAAAAGAGATGAGAGAAAGAAGGAATGAAAAGAGAAACAGAAAAAAGGAAAAAGGAAGAAGAAAAGAAAAAAAAGAGGAGAAAAAGAGAAAAAAAGAAAGTAAGGGAAAAAAGGGTGGGGGAAGCAAACAGAAATCAAAAAGCAAAAAAAAAAAAAAAGAAAAAAAAAACAAACCACGGGGAAGTATTTTCTGTTTCCGTATACTTTAAGTCCCTTGACTTCCCCTGGAACTGGTCTGTCTAGTTTGTCTTCTTGGGGAGGGTTCTGTTGTGCTGATTTTCAGGTGTTAGCACTTGGGGGAGCTGCTCTGCCCCCTACCTCTTGCAGGGCTCAGTGGGGGTTGTTTACCCAGTGAGGCCCCAGGAGGAACAACTACAGTGGAGGAGGACAGCTCTAGAGCCCTGGATTCAGCTCCAGCAGAAACTACTCAGTCTGCAGGGGCCTGGATGCTCCGGGGGCGGGGCCGCTGATCTGCTCAGCTGGGGCAGGAGCGTCCTTGCTGTCCTGGGCCCTCCCGGCCTCTGCCTGTCCGGGGGCTGGCCGGATCCTGGGCTGTGTCCCGGTGCCCAGTGCTCCTGGGCCTGCGCTGTTGGATTTGCCCTCCTGGTGGCGCATCCGCCTCTCCGCGGAGCTGCGCAGCCCCCTCCGCACAGAGCCTCTTCCTCTGTGGGAGCCGCCGCGGATCTGCTCCCCTGCCGCGCAGCCCCCTCCATGGACCCGCCGCCAGAGCCCCTCCTAGCTGCTCTCGGGTCAATGCGTGCATGGCGCTTCAGCCCTTTAGGGAGCTCGGCGCACTCTCCTGGGCCTGCACGTGTCTGTTAGTGTCCCAGGGAGCCTGAGGGCATCCCCGCCCTCCTGGTGTCCTGCGCTAACTCCCTGCGAGTGCCTTTCCACCTGGGAATATTGGTGAAGCTCCTGCTTCTTCAGGAGGGTGCTTTCCTGTCCTGGGGACACTCGCCCTGGCCTTTGCCCGGCTCCTCGCGGGACCCCTCCCCCTTGGATGCCTTTTCTTTATTTCCTTTTTCCCTGTCTTCCTACCTTGATAGAAGCATGAACTCTTCTCACTGTAACATTCCAGCTGTTCTCTCTTTAATTCTCAGGCTGAATTTGTAGATTTTCAGGATGATTTGAAGGTTATCTTGGTAGTTTGGTGGGGACAGGTGATTTGGTGACCCTACTCTTCAGCCATCTTGCCCCTCCTCTCCTACAAACGTAAATTTAATAAATATAATTATGCTTCTTAGTGGTGTTAGCCCCTCTCTCCTAATAAAGTACAATGACAGTTGTTCTTTTATTGAAAAAATTCTACTTTCACTGGACACAGAATATTGGCATCTTTAAGTAGAGAAATGCTCTTAAGGCTCCGTGCTTATTGCAATCGCTGCCAGTGTAAGAATACAGAATGACAAAAAGTTTGCTCACCTGTGCTTGAAACCTGTGACTAATAGTTCACTTACTTCATCGCAGCCTTTCAATCAATCAAGTACTTTAAATCAGCTCTTGGAAGAGCACCAAGTTAAGTAAACGCCTATCCCAATCTAATCAGATTGACATGAATGCCACTTTCATGCACAGTTGGGTAGGATTAATGATAATTCAAGTACAAACTGTGTGCTTATAGAGATGTTGTAGAAGGAGAAACTCAATGAAACTGAGACTCAATGAAATTTGGGCTAACCTTTTGAAGGAGGCGGGATTGAAATGGTATATTAGTCACAAGAAACAAAGATACATTTAAATTAACTCAAGAATAAGGGAGTTTTGATTGTAGACTAAAATAAAGAAGTCATCAGAACAGAAGCAGCTCTAGGATCTAGCTTTTATTTCAAATTTTCTCAATCCAGTTGGTCCTTGTTTCTTATGGCATATCTCCTCTCAGCACAAATGGTCTTTTCTTTTATTTCCATACCATTCAACTAATTCAGCTTTGTCTTATTTTTTGCCCACATCTAAATTCATCTTACAAATGGCTCATCATGGCCACTGTTGTTTATTTCTTTCTCCGTTATCACTCTTCTCCCTTACTTAAAACTCTTTTCAACTTTATTAGTGTAAATTCTTAAAAAAAAAGAAAATCAGATTTTGGTTCAGTATTTTCCTATGACACATAGGTTGGTAGTCAGATTGGATGTTCTATGGTATCAATCGTCTCTGTACATCAAGGAAGTTTTCAAAGATTTTGGTGTAGAGAATCACAATAACATGAATGTGTTTTGCTTACACATGATGGCTTTATGTCAAATCTGCTAACAATGATCCCTTTTGGAAAGTAGCATAATCAAAAGGACCAATATACCCCAGACTCTAAAAAACGAACCATGAAATAGTTTAAATATAATTAACTGACTTAGCAAAAGTTAAGTGTAAAGCTGTTTCAAAATGTCTTTAATCTCCAGAAGGCATACGCTGTATTTTCTGATGCATTTTATCAGAAATGCATGTCCTTCTGCATCTCCAAATCCTCAGATTTAACACACTTTCTTCTGTAGTGAAGTACATCGAGCACAGAACATACTATTAGAAAGCCTATATTTGAATCTTCATTTTACCATTTAATTATTGGGCTGCCCTGGAAAAGCCAAGACTACTTTCCCAGGCTTATTTTTCTTATCTGCGATATTAGAATAGTACCTCTTTCTCTCTCTACTTTGTAGAGTTCCTGTGCAGAAAGTATAGATAAATATATGTGGATGTGCCTTTGTAAAATGTAAAATGTTACAATGTGAAATGATGTTATTATCAAGGGGCCTTTATAATGGTTTTGGATACTTCTTATTCTGAGGATTTAAGTAATTTGGATTCTTTGAAGTTCAAGTTTTGAGGCCGCCATTGGGTTAATCAGAATCAGGTTTTATACAATGAAAGCCTATGATGTGTGTCACAGTGAAGCTATGGAATTCCAGCAGGGGATTGCCACCTTTTCCTTATTTCTTCCTTTGGTTATAAACATGGCTTCCCAAGAAAAACAAACAACCCCTGACAGTCACTTAGTGTCTAATTTTTCTTCAATTATTTGTCTTCTGAACTGTCCATTCTCATGTTTCAATAAAAATGATCACTTACCTTTTCCTGATTTCCAATATTGAGGCACATTGTTTGACAAAAACTAAAAAGTTATAGATAATATTAATAATTATATTTCCCATTTATATTTTCAACTTTTGAGATAAGGAAGATATATTAATAAGAATAGAGATTTTTGCTGAAAGAGAATTGCAAGAGATTCCTTTATAATTTAACTATTCTGATAAGTAAAACTCTTCTTGTTTTTCTTTTTAAAAGGAAGTAGTTTCTTTGGTGTCACTAAACCGTGGAATAGATATTTATTTTCCATCATAATCTCTGTCCTTGATATGATCTCTTTTTCCATTTGGAGAAAAAAAAGAATTATATTACCCCACATCAGGCTCCTTGCTCACCACAGAGTCTCCCTCTCCCTCCACCTCCTGTACTCTCTCTCTCATAAATAAATAAATAAATAAATAAATAAATCCTTAAAAAATGAATGGATGGGGTAACCAGGAAATCAAAGAAGGAATAAAAAACATGGAATCAAATGAATATGAAAATAAAACAGTCCAAAACGTTTGGGATGCAGCAAATTTTGTCCCAAAAGGGAAGTATATAGCAATAAAGGCCAAGATGCAAGAAAAGTCTCAATTACACAAACTAACCTTACACCTAAAGAAGCTAGAAAGAGAACAGTAAATAAAGCCTAAAAACATCAGCAGAAAGGAAATAATAAAGATTAGAGGAGAAATAAAAATATATAGAAATAAAGAAAAAAACAGTAGAATGGATTAGTAAAACTAAGAGCTGGTTCTTTGCAAAAATTTATAAAATTGACAAACCCTTACTAGACTTATCAAAAAGAAAAGAAAAAGGACCCAAATAGATAAAATCAAGAAATTAACATGAGAGATCACAACCAATACCACAGAGATGCAAACAATTATTAGAAAATACTATGAAAAACTATATGCCAATAAACTGGGGAACCTGGAAGAAACAGACAAATTCCTAGAAACCTGCAAAGTACCAAAGCTGAAATAACAATAAATAGAAAGCTTGAACAGATCGATAAGAAGCAAAGAAATTAAATCAGTAATCAAAAATATCCCAACAAACAAAATGTCCATGGCGTGATGGCTCCCAAGGATATTTTACCAGACATTTGATGAAGAGTTAATAGCTCTTCTCCTCAAAATGTTCCAAAAGATAGAAATGAAAGGAAAACTTCCAAGCTCATTCTATGAAGGCAACACTACTTTGATTCTGAAAGCAAAGACCCCACTGAAAATGAGAATTACAGGCCAAAATCACTTATGAACATGGATGCAAAAATTCTCAATAAAATATTAGCAAATTGAATTCAAGAGTACATTAAATGAAAAAATTTATTCACCAAAGTCAAGTGTGATTTTTTCCTGTGCTGCAGGACTGGATCAATATTGGCAAATCAATATACATGATACACCACATAAATAAAAGATAAGAGCCATATGATCATTTCAATACATGAAGAAAAAGCATTTGGCAAACTACAGCATCCTTTCCTGATAAAAACCCTCAACAAAGTAGAGATAGAGGGAACATACCTCAACATCATAAGGGCCATGTACAAAAGACCCACAGCTAATATCATTCTCAATGGGGGAAAAGTGATGTCATTTCCCCTACACTCAGGGAGAAGACTCTCATCATTACTCTTTAATATAGTACTGGAAGTCTTGGCCTCAGCTATCAGACAACAAAAAGAAATAAAGAGCATCCAAATTGGCAAGGAAGAAATTAAACTTTCACTATTTGCAGATGACCTGATACTCTGATGTTTATAGCAGCAATGGCCACGATAGCCAAACTGTGGAAGGAACCTCGGTGTCCAACGAAAGATGAATGGATAAAGAAGATGTGGTTTATGTATACAATGGAATATTACTCAGCTATTAGAAATGACAAATACCCACCATTTGCTTCAACGTGGATGGAACTGGAGGGTATTATGCTGAGTGAAGTAAGCCAGTCGGAGAAGGACAAACATTATATGTTCTCATTCATTTGGGCCAGTCGGAGAAGGACAAACATTATATGTTCTCATTCATTTGGGGAATATAAATAATAGTGAAAGGGAATATAAGGGAAGGGGGAAGAAATGTGTGGGAAATATCAGAAAGGGAGACAGAACGTAAAGACTGCTAACTCTGGGAAATGAACTAGGGGTGTTGGAAGGGGAGGAGGGCGGGGGGTGGGAGTGAATGGGCGACGGGCACTGGGGGTTATTCTGTATGTTAGTAAATTGAACACCAATAAAAAAAAAAAAAGAAAAAAGAAAACCCAAAAGAATTCACCGAAAAGTTGCTGGAACTGATACATGAATTCAGCAAATTTGTGGGATATAAAATCAATGTGAAGAAATAGGTTGCATTTCTATATACCATTATCAAAGCAGCAGGAAAAAAAATCAAGGAATCTCTCCTATTTCAATTGCACCAGAAACAATAAGATAACTTGGAATAAATCTAACGAAAGAGATTAAAGATCTGTACTCTGAAAACTACAAAACACTTATGAATGAAATTGAAGAAGACACAAAGAAATGGAAAAGCATCCCATGCTCATGGATTGGAGGAACAAATATTGTTAAAATATCTATACAACCCAAAACAATATACACATTTAATGTTATCCCTATCAAAATCCCACCACCATTTTCCACAGAGCCAAAACAATCCTAAAATTTGTATGAAACCACAAAAGACTCTGAATAGCAAAAGCAATTCTGAAAAAGAAAAAAAAAACCTGGAGGCATCATGCTTCCAGATTTAAGGTATATTACAAAGCTGTAGTAATCAAGACAGTATGATACTGGCACACAGATCAATGGAATAGAATAGAGAATCCAGAAATGGACCCACAACTATATGCTCAACTAGTTTTCAAGCAGGAAAGAATATCAATGTAACAAAGATAGTCTCTTCAAAAAGTGGTGTTGGGAGAACTGGACAGCAACACAAAGATGAAACTGAACCATATTTTTACACCATACATAAAAATAAATTCAAAATGGATAAAAAACTTAAACGTGAGAGATGAAACCATCAAAATGCTAGAGGAGAACACAGGCAGAAACGTTCTTGACCTCAGCCATAGCAACTTCTTTTTAGACAGGTAGCAAGGGCAGCCCTGGTGGCTCAGCAGTTTGGCACCTGCGTTTGGCCCCGGGTGTGATCCTGGAGACCTGGGATCGAGTCCCGCATCGGGCTCCCTGCATGGAGCCTGCTTCTCTCGCTTCCTGTGTTTCTGCCCCCCCCCCCCGTCTCAAATAAATAAAATCTTTTAAAAAATAGACAGGTAGCAAGAGGCAAAGGAAACAAAAGCAAAAATGAACAATTGGGAGTCCTTCAAGATAAAAAGCTTTCTGTCCAGTGAAAGAAACAATCAACCAAACTCAAAAGCAGCCTATAGAATGGGACAAGATATTTGCATACAAGGGTTAGTGTCCAAAATCTTTAAAGAACTTATCAAACTCAGCATCCAAAAAACAAATAACCCAGTTAAGAAATGGGCAGTAAACATGAAATAGACACTTTCCCATAGAATACATCCAGATGGGGGGATCCCTGGGAGGTTCAGCAGCTTAGCGTCTGCCTTCAGCCCAGGGAGTGATCCTGGGGTTCCGGGATTGAGTCCCACATCAGGCTCCTGCATGGAGCCTGCTTCTCCCTCTGCCTGTGTCTCTGCCTCTCTCTCTCTCTCTCTCTCTCTCTCTGTCTCTCATGAATAAATAAATAAAATCTTTAAAAAATTAAAATGTAACTACCCTATGACCCATTGATTTCAGTACTAGGTATTTACTCAAAGGACACAAAAATACAGATTTGGAGGGCTATCTGCACCCTGATGTTTATAGCAGCATTATCAACAATAGCCATGTTATGGAGAGAGCACAAGTGTCCATCAACTGATGAATGGATAAAGTAGATATCACATATATGAAATACTA
Organism: Canis lupus baileyi; assembly: GCF_048164855.1. Classification (NCBI taxonomy): domain Eukaryota; kingdom Metazoa; phylum Chordata; class Mammalia; order Carnivora; family Canidae; genus Canis; species Canis lupus. Next base: position 59,853,964 of record NC_132876.1, read on the forward strand.
CTCAGCCATAAAAAGAATGAAATATTGCCATTTGCAATGACACAGATGGAGCTCTAGTGCATTATGCTAAGGGAAATAAGTCAGTCCGACTAAGACAAATACCATATGATCTTACTCATGTGGAATTTAGGTGAAAACAAATGAACATATGTGAAGGGGGGAAGTAAAAAAAAAGGAGGGGGACAACAAGCTATGAGAGACTCTTAATCATAAAGAACAGGGGATCCCTGGGTGGCGCAGCGGTTTGGCGCCTGCCTTTGGCCCAGGGCGCGATCCTGGAGACCCGGAATCGAATCCCACGTTGGGCTCCCTGCATGGAGCCTGCTTCTCGCTCTGCCTGTGTCTCTGCCTCTCTCTCTCTCTGTGACTATCATGAATAAATAAATAAAATCTTTAAAAAAAATAAAGAACAAACTGAGGGTTTATGGAGGGAGGTGCGTGGGGGATAAGCTAGATAGGTAATGGGTATTAAAGAGGTCACTTGTTGTGACATGCAAAGGATGTTATATGTAAGTGATGAATCACTGAATTCTATTCTAGAAACCAATACTGCACTGTATGATTGCTAATGCACTGTATTCTAGCTAAGTAAAGTTTAAATTAAAAAAAAAAAGTGTGTGTGTGTGTATTTCTCCATATGACCCAGGTACATTTTAAGGGTTGGTCTACTATCATTTACAAAAGGAAATGAATACAAGTGTACTTGGGATTATAAAAAATACATAGGCAATTTCTTATTCTCTACCAGGTATTTGTAACTGCAAATTCAATAGTAGTAACTGTTTCCAAGTGATCATTCAGTGTGCCTGTACACGTTTTGTTTTGTTGTTTTGTTTTGTTTTGTTTAGCAAGGATACAGGTGCCCTAATCACAATATAACTATTATTTGCCTAATTTGAATCTGAACCTTAAAATTAGATTATTCCCCTAAAGACTTGGGATATAAAACTTGGAATATTAGAGATGGTTTTTAATAAAGCAATAATGATCATCTCTTCAGTGAGTACTATGCTTCATTATGTTCAAAGCCCTCTGAATCAAGCAGGGCAAGTGGTAGCACTCTGTCTTTTTAGGTGGAAAAGTGAAGATGTATGAAAGTTTTGTCTATAGTAAAAAAAATTAATGGAATCCCCAGCACTAAAACTCAGATGAGTTTGAAGATGTGTATGTTTTAAATATTTTGTTTATTTATTTGAGAGAGAGACAGAGAAAGCGAACATGAGTAGGGAGAAGATCAGAGGGAGAGGGAGAGCCAGACTCCCTGCTGAGCAGGGAGCCTGATATGGGGCTGGATCCCAGGACCCTGAGATCACTACCTGAGCTAGAGGCACCACTTAACTGACTGGGCCACCCAGGTGCCCTGAGTTTGAAGGTATTTTTAGTGTTTTATTTCTTCTGCCTGATTCTGCTATACCTTACATTTGTGCTAACTTGGTGATGTAAATAACAATACTTTAAAGATAAAATTGGCAATTATTACTATAATTAAAAATAGATACCTACATTTTACCTTATACTCTGCTAAAAAGATGGCATTTTTACCTTAATAAACAAATCTGCTAAAATATTGAGATCAAAGTTATTGATAAATATATTTATCTACTCAATACCTCAACTGGCCAGTGCGGAAACCACAATTAAAGGTCCAAAACTCAATAAATTGCAAACTTTCATATCAGCACACCATTGTTGAAAAAATATTTAGATATTAGCATCAACTTTATGGTAATTGCTTCCACAGATTTAGTTCTATGGAGATCTTCAAGAGAAGCCTTTTACTTATTGAAGAGAAGATAGTCATGACAGTTTGTTTTCTGACATACTTTTTCCTCAATGATAATTGTTGAAAGTCAGCACTATGCTAGTCTCTGTAGAGTATAGAAAAGAAGTAGAAAGCATGATATCTGACATAGAAGAGCATCACTCTAGTTGGGAAAATTAGATAACCCCCAGGGTGCAAAATAAAATGCTACAAAGCAAAAAATCTCTTTAGATTATGTGCTGTAATGAGCAATATTTTTGGATAGTGCAGCCATTGTCCTTGTTTGCACTGAATAGCACGCATTTCCAAAGAATGAACAGTGCATTGCATTATAGTCCAAAAAGAATATACACCTCTAGGTTTTTAGAAGTATACAATGGTCAGTAGTGGAGATTCTGGCAAAATTACCTGGGGCCCAGTCCTGGCTCAGTCACTTGATAACATGAGGTCAAGTTTTCTGAACCTCAATTCCTCATCTATAAAATGTGGGAATCAATAGCACTGAAATCATATAATGTTTGCAAAAATTAAATTAAATGGCATACTCCATAGAAATATCTTAACATAGGGCCTGAGACACAGTATATGTTCAGAGAGGTATTATTACTTCTTATCTGTTATGGATTGAAATAGTCATGTTTCTTTCAATTCCTTCCCATAATTTAGCTCCTTTAAAAATCTGTATTTTGAAATTCTAACCCCCAGTATTTCAGAATATGAATTAATTTGGAAATAAGGTCACTGCAAATACAACTGGTTAAGACAAGGTCATACTGGAGTAGGCAAGCGGGGACAGAATTTCCTGAGCTCTTGCAACTAGGAGTACTTAAAGTCTTGAGTTATAAAGTTTAGTGAGCTTGGCTTGGACAGAACCTGAAGGACTTTGGTAGCACTCTTGGATAGAAAGAAAGGCGAAGGGATCCCTGGGTGGCGCAGCGGTTTGGCGCCTGCCTTTGGCCCAGGGCGCGATCCTGGAGACCCGGGATCGAATCCCACATCAGGCTCCCGGTGCATGGAGCCTGCTTCTCCCTCTGCCTGTGTCTCTGCCTCTCTCTCTCTCTCTCTCTGTGACTATCATAAATAAATTTAAAAAATTTAAAAAAAAAAAGAAAGAAAGGCGAAGAACCTATGGACATACAACATAGAAATGGCCATCTGAAGAGTGCCTGGGGCACACAGTGGGGAGATTATTTCTTCATCTTAGTGTGTGTCCCAGAGAGTCAGCCCTCATGGAAAGATCTGTCAAGGAACTAAGGAACTGACAAGCACAATTTTCACCACCACCCCCATGCCTCAGCCTAAGCACAGAGCCACGTGTAGGACCAGCACAGTGCTAATACTCCCTACCTAGCTTGTTTGCACCAAGGCCCATCCTCTTTGCTCAGATGGAAGAGCCATTGCTAATCCTGCTTGCATCAGCCTTGTGCACAAGCCCCCTCACCTAGAAGACTAGCCCAAATTCATGCCCAAACCATGTCTCTTGATCTGAGAGTTTTTCAGAGACTCAGTAAGGCAGTGGTGAATACAGGTCTCATTTCATAAGCAGAGCAGAGCACACCTTCTTAAATAGAACCATACTGAGGCCAAGGACCAAGCACTGCAAACAACATACAAAGAAAGCCTCTGCAAATGACTGGAATGAAAGACACAGTGGCCAGAACAAAACAGCAGAATACACATGGCACACATTTAAGACACTTCATGAAGCATCAGGCCCTGTGAAACAGGGTACATTACACAGCAGGGAATTACAGGATGATTTCTTTGTAAGGCCTTTGTGATCAAGAACAGAAGATGTAGCTGACGTTCTTACCACCTAGAAACAGGCACGGAGACATAGACAAACTGGGAAGATACAGGAATTCTTCCCAAATGAAAGAACAAGACAAGGCCACAGCCAGACATCTAAGCAAAACAGATAGAAGTAACATGCCTAGTGCAGTATTTAAGGCAATGATCATAGTGATACTCACTGGACTTGAGAAAAAAAATTGCAAGACATTGGTGAGACCCTTAACACAGAGATTAAAAAATAACCAAACAGAAATGAAGAGTACAATAAATGAGATTAGGTGATGGGCACTGAGGGGGGCACTTGATGGGATGACCACTGGATGTCATTCTATATGTTGGCAAATTGAACACCAATAAAAAATAAATTAAAAAAAGAAACATGCCTGTTGGAGTGAACAGCAGGATGGAAGAAGCAGAAGAACAAATTAATGATCTAGAAGACGTAGTAAAGGAAAGTAATCAAGCTGAAGAGGAGAAAAAATATGCAAAACAAAAATAGACTTAGGGAACCCAGTGACTCCATCAAATGTGTTAACATTTTATTATAGGGGTCTCAGAAGAAGAGAGAAGAGGGGTCAAAAATTTTTTGAAAAAAATAATAGCTGAAGACTTCCCTTATCTGGGGTAAGAAACAGATATTCAGATCCAGGAATCACAGAGAACTCCCAACAAAATCAACAAAAACAAGAGAAATAATAATTAATATGGCAAAAAAGTAGGGATAAAAAATTAAAAACAATAAAAAGTCATTAACTTACAAGAAAAAAAACACATGAGCATATCATGGGGTTTTCCATCAGAAACATTGCAAGCTAGAAGAAAATGGTATGATATATTCTAAGCACTCAATGGAGAAATCTGTAGCCAATAATACTAGGTCCAGCAAGGCTATCATTCAGAATAGGAGAGAGAAAATAATTTCCTAGGTAAACAAAACTGAAGGAGTCCATGACCATTAAATTAGACCAGCAAGAAATATTAAAGGAGACACTGAGTGGAAAGGAGATACCCAAACTGACAGTACAGAGTTAGGAAACACAAAAGTGCTAAAAATGTATATATTTTTAAAAATCAGTCAAGGAACTCACAAAATAAAAGGATGTAAAATATGATATCATATACCTAAAATATAGGGAGGAAAAGAGTAAAGAATGGGTTCAAAGTTAAAGAGCTGTCAACTTAATATAGACTGCTATATGCAGAAGAGTTTATATACAAACCTAATAGTAACAATGAACTTAAAAACCCACTAATGTGGAAAAAATAAGCAGAAAGAAATCCAAATATATCACTAAAGAAAACGAGCAAATCGTGAAAGACAAGAAAAGATCAGTGAAAATCTTCATGAAACATCACAAAACAAGTAATAAAATGGCAATAAATACATATGTATCAATAATTATTTTGAATGTGAATGGACTAAATGCTCCAATCAAAAGACAGAAGAAGACAGAATGAATACAAAAATGATCTTTTTATGCTGCCTAAAATTTACTCATTGTAGGCCTAAAAATACCTGCAGATTGCAAGTGATGAATGAAGAAACAGCTGTCATGCAAATGGATGTCAAAAGAAAGCTGGAATAGTAATACTTATATTGGACACAGTAGAGTTTAAGACAAAGATTGTAACAGGTTACAAAGAAGGATACAATATAATAATAAACGGACAGCCCAACAGGAAGACATAACAATTATAAATATTTATGCACCCAAATACATAAAACAATAACAAAGATAAATGAACTAATAGATAAAAATACAATAATAGTAGGGGACTTTAATACCCCCTTTATATCAATAGACAGGTTGTCTAAATGGAAATTTAACAAGGAAAAAATGGCTTTGAATGACATACTAGAAAGGATGGACTTAACAGGTATATTCAGAAAATTCCACTCTAAAAGAGCAGATTACACATTCTTTTCAAGTGCACATAGGGCATTCTCCAGAATAGATTACCCATTAACCACCAAAAAAACCTCAACAAATTCAACAATAGTGCAGTCATACCATGCATCTTTTCTGACCACAACACTATGAAACTAGAAGTCAACAACAAATACCACAAATACATTGAGGATGCATAGCATGCCATAAAATAATGAATGAGTCAACCAGGAACTATAAGAATTTAAAAAGTACATGGATACAAGTGAAAATGAAAACACAAAACCTTTGGGATGCAAAAAAAATGTGGTTTCAAGAGAGAGAGGTTTATAATAATACAGATCTACAAAAAGAAGCAAGGAAAATCTCAAATATATAACCTAACTTTAAACCCAAAGTTGTTAGAAAAAGAACAGCAAACATAACCTAAAACTAGCAAAAGGAAGGAAATAATAAATACTAGAGCAGAAATAAATGATATTGATACTAATAAAAAGGTAGAAGAGATCAATGAAACCAGAAGTTGGGTCTTTGAAAACAATCAATGAAATTGATACTTCTAGACAGACTTATCAAGAACAAAAGAAAAAGTACTCAAATAAATAAAATCACAAATGAGAAAGGAGAAATAACAATAAATACCACAGAAATACAAAAAAAATATGAGAGTATCATGAAAAATAGTATGCCAATAGGGGTACCTGTGTGGCTCAGTGGTTGAATGTCTGCCTTTGGCTCAGGTCATGTTCTGGGGTCCTGAGATCAAGTCGCTGCATCAGGCTCCCCACAGGGAAGCTTATTCTCCTTCTGCTTATGTCTCTGCCTCTCTCTGTGGGTCTCTCTTGAATGAATAAATAAATAAATAAAATATTTTAACAAGAAAGAAAAATGATATGCCAACAAATTGGAAAACATGGAAAAAATGGATCGATTCCCAGAAATCTATAAATGACAAAAACTGAAGCAGGAAGAAAGAGAAAATTTGAACAGACCAATAATTAAAAATGAAATTGAATTAGTAATCAGAAAACTCCCACAAACAAAAGTCCATGACTAGATGGATTCACAGGTGAACTCTAACATTCAAAGATGTGTTAATACCTATTCTCAAAATATTTTTAAAAAGTAGAATAGGAAAGGACACTTCCAAATTCATTCTGTGAAGTCTGTATTATACATGATTCCAAAACCAGATAAAGACAACATATAAAAGAGAACTATAGGTCAATATCTCTGATGAACACAGATGCAAAAATATTCAACAAAGTACTAGCTAACAGAAACCAATAATATATCGAAAAATATCACCTGACACAATCAAGTGGGATTTGTTCCTGGGTTCCAATAGTGATTCAATATTTGCAAATCAATCAATGTGAAATTTCATATCAAAAAGAGAAATAATAAACCATATGAGGATTTAAATAGATGCAGAAATGGCTTTTTTTAAAAAAAGATTTATTTGTTTGTTTACTCATGAGAGACATCAGAGACACAGGCAAAGGGAGAAGCAGGCTCCATGCAGGGACCCCGAAGTGGGACTTGATCCTGGGTCTCCAGGATCAGGCCCTGGGCTAAAGGCGGTGCTAAACCACTGAGCCATCCAGTCTACCCCAGAAATCGCTTTTTTTTTTTTTTTCCCAGAAATCGCTTTGGTAAACTATATCTACTCCTGGTAAATATACTTAATGAAGTAGGTTTAGAGTAAACATGTCTCAACATAATAAGGGCCATTTATGAAAAACCCAGAGTTAACATCATCCTTAACTGGGAAAAAGTAAGAGCTCTCCCCTGATGTCAGGAAAATGGTAAGGACATCCTCTCTTACCACTTCTATTCAACATACTACCAGAAGTCCTGGCCTCAGCAATCAGACAAAAAAAAAATTAAAGCATCTAAAACAGAATGGAGGAATTAAAATTTTCAGTGTTTGCAGATAACATGATACTATATATAGAAAACCTGAAAGACTTCACCAAGAAATTGCTAGAACTGATCAATTCAGTAAGGTTGCTGGGTACAAAATCAACGTGCAGAAGTCTATTGCATTTCTATACACTAGTAATGAAGCAGCAGAAAGAAATTTAGAAATCAATCCCATTTAAGATTGCACTCAAAATATTAAGATTTCCAGGAATAAGCTTAACTAAAAATGTGAAAGACCTGTTCTATGAAAACTGTAAAACACTGATGAAAGAAATTGTATATGACACAAAGAAGTGGAAATAAATTCCATGCTTATGGATTGGAAGAAAAAATATTGTCAAAATGTAAATACCATCGAAAACAATCTACACATTTAATGCAATCATTATCAATATACCAACAGCATTTTTCACAGAGCTAGAATCAACAATCCTAAGATTTACATGGGACCACAAAATATCTTGAATAGCCATAGCAATTTTGAAAAAGCAAATCAAAGCAGGAATCATCACAATTCCAAACTTCAAGTTATATTACAAAGGTGTAGTTATTACAACAGTATGGTACTGGCAAAAAAAAATAGACATGTACATCAATGGAACAGAATAGAAAGCCCAGAAATGAACCTACAACTATATGTTCAATTTTTCTTTGACAAAGCAGAAAATAACATCCAATGGTAAAAAGACTGTGTCCTCAACAAATGGTGTTTGGAGAACTGGACAGCACACACGTGAAAGAATGAAAATGGACCACTTTCTTCCACCATACATAAAAATTAATTAAAAATGGATTAAGGACCTAAATGTGAGATCTAAAAGCATGATGATCCTAAAGAAGAACACAGGCAGTAACTTCTCTGACATTGGCCTTTAGATATGTCTTATGAAGCAAAGGAAACAAAAGCAAAAACCAACTATTGGAATTTCATCAAAATAAAAAACTTCTGCAAAGCGAATGAAATAATCACCAAAACTAAAAAGCAACATAAATAGTGGGAGAAGATATTTGCAAATGAAATATTTAATAAAGTTAGTATCCAAAATATATTAAGAACATATTCAACTCAACACCTCCAAAACAATCCAGCCAAAAAACTGACAGAATATATGAAGAAATATCTTTTCCCAAAGGACCTGCAGATGGCCAACAAACACATAAAAAGACGGGCACTGGGGGTTATTCTGTATGTTGGTAAATTGAACACCAATAAAAAATAAATTAAAAAAAAGATATTCATAATCACTTAGCAACATATATATGAAAATGAAAACTACAATAAGATACTACATCATGTCTGTCAGAATGGCTAAAATCAAAAACACAAGAAGCAACGACTGTTGGCAAGGAAGTGGAATAAAAGAAACCCGTCTCTATCGTTGATGGGAATTCAAACTGTGGCAGACAATGTGGGAAACATGAAGTTTCTGCAAAAAGTTAAAAATAAAACTACTCTGGGATGACTGGGTGGCTTAGTTGTTTAAGAGTCCAACACTTGATTTTGGCTCAGGTCATGATCTCAGGGTCATGGGATCGAGCCCCATATCAGGCTCCACGCTCAGCTGGGACTCTGAGATTCTTTTTTTTTTATTTTATTTTATTTTATTTTAATTTTTTTTTAATTTTTATTTATTTATGATAGTCACACAGAGAGAGAGAGAGAGAAAGAGAGGCAGAGACATAGGCAGAGGGAGAAGCAGGCTCCATGCACTGGGAGCCCGACGTGGGACTTGATCCCGGGTCTCAAGGATCGCGCCCTGGGCCCAAGGCAGGCGCCAAACCGCTGCGCCACCCAGGGATCCCCCTTTCTAAAATAAATGAATAAATCTTAAAAAAAAATAGAACTACCTATGATCCAGGAATCATACTACTGGGCATTTATCCCCCAAATACAAAAGCACTAATTGAAGTGCTATATATACCTATGTGTTCATACAGCTTTTTTTTTTTTATCATATGCAACATATGAAAGCAGCCCAAATTTCCATCTACTGATGAATAAAGAAGTAGGATAGATAGATATAGATATAAATATTGGAATAATGGAATATTATTCAGTCATATAAAACAGTGAAATCTTGCCATTTGCAAGGACATGGAGGCATCCAGAGAGTACAATGTTTTTTTAAGAGTTTATTTGAGAAAGAGAGAATGAGTGGGGGAGAGGCATAGGATGAGGGAGAAATAGACACAACCGCTGAGCAGGGAGCATGATGTGGGGCTTGATCCCAGGACCCCGTGATCATGACCTGAGTCAAAGGCAGATGCTCAACCAACTGAGTTACCCAGGTGCCCCCAGAGAGTACAATGTTAATTGAAATCATTCAGAGAAAGATAATGCCATGTAATTTTACTCATATGTGGAATTTAAGAACCAAATAAAAGAGGGCAAAGGGGAAAAAAGAAACAGAGAAAACAAGCAAGAGACTATTGAGTATGAAAAACTGATGGTTAGTGGAAGGGAGGTAGGTGGGGTATGAGTGAAATAGGTAATTGGGCTTGAAGAGAGCATTTGTCCTGATGAGGAAAGGGTGATGAATAGAATTGTTGAATTGCTATACTATACACCTGAATCTAATATAGCACTTCATGTTAACTAACTAGAATTAAAATAAAAACCTAAAAAAATGCTTAGTCACTAAATTCAAGTGAGATTTATTCTAATATGAGTGGTTTAATATTCACAGGGCAATCAATATTAACAAAAAGAAAAAATAAAAGCCATATGATCATCTCAATAAAGGCAGATAAAAATATGACAAAATATGGTATTTGATCATGAGAAAAATTCTCAGTTAAATGGTTTTAGAGTGAATATACCTCAATATAATAAAATTCCATATATGAAGAACCCATATCCAACACCAGAGTGAATGAAGAAATACCGAGGTTTTTCTTCTACAATTAAGAATAAAACAAAGATGTCCATTCTCACCAATTATATTCCACATATTACTGGAAGTCCTGGCCATAGAATTAGACAAGAGAAAGAAACAAAATGCATCCAATTTGGTAAGGAAGAAGTGAAAATTTCACTATTTGAGATGATATAGTGCTACATATAGAAAATCCTAAAAACTACAGCAAAATTTTTGAAGAAATTTAGTAATGTCCTTATAAATCCGATAAAGCCTCAGGGTAAAAAAATTTATATATATAAATCTGTTGCATTTTTATACACTTATAAACAGAGTAACAGAAAGAAAATCTTTTAAAAATGTCATTTACTGTAGCACCAAAAAAAAAAAAAACCCACTTGAGAATAAATTTAATCATGAAGTTGAAAGGCATACTTTCAAAAATATAAGAAATTGATGAAAGAAATAGAAGAATATGTAAACAAATAAAAAGTTATATCATTCACATGGGTTGGAAGAATTAATATTTTTATATATCTGTGTTACACAAGGCAATCTACAGGTATAAGGCAATCCTTATCAAAATATCAATAACTTTTATAGAACTAAGGTAAAATAATTTTGAAATTTATATGGAAACACAGAAGACCTCAAATAGCCAAAGCAATGTTGAGAAAGAATATATAATAATCCTAGATGTCAAAATATACTATAAAGCTGTTGTAAACAACACATATTTGACTGGCACAAAAATAGACACATAGATCAATGGAATAGTGAGCCCAGAAATAAACTCGCACCTATATGGCCAATTAATCTATGACAAAAGATGCAAGAGGATACAATGGGAAAATTAATCTTTCCAATAAATAGTGATTAGAAAACTGGACAGTTACATGCAAAAGAATAAACTGGACCACATTTTTTACACCATACATAAGAATAAATTCAAAATGGATTGGAGACCTAAAAGTGAGTGTTGAAAACATAAAACTCCTAAAATTTAGGCAGTAATCTCTTGGACATCAACCTTAGCAATGTATTTAAGGATATGTCACTTCAGGCAGGGAAAACAAAGGCAAAAACAAACTATTGGGAATACACCAAAATAAAAAGATTTTGCATAGCAAAGGAAACCATCAAGAAAATGAAAAAATAGCCTAGTTGAATGGGAGAAGATGTTCGAAAATGATTTATCCAATAATAGGTTAATTTCCAAAATACATAAAAATTCATACAATTCAACACCAAAAAACAACCCAATTAAAAATTGAGTAGAATATCTGAATAGACATTTTTCCAAAGAAGACATGCAGATGTTCAACAGACACATGGAAAGATGCTCATAATCACTAATCATCAAGGGAATGTAAATCAAAACCACAATGTTGATATCACCTCACACTGGTCAGAATGGCTAGTATCAAAAAGAGAATTAACACGTGTTGGTGAAGATGTATACAAAAGGGAATCCCATGCACTGTTAATGAAAATGAAAATTCGTGCAACTACTGTGGAAAACAGTATGGAGATTTGTCAGAAAATTAAAAATAAACATATCATATAATCTAGTAATTCCACTACTGGGTATTTCTCTGAGGAAAATCAAAATACTAATTTAAAAAGATATATTCAGGCTTTCACTGCATCTGTATCTTTGGGTAAATCCCCAGCAGTGCAATTGCTAGGTCGTAGGGCAGTTCTATTTTTAACTCTTTGAGGAACTTCCACACAGTTTTCTAGAGTGGCTGTACCAGTTCACCTGCACTGTATAGCAGCAATGTCCACAATAGCCAAACTGTGGAAGGAGCCTTGTTGTCCATCAAAAGATGAATGGATAAAGAAGATGTGGTATATATATACAATGGAATATTACTCAGCCATTAGAAATGAAGAATACCCACCATTTGCTTCAACGTGGATAGAACTGAAGGGTATTATGCTGAGTGATGTAAGTCAATCAGAGAAGGACAAACATATGGTTTCATTTATACAGGGAATATGAAAAACAGTGAAAGGGATTATAGGGGAAAGGAGAGAAAATGAGTGGGAAATATCAAAGAGAATGACAGAACATGAGAGACTCCTAACTCTGGTAAATGAACAGGGGTAGTGGAAGGGGAGGTGGGCGGGGGTATGGAGTGACTGGGTGATGGGCACTGAGGGGAGCACTTGATGGGATAAGCACTGGATGTTATACTATATGTTGGCAAATCGAATTCCAATAAAATATAATATTATATATATATATTCAGCCCTATGTTTATTGCAGCATTATTTACAACAGCAAAGATACAGAAGCAACCTAAGTGTCCACTGGTAGATGAATGAATAAAGAAGCAGTGCTACATATATTCAGTGGAATAATACTCTGCCACATAAAGCATGAAATCTTGCCTTTTGCAACATGGATTATTCAAGAGGGTAATATTTTAAGTGAAATAAATCAAAGACAAATATTATATGATTCACATATATGTGGAATATGAAAGAAAAAACAATTGTACAAACAAAAAACACAATCTTTCAAATACAGAGAACAAACTGGTGGTTACCAAAGGGAAGGTGAATGGGGAGATAGAATAGATAAAGGGGACTGAGAAGTACAAATTTCCAGTTATAAAATAAATAAGTCATAGAGGTGAAAAGTGCTACATGGGAAATATAGTCAATAATATTGTTACAATATTGTATGATCATAGATGGCAACTACACTATCATGGTGAGCATTGTGAAATGTATAAGATTGTTGAATCAGGGATCCCTGGGTGGCGCAGCGGTTTAGCGCCTGCCTTTGGCCCAGGGCGTGATCCTGGAGACCCGGGATCGAATCCCACGTCAGGCTCCTGGTGCATGGAGCCTGCTTCTCCCTCTGCCTATGTCTCTGCCTCTCTCTCTCTCTCTCTCTCTCTCTGTGTGACTATCATAAATAAATAAAAATTTTGAAAAAAAAAGATTGTTGAATCACTATATTGCACACCTGAAACTAATGTAACATTTTATGTTAATTATATTTTTAAAAAATGAACTCCTTAAAAACCAGTTTATTTTTTAAAGGTTTAAAAATACAATTTTAAGATTTTATTTTTTATTTGAGAGAGACAGAAAGAACATGAGCAGTATGGAGAGGCGGGACGAGGGAGAAGCAGACTCCTCACTGAGCAGGGATCCTGACCTGGGGCTCAATCCAGGGACCCCGAGATCATAAACTGAGCCAAAGGCAGATGCCTAACCAACTAAGCCACCCAGGCACCCCCAAAACATATTTATTTTTTTAAATTTAAGCAAATAGCATTATCAATTACATTATACTATTTTTATTTATTTCATAATTTTATAGTTACTTTTAATATGTCTTGAAATTTTTACAATATTCATATAAAAGTTGTAAAAGTAAGAAATTTATGCTTTTTATTTTGTATTCATATTAGTACTAAGGTAGTATGAAAAATCATTTAAATAAATATTAAGTGTCAGTAAAATTGGCTTTTGAAAGGGAGTATTTCTGACGTTTGAGAAGCCTTGTCATCCAAGTTTTATTGTGAAGTCATAGTGTTGTAAGTTATAATCAATTTTACCACTGCCTAGTTGTGTGACCTTGGACAAGTTTCATAACCTCACTCTCAGTTTCCTCATCTGTGAAATAGGAGTAATTAATACTGATCCCATAGGGTTTTCTAAATATTAAATATTATAAGGTACATAAAGCAATATTCATGGCAACTGGTATATTGCAAACATTTTTAAATGTTAATGATTAATAGTTTTTATTCTAAAAAATTCAATATGTCTCACAGTGAACATGGATTTAATTTTTTTTAAATTTTTATTTATTTATGATAGTCACAGAGAGAGAGAGAGAGAGGCAGAGACACAGGCAGAGGGAGAAGCAGGTTCAATGCACCAGGAGCCCGATGTGGGATTTGATCCCGGGTCTCCAGGATCGCGCCCTGGGCCAAAAGCAGGCGCCTAACCACTGCGCCACCCAGGGATCCCAGTGAACATGGATTTAACCTCAAAATCAGTGTCTGCAGATTTGCAGACTACAAATCTCTTGGAGGGGTCCATAGTTGAAAACTACTTGACATTTCCAAAATAGTTGTCATATCCACAACATGGTATCAGAACCAGAGATTAATGAAGAAATTCTTATTGAGTATGATCCTGGCAGTTATATATGATAATTTTTATGCCTGCTCTATAGTGCTGTACTTTGACATTTCCTTGGATTAAAATTTTGTTATAAACACTCTTTGCATTTTGCAAGGTTGTGTATCTTTAAATAATAAACCTATGATTTCTTTTCAAGCAAAATTAAAACTAAATATCTTGAAAATCTCCCTTCTACTACATTTAAAAATGTGGATATAATATATAACCTTCCATATAGGCCCCAAATTGAAAGTAAACTCAAAACCCAGTACAATAACTACAATTTGATACTGCAGCTACTTTGGGGGCAGTTGGTTGGTCTCAATGATTAAAGGGCACAAGTCTCAATGGCCTTGGGTTCACATGAGGTGGATAATTGGAATGAAGATTCCCACTTAAAGCAGAAATCATATGAGGTGTCAAGCTCAGTAAAGACATAAACTATAAAAATTCAATTTACTAGTATAAGAAAAGATAAAAGAGACTTTTTTATTCTCTGCCCCAAGCCATAAATAAAAAAGTATTCCCTAAAATATATATAACAATAGGTCTGCCTTTACCTGCTTTACAGATTTGAATTTAGATAATTTGCAAAGTCCTGACAATAAATTAACATAGAACTGTTCTTAGGCTGATAATACCTATGCATTATTTGGTCAAAGCAATATAAATCTTAATGCTGCAACACTTTCCCACCTGGACAAGATTTCTACAGATAATTGGTTCTTGATGTGTGTTCCAGGGATCAGCAGTATTAACATCACTTGGAATTTGTTATAAATGCACATTCTGGGGCCCCAACCAAAACTTGCTATATCAAATCCTGAGTCAGCATCTAACAGTATGTGTTTTATGGGGACCTCCACATGATTTTTATGCATACTCACATTTGAGAACCACCACTCTAGAACCTTCAATTCCAAGTCGAAAAACTCCATATAAAAATCACCATATAATAATTCAACTCCATCTACCCTACACCAGGATTTGGAACAAACTTAATGTCACACTTCATGAGTTAAAGAATAGGTTTTATTAAGAGAACTTTTATAAACCAGGGAAACTTATGTAAGAGGAGAAAAAGCAATGATCTTGACACTAGAAAGTCAGGGGTCCTTATGATCTAGCATCACATATAAAGGTTTACCAGGACGTGATTATGTTATTCCATAGTGTGGGTCTATGATCCAATAAGAAAGCATAATCCTTTAGTGATTCAGCCATTCTATATAGTGTGAGAAACCAGTCTTGTCAGAGGAAAACTACATGGGCTGCTACAAAGTAGGCAGTCTGGATTTAGACTGTCAGATGTATACAAAAACGTCTTGTAATGCTAGTTGGTCAGAATCTGGAGAACTTGGTGTCAATGGAGTCCCTGTTTGATGAACTGGATTTAGTTGCAAACTCCCTTTCTGGGAAGAGGAGGAAACTCTGTTCCCAGTGAGCTGTTTGTTAAACTAACTCAAAGTGAGCTCCCAGAGTCATTTGTACACAATTCTAGCCCCCTTTTTTCAGGAAAATTGAATTTGAAATGTTTCGAATTCTGACAACTGAATAAACATGATGTCAAGTTTTTCATCCAGATTGATGTTTATTTTATGAAATCAATAACTGTTAAAAATCTAAAATATAGAAAAAATGGGAAAGAAGGAGAAACAGAAAGAGGAGGAAGATAAAGAAGAAATCAAAATAAAATCATTAAACAATGAAAGATCTAGGAAATACTTTATAATAGAAGCTTCTATTTGTACTAATAAGGGAGTTATTATAACAGAAGCCACTGTCAAACAATCCTATCTCTTGTATTGCAATCACTGAAAATTAATGATCTGAATGATAAATCAAAGAAATGTAACTATAGGAGAACACTGAGAACTAAGGAGAAAAAATATGAGAGAGAAGATCAAAAGCATAGAAAAATGAATTAGAAAGCCCAATATACATAAGCACTGAGTTACAGAGGATACACTAGAGAAAATTGAAGAGAAGCAATATTCAAATAAAGTCATAAAATAGTTTATATTTATGTTAAATCCTAGGTATATAAACTATAATGGCTTATAGTTTTCCATAATTAATGAAAAACACAAAGATTCAGAAGCATAAATTAGAATTTAAACTGAGAAAGACAAATAGAACTAAATTCAAGTCTATACAAACCATAAACTTCACATCAAATATAAATCAGGATATCTTAAAATAAATCAGAAATAAAAGGCTGAATACCTTCAAAAAAGAAATAAACAAGAGATTACTCTATAGAAGTAATAGAAAAATGAAACCAATGAAACATTATCAGATTTGAAAGAAAATGTCTACTTAGAATGCTTTTTTAATTGAAGTATAATTGACATCCAATACAATTAGGTTCAGGTGTACATCATAGTGATTTAACATTTTTGTACATTATGAAATGATCTCCTTGATAAGTCTAGTTACCATCTATCAACATATAAAATTATTACAATATTATTGACTTATATTCTCTATGCTGTCCAAGAAATTACTACCTATGCTTTGTTTTAGGAGCTTATGGTTTAATTTCTTACATTTACACTTTTAACCCATTTTGAGTTTATTTTTGTGTGCAATGTAAGAAAGTGGTCCAGTTTCATTCTTTTGCATTTAGCTGTCCAGTTTTCAAAACACCATTTTTTGAAAAGACTGTTTTTCTCCATTGTATATTCTTTCCTCTTTTGTCATAGATTCATTGACCACATTGGTGTGGGTTTATTTCTGGGCTCTTTATCTACTTCCATTGACCTATGTGTCAATGGGATAAATTGAATAAATTAGTCCATTATTTTGATGAATCGATTTATTAGCACCTTAGGAAACAATATTAAAACCTACGAAAATAACATTTAACAAAACATTTTTATTGCGTGATCAATAGTTACTACTTACTGGTAATGAAGAATTGCTAGTCGGTATGTGCAAAGATGAATATGTAACCTGAATATGTTAGTTAAGGATAATGCAAGTTTAGTATTCCTACCATATGCTGTGAGCTTATTCAGCCTCCCATAAGTTTTCTTTAGTTGAACTACAGTAATACTTTCATTTGCCATGATATTGTTGATATTCACTTAATTTAACGTTTTCTTAAGATTTTATTTATTCCTGAGAGGCAGAGAGAAAGACAGACAGACAAACATGAACTTAGGACTTCATTAGAGATTAACTTAAGGAGTTACATCAACAAGATAGCAGAGTAGGAGATACCAACTTTCATCTGCCAACCAAAAGTGAAACAGCTATACAGAAACAAATATAGCAGTAGGAGGGCACAAGAGTCAAACTAATATCTTACAGCAAAATGGTGAAACAAAAAACGGAGAATAATTACAAAAAAATGGAGAAAGCACCTCTGAGGAGATTAGCTTAGCCAAGGCCCTTGGAGATGACTAGAGACAAAGAGCAAGAGTGAGCATTATCAGTATCAGACACACAGCAGGTGTCACCGTGGTTCCCAGTGTCCTCTGTGGAGAACCTGGGCAATCTTTACCACTGAGAAGCTCTGCCACTCTGAGAGCCACAGACTCTCTGCAATTTCTGCAGTGGAGAACCCTGCAGTTTTCATCAGCATTGAACCAAGCAGCTTGTTCCACAGAGGACACCAGCAGCTATTGCCACTGACATCACCACCAGGCAGCATCACCATGGACTTGCTAGGTTGTTTTGTTTCACTAAGACCAGGGCTGCCAACCACCCTCTCCCCCATAAACCTCTGTATATTTCAGATCACAGAGCCTTAAATTATCACTGTACACCAGCATCTCAGATACCAAAAGAACTGCCAGTGCAAGTTAGCTAATGGTCTAGGCTCTGGATCTACAATTGCTGCATGAGTGCATGTGCTCTAGTATCTGGTTCTATGGCTATTCCACAGGCACTTGCACACCCAGACATCAGTGTAACCTCTACTATGAAGACATGCACAACCTGGATGTGGTGCAAAAAGGATCTCCTCAGACATGGCATATTCCATATGAAAATAATAGATCAGGAATTCCGCAAAAGGCTCGATCACTAACTAGCTCAATAATCCTTAAGGTTGCCATAGACATCTGCAGCCTTGGCCTCTGTGGGCCCCAGTAATCCAGCTGATGCTAAACTCAGTTCACATAGGTGTATGGAGACCATGTTACTGGACTTTCCTGGAGATAGAGCCCCACTCTATTGACATGCTCATGCCCATCCAGAAATGAGAGTATTTCTGCACCAAAACCAGTCTTTAAAGTCTTGTAGAGGTGGCTGTTCCATCAAATGTTCACACATCAATACAAGGCTGCACAAAACATGGCAATCAAAGAAACATGATCTCACCAAAGAAAAACTATAAGTTTCCAGTAACCAATCTCAAGGGAAAGCAGGTCTACTAGTTGCCAGAAAATTCAAAATAATTGTTACCAAGAAGTTCAATGAGTTACAAGAAAACATAGATAGGCAAGTCAATAAAATTAGGAAAGTAATACACAAACAAAACTTGAAGTTTAGTAGAGAGATATAAATCATTAAAATCAGCCAAACAAAAATTTTTGAGCTGAGACATACAATGAACACATTTTAAAAAAATGTAATAACATTAATATAAAACTTGAACAAGCAAAAGAAAGAATCAGTGAACTCAAAGACAGGTCATTTTATTTATTAGTTTTATATTTATTTATTTATTTATTTATTTATTTATTTATTCATTCATTCATTCATTCATGAAAGACACACACAGAGAGAAGAAGAGACATACACTGCGAGAGAAGCAGGCTCCCAGCAGGGAGCCTGATGAGGGACTCAATCTCAGGACCCCGGGATCATGACCTGAGTCAAAAGCAGATGCTTAACCACTGAGCCACCCAAGTATCCCTAAGACAAGCCATTTTAAATTACCCAGTTTAAGAAGGAAATAAAATTTCAAAAAAAATAATGAAAAAAGTGAAAAAGTGAGAAAACTTATTTGAATTATATGTCACCATCAAGCGAAATAATACTGGTATTATGGAAGTCCCAGAAGAATTAAGAGAGAAGGGAGAAAAAGATTGTGGAAAAAATAATAACTGGGATCTTCCAGGATCTGCAATTAGATATGCATATCAAGGCACATGAAGCTCATAGGTCCCCATGCAGTCCATCCCAAAGAAGTATTCACCAGGATGTATTATAAGCCTGTGAAAAATCAAATACAAAGAATTTTGAAAGTAGCAACAGAAAAACAAAAAGGTTTTTCTAAACATGGGAACTACTATATGGCTATCAATAAACTTAGTCGAAAACTAGAAGGCCAGGAGAGAATGGGAAAATACATTCTAAGTACTGAAAGGACAAAAAATAAAAAATAAAAATAATTAAAATTAAAGAAAAAAACAAGAGGAAGAATACTTTATTAAGCAAGCTGTCCTTCAGAAATGAAGGAGAGGTAAAGACTAGCCTAGACAAACAAAATTTGACAGGGTTCATCACAATTGAACCTGCCTTACAATAAATGCTGAAATAAGTCATTCATGTTAAAATGAAAGGACACTATTTAGAAACATGGAAACATATGAAAAGATAAAACTCACACACAAAGTTTAGTATATATTCAAATTCAGAATATTCCATTACTATGATCCTAATGTGTAAGTCATTCCAGTATAAAGGATAAAAGACAACAGTATTAAAAATAACTATACCTACAATAATTTTTGATGGATGCAAAGTATTAAAAAGATGCAATAACATGAAAAACACATCCACAATAGCCAAACTGTGGAAGGAGCCTCGGTGTCCGTCGAAAGATGAATGGATAAAGAAGCCGTGGTATATGTATACAATGGAATATTACTCAGCCATTAGAAACGACAAATACCCACCATTTGCTTCAACATTGATGGAGCTGAAGGGTATTATGCTGAGTGAAGTAAGTCAATCAGAGAAGGACAAAAATTATATGGTCTCATTCATTTGGGGAATATAAAACCTAACCAAAGAGGCAAAGGATCTATACCCTAAAAACTATAGAACACTTCTGAAGGAAATTGAGGAAGACACAAAGAGATGGAAAAATATTCCATGCTCATGGATTGGAAGAATTAATATTGTGAAAATATCAATGTTACCCAGGGCAATATACATGTTTAATGCAATCCCTATCAAAATCCCATGGACTTTCTTCAGAGAATTAGAACAAATTATTATAAGATGTGTATGGAATCAGAAAAGACCCCGAATAGCCAGGGGAATTTTAAAAAAGAAAACCATAGGTGGTGGCATCACAATGCCAGATTTCAGGTTGTACTACAAAGCTGTGGTCATCAAGACAGTGTGGTACTGGCACAAAAACAGACACATAGATCAATGGAACAGAATAGAGAACCCAGAAGTGGACCCTCAACTTTAAGATCAACTGATATTCGATAAAGGAGGAAAGACTATCCATTGGAAGAAAGACAGTCTCTTCAATAAATGGTGCTGGGAAAATTGGACATCCACATGCAGAAGAATGAAACTAGACCACTCTCTTTCACCATACACAAAGATAAACTCAAAAGGGATGAAAGATCCAAATGTGAGACAAGATTCCATCAAAATCCTAGAGGAGAACACAGGCAATACCCTTTTTGAACATGGCCACAGTAACTTCTTGCAAGATACATCCACGAAGGCAAAAGAAACAAAAGCAAAAATGAACTATTGGGACTTCATCAAGATAAGAAGCTTTTGCACAGCAAAGGATACAGTCAACAAAACTCAAAGACAACCTACAGAATGGGAGAAGATATTTGCAAATGACGGATCAGATAAAGGGCTAGTTTCCAAGATCTATAAAGAACTTATTAAACTCAACACCAAGGAAACAAACAATCCAATCATGAAATGGGCAAAAGACATGAAGAGAAATCTTACAAAGGAAGACATAGACATGGCCACCATGCACATGAGAAAATGCTCTGCATCACTTGCCATCAGGGAAATACAAATCAAAACCACAATGAGATACCACCTCACACCAGTGAGAATGGGGAAAATTAAGAAGGCAGGAAACCACAAATGTTGGAGAGGATGTGGAGAAAGGGAATCCTCTTACACTGTTGGTGGGAATGTGAACTGGTGCAGCCACTCTGGAAAACTGTGTGGAGGTTCCTCAAAGAGTTAAAAATAGGCCTGCCCACAGACCCAGCAATTGCACTGTTGGGGATTTACCCCAAAGATACAGATGCAATGAAACGCCGGGACACCTGTACCCCGATGTTTCTAGCAGCAATGGCCACAATAGCCAAACTGTGGAAGGAGCCTCGGTGTCCATCGAAAGATGAGTGGATAAAGAAGATGTGGTTTATGTACACAATGGAATATTACTCAGTCATTAGAAGTGACAAATACCCACCATTTGCTTCAATGTGGATGGAGCTGGAGGGTATTATGCTGATTGAAGTAAGTCAATCGGAGAAGGACAAAAATTATATGTTCTCATTCATTCGGGGAATATAAATAATAGTGAAAGGGAATATAAGGGAAGGGAGAAGAAATGTGTGGGGAGGAGGGCGGGGTGTTTGTGTGTGTGTGAATATTATTGTACATCATTAGTGTGAATGTAAAATAATGAAGCTGGTATAGAAACATTTTTTGTGGTTTCTCAAAATGCTACACAGAATATTATATGAACCAGCAAGTCCACTGCTAGATATATAACCAAAAGCAGTGAAAACTGTGACTGAAACAGATATTTACATACCAATTTTTATTGTAGCCTGTCTTACAATATTCAACAACCTAAGTATCATTAAATAGGTAAACAAAATTATATATATATCCCATGGAAATTTATTCAGCCATAGAAAAGAATGAAGTTCTAATAATGCTACAATATGATTGAACCTTGAATACATTATGGTAGGTGAAATAAACTAGGCATAAAAGATGAATATTGCATGATTCCACTTACATGAAATATTTAAAATACACAAATTTATAAAGACAGAATATAGATTAGGGTTTACCAGGGGCACCAGAGAATGGGAAATAAGAGCTATTGTTTAGTGGTTCAGAGTGACTGGAGTGGTGAAAAAATGTTGGAACTAGGTAGTGCTGATGATTGTAGAACATTGTAAATGTAACCAATGCTATTTAATTTTATATTTTAAATTATTAAAATGGGAAACTAAGTTATATATTATTTTATGACAAAAACCTTTAAAATTTGCACTTTACTCAATTGTTATTATTTAGTTTTAAGAAATAAATAAGTCTAGTTAGAATCGCTTGCAGAACATGGTGATGTAGGAAGACTCTAAGGTTACAGTGTTCCACATTTACAATTAGGTATCATTCACATCTAAGTCAATAAACCAGAAAGCAATCTGGAGACTGGTAGGACAAACTCCACAGCTTAATGTAGATAAGAAGCCACATCTAAGAGTTTCAGAAATGCAGAAGCTGTGGTTTGGAGCTTCCACCAAGAGGGAGAGAGCTATGGTTCCAGACAGGTGACAACACAAGGGAGCCCACACAAGGAAAACAAATCCTCATAACATCTGGCCTTGAAAATCAGAGAGACTGAATTCCATGAGTTTGTATAACCAGTGGGACTTGGAGCTTGGAGCATTAAAAGTCAATTGACTCAGCACTGGGTGAACCTGGAAAGCAAGTGATAGTGGGGTCCCTGCCCTTAAAGAGACAGGCAGCCCTAGGAGAGCTAACAGAAGTAGCAACTTGCACAATGGAAGGAAGATCTGTTTATACTGTCTTCAGAGCGTGTTGGGTGACTTATTTGGGAACAAAAGGGACTGCCTGGATCATACTAACCCCCCAAAGAGAGTAAGCATAGCACAAAATAGTCAGTCAGTGTGGAAGTTTGGGATGAAAGGAAAAGTTATTCAGACACAATAGGAGGATACAAGTAACATACTAGGTTATAGGAAACCCCCATAGAGTGTCAGGTTCTGGTGAACAAGAGACACAGCACTTCAGGGTATTACACTACCTCTTCATAAAGCCATTACTTTCAAGAGAGGAAGAGACCGCTGACTTCCCTAACACAGAGAAACTGACACAGAGAGGTAGACAAAATGAGGAGACAGAGTATTTTGTTCCAAAAGAAAGAATATGACAAAATCAAAGATCTAAGTGAAACAGAAATAGCATGCCTGATAGAGAATTTAAAAATAATGATCATGAAAACACTCACAGTACTTGAGGAGTCTCCTCAGTGAGACCCTTAACAAAGAGATAAAAATAACATATCACAGATCAAGTACTCAATAAATGAAATTAAATGTATAATAGATGGGATAAATGGTAGGCTATAGGAAGAAGAAGAATGTATCAGTTACCTGCAGGATAGACTATTGGAAAGCAACTGAGAGACAGACAAGCAAAAGCAGCATAATGGGAATGACAAAGAATTCAGTGATTCTACTTAACATAATATTTGCATTATGGGGATTCCAGAAGAAGGGAGTAAAATACGTGTAAAAAATATGTCTGATGATATAATAGCTGAAAACTTCCCAAATCTAGGGAGGGAAATAGAGATCCCAATTCAGGATGCAGAGGTCCCCCAATAAATTCAACCCAAGGATGTCCACACTGGGACACATAGTAAATAAAATTTCAAAACAAGTAACAATGAAGAAAGAATTTTCAAGATTGCAAGGAAAAAGAAGATAGTGACACAAAAAGGAAACTCCATAAAATTATAAGCAGATTTTCATTGGAAACCTTACATGCTAGAAGGCAGTGGCAGTATATATTCACAACGCTGAAAGGAAAAAATCTGCAGGAAATAATAGTTTATCAAGCAAGGCTATTATTCAGAATAGGAGAGATAAAAAGTTTCTCAAACAAAAAATGAAAGGAGCTCATGAAAACTAAAACGGCCCTATAAGAAATATTAAGAAGGACACTTTGAGTGGAAGGGAAAGACCATAAGTGAGAGTAGAAAAAGAAAAAAAATAGTAAAAATAAATATATCTGTAAAAATTAGACAAGGGATGCATAAAACAAAAGGATATATAATATGATACCAAATATGTAAAATGTGGAGAGGAATAAAGAATGAGATCAAAATTAGGTGACCATCAGCTTAATATATACTGCTATATGCAGAAGATGTTATATACAAACCAAATGATAACCACAAATCAAAATATGATAATAGATACAAAAAATAAAGAGTAAAGAATCCAAGTATATTGCAAAAGAAAACCAACAAAACATGAAAGAAAGATTAGGAATCTGAAAAAAAAGAAAACCAACAAAACCTTAAAGCTAAAGAATCTGAATTGAAGCTCCAAAGAAGCACAAAGCATGTAACAAAATGACAATAAATGCATATCAACCAATAATTATGTTGAATTGAGACGCTTGGGTGTCTCAGTGGTTCAGCATCTGCCTTTGGCTCAGGGCATGATCCCGGAGTCCCAGGAACAAGTCCCACACCAGGCTTCCTGAATGGAGCCTGCTTCCTCCTCTGTCTGTGTCTCTCCCTCTCTCTCTGTGTGTCTCTCATGAATAAATAAATAAAACCTTAAAATAATAATAATAATAATAATAATAATAATATTGAATTGAAGAGACTAAATGCTCCAATCAGTAGACATAATGTGTCACACTGGACCAGATGAACTTAACAGATAAATTCAGAGCAATCCATCCTAAAACAGAAGAATACACATTCCTTTCAATGGCACTTGGAACATTCTTTAGAATAGATCACATATTAGGTCACAAAACAGGCCTTAACAAATACAAAAATATAAAAGTCATACTTGCACCTTGTCTAACACAATACTATGAAGCTAGACATCAAAAACAAAGAAATATCTGGAAAGACCACAAATAAAAGGAGGTTAAATGACATGCTACTAAACAATGAATGGATCAACCAGAAAATCAAAGAAGAAATTTAAAAATATATAGAAATAAATTAAAATGAAAACACAATGATCCAAGACCTTTGGGAAGCAGCAAAAGTGGTCCTAAGAGGGAAAAATATAGCAATACAGGCTTACATAAATGAGCAAAAAAAAAAAATCTCAAATAACCAACCTAACCTTGAAACTAAAGGAGATAGGAAAAGAACATCAAATAAAGTCTAAAGCCAAGAGAAAGAAGGATATAATAAAGATTAGACCAGAGGGGTCTCTGGATGGGACAGACAGTTAAGTATCTGACTCCTGGTTTTGGCTCAGGTCCTGATCTCAGGTCCTCAGTTCGAGCCCGATGTCAGGCTCTAAGCTCAGAGAGGAGCTTGCTAAACTTTGTCTCTCTCTCTCTCTCCCTCTGCCCCTCCCTGCTCTTGCTCTTTCTTTCATAAATAAATAAATAAATAAATAAATAAATAAATAAATAAATCTATCTTTAAAACAATAAAAATTAGAGCATAAAAAGGATATAGAAATGAAAAAAATTATAGAACAGAGCAATGAAACCAGGAGCTGATTTTGAAAAAATCAATAACACTGATAAGCCCTATCAAAAAAGAAAAGAGTATGAACCCAAATAAATTCACAAATGAGAGAGTAGAAGTAACAACACCATAGAGACAAAAACAATTATAAAATAATATTATGGAAAACTGTATGCCAATGAGTTGGACAACCTGGAAGAAATGGGTAAATCCCTAGAAACATATAAACTACTAAAATGGAAATAGGAAGAAATATACAACTTGAACAGACTGATAAGCAGCAAACAAATTGAACCAGTAATCAAAAAACTCCCAACAAACAAAAGTCCAGAGGCAGATGACTTCATGGGGAGAATTCAACCAAATATTTATTTGTTTGTTTGTTTGTTTTTAATTTCCTTTTTTTTAATTGGAGTTCAATTTGCCAACATATAACACCCAGTGCTCATCCCAAACATTTAAAGAAGAGTTAATGTCTATTCTTCTCGACTTGTTCCAAAACATAGACAAAGGAAAGGAAAGTTCCTAATTTATTCTATGAGGCCAGCATTACCCTGACACCAGAGCTAGATAAAGACTTCACTAAAAAAGAGAACCACAGGGCACTATCCGTGATGAATATGGACACAAAAATTCTCAATAAAATACTAGCAAACCAAATTCAATGATACATTAAAAAAATCATTCACAATGATCAAGTGTGATTTATTTTGGGGTTTCAAGGATGGTTCAATATTTGCAAATTAAGCAACGTGATAAAAAATCACATTACTAAAAGAAAGGATAAGAACCATATGATCATTTCAATAGATACAGAAAAGGCATTTGATAAATAAAGTACAACATCCATTCATGATAAAGAACCTAAACAAAGTAGGTTTAGAGGGAACATACCTCAATATAATAAAGTCCATATGCAAAAACCCACAGCTAACATTATACTCAATGGCGAAATTTGAGATTTTCCTCTAAGATCAGGAACAAGACTGTCCACTCTCACCACTTTTATACAACATAGTAATGGAAAACTTAGCCACAGCAATCAGAAGAAAAGGAAAAGGCATCCAAATTGCTAAGAAGTAAAACTCACTATTTTCAGATGACACATACTATATATAGAAAATCCTAGGGGACCTAGTAGGCTTAGTCGGTTAACTGACTCTTGATTTCAGCTCACGTCACAATCTTGGGGTCCTGGGATCCAGTCCCACATCAGGGTCTATACTCAGTGGGGGTTTGTCTTGTCCCTCTGCCCCTCCCCCCACTCATGCTGTCTCTTTCTCTCAAGTAAATAGTTAAAATCTTTTTAAAAAAGGAAGAAAACCCTAAAGACTGAAAAACCTACCAGAATTGATAAATGAATTTACTAAAGTCACAGAATACGAAGTCAATATACTGAAAACTAGAGGAGGAGCAAGATGGCGGAAGAGTAGGGTCCCCAAATCACCTGTCTCCACCAAATTACCTAGAAAACCTTCCAATCATCCTGAAAATCTATGAATTCGGCCTGAGAATTAAAGAGAGACCAGCTGGAATGCTACAGTGAGAAGAGTTCGCGCTTCTATCAAGGTAGGAAGACGGGGAAAAAGAAGTAAAGAAACAAAGGCCTCCAAGGGGGAGGAGCCCCGCGAGGAGCCGGGCTGAGGCCGGGGCGAGGGTCCCCAGGACAGGAGAGCCCCGTCCCGGAGAAGCAGGAGCTGCACCGACCTTCCCGGGCGGAAAGGGGCTCCCAGGGAGTTAGAGCAGGACCCAGAAGGGCGAGGATGCCCTCGGGCTCCCGGGGACAGTAACAGAGCAACTGCGCGCCCAGGAGAGTGCGCCGAGCTCCCTAAGGGCTGCAGCGCTCACGGCGGGACCCGGCGGGACCCGGAGCAGCTCGGAGGGGCTCGGGCGGCGGCTCCGCGGAGGGGGCTGCGTGGCCCCGGGAGCAGCTCGGAGGGGCTCGGGCAGAGGAAGAGGCTCCGTGCGGAGGGGGCTGCGCGGTTCCAGGAGCAGCTCGGAAGGGCTTGGGCGGCAGCTCCACGGAGGGGGTTGCGCGGCCCGGGAGCGCGAATCCACCAGCGCAGGCCGGGAGCACAGGGCGCCGGGACACAGCCCAGGATCCGGCCTCCCCCCGGGACAGGCAGAGGCCGGGAGGGCCCAGGACAGCGAGGACGCTCCTGCCCCAGCTGAGCACATCAGCGGCCCCGCCCCGGAGCCTCCAGGCCCTGCAGACGGAGTTCCTGCCGGAGCTGAATCCAGGTTTCCAGAGCTGCCCCGCCACTGGGGCTGTTCCTCCTGCGGCCTCACGGGGTAAACAACCCCCACTGAGCCCTGCACCAGGCAGGGG
The DNA here is from genome assembly GCF_048164855.1 of Canis lupus baileyi. Taxonomy (NCBI): domain Eukaryota; kingdom Metazoa; phylum Chordata; class Mammalia; order Carnivora; family Canidae; genus Canis; species Canis lupus. The sequence goes on from NC_132876.1 coordinate 59,882,063, forward strand.
CACAGCAGCCCCCCCAACTGCTAACACCTGAAAACCAGCACAACAGGCCCCTCCCCCAGAACACCAGCTAGACTGACAACTTCCAGGAGAAGCCAAGGGACTTAAAGAACACAGAATCAGAAGATACTCCCCGGTGGTTCTTTTTTTGTTTGTTTGTTTTTGTTTTTGTTTTGTTTTGCTTTTTGATTTGTGTACTTCCCCCACCCCCTTTTTTTTCTCCTTTCTTTTTCTTTCTTTTTCTTCTTTTTTTTTCGTTTTTTTTTCTTCCCTTTTTTTCTCTTTCTCTTTCCTTTCCTTCTTTCTCTCCTCTCTTTTTCTCTTTTTCCCAATAAAACTTGCTTTTGGCCACTCTGCACTGAGCAAAATGACTAGAAGGAAAACCTCACCTCAAAAGAAAGAATCAGAAACAGTCCTCTCTCCCACAGAGTTACAAAATCTGGATTACAATTCAATGTCAGAAAGCCAATTCAGAAGCACTATTATACAGCTACTGGTGGCTCTAGAAAAAAGTATAAAGGACTCAAGAGACTTCATGACTGCAGAATTTAGAGCTAATCAGGCAGAAATTAAAAATCAATTGAATGAGATGCAATCCAAACTAGAAGTCCTAACGACGAGGGTTAAGGAGGTGGAAGAACGAGTGAGTGACATAGAAGACAAGTTGATAGCAAAGAGGGAAACTGAGGAAAAAAGAGACAAACAATTAAAAGACCATGAGGATAGATTAAGGGAAATAAACGACAGCCTGAGAAAGAAAAACCTACGTTTAATTGGGGTCCCCGAGGGCGCCGAAAGGGACAGAGGGCCAGAATATGTATTTGAACAAATTCTAGCTGAAAACTTTCCTAATCTGGGAAGGGAAACAGGCATTCAGATCCAGGAAATAGAGAGATCCCCCCATAAAATCAATAAAAACCGTTCAACACCTCGACATTTAATAGTGAAGCTTGCAAATTCCAAAGATAAAGAGAAGATCCTTAAAGCAGCAAGAGACAAGAAATCCCTGACTTTTATGGGGAGGAGTATTAGGGTAACAGCAGACCTCTCCACAGAGACCTGGCAGGCCAGAAAGGGCTGGCAGGATATATTCAGGGTCCTAAATGAAAAGAACATGCAACCAAGAATACTTTATCCAGCAAGGCTCTCATTCAAAATGGAAGGAGAGATAAAGAGCTTCCAAGACAGGCAGCAACTAAAAGAATATGTGACCTCCAAACCAGCTCTGCAAGAAATTTTAAGGGGGACTCTTAAAATTCCCCTTTAAGAAGAAGTTCAGTGGAACAGTCCACAAAAACAAGGACTGAATAGATATCATGGTGACACTAAACTCATATTTCTCAATAGTAACTCTGAATGTGAACGGGCTTAATGACCCCATCAAAAGGCGCAGGGTTTCAGACTGGATAAAAAAGCAGGACCCATCTATTTGCTGTCTACAAGAGACTCATTTTAGACAGAAGGACACCTACAGCCTGAAAATAAAAGGTTGGAGAACCATTTACCATTCGAATGGTCCTCAAAAGAAAGCAGGGGTAGCCATCCTTATATCAGATAAACTAAAATTTACCCCAAAGACTGTAGTGAGAGATGAAGAGGGACACTATATCATACTTAAAGGATCTATTCAACAAGAGGACTTAACAATCCTCAATATATATGCCCCGAATGTGGGAGCTGCCAAATATATAAATCAATTATTAACCAAAGTGAAGAAATACTTAGATAATAATACACTTATACTTGGTGACTTCAATCTAGCTCTTTCTATACTCGATAGGTCTTCTAAGCACAACATCTCCAAAGAAACGAGAGCTTTAAATGATACACTGGACCAGATGGATTTCACAGATATCTACAGAACTTTACATCCAAACTCAACTGAATACACATTCTTCTCAAGCGCACATGGAACTTTCTCCAGAATAGACCACATATTGGGTCACAAATCGGGTCTGAACCGATACCAAAAGATTGGGATTGTCCCCTGCATATTCTCAGACCATAATGCCTTGAAATTAGAACTAAATCACAACAAGAAGTTTGGAAGGACCTCAAACACATGGAGGTTAAGGACCATCCTGCTAAAAGATAAAAGGGTCAACCAGGAAATTAAGGAAGAATTAAAAAAATTCATGGAAACTAATGAGAATGAAGATACAACCATTCAAAATCTTTGGGATGCAGCAAAAGCAGTCCTAAGGGGGAAATACATCGCAATACAAGCATCCATTCAAAAACTGGAAAGAACTCAAATACAAAAGCTAACCTTACACATAAAGGAGCTAGAGAAAAAACAGCAAATAGATCCTACACCCAAGAGAAGAAGGGAGTTAATAAAGATTCGAGCAGAACTCAACGAAATCGAGACCAGAAGAACTGTGGAACAGATCAACAGAACCAGGAGTTGGTTCTTTGAAAGAATTAATAAGATAGATAAACCATTAGCCAGCCTTATTAAAAAGAAGAGAGAGAAGACTCAAATTAATAAAACCATGAATGAGAAAGGAGAGATCACTACCAACACCAAGGAAATACAAACGATTTTAAAAACATATTATGAACAGCTATACGCCAATAAATTAGGCAATCTAGAAGAAATGGACGCATTCCTGGAAAGCCACAAACTACCAAAACTGGAACAGGAAGAAATAGAAAACCTGAACAGGCCAATAACCAGGGAGGAAATTGAAGCAGTCATCAAAAACCTCCCAAGACACAAGAGTCCAGGGCCAGATGGCTTCCCAGGGGAATTTTATCAAACGTTTAAAGAAGAAATCATACCTATTCTCCTAAAGCTGTTTGGAAAGATAGAAAGAGATGGAGTACTTCCAAATTCGTTCTATGAGGCCAGCATCACCTTAATTCCAAAACCAGAGAAAGACCCCACCAAAAAGGAGAATTACAGACCAATATCCCTGATGAACATGGATGCAAAAATTCTCAACAAGATACTGGCCAATAGGATCCAACAGTACATTAAAAAAATTATTCACCATGACCAAGTAGGATTTATCCCTGGGACACAAGGCTGGTTCAACACCCGTAAAACAATCAATGTGATTCATCATATCAGCAAGAGAAAAACCAAGAACCATATGATCCTCTCATTAGATGCAGAGAAAGCATTTGACAAAATACAGCATCCATTCCTGATCAAAACTCTTCAGAGTGTAGGGATAGAGGGAACATTCCTCGACATCTTAAAAGCCATCTATGAAAAGCCCACAGGAAATATCATTCTCAATGGGGAAGCACTGGGAGCCTTTCCCCTAAGATCAGGAACAAGACAGGGATGTCCACTCTCACCACTGCTGTTCAACATAGTACTGGAAGTCCTAGCCTCAGCAATCAGACAACAAAGGACATTAAAGGCATTCAAATTGGCAAAGAAGAAGTCAAACTCTCCCTCTTCGCCGATGACATGATACTCTACATAGAAAACCCAAAAGTCTCCACCCCAAGATTGCTAGAACTCATACAGCAATTTGGTAGCGTGGCAGGATACAAAATCAATGCCCAGAAGTCAGTGGCATTTCTATACACTAACAATGAGACTGAAGAAAGAGAAATTAAGGAGTCAATCCCATTTACAATTGCACCCAAAAGCATAAGATACCTAGGAATAAACCTCACCAAAGATGTAAAGGATCTATACCCTCAAAACTATAGAACACTTCTGAAAGAAATTGAGGAAGACACAAAGAGATGGAAAAATATTCCATGCTCATGGATTGGCAGAATTAATATTGTGAAAATGTCAATGTTACCCAGGGCAATATACACGTTTAATGCAATCCCTATCAAAATACCATGGACTTTCTTCAGAGAGTTAGAACAAATTATTTTAAGATTTGTGTGGAATCAGAAAAGACCCCGAATAGCCAGGGGAATTTTAAAAAAGAAAACCATAGGTGGTGGCATCACAATGCCAGATTTCAGGTTGTACTACAAAGCTGTGGTCATGAAGACAGTGTGGTACTGGCACAAAAACAGACACATAGATCAATGGAACAGAATAGAGAATCCAGAAGTGGACCCTGAACTTTATGGGCAACTAATATTCGATAAAGGAGGAAAGACTATCCATTGGAAGAAAGACAGTCTCTTCAATAAATGGTGCTGGGAAAATTGGACATCCACATGCAGAAGAATGAAACTAGACCACTCTCTTTCACCATACACAAAGATAAACTCAAAATGGATGAAAGATCTAAATGTGAGACAAGATTCCATCAAAATCCTAGAGAAGAACACAGGCAACACCCTTTTTGAACTCGGCCATAGTAACTTCTTACAAGATACATCCACGAAGGCAAAAGAAACAAAAGCAAAAATGAACTATTGGGACTTCATCAAGATAAGAAGCTTTTGCACAGCAAAGGATACAGTCAACAAAACTCAAAGACAACCTACAGAATGGGAGAAGATATTTGCAAATGACATATCAGATAAAGGGCTAGTTTCCAAGATCTATAAAGAACTTATTAAACTCAACACCAAAGAAACAAACAATCCAATCATGAAATGGGCAAAAGACATGAACAGAAATCTCACAGAGGAAGACATAGACATGGCCAACATGCACATGAGAAAATGCTCTGCATCACTTGCCATCAGGGAAATACAAATCAAAACCACAATGAGATACCACCTCACACCAGTGAGAATGGGGAAAATTAACAAGGCAGGAAACAACAAATGTTGGAGAGGATGTGGAGAAAAGGGAACCCTCATACACTGTTGGTGGGAATGTGAACTGGTGCAGCCACTCTGGAAAACTGTGTGGAGGTTCCTCAAACAGTTAAAAATAGACCTGCCCTATGACCCAGCAATTGCACTGCTGGGGATTTACCCCAAAGATACAGATGCAGTGAAACGCCGGGACACCTGCACCCCGATGTTTATAGCAGCAATGGCCACGATAGCCAAACTGTGGAAGGAGCCTCAGTGTCCAACGAAAGATGAATGGATAAAGAAGATGTGGTTTATGTATACAATGGAATATTACTCAGCTATTAGATATGACAAATACCCACCATTTGCTTCAACGTGGATGGAACTGGAGGGTATTATGCTGAGTGAAGTAAGCCAGTCGGAGAAGGACAAACATTATATGTTCTCATTCATTTGGGGAATATAAATAATAGTGAAAGGGAATATAAGGGAAGGGGGAAGAAATGTGTGAGAAATATCAGAAAGGGAGACAGAACGTAAAGACTGCTAACTCTGGGAAACGAACTAGGGGTGTTGGAAGGGGAGGAGGGCGGGGGGTGGGAGTGATTGTGTGACGGGCACTGGGGGTTATTCTGTATGTTAGTAAATTGAACACCAATAAAAAAATAAATAAAAATAAATAATTAAAAAAATAATAAAAAGTTTGGAAAAGAAAAAAAAATATACTGAAAACTATTGTATTTCTATACACAAAAAAATGAAGTAGCAGAAAGAGAAATTAAGAAAATAATACCGTTTGTAAGCATAAAAAATACAATAGCTAATAATAAACTTAAAAAGGTGAAAGACTCATCCTCCAAAAACTATAAAACACTGATTAAAAAGATGAGGATGACAGAAATGACAGATATTCCATGCCCATGGATTGGAAATACCAATATTGTTATAATGCCCATACAGTACAAAGCAATCCACACATTCAATGCAGTCCTTATCAAAATACCAACAACATTTTTTACAGAACTAGGACAAATAATCCTAACATTTTTCTGGAACCACAAAAGATCCTGAGTAACAAAAGTGATCTTGAGAAAGAAGTATAAAGGTAGAGACATCATGATCCTAGATTTCAAGATATATTCCAAGGCTGTAGCAATCAAAACAATATGGTACTGGAACAAATATAAATACAGAGATCAATAGATCAGAATAGAAACCCAGAAATAAACCTACAACTATCTTGTCAATCTTCAACAAAGAAGGAAAGGTTATCCAATGGGAAAAAGACAGCAACAAATGGTGTCAGGAAAAATTGGAGAGCTACATGCAAAAGAATGAAACTGGATCACTTTCATACACCATACAAAAAGAAAAATCAAACAAACTTAAAATGTAATAAAGACCTAAATGTCAGACCTGAAACTATAAAATTCCTAGAAGAAAATATAAGCAGTAATTTATTTGATGTGAGTCATAGAAACATTTTTCTAGATCAAAACAAAAGCACCAAAGGACACTGTCAAGAAAACTAAAAGGCAACATACTGAGTGGGAGAAGACATTTGCAAATGGGGTTAATATTCAAGACACATAAAGAACTTATTACAAGTTAACTCCAGAGACATCTCAAATAACCCAATTAAAAATTGGCAGAAGATCTGAATAGGCATTTTCTGAAGAGGACATGTAGATGACCAGCAAACATATGAAGGATGATGAACATCACTCATTACCAGAGAATTGCATATTAAAACCACAATGAGATACCACTTTATACATTCAGAATGGCTAAAAAAAAAAACCCACAAATAAGTATTGATGAGTATGTGGAGAAAAAGTACTCTTGTACACTGTTGGAGGGAATGTGAATTGGTATAACTACTGTCAATAACAGTATACAGACTCCTCATATATTACAAATAGAATTACCATACTATCTAGTAATTCCACTACTGCGTATTTACCTAAGGAAAGGTAAACCACTAATTCAAAAAGATATGCGCACATTTTTGTTAACTTCACCATTATTACAATAGCCATGTTGTGGAAGCAACCCAAGTGCCCATCCATACATGAACAGATAAAAATGATGTGGTATACATATACAATGAAATACTACTCAACTATACACAAGAAAATATGTTCCTCACTATTTACCATCAGGGAAATGCAAATCAAAACTACTATGAGATATCACCTCACACCGTTAGAATGGCTAAAATCAACAACAAAAGAAACAACAGGTATTGGTGAGGATATGAAGAAGGGTAACTCTCCTACACTGGTGGTGGAAATGCAAACTGTGCAGCCACTCTGGAAAAGAGAATGTAGACTCCTCAAAAATATTTTAAAAAGTTAAAATAGAACTATCCTATGATCCATCAATTGCACTACTAGGTATTTACCCCAAAAATACAAGAACTTTACTTCAAAAAGATACATGCACCCTGATGTTGATAGCAACACTATTTACAATAGCTAAAATATGGAAGCAGCCCAAGTGTCCATCAATTGATAAAGATGTGAGATATATATAAACAAAAGAATGGAATCTTGCCTTTTGCAGTGAAATGGATGGAGCTAGTGTATAATGCTAAGTGAAGTCAGTCAGAGAAAGACAAATACCATATGCTTTTACTGATATGTGAAATTTAAGAAACAAAACAAACGAGCAGAAGGAAAACTGTAAAGAGAGTGAAATCAATAAACAGATTCTTAATTTTAGAGAACATACTGATGACTACCCAGAGGAGGCAGATGGGAATGGGTTAAATAGGTGATGAAGATTAATGGGTACACTTGTCACGATAAACACTGAGTAATGTATGGAATTGTTGAATCACTATACTGTACACCTGAAACTAATATAACACTTTTAACTAAATGGAATTAAAAAATAAACTTAAAAAGCCAAAAAATTGGAAAAAATAACCTTAATTAGTAATTTTCAACAAAATACAAATTTTAAACGGAAAAAAAAGAATGAAATATTGCCATTTGCAACAACATGGGTGGATCTAACAGCATAATGCTAAGTGAAATAAGTCAGTCAGAGAATGGTAAATAACATTTGATTTCATTCATATGTAGAATTTAAGAAATATAACAAATAAAGAAACAAGGTAAAAAAACTTACAAACTAAAAAAAAAAGTACTTTTAAATACAGAGAAGAAACTGGAAGAGGAGAGGTGAGAGAGGGGATGGGCAAAATAGATAAAGGGGATTAACAGTACTTTTATCTCAATGAGCATTGAAAAATATATAGAATTTCTGAATCATTATATTGTACATCTGAACTACCATAACACTGTTAATTATACTTGAATTTTTTTAAAAAAGAAGAGTGGGCAGAATAAAAAAGAAAGTGGGCAAAAGATGAACAAACACTTCAGTGATGAACATATACAAAAAACAATTCTTAATCACTTTATCTCAGAACTCTGTTTTCTAAGTAAAGTCTAATGAGACAATGGAGCATATTTGGAACTGAGGAAATATGCACAATATATGTGTCTACTGTGTCTTGCCACTCCTTTTGCATATAGCTTTGTGATGGCTCATGAGTATAGAATTCTGTTGGACCCACACTCTGTGGAAGATCAATAAGAATCAAAACAAGTACAAGTTATGTGAGTTCTATCAGTAGGAATGAGCAAGCCTAGCCACTTAACTTTCACACCAGAACTTGCTGCAAAATCAGAAAAAAGGCAATGATAAGAACAACAAAGGAACTGAATATTCTTTCTTACGCATTTGATTACTTGTATTTGCCAACCACCTTCACTAAAAACGATCATGTTGAATAAAAGGAAAATATAGGGCAATTTGTAAATCCATTTCCTTCTAGTTTCCTTATTCATCAGGAAGCCCAAAGTATAAAGAGTTAGTAGAATGTAAGCCTGTCAAGAAGTAAAATCAAGGGACGCCTGGGTGGCTCAGAGGTTGGGCACCTGCCTTCAACCCTGGGGTGTAATCCTGGAGTCCTGGAATAGTCCCACACCGGGCTCCCTGAATGGAGCCTGCTTCTCTTTCTCCCTGTGTCTCTGCCTCTCTGTGTGTGTCTTTCATGAATAAATAAATAAAATCTTTAAAAAATAGAAATAAAATAAAAACAATGAATTAGTGTTGTGCAGCATTTCCAATACTCCTGTAAGAACGAAACACATATGTCTGTACGAACAATAAAATAAGAATTGAGTAATGCATGTGACTTTGCATATGATTTATGTTTACATTTAATATGGCATTACAAAATACAAAAACGAATGCTAAAATTCATGCTAATAATTTATTTTTAATTTTATTTATTCATAACAACAAATAGGAAATTAAAAAAAAAACATGACAAGTCCAGTGAGAGACCACAGAACATAGGAAAAAAAATTACATTTTAGTAAACTCACTGGCAAATTTCCTCCTGCAATTTGGACAAATTTCCATTTTTATTGATCCTTGCAAATGTAGCCAGAGAAAATTCCCTTTGTTTTGTGGCTACATAGCTAAAACTACTATCTGGTTAATCTGTCCCTTTGTTTACAGGCAATTCAAATTTTTCCTCAGAAAGAAAGCTCAATTATCCAATTCTAAATGTCTGCCAGTATGCCTTCCAGCTTTCTCCAGTACTTAAGTGATGTTTGAAGCTAAGACTGATTTTTCCCCCGTCATTTCAACTCAGACCTGCCTCATTTAGGTTAACTTAAGGCAATCATTTCTGCAGATAGTATGAGTACAAACCTTAGTTGCTAATAGTACAAACTAGGCAATCAACAGGATCTGGAATTTAACCTTTTCGTCACTCCTCCTTTGCTGGGGTTTCCTGAGCAAATTATCTATCCTTTAAATCTGTTTGTTAAACCCCACACTCAGAGATTATGATTCAATAGGTCCGGTGTAGGGGGCAAGGAATCTGACTTTTAATAATTATTCCATGTGACTCTGATGTAGCTAGTCTATATACTGGTGTTTGGGAATCCTTGGATTTGATCATTTTTATGAAATATACAGACTCCTCAGGTCCTTGCTGTGCACGTATTTTAGAATAATGTACTCTTTATTCTCTTAAACAGGAGTCAAATGTTCCATTATATCATAATCCTCACTAGCATGTTATATAGGAAGAAGCAAGTCTTTCTTGAACTGATCAAAAGCCAAAACAATGATCTTATTATAAGGTTATATAATTTTCCTGTGGTAGCAAGTAATACTACATAGTTCTGGTAAACAATACTGCACACACATGTGCACACACACAAAAGATGAGTATGTGACAAAAAAAGCATCCTTCCAAAAACAGTTAGCAATATATTGAGCTCTTTTGTTCTAGTATATGAAGTTGATGGAAATAGTCTGGTACAGGAATAAAATGCAAAAAACCAATGTGTGTGTGTATGTGTGTGTGTGTGTGTGTGTACATGCACACAATGTGTGTATGTGTGTATGTGTGTTGGGGGTAGGTAGGTAATTGGAGATTAGTAACACATAATTCATTTGTGACTGTCAGTTACACCTTCAATTGGAAAAAATATCTTAATAAAAATTGATCAATTTTACATTTCTCTGGAAAGACAGCCTTAGAAGGAACAAAAGAGGCTTTGGAGGTAGAGATGGAGGGGAGGAAAGAAGTATATTTTTAAAGCAGAGCTGAGTTGTGTGTGGGAAAAAGAAGATATCATGGTAAATTGTTGTTGATGGGGAAATAATTCAAACAGCCAGAGAATAATCTGAGGAGAACTGAAATGAGAAAAGGGCACAAAAAGTAAACTGGGATTAGCAAAAGCCCTTGCAACAGAAAGCTTGAGAGTGCTCCTTTTAGTGCTCCTTCCATGACACTGCTACCTGATTGTGATGATTGCTTTAATTAAAGAGCATTACAAGAACACGTGGAGTACTTAATTGTGCCTGTTACCATTCTCTAATATTTCCATATTTATTATTTGGTCCCAAACAGTTCATTATTAATAATTAATATTTACTTCATACTTTCTTATTGAAGTTGTCAGAAGGATGGTAAGGTTGAGTTTTAGTGTAAATAATTTTGCCAATTTGTCCTGTTTATGCTCTGTTAGTTTCCCAGTTATTTCATATCTCCTGCAGCTATACTCCTATGTTGGATGCATCAAAGCTGCTCAAAAATTAGTAGTTCAGCATCTCAAGCAAAGTAGAAATCCATGGCCTTATTACATGACTGCACATTACCTGCATGGAAGAACAAGAAGATGATGCAATGGCTATTTGCTCATGATATACTTCTGTCTCAAACACAGATATGCTGGTCAGATATAAAACAGGAAGCTACCTTTTGATTATTGCTTCTTTTTCATGTCCTTTTTTATATCAATAACTTTTTTCATATCTTTTATTTTTCATAATGTAATTATAAGTCTTATCTTTAAAATATCACATGAAAGTAAGTCATTACAGAAATATGTTTAAGAAAACAATTCAGAACCACTGATGCTAACCTCTGTCCAAGTGAATAATTAAGAAACTCTACTTTAAGGGGGGGGGCAGAAAAAATGCCCTATCTTATAAATTGGTAGGTTGAGTCTCAGGTTCAGGAACATTTCTTTCAAGGCAAATGTAAGACTAAATATATGAAATGGACATTTTTAGGATTTTGTATCAATGTAGTAATTAAAAGGAATTTGTTTTAAGTTTTTATTTAAATTCCAGTTAGTCAACATACAGTGTAATATTAGTTTTAGGTGTAGAATTTAGTAATTCAACAATTAGATACAAGATAAATTCTTGATTTCTTGAGTTATTTTGTTATTTCTCTGAAAGATTTGGGGTCATAAAAACCTGAGGACTTTGAAATGTTAGATAATATGAGCACACATATTTCTTTTTTTTTTTGAGCACACATTTTTCATTATGAATTTTGAAGATTTGAAAATGATGGACAGATGGCTCTGGGAAGTCATAGTATATTTGTCCCTCATAGATAGGGGGGAAAAAGTGATATTAATATTGGTATCAGGTTTGTGTCCATATCTCCATTACTACTTTTTCATAATACCACATTCCTGGATACAAGGAAAGGAGATGATACATAACTTATAGATGCCTGGCATGACTTTAGGGTCTTTGCTAATGTTGATCATTTAGCTACTTTATCCTTCCTGTCAGATTTATATCTAGCCCATCTGCATTGCAAAGCCAGGGAAGTCTTAAGATATTTCTTGAGTGACAGGTTGGGAGTGATATTTTTTGCTTGTATTACTTTCTTGAGGGTCAGGAGTAATTGTTTTCATTATGAAGTGTACTGCACAGGAAAAACACATTGTTTTCTTTCTTTCTTGTACTCTTCACATGTTCTTTCTTTCTTTCTTTCTTTCTTTCTTTCTTTCTTTCTTTTTCTTTCTCTTTCTTTCTTTCTTTCTCTCTTTCTTTCTTTCTTTCTTTCTTCCTTTCTTTCTTCTTTCTTTCTTTCTTTCTTTCTTTCTTTCTTTCTTTCTTTCTTTCTTTCTTTCTTTTCTTTCTCCTTCCTTCCTTCCTTCCTTCCTTCCTTCCTTCCTTCCTTCCTTCCTTCCTTTCTTTCCTTCTTTCTTTCTTTCTTTCTTTCTTTCTTTCTTTCTTTCTTTCTTTCTTTCTTTTTCATTTGCCCTCTTCCTTCCTTCTTCCTTTCCTTCCTATCTTTCATTCTTTTTTTTTCATTTCTTGAAGTTGATTCTATGTGCCATCAACACATGACAATCACAAAGGAAAATAGGTAGAAAATGGAAAGTGGCTTCATATAAATAGTGTTCTTCTCAAACATTATGCCCTGTTTTTCTATGAGACTGCCACTTCGAATCACTTATTTCATTTTTATTTCATATTTTTCTTGATCTGATATTGTCGTTTACAATATTATTAGGGACAGGCAGAGAGTGAAATTTAATGCTGAAAAGTTTCAGATTTCCAGTGCCCACTTTACTCAGAAAGAAGAATAATTTAAAGACTTTTTTATTAAAGATTTTATTTATTTATTCGTGAAAGTCACAGAAAAAGAGAGGCAGAGACATAGGCATAAGGAGAAGCAGGCTCCATGCAGGGAGCCCCATGTGGGACTGAATCTCAGAACTCTAGGATCACATCCTGAGCTGGAGGCAGGCACTCAACCACTGAGCCACCCAGGCATCCCAGATTTAAAGACTTCTGTGATTGCTGTTTTCCATGTTTTTTTTTAATTTATTTTTTATTGGTGTTCAATTTACTAACATACAGAATAACCCCCAGTGCCCGTCACCCATTCACTCCCACCCCCCGCCCTTCTCCCCTTCCACCACCCCTAGTTCGTTTCCCAGAGTTAGCAGTCTTTACGTTCTGTCTCCCTTTCTGATATTTCCCACACATTTCTTCTCCCTTCCCTTATATTCCCTTTCACTATTATTTATATTCCCCAAATGAATGAGAACACATAATGTTTGTCCTTCACCGACTGACTTACTTCACTCAGCATAATGCCCTCCAGTTCCATCCACGTTGAAGCAAATGGTGGGTATTTGTCATTTCTAATAGCTGAGTAATATTCCATTGTATACATAAACCACATCTTCTGTATCCATTCATCTTTCGTTGGACACCGAGGCTCCTTCCACAGTTTGGCTATCGTGGCCATTGCTGCTATAAACATCGGGGTGCAGGTGTCCCGGCGTTTCATTGCATCTGTATCTTTGGGGTAAATCCCCAGCAGTGCAATTGCTGGGTCGGAGGGCAGGTCTATTTTTAACTGTTTGAGGAACCTCCACACAGTTTTCCAGAGTGGCTGCACCAGTTCACATTCCCACCAACAGTGTAAGAGGGTTCCCTTTTCTCCGCATCCTCTCCAACATTTGTTGTTTCCTGCCTTGTTAATTTTCCCCATTCTCACTGGGGTGAGGTGGTATCTCATTGTGGTTTTGATTTGTATTTCCCTGATGGCAAGTGATGCAGAGCATTTTCTCATATGCATGTTGGCCATGTCTATGTCTTCCTCTGTGAGATTTCTGTTCATGTCTTTTGCCCATTTCATGATTGGATTGTTTGTTTCTTTGGTGTTGAGTTTAATAAGTTCTTTATAGATCTTGGAAACTAGCCCTTTATCTGATAGGTCATTTGCAAATATCTTCTCCCATTCTGTAGGTTGTCTTTGAGTTTTGTTGACTGTATCCTTTGCTGTGCAAAAGCTTCTTATCTTGATGAAGTCCCAATAGTTCATTTTTGCTTTTGTTTCTTTTGCCTTCGTGAATGTATCTTGCAAGAAGCTACTATGGCCGAGTTCAAAAAGGGTGTTGCCTGTGTTCTTCTCTAGGATTTTGATGGAATCTTGTCTCACATTTAGATCTTTCATCCATTTTGAGTTTATCTTTGTGTATGGTGAAAGAGAGTGGTCTAGTTTCATTCTTCTGCATGTGGATGTCCAATTTTCCCGCTGTTTTCCATGTTAAACTGACTTTAGCTTCTCTCTCTCTCAATCTCTCTCTCTCACACACACGCATAAACATACACACACACACATATTCTGTTCTTGATACTTATTTCCATATTTTCTTTTTTCCCCATTCTGTGTTGCTTATTTAATGATAAAAAACAAGGTAGGAAAATATAGCTGCTCTTTCTTTTATTGACTGCTCCATTGGCTATCAGATACCTTGGTTTTCAGAGATATATGAAATCAATCTTTTTCCTTAATGCGGTTTTGAGTATGGTATTAGCAACTGCCAATCTCTCACTAGATCTTTTGCTCTGAAGGAAAAAAAATAATTTAAATAATAAAAGAATAAAAGGTGTCTTAATATTTTTCAAAGTCTGTACTTTTTGTCTATTTTAATATGGAAACATGACCTATTGGTTTTTAGAACACTGTTTTTGTTCTTGTTTTAGTTTGTTTGTTTTTTGCAAATGAGCAGAAATAACCTTTTATGATGATTTTGGCACTATCTCCATTAGTGGAACTGAAAGAAAAAATAATAAAACAAAGAAATGCATGGAGTTTCATCAATTTGGTCCAAAAGAGGTACATGTCCAAATGTCACTTATCCTTTAGTTTCATTTAATCTAAGAAGTATCCCATAACCACCCTAGCCTTCACAAATCTCTGATTTCTCCAAGTTCTTGTATTGCAGGCAGTATGACTTCATAGCCTGACTAAACACAGTAACCATTCTAAGCCATCTTTCCATGACAGGTCACCTGATATATGGAAAAATATTGATTAGGTAAATTTATAGCTATGGAAATAAACAATAAACGATGCTCTACATATTGGTTTGCTTTCAACTAATAATTGCCTTTTAATCAAGGTATCCTATACTGTCCATGGTTGTAACAATTGATGATTCAAATGGTAAGGAGAATATTTGAGAAGAACTGAGATGCTTGTACTTCAAACTAACATTTAAATATCTTTGGTATTTTCCCACCAGCATTTTTCACAGAGCTAGTACAAACAATACCAAAATTTTATGGAACTACAAAAGTCCACGAATAGCCAAAGCAATCCTTAAAAAGAAAAGCAAATCTGGAGGCATCAAAATCCCAGACTTCAAGTTATATTATAAAGCTACAGTGATCAAGACTGTATGCTTCTAGCACAAAAAGGACACAAAAATCAATGGAACAGAATAGAAAAAAAAACAGAAATTAACCCATTGTCATATAGTTAAGTAATCTTTGACAAAGCAGGAAAGGACATCTGGTGTGCGGGGATGTCTCATCAACAAATGGGAAAACTGGACAACTACATACAAAAGAATGAAATTGAACCATTTTATTACACCATACACCAAAATGTATTCAAAATAGATTAAAGGCCTAAATGTAAGACCTGAAAACATAAAAATCCTAGAGGAGAGCACAAGCAGTAACCTCTTCGAATCAACCATAGAAACTTCTTTCCTGAGGCAAGGGAAACCAAAGCAAAAGTAAAGTACTGGGACTTCATCAAAATAAAAAGCGCAAGGAAGGAAACAATGAACAAAACTAAAAGGCAGCCTATAGAATGGGAGAAGATATTTGCAAATGGCATATCTGATAAAGAGTTAGAGTCCAAAATATCCAAAAAACAAATAATCCAATTTAAAATGGGAAGAAGACATGAATAGACATTTTTTCCAAAGAAGACATCCAGATGGCCCACAGACATATGAAAAGATGCTCAACATCGCTGATCATCAGGGAAATACAAATCAACAATACAATGAGATATCACCTCTCAACAGTGAGAATGGCTAAAATCAACAACACAAGAAACAACAGGTATTGGTGAGAATGTTGACAAAAGGGAACCCTTTTGTAGTGTTGGTGGGAATCCAAACTGGTGCAACCACTTTGGAAAACAGTATGGAGATTCCTCAATAAGTTAAATTAGAACTATCCTACAATCCAGCAATCACACTACTAGGTATTTACCCAGAGAATACAAAAAATACTAACTCAAAAAAGAATGCACCGCAATATTTATAGCAGCATTATCAACAATAGCCAAATTATGGAAAGAGCCCAAATGTCCATCAACTGATGAATGGATAAAGAAGTGCTGTATAGGAGCACCTAGGTGGTTCACTGGGTTAAGCATCTACCTTCAGCTCAGGTCATGATCTCAGAGTCCTGAGGTTTAGCCAGCATCAGACTCTTCAATCAGAGGGGAATCTGCTTGTCCCACTCCCTCTCCCTCTGTGTGGCACTTGCACTCTGCCTCTCTCAAATAAAATAAAATAAAATAAAGTAAAGTAAAATAAAATAAAATAAAATAAAGTAAAATAAATAAAATAAAATAAAATAAAATAAAATAAAATAAAATAAAATAAAATAGAAAACGGGAATTCTCCAGCACTGTTCCTGGGAATTTGAACTGATGCAGCCACTCTGGAAAACAGTTCAAAACAGTTTAACATTAAAAAGTGAAAAATAGAACTACCCTATGATCCAGAAATTGCACTACTAGGAAACCCAAAGGATACACACATACTAATTTGAAGGGCACCCCAATGTTGATAGCAGAATTATCAACAATAACCAAATTATGGAAAGAGCCCAAATGTCTATTGACTGATGAATGGCAAAGGAAGATATGGTACATACACACACACACACACACACACACACACACACACACACTGAAGTATTACACAGCCATAAAAAAGAATGCAATCTTGCCATTTCCAACAGTGTGGATGGAGCTAGAGAGTATTATGCTAAGTGAAATAAGTTAGGGAAAGACAAATAACATGATTTCACTCACCTGTGGAATTTAAGAAACAAATGAGCAGAAGGAAAAAAAGAGAGGCAAATAAAGAAACAGAGGCAAATAAAGAAACAGACTCTTAACTATAGAAAACAAACAGGGTTACTGGATGGTAGATGGACAGGTCTTTGGGTTAAATGGGTGATAAGGAGGGCACTAGTACCGATGAGTACTGAATATTGCTGTAAGTGATAAATCACTAAATTCTACACCTGAAACTAATATTACATTGTCTGTTAACTAACTGGAATTTATTTTTTTTTTAATTTTTATTTATTTATGATAGTCACAGAGAGAGAGAGAGAGAGAGGCAGAGACAGGCAGAGGGAGAAGCAGGCTCCATGCACCAGGAGCCCGACGTGGGATTCGATCCTGGGTCTCCAGGATCGCGCCCTGGGCCAAAGGCAGACGCCAAACCACTGCGCCACCCAGGGATCCCACTAACTGGAATTTAAATAAAAATTTGAAAAAAGGGAGAAAAAAGGAAAAAGGAGCAAATGACCATATACAAGTTAACACTTACCTATACTGGCTGACAGATGAAAAGCATACTTCTTTTATAAGTTTCAAGCCAGTCACTTGACTTAAGTTTTCGTAGGTCTCAGCCATCTAATCCAACTCTGCCTCTTCATAAAAGACTTAATCAACTCTGGAACTGTGATGCTTCCAGCTTTGCTTTTCTTTTACAAGGTTCTTCAGCTACTTATGGTCTTTTTTGGTTCCATACAAATTTTTAGAATTGTTTGTTTTAGCTCTGTGAAAAATGCTGCTGGTATTTTGATAGGGACTGCAATAAATACTTGGATTGTTTTAGATAGCACAGACATTTTAACTATTTGTCCTTCCAATCCATGAGCATGGAATATCCTTCCATTTCTTTGTGTCTTCTTCAATTTCTTTCATAAGTATTCTATTGTTTTTAGAGTACAGATCTTTTACCTCTTTGGTTAGCTTTACTCCTAGCTGTCTTATGGTTTTGGGTGCAATTGTAAACAGGATTGATTCCTTCATTTCTCATTCTATTTCTTTATTGGTTTATAGAAATGCAACATTTTGTACTGTGGGTTGATTTTGTATTCTGCAATTTTACTTAATTCGAGTATCAGTTCTAGCAATTTCTTTGCAAAAACTTTAGTGATCAAAACAGTATGGTGCTGGCACAGAAATAGACATATAGATCTATAGAACAGAATATAAAACCCAGAAATGGATCCACAATTATATGGTCGATTAATCTTTGACAAAGTAGGACAAAATATCAAATTGGAAAAAGTCTCATAAAAATGGTATTGGAAGAACTGGATAGCAACATCTAGAGTAATGAAACCAGACCACTTTCTTACACCATATGCAAAAATAAATTCAAAATGGATTAAAGATCTAAATGTGAGACCTACAACCATAAAAATCCTAGAGAACACAGATAATAACATATTTGAAATGGGCCATAATAACTTCTTTCTAGATATATCTCCTAAATCATGGGAAACAAAAGCAAAAATAAACTATTGGGAGTTTATCAAAATGAAGTTTCTCCCCAGTGAAGGGAACAATCAATAAACCTAAAAGCCAACCTACAGAATGGGAGAAAATATTTGCAGATCACATATCTGATAAATCGTTAGTATCCAAAATATATTTAAAAAACATATAAAAGTCAACACCCACAGACAAATAATCCAATTAAAGAATGGGCAGAAGACACATGAATAGACATTTTTCCAATCAACAACACAAGAAACAACACATGTTGGCAAGGATGCAGAGGATAGCAAACCCTCTTGCACTGTTTGTGGGAATGCAAGCTGGTGCAGCCACTCTGGAAAGCAATATGGAGGTTCCTTAGAAAGTTAAAAATAGAACTAGCCTAGGATCCAGAAATTGCACTACTAGGTATTTTACCCAAAGAATACAAAAATACTAATTCAAAGGGATAGGTGCATTCCATTATTTATAGCAACATTATCAAATTATCTACAGTAGCCAAATTATGGAAACAGCTCAAGTGCCCATCAACTGATGAATGGATAAAGATGTGACATATATACTAATATATATTAATCACATCTTCTTTGTATATATTACATTATATATATGCATATATGTTATATATTATTCTCATGAATAAATAAATAAAATCTTCAAAAAAATAAAAAATAAATAATAAGCTATTGGCTTTGGTTTTTCATTACAGAAAAATATATTTGCAACTAAACTAAATCGCTTCAATCAGAGAACATACAAAACCCTCTGGCTCTCTTTTACTTTTACTTTTACTTTTAATATCCAATGTCTGATGGCTGATTTTGATGACAGATAAATTTGATTAATTTAAAGTGATTCCATACACACACAATCCACACATTCCATTTTGCCATTTTTTAAAATTCTTTCTGTAGATACTTAAAGGGCACTTCAATCTCTTACTGTGCCTCTAGCTAGTTGCCTTTATGTTCACATTTGCTGGGAACTATTTTTTTTAAGATTTTATTTATTTATGAGAGAGAGAGAGAGAGAAGCAAGCTCCATGCAGGAAGCCTGACCTGGGACTGGATCCAAAGTCCCCAGGATCACGCTGGGCTGAAAGTGGCGCTAAACCACTGAGCCACCAGGGCTGCCCTGTTGGTAACTATCTGACAAGGAAAGAAGTCACATTAAGGTCAAGTAGTGATAATTATGACCTCTCTGGCTAGCTGAGTCTACACACAAACAGTGAAGTGGATAATTGAGGTAACTATTAGGATTATTAAAAAAATAACTATTGTTTTTATAATGTTTCAGATGAGTGTGTTTTGAACTGAATTACCTATCTAATTGCTTCAATTTTTCACTACACCTTGTACAGGGTGCCCCCCAACGTGTTAAGTGCTAAGCTGATGAATATCTGTGTCCAAGTTTATTGTTTACTCCTTTCATTTACTTAGTTTTACACTAGTCTGACTTTTTTTAATTAGAGAGAGAACAAGCAGAGGGGGGCAGAGGGAGACAGAAAGAAATAATCTTAAGCAGGCACCACACTCAGCACAGAGCCCAACTTGGGGGGCTCGATCTCATGACCCTGAGATCAGGACCTGAGCCAAAATCAGAAGTCAGAAGCTTAACTGACTGAGCTTAACCCATGTGCCCAAAGCCTGACATTTTAGAAAACCAAGTCCTCAGGAGGAGTTCTAAGTTATTTTTAGACTTAGAGATTTGAATTCCAATGTGACCTTGGGAAATTATTGGTATTTCTCAGTACCCTATGGAAAATTTAATAATCTCATATGACTCTTCCAGTTTTGACATTCTGTGAATAATTTTGTCTCATCAATCCAGGATTAGAAAAGTCTAGACAAATAGTAAAGTTTAGTGTAAGGCCACTTATCTCCATATAGCCAACATCCATACTGATAATACTGGACACTGACAGTCTGTGGCTGGGTCCTCACATCCATAGCTACAGTCCAAGAAACAATCTCCCCATTGCTATAGAGCTTATCTGGCTGCTTCCCTATTCTGAAAATTTGGAGGAAACACTATAATTTTCAAGAGAAAAATATCCCCATGTGTTTTTGCATATATACACCAAAATGTCTGCTGCTGCTATTCCTGTAAAGCATTTTCTTTCCAGAGCAGGGACAGTTAACAAACTGCAGAAACTGCCTGCAAGGAACATCAAGAGGAAAGTAAAAGGTGAAAGAGTCTAGTGGAATTGCCTGGAGATGTCAAATACTTATTAAAATGAAACTGTCAAATGGATTTTCAAAGAGATGTGTTTCAGAAACCTATTAATGAGTTGACTTCATTTTCTACGCCAATTACTTGGAGTCCATATTTCTACAGTAGCGTGCTATCAGGCTCTCATGTAAACACTATCAACTGCTTGCTTAACTATTCTTATGGAACTAAGCTAACTCAATAGCTGAGTTAGGTTTTGCTTGCAGATATAAGACTGTATTGGTAGATTGCTCACAGGCAGGAAACATTTTGAACTTCTTTTTTTCTTTTGTGTTTTTTTTCCCTTTACCTGTAAGAATGGTTTTATTTTATTTCTATTGTTGCAATCCCTTTGAAATGGAGATACCCAATGGCTGCTCAGTTTTCTTTCCCACCAACCCCTGGATCAACGTGCCACGCCTTCTGAAAGGAGATGGGAAGTCAAGTAAGGCATCTGTCTTTCTGACAACCCCATGCACAGTGGATGAAGGACCCCCAAGGGTGACTGAACACTAGGACTTACTCCCGGATTGGGAGTGGTGGATGGGTAAAAGGCTCACTCTTGCACAAAGGGCTCCAAACTCTAATTTTCTACTGGAATCCATTAATTATGGGTCAGTTCTGCTGGAAAGATAGCCAACCACCCAATTTTAGGTGGCATCCAAGTGGCCCACTGTCAAGCAATGACCATGTTAATGGGACTTCCTAATTTGAGCTTGCTATGGTAGCTCAAACCCTATATAGGGGTTGGGAAATCTTGATACCGGACAACTCTGTCATTACTTCACTCTGTGATTGTGAATAAGTCCCCTTATTCTCTGACCTTCAATTTATTTGTTAGTAAGATGAGAGGGTTATTTTATTTTTAAAGCCCTTTCCAATGTTAAAATTCTGTGGATTCCGAACACCAATAAAAAATAAATTTAAATAAAAAAACTATTAAAAAAATTCTGTGCATTCAGTGAACATTTTATTAGAAATAATTTGTGCTTTAGAAGCTAGAGTACGGTGTAGTAATTCTATTCTTTCTTTTTTTTAAATTTTTTATTTATTTATGATAGTCACACACAGAGAGAGAGAGAGAGAGAGAGGCAGAGACACAGGCAGAGGGAGGAGCAGGCTCCATGCACCGGGAGCCCGATGTGGGATGCGATCCCGGGTCTCCAGGATCGCGCCCTGGGCCAAAGACAGGTGCTAAACCGCTGCGTCACCCAGGGATCCCATATTCTTTCTATATCTGTGGTTCTCAACGGAGACAATTTTGCCCCCTAGGGAATGTTTGGCAATATCTAGAGACGTTTTTGATGGTCATGACTGGGAGGGGTGTTATTGGAATCTAGTAGATAGAGGCTAGAAGTGCTGCTAAACATTCTACAAAGCACAGAACATCCTCAAAAAAAAAAAAAAAAGAATTTTCCATCCCAAGATGTCAATAATGCCAAGGTTGAGAACTTCTGGTCTATATGAAAGATACACTATTTCTTTGGTTTCATATCCATTTCTCATTTTTTCTAACAATAGGGTAAGTGCTGATAATATTAGAATTAAGGCTTAATGACCAAATCAAAACACAGAAGATGTTGACTAATGTTTCTGTTGAATTATGTTGTCTGGAAATGGGAACATCTGTCTCCTGTAATCATTTGTTTGGCAAGATAGGAAGAGAATGAATAAGTGTACTTATAAATGTTTTTCTTGCATAACATATGTAGAAGCATATAAAGTTAGGACTATGTTTTCCTGGCCTAATAATTGAGTAATTTTTCCACTGGTGAACTTTATTGTATAGGTGGAATTCTGAAAGTGGTGGTGATGATTGCTTTGCAACCATATTTTTATATAGTAAGCGAACAGTGATTTAACAAAAGTAGTCATCACTATCAGTAATAACATGAGGAAGTACAAGCAGCATAATACTAGCTAACTCTAAGACTTCTTTATTAGCTAATTAACAAATTCATTTATTCAGTAATTTTTATTAAAATCTTACCATTTGCCATGCTTTCAGAGACTATAGTGATTAATAATAATGATACTGGGGATCCCTGGATGGCTCAGTGGTTTAGCACCTGCCTTCTGCCCGGGACATGATCCTGGAGACCCGGGATTGAGTCCCACATCAGGCTCCCTGCATGGAGCCTGCTTATCTCTCTGCCTATGTCTCTGCCTCTCTCTCTCTGTGCCTTTTATGAATAAATAAATAAAATCTTTAAAAAAATAATAATGATACTAACAATAACCCTAGGTAAGTCTGTTTGCATTCTAATAGTTGTAGTGAGATATACACAAATAACTAAAACAAATTTGTAATTATAAATGTGATAGCCACAAAGAATTTATAGAGTGTCATAGGTTGTAAAACAAAAGACAGAAAGTTATTCAAGAGTTCAGGGAAGAGATTGTTTTTGACTAGGGTGGCCAGAAAGTTTTTGTGCAATTGGTTATTATTGATCTGGATTTTATTCACATGGTATTGGGTACCCAACTTGGAATTTGAGTTGCTATTATCTGTTATGTAGTGAATACACAAATGGGGGAAGGTAATTCATTCCTGGAATCAGATTTCTGTAATATGATGATGTATAGACAGAGCTTTTTTGATTGTAAATATCAGAAGGCCATCTCAAACTAACTTAAGCCAAAGTTTGTAATAAGAATCTAGGGATATCTCCTAGAAACTGAGGACAAAAATTAAAGAAAAAAGAAAAATGAGGCATGTGTGCAGAAAAAAGCAGAGACTAAAGGCGTGTTTTGATTGAATTTCAGACTGGTTCCAGAGGTTCCTGAAACCCAGCTGCATTTCTTCTGAATCCCAAAAACTGTAGCCTTATTTGGTTTTGGTACTCACTCTAGATTAATCAAGTATGAATAGAAGTGGTAATACACATTTTACTCACAAGTCAGCACTCTCAGTTGCTATGAATGGAGTTGCAGTAATATGACAATTTCCAGAAGGAAAGCATTCTGTAGGAATAGGAGAGATGTATACTGAAAATAAAGTGTCCACCAGACCTAGTTAGCTCTAAGCATTTTGCATGGCTTCATCCAATCCCCTTTGAAATTAAATGACATACCTTACATTTATAGAATCATATATGCCACCCGATTTGTATGCATATATATTGTCTTACTTAAACTTCAATAGTCTTATGAAGAAAGCACTTTTATTATCACAATACTTCCAGATGAGTAAGCTTAGTATTAAAGAGGTAAAAATAACTTACCAAGCTAATATACATATCTGATAAGTTAGGGAGCCAATATTCAAACATAGATGCTTGGATTCAATCAACTAGACAATAATGCCTCAGACATTTTTGTGAAATAGGTGCAGGGCTGATTCATAAGCATATGATCAGTACAGTCACACAAGGCCACATACTCAGCAGGTCCCCATGCCTGGGGTTTAATGTTCCATGGTCACTGTCTTGAAATTCTTAATACTTTTACCTTTGAATTAGTGTTTTGCAAATGATGTATAATGGGACAGTGGAACATGTGGTAGGGGAACATTTCTGTTCTATTGATCTATGTGTGGATTTTTGTGCCAGTACCATACTCTCCTGATCACTACAGGCTTATAATATAACTTAAATTCTGGAATTTAAGTAAAGATGATGACTCCACCTTTACTTTCGTTTTTCAAGGTTGCTTTAGCTATTCAGGGTCTTTTGTGGTTCCATATAAATTTTAGGATTGTGTGTTCTAACTGTGAAAAATGTTGTCGGTATTTTGATATGGATTTCTTAAAAATACAAAGGTTGCTTTGGGTAGTATATATATTTTAACAATATCTGTTCTTTGAATCCATAAAAATGGAATATCATTCCATTTCTTTGTGTCATCTTCATTTTCTTTCTTCAGTGGTCTGTAGTTTTCAGAGTACAGTTCTTTTACCTGTTTGGTTATGATGATAAGTATGAATCTTTTCAATTTTGGTGCAATTGTCAATGGGTTATTTTTCTTTATTTCTCTTTCTGCTGCTTCATTATTGGCGTATGGAAATGCAACAGATATCTGTTGAAAGGGATCCCTGGGTGGCGCAGCGGTTTGGTGCCTGCCTTTGGCCCAGGACACGATCCTGGGGACCCGGGATCAAATCCCATGTCAGGCTCCCAGTGCATGGAGCCTGCTTCTCCCTCTGCCTATGTCTCTGCCTCTCTCTCTCACTGTGTGCCTATCATAAATTAAAAAAAAAAAATTAAAAAAAAAAGATATCTGTTGAAATATTAAAGACATTTATGGAGAAAATATATTTTTATTTTACTTATTTTATCTCCCACTTCTTTTGATATTAAATAAAATCCATTTGTAACATCATTTAGAAGATGTGAGAATATTTCAAATGTTAAAGCCAACACAGTACAGAAAAAAAAAAAAAACATATTTCTGAGAAGCCAGGAGAGTCTTTAAAATTTAACTTCTGGGATCCCTGGGTGGCGCAGCGGTTTGGCGCCTGCCTTTGGCCCAGGGCGCGATCCTGGAGACCTGGGATCGAATCCCACATCGGGCTCCCGGTGCATGGAGCCTGCTTCTCCCTTTGCCTGTGTCTCTGCCTCTCTCTCTCTCTCTATGTGACTATCATAAATAAATAAAATTTAAAAAAAATAAAAAAATAAAAATAAAAATAAAATTTAACTTCTAAATGTCAAAAAACAAATGTGGTTTTGCTACTTGTCCTTTCATAGATTTAACCTAAAGCCTTTTGTTTTTTGCAATGAATGTAAAGTCTTGATCAATTTGACAACCAATCTCTAATTTTCCAACTTTAAAATGAGGGTAATGATACCTATGTTATATTTGGATTGGTAAAGGATTCTATATAATATATTTAAAGCATTTGCACAGCGCCTAATACTTGATATGTAATCATTACAAGTTGTTTTCGTTATTCACTTATTCAATGCATTATTGAATATTTATTATATGTATCTATTATATGAATCTATGATAGCTCAGTCATGCCTCAGTTCTGAGCAAGTAAAGTACAGTCCCTGACACCAGAGTCTAGTAAAGAGTATTTAATTTGAGACAGATAAGTAAAAGTACTATTTTAGATTTGATAAATTGAAAGTAATTATGTAACAAAATAACAAAATTAATAAATCATTAATTGTAATATTTGTATTTTCCAAATCTAAGGCTTTATGCAGAAACTTTAAATTGGCTTTAAATTATAAAGATATAACAAATAGATTTTGGGAAACCACCAATTTTCAGTCTTTGACTATCACCATGGGGAGGCAAGATAGTACAGAGGTTAAGAGCACAGACTTTAAAGCCGCATGTCCAGATTTGAAGCTTACTCTGGCATGTTTTAGTTATATGTCCTTAGATAATTTCCACAATCTATCTGACCTAATTTTCCTCATCCACAAAATGAGGTTGGAAATAATGCCTACATTTTAGGATTATTATGAGAATTAAATGAGCTAATATATGTAAAATACTTAGAATAATGGTGTATAAGTGCTGTATAAACACTAGCTGCAGGGCGCCTGGGTGGCTCAGATGATTAGGTTTCTGCTTTTGGCTCGGATTGTGATCCCAGGAGTCCTGGGATCAAGGCCCACATCAGGATCCCTACTCCACAGAAAGCCTGCTTCTCCCTCTCCCTCTGCCTGCCAGTTTGCCTGCCATTCTGCCTACTTGTGCTCCGTCTCTCGCTCTCTCTCAAATAAATAAATAAATAAATCTTAAAAAATAAGTACTAGCTGCTATTGTTGGTTATATAAGAAATATAAGCTGTGACTTCATTAAAACCACACCTCTGTGATAAACATCTGATATAAGAGTGGGAAAAATAGGAATCTTTTCTATGACTATTCTTCATTGGAAAGTAGATGGGCTTCTGGGGTAGGGGCAGAAAAATACAGATAATCCTCTTTTAAAATAAGAAAAATACTAAGAGGGTATCTGATCCAAGAATGGGGAATAGTTCCAATGAAGGGATGGTCTTCCAATGGTCTAGGGAGGAGAAAGAAAGAAATGTTTAGGTGATAGGTAGGCCTTGGCAAAGAGCTATAGGACTTAGACAGCCAAGAGTAACTATGGAACATGTCCAGAGATAAGCATCTAAGATCAATTTTACCCTCTTCAATTTTTTTTTCAGGGAAACCTATAGGTCTTCAGTGTGAGAATTTTGTTATTCATTCATTCAATATACTAAATATCATTTATTAAAATGAAGCATCTAGATTTCAAAGGGTTCTGGAAAATGATTGTGTGCTAAAATTAGGTCATTATGATAGCCCTAGATTCATTTTTATTTTCGTTCCAATTTATATTCTGACTTGAGTGGCTGCTTTCTCCAAAATTACTTTCTCCAAACAGAAAAAAATGGCATATAATCTAAAATCAGAATGCTTTCATATGAAAATATGTATTAATCACTATATCTAAAATTGTATTCGATGATCGTGACTTATATTTTTCCATAATTGAAAGAGGATACCAAAGATGATTCTCAAAATGATATAATTTTAAATATTGTATTGCTCAACTGCTAACAGGTACTTTTCATTAGCTTTATGTGATAGAAAGCACAGTTCCAGAAAGAGAAATAACATGTCCCTTCATTCTCTGGCAGGAAAAAGACTCACTTATAACAAGACTGTTCTATTACTGTAGTTTCCAGGGTTTGTAGTAATATTGATAAATCTTACTAAATACATTTTCAAAACAAAATAGATTGATTTATATATTTTAGTTAAGGCCACTATGACTGCAGCTAACACCTCTCACTCAATCTGTGTTACTTACACCAAGATATTTTAGCTTTCCTTGAAGGAAAAGATATAAATACAGTTCATTTGGATGAGAATAATATATAGGAGATTTTTTTTTTGCTTACAATAAAAGCTAATATCTGACCTAATGATCAGATAAAGCAACATGTTTTTATATAACATATAATTATGCTATGAAACTTTAAATGTTTTAAGATATTATCCATGCAAATAAAAATATGTTTCAAATATAAAATAGACATATAAATAATAGCACACGCAGCTATATTGGTTACCTGACAAATGAAACACACATCAACTATTAGGTTTTGGTTAGAAAGGTAAGAAAGGAATCACTTGGTTCATTGTACATTTACGGAAGTTTAAACATTCCTTACGTTTCTCAAAAGCATCAAAAACTGTCATTCTAAGGACTAGAGTTTTGCAGTTTCTTACAATTCCTTAATAATTCCTGCCTCCACCATAATCCTTGACTAAATTGGTACTATTTTTCATTTTTCTTAGTTATTGCAATGAGAACAAATTAATACACATTATGTCATTTTGTAGTCATATTACAAATTTTGCCTTAAGAATGAAATTTTTTATTATTTACTGTATTCCCTACGCTATATTTTTTTATGTCCATGATTTTAATTTTATTTCTGGAAGTTGCACCTCAATCCCCTTTACATAGTTGTCCATACCTCCCTCACCTCTTTTCTGGCAACCACCAGTTTGTTCTCTGCATTTAAGAAGGAATGTTTTTTAGTATCCAAAACCCATGAAAAATTTATCTAACTCAACATCCCCAAAATAAACAATCCAGCTAATAAATGGTCAGAAGACATGAACTGACATTTTTCCAAAGAAGACATACAGATGGATAACAGATACATGAAAAGATGTTCAACATCATTATGCTAACTGAGATAAGTCAATCAAAGAAAGACAATTAGCATATAATTTCACTCATATGTTGAATTTAAGAAACAAAACAGAATCATACAGGAAGGGAAGGAAAAATTTGATGACATCAGAGAGAGAGATGAACCATAAGATACTCTTAACTATAGGAAACAAACTGAAGGTTGTTGCAGGGGTGGTGGGTGCGGGGATGGGGTAAGTGGATGATGGGCATTAAGGTGGGCACATGATGCAATGAGCACTCGGTATTAAATGCAATTGAATAACTGAACTCTACCTCTGAAACTAATAATACTCTACATGTTAATTAGTTGAATTTAAATAAAATAAAATAAATTTTAAAAAATACACCAAAAGAAATCACTAATCATCAGGGAAATACAAATCAAAACCACGATGAGATACCACCTCACACCTGTCAGAATGGCTAAAATTAACAACACAGGAAACAACAGATGTTGGCAAGGATGTGGAGAAAGGGGAAACCTCTTACACTGTTGGTGGGAATGTAAGGTGGTATAGCCATTCTGAGAAACAGTATGGAGATTATTCAAAAGTTAAAAATAGAATTACCCTATGACTCAGTAATTACACTACCAGGTATTTATCCAAAGGACATAAAATTACTGATTTGAAGAGTCACATGCACCCATATGTTCATAGCAGCATTATCAACAATATCCAAAGTATGTAAAGAGCCCAAATATCCATCAACTAATGAATTGATAAAGAAGATGTGGTATATGTATAAAATGGAATATTGCTCAGCCATCAAAAAGAATGACATTTTGGGATCCCTGGGTGGCGCAGCGGTTTGGCGCCTGCCTTTGGCCCGGGGCACGATCCTGGAGACCCGGGATCGAATCCCACGTCGGGCTCCCAGTGCATGGAGCCTGCTTCTCCCTCTGCCTGTGTCTCTGCCTCTCTCTCTCTCTCTCTCTGTGACTATCATAAATAAATAAAAGTTAAAAAAAATTTAAAAAAAAAAAAAAAAAAAGAATGACATTTTGCCATTTGAAACAATGTGGAAGGAACTAAAGTTTGTTATGTTAAGTGAAATAAGTCAGTCAGAGAAAGATGAATGCCATATGATTTACCTGTTGTGTGGAATTTAAGAAACAAAACCAATGCATATAGGAGAAGGGGAGAACACAAAGAGGGAAGTAACCCACAAGAGTTGCTTAAGTACAGAAAACAGGTTGAGGGTTGATGGAGGGAGGTGAGTGGGTATAATCTAAATGGGTGATGGATATTACAGAGGGCACTTGTGATGAGCACTAGGTGTTCTATATAAGTGATGAATCACTAAATTCTACACCTGAAACCAATTTTACCACATATGTTAACTAACTATAGTTTAAATAAAAGAGAACCTTTTTATTATTTTATTTTTAATTCATTCATTCATTATTTTAAATTCCAGTATAGTTAACATACATACAGTGTTGTATTGGTTTCAGGTGTGCAATATAGTGATTCAACAATTCCATGCAGGGATCCCTGGGTGGCGCAGCGGTTTAGCGCCTGTCTTTGGCCCAGGGCGCAATCCTGGAGACCCGGGATCGAATCCCACCTCAGGCTCCCGGTGCATGGAGCCTGCTTCTCCCTCTGCCTGTGTCTCTGCCTCTCTCTCTCTCTCTCTCTCTCTGTGTGTGACTATCAAAAAAAAAAAAAAAAAAACAATTCCATGCATCACCCAGTCCTCATTGGGATAAGTGCACTCCTTGATCCCCCATTACCTATTTTGCCCATCTCCCAGCTCCTCTCCCCTCTGGTAGCAAATGTACAGTACAAATGTATCAGTCTGTCCTCTACAGTTGAGTTTGTTTCTTGATTTGCCTCTCTCCTTCTCTCTCTCTCTCTCTTTAAATTTATTTGTTCATGAGAGACACAGAGAGAGAGGCAGAGACATAGGCAGAGGGAGAATCAGGCTCCCCACAGGGAGCCTGATGTGGGACTCGATCCCAGGTCCCCAGGATCACACCCTGAGCCGAAGGCAGACGCTCAACCGCTGAGCGACCCAAGTGTCCCATCTCACTATTTTTTATTTGCTCATTTGTCTTGTTTCTTATGCCACAAGTGGGTGAAATTCTGTGGTGTTTGTCCTTTCTCTGATTGTATTATTTCTCTTAGCATTATACTCTCTATTTCTCTTCTATTTTTGTGGTCCTGTACATTTGACTTCCACTCCAATTTAATTGCCATGCTCATGATCACTCTCTATATGTTGTTCCTTATTGGAACTGCTCCATCTCTGCTATGTTTTTGTTTTTTGTTTTTAATCCTCCTTGTAGTGCTGTGCAATTTCGCTTCATATGTTTTTTGTGGCTATGTTATCAGGTAAACATAAGTTCATATTTTTAAATGTTTGATAAGTGGTCTTTTATGATGGCATAGTGATCTTCTTTATTCCAGATAATGCTTGTTGTCTTAAAGTCTATTTTGCCTGCTAGTCCTACAAATATACCAAGGGGAAAAACGAATCAAATTATTTTTGCCCACTTCTTTCACATTGGAATATTTATTACAAAATGAGATTCAATAAATGTAATGCCCAATGCAATCTGTGAATGACTATGAACATAGAATAAACTCATAAAAATAGACTTTAACCTTTTCAGTATTTTGCAATTTGATTGATTTTCCATATTGTTTTGCCCCCATGGTTTACCAAGACTGCAAGCAGAAAGAATAGGAATAGATAGTGAGTCAAACTTCACAAATTCTGAAAAGGTCAAAGCTATTTTTTTCACCTAGAATATATGTGCTTTCACAATTTTAGGGAAACCTTCTTGGGTTTTTATAAATGTTTTAGGAATAGGATAGGATAGGATAGGATAGGATAGAAGAATAGAATAGAATAGAATAGAATAGAATAGAATAGAATAGAATAGAATCTATTTATTTAGGAATAGAATCTTTTTTTAAGTGATGGTGAATATAAAGGAGATATTTAACCATCTTTTCTGGGAAATTTTACATTATTATAATGGAGTTACTTTTGAATTCTACTCCTTAATGGGAATAAGACATATTGTGGTTAAAATGCTTAAGCCAAGAGAATAGCAGTATTACTTGCCTATGCTTTAGGTTAAGAAATTAATTGACATTCCTATGTGCTAGCAATTTTCAGTTGGTGTGACAACACACCATTGTGTTTCAATATATTGTGAGGTGTGTCACAAAGAGTGTGTTGTATTATAGTTATAATATCAAAGTGTATGTGTTATTTGCCTTTTATTAAAAAATAAATATAAGCAGATTACTGGTTGTCTGGATGATATCGCTCTCAAGCTCATGCATTACAGTTAATGTCCAGGGAGTAGCAGACAATCCTGGAAAAGCCATCAAATGTGTTGTTCATATAAATGTCAACTGTCATGTGTATTGAAGTGTGTGTGAAGAGGGATGTGAATCACTGCAGTAGTCAATACTAAAAAGGGAATTTCTTTTTAAGTCTGTTTAGATATATTTCAAACATATTGCATTGTTCCTTACATTAGGACCATTGAAAAGGAAGAGAAACATTCAGATCAATTAAAGCTAATATCAAATGATTATTTACTAGGTGTCACGCACTAAGTTATGCATTTTGCATAAATTATATTTTTAATTTTCACAACCCAATAGATAGGTATGATCATTATTACTCCCATTTTACAGATGAGAAAATAAAACACAGAAGTTAAAGAACTCAGGGTGCCTGAGTAGCTCAGTAAGTTAAGTGTTCCACTTCATTTCAGCTCAGGTCATGATCTCATGGGGTCCTGGAATTGAGCCCTGTCTGGCTCCATGCCCAGTGGGGAGTCTGCTTGGGGATTCTCTCCCTATGCCCTTTCCCCTACTTGCAATTCTGCTCTCTCACTCCTTCTCTCTCCCTCTTTCAAATAAATAGATAAATATTTGAAAAAAGAGGTTAAAGAACTTGGTCAATGTCCCACAGGTAATTAAGCTGCAGATTTGTTACCTAAAAACAAGTCAAAATCCAGAGAACACAAAATAAATCCCCAGAACTATACTGATTTTTAATTCCGGGATATGTCAGAATCTCAATAAATGTTTGTTTTATTATTTAATTGTTTTTGAATAGTTAAAATTATATGTCCCCAAGATGTCCGTACATAGTTCTGATAAATTATTCCTTGGGCACCAATTTAATTCTGTTGCCTTTTCCTGGGTTGAAGCTGGGACTGGTTTTATAAGCAATCATCTCAGAAAGCGGTTAAACCAACCAGACAGCATCCTAGGTAGGTAACCAAGATTTCCAGATTCAAAGTATGGGTTCGATGCTCAATAAACACCAGATATAGGAGATTATTTATAATTCAAGAAGTCAGAACAGGCTGGTTTTATTCAGACACTGTGTCCCTTAACACTTCCCTCTTCCTGCAAAAAAGAAAAATCTAGAAAAATTAAAGGTCAACATTTAGAGTCCTGAAAGTTACTGAATGACAGGAAAATAATTAGTACCAGCTTTTTAAAAATGTTAAAATTGTGCCTCAATTTTTGAAATTAAAAGCTTAGTGGAAAAAAAAAATAAAAGCTTAGTGGAGATAATTATAGATACACATGAAGTTGTAAGGAATAACCAGAAAGAAAATTTTAAAAAATTAAGAGGGCTTGGTAAAATAAAAAAAGAATAATCTAGCAAGATTTGTGTACCCCTTACTGTTTTTCATCCAATGGTAACATCTTGTAAAACTATACTATAATATCACAACCAAGATATTGATATAAATGTGTCTGGGATGCCTTTAACAAACTCAAAATGCATTTTCTCGGTCAGTAAGGGTCCCATTTGAGCATTGCTCATAATCGTGCCTATGTGACTTTACTCAAAGTTTATCTCCGTTTCCTGAAAAGCATGACTGACAGCGCTGACAATCTATCCTAGAAGGCTTAGCTAGGAAGACTGCATAGTCATGAGATTGTCCACTGTGTTTCTATCCCTTTCCTCCAAGAAAAGCATGCTTCTGCCTTCCAGAACTCTGTGTTTATTTATTTACCTGCAGGCTCATTGAGAATGACTTTCTTATTCTTCTGATTAATTTTTATCTGTGTTAAGGAACATATTTCACACTGACCATAGTTCCCACTAAATAATTGGAAATTTTG
Source organism: Canis lupus baileyi (assembly GCF_048164855.1). Classification (NCBI taxonomy): domain Eukaryota; kingdom Metazoa; phylum Chordata; class Mammalia; order Carnivora; family Canidae; genus Canis; species Canis lupus. The sequence continues at coordinate 59,915,411 of NC_132876.1, forward strand.
AAATGGTGCTCTAAGCCTCACTTTGTTGAATGCATTTGGAAGAGGAAAAGATATATAAATAAAAGAAAAAAAGACAGGATACATTCCCCATTTACTGAATTTTTGTTAGGGATTCAGTTTTTTTTTAAACTCTTTTTAACTCTGAATATTATCCTAGCAAGTCAGCAAAATAGTCACACCTGAAACATCAGTTCCATTTCCCCCACAGATATCTAAACTCATAGAAATTATTTCACCCACTGTTAGCAGAAACACACTCCAGAAAATTTCAATGAGAATGGCGTTTAGCTGAGAACAATTCAATTTTTAAAAAGGGGTTTGCCAGGCTTTTGGTTTTTTTTCCCCTTTCTTGTTTAAATCACAATACCCTTATATTTTCCAACAGGAATTTCTGATCTGGAAATGTGTTTTTCATGTTCTTCTTTGCCTTGTGGTTTTACCATGTCATAAATGTTATACAAGGAAATCCATAGTGGGAGCAGATCACATAAGAATATTTTTGGAGTATGACTCTCAGCACCTGCTGGTGAAGTTGAGACCCCTCCTCAACACAAACACAAGTTATTAGTTGCAGAATTGTGGGATAGACTAATCCTTTAAAGGGTAAAGAGATGAAAATAAGGAGAGAGAAACATTTCATATAGTTCGTGTTGCCTGACATTTATCCCAAGTTTTCAAAGTATGGAGAGGAGAAACAGGCAGTGAATTTTAGAAGTTTACAATGTGTTTATCTTTCTGCACTTTATCTCTTTTAAAAATTTCCATACAAACATAATTCAATCTTATCAGAGCTAGATATTGTTTTAGGAATTTGCAAATGATACAATGACTCTCAGTGTCTATACATATAAGTCAATTAACAATTGCATCTATCTGGGGTTCAACAAAGATGCATAATATTATCAAAGTAGCATAAACAATCTTCTGTTTAAACATGATAATGTATTATTAAAAAGTAAAAACAAAAATATAGAACAGTGGCACCAAATTTGGCAATAGTATCTCTAGCACTTTCCAATCTCATTTAATTAATAATTGTGCACATTTTTATCTTATTTTTGTTTTCCCTAGGGATTGTTAGCTCCTCAAAACAAGCTCCATACCTTACTACATACCTTTTACATTCTAGCCCAATAATGCCCTGCATACTGCTGGTATGCACTCAATAAACATACTTGTTAAATTGGATGTTGTAGCTATTTTTATTCTACAACTGACATCTAAAATCTGAATATATTCATTTGGCAAAAAATACTGGGTTTTGAAATTCATATGTTTGTTTATGGGAAGGTGGAGAATAGCTTTAAGCTATTATTATGCTGCTCCATTCTCCTCACTTTTTAATTTGACATTGAGCTTTGAATAGGGACTGCACAATTCTGACAGCCCGAGGCATGGAACAGGGTCAAAGCAGGCACAAAGAGATTAGATCAACAAATATTTTCCAATAAATACTCAGCCTCATTACAGGTAGGTTGATTTTTTTTATGTGTTTTCCAGAATTTTGTTAAAACTGCTTGCATATCATCAAAAGGTAATGATAGCATATAGTTGGCACCACTTACACTGAAGAGGAGCTCCAATTTGTATCACATATCCCCATAGTCCAAAGGGTTAAAAGTGAGCCAGAAAATAAATTATTCTCTATTAGAGTATTAAGGGTCTCTTGTCCTGAAAGCCCCATTTACCTTAATACATGTAAAACATACTGAATCCACCCCCTTCGACTGAACAGCGTATTCATTTTCACAAAATGCAGACTGGGTGGTGTTAGTAGGGGGTGAGAGGAGTTACTTGCATGGTTATTATTAGCTTAAGAAGTTTCAATGGTTACTTTAAAAAGTCCAGTGTGTGTGCTTTCTCTGTGTGTGTTTGTGTGTATGTGTAATTAGAAACAACCAGCAGACTGTAAGTTTAAAGTTTTTCCATTTAAGCTTTTTTTCTACAGATGTTTGTACCAATTTTAATTTAAAAATATTATGCACAATTACTTTTAAGTATCACAGGTTTTTGAGTTACCAAGTAACATTTTTCTCCAAAAGGCTCAAAGATAAATTTAAGCAACAATTATCTAATATATGTGAATTCCTTTTGCCTTTTTTCTTCAAATATGATGACATTAAAATGTAAGACTTTATTCCTTTGTGATAAGAGACCATGGACTTTTCATATTCTTACATGGCAATGAATAAGACCCATGGCATATACTGACTGCCCTTCAGTTGTGCACAAAACTCCTATTGATATTAATGAGGTTTTGCCTGGACGGAGTGTGGTCATTTTATGTGGCCTGAAGTGGTCATTCTGTTGTGATTTGCATATTGATTGTTGCAGAGTATATTGTATACATCATTTCTAAAGTGCCTAGGGATCTTTAAGGAGGAAAGGTAGTGCATAAATTGAAAATATTACTGCCTTTATTTAAATTCTTCTATCTGCAAGTTCTCTAAATCATGCATAAATACAGTACAAAATACAAATCAGATAAAGAGAGAAGTCTCCAAAAAATAAAATTATTTTAAATCAGCAATTTAAAAATTATCCAGTTGTAGACACAATTGTCATCCACTGAAAACAAAACAAAGCTAGTTAGTTTTCTAATTCAGCAGAAGGCATCAAACCAGCACATGCAGAAGCAGAGCACTAAGGGGTGGAAGAGAATATAGAACTTGAACTTCCACTGTAGGTGAGAGACTGGAGTTCTGGGGGGGGGAGGGGGCAGCAAGCCCTTTGTCTTGCAATCCGTTCCATACCAGCTTCCTTAGAGCTGCCCTAAGGAAGCCAATGGAAAACAGCCATAGAGCCAACAATGTCTATTCCACCATGGACAATGATAGAGGGAAGACTCAAGGTGGATGAAAGAGGTACTTTGAAATTTTACTTTAGTTTTAGTTTTAATGTAAAATCAAGGGAAGTTTGGATTTTCCCTGCCAGGATATAACATAGAAAATGAAAGTGATTAAAGAAAATATGTTTATCTAGAATTTCAACCACTTCCACCCCAAAGGTTCAGCATTCAAAAATTTAGTGTAAACGCATTCAGCTCTTCTTCCTGTAATAAAATAATTCACTTGTAGAAAATTGCTAAAAAATTGTTAAAAATTTAAAAAAGGAAAGAAAATTGCTGCTCGCTGTTGAGCATGTCAATCCCTATCCCTTAACAGTGGCTATTGTGCATTGTTTTGAACAAGCAAAGTTCCTGATTATGCCAATAAATCTCACAAATATTATTTTTTTCTGTTCTTTTCCTGAGTCACCACAGGTTCAAGACATACTTATGTCTTTGATTCTGACCTTTTCCATATATGTATATATGTGTACACCTGTGGCAATAAAGAAAAAAAACTGATTTTAAAGATGAACACTACCAACACCTCTGCAAGTACACTGTGAATAGTAAAACATTAAGAAAAATGGTATTATTCTGTGCAATGAATCCACTCACACAGCTGTTTTTTCCTGCAGTTTGAGATCATATGCCATTTGAAGCCCAATTAACAACTACCCTTGGTACATAGCCTTCTACTTTCTGTGCTTTCAAAATATGATATCAAACAGTGATCTTAGCAGGTGGTGTGGGTATGTGTATGGTTTTCTCTGCTCAGATTGCAAATACTATGGAAGGGACAATCCTTTGCTAGATATAAATTCTGTGGAACAAACCACTCTTTAATATTGGTCTAGGGGGAATACAACACCCACTTTCCAAGTACACTTTTATAGTAGGCTTTTTCATATCTGTGAAAGGGAGCAGAGCAAAGGCTGGTCTCGAATCTGGTCAAATCTAGGAGATAATCAGCCACATTATAATGGGATTCTCCAGTATGTGAAAAATAATTGGGTAAGATGAGAAGCAAGCAATATGAAAAATGTTTACATCACCCCCCTTCTGCCCAAGATGCTGATATAACAGACATTATTTACAAGATGATAATGAAAGCAGTCAATTCAGTGTACATGTATCAGGTTTTGGGGGAGGATGGCTCAAACTAGATTTTTTGACATTATATAATTAAAACCAGGAGTTGATAGAATGATTTTTTTTGTCTTTTCAATTGGCTATACCAGAATAGTGTGGAAACTGAGTAGCTGGAGAGATGAAAAAACATACCTAATGAATTGGTTAATGAGTTGGTGTTTTTCTTGTCTTTGAGAACAGCCTGCTGTCCATTACATCACCCTGTTAGTATGGAAGTGTAAGGATAGAAGACGGGGGAGGTGGGAGTGGTAAAGATAGAAGAAGTGTAGGTAGAGACACTTACTTACAGTTGTGAGTAGGTGTCTATATATAATACTGTAGAGTTTCACCCAAAAGCCAGCTGTCTCATAATTCTCTCCCTTAGAGCAAACAAGCCCCCTTGGAAGTCATCCAGGATGAACCCATCTTATATTAAATCCTCCTTGATAACAAATAAGGTTGTGAAGAAGCCCAGTGTTCTAGCTAGTGAGTTAGATCATGTGTGAATAGGTAAAAGTTCCATACTCATATTTATGAAAGAAAGCATAATGAGCTAATGTATTTTTTAACTGGAAAGCACAAGGGTTTAATTTTGTGGATTCTGTTTATAGAAACAACAATCTAGGTTCTTGCACGTCTAAGTTAACTGGATTTCTTTTTCAAGACTGAATTCTTTTAAATAATCCTTTAATTTTAGAAATGTTCCACCAGAAGTGCTCTTAAGAAAACGTACTTTATTTCATCTTATTTAAAAAAAAACATTTAAAAATTGATTTCAAATATATTTTATATTCACTTTTCCTAATGCTTTAAAAATTAACATCTGTAAATGAGTAACTTGGAGGATTGATATTTTAAAACTATTATTTGGGGGCATGTATAAAAAATATTCTATCCTTTATTTTACAGAATGGATTAGTGCAAGTGATATTAATTTACATGGTAGTGCTTTGCATCTTTACTTTTTCCTCATTTAAAAACTTTTTGAAAGGGCTATATTTCTGGATTTTTAAATGCCAATTCTTAGAAATAATTTCCACAATCTTGAAGTTCCATATGTGTCTTTAAAAGAATATGACAGGTAGAAAAAAATGCATTCTTGTTTTGGGAAAACTATGTTTTAACCTCTAATCATTTTTCATTAATCCATTCTCCCTTTCTTTTCCTCCCTCCTTACTGTAAAACATATTTTAAGTAAAAACAGAAATTTATGTTTCTACTTACAGCCCACAGGCAATTAAAGCAACAACAGCATCCTGACTTGGGAGCAAGGGAAATATCTGAATGCTAAATATTTCCAAGGGAACAGTGTTTGATTTTATTGAAGACAAACACAGCTCATGTGCTAATGTAGACAATAGTTTCCCCTACCCTTTTCTTTTTAAAGACAAGAAACCAATTCCCAGAAATAATATTTCTCTTCTTTTATTGTTGAAAGGATACAGGCTGGAGGTTAGTAATCTATTTACCTTTTGTTATGCATACAGAGAGCCACAGCCATATAGACAATCATGTCTACATACAAACATATACTTGATTCACATATTAGACTTTGTTAAAATATCTGTAGCATCTAAATACTCACTCTTTTCACATCTTACCCCTTCCAAAATCTCACTCCCTTCACAATCTCTTAATTTTCTATTGTTCTTATCAGGTGATAGGGATGAAACTTATACCTTCGCCCATTAATATTATTCTTTTGAAACCCACCAATTCTTATTATAGAAGAGAAGGCCTAAGAGAAATTGAGGCCAAAGCTACTTTTCCTACAACAGCTTTGGTTGGGAATGGGATGGCAGCAACCTCAATACAAAGAAAGTCCTAGGCAGAGGCACCAACATCCCCTGAATTTTAATGAAAATGTTGTTAATGATATAACAAGGTTGATAAAGAGGTCATCATAAAAGCCAATTAGGCCTTAGTTATATTTTAAGAAAAAGAAAACAGTCAGTAAAAGAAGTAAGTCTTGTAAATATTTATAAAATATATCTATCATTAATACATAGTAAAATATTGATGAATACTGACAGATATCTACATCTATTAGTTTATATAACTATCCCCTAAAATATCTGCTTGTGGTCCCATTAAAAACTGTAGAATACATTGCTAGTTGGTTTCTGTGTACCTTAATGAGAAAAGCTATACCTTTTTAATCAATTCAAAAATTGTGTAGGATATGGAAAGAGAAAGAAGTTGTTTGTTATGAACAGAAATAGAGCCAACAGTTTTTTTTTTTTTTTTTTTTTTTTTTCTCTTTGCATTATTTTTATTGGTGTTCAATTTACTAACATACAGAATAATACCCAGTGCCCGTCACCCATTCACTCCCACCCCCCGCCCTCCTCCCCTTCTACCACCCCTAGTTCGTTTCCCAGAGTTAGCAGTCTTTACGTTCTGTCTCCCTTTCTGATATTTCCCACACATTTCTTGCCAACAGTTTTAAGACTGTGTGTTTTGTGATTGTAGACACATCTCTATAAAATCACTATTATTTATAAAGAGAGATATGCCTATGGGCATACGAAGAACATGTAGCATATTTTATTAACAACACTCACATGTGCATTGTGCACAGTGCAGCTGTAAATAATTAGGCAATCTAAAAAATGCAGGACATTACATGTGATAATCCTGACCTATTAAAATTATTAAATGATTATGCTTTGTCTAACAAAAACATTTCAGAATATTGAATTGAGAAGGATTTTACTGTTGGAAAGATATAATTAAATGTCTACTGCTTGATATGCATTTACTAAAACAAAAAGTTGGATAAGTCTTGTGTGTAAATACAAATCCGTAAAACATAGCTGCTTCTGATTTAGTTAATTACTCCTCACTCCTCACTATAAGTAACTGTCCCTTATTTTATGGAGAGTCTTGTGACAAAATAACAAAGTTGAAATGGTACATAGGAATGGGAAAAGAAGAATAAATTAAACTTCTCCTACAAATGTCTCTGTCTAATGATTTTTTTCTTCCTCCCAAAGTCATATAGGAATAAACAGAATTCAGCTTTAGTGGGCAACACTAACTGGACAAGAGTTTATCAGGGTTTTGGGGCCCTGAGGGAGCCTTAAGAAGGAGGGCACTTTTTATATTTTGTCATCTTTTCATCCTTCATCAGAGGAATGAGGTTTCATCTACCAGAAGGGTACTGGTCCCAAACCAGAAGAAGAGGAATAGTTGAAAGGAAGCGAGATGAAAGCCTCAGCAAAAGTCTGGGTCCAGTTTATTTATTTATTTATTTATTTTTTATTTTTATTTTTTTATTTTTTTGCGGGGGCAGTTTCAGAGAAGTGGCTGTCTCCTACACTAGAGACAGACACACTCCTTTCAGAGAACATTAATATAGCATCTCCTGAAATAAACCCCTATCCCACCAGGTTTCCCCATACCATTTCCCACCATTTAGGGTGTGTTTTGCGTGAGCATGGGCATGTTCAGGATAATAGGCTGCACTGTGTATGTGAGTGTACAAAAGGCCAGAAGTCAGAGGGAGAATCAAGAATCAAAACAATGACTAATGACTTCTAACCTGAAGCAGAGCAGATGCCCTGCTCACCAGAAATGTGCCTCTATTTAAATGCTTCACTTCACCCACCACACAATAAAAAAAGGAAGAAAGAAAAAAAAACAATGCATTTTTTTTTGGAAAAATTGTTTATTTAAATGTTTTATTTTAAATCTTTTACAACAATAAAATATTGAGTCAATATAAACCCCTTGACTAAAACTGTTCACATCAAACATTACAGCAAATTGTTTTCTTTTTGACACCCAACTAATCTTTGAGTTTTCTTTTAAACACAATGCAGAATTTATTGAAAATAAATAATTGCTGGCAATTGCAATAGGCAATTTGAATAAAATAGTTGAAAAAGCAACTCTTAATGAAAATAGTGTTTATTATACATCAGTTACTAAATGAATAAACTAAATGTTCTTTCTTTAAATTAATAACTTCAAAAACGTTTAATATACAAAACTGTACAATTATAAAGTCGGCAGAAATATTTGGGTTAACTCAGGTTTGAACCATAGCAGTTAACTGAAAAAGAAAAAAATTGAAACAAGCAAGAAAACCCTAACAACTCAGTGTGGAAAACAAACAAAAAAATTCCAGAACGAAAACCCAATTACCAACAGAATGCAGAGTCTTGACAAAAAATAAAAAAAGGTCCAAGATTTGAGTTAACACATATCCTTCAAACTGCAGCTGGGGGAGACACAGTGTGGTGGACCAGAGGCCTGGCAGCCCATACTAGCGCACCTTCACAAGGGGCTCTAGGCTTTTTGGTCCTTAGGTAGTTTGAAGCTTTGTCTACCGAAGCTGCACCTGAAGGCTGGTCCAGGCAGCCAGCCCAGTAGTGCAGAGCCCAGAGCCAGGACTGGTGGGCTGTGTCTGGGTGTTGGGTGCTTGGCCAGCCCTGCTCCTGTGTGCTCATTGAGAATGAGGTGTCCCTGTGGACTTGGCGTGTAGACATGAGAGCTAGCAATAAAGCCTCCGCGAGTGCATATTTTTTGGATCTCTACACAGCCTAAGGAGATTTTATGCAGTTTTTGTTTCATTGTAAATAGTAATACAATACACACAGCTATCTACACACACACACACACACACACACATTTGCACGCGCACTCACGCACAGACTCACACACAGATTAAAAATCAAAATCAAAAACAAACAAACAAAAACAGAAACCCAGCCGCCCGGGGGGCTCTCTATCTGCTTAATCATCGCTGTGGGCTTCTACCAGTTGTGCTTGTCCGAGGCGTGGAGACGCTTCCCATGAGCCCACTTGGAGACAAGGATATGTATATACGGGAGAGGAGGTGGTACGAATCCTTGTAACCTTTGCCAATCATTTAGTTTTCATTCTGTGGGAAGCAGAGAGCACCTGTATACCACCCCACTCGCCACCCCTCCCCGACGGTTTCTCACTCAGGGAGCAAGCAGCGAACTGGTTGTGAACTGAAATGGGAGGCACTGACACAGCCTGTCGCCAGCATCAGTGGGGTCCTCGTCTCCAGAGAAAGCAATCTTGTGTGAAGGCAGTACTATGCCTAGGAAAGCGGAGGTGGGATCTTGTTGGCGGTCTTGGTGAGGCAAGGGGCCAGTGGGGAGCTCTGAGTGCAGGCATTCCCGATCTGGGTAGGTATAGAGCTCTCTTAGCTCCCCAGGCCAACCTCTTTTGTTGGGCGCCACCGGCAAATCCTTCGCAGGCGCCCAGATTGCTCTGTGGAAGCCTTCGAGATCGCCTCTCCTACTTAGCGGTACTTTGCAAACCCAATCGACTTGCGTATTCTGCTTATCTAGACACTCTGCCCTCTGAAAAAAATTATATATATATTCCACTATCATCATCAACAACTCTCTTCATTGTACCTCTCCTCTCCATACAGATTTAGGGTAGGGAGTAAGTGGATGGGTAGATATCTCTTCCCCTCCTACCACCCCCTTCCCATTTTTAAGTAATTAGAAAACCATCAGCTCAATGAAGGAATAATCATAATAGCAATAGTAACGTGGCCGATTAGATACAAATTATCTCACAAATATTGTGTACAGCTTGTAGTAAAACACCGCAGACATTAAGAAACGCTATAGAAGTTTTAAAAAAATGCAAAACTAGTCTATTGTAAAACAGATTTCACCTGAAATACGGCTGCTATAACCAAGGCGCTGTAAGGTTATTCAGAGGCACACATCTGTCGTCCCACCCCCCTCCCCTATCTTTACCCCACCCCCACGTTACCCCACTCCTTGTTCTTCCAAGAGAGGAGCAACCAAACAGACCTTACTCAAAATAAACAATATGTATTGATCAGCAGAGAAGGTTGGAGGAAGCAGTTGCCCAGGCGGCAGCATATAGGAGTTTCCTGCCTGGACTGCTTAACGCAACTGTGTATCAGCGTTGAGAAGCCTGGATGCCTGTGTGAGTGTGTTTCCTTTCTTAATATAAGTTAGAATCCCTTATTTTGGAAAAAAAAAATGTAAGAAAGAAAGGAAAAAAAAAAAAGACTGGGGAGAGAGAGCCCTATCTAGATATCTAGATATTGCCATGTCTCTAGATAGCAATAATAAAGCTGAAGTAAAAGGAAGAGAGTGGGAGAGAGAGAATTCCGCGCTGCTCCCAGAGCGGCCGGCCACTTTCTTGCTTCCTGCAGTCAGAGATCGCGGCAGGACGTGTCTGTTTTCACCGTGTGCGAATAAACCTCATGTGGCTGCTGATCCCCTGGTGGAGTCATTCTTTTCTCTTTCTGTCTTCGATTACAGAACCAGACACGCACCACTTCTTTCTCCAACTGAAGGCTGTCTGCCAGCGAGGAAATCTCCTGCGCCGCAGGCTTGGGACACTTGAGGAAATGCGTTTCCAGAACGCCCTTGACACTCACCTCGATGGAGGTTCGCTTCTTGCGCTTACGGCCCTGAGCGGCGATTTTGTCAATGCTGGTCGGGCTCCCCGTGGACGAATCGGCCTCTTCCAGCCACTTGTTCAACAGCGGCTTCAGCTTGCACATGTTCTTGAAGCTCAGCTGCAAGGCCTCGAACCTGCAGATAGTGGTCTGTGAGAACACGTTGCCATACAGTGTGCCCAGCGCCAGCCCCACATCGGCTTGCGTGAAGCCCAACTTGATTCTTCTTTGTTTGAACTGTTTGGCGAACTGTTCCAACTCATCCGAGGTTGGTGTCTCCTCGTCTGAGTGGTCCTGGCAGTGGTGCGAGCCTAGATCGCTGTGGTCTGGGGGATCCCGGAGCACGGGGTGTAGGCTCTGTGCAGAGGCAGAGCCTGGTGGTGGGGTGAGCCCTCCGTGCTCCAGCATGCCACTCACTGTGAAGCCAGGCTGCGAGTACACGTTAAGGGGTTGGCCGCTGGACGTGATGGACGGGTTCGGAGCTGGGTTAGCCCCCCAGGCATTCGGGTGGTTAGTGTGCGGAGAGTGGTGAGCGACGTGCGGTGAGCGGTGATGGATGATCGCACCCAGCTGTAGATCTTCGCGCCCGGGCTTCACGTCCTGCTGGTCCAGAGGGTTGGTGGCCAGTGTGGAGGACCATGGGCCTCCATCGCCCAGACTGGTCACCCAATGATGCCCGAGAGGATGCCCATTGCTAGGAACTCCCTGCAAGTAATCACTTTGGAGAAGTTTCTGAGGGTTTCGGAAAGGACTCCCCTGCTGCATACCCGAGGAGTCCGCATGGACTAGGGAGCTAGAACTGAGAATGCTGTAGGGATTCGAGGCAGCTGTGGCCATGGTCGATGAGGATCCCCTACTAGTTATAATGTGGCAAAGGGAGCAGCTTCAGCCTTTGACATCTACGGTGCGCGGGGAGCCAAAGCAGCGAGAGAGTTACCGGCACGCTCTGTGGCCAATTGTAACTCTTCTTGGCCTGGCCAGCCGTGGGCTCGGCCAATGGAGGCACGGGAGGCCGGGCTAACTTTCCAAATTAGGCTGGTGAAGCACTAGAGTTTCAGTGAGACCCGAGCAGGAAGTAAATCAATCTTTCGGCTCCATTGGCTGCCTGGCGCTGAGTGGCGGCGGCTCATTTGGTTAGCCCCCACCCCCACACACACCCCACCCCCACCCCTGGCTGCGTGGATATTTGTAGCGGAGGGGGAAGTATAAGAGGAAACTGTGTTTGTGTTTTGGGGGGGTGGATAGGAGGTGAGGTAGAAAAATGGTTTTAGAATTCCTTTTGTATTATTTATATTAACCGAAATAGAGAAAGAAAAATATATTAAAACAATATAACCAGTTTAAATATCAACTAGATTTTAATGGATTGGGATTTTTATCAAATTCATTTAGCGTTCTGGGTTAGTTCTGTGCAGAGGACTGCAAAACCAAATCTTGCTGCAAACTTTGAGCAAAGGAAACCCTTTGATAGGACCTTAGATCTATCAGACTGAAGTTCATGATTCCAGTAAGAACTATTTCGACTTGTTTTGTTTCGTTCTATCATTTATAAGAAACTCAATACCAAAGTCAGAAAGCATCTAAGAAAGAGATATCTAGCTTCTGAAAATTTTTATTTAAGGCATGAAGAACTAGAAGATTCTGGGAAAATCTTATGTGATAAAAGTGATAAAACCTAATGTGATACTGGCAAAATTCAGTTATTTTGAAGTTTCCCTTCCAATCCAGTTGGTCAGTTGGATGACTTGGTTTTTATTACTGCTCCATGTCAGCTCCCATCAGGGATCCCAGAACTTTTTTCAGAGGCAATGCTTGCTGAAATAGGCAGCCCTCCCTCACACTCACCCCAAACATTCAGTGGACCAATTCCGGGTAGGTACAGTGAAGAACATTCATGACTACCGCACCCATCCCCTGGGAAAATTGTTTATAACATGCACTGCTATCCTCTTCATTCCAGAAAAGTTGAAGTAAATGGGAATCATTTAGTGTGCTCCGAAAATTCAGAGAAATAAAGAAATGAGAGATGAGAGATGGCAGGCTATTTGGCATTAAGGACCGCTCCCCCCTGCCCGCAGCCGCCCCCACCCCCTACACCCCACCCCCTGCCGCCACCACCACATCCCCATCAGTTTGGATTTGCTTTCAGCTTGGGAGAACTGGACTGTTTTCACATTTTGCTTAGAGGAAACAAGAAAGACTTGTACTCCTAAGCTTTTATAAGTTAGGAAAGGGCAAGTCCCACGTACTTCACAGCCCTGCGCAAAGGCATTGCTTGTAAGCTGAGTGGAGTGAAAATGCAAAGTCTTTAGATTTGCTCTAGCTGAGAAAAGGAAACAAGGGATACCCAGCTGGATTTCTGAAGTAAAAAAAAAAATGACCTTCCATTGCATGATTTTGAAGATAACCTAGCTGCGTAATTATATTTGCACTTAGTGAAGACTGCATCAGAGTTCCCTTATTGGTTTGAAATTCCATTAAATATATTGCGAGAGCTCCTAGGTTTAGCTTGATTTAAATTTGCATACATTTTCATATATTTAGCAGAAATAAAAGAAGGCTTGCAGCTACCAGAAAGTCATTAAGGCATTAGTTTCTCTAAGAAGACAGATCTGAAGAAAATGCAAGAAAATGAGAAAAAATAAAAACAAGGTGAGCTTATTCTGCCATTCCTTTATATAGATAAAGAGCATGCATTTCCTGTGAAATGAGTAATTTCTTATTGAGAGCAGAGACCGATAGGAATTTATATTGGTAAATGTAAATTGTGTCTATTAAGCAGGAAGACCAGGCATCTGGTTGAGATCTATTTCTTTCTTTCCCTCTCTCTTAAAAACAAAACAAAACAAAAAAGGATAAACACTTAGTAGTTACTGGCAGAGATGATAATTTGCCATCTTCTCCCCCTCCTCTTTCTCACTGAAATTGTGGTTTCCTTTGCTGTTGTCCTATTATAATATATATATATATATATATATATATATATATATATATATATTATATCTGCTTTTAAACTAGAAATTGTTTTTTTTCCTTTCCCTCTCTTCCTCTGTCCCCTCTTCTTCCTTCCTTTCCTTTTATCTATCTCCTCTTTCTGTAGAAGAACGTCTTTTCTTTAACTGCCAACTGTGTATATCTTCCTTTGTAAGGATACAATCTCATTTGTGCCTGAACTTTTGCTTCCTGAAGAAAAAAGTACTTGTTAAAATCATACAAAAATAAAAGTTTTCAGGTGCTCTGTTAGACTGCCTGTTCAAGGGTCCATTTGGTAGTCTATCTCACATCAGTTTAGAGGTCAGAGGGAAACACAGTGAAGGAACCAGAAGAGCAAAAAGATTATGATCATGCCATGTTGTTATAATGTTGTGTTCCCCACCTCCACCATCACAGCTTCCTTTGAGTGAAAGAGTTACTAATCTTAGTCTAGCCATTTAGGGGGTTAAGGCAATTATCAATTTATAAGGCTTTTACATGGAGAAAAAAGGGGGTCTTTTTCCAATTCTGACTTGCCTGAATTCTTATAATCAACCTTCCTCTAGCCCTTAGCCTCTACTCTAGGCAATCAGTTTTGCCAGGCTTTCAAAAGCGGTTCAGACCCTGCCCAGAGGCTGGGGAGGGAGCAGCTTTCGGGAGGATGTATTTGCACCTAGCGACAGGTTTTTCACACCTTTGTTCTGCAGTCCTTTAATGTAAGAATAGCTTCTGACAGAAGTAAAAAAAAAAAAAAAGTAATAATCTTTCTTTTCCTTTTCTTCTTTTTTCTTCTTTCCTTTCGTCCCTCTCTTTCCTTCCCTCTTTCCTTCCTTCCTTCTTTCCTTTTTAAAAAAATAGTTCCCATGAATATGGACACTACCTAATTCAGGTGCAGTCCTATCCTCTAACAGCTGTAATAGAATCTTCTTTTACATGTAAGATGTTTTATTTTTTGAAGAAAATACCTGCATATAGTAAAATATTCTTGCTGCTCTAACTAATCTGCTGGAGAGGTTTCCTTCGCCCTCTCCTGTCAGTCTAACTTCCCAAGTGTAACAGATGCCGCTCTCAAGCGCTCCTTTCTGTGGCTTCTCTTTATTCAGCCTCGCATATTTCTCCCCATGATCTGGGTTTCCATAGAGAGAGGAATAAAAGGGGGGACCATGGTCACAAATCCCCTGCCCCATGCAAAATAAAAGAGCCTCATTCAATAGACGACCCCGTCTGGACATGGGAGAGAAATAAGTACATGCGAAGCTACTGTTGCAAAGAGCTTGTAACTTATTTTTCATAGATTGATTTTGCCTTAAATGCAAAGTTACCACTGATAACCTGTTCTCTTGGGTATTTGGGCTAAATGCACAGCTTGGTGTTCTTTTCATCCTGATCTTCAACTCCACTGCGAGGTCCTCAGATCTGATTTACCACAGATATAGCTATGGTTTGAATATAATAATAACTGCCCAACCCTACAAGGTTGAGGTAGCTAAAAGTCATCTAGAAGGGGTGCCCAACTTAAAAACGGAGGAACTGTAATTTTACTGAGAGTCCACACACCTATCTCCAGCAAGGAAGTACAGGTTTCTGTTTCTTGCTATGCCAGCACACAGCACAAACTTTATTCTTCCTTGGGTTGCCTTCACACCCAAATTATCCATCACTGTGTTTGTTTTCTAAGAGGGAATTTTCATTAATTTCTGAAAGCAAGGCAGATTGGTTTGATTTATTTACATGTTCATTCATTTATTTGTAAGCTGGAAGTTCACTGTGACTCTCCTTCCTCACAAAATTTAAGGATACAAAACAACTCCTGAGTGTCTTTCCAGACATTCCTAGCCACTCTGAAAGCTAGGAAGGACTCATAAAGAAATTAAGAAGATTAATGTGGTTGAAGTTGCACTCCTGTGGTAGCGCAGTAACATGGTCACAGCTGGGCAGTCTATGCTCAGGTTCATTCAGAAATGGAGATTATGCCTCTTGTAGATTTTATAGATGAATGTAGATTATGAAGCATTCTCATTATCTGTACAAGTTGCAGGAGGGGGAGGTGGTCTGAGGCTGACAGGAGTTAGGATGGGGATCAGGAAAGAAGTCCAAAGGACCATATTTGAATGTGTATAACACAGCATGAATTTCCAGACAGTAGGACATGGCACACAGGTGTGACCTTAATATTGGCAATTTCATCTTCAACACAAGTCCACTTTGGAAATAGGATTACTTAGATTGGGCTTGAAAGGGACAAGTACACAATTTCTTTTTTTATAACCTGGAGCTCATAAGGGAAGGAAAACAATTGGACTGCTTCTGAAAGCAAAAAAGAAAGAAGCTTTTTTCTTGGTATATGTACCTTGAGCTCATTAGAGTTTTTTAGCGTGACTCACAGTTGCCCTTCAGAGAACCAGCCTACTGTAGCCCTCTTACAGTTGTTGTTGTTATTGTTCTTCTTCGTCCTCCTCCACCATTTCTTTTTCTCCTTCTCCTTCTTCTCTATCTTCTTCCTCCTCCTCCTCTTCTTTTCTTTTATTCCTCGTCCTTCTCCTTTCCACCCTCCTTCTCCCCTTTCTCTTTCTTCTCCCTTCCGCTTTCTTCTTGACAAACAGTTGGGAGGGAAGGGAAAGGGGCTCAAAATATTCTGGGGAGAATCTTTTAAAAATTATACACTGTTAATAGACATTAACCAATAGTGATTCAAGCTCAATTAATTCATTTTTTAGATCTCTATTGGCTCTCCTTGAACATGAGGAAAAGAACCTTCAGAGAAAAGGGAAGAGGAAGTGGGGAAGGATGATAGCATACAGTGAATGCTGCAGCAGACACAGGTTAATTTAAAAAATAAAATCTCCATCATGAAGAAATTTAATACAAATACCTCAATCTTCAAGAACATTAGTCATTTACTAACAAAATCAATTGTCAGTTGGGAAGTGCTGAGGAATTGTGTGGTTGGGGCTGTGATAGGATGGTTAGAGGAAAGATCAGGACAATAGAGACCCTTACTGCGAAGGGAAAGGATGCTGGCTCCTGCAGCTGTGTTGTCAAAGTCCCTTTGATTCAGTCTCAGTTTCTCTTCTGAGATCAATTCCTCCCTTGCCATTGCCATTGTCAATGGGTGAACTCGGATCTTACAGGTTCCCAGGGAAAGAGCTCTATAGAGACAGAGCTATTGTGCGGTACTCTGTGTGGCTCTCATTTTCCTGGTACTAGGATTTGGGGTGTCCAGAAGTCTTTGTGGACATTTTCCAGTCCCTTGTTTAGCACTCTAGACAGAGCCTAGTTTCAGAAAAGCCCAGTTGATGATTTTACAAAATACAGACCTCACGTGGTATTAACTTTATTTTTTAATGGAAGAGCAGAGTATTTCCAAATTTAAACTGTAGTGGTGGTTTTTATCGTTATTTTGATTTTTTCTTAAAGTCAGAAATGGTGAAAGTATTAAAGAAGAGAAAAATGTTCCATCTGTATGATAGATCAGAGGGAGTGTAGAGATAATTTATTACTTTAAACTCTGTGGATCAGTATCCAAGATATCAATAAATTACCTAGTTGAACATTTAGACACCTTCTGTAAGTCACTTTTGTAAAGAGAGATGCCTCAAATTGCAAAACAAACACTTCTCCCTCATGGGTGGATTAAGGTTTTAACATGCAAGATTGTAAGAATGCTCTGATTTCATTCATAACTGAGATTGTTTTTCTTGCACTCTTGTCCCTCCCCCATCCCCCAGCTCTTTCCTTAGTAATACTATTTACTGAAATGGCTAGCATTCTGTAATCCTGTGAGGTGAAGGGACTACAGGAAACTTGATTACAGATCAAAATACGGGCTCCTTTCAGGAAAAGACCTTCAGTAAATAATCTGCAGAGTGTTCTGGGCTCACATTACAATTTACAGACCCCCCAAGTGAGCAAAAAACTAGACCACATTTGAAAATGATCAAGTGATCAGATTTAACTTGCTATCTTTATTCAGAAATTTTTATTTTTTTCCTAGAGGGATTGAGTAGGGAAGGGGGCTGATAATTGTGAGAAAAAAAAAAAAAGGAAAGAGATACATGTTAACATGTTTGGGGAAAAGTCCACTTTGCAAGGACATTTTGGGAACTTGACTTTTTCTTTTTTTACAAGAATACTAGTGCTTTCTCTGGTGTGATTGTTGTGTTCATTCTTGGGGGAGTACTGTAGGTTTCCTGAGGGCTGTTAAAATCTCCATCTCTTGTAACATTTTTTGAGCCCTCTCTTGCACTTTACCTTACTTTCAACTGGGGAAAGCAATTTGGCTCCCCTGCTTAGAAAACAGATCTACTTGATCTAATATTTTGGTTTCCAGCTGCCTGTGAACACAAGCCATTGGGCATGTGTATTTTAAATGCAAGAACTTTTGGAATTTGTTTTCTTTCTTTTTTTAATAATAAGTTTATTTTTTTATTGGTGTTCAATTTGCCAACATGCAGAATAACACCCAGTGCTCATCCCATCAAGTGCCCCCCTCAGTGTCAGTCACCCATTCACCCCCACCCCCCGCCCTCCTCCCCTTCCACCACCCCTAGTTTGTTTCCCAGAGTTAGGAGTCTTTATGTTCTGTCTCAAATTTCTGATATTTACCACACATTTCTTCTCCCTTCCCTTATATTCCCTTTCACTATTATTTATATTCCCCAAATGAATGAGAACATACAATGTTTGTCCTTCTCCGATTGACTTACTTCACTCAGCATAATACCCTCCAGTTCCATCCACGTTGAAGCAAATGGTGGGTATTTGTTGTTTCTAATGGCTGAGTAATATTCCATTGTATACATAAACCACATCTTCTTTATCCATTCATCTTTCGATGGACACCGAGGCTCCTTCCACAGTTTGGCTATTGTGGACATTGCTGCTATAAACATCGGGGTACCATACACAAAGAAAAACTCAAAATGTATGAAAGATCTAAACGTGAGACAAGATTCCATCAAAATCCTAGAGGAGAACACAGGCAACACCCTTTTTGAACTTGGCCACAGTAACTTCTTGCAAGATACATCCAGGAAGGCAAAAGAAACAAAAGTAAAAATGAACTATTGGGACTTCATCAAGATAAGAAGCTTTTGCACAGCAAAGGATACAGTCAACAAAACTCAAAAACAACCTACAGAATGGGAGAAGACATTTGCAAATGACTTATCAGATAAAGGGCTAGTTTCCAAGATCTAAAGGGAGACAGAACATAAAGACTCCTAACTCTGGGAAACGAACTAGGGGTGGTGGAAGGGGAGGAGGGCGGGGTGGGGGTAAATGGGTGACGGGCACTGGGGGGGGGCACTTGACGGGATGAGCACTGGGTGTTATTCTGTATGTTGGTAAATTGAACACCAATAAAAAATAAATTTATTAAAAAAAAAAGAATTAGAAACCAAAAAAAAAAAAAAGAATTTATTAAACTCAACACCAAAGAAACAAACAATCCAATCATGAAATGGGCAAAAGACATGAACAGAAATCTCACAGAGGAAGACATAGACATGGAATTTGTTTTCAACGTAGAAGTGCTCAGGGGCACATCAAAAGAACCCAGCCTCTCAAGGAGTCTTTCTCATTGCTGGGTCTATTCCTCCCCTGGCCATGACTTAGAGGCTAGCCTACTGTCAATTTTGTGAGTGCAGAATCTGCAGAAAGTCAGTGCCATAGAGAATAATGGAGCTGTCCCCAAAGCCTAGTGCTTGGCCTCAGAAGGAAAATGAGTGATTTGGGCAGCAACAGGAGCTCTCACCTCAGGGACAGCCTGACTAAAATGCACACATGAAGCCTAAAGGCTGGACCTGACTTTAGCCTCCCAGATGTATCTGAATAAAGGTGGCTGGGCCAGGACAGGTGTAGAAGTGTTAAGCTAAGGGTTCCCATTTTAAGATTATTTGGTGGATGACAATTCTTTAAGCTTAATGGGTCCCATTCCAATGGCCAAGCAGCAGGCAAAGGAGGCTTATTTTGGCAGCCTCCTGGTTCTCACTACTTGAGTCCTCTCTTTGGAGCAGGATCCCTGGGATTGAGGCAAGGCCTAATTCCCCTGGTTGCAAGTGGAGGGAAGGAGTGAAGATCTAGAAGAGCCAGTACCAAGGCAGCTGTGTGAGTGTGGTATCCTGCAGTGGTTAGTCTCTCAGGATTCCCTGGACCTGGCCAGCCTGGCTGAGTATCTTTGTCCCTGGGCAGCTCTGCCCTTCACAGATGGTCCCCTTCAACAGTCCTAAAACCAATGTCCCCCTCTGTAGCCTGCACAAAGGTGAGGTGCTCAAGGTAATCCTTTCTCAGGAAACAAGGCCCAGCCCTTTCACTGACAAATGCTATATGTTACCACAGCTCTGATTCAGTGACATCCTTCCTTGGGGGTGTATGTAGGAGAACATCACCCCCATGACTCTTCTTGAAGTGTGTGTATGGGAGGGTTGGAGGTGGGTGAAAGTCACCCTAATATATTTTGCACAGACACTAAAATGTTAACTCACATCACATTAAGGGCATCAGGGTTTAAACCTATCTAATTTTCCTTAAAAATAACAAATTTCAAGAAAAGTAGCAAATTTCTTTTTTTAAACAATTGACAGGGACCATAGAAACCTTGGGTCCCTAAGGTAACATGCTTAGGGCAATCTAAATGTCAACACTCAAATTTCTCATGTATATCCTATATACTCATTTTAACTTGTTAAAATGGTAGTGAAAATGAAACTGTCTCCTTTCTTCCAATTTTTTCTTACGACTTCAACTTTTAGAAATAGATTGAGGTTCCTGTTTACAGCAAAACTATAATTCAATTACCCCTGCACTCATTTTATTTTTAAATAAACATTTCCTGAGGTGCTTGGTGTAAACATTAGCTCTCTCCTAAACAAATGGATGACACAGATGTGTGTGTGTGTGTGTGTGAGAGAGAGAGAGAGAGAAACAAAGAGAGAGAGAGAGAGAGAGAGAGAGATTGCATAGATGAACATTTGCATATTGAAGAACATACCTATGTGAGTAAATCACCTTCAAAAATTATTGGAATTCTGAGTTTGGATCTCAACTCTTTAGAATCTGAGTGTTTAGAGCTGTGGAATTTTGGTTTTCATTTAACAGGTAGTTGATAGCTTTGCAAAGAACTGAGATTTGTCCTGTATAAATATTTACATTAGTGATGGAGAGAAGCATTTGAGCTCTGTCCCCTTTCCTTACCCTGCAAAGTAGAACAACTGCTTTTCAAATATATTCTGTATGTTTTTAATTTTATTGGATTTCTGTAAAGAGAAGAAAAATAAGTCACAATGCACAAACTTTTCAGTAAAGATAGTTATTTTTTTTCTGAGATTTTACTGCTAGAAATTAAGAGACCAAGCTTTCTAAAAACACTTCTAGTGAGATGACTCACATTATAAATATTCTCTTTTCATGTTCTTAGAGCAACTCTTATCCCATACAATTAGATTTAAAGACATATTTAATTATCCATTCTACCATATTTTAAAAGTTGTGATATCTATACTTGCTATGAAAGGAAACCAGAATATAGTTATTGGAAATCTGGGGATGTTGGGGAACAATACAATAAAGTTGAGAGTGCAGTTAAATTTCACTAGCCTTTAAGCATTCTTTATAAACTCTTCTTTTTTTTTTTTTTTTTTTAAATTTTGTTTATTTATTCATGATAGACACAGAGACAGAAGCAGGCTCCATGCAGGGAGCCCGATGTGGGACTCGATCCCGGGACTCCAGGATCATGCCTGGACTGAAGGCAGGCGCGAAACCGCTGAGCCACCCAGGGATTCCCTATAAACTCTTCTGATGCGTGTTTGTAAATAAACGTAATCTCCGCTATGTTATACATGTCTTCATGGGATGATGCTTACTTTTGGAGGTAATAGCTGAAAGTAAGTAATGATCACCAAATTAGCTAGGTTGGATGAATGATGGAGATTTATTGACAAAGATAGATTAAAGTGTTCTTAGGTCACATACTTTTAGCTGGACATTATTTTCAGATGTACTGGAGTATTTTTGATTTGATGGCTCTGCAAACTCTTTGAAGTGACTAGTAGTGTAGAAGTACATTGCAAGTAAACCTAGTGAATTGAGATGATTCTCTATCGGTTTAATTTATGTTTTATAGTTAGTTTAGCATTCTGATTTGATTGCTTTAGTAATGTGAATTCCCTACAGCTGCTGATGATACAGCTTTAATTCTGTTTTAAAGGTCATGTAAACATGTGCCTGTAGCATAAGGAATGCAAATTCAATTCCTTTTTAATGTTTCCTCACATTTACTTCACAGCCTTCACCTAGAAAATTAGTGGGGTTTAATATAAAACTATTTTAATGTTATGATTTCATTAAAATCCTTTTTCAATGTTTTACTTTTCCTTTTGCAGGGTAAAGAAGTCTTCCTCTCCTTTGCAGTGCATAGAGCATGCAACAAACATCACTTATACTGGAAGGCAGAAAAACATATCTGTTGAGGTCTATTTATTTTTCCAATGCTTTTTACTAATAAAGAGCTGAGAACTTCATTTCAATGTCCCTGTAGCTGTAGGTAATAAGGACACAAGGTAAACAATCCAAGTACATTTTAGATTGTAGTGGAGTCAGAATATTGTGTACCTGATAAGAACTTCTAGTTACAAGAAGTTGTACAATATGAATATATGATTGAAAATGTACTGGGGAAAGGATATATCAAGATAAAAAAACATTTAAAATATAGGTGACATAGAAAATAATGCTTTATTTGTTTCAAATTAATATAAAAAGTATACACATTATGGCTTCAAATTTCTATGACTCAAATATTGGTTGCTATGCAGAGTAACTTTTATATTACTTTCTAAAATATATTAAGAGCTTATAAATAGTGCAAATTTATGCCACTAGATCATATTAAAACTTTATAAAATGTGCTTTAAGTAATTGTATACCTCTTTACAAAATATGCAACTGTTAGTGGGAGAGACAGTCATGTGGGGGTGAGGGAAGTGAGGATGTAAACATACAGGTTGAAATAAAATTGAAAGCTTAACCCAATGTTTGTGGTAATATTATTGTGATGTTTTAGTTTGTATCTCTGTTGTGCATATATCTCTAAACTAAAACTAGTTTGCACTGAAATTAAGCTAGAAGTAACCTTTTCAAATACATTTCTTCTTAAATTAGAAATAATGGGAGTGTTTAAAAAGTACAAATAAAAATATGTCAAGAAATTGATTTGTTAGCATATTGTTAATATAACAGAAATTAAAAATCAAATAAAAGCACATATAAGTAAATTCTGAATGTGATGAACCTCAAATGCAGTTTCATTTGGTGTTATGGAAAAATAATTCAAAAGTTTGGGCTTCAATTCTGGAAAACAAGTTCAGCTTCAGTCTAGGAAATAGGTTTTGTTCTGTGTTTGTGTTTTCAAATTCACAACACGTGAATAATCATGAATGCTCATAGAGTTGTTAAGGAGTTATGATCAGGAAAATCTTAAGTTCTGATCTAAGTGGTTGACTTTTTAAAAATCCGATTTGTTTTGTTTTAAATTTTTGCCTCTGGTTTGTTGCTATGCACTTTTCAAACACCTCTTTTTTTCCCCCTTTTTCTTAGTAGCAGGGAACTCAACATACAAAGTTTGTATTTAAAGCCTGGAAAAATTGCTACATTTTAACATTTTGGACTCTAGCAATATAACACAGCAGAGATCGTTGATGGGAGATAAAATCAGTACGAAAGTAGACTATGCTTTCTGTAATTTGGCCCCACTGCCTTATGTTAGTATAAGAAACTAAATTGCATGGAGATGAATATGGTTTTTGTTATTTTTACATAATCTAAGTGTTGGTTTACACATGTTCTTAGAATGAAAACCACAATGTGTATTACACATCAAATCGTAAAAATTCCCAGTGCGTTTGTTTGTTTGTTTGTTTGTTTGTTTGTTTTTGATAGAAGACCTTTAGGTACATGACTATTTTCTTGCTTGAGAGAATTTAAATAGTGCAATGATGCAAGCCCTACATTTTTTTTTTTTTGGAATTTGCATTTTGAACTATAGATTCTAAAGAGCAAATTTCTAGTTTTTCAACCTGACTTAAAAGTTTAAGGACTCTGTTCACGGAAGTGTTCTTTTAAGTAGAAATGGAAAGTAAATGAAATAGAATTCCAAAACAAGTTCTCTGCATGGAGTTCTATGTGTCCTGTCTGAGTTAAGTGATCATTACTCAGTCACTTGGTTGTGATCATTTTATGTCATTTTAGTCAGTTGATATTGCATCCACAGGTGTCATTTTCAATGTAGGTACACAATTTCTTTTGATAGCGCTTTCAGTGCCATTTTTCTATTAAAAATATACAAAGATACTTCTCACAGTTGAAAATTAATTTTTCATGACTGTAATGTACTGCACCAAATGAGAGATTCTTGTTCATTTGTGAATGGCATATATGTCAGGAAAGTGCTTTGTATGGAGTAACTGAACTAAAAATAGCATTTAAAAATAGAAAGAAAAAAAAAAACCTTGACATTTAATTCTAATCCAGGCATGCTGTAAACCACTTGCTAGATACTTAATGACCATGCTTCTTTAAATTATGTGCATATGCACATATATCCTGAAAACAAACCAGGGCACTTTATAATGGAGTTAATCCTACTATCATTTCTTTTCAGATTTCTTTCAACTGCAGCCTATTTCCATAATTTTCTAATATCCAATAGCTTCCCCTACTGGGCAATGGCACCTTCAATTTGTATTCTGAGAATGAGTGGTTTGACCACAAATAGGTTGTATAGAAGCAGTTTGTGGCTGACTCTGTTAATGTCCTTATCATTAAGTTGCTTTAAATATGAGGAGATTTAAATGACTTTATTAAATTATATATGGCATTGTAAAGCACCTGTCTCTTGTCAAATCACTATATAGTAGGACAGATGGAAATTCTTTGTTATATCTATTCAGAGAAAGTTTATATACATTTACTTAAAATCAATTTCATTAGAACTGAGAGAAACGCAATGTGCTCGAGACAATGAAACACAATTCAACATTTCCTAATACTGTATGTTCTTATATGTTCTGCTATGTGTTTTTCTTCGTTATCTTCTTATATCTGAAGTTCTATTACCACCGGTTACCCTCCACCCCATGTATTTGATCATTTCTCTAAGTCCCTTGGCTGAACCAATCTCTTTTCATGCAGAGGATAAAAAGAGAAGAACTTCAAAGTAGGTTCAGGTAATTAACAGCTGAGGGGAATATAATCTAAACCACAGGCCCTGCTTTGCACCCAGGCTGTATTCCTGAGCCAGCCGGCAAGGGAGCGTCTATTCCCTATAGCATCTAAATCTGCTTCCTCTGAACAACGCTGCCAGGCCTCCAGTTATCACATCTGCACTTCAAACACCATGGCTCTGGTATTAATTATTAATTAGCCTATAGTCACCCTAGAGGATTCAAGTTCCAGTCTGCAAATACTTATTCATTGACCTCTATCTTGGTTTTTGTTGGGGAGGAAAAACTCAGTAGAATGCTTAATAATTTCCTTTCTCTCAGACCTGTTCTAGTTTCATGGAGGGGAAACAGTATTTTTCCAAGTGGGAATGGTCACACAGTGGCCTCAAAATTTGTTTACAGTAAAATGATTTGTCAAATGATTAGGGGCATGGAAGGAGCAGAATGATTTATAGATGGTATTGAGTGATGCAATGTACTTTTTTAATGTTCAATACATTAACTGTATTTTCCTCAAATTGGGAGATATGGTCATGGGACAAAGCTAAGCATTCCTTAGTTCTCAGTGAGGGCAGTGCAGAATTTGTAAAGTAAAATAGATTTCATCCTTGGAAAATATATGTGCATGACCAGTAAGACTAGTGATAGGTGCATCAGATGCTATAATATCCAAAGAAATTATGAACACAAAAATTATTTTTATAAAGAATAGATCTAATTTTGATTTATTTCAAATAGAAAACTAAACATGCTCCTTTCTTGCCAGTAAATATTTTAATGTGTAAATTGAATTATTAAACTATTTGTGATAAACCTTTGAGACTAAATGTGGAAAGTTTTAAATAATAGAAGAGAGATTGAGTTGAGCTGAGAATTATACAGACCCGGCTTTGAACTCAGCCCTGCCACTTAATAAGTGGCCTTGAATCCATATCATTTCTGAAACTGTGACTTCCATTTAGGAAAATGAGGATAGCATTGGAACCTACCTCATGGACTGGTTATGAGAATTAAAAGGCATGATCATATAAATTGCTTGTCATATTCATCATAGTGCCTGACATACAGTAATGGCTAATAAGTATTTGTTACTTTAATAATACTTGTTCCATTATTTTATTGTGAGATTTCTAGTTTGTCTTAATTTGTTTTTATTTAGATGTCAATTCCTCACTGAATGCATTTCCCAATAAGAGAGCTTTGAACAACCATGTATGTGCATAGGTCCTGCTTTCCTTCTCAGAAACTGCTATCACTTGTTCTCCTACTGCCACTCACTTGCCATGGTAATTGCCCTCTTCTTCACCCCTAATATTGTTTTCTTGCTTTATACTCTGATATTCCTTCTGGAATCTAGTCATCGCTGTTGAAAATCTCTTCCCTTAATGCAAGAGCTCTGTGGGGCTTTCTCAAACATTTCAACTTTTATCATTGGCATGTGGAACATCCTCTGGAAACAGTGCCTATAAGCTGTTTTTATCCCTGAAATTCATCCATTAAGTCTTTCCAGAGTAAAATATGACAAGAGTAGGATTGAGTCACAGATCTACCTACCTCTGCCAAGACTTGAGAGTCTTCCTCTAATACTAAAGTAGAAGGAGAGGGGATCCCTAAGTGGCTCAGTGGTTTAGCACCTGCATTTGGCCCAGGGCCTGATCCTGGAGTCCTGGGATCAAGTCCCACATCAGGCTCCCTGCATGGAGCCTGCTTCTCCCTGTGCCTGTGTCTCTGCCTTTCTCTCTTCTCTCTCTCATGAATAAATTTAAATAAATAAATAAATAAATAAATAAATAAATAAATAAAGTGGAAGAAGATGGTATCCTGTTGTCCTGAGTTTTAAGTTCAGAAATACTATCCCATGAAACTAGTGCTACAAATGGTAAGACCGAGTACTATAAACATCATACAGTGTTTTGATTATTTTGCTTTTTGTGTAGGAACGATAAGAGTTATTCCTCGAAGATTTATACATTTTGAATTTCTTATTTTACTACAGTTTTCACTGTCACCATTCACATTGGAGAACAATTAGGTCAGCAAATAAATGGATCAACTGATATGAGAATGTTAATTTTTATGGGAAGATAATTATGTCAAAGTGGATTTCAAACAAATGACACTGGTACTGGTATAGAGAACCTATAAAAATAGTTAAGTAAAAAATAGCTGTGTTATGGAAATGGTTAATGGCTAATGAATCTGTTCTCTAGGAACATGGGCTAGGGCTCTATAGTAGGTCTTGCTCCATTCTTCATGTTTTATTTTTTTTTATTTTTTTAAAAATATTTTATTTATTCATTCATGATAGACACACACACACAGAGAGGAGGAGACATAGGCAGAGGAAGAAGCAGGCTCCATGCAGGGAGCCTACTGTGGGACTTAATCCCAGGATTCAAGGATCACACTCTGAGCTGAAGGCAGATGCTTAACTAGTGAGCCACTCAGGCGTCCCAATTCTTCATGTTTTAATAAACAACTGAAATAAAAGCATAGAAACCACATTTAGATGATTTCAGGGATAATTAATATGTTATAGGAAAATTAAAAGTCTGAAAGATTTCAACAGTGTGGAATGTTGGGATGAAACCTTGAGACAGAGAAAGCTGGAGTTAGATGGGACTTCAAAAGTCATCTAAATTAATGCAGAAAACTCCTCTAAAACATTCCTAAGCAATGTCCTCTAGTCTTTACTGATGTTGACTGATAAGGAGCTCACCACATCCAAAAGCATCTTATTCCATTTTGGCACAGTTTTGTTAGAAAGATATTTCTTTTTTTGTTAGAAAGATATTTCTTATATTCAACTCAAGTTTTCTAACTTTCTAGTTTTGCAAGACAATTTATGTTTTCATATGCCATTTCTTTAAATATTTGAAAATTTATCTGCCTTACCTTCTTCTTTTTGTCCTTTCTTAAAATCCGCAGTTACTCTATCCATTCATCACTGAATTGGTTTTAAGATCACTCACTGTATTAGTCTGTGTAAGCTGCCATAAAAAAATACCGTAGACTAATATGGTGTAATACTTATAATACCATAGGCATTTATTTTTCACAGTTGTGAGCTGGAAGTGCAAGATCAGGGTGCCTGCATGGTTGGGTCAGGTCTGGTGAAGGCTGTTTTCCTGACTTGCAGATGGCATGGCATCCTTCTTGCTGTGTCCTCCTATGGGACAGAGGGGGGGGGGGGAGAGAAGAGAGAGAGCACATGCAAGCCTGAGAGAGAAAGAGAAACAGAGAAAGAGAGAGGCAGATAAATCTGCTTCATAAATTCTATCAGATTAGGATCCCACCCTTATGGCCTTATTTAATCTTAATTACCTCCTAAAGACCATATTTCTAGATACAATCACATTAGGGATTGGGCTTCAACATGTAAATTTGGAAGGAGGACCCAATGCAGTCCATAGCACTCACTATCCTAGATTACATACACTTGGCACTCTGGTATGGTCAAAACTACTCTTACAAGGTAGTGAACTGAAGTAATTTTAGGTGATATTTGAGCAGTGCAAATCACAATGGAACTATTGCTCTTTTTTAACAGTAAACCATAATTTTGTTAATATGACCTAAAATTGCAGTGTTTTAATAGCTATTTATGTAGAATATATTAATACCTAACCAAGAAAACATTCCTACCATTCACATTTAACATTCTGGTGACAATTTTTCCAGGTTTTCCTTGCTTTTAAGTATCTATACATAAAATTGTGATAATACTTTAAGAAACTTTATATGCTTAGGGTGCCTGGGTGGCTCAGTTGGTTAAGTATCTGACTATTGATTTCAGCTCAGGTCATGATCTCAGGGTTGTGGGGTCGAGCCCCACATAGGCTCCACACTTAGTGGGGAGTTTGCTTGAGATTCTCTCTGTTCGTTTCCTTCTGCTCTTTCTCCCCCTCAAATAAATAAATAAATAAATAAATAAATAAATAAATAAATAGATTTTTAAAACATAAATCTTACATGCTTGTATTTTCAACCTAACATTACCTTATGTAAATTCTGTTATTACAAATTCTTCCTAAATATTTTTTAGAGGTTGCATACTATTTAATTTATTTTTTAAAAAGATTTTATTTATTTATTCATGAGAGACACAGAGAGAGGCAGAGACACAGGCAGAGGTAGACGCAGGCTCCATGCAGGGAGCCCGATGTGGGACTTGATCCCGGGTCTCCAGGATCATGCCCTGGGCTGAAAGTGACACTCAACTGCTGAGCCCCCCGGGCAGCCCTATTTCATCTATTTTTTAAGTAATTTTGAAATTTACTAGTTTTTTGAGTAATCTTGATACCCCAGTGTGGTGCTTGAACTCACAACCCCAACATCAAGAGCTGCATGCTCTTCAGGCTGAGCCATCCATGTGCCACCCCCATACTATTTCCTTTTAAGGATATACCATAATTTATAGAAGAAGAATAAATAATTTTTTTTTAAAAAGATTCAATTGTTAACTGCCAGTTGACTGGCTCTTATATAATACATGTTTTATATAAGATACAGAATTATAATTTTATATTACAATCAGCAACAATATTTTGGGGCAAACTATTTCAGTGTTAGCATTAAAAAGTAAGTCTACAAGAATCACCCTCCTCTGGTAAGAAGATACTGTAATAGATGTGTGAAGAATGAATAGAAATAGAAGAGACTGGACTGAGATTAGATCAGATGCCTTTAAGATCTTCAATATTCTAGTTCTCTAAAAATGT
The DNA here is from genome assembly GCF_048164855.1 of Canis lupus baileyi. Taxonomy (NCBI): domain Eukaryota; kingdom Metazoa; phylum Chordata; class Mammalia; order Carnivora; family Canidae; genus Canis; species Canis lupus. The sequence goes on from NC_132876.1 coordinate 59,944,712, forward strand.
TCATTAAAATTATTATGAGATTAAGGCATATTAATCAATCCATTATACATTGTTAAAATGAATTTCTTTAAAATATTTTATTTATTTATTCATGAGAGACACACAGAGAGAGAGAGAGAGAGAGAGAGAGAGAGGCAGAGACTTAGGCAGAAGGAGAAACAGGTTCCATGCAGGGAGCCTGATATGGGACTCGAAACTGGGACTCCGGGATCACGTCCTGAGCCGTAGGCAGACACACTTAGCCAGTGAGCCACCCAGACATCCCAAATAACATATTTTAAAAACATTTTTTCTTGAGGAGCTTGGGTCTCTTAAAAAAAATATTTATTTATGAGAAGTGGGGGGAGGTGCAGAGGGAAAGGGACAAGAAGTCTCTGAACTAAGCATGAAGCCTGATGCAGGGCTGGATCTCATGACCCTGAGATCATGAGTTGAGCCAAAATCAAAAATCAGATACTCTCCATACTGAGAAGAAATGGGTAGGAAATAACAGAAAGGGAGACAGAACATGAAGACTCCTAACTCTGGGAAACGAACTAGGGGTGGTGGAAGGGGAGGTGGGCGGGGGGTGGGGGTGAATGGGTGGCGGGCACTGAGGGGGGCACTTGACGGGATGAGCACTGGGTGTTATTCTGTATGTTGGCAAATTGAACACCAATAAAAAATAAATTTATTATTAAAAAAAGAGATACTCTCCCATACTGATATTTAGCCACCCAGGCGCCACTCATTCTTTTTTTTTTTTTTTTTTAAGATTTTATTTATTTGTTCGTGAGAGACACACAGAGAGAGGCAGAGGCACAGGCAGAGGGAGAAACAGGCTCCCTGTGGTAAGTCTGATGTGCGACTTGATCCCACGACCATGGGATCATGACCTGAGCCAAAGGCAGACACTCAACCACTGAGCCACCCAGGCACCCCCCTCATCCTTTATTATAGTTGAATAATATTCCATTTTATATATACACCATTTCTTTTTTTTTAATAATAAGTTTTAGAATCCTTTTTTAAAATATTTTATTTATTTTTTCATGAGAGACACAGAGAGAGAGGCAGAGACATAGGCAGAGGGAGAAGCAGGCTCCATGCAGGGAGTCAGATGTGGGACTCAATCCTGGGACTCCAAGATCACGCCCTGAGCTTGAAGGCAGACACTTAACTGCTGAGCCACCCAGGCATCCCTACTCTTCTCTAATTTCTTTCAGCAATGTTTTGTAGTTATCAGTGTATGAGTCTTTTGCCTCATTGGTTAAGTTTATTTCTAAGTATTTTATTCTTTTTTGATGTCATTATAATTTTTTAAATTTCCTTTTTGGATTGTTTGTTGTACCATTGTATTAAAACTCAATTGATTTTTTGTATACTAATTTTGTGCTTTTCAACTTTGCTGATTTTTTGGAACAGTTTATGTGTGTGTGTGCATAATCCTTTAAGTTCGCTACATATAAATCGTGTCATCTGTGACCAGAGATAACTGTACTTCTTCTTTTCTTATTTGAATGTCTTTCATTTATTTTTCTTTCCAAAATTGCTCTGATAAGGATTTCTAGTATTATGTTGAATAGAAGTGATGAGTGTTGGCACTGTTTTGTTCCTGGTTTTAGAACAGTATTCCATTTTTTTACTGTTAAATATGATAAATGTGATACATATATGTGTATGTATATAATGTTGAAACAATTTCCTACAATTTATAGGAAATTTTTAATATTTAATTAAAAATTATGTGTATTTAATATTTTATTATGAAAGTGTGCTGTTTTGTGAAATGCTTTTTCTGCCTCTCTTAAGATGATCCTGTGAATTTTATTGTTTATTCTATTAATGTGGTATAGAATGTTGATTTTCATTTGTTGAATCATCCTTGAATCCCAATGATAAATTTCACTTACTCATGTTTCAACGTGCTGTTGAATTTTATTTTCTACTATTTTGTGAGGAGTTTTGCATCTATGTTCATCCTGGATATTGGCCTGTAGTTGAATTTTCTTATAAGTGTCTGGCGTTGATATCTGAGTAACACTGGCCTCAGTGAAATAAGTGTGGAAATGTTCCTTTCTATTCAATTTTTTGAAGGGTGTGAGAAGGATTAGCATTAATTCTTCTTTAAATGTTTGATATAATTCACCAGTGAAGCAACCTGGTTTTCTTTTTTGGGGATATTTTCGATTATTGATTCATTGTGTTTGTTATTGGTCTGTTGAAGCAAGTCTTGGCAGGTGGCATGTTTCTAGGAATGTTATTCTAAGTTATCTAATTTGTTGTCACATAATTGCTTCTTGATGTCTCACATCATTTTTAATTTCTATGGTATTAATTGTAATGTCTTCATTTTTAATTTTATTTATTTGATTTTCCTTTTTTCTCTAGATAAACATTTGTCAATTTTATTCATCTTTTCAAAAAACAACTCATGTTTTTGTTAATGTTTTATTGCTTTTATATTCCCTATTTCCTTTATTTTTCTCTAATCTTACTTATTTCCTTCCTTTTGTTAACATTGGGGTTAGATTTTTCTCCGCATTTTTTAATAATAAATTATTTTTTTATTGGTGTTCTATTTGCCAACATAAAAAATAACACCCAGTGCTCATCCCGTCAAGTGCCTCCCTCAGTGCCCGTCACCCATTCACCCCCACCCCCCGCCCTCCTCCCCTTCCACCACCCCTAGTTCCTTTCCCAGAGTTAAGAGTCTTTATGTTCTGTCTCCCTTTCTGATATTTCCCACACATTTCTTCTCCCTTCCCTTCCATTCCCTTTCACTATTATTTATATTCCCCAAATTAATGAGACCATATAATGTTTGTCCTTCTCTGATTGACTTATTTCACTCAGCATAACACCCTCCAGTTCCATCCACGATGAAGCAAATGGTGGGTATTTGTCATTTCTAATGGCGGAGTAATATTCTATTGTATACATAAACCACATCTTCTTTATCCATTCATCTTTCGATGCACACCGAGGCTCCTTCCACAGTTTGGCTACTGTGGCCATTGCTGCTATAAACATCGGGGTACAGGTGTCCCGGCGTTTCATTGCATCTGCATCTTTGGGGTAAATCCCCAGCAGTGCAATTGCTGGATCGTAGGGCAGGTCTATTTTCAACTGTTTGAGGAACCTCCACACAGTTTTCCAGAGTGGCTGCACCAGTTCACATTCCCACTAACAGTGCCAGAGGGTTCCCTTTTGTCTGCATCCTCTCCAACATTTGTGGTTTCCTGCCTTGTTAATTTTCCTCATTCTCACTGGTGTGAGGTAATATCTCATTGTGGTTTTGATTTGTATTTCCCTGATGGCAAGTGATGCAAAGCATTTTTTCATGTGCGTGTTGGCCATGTCTATGTCTTCCTCTGTGAGATTTCTCTTCATGTCTTTTGCCCATTTCATGATTGGATTGTTTGTTTCCTTGGTGTTGAGTTTAATAAGTTCTTTATAGATCTTGGAAACTAGCCCTTTATCTGATACATCATTTGCAAATATCTTCTCCCATTCTGTAGGTTGTCTTTTGGTTTTATTGACTGTATCCTTTGCTGTGCAAAAGCTTCTTATCTTGATGAAGTCCCAATAGTTCATTTTTGCTTTTGATTCTTTTGCCTTCGTGGATGTATCTTGCAAGAAGTTACTGTGGCTGAGTTCGAAAAGGGTATTGCCTGTGTTATCCTCTAGGATTTTGATGGAATCTTGTCTCACATTTAGATCTTTCATCCATTTTGAGTTTATCTTTGTGTATGGTGAAAGAGAGTGGTCTAGTTTCATTCTTCTGCATGAAGAACTCGCAGCAAATATAATTCTCAATGGGGAAGCACTGGGAGCCTTTTCCCTAAGATCAGGACAAGACAGGGATGTCCACTCTCACCACTGCTATTCAACATAGTACTGGAAGTCCTAGCCTCAGCAATCAGACAACAAAAAGACATTAAAGGCATTCAAATTGGCAAAGAAGTCAAACTCTCCCTCTTCGCCGATGACATGATACTCTACATAGAAAACCCAAAAGCCTCCACCCCAAGCTTGCTAGAACTCATACAGCAATTTGGCAGTGTGGCAGGATACAAAATCAATGCTCAGAAGTCAGTGGCATTACTATACACTAACAATGAGACTGAAGAAAGAGAAATTAAGGAGTTAATCCCATTTACAATTGCACCCAAAAGCATAAGATACCTAGGAATAAACCTAACCAAAGAGGTAAAGAATCTATACCCTAAAAACTATAAAACACTTCTGAAAGAAATTGAGGAAGACACAAAGAGATGGAAAAATATTCCAAGCTCATGGATTGGCAGAATTAATATTGAGAAAATGTCAAGGTTGCCCAGGGCAATTTACATGTTTAATGCAATCCCTATCAAAATACCATGGACTTTCTTCAGAGAGTTGGAACAAATTATTTTAAGATTTGTGTGGAATCAGAAAAGACCCCGAATAGCCAGGGGAATTTTAAAAAAGAAAACCATATCTGGGATGGAACAGAATAGAGAATCCAGAAGTGGACCCTCAACATTATGGTCAACTAATATTCGATATAGGACGAAAGACCATCCACTGGAAGAAAGACAGTCTCTTCAATAAATGGTGCTGGGAAAATTGGACATCTCTGAATTTTTTGAGTTATAAAGTTGTGTTGTTTGCTTGAGGTTTCCTTTTCTTTTTCAAGGTAGGTGTTTTAACTTTCCTCTCAGTATTGCTTTTGCTGCATTCCATAAGATTTTTATGTTGTGTTTTTGTTTTCATTTCTACCAAAATATTTCTAGTTTCTCTTTTTCTCTTTGACTATAACTTTTTCAAAAACGTGTTGTTCTGTTTCTAAATATTGTTGAATTTCCAGTTTTCCTCCAATTATTAATTTCTAGTTTATTTTACTGCAATAAGAAAAGATACTTGATATGATATCAATTGTAAATTTGTTAAAACTTATTTTGTGATATAAAAATTGACTTATCTTGGAGAATGTTCCATGTGTGCTTGAGAAGAATGTGTGTTCTGCTGTTGTTGGGTAGAATGTTTTTATATTATCTGTTTGGTCTATGTACTTAATAGAATTGTTTAAGTTCTCTATCTTCTTATTGAACTTCTGCATGTATGTTCTCTCCTTTATTGAAAGTGGGATATGAAAACCCCTGCTATTATTTGTTGCTATCTATTTCTCTCATCAGTTTTGTGAATATTTGCTTCATGTATTTGGGTATTCTGATGTTGAGTTCATGTTTATTTATAATTATTCTACCTTCTTGGTGAATTGGCCCTTTAGTCATTTATATAATATCCTTCTTTTTGTCTTTTTTGAGAGTGATTTAAAATATATCTTGTTGGATATAAGTATGGCCATCTTTGTTTCCTTTTGGTTTCTGTTTACTTAAAATATTTTTTTATTTCTTTTTATTTCTTTGTTTAAACTTCTTTACTTACTGCCTCTGTGTGTTCTTTTCTGGTATTTCTTTACTTTCCATTTATTCACATTTCATGGATTATTATACTTTCTCAAAAAAGACTGATAATACATTGTCTGACAATTAAAGTATTTTAGTTTTAGAAAAACATTTCTTATGTAAAATAGAAAGCAAACTTATCCATTTGCTTGCTAAGAAGTTTTACATCTCTGTTACAATTGTTTGCATCAAGCAGGATCCATAGTCCTTACCAGGATTGCCTCTGGCCGAGAACACTGACTTAAGAACACTGACTGAAAGAAAAGAGGTTTGGACTGGCTTTTCACAATCACCTACAGGTACCACAAGACACATAAATTTCTACTAAAAATTCTCACTTCAAAAATAAGAATGAATACCCAGGGGTGCTGGATGAGCCGTTTGGTTTGCAAGGCCTTCAAATGCACTGTGCTTGCATTTTGAGCGTTCTGAACTAGAATAATAACTGAAAAATGCTTAAAAGGAAACAACTTGTTTAACTTCAAAACTAAAGCAAAAAGGCTTTCTCAGTAATAATTTGTTTTGTACTCTAGTAGTAAGGGGGAATTTTTTTTCTCTTCCCCAGCACAGGTAGATTTTTTTTGGCATACAGCAGATTGAAAATATAATTTAGAACCAAAATTGCAAAATTATAATGCTTTTAAAGAAAATCAGTTCATAAATGATTAGACTTGTCTTTCCAAGGAAAACCCAATCTAAACTTCTTTAAAAACTGGACACACATTTTATGCCTATAATTCTAATAACAAAGACAACACAATGCTCAATTTTGTGCTTACTGGGGAATGCTCAAAAGGATAAAATGGACACACAGCAGTTTTAAAAAATGCAAGTGGGATTTTCAATATTTTTCAAGATGTAACACAAACTGATTTAGAATTAAATATTAAAAACATTTCATGCCACATAGGTGATACACTTCATAGATTCTCCAACTAAACATGAAAATTCCAGTCTACTTTAAACATTCTAAAGCTTAATTTCTAATATTGTGTTAAAATAAATTTAGCTAAATGAATGGGGCAGAATTTAGCTATTAATACAGTATGGGAAAAATGGTGAGCCTTCTGGGGGCCAAAGGGACCCCTTCCCCCAGTAATATATAAGTATTTAGATTTTATAGTAAAATATACCCACCCTCAGGCTCTTTTGTATTAATACATGATTAAAGTGGGGACTGACAAGTTCATAAAACAGAAGTGATATGAAGGAAATATCACATTGTGGGTTATGGCACATGCATCACATTTGTCCCTGTAATTACCATTTTAAAAGTGAGTCTTGGGGCACCTGGGTGGCTCAGCAGTTGAGCATCTGCCTTTGGCTCAGGGCGTGATCCTGGAGTCCCAGGATTGAGTCCCACATCGGGCTCCCTGCACAGAGCCTGCTTATCCTCCTCCCCCTGCCTCTGCCTCTCTCTATCTCTCATGAATAAAAACCCCAAAAACTTTAAAAGTGATTCTTAGCAGCAACAATTTGCTGGCAATGTTAGGGAAAGAGAAAGCCACACATATCCACTAATGTAAAAAGATATAAGCCATCTTTTCAGAGGGGTTGACAGGTGACCGAATCCTGACGTTTTCAGACCATTTTTGATAAATGCCCCATTGAACATGCAAAGGCTATTGCCACTACGATACCCCTGAAAGTATCTAAGAGATCTACCAGTTCTTGGGGACCCCAGGAGCATGTGTGGCTAAGGTGGGACACACAGGATTGACTTGTACCCTGTTTTTCCTCAACCTTCCAACAGCAGGATGAACTTAAAATGAAGAAGCCAGGCCAGTAATACTGTAACAGTATTGACCACCTGTTTACTATAAATCACCTGTAACAAAAACTCACAAATATTCTCAATTCTAAAAATAAAATGCAAAAATAATTGCCAGTCTTTCTCTAGATCTCCCAGTGTAAATTTGACCACATTCTATAAAAGTGTAAGCACCTCTCTCTCTTTGTCTTTATCCAGAGTCACACACTGGGCCAAATTCTTTCACTGGAATCAGAAAACAGTAGTACAAGAATCTCATGATAAACGTTGGACCAACTACCATGCCTAAAATATTTGAGTTAATATATTTTATGATAAAATGATTTCCCTGTCCCCTTTATATCTAAAAATTATACCTTTGTTCTTTTAAAAAGCAAATATACTATTTATAATTATTTTGACTATTCTAAGTCAGAAGACATGTACTAAAGATCATAATATATAGAAACTCCTAGGTGGCTCAGTGGTTGCATGTCTGCCTTCAGCTCAAGGTGTGATTCCAGGATCAAGTCCCACATCAGGCTCCCCATAGGGAGCCTGCTTCTGCCTCTGCCTAAGTCTCTGCCTCTCTTTTTGTGTCACACATGAATTAAAAAATAAAAAGGGAATCCCCTGTGGCCCAGTGGTTTAGCGCCAACTTCGGCCCAGAGCTTGATCTTGGAGTCCCGGATAGAGTCCTGGGATTGAGTCCTGCATTGGGTTCCCTGCATGGAGCCTGCTTCTCCCTCTGCCTGTGTCTCTGCCTCTCTCTTTCTGTGTCTGACATAAATGAATGAATAAAATCGTTTTAAAAATAAATAAATAAAATAAAAAAATAAAAAATAAAAACATCATAATATATAAGTGTGAGCACTCAGACACAGACCTTGAACCTTTAAACAAGATCATCCAGTACCAGCATTAAAAAATTAATGAGGAATAAGAGTGGACATTTAAACATTGAAATATGCATCTAAGTTTTATGCCCAGAGACTTCAGAGAATACTAGGATTAGTTACCTAACAGCTGTCAAGAAATTGACACAGATATTCTTGTGCATAACCATGGCTCTCTTCCAAATGGACATACTAAATACCTTTCTCTTAAAAATTAAATGGAAATTTCAGATATCAGATGTAGAATATACTTCTGTCTAAAGTTAAATGCAATATTTACACAGATAATTTTAATTCCATTATCTTATTGCATGTATCCTAGTTTATTTACATGATTCATATCTAATAAAAGCTCCTGGGATTCAAGTACTAAGTAGCTCTTAGATCTATAGGGTTCATCATGGTACAAATAACTAAGAAATATTCTCTTTCTTTTGTACTATGGTTAACTTTGACTTAACTTTCTTTTTTACAAGGATTTGCCCTCTGTGTTCTATAAACTATAAGCTACTAAACTTGTGCTTTTAAACCTCATTCTTTGCAATCTCCCTCTATTCTCTTTGTTTGTAAGGGAATACAGAAGTAACAGCACCTCATGAATTAAACTACAAAACGCAACCTATAAAACCAAACAAGCCACTTATTTCTTTTTTATTATTATTAGTTTCAGAGATAGAATTTAATGATTCATCAGTTGCAAAACACACAGTGCTCATTACGTCAAGTGCCTTCCTTAATGCCCATCACCCAATTATCTCTTCTCCCTACCTTCTCTTCAGTAACCTGCAGTTTGTTTCCTAGAGTTCAGCATCTTTTATGCTTTGCCTCCCTCTCAAATTTCATCTTATTGTTCATCTGTTTTGTTTTTTATATTCCACATATGAGTAAAATCATATGTTGTTTTCTCTGACTTATTTTGCTTAGCATAATACCCTCTATCTCCAGCCATGTCATTGGAAATGGCAAAATTTCATTCTTTTTGATGGCTGTCATAGTCCTTTTAAAATGAAAAAGTAGTTCCTGAATCACATAAAGCAGCCTACAGAGTTAAAGGTCAATGTCTGCAAATAAAAAGCTAAAGATTTTAATGCTGAGGGGGAACATTTGGTACTCAGGATTTAGCTTTAGTTTTTAAAGATTTTATTTATTTATTCATGAGAGACACAGAGAGAGAATCAGAGACATAGGCAGCAGGAGAACCAGGCTCCCCATGGGGAATCTGATGAGAGACTCGATCCCAGGACCCTGGGATCATGACTGAGCCAAAGACAGATGCTCAACCACTGAGCCACCCAGGTGCCCTAGGGTTCAGCTTTAAAATAAATACAATCTTTAAAAAATAAAATAAAGTAAAAAACAATAAACAAAACAAAGGGAAAATGCTTTTGTCACATGGTGGTAGCATGATTCATTTGGGAAGAGTGCCGCTTTCCAAAATTGGACAAGCCCACCAGAAAGAATGCTATAAGCAAGTTTCCTTCTGGATACAGGGTCTATCGGAAAACCTTGCCAGCAGACCCCAAAACCTGTGTATCAGAAAGCCTTTGGGAAGTCTAACTGATAATATGATTTCAGCCTATTAAGAAATTATTTGTAGTTCATTAAAAATCTTCCAAAATTTTTCATTCAAATGTATTTTATACATTAGTCAGTTCTTAAGAAAGAATGCAATTTCTTGACACTTAACATTTAAAGATTCTATTGGCCATATTAATCACAAAAGTTTTAAGTTATCTATAAATTCTTAGAATGTAAAAATAAGAAGAGAAGAAAAACTAAGTTTAAGAGGTGGTGGGGAAGCAGCAATTTAGTGAAAAATTCTTCCATCGAAGTATGTTCAGACATCTTTTTTCTCCAGTAAAATTTTATGCAGCTTAGCTGCATCCTCATCTATTTTTACCCAAACTAAAATGGTAACAGGGATGATGGCATCCTTCTCATTGATATGTGGATGTGGAACACATACAATAAGCATGTTGTTTTTTCCGGTTTGAATACATGGCATATTGGGTGGAATAACATTCAGCAATGTTTCTTAATTGGTGTCAGCCCACATTAAAAGTTGTGTTTTCTGATTTACTGTAGGTTTTATTATTGATTTATATAATTTTAAAATAATTTTATTTATTTATTCATGAGAGCAGCAGAGACATAGGCAGAGGGAGAAGCAGGCTCCCTATAGGGAGCCTGATGTGGGACTCCATCCCATGACTCTGACTGAGATCATGCCCTGAGCAAAAGGCAGATGCTCAACCACTGAACCACCCAGGCATCCTTACTGTAGGTTTTAAATACAAAGTACCCACACCTTTCTCTTTCTTGTAAAATAGTTTACACTCTTTGGAGTAAAAAGTATCTTCTTTTACTTCAATAACTCCTATTTTGGGCAGCTCATCATTTTCTTCTTCATCTCTACCTCTATATTCATTACTGCTGCCTTCAGCTTGTATCTCCAATGTTTTTGTGGAAAATGGTGAAGAAATTAGTTTATTCTGGACAATATCTATGCCAAATAAACTGGACTTTCCAGAAGAAAATGAAAATCCAAATAGGGGCCAGAATTTAATAAACCCAAGATAGCTATTGAAATGGTTTTTCTTACTCATTCCAGTGTAGCTATTCTCAGGTTTGTGCTTTTCTGGAGTACAGCAACTTCTTATTTGGGTTATGGAATTCTCACACAGGTTTCTTTTTCTCTTCTTTTCTTGTTTTTGCTTTTCTCTTCTTACCTTTTTCTTTCTTTGTTTCTTTCTTTCTTTTGGGAGGGCTGATATTTTTTTATGTGAGAATTACTTCAGGGAGTTTGAGTTCTACCACCTTGCGGATGTCACTATGCTGTTTTTGACATTTTGCTATCAATGATATGGTAGTCTCATATATAAATTTTGAAACGTATTCTTTTCTTTTTTTTATTTTTTGAAAGAGTTTGTGTAAGGCTGAAGCTATGGTGAGGTCACCTAGGCATGAATTTCCTTAGTGAGAATGTTAGGATATGAATTAGATGACTTTATTAGTTATAAAATTTATCGGTCTACCTATTATTTTTTGGGCTTTTGATAATCTACATTTTTTTCTAGGAGTATGTTAATTTCAGCTAAATTTTTTTAATTTAAATTTATTTTTATTGGTGTTCAATTTTCCAACATACAGAATAACACCCAATGCTCATTCCATCAAGTGCCCTCCTCAGTGCCCGTCACCCAATCACCCCTACCCTCCGCCCACCTCCCCTTCCACCACCCCTAGTTCGTTTCCCAGTTAGGAGACTTTCATGTTCTGTCTCCCTTTCTGATATTTCCCACTCATTTTTTCTCCTTTCCCCTTCATTCCCTTTCACTATTTTTTATATTCCCCAAATGAATGAGACCATATAATGTTTGTCCTTCTCCGATTGACTTATTTCACTCAGCATAATACCCTCCAGTTCCATCCACGTCGAAGCAAATGGTGGGTATTTGTCATTTCTAATGGCTGAGTAATATTCCATTGTATACATAGACCACATCTTCTTTATCCATTCATCTTTCGATGGACACCGAGGCTCCTTCCACAGTTTGGCTATTGTGGACATTGCTGCTAGAAACATCGGGGTGCAGGTGTCCTGGCGTTTCATTGCATCTGTATCTTTGGGGTAAATCCCCAACAGTGCAATTTCTCGGTCGTAGAGCAGATCTATTTTTTACTCTTTGAGGAACCTCCACACAGTTTTCCAGAGTGGCTGCACCAGTTCACATTCCCACCAACAGTGCAAGAGGGTTCCCCTTTCTCCACATCCTCTCCAACATTTGTGGTTTCCTGCCTTGTTAATTTTCCCCATTCTCACTGGTGTGAGGTGGTATCTCATTGTGGTTTTGATTTGTATTTCCCTGATGGCCAGTGATGCGGAGCATTTCCTCCTGTGCTTGTTGGCCATGTCTATGTCTTCCTTTGTGAGATTTCTGTTCATGTCTTTTGCCCATTTCATGATTAGATTGTTTGTTTCTTTGCTGTTGAGTTTAGTAAGTTCTTTATAGATCTTGGAAACTTCAGCTAAATTTTCTGCTTGGATCATGCATTTAATCTAATCATTATAATGTTTTTTTTTTAATCTTTATAATTACTGCAAGATTTTTGGTTTTGTCCTTTTTAAATTTTTGATCATGGTTACTTGTGCTTATTTTTTCTTGCTTATTTGTAAGAGGAATGTGAATTATAAACTCTTCTGAGAAATAACTGTTAGCTTTTCCAATCTTCTTTATGGTAGTATTTTCTCTTTGTTAATCTCTATTTATCTTATTTTCCCTTCTTCTTTATTTGGTTTTATTTTGATATCCATGTCTTAATTTATTAAGATGAATTATAAGCTAGTTATTTTCTGTAGTTTTCCTAATATAAGATTTCAAGGCTGCTCATTTTCTTTTATGTTTTACACTGACTGCACAGGTTCTGATACTTAGTATTCTCATTATTATTTTGTTAAATATTTTCCTTTTTCCCATTATTTCTTTTCTGTCTAATAAACTATTTAAAAGTGTATTCTTTAAAACATGTGGAGATGTCTCTGGTTATCTTTTTAAAAATCTTTTTGACCATACGTGCATTGTGACACATTCTGCACTATTCCACTTATTTGGTATATGTTAATATTTGCTTTTAGACGCATATATGGTCTTTTAAAAAAAGAAATAATCCATGTGATCTTGAAAAGAATGTATGTTCTGGAGTCTGGGTGGTTCAGTTGATTAAACATCTGCCTTGGGCTCAGGTCATGTTCCCAGACCTGGGAACTCCCTGGGCTCAGCAGGAAGTCTGCTTCTCCCTCTCCCTCTTCCTCTGCCCCTCTCCCCATCCTGTGCTCTCTTTCTTTCACTCTAACTGTTGCTCTCACTCTCTCTCAAGTAAATAAATAAATAAATAAATAAATAAATAAATAAATAAATAAAATCTTAAAGAATGTGTTGCACTTTTGGGTGCATAGATGTAAATATATCTGCATGAAATCAAGTTTTTTAGTAACAATATTCCAGTCTGTATTCATAATAATTTTTTTTCTTTGCTTGTTCTATCAATTGCACATACGGGTGTGTTAAAACCTCTACTATGATTGTGGATTTGTCTACTTCTCCTATATATTTATTCAGTTTTGCTTTATGGCATGTGTTCATCTGGTACTTGTATTTTATCCTGATGAAACAAACTTTCATCATTATATACTGATCCTTTTGTTTCTAGTAATCTTTTTGCTCTGAAGTTTATTTTTTAAAAATACTATTTATTTACTCAAGAGAGAACGAGAGTATAGTGGGAGACAGAGAACACAGAGGGAAGGGGAGAAGCAGACTCCCCACTCCTGGGTGAGATGAGCTCCATCCCAGGATCCCAGGATCATAACCTAAGCAGAAGGCAGAAGCTTAACCAACTGAGCCACTCAGGCACCCCGCCCTGATATTTACTTTTGTCGGATATTTCTTTGCTTTCTTTTGCTTAGTGCTTTAATCATCTTTTTCTATCCTTTTATATTTTGACTTTTCTGTATTATATTTGGTTCTGTCTTTTGGAAATAGCATAAATTGAGTTTTTCTATTTCATTAAGTCTGACAGTATATATTTTTAAGATGGTAACATTTAGTGCATTTATATTTAATGTAATTAACAATATATTTAGGTTTAACTATCATCTTACTTTGTGCTTTTAATGTCTTACCATTTCTATTTTCCATCCATAGCTTCCTCATTCATTCCTTGACTTTTTAAATTTTCATATAATTTTTCTTATATTTCTCCCTCTGTTTGGAAGTCATATAGACTACTGAGTTACTTTAAAATTTTTATATCCTTGAATTATGAAAATATAATGTTGCTTGATTTTTTGTTTTTCTCCAGGACAATGTGAGGAACTTATAAAACTTTAATTCTATTTTTCATCACTATTCTTGAATTATATGCTAATTGTGTATTGTATTTTAATTTTCCTCCTTCTTTTCCCTCTTCTTTCTCCTCTTCTCTTCCCCTCTCTTTACATACATACATCTATATACAATATAACGTCTTATATAGCTTTTGTTTTCTTTTGTTATTCTTCATTTCTTTTCTTCCTACGTCTGTGATCATCCTTTTGGAATTTTTTTCATTTTAACTGCTAAGAACTTAAGAATTTCCTTTATTGTTTTTCTTGTGGTAAACCTTTTCAAATTTGTCTCTACTCTTCTTTCTTAGAAGATGTTTCTGTTGAGTATAGAATTCTAGAATTGGCAGTTATTTCCTACAAGGACATTGAAAGTAGCATTCCTTTATCTTATGGCTTCCACTGAAGTTGTGGAGAATTCAGATAGATGTCTTTATAACTGCTACTTCTTTGAAAGTAAATTGCTTTTGTATTCTGATAAATTTTAAAATATATGCTTTTAGTTTTCTATAGTTTCTCTAAAATGTGCCTAGCTTTGGATTTTTTTTTCCTGCTTCGAATTTGTTAAATTGGAAGAATATGTGAATTGAATTTCTTTTTTAACAGAAAATTCTCAGGCAGCCTGGGTGGCTCAGTGGTTTAGTGCTGCCTTCAGCCCAGAGAGTGATCCTGGAGTCCTAGGATGGAGTCCCACATTGGGATCCCTGCATGGGGCCTGCTTTTTTTTTCCCCTTTGCCTGTGCCTCTGTCTCTCTCTGTGTCTCTCATGATTGAATAAATAAATAAAATCTTTAATAAAAATTCTCAGCCACGATTTTTTCTAACATTGATTATGCCCTATTTATTTTTATCTTTTTCTAGGACTCTATTAAAGGTATCACATTGTATCTTTTACTTTCTCTTTCATACATTCCATTACGATATTACTTTGGAATTTGTTTTGCATAGTTTATTCTCATCTGCTCCCTGGTTCACTAAGCTTATATTCAATGGTGCATAATTTATTCTGAAACTCATTTAATCAGTTCTTAATTTTGTCATAGTATTTTTCAAGTTTGGAGGTTTTTTTAATGGTAATACTTCTTTAAGATTTTATTTATTTATTCATGAAAGACACACAGAGAGAGAGGCAGAGACACAGGCAGAGGGAGAAGCAGACTCCATGCAGGGAGCCGGATGTGGGACTCGATCCTGGGACTCCAGTATCACGCCCTGGGCTGAAGGTAGATGCTCAACTGCTGAGCCACCCAGGGATCCCAAGTTTGGAGTTTTAATTTCATCTCTATATATGTGTGCTCTTGTTTCATTTCCCAGTTAAAAATTTAAGCTAAACAGTTTCTTGAATAAAATAAGCTTAATTGTTTCACAGTCTATGTTTCATAATATCTAATAATATCTAGAGTCTCCATGTGTCTGTTTTTGTTGTCTATCGGTTTTTCTGTCTCTAGTTTATGAAGGTTTGCTTTTCTTGTGGGTCTATTTTTCTGTGAATGTGTTTTGAACATTCAATACATTTTGCAGAAAAAGTATAAAATCTCAGATTATACTATATTTTTCTCCAATGATGATTTTAGTTTGCTTTTGTTAGTTTCCTGGGCAAAATAACAAACCAACAATTTCAAAGCTTGTCATTTTCTGGCCTCAAATAAGACTGTAATTTCTATGGGTGTTAATTTCTTTCTGGCTTGCCCTTATAACTAGCGTTTGACGTCTTGTGTTCTCACTCAAAATCAGGGTAAGTATATTAGATATCCCTCTTTTACAGATCCTGGACTTTTACTTCTTTTCTGCTTAATATTAGGAAGCCACTCAATATTCAGCTCTATCTCTCCACTGCTTTTTTAAAATCTGAACATGCTCCAAGGGTAAAACTGTATTTGGTTTACTGTTCTCTACCACATCTCATTGCAGTAATTTCTCAATATTTTCTTAATTTCTGTATGTTTTTAAGAAAAAATATTTTCTAGCTTTTCAGTTATAATCACCAAGAGCCAGGGGAAATTAGTCTAAATCAACTTATCTGCCATTATAAGGAACATGTCTTCAGAGAATATTTTTTCCTTTTTCTGTCTGTGTTCTATAAAACTGAGTCTTAGGAGTTAATAGTATCATATAAATACTTTCTTTAAAAGGGAACCCTCTTACACTGTTGGTGGGAATGTGAAATGGTGCAGCCACTCTGGAAAACTGTGTGGAGGTTCCTCCAAGAGTTAAAAATAGACCTGCCCCACGACCCAGCAATCGCACTGGGATTTACCCCAAAGATACAGATGCAATGAAACGCAGGGACACCTGCACCCCGAGGTTTCTATCAGCAATGTCCACAATAGCCAAACTGTGGAAGGAGCCTTGATGTCCATCGAAAGATGAATGGATAATGAAGATGTGGTTTATGTATACAATAGAATATTACTCAGCCATTAGAAATGACAAATACCCACCATTTGCTTCAACCTGGATGGAACTGGAGGGTATTATGCTGAGTGAAATAAGTCAATCGGAGAAGGACAAACATATGTTCTCATTCATTTAGGGAATATAAACAATAGTGAAAGGGAATAGAAGGGAAGGGAGAAGAAATGGGTAGGAAATATCAGAAAGGGAGACAGAACATAAAGACTCCTAACTCTGGGAGACGAACTAGGGGTGGTGGAAGGGGAGAAGGGTGGGGGGTGGGGGTGAATGGGTGACGGGCACTGAGGGAGGCACTTGACGGGATGAGCACTGGGTGTTATTCTGTATGTTGGCAAATTGAACACCAATAAAAAAATTATTATTAAAAAATAAAAAATAAATACTTTCTAAAAATGAATGTGTTAGTTTGCTAATGTGAGCACTTTATTATCAGACACTGTACAGTGTTTTTGTTTTCTTAGCACCTGGCACAGAACTAACATTCAATGAATATGTGTTTAATGAATGAATCAATTAATAAATAAAAACAGCAGAGCATGCAAGTTTCAAATAATCAAAATTCTACTACTATTACAATAATCATAATTTAATTTTGTGTTTGGTAAAATGAAAGTACAGATACCTTTTCTTAAAAGAATAATTTAGAGAATATAAGGGAAGGGAGAAGAAATGTGTGGGAAATATCAGAAAGGGAGACAGAACGTAAAGACTGCTAACTCTGGGAAATGAACTAGGGGTGGTAGAAGGGGAGAGGGCGGGGGGTGGGAGTGAATGGGTGACGGGCACTGGGGGTTATTCTGTATGTTAGTAAATTGAACACCAATAAAAAATAAATTAAAAAAAAAAGATTGTGATTCCATAGTGAAAATTAGCATCCACCAGCATCTTCTTATGACTGTAATTATATTTTTGGACATAAATCAAGTTCTACTTCAAGTTTCTAGATTAATGATACTATTTTTATATAGGAAAACAATTGTTTCAACCTGTCTTATATATTTTGATGCAAATTTAAATTTAAGAGATGATTATTTTCTCACTCCCTGTAGCTATCTTTCCAAGGAAGATTTTGATAGTTGTAATATTATAGAAATTTTATTCAGCAGTGATTCATATATGAGTTTGTATAATATTTTCAGAAAGTACAGTAGGTGTTGTATAGAATAGTCAGTGGTAACATTTTGGACAATATGTGAGGAGTGGGAGTAAAGTACAGAAAAATAAAGCAGTACTTATTGATAATTAAAGCATCTGTATTTTATGAGATGCATTTGTAAACCATGTTAAGTTTTATTACAGTTTATAATTAATGCATACACAAATGTATGCTTTTCACTCAAAAACTACTTTTAAACTTTCCCATATATGTAACTGAGAGAAAAAATTGTTTTTTGTATGTAAGGATCAAGTAAGGGTAAGACCCAGTCATAAGTCCAAGTAAGGTAGGCCCAGGCAGGGATTCCATGAGAGTAGAAGATAGTTGATATCAGAAAGGAGAGAAATACTGAAGTGAAGGAGTAGCTAGATAATTAACACCTGGAACAACAGAGGTTCTATCATCAAGGATACAAGGATGAACAATCCAACCCATGCTCTCAGGTTATTCACCTTCTAATAAAAGATAAACAGAAAGTATATTCAAATATTAACCATCAGGATGGTACTGGCACCAATGGATCAAAATAAATACAAGCTGTAGCTAGAGCAGAGTTCTAGATTTCAAGTGTTAATCCTTTAATTGCTTGGTCACTGGAGGTTTGAAGGAGGTGTCCTAGGTGAAGAACTGAGTTAGCAAGAGGCATAAGGGATTTGGTTTGAGACATTGGATCTTAACCACCTTTTATATAGTATTTTAATATTATAACAATTGATAGGGTTATATTGGAGCTTACTCAGTCCTGGATATAGGAAACACAAATAATTACAACATATAATAGAGTTTGTATGGTCAAAGGTATGAGACAGTTGAGTTCTGCCTATGGTTAGACTTAAGAGAGAAAGTAACACTTCAACTGGGTCTTGAAATGTGAAAGAGTTTGACATGAAAATAGTGGTATAAAAGCATTCCAGAAACATGGACTGGTTTATTTGAATACAGTATGAAGTAGTGGGAGATGTTTAGAAAACCTCTAATTGCTCAGCTCAACCACGTAACTTGCAAGGAGGTAAGTGGCAGGTTTTGATGTTATTAGAGAAGTAAGTAGAAGAATTGATTTGCCCAAAGCCATACATCTAGTAAGTGAAAAGTAATTATTTAAAACTTAGTATTTTCTACCTTCAAAGGTTATGTTTTTCCATGATACTTGAGTTTTATGATGCTTCTATTTTTGAGGCATAACATTTTTTTTGAAATAGGATCTTATGCAGAATGTATAATGTATATAAAATATAAGACTTAATGTGCTTTGGTTGAAGCAGAGGCTACAGTTGGCAGCCTCTTATGTACCTTTTTGGTGAAATCCATTGCTCTACAAGTACTTTTTTTTCCCTCTCATGCCCTCCCCACTCCATATATTGCATGGGTCAATTTTATAGGAACTCAGAGGAGATATTGACTAATTAATTTGGAAGAAGTCATAGGAAGATTCATAAAAAAAGTAACATTTAAAGTGGGCCTTGAGGGATCCCTGGGTGGCGCAGCGGTTTAGTGCCTGCCTTTGGCCCAGGGCGTGATCCTGGAGACCCGGGATCGAATCCCACATCTGGCTCCCGGTGCATGGAGCCTGCTTCTCCCTCTGCCTATGTCTCTGCCTCTGTGTGTGTGTGTGTGTGTGTGTGTGTGTGTGTGTGTGACTATCATAAATAAATAAAAATTTTTAAAAAATAAAGTGGGCCTTGAGGGCAGCCCTGGTGGTGCAGCCGTTTAGCGCCGCTTTCAGCCTGGGGTGTGATCCTGGAGAACTGGGATCGAGTCCCACGTCAGACTCCCGGCATGGAAACTGCTTCTCCCTCTGCCTGTGTCTCTGCCTCTCTCACTCTCTCTCTGTGTGTCTGCCATGAATAAATAAATAAAATCTTTAAAAATATATAAATAAAGTGGGCCTGAATGACAAACAGACATCTATCAGACACAGAAGAGATAAGTAGGATTGCAGATGGAAAGGGGGTTGGAAATGACTGCAAAAACAGTTTTGACTTACTTTTAGCTAAGGAACTTGGACGTTATCCTGTGAGAAATAGGGTGTCATTAAAAAAAATCAGCGGGAAAGTGCCACAAGCAAAGCATTTTACAAAGATGATTCTGACATCAGTATGTAGAATGGAATGGGGCATCAGAAAGGCTAGAGGAGGTGGATCATTTAAGAGGTTGTTATTTCAGCAAGAATTGAGGGGAGTCTGAATTTATACACCGGTAGCAAAATGGCTTTTCACTCTAAAGTAATGGAAGTGGTTTATTATTATGTCTGAATATCCTAATTCTTAGCAAAATAGATTGACTGAAGAGGTTTCTCATGGAGAAAAGTTAAATTTTGTTTTGACCTTTTGTCTGATAATTTGGTGGTCCATTCATGTTCGCATTTGCAAGTGTTATTCATAAACTTTAAAAAGCTCCCAGTTGGTTTGAGATTTTTTTCCTTTGCTTTGGAATGAGTTTCTTAAAAAACAGTAATTCAAAAAAAAAAAAACAGTAATTCAGCAAAGCTACACAGAGGATCTATGACCCACTCTTTTATCTGTAATTCTCTGAAGTGTTCCATAGTTTGGATAAAATGTGGATGGTTTCTTGTGTGCAAAAGCACTCTTTAGACTTACTTGTTTCCTATTATGTAGGAGATGTATCTGAGGACAGGTGGAAAAACTCCATTTGAATATATGACTTAATTTATATTTTTCATAAATAACAAAATTTATATGTTATATATGTCATATATATTTTCTTTGAAATCCATGTTAGCTACTATTATTTTAGGCTGTTTTATATCCTATATTGGCAGAACACTGTATAAGGCTAAACATATATGCTTATAAATATTTTTGAAGTCATTAAGTTTTTATTCATGTCAAAGATGCTTGATACAGAAAGCATGAAACATGAAAGCTTCTTTGCTTTGCAGATGAATGTGGTTTGAAATGTTCATATGTAGAGATATTTGTACCAGACACAAAGCCACGGGTTGGTCCTATTTTCACAATTGAGTTGTGATAAAAACAGAAGAAATTTAAATATTTGTCAATAAGGCTGATTTGGTGAAAATCAGTCCCTTTGTAAGTTCATCTGTCCAAGTCGGTCTTATGTGACTAAAACATATGGCAGAGCTGCATTAACACAAAAGGAATTTCTAGCAAATAGCCTTTTACAATTTAAGATTTTGCTTTCTACACATCCTATGGTGCAAATTTTGACTTCCATACAGCCTCTGACCTCACAATTAATGGTGCACTTTCTCCCCTCCCCACTTCCCTTCCCATTATGATGTATTTGAGTTTGGACCAACACAATGTAGTTATCACCTTCTATTTCTTATCTTTTCTCCTTTAATGCAAAACACCATGATTTTGGAGGGAATTTCTTTGGGGCAGATAGATTATTGCATTCTTCATTTATATAAGCATGAATACTCATGCTATGAATTAATTACATTTTCTCTATGATAGTGGTGAGATAGGACAGTTGGAATGTAGCATCTTTGCCAACTTTTCCTTTTTTCTGTCATATATGCTCCTTTCTTTTTTTTCATTTTTCTCCTTTTCCATATTTCTGTTCTCTGTAGTTCAAAGAAACAGGAAGTGGGTGCTAATCTGAGAGTGGTGCAGAAGCAGGCACATCCAATTCCTTTTCTACACTTCAAGCCTTCATTTATGTGGCATCAGCATAAGCGGCTAAGATGTGAAAATGTACAATTAAATCTATTTCTGTCAATTAGTGGTATTACTGGCTCATAAGAGGTAAGTGTTAAATTTCCAGAAATGTTGTGAGCTGGATTTTAAATGACCTATTCTTAAAATTTAAATTATATGAACTTACAATTAAATAAATTATAATATAAACAAAGGTAACAAATATTTATCAATTCTTAATTATTTTACTACATTTTGCTATTATCTATAATTTTATTTAGATTTTATTTATTTATTCATGAGAGACATACACGGGGAGAGAGAGAGAGAGAGTGACAGAGAGGCAGAGACACAGGCAGAAGGAGAAGCAGGCTCCATGCAAGGAGCCTGACACGTGACTCGATCCCGGGTCTCCAGGATCAGGCCTCGGGCTGAAGGTGGCGCTAAACCGCTGAGCCACCCAGGCTGCCCTGATTCAGACTTTAAAAAAATTTTTTTTAAAATTTTTATTTATTTATGATAGTCACACAGAGAGAGAGAGAGGCAGAGACATAGGCAGAGGGAGAAGCAGGCTCCATGCACCGGGAGCCCGATGTGGGATTCGATCCTGGGTCTCCAGGATTGCGCCCTGGGCCAAAGGCAGGCGCCAAACCGCTGCGCCACCCAGGGATCCCTGATTCAGACTTTTAATGTACACAAAGAGATATGTGAATTTTTAGAAGCATAGCAGAGTGTTTGACAAGCATGATGTTATATTTAATTGCATGAATCACATATGATTATCTCTACTATCTCAAGTTTTTATTTAGAATGAATTTTGGCTCTGTTCTCTGATACAATGATTCCAAACCTCTCAAAAGATCAATCACCCCTCCTCACATAAACTTTTCAAGGGAAACATGAATGTGTTGTAATAAGCAGTAATATTAAAGTTGCAAATCTACAGATACTAAGGAAAAGAATGATTAAATTAACCTATCCAAAGTTCCAATCCACAATAGCAAGTCAAAAGGGTCATATTTTGGGAGTTCTTATATCACAATGTAAGAGTAGTTAGACATTTGTCAGCATCTCCATAGCTAAGGGATTAAAAGAGCTATCTCTAACATTTGAGAGGAATGATATATATGTCAAAACGGGAATTTAATGTATACATTTTTGTTTACACATTTCTAATATAAACATTTTCCATATACTGGAAACCACTAAATTTCAACTTATTTTATTTTTTTGAACTTCAAATTTTAAGCTTAATACATCTTGAAGAAAGATACTACTATATATTGTCTGTTCTTGAATTGTGCAATAAAATTTAAATATTTCAATAGATTTATTTTCAGCAAACCTTTGAGATGTAGAGTTCATATTCATATGTTGATGCTTATTGTATATGGAACAATTAAAACAGTTTATGTGCTTCCAGATTAATACTTCTATTTTTTTAATAGCAAATCAAATTGGACTACCATTCCACCTAATAAACCATTCTGTAACAGATGAACAATATATAATATGCATTTTGTTATATACAATAAATTCATGTCTTTCACCACAGGAGATGCTGAAGATTTTCATTTTTTTTCATTTTTTAACTTCGTTTTTCATAATAAATTTATTTCTGATTGGTGTTCAACTTGCCAACCTACAGAACAACACCCAAGGTTCATCCCGTAAAGTGCCCCCCTCAGAGCCCGTCACCCATTCATCCCCAACCCCGCCCTCCTCCACTTCCACCACCCAAAGTTCATTTCCCAGAGTGAGGAGTCTTTATGTTCTGTCTCCCTTTCTGATATTTCCCACACATTTCTTCTCCCTTCCCATATATTCCCTTTCACTATTATTTCTATTCCCCAAATGAATGTGAACATACAATGTTTGTCCTTCTCCGATTGACTTACTTCACTCAGCATAATACCCTCCAGTTCCATCCACGTTGAAGCAAATGGTGGGTATTTGTCATTTCTGATGGCTGAGTAATATTCCATTATATACATAAACCACATCTTCATTATCCATTCATCTTTCGATGGACACCAAGGCACCTTCCACAGTGTGGCTATTGTGGACATTGCTGCTAGAAACATCGGGGTACAGGTGTCCCAGCATTTCATTGCATCTGTATCTTTGGGGTAAATTCCCAACAGTGCAATTGCTGGGTCGTAGGGCAGGTCTATTTTTAACTCTTTGAGGAACCTCCACACAGTTTTCCAGAGTGGCTGTACCAGTTCACATTCCCACCAACAGTGTAAGAGGGTTCCCCTTTCTCCGCATCGTCTCCAACATTTGTGGTTTCCTGCCTTGTTAATTTTCCCCATTCTCACTGGTGTGAGGTGGTATCTCATTGTGGTTTTGATTTGTATTTCCCTGATGGCCAGTGATGCAGAGCATTCTCTCATGTGCCTGTTGGCCATGTCTATGTCTTCCTCTGTGAGATTTCTCTTCATGTCTTTTGCCCATTTCATGATTGGATTGTTGGTTTCTTTGGTGCTGAGTTTAATAAGTTCTTTATAGATCTTGGAAACTAGCGCTTTATCTGATACATCATTTGCAAATATCTTCTCCCATTCTGTAAGTTGTCTTTTAGTTTTGTTGACTGTATCCTTTGCTGTGCAAAAGCTTCGTATCTTGATGAAGTCCCAATAGTTCATTTTTGCTTTTGTTTCTTTTGCCTTCGTGGATGTATCTTGCAAGAAGTTACTGTGGCTGAGCTCGAAAAGGGTATTGCCTGTGTTATCCTCTAGGATTTTGATGGGATCTTGTTTCACATTTAGATCTTTCATCCATTTTGAGTTTATTTTTGTGTTTGGAGCAAGAGAGTGGTCTAGTTTCATTTTTCTGTATGTGTATGTCCAATTTTCCCAGCACCATTTATTGAAAAGACTGTCTTTCTTCCAGTGGATAGTCTTTCCTGCTTTGTACAATATTAGTTGACCATAAAGTTCAGGGTCCACTTCTGGGTTCTCTATTCTGTTCCATTGATCTATGTGTTTGTTTTTGTGCCAGTACCATAGTGTCTTGATAACCATAGCTTTGTAGTACAACCTGAAATCTGGCCTTGTGATGCCCCCAGATATGGTTTTCTTTTTTAAAATTCCCCTGGCTGTTCGGGGTCTTTTCTGATTCCACACAAATCTTAATATGATTTCTTCCAACTCTCTGAAGAAAGTCCATGGTATTTTGATAGGGATTGCATTAAACATGTAAATTGCCCTGGGTAACATTGACATTGTCACAATATTAATTCTGCCAATCCATGAGCATGGAATATTTTTCCATCTCCTTGTGACTTCCTCAATTTATTTCAGAAGTGTTCCATAGTTTTTAAGGTATAGATCCTTTACCTCTTTGGTTAGGTTTATTCCCAGGTATTTTATGCTTTTGGGTGCAATTGTAAATGGGATTGACTCCTTAATTTCTCTTTCTTCAGTCTCATTGTTAGTGTATAGAAATGCCACTGACTTCCAGGCATTGATTTTGTATCCTGCCATGCTACCAAATTGCTGTATGAGTTCTAGCAAGCTTGCGGTGGAGGCTATTGGGTTTTCTATGTAGAGTATCATGTCATCGACGAAGAGGGAGAGTTTGACTTCTTTGCCAATTAGAATGCCTTTAATGTCTTTTTGTTGTCTGATTGCTGAGGCTAGGACTTCCAGTACTATGTTGAAATGCAGTGGAGAGAGGGGACATCCCTGTCTTGTTCCTTATCTTAGGGGAAAGGCTCCCAGTGCTTCCCCATTGAGAATGATATTTGCTGTGGGCTATTCGTAGATGGCTTTTAAGATGTCGAGGAATGTTCCCTCTATCCCTACACTCTGAAGAGTTTTGATCAGGAATGGATGCTGTATTTTGTCAAATGCTTTCTCTGCATCCAATGGGAGGATCATATGGTTCTTGGTTTTTATCTTGCTGATATGATGAATCACATTGATTGTTTTACGAGTGTTGAACCAGTCTTGTGTCCCAGGGATAAATCCTACTTGGTCATGGTGAATAAATGTCTTAATGTATTGTTGGATCCTATTGGCTAGTATCTTGTTGAGAATTTTTGCAGCCATGGTCATCAGGGATATTGGTCTGTAATTCTCCTTTTTGGTGGGGTCTTTGTCCGGTTTTGGAATTAAGGTGATGCTGGCCTCATAGAACGATTTTGGAAGTACACTATCTCTTTCTATCTTTCCAAACAGCTTTAGTAGAATAGGTATGGTTTCTTTTAAAATGTTTGATAGAATTCCCCTGGGAAGCCATCTGGCCCTGGACTTTTGTGTCTTGGGAGGTTTTTGATGACTGCTTCAATTTCCTCCCTGGTAATTGGCCTGTTCAGGATTTCTATTTCTTCCTGTTCGAGTTTGGTAGTTTGTGGTTTTCCAGGAATGCGTCCATTTCTTCTAGATTGCCTAATTTATTGGCGTATAGCTGTTCATAATATGTTTTTAAAATCGATTGTATTTCTTTGGTGTTGGTAGTGATCTCTCATTTCTCTTTTTTTTTGTTTTTTGTTTTTTTTTTTTGATCTCTCATTTCTCATTCATGATTTTATTAACTTGAGTTTTCTCTGTCTTCTTTTTAATAAGGCTGGCTAATGCTTTATCTATCTTATTAATTTTTTCAAAGAACCAACTCCTGGTTCTGTTGCTCTGTTCCACAGTTCTTCTGGTCTCGTTTTCATTGAGTTCTGCTCGAATCTTTATTAACTCTCTTCTTCTGCTGGGTGTAGGATCTATTTGCTGCTTTTTCTCTAGCTCCTTTATGTGTAAGGTTAGCTTTTTTATTTGAGTTCTTTCCAGTTTTTGAATGGATGCTTGTATTGCGATGCAGTTCCCCCTCAGGACTGCTTTTGCTGCATCCCAAAGATTATGAATGGTTGTATCTTCATTCTCATTAGTTTCCATGAATCTTTTTAATTCTTCCTTAATTTCCTGGTTGACCCTTTCATCTTTTAGCAGGATGGTCCTTAACCTCCACGTGTTTGAGGTCCTTCCAAACTTCTTGTTGTGATTTAATTCTAATTTCAAACCATAATGGTCTGAAAATATGCAGGGGTTGATCCCAATCTTTTGGTATAGATTCAGACCTGATTTATGACCCAGGATGTAGTCTATTCTGGAGAAAGTTCCATGTGCACTTGAGAAGAATGTGTATTCAGTTGAGTTTTGATGTAAAGTTCTGTAGATATCTGTGAAATCCATCTTGTCCAGTGTATCATTTAAAGTTCTCCGTTCTTTGGATATGTGCTTAGAAGACCCATCGAGTATAGAATGTGCTAGATTGAAGTCACTAAGTATAAGTGTATTATTATCTCAGTATTTCTTCACTTTGGTTATTAATTGATTGATATAATTGGCACTCCCACATTCGGGGCATATATATTGAGGATTGTTAAGTCCTCTTGTTGGATAGATCCTTTAAGTATGATATAGTGTCCCTCTTCATCTCTCACTACAGTCTTCGGGGTAAATTTCAGTTTATCTAATATAAGGATGGCTACCCCTGCTTTCTTTTGAAGACCATTTGAATGGTAAATGGTTCTCCAACTTTTTATTTTCAGGCTGTAGGTGTCCTTCTGTCTAAAATGAGTCTCTTGTAGACAGCAAATAGATGGGTCCTCTTTTTTTATCCAGTCTGACACCCTGCGCCTTTTGATGTGGTCATTAAGCCCATTCACGTTCAGAGTTACTATTGAGAGATATGAGTTTAGTGTCATCATGACATCTATCCAGTCCTTGTTTTTGTGGATTGTTGCACTGGACTCTTCTTGAAGGGGAATTTTATTGTTCCCCCTTAAAATTTCTTGCAGAGCTGGTTTGGAGGTCACATATTCTTTCATTTCCTGCCTCTCTTGGAAACTCTTTGTCTCTCCTTCCATTTTGAATGAGAGCCTTGATGGATAAAGTATTCTTGGTTGCATGTTCTTCTCATTTAGGACCCTGAATATACCCTGCCAGCCGTTTCTGGTCTGCCAGGTCTCTGTGGAGAGGTCTGCTTTACCCTAATTCTCCTCCCCATAAAATCAGGGATTTCTTGTCTCTTGCTGCTTTAAGGATCTTCTCTTTGTCTTTGGAATTTGCAAGCTTCACGATTAGATGTCGAGGTGTTGAACGGTTTTTATTGATTTTAGGGGGGGGATCTCTCTATTTCCTGGATCTGAATGCCTGTTTCCCTTCCCAGATTAGGAAAGTTTTCAGCTATGATTTGTTCAAATACATATTCTGGCCCTCTGGCACTTTTGGTGCCCTCGGGAACCCCAATTAAACGTAGTTTTTTTCCTCAGCCTGTCAGATTATTTCCCTTAATCTTTTTTTTTTAATTTTTCTTTTTCTTTTTTTTAATTTTTATTTATTTATGATAGTCACAGAGAGAGAGAGAGAGAGGCAGAGACACAGGCAGAGGCAGAAGCAGGCTCCATGCACCGGGAGCCCGACGTGGGATTCGATCCTGGGTCTCCAGGATCGCGCCGTGGGCCCAAGGCAGGCGCCAAACCGCTGTGCCACCCAGGGATCCCGTATTTCCCTTAATCTATCTTCATGGTTTTTTAATTGTTTGTCTCTTTTTTTCCTCAGTTTCCCTCTTTGCCATCAACTTGTCTTCTATGTCACTCACTCGTTCTTCCACCTCGTTAACCCTCGTCGTTAGGACTTCTGGTTTGTATTGCATCTCATTCAATTGATTTTTAATTTCTGCCTGATTGGATCTAAATTCTGCAGTCATGAAGTCTCTTGAGTCGTTATGCTTTTTTCTAGAGCCATCAGTAGCTGTATAATATTGCTTCTGAATTGGCTTTGTGACATTGAATTGTAATCCAGATTTTGTAACTCTGTGGGAGAGAGGACTGTTTCTGATTCTTTCTTTTGAGTTTTTCCTTCTAGTCATTTTGCTCAGTGCAGAGTGGCCCAAAACAAGTTGTATTGGGAAAAGGAGAAAAAGAGGGGAGAGAAAGAAGGAAAGAAAAGAGAAAAAGAAACAAGAAAAGAGGAAGAAAAAAAGAAAAAAAAGAAGAAAAAGAGAAAGAAAAATAATGAAAGGAAAAAAAGGGTGGGGGAAGCAAACAGAAATCAAAAAGCAAAAACAAAAAACAAAAAACAAAAAAAAAACAACAAAAACAAAACAAAACAAAAAAAACCAACAACACAGGGGAGTATCTTCTTTTTCCGTATACTTTAAGTCCCTTGACTTCCCCTGGAACTTGTCCTTCTAGCTGGTCTTCTGGGGGAGGGGCCTGTCGTGCTGATTTTCAGGTGTTAGCCCTTGGGGGATCTGCTTTGCCCCCTGCCTGGTGCAGGGCTCAGTGGGGGTTGTTTACCCTGTGAGGCCCCAGGAGGAACAACCACAGTGGCTGGGCCAGCTTTGGAGCCCAGGATTCAGCTCCCACAGTAGCTACAGAGCTCTCAGCCTACTGGGCCAGGAGGCTCCGTGGTGGGGCCGCTGATCTGCTCAGCTTGGCGCAGGAGAGTCCTTGCTGTCCTGTGCCCTCCCGGCCTCTGCCTGTCCCAGGGGGAGGTCGGATCCTGGGCTGTGTCCCGGTCGCCCAGTGCTCCCTGGCCTGAGCTTTTGGATTCGGGCTCCAGGCGCGCAGCCCCCTCCGCGAAGCCGCTGTCGGAGCCCCTCCAAGCTGCTCACGGAGCCGCGCAGCCCCCTCTGCACGCAGCCTCTTCCTCTGCCGGAGCTGCCTCTGAGCTGCTCCCAAGGCCGCGCAGCCCCCTCCGTGCAGAGCCGTCGCCCGGGCCCCTCGGAGCTGCTCTCGGAGTCACGCAGCCCCCTCTGCACGGAGCCTCTTCCGCTGCCAGAGCGGCTTCCGAGCTGCTCCCGGGTCCCGCTGTGCACGCTGTAGCCCTTAGGGAGCTCAGCGCACTCTCCCCGGGGCGCAGGTGTCTGTTAGTGTCCCAGGGAGCCCGAGGACATCCCCGCCCTCCTGGGGTCCTGCTCCAACTCCCCGCAAGGCCTTTCCACCTGGGAAGATTGGTGCAGCTCCTGCTTCTCCGGGACGGAGCTTTCCTGTCCTGGGGATACTCGCCCCGGCCTTAGCCTGGCTCCTCGCGGGGCGCCTCCCCCTTGGATGCCTTTTGTTTCTTTATTTCTTTTTTCCCGTCTTCCTACCTTGATAGAAGGCGAACTCTTCTCACTGTAGCGTTCCAGCTGTTCTCTCTTTAAATCTCAGGCCGAATTCGTAGATTTTCAGGATGATTTGAAGGTTATCTAGGCAATTTGGTGGGGACAGGTGATTTGGGGACCCTACTCTTCAGCCATCTTGCCCCTCCTCCTGCTTTAAATTTTAGATCACACATATTACTTCTATTAGTTTCAATTAGGTCCCTGGCCATTACCTTTTGCTGTTCTTTTGTGATGCATTATACCATCTTTGCATTTTTTCCATGTCTTTGTGTTCTCTTTGTTAGGAATGCCTGTTCTGTTTCCTGCTCCTGAGGCTTTATTGAGAAAAAGTCATGTACTGTCCAGCACCTGGCACTTCAGGAAGTTGTTCTGATATATGCTATGTTCACCCTGTTGTTGTGTTTTGGCTCCATTTTATTTCATGCCAGTCCTCCTCAGAGTTTCTCGTTGCCTGTTTGGGGCTTTTTTAGATCCTGTCCAGTTTTTAGCGAGGTTTAACAAAGTGTGTTTTTGTGTCTTGTTCATTGAGGCTAGATCCTATTTTACTAGAGTTGAAGCTTTGAGTAAATCTGTGGTCAGTAGACTTGATATATGATTGGGGTTTGTGCTGGTCCTGGCAGAGAAACTCACTGCTGCACTGACTCTCAGGCACACTTGCCCTAGTAAAAAAATACCTTCAGAGTGTGGAGGAAGGGGGAGCTTGTTGTAGGCTGTTCAAGTCTCTACTATGGGTGCTCTGATGTTCACTGAAGTGTCTTTGTTGATACACAGAGGGAAATTTTGTATCATCCTGTTCTCTTGTCCCTAGAGAAGGGAGTTCACTCCTGCAGCTGTTCAGGAAGTCCTCAGAGAAGAACAAACAATCTCCCCTCCTGTGACCCAGGCATCTCTTATATCCTGTCTTCAGCCTGTCTGTGTCCAAGAGGTCTGCCCACCTGGCAGTGCAGAGCTCCTTTCTTTTTTTTTTTAATCTCAGGTGTGCTGGCTGGATTTTAAACTCAAAATTTTAGTGATCTGTCATGGCATAGACCTATGCTAATCCTCTGTGGGAAGTTCTCACTGAGCTGGGCGGATGCTGTTTTTTCCCTGATGGCCAGTCTCAGGAACTCACAGGGTCTTAGAACTTATGGTAAAGTATAGCAAAAAGCAGCTGTCCAGGTTATCTGTCCTCAGTAGGTGTCTCTACTACTATGCTAATGAGCCAAACAGTTCAATGATGCCTGCTGGTTATTCTGTCCCCAGAAAGGCAGTGCCACATGTACAAAATTCACTGCAAGAAGAGGAAATATCTCTCCCAGTGTGACCCGAGGGATCTTTAGACCATGGTGTCTGCTCCCAGTCCTCTGCAGTCTTTCTCCATAGGAGCACCACTATGCTTACCAGGCTCCACCCTGGCTATTGTGCAAACTTCTAAAAATTCAGACTTTGAGCTCTGCTGCTTATAAAACTTGTGATACTCAGCCCCTCTCTTTTCCCTTTCAATGGTTTTGAGGAAATATTGTTCTTGTTCATTCCCCTGCATGCTATTCTTTCTCCCTCCCTCACTCTCTCTTTTTCCTTCTCTCTGATCAGTGTTCCCTCCCCTCTGCAGCATCTGTGATTCTTTTCTCCCAAAATCATGTATCCACACCTCCTATGTGGCCTGTTTTATCCCTCTAGTAGTGCTGATTTTTTCTCTTAGTCCTAAGACCTATTTCTTGGGTTTTTGGAATGATTTAATATTTATCTAGCTGTGTTCGAGGTACAGGGCAAACAAAGGGTCCCCCTACTACTCTTCCATCTTAACTATTCTCCTCTCTTTGTTCTTTCAATTGTTTTCTTTTTCAAGCTTGTCAAATGTATAAGTGATCTTTGGTAAGTTTGGTTTATGCCTAAGTCTTTAGGGAAACCAGTTTAACAAATGTCAGAACCAAATGTGAATATTTTGGGACTTGAGCATTTATATGAAAGATAATACATTTCAATTACAGAGTAGATGAATGGCTAATGCATGTAATGCATTCTAATCGCTAATGATTTTTCTATATAGACATTTTTCTATGTAGACATGCACAAAGTAATTTTTTGTGTCTTATTTTGTTTTAAACTTTCAATTGAAATCATATAATCTATCTTTATTTTCTACTTGCAAGCTATATCTTGAAAATATTTTTCTCATTCCATTAATTCATTTTAATTTGCTTTAAAATAAACCCTGAAATTTTATCTCACTTTAAATAAAGTCCAAGATGATTCTTCAGTAGTCTAAATACAGTCTTTTGGGACTTTAGGTTTTCTATTTATTAATATATACCATTATTGTTGTTCTCTGAATTAATTAACTAATCATTTTGTTGATGCAACTTGAGTACCCCAGAGCACATTGAATGCATAAAGTCTTAGTTATAGGCACTATAGTTTAAATAATTTTAACAGGGATATGCTTTGTCCATTTTCAATTAAATTTATTTTATTAACTGATTTATACCACCAGAAAGAAAGAATTCAGTAGTGGAATGTGCATTTTCGTTTTTAATGCAGGCATTTTTATCTTATTCATGGATATGCCTTTTATTTATTCATTATTACCCTTTGTTTCTGTAGTCATAAAAATCAAGAAAAAATAATCAGGAATAAAGCAGTCCTTTTAACTGCACACAAGGACAGAACAGCATCAAAGAACAAAGTCTTAGGAATAGCTCATGGTTAAGCAAAGTGTGCAATTCCCAGAGAGATCTGAGAATTTGTAAGCAGGCAATGTATGTATCCCTTTGCCATCATCAATTAACCTCCTCGAAGTAGTAGTTCTCAACAGTGGAAAAATAGCTTCTATCTTTTATCATTGTCGCCAAATATTTTGGCTTATCCATCATTCTGTTCAGATTAATTTTACCTCAAGGGATAATAAGGGACTGTGAGTTGAATAGGAGAAATTCACCAGTCTACACTTTGTCAAAGAAGCAAACACATGAAGCTTATATCCAGGTAGATAGTGACAAGGAGGTTATGAATATGCCATTTAGGGTAACCATTTCCCATCTAATACCTTTACACAGTCAATACATAAACAGTGACTATTTTAGGAAAATCAGGACTTTAGTTACCTGGAAATTGAAGAATATATAAAGCAATATGCAAGTGTAAAGTAAATTTCCAAACAGAAATTTCAATAATAAGTTAAAAAGAAAATAATATATAAAAAGCAAGGAAAGAGGATAGTCAATCTGTAAAAAATATCACAATGACAAATGCCCAATTCAAAAGACACACTGGCTTTTTAAATATACATTTCATGATTCTGGAAAAACAGTAGACAGGCCAAGCCAAAAAAGTGACTACCACAAATTACAACATTTTACCTGTATCTGTTTAAGATTTAAAATCATTGATAATTTTACTTTATTTTTTTAAGATTTTATTTATTTATTCATGAGACACACACACACAGAGAGAGAGAGAGAGAGAGAGAGAGACACCCAGGCTGCCCAAAATCATTGATAATTTTATATTCCACACAATATGTTTGGAGGGACTAAGATTAGCAAAATTATTTGCCCGAGCCCAATGTTCTCTCTTGTTGTATGGTCAATAATCCAGCAGAGGGAGCACATGTTAGTAAATGAGGACATACTAAGTGAACTAGACATTTATGGATATCCACAATAATGTGAGTAAACCTGTGACTTAAATGTTTGCTTATACTTCATGAAGAAATTACTATGGAGATCAGTGGCTTTCTTAAACAACTTCTGTCTCCTCTGCCTTCTTGCAGTAAAATCCTTCCTATTTGCGCATATTGTTTCACTGAGTGGAAAGTTTCTGATAGCTCCATTAAAAGTCTCTCAAAAGGTTCCTGAAGGAGGAAATAATGGTTTCATGTGTTCTCTATCAAGAATAGTACTATTATTTCTAACATAGTTTCCTTTTTATAATTTTGAATACAGTATTTTTATTAGTCTATCCTTAGAGCCTTTCTTTATAGTGGACAGCTAATATACTAAGTATTAAAGACTCTATATGTTAATCTTGAGGAAGGATAGGAAATAACAGAAATATCCATTTTATTTTGGAGGGCTCATACTTGGTTTTATGGATTTGGGGTACATATTTATACTGCAAAAGATGCTCCAAATCAAGAAGATCAGACCAAATCAACACTAGAAACAGTTTTTTATTGATTTCTAGCTTCAGAAAACTAATGAACACATTACAAACATATTTTTTGTATATAAAACATCTTCGATCTTTGATCCATTAATGCAAACATATATTCTTGAGGAAGGAAATACATCACCAATATCCAAAATATATTTATTTACAGAACTTTGTTTTTCAAAATAGGATAATCTTGGTCGCTAACTTATACAAAAGTTACAAATTCTTAAAATTATAAAGAAGGAAATAAAATTGTACCAATTAAAAGTTAGGTGCTTGGGCAGCCCGGATGGCTCAGCGGTTTAGCACCAACTTCAGCCTGGGGTGTGATCCTGGACACCCGGGATCGAGTCCCATGTCAGACTCCCTGCACAGAGCCTGCTTCTCCCTCTCTCTCTCTCTGTCATGAATAAATAAATAAAATCTTTTAAAAAATAAAAATTAGGTGCTACTCTTATTTTGATGTACAGCCTTTTACATTTATTCTAGCAATAAGTATACATTTATGTATATATTATTTTTATAAAAGGTGTCATAACATACCCATTATTTGCAGCTTATATTTTTTATTATATTAATGTGTTTTAAAATAGATTTTATTTTTGGAACAATTTTAGTTTCACAACAAAACCGAGCAAGAAATACAGGAATTTCCATATAATGCCCTGCCCCAACACATAAATAGCCTTCTCAATTATCAACATATCGCACTAGAGTGGTCCATTTGTTACACTAATGAACCCACATTGACACATCATTATCACCCATAGCCTAGTTTAAATTAGGTCTTCCTCTTGTTTTTGCACATGCTATAGGTGTGGACAAATGCATAATGGCACTATGTATAGTAAACAACATTATAGTAACATAAGAGTAGTTTCACTCCCCTTAAAATCCCCTGTGCCCTGTCTATTCATACCTCTCTCCTCCCTGACCCCTGGCAACTGCTTATCTTTTTACTATCTATGTAGCTTTGCCATTTCTAGGATGCCATACATTTGGAATCATACAATATGTAAGCTTTTCAGATTGGCTTCTTTCACTTAGTTTATATCATTTCATGCTGTAATAGCTCATTTCTTTTTAGCATTGAATAGTATTCTATTGTCTAGATATACCACAGTTTATCCATTCACCTACTGAAAATAGATCTTCGTTACTTCCAAGTTTGGTTAATTATGAATAAAGCTGCTATAAACATCCATGTGTAGATTTTTGTGTGGTTGTAAGTTTTCTAATCCTTTGGGTAAACATAAGGAAGCACAATTACTACATCATATGGAAAAATTATGTTTAATTTTATAAGAAACTGCCAAGATGTCTTCCAAATTGGCTGTAACATTTTCTATTCCCAGCACCGAATGGGATTTTCTGTTACTTAACATTTTCACCAGCATTTGTTGTTGGATGTGGCCTTTCTAATAAATGTGCAGTGTTCTCTTATCTTATTGTTTTGACTGGTATTTCTCTGATGACATATTATTTCTTTTTTTCAGTGTGTTTAATAATGTATCATATGCAAACAAGGTTTTTATACATTTAATTTTTCAAAGTTTTTATTTAAATTCTAGTTAGTTAGCATATGGTGTAATATTAGTTTCAGGTTACAGTCTAGTCATTCAACACTTACATACAACAATCAGGGCAGGCCCTTAGGTGCTAAGGGCACCTGGGTGGCTCAGTTAGTTAAGCATCCAACTCTTGGTTTTGGCTCAGTTCATGATCTTAGGGTCGTGACCTTGAACCCTGCCTCTGGCTCTGTGCTCAGTGCAGAGTCTGGAATTCTCTGCTTCTCCCTCTCCAACTACCTCTCCCCCCACTCGTGCTTTCTATCCCTCTCCATCTCTCTCTCTTTCTCTCGAATAAATACTTTTTAAAATATTGAAAAGCATTTTTAAAGAGAGGAGCACCTGGGTGACTCAGTTAAGCATCTGCCTTTGTCATGATCTCAGAGTCCTGAGATAGAGCTCCGTTTTGGGCTCCCTGCTCAGTAGAGTGTCTGCTTCTCCCTTTCCCCATGACCCTCCTCCCTATTTGTGCTCTCTGTCTCAAAGAAATATATAAAATCTCTAAAAATTTTTAAAAAAAGACACCCAGTGTTCATCACAACAAATTAACTCCTTAATCTCTATCAATTATTTAGCCCATCCCCCATACCCATCTCCCTTCTGGTAGCCATATTTGATCTCCATAGTTAAGTGTGTTTCTTGGTTTGCATCTCTCTCTCTCTCTCTCTCTCTCTCTTTGTTCATTTGCTTGTTTCTTTTATTTCTTAAATTCCATATATGAGTGAAAACCTATAGCATTTATCTTTCTCTGACTAACTTATTTTGCTTAGCATTATACTCTAGCTCCATCCATGTCCTTGCAAATGGCAAGATTTCATTTTTATTTTTATTTTTTTAATAATGAATTTATTTTTTATTGGTGTTCAATTTGCCAACATACAGAATAACACCCAGTGCTCATCCCGTCAAGTGCCCCCCTCAGTGCCCGTCACACATTCACCCCCCCCCCCCGCCCTCCTCCCCTTCCACCACCCCTAGTTGGTTTCCCAGAGTTAGGAGTCTTTATGTTCTGTCTCCCTTTCTGATATATACCACACATTTCTTATCCCTTCCCTTATATTCCCTTTCACTATTATTTATATTCCCCAAATGAATGAGAACATACAATGTTTGTCCTTCTCCGATTGACTCACTTCACTCAGCATAATACCCTCCAGTTCCATCCACGTTGAAGCAAATGGTGGGTATTTGTTGTTTCTAATGGCTGAGTAATATTCCATTGTATACATAAACCACATCTTCTTTATCCATTCATCTTTCGTTGGACACCGAGGCTCCTTCCACAGTTTGGCTATTGTGGACATTGCTGCTAGAAATATCGGGGTGCAGATGTCCTGACATTTCATTGCATCTCTATCTTTGGGGTAAATTCCCAACAGTGCAATTGCTGGGTCATAGGGCAGGTCTATTTTTAACTCTTTGAGGAACCTCCACACAGTTTTCCAGAGTGCCTACACCAGTTCATATTCCCACCAACAGTATAAGAGGGTTCCCCTTTCTCCGCATCCTCTCCAACATTTGTGGTTTCCTGCCTTGTTAATTTTCCCCATTCCCACCGGTGTGAGGTGGTATCTCATTGTGGTTTTGATTTGTATTTCCCTGATGGCCAGTGATGCAGAGCATTCCCTCATGTGCTTTTTGGCCATGTCTATGTCTTCCTCTGTGAGATTTCTGTTCATGTCTTTTGCCCATTTCATGATTGGATTGTTTGTTTCTTTGGTGTTGAGTTTAATAAGTTCTTTATAGATCTTGGAAAGTAGCCCTTTATCTGATATGTCATTTGCAAATATCTTCTCCCATTCTCTAGGTTGTCTTTTAGTTTTGTTGACTGTTTCCTTTGCTGTGCAAAAGCTTCTTTTCTTGGTGAAGTTCCAATAGTTCATTTTTGCTTTTGTTTCTTTTGCTTTCGTGGATGTATCTTGCAAGAAGTTACTGTGGCTGAGTTCAAAAAGTGTATTGCCTGTGTTCTCCTCTAGGATTTTGATGGAATCTTGTCTCACATTTAGATCTCTCATCCATTTTCATTCATCTTTGTGTATGGTGAAAGAGAGTGGTCTAGTTTCATTCTTCTGCATGTGGATGTCCAATTTTCCCAGCATTATTTATTGAAGAGGCTGTCTTTCTTCCAGTGGATAGTCTTTCCTGCTTTGTAGAATATTAGGTGACTGTAAAGTTGAGGGTCCACTTCTGGATTCTCTATTCTATTCCATTGATCTATATGTCTGTTTTTCTGCCAGTACCACACTATCTTGATGACCACAGCTTTATAGTAAAACCTGAAATCTGGCATTGTGATGCCCCCTGCTCTGGTTTTCTTTTTTAAAATTCCCCTGGCTATTCGAAGTCTTTTCTGATTCCACACAAATCTTAAAATAATTTGTTCTAACTCTCTGAAGAAAGTCCATGGTATTTTGAAAGGGATTGCATTAAATGTGTAAATTGCCCTGGGTAGCAGGGACATTTTCACAATATTAATTCTGCCAATCCATGAGCATGGAATATGTTTCCATCTCTTTGTGTCTTCCTCAATTTCTTTCAGAAGTATTCTATAGTTTTTAGGGTATAGATCCTTTACCTCTTTGCTGAGGTTCATTCTTAGGTATTTTATGCTTTTGGGTGCAATTGTAAATGGGACTGACTCCTTCATTTCTCTTTCTTCAGTCTCATTGTTAGTGTATAGAAATGCCACTGACTTCTGAGCATTGATTTTGTATCCTGCCAAACTGCCAAATTGCTGTATGAGTTCTAGCAATCTTGGGGTGGAGGCTATTGGGTTTTCTATGTAGAGTATCATGTCATCGGCGAAGAGGGAGAGTTTGACTTCTTCTTTGCCAATTTGAATGCCTTTAATGTCTTTTTGTTGTCTGATTGCTGAGGCTAGGACTTCCAGTACTATGTTGAATAGCAGTGGTGAGAGTGGACATCCCTGTCTTGTTCCTGATCTTAGGGGAAAGGCTCCCAGTGCTTCCGGATTGAGAATGATATTTGCTGTGGGCTTTTCATAGATGGCTTTTAAGATGTTGAGGAATGTTCGCAGTATCCCTACACTCTGAAGAGTTTTGATCAGGAATGGATGCTGTATTTCATCAAATGCTATCTCTGCATCTAATGAGAGGTTCATTTGTTTCCTGGTTTTTCTCTTGCAGATATGATGAATCACATTGATTGTTTTACGAGTGTTGAACCAGTCTTGTGTCCCAGGGATAAATCCTACTTGGTCATAGTGAATAATTTTCTTAATGTGTTGTTGGATCCTATTGGCTAGTATCTTGTTGAGAATTTTTGCATCCGTGTTCATTAGGGATATTGGTCTATAATTCTCCTTTTTGGTGGGGTGTTTTTATGGTTTTGGAATTAATGTGATGCTGGCCTCATAGAACGAATTTGGAAGTACTCCATCTCTTTCTATCTTTCCAAACAGCTTTAGGAGAATAGGTATGGGTTCTTCTTTAAACGTTTGATAGAATTCCCCTGGGAAGCCACCTAGTCCTGGACATTTGTGTCTTGGGAGGTTTTGGATGACTGCTTCAATTTCTTCCCTGGTTATTGGCCTGTTCAGGTTTTCTATTTCTTCCTGTTCCAGTTTTCATAGTTTGTGGCTTTCCAGGAATGCGTCCATTTCTTCTAGATTGCCTAATTTATTGGCGTATAGCTGTTTATGTTTTTAAAATCATTCGTATTTCCTTGGTGTTGGTAGTGATCTCTCCTTTCTCATTCATGATTTTATTAATTTGAGTCTTCTCTCTCTTCTTTTTAATAAGGCTGGCTAATGGTTTATCTATCTTATTAATTTTTTCAAAGAACCAACTCCTTGTTTTGTTAATCTGTTCCACAGTTCTTCTGGTCTCGATTTCTTGAGTTCTGCTCGAATCTTAATTAACTCTCTTCTTCTGCTGGGTGTAGGATCTATTTGCTGTTTTTTCTCTAGCTCCTTTATGTGTAAGGTTAGCTTTTGTATTTGAGTTCTTTCCAGTTTTTGAATGGATGCCTGTATTGCAATGTATTTCCCCCTCAGGACTGCTTTTGCTGCATCCCAAAGATTTTGAATCGTTGTATTTTCATTCTCATTAGTTTCCATGAATCTTTTTAATTCTTCCTTAATTTCCTGGTTGACCCTTTCATCTTTTAGCAGGATGGTCCTTACCCTCCACGTTTCTGAAATCCTTCTAAACTTCTTCTTGTGATTTAATTCTATTTTCAAACCATAATGGTCTGAAAATATGCAGGGGATGATCCCAATCTTTTGTTAACGAATCAGACCCGATTTGTGATCCAGTATGTAGTCTCTTCTGGAGAAAGTTCCATGTGCACTTGAGAAGAATGTGAATTCAGTTGAATTTGGATGTAAAGTTCTGTAGATATCTGTGAAATCCATCTCGTCCTGTGTATCATTTAAAGCTCTCGTTTCGTTGGAGATGTTGTGCTTAGAAGACCTATTGAGTGTAGAAAGTGCTAGATTGAAGTCACCAAGTATAAGTGTATTATTAACTAAGTATGTCTCATATTTGGTTATTAATTGATTGTTATATATGGCACTCCCACATTCGGGGCATATATATATCAATATATATTGTTAAGTCCTATTGTTGGATAGATACTGTAAGTATGATATAGTGTCCCTCTTCATCTCTCACTACAGTCTTCGGGTTAAATTTTAGTTTATCTGATATAAGGGTACCTACCCCTGCTTTCTTTGGAGGACCATTTCAATGGTAAATAGTTCTCCAACCTTTTATTTTCAGGTTGTAGATGTCCTTCTGTCTAAAATGAGTCTCTTGTAGACAGCAAATAGATGGGTCCTGCTTTTCTATCCAGTCTGACACCCTGCACCTTTTCATGGGGTCATTAAGCCTGTTCATGTTCAGATTTACTATTGAAAGATATGAGTTTAGTGTCATCATGATATCTATTCAGTCCCTGTTTTCGTGGATTGTTCCACTGGACTTCTTCTTAAAGGGGAATTTTAAGAGTCCCCCTTAACATTTCTTGCAGAGCTGGTTTGGAGACCACATATTCTTTCAGTTCCTGCCTCTCTTGGAAGCTCTTTAGCTCTCCTTCTATTATAAATGAGAGCCTTGCTGGATAAAGTATTCTTGGCTGCGGGTTCTTCTCATTTAGGACCCTGAATATATCCTGCCAGCCCTTTCTGGCCTGCCAGGTCTCTGTGGAGAGGTCTGCTGTTACCCTAATTCTCCTCCCCATAAAAGTCAGGGACTACTTGTCTCTTGCTTCTTTAAGGATCTTCTCTTTGTCTTTGGAATTTGTTAGCTTAACTATGAATATCGAGGTATTGAATGGTTTTTATTGATTTTAGGGGGGGATCTCTCTATTTCCTGGATCTGAATGCCTGTTTCCTTTCCCAGATTAGGAAAGTTTTCAGCTATGATTTCTTCAAATACATATTCTGGACCTCTGTCCTTTTTGGCACCCTCTGGAATCCCAATTATACGTAGGTTTTTCTTCCTCAGGCTGTCATTTATTTCCCTTAATCTATCCTCGTGGTCTTTTAATTGTTTGTCTTTTTTTCTCAGTTTCCCTCTTTGCCATCAACTTGTCTTCTATGTCACTCACTCGTTCTTCCACCTCGTTAACCCTTGTGGTTAGGACTTCTAGTTTGGATTGCATCTCATTCAATTGATTTTTCATTTCTGCCTGATTAAGTCTAAATTCTGCAGTCATGAAGTCTCTTGAGTCCTTTTGCTTTTTCTAGAGCCACCAGTAGCTTTATAATAGTGCTTCTGAATTGGCTTTCTGACATTGAATTGTAATCCAGATTTTGTAACTCTGTGGGAGGGAGGATTGTTTCTGTTTCTTATTCTTTCTTTTGAGGTGAGGTTTTCCTTCTAGTCATTTTTCTCTGTGCAGGGTGGCCAAAAACAAGTTTTATTGGGAAAACAAGAAAAAGAGAGGAGAGGAAGAAGGAAAGAATAGAGAAATAGAAAAAAGAAAAAAGGAAGAAAAAAGAAAAAAAGAAAAAGAAGAAAAAGAGAAAGAAAAAAGGGTGGGGGAAGCAAACAGAAATCAAAAAGAAAAACGGGGGAGTCTCTTCTGATTCTGTATACTTTAAGTCCCTTGACTTCCCCTGGAACTTGTCCGTCTAGCTGGTCTTCTGGGGGAGGGGCCTATTGTGCTGATTTTCAGGTGTTAACCTTGGGGGAGCTGCTCTGCCCCCTGCCTGGTTTAGGGCTCAGTGGGGGTTGTTCACCCCATGAGGCCCCAGGAGGAACAATCTCAGTGGCCGGGGCCAGATCTGGAGCCCTGGATTCAGCTCCCGCAGTAACTGCGGAGTTCTCAGTGTGCAGGGGCCTGGATGCCCCCGGGGCGGGGCCGATGATTTGCTCAGCTCGGGGCAGGAGCGTCCTTGCTGTCCTGGGCCCTCCTGGCCTCTGCCTGTCCCAGGGGAGGCCGGATCCTGGGCTGTGTCCCCAGAGCCCTGTGCTCCCTGGCCTGCGTTGTTGGATTCGCAGTCTCGGCTGGGCAGCCCCCTCCACGGAGCCGCCCCCGAGCCCCTCTGAGCTGCTCCGGGGCCACGTATTCCCCTCCACCTGGAGCCTCTTCCTCTGCTGGAGCCGCCTCCGTGCTGCTCCTGGGTCAATCCCTGTGAGCACTGCAGCCCTTTAGGGAGCTTGGCGCACTCTCCCCAGGGCACAGGTGTCTGTTAGTGTCCCAGGGAGCCTGAAGGCACCCCCGCCCTCCTGGGGTCCTGCTCTAACTCCCTGTGAGCCCCTTTGTGTCCGGGAAGATTGGTGAAGCTCCTGCTTCTCTTGGACGGTGCTTTCCTGTCCTGGGGACACTCACCCCGGCCTTAGCCCGGCTCCTCGCAGGGCCCCTCTCCCTTGGATGCCTTTTGTTTCTTTATTTCCTTCCCAACCCCCCCCCCCCGTCTTCCTACCTTGATAGAAGCAGGAACTCTTCTCACTGTAGCATTCCAGCTGTTCTCTCTTTAAATCTCAGGCCGAATTCGTAGATTTTCAGGATGATTTGAAGGTTATCTAGGTAATTTGATGGTGACAGGTGACTTGGGGACCCTACTCTTTGGCCATCTTGCCCCTCCCTCAAGATTTCATTTTTTAATGGCAGAGTAATACACACACACACATACACACACACACCAGAACGTATGTATTCCTTCGATTATTATTTTTGTATTCTTTAGGTATTACCT
Source organism: Canis lupus baileyi (assembly GCF_048164855.1). NCBI lineage: Eukaryota > Metazoa > Chordata > Mammalia > Carnivora > Canidae > Canis > Canis lupus. The sequence continues at coordinate 59,986,841 of NC_132876.1, forward strand.
AGTAGTGCAATTGCTGAGCATAGGGTAGTTATGTTTTGGAACTTTTTGAGGAACTTCCATACTGTTTTTAGAGAGTAGCTGCACAAGTTTGCATTCCTAATAGTTCAAGAGAGTTCCCTTTCAACACGTCTTTGCCATCACCTGTCATTTCTTATGTTGTTGATTTCAGCCATTCTAACATATGCCATGTGATATCTCATTGTAGTTTTGATTTGTATTTCTCTGATGATCAGTGATGTTGAGCATTTCTTATGTGTCTGTTGGCTATCTATATGTATTATTTAGAAAATACCTGTTTGTTGGCAGCCCCGGTGGCTCAGCGGTTTAGCACTGCCTTCAGTCCAGGGCGTGATCCTGGAGACCTGGGATCGAGTCCCACGTCAGGCTCCCTGCATGGAACCTGCTTCTCCCTCTGTCTGTGTCTGCCTTTCTCTGTGTCTATCATGAATAAGCAAACAAAATCTTTTTTAAAAAAGAAAATATCTTTTCGTGTCTTCTGCCAAATTTTTAATTGGATTATTCATTTTTTAGGTTCTTTTTTTTAAAGATTCCACTTATTTATTCATGAGAGACAGACAGAGAGAGAGACAGAGACATAGGCAGAGAGAAGTAAGCCTCATGCAGGGAGCCCGGTGTGGCACTCAATCCCGGGACTCCAGGATCATGCCCTGAGCAGAAGGCAGATGCTCAACCGCTGAGCCACCCAGACGTCCTTAGGTGTTGGTTTTATAAAAACTTTATGTATTGGATACTAACCCTTTATCAGATATGTCATTTGCAAATATATTCTCCAATTCCAAAGGGTGCCTTTTTGTTTTGTTAATTGTTTGCTGTGCAGATGTTTTTCATTTGGATGAAGTCCTAATGGTTTGTTTTGGTTTTGTTTCCCTTGCCCCAGAAGACATATATAGTATGAAGTTGGTAAGGCTGATGTCAAAGAGGTTACTATCTGTGTTTTCCTCTAGGATTTCTATGTTTTCAGGTCTCACATTTTGGGCTTTGATCCATTTCAAATTAATTTTTGTGTTTGGTGTAAGAAAGTGGTGTAGTTTCATTCTTTTGCATGTTGCTGTTGAGTTTTCTCAACACCATTTATTGAAGTGACTGCCTTTTCCCCATTGAATACTTTTTCCTGCTTTGTTGAAGATTAATTGACTATATATTGTTGTGGGTCCATTTCTGGTTCATTTTGGGTCTCCTACTCTAATCCATTAGCCTATGTGTCTATTTTTTGCCAGTACCATACTATTTTGATTATTATGTTTTGTAAGTTACCTTGAAGTCTGAAATTGTGATACCTCCAGCTTTACTTTTCTTTTTCAAGGTTACATTGGCTATTTGGGGTCTTTTGTGATTCCGTACAAATTTTAGGATTTTTTTTCCAGATCTGTGAAAAATGACATTGGTCTTTTGATAGGGATTGCAAGCAATATGTAAATTGCTTTGGGTAGTACAGCCATTTTAACAATAATTCATCTTCCAACCCTTGAGCATGAAATGTCCTTCCATTACTTTAGACCCAGGCATTCAGAGGCTCTTTTCCCTTTCCCCTGTCCTCAAAGTATGGGGTACACTTGCCTTTCTTGCTCCCAGAGGGTTTTCCAAGGACACAACCTTGAAATTATGTGGTGTTGAGAACATTTTCATGGTATATATTACTAAACCTAGTTATGTGAATGTGGGGATTCATTTGTCTTGCTGCCACCCAGAATACGCCTCATATGCAAGTCCCTTTTTTTTTATTACAACTGCCAAGTACCAACCTGGTGTGGTCTATATCTTTCACTGATCTCACTCTGATCTACATATATTGTGGTTGATTTCAGATTACAATTGGGAAGTTCCTGAGAGGATTGTAAAGCAGCAATTGGAAAGCCAGCCAAGAGAATGAAGAAATGGGTCTTGGAAATGAGGCATCTCTGTGGGAAAATCCAACTTGGCCAACAACTTCTATATGAGGAGAGGTGGTCTGTATGTTAGATGCTTGAAAACCAACACTTGAGTACAGGGACACTCAAAACTGCCAGGCAGTATAATTTATTTGTTGGAGAAACTGCATAGCACACTATGCCAAAAAAGGGAAACAAATGACTGCTGCAGTGGGCTTACTTCTAATGTGGGCAATTCAGCTTGCCACTGTTGCTCAACTAGAGGCAAAAATTAAAGTTAGAAAGTTAGAAGACGAACTGAGATTAGAGAAGGTTGTGGGAATGTCCCCTACTCTGCAAGCTTCAGGATTGGCAGACAAGGTGGGAGAGCAGTGTATTAAGTCAGAGGGCTCTCTATACTGTTCTGCAAAGCTAGGAGGGCCCAATGTGCCTCAGGTTAAGGTCTGGGCTCTTGTGACAAGGCCTGATTAAGATGCCAAAATTTAAAATCTATGAGAAAGCATTGGAAATAAAGAGGAAGATGTGCTAATTGATGAAGAAACAGATGAAATGCCCCGTACTTTCTGAACCCTAATACAAAGGAGAGTTTTAAATAACAATTATCCCAAAACCTCTATGATAAAGCTTTCATTCTTTCTCTGTCCCTTAAAGTCACAATTCTTGTCATGTCTTTGAAATGTAAACACTTAACAAGAAAACCCAAATATTGCCCATGGAGACCGTGGATCAAACTGAAGGAAACTTCCTAAAATCCAGATGTGGGACCTCTGGATGGCTCAGCGACTGAGCATCTGCCTTAGGCTCAGGACATGAACCATGAGTCCTGGGATCAAGTCCCACATTGGGCTCCCTGCATGTAGCCTGCTTCTCTCTCTGCCTCTCTCTCTCTCTCTCTCTCTCTCATAAATAAATAAAATATTCTTAAAATTTAATAAAATCCAGATTGCTGTAAAATTTCCCATGCCAATTGCATCATAATAAACTCTTATCAGATCTTTAACAATGGCCATTTTTAAGTCTTGTGTCTTTTGCAGATAGTTGTTATTTTACTCTGATTCTTTGGCTAAAATAAATAAATAAATAAATAAAGTTCTTATGAAAGTGCTTCATCTTCAAGGAGATTAAAGGGAAAGACTTTGACAAGTATAGGTTTCTGATAAGTAAGAGCAATTCACTTTCACGTGAGAGGGACAATGATAAACTCTTTAAGTGTTCCCTCAAGGCTACCTTCATAACCCTACAATATGTAATGGGATAGTAGCTAGGGACCAGTCTCTATTGTCCTTCCCCATATAAGTAAAGTGGGCCTATCACATTGATGATAATATGTCTTGCTGGACGCCTTGCAGGCTTTGCCAAAGCATGCATTTATTTATTTATTTATTTATTTATTTATTTATTTATTTATTCATTCATTCATTTTTGCCAAAGCATTTGTGAGAGAGGGTATGTACCATGAACCACAAAATATCTCAGGCCCAGGTGCTGCTGATAGGTTTTGGTTTTCATTGGTTGGGTAAGACTCATGTTGTCCCAAAAGTTCTGATTAATAAGGTGCATGCCTTTGTAGGTATTTGGGGGATTTTGAGGATTTTTATTCCCTACTTGGAACAGAGCCTCTGTCTCTTATGCTAGCTGGTAAAGGAAGACCATGTGTGGGACTGGGGACCAGAACAGCAAGTTGTCTTTGAAAGGCAAAAATACTAGTAAAACAGATTAAAGATCTGGGAATTTCCTAAGCAGGGCTCCTACTTGAGTCAAATGCATCTGTGACTCAAAGTTATGGGGCAGATGTTGTGGAAGAGACAACAAAGGGGAGAATGTCCATAGAATTTTTATCCCAATTCTGGAAAAAAACAATATACCCCCATAGAACAATAGCTCTTATCAGTATACACAGCACTTCTCCTGGTAGAGCCTCCAACACAGCAGCCAGTGCAGCAGCCAATGGGCTGAACTCAGAACAGGTCTGGCTGGTAATTACTTATGAGTGCTGGGCATTAACAATTTGCACTGACAGTTAAGCTGTTCCTAAGAGATTAGCCCTAAGACTCGGACAGTGGGAAGCCACAGGGTGAATAATCATAAATAAGCCCTTGTAGGGGACAGGATATGTGAAAAGATACTGGGATCTGTCTGCAAAAATCTGAGGCATTATGGACTGATTTTCGTGTCCCAGTTCATAAGATACAGACATTCCCTGGCAGTCAGGAAGATGATGGCCTAGCTTGGGTACAAATTCTATCTACTGACACTTCCGTAGATGCAGCAGATTGGGCACATAGAAAGTCTGGCCACTGCAGTGCCCAAATAGAATGTCATATTGCAAAGGATACCAGTTGCCTTTGAAGTATAGTGATTTGCCATAACAGCATGCCCTTTGTTTCTAAACAACACCCAAGGCAACTTCATAAAGAATCTGGGGCCATCCACCAGAGATCCCATTGAGTGAGGGATTGGCAAATTAAATTTATTGGTCCCTTCCCTCTGAGTGGGAGTTCTAAATATGATTTTGTTTGTGTGGAACTGTCTGGCCTGATCCAAGTTTCCCCTGTCTTCATGCCATCCCGGCTGCTACCATTATGGGATTACAGAAATTGAGTACCATGAATGGATACCCTCATTGAATATATTGTGATTGGAGGTCACAAAAAGGCAGCAATGGTGTGCAACACAGGGAAAAATATGACACTGAATGGAGGTTCCATCTCCCCTATAACCCACAAACAGCAGAGTTGGTAAAAAAGAAATATGGGACCTTAAAGAAGCAAATTAAATTGTAAATGGGGGAAAACCACCTCTCCTGGGTAGATTAAAGTATTATTCCAGGCTTTAATACACTTAAATGATCAAACCAGCAGGGACTGTTGCCTCATATGCTAGACTGGGGACTGTTGCCAAAACACTCAGTACCATAAATGTATGAAAGCCAAGGGAAACAGCCATTGCCTCAACTCTCACCATGGATCAACATGTTATGCTGTTGAGAACACCAAACCCCATCACAACTGGGGCAGGAATTATCTAATGGAGTGTGCAGTCAGACATTCCACCACGATAGGTGAATTACTTCACAACCCTGGATGAGAAAGAACTAATCTAATCTGTTGAAATGTACTAAACCCACATGCCACCTCAAAAGAGGGAAGAAGGTCTGGCATATTTTGCCCCTCTCCACCCAGTCCATTGCCTCATGCCTAACACTGCTGCCTCCTATGGCCAATATGTATGGTATGTATAACCAGGTCCAGTTTCTAAAGCTGTCAATTTTCTTCTCTTCAAGATCAGGTGGACACATTCTGATTTTCCACTAGTATTATCATTTGGTCTTTTTTTCTGTCTGTTGGCCTGGAGAGCATTATAGCACTCATAAAAACCCTTACAAATTTACCCAACAAGCCTTAAATGATAGTCAACAAAACTTATCGTTACTGAATACTGAAATATCTCTAATGAGAAAAGCTAAACTCCAAAATAGGACAGCCTTGTGCATTATTACTGCCTCACAAGGAGGCACCTGTGCCACTATCCAAAAAGAATGTTGTGTGTTTATACCTGATGAGTCTGCTAATGTATCATCTTTATTAAAACACATGAGGACACAAGCGAATGCCCTGAGTGATCTGGGCCCCAGTTTAGGGGACTTGTAAAGGCAATGGTTAAGGACATGGGGTCTTAGTGGAAAAAAAATCCCAAATTTTAGGAATTATTATCTTAATCTGTGTTTTCTCTTGCATGTGTCTGCATTGTTGCTGTGGCATTTGCCTCCAGTGCAGCCAGATAGCTGCTGAAGCAGCTACAGCCACACTAATGGAAACTTTTGTTGACTAATCATGGCTTATAGAAAAAAATGAACATATGAAATTATATGAGTTAGTCATGATGGGTGGAGTGTTGGGGAAGGTCATCAGAAAGGTGTAACTATTGGTTGGCCCATGACCTACCTCAGCACTTAGTCTTTGGAATGTGGCTTCCACTTGCCTTTCCTACTCCCAAAGGCTGCTCCAAGGACATAGTCTTGAGATAATGATGTAGTGTTGCATGGTTTATGCTCCTGAACCTAGTTAAGGCCTCTATATAAACTGTTAAGATTTGGCAGGTGGGTGTGGTGATCCACTCACCTTGCTGTCACCCAAGACAAGCCTTGTATATAAGTTCCGTTTGCTCCTTACAACTTCCAACTATAAACCTGGAATGGCCTGCCTCTTTCTTTGGTCTCTCCCTGACCTCTTCATATGGGGACTAGTTTAAGATCACACCTGGGAAGTTTCTGAAAGGCTTGTAAATCAACACTGATGATAAACAATGTTGAGCCCCTGTCCATATATCTATGGGCCAATTGTTTTTATTCTTTGAAAAAATGAATTCAGATCTTCTACCTATTTATTAGTTGTATTATTTCCTTGCTATTGAGTTGCATGAGATTTTTAAATGTGTTGTGGATAGTATGTACTATGGATAGTAACTCCATATTTGGTTTCCAAATATTTTCTGCCATACTGTCAGTTTCCTTTTCAATTTATTGATTAATTTGTTAGGCAGAAGCTCTTTAGTTTGATGTAGTCTCACTTGTGTAATTTAGCCTATATTGTGCTTTTGGTATCATATCCATATTTTTTCCTCTAAGATTGATATCAATGATTTCCCACTCTATTTTCTTTTTTCTTTTTCTTTTTTCTTTTTTATATTGAAGTTAGATTTGCTAACATACAGTATAACCTCAGTGCTCATCCCATCAAGTGCCTTCCTCAGTGCCCATCCACCTCTATTTTCTTCTAGTTTTATGAATTCAACATTTATATTTAGACCTTTGATCAATTCCAATTTTTGTAAGTGGTGTAAGGTACAAGTTCATTTTACTACTTTACATGTGGATATCCAGTTTCCCAACTCCACCTACTGAAGAAACTATCCTTTCTGCATTGTGTATATGGGGTGCTCTTGTCAAAAATTAGGGGACTATATATGTGTGGGTTGATGTCTGGTATCTCCTTTCTGATCATCTGGTATAGAGACTTATTTTTATACCAGTATTATACTATCTTGATTACTATAGCTTTCCAATATAACTTGAAATCAGGAAGTGTGATAATTCTGTTATTTTTCAAGATTACTTTGAAATAGTAATAGTTTTTTTCCTATTTCTTAGAAAAATGTAATCATGATTTTGATTAGGATTGCATTAAATCTGTAAATTACTTGGGTAATATAAGCATTTTTAGAATATTAATACTTCCAGTCCAAGAACACAGGATACCTTTTCATTTATCTGTGTCTTCTTCAATTTTCTTCACCAACATCTTATAATTTTTAGTGTACAAGTAATTCATCTCCTTGGTTATATTTATTCCTAAGTATTATATTGTTTTTTATTATATTGTAAAGTAAATAGGGTTGCTTTATTAATATCTCTTGCAGATATGTTGTTATGACATATAGAAATGCAATTAACTTTGTATGTTTCTTTTGTATCCTATAACTTTATAAATTTTATTAGTTCGAACCATTATTTGATGGGGTCTTTAAGTTGTCCTGTATTTAATATCAAGTGATTTGCAAAGAGATAATCTTACATCTTTTTCTGATTTGATGCATTTTTTACTTTTTTCCCCCTAATTACTAGGGCCAGGACTTCCATATTATGTTGAATAAAAAAGGCAAGCGTGGACATAATTTTCTTGTTCCTGATCTTAGAGGAAAGCCTTTTATCTTTTTGTTAAGTGTGATATTAGCTGTGGGTTTGTCCTATGTGGCCTTTTTGTGTTGGGGTGTGTTTCTCCTACATCTAATCTATTGAGGATTTATATTATGAAAGGGTGTTGCATTTTTTCAAAAGCTTTTGCTGCATGTACTGAAATGATCATATAATTTTTTATCCTTCCTTCTGTTAATGTGATATATGACATATATGAATATATGTATAATGAACCATCCTTATATTCCATGAATGAATGACACATGATCAAATTATGATCTTGAATTTGGTTTTCTAGTGTTTTTTGAGGAATTTTCATGTGTGTTCATCAGGGATATTGACCAGTAATTTTCTATAATTTTTAAAATTGAATTATAATTGGCAATATACTACATTAGTTTAAGGTGTACAATATACTGATTCAATATTTTTATATACTATGAAATGATCATATCAGTAGTTACCCTTGTCACTATACAAAGTTATAATATTGTTGACTATCTTCCCTATGCTATAATTTATGTCCCTATGTTTTACTTTGTTTTTTTTATAATTTTATTTTTTATTGGTGTTCAATTTGTCAACATATAGAATAACACCCAGGGCTTATCCCATCAAGTGCCCCCCTCAGTGCCCATCACCCAGTCACCCCCACCCCCGCGCCCACCTCCCTTTCTACCACCCCTAGTTCGTTTCCCAGAGATAGGAGTCTCTCATGGTCTGTCTCCCTTTCTGATATTTCCCACCCATTTTTTCTCCTTTCACCTTTATTCCCTTTCACTATTTTTTATATTCCCCAAATGAATGAGACCATATAATGCTTGTCCTTCTCTGATTGGCTTATTTCACTCAGCATAATACCCTCCAGTTCCATCCACATCGAAGCAAATGGTGGGTATTTGTCTGTTCTAATGGCTGAGTAATATTCCATTGTATACATATACCACATCTTCTTTATCCATTCATCTTTTGATAGAAACTTAGGTTGTTTTTGTATCTTGGCTACTGTGAATATATATATATAAAATCTGATTTTTTAGACAAATATCCCTAAGTGGAATTGCTGGATTATACCGTACTTCGATTTTAATGAAACTTCCATAGTATTTTCCACACTGATAGCACCAATTTACATTCCCACCAACAGTGTACAGGGTTCCCTTTTTTTTCTATATCCTTGTCAACACTTGATATTTCTTGTATTTTTGATAATAGCTATCTTGACATGTGTGAGGTAGTATCTAATTGTAGTTTTAATTTGTACTTCTTTGATAATTAGTGGTATTGAACATCAGTTAAGCTTGAAGAATTACCTATAGGATTTCTTGTAAGTCGGATCAAGAGGTGATACATTCACTTGCATTTTATTTTTCCAGGAAAATATGTATCTTCCCTTTATTTTTAATGTACAATTTTGCTGCCTAAAGTGTTCTTGGCTGGCAGTTCTTTTTCCTTTGAGTAATTTGAATATAACATCCCACTCTCTTCCATGCAAGTTTTCTGCTGAGAAATATGTCCATAGCTATTTTGGGGATCCCTTCTATGTTAGTTATTTATTCTCTTTCTCCTTTCAAAACTCTCTATTTGCCTTTGATTTTTGAGAATTTGATTAGAATGTGTCTTGGTAGAAATCTCTGTGTTGAAACTGTGTGTAGGGGATCCCTGGGTGGTGCAGCGGTTTGGCGCCTGCCTTTGGCCCAGGGCGCGATCCTGGAGACCCGGGATCGGGTCCCACATCTGGCTCCCGGTGCATGGAGCCTGCTTCTCCCTCTGCCTGTGACTCTGCCTCTCTGTGTGTGTGTGTGTGTGTGTGACTATCATAAATAAATAAAAATTTAACAAAATTATAAAAAGAAACTGTGTGTAGATTTCTTAGCTTTACGTACCTGGATGGCTATATGTCTCTTCAGATTTTGGAAGTTTACAATCATTGTTTCTTTAAATAATTATCTGTCCTATTCTCTCTCTCTTCTCCTTTGGTACTGCTTACTGTGAATAATATGTCATTTGATGTCCCATAATTCACATAGGAATTTTGCACTCTATTTCAATCATTTCTTTTTTTCCCTCTGACTGGATAATATCAAGGCATCTATTTTCAAGTTTGCTGATTCTACCTTCTTATTTCATTTAAAATTTCTATTTATTATATTTTTTCAGTTCCAGAATTTCTATTTTGTCCCTTTTTAATGATTTTTCTTTGCTGAGCTTCTTGTTTTGTTCTTACATTGTTATCCTGGGGTTATTTCCTTTTCTACATGTGTTCTCTTGAATCTCACTGAGCTTCCTTAAAATAATTATTTTTTTAATAATAAATTTATTTTTTATTGGTGTTCAATTTGCCAACATACAGAATAACACCCAGTTCTCATCCTGTCAAGTGCCCCCCTCAGTGCCCGTAACCCATTTTGGATACTTTTCCAGATAACTTGAAGATCTCCATTTCTTTGTGGACAGTTAGTGGAAAATTATTGTGTTAATTTGGGAATGTCATGATTCCTTTCTTTTTCATGTTTCTCATGGCTTTGTCTTGATGTCTGTACATTTGAGGATGCAATTTTTTTTCAGCCTTTTGGACTGTCTTTGTGTTTAAAGACTTTCATTTGAAGGTGACTGCTAGGGCATTAGCTGGGAGGGTATCTTTGGATCCTGGAAGTACACAGTGACATATGCACTACTACCTGAAGTCAAAATTGGTGAAACATGTGGGGGTCTTTCGTGGCCAAAACTACAGAGATCCCATGGGTAGTATTTGTGGCTAGGGCTTTTGTGATTCTCAGAGGTGATGACTGTTAGGGTCTTTTTGTTTTCCTTTTTTTATCCACAGGGGAAAAATTCTAGCCAAGGGGATCATTTTTGGTGCCTGGTATGAAACACTGGTAGTCAGAGTGGCAAAGGTGTGTGGGTTCAGAAATCAGGCACATGAAAAAATCTCACAGTGCTGGGTCTTAGAGCACCAGTACACTTTTTATGTCAATGGTGCTGGTATCCATGGTACAAGGCTGTGCTAATCTCTTGTGTAATTGAGTCTGTGCCTCTGGGGCTCAGTGCTGTGACTCAAACCTGGGGAGGAGGTGGATGCACCAGTGGCATGAGAGCAGAGATGAAGAGTGCAATGGTGGCTTGGTTTGGGGTACAGTAGTAGCATAGCCTGAGAATGATGAGTAAGATCCCCACCCTTGCATTAAGGGGAGGTTTGGAAAAGCAGCAAAACATTTCCAGTGATAGCCTAGTAATACTACATGTCAGGATCCAGGAGGCAGAATGCAGAGCTTGTCCTTGGTGATGGAAGATCAAAGCCATGATATGGGATCCAGTGATACAACTCAGAGTAGTAACCACAAACCTTGGTAACATTGAATAAAATAATGATCTGTGACCTGGGATCAGGGCACAGAGCAGGAGCAGCACACACAAATAATGGGAGGACAAAGTGTAATCTGGGATCCAGAGAATGAAGTGCAGAATAGTAGCTTTGAGGCCTGAGTAATGTTTGGTCAAAGAATGATCTGGGCCCCAAGATCCATTTGTCTGCTCTCCCTTTTGCTCATAATAACAGTGGAAAATCCAGAGCATTTAGGAAAGAAAAAGAAATAAAAAGCATCCAAATTGGAAGAGAAGAAATAAATCTGTCACTATTTACAGATGACATGCCAGTATATAGAGAAAACCCTAAAGATTCCAGCAAAAAACTACTAGAACTAATGAATTAAATCAGTGAAGTCACAGGATACAAAATTAATATACAGGAATATGTTGAATTTATATAAACTAATAAGTTGAAGAAAGAGAAATTAAGAAAACAATCACACTGTCAATTGCATCAAAAACAGTAAAATACGTATGAACAAACTTAACAAAGAAGATGCAAGGCCCATTTTATGAAAAGTATAAAACATTAATGAAAGAAATTGATGATGACACAAATGAGTGGAAAAATATTCCATGTTCATGGAGTGGGGAAACAAATATTGTTTAAATGTCTCTACTACCCAAATCAATCTACACATTTAATGTAACCTCTATCAACCCAAAAGTTTGAAGAGGAGCAAACAGAGGAGGTAGAGTAGAAGGCAGGGCAAGATGGTGGAAGACTAGGGTCCCCAAGTCACCTGTCCCCACCAACTTACCTAGATAAATTTCAAATCATCCTGAACACCTAGGAATTTGGCCTGAGATTTAAGGAGAGAACAGCTGGAATGCTACAGTGAGAAGACTTCGCACTTCTATCAAGGTAGGAAGACAGAAAAAAATAAAGAAATAAAAAACCATCGAAGGGGGAAGGCTCTCCTCAAGGAGCTGGGCTAAGGCCAGGCAGCAAGTGTCCCAGGACAGGAAAGCCCAGTCCAGGAGAAGCAAGAACTTTACCAATCTTCCCAGATGGAAAGGCACTTGCAGGGAGCTAGGGCAGGATTGCAGGAGGGGCAGAAATGTCCTCAGGCTCCCAGGGGCACCAACAGAGGAAGTGCACCTGGGGGAGAGTGCGCCACACACTCTGCCTGCCTACCTCCGTAAAGGGATGGAGCACACGCCCAGCCGGGCCCAGGAGCAGCTCGGGTGGCGGCAAAGGCAGCTGCTCTGGGTGGAGGGGGCTGCGCTGCCCGAAGCGTGATTCCAGCAGTGCAGGCCCCAGAGCCCAGGGCACTGGGGGACACAGCCCAAGATCCGGCACTCCTCCCGGGACAGGCGGAGCCTGGGGGGGCCCAGGACAACGAGGACGCTCCTGCTGTGGGGCGGTCCCAAGCTGTGTAGATCGGCACCCCCCACCCCGGAGCATCCAGGCACCTGTGGACTGGGAGCTGTGGTAGTTAACGCGGGAGCTGACTCTAGAGCTGGAGAGCTGGCCACCACCACTGTTGTTCCTCCTCCTGGTATTACCTTGTGCCCGGGAATGAGCAGGAGCCTCACAGGATAAACAGCTCCCACTGAACCCTACACCTGGCAGGGGGCTGGTCAGCTCCCCCAGGTGCACACACCTGAGAATCAGCACAGCAGGCCCTCCCCCAAAAGACCAGTTGGAAGGATAGGGGAAAAGCAAGTTATTAACCAAGCAGCGCTAGAAAGTTCCAGGGAAAGTCAAGAGATTTACAGTATACAGAATCAGAGGATACTCCTCCCTTGTTTTTTGTTTTCTGTTAGTTTCCCAACCCCTTTTTTCCCTCTCTTTTTCTCATTTTTCCAGTACAATTTGTTTTTGGCCACTCTGCACTGACAAAAATGACAAGAAGGAAAAACTCACCACAGAAGAAAGAATCAGAAACAGTCCTCTCTCCCACAGAGTTACAAAATTTGGATTACAATTCAATGTCAGAAAGCCAATTCAGAAGCACAATGATAAAGCTACTGGTGGCTCTGGAGAAAAGCATTAAGGATTCAAGAGACTAGACTGCAGAATTTAGATCTAATCAGGCAGAAATTAAAAATCAATTAAATGAGATAAAATCCAAACTGGAGGTCCTACCGACGAGGGTTAATGAGGTAGAAGAAGAAGTGAGTGACATAGAAGACAAGTTGATGGCACAGAAGGAAGCAGAGGATAAAAGAGAAAAACAATTAAAAGATCATCAGGATAGGTTAAGGGAAATAAAGGACAGCCTCATAAGGAAAAATCTATGTTTAATTGGGGTTCCAGAGGGTGCCAAAAGAGACAGAGGTCCAGAATATGTATTTGAACAAATCATAGCTGAGAACTTCCCTAACTTTGGAAAGGAAACAAGCATTCAGATCCAGGAAATAGAGAGATCCCTCCCTAAAATCAATAAAAACCGCTCAACACCTCGACATTTAATAGTGAAACTTGCAAATTCCAAAGATAAAGAGAAGATCCTTAAAGCAGCAAGAGACAAGAGACCCCTAAACTTTATGGAGAGAAGTATTAGGTTAATAGCAGACCTCTCCACAGAGACCTGGCAGGCTGAAAGGGCCGGAAGGTATATTCACGGTCCTAAATGAGAAGAACATGCAGCCAAGAATACTTTAGTCAGCAAAGCTCATTCAGAATAGGAGAGATAAAGAGCTTACAAGATAGGCAGAAACAGAAAGAATATGGGACAACCAAACCGGCTCTGTAAGAAATATTAAGAGGGCCTCTGTAAAAGGAAGAAGTCCTAGGACACAACCCACAAAAACAAGGACTGAATAGGTATCATGATGAAACAAAATTCATATCTTTCAATAGTAATTCTGAATGTGAATGGGCTTAATGACCCCATCAAAAGGCGCAGGGTTTCAGACTGGATAAAAAAGCAAGACTCATCTATTTGCTGTCTACAAGAGACTCATTTTAGACATAAGGACACCTACGGCCTGAAAATAAAAGGTTGGAGAACCATTTGCTGTCTACAAGAGACTCATTTTAGACATAAGGACACCTACAGCCTGAAAATAAAAGGTTGGAGAACCATTTACCATTCAAATAATCCTCAAAAGAAAGCAGGAGTAGCCATCCTTATATCAGATATCAGTTTATCCCAAAGACTGTGGTAAGAGATGAAGAGGGACGCTCTATCATAATTAAAGGATCTATCCAACAAAAGGACCTAACAATCATCAATATTTATGCCCTGAATGTGGGAGCTGCCAAGCATATCTATCAATTAATAACCAAAGTTAAGACATACTTAGATAATAATACACTTATGCTTGGTGACTTGAACACGGTGCTTTCTATAATCGAAAGCTTTTCTAAGCACAACATCCCCAAAGAAACAAGAGCTTTAAATAATACACTGAACCAGATGGATTTCACTGATATTATAGAACTTTACAACCGAATGCAACTGAATACACATTCTTCTCAAGTGCACATGGAACTTTCTCCAGAAGAGAACACATACTGGGTCATAAATCAAGTCTTAACCAATACCAAAAGATTGGGATCATCCCCTGCATATTTTCAGACCATAATGCTTTGAAATTAGAACTAAATCACAACAAGAAGTTTGGAAGGACCTCAAACACGTGGAGGTTAAGGACCATCCTGCTAAAAGATGAAAGGGTCAACCAGGAAATTAGAGAAGAATTAAAAAGATTCATGGAATATAATGAGAATAAAGATACAACTGTTCAAAATCTTTGGGATACAGCAAAAACAGTCGTGAGGGGGAAATGCATCGCAATAGAAGCATCCATCCAAAAACAGGAAAATAGGAGCTGGAGAAAAAAACAGCAAATAGATCCTACACCTAGCAGAAAAAGAGAATTAATAAAGATTCCAGCAGAACTCAATGAAATAGAGACCAGAATAACTGGAACAGATCAACACAAAACCAGGAATGGTTCTTTGAAAGAATTAATAAGATAGATAAACCATTAGCCAACCATATTAAAAAGAAGAGAGAGAAGACTCAAATTAATAAAATCATGCATGAGAAAGGAGAGATCACAAACACCAAGGAAATACAAATGTTTTAAAAAACTTATTATGAGCAGCTCTACACCAATAAATTAGGCAATCCAGAAGAAAAGGTCTCATCTCTGTAAAACCACAAACTACCAAAACTGGAACAGGAAGAAATAGAAAACCTGAACAGGCCAATAATCAGGGAGGAAATTGAAGCAATCATCAAAAACCTCCCAAGACACAAAAGTCCAGGGCCAGATGGCTTCCCAGGGGAATTCTATCAAACGTTTAAAGAAGAAACCATACCTATTCTACTAATGCTGTTTAGAAAGACATAATGAGATGGAGTCCTTCCAAACTTGTTCTATGAGGCCAGCATCACCTTACTTCCAAAACCAAAGACCCCACCAAAAAGGAGAATTATAGACCAATATCCCTGATGAACATGGTTGCAAAAATATTCAACAAGATACTAGCAAATAGGATCCAACCACACATTAAGAAGATTATTCACCATGACCAAGTGGGATTTATCCCCAGGATGCAAGGATGGTTCAACACTCGTAAAGCAATCAATGTGATTGATCATACCAGCAAGAGAAAGAACAAGAACCATATGATCCTCTCAATAGATGCAGAGAAAGCATTTGACAAAATACAGCATCCATTTCTGATCAAAACTCTTCAGAGTGTAGGGATAGAGGGAACATTCCTCAGCATCTTAAAAGCCATCTATGAAATGCCCACAGCAAATACCATTCTCATTGGGGAAACACTGGGAGCCATTCCCCTAAGATCAGGAACATGACAGGGATGTCCACTCTCATCTCTGCTATTCAACATAGTACCAGAAGTCCTAGCCTCAGCAATCAGGCAACAAAAAGACATTAAAGGCATTCAAATTGGCAAAGAAGAAGTCATACTCTCCGTCTTCGCTGATGACATGATACTGTACCTAGAAAACCCAAAAGACTCCACCCCAAGATTGCTAGCACTCATACAGCAATTCGGCAGTGTGGCAGGATACAAAATCAATGCCCAGAAGTCAGTGGCATTTCTATACACTAACAGTGCGATTGAAGAAAGAGAAATTAAGGAGTCAATCCAATTTAGAATTGCACCGAAAAGCATAAGATACCTAGGAATAAACCTAACCAAAGAGGTAAAGGATCTCTACCCTAAAAACTACAGAACACTCCTGAAAGAAATTGAGGAAGGCACAAAGAGATGGAAAAATGTTCCATGCTCATGGATTGGCAGAATTAATATTGCATAAATATCAATGTTACCTAGGGAAGTTTACACTTTTAATGTAATCCCTATCAAAATACCATGGACTTTCTTCAGAGAGTTGGAACAAGTCATCTTAAGATTTGTGTGGAATCAGAAAAGACCCCGAATAGTCAGGGGAATTTTAAAAAAGAAAACCATATCTGGGGGCATCACAATGCCAGATTTCAGGTTGTACTATCAAGACAGTGTGGTACTGGCACAAAAACAGACACTTGGACCAATGGAACAGAATAAAGAATCCAGAAGTGGACCCTCAACTTTATGGTCAACTAATATTTGACAGAGCAGGAAAGACTGTCCACTGGAAAAAAGACAGCCTCTTCAATAAATGGTGTTGGAAAAATTGGACTGCCATATGCAGAAAAATGAAACTAGACCATTCTGTTACACCATACACAAAGATAAACTCAAAATGGATGAAAGATCTAAACATGAGACAAGAATCCATCAAAATCCTAGATGAGAACGTAGGCAACACCCTGTTTGAACTTGGCCACAGTAACTTCTTGCAAGATCAATCCATGAAGGGAAGAGAAATAAAAGCAAAAATGAATTATTGGGACTTCATCAAGATAAAAAGCTTCTGCACAGCAAAAGATAACAGTCAACAAAACTAAAAGACAACCTACAGAATGGGAGAAGATATTTGCAAATGACGTATCAGATAAAGGGTTAGTTTCCAAGATCTATAAAGAACTTATTCAACTCAACAGCAAAGAAACAAACAATCCAATCATGAAATGGGCAAAAGACATGAAGAGAAATCTCACAGAGGAAGACATAGACATGGCCAAAAAGCACATGAGGGAATGCTCTGCATCACTGGCCATCAGGGAAATACAAATCAAAACCACAATGAGATACCACCTCACACCAGTGAGAATGCTGAAAATTCACAAGACAGGAAACAACAAATGTTGGAGAGGATGTGGAGAAAGGGGAACCCTCTTGCACTTTTGGTGGGAATGTGAACTGGTGCAGCCACTCTGGAAAACTGTGTGGAGATTCCTCAAAGAGTTAAAAATAGACCTGCCCTATGACCCAGCAATTTCATTGTTGAGGATTTACCCCAAAGATACAGATGCAGTGAAACGCCAGGACACCTGCACCCCGATGTTTCTAGCAGCAATGTCCACAATAGCCAAACTGTGGAAGAAGCCTCGGTGTCCATCAAAAGATGAATGGATAAAGAAGATGTGTTATCTGTATACAATGGAATATTACTCAGCCATTTCTAAAAATATCAAATACCCAACATTTGCTTCGACATGGAAGGACCTGGAGGGTATTATGCTGTGTGAAATAAGTCAATTGGAAAAGGACAAGCATGATATGGTCTCATTCATTTTGGTAATATAAAAATTAGTGAAAGGGAATAATGAAAAGGAGAGAAAATGAGTGAAATTATCAGTGAGGGTGACAATACATGAGAGACACCTACCTCTGGGAAATGAACAAGGGGTACTGGAACGGGAGGTGTGCAGGGGGTTGAGGTGACTGGGTGATGGGCACTGAGGGGGGTACTTGCTTCTTTTAAAATATGTTTTATGTCTTTGATTTTAGACTGTTTTAGAATAATTTATCTAGAAATAAATATTTTGCACTAAAATTTTCTGACCTATTAACTTCATGAAATTGGTTTTCCAAATCTCTTCTTGTGGCTTCAAATTTCTCAGTCATTATTTCTTAAGATATACTTTCTATCACTTTCTCCATCTTTTCTTCTTGTGGGACTCCAAGAACATGTAGATAGATTCTCTTTGTGAAGTCACAAATATGCCAGTAACTTTCCTTATTACATTTAATTCCTTTTATATTTCATTTATTTATTTGCTTACTTCTTTTTAAAATTTAAATTCAATTAGGCAACATGTATTCCATCATTAGTTTCAGATGTAGTGTTCAATAATTCGTCAGTTGTATATAAATAGCCAGTGCTCATACTTTTTGATTGGATAATTTCAATTGATATGTCTTACAGCACCCTGATTTGTTTCTTTTGCTTTGTCATTCTGAATTTCTCTATTGAATTCCTTAGTTCAATTATTTTATACTTTAGCTCGAAAGTATTTGTTTCGTTTATTGATTCATTCATTTTTCAAATCAAAGTATAGTTTATGTAATATTATACTACTTTCAGATGTAAAATAATTATTTGATACTTGTATTATTGTTGAGATGACCACAGTAAGGCCAGTTACTATCTATCACTGTCATATTAAATTTTTTTTCTTGTGACAATGGCTTTTATGATCCACCTTCCTTTTTTAAAAATATTTGATATAATTCTAACTATAATCATCATGCAGTACATTACATACCCTTTATTTATTTATTTATTTATTTATTTATTTATTTATTTATTTTATAACTGGAAATTTGCATCTTTTGTTCTTCTTCACCCATTCCATCATGTCCTCCCATGGCTTGGGCAACCTCCAATTTGATCTTTATGTCTATGAGCATGACTTATTTCTTTGTTTTGTTTTGTTATTTTTGTTGATTTTAATTTTCTCATCTAAGTGAGATCATATGGTACTTTCTTTTTTCTGTCTTAATTTTTTTTTAAGAATCTCTATACTTTTTGCCATGGTGTCTGTACATATTTACATTTCCACCAACAATATAGAAGTGTTCCTTTCTTTGCACATCCTCACCAACACTAGTTTGCTTTTATTCCCTTTTTCTAATAATAACCACTCTAACGTGTGTGTGGTTTTGATTTGCATTTCCATAATTCCCCATTGCCCATCTTTATATCGTCTTTGGAAAAATATCAACTCAGAACCATTTTTATTTGATTGTTTATTAACATTAGTATTATCATTAATTTGTCATTGAGGTATATTAATTTTGTATATTTTGAATATTAGCTTCTTTTTCACACATGATTTGTAAATATTTTCTCCCATTCAGTAAATTGCTTTTCATTTTGTTGATGTTTTCCTTTTTTTTTTGTAAAACTTTTTAGTTTGATGTATCCCACTCATTTATTTTTGATTACATTGAATTTGCTGTTGGTGTCAAATTCCAAAAAAATATTTGTCAAGACTTGTGTCAGGAACCTTATTGCCAATGTTTTCTTCTAGGGATTGTATGATTTCAGGTCTTAGAATCAAATCTTCAGTGCACTTTGATGTAATTTTTGTGTATGATGTAAAATAGTGGTCCAGTTTCATTCTTTTAAATTTATTGATGAGATTGTCATTTTCTCATTGTATATTTTTTGTATATTTTTATTGGTGTTCATTTTGGCAACATATAGCATAACGCTCAGTGCTCATCCCATTAAGCGCCCCACTCAGTACCCGTCACCAGACACCCCAACCGCCCGCCCATCTCCCTTCCACCACCCCTTGTTTGTTTCCCAGAGTTAGGAGTCTCTCATGTTCGGTCACCCTTACTGATATTTCCCTCTCATTTTCTCTCCTTTCCCCTTTATTCCCTTTCGCTATTTTTTATATTCCACAAATGAATGAGACCATATAATGCTTGTCCTTCTCTGATTGATTTATTTCATTCAGCGTAATACCCTCCAGCTCTATCCACATTGAAGCAAATGGTGGATATTTGTCATTTCTAATGGCTGGGTAATATTCCATTGTATACATATACCACATCTTCTCATTGTATATTTTTGAATGGAGTCATGTCTCTATGATTCATTGTGATGTCTGTAGTATTGTGTAGGTATTTGTGCTTGATAAAGTAATCACCTCTTGTAGAGTTTATGAATGATTTTTTTTAAAAAGATGAGTTTACTTGTGGGAAGGGGCACACTGGAATGTGCTGTCACTCCATTTCTAGTGATGCAGGTTGACAAGTGCAGGGGAAAATGGCAGCAGTGGGTCCAGGGAGGCATTAATATCTTCAGCTAAATCCATTGGAGTCCATTTTATTAAAGACTGCATTGACCTTGGATTGTACTGTGGGTAGACTGGAGTTGATACAAAGCTGGTTTCCTCTCCAGTTTCACTGGCTATGAATCAGCTCAAGCAGTGGTGATGGCTGGAGCTGGTGGTGTGCACACACTCTACTGTGGGGACCAGCTGCAGATTCCTGTGTAGTGTCAGGTGCCATTTGCAGATACATATATAGTGGTGGGCGCCAGTGCATGCAGTAAGAACTGAGCCCAACTATAATTTCACTGGAAACTATAGGGGCCCTAGTTGGCATATTTTCCTATGGCTGCACTGTCTCTCCCTGGGCTTGTATACTGCTTGGAGGGCTTTGCCAGGCATCAAGTAGTGGTATGCAAATGCACAGTTGTTAGGGTTAGCCCCATGTGCATGTTAGCTTTAGGAGTCTAGGCTAGTATCCTGATTTTACTCTGCTACAAAGTTATAGGCTGGATGCTAGTGTAGTTTTTGTTCTCTGGAAGAGGTGGGGATGGCAGGATCTGGGGAAGAACTCAGCTGGCATCATCAAACAAGTACTTTTGGGTTGAAAACGTGAAATCTGCAGGATATCAGTGGTATCTATAATGACCATTAGTTTCTTCAGTAATGAAATGAGTCAAGTTTGACTGCAGAGTAGGTCACTGTGAATAGTGATTGCTCCCACCGCTTGTCTGCTGTTGGCAACCCCTGTTGTTGCTGTTGTTGTTGTTGTTGTTGTTGTTGTTGTTTTTCATTTTCCCTGGCCGTCTATATATTTCTTAGATTTTCATTTGGTGGGTAAAATGGATAAGGTATCTTTATGTGGTACCCAGAAAGGCTGGAAAAGCTTGTCATTCATCCTGTTCTTTCTTTCCTGGTGAGAAGATCTTTTGCTAGCTGGGGAATTTCCTTTTGATGCCGAGTGATGCTAGTATGGATGACGGAATGATGCAGGCAAAATGAAAATTTTTCCCTTCTATTCTTACATGGTTATATTGAAGATTTTTGTTCCAACGTGTTTCTTTTTTTATTTTTTAAAATTTATTTATGATAGTCACAGAGAGAGAGAGAGAGAGAGAGAGAGAGGCAGAGACACAGGCAGAGGCAGAAGCAGGCTCCATGCACTGGGAGCCCGTCGTGGGATTCGATCCCGGGTCTCCAGGATCGTGCCCTGGGCCAAAGGCAGGCGCCAAACTGCTGCGCCACCCAGGGATCCCTCCAACATGTTTCTAAAGTTTTAGACTGAAGAATTCTCCCAGAGCTGTTTTCTTCATAGATAACTACCTAACAGTCTTTGTAAGAGAATGTGGACTGGTGTCTCCTTTGTCACCATTTTGGTTACATTACTCTCATATGTTTGATTCTCAAAGTTACATGATACTTTGGGAAACATGCCATAGAAGTATTTCAAATTTATTGTATTTTGTAGAGTATGGTATTCGGTTTTGTTACATTTCATTAAAGATAAACTCTGAGAAAAGGCATAGTAGAAACTTATTTTACTTCATAAAATATTGAAATTCATCATGAAAAAATTGATTCAAGAACATAAGCTTTTTACACTTTATGGCTCAGTCATTTTCAATGCATTGTTTTGAGGCTCATACAGCCAGGAGATGGGCAAAAGTGAAGAAGATTGTGTATGAAGTTCTTTTTTTTTTCATTTTTCTTTGCAATGGCTCTAAACTCAACACAAGTTGCATAATAATGCATAAATATTCCATATACCCTTCCCTCAGTTTCCTCTAATGGATACATCTTACACAATTATAAAACCATGAAGTTATCATTGTGTATGTGCATTTTATCACACATGCAGATTCATCTTGTGATTAAATTGCCATGGGATATGTAGATATGTAATACACTTAATAAGAAATATAAGTGAACTAATAAATAATAATACAATAATAATAGGGGATTTAACACCTCAATTACATCAATGGATAGACCATCTAAACAGATAATCAACCAGAAAACCTGGCTTTGAATGACACACTGGAACAGATGGACTTAACAGATATATCTGGAAGATTCTCTCCTAAAACATTAGGATACACTTTTCAAATGCACTTGGGACATCTTCCAGAATAGATCATATATTAGCCCACAAATTGGGCCTCAAAAAATTTAACAATATTGGAGTCATACCGTGCATCTTTTCTGATCACATCACTGTGAAACTAAAAGTCAACCATGAGAAGAAAATATGGAAAGACCACAAATACATGGAGGTTAAATAACAATCTATTATACAAAGAATTAGTCAGCCAGGAAATAAAAGAAGAAATAAAAATTTGCATCAAAACTAGTGAACACAAAAACACAATGATCCAAAAGCTTTGGGATTCAATGAAAGAAGTTCTATGAGAGAAGTTTATAGCAATACAAGCCTAGCTTAAGAACCAAGAAAAATCTCAAATAAATGACCTAAAGGAACTTGAAAAAGAACAACAAATGAAACCTAAATCAGTAAATGGAAGGGAATAATAAAAATGAGAATAAAAATAAGTGATATTGAAATTAAAAAAACAAAACCAAGCAACAACAACAAGAAAACAAAATAGCCAATAATCCATGAAACCTGGAGCTGATTCTTTGAAAAAAATTTAAAAATTTGAAAAATTGTCAGATATATTTATCAATAAATAAAAAACCCCAATAAATAACACCAGAAATTATTGAGGAGCAATAGCAACCAATGCCACAAAAATACAATTATAAGAGAATATCATGAAAAACAATATGCCAAAAATTGGACAATCTAGAGGAAATGGTAAATTCCCAGAAAAGTACAAACTACAAAAACTGAAATAAGAAAAAATAGAAAATTTGAACAGACTGAAAACCAGCAAGGAAACTGAATCAATAATCAAAAATCTCTGAACATAAAGAAGTCTAGTGCCAGCTAGCCTCACAGGTGATTTCTACCAAACATTTAAAGATTTTATGTATGTATGTATGTATGTATGTATGTATTTATGTATGTATGTATTTTTTGCTTGTTTATGTATTTATTTATGAGAGAGAGCATGAGTGTGGGAGGAGCCAAGAAACAGGGACAAGCAGACTCTGTGCTGAGTGTGAAGCCTGATGTGGGTCTCAATCTGATGACTCTGTGAACATGACCTGAGCTGCAATTAAGAATTAGATGCTCAACCAACTGAGCCACTCAGGTGACCCCTACTAAGCATTTAAAGAAGAGTTAATCGCTCTTCTCAAACTATTTCAAAAATACAATGAGAAGGAAAACTTCCAAATTCATGCTACAAGGCTAGCATTGCCCTCATATCAGAACCAGATAAAGACATCATTAAAAAAGAAAACTGCAGGCCAATATCTCTGATGAACATAAATAACAATACTCAAAAAATACAAGTCAATGGAATCCAGCAATACATTAAAACAATCATTCACCATGGTCAAGTGGGATTTTTTCCAGGTTTTAAGTTTGATTCAGTACTCACAAATCATTCAATGTGATATATCACATCATGAGAGAATTCACAAGAAGCAAATGGTCATTTCAATAGACACAAAAAGCATTTAACAAAGTATAACATCCATTTATGATAGAACCCTCAACAAAATAGAGATAGAGGGAATATACTGCAAAAAATAAAAGCCATCTACAGCTAACATCATCATTAATGTGGAAAACCTGCAAGCTTTTCTCCTAAGTTCAGGTACAAGACAAGCATGTCCACTCTCACCACTTTTACTCACCATAGTGCTAGCAATCCTAGCTGTGGCAATCAGACAACATAACAAAATAAAAGGCATCAAAATTGGTAAAGAAGAAGTAAAATTTCCTCTATTTGCACATGGCATCATACTCTATAAAAAAACCAAAAGACCACCAAAAAACTGCTAGAACAGATACATGAAATCAGTAAAGTTGCAGGATACAAAATGTGCAGAAATCTATACATCAATAATGAAGAAATGGAAAGAGAATATAAGAAATCAATCCCATTTACAATTGCATCCAAAATAATGAGATACCCAGGAATAAACCTAACCAAAGTGGTGAAAGAACTGTACTCTGAAAACTATAAAACAATGATGAGAAAAACAGAATTTGACACACAAAAAAACAGAAAGACAGTCCATGCTCTTGGCTTGGAAAAACAAAATTGTTAAAGTGTTTATAATACCCAAAGCAACCTACACTTTTACTGCGATCCCTATCAAAATGCCAACAGCATTTTTCACAGAGCTGTACTAAACAATTCTAAAATTCGTATGGAACTGAAGATCACAAATAACAAAAACAATCTTGTAAAAGTAAAACAAAGTTGGAGGAATCACAATTCTAGACTTTAAGGTCTAATTCAAAGCTTTAATAATTAAAAAGGGTATGATGTTGGCACAAAAATAGACACGTAATTAAATAGACCAGAGTGTAAAACTCAGAAATCAACCCAAAATTAAAAAAAGAAAAGAAAAAGAAACCCAAAATCATATGGCCAGTTGATCACTGAGAAAGAAGGAAAGAACGTCCAATGTGAAAGGACATTCTCTTTAATAAATTTTATTGGGAAAACTGAATAGCAACATGCAAAAGAAAGAAATTGGGTCACTTTCTTACACCAGACACAAAAATAAACTCAAAATGGAGGAAAGACCTAAATGTGAGATAGGAAACCATAATAATCCTAGAAGAGAACATAGGCAATAAGTTCTTGGACTTTAGTCAAAGCAGCTTTTTTCTCGATGTCTCCAGAGGCAAGGGAAACAAAAGCAAAAATCAACTGTTGGGAGTATGTCAACATAAAATACTTCTGCACCTGAAAGAAACAAACAACAATACTAAAGGCAACCTACATAATGGTAGAAGATATTTCCAAATGACATTTCTGATAAAGGGTTAGTATTCAAAATACTAGTATTCAACATCCAAAAAACAAATAATTTAATTAAAAATAGACAGAAGGCATGAATAGACCTTTCTCCAAAGAAGACATGCAGATGGCCAACACATACATGAGAAGATGTTCATCCTCATGCATCAACAGGGAATTACAAATCAAAAATACAATGAGATATATCATCATACTTATCAGAATGGCAAAAATAAAAAACACAAGAAGCAACAAGAGTTGGCCAGGATGTGGAGAGAAAGGAACACTCCTTTTTCTGGGAACTCAAACTGGTGCTGCCACTCTGAAAACAGTATAGAGGTTTCAAAAAGTTAAAATAAAACTACCCTATGATCCAGCAAATGTACTGCTGGATATTTACCCAAAGAATATAAAAATGCTAATTCAATTGGATGAATTCACCCCTATGCTTATCCAGCATAATTTACAATAAGGTCATAAAAGCAACCAAGATATCCATCAATTGATGGATGTATAAAGAATAAATGATATACATATATATGTATACATTTATATATCATATATCTATATATCATATATGTATATATATGCACACATGTATTATATACACACAGGCACACAAATGGAATAATACACACCCATTAAAAAGAATGGAAACTTGTCATTTTCAATGACATTAATGGAGCTAGAGTATATCGCTAAGCGAAAGAAGTCACAGTGAGACAAATACAATCTGATGGTTACCAGAGGGAGGGAGAAGGGGAGTGTTAAACAGGTGATGTGGATTAAGGGGCGCACTTGTGATCAGCAGGAGGTGATGTATAGAATTGTTGAATTACTATATTTTACACCTGAAACTAGCATAAGAGTGTATATTAACTAATGAATTAAAATAAAAAGAAAAATGTATTTCCTTTTTTCAAAAAGAATTATTTATTCGTGAGAGAGAGAGAGAGGCAGAGACATAGGCATAGGGAGAAGCAGGCTCCTCCTTGCGATGGAGTAATGTGGAACTTGATCCCAGATTCTGAGATCACGACCTGAGTCGAAGGATGGTGCCCAACCTTTGAGCCACCCAGGTGTCCCCCTCCCCCAAAAAATGTATTTCTTAATTTCCTTTTTGGACTTTTATTGTTAATAAACAGAAATGTAACTGATTTTTGTGTTAAACTGTATCTTACAAGTTTGCTGTTTGATTATTCACAACACTTTGTGTGTGTGCATATGCATGCACATAGGAAATTCTTAGGCTTTTTTTTTCATAAAAGAATATGTCATTTGTGAATGGAGATAATTTTACTTACCTTTCAAATTTTGATGCCATCAATATTGTGTGTGTGTGTGTGTGTGTGTGTGTGTGTGTGTGTATAAAGGGTCTGGCTAGAAATTCCAGTACAATGTTGAATTTAGATAACCACGGAGGAAATTCTTATCTTGTTCCTGATCTTAAAGGAAAATATTTCAGTCTTTTACCTTTGAGTATGATGGTGTCTATGAGTTCTTTATTTATAAACTTTATTATGTTAAAGTAGTTTTCTTCTGTTCCTAAATTATTAATTATTTTTTTACCATGAAAGTGTTTTGAATTTAGTCTCATGGATTTTTGTTTGTTTGTTTTTATTAATTGATTTTCATATGGGTAACCATTCTTGAATTCCAGGAATAAAACTCATTTGGTCATGGCATATTTTTTTATGTGCTGCTGAAATCTGGGTGTATTATTTTGAGGATTTTTGCATACATAGCTATTATACATATTGATTTGTAATTCTCTCTTCCTGCGGTGTCCTTGTTTGGCTTCGATATCAGAGTAATGCTGGCTTCAAAAAATGGATTTGGAAGTATTTGTTTATCTTCACAGTTTTCTAAGAATTTAGAGGATTGAGTGAAGTAAGTCAGTCGGAGAAGGACAAACATTATATGTTCTCATTCATTTGGGGAATATAAATAATAGTGAAAGGGAATATAAGGGAAGGGAGAAGAAATGTGTGGGAAATATCAGAAAGGGAGACAGAACGTAAAGACTGCTAACTCTGGGAAACGAGCTAGGGGTGGTAGAAGGGGAGGAGGGCGGGGGGTGGGAGTGAATGGGTGACGGGCACTGGGGGTTATTCTGTATGTTAGTAAATTGAACACCAATAAAAAATAAATTAAAAAAAAAGAATTTAGAGGATTGGTCAAATTATTTTTTAAAGTTTGGTAGAATTCTCTGGTGAAACTATCTGGTCCTGGGCTTTTCTTTGTTATGCTAACTCCTCATATTATTCCCAAATGCATATCATTACCTATCAAAATGTTTTCAAAGGAAAGCTTTCAAGATCATTGAAAAGAACCATGTTGTATGATCCTGGAAATCTTTCTTCTATCTTAGTTACCTCCCACAGATTTTGGGATATAGGTGAACCACATCATTTTCTGGGCTTTGGGTTTTCTAATATGTGAAATGAAAAATTGGGCTACTGTATCTCAAAATCTCTTTTGATTCTTATGGCTCTGTGCAGAAAGGCTAAAATATGATGTTTTGACTTAAATGGTTCATCCAATTTACTATTTGTAAAATATTTTAGATGACTGATACACATTGTAAAGGATCATGTATCTCATGTTAAATTTATGTCATTACTCAGCCTAAAATTGATTATGTTAAATGAACATATTTTAACATTGTGTCTACATTATGTTATAATGAATAGAAGTGAATGATTTAATAAGCCAATTGCTTCCTTAATTTTACTTAATAACCAATTTTACACATTTTTACTAATTTGACTTATTTTGGTACAGGGTGGTATCTTAGCTCAGGCTGTCTAACAAGTTACTAGAGACTGAATGGCTTAAACAACAAAAAAATTATTTTTCACAGTTCTGGAGGCTGGGAAATCCAAGATCAAGGTGGTGACATATTTGGTGTCTGGTGAGGACCCCTCTTGGTTTGCAGATGGACACCTTCTTGTTATAACATCACATAGTGGAAACAGAGTTCCAGTCTCTTTTATCTCCTTATAAGGACACTAATCCTATCATGAGGACTTTGCCTGCATGATCTCATTAAAACCAAATTTCTTCTGTAAAGTCCCACCTAACCAAATACTATCACATTGGAGACTGGGATTTCAACATAAATATTCAGGGTACACAAACATTCAACCCAGATCAGGTAGATAGATGCTTCTCTTCATTTGACTAGTAGCAGTACCCTAAGGGGAATCAAGGCTCTACCTCAGAAAAGGTATCAAAATTATTGTCCTAATTACTTTTTTATTTTATTTATTTATTCATTCATTCATTCATTCATTCATTCATTTACTGGCAAAAACATCCCTAGTGATGATTCTGGTAATAACCATAACTCTGGTCCCACAAGAAAACAAGGGAATAATGTATGGCTACATCAGCAAAAGCCAAATTTCACTCCTGAAGAGAAATACTTACTAACCTGATGGAATCCACTGTCATATACAAGTGGGCAAGTAAATACCAGCTTCATACCATTAAACATACATATACATATATACCCACAATTCTTTATTCCAAGTGTTTCAACAATTTACACTAATTTTTTCTAGTACTATTTTTGTCACTATAAGAAATGTATATTAGCCTGAAAGATTATATCTGCCCTCAAGCAACTTATCTATGAGTAGAAAAAGACAAATATACATATAAGTAAATGAATAAAAATATACCAATTTTCAGTGTTATGTTTTTACTCCAAATTTAACCTTGGGCATACAAAGAATTTTGTTTTTTAAATAATCTATCAATTTTAATGATAAACCAAATAAACTGTATTAAGTGACTAGTTTTAGAATTTTGTTTTTTTTTTTAATTTTTTTTTATTTATTTATGATAGTCACAGAGAGAGAGAGAGAGGCAGAGACACAGGCAGAGGGAGAAGCAGGCTCCATGCACTGGGAACCCGACGTGGGACTCGATCCCGGGTCTCCGGGATCGCGCCCTGGGCCAAAGGCAGGCGCCAAACTGCTGCGCCACCCAGGGATCCCCCTAGTTTTAGAATTTATTTTAGGTTTCATGTTTGTGGCAATGTTGTGAGTCAAGAGATAGAAGTTATAATTTTAACCTCTCAGTTTGATGAGGAGTAAAAAAAAGGAACAACACATTGGTAAATTCCCTGGGTTTTCTTTTTTCCTCTCACATTCCAAAATTGTTGATGGGGTATTTAAAAATCCAGGAAAAATAAAAAGAGAAAACAAAAAGTGTCCCCAAAAATGAGGAGTAAGTCATATAACTGTTTATCCTTAGTTTGTTATCTTTAAAGGATGTTCATAATTTCTTGTGGAAGTATATTTATTTGTATTTTATTTTTTACTTTTTAAAATTTAAATTCAATTTGGCAACATATAGTATAACATCCAGTGTTCATCCCATCAAGTGCCTTCCTCAGTGCCTGTCACCTAGTAACCTTATCCTCACACCCTCCTCCCCTCCCGCAACCCTTTGTTTGTTTCCCAGAGTTAGGAGTATTTCATGATTTGTGTCCCTCTCTAATTTTTTCCACTTGGTTCCCCTCTTGTCCCTTATAATCCCTTTCACTATATCTTATATGCTGTCTTCAAGAGACTCATTTTAGACCTAAGGACACTTCCAGCCTGAAAATGAATGGGTGAAGGACCATTTACCATCCAAATGGTCCTCAAAAGAAAGATGGGGTAACAATCCTCATATCAGATAAATTATAGTTTATACCAAAGACTATTAAGAGATTAAGAGTGACAGTATATCATACTTAAAGAGTCTATCCAACAAGAAAATCTATCAATCATGAATATTTATGCCCCTAATGTGGGAGCTGCAAGGTATATCAACCAATTAATAACTAAAGTAAAAACATACTTAGATAATAATACACTCATAGTAGGAGACTTCAACACAGAACTCTCAACAAAAGACAGATATTCTAAGAACATCACCAAAGAAACAAGGGCATTGAATGATGCACTGGCCCAAATAGATTTCACAGATATATACAGAAGATCCCATCTGAATGCAACTGAATACACATTCTTCTCAAGTGCACATGGAATTTTCTCCAGAATAGACCACATACTGGGTCACAAATCAGGTCTCAACTGATACGAAAAGATTGGGATTGTCCCTTGCATATTTTCAGACCACAATGCTTTGAAACTAGAACTCAATCACAAGAAGATATTTGGAAGAATCTCAAACATATGGAGGTTAAAAAGCATCCTACTAAAAGATGATTGGGTCAACCAGGAATTAAAAAGATTCATGGAAACTAATGAAATGAAAAATAAAACTGTTCAAAATCTTTGGGATACAGCAAAAGCCATCTTAAGATGGAAATATAACACAATATAAGCCTCCTTCAAAAAATTGAAAAAAAAAACTCAAATACACAAGCTAACCTCACACCTAAAGAGACTGGAGAAATAACAGCAAATAAAGCCTAAATCAAGCAGAAGCAAGATAATAAAGATTAGAGAAGAACTCAATGAAATAGAGACCAAAAGAACATTAGAACAGATCAACAAAACCAGGAGCTGATTCTTTGAGATAATTAATAAGTTAGATAAACAACTAGCCAGCCTTATTAAAAAGGAAAGAGAAAAGACTCAAAATAATAAAATTACAAATGAAAGATAGATCACAAACAATACCAAGGAAACACAAACCATTTTAAAAACGTATTATGAGCAACTATATGTCAACAATTTAGGAATTTGGAAGTTCATTTATAATGGCTGCTTTATAATTCTTGCCAGGTAATTCTAACACTACTGTCATTCAGTTGTTGTCATTTGTTGATTGTTTTTTTCTCATTCAATCTGAGACTATTCTGTTTCCTAATATGATGAAAGATTTTCATGTTTTTAAAGATTTTATTTATTCATGAGAGACACACACACAGACAGAGAGAGGCAGAGACTCAGGCAGAGGGAGAGGCAGGCTCCATGCAGGGAGCCTAATGTGGGACTCAATCTCAGGACTCCAGGATCACACCCTTGGCCAAAGGCAGGCACTAAACCACTGAGCCACCAAGGAATCCCTGATGAAAGATTTTCAACTGTAACATGGATATTGTGGGCATTCTGAGGTTACATACTATATATTTAATTGTATATCTGAACAAAATTCTCATAGTGCATAAGTGGGAGAAGTGGAGAATGCTGTTTCATTATTGCTGAGTGTATATAGAAGTCCAGGCTTTCCACTAAGCCTCCACTTACATTTGATAAGATACAGGAGAGGAAAACCTTGATGACCACTCGACAAGGATAGAAGTCTAGACTCTCCACTCATTTTTAACTGACAGAGAGGAGCAAGGATGCTTCCTCACCACAGAGTGGGAATGGAAGTTCAGGTTCCTCACCTGACCTCTGCTGACATTACAGAGAAGAGGAAGGAGCATTCTTACTACTAGGTAGGAATGGGATTCTATACTCACGCTTGACCTTCATTAACACTAAAGGAGGAAATTTGTCCTTGTTATACTTAGATAGGGGCAGATATTCTTCTGTGTTTACTGAAGGAAATGTGTAAAGCATATTTTTCTATGGCATTTGATTGAATTAAGACAGATATTGTCAAAAATGTTTTTATCTTGGTTGGTTACTCTTATTTTTGGCTACAGAGAACAGGTGTGTATTGGGACATTTTTTGTTTTCTCTTTTTATTTTTCCTGGATTTTTAAATACCCCATCAACAATTTTGGAATGTGAGAGGAAGAAAGAAAACCCAGGGAATTTACCAATGTGTTATTCCTTTTTTTAAATAAATTTATTTTTTATTGGTGTTCAATTTACCAACTTACAGAATAACACCCAGTGCTCATCCCGTCAAGTGCCCCCCTCAGTGCCCGTCACCCATTCACCCCCACTTCCCGCCCTCCTCCCCTTCCACCACCCCTAGTACGTTTCCCAGAGTTAGGAGTCTTTATGTTCTGTCTCCCTATCTGATATTTCCCACATATTTCTTCTCCCTTCCCTTATATTCCCTTTCACCATTATTTATATTCCCCAAATGAATGAGACCATACAATGTTTGTCCTTCTCCGATTGACTTACTTCACTCAGCATAATACCCTCCAGTTCCATCCACGTTGAAGCAAATGGTGGGTATTTGTCATTTCTGATGGCTGAGTAATATTCCATTGTATACATAAACCACATCTTCTTTATCCATTCATCTTTCGATGGACACCGAGGCTCCTTCCACAGTTTGGCTACTGTGGACATTGCTGCTATAAACACAGGGGTGCAGGTGTCCCGGCTTTTCATTGCATCTGAATCTTTCGGGTAAATCCCCAACAGTGCAATTGCTGTGTCCTAGGGCAGGTCTATTTTTAACTCCTTGAGGAAACTCGACACATTTTCCCAGAGTGGCTGCACCATTTCACATTCCCTCCAACAGTGTAAGAGGGTTCCCTTTTCTCCACATACTCTCTAACATTTGTGGTTTCCTGCCTTGTTAATTTTCCCCATTCTCACTGGTGTGAGGCGGTAGGTATCTCATTGTGGTTTTGATTTGTATTTCCCTGATGGCAAGTGATGCAGAGCATTTTCTCATGTGCATGTTGGCCATGTCTATGTCTTCCTCTGTGAGATTTCTCATCATGTCTTTTGCCCATTTCATGATTGGATTGTTTGTGTCTTTGCTGTTGAGTTTAAGAAGTTCTCTATAGATCTTGGAAACTAGCCCTTTATCTGATATGTCATTTGCAAATATCTTCTCCCATTCTGTAGGTTGTCTTTTGGTTTTGTTGACTGTATCCTTTGCTGTGCAAAAGCTTCTTATCTTGATGAAGTCCCAATAGTTCAATTTTGCTTTTGTTTCTTTTGCCTTCGTGAATGTATCTTGCAAGAAGTTACTGTGGCCAAGTTCAAAAAGGGTGTTACCTGTGTTCTCCTCTAGGATTTTGATGGAATCTTGTCTCACATTTAGACCTTTCATCCATTTTGAGTTTATCTTTGTGTATAGTGAAACAGAGTGGTCTAGTTTCATTCTTCTGCATGTGGATGTCCAATTTTCCCAGCACCATTTATTGAAGAGACTGTCTTTCTTCCAATGGATAGTCATTCCTCCTTTATCAAATATTAGTTGACCATAAAGTTCAGGGTCCATTTCTGGGTTCTCTATTCTGTTCCATTGATCTATGTGTCTGTTTTTCTGCCAGTACCACACTGTCTTGATGACCACAGCTTTGTAGTACAACCTCAAATCTGGCATTGTGATGCCCCCAGCTATGGTTTTCTTTTTTAAAATTCCCCTGGCTATTTGGGGTCTTTTCTGATTCCACACAAATCTTAAAATAATTTGTTCCAACTCTCTGAAGAAAGTCCATGGTATTTTGATAGGGATTGCATTAAACGTGTATATTGCCCTGGGTAACCTTGACATTTTCACAATATTAATTCTGCCAATCCATGAGCATGGAATATTTTTCCATCTCTTTGTGTCTTTCTCAATTTCTTTCAGAAGTGTTCTATAGGTTTTAGGGTATAAATCCTTTACCTCTTTGGTTAGGTTTATTCCTAGGTATCTTATGCTTTTCGGTGCAATTGTAAATGGGATTGACTTCTTAATTTTTCTTTCTTCAGTCTCATTGTTAGTGTATAGAACTATGCCATTGATTTATGGGCATTGATTTTGCATCCTGCCATGCTGCCAAATTGCTGTATGAGTTCTAGCAATCTTGGGGTGGAGGCTTTTGGGTTTTCTATGCAGAGTATCATGTAATCGGCAAAGTTTGACTTCTTCATGTAATCGGGAGAGTTTGACTTCTTCTTTGCCAATTTGAATGCCTTTAATGTCTTTTTGTTGTCCGATTGCTGAGGCTAGGACTTCCAGTACTATGTTGAATAGCAGTGGTGAGAGTGGACATCCCTGTCTTCTTCCTGATCTTAGGGGAAAGGTTCCCAGTGCTTCTCCATTGAGAATGATATTTGCTGTGGGCTTTTCGTAGATGGCTTATAAGATGTTGAGGAATGTTCCCTCTATCCCTACACTCTGAGGAGTTTTGATCAAGAATGGATGCTGTATTTTGTCAAATGCTTTCTCTGAATCTAATGAGAGGATCATATGCTTTTTGGTTTTTCTCTTGCTGATATGATGAATCACATTGATTGTTTTACAAGTGTTGAACCAGTCTTGTGTCCCGGGGATAAATCCTACTTGGTCATGGTGAATGATTTTCTTAAGTTACTGTTGGATCCTATTGGCTAGTATCTTGTTGAGAATTTTTGCATCCATGTTCATCAGGGATATTGGTCTGTAATTCTCCTTTTTGGTGGGGTCTTTCTCCGGTTTTGGAATTAAGGTGATGCTGGCCTCACAGAACGAATTTGGAAGTACTCCATCTCTTTCTATCTTTCCAAACAGCTTTAGGAGAATAGGTATGGTTTCTTCTTTTAAAGTTTGATAGAATTCCCCAGGGAAGCCATCTGGCCCTGCACTTTTGTGTCTTGGGAGGTTTTGGATGACTGCTTCAATTTCTTCCCTGGTTATTGGCCTGTTCAGGTTTTCTATTTCTTCCTGTTCCAGTTTTCATAGTTTGTGGCTTTCCAGGAATGCGTCCATTTCTTCTAGATTGCCTAATTTATTGGCGTATAGCTGTTTATGTTTTTAAAATCATTCGTATTTCCTTGGTGTTGGTAGTGATCTCTCCTTTCTCATTCATGATTTTATTAATTTGAGTCTTCTGTCTCTTCTTTCTAATAAGGCTGGCTAATGGTTTATCTATCTTATTAATTCTTTCAAAGAACCGACGCCTGGCTCTGTTGATCTGTTCCACAGTTCTTCTGGTCTCGATTTCATTGAGTTCTGCTCGAATCTTAATTAACTCTCTTCTTCTGCTGGGTGTAGGATCTATTTGCTGCTTTTTTCTCTAGCTCCTTTAGGTGTAAAGGTTAGCCTTTGTATTTGAGTTCTTTCCAGTTTTTAAATGGATGCTTGTATTGCGATGTATTTCCCCCTTAGGACTGCTTTTGCTGCATCCCAAAGATATTGAACAGTTGTATCTTCATTCTCATTAGTTTCCATGAATCATTAAATTCTTCCTTAATTTCCTGGTTGACCCTTTCATCTTTTAGCAGGATGGTCCTTAACCTCCACGTGTTTGAGGTCCTTCCAAACTTCTTGTTGTGATTTAGTTCTAATTTCAAGGCATTATGGTCTGAGAATATGCAGGGGATGATCCCAATCTTTGGTATCGGTTCAGACCCGATTTGTGACCCAGTATGTGGTCTATTCTGGAGAAATTTCCATGTGCGCTTGAGAAGAATGTGTATTCAGTTGCGTTTGGATGTAAAGTTCTGTAGATATCTCTGAAATCCATCTGGTCCAGTGTATCATTTAAAGCTCTTGATTCTTTGGAGATGTTGTGCTTAGAAGACCTATCGAGTATAGGAAGAGCTAGATTCAAGTCACCAAGTATAAGTGTATTATTATCTAAGTATGTCTTAACTTTGGTTATTAATTGATTGATATATTTGGCAGCTCCCACATTTGGGGCATATATATTGAGGACTGTTAAGTCCTCTTGTTGGATAGATCCTTTAAGTATGATATAGTGTCCCTCTTCATCTCTCACTACAGTTTTTGGGGAAAATTTTAGTTTATCTGATATAAGGATGGCTACCCCTCCTTTCTTTTGAGGACCATTCGAATGGTAAATGGTTCTCCAACCTTTTATTTTCAGGTTGTAGGTGTCCTTCTCTCTAAAATGAGTCTCTTGTAGACAGCAAATAGATGGGTCCTGCTTTTTTATCCAGTCTGAAACCCTGCGCCTTTTGATGGGGTCATTAAGTCTGTTCATGTTCAGAGTTACTATTGAAAGGTATGAGTTTAGTGTCGTCATGATATCTATTCAGTCCTTGTTTTTGTGGATTGTTCCACTGGACTTCTTCTTAAAGGGGAATTTTAAGAGTCCCCTTTAAAATTTCTTGCAGAACTGGTTTGGAGGTCACATATTCTTTCAGTTCCTGCCTGTCTTGGAAGCTCTTTATCTCTCCTTCCATTTTGAATGAGAGCCTTGCTGGATAAAGTATTCTTGGTTGCATGTTCTTCTCATTTAGGACCCTGAATATATCCTGCCATCCCTTTCTGGCCTGCCAGGTCTCTGTGGAGAGGTCTGCTGTTACCCTAATACTCCTCCCCATAAAAGTCCGGGATTTCCTGTCTCTTGCTGCTTTAAGGATCTTCTCTTTATCTTTGGAATTTGCAAGCTTCACTATTAAATGTCGAGGTGTTGAACGGTTTTTATTGATTTTAGGGGGGGATCTCTCTATTTCCTGGATCTGAATGCCTGTTTCCCTTCCCAGATGAGGAAAGTTTTCAGCTATGATTTGTTCAAATACATATTCTGGCCCTCTGTCTCTTTCAGCACCCTCGGGAACCCCAATTAAAGGTAGGTTTTTCTTCCTCAGGCTGTCGTTTATTTCCCTTAATCTATCGTCATGGTCTTTTAATTGTTTGTCTCTTTTTTCCTCAGTTTCCCTCTTTGCCATCAACTTGTCTTCTATGTCACTCACTCGTTCTTCCACCTCGTTAACCCTGGTCGTTAGCACTTCTAGTTTGGATTGCATCTCATTCAATTGATTTTTAATTTCTGCCTGATTGGATCTAAATTCTGCAGTCATGAAGTCTCTTGAGTCCTTTATACTTTTTTCTAGAGCCACCAGTAGCTCTATCATAGTGCTTCTGAATTGGCTTTCTGACATTGAATTGTAATCCAGATTTTGTAACTCTGTGTGAGAGAAGACTGTTTCTGATTCTTTCTTTTGAGGTGAGGTTTTCCTTCTAGTCATTTTGCTCAGTGCAGAGTGACCAAAAACAAGTTGTATTGGGAAAAGGAGGAAAAGAGCCAGAGAAAGAAGGAAAGAAAAGAGAAAAAGAAAAGAAAAAGAAAAACATAAAAAAGAAAAGAAAAGGAAAGAAAAATAAAGACGGGAAAAAATAGGTTGGGGGAAGCTAACAGATATCAAAAACCAAAAAAACAAACAAACAAACAAACAAACAAACAAACAAACAAAAACCACGGGGGAGTATCTTCTGATTCTGTATACTTTAAGTCCCTTGACTTCCCCTGTAACTTGTCCTTCTAGGTGGTCTTCTGAGGGAGGGGCCTGTTGTGCTGATTTTCAGGCGTTACCACTTGGGAGAGCTGCTCTGCCCGCTGCCTAGTGCAGGGCTCCGTGGATGTTGTTTACCCTGTGAGGCCCCAGGAGGAACAACCCCAGTGGTGGCGGCCAGCCCTGGAGCCGTGAATTCAACTCACACATTAACTACAGAGCTCTCAGTCTGCAGGGCTTGGAGGCTCCGGGGTGGGGCCCTTGATCTGCTCATTTCGGGGCAGGAGTGTCCTTGCTCTCCTGGGCCCTCCTGGCCTCTGCCTGTCCCCGGGGGAGGTCGGGTCCTGGGCTGTGTCCCGGCGCCCTGTGCTCCCGGGCCTGTGCTGTTGGATTCGTGCTCCCATTGGCGCAGCCCCCTCTGCGGAGCCGCCGCCAGAGCCCCTTCAAGCTGCTCTGGGGGCGCTCAGCCCCCTCCGTGGGAAGCCTCTTCCTCTGCCTGAGCCCCTCCAAGCTGCTCCCTGGTCCCTCCATGCGGGCTGAAGCCCTTTAGGGAGCTGGGTGCACTCTCCCCGGGGGCGCAGGCATCTGTTAGTGTCCCAGGGAGCCCGAGAGCATCCCCGCCCTCCTGAGGTCCTGCTCTAACTCCCTGGGAGCGCCTTTGTGTCTGGGAAGATTGGTGAAGCTCCTACTTCTCTGGGACGGGGCTTTCCTGTCCTGGGGACACTCGCCCCAGCCTTAGCCCGGCTCCTCGCGGGGCCCCTCTCCCTTGGATGCCTTTTGTTTCTTTATTTCTTTTTTCCCCATCTTCCTTCCTTGATAGAAGCGCGAACTCTTCTCACTGTAGCGTTCCAGCTGTTCTCTCTTTAAATCTCAGGCCGAATTCGTAGATTTTCAGGATGATTTGAAGGTTATCTAGGTAATTTGGTGGGGACAGGTGATTTGGGGACCTTACCCTTCCGCCATCTTACCCCTCCTCTGTGTTGTTCCTTATATATCAAGGTCCTTGTCCTGTATAAAATGTTTGTCTTTATAAAATGCCCTACTGGGGATTAGTATTGACAAATATAAAAGATTTCTAACAGTTATTTAATTATGACCTGTTTGTAGTATGCTATTAGACAGATTTTTCTCCCACTTTGTTACATATTACCTGATTTCAAAAGGATTAAAGGTACTTATAACATTAATGGTTGTTTAACATAGAAAATTAATTGTAGAAATAGAATAACTTTATTTGAAAGGAATTATGAAATGATATACTTTGAGAAGTTGAAAAAATAGATTTTATCAGCTCTTTGATCTCGAGAATGTCCCCTTAAGTACTTCCTGTGTATTAGATGCTAGGGCTGTCATAATGAAGTACCACAGTCTGGGTGACTTAAATTACAAAAATAAAGTTTAAAAATTTGGCTTCCTTGAACAAACAAGCAAAAAAAAATCAAGTTGTTTTACTTAATTGTGGGGGTCTGGCAATCTGAGATCTAGGGATCAAGAGTGTTAATTTATTCTGAGACCTCTCTTGGCTTACAGATGACCATATCTCCCCATGTGTTCATATGCCCTTTGTCTATATTCTCCTTTCCTGTAATATAAGGACACCAGTAATACTGGATTAGGGCCCGCATTAATGGTCTTATTTTAGGTTAATCACACTTTTAGACAATATATTCAAATATATTCATATTCTGAGGTACTTGGGTGTTGGAACTTGAATTTATGGACTTGGTAAGGCAGAATTCAGTCCATTTACATCCCAATTTAATGCCTATGTCCTGAAGAGAGCTAAGATGGTGGCATAGTTTTGTCTCATCCTTTGAACACAACTAGGTAACTATTGAGTCATTCTGAATGTGCAAGGAATCAACGTGAAGACTGATAGAAAAAAACTGCACAACTAGAGGGAGATAAGAGGCCCTATCA
The DNA here is from genome assembly GCF_048164855.1 of Canis lupus baileyi. Classification (NCBI taxonomy): domain Eukaryota; kingdom Metazoa; phylum Chordata; class Mammalia; order Carnivora; family Canidae; genus Canis; species Canis lupus. Next base: position 60,025,755 of record NC_132876.1, read on the forward strand.
AGCAAGGTGGTAAGTGTGAAGATGTGGTTTGGGGGAGAAATGGATCATGGGTACTGTGGAGGGAAGGGAACCTGGTTCACAGGTAAATGTGACAGAGAATAGAGTGCACAGGGATATGCACAAGGAGCACACTTCTTCAAAGACATTGGCTAGGAAAATAAGAAGGGTTGATTTACATGAGCTTTGCAACCATTGGGGTTCAAAGATTGGAGTTTTAAAGGTCAGTGAGCTTGGCTGGGGTAGAAACTTCAGGGTGTTGACCTAGTCCTGGAAAGAAGGCAGGCAAACCCCAGGGTAGATGGTTTTATTTGAGGATCCCTAAGGTGCACAGGGAGAGTTTGTGTACTCTTCTTGGAGGAAATCTGTGAGAGATGGCATTGTCTTTCTGGGAACCAAAGAACCAGTGGGTGCCTTTTCACTCTCCTGCCCCTCAGCATAGGTGTAGAGACACCTGTTTGAGGGCTTCTAACCCAGACACTGGTTGTTTAGCCTGCTTTGCTCCAAATCCCTTGCTCATAAATTCTGAAGCAACAGTGCCCTTTCTGGTTAAACCTGCATCAGTCTCAGTGCAGTGAGACACCCCCTTCCCCCCCTCTGAACCAGTGCAGGTCACTGTCACAGCAGGTCTCTAAAGTTTGGAGTTTTAAAAGGCAGCAGTCTTGACTAAGTGAGAACCTAAAGTGCCCTGCACTGCTCCAGGCAGTCAAACAACTCAGAACAGAGAGTGTGAAAACTGATCTGAAAGAGACTTGGGATGCACAAGGGGAAATGCTTTGCACTTCTGGGAGTCCTTCCCTGAGAACAGTAAGGATGGGGGCCCCACTCAGGGGACAAAGAAGCTGGCTTGCACCATTTCCTCCTCAGCGCTTTAGCATAAACCAACATCAGTAAACAGCACAGTGACTACGCTGGCTGCTTCACCTGCTTACACCAAATTCTACGTTACTGCACCCTGCTGGTACTGTTATTCTTGGGCAAGTAGGCCTAAGGTCCAGCACAGCAGATCCCTTCCCCAGAAAACCAGCAGAATGCTCCTCCTCCAACTACACATAAACACATCATGTCTGCTGACCAGAGGATTCTGCAGGGCTTCAGTTCTAGTGTAAGTAATGTCAGGTCTCATTTAACAAGCAGACCAGAGCATACCTACTTAAAACCCATCACACTCTGGCCAATGTCTAAATACTGCCCACAGTGGGCAAGGAGAGTTTATGCAGACTACTGGCCTGAAGGATGCAGTAGATGAAACACAGCAACAGAGTGCCCCCAGAACACATCAGAGAAACTCCCTGAATGACTAGGCCCTGGAAAATGTATTATCTCTTCTTCATAAAGCCATTATTTTCAGGATCAGGAAACATGACAGGGTTTTCTGACACAGAGAGGACAGAGACTTAGATAAAATTCAAAGATAGAAAAATTCATTCAAAAAGAAAGAATAAGAAATGATCATAGGCAGAGATATAATAAAAAGAGATAAATAATATGCCTTATGGAGAATTTACAATAACAATCATAAGGATACTCACTTGGTTTGAGAGAATCAGAAAGATCCTTACCACAGACATAAAAGAGTTAAAAAATAATCAATCAGCCTTGAAAAAGGCAGTAGTTGAGATTTAAAACCAACCAACTGGATGTAATGATCACAAGGATAGAAGAAGCAGAGGAATGAATAAGTGATAAGAAGACAAAATAATGGGAAATAATGAAGCTTAACAAAAGATAGAAGAAATATGGATCATGAAATAGACTTAGGCAACTCAGTGACTCCATCAAACATAACATTCATATCATAGGACTCCTAGAAAAACAGAGGGAAAAGGGGGGGAAGGTTTATTTAAAGAAATAATCCTGAAAACTTCCCTCATCTGGGGAAGGAAATGAATATGTAGATCCAAGAAGAATGGTAATAAGGGGAAGTGTATAGCAATAAAGGCCTTCCTCAAGAAATAAGAAAATTCTTGAGACCCCTGGGTGGTTCAGTGGCTGAGCATCTGCCTTCAGCTCAAGACATGATCCCAGGGTCCCAGGATTGAGTCTTCCATCGGGGTCCTTGCAGAGAGCCTGCTTCTCCCTCTATGTCTCTGCCTCTCTCAGTGTCTCTCATGAATTAATAAAATAAATCTTAAAAAAGAGATAAAAATGTCAAATATACAAACTACCCTTACACCTGAAGGAGCTAGAAAAGGAACAATAAACAAAGCCTAAAGCCAGAAGAAGGGAAATAATAAGGTTAGAGTAGAAATAAATAATATAGAAACTAAAATAGCAGTAGAATGAAATTAGAGCTGATTCTTTGAAAAAATAACTAAAATTGATATAAAAAAATCGTAGCCAGATTTATCAAAATGAAAAAAGGACCCAAATAAAAAAAATCACAAATGAAAGAGGAGAAATCATAAACAACACAATAGAAATACAAACAATTACAAGACAACATTATGAAAAATCATATGCCAACAAATTGGACAACCAGAAAGAGATGCATAAATTCCTAGAAACATATAAACTACCAAAACTGTAATAGGAAGAAATAGAAAACTTGATAACAGCCATACCAGCAAGGAAATTGACTCAGTAATAAAAAAATCTCCCAACAAACAAATTCCAGGGCCAGATGGCATCCCAGGGAGATTCTACCAAATATTTAAAGAAAAGTTAATACCTATTCTCAAAATATTCCAAAATATTGAAATGGAAGAAAAACTTCCAAAACCTTACTGTAAGGCTTGGATTGCTTACCTTCATTTCCAAACCAGATAAAGACCACACAAATAAAGAGTAATACAGGCCAATAATCCCTGATGAACATGGATGTCAAAGTTTTCAAAAAATAGTATGAAATCAAATTCAACAGTACATTAAAATAATCATTCACTATGATCAAGTTGGAATTTTTTTTCCCTGGGATGTAAGGAGGGTTCAATATTCACAAGTTAATCAACATGATACACCACATTAACAGAAGGAAGTTTAAGAACCATATGATCCTCTCTACAAAGAACCATATGATCCTTTCTACAAATGCAGAAAAAGCTTTAAAGTACAGCATCCATTCTTGATAAAACCCTCAACAAAGTAGGGATATCTCAACATCATAAAGGCCATATAAAAAAACACACAGCTCATGCCATCCTCAATGTGGAAAAACTGAGAGCTTTACCTCTTTCATCAGGAACAAGACAAGGTTGACCACCAATATCAGTTAACAGAGTATCGGAAGTCCTAGCTTCAGCAATCAGACAACAAAAATAAATAAAAGGCATACAAATCAGCAAGGAAGAAGTCAAAATTTCCCTATTCACAGATAACATGATACTTTATACAGAAAACCCCAAAGACCAACAAAAATTGCTAGAACTGGTACATGAGTTCGGTAAAGACACAGGATATAAAAATAATGTACAGGAATTTGTTGTATTTCTATAAGCCAATAATGAAGCAGCAGAAAGGGAAATCAAAGAATCAATCCCATTTACTATTGTACCAACACCATTAAGTACCCAGGAATGAACTTAATTAAAGAGGGAAAAAGGGTTCTGCTCTTAAAACTATAAAACACTGATGAAAGAAATTGAAGATAACAGAAAGAAATGGAAAAAAAACTTTACATACTCATGGATTGGAAGAATAAATATTGTTAAAATGTCTATACTACCCAAAGCAATTTACACACTAAGTGCAATTCTTATCAAGATACTTCCAGAACTTCTCACATAGCTAGAACAAACAATTCTAAAATGCACAAGGGACCACAAAAGACCCAAAGCCAAACAATCTTCAAAAAGAAGAGCAAAGATGGAGGCATCACAATTCTGGACTTCAAGCTATATCAGAGCTGTAGTGATCAAGATGTTATGGTCCTAGCATGAAAACAGACACAAAGTCAACGGAAAAGAATAGAAAATCCAGATATGAACCCACAAATATATGTTCAACTAATCTTTAAGCAAGAAAGCATATCCAATGGAAAAAAGACAGTTTCTTAAAAAAATGGTGTTGGAAAAACTGGAAAGCACTATATAAAAGAATGAAACAGGACTGCTTTCTTAAACCATACACAATAATTAATATTGATGAAAGACCTAAATGTAAGACAGGAAAGTACCAAAATCCTACAGAAAACCTCAGGAAGTAATCTTGCCATTGGCCATAGCTACATTTTTCTATGTGGGTCTCCTGAGGCAAGGAAAATGAAAGAAAAATAAACTGTTGTGACCTCATCAAGATAAGAAGCTTCTGCAGAGTGAAGGAAACAATCAACAAAACTAAAAGGCTATCTACAGAATGGGACAAAATATATGCACGTGACATATATAATAAAGGCGTGGTATCCAAAACATATCAAGAACTTATAAAATGCAATATCCAAAAAAGCAAATAATCCAGTAAGAAATGGGCAGAAGGCATGAACAGAGATTTCTCCAAAGAAGATATATAAATGCCTAATGGATACGTGAAAAATGTTTAATATCATTCATTATCAGAGAAATACAAATCAAAACTATAATGAAATACCACCTCACATTTGTTAGAGTGACTAAAATTAACAACACAGGAAATACCAGATATTGTTGAGGATGTGGAGAAAGGGGAACTCTCTTACACTGTTGAGAATGTGAACTGTTTCAGCCTCTTTGGAAAACAGTATGGAGATTCCTCAAGAAGTTAAAATAGAATTAGCTTATAACCGAGGAATTGCAGTATTAGATATTTATGCAAAGTATACAAAAATACTGATTTGAAGGGATGCATGCACCCTGATATTTATTACAGCATTATCAACAATAGCCAAATTATGGAAAGAACTGAAAAGTTCATCTACTGATGCATGGATAAAGAAGAAGTAGTATAACTCACCATCAAAATGAATGAAATCTTGACATTTTTAATGACGTAGATGGATCTAGAGTCTATCATGCTAAAGGAAACAAGTTAGTCAGAGAAAGACAAATACCATATGATTTTATTCATATGTGGAATTTAAGAAACAAAAAAATTAATATAAGGGGTAAAGTGGCAAACCATAAAACAGATTCTGAACTATTGAGGTTTGTTGAAGGGGAGGTGAAGGGGATATTTTAAATAAGGAAAATGAGTGGGAAAAATAATTAGAGAGGGTGACAAAACATGATATACTCCTAATTCTGGGAAATGAACAAGGATAGTGGAAGGGGAGGATGGCAGTGACATGGGGTGACTGGGTGATGGGCACTGAGGGAGGCACTTGACGGGATAAGCACTGGGTGTTATACTGTATGTTGGCAAATTGAACTTCAATAAAACAAATATATAGAAAAAAGTAGTGATGAGTATTAAGGAGGGCATTTGTGGTGAGCCCTGGATGTTGTAAATAAATGATGATTCACTAAATTCTATCCATGAAACTAATATTACACTGTATGTTAACTAACTGAAATTTGAATAAAAATGTGAAACCAAAAAGAAAAGAAAATGAGACAATGCATATAAATTACTCAGCACAGTGCCTGACTTATGAAACATATCTGACAAATATATGTCTTTTCGTATTGTGGACAGAGTTTACTGGTAGGTCTACTATTAATCTTGTGGCAGTGCCCATTTTAAAGAAATTAGCTTTTTAAGTTTTTATATAGATGATTGTTTGTTAACATACAGTGTAATATTAGTTTTAGATGTACAATAGAGTGATTCAACACTTCTATACAACACCCAGTGCTTACACCCATGCACATTTTTAAGCCCCCTGATATGTCTCTCTGGAAATGCGGGTTCTTCAGTGTTAATTATATTTATATGTACTAGCAAAGCATTTTTAGATATTGCAATTTAAAAAGTTTTATCATTTATAATGTAAAATATGTAATTTAAAAACAGAAATATCACAGAAGATGTAAGACCTGTAACCAAAAAGCACAAAATTTTTATAAGAGGAATTAAAGATCTAAATAAAGTATTAATATATCATGTTCACACACCCGTGGATCACTATTATTAAAAAATCAGTTCTCCCTAATTGCTTCTCTAAATTCAATATAGTCCTAGTCAAAATTCCATAAGAATTTTGTTCTAGAAATTGTCAAGTTAATATTAAAATTCACATGGTAATAGAAAGGATGTAGAATAATCAAAATGACTTTGAAAAAGAAGTACAAAGTTGGAAGACTTGCACTACTTGACGTCAAGACTTATTATAACACTAGTAATAAGACAGTGTAATACTGAAGGCAATTATATTTCATTAATGTTAACAAAAGAGAAATCTAATATTTTCTCCTTTTAACCACCCATCTCTTTTTGAGATTGAGAGAGAAGGTTGGGTGAGAAGGACTCTTCAATGTCAATTTTTAAAGATCATTTATTTGAAAGAGAGTGAGAGAGAGAGTGCAGAGGGAGGGCAGAGAGGGAAAGAAACTCCAGCCAACTCTGCCCTGAGTGCAGAACCCATGGCGGGGCTCACCCTCATGACCCTGATTACATGACCTGAGCTGAAACCAAGAGTTGAATGCTTAACAGACTGAGCCACCCCAGCACCCCTTAAATGCAATTTTTTTTAATCAAAGAAGCTTAATAAAATAAAGTTGCTCAGCATTCAATTGTTTGGATTCACCATGATCTATTTAACCATCATACTTTGGTTCTTATGGCAATGTTACATTAAATATCCTTACATGTAAGTTTTCTACAATGCAGAAGTAAATCTAGCATACATTCCTAGATTTGGAATTACTTAGTTGAATAGTATAAACATTTTAAGATTAGGTAGATACTATCAATTTGCCCTACAAAGAAGTCTGTTAATTCACACTTCCATGAACATTTTGTGGAACTACCTATACTCTTTTACATAGTGTGAATTATTGTACTTTTTGAAATTTTTAATTTTGATAGAAAACTTTAAATGCTTTTCTTACTTTGTCTTCCTTTAATTATGAATGATGTTAAACAACTTTTCATGTCTATAAGTCATTTGTATATACAAAAGTTTTTAAGTTCATTTATTATTTTTATTTTTTATTTATTTTTTATTTTTTTTACTTGAAGCATAATTAAGATACAGGGTTACATTAGTTTCAGGTGTAGAATATAACAATTCAAAAATTTTATACATTATTCAGTGCTAATCAAAATAAGTGTACTCTTAATCTCCTTTATCCATTTCACCCATCCTCCACGCACCTCTTATCTGGCAACCACCAGTATGTTCTCTGTAGTTAAGAGTGATTTTTTTAATGATTTCCTCATTTATGTTCTAAGCTACTATTTCTCTCAGAATTTGATATTTTTATACACTTACAAGAATGCTTTATATGTTTTGTGTACTTGCTCTTTTGTCATATGTAGAGCAAATATCTCTAACTAGTTTTTCATTGGTCTTTTAACCTTGATTGTGGTATGATTTGTCTCATTTAATTTTGTAAACTTTTAGAATTTTATTGTACATTCTAGTCTACAATGTAATGTATCCACTTAATATTGTCTATGTCAATGTATATACATTAACCTTACTTATTAGCATCTGTACACCTTCCCATTATTTGGACTATGCCATATTTTATTTTATAGTCCTTTGTTGATGGACATTTAGATTGTTTCTAGCATTTTTACATTGCAATCATTGCAACATTAAATTTTCTTGTACATTTATCTTTTGTAAATGATTAAGTATATTTGGAGAATAAATTCATAGCAGTAGAATTGCTGAATATTAAGAGTAATTGAATTAAGTATTTTAAGAAAAATAGCCAAATTATAGAAGGTAATAGATCTTCAGTGTTGGAGGTTGATTGAGACTTGAGGAGTGAGTCATAAGACCAATCCAGGAAGAAGGGCAGGAATATAAGACATGGAAACATACTTTCCCAGGTAAAGAAAGGGTGATGAAAAAGTTAACTTGTACAAAATGTATAGAGGTTATTTGTGGAAAATGTAGTTGAACAGTAAAGGATGCTATAAAGAAGCCAAGCTCAGATAATACTTGTACTTACTGAAACCTTGGAACAACAGCTTTCAATTGGTTTTATAAAACCCTAGGAAATATAGAAAATTATAAAAAAGGCTAGCTTCATGACCACCTTCAATCAGAGTAGTACATATAAAATCTGTTTTATATGTTGAGATTCTACATAAGATTTTGTTTGATAGCTTCTATTGCTAAGAGTAAAAAAATATAAGCGTACAGAAAATATAGCACTCTTGAAAATTCTAGAAGTGTGGTATACAAATGCTTTGGTTTCAAAAACGCTACACTTGAACATATTGAGTATATTGTGTATTGTAACCAACATTTATTTTGTGAGTCCTACTTATTAATATTTACCATATTAGGAATTACACTTCATAAAGTTTAAAATATGTATATATTTATTCCTGGTTACATACAGTGCAATGTTAGGTTGTTAATTTGAAATCTTTATTTTTTCTTTTCTTTTTTTTTGTCTTCAACTTTATTGAGGTATAATTGACAAAACAATTGTAAGATATGTAAAGTGCAAACTTGATGATTTAATGTACATGTGCAGTGGGAAAGAATTGCTCTCCAATTGGATTAACACATCCCTCATCTCACACATTTTCCTTTTCTTTTTTCTGGGAGGGGGCGGTGTGAACATTTAACTTATCTTTTGGCAAATTTCAGTTATACAATACATTCTTACCAACTACACTCACATGTTATTCATTAGATCATTAGACCTTATTTATATTCCGACTAAAATTTTGTATCCTTTCACAAACTTCCCCTGTTTCTCCCAATCCCCATTTCCTGTCAACCAATTTTATACTCTATTTTTCTGATTTCAAATATGGTTTTAATTGCACATATAAATATATCATACAGTATTTTTCTTTTTTCATCTGATTCATTGCACTTAGTATAATGCCTTCCAGTTTCATTTGTTTTGTGACAAATGGCTGGATTTCATTATTTTTTTAAGGATAACCAATGTTTCATTACATATATGTGTTTTTTTTTATCCATTTGTCGTGTATTGAGCATTAGTTTGTTTCTATACCTTGGTTACTGTGAATAATACAGCAATGAACACAAAAGTACAGATATCTCATCAAGATAGTATTTTTCTTTCTTTCTATATATACCTAGAAGAGGGATTGGTGGATCATCTGGTAGTTCAATTTTTAAATTCTTTTGGAAACTTTATACTGTTTTCCATAGTGGCTCAATCAGTTTATATTCTTACCAACAATGTACAAGTGATCTCCAAATTCTCACTAGCATTTGTTATCTCTTGCTTTTTTGATAAGAAACATCTTATAGGTGAGATGTTATATATCATTGTGTATTTAATTTGCATCTCCTTGATGATTAGTGATGCTGAGCACCTTTATATCTATCCATTAGCCTTTTGTATGTCTTATCTGCAAAAAAAGTTCTAGTCAGGGTATTTCTTCAGTTTTTTAAAAAGATTTTATTTATTTATTCATGAGAGACACAGAGTGAGAGAGAGAGGCTGAGACACAGGCAGAGGGAGAAGCAGGCTCCATGCAGGAAGCCCGATGCAGGACTCGATCCCGGGACCCCAGGACCACGCCCTGGGCGTGAGGCAGGCGCTAAACCTCTGAGCCACCTAGGGATCCCCCTATTTCTTCAGTTTTAATTGTATTATTTCCTTTTCCTTATTGGATTGTATGAATTAATATATTTTGGATATTAACTCATTATCAGATACAGTATTTGCAATTATTTTCACCCATTCCTAAGAAAGCATTTTTATTTTGATGTTTGTTTCCTTTGCTGTGCAGAACCTTTTTAGTTTTATGTAGTGCCACTTGTTTATTTTTGTTTTTATTCCTTGCTCTTGGTGTTAAATACAAGTAATTATTAGAGAGGCCAATTTTAAGAAAGTTGCCCTCTATATTTTCTGCTAGTAATTATATGATTTTCAGTTTTACATTCAAGTATTTAATTCATTTTGAGTTGAATTTTGAGAATACTGTAAGATAAGGGTTTCAGTTTCATTCTTTTGAATATGGCTATACAGTTTCTTGAACACCATTTACTGAAGAGATTAATATTTCCCTATTGTACATGTTTGGCTTCTTTGTAAAAAATTAATTGACCATAAATGCTTGGGTTAACTTCTGGACTGTCTATTCTGTTCCATTGATCTATATATTTGCTTTTATGGTAATGCTATACTGTGTTGGTTACTATAGCCTTGCAAAAGTATTAAAATTGGGAAGTGTGATGCTTTCATTTGTATTCCTTGTAAGATTCCTCAAGTTATTTGAAATTTTTGTGTTTCTATATGAATTTTAGGATTGTATTTTGTATTTCTCTAGAAAGTGCCAATGGAATTCTGATGGGGTTTTCATTGATTCTGTAGATTGCTGTATATGGACATATTTTTTTTCTTTTTTAAAACTTTGTATTTAAATTCCACTTAAGGGGCACCTGGGTGGCTCATTTGGTTAAGTGTCCAACTCTCAATTTGGATCAGGACATGATCTTGGGGTCATGGGATCAAGCCCTGTGTCATGGTCTGTGCTCAGTGCAATCTGCTTGTCCCTCTTCTGCACCTCCCTTTCCCTTCTCTTTCTCTTTTTCAAATGGATAAATAAATAAAATCTTTTAAAATCAAAGAAATAAACAAGTGAATGAATTCCACTTAAAGTGTACTATTAGTTTCGAGTATACAGTTTGGTGACTCAGCACTTACCTGCAACATCTGGTGCTCATCATACCAGGTGTACTCCTTAATCTCCATCACCTATTTGACACATATCCCAACCATCTCCCTCTGATAATCATCAATTTGATCTCTATAGTTGAGTCAGTTGTTTAGTATGCTCCCTTTTCCACTCTACCCCATGTTCATTTGTTTTATTTCTTAAATTCCACATATATGTGAAATCATATGATATTTATCTTTGACTGACTTATTTCACTTAGCATAATACTCTCCAGCTTGCTGTTGCAAATGGTTCCAGTAGTATGGACATTTTAACAATTTTAATTATTCCCATCTGTGAGTACAGAATACCTTCCTACTTTTTGTGTTTCTTTAATTTTTTTAAAAAAATGTCTTTATAGGTTCTAGTGTACTAACTTTTTACATCTTAAATTATCCCTAATAACTTTTTACTTTTAGATGATAGTATAAATGAAGTTGTCTTTATTTCTCCTTCTTGATAGTTCATTATTACTGTATAAAAACACAACTGACTTTTGTGTATTTATTTTGCTTCTTAAAACTTTACTGCATTTATTGTGTCTGTGTGTGTGTGTATGTGTGTGTGTCTGCAACGTCTTTAAGATTTCCTAGCTCATGTTTTTTACAAAGAGTCACAGTTTTACTCCTTTTCTGTATCAAATATTTTTTCTTCTTCTTGACTGATTTCTGGCTAGAACTTTCAGTACTGTGTTGAATAAGAGTAATGTAGGTAGGCACCTTTGTATTTTTCTTCTTCTTAGAGGAAAATCATTCAATCTTTCACTGTAGACTATATTTACTGTGGGCTTCTCATATATAGCCCTCTTCCCATTTCTTATCATAATGTTTGGTGTTAGATTTATATATTATTTTTTTAAATTCGTTATTTAGCTTCAATTTAGTTAACATATACAGTATTATTAGTTTCAGGGATAGAATTTAGTGATTCATCAGTTGCATGTAACATCCAGTGCTCCTTACATTGAGTGCCCTCCTTAATTCCTATCACCCATTTACCCACCTCTTTCCAAGAACTCTCAGGGGTTTTCTTTTTTCTGAGAGTTAAGTGTCTCTTATGTTTTGCCTCAGTCTCTTTTTTATCCTATTTTATTTGCCCTTCCCTCCCCTATATTCATGTGTTTTGTTTCTTAAAGTCCACATATGAGTTAAATCATATAGTATTTGTCTTTCAATGACTGACTGCTGTCACTTACCATAATACCCTCTAGTTTCATCAACATCATTTTGAAGGGAAAGATTTCATTGTTACTGATGACTAATATTCCATTCTATATATCTACACCACTTTTTCTTTAATCATTTAATTCTCATGGAGATCTGGGTTCTTCCATATTTTGGCTATTGTAGACATTGATGCTATAAACATTGGGGTGTATGCGTCCCTATGAATCAGTATTTTTCTATCCTTTGGACAAATACATAGTATTGCAAATTCTGTATTGTAGGATATGTCTATTTTTAAGTTTCTGAGGAACCTCCATACTGTTTTCCAGAGTTGTTGTACCACCTTCTATGCCCACCAACAGTGTGAGGGGATTCCCCTTTCTCTGCATCCTTGCCCAAATCCAAATCTTCTTTCCTGAGTTGTTAATCTTAGCCATTCTGACAGGTTTCAAGTGGCATCTCATTGTGGTTTGGATTTGTATTTCCCTCATGCCCAGTGATGTTGAACATTATTTTCATGTGTTTGTTGACCATTTGTATGGTTTCTTTGGAGAAATGTTTGTAGAAATGTTTGTTCATATCTTCTGCCCATTACTTGATTTGTTTTTTTTCTTTTTGGGTTTTGAGTTCAATAAGTTCTTTATAGGTTTTAGATATTAGTCTTTTAGCTGATAAGACATTCACAAATATCTCCTCTGATTCTGTAGGATGCCTTTAACTTTTGCTGATTGTTTCCTTGCTCTAAAAAAGATTTTTATCTTGATGAAATCCCAATAGTTAATTTTTGCTTTTCTTTCCCTTACCTTTGGAGATGTGTTTAGGAAGAAACACTGTGGACATGGTTGAAGACGTTGCTGCCTGTGTTCGTCCCTAGGATTTTGTTGGAATCTTGTCTCACATTTAGGTTTTTCATCCATTTTGAGTTTATCTTTGTATATGGTGTAAGAAAGTGGTCCACCTTCATTATTCTTCATGTCCAATTTTCCCAAAATCAATTTCTGAAGACACTGTCTTTTTTCCATCATTTATTCTTTCCTGCTTTGTCAAAGATTAGTTGATCATTGTTGGCCCATTTCTGGGTTCTGTAATATGTTCCATTGATATATGTGTCTGTATCTGTGCCAGGGCCATACTATCTTAATGAGTACAGTTTTGCATTCCAGCTTGAAGTTCAGAATTGTTATGCCTCCATTTTTTGTTTTCATTTTCAACATTACTTTGGCTATTTGGGGTCTTTTGTGGTTCCATGCAAATTTTATGATTGTTTGTTCCAGGTTTGTGAAAAAAGCTGGTGGTATTTTGATAGGAATTGCATTGAATGTGTAGGCTACTTTGGGTATATAGACGATTTAACAATATATTTTTTTTCTGATCCATGAGCATGAAATGTTTTTCCATTTCTGTGTCTTCTTCAATTTCTTTCATATGTGTTCTATAGTTTTCAGAGTACAGATCCATATCTTTATGGATGGATTTATTCCTAGTTATTTATGGGTTTTGGTGCAATTGTAAATTCTTCTGTTTCATTGTTAGTGTATAGTTATGCAACTGATTTATGTAGATTTATTTTATTTCTGGTGACTTTGTTGAATTCCTGTATGAGTCTAGCATTGAAGCCTGCTGGGTTTTCTATATGAGTATCATGTCTGTGAAGACTGAAATTTTTACTTCTTTGCTGGTGTGGATGACTTTCATTTCTTTTGTTGTCAGATTTTTAAGGCTAGGACTTCCAGTGCTATGTTGAGCAACAGTGGAGAAAGTTGACATCCCTGTCATGTTCCTGACCTTAGGGGTAAAGCTCTCGTTTTTTTCCCTGTTGAGTATGATAATCACTGGGTCTTTCATATATGGCTTTGATGATGTTGAGGTATGTACCCTCTATCCCTACACTGGAGAGAGACTTTTATCAAGAAAGGATTTTGTCTTTGAACAAATGCTTTTTCTGCATCTCTTGACAGGATGATATGGTTCTTGTCCTTTCTTTTACTAATGTAATGTATCACATTCATTGATCTGCAGATATTAGATCACCCTTGTAGCCCAGAAATAAATACTACTTACTTGTGGTAAATAATCTTTTTAATGTACTGCTGGGTCCTATTAGCTAATATCTTGGTGAAAATTTTTGCATCCATGTTCATCAGGGATTTTGGTCTGTAATTCTCCTTTTTGGTGAGGTTTTGTCTGGTTTTGGGATCAAGGTAATGCTGGATTCATTGGAGGAGGTTGGAAGTTTTCCTTCCATTCTGTTTTTTGAAACTACTTCAGAAGAATAGGTATTAATTCCTCTTTAAATGTTTGGTAGAATTCCCCTGGAAAGCCATCTGGCCCCAGACCCTTGTGTGTTGGGAGATTTTTGATTACTAACTCAATTTCTTTGCTAGTTATGGGTCAGTTCAGGTTCTCTATTTCTTTCAGTTTCAATTTTGGTAGTTTACATGTTTAGAATTTATCCATTTCTTCCAGATTGTCTAATTTGTTGGCATATAATTTTCATAGTATTCTTATAGTTGTATTTCTATGGTATTAATTATTATTTCTCTTCTCTCATTTCTGATTTTATGTATTTGGGTCCTTTGTGTTTTCTTTTTGATAATTATGGCTAAGGGTTTATCAATATTATCAATTCTATTATAATTGTGTTACTTTGGTGTTCATTGTGATCTCTCCTCTTTCACTTGTGATTATGTCTTTTTGGGTCCTTGTCCTTTTCTTTTTGATAATTCTGTCTAGGTGTTTATCAATCCTATTAATGATTTCAAACAACTACCTCTTAGTTTTGTTGATCTGTTCTACTGTTTGTGTTTTTTTTTTCAATTTCCATATCATTGATTTCTGATCTGATATTTATAATTTCTTTTCTCCTGCTGAATTTGTGCTTAATTTCCTTTTCTTTTTCCACCTCCTTCAGGTATAACTTTAGGTCGGATATTTGTGACTCTTCTTGCTTCTTGAGGAAGGCCTATTTTGCTACATACTTCCCTCTTAGGACTACCTTTGCTGAATCTCAAAGTTTTAAACTGTTGTGTTTTCATTTTCTTTTCTTGCATGTATATTTTTAAGTCCTCTTTAGTTTCCTGATTGACTCTTTCTTTAGTGGGATGCTCTTTAACTTCTCTGTATTTGTGGTCCTTCCAAAATTTTTCTTGTGTTTGACTCCAAGTTTTAAAGCATTGTGTTCTGAAAAATAAGCATCGTACAATCTGTCTTTTTGTACCAGTTGAAATCTGATCTGATCAGAGAAGGACAAACATTATATGGTCTCATTCATTTGGGGAATATAAAAATTAGTGAAAGGGAATAAAGGGGAAAGGAGAGAAAATGAGTGAAAGTATCAGTGAGGGTGACAAAACTTGACAGACATCTAACTCTGGGAAATGAACAAGGGATAGTGGAAAGGGAGGTGGGTGGGGGGTTAAGGTGACTGGGTGATGGGCACTGAGGGGGGGCACTTGGAGGGAGAGGACTGGATGCTATATGTTGGCAAATTGAACTCCAATAAAAATTAAGATAAATAAAAATAAAATAAAATAAAATAAAATAAAAGGGAAACAGCAAAAAAATTAAAGAATAATAAAAAAACAAATCTGATCTATGACCCAGTATGTAAGTTGTAAGTTAAAAACCTCTTGTCCCAAGCTGCTTTCAGGATTTTCTCTTATCTCTGAAATTTTCAAGATTCACTATTTTATATAGAGGTGTTGACCTATTTTTATTGATTTTGAGGGAGGTTGTATGTGCTTCCTGGACTTGAATGCCTGATTCCTTCCCCAGATTATGAAACTTCTCTGCTATAATTTGTTCAAATAAATATTTTACCCCTCTTTCCCACTCCTCATCTTCTCAGACCCTTATTATATGGATACTGTTTTGCTTTGTGGAATATCTATGTTCTCTAAATCTCCTTTCATCATCTAATAGCTTTCTTTCTGTCTTCTTTTCAATTTCCTTATTTTCCATCTTTTACTTTTTATTTCACTGACTCACTCTTCTGCCTTGGTCATCCTTGTTTTTATAGCCTCCATTTTGAACTGCATCTAGATAATAGCATTTTAAATTTAAATATGACTAGATTTTAGCTTTTATTTCTACAATAAGGGATAGTCTTATGTCTTCTATGCTTTTATCAAGCCCAACTATAGTCATTGTTTTAAATTCTAGTTCATACCTCTCACTGATATCCAAATTGATTAAACCCCTGGCCATGAATAGTACCTCCTGTTCTTTCTTTTGGGGTGATTTTCTCCATCTCATTATTTTTCCCAGAAAATAAATAAGAAAGGAAAACAAAAACAATGACAACAAAAGCTACAGGAATTACTGCTGGCATATGTTGTGTACACTCTGCTGCTGAGTTTTGGCTTTTCTTTCCGACTGGTTCATTCTCTACAGAGTTCCTCTTTGCTTGTAGTCAGGAGTATTTGGACTTTTAACTAGGTATGCTTTGATTACTTTGTACAGATAAGCCTGTATCTGGTCTCCGGGGATGAACTCTAGACACTTTGCATCCGTGCAGAAACAAAAGTACCCTGAAGATAAGAGAACACTGGATTGGAGTTGCTGAGTTCTGGGAGCCTGGTTGATTTGGACTGCATCTCAGAGCTCTGCACCACTATCCAGAGATCTAGTCGTATATATTCTTTATTTTGGATATTATCCCCTTATAAGATGTATCATTTGCAATTTTTTCCATTTGGAAGATTGCTTTCTCATTTTTTTGATGATTTACATTGTCATGCAAAAGCTTTCTCTGGGGGGTGGGGTATAATCTCAGTAGTTTACACTAGTTCTTGTTTACCTGGCCTGAGAAAGCATATATCTATGGCTAATGTCAAAGAAATTACTGCCTATGTTTCCTTTTAAGAGTTTTACAGTTTCAGGTCTCACATTTAAGTTTTAATGCATTTTGAGTTTATTTTTATGTATAGTTTAAGAATGTGATCTAGTTTCATTCTTTTGCATATATGTGTGCAATTTTTCCATCATTGTTTGTTGAAAAGATTGTCATTTCTACAATGAATATTCTTGTCTCCTCTGTCATTGATTCATTGACCACATAAGAGTGGTTTTACTATTATTTTTGATTTATCTATGTATTTATGTTTGTGTCACTATTATACTGTTTCAACTACTACATCTTTGTAGTACATCTTGAAAATTAGAATTGTGATGCTGCCAGTGGTTTTCTTTCTTAAGATAGAATTACCTCTTCGGTACTTTAGTGGCTCCACATAAACTTTAGTATTATTTAACCTAATACTGTGACAAATTTTGTTGGTATTTTGATAGGGATTATATTATATGTGTAGATTTACATGGGTAATATGGACATATTAATGATATTGGTTCTGACAATCCATGAGCATTGGATATCTTTCCATTTGTTTGTGAAAATGACATTTCTTATAAACAAAGCAGTACCTATTCATTATGGATAATTTGTATCATATTATACTTAGTATTTTGGATGATTTGGGGAACATCATAATTTTCAGTAATATAGCAGATATGAGAGTGCCTCTCCATTTTAATGGAGACACTGTTTACATTTTCCTGTCCATGTTTATTAAAATCTCAATTCACAATGATCCAAATAATTTACCTAGGATTGTCATATTTAGAGATTTAAAAAATACAATTGGATGCACACCTAGATTAACTATTTTATTAGTATAGTTTGCCTCAAATATTGTCCTGTATTTTAACTTTCAAATTTATAACCCAAACCTTAAAGTTATTCTCTTCCTTTTAAAGAATGAAACTGGGCAGCCTGAGTGGCTCAGCAGTTTAGTGCTGCCTTCAGCCCAGGGCCTGATTCTGGAGACCCAGGATCGAGTCCCATGTCAGCTTCCCTGCATGGAGCCTGCTTCTCCCTCTGCCTGTGTCTCTCCCTCTCTCTCTCCCTCTCTCTCTCTCTCTGTGTCTTTCATGAGTAAATAAATAAAATCTTTACAAAATAATGAAACTAATAATTAAAAATAACAAAAATATTAAAACAAATTTTATTAAGAAATTACTAAAACACAAACCAAAAATAAATAAATACATGCCAGGTCTTAGGCCATATCTAGTCTATTCTCTCATACTCACTACTGTGTCCAGTCCCAAATGTGATGGATAGATCTTTATTAATGTGAAAATATTCAGAACCAAATGGCTTTTGTAGTCAAAGATTCCTGCCACCAATTTTCACCTTTAAATTCCTTATTGGTAAAAGTCACTAATATCTACATAAAATAGATGTTGTGGAAATTAAATGACATAACCTGAGTAAGGGTTTTTGCATGTATTTATGTTTCTTCCTTCAAGTAAAATGAGGATAAATTTTATTTACCAAACTCTACTAAGGAAAAATCTTGAAACTACTATCTTTGATATTTTGTACTTTGTTATGAACAATTCTAAATATATCCAAATACATAAAGGAAAATAATTATTAATTTCCATGTATGTAATAACAACCTTTAATAATCCCTTTCTCTTCTTTGCTATAGAATTCTAAATTATATCCCAAACCAAATGTACCTTTACACATTCATTCTTCAATATGTATTAGAAATATTTTTAACAATAAAGATTAAACATGAAGATACAACCATTCAAAAACTTTGGGATACAGCAAAAGCAATC
Source organism: Canis lupus baileyi (assembly GCF_048164855.1). Classification (NCBI taxonomy): domain Eukaryota; kingdom Metazoa; phylum Chordata; class Mammalia; order Carnivora; family Canidae; genus Canis; species Canis lupus. The sequence goes on from NC_132876.1 coordinate 60,044,228, forward strand.
CTAAGGGGGAAATACATCACAATACAAGCATCCATTCAAAAACTGGAAAGAACTCAAATACAAAAGCTAACCTTACACATAAAGGAGCTAGAGAAAAAACAGCAAATAGATCCTACACCCAGCAGAAGAAGAGAGTTAATTAAGATTCGAGCAGAACTCAACGAAATCGAGACCAGAAGAACTGTGGAACAGATCAACAGAATCAGGAGTTGGTTCTTAGAAAGAATTAATAAGATAGATAAACCATTAGCCAGCCTTATTAAAAAGAAGAGAGAGAAGACTCAAATTAATAAAACCATGAATGAGAAAGGAGAGCTCACTACCAACACCAAGGAAATACAAACGATTTTTAAAAACATATTATGAACAACTATATGCCAATAAATTAGGCAATCTAGAAGAAATGGACGCATTCCTGGAAAGCCACCACTACCAAAACTGGACCAGGAAAAAATAGAAAACCTGAACAGGCCAATAACTAAGGAGGAGATTGAAGCAGTCATCCAAAACCTCCCAAGACACAAAAGTCCAGGGCCAGATGGCTTCCCCAGGGAATTCTATCAAACATTTAAAGAAAAAACCATACCTATTCTACTAAAGCTGTTTGGAAAGATAGAAAGAGATGGAGTACTTCCAAATTCGTTCTGTGAGGCCAGCATCACCTTAATTCCAAAACCAGACAAAGTCCCCACCAAAAAGGAGAATTACAGACCAATATCCCTGATGAACATGGATGCAAAAATTCTCAACAAGATACTAGCCAATAGGATCCAACACTACATTAAGATAATTATTCACCATGACCAAGTAGGATTTATCCCTGGGACACAAGGCTGGTTCAACACTCATAAAACAATCAGTGTGATTCATCATATCAGCAAGAGAAAAACCAAGAACCATATGATCTTCTCATTAGAAGCAGAGAAAGCATTTGACAAAATACAGCATCCATTCCTGATAAAAACTCTTCAGAGTTTAGGGATAGAGGGAACATTCCTCAACATCTTAAAAGCCATCCACAAAAAGCCCACAGCAAATATCATTCTCAATGGGGAAGCACTGGGAGCCTTTCCCCTAAGATCAGGAACAAGAGAAGGATGTCCTCTCTCACCACTGCTATTCAACATAGTACTGGAAGTCCTAGCCTCAGCAATCAGACAACAAAAAGACATTAAAGGCTTTCAAATTGGCACAGAAGAAGTCAAACTCTCCCTCTTCGCCAATGACATGATACTCTACATAGAAAACCCAAAAGCCTCCACCCCAAGATTGCTAGAACTCATACAGCAATTTGGTAGTGTGGCAGGATACAAAATCAATGCCCAGAAATTAATGGCATTTCTATACAGTAACAAGGAGACTGAAGAAAGAGAAATTAAGGAGTCAACCCCATTTACAATTGCACCCAAAAGCATAAGATACCTAGCAATAAACCTCACCAAAGAGGTAAAGGATCTATACCCTAAAAATCATAGAACACTTCTGAAAGAAATTGAGGAAGACACAAAGAGATGGAAAAATATTCCATGCTCATGGATTGGCAGATTAATATTGTGAAAAATGTCAATGTTACCCAGGGCAATTTACACGTTTAATGCAATCCCTATCAAAATACCATGGACTTTCTTCAGAGAGTTAGAACAAAATATTTTAATATTTCTGTGGAATCAGAAAAGACCCCGAATAGCCAGGGGAATATTAAAAAGAAAACCATAGCTGGAGGCATCACAATGCCAGATTTCAAGTTGTACTACAAAGCTGTGGTCATCAAGACAGTGTGGTACTGACACAAAAACAGACAGATAGATGAATGGAACAGAATAGAGAATCCAGAAGTGGACCCTGAACTTTATGGTCAACTAATATTTGATAAAGGAGGAAAGACTATCCATTGGAAGAAAGACAGTCTCTTCAATAAATGGTGCTGGGAAAATTGGACATCCACATGCAGAAGAATGAAACTAGACCACTCTCTTTCACCATACACAAAGATAAACTCAAAAGGGATGAAAGATTTAAGTGTGAGACAAGATTCCATCAAAATCCTAGAGAAGAACACAGGCAACACCTTTTTTTAACTCAGCCACAGTAACTTCTTGCAAGGTACATCCGCGAAGGCAAAATAAACAAAAGCAAAAATGAACTATTGGGACTTCATCAAGATAAGAAGCTTTTGCACAGCAAAGAATACAGTCAACAAAACTAAGACAACCTACAGAATGGGAGAACATATTTGCAAATGACGGATCAGATAAAGGGCTAGTTTCCAAGTTCTATAAAGAACTTATTAAACTCAACACCAAAGAAACAAACAATCCAATCATGAAATGGGCAAAAGACATGAAGAGAAATCTCACAGAGGAAGACATAGACATGGCCAACATGCACATGAGAAAATGCTCTGCATCACTTGCCATCAGGGAAATACAAATCAAACCCACAATGAGATACCACCTCACACCAGTGAGAATGGGGAAAATTAACAAGGCAGGAAACCACAAATGTTGGAGAGGAAGCGGAGAAAAGGGAACCCTCTTACACTATAGGTGGGAATGTGAACTGGTGCAGCCACTCTGGAAAACTGTGTGGAGGTTCCTCAAAGAGTTAAAAATAGACCTGCCCTCCGACCCAGCAATTGCACTGTTGGGGATTTACCCCAAAGATACAGATGCAATGAAACACTGGGACACCTGCACCCTGATGTTTATAGCAGCAATGTCCACAATAGCCAAACAGTAGAAGGAGCCTCGGTGTCCATCGAAAGATGAATGGACATCGAAAGAAGATGTGGTTTATGTATACAATGGAATATTACTCGGTTTCCATCGAAAGATGAATGGACATCGAAAGAAGATGTTGTTTATGTATACAATGGAATATTACTCAGCCACTAGAAACGACAAATACCCACCATTTGCTTCCCCGTGGATGGAACTGGAGGGTATTATGCTGAGTGAACTGAGTCAATCGGAGTAGGACAAACATTGTATGTTCTCATTATTTGGGGAATAAAAATAATAGTGAAAGGGAATATAAGGGAAGGGAGAAGAAATATGTGGGAAATATCAGAAAGGGAGACAGAACATAAAGACTCCTAACTCTGGGAAACGAACTAGGGGTGGTGGAAGGGGAGGAGGGCGGGGGGTGGGGGTGAATGGGTGTCGGGCACTAAGGGGGGCACTTGACAGGATGAGCACTGGGTGTTATTCTGTATGTTGGTAAGTTGAACACCAATAAAAAATAAATTTATTATAATAAAACAATAAAGATTAAACTCCCTTTCCAAAAATTAGCTGAAACTTTGAATCACTCAACATTATTTAAAGCAAATATCATATTAAATTAATTCAAATAAATTTTGTATTTCTCCACAGCATATAAAACTTTTGTTTACACTATGGTATAGTTAAGTGTGTAATAGCATTATATCAAAAAGTACATATTTTTATTCAAACTGCTTCTGGTAAATAATATTAGCCAACATCTGAGCTTTCCGTGAGTCATAATCTTTTTTATGGATGATGTTGCCTCTTCAATGTTGACAACTATGTACTGATCTGGGTGGTACATTGCTGAAGATTGGGGATGCTGTTATAATTTCTTCAATTAAGACAAAAACGTAGTTTCCCTCAATGGTTGTCACCAGGACAAAGGAACTGACAGTGCCCCTTCCTTCTCCACCCCCTTATGAGGAACACATAGCCACCTATAGTAATCAGTGCAGAGCTGGCTCACACCACCTAACTTGATTACTGCATCCCACACCACCATCCCCAGCCATACCTGCGTCAGTCCTGGCTGCAGAATCCCATGTCCAGAAGACTCATGCAAACCTTGCCAATACTGCATTGCCTGACCTCCCATAGAGGATGTATGCACCTTATTAAAATGCCCCCTTCCATGCATGCTGTGCAGACTGGCCTCCACCAAACTTAGTCTCTGTTGTGGGTGATCATCACCTGTGAAGGAGAACTGACACTCTCAGCTTGTGAAACCACAACTCTGTCTGCCCACTTGCAATTTGTGGAGCAGCCTGGCAAGCCCAAGTCTCTGGAGGAGACGTGTGTCCCCTGTGGAGGTAACCCAGCACTATCTAATTAGAAGTGCATGTCCCACTCACTACTTTCAAGAATAAGACACATCGCTGATATTCCTAACATAGAGAAACAGACACAGAGTTAGGCCAAATGAAGAGACAGAAGAATATGTCACAAATGAAAGAACAGGAAAAAACACAGCATGAGTCTTAAACAAAATAGGTAGAATTAACATACCTGATAGAGAATTTAAAATAATGATCATAAAGATATTCACTGGACTTGGGAAAAGAGTGGAGGACATCAGTGATACCCCAACAGAGATATAAAAAAGAACCAATCATGATAAAGAACACAATAAATGAAATTAATAATAAATTTTGTAGAATAAATAACCCGCTGGAAGAAGCAGAGGAAAGAATTGATGAAATAGGAGACAAAGTAATGGAAACTAATCACCCCGAACAAATGAGATTAAAAAAAAAGAATTATACTAAATGAGAATAGACTTAGGGGACACAGCAATTCCATCAAGTTTAATAGCATTCACATTATAGGCTTCCCAGAAAGAGAAGAGATAAAAATGGTCAGAACATTCATTTGAAAAAAAAATTAGCTGAAAATGTACCCAGTGTGAGGATGCAAACAGATAACTGAATCAAGAAGCACAGAGATCCCCAATGAAATCAACTAAAGGAGGTTGACACTAAGGCACAAAGTAATCAAAATAGCAAAAAGTAGTGATAAAGAAAAAAAATTAGACCAGCAACAGAAAAGATGACAGTTACATACAAAGAAAACCTTATAAAGCTATCAGTGAATTTTTCAGCAGAAACTTTACAAGTCAGAAAAAAGTGGCATAATATATTCACATTTCTGAAAGTGAGAAATGGAAAAAAATCTGCATTCAAGAATATTCTTTCCAGCAAGATTATTCATAATATGGCAGATAAACAGCTTCTCAGACAAATAAAAACCAAAGGAGTTCAACCCTACAGAAAATATTAAAGGGAACTCTTTGAGTGGGAAGAAAAGACCATAAGTGAGAGTATGAAAAGTAGGAAACACAAAAGCAGTAAAAATAGGTATTTCTTTTAAAAAACAAAATTATAGGATATACAAATTGAAGGGGTGCAAAATACGAGACCAAAACTTGGGGAGCAAAGGGGTAAAGATTGGGTTCAAACTTAAGCAATCATCAACTTAATATAGACTTATATATGCAGAAGATGTTATATACAAACCTAATGGTTATCACAGACCAAAAATCAGTAATAATTATACCAAAAATAAAGGAATTAAATATATCACTGAAGAAAACCAACAAACAATGAAAGAAAGATATGAAAGGATTAGAGAAAAACTATGAAAATAATGGCAAAACAAGAACCAAAATGGCAATAAATACACATCTATCAATAATTAATTTGAATGTAAATGGACTAAATGCTCCAATCAAAAGATAGAGCATGACAGAGTATATAAAAAAGTCCATATGCTGCCTATATAAGACTCATTTCAGACCTAAAACACCTGCAGATTGAAAGTCAGGGAATGGAGAAGCATTTATAATGCAAATAGATCTCAAAAGAAAGCCATCTTAGACATAATAGAATTTAAAACAAAGACTATACCAACATATAAAGAAGATTACTATGTCATAATAAAAGGGACAATGCAATAAGAGGATATAACAATTGTTAATATTGATGCACCCAACAAGGGAGAACCCAAATACATAAGGCAGTTAAAAACATTAAAAAAAAAACCTGATCAACAACTATATAATAATACTAGGGGACTTTAACACCCCATTTACATTGATGGACAGATGATCAAAACAGAAAAAACAACAAAGAAACAGTTGTTTTGAGGGGCACCTGGGTGGTTCAGTTGGTTAAGCATCTGCCTTCTGCTCAGGTCAGGATCCTGGGGTCCTAGGATTGAGCCCTTCATTGGACTCTCTGCTCAGCAGGGAGCCTGATTTTCCCTCTACCTCTGCCCCACTCCCCTGCTGGTGCTCTCTTGCCTGCACACTCACTCTCAATCTCTCAAATAAATGAACAAAATCCTAAAAAAAGGAAAGAAGAAAGAAAAAGAAGGAAAGAAAGAAAGAAAGAAAGAAAGAAAGAAAGAAAGAAAGAAAGAAAGAAAGAAGAAGAAAAGAGTGGCTTTGCATGATATAATGGATCAGATGGATTTAACAGATATATGCAAAACATTCCATTCTAAAACAGCAGAATAAAAAAAAAGCATAATACACATTCTTTCATGTGTCTATAGTACATTGTTCAGAATAGGTCACATATTAGGCTACAAGCGAGCTTAACAAATTCAACAAGGTCAAAGTCATACCATGCATCTTTTCTTTTTTTTTTTTTTAAGATTTTATTTATTTATTCATGATAGTCACACAGAGAGAGACAGAGAGGCAGAGACACAGGCAGAAGGAGAAGCAGGCTCCATGCACCGGGAGCCCGATGTGGGATTCGATCCCGGGTCTCCAGGATCACGCCCTGGGCCAAAGGCAGGCACCAAACCGCTGCGCCACCCAGGGATCCCCCATGCATCTTTTCTAAGAATAGTGGTATGAAATAAGAAAACAATTCCAAGAAAAAATCTGGAAAAATCACAAATACATGGAAGTTAACATGCTATGAAACAATGAATGGGCCAACCAAGAAATCAAAGACGAAATAACTAAAGAAATGGAAACAAGTGCAACTGAAACCACTATGTTCCAAAACATTTAGAATGCTGCAAAAGCAGTTTGAAGAGAGAAGTTTATAGCTATATAGTTATTTAAAGAAGAAACCAACAAATCTCAAATAAACTACTGAAACTTACACCTAAAGGGGCTAGAAAAAGAAAAACAAACAAAAACCAAAATTGGGGGACACCTGGTAGCTCAGTCAGATAAGCGTCTGCCTTCGGATCAGATAATGATCCCAGTGTCCTGGGATTGAATCCCACTTTGGACTTCCTGCTTAGTGGGGAGTCTGCTTCTCCCTCTCCCTCTGTGTGTGCTCTCTCTCAAATTAATTAATTAATCAATCTTATTTTAAAGCCAAAATCAGTAGTAGGAAGGAAATAATAAAGAACACAGCAGATAAATAATGCCAAACCTTAAAAAAAAAAAAGAATCAATAGAACAGATCAATGAATTCAGGAACTGGTTTGTTAAAAAGATCAACAAAATTGTTTAATCTCTAGCCAGAGTCAACAACAACAACAACAACAAAAAACAGAAAATACTCGAATAAACAAAATCACCAGCGAAAGAGGAGAAATAACAATTAATACCACAGAAATGTAAACAATTTTAGGAGAATATTATGAAAACATATATGCAAAAATTAGACTAGAAGAAATGAATAAATTCCTAGATTCATATAACTTACCAAAAATTGAAGTTGGAAGAAATAGGAAATTTAAACAGAACTTTACCAGCAAGAAGATTAAATTAGTAATCAAAAACCCCTAGCAAGCAAACTCCAGGACCAGATGGCTTCACAGAAGAATCCTACCAAACATTTAAAAGAGAGTTAATACTTATTTTTCTCAAGCTAATCCAAAAAATAAAAGAAGGAAAACTTCCAAGTTCATTCTATGAGGCCAGTATCACACCCTAATACCAAAACCAGATAGGCACCACAAAAAAAGAAAACTATAGGTCAATATTGCTGATGAATTTAGATGAAACCTCCTTTAAAAATACTAGCAAACTGAATCCAACAATACCTTTAAAAAATCATTTAACAAGATAAAGTAAGATTTATTTCCTAGGTTGCATGGGTGGCTCAATACTCACAAATCAATCAACATTATACATCACAAGAATAAGAGATAGAATAATAACCTTATTATCATTTCAATAGATACAGAATAAGTATTTCACAAAATACAACAATCATTTATGATTTTAAAAAATACAACAAAGTAGGTTTAGAGGGAACATACCTCAACACAATAAAGCACATATATAAAAAATCCACAGGTAACATCATACTTAATGGGGAAAAACTTGAAGCTTTCAGGTCAGGAACAAATGAAGGATGTCCTCTCTCACTTTTATTAAACACAGTACTGAAAGTCCTAGCTACAGCAACCAGACAACAAAAATAAATAAGAGGCATCCAACTTGTTAAAGAAGAAGTCGGGATCCCTGGGTGGCGCAGCAGTTTAGCACCTGCCTTTGGCCCAGGGTGCGATCCTGGAGACCCAGGATCGAATCCCACGTCAGGCTCCTGGAGCATGGAGCCTGCTTCTCCCTCTGCCTATGTCTCTGCCTCTCTCTCTCTGTGTGTGTGACTATCATAAATAAATAAAAAAAGAAGAAGTCAAACTTTCACTATTTACAGAAGACATGGTATAAAGAAAAGCCTAAAACACTAATCAAAAAACTACTAGAGGGATCCCTGGGTGGCGCAGCAGTTTAGCGCCTGCCTTTGGCCCAGGGCGCGATCCTGGAGACCCAGGATCGAATCCCACGTCAGGCTCCCGGTGCATGGAGCCTGCTTCTCCCTCTGCCTGTGTCTCAGCCTCTCTCTCTCTGTGTGACTATCATAAAAAAAAAAAAAAAAAAAAAAAAAAAAAAAAAAAAAAAAAAAAAAAAAAAAAAACTACTAGAATGGATAAATTAATTTAATAAAATTGCAGATTACAAAATAAATGTATAGCAATGTGTTGCATTTCTCTACACTAATATGAAGCATCAAAAAAGAGAAATTAAAAAAATCCCATTTATTATTGCACCAAAAATAATAAAATACCTAGGAAGAAACCTAACCAAAGAGTTGAAAGATCTGTACTCTGAGAACTATAAAACATTGATAAAAGAAATGGAAGAAAACACAAAGTCATGGAAAGACATCCCATTCTTATAGATTGGAAAAAAAAACAATATTGTTCAAATGTGTATACTACCCAAAACAATGTGCACATTTAATGCAATTCCTAAAAAAATATCAACAGAATTTTCCACAAAGCTCAAACAATTCTAATGAAACCACAATCTATCATGAATAGTCAAAGAAAAATTAAAAAGCAAAGCAAAGCTTGAGGTATCACCATTCCAGACTTCCATTTATATTACAAAGCTGTACCAATCAAACATTATGGTACTATCATAAAAATATACACATAGATTGATGGAACAGAATAGAAAACCCAGAAATAAACCCACAGCTCTCTGGTCAATTAATTTTCAACAAAGCAGGAAAAGTTATCCACTGAGAAAAAGACCGTCCCTTCAATAAATGGTGTTGGGAAAACTGGACAGCTACATTCAAAAGAATTAAACTGGATCACTTTATTATATTATGCCCCTAAATAAATTCAAAATGGATGAAAGACTTAAATGTGATACCTGAAACCATAGGAATCCTAGATGGGAGCATAGCCAGTAATGTCTCTGACATCAGTCATAGCAACAATTTTCTAGATGTCTCCTGAGGCAAGGGAAATAAAATAAAAAAATAAACTATTGGGATTTGTCAAAATAAAAAGTTTGTGCATAGCAAAATAATGGTCAACAAATGGGATGCTTGGCTGGCTCAGTGTGTGACTCTTCATCTTGTGGTTGTCAGTTCAAGCTCCATGTTGGTTGTAGAAATTACTTAAAATCTTAAAAAAAAGAGAAAGAAAAGTTCATCACACTAAAAGGCAACCTATGAAATCAGAGAAGGTATTTGTAAATGATATATCAGATAAAGTGTTAGCATCCAAAATACCTAAAGTTTTATGACTAAACACACCAAAAACAAATAATCAAATTAATAGTGAGAAGACATGAACAGACATTTCTCCAAATAAGACATATAGATAGCTAGCCAACAGACACATGAAAAGATGTTCAACATTGCTCAGTATCAGGGAAATGTAAATCATAACCACAATTAGATATGAACTCATAGCTGTCAGTATGGATGAAATACAAAACAGAAGAAACAAGTGTTGGTGAGGACGAGGAGAGAAAGGAGTCATCTTGCACTATTGGAGGGAATTCAAACTGGGCCAGCCACTGTGGAAGACAATATTGAGGTTCCTCAAAACATTGAAAATTGAACTACCTTGATCAAGTAATTGCACTACTATGTATTTAATCAAAAAAACAACAAAAAACCCACACTAATTTAAAAGGATACGTGAATCTCTATGTTCATAGCAGCATTATTTAAAATAGGCAAACTATGGAAGCAAAGTGTCCAGTGATAGATGAATGAATAAAGAAATGTGGACAAAGAAATGGAGTATTCAGCCATTAAAAAGAATGAAATCTTGCTATTTGCAACTCATTATCAAAGCTAGATCTTCTTGATGACTTGCTGCAGCTTCTACATAAGCACTTGCTGTTTCACCTTGCATTTTTAAGTGATGGATGGAGATGGCTTCTTTCTTTAGGCCTCATGAACCAAACTCTTCTAGCTTCAAAATTTTCTTTTACAGCTTCCTTACCTCTCTTAGCTTTCAAAGAATTGAAGAGAATTAGGACATTCCTCTGGATTAGGTTTTGGGTTAAGGGAATATTGTGGTTGGCTTAGTCTTCTATCCAAACAACTAAAACTTTCTCCATATTAACCATAAGCCTGCTTTGTTTTCTTTTTCTTTTTTTTAATAAATTTATTTTTTATTGGTGTTCAATTTACCAACATACAGAATAACACCCAATGCTCATCCCGTCAAGTGCCCCCCTCAGTGCCCGTCACCCATTCACCCCCACCCCCCGCCCTCCCCCCCTTCCACTACCCCTAGTTCGTTTCCTAGAGTTAGGAGTCTTTATGTTCTGTCTCCCTTTCTGATATTTCCCACACATTTCTTCTCCCTTCCCTTCTATTCCCTTTCGCTATTATTTATATTCCCCAAATGAATGAGAACATATAATGCTTGTCCTTCTCCGATTGACTTACTTGACTCAGCATAAAACCCTCCAGTTTGTTTCCTTTTAGTTTGTGTGTTCACTGAAGTAGCACTTTTAATTTCCTTTGTATTGACAACTTGGCTAACTGATGTGATAGGCCTACCTTTTGACTTATCTTGGCTTTCCACATGCCTTTCTTACAAAGCTTAATTATTTTAAACTTTTGATTTAAAGTGAGATATATGAAACTCTTTTATAGCTTGAACACTCACAGGGCTTTGTAGAGTTATTAATTGACACAATTTCAATATGTTGTGTCTCATGGAATAGGGGAGCCCAAGAAAAAGGAGAGATGTGGGGGAATGGCTTGGTGGGTGGAGCAATCAAAACACATACAACACTCACCAATTAAGTTTGAGATTTTATGTGGGCATGTTTTGTGGCACCCCAAAACAATTTCAATAATAACATCAAAGATCAGTACTCACAGTTCACCATAAGAACTATAATAATGAATAAGAAGTTTCATATATTGCAAGAATTACCAAAATGTGGCAGAGACACAAAGTGAGCCAATGTTGGAAAAATGGTTGCCATAGATTTGCATGACACGGAGTTGCCACAAACCTTCAATTTGTAAATAGTACAATATCTTTGAAGTATAATACAGTCAGGTACAATAAATTGAATTATGTCTGTAAGCTGTAAAAAAAGGTCTAAAGGAAATTGATATTGAGATATACAGATTGTAGCTCTGTAGACCAGAAATGCAAATACTGCCACAGAATTATGTTTCATGCAATTAAGTCAGAAAGAGACAAATCTTCACCACAAGAAACTAAAGCAGTTTAATGGAAATAGAAAACAAAATTCTCAGGAAATGAAGAAACTTTATTTGCCATTACAATTGTATTTTTTAACAAATTGTGATGAAATTATGTGCTTGAAACTAACTGAAGGCTGCTATTGGATATACCTTACATTTTAAAGACTTCAGTTCTTAAAATTACTTGAAACCCACACAGCAATTTGAGCTAAACTCTACTAAAAAGTATTATGTGGACTTATTCTTCTAAAAACCTAATTCTTTAATCTTCCCTATTGTGTAAACATTAAAGCTGAATGCACTGTTATTGGCTGACACAATATTTAAAACAAGCCTTCATATAATAATAGAGTAAAAGTGAAAAGCCCAAATGAAGATATCATATACCAATGAATATGCCTTCTATTCAAATGAGTATTGGAAAATTGAAAAATATTTTACCAATATTAACTCACTGAAAATATTATTAACTTCAGAAGGGATTGAATGAAAAATGGGAAGAGATGCAGATTAAAGCCCTGGAACACATTCTCAAGTTTTATCATTAACCAGGGGTATGATATAAAAAGAATAATGTGCAATAAATGACCTCCACGGTAAAGGCACTATATACAACATTGTTTTTCCTGCTATATATGTGTTTTTTTTTTCTATGAGAATCTCATGGACTTATTGAAATAGCAAAGCTTCCAGGTGAATTACCAAGTGGTTTTCTGTGATAACCATTTCCTAATTAATAGTGAAATACACAAATGCAAATATGCATACAAGTTGAAGTTATCAATGTCTGAGAACAGCATAAAAACCCATTCTTTATTTCAGCATCTATTTTCAGAATTTCTGCAATTTTACTCAAATAAGCTTGCAGTAAAATATGTCCTCTCTTTTCTGTCATCTAAACTCCTGTGGGGTTGGACATCCTTCTGACTTCTACCAGTGAGGTGATAATGGAGAAGGGAAGAAACAGAAAAAAAATAATGAATTTTTGAATAGGCCTAATTGAAAAACAAAGATATCAACATGTAATTCTTCCTTGTAAAATTTATTGAATGAGTAGAGATAGAGTTAAGAGATTTTTCTTTTTAAAATCAATGAGAAGACATTTTACCTATTGGTTGGGCTTATTTTTAGGTAACTTATGGTTTCTGGTGCAATTATAAATGGGACCGATTCCTTTATTTTTCTTTTTGCTGCTTCATTATTGGTGTATAGAAATAATACATATTTCTGTACATTGATTTTGTATCTTGTGACTTTGCTGAATTTGTGTATCAGTTCTAGCAATTTTTAGGTAGAGTCTTTCAGGTTTGCTACATAGAGTATCATGTTGTCTGCAGATAGTGAAAATATGATTTCTTCCTTGCTGATTTGGATGCCTTTTATTTTTGTTGTTGTCTGATTGCTGAGGTTATGACTTCCAGTACTATGTTAAATAGCAATTTTGAGAGTGGATATCAGTATCTTGTTCCTGACTGTACAGGAAAACCTCTTGGTTTTTCACCATTGAGAAGGATATTAGCTGTGGGTTTTTTCTGTTTGGCCTTTATGATATTGAGGTATTTTCCTTCTATCTTTACTTTATTGAGGGTTTTTATCAAGAGTGGATGCTGTATTCTGTGAAGTACTTTTTCTGCATCTATTAAAATGATCATGTGGTTCTTATCCTTTTTTTATTAATGTGGTGTATCACACCGATTGATTTGTGAATATTGAGCTGGCCTTACAGTCCAGGAATAAATCCCACTTGATCTTGATGAAGAATTCTTTAAATGTTTTATTGCATTCAATTTACTAGCATCTTGTTTAGAATGTTTTCATTCATGTTGATCAGGGATATTGTCCTGTAATTCTACTCTTTAGTGGGGTCTTTGTCTGCTGTTGGAATCAAGATGAAGTTTTCCTTCCATTTCTAGTTTTTGAAACAGTATGAGAAGAATAGGGATTAACTCTTCTTTAAATGTTTAGTAGAATTCCCCTGGGAAGCCACCTGGCTCTGGACTTTTGTTTGTTGGGAGATTTTTTTTAATTAATTTATTTATTTGAGAGAGAGCAAGAGAGAGCATAACCAAAACAGAAGGAGAGGGAGAAGCAGACTCTCCACTGAGCAGGGAGCCCAATGTGGGGCTCAATCCAAGGACTCTGGAATCATGACCCAAGCTGAAGGCAGATTCATAACTGACTGAGCCACCCAGGTGCACCTGTTGGGAAATTTTTGAGTACTGATTCAATTTCTTTGCTGATTGTGGGTGATGATTAAAGAAGGTTGTGGGTGATGGTTCATCATGTGTGGTGATGAGTACTATTATATGTAAATAATGAATAACTAAATTCTACTCCTGAAACCACTATTTCACAGTATGTTAACTAAAAATAATCTAAAGTACAAACTTGAAATAAAAATTTAAAAATAAAATAAAATCAATGAGCACTTTTTACTTCAACTGGGATCTATTGACTTTTAAATTCAATAAGTTTGAATGATTATCATGAAAAAAAAACCATTCCGTACTGTTCAATACTTTTAGTTTTGGTATCTAAGCAGAACTCTGTTGACATATATGTTCCACATGTGCAGATTTTATTGAGTTTCAAACCGGAAACTAATGCAAAAAGGAAGAAATGTCTTCTCCACTAGTAGTTTCTAGATTAAAGTTCAATATCTGGACATATTAACTACAGTCAGTGATTTATTTAAATAAGTAAATTTCTTAAATGTACACAAGTGAATTTTCAGAATGGAACCTTTATGAGATTTATGTTCCTACTTACCTCTCCATTCCATTTAAAAATTCTCTTCTGAGGGAGATGGGGCAAGATGGTGGAAGAGTAGGGTCCCCAAGTCACCTGTTCCTACCAACTTACCTAGATAACTTTCAAATCATCCTACAAAACTATGAATTCGGTCTGAGATTTAAAAAGAGAACAGCTGGAATGCTACAGTGAGAAGAGTTTGTGCTTCTATCAAGGTAGGAAGATGGAAAAAAATAAAGAAATAAAAAAGCATCCAAGGGGGAGGGGCCCCATGAGGAACCAGGCTAAGGCCAGGTGGTGAGTGCCCCCAGGACAGGAAAGCCCAGGCCCAGAGAAGCAGGAGCTTTACCAATCTTGTGGACCAAAAGGCACTCACTCATAGGGAGCTCAGGCAGGATCCCAGGAGGGGCAGGGATGCCCTCAGGCCTCCCAGGGGCACTAACAGAGGAACTGCGCCCCGGGGGAGAGGGCGCCACACACCGCAGGCCTAGCTCCCTAAAGGGCTGGAGCATGCACTTGGCATGGCCCCAGGAGCAGCTCGGGCGGCGGCTCTGGGGGCGGCGCCACAGGGAGGGGGCAGCGCAGCCCCAAGAGCGCGATTCCAGTGGTGCAGGCCCCAGAAACAAGGGCGCTGGGGTCACAGCCCAAGATCCGGCGCTCCCCCCTGGGACAGGCAGAGGCCGGGAGGACATAGGACAGCAAGAAAGCCCCTCTCCTGGGCAGCCCTGAGCTGTGCAGATCGGCACGGCCCACACCCAGAGCATCCAGGCCCCTGTGGACTGGGAGCTATGGTAGTTACTACAAGAGCTGACTCCCGAGTTGAAGAGTGGACCGCCGCCACTGTTGTTGTTCCTCCTGGTGTCACCATGTACATGGGACTGAACAGGGTCCTCAAAGGATAAACAGCTCCCACTGAACCGTGCACCTGGCAGGGGGCTGGGCAACTCCCCCAGGTGCACACATTTGAGAATCAGCACAGCAGGCCCCTCCTCCAGAGGACCAGCTAGAAGGACAGGGGAAAAGCAAGTTCTTGATCAAGCAGCACTGTAAAGTTCCAGGGGAAGCCGAGGGATTTACAGTGTACAGAATCAGAGGGATACACCCCTTGTTGTTTGTTTTCTGTTCTCCCCCCAAACCTTTTTCTTTTTTTCCTCTCTTTTTGTCCTTTTTCCAGTACAACTTGTTTTTGGCCACTCTGCACTGAGCAAAATGACTAGAAGGAAAAACTCACCACAAAAGAAAGAATCAGAAACAGTCCTCTCTTCCACAGAGTTACAAAATTTGGATTACAATTCAATTTCAGAAAGCCAATTCAGAAGCACGATTATAAAGCTACTGGTGGCTCTAGAAAAAAGCATAAAGGATTCAAGAGACTTCATGACTGCAGATTTAGATCTAAATCAGGCCAAAATTAAAAATCTATTAAATGAGATGCAATTGAAATTGGAGGTCCTAATGAGGAGGGTTAATGAGGTAGAAGAACGAGCGAGTGACAAAGAAGACAAGTTGATGTCAAGGAAGGAAGCTGAGGAAAAAAGAGAAAAACAATTAAAAGATTATCACGATAGGTTAACAGAAATACATGACAGCCTCAGAAGGAAAAATCTACATTTAATTTGGGTTCCCGAGGGTGCCGAAAGGGACAGAGGTCCAGAAAGTGTATTTGAACAAATCATAGCTGAGAATTTCCCTAACCTGGGAAGGGAAGCAAGCATTCAGATCCAGGAGATAGAGAGATCCCCCCCTAAAATCAATAAAAACCGCTCAACACAACGACATTTAATAGTGAAACTTGCAAATTCCAAAGATAAGAGAAGATCCTTAAAGGAGCAAGAGATAAGAAATCCATAACCTTTATGGGGAGAAGCATTAGAACAACAGCAGACCTCTCCACAGACACCTGGCAGGCCAGAAAGGGCTGGCAAGATATATTCAGAGTCCTAAATGAGAAGAACCTGCAGCCAAGAATACTTAATCCAGGAAGGCTCTCATTCAGAACAGAAGGAGAGATAAAGAACTTCCAAGATAGGCAGAAATGGAAAGCATATGTGACCACCAAACTGGCTCTGCAAGAAATATTAAGGGGGGCCCTGTAAAAGAAAGAGAACGTCTAAGGAAACAATCCACAAAAACAGGGACTGAATAGGTATCATGATGACATTAAATTCATATCTTTCAATAGTAACTCTGAACGTGAATGGGCTTAATGACCCCATCAAAAGGCACAGGGTTTCAGACTGGATAAAAAAGCAAGACCCATCTATTTGCTGTCTATAAGAAACTCATTTTAGACAGAAGGACACCTACTGCCTGAAAATAAAAGGTTGGAGAACCATTTACCATTCAAATGGTCCTCAAAAGAAAGCAGGGGTAGCCATCCTTATATCAGATTAATTAAAGTTTAACCCAAGGCCTGTAGTAAAAGATGAAGAGGGACACTCTATCATACTTAAAGGATCTATACAACAAAAGGACCTCACAATCATGAATATTTATGCCCCGAATGTGGGAGCTGCAAGTATATAAATCACTTAATAAGCAAAGTTCAGACATACTTAGATAATAAGACACTTATGCTTGGTGACTTGAATATAGCGCTTTCTACAATCAACTGGTCTTCTAAGCACAACATTTCCAAAAAAACAAGAGCTTTAAATGATACACTGAACCAGATGGATTTCACAGATATTTACAGAACTTTACATCCAAAGGCAACTCAATACACATTCTTCTCAAGTGCACATGGAAGTTTCTCCAGAATAGTCCACATACTGGGTCACAAATCAGGTCTTAACCAATACCAAAAGATTAGGATTGTCCCCTGCACATATTCAGACTATAATGTTTGGAAACTTGAACTCAATCACAAGAAGAAATTTGGAAGAAACTCAAACACATGGAGGTTAAAGGCCATCCTGCTAAAAGATGAAAGCATCAACCAGGAGATTAGAGAGGAATTAAAACAAGTCATTGATACCAATGAAATGAAAAATACAACCATTCAAAATCTTTGGGACACAGCAAAACCAGTCCTGAGAGGGAAATATATCGCAATACAAGCATCCCTCAAAAAATTGGAAAAAAACTGAAATACACAAGCTAATCTTGCACCTAAAGGAACTGGAGAAAGAACAGCAAATAAAACGTGCACCTGGCAGAAGAAGAGAGTTTATAAAGATTCAAACAGATCTCAATGAAACAGAGACCAGAAAACTGTAGAACACATCAAAAAAACCTGGAGATGGTTATTTGAAGTAATTAATAAGATAGATAAGCCATTAGAAGCCTTATTAAAAACAAAAGAGAAAAGACTCAAATTAATAAAATCAGGTATGAAAAAGGAGAGATCACAACCAATACCAAGGAAATACAAACAATTTTAAAAAATATTATGAGCAGCTATACGCCAATAAATTAGGTAACCTTGAAGAAATAGACACATTTCTGGAAAACCACAAACTACCAAAACGGGAACAGGAAGAAATAAAAATCCTGAGCAGGCCAATCACCAGGAGGGAAATTGAAGCAGTCATCAAAAACCTCCTAGGGCACAAAAGTCCAGAGCCAGATAGCTTCCCGGGGGAATTCTCTCAAATGTTTAAAGAAGAAACAATACCTATTCTACTAAAGCTGTTCCAAAAGGTAGAAAGGGATGGAATACTTCCAAACTCATTCTATGAGGCCAGCATCACCTTAGTTCCAAAACCAGACAAAGATTTCACCAAATAGGAGAATTATAGACCCATATTCCGGATGAACATGACCAAGTGGGATTTAACCCCAGGATGCAAGGCTGCTTCAACACTCATAAAACAATCAACATGATAGATCATACAAACAAGACAATAATCAAGAACCCTATGATCCTCTCAATAGATGCAGAGTAAGCATTTGACAAAATACAGCATCCATTCCTGACCAAAAATCTTCAGTGTCTGGATAGAGGGAACATTGCTCAGCATCTTAAAACCCATCTACAAGAAGCCCACAGCAAATATCATTCTCAATGGGGAAACACTGGGATCCTTTACCCGAAGATCAGGAACACAACAGGGTTGTCCTCTCTCACCACTGCTAATCAACATAGTACTAGAAATCCTAGCCTCAGAAATCAGGCAACAAAAAGAAATAAAGGCATGCAAACTGGCAAAGAAGAAGTCAAACTTTCCCTCTTTCCAGATGACATGATACTGTACCTAGAAAACCCAAAAGCCTCCACCCCAAGATTGCTAGAACTCATACAGCAATTTAGCAGTGTGGAAGGATAAAAATCAATGCCCAAAATCAGTGGTATTTCTAAACACTAACAATGAGACTGAAGAAAGAGATATTAAGCAGTCAACCCCATTTACAACTGCACCCAAAAGCGTAAGATACCTAGCAATAAACCTAACCAAAGAGGTAAAGGATCTATACCCTACAACTGGAGAACACTCCTGAAAGAAATTGAGGAAGACACAAAGAGATGGAAAAATATTCAATTCTCGTGGATTGGGAGAATTAATATTGTGAAAATGTCCATGCTACCCAGGGCAATTTACACATTTAATGCAATCCCTATCAAAATAACATGGACTCTTTTCAGAGAGTTGGAACAACTCATCTTAAGATTTGTGTGGAATCAGAAAAGACCCTTAATAGCCAGGCGGATATTAAACAAGAAAACCAGAGCCAGGGACATCACAAGGCCAGATTTCAGCTTGTACTACAATGCTGTGGTCATCAAGACAGTGTGGTACTGGCACAAAAACAGACACAGAGATCAATGTAACAGAATATAGATCCCAGAAATGGGCCCTCAAATCCATGGTCAACTAATTTTTGACAAAGCAGGAAAGAACATCCACTGGATAAAGTATAGTCTCTTCAATAAATGGTGCTGGGAAAATTGGACAGCCACATGCAGAAGAATGAAACTAGACCATTCTCTTACACCATACACAAAGATAAACTCAAAATTGATGAAAGATCTAAACATGAGACAAGAATCCATCAAAATCCTGGAGGAGAACACAGGCAACACCCTTTTTGAACTTGGCCACAGCAACTTCTTCCAAGATACATCCATGAAGGCAATAGAAACAAAAGCAAAAATGATCTATTGGGACTTCATCAAGATAAGAAGCTTTTTCACAGCAAAAGATACAGTCAACAAAACTAAAAGACAACCTACAGAATGGGAGAACATATTTGCCAATGACCTATCAGATAAAGGGCTAGTTTCCAAGATCTATAAAGAACTTATTAAACTCAACACCAAAGAATACTCTTCAATCATGAAATGGGCAAAAGATATGAAGACAAATCTCCCAGAGGAAGACAAAGACATGACCAACAAGCATATGAGAGAATGCTCTGCATCACTCGCCATCAGGGAAATACAAATCAAAACCACAATGAGATACCACCTCACACCAGTGAGAATGGGGAAAATTAACAAGGCAGGAAACCACAAATGTTGAAGAGTATGCGGAGAAAAGGGAACTCTCTTACACTGTTGGTGGGAATGTGAACCGGTACAGCCACTCTGGAAAACTGTGTGGAGGTTCCTCAAAGTGTTAAAAATAGATGTGCCCTATGACCCAGCAATTGCACTTTTGGGGATTAGATTTACCCCAAAGATACAGATGCAGTGAAAGCCGGGACACTTGCACCCTGATATTTATAGCATCAATGTCCACAATAGTCAAACTGTGGAAGGAGCCTCGGTGCCCATCAAAAGATGAATGGATAAAGAAGATATAGCCTATGTATACAATGGAACATTACTCAACCATTAGAAACGATAAAAAACCACCATTTGCTTCGATGTGGATGGACCTGGAGGGTATTATCCTGAGTGAATTAAGTCAATAGGAAAAGGACAAACATTATATGGTCTCATTCATTTGGGGAATATAAAAATTAGTGAAAGGGAATAAAGGGAAAGGAGAGAAAATGAGTAAAAATACCAGTGAGGGCGACAAACATGAGACACCTAACTCTGGGAAATGAACAAGGGGTAGTGGAAGGGGAGGTGTGCGGGGGTTTAGGGTGAGTGGGTGATGGGCAGTGAGGTGGCATTTGTCCGGATGAGCACTGGGTTTTAGGTTATATGTTGGCAAATTGAACTCCAATAAAAAATTTAAAAAATAAAATAAAAGCTTTATCTTCATTATATCAAAGTTTTAAAATATATATCATTGTATATTACATATATTTTTGGCGAAAAATATATAAGGAGTCTCATAATTTTGAGTTTTTTAGGAAAAGATATTGTGATTTAAACTTCATCATATTTTACATAATTATTTAATAATTGAGTTAACTAGTTGATGTGTTTATGTTATCTATCAATATTGTCATTTTATTTTCATATTTTGCAACTGATACATTTTTTTCAGCTTCTGAGCATGTTTATAAGTTCTTCAAAGGCTTGAAGCCCCTGACCTGCACATGAAATTGTGAGCCCAGTGGTGCCTGGTTGGCTTAGTTGGTTGAGCATCTGCTTTCAGTTCAGATCATAATCTTGGGGTTCAGGCATCAAGACCTACATTGGGCACCCTGCTCAGGAGGGAACGTGCCTCTCCTCTCCCTCCCACTCATGCTCTCACTCTCGCTCTCTGTCGAACAAAAAGATAAAATCTTTTTAAAAAATGTAAGCCCATCAAATAGAACAACTAGTCTTAGAGAATAGATTTGCCTGTTCCAAGATTTATATATATTTGATGGCAGTTATCTTTATTAGTATGCGGAGTGCATAAATAACCTATATTTGAGTTAGAGAAAAAATCTAATTTTGCTAGATTTCAAAGGGTTCTATTTTAAAATTAATTAATTAATCAATTAATCAATCAAGGTGATGCTGGCCTCATAGAATGAGTTTGGAAGTATTCCATCTCTTTCTATCTTTCTGAACAGCTTTAGTAGAAAAGGT
Source organism: Canis lupus baileyi (assembly GCF_048164855.1). Classification (NCBI taxonomy): domain Eukaryota; kingdom Metazoa; phylum Chordata; class Mammalia; order Carnivora; family Canidae; genus Canis; species Canis lupus. Next base: position 60,065,617 of record NC_132876.1, read on the forward strand.
ATGGTTTCCTCTTTAAACGTTTGATAGAATTCCCCCGAGAAGCCATCTGGACCTGGACTTTTGTGTCTTGGGAGGTTGATGACTGCTTCCATTTCCAAACTGGTTATCAGTCTGTTTAGGTTTTATATTTCTTCCTGTCCCAGTTTTGGTAGTTTGTGTTTTTCCAGAAATGCGTTCATGTCTTCTAGATTGCCATATTTATTGGTGTATAGCTGCTCATAATAAGCTTTTAAAATCGTTTGTATTTCCTTGATATTGGTGGTGATATCTCCTTCTCATTCATGATATTTAGTAATTTGATTCTTTTCTCTCTTCTTTTTAATAAGGCTGGCTAATGGTTTATCTATCTTATTAATTAATTCAAAGAACCAACTCCTGCTTTTGTTGATCTGTTCCACAATTCTTCTGGTCTCTATTTCATTGAGTTCTGCTCGAATCTCTATTAATTCTATTCTTCTGCTGGGTGTAGGATCTATTTGCTGTTTTTTTCTCCAGCTCCTTTAGGTGCAAGTTTAGCTTCTGTATTTGAGTTCTTTCCAGTTTTTGATGGATGCTTGTATTGTGATGTATTTCCCCCTCAGGACTGCTTTTGCTGGATCCCAAAGATTTTGAATGGTTGTACCTTCATTCTCATTAGTTTCCATGAATCTTTTCAATTCTTCTCTAATTTCCTTGTTGACCCTTTCATCTTTTAGCATGACGGTCCTTTACCTCCACGTGTTTGAAATCCTTCCAAACTTATTCTTGTGATTTAGTTCTAGTTTCAAAGCATTATGGTCTGAAAATATGCAGAGGATGTTCCCAATCTTTTGGTATGGGTTAAGACCTGATTTATGACCCAGTATGTGGTCTATTCTGGAGAAAGTTCCATGTGCCCTTGAGAAGGATGTGTATTCAGTTGTGTTTGGATGTAAACTTCTGTATATATCTATGAAGTCCATCTGGTCCAGTGTTTCAATTAGGGCCCTTGTTTCTTTGGAGATGTTGTGCTTAGAAGATCTGTCAATTATAGAAAGCACTGTGTTCATGTCTCCAAGTATAAGTGTATTATTATTATTGAAGTATGTCTTAACATTGGTTATTAATTGATTGATACACTTGCAGCTCTCACATTTGGGACATAAATATTCATGATTGATAGGTCCTTTTGTTGTATAGATCCCTTAAGAGTGATATAGTGTCCCTCTTCATCTCTTACTACTGTCTGTGGGATAAACTTTAATTTATCCTATATAAGGATGGCTGCCCCTGCTTTCTTTTGAGGAGCATTAGAATGGTAAACGGTTTTCCAACCTTTTATTTTTAGGCTGTATGTGTCCTTAGATCTAAAATGGGTCTCTTGTAGACAGCAAATAGATGGGTCGTGCTTTTTATCCAGTCTGAAACCCTGTGCCTATTGATGGGGTCATTAAGCCCATTCACATTCAGAGTTACTATTGAAATATATAAATTTAATGTCATCATGATATCTATTCAGTCCCTGTTTTTGTGGATTGTTCCATTGGACTTCTTCTTAAAGAGGAATTTTAAGAGTCCCCCTTAAAATTTCTTGCAGAGCTGGTTTGGTGGTCAGATATTCTTTCCGTTTCTGCCTATCTTGGAAGCTCTTTATCTCTCCTTTTATTCTGAATGATAGCTTTCCTGGATAGAGTATTCTTGGCTGCATGTTCTTCTCATTTAGGACCCTGAATATATCCTGCCAGCACTTTCTGGCCTGCCAGGTTTCTGTGGAGAGGTCTGCTGTTAACCTAGTACTTCTCCCCATAAAATTTAGGGATAACTTGTCATTTGTTGCTTTTAGGATCTTCTCTTTATCTTTGGAATTTGCAAGTTTCAGTATTAAATGTTGGGGTGTTGAGCGGTGTTTATTGATTTTAGGGGGGATCTCTCTATCTCCTGGATCTGAATGCCTGTTTTCCTTACTAAGTTAAGGAGGTTCTCAGCTATGTTTTGTTCAAATACACTTTCTGGTCCTCTGTCTCTTTTGGCACCCTCTGGAGCCCCAATTAAATGTAGATTTTTTTCCTTCTGAGGCTGTCATTTATTTCCCTTTTCCTATCCTCATGATCTTTTCATTGTTTTTCTCTTTTATCCTCAGCTTCTTTCCTTGACATCAACTTGTCTTCTATATCACTTACTCCTTCTACATCAACCCTCTTCGTTAGGACCTCCACAGTTTTGATTGCATCTCATTTAATTGATTTTTAATTTCGGCCTGATTAGATCTAAATCTGCAGTCATGAAGTTTCTTGAATCCTTTATGCTTTTTTCTAGAGCCACCAGTAGCTTTATAATTGTGCTTCTGAATTGGCTTTCTGACACTGAATTGTAATCCAATGTCAGAAAGAAATGTAATCCAAATTTTGTAACTCTGTGGGAGAGAGGACTGTTTCTGATTCTTTCTTTTGAGGTGAATTTTTCCTTCTAGTCATTTTCCTTAGTGCAGAGTGGCTAAAATCAATTTGTCCTGGAAATAGGAGATAAAGAGAGAAAAAAAGAGGGGATCAAACAGAAAACAAAAACAAAGGGGAGTATCCTCTGATTCTTTATACTGTAAATCCCTCGAATTCCCCTGAAACTTTCCAGTGCTGCTTGGTCAATAATTTGCTTTTCCTCCTCCTTCCAGCTGGTCTTCTTCTGGTGGGCCCTGTGGTGCTGATTCTCAGGTATGTGCACCTGTGGGAGTTACCCAGCCCCTTGCTAGGTGCCGGCTCAGTGGGAGCTGTTTATCTTGTGAGGCCTCTGCTGAGTCCCAGGTATAAGGTGACACCAGGAGGAGGAAGAACGGTAGCGGCAGCTAGCTCTCCAGCTCTGGATTCAGGTCCCGCAGTAACTACTGGAGTTCCCTGTCCACAGGGGCCTGGATGCTCCAGAGGTGGCGGGCGATGATCTGCCCAGCTTGCGGCTACACGGTGGCAGGAGCATCCTTGCTTGCCCTGTGTCCTCCCGGCCTCCGCCTCTCCTGGGGCAACGCCGGATCTTGGGCTTTGTCCCCTGGCGCCCTTGTCTCTGGGGCCTGCAACGCTGGAATCACACTCTTGGGGCTGTGCACCCCCCTCTGTAGAGAGCTGCCGCCTGAGCCGCCGCCAGAGCTGCTCCTGGGCCCGCCAGGTGAGCACTCCAGCTCTTTAGGGAGCTTGGTCTGTGGTGTGTGGCGTGCTCTCCCCCGGAGTGCACTTCCTCTATTAGTGCCCCTGGGAGCCTGAGGGCATCCCCGCCTCTCCTGGGATCCTGCCCGAGATCCCTGCAAGCGCCTTTCCATCCGGGAAGATTGGTAAAGCTCCTGCTTCTCCAGGATTGGGCTTTCCTGTCCTGGCAGCTCTTGCCACCCCCCCCGCCCTTAGCCTGGCCCCTTGCAGGGGGCCCCTCCTCCTTGGATGCTTTTTTATTTCTTAATTTTTTCCGTCTTCCTACCTTGATAGAATCGTGAACTCTTCTCACTGTAGCATTCCAGCTGTTCTTTCTTTAAATCTCAGGCTAATTTGTAGGTTTTCAGGATGATTTGAAAGTGATATAGGTAAGTTGGTGGGGACAGGTGACTTGGGGACCCTACTCTTCCACCATCTTGCCCCACCTCCAAGATAAAGCTTTTAAATCTAAGAGTATCTAAGGCCTAAAATGATCTCAAAAGAGTTCTGGTCTAAGGCCTAAAATGATCTCAAAAGAGTTCTGGTCCAAGACATACTCTCAAGTTCTCTTGAAAGAGATAACTTTTTGCATGTATGAGGACCCTAATAGTCACATATACAAAGACCCTAAATTGAAAAATATTTTTATAAGGGAGTAGAAAATAGTTGTGGGAGCAGAGTAACCATGAATAACAGGCTCTGGATCCTGAATTTGGTAAGGGGTTGGTGGTTGTGGTGATGCTGAATGCTACCTAAGGTGCACATGAAGAGAAGAGAAAATAAGAAATTAGTGCTGTGGTAGAATTTCAATGTTGGCTAATGTAATCTCTGGTTTCTTTAAGATCTTTGGGTATGTGCATGTGTGTGTGTGTTTTAACTCTATTCTAAAATATTTTGAACATATAGGAAGGTTAAAAGAATCATAAAATGAACTCTGTGTACCCACTACTAAGATTTAATAACCCTTAATATTTTGCCATGTTTGATTCATGGACTTTTTTATTGGAGTTCAATTTGCTAACATATAGTATAACACCCAGTGCCCATCCCTCCAAGTGCCCCCCTCAGTGCTCATCATGCAGTCACCCCAACCCCCGCCCACCTCCCGTTCTACTATCCCTTGTTCTTTTCCCAGAGTTAGGTGTCTCTCATGTTTTGTCACCCTCACTGATATTTTCATTCATTTTCTCTCCTTTCCCCATATTCCCTTTCACTAATTTTTTTAAATTTATTTTTCCTTTCACTAATTTTTATATTCCCCAAATGCATGAGACCATATAATGTTTGTCCTTTTCTGATTGACTTATTTCATGGACTTTTTTTTAATACTTTAAAAGTATTTTTTATTTGGGGGGAGGGGCAGAGGGAGAAGGAGAGGAGAGAATCTCTCAAGCAGACTCCCCACTGGGCACAGAGCCTGATGTAAGGCTAAATCTCAGGACCCTGAGATCATGACCTGAGCCAAAAATCAAGAGTTGGATGCTTAATTGACTAAACCATCCACTTGTCCCATAACTATTCTAAAGAAAATTTTAAACATCATGATATCTTACCTATATTCATCTCTGAAAATGAATACATCTTTCTATACCACCAAACTGTCATTATCACACTTAATGAACAATAAATTTCTTGATATAATTTTAGTCTATATGAAAATCTTGATATTGCTATAAAATGTTGTTTATAGCTTATGGAAATCAGGATGCAATCAAATATCATGCATAATTTTTCTAACATAACAGATTTCTCTTTCTCTCTCTTTTTTTTTCTTTTCAAACTTGAGTTATTAAAGAGATGGAGACCATGGTTATACAGAATGTTTGATCTTCTGGTTTAGATACTTTCTTTCTTGTGGCATTTAATGCATTCCTCATATCACTGTTTTTTCTGAAACTGAAAATTAGGTCTAAAGCCTGGATTAGATTCTGGAAAAGAATATTGCATAGTTGTTCCTGCATACTCATCACATTTTATGAAGAGACATATATTGTGTGATTGTTCCACTATTAGTGATGGTGATTGTTGTTTAGGGTGGTAACAACTCATTCTCTCCACTGTAAAGTTTTATTTTTTCTCTTGGAACTAGCAAGTAATATGATATTTTGACCATGTAACTTTTAAAAGATGAAAGGAGGATTAAGGAGAAGAGGTATATTTTAAAAATCCATTCATCTTTCGATGGACACTGAGGCTCCCATCGAAAGATGAATGGATAAAGAAGTGTGTATATATATATATATATATACACACACACAAACACACACACACACACAATGGAACGTTACTTAGCCATTAGAAACAACAAATACCTACCATTTGCTTCAACGTGGATAGAACTGGAGGGTGTTGTGCTGAGTGAAGTAAGTCAGTTGGAGAAGGAAAAACATTATATGGTCACATTCATTTGGGGAATATAAAAAATAGTGAAAGGGATTATAGAGGAAAGGAAAGAAAATGAGTGGGAAATATCAGAGGCTGACAGAACAGGAGAGACTCCTAAATCTGGGAAACGAACAAGGGGTAGTGGAAAGGGAGGTGGGCGGGGGTGGGGTGGGGTGACTGGGTGATGGGCACTGAGTGGGGCACTTGACTGGTGTCCTGGGCACTGGGTGTTATGCTATATGTTGGCAAATCCATCTCCAATAAAAAATATACAAAAATAAATAAGTAAAAGGAAAATAATCATAGAATGTGATGATTTATCTTTTAAATTCTTTTCAAAGGATATTTTTATTTTTAGTGCTTAAGACTATCCTTTCTCCTTTCCTACACCCTTGCTTTCTCTGTGAATATTGGCAAGTTTCTGGTTGTATTATTTTGGAAATAAACAAAGAAAATTCAAATATTTGCTTTTAATTGTGACAATAAGTAGGAAATTACCTAAAAATCCATGTTTTCTGGCAGCTGTTTTAAAAATAAAACAGTGATTTTCAAGACCATGATGCAGTACAGTACAGAAAATAATTTGGGATTTTTTTAAACAGTTATTAATTTTTTTTTCATTTCACTGTATACTATATATATATAGTATATATATATATAGTATATATATATATATATATATATATCCAACTTTGTTGCAGCAAACCATTTTGTATGAATATAGTAACGTCCTTTCTGTCCTCATTCTTATGTAATGTTTGTGTTGATTTCACTGACCTAGGAAGAATTGCTAAAATTGCAGAACCGCTGTAGTTTACGTACATCCTCAGTGAGCTGAGTTGCCCTGCCAATTGAATAACTGCACCTGGTTGTTACATTTATGGAAAATAATATTTTTTAACAAATATCTGTGAAAATTATTTTAAAAATGCTTCTTAAGAATTCTTTTTAATGACCAACTTTTTTTAAAAATTTATTTTTTATTGGTGTTCAATTTACTGACATACAGAATAACCCCCAGTGCCCGTCACCCATTCACTCCCACCCCCCGCCCTCCTCCCCTTCTAACACCCCTAGTTCGTTTCCCAGAGTTAGCAGTCTTTACGTTATGTCTCCTTTCTGATATTTCCCACACATTTCTTCTCCCTTCCCTTATATTCCCTTTCACTATTATTTATATTCCCCAAATGAATGAGACCATATAATGTTTGTCCTTCTCCGATTGACTTATTTCACTCAGCATAACACCCTCCAGTTCCATCCACGTTGAAGCAAATGGTGGGTATTTGTCATTTCTAATGGCTGAGTAATATTCCATTGTATACATAAACCACATCTTCTTTATCCACTCATCTTTCGATGGACACCGTAGCTCCTTTGAGTTTAGCTATTGTGGCCATTGCTGCTATAAACATTGGGGTGCAGGTGTCCCGGCGATTCATTGCATCTGTATCTTTGGGGTAAATCCCCAACAGTGCAATTGCTGGGTCGGAGGGCAGGTCTATTTTTAACTGTTTGAGGAACCTCCACACAGTTTTCCAGAGTGGCTGCACCAGTTCACATTCCCACCAACAGTGTAAGAGGGTTCCCTTTTCTCCGCATCCTCTCCAACATTTGTGGTTTCCTGCCTTGTTAATTTTCCCCATTCTCACTGGTGTGAGGTGGTATCTCATTGTGGTTTTGATTTGTATTTCCCTGATGGCAAGTGATGCAGAGCATTTTCTCATATGCATGTTGGCCATGTCTATGTCTTCCTCTGTGAGATTTCTGTTCATGTCTTTTGCCCATTTCATGATTGGATTGTTTGTTTCTTTGGTGTTGAGTTTAATAAGTTCTTTATAGATCTTGGAAACTAGCCCTTTATCTGATACGTCATTTGCAAATATCTTCTCCCATTCTGTAGGTTGTCTTTTAGTTTTGTTGACTGTATCCTTTGCTGTGCAAAAGCTTCTTATCTTGATGAAGTCCCAATAGTTCATTTTTGCTTTTGTTTATTTTGCCTTTGTGGATGTATCTTGCAAGAAGTTACTGTGGCCGAGTTCAAAAAGGGTGTTGCCTGTGTTCTCCTCTAGGATTTTGATGGAATCTTGTCTCACATTTAGATCTTTCATCCATTTTGAGTTTATCTTTGTGTATGGTGAAAGAGAGTGGTCTAGTTTCATTCTTCTGCATGTGGATGTCCAATTTTCCCAGCACCATTTATTGAAGAGACTGTCTTTCTTCCAATGGATAGGCTTTCCTCCTTTATCGAATATTAGTTGACCATAAAGTTGAGGGTCCACTTCTGGGTTCTCTATTCTGTTCCATTGATCTATGTGTCTGTTTTTGTGCCAGTACCACACTGTCTTGATGACCACAGCTTTGTAGTACAACCTCAAATCTGGCATTGTGATGCCCCCTGCTCTGGTTTTCTTTTTTAAAATTCCCCTGGCTATTCGGGGTCTTTTCTGATTCCACACAAATCTTAAAATAATTTGTTCTAACTCTCTGAAGAAAGTCCATGGTATTTTGATAGGGATCGCATTAAACATGTATATTGCCCTGGGTAACATTGACATTTTCGCAATATTAATTCTGCCAATCCATGAGCATGGAATATTTTTCCATCTCTTTGCGTCTTCCTCAATTTCTTTCAGAAGGGGAAATTAAACAAATAACCTAAGAAAGAGTATTCAGCTGTTAGTTCTGCTCCCAACATGGTTCTGTAACTCATTTTAAAAAAAAATTTAGTATGAAAAAGTAAATCCTTTCTTAATCTTAGACAAAGTGAAAAGGTGTTACTTAGAATATCTGTATAGTTAGAACTACAGCATTTACAGGAGGGAAGACTAGTCAAAAATTCGGGTTACAAAAAAATCCAAGAATTCCTTCTGCCTATTTATGGTAATTGCTGATATATTGGGCTGGCTGTATAGAATTATGTGAAAGTCAAAGTGGAACTAAAAATCAGACAGTTCTTACCTGATGGCTAATTTAATGTTGTCTGAGGAGTGGTTTCATTATTTATAGATCTTTAATTGTCTAAGTCCAAATGCAAATAAATTATGTACCTAAAACGTGCAAGTCACATAATCTCTGAGTTTGTTTCCTTACATGTAAAAATACATCAAATAATATTTACTTTATAGAGTTATTGTGTTAGAATGGGAATAAAGAGTTTTTAAGCCTTATCTGATTGAAAGGCTTTAATATTGTATTTTGTATACACGTGCAATGAAGTGGTAAATTGAAGCAATTGTACAGAAAATCAGAATAAAAAACGCACTTTAGTCATAGTTTATTGATGATTTTATAGGAAATGCTTTTTGTGATTTGAGCCAGCTTTACATTTACCTTTCTTTTTATGCAAACTCTATAAAAGTTAAAATGTTACTCCCATATAGAGTGTTTCAAAGCTGCAAAAGTATTTTTATTCCTTTTAGTACTTAAAGCTGTGAAATTCTCTTTTTACTTGTGGACTTTATAGGGCTCATCATAGTCTGAAAAAAAGCATAGCAAATGTTTCCTTCTCTGTGGAAAGAAGGTAATAACTTTCCTCATATAACAGTTGTGAGGTTCAAATATCAAAATATATGTGAATATCCTTTATTGGCAAAAATATGTTACACAAATGCTAATTGTTTTTCTCTTCCTATTTATGCTGGCTTTTGTACATGGAGAGTTATTGGGAGAGCTTGCCATTTAAAAGAAGTTTCCTGGTTATGGGCCTGAGTTTTCACTGAGCTAGTCATACTCACCTGGTTTCCTTTGTGACAAAATTAGGTGTTTGCTTTTGTTTCACTAAGACAATGGTTGCAATTTGTGTTATTGAAAAGATGTGATGCTAATTTGCCCTCATGGAGATAAGACTTATTGCCATGGTCTCATTAATGTCATGATTTGGTCAACAAAACTCGCCATAGACTAAATGATAGAACAACTAACTTACCATTCCAATGTTTTCCACACTTTTTTCTTTTTTTCTTTTTTTTTGCTCTTTCACATTTATATTTTTACTGTGTTAACAAATAGTAATATATTTATGTCCCTAAAGATTTTTTCAGGTTCTAAAAAGACTGTACAGTCAGTATGAAAGATGGTTTATAAACATGTTTTAAACTTAACAAAAATGTGTAGTTTTAGACTCTTGGCAGTGTTTTAATCATATACTCCCCTCGAATTTTACCCAGATGGGAGGAGGAAGCCCTAATACATTTTAATGCCTCTGGAGAGCTAATGACAATATTTGTTGGGGTGGAGATTCTTCTTGGAACTCTCCAAGAAGAAACTCTTCTCCTTGAGCTGGCAAAATTTGAAAAAAACTTCAAATACCAAGACTGTCATCAAAAGAGATATATGGGGTAATATCTGAGGTCATTTCTTACAGTATCTAAAATTAATTTACAGTAAAATGCCTACCTAGCTGAGGGCTAATTTCTTTTCAGAATTTCTGAACTTGAAAATGAGCTCACCAGCTTCCTGCTTCAAATTCCTTTTTGTTGAACTGATCAAGCAGAAGGATGGGTATTATCTGAAATGTAGATCTAGAAAAAGAACATTAACAATAATGGAATTTCTTCATGGTGCTCATTTAGAAATATGAATATAGAAAGAGTGAATAGATAGAAGATGCCTTCACTTACAGCCCATCTGTCCTCAATGGGGGCATTAGAAGGTCAGATGTTGTGCCACCTTGGGCCATTAGCAAAAACTAAAGCCTTTTCTCCACCTCTAGGCCTTCTTTTATTTTCTTGGAGATTATTTTCCCCTTGGCAACAGTCCAAAGTGCTAATTCCATGAGTCAAAGCCCTTCAAAATGGAAAATTAAAATCTCTTTTGACTCCCAGTGACTTATTAATTTGCTACTAAAGGTAGGTGAGGGAAAAGAAAAGCTGTTATTTTTTCCCAAAGAAGAAAGAAACAGTTGGGCACCTAGCGTATAGAACTAAGCAATTAATACATATGTTAAGAAACTTGAGAGAGAGAGCATTAGAACAAATATGTTCAGAGTGTGCAATGGGGTATATCTTCAGGCTTACAATTTATTTTTCTAATATAAAATAATTTTATTATTATATTTATAATATTGTTCTTCCCCCCTTTTTTTTACTGAAGTTCATTTTGCCAACATACAGTATAACACCCAGTGCTCATCCCATCAAGTGCCCTCCTTAGTGCCCATAACCCAGTTGCCTCATTCCCCCCACTCGCCTCCCCTTCCACTAACCTTTGTTCATTTCCCAGAGTTAGGAGTCTCTCATGTTTTTTCACTGTCTCTAATTTCCCCCCGGGTATTATGCTGAGTGAAGTAAGTCAATCAGAGAAAAATAATCATCATATGTTTTCACTCATACAAGGAATATAAGTAATAGTGAAAGGAGTTATAAGGGAAAGGAGGGAAAATGAGTGGGAAAAATATATTGTTCTTTGGCTCATACTACAAACATTGAAAACATTTTTCAGTTTTCATTTCTATTTTCTGAACTCCCACAGAAATATGTTTTGACTGGGAAGAAGTTGCACCCCACTCACTGATGGTATGTAATATTATATTAGTGCATACCAAAGTTTTGGCAAATATTTGTGATTGTGAGATTTGAATAGAACCATTCACTATTGAAAACTCTTCCTCAAAATGTTAGTTGAAACAAATGGGTTCAGCACTAATGAGGAATACAGCCTACTCAAAATGCTTGAACAAGAGATTTCATATGAGTATAATGGTGTGGAAGGAGAGTGGCCAATTTTGACCTTTTTTTATGGTTTTGGTTGGCTATCAATGATGCATAGGTAAATGATACTCCAAGAAGTAAATAATTGTTTGCTGTAATAGAGGAAAAGACTCTTAAAGACTATTTATTTCAACTTGCTTATTTTATGGATAGAAAACCGAGACCAGATAAAAGTGAACATCTCATTAAGGATACACAGATAGCTAGTTAATATGTAGTCTTCCCAGATCTATGTTCTTTCCACTACACTATGCAGATGTGTATAGATCAACCCCTTATTTTTTAAAATTTTTTTTATTTATTTATGATAGTCACAGAGAGAGAGAGAGAGAGAGAGGCAGAGACACAGACAGAGGGAGAAGCAGGCCCCATGCACCGGGAGCCCGACGTGGAATTCGATCCTGGATCTCCAGGATCACGCCCTGGGCCAAAGGCAGGTGCTAAACCGCTGCGCCACCCAGGGGTCCCTAGATCAACCCCTTAAATTACATTCAACCACTATCAACTTCATCCCTTGTGGTCAGTTTGATTGATTTTTTTTGTTGATAAACAATAAATTATTTGTGTAAATTTAAAAATTCAGAGTTCACAATAGTATCTTATTTGTCTTATATGAATATAGTCTTTGTTTTATGAAATCAGAAAATATATGGGCAGCCCGGGTGGCTCAGCGGTTTAGTGCCGCCTTTGGCCCAGGGAGTGATCCTGGGGTCCCAGGATCAAGTCCCACATTGGGCTCCCAGCATGGAGCCTGCCTCTCCCTCTGTCTCTGTGCCTCTCTCTCTTTCTCTGTGTCTCTCATGAATAAATAAATAAAATCTTTAAAAAAAAGGAATCAGAAAATGTTACCATTGAAAGTATCTAGTCCTACCAGTATAGGAATCTATTTTTCAGTATCTTTTTTTTTCAGATTTTATTTATGTATTTGACAGAGAGAGAGAGAAGAGAGAGAGAGAGAGAGAGAGAGAGAGAGAGAGAGAGAGAACAAGTAGGCAGAGTGGAAGGCAGAGGGAGAGGCAGAAGCAGGCTCTTCGCTGAGCAGAGAGCCTGATTCAGAGCTGGATCCCAGAACCCTGGGATCATGCTGAGAGCTCAAGGCAGACAACCAACTGAGTCACATAGGTACCCCTATTTTTCAGCATCATTAATGAGAATTCACTTAGCTTCTGCTTGAGTACCTTCAAAATGAGGAGTTTGTCTTTTTTTTTTTTATAAGGCAGCCTAATTTATTATCTTATAACATTGGTAGAAAATGCTTTCAAATATTAACCTGATATTTGCCTCTTTGTTATTTGCATATACAGATATTTTTATCCCATGTGGGACCATATGGAACAAATTTAATTTCTATTTTATAGGATGGTATTTCAACACGTAAGAAAACAATCATACCCTTCCTGTTTTCCAATCTCTTTCAATTTCTTATATGAAAACATTTTCAGATCCTTTTAGATCCCATGAGCTCTTGCTACATCATCTCCACTGAGTCAAATTTCTCTTAAAAATGAATTACCAATGGGGATGATATTATAGATTTATTCTGAGCAGTGCAGAGAAGGATAACTTTTGTCTAGAGAAACATTTTTTTCTGCTATGAGATATCATTATTTTGAGTGTTTACTATGTATCAGAAATTTCTATGTACTTTGTATGGATTACCTAATTTATTCTTCACTAGGACCCAATGAGGTATGTGCTCTATTATTACCATTTCATAGATGAAGATACTGAGAACTACAGATGGCAAGATGCCCAAGAATTCATAGCTTATAGACAGCAGATTTGAACTCAAGCTTGTTTAACTCCAAAGATGGCTACATAAACTTCTACTTTATGCTGCCTCCCATGCCACCTGAGTGACTGATTCATTTTCCTTTTATTGCTGATTCATTTTACTACTGTACATAATCTTGGGATCTTTGATTTTACACAAATAATAATTAAATTTAGTCTGTACTTGCACAATTTACAATTCTTAGCGGAGAACTTAGATTTTTTTCTTGTCCATTTTCCATCCTGTTTTCTTCTAGTCTAGATATGTGAATCTTACCTTATTTCTTATATTTTTGTCATACATTGAGTTGACCAACAAACCATTAATATTTTTGTTTAAATTATCTATAAATTTTGAACAGGAGAGGGAGTTTCTTTCAGGTTGATCTGCATTGGTAAACTCATATTTTTGTATGATAATTCAACCAACCACAACTTCGCCTAATAGTACATTATATAGTTTATGCTTTTCATCTTGATCACAAGGATATCAAGGAAAATTATCAAGGACTTTACTGAAATAAAGCTACACTGTAGATATAGCATCCTCCCAATGATTCAAAAACCATTTTTATTTATTTATTTTTTATTTTTTTATTTTTTTTAATTTATTTTTTATTGGTGTTCAATTTACTAACATACAGAATAACCCCCAGTGCCCGTCACCCATTCACTCCCACCCCCCGCCCTCCTCCCCTTCTACCACCCCTAGTTCGTTTCCCAGAGTTAGCAGTCTTTACGTTCTGTCTCCCTTTCTGATATTTCCCACACATTTCTTCTCCCTTCCCTTATATTCCCTTTCACTATTATTTATAATCCCAAAATGAATGAGAACATACACTGTTTGTCCTTCTCCTATTGACTTACTTCACTCAGCATAATACCCTCCAGTTCCATCCACGTTGAAGCAAATGGTGGGTATTTGTCATTTCTAATAGCTGAGTAATATTCCATTGTATACATAAACCACATCTTCTTGCCATCAGGGAAATACAAATCAAAACCACAATGAGATACCACCTCACACCAGTGAGAATGGGGAAAATTAACAAGGCAGGAAACAACAAATGTTGGAGAGGATGCGGAGAAAAGGGAACCCTCATACACTGTTGGTGGGAATGTGAAATGGTGCAGCCACTCTGGAAAACTGTGTGGAGGTTCCTCAAACAGTTAAAAATAGACCTGCCCTACGACCCAGCAATTGCACTGTTGGGGATTTACCCCAAAGATACAAATGCAATGAAACGCCGGGACACCTGCACCCCGATGTTTATAGCAGCAATGGCCACGATAGCCAAACTGTGGAAGGAGCCTCGGTGTCCAACGAAACATTTTTATTTATTTTTAAATAAATATTTTAAATATTTAATTTTAATATTAAATATTAATATTAAATTAATTATAAGTATATTATAATTAATATTTTAATACTTAATTATGATATTTAATATTTAAAATATTTAAAATATTTTTAAAAGTTGAAATGTTAATATTGAATTTTAATGTTGAATTAACTTTTAATGTTGAATTTTAATATTTAATATTTAATGTTGAATTAATTTTTAATGTTGAATTTTAATATTAATTATGTTTTAGTATTTTAATTATTTTTACCATTTTAAATATTATTAATTAATTTAATTAATTTAATATCAATTAATATAATTTATTAATAATATAATTAATTATTGATCAATATAATTAACACAATTAATTAATGATATGATTAATATAGTCTGATATTATTAATTTAATTAATTTTAATATTGATGTTGATTTTAATATTCACTATTAATATTAAATTAATTAGAATCATATTATAATTAATATTTTGATTTTTAATGATAATATTTAATATTTAAAATATTTTTAAAAGTTGAAATGTAGTTGAGATTTAATACAGCTTTAAATAAATTACCTAATTTAATCCTTACACTATCCTATGGATAGGTAGTATCATAATCCTTATTTTACAGATGAGAAAACACAGAAGAAAAACAACTTACCCAAGGCCACATAAATCTATTAAGTAAACTGGATTTTGAACTCAGGCAGTTTCACACAGGAATCCATGACACTATACTGCACCACTTCCTATTAGAAAATTCAGTAGCTAATAACTTACCTGACACACACAATAAGTGCTTGGTAAACATTTATTGAATGAATGAGAGAAAATGAATGAATTAATGTAGTTAGCCAAATCTGTAGAACAATCTGACCATGTTAGTATAGTAATAAAGAAGAAAGCTGGGCAATTATCCACTGCAATTAATCAATGTAAATTACCAGGAAAAACATATAACACACTTTTGCCTCAATAATATCTTCTTTTCTTAAGTTGTTCTTGTAATCGCTGAAACCACACACTGAGGATTTCCTAAAACAAAGTGAAAGGGGAATGTCTGGGTGGCTCAGTGGTTGAGGGTCTGCTTCTCCCTATGTCTATGTCTCTGCCTCTCTCTGTCTCTAGTGCATAAATAAATAAAATATTAATAATAATAAAAAAACAAAGTGAAAGGAAAAAGGGATAATTTCAGATCCATCTAACACTTGACTAGAGAGTAACATTCCACATTTTAAATTATTCCATAGACTAGTCTTCTAAATTTATTACTAAAAATTGCAGTATAATTACTGTCAAGGTAGATAGGGTGGAAAGAAATCTTAGATCTAAACATTTAACTTTTTGGACTATGTTGTGATATTTTTGTTTGAAAGTACTGCTGCATAATTCAAGCTTTACTTCATACTGTGCATGTGTATTTCTATTTGTATTGGATTTTCTAGTTTGACAGTAGATTTTTTTTCAGTTAGTTGGTCAATTTCCAAGTCTCTTTTTTAAAAATTTTATAATGGATAGAATTAGCTTTAATTTATATTTCACACTGCCTGTGTTGATAAAGAAATCATTCCACTATATAAGAAAAGGGAAATATTACATAGAAAGACATTTATAGAAAGTTTCTCTTAGTTTCTGAGAAAATTGCAAGGTTACCAATAATGTAATTAGAGTCTCCATATAAGGCAGTCAAGTTTAGTCATGGATTTTACTAAGTTACTGCCACCTGGATACTTTGGGTCCAAATAATTGGATTGCCTCAGACAAAGGATTCATCTCTCTCTCTCTCTCTCTCTCTCTCTCTCTCTCTCTATATATATATATATATATATATATATATATATATATATATATATTCTATCATCTATCTATCATCTATCTCTCTATCATCTATTTATATATAATACTAAATTTTCATCTTTACAACAAGGGAAGTGTGGAATCTTAAACTTGAATACTGTATTCCTTTTTGTTTTTCAAGGCAGCTAGGATTTATTTAATAAAATCAGTAAAAGACATATAGTTGGATTTTGTTTCCCCTATTCTCTAGGTCTTTTTCAAAGGTAGATCAGACAATATTCTATTGATTCAATATTTATTTGAAAGAAATAATCATCAACTTCACTAAAGAGGAAAATTAAGTTCTTAGCTTGCTCTCAAAATCAAACTAGCAGCAAAACATTCCTTTTTTACAGAATTTGTTTTTGCATTAATAAATATTTGAGTATTTGGCAATTAACTCATATATGTACATTTTGAAAAGTGACTGAGAGATTTTTAATCTATAATAGATTTTCTGTTCCTACCTATATTTGCAACTCTATGCAGTGTGCAAGTTCAGTGGCTTCAAACCTGAAACTTGATTTTTCTCAGTATAGCTGCATTAGCATTCAGCTGTGAGCATGTAAGATAATAGTATTAAAAGCAACCTTCTATTCTGTTGTCATGGATGCAGCACAACCCAATACTGGTGGCACTGTATCACTAGATTTTGTACAATCTCATTTTTATCTACCAATTTTAAGTTCATTGCATGTGAAATTCTATCACTATAATTTAAAAAATTGCTATTTATTTGATATTTGAAGCATTAAAATATAGAATCTTTTGAAAAATTATCTAAGAATCTATTTTAAAAGATTCTTATTAAGCAAAAGTTTCTGTCACTATTTGTTATGAAAATCAGAAACAAATTCATGAAGACTGTTGCTTTTTATTATGAAGAATTCATTTTTTCCTTGAGTCAGTGTATACTCTTTTGTGGGCAAGTTGTGTGGGAAGACTTAGTTGTATTTTATAAATAATTGATAAAAACAATATGTATGTTTTCTGAATTTGTAGAGACCATTACAGTTTTCATGCATCTTTTAATAAAATCTATGCTGTCAGTTCTAAAGAATTTATTAAGTCAGAAAAAGTACAGTTTCTTGCTGTAACTATTCTTAATAGAGAAAAAAATAGTCACAAAAATGCTTGCTCCAGACCTGATTACCATATCTGGGCCTTTAAAAACAATACACAACTCAACAGGAGGTAAGAATTTTAGGATTATCAAGTAATTACTTTTTGTTATACAATAACACAAAGTATTTCTAAAGACAGAGTAAATTAATCTGAGAATAGCCAAATCGATAGTCGGTTGCTTAGAATGTGTAATGCCCAATATGTTATATCCTTATTTGTGAGTATACATTTTTTTGTTCTTGTTTTGGAAAAAAACACATCATTTTATGATTTTGTTTAATCAAAAGGGTCTTGGACTTTTTTTTTCCAGAAAAAGGACAATTGATATTTTAACTTCAAAATAACAGATTCTTATATGCTAAAAATATTTTTCTTCTCTGTTAATTTCATCCTGATAATTTGACTTTTGATGGTATGAGTACAAATTTTGATAAAACACTCGGATTCCTTAATAAATTTTTTTCAATGATCTTTTATTTGATGGCTGTCCTGAATAATTTGAAAACATAAAATAAACATTAAAATGTAGAATTTTTAAGTAACTTCTGATATTTACTTTTTGTATATTAACAATAAAGTGATTTGATCCTATATAATTAAATTTTTCCTCTGTTTTTTGATAATTTGAACTGTAGAGTTTGACTTTTTTGTTTATGATTACACCAGTAGTCCATCACTTTATTTACATAGAGACACCTCAGATTATGTATTTTTTTGGTTGAGGATAACTATAAAGGGTGAGTTTATGGTGTGGAGAAAATCTGTCCCCACTTATAATTAAACAACTATGAAGATACATGCATCAGTCAGCAAAAGCAGGAATCAACATTATGGAGTGAAAATTAATGAGTCAAATGCCTCAGCATATACTGTATCTGTATGCCCCTAGACACTAAGGCATAGAGAACAGGATACACCTCTATAGTTGGCTAGCTTTCCTTATAAAAAAAACACAGTGGGAAGCACAGTTGGGGAACATACTAAAACAAGGCTTTGTAGTAATTTCCTTGAAAGAAATTTCCCAAGATAGCAACTTGAAAGGTTTTAATATTATGACTAGCTATAGAGTGTGGTTTGCATTAGATGGTATTTAAAAATTCCTTTAGTTTGCAACAGATCTGATAGTTTCCTAAACTCTTCTCTCTTCCTTTATTTTTTCTTATAAAACATTTGTTATCTTGACTCATTAAAATGCATACATATTTGTGCGCTTGAATCCTTTGAAAAACTATCTCAATGATATATTAGTTATTTCCATTATTTTTTAGTTATTTCCATTTTGACTGAAAAATGTAACTTAGAAATTGACATAATGGTGTCACTGGATAAAATGATGAATTTTCATGCTTACATTCCCTGTTTCATTCATTTAATGCCTCCCATGTTTCATCAGGTGAATACTGAAGGAAATGTGGCATCCTTTTACTTCTTATAAATTGCGCAGAAGGAAGACTCAAGTGCTGTAAACTTATCTCACACCAGAATTTTCATTTCTAATGGTTGAAAAGAAATATTTCAAATGCCAATTTTGAATGTCTGTTTACATACTGAAATAGTAGTTTCTATTGACTTTTTTCCCCACTCTGATGCAACCATATTTTTGGAAAATTATTTTTTAGTTTGAACTTGGGTGTATCTATTGTTTACATCACCTGTTAAATATATCTAAACAGTGAAAATCATGAAAAATTACCATCTAAAACTATCAAAAGAAGATTTTGTGATTTGTATACCATTGATGGCACATGGTTGAGCACCCTGTAGATATTTAATATGTTTTAAGTGGCTATCTAGTAATGTGACAAGGCTTTTTAATAACTCTCTACATAGATTGTACTTTTAGACAAATCTTAAGGTTTTGATTACTGCAGACAAAAAGTGGAAACTGATATAATTTAGAATAAGTTAACCACAGGCAGGACTGGAAACTTTGAATCCAAAAAGGAAAACATACAATATCATATTTAATTATTTATCCTATTGTTATTTACTAGTTACACATTTACATAAACCAACCCAAACATCAGAGATACACTCTGAATTTTACATTATTCTTTCAGAAACTTAAAATAATAGAACTTAATCTAACTTAACTAAGTAGCAAATAATATATACTAAGCAGTAGATAGTTAACATGCTTTCTTACTAATTTTAACTTGTACGTATTTTTATGTAGCCATTAATAGGAACACTTTAAAATAAAAAAATCCTTTTGGCTAGTTGTATTTTAAAAATATACACAAAAAACTTATTGCCAAAGACTTTTATTTAGTTTCTTGTTTAATAATGTAATAATATAACCTGAAGACATTTGCATTTTCCTCATAAAGAAAAACCACAAGATTATTTCATATGTATAAAACTTGAGAGGAAACACAGTGAAAAAATTACTTATATGCTGTCTTCATTTTAACACAAAGCTGTTTTTAACATGCCAATGTAATTTTGTAATTGAGTCAAGATAACAAATGTTTTATAAGAAAAAATAAAGGAAGAGAGAAGAGTTTAGGAAACTATCAGATCTGTTGCAAACTAAAGGAATTTTTAAATACCATCTAATGCAAACCACACTCTATAGCTAGTTATAATATTAAAACCTTTCAAGTTGCTATCTTGGGAAATTTCTTTCAAGGAAATTACTACAAAGCCTTGTTTTAGTATGTTCCCCAACTGTGCTTGGTATATGGTAATTGGTATATGTCAGAGATATTTTTCCTTTGAAGTAACATTTGTAAAATTCAATTTCATAATGTTGGTTTCTTCCATTATATCTGATCATTTTCCATCAAATTTAATATTTAAGTTAATTTTCCTATCCCAATAAAAAGTATCTAAATTAACAGGGTTATGTGTCTAAACTGTCTTCATTTTACCTATTTCATTTTTGTTGTTGTTGATAGTGATCTGAAATCATATGAGAAACACTTTCCTTTTTTACTGTGGTTATGTTTCTCAGTGTCAGGATTATAAGATGTATGTATTTAAATGATTACAAACCATTTTTGCATAGTTTTAAAAGATTCTGAATTCTAAAAGGAAAATAAGGGAGTTACTGAGATGATTATTTCATAAGGGGATGATTTTGTATTCCAAAGCTCATACAACCTATCATTTTTAGTAGTTTTATTTACTATAACATCAAAATCTAACTTTGGTATTTATAAAATTTAGACTGAAAGATATCCATTGTTTCTTCAAAAATAGAAACATACTTTTTAGTTTGAGTTTTAAGTTAAAAATCTGATTCTCATAAAGTAATGTAAAACAGGTTTCAAATCATTATTGTAGTTGCTACTATAACATATGTATTTTGTGGTTCTTAAAATATCATGCACAATTAAGTCTTAGAAATGTGGAATATTTTCATGGTAAGAGAATACATTTACATGTCTGTATTTCCAAAACATCAATGTGACTGTGAAAGGAAAGTATATTTCAATTTATATGCATATGTTACCCAAAATGATTATATCTAATTTTATTTGTTTTATATGTGATTTATGAATTCCTGTAGAGTAACAGTTAATCTATTTTTAACTAAAGCTTTACTTTTATAATCTATCCAGTGCTTTGAATTCTGCCATTGATCTATGATTTATGTGATTTAAACCACCTCTTGGCTGTAACACTGGTTTCTGTCCAAGATACTGAGTTGAATACTAATTACAAGATCAAATTTACACTGCTGGTCTAAGCAGATGAATGAGTTCTTCATAAAGGACTCCCTTCTCCATCCCTGCCACAGTTGAACCTTAAGGAAGTATTTGTCAGAGAAAAGGATAAGGGGAGAAATAAATGAATCAGAGAGAAATTTCTTATTCTATATATTTTAGTATATTAAATAGTTGTTTTTGAATCACACATATGCAGTCTTGAATGAAAATATGCTCATGCAGAAGACATAGACTGTATATTTATTAATTGTGTCTGTGTGTGTCTCTGTGAGTGTCTGTGTGTTCCATGTCTGGGACATAGAATAAATACTCAAATTAATATTCATGACTTTATTTAAAACTCAAGTTAAAATAATTGTTAAGATTCACTCCATGGAGTAGTGAAGCTTCCATGTTTTAACTGTATCTGAAATTTCCAAGCAGCAGCACAGTATTCAACCATGCATAACAAATTATTCCATTGTAAAGGAGGGTGAATTTGAGGGAGTAATTTAAGAAATGTAGGTAACTGACTAGTTTTCTGTTAAGAGTGGTGGTACTCAACTGAGAGTGATATTGTTCTCCAAGGAACACTTGGCAATATGTGAACACACCTTTGGTTATCACAACTGAATTTCGGGTGAGATGTTATTTGGCATGTAGTGATTGAGTAGAGGCTATCAATGATGCTAAATAAATATTTTCTTTTTTTTTTAAATTTTTTTTAATTTATTTATGATAGTCACAGAGAGAGAGAGAGAGAGAGGCAGAGACATAGGCCGAGGGAGAAGCAGGCTCCATGCACCGGGAGCCTGATGTGGGATTTGATCCCGGGTCTCCAGGATCGCGCCCTGGGCCAAAGGCAGGCGCCAAACCGCTGCACCACCCAGGGATCCCTAAATATTTTCAACATATAAGACAACTCCTCACAACAAATAATTATCTAGCCCCAAATGTCAACAGTGACACTCTTGAGAAACTTTGATCTAGAAGTACCATAACCTATCAATTGCTAAGCATGTTTGTAGATATTGCTGGAAAATGTCAACACTTGATATTGTTTACTTTACAAGGAAAATCCATGCAAAATAACTGGGCCAAACAAATGGCAATGATAGAATGTGGAGTGATAGGATATGGCTGTGACCCAGCACCACAATTGTAGAATGCAAAATTAGAAAGGCTATCTGAAATTGACCCAAATTCAATGAGGCCTCTGAATTTAGTTTGGTTTGGCTTTTAGAAGAAGCTAAGCCCCTCTTTCTCCATGTATACATGCATACCAATTTCATTTTTTTTCTTTGAGCCCACTCAAAGTTACATTTATGTATTGTTAATATACGCATTCACTTTTAGAGTGGAGACCTGTATTCCTATCTGCAGTGGGGCAGATCCTTTTATATATCTTTGTAATTTATGGCAATTTTCAATTGGAACATTCTTAAGACAATTGTATTATTTAGCCAGGTCTTGTGTTGTTTCTCCAGGAATTCACTAAGTCTTCTTCTAAAATAATTTATTGATTTATTTGACAAAGAGACAAAGAGAGAGAGAGCGCACAAGAAGGGGGAGTGAAAGGGAAAAGTAGACTCCCCACAGAGCAGGGAACCCTATGTGGGACTCAACCCCAAGATTCTGCGATCATGACCTGGGCTGATGGCAGATGCTCAAATGACTGAGCCACCCAGCCTCCCTAAATTTTTTTTTTAACATTTTATTTATTTATTTATTTATTTATTTATTTATTTATTTATTTATTTATTTATTTATGAGACAGAGTGACAGAGAGAGCATACAGGGGTAAGGGCAGAAGGAGAAGGAGAAGGAAGGAGAGAGATAAACGGATCCCCTGCAGAGCATAGAGCCCAACATAGGCTCCATTCCGGGACCCTGAGCTCATGATCTGAGCTGAAGCCAGATGCTTAACCAACTGAACCATGCATGTACCCCAGGAATTGACTAAGTCTTAAACTGAACTCACTCCATAAAATGTCAAGATAAAAAAGCAATGAGGTGCCAATTTCCAAACTGTAATAAAAGCCATTTGAGTGTTCTGATTGGTACTTAAAATGAAGAACTCAGAAAAGTAAGCATGTGTGTGTATGTGTGTGTTTGTGTGTATTTTAGGAGAGCCATTCTTTCAGACAAATGGAACTGAAAGGAGATAAAGAGCATTCTTTACTAGATTTTAGGTAGTACCACTTGAAGTCTAACACTACAGTGGTTTGTTGTCAGCAGCATTCCTTTTCTACTACCTCTCTTTCCATAATATATGTAAAATACAAAAGATTAGAATTAATAAAATATATTTACACAGCTGTAATAATACATAAGTTTTCCTCCAGGGAAGTCTATTTATCTTAATTCTAAGAAAGTTTTAGCCACTCCAGTACTTTAATTTAAACTTTGTGTCTTTAGGAGTGCCTGGTTGGCTCAATAGGTTAGGCATCCAATTCTTAGTTTTGGCTCTGGTTACAATCTCAGGGTCATTAAATCAAGCCCCATGTCAGGCTCCATGCTCAAGATGGAGTCTGCTTGGGATTCTTTCTCTCCCTCTGCCTCACATCCCCTCTAAAATAGATAAAGAAGTAATCTTTAAAAAATAAAATGTTTTGGGCAGCCCAGGTGGCTCAGGGGTTTAGCACCACCTTCAGCCAGGGTGTGATCTTGGAGACCCAGGATCAAGTCCCACATTGGCTCCCTGCATGGAGCCTGCTTCTCCCTCTGCCTGTGTCTCTGCCTCTCTCTCTCTCTCTGTCTCTCATGAATAAATAAATAAAATCTTTAAAAAATAAAATAAAATGTTTTATCTTTAATGTGACTGGAGATATGTTGTCACCTGCAAAATATTTTAAGGGTAGAAATGAACCACAGACTATTCAAAATATTTTTAATAATCTTTAAAATCAAGACTGGTAGTGATAGCAGAGATTATGGACATTTTATTTGTATTCTATTTTCTTTTACTTATTATGTGTATCCCCAATCCTGTCATTGATATATGTTATAGGAAGGTGGAATTTAAAATATTCTGTCAAATACTTTGAATTTAATCTGCTATTGTACTTTAAACACAATTGTTATTGTGGGGCACCTGAGTGGTTCAGTTGGTTAAGCATCCTACGCTTCATTTCACCTCAGGTCATGATCTCAGGGTCTTTTTTTTTTTTTTTTTTTTTTTTTTTTTTTTTTAATTTTTTTTTTATTTATTTATGATAGTCACAGAGAGAGAGAGAGAGGCAGAGACACAGGCAGAGGGAGAAGCAGGCCCCATGCACCGGGAGCCTGATGTGGGATTCGATCCTGGGTCTCCAGGATCGCGCCCTGGGCCAAAGGCAGGCGCCAAACCGCTGCGCCACCCAGGGATCCCGATCTCAGGGTCTTAAGATTGAATCCTGCTTCAGCTCTGTGCTGGGTGTGGAGCCTGCTTAAGATTCTCTCCTCCCTCAACCCCTCTTCTACCACTTGCATGCTCTATCTCTCTCCCTCAAAAACTAAAAAAAGAAATAAAATTAAAATGCAATTGTTATTGAAATCATGGAGGCATTTAGTTGAAAAATTCTTCCATATTCTGCTGTATAAAGACACTACTAAATATATTCATATAATTTAATCAAGAGTTTTCTTTCTATGTAAATCTGAACCATGGTCAAACTAAAAATTTTGTTGATTCCACTTCTGAATTATCAAACCCTCATTATCTCTCAATTGGATAATTGAAATTGGCCCTTAACCAGTCTCCATGATTTCTAATTCTCCCCACTCCAATTTTTATTTCACATCAAAGCCGGAATCTGGATGGGAGCATTTTACTCTCTTCCAGTTTCCAAGAAGATATAGTCAATTTCCAGTATGCACCAGTACCACCAAGCTAGCTTTCTAAAATGTAAGTGCCTCAGTCCATCCCAGAGATTTGATTAATTAACATGGGAGTAGAGCTTACTTATATGAATTTTAATAAGCTTCCAGGTTATTCTAATGTATGAGTTCTTTTTACCACACTTTGAAAAGTTGTGGCATGGTGAGTATAATTCAGTCTTTATCAGGCCTTTCAACATTCTCTAAAGAGTGAAGTGAGTCACTATTTTGGAATTCAAGGAACTCAGTTATGATATTATCAAGCCCAACATATCAGAAGTTATTATAATTACAGCACAAAAATGAACGCAGATTTTCATAAATCTGAAAAGTCCCAGAAAGTTAATAGGTTGCTTTGTTGGCTATCTTAATCCATTTGGGTTGCTATAACAAAATACCACAAACTGAGTGCCTTGTAAGCAAAAAAATTCTTTCTAACTGATCTGGAGGCTGGAAGTGCAAGATCATGTTGCTAGAATGGTTGCATTCTAGTGAGGCTTTCTTCATTGTTTATAATCAGTGTCTTCTTGCTGTGTCCTCACATGGTGAAAAAGATGAAGAAACTCTGTGGAGTCTCTTTTATAAGAAAACTAATCCTATTCAAAAATTTCAACATATGAATTTGAGGAGGTTGGGAGACACAAGTGTTCAGACCATAGCATGGCTATGGCTGTGTGTGGGAGTTAGAGAATATTAATGACAGAAATGATTCAGTTAAACTGTATTTGGAAGCCTTATATTTGTTCTTTCCTGAGAAGTAAGGATAGCTAGGTTTGTTGCCATTCACTGTGAACACTACTCCTACTATGTCTCTAACTCTTTTATGCCCCCTTCAAATGTAATGGCCCAATATCACTCTTTTCCTTTATTGACTGTTACTTTTAGTGTCTCCAGTTGCTATGATGAGAGAGTGGATTGGGGGTTATTGGGTAAATGGGCAACATTTTGAGGTACAAGAACACACGATATGAGTTCAATACAAAATGTGGACTAGCCAATATTTTGAGCCACCCAGAGGGAGCGGGTAAAAAAAATATTCAGGTAGATATATCACTGTGGCTTTTCAATTAAGTAATTAACTCTTCAGAGTACAGTTGTGGAAGGGAACAAAATGAATTCTACAACTCATTTTTCTATGATTTATTTGAATCCGAATATTTTACCAAATAGTCACAGTTCAGTTGCTAAAACGCTGTCCCCATTTACTGAAAACTGTTTATATAACATGATTTCACACGTTTGCTGACATACATTTTCTACCTCAAAATGCCTTTTGTCAATGTTTCTACAAAGTGTTATATGTTAAGTGAACACCAAATTAAAGATACTGGCTAGGTTTTCTTCTGTCATTTTAATTGGTCTTAATTAAACATTGGTTTTTCCCTCTACATTTTTTCTCATATCCATGGCTCAGGTACATTTCACATTCTTTATTAGTAGCTTTGAAAATAATAACTGAATAAAACCATATTAAATTTGATATACTTTAGAGTAGTAAATAAAAGAAGGAGATTCTCTGGCACTGTACAAAAAATAGAGATTAAAAGGTTTCCTACAATTCCAGGACATCAGGAGTAATGCAATTACTGAGTAATGCAATACTCAGTTGTATTCTATTTTGAAACAGGCCTCTGAAAGATCCATATATGTTAATCAAGATCACCTTCAGATCAGTCAATTCTTTCAATCATACTAGATGTATTGCTATGGAAAAACATTGATATTAATATTTCATTAAACAGCTGTATCCAGACAGTTTGAAAGGCAATGATAACTTGTGTTTATGGTGACGATTCAGGGGCACTGTAAGATATCAAAGTACATCCCAAATATTCTAAATTAAATATAAGTAAGCTTAGTATAGTTTTATCATTGCATGTTTTTCTTTTATTTATTTTCTTATAGGTCCTCAAAAGTTAGGAATTAATGTATGGTAAATTTGTAAACTGACTTAACCAATATATTAAACCAAAATGTTTCAATTTTCAACTTATTTGAGTAAAAGGGCACCTACTGTATTTGATTTGATATTTTTATTTATATACATTTTCAAATTTACAGGACCTCTGGGAAAGGTGATACATGCTGGAAAAACATTAAAGTGTAAATGAAAACAACAAATAATAGTGGCATTCTAGTAGGTAATTCAGCCTTTAAATGTTTACAGTAGTTTTGGTAGAGAAGTGATATGTTCCATTACCCCATCTATGAATACATGGATTTGGATTTCATAGTGGTGGTTGAAGAGCAAGTCTATTTTAGAACTTTCTAATTCCCAAAAGATAGAATCCCAAAAGAGATAATAATCCACCTATCCTAACATTAACTCATTTCCTCCATGCTGTCTATTGATGTCTATAATAGTGAATGAAAGAGTGGGAATGGTAGATATGAATGGTTTAACCCAGTCACATTGACTGAACTCTTGACACTGATCATTCATAGTATAAATTTGCATTTATTTTCGATTAGCAAGTTGCAAAAGGATTGGAGGCATTAGTCAGAATAAACTAAAAATCCATAATACCCAACAAATCAAGGTCTCAGCAAACATCCACAAGTCAAACTTGATTTTCCTGTCTGGTAACCATGATCAGATGAAAGTATACCAAATCTAATAATAAATATCCCCAGTCAGTTCTAACTCAGTTTCTCCTATTCAGGGATTATCTTTCAGAAAATGTAATATTATTGATGAAAACGAACCCAGAAAAAGATGTAGGTAAGAATAAAAGAAGAGGCATTTCTTGCCTTACTATTCTTTAAAAAGAAATAATTATTTGATTATATATTCTGGATCATTCCAAAGCTTCATGTAAACTCCAAATCTTCTATATTAAAAAAATAGAGTTTAGAAACTAAATGGTTGTATTTATTATATAATTCATTGAGATAATATTCTTTAAAGAGTTGTATATAAGTGTTGAATCACTAAATTGTACACCTGAAACTAAAACTATACTGTATATTAGCCAACTGGAATTTAAATTAAAAAAAAATAGTTGTTTAGCTAGGAGGCAAGATGACAGAAGAGTAGAGAACTCATTTCATCTCGCCCCTTGAATTTAGCTAGATAACTATCAAATCATTCTGAACTTCTATGAATTCAAATTGAGATCTAAAACAAAGAAACAAGGAAACAAACAAAAAAACCCCTGAGATTTAAGAAAAGAATGGCTGGAGGTCTACAAATAGAAAAGCGATCACTTTTTGCAAGGTAGGAGCATGGAGAAGCAAAACTGAGGGGAATGTATTGGAAGATAAACAGTGGGGGAGGGGAGCCTCTGTAAGCCAGCTACTGGAAAGTGATATAACCTTGGAGCACAAAATTGGAACATTCTTAAATGTACTCAAATGAGAAACGTCCTTGCCTAAGAGGTGCTCAGTATTGAAGCAGGGAAGAATCCCAGGTGGGACAGTGTGGTCTCAAGATCCCTGGAGTCAGAGAAAGAATGGGACTGCATGAGCCCACAGAGTTCCCAAACATTGCAGTGGGGAAACTGGTTTTAATCA
Source organism: Canis lupus baileyi (assembly GCF_048164855.1). NCBI lineage: Eukaryota > Metazoa > Chordata > Mammalia > Carnivora > Canidae > Canis > Canis lupus. The sequence continues at coordinate 60,093,944 of NC_132876.1, forward strand.
GGGAGCCCAGGAGGGATCTGTCAGCTAGATTCATCATAAACCTTGAACCATAGCCTAATAGGGTGACTTCTTTCTGAGTGGGGGTGCTGCAAAGGATGAGAATACAGCAGCCTATTGCCCTCCCCCAGGATGGGTGGAGTGGGTGCACACAAAATTGGGCAAATGCTCTCTGTCCCAGGGCCCTGCAAAGTGCACAAACTTGGATCCTCCTTTCCCCAGGAGGATCAGAGTGGGCACATACCATAGACGTGGGCAGAATTTGGCACAATCACAATCTTTTAGTTCCAAGCTAGAAATGAGGGCATGGCCATTTTAATTTTCGCCCTCTAAAGAGGCACAGAAAACCTTCAAGGAACAAAAGCCAAACACAGCAAACAGCTTAAACTGATCCTGGCCTCCCAGTAAGGGGTGGTGCAATTCTTCCCAGGCAAAGACACCTGAGAATCAGACCAGCAGACCTCTCCACAAGAAGATTACCTGGAAGAACATGTGAATAACAAATTTAGAGACCAAATTTGGACTGCAAAACTCCAGCATTAAGGGAAAATAGTATATAGAACTTGAGTGTTCTTTTTCTCATGATTTGTTTATCTCTCAGTTTAAAATTTTCTATTTTTTCTTTTTTTCTTTTTTTCCCATTTTCCATTTTTAACTAGTTTCTTATTTTATCAATAATTTGTTTTTAAGTCTTTTAACTTTCATTTTTTATAATTACAATTTATAGATACATTCTTTACTTTTGGCTTCCTTTCACTGTATTCATTTTAATTTTATATATATATATATATATATATATATATATATATATATATATATTCTGCTTTCTTTACAGTGTTAGGATTTAGTGTCTTCTAACAGAGACCAAAAGACATTCAGGACAAAATGGATAACACTGTTTTGTCTACTCTGTGAGATTCTATTCTCTCTTTTCCCCATTCATTCTTTGACTAGAAGAGGAATTCACAACAAAAGGAAGAAACAGAGGTAATATTCTCTGACACAGGTCTAATTGACATGGATATAACTAAGATGTCAGAGCTGGAATTCAGGATGACAATTATAAAGTTACTATCTGAGTTTGAAGAAAGCATAAAGGACACTAGAGAATCTCTTAGTGTAGAAATGAAATCTAATCAAGCTGAAATGAAAAATACTCTGAGATGAACTCTAAATTGGATGCTCTAACACCTAGGGTAAATGAGACAGAAGAGAGAGTAAGTGACATAGAAGAGAAGTTTATAGAAAGGAAAGAAGCTGTGGAAAAGAGAGAAAAACAACTAATGGAACACGAGGGGAGGCTTTGATAAATCAGTGATGCCATAAAATGAAACATTATTAGAAATATTGGGGACCCTGAGGGAGAAGAAAGAGGAGGCCCAAAAGGCATATTTGAGCAAATCATAGCTGAGAACTTTCTTAATCTGGAGAAAGAAACAGACATTCAAGTACAATAGGTAGAGAGGACCCTTCCCCAACCAATAAAAATAGATCAATAACCCAATGTATAATAGTGAAGCTTGCAAATTTCAGAGGTAAAGAGAAAGTCCTGAAAGCAGCTTGAGACAAGAGGTTCTTAACCTACAGGGGTAAGAATATTAGAATTGCAACAGACCTATTCTCAGAGACCTGGCATGTCAGAAAGGGCTGGCATGATATATTGAGGGTACTAAGTGAGAAAAACATGCAGTCAAGAATACATTATCCAGCATGGCTGCCATTTGGAATAGAAGGAGAAATAAAGAGCTTCCAGGACAGAAAGAAATTAAAAATAATATGTGACCACTAACCCAGTTCTGCAAGAAATATTAAAGAGGATTCTGTAAATGAAGAGAGAGCCCAAAAGTAACATAAGCCAGAAAGAAACAAAGACAATCTATAGGAACAGTGACTTTACAGGTAATACAATGGCTCTCCACTCATATCTTTCAATAGTTATTCTTAATGTACATGCTCCAATCAAGAAACAGGGTATCCAATTGGATGTAAAACCCATTCATTTGCTGTCTACAAGTGACTCATTTTATTTATTTATTTTTTGTTTAAAGTTAAACTTTAATTATTATTAAATTCATCAGATAACCCAGGGATAAAGAAATCTGTCTTTTTTTTAAATTTATTTTTTATTGGTGTTCAATTTACTAACATACAGAATAACCCCCAGTGCCGTCACCCATTCACTCCCACCCCCCGCCCTCTTCCCCTTCTACCACCCCTAGTTCGTTTCCCAGAGTTAGCAGTCTTTACGTTCTGTCTCCCTTTCTGATATTTCCCACACATTTCTTCTCCCTTCCCTTATATTCCCTTTCACTATTATTTATATTCCCCAAATGAAGTGACTCATTTTAGATCTAAGACACCTCCAGATTGAAAGTGAGGAGTTGGAGAACCATTTATCATGAGAATGGACCTCAAAGAAAGCTGGGGTAGCAATCCTTGTATCAGACAAATTTGTTTTAAAGATTTTTAAAATTTATTTATTTGAAAGCAATGTATAACAATTCATGCAAACTAACTAAAATGAAAGCACAATGGGTCAAAATATTTGGGATACAGCAAAGGTGGTCCCAAGAGGGAAACAAACTGCAATACAAGCATTTATCAAAAAAATTTAAAATCACAAATACAGAAGCTAACTTTACAGCTAAAGGAGCCGGAGAGAGAACATCAAATAAAGCCTAAACCAAGCAGGAGAAGAGAAATAATAAGGATAAGAGCACGAATCAATGGAATAGACAGCAGAACAGTAAAACAGATCAATGAAACTAGAAACTGGTTCTTTTAAATAATTAATAAGCACTATAAAACCCTTCAAAAATGGAAATGGAAGGAAAATTTCCAAATTAATTCTATGAGGCAAGCATTACCGTGATCCCAAAATAAAGACCTCACTGAATAGGAGAATTATAGACCAATGTTCCTGCTGAATATGGATACAAAATTTCCCACCAAGATACTAGCTAATATATCCAGCAGTACATTAAAAGGTTTATTCACCACAATTAAGTAGTATTTATTCCTGGGCTGCAAGGGTGGTTGAACATCTGCATATGAATCAATGCAATACATCACATTAGTAAAAGATAGGAAAAGAACTATATGATCTTCTCAACACATGCAGGAAAAAAAATTGATAAAATACAGCATTCTTTCTTTAAAAAAAAAAACTGTCTTGGGGATCCCTGGGTGGCTCAGCGGTTTAGCGCCTGCCTTTGGCGCAGGGCATGAACCTGGAGTCCCGGGATCAAGTCTCGCATCAGGGTCCCTGCATGGGGCCTGCTTCTCCCTCTGCTTGTGTCTCTGCTGCTCTCTCTCTCTCTCTCTGTGTGTCTCTCATGAATAAATAAATAAAATCTTAAAAACAAAAAAAGACAAAAACTGTCTGCAGTACAGGGATAGAGGAAACATACTTCAACATCATCAAAGCCATATACAAAAGACCCAGTGAATATCATCTTCAACAGGGAAAAACTGAGAAATTTTCCCCTAAGGTCAGGAACTTAATAGGGATGTTCACTGTCACCACTATCACTCAATGTAATACTGGAAATCCTAGCCTGAGTAATCAGACAACAAAAAACAAATAAAACTATACAAATCTGCTAGGAAGTCAAACTTTCACTCTTCAGAGACGACATGATACTCTGTAGACAACTCAAAAGAATCCACAAAAGAAAATTGTTAGAACTGATACAAGAATTCAGCAAATTCTCAGGATATAAAATAAAAACATACTTCAGTTGCTTTTCTATACATTAACAATGAAGCAGAAGAAAGAGAATCAATCCCATTTACATCAGCTCCAGAAACAAGATACCTAGAAATAAACCTAACCAAATACATATAGGATCTGTACTCTGAAAACTATAGAACACTTATGAAAGAAATTCAGGAAGACACAAAGAAAGGAAAAAGTTCCATATTCATGGATTGGAAGAAGAAACATTGTTAAATTGTCTATGCTACCCAAAGCAATCTACACATTCAATGCAATTGCTATCAAAATACCAACAGCATTTTTCACACAGCTGAAATAAACAATCCTATAAGTTATATCAAATACCAAAGACCCTGAATGACTAGAGGAATGTTGAAAAAGAAAACCAAAGATGGAGGCACTACAATTCCAGACATCAAGCTGTATTATAAAGCTGTAATCCTCAACACAGTATAGTACTGGCAAAAATCAGACATATTGATCAATGGATCAATGGAACAGAATAGAGAATCCAGAAATGGACCAACAACACTATGATCAACTAATCTTTGACAAAGCAGGAAAGTATAGCCAATGGAAAAAAAAAGTCTCTTATTTTTTTTATTGGAGATCAATTTGCCAACATATAGCATAACACCCAGTGCTTATCCCATCAAGTGCCCCCCTTAGTGCCCCTCAACCCAGTCACACCCACCCCCTCCAACCTACCTTTTTCCACTACCCCTTGATTGTTTCCCAGAGTAAGGAGTCTCTCACGTTCTGTTTCCCTTTCTGATATTTCCCACTTATTTTTTCTCCTTTCCCCTTTATTCCCTTTCATTATTTTTCATATTCCCCAAATGAATGAGACCATATAATGTTTGTCCTTCTCCGATTGACTTATTTCACTCAGCATAATACCCTCCAGTTCCATCCACATTGAAGCAAATGGTGGGTATTTGTCGTTTCTAATGGCTGAGTAATATTCCATTGTATACATAGACCACATCTTCTTTATCCATTCATCCATCTTTCGATGGATGCCGAGGCTCCTTCCACAGTTTGGCTTTTGTGGACATTGCTGCTATAAACATCGTGGTACAGGTGACCCGGTGTTTCACTGCATCTGTATCTTTCGGGTAAATCCCCAGCAGTGCAATTTCTGGGTCATAGGGCAGATCTATTTTTAACTCTTTGAGGAACCTCCACACAGTTTTTCAGAGTGGCTGTACCAGTTCACATTCCCACCAACAGTGCAAGAGGGTTCTCCTTTCTCCATATCCTCTCCAACATTTGTGGTTTCCTGCCTTGTTAATTTTCCCCATTCTCACTGGTGTGAGGTGGTATCTCATTGTGGTTTTGATTTGTATTTCTCTGATGGCAAGTGATGCAGAGCATTTTCTCATGTGCTTGTTGTCCATGTCTATGTCTTCCTCTGTGAGATTTCTGTTCATATCTTTCGCCCAATTCATGATTGGATTGTTTGTTTCTTTCCTGTTGAGTTGAATAAGTTCTTTATAGATTTTGGAAACTAGCCCTTTATCAGATACGTCATTTGCAAATATCTTCTCCCATTCTGTAGGTTGTCTTTTAGTTTTGTTGACTGTATCCTTTGCTGTGCAAAAGCTTCTTATCTTGATGAAGTCCCAATAGTTCATTTTTGCTTTTGTTTCTCTTGCTTTCATGGATGTATCTTGCAAGAAGTTACTGTGGCCAAGTTCAAAAAGGGTGTTGCCTGTGTTCTCCTCTAGGATTTTGATGGAATCTTGTCTCACATTTAGATCTTTCATCCATTTTGAGTTTATCTTTGTGTATGGTGCAAGAGAGTGGTCTAGTTTCATTCTTCTGCATGTGGATGTCCAATTTTCCCAGCACCATTTATTGAAGAGACTTTCTTCCAATGGATAGCCTTTCCTCCTTTATTGAATATTAGTAGACCATAAAGTTCAGGGTCCACTTCTCGGTTCTCTATTCTGTTCCATTGATCTATGTGTCTGTTTTTGTGCCAGTACCACACTGTCTTGATGACCACAGCTTTGTAGTACAACCTGAAATCTGGCATTGCGATGCCCCCAGATATGGTTTTCTTTTTTAAAATTCCCCTGGCTATTGGGGTCTTTTCTGATTCCACACAAATCTTAAAATAATTTGTTCTAACTCTCTGAAGAAAGTCCGTGGTACTTTGATAGGGATTACTTTAAATGTATCAATTGCCCTGGGTAACCTTGACATTTTCACAATATTAATTCTGCCAATACGTGAGCATGGAATATTTTTCCATCTCTTTGTGTCTTCCTCAATTTCTTTCAGAAGTGTTTTATAGGGGATCCCTGGGTGGCTCAGCGGTTTAGCGCCTACCTTTGGCCCAGGGCGCGATCCTGGAGACCCGGGATCGAGTCCCACGTCGGGCTCCCGGTGTATGGAGCCTGCTTCTCCCTCTGCCTGTGTCTCTGCCTCTCTCTTTCTCTCTGTGTGTGACTATCATAAATAAGTAAAAATTAAAAAAAAAGAAGTGTTCTATAGTTTTTAGGGTATAGATCCTTTACCTCTTTGCTGAGTTTCATTCCTAGGTAAATTATGCTTTTGGGTGCAATTGTAAATGGGATTGACTCCTTCATTTCTCTTTATTCAGTCTCATTGTTAGTGTATAGAAATGCCATTGATTTCTGGGCATTGATTTTCTATCCTGCCACGCTACCAAATTGCTGTATGAGTTTTAGCAATCTTGGGGTGGAGGCTTTTGGTTTTCTATGTAGAGTATCATGTCATCAGTGAAGAGGGAGAGTATGATTTCTTCTTTGCCAATTTCAATGCCTTTAATGTATTTTTGTTGTCTGATTGCTGAGGCTAGGACTTCCAGTACTGTGTTGAATAGCAGTGGTGAGAGTGGACATCCCTGTCTTGTTCCTGATCTTAGGGGAAAGGCTCCCAGTGCTTCCCCATTGATAATTATATTTGCTGTGGGCTTTTCATAGATGGCTATTAAGATGTCGAGGAAAGTTCCCTCTATCCCTACACTCTGAAGAGTTTTGATCAGGAATGGATGCTGTATTTTGCCAAATGCTTTCTCTGCATCTAATGAGAGGATCATATGGTTCTTGGTTTTTCTCTTGCTGATAAGATGAATCACATTGATTGTTTTACGAGTGTTGAACCAGCCTTGTGCCAGGGGATAAATCTTACTTGGTCATAGTGAATAATTTTCTTAATATACTATGGATCCTATTGGCTAGTATCTTGTTGAGAATTTTGCATCATGTTCATCAGGGATATTGGTCTGTAATTCTCCTTTTTGGTGGAGTCTTTGTCTGGTTTTGGAATTAATGTGATGCTGGCCTCATAGAACGAATTTTGAAGTACTCCATCTCTTTCTATCTTTCCAACAGCTTTAGTAGAATAGGTATGGTTTCTTCTTTAAACGTTTGATAGAATTCCCCGGGGAAGCCATCTGGCCCTGGACTCTTGTGTCTTGGGACGTTTTTGATGACTGCTTCAATTTCCTCCCTGGTTATTGGCCTGTTCAGGTTTTCTATTTCTTCCTGTTCCAGTTTTGGTAGTTTGTGGCTTTCCAGGAATGTGTCCTTTTCTTCTAGATTGCCTAATTTATTGGCGTATAGCTGTTCATAATATGTTTTTAAAATCGTTTGTATCTCCTTGGTGTTGGTAGTGATCTCTCCTTTCTCATTCACGATTTTATTAATTTGAGTCTTCTCTCTTTAATAAGGTTGGCTAATGGTTTATCTATCTTATTAATTCTTTCAAGGAATCAACTCCTGGTTCTGTTGATCTGTTCCACAGTTCTTCTGGTCTCGATTTCATTGACTTCTGCTTGAATTTTAATTAACTCTCTTCTTCTGCTGGGTGTAGGGTCCATCTGCTGTTTTTTCTCTACCTCCTTTATGTGTAAGGTTAGCTTTTGTATTTGAGTTCTTTCCAGTTTTTGAATGGATGCTTGTATTGTGATGTATTTCCCCCTTAGGACTGCTTTTGCTGCATCCCAAAGATTTTGAATGGTTGTATCTTCATTCTCATTAGTTTCCATGAATCTTTTTAATTCTTCCTTATTTTCCTGGTTGACCCTTTCATCTTTTAGCAGGATGGTCCTTAACCTCCACGTGTTTGAGGTCCTTCCAAACTTCTTGTTGTGATTTAGTTCTAATTTCAAGGCATTATGGTCTGAGAATATGAAGGGTACGATCCCAATCTTTTGGTATCAGTTAAGACCCGATTTGTGACCCAGTATGTGGTCTATTCTGGAGAAAGTTCCATGTGCACTTGAGAAGAATGTGTATTCAGTTGAATTTGGATGTAAAGTTCTGTAGATATCTGTGAAATCCATCTGGTCCAGTGTAAAGGTGTAGTTTCTTTGGAGATGTTGTGTTTAGAAGACCTACGGAGGGTAGAAAGAGCTAGATTGAAGTCACCATGTATCAGTGTATTATTATCTTAGTATTTTTTCACTTTGGTTATTAATTGGTTTAAATATTTGGCAGCTCCCACATTCAGGGCATATATATTGCGGATTGTTACGTCCTCTTGTTGGATAGATCCTTTAAGTATGAGATAGTGTCCCTCTTCATCTCTCACTACTGTTCGGGGTAAATTTTTGTTTATCTGATATAAGGATGGCTACCCCTGCTTTCTTTTGAGGACCATTTGAATGGTAAATGGTTCTCCAACCTTTTATTTTCAGGTTGTAGGTGTCCTTCTCTCTAAAATGAGTCTCTTGTAGACAGCAAATAGATGGGTCCTCCTTTTGTATCCAGTCTGAAACCATGCGCCTTTTGATGGGGTCATTAAACCCATTCACATTCAGAGTTACTATTGACAGATATGAGTTTAGTGTCATCATGATATCTATTCAGTCCTTGTTTTTGTGGATTGTTCCACTGGACTTCTTCTTAAAAGGGTATTTTAAGAGTCCACCTTAAAATTTCTTGCAGAGCTGGTTTGTAGGTCACATATTCTTTCAGTTCCTGCCTGTCTTGGAAGCTCTTTATCTCTCCTTCCATTTTGAATGAGAGCCTTGCTGGATAAAGTATTCTTGGTTGCATGTTCTTGTCATTTAGGACCCTGAATATATCCTGCCAGCCCTTTTTGGCCTGCCAGGTCTCTGTGGAGTGGTCTGCTGTTACCCTAATATTCCTCCCCATAAAAGTCAGGGATTTCTTGTCTCTTGCTGCTTTAAGGATCTTCTCTTTATCTTTGGAATTTGCAAGCTTCACTATTAAATGTCGAGGTGTTGAATGGTTTTTATTGATTTTAGGGGGGATCTCTCTATCTCCTGGATCTGAATGCCTGTTTCCCTTCCCAGATTAGGAAAGTTTTCAGCTAGGATTTGTTCAAATACATATTCTGGCACTTTGTCCCTTTCGGCGCCCTCGGGAACCCCAATTAAACGTAGGTTTTTCTTCCTCATGCTGTCGTTTATTTCCCTTAATCTGTCTTCATGGTCTTTTAATTGCTTGTCTCTTTTTTCCTCAGTTTCCCTCTTTGCCATCAACTTGTCTTCTATGTCACTCACTCGTTCTTCCACCTCGTTAACCCTCGTCGTTAGGACTTCTAGTTTGGATTGCATCTCATTCAATTGATTTTTAATTTCTGCCTGATTGGGTCTAAATTCTGCAGTCATGAAGTCTCTTGAGTCCTTTATGCTTTTTTCTAGAGCCACCAGTAGCTGTATAATAGTGCTTCTGAATTGGCTTTCTGACATTGAATTGTAATCAGATTTTGTAACTCTGTGGGAGAGAGGACTGTTTCTGATTCTTTCTTTTGAGGTGAGGTTTTCCTTCTAGTCATTTTGCTCAGTGCAGAGTGGGCAAAAACAAGTTGTAATGGGAAAAGGAGAAAAAGAGAGAGAGAGAAGGAAAGAAAAGAGAAAAAGGAAGAAAAAAGGAAAAAAGAGAAGAAAAAGAAAGAAAGGGGAAAAAATGGGTGGGGGAAGCAATCAGAAATCAAAAAGAAAAAGAAAACCACAGGGGAGTATCTTCTGATTCTGTATACTTTAAGTCCCTTGACTTCCCTTGGAACTTGTCTGTCTAGCTGTCTTCTGGGGGAGGGGCCTGTTGTGCTGATTTTCAGCTGTTAGCACTTGAGGGAGCTGCTCTGCCCCCTGCCTGGTGCAGGGCTCAGTGGGGGTTGTTTACCCCGTGAGGCCCCAGGAGGAACAACCACAGTGGCGGTGGCCATCTCTGGAGCCCTGGATTCAGCCCCCGCAGTAACTCCAGAGCTCTCCGTCTGCAGGGGCCTGGAGGCTCCGGGGCGGGGCCGCTGATCTGCTCAGCTCCGTGCAGGAGCGTCCTTGCGGTCCTGGGCCCTCCTGGCTTCTGACTGTCCCGGGGGGAGGCTGGATCCTGGGCTGTGTCCCGGCGCCCTGTGCTCCTGGGCCTGTGCTTTTGGATTTGCACTCCTGGCCGCGCAGCCGCCTCTCCCTGGAGCCGCAGCCCGAGCCCCTCCGAGCTGCTCCCAGAGCCGTGCAGCCCCCTCTGCACGGAGCCTCTTCCTCTGCCAGAGCCACCTCCAAGCTGCTCCAGGGCCACGCAGCCCCCTCTGCGGAGCCGCTGCCAGAACTTCTCGAGCTGCTCCCGGGTCCAGCCTTGCGCACTGCAGTCCTTAGGGAGCTCGGGGCACTCTCCTGGGCGCGCAGGTGTCTGTTAGTGTCCCAGGGAGCCTGAGGGCATCTCCGCCCTCCTGGGGTCCTGCTCTAATTCCCTGCGGGCGCCTTTCCGCCCGGGAAGATTGGTGCAGCTCCTGCTTCTCCAGGTCGGGCTCTCCTGTCCTGGGGGCGCTCGCCCCGGCCTTAGCCCAGCTCCTCCCGCGGCCCCTCTCCTTTGGATGCCTTTTGTTTCTTTATTTCTTTTTTCCCGTCTTCCTACCTTGATAGAAGCGGGAACTCTTCTCACTGTAGCATTCCAGGTGTTCTCTCTTTAAATCTCAGGCCGAATTCATAGATTTTCAGGATGATTTGAAGGTTATCTAGGTAATTTGGTGGGGACAGGTGGTTTGGAGACCCTACTCTTCCGCCATCTTGCCCCTCCTGAGTGTTCTGAATCTAATTAATTAATTTGAAAATAAATGAGCTGATTTTAAAATACTGTTTCTTTAATAAATTAAAATGAACTTAATTAAAATCAGGTAAAATGAGATTTTAAACTTCTATTAAATTGTGATTTTTATGTCGCTAAAATTTATTATTATAATTATTCTTTTTTTCTTTTGTAACCATGAGACAAGATTTCTCGCCATTGGCAAGGCCCTATGCCAAGTGACAATTTCCCTGTTAATAAGCCACGTTCATAGGAGAACTTGAGTTTTCAAAATAAAATTTTTGCTTTTTCTCCATCAAGAACACAAGGCAAATGTTACAGAACTTTGGAATATTTAGGTTTAGTTAGAATTATTGATGTTCTAGTTTAATTGCAGTTTAATAGCTTTCAAAAACATGTTTGGCTGTGGTTCAAAACTAAATTCTTTTTGTGTGTATAAATATTTTTATTCTATTATAGCTAATAAAATGCATGCCAATCCACACAATTCATTTTAGCTACAAGATCTTGATCTACTTTAGTCCAAGTTATGCTTTTCACAAAAGAGCCCAGCAATAAAAATTTCCCTGAATAAAGATTTTCAATAAATTCTTTGTCCAACAACTTCCCTTCCCTCTATTAACAAAGATAAGCCAGGCCCTAAATACATATATAGTCTTGTATCCTCTGACCCCAAAATGCTGTATATCTGAGGAAGAAAATCAAAGCATTGTTTCTTGTGAGACAACCAATGTTCTTCAGAATTAGCAGGGCTTTATATGATCTGTTTCTGAGTCAGAGAAGACTTGAGCTGCAAAAGCGCAAATGCCAGGGGCACAAAGTGGCAAGTAGCTGTTAAGTAACATTGCTACATGAAAGTTTTGTTACTGACCAAAGCATCCTTGTGACTTGGTTGAAGAAAAGGAATACAAATTTGGAAAACAAGATAGAGGTTCCTGAAAAAGTGAAAAATAGAGCTACCCTACAACCCAGCAACTGCACTACTAGTTATTTAACCAAAGGATACTAAAATATTTATTCAAAGGGACACATACATTTTGATGTTTATAGCAGCATTATTAACAAAAGCCAAATCATGGAAATAGTCCATGTGTCCATTGACTGATGAGTGGATAAAGAAGAAATTTATATATTTACAGATATATGTATATTTATATACATATTTACATATATATGTATATCTATATTATATATATTTCATATATGTAATATATTACATATAATTAATATAAATATAATATGAATAATATAAAACAAAGAAAATTTTATATATAATATATAATTATATTATATATAATTATTACTCAGCCATCAAAAAGAATGAAATCTTGATATTTGCAATGACATAGATAAAGCTAGAGTGTATTATGCTAAGTGAAACAAGTCAGTCAGTAAAAGACAAATACCATGTGATTTCTCTCGAATGTGGAATTTAAGGAACAAAATAGATCAATACATGGGAAGGGAGGGAAACAAAGACAGGAGGCAAACCATATAGGCCTCTTAATGATAGAGAACAAACTGAGGGTTGCTGGAGGGGAGGTAGGTAGGAGATAGACTAAATGATTGATAAGTATTAAGGATAAGGAGGGCACTTTCAATGAGCACTGGGTGTTACATGTAAGTGATGAATCACTAAATTCTACTCCTGAAACCAATATAATAGTATATGTTAACTAACTGGATTTTTTAAAAAATATTTTATTTATTTATTTATTTATTTATTTATTTATTTATTTGAGACACAGAGAGAGGCAGAGACACAGGCAGAGCGAGAAGCAGGCTCCCCACAGGGAGCCCAGTGCCAGACTCGATCCCCAATACTGGAATCATGCCCTGAGCTGAAGGCAGACGCCCAACTGCTGAGCCACTCAGGTGTCCCAACTGGAATTTAAATAAAAACAAAAATATTTGAAACAAAAAAATTCTATGCCCAATATTTTGCTATGTGCTCTCATATATAGTCTTATTTTTACCCACAACAATCAGTGGCATAAATGTAGTCACTCCTTCCAATTTTGGATATGAATAGACTATTGGACCATATAGATTAAGTAATTATTCCAAGGCCACACAGCTAATATATGGTAAAGCCTAGATTTTAAACTTCCAACGTACATATTCTTTTTTGGTTATACAAAGGCTGAAGGAAGGAGGATGTGGGCCGGGGGTGAGGGGGAGGATTCTGGCCTTTACAATGGGAAGGTGACCTGCAAACCAAATGTCCCTCCTCTCATTTATTTTATTTGTTTTTAAGATTTTATTTATTTATTTATTTATTTATTTATTTATTTATGAGAGACACACACAGAGAGTGGGAGAGGGAAAAGCAGGCTCCCTACAGGGAGCCCAATTCTGAGCTCAGACTTGATCCCAGGACTAGTGGATCACGTCTTGAGCCAAAGGCAGATGCTCAACCAACCACTGAACCACCCAGGCATCCTCCTTCCTCTCATTTAGAAAGCAGAATACTTTTCTTCAAATTTACTGCTTCTTGGGCATAATTAGCTGTTACATCATTTTCTAATTTCAAAGCAGGTAGGAAATTCACACCTTTTTGCAACAACTTTATTTATTTATTTATTTATTTATTTATTTATTTATTTATTTAAATTTATGATAGTCACAGAGAGAGAGAGAGAGAGAGAGAGAGAGGCAGAGACACAGGCAGAGGGAGAAGCAGGCTCCATGCACCGGGAGCCCGACGTGGGATTCCATCCCGGGTCTCCAGGATCGCGCCCTGGGCCAAAGGCAGGGCACTAAACCGCTGCGCCACCCAGGGATCCCCTGCAACAACTTTCTTATCTTCCATTTTAGCATCAAAAATTTCAAGCATACAACCATTTCAAACATACAGAAATGATGAAAGAATTGTACGGCAACACTATGAATACATCATTTAATTTATACAATTAAAATTGTACTGTACTTTATTGTATATCTGTCCATGAATCCATCCATTAAGGAATCTTAATTTTATGCATTTTAGAGTAAATTGGAGAGATTGATGCATTTATCCTATGTCTAGTTGCAGAGGAAAATTTTTGCTCCATCCTTCAAATTTCTTCTGCCTGTTTTAGAATTTAACTGCCATAAGACAGATTATCAGAAGAAAAACAAGCAGAAGTTTGATAACATGATAACACATGGGAGAGATCCAGGAAAATGGAGCAACTCCTTAAAATGGCAGAATCCTTCACTTGAATACTATCTTGAGCTAAAGACAGAAAGCTGTTAGAGGTTGGGAGTCAGTTGTGCAAATTTACCAAAAAAAAGCATAGTAAAATAATGTTAATGCAGAAATGCAAAAAATGTTATGCAGATTTAAGTTCATGACTTCTTTAATGATAATATTTTCTAGAGATTTAGAGTCATCTTTCTCTTCCTGGTACAGAAAAGGGAGACACGCTGGCAAGGGGAAATTTCCCTTATATATGTAAATGTCTCCTACAAAAAGGTTACTTCTAATTATTTTCTTCTATTTTTTTAAAAATTTTCCAATTTTTAATTGAATTCCAGTTACTTAAGGTACAGTGTAATATCAGCTTTAACTGTAGAATTTAGTGATTCATCACTTACAATACCCAGTGATCATCAGAACCAGTGCCCTCCTTAATACCCACCACCCATTTAAACCATCCTTCAGGGATCCCTGGGTGGCGCAGCAGTTTGGCGCCTGCCTTTGGCCCAGGGCGCGATCCTGGAGACAGGGGATCGAATCCCACGTCGGGCTCCCTGTGCATGGAACCGCTTCTCCCTCTCCCTCTGCCTCTGTCTCTGCCTCTCTCTCTCTCTCTCTCTCTGTATGACTATCATAAATAAATAAAAAAAAATAAAATAAACCATCCTCCAAATACCTCCCCTCCAGCAACCTTCAATTTGTTCTCTATAGTTAAGAGTCTGTTATGTGGTTTGCCTCTGTCTCTATGTTCATTCGTTGTGTTTCTTAAATTATACATAATAGTTAAATCATATAGTTTTGCCTTTCTCTGACTTATTTCACTTAGCATAATATTTTCTAGCTCCATACAGAGTGTTGCAATGGCAGGATTTCATTCTTTTTGATGGCTGAGGAATATACATCACTTCTTTATCTGTCCATTGGTCGATGGACACCTGGGATATTTCCATAATTTGGTTTTTGTTGATAATACTGCTATCAACATTGGGGTGCATGAGTCCCTTCAAATCATTATTTTAGTGTCCTTTTGGGTAAATACCTAGCAGTGGAATTGCTGGATCATAGGGTAGATCTATTGCTAACTTTTTGGGAACCTCCATACTGTTTTGCAGAGTGGCCACACCACTTTGCATTTCCACCAACAGTGTTAAGAAGGTTTCCCATCTCTGCATCTTTGCCAACACCTGTTGTTTCTTGTGTTATTAATTTTAATCATTCTTACATGTGTGAGGTGGCATGTCATTGTAGTTTTGATTTGTATTTCTCTTGATGATAAGTGATGTTGGGCATCTTTTAATGTGCCTGGTCGCCACCAGAGTGATACTTTAAAAGTGTAAATTACATTATTACTCTGCTCCAAATTCTCTAGTCACAGGGTTCTTAACTTCTTTTTTGTATCATGAACCCCCTAGGTAGTCTGGGATCTCAATCTCCTTTCAAATTTTTTAAAAATGCATAAAATTTTTAAAGGGACCAAAGTAAACCAATTATTCTGAAGTACAGAGCCAAAATATTTTAAATAGCAAATCTATGATATAGTGATTTTTGTGTTTCTCATAAAGGATTAATTAATAAACCTAGGATAAGGTCTAAAACTATCATCATTTCCAAGTAATAAGTATGAATGACACTTTGAGTATAGTTGCAGGATAGGCAGGAACTGGGAAAAAGCTGTACATAATTAAGCCCAAACTGTTTTATAATAACAACTATAGCCTACTAGCCAACTATAACAATCAGTTCAAATTTAAGTTGAAATCAGTAAAAGTACTAAGATGTTCCTATAAAATGACAGTGAGAAGAATACCCTTGATGGGATGAGCTCTGAGTGTTATACTATATGTTGGCAAATCGAACTCCAAAAAAAAAAAAAAAAAAAAAAGGAGCAAAATTCTGATGTTGAGGAAACATAGGACCAAGCCATGTAAAAATTTCCATATTTAATATATATATATCATTAACAGAAGATTCAGAAGTTTGTTACTGTTCTTGTTGTTCTATTTAATGAGGTGGGGGTAACAAAGGGTTGTCTGAATTCTATTTATGTCAAAGACATTTCAAGCCTAATGAAATTCAAAACAGTTACAAATTGAAAAAAATTTTTAGCCAACTTTTTAAATTTAAATTCAATTACCCAACATATAGTATATCATTAGTTTCAGATGAAGTGTTCAATAATTTATCAGTTGTGTGTAACACCGGTACTCATCATACGATAGGCCCTTCTTACTGCCCATCACCAAATAACCCCATACCACCACCCATCTCCCCTTCAGCAACCCTCAGTTTCTCTTCTGTAGTGAAGAATTTCTCATGGTTTTTCTCCCTCTGTGGTGACTTCCCAGTTTTCCCTCCCTTACCCTATAATCCTCTGTACTATCTCTTATAGTCCACATATGAGTAAAACCATATGATAATTGTCTTTCTCTGCTTGATTTCTTTCACTTAGCATAATACCCACCAGTTCCATCCATGTCCATATAAATGGTAAGTATCCTTTATGATGGCTGAGTCATATTCCTTTGAATATATATATATATATATATATATATATATATATATATATATATAGCTCATATATTTATCCTTTCCTCTGCTGATGGACATCTTGACTCTTTCCACAGTTTGGTTATTGTGGATATTGCTGATATGAACATTGGGGTGAAAGTACCCCTTTGGATCACTACATTTGTATCTTTTGGGTAAATAAATACCTAGTAATGTAATTGCTGGGTCAGAGGGAAGCTCTATTTTTAACTTCTTGAGGAACATCCATACTGTCTTCCAGACTGACTGAACTAGCTTGAATTCCCACCAACAGTGTAAGAGGGTTCCCCTTTCTCTTCATCCTTGCCAACATCTATCATTTCCTGACTTGTTAATTTTAGTCATTCTGACTGGTGTGAATTGGTATCTCATTGTGGTTTTCTTTTGTATTTCCCTGATGCCAAGTGATGTGGAGCATTTTTTTTTCTTGTGTCTGTTGGCCATTTGTATGGCTTTTATGGAGAAATGCCTGTTCTAATCTTTTGCTTATTTCTTCACTGGATTCTTTTTTAGGGGGCTGTTGATTTGGATAAGTTATTTATAGATCTAGCCTTTTATCTGACAGAGTATTTGCAAATATCTTCTCCTATTCCATAGGTTGTCTTTAAGTTTTGTTGACTATTTCCTTTGTTTTGCAGAAGCTTTTAATCTTGATGAAGTCCCAATAGTTCATTTTGCTTCTGTTTCCCTTGCTTTTGGAGACATGTCTAACAAGAAGTTTCAACCGTCGAGGTCTAAGAGGTTGCTGACTGTGTTCTCATCTAGGATTTTTGATGGATTCCAGTATCATATATAGGTTTTTCATCTGTTTTGTGTTTATCTTTGTGTGTGGTGTAAGACAGTGGTCTAGTTTAATTCTTGTACATGTGGCTGTCCAATTTTCCCAGTGCAATTTATTGAAGAGGCTTTCTTTTTCCATTAGACATTCTTTTCTGCTTTGTGAAAGATTAGTTGACCTTAGATTTGAGGGTCCATTTCTGGATTCTCTATTCTGTTTCATTGATCTGTATGCCTGTTTTTGTGTCAGGACCATACTGCCTTGATGATTACAGCTTTGTAATAGAGCTTGAAATCCAGCATTATGATGCTACCAGCTTTGGTTTTCTTTTTCAACATCCCTCAGTCTATCTGGGATCTTTTATAATTCCATACAACTTTTGGGATTATTTGCTCCAGTTATGTGAAAAATGTTGATATTTTGATAGGGATTACATTGAATGTGTAGATTACTCTGGGTTGTATAGGCATATTAACAATATTCATTCTTCCAATCCATGTGTATAGAATATTTTCAATTTCTTTGTGTCTTCCTCTATTTCTTTCACAAGTATTCTATAATTTTTAGAGTATAGATCCTTCATCTCTCTGTAAGGTTTATTCCTAGTTATTTTGTGGGTTTTGGTACAATTGTAAATGGGATCAATTTCTTACTTTCTATTTCTTATGTCTTGTTGTTAATGTATATAATATGCAACTGATTTCCATGCTTCTACTTTATATCCTGCCACATTGATAAATTGATGTATAAGTTATAGCAATTTTGGGGTGGAATCTTTTGAATATTCCACATAAATTATCATGTCATCTACAAATAGTAAGTTTGACTTCTTCTTTGCCAAGTTGAATGCCTTTATTTCTTTTGCTGTTTGATTGCTGAGGCTAGGACTTCTAGTACTATGGTGAACAACAATGTTGAGAGTGGGCATTCCTGTGATGTTCCTGACCTTAGGGAAAAAGCTCTCAGTTTTTCACCATTGTGAATGATATTCACTGTGGGCTTTTTGTAGATGACTTTTATGATAGTGAGGTATGTTCTCTCTATCCTTACACTGTAGAGAGTTTTAATCAAGAAAGAGTGCTGTGTATTGTTAAATACTTTCTCTACATCCCTTGAGAAGATCATATGGTTCTCCTTTCTTTTATTAATATGATGTGTTACTCTAATTGAATTGTGAATACTGAACCACCCTTGTTATCCAGAATAAATTCCACGGTTGTAGTGAATAATTCTTTTAATGTACTGTTGGATTCTATTGGCTAGAATCTTGGCAAGAATTTTGAGATCCATGTTCCTCAGCGGTATTGATCTGTAATTCTCCTCTTTGGTGGGGTTTTTGGTCCAGTTTTTGGAGTAGGTAATGGCAATCTCACAGAATGAGTTTGGAATTTTTCCTTCCATTTCTATTTTTCAAACAGCTTCAGAAAAATAGGTATTAATTCTTCTTTAAATGTTTGGTAAAATTATCCTGGGAAGCCATCTGCAGTGCTTTCAAATACAAAATATCTTTCTATTAATCATTTGTTTTCTAAAATGATTAAATGAATTACAGCATGTAATATATCTACAACAGTGTTTGATACTTGGTAAACACTAAATAAGTCTTTATTCAATATTTTACTATTTAGCTTTTGCTTAGTATTTTTATTCATGAATGACAATTTTTGTTTACTTTTAAGAACTATTAATTGAATACTTGCTATATGTTGCCAGGTGAGCTGAGGAGACCTGGTCCCTGAAGACTCAATCCAGCCATCCCAAAGATATTGGTGAAAGTTTTTGGTCTCATCACAAGAATGAATTCAAGGACAGACACAAGACAGCAGACAAGAGCAACAGAAATACAAGAAATTTTATTAAAGTGAAAGTATACTCTTGAGATGTAAGAGTGAGAGACACAGAGAGAAAATAAAAGGCAAAGAGAGAGAGACAGAGAGAAAGTTCTGCACACCTTGGCAGTTGGTCTCTATATTTTATTCACTGTTGTTAACTAGAGAGCGGAATTTTCATTACCTGGTGGAGAGATTTCTTGGAAGTAAGATTTCATTCCTTTTGTTCCCCTTATTTGGTCAGAGGTTTCTCAGTCATGGCATCTGCCATCTTAGGCCTGTCTGATGATCCAGCTTCTTGTGGAATGCTGCCAGGACAGGCCTTTGATTTTCCAGATAGTTAGCCATGACTTCCTCTATCTGGCTTCTAGGTATCCATTAGAACGTAACTGCTTACTCTAACATATATAGTAGACATTTTGATATGCTATGGAGTTAAAGAAAAAAAAATCACTTGTTCATTTTTTAAAAGAACTAATGAATAATGATAGTTAGAGATAAGATCTTCTCCACTAAACTTTTTTTTTAAGATTTTATTTATTTATTCATGAGAGACACACACACACACAGAGGCAGAGACACAGGCAGAGGGAGAAGCAGGCTCCATGCAGGAAGCCTGATGTGGGACTTGATCTCAGGACTCCAGGATCACACTCTGAGCCGAAGGCAGACACTTAACCACTGACCCACCCAAACATCCCTCCACCAAACTTTTCAAAGAAAGAAAAATAGTAAATAATAAGATATGTATGTTGTTAGGTATCTTTTGGGCCAAGGCTATAGGACATTTAACTTTAATGCCAATAAGGCCAAAGGAACAAGCCTTGATGTCCCTTGACAGATGAATGGATAAAGAAGATGTGGTCTATATAAACAATGGAATATTACTCAGCCATCAGAAAGGATGAATACCCACCATTTGCTTTGATGTGGATGGAACTGGACAGTATTATGCTGAGTGAAGTGAGTCAATCTGAGAAGGACAATCATCATATAGTTTCATTCATATGGGGAATATAAGAAATAGTGAAAGAGATTATAAGGGAAAGAAGGAAAAATGAGTGGGAAAAATTAGAGAGGGTGATAAAATATGAGAGACTTCTAACTCTGGGAAACAAACAAAGGATAGTGGAAGGGGAGGTCAGAAGGGGGAATGAGGTAACTGGGTGATGGGCACTAAGGAGGGTACTTGATGGGATGAGCACTGGGTGTTAAACTCTATGTTGGCAAATCAAACTTCAATTAAACAAATAAAAATTACCAAAGGCTAAAATAAAACATGATCTTCAAGCATATAATGCAGTAACCCATGGGTGAGTAACTTTTCTTCTCTTGAATATATGTAGCTCTCACTTCTCATACGGGAAACACCTTATTGATTGATATTTAGGTAGATTCACTGTGGTATTTTAGTAAATTTAGTCATAAAATACTCCAGTATGATTCTGCAAAATACAATGTTATGGGGTCCTTTGATTTTGAGTGCATGACTCAGAATAAATTTTCCCCCAGGCTCAACATATTATGTGTATATTTTTATGCCTAATATATTGTGATGAATAATGAAATGAAGATTTAATTTAGTATACAGACATAATATTTTATATACTTATCTTTGACAAAGAAACAATGTTATGCACTAAAATTGAATTACATAGATAGTAGAACTTCTTGAATACTGAAGTGATGACCTTTATAAATATAATCCTTCATAAACCAAAACCTTGACAAAATTTGTCAAAATAAACTTTAATAAAACTCTTACAAATAATCAAAGGCCTGCAAAAATCTAGGTAGTATTTGTTTCTCTCTCTCTGCCTTTAATTTTTCTCTCTCTGTGTCTGTCTCTCACTCTTACATCTCAAGAGCATACTTTCACTTTAATAAAATTTTCTTCTACTTCTGTTACTCTTGTCTGCTTAGTAAGGTCGGTAGAGTTTGCAATGTTTTAATTTGGCCTACTCTTATCCCTTTCTTCTCAGTTTCACTGTAGCACTAAAACCCAGCAAGTTCACAGTTATGGTTGTTGTGAAACCATCTGTCTTACAGTCACTGTAGAAAGTAGACCAGGTTCAGAGTTCCTGAAAAAGCCCCATCCTCAATGTCTTATCACTATTTGAGATCTTTGTATAACCTCCCAGTCTCAGGGTGTTTGTGTTTTCATCTAACTCAGCTAATTCTGCAGAAAAAGTTATATCCCCAAAATGTTTGTCAAAAGCAGTTTAATATTTTTAATATTGAAACTGTGTGAGGCTATAACCATAGTTGTTAAAAAGTGGCCAAAAATTTAGAAGGGAAATCTAGGAAACATAATGTCCATAGAGAGCTTTGACAAACTCTGACATGTTCCTAGGGAAATAGATGGCCAGACACATGTGCAGGGCTATGTGCATTCAGAGAACCCCAATCTTTCACTTCTTGCTGACATCAAACAAATGTACAAAAAGGAAGTGAAACTTATGGCAGAGTTGTATACTACAGGAGTGATGAAGACATGCCCCCAAACACACAGGGCCCCTTGGCAAAATTCAGAAGAGTTATTGGCTCTAAGCATTCAAGGAAGTATTTGTCTAATTATTATCTGACCACTAAGCTAATCCTTTTTACGGATTAATAATATTCCATTATATATACCAAATCATCTTGATCCATTCACCCAATTACCAGTCAATGAACACTTGGACTACTTTCATATTTTGGCTATTGTATCTAATGCTGCTATAAACATGGGGGTGCATGTATCCCTTTGAATTAGTGTTTTTGTGTTCTTCTTTAGGTAAATATCCAGTTGCCAGAGTACAGCCAATAAAATGATCTTAATGTTCTCCAATTTTGAAATTTATTGCATATTTTCAAATTCACTTCCATTGAATTTCCTTTATAGAAGTGTATTGCATTTTAGTACAGAAACTAGAAGTTTGAGTCATGGTCAGTTACCTTACTGAATTTATTTTAGCTTCCTCTTAGACATGACATTCTGGGGGGTGAACCTGGAACATGAGGGTCACTTTAGAACCACTGCCATGACTGACATCCAAAACCATGCACCCGAGTTAAGGACTGACTTTTGTTCACTGTACGTGATTGCTCACACACTGATGGTGCTCTGAGAACATTTCCAGCGTTTGATCCAAAATGGAAAGCTCTACCAATTTTTGTTAAATGTAGTGCCTTTTGTAAACCATGTTTTATTCTCCTGAAACTTGCTATTTGTGAATATACAGTGGTACTAGGTAGGCATGAGATTTTTTTTGTGGTTGTTATTTATAAAAATTCTGAATTGGAACTTGTGTTTAAAAAAAAACCTTATCCTTTTCACGTGATAACAAAAGACAGGTCAGGAATATTGGAATCAAGATTTAGATTTTAAAATTTAAAAGGTTGTTACAAAAAAAATGTTACACAGAGTATTTTCACTTGTGAATGATCAAGATATAGGACAGAAAATTACATTCTATGTTAAAATCAATGGCATTTATAAAAGGCATCTTTGTTCTCAAAAGAAATTAGAATACATATAGTAAGTACATTCACAGTGGTGATCTTCTTTATGTAAAATCCTGTTCCACACGTTGTTGTGAAAAATTAGGGAATAACAAATATTTATTCAGAAATGGTAAGAAACATAGTCTCCTCCATCCCTTAATGTCTCTTCCTCTCCTTTTCAATAAGAGATAAACAGGAGGAATGTGGAGTGTACGGCATAGAGTGGGGTGCAAAGATCGTCCCACCACCTCCTCTTCCCTTTCCCATGATGACAAACTGTAGAGCAAGGGAGGAAAACAGGCTCCACCCTGCAATGTACCATATGGATATCCAGAGGACAGAGTCCAGATGGCCAGGAGGCTGCAGCTGGGCTCAGTCAACTCTGTGATCCCCAGAGCAGCTTGGCATGGGTCTGGTGGATGGGGAGGGGAGGGAGCAGGAGGAAAGCCGTAGGGTAAAGCCATACAGGCAGGATATTTACCATCCCTAATTCCTGGATTGTGGGGTAGTTCTATTTTTTAACTTTCTGAAAAATCTCTATTCTGTTTTCAACAGTGGTTGAATAAGTTTACATCCTCACCAACAGTGCAAGAGTGTTTCTATTTCTCCACATCCTCAAGAAGAACTGCTTTTGCTTGTGTTGTTAACATTAGCCATTCTGACAGGTGTGAGGTGATATCTCATTATAGTTTTGATTTGCATTTCCCTGACATTAAGTGATGTTGAGTATCTTTTAATGATCTGTTGGCCATCTGTATATGTTCTTCGCAGAAATATCTCTTTATATCTCCTGCATATTTTTAACAGGATTGTTTAATTTTGGGGTGTCGAGTTTTATAAGTTATTTATATATTTTGTTTAATAACCTTTTAATAGCTATATCATTTGAAAATATCTTCTGCCATTCTGTAGGTTGCCTTTCAGTTTGGATGATTGATTCCTTTGATGTGCAGAGATTTGCATTTTGGTGAAGTCAAAATAGTCAACTGTTGCTTTTATTTCCCTTATCACAAGAGATATATCTAGAAAAAAGTTGCTACAGAGAAGAGCAGGAAGATGGCCACAGACTAGGAGGACCCTAGGCTTGTCTAGTCCCTTGAACACAAGTAGATAACAATCAAATCATCTTAATACCCCAGAAATCAACCTGAAGATTAACACATAAACTTCACAACTAAAAGGAAAGAAAGGGGTAACATGAGGCAAGATGGCCGAAGAGCAGGGTCCCCAAGTCACCTGTCCCTACCAACTTACCTAGATAACTTTCAAATCATCCTGAAAGCCTACGAATTCGGCTTGAGATTTAAAGAGAGAACAGCTGGAATGCTACAGTGAGAAGAGTTTGCCCTTCTATAAAGGTAAGAAGACGGAAAAAAAATAAAAAAATTTAAACAGCATCCAAGGGGGAGGGGCCCCCTGCGAGGAGCCAGGCTAAGGCCCCGCGCTGAGTGCCCCCAGGACAGGAAAGCCCAAACCGGGAGAAGCAGGAGCTTTACCAATCTTCCCGGACAAAAAGACACTATCAGGGAGCTCCAGCTGGATCCACGGAGGGGCGGGGATGCCCTCAGTCTCCCAGGGGCACTAACAGAGGAACTGCACCACCGGGGGAGGGCACGCCACACACTGCAGGCCTAGCTCCCAAAAGGGCTGGAGCACACGCCTGGCATGGCCCGGGAGCAGCTCGGGCGACTCAGGCCGCAGATCTGCGCAGAGGGGGCTGCACGGCCCCAGGAGGGCAATCCCAGCAGCACAGACCCCGGAGCCCAGGGCGGTGTGGGACACAGCCCTAGATCCAGCACTCTCCCCAGGACAGGCAGAGGCCGGGAGTACACAAGACAGCAAGAATGCTCCGGCTCCCAGGCAGCCCTGAGCTGTGCAGATCGGTGGCCCCTGCCCCCAGAGCATCCAGGCCCCTGCAGACTGGGAGCTGTGGTAGTTACTGCAGGAGCTGACTCCAGAACTGGAGAGCTGGCTGTCACCACTGTTGTTGTTCCTCCTGATATCACCTTGTAGCTAGGACTGAGCAGGGACCTCACAGGATAAACAGCTTTCACTGAGCTGAACACCTGGCAGGGGGCTGGGCAGTTCCTCCAGGTGCACACACCTGAGAATCAGCACAGCAGGCCCCTCCCCCAGAAGACCAGGTAGAAGGACAGGGGGAATGCAAGTTATTGACCAAGTAGCACTGGAAAGTTCCAGGGGAAGTTGAGGGATCTACAGTACATAGAATCAGAGGATACTCCCACTTGTTTTTTGTTTTCCGTTTGTTCCCATCCCCCCTTTTTAATTCTTATTTTCCTTTTTTTTCTCTTTTTCTCCTTTTTCCAGTACAACTTGTTTTTAGCCACTCTGCACTGAGCAAAATGACTAGAAGAAAAAAATCACCACAAAAGAAAGAATCAGGAACAGTCCTCTTTACCACAGAGTTACACAATTTGAATTACAATTCAATGTCAGAAAGCCAATTCAGAAGCACTATTATAAAGCTACTGGTGGCTCTAGAAAAAAGCATAAAGGACTCAAGAGACTTCATGACTGCAGAATTTAGATCTAATTAGGCAGAAATTAAAAATCAATTGAATGAGATGCAGTCCAAACTAGAAGTCCTAACGACGAGGGTTAACGAGGTAGACGAACGAGTGAGTGACATAGAAGACAAGTTGATGGCAAGGAATGAAACTGAGGAGAAAAGAGAAAATCAATTAAAAGGTCATGAGGCTAGGTTACGGGAAATAATGACAGCCTCAGAAGGAAAAATCTACATTTAGTTGGGGTTCCTGAGGGTGCTGAAAGGGACAGAAGTCCAGAAACTGTATTTGAACAAATCATAGCAGAGAACTTCCCTAACGTGAGAGGGAAACAGACATTCAGATCCAGGAGAAAGAGAGATTCCCCCCTAAAATCAATAAAAACCACTCAACACCTCGACATTTAATAGTGAAACTCGCAAATTCCAAAGAAAAAGAGAAGATCCTTAAAGCAGCAAGAGACAAGAAATCTATAACCTTTTTGGGGAGTGTATCAGAATAACAGCAGACCTCTCCACAGAGACCTAGCATGCCAGAAAGGGATGGCAGGTTATATTCAGAGTCCTGAATGAGAATAACCTGCAGCCTGGAATACTTTATCCAGCAAGGCTCTTATTCAGAATACAAGGAGAGATAAAGAGCTTCCAAGATAGGCAGGAACTGAAAGAATATGAGACTACCAAGCCGGCGCTGCAAGAAATATTAAGGGGGATTCGGTAAATGAAAGAGGAAGTCCAAGGAAACAATCCACAAAAACAGGGATGGAATAGGTATTGCGATGACACTAAATTCATATCTTTCAATAGTAACTCTGAACGGGAATGGGCTTAATGACCCCATCAAAAGGTGCAGGGTTTCATATTGGATAAAAAAGCAAGACCCAACTATTTGCTGTTTACAAGCGATTCATTTTAGACATAAAGACACCTCCAGCCTGAAAATAAAAGGATGGAGAACCATTTACCATTCAAATGGTCCTCAAAAGAAAGCAGGGGTAGCCATCCTTACATCAGATAAATAAAAGTTTATCCCGAAGACTGTAGTAAGAGATGAAGAGGGACACTCTATCATAATTAGGGGATCTATCCAACAAGAGGACCTAATAATCATGAATATTTATGCTTCGAATGTGGGAGTTGCCAAGTATATCAAACAATTAATAACTAAAGTTATTTTAATTTATTTTTTATTGGTGTTCAATTTACTAACATACAGAATAACCCCCAGTGCCCGTCACCCATTCACTCCCACCCCCCGCCCTCCTCCCCTTCTACCACCCCTAGTTTGTTTCCCAGAGTTAGCAGTCTTTACGCTCTGTCTCCCTTTCTGATATTTCCCACACATTTCTTCTCCCTTCCCTTATATTCCCTTTCACTATTATTTATATTCCCCAAATGAATGAGACCATATAATGTTTGTCCTTCTCCGACTGACTTACTTCACTCAGCATAATACCCTCCAGTTCCATCCACGTTGAAGCAAATGGTGGGTATTTGTCATTTCTAATAGCTGAGTAATATTCCATTGTATACATAAACCACATCTTCTTTATCCATTCATCTTTCGTTGGACACCGAGGCTCCTTCCACAGTTTGGCTATCATGGCCATTGCTGCTATAAACATCGGGGTGCAGGTGTCCTGGTGTTTCACTGCATCTGTATCTTTGGGGTAAATCCCCAACAGTGCAATTGCTGGGTCGGAGGGCAGGTCTATTTTTAACTCTTTGAGGAACCTCCACACAGTTTTCCAGAGTGGCTGCACAGTTCACATTCCCACCAACAGTGTAAGAGGGTTCCCTTTTCTCTGCATCCCCTCCAACATTTGTTGTTTCCTCCTGCCTTGTTAATTTTCCCCATTCTCACCGGTGTGAGGTGGTATCTCATTGTGGTTTTGATTTGTATTTCCCTGATGGCAAGTGATGCCGAGCATTTTCTCATATGCATGTTGGCCATGTCTATGTCTTCCTCTGTGAGATTTCTCTTCATGTCTTTTGCCCATTTCATGATTGGATTCTTTGTTTCTTTGGTGTTGAGTTTAATAAGTTCTTTATAGATCTTGGAAACTAGCCCTTTATCTGATATGTCATTTGCAAATATCTTCTCCCATTCTGTGGGTTGTCTTTTAGTTTTGTTGACTGTATCCTTTGCTGTGCAAAAGCTTCATATCTTGATGAAGTCCCAATAGTTCATTTTTGCTTTTGTTTCTTTTGCCTTCGTGGAATAACTAAAGTTAAGACATACTTAGATAATAAGACACTTGGTGACTTGAATGTAGCGCTTTCTACAATCAGCAGGTCTTCCAAGCACAATATCTCCAAAGAAAGAAGAGCTTTAAATGATACACTGGACCAAATGGATTTCACAGATATTTACAGAACTTTAGATCCAAATTCAACTGAATACACATTCTTCTCAAGTGCACAACTTTTTGCAGAAGAGACCACTTACTGGGTCACAATCCAGGTATTAAGTGATACCAAAAGATTGGGATTGTCCCCTGCATATTCTCAGACAATGATGCTTTGAAACTAGAACTGAGCAACAACAAGAAGTTTGGAAGGACCTCAAACACGTGGAGGTTAAGGACCATCCTGCTAAAAGATGAAAGGGTCAACCGAGAAATTAGGGAAGGATTAAAAAGATTCATAGAAACTAATGAGAATGAAGATACAACCAATCAAAATGTTTGGGATAAAGCAAAAGCAGTCCTAAGGGGGAAATACAAGCATCCATCCAAAAACTGGAAAGAACCCAAGTACAAAACTAACCTTGCACCTAATGGACCTGAAGAAAAAACAGCAAATAGATCCTACACCCAACAGAAGAAGAGAATCAATAAAGATTCGAGCAGAAGTCAATGAAATAGAGACCAGAAGAACTATGGAATAGATCAACAAAACCAGGAGTTGGTTCTTTGAACGAATTAATAAGAGAGATAAACCACTAGCCAGTCTTATTAAAAAGAAGAGAGAAAAGACTCAATAAAATCATGAATGAGAAAGGAGAGATCACCACCAACACTTAAGAAATACGAACTATTTGAAAAAACTTATTATGAGCAGCTATATGCCAATAAATTAGGCAATCTAGAGGAAATGAACGCATTTCTAGGAAACAACAAACTACCAAAACTGGAACAGGAAGAAATAGAAAACCTGAACAGGCTGATAACCAGGGAGGAAATTGAAACATTCATCAAAAACCTTCCAAGACACAAAAGTACAGGGCCAGAGGGCTTCTCTGGGGAATTCTATCAAACGTTTAAAGAAGATACCATACCTATTCTACTAAAGCTGTTTGGAAAGATATAAAGAGATGGAATACTTCCAAATTCGTTCTATGAGGCCAGCATCACCTTAATTCCAAAACCAGACAAATACCCCACCAAAAAGGAGAATTACAGACCAATATCACTGATGAACATGGTGCAAAAATTCTCAACAAGATACTAGCCAATAGGATCCAACAGTACATTAAAAAATTATTCACCATGACCAAGTGGGATTTATCTCCAGGATGGAAGGCTGGTTCAACACTTGTAAAGCAATCAATGTGATTGATCATATCAGCAAGAGAAAAAATCAAGAGCGATACGATCCTCTCCTTAGATGCAGAGAAAGCATTTGACAAAATACAACATCCATTCCTGATCAAAACTCTTCAGAGTGTAGGGACAGAGGGAACATTCCTCAGCATCTTAAAAGCAATCAGTGAAAATCCCACAGCAAATATCATTCTCAATAGGGAAACACTGGGAGCCTTTCCCCTAAGATCAGGAACAAGACCGGGATGTCCACTCTCACCACTGCTCTTCAACATAGTACTAGAAGTCCTAGCCTCAGCAATCAGGCAACAAAAAGAAATAAAAGGCATTCCAATTGGCAAAGAAGAAGTCAAACTCTCCCTCTTCACAGATGACATGATACTCTACATAGAAAACCCAAAAGACTCCACCCCATGATTGCCAGAACTCATCTAGCAATTTGTCAGTGTGGCAGGATACAAAATCAATGCCCAGAAATCAGTGTCATTGCTATACACTAACAATGAGACTGAAGAAAGAGAAATTAAGGACTCAATCCCATTTCCAATTGCACCCAAAGGATAAGATACCTAGGAATAAACCTAACCAAAGAGGTAAAGTATCTATACCTTAAAAATTACAGAACGCTTGTGAAAGCCATTGAGGAAAACACAAAGAGATGGAAAAATATTCCATGCTCATGGATTGGAAGAATTAATATAGTGAAAATATCAATGTTACCAAGGGCAATTTGCACATTTAATGCAATAACTATCAAAATATTATGGACCTTCTTCAGAGAGTTGAAAGAAATTTTCTTAATATTTGTGTGGAATCAGAAAAGACCCCAAATAACCATGGGAATATTAAAGAAAAATACCATTGCTGGGGGCATCACAATGCCAGATTTCAGGTTGTACTACAAAGCTGTGGTCATCAAGACTGCGTGGTACTGACACAAAAACAGACACATAGTTCAATGGAACAGAATAGAGACTCCAGAAATGGAGTCTCAACTTTATGGTCAACTAATATTTGACAAAGCAGGAAAGACTATCCACTGGAAAAAAGACAGTCTCTTTGATAAATGGTGCTAGGAAAATTGGACAGCCATATGTAGAAGAATGAAACTAGACCAGTCTCTTACACCATATACAAAGAAAAACTCAAAATAGATGAAAGATCTAAATGTGAGTCAAGATTCTATCAAAATCCTAGAGGAGAACACAGGCAACACCCTTTTTGAACTCGGCCATAGTAACTTCTTGCAAGATACATCCATGAAGGCAAGAGAAACAGAAGCAAAAGTGAATTATTGGTACTTCATCAAGATAAAAAGCTTCTGCACTGCAAAAGAAACACTCAACAAAACTAAAAGACAACCTACAGAATGGGAGAAGATATTTATAAATGGCATATCACATACAGGGCTAGTATCCAAAATCTGTAAGGCACTTATGAAACTCAACAGCAAGGAAACAAACAATCCAATCATGAAATGGGCAAAAGACATGAACAGAAATTTTACAGAGGAAGACATGGATATGACCAACAAGCACATGAGATAATGCTCTGCATCACTGGCCATCAGGGAAATACAAATCAAACCACAATGAGATACATCCTCACACCAGTGAGAATGGTGAAAATTAAGACAGGAAACAACAAATGTTGTAGAGGATGTGGAGAAGGGGAACCCTCTTGCACTGTTGGCGGGAATGTGAACTGGTTCATCCACTCTGGAAAACTGTGTGGAGGTTCCTCAAAGAGTTAAAAATAGACCTGCCCTATGACGCAGCAATTGCACTGCTGAGAATTTACCCCAAAGATCCAGATGCAGTGAAACGCCGGATACCTGCACCCCAATCTTTATAACGGCAATGTCCACAATAGCCAAACTGTGGAAGGTGCCTTGGTGTCCATCGAAAAATGAATGGATAATTACTCAGCCATTAGAATTGACAAATACCCACCATTTACTTCAAGTTGATGGAATTAAGGGGTATTATGCTGAGTGAAATAAGTCAATCGGAGAAGGACAAATAGTATATGGTCTCATTCATTTGGGGATTATAAAAATTAATGTAAGGGAATAAAGGGAAAGGAGAGAAAATTAGTGAAAATATCAGTGAGGGTGAGAAAAAGACACCTAACTCTGGGAAATGAACAGGGATAGTAGAAGGGGAAGTGGGTGAGGGTTTGGGGTGACATGGTGACAGGCATTGAGGGGGGCACTTGGCGGGTTGAGCACTGAGTGTTATGCTATATGTTGGCAAATTGAACTCTATTAAAAAACATCCCCAGGCAAACAAAAAATAAAGATGTTTTTGACCACCAAACCAGCCGTGGATGTAATATTAAAGGGGAGACCAAAAGTGACAAAGAAAAAGAACAGAGAAAATTTCCAGAGACTATGGCAAAACAAGTAACAAAATGACACAAAATAAATATCTGTCAACAATTACTCTGAACAAAGTCAATCGCAGAAGCACAAGCATTATATGGTCTCATTCATTTGGGGATTATAAAAAAATAGTGAAAGTGAATTAAGCGGAAAGGAGAGAAAATTAGTGGGAAATGTCAGAGAGGGAGACAGAACATGAGAGACTCCTAACTCTGGGAAATGAACTAGGGGTGGTAGAAAGGGAGGTAGGCGGGTGGTTGGGGGCGACTGGTTGACGGGCACTGAGGGGGACAACTTGATTGGATGAGCACTGGGTGTTATGCTATATGTTGGCAAATTGAACTCCAATAAAATAAAATAAAATAATAAAATAAAATAATAAAATAAAATAAAATAAAATAAAATATAAAAAAATTACTCTGAACATAAATGAACCAAATCCTCCAATGAAAACACATAGAATTTCAGAATCACCAAAACAACAAGACCCATTGCCCTCAAGAGACTCATTTTAGACTTAAGATACATGTAGATTGAAAGTAAAGGGGTGTAGAAACAATTATCACACAAATGGATTTCAAAAGGAAGCCAGAGTAGAGTATCTTGTATCAGACAAACTAGACTTTAAAATTTTTTTTAAATTTTTATTTATTTATGATAGTTACAGAGAGAGAGAGAGGCAGAGACACAGGCAGAGAGAGGGAGAAGCAGGCTCCATGCAACGGGAGCCTGACGTGGGACTCGATCCCGGGTCTCCGGGATCACGCCCTGGGCCAAAGGCAGGCGCCAAACCACTGAACCACCCAGGGATCTCGCACCACCCAGGGATCCCTAGACAAACTAGACTTTAAAGGATAAACTGCAACAAGAGACAAAGAAGGACACTATATCTCATCATAAAGGGGACAATCCAACAGGAATATAAAACAATTTAAATATTTACGCATCCAACATGGGAGGACCCAAATATACATAAAAATTAATAGAAAACATAAAGTACCTCATTGATATATATTTTTTAATTTTTATTTATTTATGATAGTCACAGAGAGAGAGAGAGAGGCAGAGACATAGGCAGAGGGAGAAGCAGGCTCCATGCACCGGGAGCCCGACGTGGGATTCGATCCTGGGTCTCCAGGATCGCGCCCAGGGCCAAAGGCAGGCGCCAAACCGCTGCGCCACCCAGGGATCCCCCTCATTGATATTAATATAAAAAGAGTAAGGGATTTTACACCCCCTTTACATCAATGGATAGGGCATTTAAGCAGAAAATCAATAAGGAAACAATGACTTTTAATGACAAACTGGCTCAAATGTCCTTAACAGATATATTCTGAATATTCCATCCTAAAGGAGAAGAGCACATATTCTTTTCAAAGTAAAATTGGGTATTTTCCATAATAGACCACATACTAGGTCATAAATCAGGTCTTAATAGATACAAAATCATTGAAGTCATATACCATGCATCTTTTTTAACCACAACACTATGAAAGTAGACATCAACCACAAGAAAAAGTTTGGAAGTAACACAATCATGGAGATTAAACAACAGTCCACCAAAGAATTGATGAGTCAAAAAGGAAAAGAAAGAAGAAATTAAAAACTACATAGAAAGAAATGAGAATAAAAACAATGATTTAAATAAAATAGCTCAAGAAGTCCTAAAGAGGAAGTATATAGTAATACAGGTCTGCCTTAATGAGCTAGAAAAATCTCAAATAAACAACCTAAACTAGCTAAAAAAAATGAAACCTAAAGCCAGCATGAGAAAGGAAATAGAAAAGTTGGAGCATCAATAAAGGATGTAGAAACAAACAAAAATCAATTAAACTAGGAGATGATGCTTTGATTAAAATGAAAAATTTGATAAATCTCCAGCTAGACTTATCAGAATGAAAAGGGAAAGACTTAAGTAAATAAAATCACAAACAAGAGAGGAAAACAACCAGTGCCAAAAAATACAAACAATTAGAAGAGAATATTGTGAAAAACTATATTCCAACAAGTTGGACAACCTAGAAGAAAAGGATAAATTTCTGGAAATATATAAACTACCCTACCTGAAATAAGGAGAAAAAGGAAACTTGAACAGCCTGATAACCACTATAGAAATTGAATCAGTAATGAAAAAATTCCAAAGAAACAAAATCCCAGAGCCATATGGATTCACAAGTGAAATATATCAAATATTTAAAGAAGAGTATATTTCTCAAATCATTCCAAAAAATAGAAAAGGAAGTGAAACTTCCAACTTAGCTGTATAAGGCCAGCACTACCCTGATACTAAAAGCAGGTAAAGACTCCACACACAAAAAAAGAGAACTACTGGCCAATAGTAGGATGAACATGGATGCATACATTCTTTATAAAATACTGGCAATTTCAATCCAACAGTATATTAAAAGAATCATTCACCATGATCGAGTGGGATTTATCCTAGGGTTGCAAAGTTGGTTCAATACCTGCAAATCAATCAAAGTGATACACCAAATTACTAAAAGACATGTATACAACGGAATATTACTCAGCCATTAGAAACAACAAATACTCACCATTTGCTTCGACGTGGATGGAACTGGAGGGTATTATGCTGAGTGAAATAAGTCATTTGGAGAAGGACAAATATTATATAGTCTCATTCATTTGGGGAATATAAAAAATAGTGAAAGGGAATAAAGGGGAAAGGAGGAAAAATGATTGGGAAATATCAGAAAGGGAGACAGACCATGAGAGACTCCTAACTCTGGGAAACAAACTAGGGGTGGTGGAAGGGAAGGTTGGCGGGGGGTGGGGGTGACTGGGTGACGGGCACTGAAGGGGGGCACTTGATGGAATGAGCACTGGGTGTTATTCTACATGTTGGCAAATTGAACACCAATAAAAAATAAATTTATAAAAAAAAGACAGGATAAGAACCATATGATCCCTTCAATAAGTGCAGAAAAAACATTTGACAAAGCACAAGATTCCTCACTGATAATAACTGTCAACAAAATAGATTTAGAAGGAACATATCTCAACAAAATAAGATTCGTATATGAAAACCCCATAGCTAATATTATCCTCAATGGAGAAAAACTGAGAACTTTTACTTTACTGTCGGGAACAAAACAGGGATATACACTATCACCACTCTTATTTAACAGAGTACTGGAAGTCTTACCCTCAGTGATATACTCATAATCTCTCTATCTCTCTCCCTATCCCCCCTCAAATAAATAAATAAAATCTTCAAAAAAAGAAATTACAATTAGATATCACCTCATACCTGTCAGAATGTCTAAGATCAACAACACAAGAAAGAACAAGTATTGACAAGGATATAGAGAAAGGGAACACTCTTGCATTTTTAGTGGGGATGCAAACTGGTGTAGCCACTAGAGAATACAGTATAGAGAGTCCACAAAAAGTTAAAAATAGAAGTACCCTAAAATCCAGTAATTGCACTACTAGGTACTTACCAATGAGTACAAAAATACTAATTCAAAGGGATGCATACACCCCAATGTTTACAGCATCATTATCTCCAATAGTCAAAGCATGCAAATAGCCCACTTATCCATCAATTTATGAATGAATAAAGAAGTCATATATATATATATATATATATATATATATATATATATATATATATATAACTTGTAAAGTGATTGGCACAAAGAGAATCCTTGAGCAAAAAGTTGCACAGTGAAGTACAAAAAGATATCTAATTTGGAGACTCTTAAAATTTTTGCTAGAGTCATAACGATGGCTTTTACATTGAAAGACTAATAGGAATTCTGCCATGTTCATTCTTTTATAAAACGTGACTCAAATCAGCGTACCTCCATTTTATTGCCTTACTTGAATCAGTCCGGTTTAGGTTGGTGATAGATTTTTTTTATCTACCCAAGTTTGACTTAAAAGCAAATTCTAGTTATTAAGCACTTTTAAAATGAAATCCAGAAGCACATTTTTCTGCACAAACATGTTACAAAATTCAAAAGTGTTTCTTACACATTTGCTCTAAGTTTCGATTCTTAACTTTGTAGACCACATCAGAGAAACTTGGCACTTCTGCGTTACCGTGTGTGTATGACTTGTTTTGGTTAAGAGAACAGTAGAAAATATTTTCTGGCATTTTTGTGTACTTGGGTTACATTTGTATAAAGTTCTGATTGCCAGTTGCTGAGATAATAAGTGACCAGCCAGGATTCTTTAAAAGCATTAAAGTTCCTTAAACCTAAGGCTAAATGTTGAATACATTATTGAATTATTTAATATCCTGATGGCTAGCAGATTGACAGCTGCACACTTGGCATGCTTTGTTTTGGGGGGGTTTTATTTTTCATTGCAGATTTATTTGGCAATGTACAGTAAATTTTGTAAACTTGCATCAAGTTTATGAATAAAAACCATTTAAAAATTATATATATATATATATATATATACTGGAATATTACATAGTCATAAAAGAAGTAAAATCTTGCCATTTGGAAAAGCTCAGGTCTTGATCCCCGGGTCCAGGGACTGAGTCTTGCATCAGGCTCTCTGCAGGGAGTCTGCTTCTCTCTCTGCCTATATATCTGCCTCTCTCTGTATCTCATGGATAAATAAATAAAATATTTTTAAAAAAACAGTCTTTTCTTGATTTTCTGTTTAGGTTATCTGTCCATTGATGTAAGTGAAGTGTTAAAAATCCTCTACTATTATTATGGATTTTTATGTTTGTTGTTAATTGTCTTATGTATTTGGATGTGCATATTTTGAGTGCATAAGAATTTTATTTTCTGGTTCATTTGTTCCATTCATTATTATATAGTATCCTTCTTTCCATCTTATTAAAGTCTTTGTTTTAGTTTATTTTGTCTGAATTACATATTGCTATTCTGACTTTTTTTTGACATCCATTTGCATGGTTGATGTTTCTTTATATCCCCCCAGTTTCAAACTGCATGTGTTTTTTGGTTTAAAATGAGTCCCCTATAAGCAGCAAGTACATAACATTTTTAAATCCATTTTTTCATCCCATGACTTTTGCTTTAAGAACTTAGTCAATTTACATTCAAATAATTATTGATAGATATGTATTTATAGTCTTTTTATTATTTGTTGTGGCTGTTCTGGAGATTTTGTCTGATCCTTTTTTGTCTGTGTCTCTTTCATTGTTTGCTGGTTTACATTAGTGATATATTTGAATTTCTTTCTCTTTATTCTTTTCCTATTTATACTAGTATTATTAGTATAAGGTTGCCATTAAATTTGTATATAAACACTTCTGTATGTAGTGAGTTACAATGTTGATGATTGTTTAATGTTGAACCCATTTTTTAGTCCTCTCTTCCACACATTTTATATATATATGTTGTCAAATTTTACATCTCTTTATCTCTTGAGTTCCTAGACTGATTTTTGCAAAATATTTATTTTTACTACTTTTGTGTTTTGTATCTTTATATCTTCAGTTTTGGTCTTTTTCCACTCAAAAAGTCCCCTTTAATATTTCTTGCATAGCTGCTTTGGTGGGCATTAACTCCTTTAATTTCTGTTTGTCTCAGGAATCTTTATCTTTCCTTCTATTCTGAATGATAGTCTTCCTGGAGTATTATTTTATTGGAGTTCAATTTGCCAACATACAGCATAACACCCAGTGCTCATCCCATCAAATGCCCCCTTCAGTGCCTGTCACCCAGTCACCCCCACCCACCACTCACTTCCCTTTCCACCACCCCTTGTTCATTTCCCAGAGTTAGGAGTTTCTCATGTTCTGTCCTGGAGTATTCTTTACTACAGTTTATTTTTTCCCATTCACTTCCTTGTACTTATCATACAACTCGCTTCTGGCTTTTAAGGCTTCTGTTGAGAAATCTCATGCTAGCCTTATAGGTTTTCCCTCGAAAGGTACTGTTTTCTTTGGATTTGCTCTTTTTAAATTTTTTTTCTTCATCACAATACATTTTGCCAATTTAATTACAATATATCTTGTTGTAGGTCTGCTCTTATTGATTTTGATGGGCATTCCCTGTGACTCCTGGGTATAGATATTTGTTTCCTTCCCCACAGTTTGGAAGTTTCCAGCTACCATTTCTTCAAACAAACTTTCTTCTCCCTTATCTCTCTCTTCTTTTCTGGAACTCATAATATGAATGCTACTACATTTCATGGAGTCACTGAGTTCTCTAAGTCTATTCTTATGTTACATAATTCTTTTTTTCTCTTTTGTTTAGCTTGATTACTTTCTATTTCTGTCTCCATGGTCACCATTTGTTCCTTTGCTATTAAGATGGTGAGGAATGTTTCCTCTATACCTACACTCTAAAGAGTTTTGATCAGGAATGGTTGCTGTATTTTGTCAAATGCTTTCTCTGCATCTATTGAGAAGATCACGTTTCTTGTTTTTTTCTCTCCTTGATATGATCAATCACATTGGTTGTTTTACGAGTGTTGAATCACCCTTGAATCACGAGGATAAATCCCACTTGGTCATGGTGAATAATCTTCTTAATGTACTATTATATCCTATTGGCTAGTATCTTGTTGAGAATTTCTGCACTTGTGTTCATCTGGGATATTGGTCTATAATTCTCCTTTTTGGTGGGGTCTTTCTCTGGTTTTAGAATAAAGGTGATGCTGGCCTCATAAAACAAATTTGGAAGTATTCTGTTCCTTTCTAAACCTCATAACAGATTTAGTAGAATATGTATTATTTCTTCTTTAAATGTTTGATAGAAATCCCCTGGGAAGCCATCTGGCCCTGGACTTTTGAGTCTTGGGAGGTTTTTGATGACTGCTTCAATTTTCTGGCTGTTTATTGGCCTGTTCAGGTTTTCTATTTCTTCATGTTCCAGTTTTGGTAGTTTGCAGTTTTCCAGAAATGCATCCATTTCTTCTAGATTGCCTAATTTACTGGTGTATAGATGCTCATAATATGTTTTTAAAATCATTTATGAAAAGCCTACAACAAATATCAGTCTCAATGGGGAAACAGTGAGAACCTCTCCCCTAAAATCAGGAACATGAGAGGGATGTCCACTCTCACCAGTTATTCAACATAGTACTAGAAGTCCTAGCCTTAGCAATCCGACAACAAAAAGAAATAAAATGCATTCAAATTGGCAAAGAAGAAGTCAATCTCTCCCTCTTCACAGATGACATGATACTCTACGTAGAAAACCCAAAAGACTCCACTCTAAGATTGCAAGAATTCATATAGCAATTTGGCAATGTGGCAGAATACGATATCAATGCCCAGAAATCAATGTCATTTTTACACACTAACAATGAGACTGAAGAAAGAGAACTTAAGGAGTCAATTCCATTGACAATTGCACCCAAAAGCATAAGATACCTAGGAATAAACCTAACCAAAGAGGTAAAGAATCTATACCCTAAAAACTATAGAACACTTCTGAAAGAAATTGAGGAAGACACAAAGATGGAAAAATATTCCATGCTTATGGTTTGGAAGAATTAACATTGTGAAAATGTCTATGGTACCCAGGGCAATTTACACATTCATGCAATACCTAACAAAATACCATGGACTTACTTCAGAGAGTTGGAACAAATTATCTTAAGATTAGTGTGGAATAAGAAAAGACCCCGAATATTAAACAATATTAACAATATTAAACAATATTAAACAATAAATCCATAGCTGGGGGCATTACAATGTCGGATTTCAAGTTGTACTAAAAAGCTGTGATCATCAAGACACTGTGCTACTGGAATAAAAACAGGCACATAGATCAATGAAACAGAATAGTGAATCCATTTTTTTTAAGTTACCTGCAGGGCATTTTATTTTACTGCCTTGCAAAATTGAGGCTAAAATATTTAATTTCATGCACAATAGATATGAATGAGGAGTTGTGTCATTAACAATTCCAATACTTTGTTTCAAAACATATGTATGTCTATTACTTACCTGTGGCATTTGCAGTGATTTTTTTGCTGTTTTAATTTATGAAGTTCATAATTAATGGATACATTTGGGTCCATTTAAACTTCTTTCAGAACGAGCACTTCGCCCAAACAGAATGTATTGGTGACAAGGCATCTACTTGAATTGGTCTCCTGAAGCTTATTGTCTGGTAGGATCTGAAGTCTTAGACAATCACCCAGAGAGTTTCTTAAAAATTACAGTTCCTTCTTGTAGAAAGGTAAGGAAATTAATTCAAAACTTTGAATTGTACCAATAAATAAATCTAAACATTTTTTTTCAAACTTTGTAGTCCCTCTTTCTAGCTTTGCAACAGAATAAGGTTCAGATAGGGTGTTGATGAGCTCTTCTTTGGATCATGTAGGCTGTATTCTTTTGGGCCAAGTTGTGGACCACATTGATTCTCTGATGGAAGAATGGTTTCCTGGATTGCTGGGGATTGATATCTGTGGTGAAGGAGAAACTTTGTTGAAGAAATGGGCATTATATAGTTTTAATGATGGTGAAGAGCATCAGAAAATCTTACTTGACGACTTGATGAAGAAAGCAGAAGAAGGTAGTATTGATATAACTTAAAATTTTTTAAGTGATTCTTTCAATGTTCAATGGCCCAGAAATGGGCCCTCAAATCTATGGTCAACTAATATTTTATAAAGTAGGAAACACTAGCCACTGTAAAAAAGTATCTTCAATAAAGGGTGCTGGGAAAATTGGACAGCCACATGCACAAGAATGAAACTAGACCATTCTCTTAACATCATACACAAAGATAAACTCAAAATGGATGAAAGATCTAAATGTGAGACAAGAACCCATCAAAATCTTAGAGGAGAGCACAGGCAACACCCTCTTTGAACTTGGCCACAGTCACATCATGCAAGATGCATCTATGAAGACAAGGGAAACAAAAGCAAAAATGAACTATTGGGACTTCATCAAGATAAAAAGCTTCTGCATAGCAAAAGGAAAGTTCAACAAAACTAAAAGACAACCTACAGAATGGGGGAAGATATTTGCAAATGACCTATCAGATAAAGGGCTGGTATCCAAGATCTCTAAAGAACTTATTCAACTCAACAGAAAAGAAACAAAGAATCCAATCATGAAATGAGCAAAAGACATGAACAGAAATCTCACAAAGGATGACATAGACATGGCCAACAAGCACATGAGGAAATGCTCCCCATCACTGGCCATTAAGGAAATACAAACCACACTGAGATACCACTTAACACCAGTGAGAATGGTGAAAATTAACAAGACAGGAAACAAAAAGTGTTGGAGAGGATGGGCAGAAAGGGGCACCCTCTTGCACTGTTGGTACGAATGTGAACTGGTATAGCCACTCTGGAAAACTGTGTAGAGGTTCCTCAAAGAGTCAAAAATAGAGCTACCCCATGACCTAGTAATGCACTACTGGGTATTTACCCCACAGATATGGATGCAGTGAAATGCTGGGACACCTGCACCCCAATGTTTATAGAAGCAATGTCTACAATAGCCAGTCTGTGGAAGGAGCCTTGGTGTCCATTGAAAAATGAATGGATAAAGAATATATGGTGTATATAATGGAATATTACTCAGCCATTAGAAAAAATGAATGCTCACCATTTGCTTCAATGTGGATGGAGCTGGAGGATATTATGCTGAGTGAAATAAGTCAAATAGAGAAAGACAATCATTATGTGGTTTCACTCATCAGGGGAATATAAAAAATAATGAAAGTATTATAGAGGAAAGGAGAAAAAATGAGTGGGAAAAATCAGAGAGGGTGACAAAACATGAGAGAGTTCTAACTCTAGGAAACGAACAAGGGGTAGTGCAAGGGGAGGTGGGCGGGAATGGGTGACTGGATGCAGGGCACTGAGTGGGGCACTTGACGGGATGAGCACTGGGTGTTATGCTATATGTTGGCAAATCGAACTCCAATAAAAAATACACATATAAAAAACAATTTGTTTGTTTGCTGCTACCAGCCTGCTCCTCATTTTATCAAGTATGTTTCTTCTACTCTTAAAAGTAGTGATATTATGAAGAGGTCTTAGAGTACTCTGCAGTATAGTGTCCTATGTTACCCAGAACCTGCCACTTCAGGAGAGTATCCTATATGTGTTAGTTATGCCCTGTTGTTGTGTTTGGGTCACTTTTTTTAGTGCACTCATCTGCACTAACTCTATGCATGTTGTGGGCTGTTTGCTCTTTGTGGTGTTAGAGAGACCTAGACCAGCCAGCTCTGCAAGTCCATGACACTGGGAAATGTGGGAGTAGGGAGTCAGTGTTATCAAAATTTGAGTTGGATCATTACTCTTACACTGGATCCCCCAATATGCTGTGGTGGCAGGAGGTAGGTGGATGTAGATGATATCTAGTTGTAAAAGTGTGATGAGTTAAGGTCAGGGTCCTCCTATTCTGTCATTTCCCTAAGCTCCTCCTGGAATGTAATAGTTAATTCTAAATTAGAATATAGAAAGTAGAATAAATATAGACATAATTTTGGTTTGAATAAAAATGAAAGCACAGAATGTCAAAATGTATGGGAGGCAACTGAAGTAAGAAATTTATAGGTTTAAATTTAGAGTGAAATTTATAGATTTAAACATCCAAACTAGAAAAGAGAGTGTTCTCAAACTGATAGTCTAGATGTCCCCTAAAAATATATGAAAGAAGAAATCGAACTGGAGGTAATAAAAATGACAAAAATAAAGATTAGGAGGGAAATTCATAAAATGGAAAATAGAAAAACTAAAGAGAAAATAAATGAGATCAAAAGTTTTTTCTTCAAAATTTTGACAAAGTTGACTAACTACATAAATTAATCAAGAGAAAAAGAATATACAGACTGTGGGAACTGGGAATAAAAAAATTACCACTGATTCCATACAGATTAAAAAATTATAAGAGAACACTATGAAACACTTCATACCAACAAATTTGATAACTTGGATGAAATGAGTAAATTTCAGTAAATCACAATCTAACACAATTTCCTCAACAACAAATTCTTAATAGAAGTATGACAAGTAAAGAAATTAAATTAGTACTGAAAAATATTCCCACAAAACAAGCTTAGACCCAGATATCTCTACTGGTCAATTTTATTTTTTTAAGATTTTATTTAAATCTCAGTCAGTTTCCATAAAGTTTGATATTAATTTCAGATGCACAATTTAGTTATTCACCACTTCCATACAATATCTCTTGTTCATCACAGCATGTACACTCCATAATCTCTATCACCTATCTAAAGCATCTACCCACCACCTCCCCCTTGGTAAACATTATTTACTTCTATAAGTTAAGAATATGCTTCTTGGTTTGCCTCTCTATTTTTTCCTTATGATTGTTTTGTTTCTAAAATTTCACATATGAGAGAAATCATATGATATTTATTTTTCTCTGATTGATTTTGCTTGGCATAGGCATAATATTCTCTAGCTCCATTCACATCATTCCAAATGAAAATGCTTCATTTTTTTTAAATATATTTTTTATTTATTTATGATAGTCATACAGAGAGAGAGAGAGAGGCAGAGACACAGGCAGAGGGAGAAGCAGGCTCCATGCACCCGGAGCCCGACGTGGGATTCGATCCCGGGTCTCCAGGATCGTGCCCTGGGCCAAAGGCAGGCGCCAAACCGCTGCGCCACCCAGGGATCCCTGCTTCATTTTTTAATGGATGAGTAATATTCCATTATATATATATATATATATATATATATAAAATTACATATCAAGTATTGTGTATATATAAAAATATATAATTATACACCAAATACTGCGTGTATATATACATATGCATATGAATACATATATGCATATATGTATATATGTATTCTTTATCCATTCATCAGTCAATGGACATTTGGGTTTCATTCTTTTTATTGCCGAGTATTATTCCATTGCATGTATTATATGTATATAAAGAAGTGTTATTTTTTTTTCCATTTTTTTTTTTCTATTGGTGTTCAATTTACTAACATACAGAATAACCCCCAGTGCCCGTCACCCATTCACTCCCACCCCCCGCCCTCCTCCCCTTCTACCACCCCTAGTTCGTTTCCCAGAGTTAGCAGTCTTTACGTTCTGTCTCCCTTTCTGATATTTCCCACCCATTTCTTCTCCCTTCCCTTATTTTCCCTTTCACTATTATTTATATTCCCCAAATGAATGAGACCATATAATGTTTGTCCTTCTCCGACTGACTTACTTCACTCAGCATAATACCCTCCAGTTCCAACCACGTTGAAGCAAATGGTGGGTATTTGTCATTTCTAATAGCTGAGTAATATTCCATTGTATACATAAACCACATCTTCTTTATCCATTCATCTTTCGTTGGACACCGAGGCTCCTTCCACAGTTTGGCTATCGTGGCCATTGCTGCTATAAACATCGGGGTGCAGGTGTCCCGGCGTTTCATTGCATTTGTATCTTTGGGGTAAATCCGCAACAGTGCAATTGCTGGGTCGTAGGGCAGGTCTATTTTTAACTGTTTGAGGAACCTCCACACAGTTTTCCAGAGTGGCTGCACCAGTTCACATTCCCACCAACAGTGTAAGAGGGTTCCCTTTTCTCCGCATCCTCTCCAACATTTGTGGTTTCCTGCCTTGTTAATTTTCCCCATTCTCACTGGTGTGAGGTAGTATCTCATTGTAGTTTTGATTTGTATTTCCCTGATGGCAAGTGATGCAGAGCATTTTCTCATATGCATGTTGGCCATGTCTATGTCTTCCTCTGTGAGATTTCTGTTCATGTCTTTTGCCCATTTCATGATTGGATTGTTTGTTTCTTTGGTGTTGAGTTTAATAAGTTCTTTATAGATCTTGGAAACTAGCCCTTTATCTGATATGTCATTTGCAAATATCTTCTCCCATTCTGTAGGTTGTCTTTGAGTTTTGTTGACTGTATCCTTTGCTGTGCAAAAGCTTCTTATCTTGATGAAGTCCCAATAGTTCATTTTTGCTTTTGTTTCTTTTGCCTTCGTGGATGTATCTTGCAAGAAGTTACTATGGCCAAGTTCAAAAAGGGTGTTGCCTGTGTTCTTCTCTAGGATTTTGATGGAATCTTGTCTCACATTTAGATCTTTCATCCATTTTGAGTTTATCTTTGTGTATGGTGAAAGAGAGTGGTCTAGTTTCATTCTTCTGCATGTGGATGTCCAATTTTCCCAGCACCATTTATTGAAGAGACTGTCTTTCTTCCAATGGATAGTCTTTCCTCCTTTATCGAATATTAGTTGCCCATAAAGTTCAGGGTCCACTTCTGGATTCTCTATTCTGTTCCACTGATCTATGTGTCTGTTTTTGTGCCAGTACCACACTGTCTTAATGACCACAGCTTTGTAGTACAACCTGAAATCTGGCATTGTGATGCCCCCAGATATGGTTTTCTTTTTTAAAATTCCCCTGGCTATTCGGGGTCTTTTCTGATTCCACACAAATCTTAAAATAATTTGTTCTAACTCTCTGAAGAAAGTCCATGGTATTTTGATAGGGATTGCATTAAACGTGTATATTGCCCTGGGTAACATTGACATTTTCACAATATTAATTCTGCCAATCCATGAGCATGGAATATTTTTCCATCTCTTTGTGTCTTCCTCAATTTCTTTCAGAAGTGTTCTATAGTTTTGAGGGTATAGATCCTTTACATCTTTGGTGAGGTTTATTCCTAGGTATCTTATGCTTTTGGGTGCAATTGTAAATGGGATTGACTCCTTAATTTCTCTTTCTTCAGTCTCATTGTTTGTGTATAGAAATGCCACTGACTTCTGGGCATTGATTTTGTATCCTGCCACGCTACCGAATTGCTGTATGAGTTCTAGCAATCTTGGGGTGGAGACTTTTGGGTTTTCTATGTAGAGTATCATGTCATCGGCGAAGAGGGAGAGTTTGACTTCTTCTTTGCCAATTTGAATGCCTTTAATGTCTTTTTGTTGTCTGATTGCTGAGGCTAGGACTTCCAGTACTATGTTGAATAGCAGTGGTGAGAG
Source organism: Canis lupus baileyi (assembly GCF_048164855.1). NCBI lineage: Eukaryota > Metazoa > Chordata > Mammalia > Carnivora > Canidae > Canis > Canis lupus. Next base: position 60,138,876 of record NC_132876.1, read on the forward strand.
TGGACATCCCTGTCTTGTTCCTGATCTTAGGGGAAAGGCTCCCAGTGCTTCCCCATTGAGAATGATATTTGCTGTGGGCTTTTCATAGATGGCTTTTAAGATGTCGAGGAATGTTCCCTCTATCCCTACACTCTGAAGAGTTTTGATCAGGAATGGATGCTGTATTTTGTCAAATGCTTTCTCTGCATCCAATGAGAGGATCATATGGTTCTTGGTTTTTCTCTTGCTGATATGATGAATCACATTGATTGTTTTACGGGTGTTGAACCAGCCTTGTGTCCCAGGGATAAATCCTACTTGGTCATGGTGAATAATTTTCTTAATGTACTGTTGGATCCTATTGGCCAGTATCTTGTTGAGAATTTTTGCATCCATGTTCATCAGGGATATTGGTCTGTAATTCTCCTTTTTGGCGGGGTCTTTGTCTGGCTTTGGAATTAAGGTGATGCTGGCTTCATAGAACGAATTTGGAAGTACTCCATCTCTTTCTATCTTTCCAAACAGCTTTAGGAGAATAGGTATGATTTCTTCTTTAAACGTTTGATAAAATTCTCCTGGGAAGCCATCTGGCCCTGGACTCTTGTGTCTTGGGAGGTTTTTGATGACTGCTTCAATTTCCTCCCTGGTTATTGGCCTGTTCAGGTTTTCTATTTCTTCCTGTTCCAGTTTTGGTACTTTGTGGCTTTCCAGGAATGCATCCATTTCTTCTAGATTGCCTAATTTATTGGCGTATAGCTGTTCATAATATGTTTTTAAAATCGTTTGTATTTCCTTGGTGTTGGTAGTGATCTCTCCTTTCTCATTCATGATTTTATTAATTTGAGTCTTCTCTCTCTTCTTTTTAATAAGGCTGGCTAATGGTTTATCTATCTTATTAATTCTTTCAAAGAACCAACTCCTGGTTCTGTTGATCTGTTCCACAGTTCTTCTGGTCTCGATTTCATTGAGTTCTGCTCGAATCTTTATTAACTCCCTTCTTCTCTTGGGTGTAGGATCTATTTGCTGTTTTTTCTCTAGCTCCTTTATGTGTAAGGTTAGCTTTTGTATTTGAGTTCTTTCCAGTTTTTGAATGGATGCTTGTATTGCGATGTATTTCCCCCTTAGGACTGCTTTTGCTGCATCCCAAAGATTTTGAACGGTTGTATCTTCATTCTCATTAGTTTCCATGAATCTTTTTAATTCTTCCTTAATTTCCTGGTTGACCCTTTTATCTTTTAGCAGGATGGTCCTTAACCTCCACGTGTTTGAGGTCCTTCCAAACTTCTTGTTGTGATTTAGTTCTAATTTCAAGGCATTATGGTCCGAGAATATGCAGGGGACAATCCCAATCTTTTGGTATCGGTTCAGACCCGATTTGTGACCCAATATGTGGTCTATTCTGGAGAAAGTTCCATGTGCGCTTGAGAAGAATGTGTATTCAGTTGAGTTTGGATGTAAAGTTCTGTAGATATCTGTGAAATCCATCTGGTCCAGTGTATCATTTAAAGCTCTCGTTTCTTTGGAGATGTTTTGCTTAGAAGACCTATCGAGTATAGAAAGAGCTAGATTGAAGTCACCAAGTATAAGTGTATTATTATCTAAGTATTTCTTCACTTTGGTTAATAATTGATTTATATATTTGGCAGCTCCCACATTCGGAGCATATATATTGAGGATTGTTAAGTCCTCTTGTTGAATAGATCCTTTAAGTATGATATAGTGTCCCTCTTCATCTCTCACTACAGTCTTTGGGGTAAATTTTAGTTTATCTGATATAAGGATGGCTACCCCTGCTTTCTTTTGAGGACCATTCGAATGGTAAATGGTTCTCCAACCTTTTATTTTCAGGTTGTAGGTGTCCTTCTGTCTAAAATGAGTCTCTTGTAGACAGCAAATAGATGGGTCCTGCTTTTTTATCCAGTCTGAAACCCTGCGCCTTTTGATGGGGTCATTAAGCCCGTTCACATTCAGAGTTACTATTGAGAGATATGAGTTTAGTGTCATCATGATATCTATTCAGTCTTTGTTTTTGTGGACTGTTCCACTGAACTTCTTCTTAAAGGGGAATTTTAAGAGTCCCCCTTAAAATTTCTTGCAGAGCTGGTTTGGAGGTCACATATTCTTTTAGTTGCTGCCTGTCTTGGAAGCTCTTTATCTCTCCTTCCATTTTGAATGAGCGCCTTGCTGGATAAAGTATTCTTGGTTGCATGTTCTTGTCATTTAGGACCCTGAATATATCCTGCCAGCCCTTTCTGGCCTGCCAGGTCTCTGTGGAGAGGTCTGCTGTTACCCTAATACTCCTCCCCATAAAAGTCAGGGATTTCTTGTCTCTTGCTGCTTTAAGGATCTTCTCTTTATCTTTGGAATTTGCAAGCTTCACAATTAAATGTCGAGGTGTTGAACGGTTTTTATTGATTTTAGGGGGGGATCTCTCTATTTCCTGGATCTGAATGCCTGTTTCCCTTCCCAGATTAGGAAAGTTTTCAGCTAGAATTTGTTCAAATACATATTCTGGCCCTCTGTCCCTTTCGGCGCCCACGGGAACCCCAATTAAACATAGGTTTTTCTTCCTCAGGCTGTCGTTTATTTCCCTTAATCTATCTTCATGGTCTTTTAATTGTTTGTCTCTTTTTTCCTCAGTTTCCCTCTTTGCTATCAACTTGTCTTCTAGGTCACTCACTCGTTCTTCCACCTCGTTAACCCTCGTCGTTAGGACTTCTAGTTTGGATTGCATCTCATTCAATTGATTTTTAATTTCTGCCTGATTAGCTCTAAATTCTGCAGTCATGAAGTCTCTTGAGTCCTTTATACTTTTTTCTAGAGCCACCAGTAGCTGTATAATAGTGCTTCTGAATTGGCTTTCTGACATTGAATTGTAATCCAGATTTTGTAACTCTGTGGGAGAGAGGACTGTTTCTGATTCTTTCTTTTGAGGTGAGGTTTTCCTTCTAGTCATTTTGCTCAGTGCAGAGTGGCCAAAAGCAAGTTGTATTGGGAAAAAGAGAAAAAGAGAGGAGAGAAAGAAGGAAAGAAAGGAGAAAGAGAAAAAAAAAGGGAAGAAAAAGAAAAAAAAACGAAAAAAAAAAAAAAGAAAAAGAGAAAGAAAAAGAAAGGAGAAAAAAAAGGGGGTGGGGGAAGTAAACAAATCAAAAAGCAAAACAAAACAAAAACAAAAACAAACAAACAAAAAAAGAACCACCGGGGAGTATCTTCTGATTCTGTGTTCTTTAAGTCCCTTGGCTTCTCCTGGAAGTTGTCAGTCTAGCTGGTGTTCTGGGGGAGGGGCCTGTTGTGCTGGTTTTCAGGTGTTAGCAGTTGGGGGGGCTGCTGTGCCCCTGCCTGGTGCAGGGCTCAGTGGGGGTTGTTTACCCCGTGAGGCCGCAGGAGGAACAGCCCCAGTGGCGGGGCAGCTCTGGAAACCTGGATTCAGCTCCGGCAGGAACTCCGTCTGCAGGGCCTGGAGGCTCCGGGGCGGGGCCGCTGATGTGCTCAGCTGGGGCAGGAGCGTCCTTGCTGTCCTGGGCCTCCCGGTCTCTGCCTGTCCCGGGGGAGGCGGGATCCTGGGCTGTGTCCCGGCGCCCTGTGCTCCGGAGCCTGCGCTGTTGGATTCGCGCTCCCGGGCCGCACAGCCCCCTTCCGCGGAGCTGCCGCCCAAGCCCCTCCGAGCTGCTCCTGGAACCACGCAGCCCCCTCTGCACGGAGCCTCTTCCTCTGCCCGAGCCCCTCCGAGCTGCTCCCGGGGCCGCGCAGCCCCCTCCGCGGAGCCGCCGCCCGAGCCCCCCGAGCTGCTCCGGGTCCCGCCGGGTCCCGCCGTGCGCGCTGCAGCCCTTAGGGAGCTCGGCGCACTCTCCTGGGCGCGCAGTTGCTGTTACTGTCCCCGGGAGCCCGAGGGCATCCCCGCCCTCCTGGGTCCTGCTCCAACTCCCCGCGAGCCCCTTTCCGCCCGGGAAGGTCGGTGCAGCTCCTGCGTCTCCGGGACGGGGCTCCTCTGTCCTGGGGACACTCGCCCCGGCCCCAGCCCGGCTCCTCGCGGGGCCCCTCCCCCTTGGAGGCCTTTGTTTATTTCTTTTTCCCCGTCTTCCTACCTTGATAGAAGCGCGAACTCTCCTCACTGTTGCATTCCAGCTGGTCTCTCTTTAAATCTCAGGCCGAATTCATAGATTTTCAGGATAATTTGAAGGTTTTCTAGGTAGTTTGGTGGAGACAGGTGATTTGTAGACCCTACTCTTCCGCCATCTTGCTCCTCCTAAAGAAGTGTTATTATACACACACACACACACACATACACACACACACACACACCTACCTCTTCTTTATCCATTCATCAGAAAATGAACATTTGGGACCTTTCCATAATTTGGCTTTTGTACATAAAGCTGCTATAAACATCAGGGTATATGTATTCCTTCAAATTAGTATTTTTATATTCTTTGGATAAGCACCTAGGAGTTGCATGGTAGTTCTACGTTTAACTTTTTGAGGGAATTCCATACTGTTTTATTTTTTTAAGATTTTATTTATTTAGTCATAAGAGACACACAGAGAGAGGCAGAGATATAGGCAGAGGTAGAAACAAGCTCCCTGCAGGGAGCCCAGTGCGAGTCTTGATCCTGGGACCCTGGGATCATGACATGAGCCAAAGGCAGACATTCAACCACTGAGCCACCCAGGTACCTCATCCATACTGTTTTCTAGCATACCTACACCAGTTTGCATTCCACCAACATCGTAAGATTTCCCTTCTTCTACATCCTCGCCAACACCCCTTTTTTTTCTGTATTGTTGATTTTGTTATTCTGACAGGTGTGAAGTTATACCTCATTGTACTTTTGATTTGTATTTCCCTTATTATGAGTGATGCTGAGCTTCTATCCATGTGTCTGTTGGCCATCTGTATGCCTTCTTTGGGCAAATGTCCGTCCATTCATATCTTCTGCCCATTTTTAATCGGATTATTTGTTTTTTATTATTTTGGCTTTTGTATAACTTCTTTATATATTTTGAATACTAATCCTTTACCAGATATGTCATTTGCAAATGTCTTCTCCCATTCTGTAGGTTACCTTTGACTTTTGTTCATTATTACTTCACTGCGCAGAAGCTTTGTATTTTGGTGAAGTCTCAATAGTTTATTTTTGCTTCTGTTTCCCTTGCTTCACAAGACCTACGTAGAAAGAAGTTGTTAAGTCCAATGTCAAAAAAGTTATTGCCTGTGTTCTTCTCTAGGATTTTAAAGGTTTCTGTCTCAAATTTAGGTTTTTCATCCATTTTGAATATGTTTTTGTGTATGGTATAAGAAAGTGAGCTAGCTTCTTTCTTTTGCATGTTGCTGTCCAGTTTTCCCAACACCATTTGTTGAAGAGATTGCCTTCTTTTCCATTAGATATTCTTTCCTGCTTCATTAAAGATTACTTCACCATACAGCTATAGGTTCATTACTGGGTTTTCTATTCCTTCCATTCCTCTATTTGTCCATTTGTGTACCCAAACCAAACTCTTGGGTCACAACAGCATTGTAATATATATATATATATAATCTTCTTTTTCAAGGTTGGTTTGCTATTGGGGTCTTTTATGGTACCATACAAATTTTAGAATTGTTTATTCTAGCTCTACAAAAAATGCTGTTGGTATTTTGATAGGGATTTCTTTAAAATGTGTAGATTGCTTTGTCTAGTATAGACATTTTAATATTTGTTCTTATAATAAGTGAACTTGGAATGTGTTTCTATTTAATAGTGTTTTCTTCAATTTCTTTCATCAGTGTTGTAGAGTTTTCAGAATACAGGTCTTTCACCACTTTAGTTAGATTTATGTCTAAGTATCTTATGTTTTTTGGTGCAATTGAAGATAGGATTGTTTTCTTAATTTTTCTTCCTGCTCCTTCATTATCGGTGTATAGAAATGTAACAGATTTCTACATGTTGCTTCTGTATCTTTCAACTTTCCTGAATATGTGTATTAGTTCTAGCAATTTTTGGCACATTATTTCAGATTTTTCTATGTAGATTATCATGTCATCTGCAAATAGTGGATGTTTTACTCCTTCCTTGATGAATTTGATATTTTTCATTTCTTTTGTCTGATTGCTGAGGCTGTAATTCCAGTACTGTCAAATAGCAATTTTGAGAGTGGACACCCCTGTCTTCTTCCACACCATAGAGGAATGAATGTTCCTGACCAGTGGGGATGATTTAACTCAAAGTCTCTCATGTATAGCCTTTATTGTGTTGAAGTATGTTCTGTCTAGCACTACTTTGTTAAAGGTTTTTATCATGAATTAATGTTGAACTTTGTGAAAGTCTTTTTCTGCGAATGATCATGTTTCTTATCATTCCTTTATTAATGTGGTATATCATGTTGATTGATTTTCAAATATTGAACTGGCCTTGCAGCCCAGGTAGAAATCCCACTTGTTCATAGTTGATGAGTCTTTTAATGTACTGTTGGATTCAATTTGCTAGTATTATGTTGAGAATTTTCACATCCATGTTCATCAAGGATTTTGGCCCGGAGTTCTCTTTTTTGTGAAGTCTTTATCCATTTTAGGAATCATAGTAATGCAGGATTTATAGAATGAGTTTGGATGTTATCTTTCCATTTCTATTTTTTTAATAGTTTGAGAAAAATAAGTATCAACTCTCCTTTAAATGTTTGGTAGAATTCACCTGTGAAAACATCTGGCCCTAGACTTTCTGTTTGTTGTGAGGTTTTTTTTATTACTAATTCAATTAGTTTTTTGGTTGTCAGAATGCTCAAGTTTTCTGGTTTTTCCTATTTTAGTGTTGGTAGTTTATATCCTTCAAGGAATTTATCTAATTCTTCCAACTTGTCAAATTGGTTGGCATAGTTTTTCATTCTCTTGTAATTGTTTGTATTTCTGTGGTGTTGGTGTTATTTCTCCTTTCTCATTTGTGATTTTATTTACTTGGGTCCTTTCTCATCTCTTGTTGATAAGTCCGGCTAGGAGTTTATCAAGCTCATTTATTTTTTCAAAGAATCAGCTCCTGGTATCTTTGATATGTTCTATTGTTTTTGTTTTTGTTTTGTTTTGTTTTGGTTTGGTTTGGTTTGGTTTGGTTTGTTTTGGTTTGGTTTGGTTTGGTTTGTTTGTTTCTATGTCATTTATTTCTGCTCTAATCTTTATTATTTCCTTCCTTCATCAGACTTTTGGTTTAGTTTATTGTTTTGTTTCTAGCTCTATTACATGCAAGATTAGGTTGTTTATTTGAGATTTGTGTTGTGGGACACCTGGGTGGCTCAGGGGTTAAGTATCTGCCTTTGGGTCAGGGAGAGATCCCAGAATCCTGGGATTGAGTCCCACATCAGGCTCCTTGCATGGAGCCTGATTCTCCCTCTGCCTATGTCTCTGCCTCTGTGTGTGTGTGTGTGTGTGTGTGTGTGTGTGTGTGTGTCCCTCATGAATAAATAAATACAATCTTAAAAATAAAAGAGAGATTTGTGTTGTTTCTTAAGTTAGGCCTACATTGTTGTATATGTCACCAATTAAGAATGCTTTTGCTGTATGCCAAAGGTTTTGGATTGTTGTTTTCATTTTTACTTGTTTCCATGTATTTTTCAAATTCTTCTTTGATTTTCCTGTTGACCCATTCACTCTTTAGTAGCATGTTGTTTTTCCTCCATGTATTTTTCAGTTTTCTAAATTTTTTTCCTGTGATTGACTTCAAATTTCATACTGTTTTTGTCAGATTATATACATAGTATTATCTCACTCTTTTTGTACTTTTTGAGGTGTGATTTGTGACCTAGTATGTGATCTATTCTGGAGAATGTCCCATGTACACTTGAAAAGAATGTGTATTCTGCTGCTTTAAGATGATAAACTCTGAATATATCTGTTAAATCCATCTGGTCCATTGTGTCACTCAAAGCCATTGCTTTCTTGCTGATTTTCTGCTTAGTCTGTCTATTGATGTAAGTTGGGTATTAAAATCCCCTACTATTATTGTACTATCAAAGAGTTTCTTTATGCTTGTTATTAATAATTTTATATATTTGGGTGTTTCCATGTTCAGGGCATAATATTTACAATTGTTAGATTTCCTTCTTTAATGGTCCCCTTTATGATGATATAGTACTTCATGTCTTGTGCAGTCTTTGTTTTATTTTTTTTATTTATTTATTTTTATTTATTTTTTTATTTTGCAGTCTTTGTTTTAAAGTGTAGTTTGTCCAATATAAGTATTGCTACTCTGGCTTTCTTTTCATGTCCATTTGTGTAGTAAATATTTCTCTGTTTCCCCACTTTTAATATGTAGTTGTCTTTAAGTCTAAAATATGTCTCTCTTGGGATCCCTGGGTGGCGCAGCAGTTTAGCGCCTGCCTTTGGCCCAGGGCACGATCCTGGAGACCCGGGATCGAATCCCACGTCAGGCTCCCGGTGCATGGAGCCTGCTTCTCCCTCTGCCTGTGTCTCTGCCTCTCTCTCTCTCTCTCTCTGTGACTATTATAAATAAATAAAAATTTAAAATAAATAAATAAATAAATAAAATATGTCTCTCATAGGCAGCATATAGATGGGTCTTGGGTTTTTAATCCATTCTGGCACCCTATGTCTTTTGATTGAAAAGTTTGGTCCATATAATTTCAGAGTAGTTTTTGATAGATATGTGTTTAGTGCCATTTTATTACTTGTTTTTTCATTCTGTGGAAATTTTCTCTATTACTTTCCTGTCTTTGTCACTTTTGGTCTTTCCTTCACTCTGGAAGATTCTCCTTTAATATTTTTTTGTGGGCTAGTTTAGAGTTCACACACTCCTTTAGCTTTTCTTTCTCTAGGAAACTCTATCTCTTCTTCTATTATAAATTATATGCTTGCTGGTTAGAGTATTCCCAGTTGCAGAATTTTCCCATTCAGTACTGTGAATATGTCATGTCAATCTCTTTTGACTTGCCAGGTTTCTGTTCAAAAATCTGCAGCTAGGCTTATGGGTTTTCCCTTGTAAAATAAGGACTTCTGTCTTGATGCATTTAAGATATTTTCTTTATGACTATATTTTGCAAATATAATTACAATATGTCTTAATGTTCGCCTGCTTTTGCTGATTTAAAATTTTTTTTTAATTTAAATTCAGTTTAATTAACATATAGTGTATTCTTAGTTTCACAGGAAGAATTTAATGATTCATTAGTTGTTGCATATAACACCAACTGCTCTTTACATCAAGTGCCCTCCCTAATGCCCATCACCCAGTTACCCCATTCCCCCCCACCTCCCCTCCAGCAACCATCAGTTAAGAGTCTCTTATGGTTTGTCTTCTCTGATTTTCTTATTTTATTTTCCGTTCCCTTCCCCTGTGTTCATCTGTTTTGTTTCTTAAATTCCAAATGTGAGTGAAATAATCTAATATTTATTTTTCTCTGATTTATTTCAATTTTGTTGAATTTGATGACTGTTCTCTGTGCCTCTGGATCCGGATGTCTGTTTCCTTCCCTAGATTAGAGAAGTTTTCAACTATTATTTCCTCAAATAAATTTTCTACCCCACATTGTGTCTCTTCTGGACTCCTATAATACAAATGCTATTACATTTGATGGGGTCACTGAGTTCCCTAAGTGTATTCTTTTTTTTAACATTTTATTTATTTATTTATTCATGAGAGAGACAGAGACAGAGACAGAGACACAGAGAGAAGCAGGCTCCATGCAGGGAGCCTGACATGGGATTGATCCTGGGTCTCCCGGATCAGGCTCTGGGCTGAAGGTGGCGCTAAACTGCTGAGCCGCCTGCTGCACCCCCTAAATATATTCTTGAATTCCATAGTTATTCTTATTTTTCCATTTCATTATTTTCCATTATTGTGTGTTTTATATCACTTATTTTTCCCTCTGTTTCTTCTAGCCTTGTGTTTATTGCATCAAGCCTGGTTACAGTCTCAGCTATTGCATTCTTCATTTCTGACTGATTCATTCTGAAGTCTTTTATCTCTGCAGTAAGAGCCCCCCTGAAGTCTTACATTCTTTTCTCAAGCCTAGTGAGTATCCTTATGTTTGTTGCTTTAAGTTCTCTATCAGGCATGCTACTTATATTTGTTTCACCTAGATTTCTGGCCATGACCTCATCTTGTTCTTTCATTTGGGATGAATTCCTCTATCTTGGCATTTTGTCTAAGTCTCTACCTTCTTCTAGAAAAGCACATTATGTTTCCTGCTCCTTCAGGTATTGGCTTTATGAAGAAGAGGTCATTTACCATCCAGGGCCTGGTGCTTCAGGGAGTATCTCTGGTGTGTGCTGCATGCACTCTACTGTTGCATTTTGGTGGTTCTATCCTTCAGGCCCCTCATCTACAGAGGTTCTCCATGCTTGCAATGGGCCGTGTTTGGTCCTTAGCCAGAATGTGGCAGGTTTTAACTGGTGTGCTTTGGTCAGCTTGTTAAAAGGGACTGAATACTACCCACAACGAGATCTGAAGCCTCTGCAGAAGTCTCTGGTCAGGAGATATGGATGGACAGGTATTTCTCCTTGTCTTCTTGAAAGGGGGTCTTCTGTGCTTGTACTAATGCAAGCTTGCCTGAGAAGCCAGACTGCAGGTCTATGTAGCTTGGTGTAAGCAAATTAGGCAGCCAGTGTCTGTGTTCTGCTTCCTCTAGTAGGTGGTTCAATGTTTATATTGAGAAGTGTGGCAGAGAAATGTCACGGACCAACTTCTTTGTTCATAAAGATGTTTCTCACTGACTGCTGCTCCTGAGAGACCTGCTCCAAGAAGAGCAAACACTCTCCCCATGTATGCTCCATACTTCTTTAAGTCACTGTTTCCTTGTCTACCCCTGTCTTTTTTTTTTAATTGGCTTGTGTTCTCCAGTGCCCTCAGGGCCTTTTCCCAGCCAATCCTGCCTAGGTTTAAAACTCCAGGCTTTAACCACCCCTGGTTGTAAGAACCCATGAAAGTTAGTATTTCTTTTTTTCCCAGCCAAGGGCTTTGGGGAAATGTTATCTTCTTGATTTTCCTTGTTTGGTACTCTCTTGCCTTTGTCCATGGTAATAGCACATTCCCCTCTACAATTCTCATGATTTGTTTCTCCCTGAACCACATATCTACTCTTTCCACCTTTTTGATATGGCCTGTTCTCTCCCTCTGGCTGAGGGGTTTGTTCTGTCAGTCTTCAGGTTGATTTCTTGGGTATTAATAATTGTTTGATAGTTAACTTGTTATATTCATGGGATGACATGCCTAGGGTCCCCCTACTCCACTATGATCTTCCTGAAGTTCCGAAACTGCTGATTTATGAATAATTTGAGGAAGTACATATTATTTGCCATAAGGTGGGACTAATTTGCCATTAGGTAGGTGGGACTTATCATTTAATATTCAAAACAAAAAAAGATATTTCTGAATATGCTCAATTATAGTCTATAACATTGACAATGACTTCGATATTGACTATAACAATGACAATTGAGGCCTTAAGTTAAAAGCTATGGAAACCTAAGACTTTAATTTGAAAAGCAACCCTTTAATCTAACAACAGTCTACTTTATTTTTAAATCTCTGATATTTACTTGATGCCCTGATGTCTATATATTTTAAAAATCATCCCTCCACAAAAATATAACATTAAATCTACTGTTTAAATAATTGGAATGAATTACAATGGAGAATTCTTAATACCTCCCTAGCTAACAAATAGTGCCCCATCTGGAATTAGATGTCCCTATTCTAGACCAGTTATGTATAACCAAAAACTTTTGGAAGAGAAATCTAATATAGAGTGGCATGTTTTTTCTTGAAGTATAATTGCTCTATAACATTATATTAGTTAAAGTATTAATCTTGGCTGTTTGTACTCTTTCCTATATGACACTGCAAGATTTTCCTCTGTTTAAGTTCTTTGGCAGATGTAAATGTTTAAGTTGGATCAGTTTATCCTATTATATATTGCCAAGTATGTGTTAAAATGACAAGTTAGACTTGGCATTTGTTTGATATGACCAAAAGGATTAGTTATTTTTTTTAATTTATTTATGATAGTCACACACAAAACACAGAGAGAGAGAGAGAGAGGCAGAGACACAGGCAGAGGGAGAAGCAGGCTCCATGCACTGGGAGCCCGACGTGGGATTTGATCCCGGGTCTCCAGGATCGCGCCCTGGGCCAAAGGCAGGCGCCAAACTGCTGCGCCACCCAGGGATCCCAGGATTAGTTATTTTTGATGTCAGATGGAAAACTATGTACATCCATCTAGAAAGGATCCCTTACCAAGTATCAGAAAGGAAATATATGGTTGCTACTTCTAGGTATTTCTTTCTATTATAACTCAAAAACCTGATGTGACCTTCCTTGCATTAGTGTAGAATATGTGATGACTACTTGTTGACATAACTGACTATGTAAAGAATTTTTGTTTGGAATAGCTTAGCCACCCAATAACTGATTTAATGAGCTCAACCATTTATTTTTTACTTATTCTTGACTTTATTGGGCTCAAAAAGCTTAAGTTTCTATTTCTCTTACTCCCCTTACTTCACCTTATTTTTATTTTTACATTTTGAGTATAGTTTTTCTTAACACTAGGAACATGCTTTATAAAGAGTTTCATCTCAAGTGGTAAAACAACCTTTTTCATAAGTTTCTACACTTGTTTCCTTTTCTTCTCTTCCTCTTTTTCTTCCTTTTTTTCTTTCTTTCTTTCTTTCTTTCTTTCTTTCTTTCTTTCTTTCTTTCATTTAAAAAATTTTCTCATGTGTTATTTAGTGATTCATCACTTACATACATCACCTGGTGCTACAAAAAGATTACTTCTACTTATTTTCTTAAATTTAAAGTTTTTAATTAAATTCCAGTTAGTTAACATAATTGTAATATTAGTTTCAGGTGTAGAATTTAGTGATTCATTACTTACATGCAACATTCAGTGCCCATCATAAGTGCCTCCTTGATACCCATCACCTATTTAAACCATTGCACTGACTTCCCCTCTCATAACAATCATTATGTTCTCTTATATTTAAGAGTTTGTTTTATGGCTTTCCTCTTTTTTCATTTATCTTCATCTGTTTCATTTCTTAAATTCCACATAGAGTGAAATCATATATTTGTCTTTCTCTAACTTCTTTCAGTTAACATACAGTCTAGCTCTATCTGTGTCATTGCAAATGGTAAGATTTCATTATTTTTTATGACAGAGTAATATATAAAACATCTTTTTCCATTCATCAGTTGATTGACAGTAGGGCTCTTTCCATAATTTGCCAACTATAGATAATGCTGCTAAAAACATCAGGGTGCATGTATCCCTATGAATCAGCATTTTTGTATCAGTTGAGTAAATAGCAAGTAGTGCAATTGCTGGATCATAGGGGAGTTTTATTTTTAACTTTTTGAGGAAATGCAATACTGTTTTCTAGAGTGAATGCACTAGTTTGCCTTCCCAACAAACCTGTAAAAGGGTTCCTCTATGTCCACATCCTCATCAACACAGTTGTTTCCTGTGTTATTAATTTTAACCATTCTGACAGATGACAGGTGATATATCTCATTTTAGTTTTGATTTGTATTTCTCTGATGATCAGTGATGTTGAGCATCTTTTTATGTGTTTGTTGACCATCTGTGTGTCTTCTTTGATATTGGAAAAGTGTCTGTTTATGTCTTCTGCCCATTGAGTAGCTAGATCATTTGTTTTTGGGGTGTTGATTTTTTTTAATTTATTTTTTATTGGTGTTCAATTTACTAACATACAGAATAACCCCCAGTGCCCGTCACCCATTCACTCCCACCCCCCGCCCTCCTCCCCTTCTACCACCCCTAGTTCGTTTCCCAGAGTTAGCAGTCTTTATGTTCTGTCTCCCTTTCTGATATTTCCCACACATTTCTTCTCCATTCCCTTATATTCCCTTTCACTATTATTTATATTCCCCAAATGAATGAGAACATATAATGTTTGTCCTTCTCCGACTGACTTACTTCACTCAGCATAATACCCTCCAGTTCTATCCACGTTGAAGCAAATGGTGGGTATTTGTCATTTCTAATAGCTGAGTAATATTCCATTGTATACATAAACCACATCTTCTTTATCCATTCATCTTTCGTTGGACACCGAGGCTCCTTCCACAGTTTGGCTATCGTGGCCATTGCTGCTATAAACATCGGGGTGCAGGTGTCCCGGCGTTTCATTGCATTTGTATCTTTGGGGTAAATCCGCAACAGTGCAATTGCTGGGTCGTAGGGCAGGTCTATTTTTAACTGTTTGAGGAACCTCCACACAGTTTTCCAGAGTGGCTGCACCAGTTCACATTCCCACCAACAGTGTAAGAGGGTTCCCTTTTCTCCGCATCCTCTCCAACATTTGTTGTTTCCAGCCTTGTTAATTTTCCCCATTCTCACTGGTGTGAGGTGGTATCTCATTGTAGTTTTGATTTGTATTTCCCTGATGGCAAGTGATGCAGAACATTTTCTCATATGCATGTTGGCCATGTCTATGTCTTCCTCTGTGAGATTTCTGTTCATGTCTTTTGCCCATTTCATGATTGGATTGTTTGTTTCTTTGGAGTTGAGTTTAATAAGTTCTTTATAGATCTTGGAAACTAGCCCTTTATCTGATATGTCATTTGCAAATATCTTCTCCCATTCTGTAGGTTGTCTTTTAGTTTTGTTGACTGTATCCTTTGCTGTGCAAAAGCTTCTTATCTTGATGAAGTCCCAATAGTTCATTTTTGCTTTTGTTTCTTTTGCCTTCGTGGATGTATCTTGCAAGAAGTTACTATGGCCGAGTTCAAAAAGGGTGTTGCCTGTGTTCTTCTCTAGGATTTTGATGGAATCTTGTCTCACATTTAGATCTTTCATCCATTTTGAGTTTATCTTTGTGTATGGTGAAAGAGAGTGGTCTAGTTTCATTCTTCTGCATGTGGATGTCCAATTTTCCCAGCACCATTTATTGAAGAGACTGTCTTTCTTCCAATGGATAGTCTTTCCTCCTTTATCGAATATTAGTTGCCCATAAAGTTCAGGGTCCACTTCTGGATTCTCTATTCTGTTCCACTGATCTATGTGTCTGTTTTTGTGCCAGTACCACACTGTCTTGATGACCACAGCTTTGTAGTACAACCTGAAATCTGGCATTGTGATGCCCCCAGATATGGTTTTCTTTTTTAAAATTCCCCTGGCTATTCGGGGTCTTTTCTGATTCCACACAAATCTTAAAATAATTTGTTCTAACTCTCTGAAGAAAGTCCATAGTATTTTGATAGGGATTGCATTAAACGTGTATATTGCCCTGGGTAACATTGACATTTTCACAATATTAATTCTGCCAATCCATGAGCATGGAATATTTTTCCATCTCTTTGTGTCTTCCTCAATTTCTTTCAGAAGTGTTCTATAGTTTTGAGGGTATAGATCCTTTACATCTTTGGTTAGGTTTATTCCTAGGTATCTTATGCTTTTGGGTGCAATTGTAAATGGGATTGACTCCTTAATTTCTCTTTCTTCAGTCTCATTGTTAGTGTATAGAAATGCCACTGACTTCTGGGCATTGATTTTGTATCCTGCCACGCTACCGAATTGCTGTATGAGTTCTAGCAATCTTGGGGTGGAGACTTTTGGGTTTTCTATGTAGAGTATCATGTCATCGGCAAAGAGGGAGAGTTTGACTTCTTCTTTACCAATTTGAATGCCTTTAATGTCTTTTTGTTGTCTGATTGCTGAGGCTAGGACTTCCAGTACTATGTTGAACAGCAGTGGTGAGAGTGGACATCCCTGTCTTGTTCCTGATCTTAGGGGAAAGGCTCCTAGTGCTTCCCCATTGAGAATGATATTTGCTGTGGGGTTTTCATAGATGGCTTTTAAGATGTCGAGGAATGTTCCCTCTATCCCTACACTCTGAAGAGTTTTGATCAGGAATGGATGCTGTATTTTGTCAAATGCTTTCTCTGCATCCAATGAGAGGATCATATGGTTCTTGGTTTTTCTCTTGCTGATATGATGAATCACATTGATTGTTTTACGGGTGTTGAACCAGCCTTGTGTCCCAGGGATAAATCCTACTTGGTCATGGTGAATAATTTTCTTAATGTACTGTTGGATCCTATTGGCCAGTATCTTGTTGAGAATTTTTGCATCCATGTTCATCAGGGATATTGGTCTGTAATTCTCCTTTTTGGTGGGGTCTTTGTCTGGCTTTGGAATTAAGGTGATGCTGGCTTCATAGAACGAATTTGGAAGTACTCCATCTCTTTCTATCTTTCCAAACAGCTTTAGGAGAATAGGTATGATTTCTTCTTTAAACGTTTGATAAAATTCCCCTGGGAAGCCATCTGGCCCTGGACTCTTGTGTCTTGGGAGGTTTTTGATGACTGCTTCAATTTCCTCCCTGGTTATTGGCCTGTTCAGGTTTTCTATTTCTTCCTGTTCCAGTTTTGGTAGTTTGTGGCTTTCCAGGAATGCGTCCATTTCTTCTAGATTGCCTAATTTATTGGCGTATAGCTGTTCATAATATGTTTTTAAAATCGTTTGTATTTCCTTGGTGTTGGTAGTGATCTCTCCTTTCTCATTCATGATTTTATTAATTTGAGTCTTCTCTCTCTTCTTTTTAATAAGGCTGGCTGGGGTGTTGATTTTGAAAAGTTCTTATATATTTTGCATACTAGCCCTTTATCAGATATGTAATTTACATCTCCTCCCATTCCAAAACTTGTCTTTTAGTTTTATTGTTTCTTTCACAATGCAGAAACCTTATCTTGATGAACTCCCAATAGGCCAAAATGCTTTTGTTTCCCTTGCCTCAGGAAATGAAAGAAGTTGTAAGCAGTTTCCAAGGCCAATGTCAAAAAAGTTCTGCCTGTGTTCTCTTCAAGGATGTTGATGATTTCCTGTATCACATTTAGGGCTTTCATCCACTTTGAATTTATTTTTGTGTATGATGTAAGAAAGTAGACGTTTCCTTCTTTTGCATGTTGCTGCACAGTTTTCCCAACACTGTTGAAGAGACTTTTTTCCATTGGATATTCTTTACTTTTCTATATTTTAAATACCTTTTACCCAACATTTACTATATGTTCAACTATGTGGCATTACCTTTTAATTTGAGGAGGCATTCCCTTTTGATTTGGGCCTAAGTGTTAACAAATCACTAGTGCTATTTTCATTATTGTAATGGAAAAATCTGTAAACTTACAATAAAAGAGTTTATTGAATAAAAAATAAAAAAAACTTTACTTTTTGATGAATATTAGTTGAACGTACAGTTGTGGGTTCATTTCTGGGTTTTCTTTTTTTATTGAAGTTCAATTTTCCAACTATAGCATAACACCCAGTGCTCATCCCATCAAGTGCCCACCTCAGTGCCTGTCACCCAGTCACCCCCACCCCCCTCCCACCTCCCTTTCCACCACCTTTTGTTCGTTTCCCAGAGTTAGGAGTTCCTCCTGTTCTGTCTCCCTTTCTAATATTTCCCACTCATTTTTTCTCCTTTCCCCTTTATTCACTTTCACTATTTTTATATTCCCCAAATGAAAAAGACCATATGTTTGTCCTTCTCTGATTGACTTATTTCACTCGGCAAAATACCCTCCAGTTCCATCCATGTTGAAGCAAATGGTGGGTAGTTGTTGTTTCTAATGGCTGAGTAATATTCCATTGTTTACATATTCCACATCTTCTTTATCCATTTATATTTCGACGGACACCGAGGCTCCTTCCACAGTTTAGTTATTGTGGACATTGCTGCTATAAACATCGAGGTGCAGGTGTCCCGATGTTTCACTGCATCTGTATCTTTGGGATAAATCCTCAACAGTGCAATTGCTGGGTCGTAGGGCAGATCTATTTTTAACTCTTGGAGGAACCTCCACACAGTTTTCCAGAGTGGATGAACCAGTTCACATTCCCACCAACAGTGCAAGAGGGTTCCCCTTTCTGCACATCCTCGCCAACGTTTCTGGTTTCCTGCCTTGTTAATTTTCCCCATTCTCACTGGTGTGAGGTGGTATCTCATTGGGGTTTTGATTTGTATTTCTCTGATGGCCAGTGATGCGGAGCATTTTCTCATGTGCTTGTTGGCCATGTCTATGTCTTCCTCTGTGAGATTTCTCTTCATGTCTTTTGCCCATTTCATGATTGGATTCTTTGTTTCTTTGCTGTTGAGTTTCATAAGTTCTTTATAGATCTTGGATACTAGTCCTTTATCTGATACATCATTTGCAAATATCTTCTCCCATTCTGTAGGTTGTCTTTTAGTGTTGTTGACTGTTTCTTTTGCTGGGCAAAAGCTTCTTACCTTGATGAAGTCCCAATAGTTCATTTTTGCTTTTGTTCCTCTTGCCTTCATGGATGTATCTTGCAAGAAGTTACTGTGACCAAGTACAAAAGGGGTGTTGCCTGTGTTCTCCTCTAGGATTTTTTTTTAAATTTTTATTTATTTATGATAGTCACACACAGAGAGAGAGAGAGAGAGAGAGAGAGAGAGGCAGAGACGTAGGCAGAGGGAGAAGCAGGCTCCATGCACTGGGAGCCCGACGTGGGATTCGATCCCGGGTCTCCAGGATCGCGCCCTGGGCCAAAGGCAGGCGCTAAACCGCTGCGCCACCCAGGGATCCCTTGATAGAATCTTGACTGACATTTAGATCTCTCATCCATTTTGAGATTATCATTGTGTATGGTGTAAGAGAAGGGTCCAGTTTAATTATTCTGCATGTGGAATCCAATTTTCCAGGCACCATTTATTAAAGAGACTGTCTTTTTTTCCAATGGATAGTCTTTCCTCCTTTGTCGAATATTAGTTGACCATAAAGTTGAGGGTCCACTTCTAGGTTCTCTTTTCTGTTCCATTGATCTATGTGTCTGTTTTTGTGCAAGTACCACAAAGTCTTGATGACCACAGCTTTGTAGTACAACATGAAATCTGGCATTGTGATGCCCACAGCTATGGTTTTCACTTTTAAAATTCCCTTGGCTATTTGGCGTTTTTTCTGATTCCACACAAATCTTTTTTTTTTCTTTTTTTTAATTGATTTTTTATTGGTGTTCAATTTGCCAACATAGAGAATAACATCAAGTGCTCATCCCATCAAGTGCCCCCCTCAGTGCCCAACACCCAGTCACCCCCACCCTCTGCCCACTTCTCCTTCCACCACCCCTAGTTGTTTTCCCAGAGTTAGGCGTCTCTCATGTTCTGTCTCCCTTTCTGTTATTTACCACTCATTTTTTTCTCCTTTCCTCTTTATTCCCTTTCACCATTTTTTATATTCCCCAAATGAATGAGACCATATAATGTTTGTCCTTCTCCTATTGACTTATTTCACTCAGCATAATACCCTCCAGTTCCATCCATGTCAAATTTTAAGATAATTTGTTCCAACTCTCTGTAGAAAGTCCATGGTATTTAGATAGGGATTGCATTAAATGTATAAATTGCACTAGGTAGCATTGACATTTTCACAATATTAATTCTTCCAATCCATGAACATGGGATATTTTTCCATCTCTTTGTGTCTTCCTCAATTTCTTTCAGAGGTGTTCTGTAGTTTTTAGGGTAGAGATCCTTTACCTTTTGGATAGGTTTATTCCTACGTATCTAATGCTTTTGGGTGCAATTCTCAATTGGATTAACTCCTTAATTTCTCTTTCTTCAGTCTCAATGTTAGTGTATAGAAATACCACTGAATTCTGGGCATTGATTTTGTATCCTGCCCCACTGCCAAATTGCCGTATGAGTTCTAGCAATCTAGTCTTTTGGGTTTTCTAGGTACAGTATCATATCATCTGCGAAGAGGGAGAGTTTGACTTCTTCTTTGCCAATTTGAATGCCTTTTATTTATTTATTTTTGTTGTCTGATTGCTGAGGCTAGAACTTCTAGTACTCTGTTGAGTAGCAGTGGTGAGAGTGGACATCCCTGTCGAGTTCCTGATTTTAGGGGAAAGGCTCCCAGTGTTTCCCCATTGAGAATGATATTGGCTGTGGGCTTTTCCTAGATGGCTTTTAAGATGCTGTGGAATGTGCCCTCTATCCCTACAGTCTGAAGAGTTTTGATAAGGAATGTATGCTGTATTTTGTCAAATGCTTTCTCTGCATCTAATGAGAGGATCATAGGGTTCTTGTTTTTTCCCTTGCTAATATGATCAATCACATTGATTTCTTTACTAGTCTTGAAGCAGCCTTGGATCCCAGGGATAAATCCCACTTGGTCATGGTAAATAAGCTTCTTAATGTATTGTTGGATCTTATTGGCTAGTATCTTGTTGAGAATTGTTGTATCCTTTTTCATCAGGGATATTGGTCTCTAATTCTCCTTTTTGGTGGGGTCTTTGTCTGGTTTTGGAATTAAGGTGCTGCTGGCCTCCTAGAACGAGTTGGGAAGTATTCCATCTCTTTCTATCTTTCAGAACAGCTTTAGTAGAATAGGTATGGTGTCTTCTTTAAACGTTTGATAGAATTCCCCTGGGAAGCCATCTGGCCCTGGACTTTTGTGTCTTGGCAGGTTTTTGATGACTGATTCAATTTACCCCCTGGTTTTGGCCTGTTCACGTTTTCTATTTCTTCCTGTTCCAGTTTTGGTAGTTTGTGCTTTTCCAGAAATGCATCCATTTCTTCTGGATTGCCTAATTTATTGGCATATAGCTGCTCATGATATGTTTTTAAAATCGTTTATATTTCCTTGGTGTTGGTGGTGACCTCTCCTTTCTCATTCATGATTTTATTAATTTGAGTCTTTTCTCTCTTTTTTTAAATATGGCTGGCTAATGGTTTATCTATCTTATTAATTCTTTCAAAGAACCTATTCCTGGTTTTGTTAATCTGTTCCACAGTTTTCTGGTCTCTATTTCATTAAGTTCTGCTGGAATCTTTATGAACTTTCTCCTTCTGCTGGGTGTAGGATCTGTTTGCTCTTTTTTCTCCAGCTCCCTTAGGTGTAAGGTTAGCTTTTGTACTTGGATTCTTTCCGGTTTTTGGATGGATGCTTGTATGGTGATGTATTTCCCCCTCAGGAGAGCTTTTGCTGTATCCCAACGATTTTGAATGGTTGTATCTTCATTCTCATTTGTTTCCATGAATCTTTTTAATTTTTCCTTAATTTTCTGGTTGACCCTTTCATCTTTTAACAGGATGGTCCTTAACCTCCATGTTTTTGAAATCCTTCTAAACTTGTTCTTGTGATTTACTTCTAATTTCAAACCATAATGGTCTGAAAATATGCAGGGGATGATCCCAATCTTTTGGTATTGGTTAAGACCCGATTTGTGACCCAGTATGTGGTCTATTCTGGAGAAAGTTCCATGTGTACTTGAGAAGAATGTGTATTCAGCTGCGTTTGGATGTAAAGTTCTGTAGATATCTGTGAAATCCATCTGGTCCAGTATATAATTGAAAGCTCTTGTTTCTTTGGAGATGTTGTGCTTCGAAGACCTATTAATTGTAGAAAGCGCTACATTCACGTCACCAAGTACAAGTGTATTATTATCCAAGTATGTCTTAACTTTGGTTATTAATTGATTGATATATTTGGCAGCTCCCACATTCTGGGCATAAATATTGATGATTGTTAGGTCCTTTTGTTGGATAGTTCCTTTAAGTATGATATAGTGTCTCTCTTCATCTCTTACTACAGTCTTAGAGATAAACTTTAGTTTATCTAATATAAGGTTGGCCACACCTGCTTTCTTTTGAGGCCCATTTGAATGGTACATGGTACTCCAACCTTTTATTTTCAGGCTGTAGATGTTATTATGTCTAAAATGAGTGTCTTGTAGACAGCAAATAGTTGGATTTTGCTTTTTTATCCAGTCTGAAACCCTCTGCCTTTTGATGGTTTCATTAAGCCCATTCACGTTCAGAGTTACTATTGAAAAACATGAATTTTGTGTCATCATGATTCCTATTCAGTCCCTGTTTTTGTGGATTGTTCCCTTGGTGTTCCTCTATTACAGAACCCCCCTTAGTATTTCTTGCAGCGCTGGCTTGGTGGTCACATATTCTTTCAGTTTCTTCCTATATTGGAAGCTCTTTATCTCTCCTTCTATTCTGAATGAGAGCCTTGTTGGATAAAGTATTCTTGGCTGCATGTTCTTCTCTTTTAGGACCCTGAATATATCCTGTCAGCCCTTTCTGGCCTGCCAGGTGTCTGTGGAGAGGTCTGCTGTTAATCTAATATTTCTCCCCATAAAAGTTAGAGATTTCTTGTCTCTTGCTGCTTCAAGGATCTTCTCTCTATCCTTGGAATTTGCATGCTTCATTACTAAATGTCGAGGTGTTGAGCGGTTTATATTGATTTTAGGGGGGGAAATCTCTATTTCTTGGATCAGAATGCCTGTTTCCCTCCCCAAATTATGGAAGTTCTCAGCTATGATTTGTGGAAATACATATTCTGGACTTCTGTTCCTTTTGGCGCCCTCGGGAACCCCAATTAAATGTAGATTTTTCCTTCTGAGTCTCTCATTTATTTCCCTTAACCTATCCTCATGATATCTTAATTGTTTTTCTCCATTTTCTTCAGTTTCCCTCCTTGCCATTAACTTGTCTTCTATGTCACACACCCATTCTTCTACCTCGTTAACCCTCATCGTTAGGACCTCCAGTTTGGATTGCAGCTCATTTAATTGATTTTTAATTTCTGCCTGATTAGATCTAAATTCTGCAGTCATGAAGTCTCTTGAATCCTTTATGCCTTTTTCTAGAGCCACCAGTATCTTTATAATAGTGCTTCTGAATTGGCTTTCTGACATTGAACTGTAATCCAAAAATTGTAACTCTGTGGGAGAGAGGACTGTTTCTGATTCTTTCTTTTGAGTTGAGTTTTTCCTTCTAGTCATTTTGCTCAGTTCAGAGTGGGCAAAACAAGTTGTATTGGCAGAAGGAGAAAAAGAGAGAAGAAAGAAAGTAAAAAAAGAAGAAAAAGAGAAAAGAAAAAATGGGGGGGACAAACAGAAAACAAAAAAACAAAGGGGAGTATTGTCTGATTAAATATACTGTAAATTCTCATCTTCCCCTGGAATTTTCCTGTACTGCTTGGTCAAGAACTTGCTTTTCCATGTCCTTCTTTCTGGTCTTCTGGGGGATGGGCCTGCTGTGCTGATTCATAGGTGTGAGTACCTGGGGTTGCTGCTCAGCCCCCTGCCTGGTGCATGGCTCGGTGGGAGTTGTTTATCCTATTTATCCTGTGAGACCACTGTGAGGCTCAGTGGGTGTTGTTTATCCTGTGAGGCCACAGGAGGAACAACAACAGTGGTGGCGGCCAGCTCTCCAGCCCTGGAGTCAGCTCCTATATTAAGTACCACAGCTCTCAGTTTGCAGGGGCCTGGATTCTCCGGGGGCAGGGGCCGCTGATCTGCCCAGCTCGGGCGCCCAGCAGCAGAAAAGTCCTGTGCCCTCCCAGCCTCTGCCTGTCCAGGGGGGAGCGACGGATCCTGGGCTGTGTCCCCCGGTGCCCTGGGCTCTGGGGCCTGTGCTGCTGGAATCGCTCTCCCAGGGAGGCACAGCTCCCTCCATGCGGCGCAGCCGCCTGGGCTGGTCCTGGTCCTGCTGGGCTCGCGCTGCAGCTCTTTAGGGAGCGTGGCTGAGGTGTGTGGCCTGCTCTCCCTCTGGGCGCATGTCCTCTGTTAGTGCCCCTGGGAGCCTGAGGGCATCTCTGCCCCTCCTGGGATCCTGCTCCAACTCCCTGGGAGCACCTTTCCCTCCGGGAAGATTGGTGAAGCTCCTACTTCTCCACGATGGGGCTTTCCTGTACTGGGGGCACTCGCCGTGCTGCCTTAGCCTGGCTCCTCGCAGGGGGCCCCTCCCCCTTGGATGATGCTTTTTCTTTCTTTTTTTCTCCCAGTCTTCCTATCTTGATAGAAGCGGGAAATCTTCTCACTGTAGCATTCCAGCTGTTCTCTCTTTAAATCTCAGGCCAAATTCGTAGGTTTTCAGGATGATTTGAAAGTTATCTAGGTAATTTGGTGGGGACAGGTGACATGGGGACCCTATTCTTCTGCCATCTTGCCCCCTCCCTTCATTTCTAGGCTTTCTATCCTATTCCATTGATCTACGTGTCTGTTTTTGTGCTAGTACCATACTGTCTTGACTACAGCTTTGGAATTTATCCTGACGTCTGTATTTGATGCCTCCAGCTTTTCTTTTCTTTTTGACTATAGTTCACACACAAATTACATCAATTTCAGGTGTCCAACATATTGATTCAATAAGTTTATTCATTATTCTATGTTCACCACTTGTATAGCTACCATCTCTCCTGATTTATTACTATTGCAATATCATTGACTTTATGCCCAATTTTGCATCTTCTATTCTCATGATTTATTCTTTCCATGACTAGAAGGCCCTATCTCACTCTGCCCTTTACCTATTTTGCCCTACCACCCACCCACTTCCCGTCTGGAAAACATCAGTTTATTCTCTTTATTTATGGTTCTGATTCTGATTTTTATTGTATATTTTTAAGATTTCTTTTATGAGTGGAATCATATAATATTTATTTTCCTCACTCTGCCTTATTTCACTTAACAAAGTATCCTCTAGGTCCACTCATATTTTCTGAAATGGCACAATTTCATCATGTTTATGGCTGTGTGATATTCCATTTTTAATTTTTTTATTTATTTAAATTCAATTTGCCAACATTTAGTATAACATCCAATGCTCATCTCATCATGTGAACTTCTTAATGTCTGTCACCCAGTTACCCTATCCCCTTACCCACCTCCCCTTCTGCAACCATTAATTTGTTTCCCAGAGTTATGAGTCTCTCATGATTTGTCTTACTAATTTTTGCCTCACTCGGTTTCTCCCTTTCCCTTATGGTTCCTTTCACTGTTTCTTATATTCCACATGTGAGTCAAATGATATGGTAATTTTCTTTGTCCAATTGACTTATTTAACTCAGCATAATACCCTCCAGTTCCATCCACATCAATGTAAATGGTAGGTTTACATCTGTTTCGATGGCTAATATTCCTGTGTATGTGTGTGTGTGTGTGTGTGTGTCATATCTTATTTATATTACTACATATTCTTTTTTAAATATTTCATTTACTCATTTGAGGGAGAGAGAGCAAGAGAGAATAAGCACAAGTGAGGAGAGGGGCTAAGGAATAAGGAGAGGGAGAAGCAGACTTGTGTGAGTGGAGCCTAATTTTAGGCTTGATCCTAGCACCTTGATATCCTGATGTGAGACAGAGTCACAAACTTAACTGACTGATCTATCCAGGCACCTTTCTTCTTTATCCATTTGTCTATTAATAGACACCTAGGTTGCTTCCATATCATGGCCACTATAACTAATGCTGAAAGAAATATAGTGGTGCCTATATATTTTTAAATTCGTGTTCTGTTTTTTTTAGGTAAATATCCAGTAGTAGAATTATTAATTCATATACTGTTTCTATTTTTACTTTTTAAAGAAACTTCCATACTGTTTTCCATAGTAACCGTATCATTTTACATTCCAGGGAACAGTGTAAAAGATTTCTTTTCCTTCACATCTCCACCAACAATTGCAATTTCTTGTCCTTTTTTATTAAACAATAGGCCAAAAGACAGTCTCTTCAATATATGATTCTGGTAAAACTGGATAGCTCCATATAAAAAATAAAATTGGACCACTATTTACACCATACACAAAACTAAATTCAAATGGATTAAGGACCTAAATATGATGCCTAAAACCATAAAAATCCTAGAAGTGAAGTAGTAATTTCTTTGACATTGGCTATATCAATATACTTCCAGACATGTCTCTAAACACATTGGAAATAGAAAGGAAAAATAAACAACATGTGGTCTATTCTGGAGAAGGTTCCATGTGCACTTGAGAAGAATGTGTATTCAGTGAGTTTGGATGTAAAGTTCTGTAGATATCTGTGAAATCCATCTGGTCCAGTGTATCATTTAAAGCTCTCGTTTCTTTGGAGATGTTGTGCTTAGAAGACCTATTGAGGGTAGAAAGAGCTAGATTGAAGTCACCAAGTATAAGTATTATTATCTAAGTATTTCTTCACTTTGGTTATTAATTGGTTTAAATATTTGGCAGCTCCCACATTCGGGGCATATATATTGAGGATTGTTAAGTCCTCTTGTTGGATAGATCCTTTAAGTATGAGATAGTGTCCCTCTTCATCTGTCACTACTGTCTTTGGGGTAAATTTTAGTTTATCTGATATAAGGATGACTACCCCTGCTTTCTTTTGAGGACCATTTTTTTTTATTTTTTTTATTTATTTATGATAGTCACACACACAGAGAGAGAGAGAGAGGCAGAGACACAGGCAGAGGGAGAAGCAGGCTCCATGCACCCGGAGCCCGACGTGGGATTCGATCCCGGGTTTCCAGGATCGCTCCCTGGGCCAAAGGCAGGCACCAAACCACTGCGCCACCCAGGGATCCCTTGAGGACCATTTGAATGGTAAATGGTTCTCCAACCTTTTATTTTCAGGTTGTAGGTGTCCTTCTGTCTAAAATGAGTCTCTTGTAGACAGCAAATAGATGGGTCCTGCTTTTTTATCCAGTCTGAAACCCTGTGCTTTTTAATGGGGTCATTAAGCCCATTCACGTTCAGAGTTACTATTGAGAGATATGAGTTTAGTGTCATCATGATATCTATTCAGTCCTTGTTTTTGTGGATTGTTCCACTGAACTTCTACTTAAAGGGGAATTTTAAGAGTCCCCCTTAAAATTTCTTGCAGAGCTTGTATGGGAATAACACTGGCATGGCGCCAGTCGGCATCATTTATGGTCAGAACTACGACAGTATCTGGTTGACTTCGACTTTCGTTCTTGATTAATGAAAATATTCTTGGCAAATGCTTTCGCTCTGGTTCGTCTTGCACGGGTCCAAGAATTTCACCTCTAGCGGCGGCCGTCCTTCTTAAGGACGTCCCTCTTAATCATCCCTCAGTTCTGAAAACCAACAAAATAGAACCACGGTCCTATTCCATTATTCCTAGCTGCGGTATTCAGGCAGCTTGGGCCTGCTTTGAACACTGTAATTTTTTCAAAGTAAACGCTTTGGGCCCCACGGGACACTCAGCTAAGAGCATCGAGGGGGCGCCGAGAAGCAAGGGGTGGGGCGGGCAGTGGCTCACCTCGCAGTGGACCACCCGCCCGCTCCCAAGATCCAAAATAGAAAATATTTTAAACAGAAAAGGAAACCTTCAACAAAACAAAAAGACAGTCTACTGAATGGCAGAATTTATTTGTATGTGATTTATTTACAGTTATAATTTGCAAATT
Organism: Canis lupus baileyi; assembly: GCF_048164855.1. NCBI lineage: Eukaryota > Metazoa > Chordata > Mammalia > Carnivora > Canidae > Canis > Canis lupus. Next base: position 60,166,033 of record NC_132876.1, read on the forward strand.
GCATATCTGATAATGGATTAATAGTCAACATATATAAAGAGCATATACAACTCAACACCCCCAAATATCTGATTTAAAATTGGGCAGAGGACCTGAATAGATATTTTTCCAAAGAAGAAACATGTATGTCCAAAGGACACATGAAAAAAGATACTAAACACCACTAATCATCAAGGAAATGCAACTCAAAACCATAATGAGCAATCACCTTACACCTATTTTTATTTTATTTATTTTATATAATTAAATTATTTTATTTTATTTTATTTATTCCTCACTTGCTAAACATCCTTGAAATATTGCATAGGACCTCTAAGCTATCCAAAACACTGAATTGGTCTCTTGCTTGAACACTCATTGCTAGGAAAGAGCACCAGTGGAGTACCACTCCCCAAACTATAGGTGGTGGAATCAAATTTCACATTTAATGGGAAAATAAAAGGTACTAACAAATCTCAAAAGCCAAGAATAAACTCTAACTGAGAAATTCACCTTAAAGGATGTGGTGTTTCTCCCACCCTGTAAGTGCAGCTTCCCTCTCTTATTTTAAACCTTATATCTTCCACTACTTTTTATTTATTTTTATTTTTTTTTTACCTTAACCTTGTAAGAAACAGGTTTTCTTCTGTTCTCTTTGCCGAAAGTTTTCCATAGGTCAGTGAAAGTCTAAATATAGTCAGTTTTTTATTTCTTTCCTACTATGTGCCCCATAATGTGGAGCAGCATGGTATTACTTTTGAATTGTGATTCTCAGAATCCAAGGTGATTCCAAGGTATTATATCAGAACCAACTCGAGAGCAGGTTGTAGCAGATGAGTGAAAGAGGGGAAAGTGTGATTAAGTGGAAGGAATCTGAGTCACCAACTTTGTTGAATTAGGGAAAGTCTGATTTTTATTTTTCATCCATTGATCTTCTGTGTTAAATATGTATATGATGTCATTCTTTACATCCTTCTATTTTGTGAATCTCTTTACTGAATTTGTAGATGGAATTATTTTACTGCTTTTATGCTTTAACCGTCATACGGGTTTTATAAGTGATTAATCCACTGCTTTTTTTGTTTGCCTTTACCTGTGATTTTTTTTCTTCTTTAATCTTCTTACTCTTGATTATGTCCTTTTCTTTCCAGTCAAAAAAGTTCCCTTTAACAATTATTGTAAGGCTGGTTTAGTGGTAATACAGCTCTTTAACTTTTGGTTGTCTGGGAAATTCTTTAGCTCTCCTATTTTGAATGATTACCTTGTAGTGTAGAGCATTCTTGTTTCCAGGATTTGTTTTTCCTTTCAGCACTTTGAGTATATTATGATACTTTCTTCTACCCTAGCCATGTTTCTGCTTAAAAATTAGCTAATAGCCTTATGGGTTTTCATTTCTATGTTACTTTTTTTTCTTCCTGCTTTTAAAATTCTCTCTTTACTGTTACTTTTTCCCTCTATTTTAATTATTATGTGTCTTGATATGGATCTTCTTGATCCATATCTCTTCTTGATATGGATCTTCTTGGGTTGACTTTCTTGGAGAATCTGCCTCCTGGATCCTGATGTCTGTTTTCTTCCCCCAGACTAGGGAAGTTTTCAGCTATTGTTTCTTCAAATAAATATTCTGCCCATTTCTCTCTCTCTTCTCATTTTGTGATCCCTATAATGCAAATGTTATTATGCTTGATCATGTTCTGAGTTTGTGTAATCTATTCTTATTATTATATATGTATTTTTTTCTTTTTGCTGTTCATCTTGTTTGCTTTTGAACACCTTGTTTTACAGATTGCTGATCTGTCATGTCTCCTGTAATCTGCCATTGATTTTCTCTGTGTTATTTTAAGTTCTTCACGTATGACAGGTTTTCCAGAAATATTTTCTACCTCTTTACTGGAGGTCATTCTGAGATCCTCCACTCTTTTCTGAAGTCCAGTGAATATCTTTATAACCATTGATTTGAATTCTTATAAGGAATGTTGCTTATCTCTGTTTCATTTAGCTCTTTTGGTGTGGTGTTGTCCTGTTCTTTCATATAGGATATATTCTTCTCTCTCTCCTCATTTTATCTCTCTGTGTTTTTTTTTCAAGTTTTAATTTAAATTCTAGTTGGTTATTTGGTTAACATACAGTGCCATACTAGTTTTAGGTGTGGAATTTAGTAATTCATCACCTACGTTACCCATGCTCAAAACAGTAAGTGACCTCTTTAATACCCATAACCTATTTTGTCTTCCAAGTATTTATTTAAATCCCAGTTAGTTAATATACAGTGTAATACTAGTATCTTGTGTTGGAACTAGTGATCCATCACTGCCATACAACAGCCCATGCTCATAACAGGTGCCTTCCTTAATACCCATCACCAACCACCCTTGCCCACTTTCCCTCCAGCAGCCCTCAATTTATTTTCTATAGTTAGGAGTCTGTTTTATGCTTTGCCTCTCTCTTTTTTCCCCTTATGTTTATTTGTTACATCTCTTAAATTCCACATATAAGTGAAATCATATGGTATTAGTTTTTCTCTGACTTATTTGGCTTAGCATAATACTCTAGCTGCACCCACATAATTGTAAATGGCAAGATTTCATTCTTTTTATGGTTTAGTAATATTACATTGCATATATATACTGCAACTTCTTTATCCATTCATCAGTGGATTGGACATTTGGGCTCTTTTCATAATTTGGTTATCATTGATAAAGTTGCTCTAAACGTTGAGGTGTGTGTTTCCCTTTGAATCAGTACTTTTGTATCCTTTGTGTAAATACCTAGTAGTATAATTTTTGGGTCTATGGTGGTTATATTTTTAACTTTTAGTGAAGCCTCTATACTGTTTTCCAGAGTGTACCAGTTTGCATTCACACCAACAATGTAAGTGGGTTTCCCTTTATTTGCATTCTTGCCAGCACCTATTGTTTCATGTGTTGTTAATTTTAGTCATTCTGACTTGTGTGAGGTGATATTATAGGTTTGATTTGCAATTCCCTGATGATGAGTGATGTTAAGCATCTTTACATGTGTTTGTTCATCATATGTATGTCTTATCTGCTTTTGAAAAATGTTTATTCATGTCCTGTGATCATATTTTAACTGGGTCATTTTTGAGACATATTGTAACTCTGTGTTTATATCTATATATTAGGAAAGTCATCTATGTCTCCTAATCTTGAAAGTAGTGGTATTATGAAGAAGATGTCTTGTGTTACCATGTAGCTTAATCCTCCCTGTTAACCAGAACCAGCAGCTTTGGAAGTGTTACCTATTGAGCTGTGTGCAGGTGTAATAGCTACATTTGCTTTTCATGCAGTTAACTTCAATGTCCTACTTTGCCAGTTGTGGATGCTTTCAGAAGGGTTTGTTCTTTTTGCTGTTATGGGTCCTATCTGAGGATACTGCTGGCTTGTAGTCAGGCAATGTAAATACTCAGACTAGATACCTGCCATGTCCATCTACAGGTGCCACAGTTGCATTGCACTAGCACCTTGAGATGCTCCCTGTGAGGTTTCAATTTGTGGGCTGGGTTGGCAGTAAGACTGGATGCCTGCCCTTAATCTCTCCATTGGGGCTGCCATTATGTTGAACTACTGGGTGCTCTCTCCATTCTGTCTATTCAGATGTTTTTGTGGGTGGGTGGGGCAGTTAGTCCATCTAATTGTCAGAGTGCTCTCTTTGCACTGGCAGATATGAGATTCAGTTTCTGGGACTGTGAGCACACCGGTGTGTGTGAATATCTCCCCCCCCTACCTAGAGCAGGAGTCATTTTAGAGTGTAGTCAGTCCTGTTGGATTTGCTTGAAAGGTGTGTCAGGAAGATCATGTTTTGGAGGGATGCTTCTGCATAGAATGGACTGGATGGGGTGGGATCCACAGTAACATGGGGACAGGGAACTGGGTGTTAAGAAGATAAGGAGACAGTGTTTTCACTGGATCTGGTGTCTTTCTATCTAAGAGGGCAGTGGGACTGGTGGGGAGAGAAATTGTGCTTACCAGATCTTTTGTTCTTGGATAAATCTTCTAAAGATCCCTGCCTCTGCAGCACACATTCTGAGGTTAGTAAGGAATTTTTTCATGTATTTTTCAGGTGCTTTTCAAACTGCTGCTTCTATGCTTTGTCCCTCCTCTGTCTCTGCAGGGTTATTTGTTATACTGGCTCTTTAAGAGTGAAGACTCATTTTTCCATTGTGCTCTGACTTTCCTGGAGATAAGCCCACTGATTTTTAAAGTACCCAAAGTGAAGCACCATTGGTTTGCAAAGCTAAATGTATTGGAGACTTGTCATCCTCCTGCAGATAGCCCAAGCCTGAGATGCCTGGATTGGGGTCTGATCCTTTTTCTGCTACATCTTGTGGTGTCCATCCCATTTACAGTTAGTCTTGCTGGGAGTTTGGTTCCTAATTGTGTCTTCATCCATCTTGCTTCTTTCATCCTGGTCTCCTCACTACAATTAACTGTGGAAAATCTATTCTGCCAGGCTTGGGATCATCTTAAGGGTTAGTTGCTCTAATGTGTCATTTTCTTGGTGTGACATTGGGAGGAGGCAAACTCAGAGTCCTCCTACACTGTCATCTTCCCAGAAATCTCCCGCCCTTTCATTATTGAGCAAGACATTTGCCTTTTCTCTGAGACTGATTGTCATCCTGGAAAATGAAAAGTGTTAATTACCCATTGTAAATGACTATAGAAAGATTTATCAGAGAAAGAAGTTCAGATTTGAAATTAAGACATTTTTTTTCGCATACAGGAAGGTATTTGTTAACTTTGTATTATCCAAGATCTTATTCTACCCATCTTTATTTCTTTGATTATAGACATGTTTTGTTTTGTTTTTTTTTTGTTGTTGTTGTTTTGGTTTTCTTCTGTTACCTCATCATCTACAAATGCCATAATAATAATGACATCTTTTCCCTGGAATACTGAAGCAATAGAAACATCGTAAAAAATCCCTTCTTTGTTTTTTTTTTTTTTCCTTAGAAAGCTTTTAAAACTAATTTCCAACTCCGCCTGCCCACTGTGTGGTTCAGGTTGATTAAATTTTCTAAATAAATACTGTTATCATTCTCAGGTTCCACTTAAGATATAATAAACATACACCACCATTTCACCAATTTAATGCCACTATGGGTCTGGAGGCAAGGGAAGAACATCTATACGAGAGTTAGAAAAGTAAATCATAGAAGTGAGAATGAGAGAGACATAGTACTTGATGTATCATCAAGCCAATAGTGAGTTTCCTATTTTTCCTTCAATTTTTCATGCCCTGCACTCAAGGCAGTTGGGACCCTTGAAGGGGCACCAACATGAGACAGAAAGAGCTCCAGGAAAATTTCCTTGTTCTGGCTTAAAATTCGATAAAGGGACTCCTAATACTCAGAGGTAGATTTCATATTATTTCATATTCGCATTTTATTTTCATTTACTTTTTTATCTTTTTTCTTTATATTTCTTATCTCAGTCTTCAGGAAATAGTAATCTAGTGACAGGAATAATATCAGAGGCTGTGGGGACTGTTGGGCCGGCGGCAACAAGGAGGATCTGGAGGCACCAACAAAATGGCGGTGGACCCTCTATCTGTTACCCTCGCCTTAAACTTTGCCACCAGTGGCAGACTGCCCAAGGACATGACATCATGGAGAGACCGGATCTATGCAGGAAACCTGAATCATACTTTACCCAGACCCCATATAAGGGCATAAGCAGTTATCGCCCCATACCAATTCCACCAGTAACATGCCCTAATACCTATCACCCCATACAGACACACAACCCCTATTTTCTTAATAACCTCCATTTACCTCTAAAAACTTCTCTTTCAGAACTTCTTTTTTCCCCTTGAGGTATAAAGTGAGCTTGTTTATTTGAGTTCTTTCTTCTTTATTAGTGTAAGCTTTTATCAAAAATAAAGCTCTCTATCTGCTTTTGCAGCATACACTATGTTTTGATATGCTGTGCTTGCATTATAATTTGTTTCAATATATTTCTTGATCTTCCTTTTACTTGTTCTTGATCCATTGGTGGTTTCAGAAGTGTATCTTCCACATACTTGACTCATTGCCAGCTTTCCTCTTATTGAGTTCTAGTTTCATACCATTTTGGTCAGAAAAGGCATTTGGTATGATTTCAATCATTTTAAATTTACTGAGACTTGTTTTGTGGCCTATCATATTATCTGTCCTGGAGAAAATTTCAAGGGCATTTAAAAAGTGTAATTTAATGCTATTGAATGAAATTCTCTGTTTATATCTGTCATGTCAATTTGTTCTTATGTATTGTTCAAGCCCAATGTTTCCTTGTTGATTTTCTATGTGAATGATCAATTGATCTATGCATTGCTGAAAGTGGGTCATTGAATTCCCCTACTATTATTGTATAGTTACCTATTTTCCCTTAATATCTATTAGTATTTGCTTAATATATTTAGGTTATTCAAATTTGGGAGCATATATATTTTTAAGTGTTATGTCTTCTTGATGAATTAAAACTTTTATCATTATGTAATGACTCTGTTTTATGTTACTGTTTTTGGCTACATGTCTATTTTGTATGGTTGAAGTATACTTATCCAAATTTCCTTTACCTCTTTGGTTAGGTATATTCCTAGGTATCTTATGCTTTTTGGTGCAATTGTAAATAGGATTGACTCCTAAATTTCTCTTTCTTCAGTCTCATTGTTAGTGTGAAGTAATGCCACTGATTTCTGGGCATTGATTTTGTATCCTGCCACGCTGCCAAATTGCTGTATGAGATCTAGCAATCTTGCGGTGGAGGCTTTTGGGTTTTCTATGTAGAGTATCATATCATCGGCAAAGAGGGAGAGTTTGACTTCTTCTTTACCAATTTGAATGCCTTTAATGTCTTTTTGTTGTCTGCTGAGGCGAGGACTTCCAGTACTGTGTTGAATAGCAGTGGTGATAGTGGACATCCCTGTCTTGTTCCTGATCTTAGGGGAAAGGCTCCCAGTGCTTCCCCATTGAGAATGATATTTGCTGTGGGCTTTCCGTAGATGGCTTTTTTTTAATTTATTTTTTATTGGTGTTCAATTTACTAACATACAGAATAACCCCCAGTGCCCGTCGTAGATGGCTTTTAAGATGTCGAGGAATGTTCCCACTATCCCTACGCTCTGAAGAGTTTTGAACAGGAATGGATGCTGTATTTTGCCAAATGCTTTCTCTGCACCTAATGAGAGGATCATATGGTTCTTGGTTTTTCTCTTGCTGATATGATGAATCACACTGATTGTTTTAGGAAAGTTGAACCAACCTTGTGTCCAGAGGATAAATCCTACTTAGTCATGGTGAATAATTTTCTTAATGTATTGTTGGATACTATTGGCTAGTATCTTGTTGAGAATTTTTGAATCCATGTTCATCAGGGATATTGGTCTGTATTCCTCCTTTTTGGTGGGGTTTTTGTCTGGTTTCAGAATTAAGGTGATGCTGGCCTCACAGAACGAATTTGGAAGTACTCCATCTCTTTCTATCTTTCCAAACAGCTTTAGTAGAATAGGCATGGGTTCTTCTTTAAACGTTTGATAGAATTCTCCTGGGAAACCATCTGGCCCTGGACTTTTGTGTCATGGGAGGTTTTGGATGACTGCTTCAATTTCCTCCCTGGTAATTGGCCTGTTCAGGTTTTCTGTTTCTTCCTGTTGCAGTTTTGGTAGTTTGTGGCTTTCCAGGAATGCGTCCATTTCTTCTAGATTGCCTAATTTATTGGCGTATAGCTGTTCATAATATGTTTTTAAAACTGTTTGTATTTCCTTGTGTTGGTATTGATCTCTCCTTTCTCATTCATGATTTTATTCATTTGAGTCTTCTCTCTCTTCTTTCTAATAAGGCTGGCTAATGGTTTATCTATCTTATTAATTCTTTCAAAGAAACAACTCCTGGTTCTGTTGCTCTGTTCCACAGTTCTTCTGGTCTCGATTTCATTGAGTTCTGCTCGAATCTTTATGAACTCTCTTCTTGTGCTGGGTGTAGGATCTATTTGCTGTCTTTTCTCTAGCTCCTTTATGTGTAAGGTTAGCTTTTGTATTTGAGTTCTTTCCAGTTTTTGAATGGATGCTTGTATTGCGATGTATTCCCCCCTTAGGAATTCTTTTGCTGCATCCCAAAGATTTTGAACGGTTGTATCTTCATTCTCATTAGCTTTCATGAATCTTTTTAATTCAACCTTAATTTCCTGGTTCACTCTTTCATTTTTTAGCAGGAGGGTCCTTAACCTCCACGTGTTTGAGGTCCTTCCAAACTTCTTGTGATTTAGTTCTAATTTCAAGGTATTATGGTCTGAGAATACGCAGGGGATGATCCCAGTCTTTTGGTATTGGTTCAAACCCGATTTGTGACCCAGTATGTGGTCTATTCTGGAGAAAGTTCCATGTTCACTTGAGAAGAATGTGTATTCAGTTGAGTTTGGATGTAAAGTTCTGTAGAAATCTGTGAAATCCATCTAGTCCAGTGCATCATTTAAAGCTCTCGTTTCTTTGGAGATGTTGTGCTTAGAAGACCTATCGAGTATAGAAAGAGATACAATGAAGTCACCAAGTATAAGTGTATTATTATCTAAGTATTTCTTCACTTTGGTTAATAATTGATTTATATATTTGGCAGCTCCCACATTCGGGGCATATATATTGAGGATTGTTAAGTCCTCTTGTTGGATAGATCCTTTAAGTATGATATAGTGTCCCTCTTCATCTCTCACTACAGTCTTCGGAATAAATTTTAGTTTATCTGATATAAGGATGGCTACCCTTGCTTTCTTTTGAGGACCATTCGAATGGTAAATGGTTCTCCAACCTTTTATTTTCAGGCTGTAGGTGTCCTTCTGTCTAAAATGAGTCTCTTGTAGACAACAAATAGAAGGGTCCTGCTTTTTATCCAATCTGAAACCCTGCGCCTTTTGATGTGGCATTAAGCCCATTCAAGTTCAGAGTTACTATTGAGAGATATGAGTTTAGTGTCACCATGATATCTATTCAGTCCTTCTTTTTGTGGATTATTCTTCTGGACTTCTTCTTAAAGGGGAATTTTAAGAGTCCCCCTTAAAATTTATTGCAGAGCTGGTTTGGAGGTCACATATTCTTTCAGTTCCTGCCTGTCTTGGAAGCTCTTTATCTCTCCTTCCATTCTGAATGAGAGCCTTGCTGGATAAAGTATTCTTGGTTGCATGTTCTTCTCATTTAGGACCCTGAATATATCCTGCCAGCCCTTTCTGGCCTGCGAGGTCTCTGTGGAGTGGTCTGCTGTTACCCTAATACTCCTCCCCATAAAAGTCAGGGATTTCTTGTCTTTTGCTGCTTTAAGGATCTTCTCTTTATCTTTGGAATTTGCAGGCTTAACTATTAAATGTCGAGGTGTTGAACGGTTTTTATTGATTTTAGGGGGGGATCTATTTCCTGGATCTGAATGCCTGTTTCCCTTCCCAGATTAGGAAAGTTTTCAGCTAGGATTTGTTCAAATACATATTCTGGCCCTCTATCCCTTTTGGCACCCTCGGGAACCCCAATTAAACTAGGTTTCTCCTCCTCAGGTTGTCGTTTCTTTTCCTTAATCTATCTTCATGGTCTTTTAATTGTTTGCTCTTTTTTCCTCAGTTTCCCTCTTTGCCATCAACTGGTCTTCTATGTCACTCACTCGTTCTTCCACCTGGTTAATCCTCGTCATTAGGACTTCTAGTTTAGATTGCATCTCATTCTATTGATTTTTGATTTCTGCCTGATTAGATCTAAATTCTGCAGTCATGAAGTCTCTTGAGTCCTTTATGCTTTTTTCTAGAGCCACCAGTAGCTGTATAATAGTGCTTCTGAATTGGCTTTCTGACATTGAATTGTAATCAAGATTTTGTAACTCTGTGGGAGAGAGGACTGTTTCTGATTCTTTCTTTTGAGGTGAGGTTTTCCTTCTAGTCATTTTGCTCAGTGCAGAGTGGCCAAAAGCAAGTTGTATTGGGAAAAGGAGAAAAAGAGAGGAGAGAAAGAAGGAAAGAAAAGAGAAAAAGAAAAAAGAAAAAAGGAAGAAAAGAAAAAAGAGAAGAAAAAGAGAAAGAAAAAGAAAGAAAGGAAAAAAGGGTGGGGGAAGGAAACAAATCAAAAAGAAAAAAAAAACAAAACAAAACGCTGGGGAGTATCTTCTGATTCTGTATACTTTAAGTCCCTTGACTTCCCCTGGAACTTGTCCCTCTAGCTGGTCTTCTGGGGCAGAGGTCTGTTGTGCTGATTTTCAGGTGTTAGCACTTGGGGGAGCTGCTCTACCCCCTGCCTGGTGCCGAGCTCAGTGGGGGTTGTTTACCCCGTGAGGCCCCAGGAGGAACAACCACAGTGGCCGCGGCCAGCTCTGGAGCCCTGGATTCAGCTCCTGCAGTAACTACAGAGCTCTCAGTCTGCAGGGCGTGGAGGCTCCAGGGTGGGGCCGCTGATCTGCTCAGCTTGGGGCAGGAGCGTCTTTGAGGTCCTGGGCCCTCCCAGCCTCTGCTTGTCCCGAGGGGAGGCCGGATCCTGGGCTGTGTCCCGAGCCCCAGTGTTCCAGGTCCTGCGCTGGTGGATTCGCGCTCCCGGCGACGCAGCCTCCTCCGCTGAGCAGCCGCCGGAGCCCCTCTGAGCTGGTCATTGTGCATGCTGCAGCCCTTCAGGAAGCTCCGCGCACTCTCCTGGGTGCACAGGTGTCTGTTAGTGTCCCAGGGAGCCTGAGGGCATTCCCGCCCTCCTGGGGTCCTGCTCTAACTCCCTGCAGGTGCCTTTCCGCGCCGGGGAAGATTGGTGCAGTTCCTGCTTCTCTGGCTGGAGCTTTCCTGTCCTGGGGACACTCACCCTGGCCTTAGCCCGGCTCCTCGCAGGGCCCCTCCCTCTTGGATGCCTTTTGTTTCTTTATTTCTTTTTTCCCCGTCTTCCTACCTTGATGGAAGCGAACTCGTCTCACTGTAGCATTCCAGCTGTTCTCTCTTTAAATCTCAGGCCGAATTCATAGATTTTCAGGATAATTTGAAGGTTATCTAGGTAATTTGATGGGGACAGGGGATTTGGGGACCGTACTCTTCCGCCATCTAGCCCTTCCTCTCCAAATTTGCTTTTGCCATTCATTTACATGGAATATCTTCTTTCATCCCTTAACTTTGAACTTGAGTATTTTGTAGACAGCATATACTTATGTCTTCTTTTTTTTTTTCTTAAGGGATCCCTGGGTGGCGCAGCGGTTTGGCGCCTGCCTTTGGCCCAGGGCGCGATCCTGGAGACGCGGGATCGAATCCCACGTCGGGCTCCCGGTGCATGGAGCCTGCTTCTCCCTCTGCCTGTGTCTCTGCCTCTCTCTCTCTCTCTCTCTCTCTCTCTCTGTGACTATCATAAATAAATAAAATCTTTAAAAAAAAAAAGATTTTGTTTATTTGATAGAGAGAGCACAGGCAGCAGAGTGGCAGGAAAAGGGAGAGGGAGAAGCAGGCCCGCACTGAGCAGGGAGCCCAATGCAGGGCTTGATCCCAGGTTCCCAGTATCATGACCTGAGCCAAAGGCAGACATTTATCTGACTGAACCACCTAAGTGTCCAGGTGTTGATTTTTTTAACCCACTATTCAACACTCTGTGCTTTTAATCCATATCCATTAATTATTTATTTTAATTTTTTGACTATTGATTCTAGAGAGAGAGAAAGAGATTGGAAGAATGGAGGAAGAGGTAGAAGGAGAGGGGGATATTTAACCTCAAGAATACTCCTCACTGAGTACAGAACCCAATGTAGAGCTTGATCATGACCTGAGCTGAAAATAAGAATCAGATGCTTAACCAACAGAGCCATCCAGATGCCCCCTTTGAATAATTATCAATATGTAGGGATTTATTAATATCATCTTATTAATTGCTTTCTGGTTGTTTTATACTTCTATTGCTTCTTTTTTCCTTTATTTCTGCCTATCTTTGTGAACTGGTCATTTTCTTTAATTATATAGTCTGATTCCCCTTTACACTACAGGTTTTTGCTTTTTGGTTACCATAGGGCTCAAATAAAACACCTTTTACATAAACTAACTGATTTTAAGATAAAAGCAACTGAATTTGATTACATTCAAAACTTTACATTTTAGTTCTCTCTTCTTTTGCATTTTTGATATGAAACTTTATCTTTTTATATTTTGTATTACTAACAAATTGTAGCATCTGTATTTATAAGATTCTCTACCTTTAAACATTATAGTTAAATTGTTCTACATAAAAAAAAATAAAAAAAAATAAATTGTTCTACATAGGATCTTATTTCAGATTTAATGTTTTCTTAGTGTCTATTTACCTTTACCAGTGTGTTGTATACTATTGTATGTTTTCATGTTCTTATTTAGATCTTTTCTTTTTGTGTGAAGAACTCATTTCAGCATTCCCTATTTTTTTGTCTAAGAAAGTCTTTATTTCACCTTCATATATGAAAGATAACTTTAGCAGATAGAGTATTATTTGTTGGCATTTTTTTTTCATTCAACACTGAATATGTCATCTCACTATTTCCTGGCCTGTGGAGTTTCTGCCAAGAAATCTGCTGATAATGTAATAAGGGTTTCTTTGTAAGTTACAAAGTTTTGTTTTGTTTTATTTTTCTCTAGGTGCTTTTAGAATTCTCTCTCTTCAAAATTTTTGACAGTTTTATTATAATATATCTTGGATAAAGTCTTTTGGCATTGAGATAACAGGGTAACGAATTAGTCACATAAACTTGGATGTCTAAATTTTTCCCTAGGATTGGAAAATTCTCAAGTATTATTTCTTTAAAAAAATATTTCCCCTTCTTCTGGAACTCCAATTATTCTATGTAAATTTGATGGTGTCATAGAGATCATAGGGTTTGTTCACTCCTTTTCATTATTTTTTCTTTGTTCTCTTATCCTGATTTCAAATTCCCTATCCTTAAGATACTATGATCTATTTTCTATTTGGTCTATCTCATATAGCTGCTCACTATCACATTTTCTTTTTCATTTACCTCTTAGAATTATTCAGCTCCAGAATTTCTGCTTTGTTTTTTATTATTTCTACCTCTTTATTAAATATCTCATTTTATTAAACTATGGTTTTTTATTTCTTTAAATCATCTTTATTGTTTCCTTGTAGCTCTTTCATTTTTTTAAAGACAACTGTTTTTGAATACTTTACCATCTAGATAGCACAATTTTGTGTCTTTGCTTTACTGGAGGATTATTGGTACTTTTCAGTGATGACATGCTTTCTTGATCTTTTATGGTTTTTAGACTTGATTTTCTGTTTTTGCATTTAAAGATGCAGACATCTCTTCAAATATTTGCTACTTGTTTTGGGAAAGGAAATATTTTTCATTGATCCTGCTTATAACTGCATTGTTCTCCAACATTGTATGGATACACCTGCTCCATGCTTCTTGTTCCTTCTGACTGAATTATTGAGCTTGCATGTCTTCTCTGGCTCTTACAATACACCAGACTGGATGCAGAAAATCTCTCTTGTGTTTTCCAGAAGGTTGTGCTACAAGACAAATTGGTGATTTCTCCCTTATGTGTAGACCCCTGCCTAGTTTGTAAGGCCAACCACTGTCTCATGGAACTTTCCTTCACTGCCTAACTTGGAAGCCTTCAGAAGGATCTACAATGTGGGGACAAGTATGGACTTAGAACTCAGGGTGTTGTATTTGTCCAAGAACCAGCTGGAGGAATCCACAGGTGGGATTATCCCAGTGTTTTATGAGAGGCATTCTTGCAGGTACCTTAAACACAGTTAAGGATGAATAACATCCAGCCTTGCACCCCAGGGATAAATCCCTCTTGGTCATGGTGAATAATCTTCTTAATGTATTGTTGGATCCTATTGGCTAGTATCTTGTTGAGAATTTTTGCCTCCATGTTCATCGGGGATATTGATCTAAATTCTCCTTTTGGTTGGGTCCTTGTCTGGTTTTGATATTAAAGTGATGCTGGCCGAATATAATGACTTTGCAAGTATTCCATCTCTTTACATCTTTCCAAACAGCTTTAGTAGAATAGGTATGGTTTCTTCTTTAAACGTTTGATAGAATTCCCCCTGGGAAGCCATCTAGCCCTGGACTTTTGTGTCTTGGGAGGTTTTTGATGACTGCTTCAATTTCTGCCCTGATTATTGGCCTGTTCAGATTTTCTATTTCTTCTTGTTCCAATTTTGGTAGTCTGAGGTTTTGCAGAAATGTGTCCATTTCTTCCAGATTGCCTAATTTATTGGTGTAAGGCTGCTCATAATAAGTTTTTAAGATCATTTGTATTTCCTTGGTATTGGTGGTGATCTCTCCTTTCTCATTTTTTATTGAGTCTTTTCTCTCTTCTTTTTAATAAGGCTGGCTAATGGTTTATCTATCTTATTAATTCTTTCAAAGAAACAACTCCTGGTTTTGTTGATCTGTTCCACAGTTCTTCTCCTCTCCATTTCATTGAGTTCTTCTCGAATCTTTATTAACTATCTTCTTCTGCTGTGTGTAGGATCTATTTGCTGTTTTTTATCTAGCTCCTTTAGGTGCAAGCTCAGCTTTTGTGTTTGAGTTCTTTCCAGTTTTTGGATGGATCCTTCAATTGCGATGTGTTTCCCCCTCAGGACTGCTTTTGATGCATCCCAACAATTTTGAATGGTTGTATCTTCATTCTCATTAGTTTCCATGAATCTTTTAAAATTTTCTCTAATTTTCTGGTTGACCCTTTCATCTTTCACCAGGATGGTCCTTAACCTACACATGTTTGAAATCCTTCCAAACTTCTTCTAATTATTTAGTTCTAATATGAAACCATTATGGTCTGAAAATATGCAGGGGATGATCCCAATATTTTGGTATCAGTTAAGACCCGATTTGTGACCCAGTATGTGGTCTATTCTGGAGAAAGTTCCATGTGCACTTGAGAAGAATGTGTATTCAGCTGCGTTTGGATGTAAAGTTCTGTAAATATCTGTGAAATCCATCTGGTTCAGTGAATCATTTAAAGCTCTTGTTTCTTTGGAGCTGCTGTGCTTAGGAAAACTTTTGATTGTAGAAAGCGCTACATTCAACACACCAAGTATAAGTGTATTATTATCTAAAGATGTCTTAACTTTGGTTATTAATTGATTGATATACTTGGCAGCTCCCAAATTTGGGGCATAAATATTGATATTCTTAGGTCCTCTTGTTGGATAAGCAATCAATGTGATTGATCATATCAGCAAGAGAAAAAACAAGAACCATATGATCCTCTCAATAGATGCAGAGAAAGTATTTGACAAACTACAGCATCCATTTCTGATCAAAATTCTAGAGTGCAGGGATAGAGGGAACATTCCTCAACATCTTAAAAGCCATCTACGAAAAGCCCACAGCAATATCATTCTCAATGGCGAAACACTGGGAGTCTTTCCCCTAAGATCAGGAACAAGACAGGGATGTCCACTTTCACCACTGCTATTCAACATAGTACTAGGAATCCTAGCTTCAGCAATCAGGCAACAAAAAGAAATAAAAGGCATTCAAATTGGCGAAGAAATAGTCAAACTCTCCCTCGATGCAGATGACATGATACTCTATGTAGAAATCCCAAAGGACACGACCCCAAGATTGCTAGAACTCACACAGCAATTCGGCAGCGTGGCAGGATACAAAATCAAAGCCCAGAAGTCAGTGGCATTTCTATACACTAACAATGAGACTGAAGAAAGAGAAATTAAGGAGTAAACCCCATTGATGCACCCAAAAGCATAAGATACCCAGGAATAAACCTAACCAAAGAGGTAAAGGATCTATACCCTAAAAACTACAGAACACCTCTGAAAGAGTTTGAGGAAGACACAAAGAGATGGAAAAATATTCCATGCTCATGGATTGGAATAATTAAGATTGTGAAAATATCAATGCTACCCAGAGCAATTTACACATTTAATGCAATCCCTATCAAAATACCATGGACTGTCTTCAGAGAGTTGGAACAAGTCACCTTAAGATTTGTGTTGAATCAGAAAAGACCCCGAATAGCCAGGAGAATATTAAACAAGAAAACCATATCTGGGGGCATCACCATGCCAGATTTCAGGTTTTACTACAAAGCTGTGGTCATCAAGAGAGTGTGGTACTGGCAGAAAACCAGACACATAGATCAATGGAACAGAATAGAGAATCCAGAAGTGGACCTTAAACTCTATGGATAACTAATATTCTACAAAGCAGGAAAAACTATCCACTGGAAAAGATACAGTCTCTTCAGTAAATGGTTCTGGGTAATTGGACATCCCCATGCAGAAGAATGAAACGTGCCCATTCTCTTACACCACAGACAAAGATAAACTCAAAATGGATGAAAGATCTAAATGTGAGACAAGATTCCATCAAAATCCTAGAGGAGAACACAGGCAACATCCTTTTTGAACTTGGCCACATTAACTTCTCGCAAGATGAATCCATGAAGACAAGAGAAACAAAAGCAAAAATGAATTATTGGGACTTCATCAAGATAAAAACCTTCTGCACAGCAAAAGAAACAGTCAACAAAACTAAAAGACAGCATACAGAATGGGAGAAAATATTTGCAATTGACGTATCAGATCAAGGGCTAGTATCCAAGATCTATAAAGAACTTATTCAACTCAACAGCAAAGAAACAAGCAATCCAATCATGAAATAGGCAAAAGACAGAAATCTCACAGAGGAAGACATAGACATGGCCAACAAGCACATGAGAAAATGCTACGCATCACTGGCCATCAGGGAAATACAAATCAAAACCACAATGAGATACCACCTCACACCAGTGAGAATGGGGAAAATTAACAAGGCAGGAAACCACAAATGTTGGAGAGGATGTGGAGAAAGGGGTACCCTCTTGCAGTGTTGGTGGGAATGTGAACTGGCACAGCCACTCTGGAAAACTGTGTGGAGGTTCCTCAAAGAGTTAAAAATAGATCTGTTGTAGGACCCAGCAATTGCACTGCTGGGGATTTACCCCCAATATACGGATGCAGTGAAACACTGGGACACCTGCACCCTGATGTTTCTAGCAGCAATGTTCACAATAGCGAAACTGTGGAAGGAACCTTGGTGTCCATTGAAAGATGAATGGATAAAGAAGATGTGGTGTCTGTATACAATGGAATATTACTCAGCTATTAGAAATGACAGATACCCACCATTTGCTTCGATGTGGATGGAACTGCAGGTTATTATGCTGAGTGAAATAAGTCAATCAGATAAGGACAAACATTATATGGTCTCATTCATTTGGTGAATATAAAAAATAGTGAAAGGGAATAAAGGGGAAAGGAGAGAAAATGAGTGGGAAATATCAGAGAGGGAGACAGAACATGAGAAACTCCTAACTCTGGGAAACAAACAAGGGGTGGTGGAAAGGGAGGTGGGCAGGGGGTAGGGGTGACTGGGTGACAGGCACTGAGGGGGGCGCTTGATGGGATGAGCACTGGGTGTTATGCTATATGTTGGCAAATTGAACTCCAATAAAATAAATAAATAAATAAATAAATAAATAAATAAATAAATAAATAAATAAAATTATAAGATAAAATCCTTTTTAAAAAAGAAAGTTTTATACTTTCAACTCCTATGTTTGTCTTCACTCAATTTTGAGCCCATTTTTTTACAAAAAATCATGGTACTCTTTATTACTTATTTCTGTATTCAACACATATTTCTCAAGCATCTACTCTGTGATGTGCACTGCAAATACATAGTGCACCAGGTACAGTCAACTTTCAAGTAATGTACAATTATCCGAGGAGTTGAAAAGTAAACATACTGTTTAGATAGGTTTCATTTGGTTACATTAATGTAACAGTTATAGGTTTGTTTGTTTTATACTAAGCCTTTCAAGGGCACCTGGGTGGCTCAGTTGGTTAAGCATCTGCCTTTGGCTCAGATAATGATCTCAGGGTCCTGGGACTGAGCCCTGCCTGCATCAGGCTTGTTGCTCAGTGGGGAGTCTGCTTCTTCCTATCCATCTGCCCCTCCTCCAGCTTGTGCTCTCTCTCCCTCCATGAAAAAAATCAATAAAATCTCTAAAAAAAATCCCCCTTTCATACATTAGAGTTGCAATAATACAAATAACTTTTGTATACACTGTATTTAGACTCACCAATTTTTGCCATCTGGCCACATATGCGTCTTATCTCTCAATCTATAATAACTTTTTCTGAAATATTTGGGAGCGGATTGCAGTTGTCACAATCCTCTAAATCGGAGTATTTTAACATGGATCTAGAGGATATAGTGCAAAGTCATTTACAGAATAGAAGATAGAATATGACTTGATTTATATGAGGAAATTAAGAAACAAAAAATCCAACGGAAAATAGAAAAACGAAACAAAAACAAACTTATATAGAGAGAACAATCTGGTGGTTGTCACAGAGGAGGTGGGTAGGCAGATGAGTGAGATAGGTGAAGGGGATTAAGAGTAAGCTTATTGTGATGTGCATTGATTGATATATAGAATTTTTGAATCATTATATTGTACACCTAAAACCAATATTCACTGTATGTTACTTGTATTTGAATTAAAAAATTGTTAGAAAAAGATTGTAGAACAATTGGCAGACTTTCTTTAGTTTTTATTTAAATTGGCAGACTTTGAATGTAGACTGTGTATTAGATCATAGCATTATATCAAACTTTTCTTGAATTTGATCATAGCTTTGTAGTTATATGAGAATGTCTTTTTAAATTACATGCTGAAGTATTGAGTAGATTTTTATATATAGTGAAAATAAAGGGTTCAGTTTTCTTGTTACTCATGTGAATATGTAGTTTTTCCATTCTCATATGTTAAATAGACTACTCATTCCCTATTGTGTAGTGTTTACACATTTAAAAAAATCATTTAGCTATATATGTGTAGGTTTATTTCTGGATTGTATACTTTGTTTTATTGGTTTATATGTCTGTCTTTATACCAATATAATACTGCTGAAATTACTGTAGGATTGCAATGTGTTTTGAAGCCAGGAAGTTTGAGGCCTCTAGTTTTGTTTTTATTTCTCATGATTGTTTTGGTTATTCAGAGCCCATTGTGTTTCTGTATGAATTATAGGGAAAAAAATTGGGTCTCTGTGACACAACATAGGTGATTATATGATTTTGATACAGACTGCATTGTTTGCTTGGTATACTAATATTTTAAAAATATTGTCTTCTGGGGGGCCTGGGTGGCTCAGCAGTTTAGTGCCACCTTCAGCTCGGGCCTGATCCTGGAAACCCGGGATCCAGTCCCATGTCAGGCTTCCTGCATGGAGCCCGCTTCTCCCTGTGCCTGTGTCTCTGCCTCTCTCTCTCTCTCTCCGTCTCTGTGTCTCTCATGAATAAATAAATAATATCTTTTTAAAAATCATCTTTTTATCCATTAACATGGGCTTTAATTTCTTTGGGTAGTGTCTATATATATTCGATTTGCCAACATATAGCATAACACCCAATGCTCATCCCGTCAAGTACACCCCTCAGTGCCCATCATCCAGTCACCCCATCCCCCCACTCACCACCCTTCCACTACCCCTTGTTCATTTCCCAGAGTTAGGAGTCTTTCATGTTCTATCACCCTCTCTGAGTTTTCCCACTTATTTTCTCTCCTTTCCCCTATAATCCCTTTCATTATTTTTTATATTCCCCAAATGAATGAGACCATATAATGTTTGTACTTCTCCAATTGACTTACTTCACTCAGCATAATACCCTCCAGTTCTATCCACATTGAAGCAAATGGTGGATCTTTGCCCTTTCTAATGGCTAAGTAACATTACAAGGTATATATATATATATATATATATATATATATATATATATATATATATACAGTGTCTTTTTTTTAATGATAGTCACACAGAGAGAGAGAAAGAGGCAGAGACATAGGCAGAGGGAGAAGCAGGCTCCATGCACCAGGAGCCCGACGTGGGATTTGATCCTGGGTCTCCAGGATCGCGCCCTGGGCCAAAGGCAGGCGCCAAACCGCTGAGCCACCCAAGGATCCCATACCACAGTTTTTTTTATCCGTTCATCTTTTGATGGCCATAGAGGTTCCTTTCACAGTTTGGCTATTGTGGACATTGCTGCTATAAACATTGGAGTGCAGGTGTCCTGCCATTTCACGGAATCAGTATCTTTGGGGTAAATACCCAAAAGTGCAATTGCTGTGTCATAGGGTAGCTCTATTATTGACTCTTTAAGGAACTTCCACACAGTTTTCCAGAGTGGCTGCAGCAGTTCACATTCCCACCAACAAGAGGGATTCCCCTTTCTCCACATCCTCTGCAACATTTATTGTTTCCTCTCTTGTTAATTTTCCCCATTCTCACTGGTGTGAGGTGAAATCTCTTTGTGGTT
Organism: Canis lupus baileyi; assembly: GCF_048164855.1. Classification (NCBI taxonomy): domain Eukaryota; kingdom Metazoa; phylum Chordata; class Mammalia; order Carnivora; family Canidae; genus Canis; species Canis lupus. The sequence continues at coordinate 60,186,329 of NC_132876.1, forward strand.
TTGATTTGTATTTCCCTGATTGCCAGTGATGCAGAGCATTTTCACATATGCTTGTTGTCCATGTGTATGGATTCTTTGGTGAAGAAAAACTTGATTGTTTGTTTCTTTGCTGTTGAGTTTAATAAGTTCTTTATAGATCTTGGATACTAGCCCTTTATCTGATATGCCATTTGCAAATATCTTCCCCATTCTGTAGGTTGTCTTTTAGTTTCTTTGTGTCTTTCTTTTGCTGTGTGGAAGCCTTTTATCTTGATTAAGTTCCAATAGTTCATTTTTGTTTTTACTTCCCTTGTCTTCATAGATATATCTTGCAAGAACGTGCTGTGGCCAAGTTCAATGAGAGTGTTGCCTGTGTTCTCTATGATTTTGATGGATTCTTGTCTCATATTTAGATCTTTCATCCATTTTGAGTTTATCTCTGTGTATGGTGTAAGAGAATGCTCTAGTTTCATTCTTCTGCACATGCGTGTCCAATTTTCCTAGCACCATTGATTGAAGAGACTGTCCTTTTTTGTAGTGGATTGTCTTTCGTGCTTTGTCGAATATTAGTTGACCATTATGGAGGGCCCATTTTTTGGTTCTATATTCTGTTGCATTGATCCATGTGTTTGTTTTTATGCCGGTACCACACTGTCTTGATGATTACAGCTTTGTAGTACAACTTGAAATCCAACATTGTGATGCCCCCAGCTTTGGTTTTCTTTTTCAATATCCCCCTGGTTATTTGGGATCTTTTCTGATTCTACAAAAATCTTAAGATGATTTGTTCCAACTCTCTGAAAAAAGTCCATGGTATTTTGATAGAGATTGCTTTGAACGTGTAAATTGCCATGGGTAGCATTGACATTTTCACAATATTAGTTCTTCCAATCCATGAGCATGGAATATTCTTCCATATCTTTGTGTCTTCCTCAATTACTTTCAGAAGTTTTCTGTCGTTTTTAGGGTATAGATCCCTTACCTCTTTGGTTAGGTTTATTCCTAGGTATCTTATGGTTTTGGGTGCAATTGTAATTGGGGTTGACTCCTTAATTTCTCTTTCTTCAGTTTCACTGTTAGTGTATAGAAATGCCACTGATTTCAGGGCTTTGATTTTGTATCCTACCACACTGCCAAATTGCTGTATGAGTTCTACCAATCTTGCAGTGGAGTCTTTTGGGTTTTCTATGTACAGCATCATGTCATCCATGAAGAGGGAGAGTTTGACTTTTTCTTTGCCTATTTGAATCCATTTTAATTATTTTTGTTTGATTGCTGAGGCTAGGTCCTAGAGGTAGGACTTCTATACTGTGTTGAATAGCAGTGGTGAGAGTCAACATCCCTGTCATGTTCCTGATCTTAGGGGAAAGGCTCCCAGTGTTTCCCCAATGATAATGATATTTGTTGTGGGCTTTTTGTAGATGGTTTTTAAGATGCTGAGGAATGTTCCCTCTATCCCTACACTCTGAAGAGTTTTGATCAGGAATAAATGCTGTATTTTGTCAAATGCCTTCTCTCAGAATAAGAGAAAAAATTTGCAAATGTATTATTAGATATAGGGCTAGTATCCAAAATCTATAAAGAATTATCAAAGTCAACACCCAAAAAACAAAGAATCCAGTCAAGAAATGGGCAGAAGACATAAACAGACATTCCTCAAAAAAAAAAGACCTATAAATGGTCAAGAGACATATGAAAAAATGCTCCATATAAGTTGACATCAGGGTAATACAAATAAAAATTACAATGAGATACCATCTCACACCAGTCAGAATGGCTAAAATTAGTTAAGTCAGGAAACAACATGTATTGGCAAGGATGCAGAGAAAGGAGAACCCACTTACTACGTTGGTATAAATGCAAACTGGTACAGCAGTCTGGAAATGTACGTAGGTTCCTCAGAAAGTTGAAAATAGAGCAACCCTATGATCCAGTAATTATACTACTGGATATTTATCCAAAGGATTCAAACATAGTGACTTGAGGGGCACATGCACCAAAACGTTTACAGCAGCAATGGCCACAATAGCCCAACTATGGAGAGAACCCTGTTGTCCATCAACAGATGAATGGATATGGATATATATATATATATATATATATATATATAATTCGACCATGAAAAAATGAAATCTTGCCATTTGTAATGATGTGGGTGGAACTAGAGGGTTATTTTTTTAAGTGAAATAAGTCACAACTCTATGAAAGTACATTTCTCTATGATATATTGAAGTTTTACAATGCCTTGTGCAGACATCTAAATTCCTAGTTTTTACTTTTCTCACCAGCTAGAATTGCCACTTCAGGAAGCTGCAATTTTAAACAATTATTACTGATTCTTTTCAATTAATACCCTAGGAATGGGGTGGTTTGCTTGGAGTAAAGAAAGGAACGAAATTATGTCCAGTTAAAATGCCACAAAATTTACTGTTCTTGGGGATCCCTAGGTGGCTCAGCAGTTTAGCGTCAGCCTTTGTCCCAGGGCATGATCCTGGAGTCCCAGGACAGAGTCCTGCGTCGGGCTCCTGGCATGGAACCTGCTTCTCCCTCTGCCTGTGTCTCTACCTCTCTCTCTCTCTCTATGTCTATCATGAATAAATAAAAATTTACTGTTCTCACAAAGACTTAGCTGTTTTTCTTGAATAAATGCTTCTCAGGTTGTTTTAAATTTTGGTGAAAATCCAGAGTCCTCCAAAATTGATTTTCACAATCTTTGCCATGGTTTTGTTTTTAATATAGAGGAGATGATTTGGGGGAGCTCTTATTCCACAAATCTAAAAATGCCTTTTAATTAGTTTCTCTTCACTCAGTAATTAATAGTGGCACCAAGCTTCTCCCTTCTTAGGTCTTTCAACAACTTCAACACTGTGTCCTTTCTTGCATCAGATTATTTTATTTTTAGATACCTTTAATATTTTTTTCTTGTACTAAATTTTGATTTTTATATCTTCCTTAAATAATAATTAAATAACATTAGTGTTATGTTTCATCACACACCTTGCTTGTTTCTTAAACTTACTTGTAATTTTTAACATTTATCTCTTTTTTTATTCTTTAGGTCTACCATTAGACTATAAATTATGTGAGGCCAGAAACCGCATTTTTCTTGTTTCCTATTAGATCTCATTAATTAGCCTTATGATTGGCGCATAGTGTGTGATGATGATGCATTTGTGGAAAAATGATTGAATGAGTAAATAAATGGAAATTATGGAGAAGTGTGGAAAAATGGAAGATAACATTTTAGTTTAGCATACATATGTATTTTATTTTCAAGTACTTTTGCTTTGAGCACTAAGAGGGAGGGGCAAGATGGTGGAAGAGTAGGGGTTCTCAACTCACCTGGCCCCACATACTAACCTAGATAACTTTCAAAACATCCTGAACACCTACGAATTTGACCTGAGATATAAAGAGAGAACAGCTGGAATGCTATAGAGACAAAAGTTTTCACTTCTAACAAGGTAGGAAGGTGAGAAAAAAAAAAGAATAAAGAATAAAAGTGGGGAGGCGAACCGTGACTGGCAGGGCTAAAGCTAGAGGGACAAAAGCCTCAGGGCAGGAAAGCCAAACCCTGGAAAAGCAGGAAATTGAAAAATCTGTGCCAGAGTTTTCCCTGATAGAAAAGTGCTTAGCAGGGAAATTGGACAAAATCACAAGAGGGGCAGTGAAGCTTCAAGATTCCTGGAGTCACTATAAGAGGAGGGGTGCCTGGGGGAAAACTTACCAAAAACCACTGTCTGATGTTGGTAAAGGGCTGGAGCGATGCAGCCCTCTGGGACATTGGGAGAATCCAGTCAGTTAGGCAGGCTGGCTCCAGATAGAGGTGGCTGTACCCCCTTCCTGTAGGGAGAGGCAGTCCCTGGGAGTGGCAGTCCAGTGGCACAAAGCCCCAGATCCCAGGACACCCAAGCTGACAAGCCAGAGATCCTGCATTCCCCCTAGGCCAGGCAGAAGTGGGGAAGGCACAGGAAAGCAAGAACTCTCCTGCCACTGGGTGCCCTGCAAGCTGTGCAGATCAGTGCACCTATGCCTGCCCACAGGAGAATCTAAGCCAGCACGGACTGGGAGACTGTGGTTAGTTAATTGCTGGAAGCTCAACTCCAGAGCTGGAAATATGGCTGCTGCCAATTGTTGTTTTTCCTCTTTGTTTCACCTGGTGGCTGGGAGAGTCGTGGCCTCTAGGGAACAAAGGTCTCGCAGGATAAACAGATCATACTGTGCCCAGCAGCTGGCAAAGGGGAGGGGCATCTTTGCCCAGGCACAGACACCTGAGAATCAGTACAACACACCCCTCCCCTAGAAGAACTGCTGGAAGAACAGGGGAAGAGCAAGTATATTGAACAAACAACACTGGAAAGCTCCAGGAGGGAGGGAAAATAGTATATGGAACTAGAGGGTCCTTTATTTCTTTTTCTTTTCTTTTCTTTTCGCTTTCTTTTTCCATTATGATTCATTTTTATATCAGACTAAAAATTCCCAATATTATTTTTCTTTTCCACATTAACTACAATATTTTACCAGATCTTCATTTTTCAGTTTTTTCCTTTTAGACTTTCATATTTCTACAATTATATGTCTTAGATATATTTTTTACTCCTGATTCCTTCAATGTATTCAATTTCATTTTGGTAGATATACGAAATATGGGTTTTTTGTTTGTTTGTTTGTTTCTGCCTCATTTTGTTTTACAATGGTGGAAGTTATCACCTTCTAAAACACGACCAACATACACACAGAGCCAAGTGGAACACCCTTTGGGTTCATTCTGTGAGATTATATTCTCTCTTCCTTCCTATTCTGCTCCCTTCTTTTATCTTATATTTTTGTGGTCAATGTTGGGGCTTTCTACAAGTATTTCTGGTTTATATAAATTTGGGATTGAACATCTTCTAACACAGAGAACAAAATACATTCAGAACCAAGAGGATCACCCTGTAGGACTCCTCAGGTAGACTACATTCTCTCTCTACTATCACTTCCTCACCACCACCATCCCCCCTTATTTCTCTTTTTACTCTTTTCTTTACCTATTTTTCTTTTTTCTTCTTTGTTTTGGGGTTCTTTTTCTTTACTTTTTATTTTTACTACTTTGTTTTAAAATCTGTTTTTCACTTTAGTGGTCCTTTTGTTTTATTTTGTTCTGTTCTTTTTCTTTTATTTTCTGGTATCTGACCTCTCTGGAATCATCTAGTGTGTATTTTACTTAGGTAATGGTTGATATTTTTGACTCAGCCTGCTCATACAGCCACTCTGCACTGGAAAAAATGACTAGAAGGAAGAATTCACCACAAAACAAAGAAACAGAAACAGTACTCTCTTCCAAAGATTTACAGAATATGAATTTCTATTCGATGTCAGAAACTCAATTCAGAAGCACAATTATAAAGCTACTGGTAGCTCTGGAAAAAAAAGCATAAAGGACTCTGGAGACTTCATTACTACAGAATTTAAATCTAATCAGGCTGAAATTAAAATAGATTAAGTGAGTGCAATCCAAACTGGATGTCCTAACTGCTAGGATTAATTAGGTGGAAGAGAGAATGAGTGACATAGAAGACAAGTTGATGGTAAGGAAGGAAGTTGAGGAAAAAAGAAAAAAAAACAATTAAGAGCCCATGAGGAAAGGCTTAAGGAAATAAATGATAGCTTGAGATGGAAAAATATGTGTCTAATTGGGATTTCAGAAAAGGCTGAGAAAGAGAGAGGACCACAAAGGATATTTGAACAAATCATAGCTAAGAACTTCCCAAATCTGGAGAAGGAAACAGGTATTCAGATCCAAGAGATAGATAAGACTCCCCCCCCAAAAAAAAACCAATACTTTTTCTTTTTTGGGCTTATGAGTTAAGATTCCTTGACATTTGGATTATGAGAAAAAATAGAATAAAATTAAATTTTGTTGTGCATTTATTCAACTGGCTAATGAAATATAAGCATTATAGTAAAAAAATATATGAGAAGGACTCTATGTTGTATTTTTTCCAGAGCTATATCTTTCATGTCTAAAGTAAAAGCTAGTATATTATAGGTACCCTGAAGACATTTGTTAAATAAGTTAAATATATATATATACTTTGCTTCCCTCTTTATTTTTTCCAACTTTATGGAAGTATAATTGACCAATAAAATTGTATATATTTAAAGTGTACAAATAATTTTTGTATACATTGTGAAATGATTACCTAAATCTAGTTAATTAATATACCAATTAACTCACAGTCACATTCTTTTGTGTTGTGAATATTTAACTTGTATTCTATTATCAAATTCAAGTATGCAATATAATATTTTTTAATTATAGTCACCAAGCTGTATGTTAGAATCACAGAACTTACTTATCTTATTGACAAAAAATTTGATCCCTTTGCTTAATATGTCTCCATCCATCCCCCCCCACACACACACCATTTGTCTGCCTTTGGTAGTCACTGCTTTTTTCTTTTTCTATGAGATTGACCTTTTTCTAAGGGATTTTGCATATAAGTGGAAGGTCAGCATTAGTTTTTCTTTGCCTTTTCACTCACTCTAATGCAATTTAGGTTCACACAAGTTGTTGCAAATGGCAGGACTGTTTTCTTTTTAAGACTGAAGAATAGTCTATTGTCAGTATGTGTACTACATTTTCTTATTCTATCCATTGCTTATTTGTCAAATATGAAAAATGATAATATTTACTTTATGAAGTCATAATGAAGATTACATAAGGCCATTTCTTAAGTACTTAACACATTACTAAGCATTTAATAATTTCTCCATTTAATGTTAGTTATTTTTGTGATTATTACTGTCGAGTAAACATGGGGTTTATTTTTTTATTTTTTTTTAAGATTTTTTATTTATTTATTCATGAGAGACACAGAGAGAGAGAGGCAGAGACACAGGCAGAGGGCGAAGCAGGCTCCATACACGGGGAGCCCAACGTGGGATTTGATCCCGGGTCTCCAGGATCACGCCCTGGGCCAAAGGCAGGCGCTAAACCGCTGCGCCACCCAGGGATCCCAACATGGGGTTTAGACTGCAGTCTAAAAGTGGTTTATCCAGGTAAGTTTCCTTGATCAAGGTATTTTCTGTTCTGGAAAATAGAGCTGATAATGATATTTTGTTGAGTTTCTTTTAAGTTCCAGATAGTTACCAACACTGTAATACTAGTTTCAGGTGTAGAATTTAGTGATTTGTCAATTGCATACAAAATCCAGTGCTCATCACAGTGTCTTCATTAATACCTATCACATATTTAACAACTACACACACCCATCTCCACTCCAATAATCCTCAGTTTTTTCTACATATGTAAGAGTCAGTTTTGTGGTTTGCCTCTCATTTTCCCCCTATGATCATCTGTTTTGTATCTTAAATCCTGTATATGAGTGAAATGATATGGTATTTGTCTTTCTTTAGCTGACTTATTTAATATAGCATATTACTCACTAGCTATATCCACATCATTGCAAATGGCAACATTTCACTCTTTTTTATGGCTTAGTGATATTCTATTGTACATCTATACACCACTATTTCTTTATCCGTTCATCAGTTGATGGACATTTTGGTTCTTTCCATGATTTGACTATTGTAGATAAAGTTTCTACAAATATTAAGGTGAATGTACTTCTTCAAATTAGTATTTTTTTTGTTTTCTTTGGTTAAATATCTAGTAGTACAATTGCTGAATGATGGGGTAGTTCTATTTTTAACTTTTTGAGGAACATACATACTATTTTCCTGAATGGCAGCACCAGTTTGCATTCCTGCAACTAGTTTAAGAACATTCCCCTTTCTTCACATCCTGGCCAACATCTGGTAATTCCTGTGTTTTAATTTTAGCCTTTCTGACTGGTGTGCAGTGCTATGTCATTGTAGTTTTGATTTGTATGTCCTGTTGATGAGTGATGTTGAGCATCTTTTTATGTGTCTGTTAGCCATTTGTATGTCTTTGGAAAAATATCTATTCATGTCTTCTGCCCATTTTGTAATGGATTATTTGTTTTTTGAGTGTTAATTTTTATAAATTCCTTATATATTTTGGATACTAACACTTTATCAGATGTTATTTGTAAATACCTTCTCCTATCCCTTAGGTTGCCTTTTAATTTTGTTGATTGTTTCCTTCACTGTGCAATATTTTTTTATCTTGATGAAGTCCCAATAGTTTATTTCTGTTTTTGTCTCCTCTGACTCAAGAGACATCTAGTAAGAAGTTGTAAGAGCCGATGTCAAAGATGTTATTGACTGTGTTTTCCTCTAGGATTTTGATGGATTCCTTTCTCAAATTTACACCTGTAATACATTTTGAATTTATTTTTGTGCATGGTTCGAGGAAGTAGTCCAATTTCATTCTTTTGCATGTTACTGTCCAATTTTCCTAACACCATTTGTTGAGGACACCTTTTTTACATTGGATATTCTTTCCTATATATTTTGAAGATTGGTTGAACGCATACTTGTGGGTCCATTTCTGGGCTTCTTTCTGTTCTATTGATCTATGTCTGTTTTTCTTCCAATTCCATACTATAATGATCACTACAGCTTTGTAATATACTTTGAAATCCAGAATTGTGATGTATCCAGCTTTGCTTCAACCCCGCCCCCCCAGAATTGCTTTAATTATTCAGGGTCTTTGTGAATCCATAAAAATTTTAAGGTTATTTTTTCTTAATTTGAAAGAAAAATGAAAATGTAAAAAATGTTGGTAGCATTTTTATAGGGATTGCATTAAATGTATAGCTTGCCTTGGGTAGTATAAACATTTTAAAAATATTTGTTCTTCCAATCCATAAGCATGAAATGTTTTTCCATTTCTTTGTGTCATCTTCAATTTCTTTCATCACTTTTTTATATTTTTCAGAAGACAGATGTTTACCTCTTTGATTTGGTTTATTCCTAGATATCTTATGGGTTTGGTATAATTGTACACTGATTTCTCTTTCTGCTATTTCATTTTTGATGTATATAAATGTAACAGGTTTCTGTACATTGATTTTTTTATACTGTGACTTTACTGAACTTGTGTATCTGTTCTAGAATATTTCGGTGTAGTTTTGGGTTTTCTATACAGAATATCATGTCATCTGCAAATAGTGAATGTTTTATTCCTTCTTAGCTGATTTGGATGCCTTTTATTTCTTTTTGTTCTCTCATTCCTGAGGCTAGGAGTTCCAGTACTTTGTTGAACAAAAGTGATGATAGTGGACATCTCTTTTTTCTTCCTAACCACAAGAAAATCTCTCAGGTTTTGCCCACTGAGGATGATATTAGCTTTGCATTACTTATTATATGGCCTTTATTATTTTGAGATATGCTTTCTTTATCCAAAACCTGTTGACGATTTTTATCATGAATGTGTGTTGTACTTTGCCCTAAGCTTTTTTTTGCATCTATTGAGAAGATCATATGTTTTTTATCCTTTCTTTTATTAATTTGATATATCACGTTCATTGTTTTGTGACTATTGATCCACCCTTGCAACCTTGGGGAAAAAATCCCACTTGATATTATATTTTACTTTATTTTTTAAAGATTTTATTTATTTATTCATCAGAGTCACATACACACACACACACACACACACACTCAGAGACAGAGAGAGAGACAGAGAGAGAGAGAGAGAGAGACATAGCCAGAAGTAGAAGTAGGCTCCATGCAAGAAGCCTGATGTGGGACTCGATCCTAGGACCCCAAGATCATGCCCTGAGCTGAAGGCAAATGCTCAATTGTGGAGCCACCCGGGCGTCCTACCCCACTTGATATTTTAGTCTTCATAATTCTTTTAACATATTTTTGGATTCAGTTTGCTAGTATTTTGTGGAGAATTTTTGCTTGTATGTTCATCAGCGACATTTGCCTATACTTCTCTTTTTTTAGTGGAGAATCCTTATTTGGTTTTGTAGTAGTGGTAATGCCAGCCTCATAGAATGAGTCTGAAAGTTTTCCTTCCATGTCTATTTTTCTGACTAATTTGAAAAGAATAGATATTAACTGTTTTTTTGTTACTGTTATTTTTTCTTTGAAGAATTTATTTAAATTGTAGTTACCTAACATATAGTTTAATATCAGTTTCAGGAGTCAAATTTATTGATTCATCACTTGAATATAATACCCAGTGTTCATTAAAACAAGTACCCACCTTAATAATCATTACTCAGTTACCCCATTCCCCCACTCATCTCGCCTCTGACAACCTTCAGGTAGTTCCCTGTGGTTAAAAGTCTTATGCTTTCCTAACTTTTCTGTTTTTATCATTTTATTTCTCCATCCCTTCCTCTATACTCATCTGTTTGGTTTCTTAGGTTGCATATATGAATGAAATGATATGGTATTTGTCTTTCTCTTACTGACTTATTTAGCTTAGTGTAATACCCTCTATTTCCATCAATGTCATTGGAAATGGCAAGATTTCATTCTTTTTGAAGGCTGAATTATATACATATAATCTTCTTTACCCATGGATATTTGGGTTTCTTCCATATTTTGTCTATTGTGGACATTGCTACCACAAAAATTGGGATTCATGTTACCCTTCAAATCACTATTTCTTAAAACCTAAAAGCAACCAAGTATATGCCCAATTTAAAAAATAATAAATTTTGAACATGTTAGTACAATTTTCTAGTGTCTTTATTTACATTTCGTTCACATTTGGTTCACCCTCCTTTTTTTGTGTTGTAGAGGTCTTGGTCTTGAAGTGAAAGCTGGCTGGTTCCTAATTATTTGTCTCAGTCCAGAGGAAGCTAATTTGCAAAGTATTGTGTAGACATTTTCTAATCAGACTGGGGGTCTTCTGACGTAATGAAGAAAGGTGCATGTCTCTGTTTTGCTTGATGTAGATCTCATAGAAAAAAAGCAGTGGATACTTAAGGTGAAAGCTTCAAGATGGACTTACAACCCATAAACATTTGGGACAAGAGATTATGGTTGTCTTCAGACATAATAATAGATGATCTAAGAAAGAAAGAAGAATCTGGGATGGAAACCTTTGATAAACTAGGATATTCAAAAGCAGCTATGTGTACTGAGGAATTTTAAAAGCCATTAAGAAACCTAGGCAAGATACATGCCCAGAAAAGTCTTGAGATGGGATGCTTGGATGGTTCAGCATTTGAATGTCTGCCTTTGGCTCAGGGTGTGATCGTGGAGTTTTGAGATTGAATACTGCATCGGGCTCCCTGCGTGGAGTCTTCTTCTCCCTCTGCCTATGTCTCTGCTTCTCTGTGTGTGTGTCTCTCATGAATAAATAAATTACTTAATAAAAAAAGGCTTGAGGAGACTTTAAGCTTTCACCTTGTGCTAATACTTACACTGAGAAAAAACCTAGCTAAGTGTTGTGTCCAAACACAGAGAAAATCAGTAAAAAGTGTGAATGGTCATTTTTTTCTACTTTCTCTGTTTAAAATTTTTGTGCTTTTGTTTGTCTCAGTTCTTTGCATTCAAGGAAATGTCTGAACATGAAGTGAAGGAAGGGAGACACTGGTAACATATGGCAACATAATCTTTGCAAGAACAGGAAAAATATAAAAACAATATTCAAGCTTTCTGCCCCTGGAAGCCGCCGAGTAAGCATCATTAGTCTCCCCTCCCACCGCCGTCATGTCTAAGTCAGAGTCTCCCAAAGAGCCCAGGCAGCTACGGAAGCTCTTTATCGGAGGTTTGAGCTTTGAAACAACCAATGAGAGTCTGAGGAGCCATTTTGAGCAATGGGGGATGCTTACGGACTGTGTGCTAATGAAAGACCCCAACACCAAGCACTCCAGAGGCTTTGGGTTCATCTCGTAGGCCACCGTGGAGGAAGTGGACGCAGCCATGAACGCTCAGCTGCACAAGGTGGATGGAAGTGTCATGGAACCAAAGAGGGCTGTCTCCCGAGAAGATTCTCAAAGACCTGGTACCCACTTAACTATGAAAAAGATTTTTGTTGGTGGCATTTTTTTTAATTTATTTATGATAGTCACACAGAGAGAGAGAGAGGCAGAGACACAGGCAGAGGGAGAAGCAGGTTCCATGCACCGGGAGCCCGACGTGGGACTCGATCCCGGGTCTCCAGGATCGCGCCCTGGGCCAAAGGCAGTCGCCAAACCGCTGCGCCACCCAGGGATCCCTGTTGGTGGCATTAAAGAAGACAATGAAGAACATCTTCTAAGAGATTATTTTGAACAGTATGGGAAAATTGAAGTGATTGAGATCATGACTGACTGAGGCAGTGGCAAAAAGAGAGGTTTTGTTTTTGTGACCTTTGACAACCATGACTCTGTAGACAAGATTGTCATTCAAAGATACCATACTGTGAATGGCCACAACTGTGAAGTAAGGAAAGCCCTATTGAAGCAAGAGATGGCTAGTGCTTCGTCCAGCCAAAGAGGCCGAAGTGGTTCTGGAAACTTTGGTGGTGGTCGTGGAGGTGGTTTTGGTGGGAATGACAACTTTGGTCCTGAGGGAATTCCAGTGGTCGAGGTGGCTTCGGTGGCAGTCAAGGTGGTGGTGAATACGGTGGCAGTGGGGATGGCTATAAGGGATTTGGTAATGATGGAAGCAAATTTGGAGGTGGCAGAAGCTATAACGATTTTGGCAATTACAACAATCAATCCTCAAATTTTGGACCCATGAAAGGAGGAAATTTTGGAGGCAGAAGCTCTGGCCCCTATGGTGGTGGAGGCCAATACTTTGCCAAACCACGAAACCAAGGTGGCTATGGCGGTTCCAGCAGCAGCAGCTATGGCAGTGGCACGAGGTTTTAATTATTGCCAGGAAACAAAGCTTAGAAGGAGAGGAGAGCCAGAGAAGTGAGAGGAAAGCTACAGGTTACAACATATTTGTGAACTCAGCCAAGCACAGTGGTGGCAGGGCCTAGCTGCTACAAAGAAGACATGTTTTAGACAATACTCATGTGTATGGGCAAAAAACTTGAGGACTGTATTTGTGACTAATTGTATAACAGGTTATTTTAGTTTCTGTTCTGTGGAAAGTGTAAAGCATTCCAACTAAGGGTTTTAATGTAGATTTTTTTTGCACCCATGTTGTTGATTGCTAAATGTAATAGTCTGATCATGACGCTGAATAAATGTGTCTTAAGAAAAATAATATTCAACAAATAAAAAAGCAGTAAACACTGGGGAAGAAGATAATCTGATTTCTGGACTTATAACATCATATGAGTTAAAAACAAAATGTTCCATAAAAATCATAAAGCATATTGAAAAAAACGACCCAAAGAAACAGAATAAATACTACTGTCTTTGAAGAAGACCAGAAATCAGACATATTAGACAATGACTTTAAAACAGCTATGTTAGGGGATTCCTGGGTGACTCAGCGGTTTAGCATCTGCCTTCAGCCCAGGGTGTGATCCTGGAGTCCCGAGATCGAGTTCCACATTGGGCTCCCTGCATGGAGCCTGCTTCTCCCTCTGTCTGTGTATCTGCCTCTCTCTCTCTCTCTCTCTGTCTCTCATGAATAAATAAAATCTTAAAAAAACCCAGCTACGTTAAATATACTCAATCTATTAAAAGAGAATATAGACAAATAGGTAAAGAAAATCAGAAAAATGACGTGAGAACAAAATGAGAATGTCAACAAAGAAGTAGAAATTCAAATCAAACTCCAATTTAAAAAAGAAATCAAACAGAAATTTTGGAAATAAAAAGTATGATAACTAAAATACAATTCAGCAGAAAATTTGAGTAGACAAAAGAAAGAATTATATAACTTAAAGATAGGGAAATTAAAATTAGTCTATGGAGCAAGAAGAAACAAATAAGGGGGAAAAGTAAATAGAACCTAAAGGACTTGCAGTAAACCCTCAAGTAGAGCAATATATGCAATATGAGAGCCCCCCCCAAAAAAGAGAAAATAAGGCAGAAATGTTATTTGAAGAAATAATGGCAAAAAAGTCTTCAATTTAATTTTTAAAAATCTACAAAATCCAAAGTTCAATAAACTCCAAGTAGGATAATCCCAAAGAGACAAGACTGAAACACATCATAGTTAAAATCAGAGTGCCAAAGACAGAGATGATCTTGTGAGCAGGAAGAGGAAAGTGAATCATTACATTTAATAGATTTTCCATAGGGTTATCAGCCAATATCTCATTCAAACTTTGGGAATCAAAAAGGCATGGGATGGTAGATGTAAAGTACTAAATGCAATCTGCCAACCAAAAATTCTACATCTGACAAAACTGACCTCTAAAAATGAGGGAAATATTGAAGCATCCCCAGAATAAAATGGAAACCTGAAGGAGTTTGTTACCACTAGGCCTGCATTATAAGAAATGGTAAATGGAGTCTTTTGGATTAAAATTAACTAATGCAGGAGAGTAATTTGAAGACATATGTATAAATAACTTTCATAGAGATAAATATGTGGCAAACATGAAAGCCAGAATTAATGTAATTTTAGTTTCTTGTGGTTTATTTTGAATTAATGCAATTTTAGTTTACAAATTTACTTTTTATGTTTTGTATAATTTAAAAGACAAATGCTTAAACATAATTATAAATCCATTATAGGGATCACAATGTAACAATATGTAAATTGTTACAGCAAAGATATAAAAGGAGATAAAGCTCTATAGGAGTTGTTTTTTATGAAACTACAGTTTAAATTATTATCAATTCATCTTATAATGTTATAAATTTAAAACTCTATATATAAAAAATTAAAATGAAATAAAATGCTATATATAATCCCAGTGGTAATCAAAGAGATAATAACTATAAAATACACACACAGAAAATGAAAAGGAAACAAAATATGTTATTATAAAAGTCATCTAAACAGAAAAGAAGGTAGTAATGGAGAAAATGAGGGGAAAAAGTATAAGACATATAGGAAACAAATAGTCCTTTGTTATTAGGAACTATATTAACTCTAAATAGATTAAACTATTTAAAAGACAAGTTGATAGAATGGATGAAAACACATGATCCAACACTATGCTGTCTACAAGAGACCCACTTTATATCTAAAGGAACAAATACTATGAAAGTGAACAGAAAAAGGGATTCATTCAAATAGGAATGAAATGAGAGGTGAGATAACTGTATTAATATCAAATTAGACTTAATTCAAGAACTGTAACAAGAGACAAAGTAAGATATTATTATTGATAAAAAGATAATTCATCAAGAAGGTATAATAATTGAAAGCACATATGCAACAAATAACAGGACTTGAAAAATTTTGAGGCAAAGAGTGGCAAAATTGATGACAGAAATATAAAATCTTTCAATAATATTTGGAAACTTCAATATTCCACTTTCAATTTTTTGTGGAACACCTACAGAGAAAATAATAAAATAGAACACATAAAGCATCACTATAAATGATTTAGACCTAATAGATATAAAACATGGTGTGCAAGGACAAGAAAATGTAAATTTTCCTCAAGTGCATGTGAAATATTCTCTGGGATTGATCCTATACAGGCCATAAAATTAGTCTTAGTAACATTTTTTAAATTATGATTTTTATCATAATGGATTAAAAATAGAAAATAAAAAGGCAAACAAATATTTAGAAATATGTGGAAATTAAAGAACACACTATTAACCATTGGGTCAATGAAAAAATCATAAAAGAAATTAAAATATCTGGAGACAAATAAAAAGAAACATACCAAAACTTATGAGATTCAGTTAAAACAGAGCCAGGAGGGAAATTTACAGCAGAAAATACATACTTTGGCAAAAAAGAGAGATATTAAATCAATAACCTATTGTTACATCTTAAAGGAATTAGAAGAGATTTGAGCAAAATCACAAGCAAGAAAATCTTAGAAAAGATAAATAAAATCAATAAAACTCAGACTTCTAGGGAATATGATGCAGTAGGAGGATCCCAGGTTTACTTTGTCCCAGAGATACAACTAAATAACAGTCACATCAGTTTAAGTAATCCAGAAAATGGCCCAAAGCCTGGCAGAACAAACTCCACAACTAAAAGAAGAGGCCACATGGAGGAGGGTAAGAAGGGCAGAGATACAGTCAGGAACTAAAAGGACTCATGGGACTGTGGGAGAGAGAAAATCTGAAAGCATGAAGAAAGGAGAGAAACAGACCCCCTCACCAGGGAGTCTGCCCAGAACAATGAATCTCCATAAAATTTGGCTTTAAAAACCAAAGTAAGCAAACTTCATGAGGTCTCACATCCCACAGGACTTAAAATCTGGAGTTAAAATATCAGTGGGCTCAGCTCTAGGAAAGCAGGTGATGTGGTCAAGAGGAAACTAATTTCCTGCCCTTAAAGAGACAGCAAAACATACACTTTTGGACATGTAGTATAGCATCAGCAGTTTGAAAGGCTGGTGGAGCATACAGGAAGGAGAGTTATTTACTAATATCAGAGCATTTTCTGGAGGGACAGAAATCACTAGGAAACCTATTCATGAACAAAAGAACTGGCAAATGCCATTTCCTTCCCCCTCACCCCAACATAAACACACAGTCACTTGAAGGACACACTACCTAACTTGTTAGCATTGCCTCACCACCACCCATATTCTGCTTTTGCCAATCCACTCATTTAGACACGTTGCCTCAGTCCAGGCACTTCAGGACCTCTCCTGCAGAGGAATGGTACCATGCAAAGATTGATAGCACCACCCCCCTACCAGACCACCTGCTGTACTGTGCTTACAGGAATTTACGCCTCTGGACAGCACATGAGTCCCAGTATGGTGAGGCCCTTCCCACAGACGAATGGTGGTGCATAAAGCTTGCTAACAATTCCACCTTAACTCCCCCTTGCCATTCTGTGCTTTGGTAGATCTACCATTTCCAATACATTCTAGTCCAGTGCCCATTCAGGGTGGTGTCAAAGTCTGGCAGTATGCAAGCAGCCACTACAGTGGCCAGTATCATTCCAAAGTGACTATTGCCCCAGAGAGAGGGAAAGGTAACAAAATACAACAGTGAGATGGAAGCTTCAGGATGGTCTGGAGAAAGAAAACCAGCCTGACTGCAGCCCCACCTACCAATGAAATTTTCTGAAAAGACAACACAGGGAAAGGTCCCTGCATTTTGTTACTACTGCATCATTGGCAAATGCCTGGTTTAACTCAATTTAAGTCAAAGTGTCCCCAGATTAGTCCACTAACACCAGAGGGACTAAA
The DNA here is from genome assembly GCF_048164855.1 of Canis lupus baileyi. NCBI lineage: Eukaryota > Metazoa > Chordata > Mammalia > Carnivora > Canidae > Canis > Canis lupus. The sequence goes on from NC_132876.1 coordinate 60,203,412, forward strand.
TACTACCCATAACAGTCAAAGAGAGCTATTGCAGATGACAGGGCTGAAGGAAAAGATGGCTTAATCATAATAGCAGGGCATACATATCATGCATTGAAGACACCCCTGAAGCATCAGGTTCTGGTGAAAAAGGAACACTGCAAGTTAGGGCATTACAGGACCTCTTCTTCATAAGTCCATTACATTCAACTGCAGATCATGTAGCATTTATTCCTAACACATAGAAATGGACTCGGAGAGTGAGACAAAATGAGGAGATTGAGGAATATGACTCAAATGAAAGAATAGGACAGAATGAAAATAATAACATGTTTGATAGAGAATTTAAAGTAATTAACATAAAATACTCACTGGACTAGAGAAAAAAGTGGAATATATCAGTGAGAACATTAGCAATGAGATAAAAAAAAAACCAGAGATGAAGAATACAATAAATGAAATTAGTAATATACTAGATTAAAAAAATATATTAGACTAGATAACGGAAAAGAATGAGTCAGTGACCTAGAGGACAGAATAGTGGAAAGTAAACAAGCTGAGCAGGTGAGAGTAAAAGAATATGTGAAATGAGATTAAACTTAGGTAATTAAGCAATACCATTAATTGTAATAACATTAATATTATAGGAATCTCAGAAAAAAAAACAGAAGGAAAAGAGGACAGAAGAGTTATTTGAAGAAATGATAGCTGCAAACTCCCCAAATCTAGGCAAGGGAACAGAAATCTGGATCCAGGATATACAGAAAGCCTTCAACAAAATCAACCCAAAGAGATCCACAACAAGACAAATTATAATTAAAATAGCAAAAAGTAGCAAAAAAATAAAGAATTTTAAAAGCATCAAGAGAAAAGAAAGCATTTACTTGCAAGGGGAATCCCATAAGGATAACAGATGATTTATCAACAAACACTTTGGAGGCCAGAAACACATGGTATGATATATTCAAAGTGCTGAAAGGAAAAAATCTGAGCTAAGAATACAATATCCAGAAAAGGTATCATTCAGAATAGAACAAGAGGTAGAGTTTTCCAGACAAACAAAAGTTAAAAGAGTCCATGACTACTAAACTATCCTGCAAGAAATGTTAAAGAGCACTCTTTGAGTGGAAAGAAAAAAACATAAGCAAGAATAAGGAAAGTAGAAAGCACAAAAAGCAGAGGTGACTGGGTGGCTTAGTTGGTTAAGCATCTGTCTTCAGCTCAGGCCATGATTCTAGGGTCCTGGAATTGGGCCCCATATTGGGTTCCCTGCTCAGCGGGAAGTCTGCTTCTTCCTCTTCTTCTGTTCCTCCCCTTGCTCGTGCTCTCTTTCCCTCTCTCAAGTAAATAAAATCTTTTTTAAAAAGCAGTAAAAAATAAGTATATCTGTAAAAATCAGTTAAGGGACTTACAAAATGTGGGGAAGAGAGAAGTAAAGAATGGATTCAAACATAAGCAATCATCAACTTAACATAGAGTCCATATGCAGAAGATGTTATATACAAACTGAATGTTAATGGCAAATCAAAAACTAGTAACAGATATAAAAAATAAAAACAAGGAGAAAGGAATCCAAGTATATCACTTAAGTAAGCCTACAAATCATGAAGGAAGAGAGCAAGGGAGGAAAGGAATGGAGAAAAACTACCAAAAAGACCATATAACAAGTAACAAAATGGCAGTAAATACATATTTATCAATAATTACTTGAAATATAAATGGACCAAACATTCCAGTCAAAAGACACAGTGTGTGAGAATGGATTTAAAGAAAACAAACAAACAAATGAAACTCATCTAATGCTGCCTACAAGAGACTCATTTTAGACCTAAAGTCTCCTGCAGATTGAAAACGAAGGGATGGAAAAATATTTAACATGCAAATGGTGTAAAAAGAAAGCCAAGACAGTTATATGGAATGAAATAAACTTAACAACAAAGGCTGTAACAGGAGACAAAGAAGGACACTATATATTTATTAAGGGGACGAGCTAATAAGATGTTTAATAGTAAATATTTATTTCCCTGTCATGGGAGAACCCAAATACTTAAATCTGTCAATAATAAACATACAATAAGTAATCAACACTAATCAAATAGGAACACCTGGGTGGTTCAGTCACTTAGGCATCCAACTCCTGTTTATTTATTTATTTATTTATTTATTTATTTATTTATTTATTTATCCTTTTTAAAAAATTTTTATTGGAGTTCAAATTGTCAACATATAGCATAACACCCAGTGCTCATCCTGCCAAGTGCCCCCATCAGTGCCCATCACCCAGTCACCCCAAACCCTGACCCACTTCCCCTTCCGCTACCCTTTGTTCAATTCCCAGAGTTAGGTGTGTCTCATGTTTTGTCACCCTCACTGATATTTTCACTCATTTTCTCTCCTTTCCCTTTATTCCCTTTTACTTATTTTTATATTCCCCAAATGAATTAGACCATATAACTTCTGTTTTTAAATCAGTAATGATATCAGGGTCATGGGAACAGCCCCTAATTGGCCTCTGTGCTCATCAGGGAGTCTGGTTGGGATTCTCTCTCTCCCTCTCTCTCTGCACTTCTAACCCTCCCTCCATTCTCTTGTTCTCTCCCTATTTAATATAAATAAATCTTTTAAAGATAGTAATAAAATAATAGTAGGAGACATTAAGACCGACTTACCTTGATGTATACATCATCAAAACAGAAAATCAACAAGGTAACAGTGGCTTTGAATAACAATGGAAGAGATGAATTTAACAAATATAATCAGAACATTACATCCTAAAAGAGAGAATACCATTATTTTCAGATACATATGTAACATTGTTCCAAATATACAACATATTAGGCCACAAAAAAAGTCTTTAAAAAAAATCAGAAAGATTGAAATTTGTCCATGCATCCTTTCTGAACACAATGCTATGAAACTAAAAATTGACCACAAGAAAAAATCTGGAAAGAGCACACACATGGAAGTTAAATAACATGCTACTAAACTTTGAATGGATCAACAACAACAACAACAAAATCAAAGGGGAAATTAAAAAAATAACGTGGAGACAATTGAAAGTTAATACCCAATGATACAAAATTTTGGATATGCATTAAAACTAAGAGGAAATTTTAGAGCAATACAGGCCTACCTCAAGAAGTAAGAAAAATATCAAATACACAATCTAAAAATTAGAGCAGAAATAAAAAAAATAGGAACTAAAACACAAAAACAAAAACAATAGAACAGATCAATGAAACCAGGAACTGGTTCATTGTAAATGTCAACAAGATGAGTGAACCTCTAGTAACATTGATCGAAGGGAAAGAGAGAAGATTCAAATAATGATAATCAGAAAAGAAAGAAAAGAAATAATAACTGACATGAAAAAATACAAAGGATTATAAAAGAATATTATGAAAACTGTGCAGCCCGGGTAGCTCAGTGGTTTAGCACTGGCTTCAGCCCAGGGCCTGATCCTGGAGTCCTGGGATCAAGTCCCACATCAGGCTCCCTGCATGGAGCCTGCTACTTCCTCTTGCCTGTGTCTCTGCTTCTCTCTCTGTCTCTTTCCGTGTCTCTCATTATTAAATAAATAAAATTTAAAAAATATTATGAAATAAATGCCAACAAATTACACAACCTAGAAGAAATAGACAACTTCCTAGAAACATAAAGCCTCCCAAAATAAAAACAGGTAGAAAAAGAAAATTTTAATAAACTGATTACCAACAATTAAATTAAATTGATAATAGGCAAGATGGCAGAGGAGTAGGGTCCTACACTCACCTGTCCCCACCAATTTACCTACATAATTTTCAAATCATTCTGAACACCTATGGATTCAACCTGAGATTTAAAGAGAGAACGGCCAGAACGCTGCAGAGAGAAGGTTTTTTGCTTCTAGCAAGGTAGGAAGGGAGAAAAAAAATACATATATATAAAAGAATCAAATGGGGGAGGAGGACCACGAGGAGTTGGCTGAGGGCTGAAGCCGGGGCGGCGGGTGAAAGCCTCCGGGACAGGAAAGCCCAGCCCCGGGAAGTGGGAGCATTAAAAATCCACACCGGAATCTTCCCGGACTGAAAAGTGCTTAGCAGGGAAATTGGACAGAATCGCAGGAGGGGCAGTGGTCTCCAGTTTCCTGGAGTCACCAAAAGAGGAAGTACACCTGGAGGATAGTGCACCACAAACTGGACCAATCTTAGTAAAGGGCTGGAGTGTGCAGCCAGTGGGGTATTTGGGAGAAGCCAGTCAGTCAGGTGGGCCACCTCCAGATAGAGAGGTCTGTGCCCTGCTACCTTTGGGAGCCACGCACCACAGGAGCATGATTCCAGGAGTGCAGGGCTCCAGATCCCAGGGCACTGAGCAGAAAAATCCCACAATCCTGCACTGCCCATGGGACAGGAAGAAACGGGGAGGGCACAGGACAGCAAGGACTCTTCTGCTGCTGGGTGCCACCAAGCTGTGCAGATCAGAGTACCTGTGCTGGCCCTGGGAGCATCTAGGCCAGTGTGGACTGGGAGACTGCATTAGTTACTAGTGGGGAGTTGACTCCAGAGCTGGAAATCTAGCCTCCAACATTGTTGTTTTTCCTCCTTGTTTCACCTTGTGCCTGGGAGAGGCAGGGCCGATAGGGAACAAAGGTCTAATGAAGTAAACAGCTCACAGTGAGCCTAGCACCCAGCAGCGGGCAGGTCATCTCTGCACAGGCACAGACACCTGGGAATCAGCACAGTAGGCCCCTCCCCCAGAAGACCAGCTGGAAGAAGAGGGGAAGAGCAAGTTCTTGACCAAGCCATGATGGAAAGCTCCAGGACAAGTGGAGGAATTTATAGTATATAGAACTAAAGAGTTCTATTCTCTTTTATTCTCTTTTTATTTCTCTTTTTCCAGTACAACTCATTTTTTTATCAGACTAAAAATTTCCAATATTTTTCCCTTATTCCACCCTAACTACAGTATTTTACCAGTTCTTCATTTTTAAGTTTTTTTCTTTTTGACTTTCATATTTCTTTTTTTAAAAGATTTTATTTATTTATTCATGAGAGACACAAAGAGAAAGGCAGACACACATAGAGAGGGAGAAGCAGGCTCCATTCAGGGAGCCTGATGTGGGACTCCATCCAGGGGCTCCAGGATCATGCTCTGGGCTGAAGGTGGCAATAAACCACTGAGTCATGCTATGACTTTCATATTTATATAATTACATGTGTTAGATATATATACCACTTCTAGATTCCCTTCAAAATACTCAACTTAATTTCGGAAATATACAAGATATGTTTTTTGGGGGGGAGGGGCTGTTCTTTTGTGTTTTCTCTGCGTCATTTTGCTCTACAATGGCAGAAGTTAATACCTTCTAAAACATGACCCACATGTATCCAGAACCAAATGGTATACTGTGCTGGCTCATTCTGTGAGATTCCTCATTCCCATTCTGTCCCCCTCTTTTATCTCATTTATATCTTGGTGGTGAATGTTGGGGACCTCTACAAGTATTTCTGGTTTATATAAATTTGGTACTGAGCATCTTCTAACATACAGAACTTAGTACACTCAGAAACAAGAGGATCACTCTCTAGGTCCCCCTAGGACCCCTCAGGTAGATTACATTCTCCCTCCACTACAACTTCATCACCACCACCATATCCCAATACCCCCCTTTTTTCCTTTTTTCTTTTTTTATTTATTTTTTCTTTTTTCTCTTCTTTTTTTCTTTCCTTTTTTTTCTGAATTCTTGGCCTTTCTTTACTACTTTGTTTTAAAATATGTTTTTCAATTTAGTGGTCTTTTGTTTTTTCATTCTGACATTTGTTTTCATTTTCTGGGATCTGATGTCGTCAGAATCATCTAAGGTGAAATTTACCTAGTATATGGTTGATATTGTGAATTCAAGCCCATCATACAGCCACTATGCACTGAAAAACATGACTAGAAGGAGGAACTCACCACAAAAGAAGGAATCCGAAACAGTACTCCATGCCACAGAGTTACAGAATATGGGTTACAATTCGATGCCAGAAAGCCAATTCAGAAGCACAATTATAAAGCTACTGGTGGCTCTGGAAAAAAGCATAAAGGATTCAAGAGACTTCATGACTGCAGAATTTACATCTAATGAGGATGAAATTAAAAATCAATTAAATGAGAGGAAATCCAAACTGGAGGTCCTAACGACCAGGGTTAATGAGGTGGAAGAGTGAGTGACATAGAAGAGAAGTTGATGGCAAGGAAGGAAGCTGAGGAAAAAAAAGAGAAAAACAATTCAAAGACCATGAGGAATGGTTAAGAGAAATAAATGATAGCCTCAGAGGGAATAATTGGGGATCCAGAACCACAGAGAGGGACAGAGGGCTAGAAAGCATATTTGAACAAATCATAGCTGAGAACTTACCTAATTAGGGGAGGGAAACAGGCATTCAGGTCCAGGAGATAAAGAGGTCCCCACCCTCAAAATCAATAAACTGTTCAACACCTCAACATTTAATACAGAGACTTGCAAATTCCATTTCTTCCTGTTCCAACTTTAGTAATTTATGGTTTTCCATAAATCTGTCCATTTCTTCTAGATTGCCTACTTTATTGGCATATAGCTGCTCATAATACATTTTTAAAATCATTTGTATTACCTTACTATTGGTTGTGACCTCTACTTTTTCATTCGTGATTTTGTTAATTTGAGTCTTTTTTCTTTTAAGTTTTGCTAATGATGATCTATCTTATTGATTCTTTCAAAGAACCAACTACACTTATATGGGGAGAAATATTAGACTAACAGTAGACTTCTCCACAGAGATCTGGCAGGCCAGAAAGGGCTGGCAGGATATATTCAGGGTCCTAAATGAGAAGAACATGCAGCCAAGAATACTCTATCCAGCAAGGTTCTCATTCAGAATAGAAGGAGAGATAAAGAGCTTCCAAGATAGGCAGAAACTGAAAGAATATGTGACCACCAAACCAGCTCTGCAAAAAATATTAAGAGGGACCCTGTAAAAGAAAGAGAAATCCCAAAGAAGTAATCTACAAAAACAGGGACTGAATAGGTATTATGATGACACTAAATTCATATGTTTCAAGAGTTACTCTGAATGTGAATGGGCTAAATGATCCCATTAAAAGAGGCAGGGTTTCAGACTGGATAAAAAACAAGACTTATCTATCTGCTGTCTACAAGAGACTCATTTTAGACCTTAGAACACCTCCAGCCTGAAAATGAAAGGTTGGAGAACCATGTACCATTCAAATGGTCCTCAATAGAAAGCTGGGATAGCTTTCCTCATATCAGATAAATTAAAGTTTATCCCAAAGATTGTAGTAAGAGATGAAGAGGGACACTATATCATACTTAAAGGGTCTATCCAACAAGACGTAACAATTATGAATATTTATGCCCCTAATGTGGGAGCTGTCAAGTATATCAGTCAATTAATAACCAAAGTAAATATATACTTAGATAATAATACACTGATAATAGATGACTTCAATATGGAACTTTCTGCAAATGACAGATATTTTAAGCACAACATCTCCAAAGAAAAGGGGCTTTAAATCATTCACTGGAACAGATGGATTTCATAGATATATACAGAACTTTGTATCCAAACGCAACTGAATACATATTCTTCTCACGTTCCCATGGAACTTTTTCCAGAATACACCATATAATGTCTCACAAATTAGGTCTCAACTGAAACCAACAGATTGGGATTGTCCCCTGGATAATTTCAGATCACAATGCTTTGAAACTTGAAATCAATTACAAGAAGAAATTTGGAAGAAATGCACTTTAACCTCCACGTGTTTTAATTTCTTCCAAATTTCTTCTTGTGATTGATTTCTAGTTTCAAAGGGAGGTTAAAGAGCATCCTGCTAAAAGATATAAAAGGGTCAACCAGGAAATTAGAGAAGAATTAAAAAGATTCACGGAAACTGATGAAAATCGAGATACAACCATTCAAAATCTTTGGGATACAGCAAAAGCAGTCCTAAGAGGGAAATACAACACAATACAAGCATTCCTCAAAAAATTGGAAAAAACTCAAATACACAAGACATCCTTCTACCTAAAGGAACTGGAGAAAGCAGAGCAAATAAAACTTATACCAAAGAAAAGAAAGATAATAAAAAATTGAGCAGAACTCAATGGAATAGGAACCAGAAGAATTGTAGAACAGATCAACAAAACCAGGAGTTGGTTCTTTGAAAGAATTAATAAGATAGATAACCATTAGCAAAACTTATTAAAAAGAAAACAGAAAAGACTCAAATTAACAAAATCACGAGTGAAAAATAAGAAATCACGACCAATATCAAGGAAATACAAATGATTTTAATACTGTATTATGAGCAGTTTTATGCCAATATTAGGCAATCTAGAAAAAATGAACAGATTTATGAACACCACAAATTATTACTGCTGGAACAGAAAGAAATGGAGAACTTGAACAGGTCAATAATCAGGGAGGAAATTAAAGCAGTCAGCAATAAGCTCCCAACACACAAAATTCCAGGGTCAGATGGCTTCCCAGGGGAATTCTATCAAACATTTAATGAAGAAAAAAATACCTATTCTACTAAGGCTGTTCAAAAGGATAGAAAGGGACAGAATACTTCCAGACTCGCTTTCTGAGGCCAGCATCATCTCAACTCCAAAACCAGAAGAAGACTCCACCAAAAAGGAGAATTATAGATCAATATCCCTGATGAACACAGATGCAAAAATTCTCAACAAGATACTAGCCAATAGGATCCAACAATACATTAAGAAGATTATTCACCATGACAAAGTGGGATTTATCCCTGGGATGCATGGTGGCTCAACACTCATAAAACAATCAGTGTGATAGATCACGTCAACAAGAGAAAAGGCAAGAAACATATGATCCACTCAATAGATCCACTCAAATTCTTTCAATAGAGAAAGAATTTGACAGAATATAGCACCCATTCCTGATCAAAAGTCTTCAGCTTGTAGGGATTGAGGGAACAGTTCTCAGCATCTTAAAAGCCATCTACAAAAAGCCCACAGCAAATATTATTCTCAATGGGGAAACACTGGGAGCCTTTCCACTAAGATCAGGAACAAGACAGGAATGTCCACTCTCACCACTGCTATTCAACACAGTATTAGAAGTCCTAACATCAGCAATCAGGAAACAAAAAGAAATAAAAGGCATTCAAATGGGCAAAGAAGAAGTCAAACTCTCCCTCTTCTCAGATGACATAAAACTGTAGGTAGAAACCCAAAAATCTCCACCCCAAGATTGGTAGAACTTGCATTACTTTGGCAATATAGCCAGACACAATATCAATGCCCAGAAGTCAGTGGCATTTCTATACACTAACAATGAGACTGAAGAAAGAGAAATTAAGGAATCAATCCCATTGACAATTGCACCCAAAAGCATAAGGTACCTAGGAATAAACCTAACCAAAGAGGTAAATGATCTATATCCTAAAAATGTCAGAACACTTCTTAAGGCAATGGAGGAAGACACAAAGATATGGAAAAATATTTCATGCTCATGGATTGGAAGAATTAATATTGTGAAAATGTCTATGCTACCCAGAGCAATTTACACATTTAATGCAATCCCTATGAAAATACCATGGAATTTTTTCAGAGAGTTGGAACAAATAATCTTAAAATTTGTATGGAACTAGAAAAGACCCTGAATACTCAGGGGAATATTGAAAAAGAAAACCAGAGCCAGGAGTACCACAAAGTGAGATTTAAAGTTGTAGTACAAAGCTGCAATCCTCACGACAGTGTGGTAGTGGCACAGAAACACACACATATATCAATGGAACATAATAGAGAGCCCAGAAATGGGACCTCAACTCTATGATCAACTAATATTCGACAAAGCAGGAAAGACTATCCACTGGAAAAAGGACAGTCTCTTCAATAAATGGTGCTGGGAAAATTGGACAGCCACGTGCAGAAGAATGAATGTGGACCATTCTCTTACACCATACACAAAGATAAACTCAAAATGGATGAAAGATCTAAATGTGATACAGGAATCCATTAAAATCCTAGAGGAGAACACAGGCTACACCCTCTTTGAACTTGGCCACAGCAACTTCTTGTAAGATACATCTATGAAGTTAAGGGAGACAAAAGCAAAAATGAATTATTGGGACTTCATTAAGATCAAAAGCTTCTGCACAACAAAAGAAACAGTCAACAAAACTAAAAGACAACCTACATAATGGAGAAGATATTTGCAAATAACATATCAGATAAAGGGCTAGTATCCAAATCTATAAATAATTTATTATACTCAACATCAAAGAAACAAACAATCCAATCATGAAATGGGCAAAAGTCATGAACAGACATTTCACCAAAGAAGACGTAGACATGGCCAAGAAGTGGATGAGAAAATACTCCACATCATTTGCCATTAGGGAAATACAAATCAAAACCACAATGAGATACCACCTCTCACCAGTGAGAATGGTGAAAATTAACAAGACAGGAAATAACAAATGTTGCAGAGGATGTGGAGAAAGGGGAATCCTCTCGCACTGTTGGTGGGAATGTGAATTGGAACAGCCACTCTGTAAAACTGTGTGGAGGTTCCTCAAAGAGTCAAAAATTGAGCTACCCTGCCACCCAGCTATTGCACTCCTGGGAATTTACCCTAAAGACATAGATGCAGTGAAAAACTGAGACACCTGCACCCCGATGTTTATAGCAGCGATGTCCACAATAATTAAACACAGATGGAGCCTCTGTGTCCATCAAAAGATGAATGGATAAATAAGATTTATATATATATATATATATATATATATATATATATATATATATATACACACACACATATATATATAATCCTATGGTTTTATATCAGTACTGCTATTGGTGTGATGTATCACATTGATATATATATATATATATATCCACATTTAGAATATATACATGTTCTATATTTAGAATATTTATTATATATTTATATATATAATTGAGTAATACTCAATTTTATATATATATATATATATATAAAATTGAGTATTACTCAGCCTTTAGAAGTGACGAATACCCACCATTTGCTTCAGTGTGGATGGAATTGGAGAGTATTATGCTGAGTGAGTAAGTCAATTGGAGAAGGACAGTCATTATATGGTTTCACTCATATTAGGAAGATAAACAATAGTGAAAGGGATTATAGGGAAAGGAGAGCAAATGGGTGGGAAAAATCAGAGAGGGTGATAAAACATGAAAGACTCCTAACTCCAGGAAATGAACAAGGAGTACTGGAAGGAGAGGTGGGCAAGGGGATGTGTTTACTGGGTGATGAGCACTGAGAGGGGCATTCGATGGGATAGCACTGGGTGTTATACTATATTTTGGCAAATCAAACTCCAATAAACAAATATACTAAAAATTCAATTAAATAGTTAAAAATACTGAAAAAAACTACAACAAAGGTACAGCACTAGATTGCTTCATAGGTGAATTCTAGTAAACACTTAAAAAAGAGATAATACCTATTCATCTCAATGTATTCTAAACATGGATAAGAGAGATTCCAAATTCACTGTCTTTAAGCCAGCATTACTTTGATGCCAAAACTATTTAAGGAAACTATGAAAAAAGAGAATTAAATGTCAAAATCTCTGTTGAATATAGACGTAGCAATCCTCAACAAAATGTTTTAAATTGACTCCAATAAGATCTTCAAAAATTATTCACCACAACCAGGTGGGATTTATTCCTTGGATGCAAGGGTTTCTCAGTATTCCCAAATCAATCAATGTGATACATCACACCAATAGCAGTACTGATAAAAAAAAATAGGATCATTTCAATAGATGTGGAAAAAAAGTATTTGATGAAGTATAATATCTATCTATAATAATTTAAAAGAAAACATTCAACAAAGTAGGTTTAGGGGGAAAAATCTCAATATATAAAAATCATATATGAAAAACCCACAGCTAACATAATACTCAGTGGTGAAAAGCTGAAAGTCTCATCTTAAGATAAGGAACAAGAAAAAATATTCACTCTATCCAAATTTATTCAATATAGTACTGGAAGTCCTAGCCAAAGCAATCAGACAATGACAACAACAGCAACAAAAAGCATCCATATCACTAAGGAAGAAGTAAAGCTTTCACCATTTATAGATGATATAATATTATAGAAGAAAACCTTAAAAAACACCAAAAAATAACTACAATTGATAAATTAATTCAGTAGAGTTATAGGATAAAAAAATCAATGTGCAGAAATTCATTAAATTTCTGTACACTGATAACGAAGTGCAGAAAGAGAAATTAAGAAAGTAATTTCATTTATTTATTTTTTATGTTTTTAATAATAAATTTAATTTTATTGATTCACAATTTGCCAACATACAGAATAACACCCAGTGCTCATCCCGTCAAGTGCACCCTGCAGGGCCCGTCACCCAATCACCCCCGCCCCCTGCCAGCCTCCACTTCCACCACCCCTAGATCGTTTCCCAGAGTGAGGAGTCTTTATCTTCTGTCTCCCTTTCTGATATTTCCTACCCATTTCCTCTTCCTTCCCTTCTATTCCCTTTCACTATTATTTATATTCCCCATATGAATGAGAAAATACAATGTTTGTCCTTCTCCGATTGACTCACTTCATTCAGCCTAATACCCTCCAGCTCCATCCACGTTGAAGCAAATGGTGGATATTTGTCGTTTCTAATGGCTCAGTAATATTCCATTGTATACATAAACCACAGCTTCTTTATCCATTCATCTTTTGATGGACACCGAGGCTCCTTCCACAGTTTGGCTATTGTGGACATTGCTGCTATAAACATCTGGGTCCAGACATTTCATTGAATCTGTATCTTTGGGGTAAATCCCCAACAGTGCAATTGCTGGGTCATAGGGCAGGTCTATTTTTAACTCTTTGAGGAACCTCCACACAGTTTTCCAGAGTGGCTGCACCAGTTCACATTCCCACCAACAGTGTAAGAGGGTTCCCTTTTCTCCGCATCCTCTCCAACATTTGTGGTTTCCTGCCTTTTTAATTTTCCCCATTCTCACTGGTGTGAGGTGGTATCTCATTGTGGTTTTGATTTGTATTTCCCTGATGGCAAGTGATGCAGAGCATTTTCTCATGTGCATGTTGGCCATGTCTATGTCTTCTTCTGTGAGATTTCTGTTCATGTCTTTTGCCCATTTCATGATTGGATTCCTTCTTTGGTGTTGAGTTTAATAAGTTCTTAATAGATCTTGGAAACTAGCCCTTTATCTGATACGACATTTGCAAATATCTTCTACCATTCTGTAGGTTGTCTTTTAGTTTTGTTGACTGTATTCCTTGCTGTGCAAAAGCTTCTTATCTTGATGAAGTCCCAATAGTTCATTTTTGCTTTTATTTCTTTTGCCTTCGTGGATGTATCTTGCAAGAATTTATTGTGGCCGAGTTCACAAAGGGTGTTGCCTGTGTTCTCCTCTAGGATTTGGATGGAATCTTGTCTCACATTTAGATCTTTCATCCATTTTGAGTTTATCTTTGTGTATGGTGAAAGAGAGTGGTCTAGTTTCATTCTTCTGCATGTGGATGTCCAGTTTTCCCAGCACCATTTATTGAAGAGACTGTCTTTCTTCCAGTGGATAGTCTTTCCTCCTTTATCGAATATTAGTTGACCATAAAGTTGAGGGTCCACTTCTGGATTCTCTATTCTGTTCCATTGATCTATGTGTTTGTTTTTGTACCAGTACCACACTGTCTTGATGATTACAGCTTTGTAGTAGAAGCTGAAATCTGGCATTGTGATGCCCCCAGCTATGGTTTTCTTCTTTAAAATTCCCCTGGCTATTCGGGGTCTTTTCAGATTCCACACTAATCTTAAAATAAATTTTTCTAACTCTCTGAAGAAAGTCCATGGTATTTTGATAGGGATTGAGTTAAACGTGTAAATTGCCCTGGGTAACATTGACATTTTCACAATATTAATTCTTCCAATCCATGAGCATGGAATATTTTTCCATCTCTTTGTGTCTTCCTCAATTTCTTTCAGAAGTGTTCTAGTGATTTTTGGGTATAGTTCCTTTACCTCTTTGGTTAGGTTTATTCCTAGGTATCTTATGCTTTTGGGTGCAATTGTCAATGGGATCGACTCCTTAATTTCTCTTTCTTCAATCTCATTGTTAGTGTATAGAAATGCCACTGACTTCTGGGCATAGATTTTCTATCCTGCCACGCTGCCAAATTGCTGTATGAGTTCTAGCAATCTTGGGGTGGAGTCTTTTGGGTTTTCTATGTAGAGTATCATGTCATCGGCAAAGAGTGAGAGTTTGACTTATTCTTTGCCAATTTGAATGCCTTTAATGTCTTTTTCTTGTCTGAATGCTGAGGCGAGGACTTCCAGTACTGTGTTGAATAGCAGTGGTGAGAGTGGACATCCCTGTCTTGTTCCTGATCTTAGGGGAAAGGCTCCCAGTGCTTCCCTATTGAGAATGATATTTGCTGCGGGCTTTTCATAGATGGCTTTTAAGATGCTGAGGAATGTTCCCTCTATACCTACACTCTGAAGAGTTTAGATCAGGAATGGATGCTGTATTTTGTCAAAAGCTTTATCTGCATCTAATGAGAAGATCATATGGTTCTTGATTTTTCTCTTGCTGATATGATGAATCACACTGATTGTTTTACGAGTGTTGAAACAGGCTACTGTCCTGGTAATAAATCCTACTTGGTCATGGTGAATAATTTCCTTAATGTACTGTTGGATCCTATTGGCTAGTATCTTGTTGAGAATTTTTGCATCCATGTTCATCAGGGATATTGGTCTGTAATTCTCCTTTTGGGTGGGGTCTTTGTCTGGTTTTGGAATTTAGGTGATGCTGGCCTCATAGAATGAATTTGGAAGTACTCCATCTCTTTCTATCTTTCCAAACAGCTTTAGTAGAATAGGTATGGTTTCTTCCTAAAAGTTTGATAGAATTCCCTAGGTAGCCATCTGGCCCTGGACTTTTGTGTCTTGGGAGGTTTTTGATGACTGCTTCAATTTCCTCCCTGGTTAGTGGCCTGTTCAGATTTTTATTTCATCCTGATCCAGTTTTGGTAGTTTGTGGCTTTCCAGAAATGCGTCAGTTTCTTCTAGATTGCCTAATTTATGGCATATAGCTGTTCATAATATGTTTTTAAAATCGTTTGTATTTCCTTGGTGTTGGTAGTGATCTCTCCTTCTCATACATGATTTTATTAATATGAGTCTTCTCTCTCTTCTTTTTAATAAGGCTGGCTAATGGTTATCTATCTTATTAATTCTTTCCAAGAACCAACTCCTGGTTCTGTTGATCTGTTCCACAGTTCTTCTGGTCTGGATTTCGTTGAATTCTGCTCGAATCTTTATTAACTCTCTTCTTCTGCTGGGCGTAGGATCTATTTGCTGTTTTTCTCTAGATCCTTCAGGTGTAAGGTTAGCTTTTGTATTTGATTTCTTTCCAGTTATTGAATGGATGCTTGTATTGTGGTGTATTTCCCCCTCAGGACTGCTTTTGTTGTATCCCAAAAATTTTGAACGGTTGTATATTCATTCTCCTTAGATTCCATGAATCTTTTTTTTTTTAAGATTTATTTATTTATTTATTTATTTATTTATTTATTTATTTATTTATGAGAGAGAGAGAGAGAGAGAGAGAGAGAGGCAGAGACACAGGCAGAGGCAGAAGCAGGCTCCATGCACCGGGAGCCTGACGTGGGATTCGATCCCGGGTCTCCAGGATCGCGCCCTGGGCCAAAGGCAGGCGCCAAACCACTGCGCCACCCAGGGATCCCGTGATTCCATGAATCTTTTTAATTCTTCCTTAATTTTTGGCTGACCCTTTCATGTTTTAGCAGAATGGTCCTTAACCTCCACGTGTTTGAGGTCCTTCCAAACTTCTTGTTGTGATTTAGATCTAATTTCAAAGCATTATGGTCTGAGAATATGCAGGGGACGATCCCAATCTTTTGGTATTGGTTCAGACCCGATTTGTGAGCCAGTATGTGGTCTATTCTGGAGAAAGTTCCATGTTCACTTGAGAAGAATGTATTCATTTGAGTTGGATGTAGAGTTCTGTAGATATCTGTGAAATCCATCTGGTCCAGTGTATCATTTAAAGCTCTTGTTTCTTTGGAGATGTTGTGTTTAGAAGACCTATCAAGTATAGAAAGAGCTAGATTGAAGCCACCAAGTGTAAGTGTATTATTATCTAAGTATTTCTTCACTTTGGTTATTAATTGATTTAAATATTTGGCAGCTCCCACATTCGGGGCATATATATTGAGAATTGTTAAGTCCTCTTCTTGGCTAGATCCTTTAAGTATGATATAGTGTCCCTCTTCATCTCTCACTATAGTCTTGGGGTAAATTTTAGTTTATCTGATATAAGGATGACTACCCCTGCTTTCTTTTGAGGACCATTTGAATGGTAAATGGTTCTCCAACCTTTTATTTTCAGGCTGTAGGTGTCCTTCTGTCTAAAATGAGTCTCTTGTAGACAGCAAATAGATGGGTCCTGCTTTTTTATCCAGTTTGAAACCCTGCACCTTTTGATGGGGTCATTAAGCCCATTCACATTCAAAGTTATTATTGACAGATATGAGTTTTGTGTCATCATGATATCTATTCAGTCCTTGTTTTTGTGGATTGTTCCACTGGATTTCTTCTTAAAGAGGTATTTTAAGAGTCCCCCTCAAAATTTCTTGCACAGCTGGTTTGAAGGTTACATATTCTTTCAGGAGCCTGTGCTGGAAGCTCTTTATCTCTCCTTCCATTCTGAATGAGAGCCTTGCTGGATAAAGTATTCTTAGTTGCAAGGTTTTCTCATTTAGGACCCTGAATATATCCTGCCAGCCCTTTCTGGCCTGCCAGGTCTCTGTGGAGAGGTCTGCTGTTACCCTAATACTCCTCCCTATAAAAGTCAGGGATTACTTGTTTCCTGCTCCTTTAAGGATCTTCTCTTTATCTTTGGAATTTGCAAGCTTCACTATTAAATGTAGAGGTGTTGAATGGTTTTTATTGATTGTAGTGGGGGATCTCTCTATCTCCTGGATCTGAATGCCTGTTCCCCTTCCCAGATTAGGAAAGTTTTCAGCTATGATTTGTTCAAATACATATTCTGGCCCTCTGTCCTTTGGCGCCGTCAGGAACCCCAATTAAAGGTAGGTTTTTCTTCCTCAGGCTGTCATTTATTTCCCTTAATCTATTCTCATGGTGTTTTATTTGTTTGTCTCTTTTTTTCCTCATTTTCCCTCTTTGCCATCAACTTGTCTTCTATGTCACTCACTCGTTCTTCCACCTCGTTAACCCTTGTCGTTAGGACTTCTAGTTTGGATTGCATCTCATTCAATTGATTTTTAATTTCTGCCTGATTAGATCTAAATTCTGCAGTCATGAAGTCTCTTGAGTCCTTTATGCTTTTTTCTAGAGCCACCAGTAGCTGTATAATAGTGCTTCTGAATTGGCTTTCTGACTTTGAATTGTAATCCAAATTTTGTAACTCTGTGGGAGAGAGGACTGTTTCTGATTCTTTCTTTTGAGGTGAGGTTTTCCTTCTAGTCATTTTGCTCAGTGCAGAGTGGCAAAAACAAGTTGTATTGGGAAAAGTAGAAAAAGAGAGGAGAGAAAGAAGGAAAGAAAAGAGAAAAAGAAAAAAGGACAAAGGAAGAAAAAAAGAAAAAAGAGATGAAAATGAGAAAGAAAAAGAAAGTGAGGAAAAAAGGCTGGGGGAAGCAAAGAGAAATCAATAAGCATAAAAAAGAAAATAAAAACACGGGCGAGTATCTTCTGATTCTGTATACTTTAAGTCCCTTGACTTCCCCTGGAAATTTCTGTCTAGCTGTTCTTCTGGGGGAGGGGCCTGTTGTGCTGCTTCTCAGGTGTTAGCATTTGGGGAACTGCTCAGCCCCCTGCCCGATGCAGGGCTCAGTGAGTAATGTTTATCCTGTTTATCCGGTGAGGCCACTGTGAGGCTCAGTGGGGATTGTTTGACCTGTGAGGCCCCAGGAGGAACAGCCACAGTGGCGGCGGCCAGCTCTGGAGCCCTGGATTCAGCTCTGGCAGTAACTCCGGAGCTCTCAGCCTGCTGAGGTGGATGTTCTGGGGGCGGGGCCGTTGATCTGCTCAGCTTGGGGCAGGAGTGTACTTGCTGTCCTGGGCCCTCCTGGCCTCTGCCTGTCCCGGGAGGAGGCTGGATCCTGGGCTGTGTCCCTGGAGCCCTGTGTTCCCAGGCCTGCGCTGTTGGATTTGCGCTCCCGGCCGGGCAGCCCCCTCTCCGCAGAGCTGCCGCCTGAGCCCCTCCAAGCTGCTCCCGGTTCCAGCCAGTTGCACGCTGCAGCCCTTTAGGGAGCTCTGCGCACTCTCCCCGGGGCACAGGTGTCTGTTAGCGTCCCAGGGAGCCTGAGGGCATCCCCGCCTTCCTGGGGTCCTGCTCTAACTCCCTGCAAGTGCCTTTCCGCCCGGGAAGATTGGTGAAGCTCCTGCTTCTCCCGGACCGAGCTTTCCTGTCCTGGGGGCACTCGCCCCGGCCTTAGCCTGGCTCCTATCATGGCCCTTCCCCCTTGGATGCCTTTTGTTTCTTTATTTCTTTTTCCCCCCGTCTTCCTACCTTGATAGAAGCACGAACTCTTCTCACTGTAGCATTCCAGCTGTTCTCTCTTTAAATCTCAGGCTGAATTCGTAGATTTTCAGGATTATTTGAAGGTTATCTAGGTAATTTGGTGGGTACAGGTGACTTGGGGACCCTACTCTTCTGCCATCTTGCCCCTCCTGTCGAAAGTAATTTCATTTAAAATTGCACCGAAAATATTAAAAATATGTAGGAATAAAACTAACCAAGGAAGTAAAAGGCCTGTACTCTATAAAGAATTGATTTAATTTTTTAAGATTTTACTTATTCATGAGAGACAGAGAGAGAGTGAGAGAGACAGGCAGATAAAGAAGCAAGCTCTGTGCGGGGAGCCGGATCTGAGACTCCAGCCGGCGGGACTCCAGGATCGAAGGCAGATGCTCAACCGCTGATCCACCCAGGCTTTCCTGATTAAAAAAATTGAACATAGGGGCACCTGGGGGGCCCTAGTCGGTTAAGCGTTTGCCTTTTGCACAGGTCACGATCCTAGGGTCCTGGGATCAAGCCCCACAACTGGCTCCCTGCTCAGCAGGGCAGAGGGACTGCTTCTCCCTTTCCCTCTGCTATGCCCCCTGCTTGTGTTCTCCTTCCCTTTCTGTCAAATAAATAAATAAAATCTTTTTTAAAACACAAAAAATTTTAAAAAATGAAGACAACCCCCCAAAAAAGGAAAAATATTCCCTGTTCATCAATTGGAAGAACAAATTTTGTTATAATGTCCACAGTATCCAAAGTAATGGACAGATTTAGTGCAATCTATACCAAAATACCAAAAGTATTTTTCACAGAACTAGAACATATGATACTACAATTTGTATGGAATCATGAAAGATCCCAATAGCTGAAGCAACCTTGAAAAAAAGTGAGCAAAACTACAAGTATCACGATTCTAGACTTCAAGTTGTATTACAAAGCTTTAGTAATCAAAATAGTATGGTAGTGGCACAAAAATTGAAACAGATTAATGGATAGTATAGAAAGCCCCCAAACAGACCTATAATTATATACTCACTTATATATTTGAGTATATAATTATATACTCAACATTTGACAAAAGAAGCCAGAACATACAATGAGAAAAATGAAAGTCTATTCAACAAATGTGGGGGCGGGGGGAGTGGGCAGTTGCATTTAAATAAATGAAACGACCAGTTACTTAAACCATACGCAGAATAAATTCAAAATGAATTAAGGACCTAAATGTGAGACCTGAAGGGATAAGAATCTTAGAAGAGAGCATCAGGAGCAATTTCTCTGACATGTGACATAGCAATATTTTTCTTGATGTTTACTGATGCCAGGAAAATAAAAGCAAAAATTTAAGTATTGTGAGAATATCAAAATGCAAAACTTGTGCACAATGAAGGAAACAATCAATAAAACTAAAACACAACCTATGCGAATGTGAGAAAATATGTGTAAATGACATATCCAATAAAAGATTAGTATCCATCCTGTATAAAGAACTTCCAAAATTCAACACCCTAAAATACAAATAAGCCAATTAAAAAATGAGCAGAAGACATGAACAGACATTTCCCCAAAGACATGCAGATGGCCAGCAGACACATTAATGGATGCTCAACATTACTCATAATCATGTAAATGCAAATCAAAACCTCAATGAGATATCACTTCACATCTGTCAGAATGGCTAAAATAAAAAAAAAATACAAGAAAGAAGTGTTGGTTAGAAGATGGAAAGTAAGGAAGTTTGGGAATACAGAGTGGTACAGCCACTCTGGAAGACAGTATGCAGGTTCCTCAAAAAATTAAAATACAACTACCCTACAATCCAGCAATTACACTAAGGTGTATTTAATCAAAGAAATACAAAACACTAATTTGAAGGGATACATGTACTCCTCTTGTTATTGCATCATTATTTACAATAGCCAAATCATGGAGGAAGCCAAAATTTTCATTGATAGATGAATGGATAAAGAATAAGTATTATGTGGCCATAAAAAAGCAGGAAATCTTGCTAATTACAACAATATGATGGGCTACATAGTATAATGCTAAACAAAATAAGTCAGAGAAAGACAACATATGATTGCACTCATATGTGGAATTTAATAAATGAGCAAAGGAAGAAGAGAGAGAAAGACAAACCAAGAAACAGACTCTTAACTTTGGAGAACAAATTGTTGGTTATCAGAGGGAAGGTGAGTGGAATGCTGAGATATAGGTGATGGCATTAAAGAGTGTACTTGTGATAACCATTGGAAGATGTATGAAAGAGTTGAATCACTATATTTTATATCTGAAACTAATGTAACTCCATATTTTAACTATATTGCATTTAAAATAAAACTATTTTTAAAAGTAATTATGTAAGTAATATGAACTATTGTATGCATATAAATAAGCTACACTAAATGAAAAATGTCCTAGAAACAAACTACCAGGACTGAATCATGAAGAAACAGAAAAATTAAATGGACATAAACAGTAAGTATATTAAAATAGAAATAAAAAGCATTCAGCAAAGATTTGTCCTGGACCTGACAGCTTCACTGGTGAATTCTGCACACATTTAAGACGAATTAACACCAATTCTCAAATTCCTCCAAAAAATACTAGAGGGAGGGAATACCTCCTAATTCAGTCTATAAGTTCAGCATTACCTTGATACCAAGGCTAGACAAAAATACAGCAAGGAAAGCAAACAAGTATCCCTCACCAATATTTATGGTACATTCCCCCAACAAAATACTAGTAATCTGAATTCACCAACGTATCAAAAGGATTATACACCAAGGCCAAGTGAAGTTTATTCACAAAATGCAAGGATTGTTCAATATATAAAAATAAGTCAATGTAATATGCCACATTAAAAGGATGATAGAAAAATCATTTGATTACCTAAATAGTTGCAGAAAGAATATTTGACAAAATTTAACACCATTTATGGTTAAAGACATACAATAAATTAGAATTGGAAGTGTATCAGTTTGCTAGGGCCAATGTTACTAAGTGTTACAAACTAGGATGCTTTACAGCAGAAATCAATTGTCCCACAGTTATGAAGCCTAGAAATTCATAAGCAAGGTGCCATCAGGGTTGGTTCATTCTGAGAGCTTTAAGGGAGAATCTGTTCTATAATTCTCCCTTTGCTTCTGGTGTTGTGACGGCATTTGTGTCATCCCTTGAGTTGTAGAGGCATAAATCCATTCTCAGTCTTCATCTTCTCAAAGCTTTCTCCCTGCATTTTCTTCTCTGTCTCCAAGTTTTCCATTTTTATATCATTGCTGCTAAAAATATTGGATATGAACCCAAAAATAATAAACCCATTTTAATTTGATTAATTTTATAGCCATCATATCTCCAAATAGGGTAGCTTTCTGAGACAGTGGGAGTTATGATCTCAAGTTACAAATTTTTGGAAGATACATTTCAGTCCATAAGTGAAAGCAGCTTCCTTAACATGATAAACCCATGACTAACATCTAATCATTGGTGAAAGATTAAAAGCTTTGCCTCTAAAAACAGGAACAAATGAAGGATGCCTAGTTCCACCACTTCTACTCAAAATAGTATTGGAAGTTCTACCCATATAAATTAATCAATAAAAAAGAAAGAAAATAGCCAAAATTGAAAAAAAGGATGTAAAATTAGTTATGTTCACTAATGACATGAAATTGTATGTATCCCACCATAAAACTACTAAAATTAAAGACAAATTCAACAAAAAGACGACATACAAAATCAGCATTTAAAAATCAACTGCATTTCTAAGCTTAAAATGAACAATACATAAGAGGAAATGAAGAAACAGTTCCAATTACAATAAACTCAAAGGAATAAAATGGCTTAGGAATAAAAATCAAGGAGGCAAGAACTTCTACACTAGAAAGTACAAAATGTTGCTGCAAGAAATTAAATTAGACAAATTAGAAAGCCATTCCTCAATCATGGATTGGAAGATTTGACATTGATAAGATGACAAGACTATCCAAAGTGATCTAAATGTTTACTGCAATCCCTATCAAAATCCCAATGGCATTTTATGCAGAAATAAAAAAAATCATCCAAAAATTCATATGGACTTCAAAGATCCCAAAATAACTAATTTTTAAAAAGAAAATGAAAGAACAAATACTCTCAATTCCTTATTTGAAAACTTACTACAGGATGGTAAACATGAGTGGAAATAAGAACAGACATATAGATTGAGTATAAAGAATAGGAAATACCAAAAAAAGAGAACTTTACCATATATGTTCTTAACCAAGAAAGTGAAAAGGTAATCTACTGAATAAAATCAAATACTTACAAATCATGTATCTGATGAGAAATAAACATTAATAACATAAAATGACACTTTATTAGTCAGGATCTTGCAGAAAAATAGAACAAATTATATATATAATATGTGGGATCCCTGGGTGGTGCAGCGGTTTGGCGCCTGCCTTTGGGCCAGGGTGCGATCCTGGAGACCTGGGATCGAATCCCACATCAGGCTCCCGGTGCATGGAGCCTGCTTCTCCCTCTGCCTGTGTCTCTGCCTCTCTCTCTCTCTGTGACTATCATAAATAAATAAAAAATTTAAAAATATATATATATATAATATGTAATATATATATTACACTATATATAACATGGTATTATATATTAATTATATATTTATATAATATATATATTTCACTATATATAACATGATAAAATAGGTATAATATAGATATAATCTTATTTTATTGTATATTATTTATTTAGAAATTGGCATACATGTGGCACCTGGGTAGCTCAGTTGGTTAAGTATTAGACTCCTGATTTTGGTTCAGGTCATGATCTCAGGGTTATGGGATCAAGCTCTGTGATGGGCTCCATGCTCAGCAAGAAGTCTGCTTGTCCCTCTCCCTCATGCTCTTCCCCCTCTCCTTCATGCATTTTCCCAAATGAATAAAATCTTAAAAAAAAGAAATTGGTACACATGATTACAAAGGTCAAGAAGCCCCATGATGTGACATCTGTAAGCTGGAGAACCAAGAAAGCCAGTGGTGTATTTTAGAATGAATCAGAAGGCTTGAAAACTGGTGGAGGCAATGGTATACTATTCCAAGTCCAAAGGCCTGAGAATGAGAGGACTGATAAGGTAAGTCCCATTCTATGACCAAAAGATTAAGAACTAGTAGTGCTGATGGTGTCCAAGGGCAAAAGATGGATTTCCCAGCTCAAGAAAAGATAATAAATTTGTCCTTTTTCTGCCTTTGTGTTCTATTCAGGTTCTCAGTAGATTGGATATGCTTACTGGCATTGGTTGGGTAATCTTTAGTCTACCATTTCAAATATACATAAACATCCTCACAGATATACATAGAAATAATGTTTTAATCTATATCTTGTCATCCCATAGCTCAATCAAGTTGACACATAAAATTACACATCACAAGTCCATCCATTGTCATTTTGCATCTGAATACTTCAATGTGGCTGGAAAAACTTGAGAGCTACATTAAAAAAATGAAACTAGACCACATTTTTACAATATAGGTAACAATAACTTAAAAATGAATTAAAGAACTAAATGTGAAACTTGAAACCATAAAAAATACCAGATGAGAACACGAGCAGTGATTTATTTAACATAAGCTGTAGCAACATTTTTCTAGATACAGATCTTCAAGTAAGAGAAACAAAAGCAAAAGTAAACTATTGGAACTACATCGGAAAAACAAAACAAAACAAAACAAAAAACCTTTAGCACAGTGGAAAGAAAATCAGCAAAAGAAAATGGCAACCTAGTGAATGGGAGAAGATATTTGCAAATAATATATCCGATAAGAGGTTAGTATCCAAAATATATAAATAACTTCTACCACTTAACACCAAAAGACAATTTTAAAAATGGACGGAGGATCTGAATAGACATGTTTTCCAAAGAAGACATGCAGGTAGCCAAATGACACATGAAAAGATAGTCAGCATCACTAATCATCAGGTAAAGGTAAATCAAAACCATCTGTCAGAATGGCTAAAATCAGAGACAAGAAATGACAAGTGTTGGCAAAGATGTGAAGACAAAGGAATCCTTGTGCACTCTTGTTGAAAATGTAAATTGGAGACAGCCACTGTGGATAACAGTATGAAAGTCCCTCAAAAATTTATAAAATAGTAATATCATATAATTTAATAACTCCATTACTGAGTACTTACAAAAAGAAAACATAAACACTAATTCAAAAAGATACATGCACCCCTTTGTTTCTTGCAGCATTATTTACAAGAGCCAATATATAGAAACAATCTAAGTGTCCATTGATAAATAGATAAGAAAAATGTGAGATACACACACATGTAGATAAACTGGAATTTACATAGCCATAAAACAGATGACTTATTGCCATTTGCCAAAGCATGGGTGTACCTAGGGGGTATTATGCTAAATAAAATAAGTATGATAATGAAAGACAAAAATTATATGGTTTCCCTTACACATGATCTAAAAAAAAAACAAAACAAATGAATAAACAAACAAAAAGCAGAAGCAGCCTTATATATATTTTTTTTTTTAGAAGCAGCCTTATAAATACAGAGAACACACTGATGTTTGCCAGACAAGTGGAGGATGGGCAAAATGGATGACATGGAGTGTGATTTACAAGTTTCCAGTTATGGAATATGTAATCATGGGAGGAAAAGTCATATCATGGGGATATACTCAATGATATAGTATTTTATGGTGACAGATGGCAGGTAGCTTGTATGTTAGGAGTCTCTTTTTCAACTTTCAAAATTCTTTCTTTTTCTTTGATTTTGATTTAGGTTATGTGTCTTGGTGAAGTCTTTATGTTGAATCTCTGGGGAATTTTGAGCTTCATGTACCTAGATGTTCCTATTTCTCCCATATTTGGAAAGTATTTAGTCATTATGTCTTTCAGTAAAACTTCTGCATCTTCTCTCTCTCTCTTCTACTTCTAGGACTCCCATAACGTTTATATTAATTATTTTTTCTGATATTCCATAAACCCCATAGTTTTTCTTGGATTTTTGTTTTTCTTTTGTCCTTCTGATTGTTTATTTTCAAATAACTTGTCATTTACTTCATATATTCTTTTTTTCTGCTTGATCAAGTCTAATATTGACATTCTCTACTGTGGGGTTTTGTGTGTGTGTGACTGTAATTTTTTTAGAGCAGTTAGAGTTCAAGGAAAAATTGAGGGTGAGGTACAGCCTTCCCATTTGTTTCCTGCCCCCACACATTCATAGCCTCTCTAATTATCAACATTCCCCATCAGAATGGTACATTTGTTACAATTGATGAGCGTATGTTGACACAATATAAGCATCCCAAACCCATAGTTTACATTACAGTTCACTCTTGGTATTGTACATTCTAAATGTTTGGGCAAATTTATATTGCTATATATCCATTATTATAATATTAAACAGTGTGTTTTCATTTCCCTAAAAATCCTGTGTCCCACATATTTATTCTTTTCCTGACCCTACCAAACCCTTACAAGTACTGTCCATATTGTCTTCATGGTTTTGCTTTTCCCAGAATGTCATATTGTTGGAATTATACATTATGTAGACTTTTCAGATTGGCTTCTTCCATTTAATAATATGAATTTAAGGTTCTTCCATGTCTTTTTTATGGTTTGATGGCTCATTTCATTTTAATGTTGAATATTCCAATATCTGAATATGCCACAGTTTATTTATCCATTTACCTTTTGAAAGACATTGTAGTTGCATCCATGCTTTGTCCTTATGTATAAAATTATTATGAACACCCTTGTGACAAATTTTAGGTGGACATATGTTTTTAACTCCTTTGGATAAATACAAAGGAGTGTGGTTTCATTTTTTGTATTTTTCATCTTCCACTGTCTTTGTTAAACTTCCCATTTTGTTCATGTATTGCTTTTCTGCTTACTGAGTTGTCTATCAGTATTCTTTTGTAGCTCTTCTTTAAGACAGCTATTTTTATTTCTTTGTCAGGAAATTTATATATCTCCATTTTGGTGTTGGTTACTAAAAAATATTATGTTGC
The DNA here is from genome assembly GCF_048164855.1 of Canis lupus baileyi. Lineage (NCBI taxonomy): Eukaryota > Metazoa > Chordata > Mammalia > Carnivora > Canidae > Canis > Canis lupus. The sequence continues at coordinate 60,229,996 of NC_132876.1, forward strand.
TTTTGTGATGTCATGTTTCCTTGATTGTATTTCTTGTAGTTTTGCATCATTGTCCTCACATTTGTAGATGCAGTCACCTACTCTAGCCTTTACTGACCGGCTTTGGGAGTGAAATACCTTTATCATATGGTATTTGCTTTTCTCTGATGAGTCTGCCCAGATAGGCTTTCTGAGGCTCTTTTAGGCCTCTTCTACAGATGCAACCACTCCACATATCTTGCTTCCTCCTGGTTGATCCTCAAGATTGAATTTTTTTATCTCAATCTTGCAAACTCACTCTGGGTGATGAGAGCCTCACATTTATTTTCTCTGGAGGAAGGTACCCTAAAATGCTCAAGTTTGAATTTTTTTTTCCAGTTCTGATGAGTTGGGCTGGCTTACTTTGTGTGCTTGTGATTCTATAAAAACTTGCACTTTATTGTCAGGGATGTGATGAAATGTGTGGAGCATCAGGGGTGCCCATGCACCAATTGAAGGAGTTAGTAGGCAGGGCACCCATGGACATCTCATGGACAGGCTTCCTGATAAGGTCCATAAAAAAAAAAAAAACCTTTAGTAATTTCGGTGTCATTTTCATGAATTCTAAACTCTGGTTACCAGGTTGTCAGACTCTCCCAAAGCCTTCAGCTTTCCCAATCACCTCAGCATTACAAGAGAGGCATAAAAGGAATGTGCTCTTGGTCAGTGTCTCACTTGTCTAGGGAAGCCAGGCATTCACTAACTACACTCTCAATTTCCCCCGTGGGAGAAATCACAGGTCAAGGTGGTCTCTCTTAAAACTGAGCTTTGTTTCATGGAAGGGGTAGTATGGATTTTTTGAAACTATTCTTACATTCTTCAATGCATCTATCCTTTAGGTTTTTTTGCCCCAATGTTTTTTTTTTTTTTTTAATTTCTCTGCTGGACTCCTGAACTTCCACAAAAGTACTATTGTCCATGGGTGGTTGTCAAAATAAATGTGCTGTGGAGTGATGAAAATAGAGAATTCATATTCTTCTCCAGATTTTGTTGCCACCAATTTTCCAATTATGTTCCTTCTTTTTTTTTTAATTTTTATTTATTTATGATAGTCACACAGAGAGAGAGAGAGAGAGGCAGAGACAAAGGCAGAGGAAGAAGCAGGCTCCATGCACCGGGAGCCCGACGTGGGATTCGATCCCGGGTCTCCAGGATCGTGCCCTGGGCCAAAGGCAGGCGCTAAACCGCTGCGCCACTCAGGGATCCCCAATTATGTTCCTTCTAAGTCCATGGTCATCCAACTCAACCATTGGAAAAAGCCCATAAATTGTTATATAATCATACCCCTGGCCATTTCTCCTTCCAAGCAAAGTGAACAAATTGGTGCCATGGGGAGGATTTCCTTTCATAAATGTCCTTCAAGGTTGTTCTATAGAGACTGGGGTGCTATAGCTGTCCACTTTCAGTTGGTGGTTGCATATCATGCAGCATTATTTGTAAACCAGGCCCAAGTCTTCTTCCTCTGTCAACTGATTATAAGGAAATCCCCGTGAAGTCATAGGTGCAGAATGGGATACAGAATGCAGTGTAGCAAAAGTGAGGATCATGGGCATTTGGACCACTCCTTTATGTAACTTAATTGTGTTGCTAGGACCTACTCTGGCCTAATCATGTATATACTACTTCCATCTGATGATGAGGTGCTGCTGTGCACACTCAGGTTTATGGTTTGGTAGGTCAGATAATACTCAATTCATTATGGTCAACTCAGTTTGCATGGTAACTTTGTGGCCTTTGGTTAAGTGTTCAATCTCTACTAAGCCCAATAGTAGGCTAGGACCTGTTCTCAAAAGGAAACTAGTTATCTTCATATTACAAAAGTGCTTTGCTCCAAAATTATAAAAGGTTGTTCTGTGATTTACTTGCATAGTTCTGTCATGACTGTTATGTAAATGTCTTAGCAATAAATGTACAGCAGTTTCTACTTCTCTGTTGCTAGGTTCAACTAGTATATGTAATCATACCCACCTTGCCTTTGGCTATTGAGTGCTGCTATGTGGCTCTGGCCACTCCAAGATCCAATTACTCTCATTGAATTTAGGTTTTCCAGTTGAGTGGGTATAGTTTTCACTGTAATATCTGGCCTGTAAAAAAGAAATACCATCAGGCTCTTTAAGGATACAGAGGCTCCCCATAGAAATTTATTTCTCAAAATATTGATGAAGGTATGTATGTCTTCTAGACTCTCCCAATGTGAGTGAATAGATCTTAAATGGCATATTCCCTCTAATATTCCAGTCTCTCCAAACCTCTGAATCCTTTTTTCTATATTAAACCAGGAAATATCAGGCATTTCTAAATCACACAGTGGGCTATTTTCTATCAACATTTCAGCCAATCAGCCAAAGTTTTGGAGTCCCTTTTAACTCCCAAAGCTGCAAAGTTAAATTCAGAATTTCTACTTAGTAGGACTGTATTGATAAATACATCCTGATCCAAATTTATATTCTTTCTACCATTATCTTACATCCTTAGTATCCATTCTTTTCCATGTTCCTCAGAGTTCAGCTTGTATAAATTAGAAAGATCAAGTAGTTCTTTTGGAGTATATTATACCTCACCTTTAAGGACCTTTAAGGACCAGCTAGACTTAAGTCTAGTTATAAGTCTGGAAGCAAAGAGGTGTGGTAGGGGTGGATCCAGAGGAAAGTCAGCATTTTCTTCCATGACAGCTGCATCAGGGGAAGTGATTACCATTTCCTCAGGCAAGGTTGGGCTAATCCCCCCAGATAGAAGTGAAAAGGCCAATAGTACTGTGGATGAGGCTGCCACTGGGAGTGGGAAGGTCACCTCTCCTAGGATTGAGGAAACAACTTTTGCTGGGGATCAGGAGGTTATTTCTACTGGGGATGCAAAAACCTTTTCTACTGGCAAAGATAATCAGAATTTAAGAGGTCAGTGTCCCCAGCTTCATCAGCATCTTCCCCAAAGTCTTCATTCAAATATACATGATCTCCTTATTTTAATATCAATGCCCTCACTTTAACAGTAGATACATAGTGATTCTGAAAGTTTACCTTGTTTTGGAATTTAACCAAATACAGGGTGAGTTTCTAGGTTTGACTTTGAGCAATTTTAGCCTTATGGCTATAGGAAATAAGGCTCTTCATTACACATAGTAGATCCTAGACATTTATGTAGCTCTTGCATAAAGTAACGTTTTCTTGTATATCCAACTCTGTTACACATTTTTTAATTGAGTTGCCTTCTTGTGTATTGTTGAATTGCAGGACATGCACATGTCCAAATAAGACATGCACATGTCCAAATAAGCACATGTAACTATGTTCAACATTAGTAGCAACTGGGAACTGCAAATTGAAATGATGAGAAGATATTACTTCACACTCATTAGGGTTGACTATTAAAAATATTGTTACTGAGGGTGTTGTTTAATTTGAAACCCTAATCCATTGCCTGGTGGGAATGTAAAATGATACAGCTGCTATGGAAAACATTTTGGCAGTTTCCTAAAATATAAACATAGTATTACCATATGATCCAGCATTCCACTTCTAAATTATTCATATTCCAAATAATTCAGAGACTCAAACAGATACTTGTATATCCATGTCCTGAGCAACATTATTCACAATAGCCAAAAGGTGGAACCAACCCGAGTGTCCATCAATGGGAGAATGGATTTAAAAATGTGGCATATACCTACAACAGGATATTATTAAGCCTTAAAAAATAATGAGATTGTGACACATGTCACAACATGGATGAACCTTGAGAATATTATTCTTAGAAGAATAAGTTATTATAGAAAGATGAGTAACATGGTTATGTCTTTAAAAAGTAAATATCAGGTAGGATAAGCTTAATTTACATGTTTTCATTACCAACTTTTACCATCCTTTGCTCTCAAATGGCAAAAATAATTTTGTCCCGCCTTGTTTTGCATTTACTTATTTTCTACAATGAATAATAGAGGCTGAAGATGTAACTATATTTAAGAAGTACTTAGGAAATCCTATGCATGACAGAGGCATAAAATAATATGGAGATAAGTTTATGGTGATTGGTACTTCCCTCTGAATATTAAGGTAGCTATGATAAGGGAAAACTATGACCTTGATTCATTCTTAGAGATGGAGTCCTAGATATGATTAATCATGGGTATGTGTTTATTTTTATAAAAATATAGAATACCCATAGTGATTATTTGTTCAACTTCCTGAGCTTCAGCTCCTAGAAGCTATATTGAGTCCTAATTTAGAAGAGGTAAGTTGAGACCTAATGTTGAACTGAATTTAAACTATAACCAATTAGGAGAAGGCAGAAGTCTGTAGTAAAAGGTGGGCTCATCCTTTGTAATTTAGTCATATGTCACTTTTGTTTTCTCCTTCCTGTTAGATGACACTGATTAAGATGGAAAAGTACAAATTGATTAAAGAAACTCTCATTTAGCAAGAGAGCCTCATAAATCAATTCTCAATTGTGCCATTTTGCTGCAATAAAATCACAAAAAACATTAACTCTGGAACATACAATAACCCGTTTCAGGTGATCTTCACAAATGCTATTGGAAAAGGTAAAAAGTAACAGCTGATAACTTTCCTGCTTTTTATAAACTCTAAAAAGCTAAAAAGAAACAGCATCCTCTTGTACCACAGAGGTTCAATTGTTAATAGCTCACCACTTAACAACAGGCCACACAATAATTATTACAGTCTATAAGTTCAGGAATAAGTTGATCCCTTTAAAGTCTTAATCATAAACTTTTGCAGAATTATACATCACAAAGTAATGAAACTATAGAGACCATTGATTCTAACTACTCCATGTATTCTCTCCAAATAGAATTATTGAAACACAGGGAAGAAAAATGATCTATATAAGATCATACTGCAAATTAATAACAGATATGGATTCTAAAACAATAGAGGTTTTGGCCTTTTATTATGTACTGTTTCCACTTTGGGCCTGGAATAATTTTCTTGATTGGCCAGCTAGACCTACTGTATGCATGGATATGCAGTTGCTTAAATGGTATAATAAAGGCTACCAGTCAAAACTCCATGACCCAAGTATTTCTCCTACTGCTAAGTGTATGAACATGTTTATACAACTAAAACATCCTTTGGGGAAGGAGCATAGTTGCTCTGATTTTCCTGTATAAAAATACAAATCTTCTCTCTACCAAGCCACGTAAGTTAAGGGAGGATGTTAAGCAGTTACCTGTCCCTAAATTTTTAAGTGCAACTCATTATTTTTACCATATTTCTCCTCTTAAGTAGTTAAAGGTCAGATTGAAATTATGAGTGATAAATGAGGTCTAGATTTAGTTTTATTCATGTGCACTTTAACTCTTTGGTGAGTAAAGGATTCCTAATCTAGGGTTATATGGATGTACAAACACACAATACTGAGACTGGAAAGATGAAATTTACAGTAGTATATTAATCACATATACTCACAGTTTAGTGAAGAAGGAGACCACATATCATGAATAGCTGGTGACATGAGGTTTTCCTCAGGAACAGAGTAAACCAGGAACATGGGGAGCAGCCACTGTAGTATTAAGAAGGTGAGGTATAACACAGGGTAGTATAATTGGCTTGTTTGAATACATCCATGGCCTAGCAGAGAACTAAAGCCTTATACATAAGGTTTATGGGCATTTTGTCTTCCCTGTGATAATAACAGATGCTTGGATACAGTACCATTTTTCAGGATAACAATAAAGATAGAATCTTGCAACTAGGTCATTCAAGGTCTTCCCAGTTTTTTCCAGATGTCAAGGCCCATGTAATACTGGGCCTTAATCTTAAGTCTTATGTCACAGATGTTAGGCCTCAGGGCATTGCAAGGTAGGACTTTTCAGTGGACTTTTGATGTTTGTAGGACAAAGATCTACATTTTCAACAAAGCACAAAGAGGCCTAAATAATATGGATCCTGTTCACTTCTCTGGTCTATTACATTATACTCCTCCACTTCCTATAATGATGTAGTAAAGCTTGTTTTATTATCTTAAATAAAATCTATTGTATCTTCAGTATTATATTCATTATCTCTAGGCATGTATACCTAGTTTTCCCTCTTTCTGAAACTTTCCTCCTGCACAATCTTATTTTTCTGACTAATTCCTACTCTTTTAGCTTAGAAAGTACTTCCTTAGGAAGATATTTCCTGAACCTCTGGTTAGTCCTCCTCATAACATTTTCAAAATACCATTCTGTGCTTCTTTTATAAATTATTGGACTTCTTCCATTTCTATTTCCCCCATGAAGTTGAGAGAATAATGTCTCCCCCTATATGTTGATGACCTGATTCCCAAATCCTGTGACTATGCTTACCATAGAAGACAAAGGCACTTTATAGATGTTATTAAATTTATGGAACTGGGATGAGATAATCTAGTTGGGCCAATCTAATAATATGTTTCTTTAAAAATAGAAACATTTTCCCCGATGAAGTCAGAGAGCTATGGTAGAAGAAAAGGAAAGAAACAAAGCATGAGAGGGACTTGATTTACCATTGCTGGCTATAAAGATATCAAAAAAAGGCCATGAGCCAAGAAACATAGGTGGCCTCTGAAAACTAGAAATGACTGTCAGTTGACAGCCAGCAATAAAATGGGGAACTCAGTGCTACAGTGACAAGGAATTAAATTCTACCAATTACTAGTGTGATCAAAGAAACATACTCTCTCTTACAGTCTCCAGAAGGAACTACAGCACCCTGATACCTTGATTTCAACATTGTGAAACTCCAAGCAGAGGAACTAATTCAGAAATCTATGCTCAGGCTTCTTTGACTTATAGAACTATAGGAAAATAAACCTGTGCTGTTTTAAACTAAGTCTATGATAATTTGTTATGGCAGTCATAGAAAATTAATACTGTAATAGACTGCAAACACTATGAAGGCAGGGGTTATATCTGCTTTTATTTCCCCTGAGTGTCCCCATGTGCAGCTCAGTGACTGGCAGAAAGCACTTCAGTTAAGGGGTGCATGGGTAGCTAAGTTGGTTAAGCATGAGTTTGGCTCAGCTCATGATCTCAGGATTGTAGGATGAAGCCTTACATCAGGCCCCCCACTCAGTAGGGAGTCTGTCTCTCTCCCTCTGCCCCTTCCCCTGCTTGTGTTTTCTTTTTCTCTCTCTCTAACAAAATAAAAATAACAGTATTTTGGGGAAACCTGGGTGGCTCAGATGTTGAGCATCTGCCTTCAGCTCAGGACATGATCCCGGGTCTGGGGATTGAATCCCGCATTGGGCTCCCTGTGAAGAGCCTGCTTCTCCCTCTGTCTATGTCTCTGCCTCTCTCTCTGTATCTCTCATGAATATATATCTATATATACATATACATATGTATATTATATACATTTAATATATTTATATATATATATTTAAAAAGAAAGTATTTCAATCAAAATGTTTTCATCTCAAGAGAATCAAACAGGAAGGAGGGAGGTAGAACCAAGTTCCTAGGTTCTTGCTTCCAGTCAGGCAGACTTTAGAAAAAAAGAAATGCACATAAAGAATAGCCATGAAAGTAGCATAGACCAGTATTGTCATTAGGTTTATGATTACATGCAAGGCCATCTCTCATAGCTAGCTTTTTAAAGAGAAAATGATATGCACAATGGCTACAATAGAAAAGTTTAGCTTATGATACCATTAGCTGTGGTAGTAGCACACACTTTAAATCTGAATCCACAAAGAACCCTAAGGAATTTAGACAGTGTAACTCAAGTGTTTATTCTACACATTTCTCAATTTCCACTGTTTCTATTTAGTAATTGCTTTATATTCATTTAATTTTTTTAGTTTTATATTAGCATATTTCAGGTACAAATCAAAACGTCCTGAAAAACACCTTGAATCATCAGCTTCAGTAGCTCTATAGACCATATATTCACACAAATAATATCCCAAGCCTATTCAGATTACTCAGAAAAAAATAATGTGCTCTAAATGCATTTAATGCTCCTGCATTCAAATAGTTAATTTGCACTATGTTCTGTTCAGGAAAAAGAAAACTGTCACCCTGTCATTTTAGAGTCTGACACTAAGCTTGTCAAAAGAGGCAGCTGTTATATTGAATTACTGTTGACATGCAGAAAAATGGCCCTTGCCAGATGTAAAAGACATCTGCAGCAATAAAGTGGTACATAGTGACTTTTCAAAAATGGTCACACTGATATTTGAATGGCATGTCTATGGCATGAAAACATGGCCTTGACTCAATCCATTTAGGGTAGCAAAATGAAGCCAATGAGAAACATAAAGAAAAACAGTATAGTAGCAAAGCCTTTATATTCTTATCTTGTATCCAGAAGCAGGCATGCTTAAACCACAACAAGAAATAATTTGAGTTTCCAGATCCTTGAGTATGTGGTTGGGTGAGGTAATAAATTTAGAAAGTAGATTGTACAAAGAATAAACAAAAACATCTAGAAACAAATATAACTATGTTAATTTTTCTCCTGTTACACCGGTGAAAAAGTTTCTGGTTGAGATATTCTGACACTGTTTTTCTGTAATTCAAAGGACTGAATAATTTACAAACACAGATAAATCTGCAGTGCATATGAGTTATACTGATAACCAAACAAGAGAGACAGTTCAAAAATATTAACTAATTGCCTAATATGTCCCAAGTTCTGTGTTAGGTATTACCCAGAATGCATGAAAGATTAAAAACAGAGATCTTTCTCTCTCACAAAGCTCTTTATATAATGGGAGGACAGATACCAACACACAAAAAAATGTCTGTACTGAGGAAGATTTTCTAAGAGCTGTAACTTCAGTACAAAAAAAACTTTTTAAGTATGAATAAGATAGCAAGATCAGCAAAGATATCATGAAGAAAGTAAGAAATGAGCGGAATCTTAAATAACAAGTATATATTTCTACAAAGGTATTAAAAACAATGTACAAACATGATTTCTAAGGGTAGTTTCACAACTCCGAATTTAAGGCATTGAGCTAGACAGCGAATTCTATTATTAACCCTTGTGTCCCTTGACCATCTCTAATTGTACCTCCATTAGAATTATAGTTACTCTCAGTCAAGACCAAAAAGTCTGAGATTATGTATTCCTAGAGGCTCGGTTCATCCTGGCAGTTACATTAGATTCAGCTCTGATCTTTCCTTTCCATGGTTGGTAAGAGCAAAAACTTCATAGATTTGTGTTGCTATATAGAGGAGTAAGAAATTATTTTTTTACAAATTATTTTATAAAATGGAAAATTATTCTAGGACTATATTAGATATTATTAGCCATCATTTATTGGGCTAGTTGCTCTACATCGTATCTCAATTAATAGGTACATTACTATCTGTAGACATTTATTATTATCATATTTCAGATAAGAGAACTGAGGCTAAGACAGATGAAATCCCTTGCATAGGGATCCCTGGGTGGTGCAGGGGTTTGGCGCCTGCCTTTGGCCCAGGGCACGATCCTAGAGACCCGGAATCGAATCCCACGTCGGGCTCCCGGTGCATGGAGCCTGCTTCTCCCTCTGCCTATGTCTCTGCCTCTCTCTCTCTCTCTGTGTTACTATCATAAATAAAAAATAAAAAATTAAAAAAATAAATCCCTTGCATAGACTATACAGCTAGAAAGTGGTGGATTCCTTGGAATGTCTGAGTCTAAAATAATTTATCTTTTATTACATACAACTGTTTTTTTTTTTCACGTCCTGGAGTAGATACTGGATAGCTTTACTCAATAAGAAAAGAAGCTCAGGGATCCCTGGGTGGCGCAGCAGTTTAGCGCCTGCCTTTGGCCCAGGGCGCGATCCTGGAGACCCGGGATCGAATCCTACGTTGGGCTCCCGGTGCGTGGAGCCTGCTTCTCCCTCTGCCTGTCTCTCTCTCTCTCTCTCTCTCTCTCTCTCTCTCTCTCTCTCTGTGACTATCATAAAAAAATTAAAAAAAAGAAAAGAAGGTCAAATTAAGAGAAGTATCTGTGACTCCACTTTAATGTTTGCCTTTCTAGTTTACTACTCCCTGAGATGCTTGTATTCATTCTCATGTGGACCCAAAATATCTCAGTGAATCATTTGGTTTGGAGTTTTAGACACCTGTGAACCACACCTGATAGAAATATTTGAGGATGTTAGTTAAACAGAATAGAACTGTCAGAACCAGTCACATACACTTTAGAATCTTGTCTATTTCCCTGAAAAGGAATTTAAAATGTAAGAAAATTGGAACTGTATGTAAAAAAAACTTAAATCTACAATAGCTACTTGGTTTTAATAGACTTTATTTTTAATTTTAGGTTCACAGAAATATTGAGCAGAAGGTACAGAGATTTATCATGTACCCTGTTCCTACAGATGGATAGCCTCTCCCATTATGAACATCCTCCACCAGGATAGTACATTTGTTAACATGGATGAACCTACATTAAAGCATTATTATCACCCAGAGTCCATAGTTTACACTAGGATTCAATCTTGATGTTATACATTCTAAGAATATGGACAAATGAATAATGGCATGCATCCACTATTATAGTATCATACTGAATAATTTCACTGTCCTAAAGTTTCTCAGTCCATTTATTGATTCCTCCCTTCCCTCTAAACTCTGGAAACCACTAATATTTTTACTTCTATATAGTTTTGCTTTCTCCAAAATTACATGCCCTTAGAGAGTATTTAACTTTTCAGAAAGCCATTTTCAATTAATAATAAATACTTTAGGAACCTCCACACAGTTTTCCAGAGTGGCTGCACCAGTTTACATTCCCACGAACAAGGTAAGAGGGTTCCCTTTTCTCCGCATCCCCTCCAACATTTGTTGTTTCCTGCCTTGTTAATTTGCCCCATTCTCACCGGTGTGAGGTGGTATCTCATTGTGGTTTTTATTTGTATTTCCCTGATGGCAAGTGATGCAGAGCATTTTCTCATATGCATGTTGGCCATGTCTATGTCTTCCTCTGTGAGATTTCTGTTCATGTCTTTTGCCCATTTCATGATTGGATTGTTTGTTTCTTTGGTGTTGAGTTTAAGAAGTTCTTTATAGATCTTGGAAACTAGCCCTTTATCTGATATGTCATTTGTAAATATCTTCTCCCATTCTGTAGGTTGTCTTTGAGTTTTGTTGACTGTATCCTTTGCTGTGCAAAAGCTTCTTATCTTGATGAAGTCCCAATAGTTCATTTTGCTTTTGTTTCTTTTGCCTTTGTGGATGTATCTTGCAAGAAGTTACTGTGGCCGAGTTCAAAAAGGGTGTTGCCTGTGTTCTTCTCTAGGATTTTGATGGAATCTTGTCTCACATTTAGATCTTTCATCCATTTTGAGTTTATCTTTGTGTATGGTGAAAGAGAGTGGTCTAGATTTACCCCAAAGATACAGATGCAGTGAAACGCCGGGACACCTACACCCCGATGTTTATAGCAGCAATGGCCACGATAGCCAAACTGTGGAAGGAGCCTCGGTGTCCAACGAAAGATGAATGGATAAAGAAGATGTGGTTTATGTATACAATGGAATATTACTCAGCTATTAGAAATGACAAATACCCACCATTTGCTTCAACGTGGATGGAACTGGAGGGTATTATGCTGAGTGAAGTAAGTCAGTCGGAGAAGGACAAACATTATATGTTCTCATTCATTTGGGGAATATAAATAATAGTGAAAGGGAATATAAGGGAAGGGAGAAGAAATGTGTGGGAAATATCAGAAAGGGAGACAGAACGTAAAGACTGCTAACTCTGGGAAACGAACTAGGGGTGGTAGAAGGGGAGGAGGGCGGGGGGTGGGAGTGAATGGGTGACGGGCACTGGGGGTTATTCTGTATGTTAGTAAATTGAACACCAATAAAAAATTTAAAAAAAATAATAAATACTTTAAGTTTCCTCCATGCCTTTTCATAAATTGATATATACATTCTAGTAGGTATTAAGTGGTATCTCATTGTAGTTTTGATTTTCATTTCTCTAATGAATAAAGATGTTGAGAAATTTTTCACGTGCTTATTGGCCAATTTTACATCTTTGGAGAAAGAGCCATTCAAGCCCTCTGTCCATTTTTTTTTTATTGGAGATCGATTTGCCAACATATAACACCCATCCAGTGTCTCCCAAAGTGCGTTTTTAAATTGGGTAATTTTTATTCTTGTTATAAAGTTGCAAATGTTGTTGAGTTTTTCTTTATATGTTTGGAATACTAAGTAGTATTAATATTTTATATTTGTATCTTTTAATTTAGGGTTTCTTCCTTTTTTGTATATATATATTTATTAGAGTTTGATTTACCAACATATAGTATAACATCCAGTGCTCATCCAGTCAAATCCCCCCCTCAGTGCCTGAAATCCAGTCACCCCATCACCCTGACCACCTCCCCTTCCACTACCCCTTGTTCATTTCCCAGAGTTAGGAGTCTCTCATGTTTTGTCACCCATTATGATTTTTCTCACTTAATTTCTATCCTTCCCATATAATTCCCTTCAATATTTTTTAAATACCCAATATGAGTGAAACCATATGATGATTGTCCTTCTCGGATTGACTTACTTCACTCAGCATAATACTCTCCAGTTCCATCCACGTCAAAGTAAATGGTGGGTATTCATCGTTTCTAATAGCTGAGAAATATTCCGTTGTATATACAGACTCCTTCCACAGTTTGATACATATAAACAATGGAGTCCAGGTGTCTTGGTTTTTCATGCATCTGTACCTTTGGAGTAAATCCAGGGTAGTGCAATTACTGGGTCATAGGGTAGCTCTATTTTTAACTCTTTGGGGAACCTCCAAACAGTTTTCCAGAGTGGTGGTACCAGTTCACATTCCCACCAACAGTGCAAGAGTGTTCCCCTTTCTCCACATCTTCTCCAACATTTGTTTTTTCCTGTCTTGTTGATTTTCACCATTCTCACTGGTGAGAGGCGGTATCTTATTGTGGTTTTGATTTGTATTTCCCTAATGGCATGTGATGTGGAGCATTTTCTCATGTGCTTGTTGGCCATGTCTATGTCTTCTTTGGTGAAATGTCTGTTCATGTATTTAGACTGTTTCATGACTGGGTTGTTTGTTCCTTTGCTGTTGAGTTTAATAAGTTCTTTATAGATATTGGATATTAGCCCTTCATCAGATATGATATTTGCAAATATCTTCTCCCATCCTGTAGGCTATCTTTTAGTTTTGTTGACTTTTTCTTTCTTGTGTAGAATTTTTTTATATTGATGAAGTCCCAATAGTTCATTTCTGCTTTTCTTTCCTTTGCAAGATGTATCTTTCAAGAAGTTAATAGATGTATCTTGCAATAAGTTGCAGTGGCCAAGTTCAACAAGAGTGCTGCCTGTGCTCTCCTCTAGAATTTTGATGGTTCTTGTCTCAAATTTAGATCTTTCATCCATTTTGAGTTTATCTTTGTGTATGGTATAAGAGAATGGTCCACATTCATTCTTCTGCACGTGGCTGTCCAATTTTCCTAGCACCATTTATTGAAGAGACTTTTTTTCCAGTGGAAAGTTGTTCCTGCTTTATCGAATATTAGTTGACCATAGAGTGGAGGGCCCATTTCTGGGTGATCTATTCTGTTCCATTGATCTATGTGTCTGTAGTTGTGCCAGTACCACCCTGTCTTGATGATCACAGCTTTGCAGTACAACTTGAAATCTGGCATTGTGGTGCCCCCAGCTATGGTTTTCTTTTTTAATATTCCCCTGACTACTCAGGTGTTTCCTGATTCCACACAACTCTTGAGATGATTTGTTCCAACTCTCTGAAGAAAGTCCGTGGTATTTTCATAGGGTTTGCATTGAACATGTAAATTGCCTTGGGTAGCATTGACATTTACATAATATTAATTCTACCAATCCATGAGCATGGAATATTTTCCATCTCTTTGTGTCTTCCTCAATTTCTTTCAGAAGTTGTCTGTAGTTTTTAGGGTATAGATCCTTTACCTCTTTGGTTAGGTTTATTCCTAGGTATCTTATGCTTTTGGGTGCAATTGTCAATGGGATTGACTGCTTAATTTCTCTTTCTTCAGTCTCATTGTTAGTGTATAGAAATGCCACTGATTTCTGAGCATTGATTTTGTATCCTGCCACACTGCCAAATTGCTGTATGAGTTCTAGCAATCTTGGGGTGGAGATTTGGGGGTTTTTATGTACTGTGTCATATCATCTGCAAAGAGGGAGAGTTTGACTTCTTTGCCCATTTGAATGCCTTTTATTTCTTTTTGTTGTCTGACTGCTGAGGCTAGGACTTCTAGTACTATATTGAATAGCAGTGGTCAGAGTGGACATCCCCGTCTCATTTCTCATCTTAGAGGAAAGGCTTTCTGTGTTTCCCCATTGATAATGATATTTCCTGTGGCCTTTTCGTAGATGGCTTGTATGATGCTGAGGAATGTCTCTCTATCCCTACACTCTGAAGAGTTTTGATCAGGAACGGATGCTCTATTTTTGTCAAATCCTTTCTCTGCATCTATGAGAGGATCATACAGTTCTTGCTTTTTCTCTTGTTGATGTTATCTATCACGTTGATTGTTCTACAAGTGTTGACCCACTCTTGCATTCCAGGGATAAATCTCACTTGGTCATAGCGAATAATCTTCTTAATGTACTGTTCTATCCTATGGGCTAGTATCTTGTTGAGAATTTTTGCATCTGCGCTCATCAGGGACATTGGTCTATAATTCTCCTTTTTGGTGTGGTCTTTGTCTGGTTTTGGAATTAAGGTGATGCTGGCCTCATAGAAAGAGTTTGGAAGTATTCCTTCCCTTTCTATTTTTCAGAGCAACTTTAGTAGAATAGGTATTATTTCTTCATTAAATATTTCATAGAATTCCCCTGGAAAGCCATCTGGCCCTGGACTTCTGTGTCTTTGGAGGTTTTTAATGACTGTTTCAATTTCCTCCCTCATTATTGGCCTGTTCAGGTTTTCTATTTCTTCCTGTTCCAGTTTTGGTAGTTTGTGGTATTCCAGAAATGCATCCATTTCTTCCATATTGCCTAATTTATTGGTGTATAGCTGCTCATAATACGCTGAGCAAGGAGTCTGCTTCTCCCTCTTCTCTGCCTATACCCCTTCTTATGCCCTCTCTCTCTCTCTCTCCATCTCCCTGGCTCAAATGAATAAAAAAATAATATAAAATGAAGAACAAACATCAGTAAAATATCTATACTATCCAAAGCAATCTAAACATTTAATACAAGCCCTATCTAAATACAAAGAGCAGGGCAGCCTGTGTGGCTCAGCAGTTTAGTGCTGCCTTCAGACCAAGGCGTGATCCTGGAGACTCAGGATCGAGTCCCACGTCCAGCTCCCTGCATGGAGCCTGCTTCTCCCTCTGCCTGTGTCTCTGCCTCTTTCTCTCCCCTTTCTGTGTGTTCTCATGAATAAATAAATAAAATCTTTAAAAATATAAAAAATAAATAAATACAAAGAGCAGAGGTGAGGCAAGATGGCAGAGGAGAAGTGGTCCTCAACACACCTGGCCCCACCAACTTACCTAGATAACTTTCAAGTCATCCTGAACACCTACAAATTCACCTGAGATTCAAAGAGAGAACAGCCAGAACACTAGAGAGAAGAGTTTTTGCTTCTAGCAAGGTAGGAAGGCAGACAAAAATAAAATAAAAAAAATCAAGTGGGGGAGGGGCACTGTGAGGAGCTGGGCTAAAACCTTGCAGCGAAAGCCCCCAGAACAGGAAAACCCAGGCCCAGAGAAGTGGGAAGTTTAAAAATCTGCACTAGATTCTTCCTGGATGGAAAAGGACTTAGCAGGAAATTTGGACAGAATCACAGGAGGGGTAGTGAAGCCTCCAGTTTCCTGGAGTCACTAATAGAGAAAATGCACCCGAGGGAAACCACACCATAAACTGAGGGCCGATCTTGGTAAAGGGCTGGGGAGTGCACCTGGTAGGGCATCTGGGAGAAGCCAGTCAGTTAGGCAGGGGCTCCAGTCGGAGGTGTCTGTGCTCTGCTGCCTTCGGGAGCCATGCGACCTAGGAGCATGATTCCAGCAGAACAGGGTCCTGGATCCCAGGGGCACAGAGCAGACACAGCCACCAATCCTGCACTCCCCCCAGGACAGATGGAAGTGGGGATATCACAGGACAGCGAGAATTCTCCTGCCACTGGCACCCCAAGCTGTGCAGATCATCACAGCTGCGTGGGTCCCATGAGCATCTAGGCCAGTGCAGACTGGAAGATTGCATTAGTTACAAACACAGAGCTGACTACAGAGCTGGAATTCTGGCGGCCGCCAGTGGTGTTGTTCTTCCTGGTGTCACCATGTGCCTAGGAGAGGCAGGGAGCTAGGGAAAAAAGGCATCATGGGGTAAACAGCTCCTACTAAGCCTGGCACCTGGCAGGGGGCAAAGCATCTTCCCCAGGTGCACATACACACCTGAGAATCAGCACAGTAGACCCCTCTCCCAGAAGACCAGCTGTAAGGACAGGGGAAGAGCAAGGTCTTGACCAAGCAGCGCTGGAAAGCTCCAGGGGAAGTCGACAGATTAAGATTATATAGAACTAGAGGGTATCCCTCCGCCTGTGTCTCTGCCTCTTTCTGTCTCTCTCATGAATAAATAAATAAAATCTTTTAAAAAAAGAAATGGCAACATACTGAAATGTTTGAGTATTGTGTTATAATGTTTCTGGACTGAAAATTCTGTTGGAAGGAATTTCTGGGTACCAGAGTACTTAGAAAATGGAGGAATAAGAAGTGATATTCTAGAGGGAAAGTGTATGGGCTCTGTTATAGGCTGCTTAGGCAGCTGTAATAAATGAAAGAAAAAATGTGAAAGAAAAATCAGGGGCCTTAAACTGTGAGATACACAAGCTAAAATTCTTCTATAGTCAGGATTTAAAGTCGGGGAAAAAGACCATCTGGAAAGAATATTCATTGAACAATTTTATTTGTTATCTGACAAACAGAAAATTATGGGTCAAATCTTTCACTTATTTTGTTATGAAAATTTATTCTGGTTTTAAGTTAATATAATTGAGACCAAGGATCATTTTAACGTATTAAAAGATCATGCTTCTATACTTACCTTGACATCTTTACTGTAAAATAACTGAAGATTGACCATTTTTGAATACATAGAAAATAATTTCTTTTGAAAGTTTGAAAATTATGCATCATTTTGGCTGAGAACTGTCTTAATGGAATTAGCTATAACAAGATCAAAATGTGCTGGAGGGTGGACAAAAATGGTAGAAGAGTAGGAGTTCTCAACTCACCTGGTCCCACCAACTTACCTAGATAACTTTCAAAGCATCTTGAACATGTATGAATTCGACTTGAGACTTAAAGAGAAAAAAGCCAGAATGCTACAGAGAGAAAAGATTTTGCTTATAGCAAGGTAGAAAGGCAGAAAAAAAATAATAAAAAAGACTAGAGTGGGAGGGGGACACTGTGAGGAGCAGGACTAAAGCAGAGCAATGAAAGCCTCCAAGACAGGAAAGCCCAACCCTTGAGAAGTGGGAACTTTAAAAATCTGAGCTGGATTCTTTCCGGGCACAAAAGTCCTTAGCAGAGAAATCAGACAGAATCATAGGAGGGGCAGTGAAGCCCCCAGATTCCCAGAGTCACTATTGGAGGAAGTGCACCCCCGGGAAACACCACCACAAACCACAGACCAATCTTGGTAAAGGACTGGAGCGTCACAGCCTTCGGTACATTTGGGATAAGCCAGTCGTTAAGCAGGCTGGCTCTGGATGGAGCTGGCTGTGCCCTGTTGCCTTCGTGAGCTGCAGACCCCAGAGGACTCTGGATCCCAGGGTGCCTGAGCTAACAAAGCTGGCAATCCTGCGTTCCTCCAGGACAGGCCTAAGCAGGGAGGACACAGGACAGTGAGAACTCTCCTGCTGCTGGGCGCCCCACAAGCTATGTAGATCAGTACACCCGTGCTGGCCTGTGCAGCACCTAGGCCAGTGCAGACTGGGAGACTGCACTACTTACTAGTGGGGAGGTGAATCCAGAGCCAGAAATCAGGCCACCGCCATTGTTTTTCCTCCTTGTTTCACCGTGTGTCTGAAAGGGTCAGGGCCTCCAGTGAACAAAGGCCTCACAGGATAAACAGCCTCCACTAAGCCCAGCACCTGGAAGGGGATGGGGCAGCTCTGCACAGACACACACACTTGTGAATCAACACAACAGACCCCTTCCCCAGAAGACCTGCTGGAAGAACAGGATAAGAGCAAGTACTTGACCAAGCAGTGCAGGAAAGCTCCAGGACCAAGGGAAAATCAAGGAAATATAGTTAATAAAACTAGAGGGTCCCTCCACTCCCCGTTTTTTTTTTTTTTAAATTTCCTCCTTTTTTCCCCTTTTTCCATTACAACTCATTGTTTGTATCAGACTAAAAACTTCCAATTATTTTCCTCTTTTCCCACCTTAACTACAATATTTTACCACCTCTTCATTTTTAAGTTTCTTTTTTTTTTAGATACAGAATTCTTTTTTTAATAATAAATTTATTTTTAATTGGTGTTCAATTTGCCAACATACAGAATAACACCCAGTGCTCATCCTGTCAAGTGCCCCCCTTAGTGCCGTCACCCATTCACCCCCGCCCCCCGCCCTCCTCCCCTTCCACCACCCCTAGTTCGTTTCCCAGAGTTAGGAGTCTTTATGTTCTGTCTCCCTTTCTGATATTTCCTACACATTTCTACTTCCTTCCCTTCTATTCCCTTTCACTACTATTCATATTCCCCAGATTAATGAGAACATATAATGTTTGTCCTTCTCCGATTGACTTACTTCACTCAGCATAATACCTTCCAGTTCCATCCACGTTGAAGCAAAATGTGGGTATTTGTTGTTTTTAATGGCTGAGTAATATTCCATTGTATACATAAACCACATCTTCTTTATCCATTCATCTTTCAATGGACACCGAGGCTTCTTCCACAGTTTGGCTATTGTGGACATTGCTGCTATAAACATCGGGGTGCAGGTGTCCCAGTGTTTCATTGCATCTGAATCTTTGGGGTAAATCCCCAACAGTGCAATTGCTGGGTCGTAGGGCAGGTCTATTTTTAACTCTTTGAGGAACCTCCACACATTTTTCCAGAGTGGCTGCACCAGTTCACATTCCCACCAACAGTGTAAGAGGGTTCCCTTTTCTCCGCATCCTCTCCAACATTTGTGGTTTCCTGCCTTGTTAATTTTCCCCATTCTCACTGGTGTGAGGTGGTATCTCATTGTGGTTTGGATTTGTATTTCCCTGATGGCAAGTGATGCAGAGCATTTTCTCATGTGCATGTTGTCCACGTCTATGTCTTCCTCTGTGAGATTTCTCTTCATGTCTTTTGCCCATTTCATGACTGGATTCTTTGTTTCTTTGGTGTTGAGTTTAATAAGTTCTTTATAGACCTTGGAAACTAGCCCTTTATCTGATATGTCATTTGCAAATATCTTCTCCCATTCTGTAGGTTGTCTTTGAGTTTTGTTGACTGTATCCTTTGCTGTGCAAAAGCTTCTTATCTGGATGAAGTCCCAATAGTTCATTTTTGCTTTTATTTCTTTTGCCTTCGTGGATGTATCTTGCAAGAAGTTACTGTGGCCGAGTTCACAAAGGGTGTTGCCTGTGTTCTCCTCTAGGATTTGGATGGAATCTTGTCTCACATTTAGATCTTTCATCCATTTTGAGTTTATCTTTGTGTATGGTGAAAGAGAGTGGTCTAGTTTCATTCTTCTGCATGTGGATGTCCAGTTTTCCCAGCACCATTTATTGAGGAGACTGTCTTTCTTCCAGTGGATAGTCTTTCCTCCTTTATCAAATATTAGTTGACCATAAAGTTCAGGGTCTACTTCTGGGTTCTCTATTCTGTTCCATTGATCTATGTGTCTGTTTTTGTGCCAGTACCACACTGTCTTGATGACCACAGCTTTGTAGTAGAAGCTGAAATCTGGCATTGTGATGACCCCAGATATGGTTTTCTTTTTCAAAATTCCCCTGGCTATTCAGGGTCTTTTCTGATTCCACACAAATCTTAAAATAATTTGTTCAAACTCTCTGAAGAGAGTCCATGGTATTTTGATAGGGATTGCATTAAACATGTAAATTGCCCTGGGTAACATTGACATTTTCACAATATTAATTCTGCCAATCCATGAGCATGGAATATTTTTCCATCTCTATGTGTCTTCCTCAATTTCTTTCAGAAATGTTCTATAGTTTTTAGGGTATAGATCCTTTACCTCTTTGGTTAGGTTTATTCTAGGTATCTTATGCTTTTGGGTGCAATTGTAAATGGGATTGACTCCTTAATTTCTCTTTCTTCAGTCTTATTGTTAGTGTATAGAAATGCCATTGATTTCTGGGCATTGGTTTTGTATCCTGCCACGCTGCCAAATTGCTGTATGAGTTCTAGCAATTTTGGGGTGGAGGCTTTTGGGTTTTCTATGGACAATATCATGTCATCGGCAAAGAGTGAGAGTTTGACTTCTTCTTTGCCAATTTGAATGCCTTTAATGTCTTTTTGTTGTCTCATTGCTGAGGCGAGGACTTCCAGTACTGTGTTGAATAGCAGTGGTGAGAGTGGACATCCCTGTCTTGTTCCTGATCTTAGGGGAAAGGCTCCCAGTGCTTCCCCATTGAGAATGATATTTGCTGTGGGCTTTCCGTAGATGGCTTTTTTTTAATTTATTTTTTATTGGTGTTCAATTTACTAACATACAGAATAACCCCCAGTGCCCGTCGTAGATGGCTTTTAAGATGTCGAGGAATGTTCCCACTATCCCTACGCTCTGAAGAGTTTTGAACAGGAATGGATGCTGTATTTTGTCAAATGCTTTCTCTGCATCTAATGAGAAGATCATATGGTTCTTGGTTTTTCTCTTGCTGATATGATGAATCACATTGATTGTTTTACGGGTGTTGAACCAGCCTTGTGTCCCAGGGATAAATCCTACTTGGTCATGGTGAATAATTTTCTTAATGTATTTTTGGATCCTATTGGCAGTATCTTGTTGATAATTATTGCATCCATGTTCATCAGGGATATTGGTCTGTAATTCTAATTTTTGGTGTGGTCTTTGTCTGGTTTTGGGATTAAGGTGATGCTGGCCTCACGGAACGAATTTGGAAGTACTCCATCTCTTTCTATCTTTCCAAACAGCTTTAGTAGACTAGGTATGGTTTCTTCTTTAAACCTTTGATAGAATTCTCCTGGGAAGCCATCTGGCCCTGTGCTTTTGTGTCTTAGGAGTTTTTTGATGACTGCTTCAGTTTCCTCCCTGGTTATTGGCCCGTTCAGGTTTTCTATTTCTTCCTGTTCCAGTTTTGTTAGTTGTGGCTTTCCAGGAATGCGTCCATTTCTTCTAGATTGCCTAATTTATTGGCGTATAGCTGTTCATAATATGTTTTTAAAATCGTTTGTGTTTCCTTGGTGTTGGTAATGATCTCTCCTTTCTCATTCATCATTTTATTACTTTGAGTCTTCTCTCTCTTCTTTTTAATAAGGCTGGCTAGTGGTTTATCTATCGTATTAATTCTTTCAAAGAACCAACTCCTTTTTCTGTTGATCTGTTCCACAGTTCTTCTCCTCTCTATTTCATTGAGTTCTGCTCAAATCTTTATTAAGTCTCTTCTTCTGCTGGGTCTAGGATCTATTTGTTGTTTTTTCTCCAGCTTCTTTAGGTGCAAGGTTAGCTTTTGTATTTGAGTTGTTTCCATTTTTGGATGGATGCTTGTATTGAGATGTATTTCCCCCTCAGGACTGCTTTTGCTGTATCCCAAATATTTTGAATGGTTGTATCTTCATTCTCATTAGTTTCTATGAATCTTTTTAATTCTTCTCTCATTTTCTGGTTGACCCATTCATGTTTTAGCAGGATGGTCTTTATCCTACATGTATTTGAATTTCTTCCAAATTTCTTCTTGTGTTTTAGTTCTAGTTTCAAAGCATATGTCTGAAAATATGCAGGGGACAGTCTCAATCTTTTGGCATCAGTCAAGACCTGATTTGTGACCCAGTATGTGGTTTAATCTGGAAAAAGTTCCATGTGCACTTGAGAAAAATGTGCATTCAGTTGTGTTTGGATGTGAAGTTCTGTATATATCTGTGAAATCCATCTGATCCACTGTATTGTTTCAAGCTCTTGTTTCTTTGGAGATGTTGTGCCTAGAATATCTGTCATTTACGGAAAGCACCATGTTGAAATCTCCTAGAATAAATGTATTATTATCTAAGTATACCTTTTTTTAATTTATTTTTTATTGGTGTTCAATTTACTAACATACAGAATAACCCCCAGTGCCCGTCACCCATTCACTCCCACCCCCCGCCCTCCTCCCCTTCTACCACCCCTAGTTCGTTTCCCAGAGTTAGCAGTCTTTACGTTCTGTCTCCCTTTCTGATATTTCCCACACATTTCTTCTCCCTTCCCTTATATTCCCTTTCACTATTATTTATATTCCCCAAATGAATGAGAACATATAATGTTTGTCCTTTTCCGACTGACTTACTTCACTCAGCATAATACCCTCCAGTTCCATCCACGTTGAAGCAAATCGTGGGTATTTGTCATTTCTAATGGCTGAGTAATATTCCATTGTATACATAAACCACATCTTCTTTATCCATTCATCTTTCGTTGGACACCGAGGCTCCTTCCACAGTTTGGCTATCATGGCCATTACTGCTATAAACATCGGGGTGCAGGTGTCCCGGCGTTTCATTGCATCTGTATCTTTGGGGTAAATCCCCAACAGTGCAATTGCTGGTTCGTAGGGCAGGTATATTTTTAACTATTTGAGGAACCTCCACACAGTTTTCCAGAGTGGCTGCACCAGTTCACATTCCCACCAACAGTGTAAGAGGGTTCCCTTTTCTCCGCATCCTCTCCAACATTTGTTGTTTCCTGCCTTGTTAATTTGCCCCATTCTCACTGGTGTGAGGTGGTATCTCAATGTGGTTTTGATTTGTATTTCCCTGATGGCAAGTGATGCGGAATATTTTCTCATATGCATGTTGGCCATGTCTATGTCTTCCTCTGTGAGATTTCTCTTCATGTCTTTTGCCCATTTCATGATGGGATTGTTTGTTTCTTTGCTGTTGAGTTGAATAAGTTCTTTATAGATCTTGGAAACTAGCCCTTTATATGATATGTCATTTGCAAATATCTTCTCCCATTCTGTAGGTTGTCTTTTAGTTTTGTTGACTGTATCCTTTGCTGTGCAAAAGCTTCTTATCTTGATGAAGTCCCAATAGTTCATTTTTGCTAAGTATGTCTTAACTCTGGTTATTAATTGATTGATATACTTGGCAGCTCCCACATTAGGGGTATAAATATTCATGATTGTTAGGTCCTCTTGTTGGATAGATCCTTTAAGTATGATATAGTGTTCCTCTTCATCTCTTACTACTGTCTTTGGGATAAGTTTTAATTTATCCCATATGATGATTGCTACATCAGCTTTCTTTTGAGGATCATTTCAATGGTATATGGTTCTCCAACCTTTTATTTTAAGCCTGGAGCTGTCCTTAGGTTTAAAATGAGTCTCTGGTAGACAGCAAATAGATGGGTCTTGCTTTTTTATCCCGTCTGAAACCCTGTGTCCTTTGATGGGATCATTAAGTCCATTCACGTTCAGAGTTACTTTTGAAAGATATGAAGTTAGTGTCATTATAATACCTATTCAGTCCCTGTTTTTGTGGGTTGTTTCCTTGGACTTCTTCTTTCTTTTACTGAGTCCCCCTTTATATTTGATGCTGAGTTGGTTTGGTGGTCACATATTCTTTCAGGTTTTGCCTATCTTGGAAGCTCTTTATCTCTCCCTCTATTCTGAATGAGAGCCGTGATGGATAGAGTATTCTTGTTTGCATGTTCTTCTCATTTAGGACCCTCAATATATCTTGCCAGCCCTTTCTGGCCTGCCAGTTCTCTGTGTAGAGGTCTGCTGTTAATGTAATACTTCTCCCCATAGAAGTTAGGAATCGTTTATCTCTTGCTGCTTTACAGATTTTCTCTTTATCTTTGGAATTTGCAAGTTTCTCTCTGAAATGTCGAGGTGTTGAATGGTTATTATTGATTTTACGGGGGGATTTCTCTATCTCCTGGATCTGAATGCCTATTTCCCTCCCCAAGTTATGGGCGTTCTCAGTTATGATTTGTTCAAATACACTTTCTGGTCCTCTGTCCCTTTCGGCCCCCTCTGTAACCCCAATTCAACGTAGATTTTTCCTTCTGAGGCTGTCGTTTATTTCTCTTAACTTTTCCTCATATTACTTTAATTGTTTTTCTCGTTTTTCCTCAGCTTCCTTCTTTGCCATCAACTTGTCTTCTATGTCACTCACTCGTTCTTCTACCTCATTAACCCTCATTGTTAGGACCTGCCTTTGGATTGTATCTCATTTAATTGATTTTTAATTTCATTCTGATTAAATCTAAATTCTGCAGTCATGAAGTCTCTGGAATCCTTTATGCTTTTTTCCAGAGCCACCAGTAGCTTTATAATTGTGGTATGAATTGGCTTTCTGATATTAAATTGTAATCCACATTTTGTAACTCTGTGGGAAAAAGTACATTTTTTGATTCTTTCTTTTGTGGTGAGTTCTTTCTAGTCATCTTTCTTAGTGCAGAGTGGCTAAAAACAAGTTGTACTGGAAAAAAGGAAGAAAAAAAGAGAGAAAAAGGGGGGAAAACCAACAAAAAAGAACAAAAAACAAAAACCAAAAAATCAAGGTGGCATATCCTCTGGTTCTATATACTGTAAATCCCTCGTCTTACTCTGGAGCTTTCCGGCACTGCTTGGTCAAGAACTTGCTCTTCCTGTGTCCTTCCAGCTGGTCTTCTGGGGCAGGGGCCTGCTGTGGTGATTCTCAGGTGTGTGCATCTGGGGAAATGCCTCGCTCCATGCCAGGAGCACAGCTCTGCGGGAGCTGTTTATCCTGTGAGGCCTCTGTTCCCTGGCTGCCCGACTCTCCCAGGCACAGGGTGACATCAGGAGGAACAACAACAGTGATGGCAGCCAACTCTCCAGCCCTGGATTCAGCTCCAGCAGTAACTACCACAGTCTCCCAGTCTGCAGGGGCCTGGATGCGCCGGGGGCGGGCGCTGATCTGCAGAGCTCCTGGCCGCTGGGTGGCAGGAGTGTCCTTGCTGCTCTGTGTCTTCCCGGCCTCCGCCTGTCCCAGGGGTAGCACAGGATTCTGAGCTGTGTCCCCCGGTACCCTGGGATCTGGGGCCTGCACCACTGGAATCGCACTCTTGCGGTGCAGCCCCCTCCACCTAGAGCCGCCGCCTGAGCTGCTCCCGAGGCCACACTGAGCACGTGCTCCAGCCCTTTACATGCTCGGCCCATGCTGTGTGGAGTGCTCTCCCCCGGGGCGCACTTCCTTTGTTAGTGACCCTGGGAATCTGGAGGCTCCACTGCCCCTCCTGGGATCCTGCCCGTGTTTTCAGTGAGCGCCTTTCCATCTGAGAAGATTTTTAAAGTTCCTGCTTCTCCGGGACTGGAGGTTCTTACTGCCCAGCCTTAGCTCAGGACCCCTCCCCCACTGGATTCTTTTTTATTTGTATATTTATTTTTCCATCTTTCTACCTTGTTAGAAGCGCAAACTCTTCTCTCTGTAGCATTCCAGCTGTTCTCTCTTTAAATCTCAGGCCAAAATCGTAGGTTTTCAGGATATTTTGAAAGTTATCTAGGTAAGTTGGTGGGGAGAGATGACTTGGGCATCCTACTCTTCTGCCATCTTTCCCCACCCCAAGCATACCACATTGTCTTTATCCATTCATAAGTTGATGGAAATTGGGCTGTTTTTCATAATTTGGTAGTGTAGATAATGCTGCTATAAACATTGGGTGCATGTATTCCTTTCAATTAGTATATTTATATTCTTTAGGGTAAATACATAGTACTGAAATGCTGGATCATAGGGTAGTTCTATTTTTAACTTTTAAAGAATCTCCATACTGTTTTCCTCAATAACTACACTAGGTTGCATTGCCACCAATACTTTCTTCATATACTCACCAACACTTTATTTCTTGTGTTGTTGTTAGCCGTTGTGACTGATGTGATGTGATATCTCATTGTAGTTTTGATTTGTATTTCCATGACGATGAGTAATATTGAGCATCTTTCATATGTCTGTTTGCCATATGGATGACTTCTTTGGAAAAATGTCTTTTCATGTATTCTGCCCATTTTCAATTGAATTATTTTGTCTGGGTGTTCAGCTGTATAATTTCTTTACTTATTTTAAATACTAACCCTTTTTCAGATATGTCATTTGTGAATATCTTGTCCCATTCCATAGGTTGCTGTTTAATTTTGTTGATTTTTATTTTATTTTATTATTTTCTTTTCCATTTTATTTTATTTTATTTTTATTATTTTATTTTATTTATGAGAGAGTGTATGCATGAATGGGGAGAGGACACAGAGAGAGGAAGTGAGAAAACCTCAAGCTAACTCTGAACTGAGCACAGAGCCTGATGTGGTGCTCTATCTTATAATCCTGAGATCATGACCTGAGCAGAAATCAGGACTTGGACAGTCAACTGACTGAGCCACCCAAGTGCACCCTCCACGTTTTGTTTTGTTTTGGCTGTGCAGAAGCGTTTTATTTTGATGAAGTCACAATTGTTTATTTTTGTTTTTCTCTCCCTACCCTGAGGAGATTTATCCTCAAAGCAATCATTACTGAAGAAGTTATTGCTTGTGTTCTCTTCCAGGATTCTTATGGTGTCAGGTATCACATTTAGTTCTTTGAGCTATTTTGAATTTAATTTTTGTTAATAGCAAAAGAAAGTGGTAAGTTTCATTTTTGGCATACTGTTTTCCAGTTTTCCTGGTACCATTTTTTGAGGAAACTGTCCTTTTCTGAATGGATATTCTTTCCTGGTTTCTTAAAGATTATTTGACCATAGAGTTGTAGCTATATTTCTGGGTTCTCTGTATGATTCCACAGATCTATGTGTCTACTTTTGTGTCAGTACAAAGCTGTCTTGATCACTACAGCTTTTTAATGTAACTTGAAATCTAGAATTGTGATGCCACCAACTTAGTTTTTCTTTTTCAAGGTTGCTTTAGCTATTTGGGGTCTTTCATGGTTACATACAAATTTTAGGATTGTTTATTGCAGCCCAGTGAAAAATGTTGGTGGTATTTTGATAGGGATTGCACTAAATGTGTAAATTACTTAGGACAGTATAGAAATTATACCTATATTTGCTTTTCCAATCAATGTGTATGGAATGTGTTTGAATTTCTTTGTGTCTCTTCAATTTATTTAATCCATATTTAATAGTTTTTAGAGTACAGTCGTTCACTTTTTTGATTAAATTTATGCCTAGGTATCCTTTGGGTTTTGGTGCAGTTGTAGAAATGGAACTGATTCTTTAATTTCTCTTTTTGCTGCTTCATTAGTGGTGTATAGTAATGCAACAGATTTATGTACATTGATTTTGTATCCTGCGACTTTAATGAATTCATTTATCAGTTCCAGTAGTTTTTCTGGTGTAGTGTTTTGGGTTTTCTATATACAGTATCATGTCATATGCAAATAGTGAAAGTTTAATTTTATTCTTTATTGATTTCAATGCCTTTTATTTTTGTTGTCTGATTGCTGTGGCTAGGACTTTCCAGTGTTAATATAAAATAACAGTGGTGAGGTTGGACATACCTGTCTTATTCATGAACGAGGAAAAGGAAAAGACTTAAGTGGCAACTGGGTGACTCAGTTTGTTCATAGTCTGCCTCTGGTTCAGGTCATGATCCCAGGGTCCTAGGATAGAACCTTGCATCAGGCTCCCTGCTCAGTGGGGGGTCTAATTCTCACTCTCCCTCTGACCCTCCTCCCTGTTTACATAATCTCTCTCAAATAAATTAATAAATAAGGGAAAAGATCTCAGTTGTTCCCTAATTAAGATAATATTATCTGTGTATGTTTCACATATACCCTTTATTATATTTTAATTTAATTTTCCAAGATATAATATAACACCCGCTCATCCCATCACGTGCCCTCTTCATTTCCCATCACACAACCAACCCATTCTCCTACCCACCTTCCCTTCTGAAACCCTTTCTTTGTTTCCCAGAGTTAGGAGTCTCTCATGATTTGTTTTCCACTCTAATTTTTCCCACTCAGTTCCCCTCCTTTCCCTTATAATCCCTTTTAATATTTCTTATAGTTCACGTATGAGTGAAACCATATAATGATTGTCCTTCTCCAATTGACTTATTTCACTCGGCATAATACCCTCCAGTTACATCCATGTTATAGAAAATGGTAGGTATTTGTCCTTTCTGATGGCTGAGTAATATTCCATTGTGTATATATACCACGTCTACTTTATCCATTCATCTGTCAAAGGACATCGTGGCTCCTTCAACAGCTTGGCTATTGTGGACATTGCTTATATGAACATTGGTATGCAGGTGTCCCATTGTTTCACTATATCTGTATATTTGGGGTAAATACCCAGTAGTGCAATTGCTTGCTTGTAGGGTAGCTCTATA
Organism: Canis lupus baileyi; assembly: GCF_048164855.1. Classification (NCBI taxonomy): domain Eukaryota; kingdom Metazoa; phylum Chordata; class Mammalia; order Carnivora; family Canidae; genus Canis; species Canis lupus. The sequence continues at coordinate 60,258,430 of NC_132876.1, forward strand.
TCAAACTCCTTGAAGAAGTCGCACACTGTATTCCAGAGTAGCTGTATCAGTTTGCACTCCCACCAGCAGTGCAAGAGGGTTAGCCATTCTCCACATCCTTTCCAAAATTTGTTGTTTCCTGTTTCTAATTTTAGCCAATCTCACTGGTGTGAGGTGGTATCTCATTGTGGTTTTGATTTGTATTTCCCTGATGGCAAGTGATGTGGAGCATTTTTTCAAGTGCTTGTTGGCCATGTGGAGGTCTTTGGAGAAATCTCTGTACATATTTTCTCCCTGTTTCATGACTGGATTGTTTGTTTCATGGGTATTGAGTTTGAAAAGTTCTTTAAAGATCTTAGATACTAGCCCTGTATCTGATATGTCATTTGCAAATATCTTGTCCCATTCTGTAGGTTGTCTTTTAGTTTTGTTGACTGTTCCTTTTGCTGTGAAGAATCTTTTATCTTGATGAAGTCCTAATAGTTCATTTTTGCTTTTGTCTCCCTTGCCTTTACAGATGTGTCTTGCAAGAAGTTGCTGTTGCACACTTCAAATAAGTTGTTGCCTCTGTTTTCCTCTAGGATTTTGATGGATTCTAGTTGCACACTTAGATCTTTCAAACATTTTGAGTTTATATTTGTGTATGGTGTTAGAGAATGGTCTAGTTTCATTCTTCTGCATGTGACTTTCCAATTTTTCCAACACCTTTTATTGAAGAGACTGTCCTTTTTACAGTGGATATTCTTTACTGCTCTGTCAAAGATGAGTTGACCATAGAATTGAGGATCCATTTCTGGATTCTCTATTCTGTTCCCTTCATCTATGTGTCTGTTTTTGTGCCAGGACCACACTATCTTTACGATCACAATGTTGTAATACAGCTTGAAATCAGGCATAATGATGCCCCCATCATTGGTTTTCTTTTTCAATATTCCCCTGACTATTTGGGGTCTCTTCTGGTTCCACACAAATCTTAAGATGATTTGTTCCAACTCTCTGAAGAAAGTCCATGGTGTTTTGATAAGTATTGCATTGAATGTGTAAATTGCCCTGGGTAGCATCGACATTTTCACAATTTTATTCTTCAAATCCATGATCATGGAATCTTTTCCATCTCTATATGTCTTCCTCTATTTTTTCACAAGTGATCTGTAGTTTTTAAAGTATAGATCCTTTCCCTCTTTGTTTAGGTTTATTCCTAGATATTGTATGGTTTGGGCTTCATTTGTAAAGATCATTTACCTATTTGGATAGGTTTATTCCTATGTATTTTATACTTATCAGTGCAATTGTAAATGGGATTGATTCCTTAATTTCTCTTTCTTCACTCTCATTATTACTGTACAGAAGTGCCACTGATTTCTGTGCATTGATTTTTATCCTGCCACATTAATGAATTGAATTGTAGCAAATTTGGGGTGGCATCCTTTGGGTTTTCTATATACACTATGATGTCACCTGTGAGGAAGGAGAATTTGACTTCTTTGCCAATTTGAATGCCTTTTATTTCTTTTTGTTGTCTAATTTCTGAGGCTAGGACTTCTAGTACTATGTTAAGTAACAGTGGCTAGAGTAGAAACCCCTGTCATGTTCCTAATCGTAGGAGAAAGCCTCTCAGGTTTTACCCATTGAGAAACATATTTGTTATGGGCTTTTCATAGATGGTTTATATATTGAGTATTGTTTCCTCTATCCTTACACTTTGAAGAGTTTTAAACAAGAATGAATGCTGTATTTTGTCAAATGCTTTCTCTGTATCTATTGAGAGGATCATATATCCTTTTTTTTTCTTATTGATGTGACCTATCACGTTGTTTTGTGAATGTTGAATCACCATTGCATCCTGGGGATAAATCCCACTTGGTTGTAGTGAATAATCCTCTTAATGTACTATTGGATCTTATTGGCTGGTATCCTGATGAGAATTTTTGCATCCATGTTCATCATGGATATTGGTCTATAACTCTCCTTTCTGGTGCAGTCTTTTTTCTGGTTTTGAGATCAAGGTAATGCTATCCTAATAAAATGAGTTTGGAAGTATTCCCTCCCTTTGTATCCTTCAAAACATCTGTAGTAGAATAGATGTTATTTCTTCTTTAAATGTTTGGTAGATTTTCCCTGAGAAACACTCTGGCTCTGGACTTTTGTGTCTCAGAAGGTTTTTGGTAACTGCTTTAACTTTCTTGCTGGTTAATGGCCTGCTCTGGTATTCTATTTTTCCGATTCCAGTTTTGGTAATTTGTGAGTTTCTAGAAATGCATCCATTTCTTCTAGATTGCCTGATTTGTTAGCATATAGTTGCTCATAATATGTTTCTAAAATCATTTGTATTTTCTTGATATTGCTTGTGATCTCTCCTCTTTTTTGTGATTTCATTAATTTGTGTCTTTTCTCGAGGAGGGGCAAGATGGTGGAAGAGTAGGGTCCCCAAATCACCTGTCCCCACCAAATTACCTAGATAACCTTCAAATCATCCTGAAAATCTACGAATTCGGCCTGAGATTTAAAGAGAGAACAGCTGGAATGCTACAATGAGAAGAGTTCATGCTTCTATCAAGGTAGGAAGACGGGGGAAAAAAGAAATAAAGAAGCAAAAAGCATCCAAGGGGGAGGGGCCCTGCAAGGAGCTGGGCTAAGGCAGGGGCGAGTGTCCCCAGGACAGGAAAGCCCCGTCCCGGAGAAGCAAGAGATTCATCAATCTTCCCAGGTGGAAAGGCGCTCCCAGGGAGTTAGAGTAGGACCCCAGGAGGGCGGGGATGCCCTCAGGCTCCCTGGGACACTAACAGACACCTGCGCACCCAGGAGAGTGGGCCGAGCTCCCTAAAGAGCTGCAGCGTGCACGGCAGGACCATGGAGCAGCTTGGAGGGGCTCGTGGGGCGGCTCCGTGGAGAGGGAGCTTCACGGCTGGGAGCGCGAATCCAACAGTGCAGGGCCGGGAGCACAGGGCACCGGGGACACAGCCCAGGATCCGACAAACCCCCGGGGACAGGCAGAGGCCAGGAGGGCCCAGGACAGCAAGGACGCTCCTGCCCCGAGCTGAGCAGATCAGCAGCCCCGCCCAGGAACCTCCAGACCCTGCAGACTGAGAGCTCTGCAGTTACTGCCGGAGCTGAATACGAGCTCCAGAGCTGGCCGCTGCCACTGGGGTTGTTCCTCCTGGGGCCTCACAGGGTAAACAACCCCCACTGAGCCCTGCACCAGGCAGGGGTCAGAGTAGCTCCCCCAAGTGCTAACACCTGAAAATCAGCACAACATCCCCTACATCAGAAGACCAGCTGGACGGACAAATTCCAGGGGAGGTCAAGGGACTTAAAGTACACAGAATCAGAAGATACTTCCCCATGTTTTTTTTTCTTTTTGATTTCTGTTTGCTTCCCCCACCATTTTCTTTCCATTTCTTTCTTTTTCTTTCTCTTTTTCTTCTCTTTTTTTCCTTCCTTTTTTTCTTTTTCTCTTTACTTTCCTTCCTTGTCTCCTCTCTTTTTCTCCTTTTCCCAATACAACTTGCTTTTGGCCACTCTGCACTGAGCAAAATGACTAGAAGGAAAACCTCACCGCAAAAGAAAGAATCAGAAACAGTCCTCTCTCCCACAGAGTTACAAAATCTGGATTATAACTCAATGTCACAAAGCCAATTCAGAAGCACTATTATACAGCTACTGCTGGCTCTAGAAAAAAGCATAAAGGACTCAAGAGACTTCATGACTGCATAATTTAGATCTAATCAGGTAGAAATTAAAATTCAATTGAATGAGGCGATCCAAACTAGAAGAACTAACGACGATTATTAACGAGGTAGAAGAACCAGTGAGTGACATAGAAGACAAGTTGATGGCAAAGAGGGAAACTGAGGAAAAAAGAGACAATTAAAAGACCATGAGGATAGATTACGGGAAATAAATGACAGCCTGAGGAAAAAAACCTATGTTAAATTGGGGCTTCCGAGGACGCGGAAAGGGCCAGAGGTCCAGAATAAGTATTTGAACAAATCATAGCTGAAAACATTCCTAATTTGGGAAGGGAAACAGGCATTCAGATCCAGGAAATAGATCTCCCCCTCAAATTAAAAAAAAAATGTTCAACACCTTGACATTTAATAGTGAATCTTGCAAATTCCAAAGATAAAGAGAAGATCCTTAAAGCAGCAAGAGACAAGAAATCCCTGAACTTATGGGGAGGAGAATTAGGGTAACATCAGACTTCTCCACAGAGACCTGGCAGGCCAGAAAGGGATGGCAGGATATATTCAGGGTCATAAATGAGAAGAACATGCAACCAAGAATACTTTATCCAGCAAGGCTCTCATTCAAAATGGAAGGAGAGATAAAGAGCTTCCAAGACAGGCAGCAACTGAAAGAATATGTGACCTCCAAACCAGCTCTGCAAGAAATTTTATGGGGGACTCTTAAAATACCCCTTTAAGAAGAAGTCCAGTGGAACAATCCACAAAAACAAGGACTGAATAGATATCATGATGACACTAAACTCATATCTGTCAATAGTAACTCTGAATGTGAATGGGCTTAATGACCCCATCAAAACGCACAGGGTTTCAGACTGGATAAAAAAGCAGGACCCATCTATTTGGTGTCTACAAGAGAATGATTTTAGAGAGAAGGACACCTACAACCTGAAAATAAAAGGTTGGAGAACCATTTACCATTCAAATGGTCCTCAAAAGAAAGCAGGGGTAGCATTCCTTATATCAGCTAAACTAAAATCTACCCCGAAAACAGTAGTGAGAGATGAAGAGGGACACTATATCATACTTAAAGGATCTATCCAACAAGAGGACTTAACAATCCTCAATATATATGCCCCCAATGTGGGAGCTGCCAAATATATCAATAAATTAATAACCAAAGTTAAGACATAGTTAGATAATAAGACATTTTACATGGTAACTTCAATCTAGTGCTTCCTACACACCATAGGTCTCCTAAACACAAAATCTCCAAGGAAATGAGAGCTTTAAATGATACACTGGAGCAGATGGATTTCACAGATATCTACAGAACTTTACATCCAAACTCAACTGAATACAAATTCTTCTCAAGTGCACATGGAACTTTCTCCAGAATAGACCACATACTGGGTCGCAAATCGGGTCTGAATGGATACCAAAAGATTAGGAGCATCCCCTGCGTATTCTCAGACCAAAATGCCTTGAAATTAGAACTAAATCACAAGAAGTTTGGAAGGACTTCAAACACGTGGAGGTTAAGGACCACCCTGCTAAAAGATGAAAGGGTCAACCAGGAAATTAAGGAAGAATTAAAAAGATTCATGGAAACTAATGAGAATGAAGATACAACGGTTTAAAATCTTTGGGATACAGCAAATGCAGTCCTGAGGGGGAAATACATCGCAATACAAGCATCCATTCAAAACTGTAAAGAACTCAAATACAAAAGCTAACCTTACACCTAAAGGAGCTAGAGGAAAAGGAGCAATAGATCCTACACACAGCAGAAGAAGAGAGTTAATAAAGATTCAAGCAGAACTCAATGAAATCGAGACCAGAACTGTGGAACAGATCAACAAAACCAGGAGTTGGTTCTTTGAAAGAATTAATAAGATAGATAAACCATTAGCCAGCCTTATTAAAAAGAAGAGAAAGAAGACTCAAATTAATAAAATCATGAATGAGAAAGGAGAGATCACTACCAACACCAAGGAAAGACCAACAATTTTAAAAACATATTATGAACAGCTATACACCAATAAATTAGGCAATCTAGAAGAAATGGATGCATTTCTGGAAAGCCATAACCTACCAAACTGAAATAGGAAGAAATAGAAAACCTGAACAGGCCAATAACCAGGGAGGAAATTGAAGCAGTCCTCAAAAACCTCCCAAGACACAGAAGTCCAGAGCCAGATGGCTTCCAGGGGAATTCTAACAAACATTTAAAGAAGAAACCATACCTTTTCTACTATAAAGCTGTTAGGAAAGATAGAAAGAGATGGAGTACTTCCACATTGGTCCTATGAGGCCAGCATCACCTTAATTCCAAAACCAGACAAAAACCCCACCAAAAAGGAGAATTACAGAACAATATCCCTGATGAACATGGATGCAAAAATTCTCAACAAGATACTAGCCAATCGGACCCAACAATACATTAAGAAAATTCTTCACCATGACCAAGTAGGATTTATTCCCGGGACACAAGGCTGGTTCAAACTCGTAAAACAATCAATGTGATTCATCATATCAGCAAGAGAATAACCAAGAACGATATGATCCTATCATTAGATGCAGAGAAAGCATTTGACAAAATACAATATCCATTCCTGATCAAAACTCTTCAGAGTGTAGGGATAGAGGAAACATTCTTCAGCATCTTAAAAGCCATCTACGAAAAACCCACAGCAAATATCATTCTCAATGGGGAAACAATGGGAGCCTTTCCTCTAAGATCAGGAATAAGACAGGGATGTCCACTCTCAACCACTGCTATTCAACATAGTCCTGGAAGTCCTCGCCTCAGCAATCAGACAACAAAAAGACATTAAAGGCATTCACATTGGCAAAGAAGAAGTCAAACTCTTCCTCTTCGCCAATGACATGATACTCTACATAGAAAACCCTAAAGTCTCCACCCCAAGATTGCTAGAACTGATACAGCAATTTGGCAGCGTGGCAGGAAACAAAATCAATGCCCAGAAGTCAGTGGCATTTCTATACACTAACAATGAGACTGAAGAAAGAGAAATTAAGGAGTCGATCCCATTGACAATTGCACCCAAAAGCATAAGATACCAGGAATAAACCTCACCAAAGAGGTAAAGGATCTATACCCTAAAAACTATAGAACACTTCTGAAAGAACTTGAGGAAGACACAAAGAGATGGAAAAATATTCCATGCTCATGGATTGGAAGAATTAATATTGTGAAAATGTCAATGTTACCCAGGGCAATTTACATGTTTAATGCAATCCTTATCAAAATACCATGGACTTTCTTCAGTGAGTTTGAACAAATTATTTTAAGATTTGTGTGGAATCAGAAAAGACCCCAAATTGCCAAGGGAATTTTAAAAAAGAAAACCATATCTGGGGGCATCACAATGCCAGATTTCAGGTTGTACTACAAAGCTGTGGTCATCAAGACAGTGTAGTACTGGCACAAAAACAGACACATAGATCAATGGAATGGAGTAGAGAATCTAGAATTGGACCCTCAACTTTATGGTCAACTAATATTCGATAAAGGAGGAAAGACTATCCACTTGAAGAAAGACAGTCTATTCAATAAATGGTGCTGGAAAATTGGACATCCACATGCAGAAGAATGAAACTAGACCACTCTCTTTCACCATACACAAATATAAACTCAAAATGGATGAAAGATCTTAATGTGAGAGAAGATTCCATCAAAATCCAAAGAAGAACACAGGCAACACCCTTTTTGAACTCGGCCACAGTAACTTCTTGCAAGATACATCCATGAAGGCAATAGAAACAAAAGCAAAAATGATCTATTGGGACTTCATCAAGATAAGAAGCTTTTGCACAGCAAAAGATACAGTCAACAAAACTAAAAGACAACCTACAGAATGGGAGAAGATATTTGCAATTGACGTATCAGATAAAGGGCTAGTTTCCAAGGTCTATAAAGAACTTATTAAACTCAACACCAAAGAAACAAACAATCCAATCATGAAATGGGCAAAATACATGAACAGAAATCTCACAGAGGATGACATAGACATGGCCAACATGCACATGATAAAATGTTCTGCATCACTTTACACCAGGGAAATACAAATCAAAACCACAATGAGATACCACCTCATACCAGTGAGAATGGTGAAAATTAACAAGGCAGGAAACAACAAATGTTGGAGATGATGCAGAGAAAAGGGAACCCTCTTACACTGTTGGTGGGAATATGAACTTGTACAGCCACTCTTGAAAGCTGTGTGGAGGTTCCTCAAAGAGTTAAAAATAGACCTGCCCTATGAACCAGCAATTGCACTGTTGGGGATTCACCCCAAAGATACAGTTGCAATGAAACGCTGTGACACCTTCACCCCTATGTTTATAGCAGCAATGTGCACAATAGCCAAACTGTGAAAGGAGCCTCGGTGTCCATGGAAAAATGAATGGATAAAGAAGATGTGGTTTATGTATACAATGGAATATTACTCAGCCTTTAGAAACAACAAATACCCACCATTTGCTTCAACATGGATGGAACTGGAGGGTATTATGCTGAGTGAAGTGAGTCTATCGGAGAAGGACAAACATTGTATGTTCTCATTCATTTGGGGAATATAAATAATAGTGAAAGGGAATAGAAGGGAAGGAAGAAGAGATGGGTGGGAAATATCAGAAAGGGAGAAAGAACATAAAGACTCCTAACTCTGGGAAATGAACTGGGTGTGGTGGAGGGGGAAGAGGGTGGGGGTGGGGGTGAATGGGTGCTGCACACTGAGAGGGGCACTTGACGTGATGAGTACTGGGTGTTATTCTGTATGTTGGCAAATTGAACACCAATAAAAAATAAATTTATTATTAAAAAAATTGTGTCTTTTCTCTTTCCTTTGTAATAAGGCTGGCTAGGTGTTTATCTATCTTATTAATTCCTTCAAAGAATAAGATCCCGTTTGTTTGTTTTTTTTATCTGTTCTAAAGTTCTTCTGGTCTTTATTTCATTGAATTCTGCTCTAATCATTATTATCTCTATTTTTCTGCTTGGTGTAGGTTTCATTTGCTGTTCTTTCTCCAAATCTTTTAGGTGCAATTTTAGCTTGTGTATTTGAGGTTTTTTTTCCAATTTTTGGAGGGAGAGTTGTATTGTAATGGATATCCCTCTTAGGGACATTTGCTGTATCCCGAAGATTTTGAATGACTGTATTTCAAATTCATTTGTTTCTTTTTTTAATTCTTTTTTTAATTCATTTGTTTCCATGAATCTTTTTATATTATTCTTTTATTTCCTGGTTGACCCATTCTTTTTTTAGTAGTATGCTCCTTGTTTCTTCCAAATTTCTTCTTGTGATTGAGTTCTAGTTTCAAAGCATTGGGATCTGAAAATATGCAGGGGACAATCCCAATCTTTTGGTATCAGTTGAGACCTGATTTATGACCCAGCATGCGGTCTCTTCTGGAGAAAGTTCCATTTGCACTTGAGAAGAATGTGTATTCAGTTCCATTATGATGGGATGTTCTGTATATATCTGTGAAATCTATTTGGTCCAGTGTATCTGACAAAGCCCTTGCTTCTTTGGTGATCTCTGCTTATATCTGTTATTTGATGAGAGTGCCGTGTTGAAGTCCCTTACTACTAATGTATTATTATCTATGTATCCCTTTACTTTGGTTATTAATTGATTGATATACTTGGCGGCTCCCACATTAAGGCCATGAACATTCATAATTGTTAGGTCTTCTTGTTGGATATACCCTTAAATATAATATAGTGTCCCTTTTCATCTCTTACTATGGTCTTTGGGATAAACTTTAAATTTATCTGATATGAGAATTTCTATCCCAGTTTTCTTTTGAGGACCATTTGATTGGTAAATTGTTCTCCATCACTTCATTTGCAGGTTGGAGGTGTCCTTAGGTCTGAAATGAGTCTCTTCTTGGCAGCATATAGATGAGTCTTGCTTTTTTATCCAGTCTGATACCCTGTGTCTTTTGCTGGGATAATTTAGCCCATTCATGTTCAGAGTAACTGTTGAAACATAGGAATTTAATGTCATCATATTACCTATACAGTCCCTGTTTTTGTGGATTTTTTCTTTGGCCTCCCTCTTTCTTTCACAGGTTTCTGCTTAATTTTTCTTGCAGATCCAGTTTGGTGGTCACATAATCTTTCAGTGGCTGTATATCCTGGAAGCTCTTTATCTGTCCTATTCTGAATATCCTTGCTGGATAAACTATTCTTGGCTGCATGTTTTTCTCATTGAGTTCCCTGAATATATCTTGTCAGCCCTTTCCGGCCTTCCATGTCTCTGTGGATAAGTCTACTGTTAATCTGACATTTTTTTCCCATATAAGTTAAAAATCACTTGTCTCGAGTTACTGTAAGAATTTTCACTTTATCTTTGAAATTTGCAATTTTTACTAATAAATCTCGAGTTGGTGAATGGTTTTGCTTGATTTGCAGAGGGTCCTTTCCCCCTCTTGGATCTGAATGCCTGTTTCTATCCCATGATTATGGAAGTTCTCAGCTATGATGTCTTCAAATATACTTTGTGGTCCTCTGTCTCTCTCAGCCTTTTCTGGAATCCCAATTAGCCTATATTCTTCTTTCGCAAGCTATCACTTACTTCCCTAAGGTTTTCCTCGTGGGTTCTTAATTTTTTTTGTCTCTTTTTCCTCAGCTTCTTTTCTTTCCATCAACTTGTCTTCTATGCCACTTACTCTCTCTTCCTACTATTTAATCCTAGCAATTATATTATGTAATTTGGACTGCATCTCAATGAAAATATTTTTAATTTTGGCCTGTTTAGATCTCAATTCTTCAATAACAGAGTCTCTAGCATCCTTTATGATTTTTTCCAGAGCCATCAGGGACTTTATAATTGTACTTCTGATTTGAATTTCTGACATTGCTTTTAAATTCACATTCAGTAATTCTGTGGTATTGCTTCCAGTTCTTTCTTTTGTGGTGAATTCTTCCTTATAATCATTTTGTCCAGTGCAGAGTGAATGCATGAGTGAGCTAAGTCAAAAATATCAACCACAAACCAAATAAAAACAGCCTGGATGATTCCAAATTGGACAGAAGATAGAAAATAAAAGAACAGAATAAAATAAAAGGATAACTAAAGCAAAAACATTTTTTAAGATTGTATTTATTCATTCATGTGAGATACAGAGAGAGGGAGAGAGGCAGAGACACAGGCAGGGGCAGAAGCAGACTATATGCAGGGAGCCCAATGCAGGACTTGATCATGGGACTCCAGGATCACACCATGGGCAGAAGGCAGGTGTTAAACTGCTGAGCTGCCCAAGGATCCCTGTGAAAAACAAATTTTAAAGCAAAGTAGTAAAACTATAAATCCAAAAACAAAGAAGAAAAAAGAAAAAAATGTAAAGAAAAGAGGAAAAAAAGGGAGGATGGTGGTGGTGAGGAAGTGGCAGTGGAGAGAGAATGTAGTCTACCTGAGGGGTCCTAGAGTGTGATTCTTGGTTCTGAGTTTATTTTGTTTTGTGTGTTACAAGATGTTCAATCCTAAATTTATATAAACCAGCAATACGTATAGAAAGCTCCAAAATTGACCACAAAACATAAATAAGATAAAAGAAGGGGGCTGAATAGGAAGGAAGAGAGAATATAATCTCACAGAATGAACCCAAGGGTTCATTCAACCCAAGGGTGTGCCACTTGGTTCTGTGTGTATGTTGGTCATGTTTTAGAAGGTGCTAAGTTCCACCATTTTAAAACAAAACAAGGCAGAGAAAACAAAAAAACTAAAAAAACAAAAACCCATATTTTGTATATCTACCACAATTAAATTGAATATGTTGAAGGGAATCGGAAGTGAAAAATATATCTAAGACATATAACTGTAAATATGAAAGTCAAAAAGGAAAAAAAAAACTTAAAAATGAAAAGCTGGGAAAATAGTGTAGTTAAGGTGGGAAAAGAGAAAAAAATTTGGAAATTTTTAGTCTGATATAAAAATAAGTCATATTGGATAAAGAATTATAAAAGGAAAAAAGATTAAAAAAACAGACCCTCTAGTTCTATACATTATTTTTCCTCACTCCTGGAGCTTTCCAGTGCTATTTGGTCAATAAACTTGCTCTTCCCTTGTTCTTCCAGCAGTTCTTCTGGGAGAGGGGTGTGTTGTGCTGATTCTCAGGTGTCTGTGCCTGGGTGGAGATGCCCCACCCCTTGCCAGGTGCTGGATTCAGTATGATCTGTTTATCCTGTGAGGCCTTTGTTCCCTATAGGCCCTACCTCTTCCAGGTGAAAGGCAACAATAGAGAAAAAAAATTGGCAGTGGCCCGATCTCCAGCTCCAGAGCCAAGAGCTCTGCCTGACTACCGAACCACAGTCTCCCAGTCCACATTGGCCTAGATGCTCCTGGGGGCAGGCACATTTGCAATGATCTGCATAGCATGCAGGCTGCCCAGGGGCAAGAGAGTTATTGCTTTCCTTTGCCCTCCCTGTGTGTTCCAAGGGGAACAGAAGATAGCTGGCTTTGTCCACTTCAGCACTCTCTGAGGGCCAACACCACTGGACCCACACTCCTGGGAACTGACTCTCCTGAAGGGATTAGAGGACAGCCATCACCATCTGTTGTCTGGCTCTAGGATAAAAGGATTTCAGGAGCTGGCCCGATTAACCAGCTGGCTTCTCCCAAATGCCCTGGAAGATTGTGGCGCTCCAACACTTTACCAAGATGGGACCACAGTGAGAATTCTTCTAGGAGGCCATACTCTTATAGTGTCTCCAGGAATCTTGAAGCTTCACTGCCCCTCTTGCAATTCTGCCGTATTTCCCTGCTAAACACTTTTCAGTAAGGGAAATGCAGGCATGTATTTTTAAAGTTCACACTTGTCCAGGGCTGAGCTTTTGTGCCCCAAAGGGCTTTTGTGGCTCTATTTTCACCCCATTTGGCAGGATTCTCCTCCACTTTATTTTTCTTTTCAAACTTCCTGCCTTGTCAGAAGCAAAAACTTTTCTCTGTGTAGCATTCTAGCTCTTCTTTCTTTACATCTTAGGTCAAATTCTTATGTGTTCAGGATGTTTTGAAAGTTATCTAGGTAAGTTTGTGGGACCAGATGAGTTGAGGACCCCTACTCTTCCACAATCTTGCCTTGACTCCCCACATATGGCCTTTATTAATTTAAGGTATATTCCCTCTAATCCTACTTTTTTGTGGAATTTTTGCCATGGATGTATGGTGTTCTATCTCAAGTGATTTTTCTGCCTCTATTCAAATGATCATATGGTTCTTTTCTTTTATTAATGTGGTGTACCATGTCGATTGGTTTGTGTATATTCAGCCACCCTTGCAACCCAGGAATAAATCCCACTTGATTGTGGCTATTGATACTTCTAATGTACTGTTGGATTCAGTGTGCTAGTATTTTATTGATAAATTTCCCATCTGTGTTTATGGTTAATATCCTTGATATTGACCATAAATTCTCATTTTTAGTGGTGTTTTTATCTTGTTTTGGTATTTGAGTAATGCTTGCCTAATTTTTATATTATTATTATTATTATTATCATTATTATTGTAATTATTTCATTCCAATTGCTATTGAGTTTTATGAGTTATTTATATATATATTGTGTTAACCTCTTATTATATATATGGTTTACAAATATTTCTTTCCTTTCCATAGGTTGTCTATTGACTTTGTGATAGTTCTTTGCTGCACATTTTTAGTGTGATATTGTCCCACTTGCTTATTTTGTTTATCATGTTTTAGATGTGATTTCCAAAATAAATCATTACTAAAACGTATGTCCAAAAGCTTTTTTTCCTATGTTTTCTTCTAGACATTTCATGGTTTTCAGTCTTAAATTTAAGTCTTTAATATGTTAGTGTTCATCAATAAATGAATGGATAAGAAAATGTGGTATATATTAAAATGGAATACTATGCATCCATAAAATGAGAATATTGTATTTGTAAGAGCATGTATGGACCTAGAATGTATTATGTTAAGTGAAATAAGTAAAAACAAACAAACTAAAAAACCAAACCATGCACGCACACACACACACAGAAACACAAACACACACATACACACAAACAACAAACCCCAAATATTATAAGATTTCACTTATGTGTAAAATCTAAAGAGAGAGCAAGAGAGTGAGACAAAATACAACAAAACAAAAACAGCCTCATAGATAAAATTGGTGATTACCAAAGGAGGAAGGGCTGAAAGGGCTGGCAAAGTAGGTAAAGGGGATTAATGCTGCAATTATATATATATCTTCAAATTGGTATTTTCATTTTCTTGGATATATATACCCATAAGTCCAATTCCTGGTTCATATGGCAATTCTAACTTTAATATTTATAGGAACCCCCATGCTATTTTATAGAGTGGCTGTACCAATTTACAATCCCATCAACAGTGAATGAATTTCTCTCTTTTTTTCACAACCTCAACAACACTTGTTATTTTTATATTTTTGATTACAGCCAATTTGACAAATGTGAGGTGATATCTGTTATTATTTTGATTTTCATTTCCCTGATGATTAGTGATGTTGATCATCCAATATCTTCTTTGGAAACTGTTTTAGAAGTCCTCTGCCTATTCTTTAATTAGGTTCTTGTTTGTTGACATTAAGTTGTATAAATTCTTTATATATTTAGATATTAACCCATTATTGAATGTATGACTTGCAAGTATTTCATTCAGTGATTTGCTTTCTAGTTTCTCGATGGTGCCCTTTATTGTGCAAACCTTTTTAGTTTGATGAAATCCTATTTGTTTATTTTAGTTTTTATTGCCGTTGACTGAGAAGAGTGATCCAAAAATATTGCTAAGAACAATATCAGAGTTTACTGCCTATGTTTTCTTCTAGGACTGTTATTGTTTCTCGTCTTATATTTAAGTAAGTAATCCATTTTGAATTTATTTTTGTATGACATATAAGATAGTCCACTTTCATTATTTTGCATGTGTATGTCCAGTTTTTGCAACATTTATTAGAGAGACTTCCTTTTCCTTATTGTATATTCTTCCCTATTTGTCTTTGATTAATTGGCCATATATGAATATATTTACTTTTGGACTTTCTATTCTACTCCATTGATCTATGTATTTGTTTCGATGTCAGTATCATATTGTTTTGATACTATCACTTTATAATATAGTTTGAAATCAGGGGCCATTTTACCTTCAGCTTTTTTAAAAGTTGCTTTGGTTATTTGGTGTCATTTGTGTTCCCATACAAATTTTAAGATTTTTGTTTCCAGTTCTGTGAAAAATACCTTTAGCATCTTGATGTTTTGGGTAGAATAAACATTTTGAAAATATTAATTATTCGAGCCCATGAGCATGGAATATCTTCCCATTTATTTGTGTTGCTGTTAATTTATCAGTGTTTTATATTTTGTTGAGTTTTTATCATGAATGGATGTTGAATCTTGTCAAATGTTTTTTTTCCACATCTATTGAGGTGATCATATGATTTTACCCTTCATTTTGTTAATGTGTATCCTGTTGATTAACTTGTCAATGATGAACCATCCTTGTATCCCTGGAATTAATTTCACTAGGTCATGATTTATGGTACTTTTAATGTATTATTAAATTGGTTTGTTAATGTTTTGATGAGATAATTTTCTTATCTTTGCTTATCAGAAATTTTGCCCTATAAAATTCTTTTTATTTGTGGGGTTATTATCTGGTTTAGTTATCAGGTTAATGATAACCACATGAAATGAGTTTGAGAGTGATCCCTATTCCTCAACATCTTAGAAGAGTTCATTTATTTTTAAAATATTTAATTTATTTATTCATGAGAGGCACAGAGAGAGAGAGGCAGAGACACAGGCAGAAGGACAAGCAGGCTCCATGCAGGGAGCCTGATGTGGGACTTGATTCCAGGACTCTGGGACCACGCCCTTAGCCAGAGGCAGATGCTCAACCGCAGAGCCACCCAGGCATCCCAAGAAGAGTTTAAAGAGGATAAGCATTATATCTTCTTTTAATATTTGTTGAAATTACCTGTAAAACCTGCTGATCCTGAAATTCTTTGGAGAGGGGTTGATTTTTAATTACTGGCTGAGATTCTTCTGTAGTAATCATTCTACTCAGATTTACTATCTATTCATGCTTTAGTCTTGGAAGATTATATGTTGCAAAAAAAAAAGATTATATGTTGCTATGTATTTATCCATTTCTCCAAAGTTTCTAAATTTTTGATGCATAATCGTTCATAGTGGTCTCATAATCCTTGGCATTTTTGAGGTGTCAATTGTGACTTATCTTTCATTTCTGATTTTATTTATTTGAGCTCTATTTTTTTCTTGGTTTGTTTAGCTAAAGGTTTGTCCATTTTGCTTATCTTTAAAAAATATCAGGTCTCACTTTCATTTATCTTTCTATTGACTTTTTAAACTGTACTTAATTTTTTCTTCTGATCTTATTGCCTTCCTTCTACTAACTTTGGGCTTCATTTGTTCTTCTTTTTCTAGTTTCTTTAGTTGTAAAGTTAGATTTTTTTATTTGAAAGGTTTCTTGGTAATTGAAGTAGGCTTAGAGTGCTATGAACTTCCTTCTTAGAAGTGTTTTTTCTTTATTTCATAGAATATTATATGTTTTATTTCCAGTTTCATTTTTCTCAAAGTAATTTTTTTCAATTTCTCTTTAGATTTCTTTATTGACAGTTTAGTTACTCAGTAGCATGTTGGTTAGTCTCCATATATTTGTGATTTTTCCAGTTTTATTCTTGTAATTAATTCCAAAGTTTATATTAGTGCAGTTAGAAGAGATGTTTGATATGATTGAAATCATCTTAAAGTTACTGAACCTTGTTTTGTGGCTTGACACATGATATATAGTGAAAAATATTCCATGTGGGGATCCCTGGGTGGCGCAGCAGCTTAGCGCCTGCCTTTGGCCCAGGGCGCGATCCTGGAGCCCCGGGATCGAGTCCCACGTTGGGCTCCCGGTGCATGGAGCCTGCTTCTCCCTCTGCCTGTGTCTCTGCCTCTCTCTCTCTCTCTGTGTGACTATCATAAATAAATAAATAAATAAATAAATAAATAAATAAATAAATAATTAAAAAAAATATTCCATGTGCATTTGAGAAGAATGTGGATTTTAATGCTTTTTAATAGAATGTTTTGTATATATCTATTAAATCAATATGGCCTACTGTGTCATTTAAGGCCGGTGTTTCCTTATTGATTTTCTTTTTTTTTTTCCTTATTGATTTTCTATCTGGATGATCTACTCACTGATGTAAGTGGAGCGTTAAAGCTCGTTATTATTATTTTATAGTTGAATGTTTTTCTCTCTAGGTCTATTGATATTTGCTCTATATATTTGGGTAACTCAAAGTTGAGGGTATAAATATTTATAAATGTTATATTCTACTGTTGAGTTGACCAATTTATCATTATATGATGTCCTTACTTATCTTCTTATTAAAATTTTACTTATTTAATGATTTGAGAGAAAGAGAGAGTGAGATACAACATGAACAGGGGTAGGGGCACAGGGGAAGGGAGTAGACTCCATGCTAAACAAGGAACCTGACACCATGCTTGATCCCAGGACCCTGGGATTACAATCTGAGCCAAAGGAAGACATTTAACCAACTGAGACACTTAGGCACCCTCTTTGTTTGTGTTTTGTCACAATATTTTTATTTTTTTGTTTTTTATTTGAGTTTGATTTGCCAACATATAGTATAACACCCAGTGCTCATCGCATCAAGTGGCCCCCTCAGTGCCCATAACCCAGTCACCAAAACCCCCTGCCCAATTCCCCTTCCACTACCCTTTGTTCATTTCCCAGAGTTAGGTGTCTCTCATGTTTTGTCACCCTCCCTGATATTTTCACTCATTTTCTCTCCTTTCCCTTTATTCCCTTTCACTAATTTTTATATTCCCCAAATGAATGAGACCATATAATGTTTGTCCTTTTCCGATTGACTTATTTCACTCAACACAATACCCTCCAGGTCCCTCCACGTCAAAGTAAATGGTGGGTATTTGTCGTTTCCAATGGCTGAGTAATATTCCATTGTATACATAAACCACATCTTCTTTATCCATTCATCTTTTGATGGACACTGAGGCTCCTTCCACAGTTTGGCTATTGTGGACATTGCTGCTATAAACATCGGGGTGCAGGTGTTCCAGCATTTCACTGCATCTGTATCTTTGGGGTAAATCCCAGCATTTTAATTGCTGGGTCATAGGGCAGTTGTATATTTAACTCTCTGAGCAACCTCCACAGTTTTCCAGAGTGGCTGTACCAGTTCACATTCCCACCAACAGTGCAAGAGGGTTCCCTTTCTCCACATCCTCTCTAAAATTTGTGGTTTCCTGTCTTGTTAATTTTCCCCATTCTCACTGGTGTGAGGTGGTATCTCATTGAAGTGTTGATTTGTATTTCCCTGATGGCAAGTGATGCGGAGCATTTTCTCATGTGCTTGTTGGCCATGTCTATGTCTTTGGTGAAATGTCTGTTCATGTCTTTTGGCCATTTCATGATTGGATTGTTTGTTTCTTTGGTGTTGAGTTTAATAAGTTCTTTATAGATCTTGGATACTAGCCCTTTATCTGTTAGGTCATTTGCAAATATCTTTTCCTATTATGTAGGTTGTCTTTGAATTTTGTTGACTGTTTCTTTTGCTCTGCAGAAGCTTCTTATCTTGATGAAGTCCCAATAATTCATTTTTGCTTTTTTTTCCCTTGCCTTCATGGATGTATCTTGCAAGAATTTGCTGTGCACAAGTTCACATCTTGGGAGGTTATTGATGACTGCTTTAAATCCTGGCTGGTTATTGGCTTGTACAGGTTTTCTATTTTTTCCTGTTTCTGTTTTGGTAGTTTGTGGTTTTCCAGAAATGCATCCATTTCTTCTATATTGTCTAATTTATTGTCATATAATTGCTCATAATACATTTTTAAAATCATTTGTATTTCCTTGGTATTGGTTGTGATCTCTTCTTTTTCATTTGTGATTTTTTTAATTTGAATCTTTTTTCTTTTTAATAAGGCTGTCAAATGGTTTATTTATCTTATTAATTCTTTTAGGAACCAACTCCTGGTTTTGTTGATCTGTTGGACAGTTCTTCTGGTCTCTATTTCACTGAGTTCTACTTGAATATTTATTAACTCTCTTCTATATTTATTAACTCTCTTGTTTTGCTTGGTGTGGGTTTTATTTGCTGTTCTTTCTCCAGTTCCTTTAGGTACAAGGTTAGCTTTCATATTTCATTTTTTTTCCAATTTTTTTTAGGGATGCTTGTATTGCAATGTATTTCCCCCTCAGGACTGCTTTTGCTCTATCCCAAAGATTTTGAACGGTTCTACCTTCATTCTCATTAGTTTCCATGTATCTCTTTTAATTCTTCTCTTAATTCCTGGTTGATCCTTTCATCTTTTAGCAGGATGGTCTTTAACCTCCACGTGTTTGAAATTCTTCCAAATTTCTTCTTGTGATTGAGTTCTAGTTTCAAAGCATTATGGTCTGAAAATATTAGGGGACAATCTCAATCTTTTGGTATCAGTTGAGACCTGATTTGTGACCCAGTATGTGGTCTATTCTGGAGAAAGTTCTAAGTGCACTTGAGAAGAATGTGTATTCATTTGCGTTCGGATGCAAAGTTCTGTATATACCTGTGGAATCCATTTGGGCCAGAGTATCATTTAAAGCTCCTGTTTCTTTGGTGATGTTGTATCACATTATATTTAAAACTCTCTTTGTTCAATGTAAATATTTCTTCTCTAGCGTATTTTAGTTCTATTTTCATGGAATATCTTTACCCCCCCTTCACTTGTAGTCTGTGTATCTTTTCATCTGACATGTGTTTCTTATAAGCATCATATAGATGGGTCTTGTTTCTTTGTCAATTCAATGTCCCTGTGTCTTTTGATTGAAGAATTTACTCACATTAATTGTGGATAAATATACTTACCGCATTTTGTTAGTGATTTTCTGGTTGTTTTATTGTTCCATTCTGTTTCTTTCTTCTTTTTTTTCCCTTGAGGTTTGAGGACTTTCCTTTGTGTTATATTTTAGTTTCCTTTTTCATTATCTTTTGTTTATCTACTCTAAGTTTTTACTTTATGGTTACCAGGGGATTCACAAATAACTTCCTATATGTATGCTTGTATGTATATTTTACATACAATCTGTTGTAAGATGTTAGTAATTTAAATTTAAGCACATTCTAAAAATACATTTCCCCCGCCATACGTTTTTAATTTTTGGTGTCACATTGTAAATCTTTCTGTGTATGCATTTTACTAATATTTGCAGTTGTTATATTTTACTATGTTTGTCTTTTAACCTTTATAGTAGCCTATAGATGGTTAATTTGCTATGTTTAGTATATTTTTAACTAGTGATGTTTATACTTTTTTATATTTTATTGTTACTAATTAGTGCTCTTAATTTTCAACTTAAAGAAGTCCCTTTGGTATTTATTGTAACATCATTTTACTGGAAATGCACTCCTTTAATTTTTGATTTTCTGCAACATTTTATCTATCTTTCAATTATAAATGATAACCTTTCCTGACAGAGTGTTCTTGGTCGGAAATTTTTGTTTTTGTTTTCTTTTCAAACTTTGAATATGTCACACCACTCCCTTCCTTCCAACCTTGCACAATTCCTGTTACAAAATCTGCTGATAGTCTTGTGAGGGTTCCCTTATACTGTCAAGTTGTTTTTATTTTGACGCTATTAAGATTTTCTCTTTAACTTTTGACATTTTATTTATAATACATCTTGGTTGGATATCTCTGATTTCATCTTAATGGGAACTCTCTGAGCTTTCTGGATCTGAATGTTTGTTTCCTCCTCGAATTGCAAATATTTTTTCAGCCTTTATTTCTTTAAATAAATTTTCTGCCTCTTTCTCTATCACTTCTCCTATTGGACTCTTATAATGCAAATGATTTTCCGTTTGATGTTGTCACATTAGTCCCTTAAGCTATCTTCACTTTTTAAAGTTATTGTTCCTTTTTGTTGCTTTTTATTGGCAAGTTCCACTGCCCTGTCTCTAGCTCAGTAATCTTTCCTTCTACTTCATTTGATCTGATATTAACCTCTCTAGTGTGTTTTCAGTTCAGTTATTGCATTCATCTACTCTGTGACTTTTGCTTGGTACTTTCTTATATTTTCTATCATTTTGTTGACATTCTCGCTATGTTCATCCCTTCTCCAAAGTTCTGTGAGCATCATTATGACCATTAATTTGAACTACTTATCAGGTAAATTACTATTTTATTAAGATTTTATGTTTCTAAAGTTTATCTTGCTTTTTATTTTGGAAAATATTCCTCAGTTTCTTCAGTTTTCTTTTCTCTGTGTGTTTGTTATCACATATTAGGTGAAATGGCTACCTCCCAATATTGAAGGTTTGGCCTCATGTAGGTGATAAAATTTGTCATTTGACCTTCCCCTAGCTTTTACTTGTCTCTTAAGCCTTTGTAACTGTCTAAACAGTCTGATTTATTCTTGATATATCCTAAAATTCATGGGTATCTTAAGACCTGTCAAATTTCCCAAAGAAGGGATCTTAGTCAGCTCCTAGTTTCAGGCAGATCAGGAGGCAGACTCCCAGGTTGTAGCTTTTTAAAGTATGTAAAAATATGCATTCACATGGATCAACAGCCATATAACCTGCTAGCCTCCGGGTCAGGGATTCTGGAGTTTTCCTCTTGGCAACAGATGCAAAAATTGAGACTCCAGACTAAGCTATAAGCCCCCTACCCCAAAAGTACCAGCAGGTTTTAGCAACGAATGCCTAGGGAGACCACAAATAACGCATCCCCAGCCAACATGGGAATGTGTTAGTCTGGTGTCTGTGCAATGCATTAGTCATGGTAACCTGCCAAAGAACTTTGTTTCTAATTGTTACACTCCTGTGGGACTTAAGAATGCAAGACTTTTGGCCACTTCAGTCAAAGCATCAAGGAAAGTCCACTGTGTGGTCTGAGTGTGCCCACTGGCTTTAGGAAGACAGCTGGAGAGTGCAGGAGAAGGGATGTGCTCACTGAGTTTAACAGGGTTCTGCAATACTGCAGGAACTGTGTGCACCTGTTCATTTTACCAGGGCAGTGGGAAAGTGGAGTTATTGAATGTCTTTGTCAAATTTGTCAGGGCACTCTGAAATCACAGGAATCCTGCATGCAACAGGACAATGCAGGGATGACATACATGCTCCACTCCTCTGAATTTCACAAGGCAGAGGGTGAGTGCAGGAACTATGAGCACCAACTAACTTTAGCAAGGCAGAAGAAGAGTGCAGAAGCTGTACACACCTGCCAGCTTTGGCAAGACAGCTGGAGAGTGAAGGAACTAAATGTACTTGTTGGCTTTAACAAGGATGCTGAAGAAGACAATGTTAGGGTGTTCCCATAAACTTTAGCAATGGAAGAGTGGATGACTGAAGGAACTGCATGCATTTGCATGATTTTGCAGATCAGCTAGAGAGTACAGAACTATACATCCTTGCTGGCATTAGGAGAAGACCTGAAAAGTGCAAGGGTGGGGCTTGCCTGCTGACTTTAGCAGGGCAATGACAGATTACAAGAACTATGCCATGCCTGCCTGTACTAGCCAAGTGGAGAGAGAGCAAAAATGGTGTCCACCAGAGCCTGCATCTAGGAGAGAGTCCCAGTAGGGGCCTAGCTTCTGGCTGACACTCTTTTTTTATTTTTATTTATTTATGATAGTCACACACACACAGAGAGAGAGAGAGGCAGAGACATAGGCAGAGGGAGAAGGAGGCTCCATGCACCAGGAGCCCAACATGGGATTCAATCCCGGGTCCCCATGATCAGGCCCTGGGCCAAAGGCAGGCGCTAAACCGCTGCGCCACCCGGGGTTTCCTGGCTGACTCTCTAAAATTAGCAAGTGAATCTCCTTCACAAATATTTGAGGCATTTTACAAAATCCCGCTTTTGCACTGGACCACAGGGAAATTGAGTCTGCATGTAAGCCTTTTAAGAATATTATCTCACTTCTCTACAGTATTTGGGTCTCTTGGACATAAGCAAAATGCAGACAATTCAAACATAGACATTTTGGGTTTCACTTTTCTACTATAGGCCTCAAGGGTTGATATTCCTGTTGTGGTCACAAAATCCTCACTCTTTGGTGTAAAGCTCCTGCTTTGTGATATCTCTATTTGGTTTGGGTCACCAAACCTGGGGCGGGCCTTGTGGTAAGTCTTAGTGTTTTCCTGTCTTATCTATCTTGATGTGGCATCTTTTTCCTTTGTATATGGAGGAGCTTGCCAGGCAGTTTTCAGGCCGTTTTTAGAGATATTATTCTATATGTAGCTGTATATTCAGTATGTATGTGTGAAGAGGTAAGTTTGGGAGCACCCTATGTCAGGTTTAAATATCTAAGTCAGGAGATATTTTTTTTCTGGAGAAATAAATAATTTAAAAAAAACCCACAACTACTCCTGAGAAAAGGTCTACAGCTTCGGATAACTAGGTATTTCTGAAATGGAAAAAAAAAAAAAAAACGAAACTTTCTTGCTACCTGATCAACTTAAAATAAAATATACCAGTCATCAACATCCATTCATCCGATCAATATTTAGAACATCATTCGTAAGTATGAATGAATACCCAAAAATATTCAGACACGTAGAGGAAACCTTCAGTATGAAAGACTGATAAAAATAACAAAATAAAATGTTGATTGATTTATTTAGAATAGTCAAGAAGATGTACTCTTAAAACATGAATATGAGATTATGAAAAAAAATCAGGGACCAAGAATGATTATAGAGTTGAGACATGAACATGTACTCCCCTCCCAAATTCAATAAAAATACTTAAAATAAAAAAATACTTTCAAAGATGTAGATATGAAACAGAATGGTTGAGGTAATAGGAAAAAATGCATAGAAGACTAATTTATGATATTCAATTAATTGGAGTTCTAGTAGGTAAATAGAATGAAATAAAGACAAAAAGTAAAAATAATAGAAAAATGTTAAGAGCTGAAATACACATAATTTCATAATGAGAGGGCCCTCAAGTAATTTTAAAAATGAATTAATTAAAAATATCCCTATTTGAAATATCAAGAATAAATAAATCTCAAAAACAAAATTTTTCAGAGGAGGAAAGACAGGCCATAAGTAAAGAGACATAATTCTCATAAGGACCTAAAGCTTTCTTTCAAAAGCAGCTTTGATGTAGAAAATAACAAAATATTGATTCAAAATCCTGAAGGAAAATGATTTTGGTCCCAGATACCCAGACATAGCAAAATTGTAAAATAATGTTGTGTGTGTAAATTTTCAACTATACAAGCATACATTTTCTAAAGTTTTATCTGCAGCCTCTACTTCAGTAAAACGAGAGACAGAGAGAGAGAGAGAGAATTAGAGAGAGAGAGAGAGAGAGAACACTGAGGAAAAAACTTGAGATTAAGAAAAAGGGGACACAACTCAAAAGAACAGTAATGAAAAGTGTTGGAATGCAATCTGAGGAGAGATCTAGAGAACTACTGATTCCAAATGAAACAGTAGGAGGCAAGGCCCCAAAAAAAGATGTCTCAGAAAAATAGCCTCCAACAAACAGATAGTATAATTAAGAAGACTTTTTTTTATAAAGCCTGAAAATAAGATATCAGCTTTTTCTTTTTTAACATGCTTTTACCAGGGCTGTTAGAAAATCTTGAATTAATATAAACAAATACAAGAAGCCGAAGTCCAATTAAGAAGGAAAGTAAAATGTTGCAGAAGAAGAGAGAGCAAAGGGAGCAGAAATTTTATTTCAAAAGTAATAGATGAAATCTTCCCTAATCTGGGGAAGGAAACAGATATCCATATTCAGGAGTCACAGAAAAATGCCATTTAAATCAACAAAAGCAGAATCTCTTGGGTGGCTCAGTGGTTGAGCAGCTGCCTCCGGCTCAAGGCCTGATCCTGGGATCTGGGATTGAGTCCCACATTGGGCTCCCTGTGAGGAGCCTGCTTCTCCCTCTTCCTGTGTCTCTGCTTCCCTCTCTCTCTGTCTCTCATTAATAAATAAATCTTTTAAAAAATCAACAAAAGAATACACATATCAAGACATACTGTAATGAAATTTGCAAAATATAGTAATAAAAATTCTTAAAATCTGCAAATACAAAGAAAACAGTAAATTACAAAGGAAAATCCATAAAGTTACCTGGTAACTTTTCAACAAAACCTTTGCAAGCCAGAAGTGGGCAGCATGATACATTCAAAGTGTGTAATGGGAAAAATGTCTATCCAAGAATACTCTATCCAACAAGGCTATCATTCATAATAGAAGGACGGATAAAGTTTCCCAGACAAACAAAACCTAAAGGAGATAATGACCTCTAAAACAGCTCTGTGAGAAATATTAAAGAGAACATTTTGAGTGGAAAGGAGAGACCAAAAGTATAAAGGCAGGAAACAACAAAGTAGTAAAAATAAATATTTCTGTAAAAAACACTCCAAGAGCTCACAACACAGAAGGATGTAAATTATACATAAAGTGTGGGGAAGGGAAGAGTAAAGAATAGGTTCAAGTGTAAACTACCATCAAAATAATACAGTAATATACAGAAGAGTTTATATATACATCTATGGCAATCATATATAAAAAAACTACAAATAAATATGCAAAGATAAAGAGACCAACATCCAAATACAGCACTAATGAAAATCGGAAAACCATGAAAGAAAGGCATAGAATGAGAGAAAATCTTCAGAAAGAACCACAAAACAGACGATGAAATGGTAACAAGCATAAATCTATCAATAATTACTTTGAATACAAGTGATCTAAATGCTCCAATCAAAAGACTTAAGGTGAAGTAATGGATTTAAAAAATTATTTGCATATAAGAGACTCAATTTAGATTTAAAGATGCCTGCAGATTGAAAGCGAGAGAATGGGACTACATCTATCATGAAATGGATGTCAAAACAAAGAGTAGCAATACTTCTATCAGAAAAACTGAACTTTAAAACAAATATTAACAAGAAACAAAGAAGGACACTATATAATAAAGGGGACAATCCAACAAAAAATATGACAATTGCAAATATTTATGAACCCAATATAAGAGTATCTAAATACATAAAACAATAACAAATATAAAGTAACTAACCAATAATAATAATATAATATATGAAGATTTTAATACCTTACTTACATCAATGGATATACCATCTAAATTGAAAACCAGCAAAGAAATAATGTCTTTGAATGATATATAGGAACAAATGGATTTAACTGATATATACAAAATATTCCATCTTAAAACTGCAGAGTAAATATTCTTTACAAGCACACCTGGGACACCCTCAAGAATAGATCACATATATGCCCACAACACAAATCTCAGCATATTCAAGAAGAATCAAATTCATAACATGCATCTTTTTTTGACCACAACACTATGAAACTAGAAATCATTCACAAGAAAAAAATATGGAAAGACCACAGATATATGGACATTAAATAACATGTCACTAAATAATAAATGGGCCAACCAGTAAATAAAAAAGAAATTAAACAGTACATGGGAAAAACTGAAAACAAAAGAACAATTTTCAAAAACCTCTGAGATAAATCAAAAGTGGTTGTAAGAGGGAAGTGTATAACAATAAAGGCTTACCTTAAGAAGCAAGAAAAATCTCAAACAAACCTTAGCTTACACATAATAGAGTCAAAAAGAACAAAAAACAAAACCTAAATCCAACAGAAAGAAGGAGCTAATAAACGTAAAGCTTAATTTTTAATAAAAATTAAAGAAAGATAAAGAATAAAGAATAAAAAAATAAGTGTTAAACTAAAACTAAACAAAACATAGAATATATCAATGATATCAAGAGTTAGTTCTTTGAGAAAAAACAAAAAAATTGATAAATTTCGGAGTAGTCTTTTCACGAAAAGAAAGAGAAAGGACTCAAATAAATAAAATCACAAATAAGAAAGGATAAATAACACCACAGAAACACAAACAATTATAAGAGAATATTATGAAAAACCATATGGTAACAAATTGGAAAACCTGGAAGAAATGGATAAATTCCTAGAAACATATAAACTTCCAAGACTGAAATATAAAGAAATAGAAAATTCACACAGACCAATAACCAGCAATGAAATGAAATTAGTAATCAAAATCTCCAAACAAACAAAAGTCCAGGATCAGAAGACTTCACAGGGGAATTGTACCAAATTTTATTATTTATTTATTTATTTATTTATTTATTTATTTATTTATAAAAGATTTTATTTATTTATTCATGAGAGACCCAGAGAGAGAGGCAGAGACACAGGCAGAAGCAGGCTCCATGCGGGGAACCTGATGTGGGACTTGATTCTGGGACCCCAGGATCATGCCCTGAGCCAAAGGCAGATGCTCAACCGCTGAGCCACCCAGGTGTCCCTGTACCAAACATTTAAAGAAGAGTTAATATTTATCCTTCTCATACTATTTCAAAAAGTAGTAAAGGAAGAAAAACTAAAAAAATTCTTTCTATGAGTTCAACATTACTATAAAAACTAGATGAAGACACCACAAAAAAAAAAAACTATACGCCAGTATCCCTGATGAACATAAATGCCAAAAAATTAACAAAATACTAGTAAACCAAATTCAATAATACATTAAAATAATCATTAACCATGATCAACTGGGATTTATTCCTCAGTTGTAAGGGTGATTCAATTTGTAAATCAATCTATGTAATTAAACACATCAATAAAAGAAATGATACGGACCATTTGATTATTTCAATGGAAGCAAAGAAAGCATTTGAGAAAATACAACATTCATTCATGATAAAAAAACCCTCAATAAGGTAGGTTTAGAGGAAACATACCTCAAAGTAATAAAGGACATATATTAAAATTCACAGCTGAGGTCAGGAATAAGATAAGTATGTTCACTCTCATCACTTTTATTCAACATATTACTGGAAGACTTAGCTTCAGCAGTCAGATGACAAAAAATAAATAAAAGACATTAAAATAGGGCAGCTTAGGTGGCTCAGCAGTTTAGCACCACCTTCAGCCCAAGGCCTGATCCTGGAGACCCAGGATTTAGTCCCGCATCGGGCTCCCTGCATGGAGCCTGCTTCTCCCTCTGCCTATGTCTCTACCTCTCTCTCTCTCTCTCTCTCAAGAATAAATAAATAAAATATTTTAAAAATACATTAAAATAAGTAAAGCATAAGTAAAACCTTCACTATTTGCAGATGACATGATACTATATATAGTAAAGTTAAAAGACTCAACTAGAAAATGTTAGCACTGATAATTAACTTAGTCATGAGATGCAAAATCAATGTACATAAATCTGTTAAATCTATGAACCAATAATGAAGCAGCAGAAAGATAAAGTAAGAAAACAATCCCACTTACAATGCAACAAAAGCCATAAGATTCCCAGGAATAAACCTAACCAAAGAGGTAAAATATCTGTACTCTGAAAATTATAAAACATTGGTGAAAGAAATTGAAGACAACACAAAGAAAGAGAAAAACATTCCATGTTCATGAAATGGAAGAATAAGTACTGTTAAAATGTCTGTACTACCCAATGCAATCTACACATTTAGTGCAATCCCTATCAAAATGCCACCAGCATTTTTCACAGAACTATAATAAATAATCCTAAAATTTGTATGGAACCACGAAAGACCCAAAGAGCCAAAATAGCTAAAGCAAACTAGAAAAAGCAAAGCAAAGCTGGAGGCATCGCAAATATCAGACTTCAAATTACATTACAAAGCTGTATCAATCAAAACAGTATCATACTGGAACAAAAAATAGACACATAGTTCAATAGAGCAGAATAGAAAACCCAGAGACGAACCAACAAAGCAGTAAAGAATATCCAATTGGAAAAGGCCAGTCTGTTAAACAAATAATGTTGGGAAAACTGCACAGCAATATGAAAAGGAAAGAAATTGGCCCACTTTCTTACACTATAAACCAAAATAAATTCAAAATAGATCAAAGAACTAAATGTGAGACCTGAAACCAGAAAATTCTCAAACCATAGGCAGAAACTTCTTTAGCAGCAGCCGTAGGAACTTTTTCTAGATATGTATTCTGAGGCAAAGGAAACAAAAGTTAAAAAACTATTCTACGACCCAGCAATTGCACTGTTGGGGATTTACCCCAAAGATACAAATGCAATGAAACGCCGGGACACCTGCACCCCGATGTTTATAGCAGCAATGGCCACGATAGCCAAACTGTGGAAGGAGCCTCGGTGTCCATGGACAGATGAATGGATAAAGAAGATGTGGTTTATGTATACAATGGAATATTACTCAGCTATTAGAAATGACAAATACCCACCATTTGCTTCAACGTGGATGGAACTGGAGGGTATTATGCTGAGTGAAGTAAGTCAGTCAGAGAAGGACAAACATTATATGTTCTCATTCATTTGGGGAATATAAATAATAGTGAAAGGGAATATAAAGGAAGGGAGAAGAAATGTGTGGGAAATATCAGAAAGGGAGACAGAACGTAAAGACTGCTAACTCTGGGAAACGAACTAGGGGTGGTAGAAGGGGAGGAGGGTGGGGGGTGGGAGTGAATGGGTGACGGGCACTGGGGGTTATTCTGTATGTTAGTAAATTGAACACCAATAAAAAATAAATTAAAAAAAATTTATAAAACAACAACAACAAAAAACTATTGGGACTTCATCAAAATAAAACAAAAATAAAAACAAAACTTCTGCATGGGGAAGGGAACCATCAACAAACTAAAAGACAATCTATAAATTGGGAAAATATATTTGCAAATGACATGTGATAAGGGCTTCCTTAATATCCAAATATGTAAAGAACTTGTAAAACCCAACTTCCAAAACCCAAATAATCCAATTAAAAAATAGGCAGACAACATGAACAGGCATTTCTCCAAAGAAAACATACAGATAGCAAACAGACGTATGAAAATATTCTCATCATCATTTATGATCAGGGAAATGTCCATCAAAACTACAATAAAGTTTCACCTCACACTGTCAGAATGGCTAAAATCAACAACACAAGAAACAACAGGTGTTGGCAAAAGAGTATGGAAAAAAAGGAACACTTGTGCGTGGTTGGTGGTAATGCAATCTTCCGCAGCTACAGTTGTAAATGGTATGAAAGTTCCTCAAACTCCTAACTCTGGGAAACAAACAAGGGATAGTGGAAGGGGAGATGGGTGGGGGGGATGGGGTGACTGGGTGACGGGCACCGAGGGGGCACTTGACAGGATGAGCATTGGGTATTATGCTATATGTTGGCAAATAGAACTCAAATAAAAAATATCCAAAAAAAAGTTCCTCAAAAAGTTAAGAGTAAAACTGTCCTATGATCCAGCAATCACACTACTGGGTATTGGCCCAGGGAATAAATACAAAAACATTAACTCAAAAGGATATATGCACTCCTACATTTATAGCAGAATTATTCACAATAGTCAAGATATTGGCAGCAGCCCAAGTGTCCATCAGTTGATGAATGGGTAAATAAGTGGTATGTGTATAATATATTCCATTATATTATTTAGCCAAATAAAACAATGAAGTCTTGCCATTTGCAATGACATGGATGGAGCTAGAAAGTATGATGCTAAGGGAAGTAAGTCACCCAAAGAAAGAGAAATACCATATGATTTCACTCATATGTTGAATTTAAGAAACAAAGCAAAAGAACAAAGAGGAAAAACAAGAGAGGGAGAGACAGAAAGAGACAGATTAAGAATCAGACAATTATAGCTGATGGTTATCAGGGGAGAGGATGGGGGCGGGGTTAAATAGATGATGGGGTTTCAGGAGTGCACTTGTCATATGTAGAATTATCAAAACATTCTATTTTATATCTAAAACTAATATTAACATATATGTTAAATGGAACTAAAATTTTTTTAAAAAGTGAAAATATTTGTCACCATGTGGATTATTTTAAATATTTTTCATTGGGTTGTGAAGATAAGAAAGATTTTTCATTTGGATGTGAGGAAGACAAGTCAATAGTATAGGAAACTGTGCCAATAAAATAACTGTGAAGAGGAAGGAAACATAAAAGAGAAGCAAGAGCTCTGTATGAGGCTTGATTTTTCTCCTTTCATTGATTCTTGTCCATAAGTTCCTTAAGTCCTTTAACAACTTTTTAAAAAATAATATATGATGTACTTTAGAGTATTTATATGTTTATGACAATAGAATACAAACCAAAAATTTCTGGTGCAGATGATCAGAGCTGATATTGTGTCTCTCGTTATCATATATGCAGGTTCTTTTAATTTTTTTCGTCCATTTCCTAGTAATTGGCTTCTATTATCAAAGTTAAATCATAGTTTAAGTGGCAATTCAGGGGGGGTCCTGTGTGGTACAGTCAGTTTTGCATCCGAATCTTGGTTTTGGCTCAATTGATTATCTCAAGGCCATGATATTGAGCCCCATGTGGGGCTCTGCACTCATAATGGAGTCCCTTTGAAATCTTCCCTCTTTGCCCCTCCCACTCATGTTCTCTGTCCATCTAAAATAAACAAAAAATCTTAAAGATTAACGGCAGCTTGGTGTATGTATTAGATCCATGTTATCATGAATAGGTAGGAGGTAGAGACAGAGAGCAAAATATTGACCCACTTGGCAGAGTCCAGCTCCTGTAACTGCACTTGTCAGATGCAGTGGGAATAGTGCAACGTAGGATGCCTGTTAGAATATTATGCTTACCTCAAAGGCTGAAGCGATCTTAGTTTCTTATTGAAGAAAGATGATGGCCTAATATCAGAACCTCATTTTTACCTTCCATATTTTACAATTTATAATCATATGCATTAAAATCACATATGTTCTGACTTTGAGGATAGGCTTAGTCATTTTCAAGAAACCCTTTGTGGGCTAAGTAAAGCACACACTCAGGAACTATTACAATCAATAGTCTAATATTATGATCTGCTTGATAAACAAGAGGCCTTATGGAATACTATCTTCATTAAACTCTTTTCCTTTTTTGTTGCTATTCATTATACAGTATCCTGGATACATAAGTTCCATAAATTTAATTGAATTATTAACATAAAAACAATTGACCAATTCATCACAAAGAAGGCATCTCTATTGCTCAGTTCATTTGACCGGCCATAGGACAAAAATGGAAAAATTGCAGTTTTCTTACCCTACACTTCTCTGGTATTGCTTCTTCTGTGCTTTGAATTTAAGTTGTTAAATGTCTACAAAATAATAAGACCTTATACCTACATAAATGCTAAGCTCTTTACATACATTACTTATTTAGTATTTATAAAAATCTGACCAAAAAATTGTTATTGCTTATAATCAATAGTAAATGAAGCTGAGGCTTAGAAAGTTTGAGTAACATAGCTTTGTGGTGGAGAATATGTCATTTTATAAACTATGCTCCTAAAGAGGTTTTTACATGTATATATTTTACAATTACATACATGCCTGTGATTTGGAGTGGTAAATATTTAAATGATTTTAAAAATTGTGGTATTTATTCATTTTAATATATTTGAAAAATATAACAGGTACTTTGCTGATATTGAGTGGAGGGTTACATAAATGTCAATTAAATCAACCTGGTTAATAATGGGAAAATCTTCTACATGATTAGTGATTGTGTAAATGTTTTATCAATGATTGAAATGGAAGCTGAAGGCACAAGCTATCATTGTGGCTTTGTTTATCTCCTATATTTTGAAGCAATATTTCAGATGCATACACTTTCAGGATTGTTATGCTTTTAAAATATTTAATAATTTTATTGATATAAAAACCCTCTATTTCATGTTCTGAAGTCTATTTTATCTGATATAATATAGTTATATCAGATATAATATAGTTATATAGATATTAATATAGTTATTATAGTTTTATATTGATTAGTGTTTTGATGGTATGGATTTCTATAATTTTTAATAAACCTAAATAATTTTATGTATAGTAAGATTCCTTCATACAGCATATAATTGTGTTTTACATTTTTCTTTAATTTTTATTGACTTAAAATTGACATAAGTGAAATAAGTCAGATAGGGAAAGACAAATACTTTATGCTCTCACTTATGTGTAAAATCCCCCCAAACAACAACAACAACAACAAAATATAGAAAAGGAGACCAGAGAGGTGGGGCAAGATGGCGGAAGAGTAGGGTCCCCAAGTCACCTGTCCCCACCAAATTACCTAGATAACCTTCAAATCATCCTGAAAACCTACGAATTCGACCTGAGACTTAAAGAGAGAACAGCTGGAATGCTACAGTGAGAAGAGTTCAGGCTTCTATCAAGGTGGGAATATGGAAAAAAATAAATGAATAAAAAAGCATCCAAGGGGGAAGGGCCCCGTGAGGAGCCAGGCTAAGGCCATGCAGTGAGGTCCTCAGGACAGGAAACCCCTGTCCTGGAGAAGCAGGAGCTTCACCAATCTTCCCGGACAGAAACGGGCTCCAAGGGAATTAGAGTAGGATCACAGGAGGGCGGGGATGCCGTCAGGCATTAACAGACACCTGCGACCCAGGGAGAGTGTGCCGAGCTCCCTAAAAGGCTGCAGTGCGTGCACGGCTCCACTGGGGAGCAGCTCGGAGGGCCTCGGACGGAGGCTCCACGCGGAGGGGGCTGCGCGGCCAGAAGCACGAATCCAACAGCGCAGGCCTGGGAGCACAGGGCGCCAGGGCCACAGCCCAGGAACCGGCGCCCCCCCCCCCGGGACAGGCAGAGGCCAGGAGGACACAGGACAGTAACGACACTCCTGCCCCAAGCTGAGCAGATCAACGGGCCTGCCCCCGGAGCATCCAGGGCCCTGCAGACTGAGAGCTCCCTAGTAACTGCAGGAGCTGAATCCAGGGCTCCAGAGCTGGCCGCCTCCACTGGGATTGTTCCTCCTGGGGACTCACGGGGTAAACAACCCCCACTGAGCCCTGTACCAGGCAGGGGGTAGAGCAGCTCCCCCAAGTGTTAACGCCTGAAAATCAGCACAACAGGCCCCTCCCCAGAAGACCAACTAGACGGACAAGTTCCAGGGGAAGTCAAGGGACTTAAAGTATACAGAATTGAAGATACCCCCCCATGGTTTTTTTTTTTTTTTTTTGGCTTTTTGATTTCTGTTTGCTTACCCCACCCTTTTCTTTCTTTTTCTTTCTCTTTTTCTTCTCTTTTTTAATTTTTTTCTTCCTTTTTCTTTTTTTTTTCTCTTGTCTTTCCTTCTTTCTCTCCTCTCTTTTTCTCCTTTTCCCAATACAAATTGATTTTGGCCACTCTGCACTGAGCAAAATGACTAGAATGAAAACCTCACCTCAAAAGAAAGAATCAGAAACAGTCCTCTCTCCCACAGAGTTACAAAATTTGGATTGCAATTCAATGTCAGAAAGCCAATTCAGAAGCACTATTATAAAGCTCCTGGTGGCTCTAGAAAAAAAGCATAAAGGACTCAAGAGATTTCATGACTGCAGAATTTAGATCTAATCAGGCAGAAATTAAAAATCAATTAAATGGGATGCAGTCAAAACTAGAGGTCCTAACGACGAGGGTTAACGAGGTGGAAGAACAAGTGAGGGACATAGAAGACCAGTTGATAGCAAAGAGGGAAACTGAGGAAAAAAGAGACAATTAAAAGATCATGAGGATAGATTAAGGGAAATAAATGACAGCTTGAGGAAGAAAAATATAGGTTTAATTGCGGTTCCTGAGGGCACCAAAAGGAACAGAGGTCCAGAATATGTATTTGAACAAATCATGGCTGAAAACTTTACTAATACGGGAAGGGAAACAGTCATTCAGATCCAGGAAATATAGAGATCTCCTCTTAAAATCAATAAAAACCGCTCAACACCTCGACATTTAATAATGAAGCTTGCAAATTCCAAAGATAAAGAGAAGATCCTTAAAGCAGCAAGAGACAAGAAATCTCTAACTTTTATGGGGAGAAATATTAGATTAACAGCAGACCTCTCCACAGAGACCTCGCAGGACAGAAAGGGCTGGCAGGATATACTCAGCATCCTAAATGATAGAACATGCAGGCAAGAATACTTTATCCAGCAAGGCTTTCATTCAGAATAGAAGGAGAGATAAAGAGCTTCCAAAATAGGCAAGAACTGAAAGAATATGAGACCACTAAACCAGCTCTGCAAGAAATTTTAAGGGGAACTCTTAAAATTCCTCTTTAAGAAGAAGTCCAATGGAACAATCCACAAAAACAGGGACTGAATAGGTATTATGATCACACTAAACTCATATACTACAGTAGTAACTCTGAACGTGAATGGGGTTAATGATCCCATCAAAAGGCGCAGGGTTTCAGATTGGATAAAAAAGCAGGACCCACATATTTGCTGTCTACAAGACACTCATTTCAGACATGAACACCTACAGCCTGAAAATAAAAGGTTGGAGAACCATATACCATTCAAATGGCCCACAACAGAAAGCAGGGGTAGCCATCCTTATATCAGACAAACTAAAATTTACCCTGAAGACTGTAGTGAGAGATGAAGAGGGACACTATATCATACTTAAAGGTTCAC
The DNA here is from genome assembly GCF_048164855.1 of Canis lupus baileyi. Classification (NCBI taxonomy): domain Eukaryota; kingdom Metazoa; phylum Chordata; class Mammalia; order Carnivora; family Canidae; genus Canis; species Canis lupus. Next base: position 60,293,591 of record NC_132876.1, read on the forward strand.
TTAACAATCCTCAATATATATGCCCCCAATGTGGGAGCTGCCAAATATATCAATCAATTAATAACCAAAGTTAAGACATACTTACATAATAATACACTTATAATTGGTGACTTCAATCTAGCGCTTTCTACACTCAATGGGTCTTCTAAGCACAACATCTCCAAAGAAACAAGAGCTTTAAATGATACACTGGAACAAATGGATTTCACAGATATTCACAGAACTTTACATCCAAACGCAACTGAATACACATTCTTCTCAAGTGCACATGGAACTTTCTCCAGAATAGACTACATACTGGGTCACAGACCGGTCTGAACTGATAATAAAAGATTGGGATCATTCCCTGCATATTCTCAGACAATAATGCTTTGAAATTAGAACTAAATCACAAGAAGTTTGGAAGGACCTCAAACCCGTGGAGGTTAAGGACCATCCTGCTAAAAGATGAAAGGGTCAACCAGGAAATTAAGGAAGAATTAAAAAGATTCATGGAAACTAATGGGAATGAAGATACAACCGTTCAAAATCTTTGGGATGCAGCAAAAGCAGTCCTGAGGGGGAAATACATCACAATACAAGCATCCATCCAAAAACTGGAAAGAACTCAAATACAAAAGCTAACCTTACACATAAAGGACCTAGAGAAAACACAGCAAATAGATCCTACAACCAACAGAAGAGAATAAAGATTCAAGCAGAATCTCTCAGACCAGAAGAACTGTGGACAGATCAACAAAACCAGGAGTTGGTTCTTTGAAAGAATTAATAAGATAGATAAACCATTAGCCAGCCTTAGTAAAAAAAAGAGAGAGAAGACTCAAATTACTAAAATCATGAATGAGAAAGGAGAGATCACTACCAACTCCAAGGAAATACAAACGATTTTAAAGCATATTATGAGCAGCTATAAGAAATGGATGCATTTCTGGAAAGTCACAAACTACCAAAATTGGAACAGGAAGAAATAGAAAACCTGAACAGGCCAATAACCAGGGAGGAAACTGAAGCAGTCTTCAAAAACCTTCAAAGACACAAAAGTCCAGGGCCAGATGGCTTCCCTGGGTAATTCTATCAAAGGTTTATAAGAAGACACCATACCTATTCTACTAAAGCTGTTCGAAAAGATAGAAAGAAATGGAGTACTTCCAAACTCGTTCTATGAGACCAGCATCACTTTAATTCCAAAACCAGACAAAGACCCCACCAAAAAGGAGAATTATAGACCAATATACCTGGTGAACATGGATGTAAAAATTCTCAACAAGACACTAGCTAGTAAGATCCAATAGTACATTAAGAAAATTATTCACCATGACCAAGTAGGATTTTTCCCCGGGACGCAAGACTGGTTCAACACTTGTAAAACAATCAATGTGATTCATCATATCAGCAAGAGAAAAACCAAGAACCATATGATCCTCTCATTAGATGCAGAGAAAGTATTTGACAAAACAGCATCCATTCCTGATCAAAACTCGTCAGAGTGTAGGGAGAGAAGGAACGTTCCTCAACATCTTAAAGCAACCTACGAATATTCCACAGCAAATATCATTCTCAATGGGGAAGCCCTGGGAGCCTTTCCCCTAAGATCAGGAACAAGACAAGGATGTCCACTCTCACCACTGCTATTCAACATAGTACTAGAAGTCCTAGCCTCTGCAATTAGACAACAAAACGAAATAAAAGGCATTCAAATGGGCAAAAAGGAAGTCAAACTCTCCCTGTTCGCCAATGACATGATATTCTACATAGAAAACCTAAAAGACTCCACCGCAAGATTGCTAGAACTTATCCAGCAAGTAGGCAGTGTGGCAGGATACAAAATCAATGCCCAGATGTCAGTTGCATTCCTATACACTAACAATGAGACTGAAGAAAGAGAAATTAAGGAGTCAATCCCATTTACATTGCACCCAAAAGCATAAGATACCTAGGAATTAATTAACCAAAGAGATAAAGGATCTATACCCTAAAAACTACAGAACACTTCTGAAAGAACTTGAGGAAGACACAAAAAGATGGAAAAATATTCCATGCTCATGGATTGGAAGAATTAATATTGTGAAAATGTCAATGTTACCCTGGGAAATTTACATGTTTAATGCAATCCCTATCCAAATACCATGGACTTTCTTCAGCGAGTTAGAAAAATTTATTTTAAGGTTTGTGTGTAATCAGAAAAGACCCCGAATAGCCAGGGGAATATTAAAAAAGAAAACCATATCTGGGGGCATCACAATGCCAGATTTCAGGTTGTACTACAAAGCTGTGGTCATAATGACCGTGTCGTACTGGCACAAAAACAGACACATAGATCAATGGAACAGAATAGAGAACCCAGAAGTGGACCCTCAACTCTATGGTCAACTAATATTTGACAAAGGAGGATCAACTTTCCCCTGGAAAAAAGACAGTCTCTTCAATAAATGGTGCTGGGACAATTGGACATCCACATGCAGAAGAATCAAACTAGACCATTCTCTTGCACCATACACAAAGATAAACTCAAAAATGGATGGAAGATCTTAATGTGAGACAAGATTCCATCAAAATCCTAGAGGAGAACACAGGCAACACCCTTTTTGAACTTGGCCACAGTAACTTCCTGCAAGATACATCCATGATGGCAAGAGAAACAAAAGCAAAAATGATCTATTGGGACTTCATCAAGATAAGAAGGTTTTGCACTGCAAAAGATACAGTCAACAAAACTAAAAGACAACCTACAGAATGGGAGAAGATATTTGCAAATGACGTATCCGATAAAGGGCTAGCATCCAATATCTATAAAGAACTTATTCAACTCAACAGCAAAGAAACAAAGAATCCAATCATGAAATAGGCAAAAGACATGAACAGAAATCTCACAGAGGAAGACATAGAGATGGCCAACAAGCACATGAGAAAGTGCTCCACATCACTGGCTATCAGGAAAGTACAAATCAAAACCAGAATGAGATACCACCTCACACCACTGAGAATGGGGAAAATTAACAAAGCAGGAAACCACAAATGTTGGAGAGGATTTGGAGCAAGGGGAACCCTCTTGCACTGTTGGTGGGAATGTGAACTGGTGCAGCCACTCTGGAAAACTGTGTGGAGGTTCCTCAAATAGTTAAAAATAGATCTGCCCTACGATATAGCACTTGTGCTGCTGGGGATTTACCCCAAAGATACAGATGCAATGAAATGCCGGGACACCTGCACCCCAATATTTATAGCAGCAATGTCCACAATAGCCAAACTGTGGAAGGAGCCTTGGTGTCCATCGAAGATGAATGGATAAAGAAGATGTGGCTTACATATACAATGGAATATTACTCAGCCATTAGAAACGACAAATACCCACCATTTGCTTCGACATGGATGGAACTGGAGGGTATTATGCGGAGTGAAATAAGTTAATCAGAGAAGGACAAACATTATATGGTCTCATTCTTTTGGGGAATATAAAAAATAGTGAAAGGGAATAAAGGGGAAAGGAGAAAAAATGAGTGGGAAATATCAGAAAGAGAGAGATAACATGAAAGACTCCTAACTCTGGGAAACGAACTAGGGGTGTTGGAAGCGGAGGTGGGTGGGGGTTTCAGGTGACTGGTGATGGGCACTGAGGGGGGCACTTGATGGGATCAGCACTGGGTGTTATTCTATATGTTAGTTAATTGAACACCAATAAAAAATAAATTTATAAAAAATTTAAATCTATTGATAATGTAGGGTTAAAATATATTTTATAATCCTTAATTATTTTTTATAATTCTTATTTCAACAATTAAATTAACAATTTTAATAAAAAAAAGAAAAGGAGACCAGATTTGTGGGTTTATCAGAGGCAGGGGAGGAATTGTTTAGACATGGTCAAAAGATATAAATTTCCAGTTTAAGAAAGTAAGTACTATGGTTCTACATTTTTATTCAATCTATCAATTTCCGCTTATTAATGGATGTTTTTTAGTTTTTATGTATAATATAATTATCAATTTGGTTTGGTTTAAGTCTACTATCTTGCTATTTTTTAAATTTCCCATTTGTTCAATGTTTCTTTGCTGTCCTCTTTCCCTGGCTCATCTTAAATTACTGAATATTTTGATGATCCTATTATTTCACTACTATGGGCTTAATTACCACTTTAAAAAGTATTAGTGATCCCTGGGTGGCGCAGCGGTTTGGCGCCTGCCTTTGGCCGAGGGCGTGATCCTGGAGACCCGGGATCGAATCCCACGTCGGGCTCCCAGTGCATGGAGCCTGCTTCTCCCTCTGCCTATGTCTCTGCCTCTCTCTCTCTCTCTCTGTGTGTGACTATCATAAATAAATAAAAATTTAAAAAAAAAGTATTATTGGTATGTATGTTTCTTCTATCTAAGCAGTTAAGAAGTGGAAATTGAAATTAAAAACAATATTTATTTTTCAACATTATCAAATTATAAAGTAATTATATTTAATATTATATATGTATATATATCAGTGGCTGCCAAAACCCAGTAGACTTTTTTATTTAAATTCAATTCGCTTACATATAGTACATCATTATTTTCAGATGTAAAGTTCAATAATTCATCAGTTGCATATAACAGCCAGTGTTCATCACCTCACATGTCCTCCTGACTGCCTTCACCAAATTACTGCATTCCCCTCACCCACCCTCCCCTCCAGCAACTCTCAGTTGTTTCCTATAGTTAAGAATCCCTCATGTTTTTTTCCCTTTCTGATGACTTCTCTTTCAGTTTTCCCTCCCTTCCTCTATGATCTTCTGCAGTTTCTTATATTCCACATATAAATGAAATCATAGGATAATTGTCTTTCTCTGATTGACTTATTTCACTCAGCATAATACCCTCCAGTTTCATCCTCATCGATGTAAATGGTAAATATTCATATTTTCTGATGGCTCAATTGTATGTATACCATATCTTTTTTATCCATTTATCTGTGGATGGACATCTCAGCTTTTCCCACAGTTTGGTTATTGTGAACAATGCTGCTATAAACTCAAAATGGATGAAAGATCTAAATAGGAGACAGGAATCCATCAAAATTCTAAAGGAGATCACAAGAAGAATCCTCTTTGACCTGGATATGGCAACAGGTTACTAGACACGTCTCCAAAGGCAAGGGAAACAAAAGCAAAAATGATGGGGACTATATCAAACTAAAAAGCTTCTGCACATCGAAAGATACAGTCAACAAAACTAAAAGGCAACCTTTGGAATGGGAGGAGATACATGCAAATGACATATCAGATAAAGGGCTAGTATCCAAGATCTATAAAGAACTTATCAGTCTCAACATCCAAAAACAAATAATCCAGTCAAGAAATGGGCAGAAAATATGAACAGACATTTCTATGAAGAAAACGTAGAAATGGCCAACAGACATGAAAAAAATTCTCCACATCACTTGCCATCAGGGAAATACAAACGAAAACCAGAATGAGACATCAATTGACACCTGTCAGAATAGCTAAAATTAAGAGGTCAGGAAATGACAGATGTTGGCGAGGATGCAGAGAAAGAGGAACCCTCTTACACTGTTAATGGGAATGCAAGCTGGTATAGTCACTCTGGAAAACAGTATGGAGGCTCCTCAATAAATTAAAAATAAAGCTACCCTAGGACCCAGTAATTGCATTACTAGGTATTTACCCCAAAGATGCAAATGTATTGATCCAAATAGACCTTCAACTCTATGGTCAACTAATCCTTGACAAGGCAGTGAAGAATATCCAATGGAAAAAGGAGAGTCTCTTCAACAAATGGTGTTGGAAAAATTGGACAGCCACATGTAGAAGAATGAAACTGGACCATTTTCTTACACTATACACAAAAATAAACCCAGTAGATATTTTGCAGAAATTGACAAACTGTTGCTAAAATATACATTGAAATGCCAAAGCCTTAGTGTAACAAATATAATTTTGAAAAAGTATAAGATAGTTAAGATACTAGACAACCTCATATCAAGAATTAGTATAAGCTACAGTAAACTAGACAGTGTGATAATGGTGAAAGCAGATACATAAACCAATAAAACAGAATAGACACACCAAAAATATATCATTATACATATTTGAAATTCAGTATAAATAAAAATAAAAAGGCAATTCAGTGATGAAAGGACACATTTTTCAAGAAATGGTTCTGGAGCAATTGTATATCCATCCATAAAAAAATTAACATAGGCACAGACCTCACATTTTACACAAAAATTAACTCTGGATAATAGAAATAAATGTATAATACAGAAATATAAAATATATAGAAGAAAACATTAGAAAATCTGCATGACTTTGGATTTGGGTATGCATTTTTAGATACAACATCCAAAGCAATATCCATTAAATAAAAAAAAAGTGGTAAGTTGGACTTTAATAAATCAAAAACTTCTAGTCTGCAAAAGATACTGTTAAGAGAATGAAAACACAAATAATATGTTGGAAGTAAATATTTATACAATATACATCTGATAAAGTACTTGTATCCAAAATATACAAAAAATTGTTAAGACTCAAAAATAGAAATAAATAACCCAATTAAAATGAGGAAATTATCTAAACAGATATGTTTCCAAATAAAAATACATATAGCAAGTAAACATAGGTAAAGATCAAAATCAATTATTATTATGAATATAATAATTAAAGTAACAAAAAGATAACATGACACACCTATTAAAATGGATAAAATCCAAAAGTATGACAATGCCTGTTGCTGATGTTGTTGTAAGGAACAGAAATTCCATTAATTCCTTCTGGAAATTCAAAAGGGTATAACTTTAGAGGACATTTTGTCAGTTTCCAATAAAGTAAAGATATGATCTAGCAATCACACTCATCTAAATATTTACTCAGTACATTAGAGGACTTCTGTTTATGCAAAGACATGTATGCAAAATTAATTGCAACTTTATTTACAATTGCCAGTGACTGAAAGCAACCAATATTTCCTTTATTAAGTGAATAATAAAATATACTGTGGGAGGGCACCTGGGTGGCTCAATGGTTGAGTGCCTGTCTTCGGCTCAGGCCATGATCCCTGCAGGGAGCTTGCTTCTCCCTCTGCCTATGTCTTTGCCTCTCTCTGTCTATCTCTCTTCAATAAATAAATAAAATCTTTTAAAAAATATATACTGTGGGTACAATTTAAAACTGCATATTATTTGCTTATAGGAAGAAAATATTTACATGCCTAACAACTTGGATGAAATTTAAATATAATAAATAAATAAATAAATAAATAAATAAATAAATAAATAAATTTATTTTCTATAATATTATAGTGGTGGATAGATATATACCTTTATCAAAGCCCAAAGAACTTTGGGTTGCATGGGTCACTCAGTCAGCTGTCTGTTGACTTTGACTCAGGTCATGATCTCACAGTCATAAGGTTGAGCACCATATCAGGCTCTGTGCTCAGTGTGGAGTCTACTTGAGACGCTCTTTCCCTTTCCCTTTGCCCCTCATCCTGCTCTCACACACTCTCTCAAAAGAAATTTTTAAGGATCTTTTTTTAAAAATCAAAGAGTTTTATAGTACATAGCATGAACCTTAATGTACCCAAGTTAAATATAATAAGTTCAGAGGTTGTAGGAATCTCAGAATGGAATCTAGACTCCAATGAATAAATCTAATTTTCTGACACAATCTCTCTGAAGAGTCATATGATAAAGGTGTTTACCTAAGCAGGTTTAAAGCTGAAGACAAAAGGAACTCTACCATAATACTGAGTTGCTTTTCACAGGAGAATGGGTTGGTAATCTGACACAACTCTATGTTTTTAATGGGGTTAAATAGTTAAGACTAGAAACAATATTGTCTAATGATGAGACAATGAATTACTATATTCCCCCCTTTAGGGACAGTTTTTTTTTTTTTTGCTTTTGTTTTTGTCTATTTCGTGGAATGTATAAGGTTAAAGTTTGTGGGTAGGAATAATCTGAGCTATTCCCAGGTTTGAAGAAATAAGACAGTATAAATCCAGGCTGGTCATTGTGTAATTTTTTCTAGACACCATGGCAATAACACCATGAAAGATTGTTGCAAATCTGATACACAGATTGTTCTTACCACGTGTTAAAAACACTTCTGTTGACATTGATAAGGAAACTTCATGATGATAATCACAAAGATCTGATAATTGATTTTCTTATTTGCATGACCATTTGCTTCTCTTTTGTCTTTTAATGTGTATAATTATGGCTCAGTAAAAGTTCATTGAAATGTTAAAAAATCAAACATTTTATTTCTTCTACTAGGTTGTGAGGTGCTTGATGGTAGAGAGTATTGTATAATTGACAATACCTCACACTGCAGCACATACTCTAGTTAATATTCAGTAAACTACCTGTTGATAAAGTTTCAAAAGATTACATCTTCCAATATGTGGAGATATTTTAATTTCAAACATTTAAACAGAATACTACATATCAATATCACTTTAAAATTTGCACAATTCCTAGTTAAGATATTAATTATATTAACTTTCATAATATTTATCAACATTTCTTATAAATTAACAAAAACTACCCTATGGCATTTGGTTGTGGACTAGGAATGGAGATATGGAGAAAAACATATCAAAGGTAGAGAGAATTAAAAAAAAGTTGTGAAATAGAAGGAAACTGAAAGAGACGTAGAGAAAAATATGTGAGGACACAGGAAGAAAAAAAGATAAAGATACAACCACAAAAAGTGGAACTCAGACTCAGCAGTCAGAAAACAAAAAGAAATAAAAGTCATCCAAATAGCAAGGAAACAAACTTTCTCCATATGTAGATAACATGATACTCTATATAAGAAACCTGAAAAACTTCACAAAAAATTGTTAGAACTAATTCATGATCAGCAAAGTTGCAGGATATATAATCAATATGCAGAAATGTGTTTCTTGTTATATACTCATAATAAAGGAGCAGAAAAACAAATCAAAGAATCGATCCCATTTTCAATTGCACCACAGAAAGTAAGATACCTTGGAATAAACCTAACTAAAAGATGTATACTCTGAAAAGTATAGAACATTTATGAAAGAAATTGAACAGTACACAAAGAAATGGAAAAGCATTCCATTCTCATGTTTGGGAAGAACAAATATTGCTAAAATGTCTATACGAACTAAAGCAATCTACACATTCAATGTAATTCCTAACAATAAACTGCCAGCATTTTTCATAGAGCTAGAACAAACAATCCCAAAATTTGAATGGAACAACAAAAGGCTATGAATAGCCAAAGCAATTCTGAAAAAAGAAACAATTCTTGAGGCATCATGATTCCAGGTTTTAAGCTATTGTACAAAACTGTAGCCATCAAGATAATATGGTACTGCCACAGAAATAGACACATAGATCAGTGGAAAATAACAGAAAACCCAGAAATTAATCAACAACTATATGGTCACCTCTTCTTTGACAAAGCAGTAAATCTGATGGAAATAAAGACAGTCTCTTCAACAAATGGTATTGAGAAAACTGGAGAGCAACATGCAGAAGAATGAAACTGGACGACTTCCTAAAATCATACACAAACATAAATTCAAAATGGATGAAAAACCTAAATGTGAGCCAGGAAACCATCAAAATGCTAAAGGAGAACACAGGCTGTAATTTCTTTGACTTCATATGTAGAGACTTCTTACCAGACACATCTCTGAAGGCAAGGGAAGCAAAACAAAAATGCACTTTTGGAAATTTGTCTAGATAAAAGGCTTATGTACAGTGAAGGAAACAACAAAACTAAAAGACAGTCTAAGGTATGGGAGAAGATATTTGCAAATGTCATATCTGATAAAAGGTTAGTATCCAAAATGTGTAAGTGAAGAAAATGTATAAGTGACTCATCAAACTCAACACCCAAAATACAAATAACACAGTTAAGAAATGGGTATAAGACATGAAAAGATACTTTTACAAAGAAGATATCCAGATGGCTAACAGACACATGTAAAGATGCTCAACATCACTCATCATCAGGGAAATACAAATCAAAACCAGGGTAATATACCATCTCACACCTGTCAGAATGACTAAAATTAACAACACAAGAAACAATAGGTGTTGGTGAAGATGCCAGAAAGTGCAACCCTCTTGCACTTTTGGTGAGAATTAAAAGTTGTACAGCAAGTCTGGAGAACTTTATGAAGTTTCCTCAGAATTTAAAAATGGAGGGGTTCTTGGGTGGCTCATTCAGTTAAGCTTCCAACTTGGTTTCCATTCAGGTCATGGTCTTGGGGTCCTAGAATAAAGCCCTATGTTGCAACACATGCTCACTGGAGACTCTGCTTGGGATTCTCTACCTAGTTCTCTCTGCCTTCATCTGCTCTCTTTCCCTAAAATAAGTGATTATAATCTTTTAACAAAGGGAAAAATGTTAAAATTAGAAATTTCTATGATCCAGCAGTTGCACTATTAGGTATTTACCCAAAGCATGCAAAAATACAGATTTCAAGAGGTACACATACCCCAACATTTATAGCAGCATTATGAACAATAGCTGAACTATGGAGAGAACCCAAATGTCCATCAAATGGTGATTGGAGAAAGAAGAGGTGGTATATACATACAATGGTATATCACTCAGCCATTAACGAGAAGGAAATCTTTCCATTTGCAATTACATCGATGGAGCCAGAGTGTATTATGCTAAGTGAAATAATTCAGTCAGAGAAAAATAAATACCATATCATCTCCTATGTGGAAATCTAACAAAGAAAACACATGGGAATATGGGAAGAGGAAAGAAAAAAACAGAGAGAGTGAAACAAAGTATAAGAGGCTTTTAATGATAGAAAACAAACTGAGGTTTGATGTATCATGGTGTGGGTGAAGGAACTCGATGTGTGATGAATATTAAAGAGGGCATTTTTTTTTTTTTGCGATGAGCACTATGTGTTGTATGAAAGTGATGAAACACTGAATTCTACTCTAGACCCAATATTGCATGGTATGTTATTAGCTGAATGAAATTTAAATAAAAATAAATAAAAAGATAAAAATAAACTGGAGGGAATAAATAGCATACTAAAGGAAGCAGAGGGATGCCTGGGTGGCTCAGCGGTTGGGCGTCTGCCTTCAGCTAAGGGCGTGATCCTGGAGTCCCCGGATCGAGTCCCACACCAGGCTTCCTGCATGGAGCCTCCTTCTCCCTCTGACACTCTCTCTCTCTCTCTCATAAACAAATAAAATCTTAAAGAAATAAAGGAAGCAGAAAAATGGATTAACAAGTTGGATAGCAGAGTAATGGAAAGCAACCAAGCTGAACAGCAAATTTAAAAAAAATACTAATAAAAATAAGAATAGGTTAAAGCAACTTAGTGATATTTTCAAGTCATTATAGCATTTGTATTATAAGAATCCCAAAAGAAGAAATAGAAAAGTAGGAAGAAGAATTTTCTCAAATACATAATCACTGAAAACTTCCCTTATTTTGGGAAGGAAACAGACATTCAGATCCAGGAGTCACAGATAGTTCCAAACAAAATCAATATAAAAAGGTCCAAACCAAGACATATCATGGTTGAAATGCCAAAAATAGTGATAAGAGAGAATTTTAAAATCAGCAAGAGAAAATAAAACAATTACATACAAGGGAATCACCATAAGTATATAAGCTTTTTGTCCATATAATTTCACTCATATGTGAAATTTATTAAAAACAAAAACAAAACAAAAAAAAACAAGGAGAAAAGTGACCAAAAAATGCCTCTTAAATATAGAGAACAAACCTGTAGTTGACAGAGATGAGGTAGGTCAACGGATGGGTGAAGAAGATGAAGGGGTTAAAGAGTACACTTATTGTGATGAACACAAAATAATATACAGAATTGTTGAATCATTATAATATAGACCTGAAAGTAATATAACACTGTATGTTAATTATACTTGAATAAAAATAAGATCAAATGATAATTTTCTGTAGGAAGATCACTTTGCATATATTGATGTAAGTGTTTTAATGCAACAAGATGAAAATATATTTATCAGGAAACTCTAAATTTAAAAAAAATAAGTGTCTTTAATGATACAAGATATAGCGTATCTCATAACAAGGGAAAAGTATCAAATATCAAGAGGAATATTACATAATGCTAAAAGGGTCAACTCACAAAGAAGATAAAACATAATAATCCTAACTATACATATATTTAACAATATAGTTTTAAAATACATAAAGGAAAACAAGATAGAATTAAAATGAGAAATGGAATATCTGACATTTTTCACTAGTGCACAATTAAGGAAATTTCTGGAATTGGATTTTCATGTATATTTGAAAGATTTTTATTATTGTTAATTAATTGTTTAAATTCAGTTAGCCAGCATATAGTACATCATTGGTTCAGATGTAGTTTTCAATAATTCTTAAGTTGTGTATAACACACAGTACTCATCCCATCACATGTTTTCCTTAATGCCCATCACCCAGTTATCCCATCTCCCCACCAACCTCCCCTTCAGGAGCCATCAGTTTGGTTCCAAGAGTTAAGAGTCTTTCATGGTTTGTCTCCCTCTTTGATTTTTTCCCCACTCAGTTTCCTTTCCTTCCCTTATGGTCCTTTTCACTATTTCTTATATTCTGAATATGAGTGACACCATATGATAATTGTCTTTCTCCAATTGACTTATTTCACATATCATAATACCATCCACTTCCAACCACATTGATGTAATTGGTAGATATTCATCCTTTCATCTTTATCCATTCATCTGTCAAAGGACATCTTGGCTCTTTCCCAGTTTGGCTATGGTGGATATTGCAGCTATGAACATCAGGGTGCAAGTGCCCCTTCATTCATTGCATCTGTGTCTTAGGGGTAAAAACCCAGTAGCACAATTGCTGGGTCATAAAATTCTCCACCCCAAAGTTGCTAGAATTCACACAGCAATTGAGCAACGTGGCAGGATACAAAAATCAATGCACATAAATCAGTTTCATTTCCATACAGTAACAATGAGACTGAATAAAGTTTAATTAACGAATCTATCCCATTTACAAATACACCAAATCCATAAGATATCTAGGAATAAACTTAGCCAAACAGGTAAAGGATCTGTACTCTAAAAACTACAGAACACTTATGGAAGAAATTGAGGAAGACACAAAGAGATGGAAAATCATTCCATGCTTATGGATTGGAAGAAAAAATATTGTTCAGATGTCTATGCTACTCAGAGTAATCTGCACATTCAATGTAATCCCTATAAAAATACCGTTGACATTTTTAAGATTTATATGGAACCAGAAAACACCTGAATAGCCAGAGGAACGTTGAAAGAAAAACAAACAAACAAAAAAAAAAAAAAAAAAAAAAAACACTGGGAGAATCACAATGCCTAACTTCAAGCTCTGTTACAAAGCCATGATCATTCAGACAGTATGGTACTGGCACAAAGACACATAGATGAATGGAACAGAATAGAGACCCAGAAATGGCCCCTCACCTCTATGAAAAGTTTTATAAGTGTAAACTGATCTTAGAAGTTTTTATGACTTATGTTTAAATGTGAAGTTTTCTATCAATAAACAAGTAATATTTTATTTTAAAAATGGATTTATATGTTCTAAAACGTCTTCTTACATATTTATTCAAGTTGATTTTCTAATCTTCCTAGAAGAAGTGGGAGTGAAGAGTTGATACTTCCTCCTCAGGGTTTATAGCAATGTTTGACTTATGTCTTATGAAAGTCCCAACTCTGACATTTTAATAAGCATTTTTGTTGAGAGTTCAAATTTTTAATTCTGGAGAAGTCTTGAACTTTGAAAGATCAAATATGACCCGACTGTCACTTCCCGACCTTAAATGGGAATTACTGAATTTCTTCATTAATTTAATACTAGACAAAAGCAGTTAGATACTTTGCTTCTTTCTCATAATGGTACTACTGATGACGTCATACCATGGTAGTCACTGCCAATCAATATGTAATTCATGAGCATACCATAAGAAAAATATATAAATTAAAAAGAAATATACTATGGAAAGGAAAACCTAGGGCATTTGTTCATTACTCAGCATATACACAATTTTCTGTGTCACACAGATTATTAAGTGGACAATGACACAATCTTCACTGTAAAACATCATATTATCTAACAGGGTTTAGAAAATTAATGCACAAACATAAAGTAGCATGATTCTAACACACACACACACACAAGACATAGTGCAATGTGTACTCTTCCTATCAAAAGTAAAGCCTGAGGAAATTACAGATTTACTGCTGAGATGCCACTATTGCCCAAAACGACTTGAGAGCTCTTGGAAATTTCTCTAGAGCTTCTGGCACATTCTTGTGAATATTTTCAGCAGATTAAATTTACAGCTTTAGAATAGGATGTGAGTTTTGGAAATAGTCAAAAGCTTTATGAAGGAATGATGGCAAATAATGGGAATTGAGATTGGAGAGGTAGCAGGAAAGTAGTGATTGACACATTAGTTGATTTTCAAAAGAGAGAAAATAGTTTCTGGAAATAGGTATCAAGATATCTTGATATTCATGGCTCTCTGAAAAAACTGCAGAAAGTGTTATAAAACAGATGGTTTGTAAGCACTTAGAAAGTGAGGCAGTAATCACTAGGAGGAAGTTCATTTACTTCAATAGTAACTTTGTCAAGCTAAACTCATGTCCTTTCCCTTTTTTATTTAATTGAAGTATAGCTGACTTATAATCTTAAATTGTTTCAGATTTGCTACACAGTGATTCAAACATTATATACATTACAAAACTTACCATAATAGATGTATTACAACAATATTGACTATATTCCCTATGCAGTACTTTTTATCCCCAAAGTTTGATTTAAACTGTTGCATCTATAACTAGATGTTTATATTTCTTAATCTCCTCCCATCCCCCAACCCCTCCTTTTAAATAATTACCAGTTTGTTATTTATATTTATGAGTCAGTTTCTACTTTGTTGTTGTTGTTTGTTTGGGTGGTGCATTTTTCAGATACCACATATAAGTGAAATCATATGGTATTTGTCTTTTTCTTTCTGACTTATTTCACTTAGCATAATACACTGTAGGTCCATCCATGTTGTCATGAATGGCAAGATTCTATTCTTTTTATGGCTGAGTAATATTTCATTGTGAACATATTCCACATCTTCCTTATCTATCAACACATAGGTTTCTTCCATATCTTTTCTATTGTAGATAATGCTGTAATAAACACAATAATTCATATATCTTTTTAAATTAATGTTTTCTTTTCTTCTAGTAAATATCCAGAAGTGGAATTTTTTAAATTTTCCACTCCTCTTCCTGATATCATCATTAGACTGGCCCAATTAAAGTAATGGCAGATGTTAAAAGGAAATAAAATTAATAACTATTATACCTCTATATGGCACTCTACTAGGCACTTTACATATTTTATACTATTTAATCCTCACCAACATCCTACAAAATAAATATCACACCCATTTTCCTGATGAAGAAATTGTGGCTCAGTGATTTTTGAGTAATGTAGCACACACTTGATCAGCCTCAGATTGAGCTCAAGCTTATCTAATTTTAAAATTCAAATATTTTCTTTATTTTTAGTATATTTTAATATTTTATTTTTATTTTTTTTAATTTATTTTTTATTGGTGTTCAATTTACTAACATACAGAATAACCCCCAGTGCCCGTCACCCATTCACTCCCACCCCCCGCCCTCCTCCCCTTCTATCACCCCTAGTTCGTTTCCCAGAGTTAGCAGTCTTTATGTTCTGTCTCCCTTTCTGATAATATTTTAAACATACAGAAATGTATAGTAACTAATCCCCAACACCCATATAGATACACTTAAAGTTAACAAATACTTAAAAATATCTATTTTCTTCTGATTTTCAAATAAACAAGTTTTCTATACACAATTTAAGTCCTCTTATACCTTTCACCATCTCATCATTTTTGCTTCCCCTTCAGAGGCATCATTTATCTTGAAGTAGCTGTGAAATATATCTATCCATGATATTTCAATTTTTGTATATTACATCTATATAACGCTTAACATTGTTTTTATGCTTTATTTATTTTTTTAAGATTTTACTTATTTGTGAGAGAGAGAGTGTGTGAAAGAGAGCGAGCTCAAGCAAGGGGAGCTGCAGAGAGAGAGAGGGATAAACAGGCTCTCCAATGAGGAAGGGAGCCTGACATGGGACTCAATCCTAGGAAACTGAGATCATGACTTGAACTGAAGGGAGATGCTTAACCAACTGAGACACCCAGGCACCTCTGATTTTATACTCTAAAATAGTATTATATCATAGGTGGTTTGTGGAATTTGCTTCTGTCTTTCAATACTATTTTTTTATCTTATTCAATAATATTAGTGAGATCCATTCATGTTGATACATGTGGTTCTAGTTCAATTGTTTTTACTACTCTAACATATTCTATTGCATATTTTTATCCTCATTAAGTTTTTCCTCCAAAATTCCACTGTGGTAAATACTATTGCAATCAATATTTTTTTTACATGTTTTCTTTGTACACATGTGCTAGAGTTTCTCTTTGTACCTTAAGTGAAATTGCTAAATTATTGGCAATTAACATTTCAAAATTACTAGATATTTTCATATTGTTCTCCACATTTGTTGAACAATTTCCAATGCCCTGAGTGTTAATTTTTAATTTTTTTACCAGTCTCATGAGTTTGAAAAAATAATTCACTTTTATTTTAATTTGCATCTCCATGATTACTGATGAGCTTTACTTACATTAATTGCTTATTCAGATTTTCTTTTCTGCGAATTAACCATCTATATAATTTCTGTGTGTGTATTTAATGATTTATATACATATATAAATTAAATAAAGTTATATAAAATTTTAAATATTAGTTTGTAAGAGTAATGTCTTAAGAACTGACAGAAACTGCTGAGAGTCTACTGGCTGTAAAATGTCCCACTTGGAAAATTAGTATTTCAAATGGATGCCAAAGTCCAAATGTAATGAGATAATAATTATCCTTGCCTCTGTCAGTGTCTGACTTTGAGCTGATCTTGAATAATAACACCTTTTCTCTTAAAAAAAAGAATTGGAAATATTTTATCATAGGCTCTATCATATATTTTTACATTGAATATTTTTTCGTATGGATGATTTTTGTTTTAATGCAGCCAAATTTGTTATTATTGTATGTTATGATTTGTGCTTATTGTATCTTATTCAAGAAACCATTCTCTACATAAAATGTTAGGTACTTTAATAGAAGGCAAAAGTATATATATATATATATATATATATATATATATATATATATATATACTATTAAAATAGCTAACATTTTGACTTTTTAGTTTAATGTCTTTAGTGCATATGTATTTCTTTTTTGTGAGATATAGGGGGTTGGGATATACATTTATCATGTTACATATACAGAATTGGTTGTTACAAAATCTGATACTGTATAGAATAATCACTCCATACTCATCTTTAATACCATTTGTGTTAGATATCATATATATGCATATATGTTTATATGTATATGTATTAAATATGTATTATATTTTATTTATATATAGTTGTTATTTGATTTTATGGATTCTTTAGTTTTGCTAATCTTGTTATTTATCCCTTTGCAAATACCTGTTTTATTTTTTATTATTTTTTATAATAAATTTATTTATTGGTGTTCAATTTACTAACATACAGAATAACACCCAGAGCTCATCCCGTCAAGTGTCCCCGCTCAGTGTCCATCACCCATTCACCCCCACCCCCCGCCCTCCTCCCCTTCCACGACCCCTAGTTAGTTTCCCAGAGTTAGAGGCTTTATGTTCTGTCTCCCTTTCTGATATTTCCCACACATTACTTCTCCCTTCCCTTATATTCCCTTTCACTATTATTTATATTCCCCAAATGAATGAGAACATACAATGTTTGTCCTTCTCCGATTGACTTACTTCACTCAGGATAATACCCTCCAGTTCCATCCACGTTGAAGCAAATGGTGAGTATTTGTCATTTCTAATGGCCGAGTAATATTCCATTGTATACATAAACCACATCTTCTTTATCCATTCATCTTTCGATGGACACCGAGGCTCCTTCCACAGTTTGGCTATTCAGGACATTGCTGCTAGAAACCGGGGTGCAGGTGCCCCGGTGTTTCA
This sequence comes from Canis lupus baileyi, assembly GCF_048164855.1. Lineage (NCBI taxonomy): Eukaryota > Metazoa > Chordata > Mammalia > Carnivora > Canidae > Canis > Canis lupus. Next base: position 60,311,700 of record NC_132876.1, read on the forward strand.
TTGCATCTGTATATTTGGGGTAAATCCCCAACAGTGCAATTGCTGGGTCATAGGTCAGGTCTATTTTTAACTCTGAGGAACCTCCACACAGTTTTCCAGAGTGGCTTCACCAGTTCACATACCCACCAACAGTGTAAGAGGGTTCCCTTTTCTCCACATCCACTCCAACATTTGTGGTTTCCTGCCTTGTTAATTTCCCCATTCTCACTGGGGTGAGGTGGTATCTTATTGTGGTTTTGATTTGTATTTCCCTGATGGCAAGTGATGCAGAGCATTTTCTCATGTGCATATTGGCCATGTCTATGTCTTCGTCTGTGAGAATTCTGTTCATGTCTTTTGCCCATTTCATGATTGGATTGTTTGTTTCTTTGCTGTGGAGTGTAATAAGTTCTTTATAGATCTTGGAAACTAGCCCTTTATCTGATACGTCATTGGCAAATATCTTCTCCCATTCTGTTGGTTGTCTTTCAGTTTTGTTAACTGTATCCTTTGCTGTGCAAAAGCTTCTTATCATGATGGAGTCCCAATAGTCCATTTTTGCTTTTGTTTCTTTTGCCTTCGTGGATGGATCTTGCAAGGAGTTACTGTGGCCGAGTTCACAAAGGGTGTTGCCTGTGTTCTCCTCTAGGATTTGGATGGAATCTTGTCTCACATTTAGATCTTTCATCCATTTTGAATTTATCTTTGTGTATGATGAAAGAGAGTGGTCTAGTTTCATGCTTCTGCATGTGGATGTCCAATTGTGCCAGCTCCATTTATTGATGAGACTGTCTTTCTTCCAATGGATAGTCTTTCCTCCTTTATCGAATATTAGTTGACCATAAAGTTGAGGGTCCACTTCTGGATTCTCTATTCTGTTCCATTGATCTATGTGTCTGTTTTTGTGCCAGTACCACACTGTCTTGATGACCACAGCTTTGTAGTACAACCTGAAATCTGGCATTGTGATGCCCACAGCTGTGGTTTTCTTTTTTAAAATTCCCCTGGCTATTCGGGGTCTTTTCTGCTTCCACACAAATCTTAAAATAATTTGTTCCAACTCTCTGAAGAAAGTCCATGGTATTTTGATAGGGATTGAATTAAACGTGTAAATTGCCCTAGGTAACATTGACATTTTCACAATATTAATTCTGCCAATCCATGAGCATGGAATATTTTTCCATCTCTTTGTGTCTTCCTCAAGTTCTTTCAGAAGTGTTCTATAGTTTTTAGGGTATAGATCCTTTACCTATTTGGTTAGGTTTATTCCTAGGTATCTTATGCTTTTGGGTGCGATTGTAAATGTGATTGACTCCTTAATTTCTCTTTCTTCAGTCCCATTGTTAGTGTATAGAAATGCCACTGACTTCTGGGCATTGATTTTGTTTCCTGCCACGCTGCCAAATTGCTGTATGAGTTCTAGCAATCTTTGGGTGGAGGCTTTTGGGTTTTCTATGTAGAGTATCATATCATCGGTGAAGAGGGAGAGTTTGACTTCTTCTTTGCCAATTTGAATGCCTTTAATGTCTTTTTGTTGTCTGATTGCTGAGGCTAGGACTTCCAGTAGTATGATGAATAGCAGTGGAGAGAGTGGACATCCCTGTCTTGTTCCTGATCTTGGGGAAAGGCTCCCAGTGCTTCCCCATTGAGAATGATATTTGCTGTGGGCTTTTCATAGATGGCTTTTAAGATGTTGAGGGATGTTCCCTCTATCCCTACACTCTGACGAGTTTTGATCAGGAATGGATGCTGTTTTGTCAAATACTTTCTCTGCATCTAATGAGAGGATCATATGGTTCTTGGTTTTCCTCTTGCTGATATGATGAATCACATGGATTGTTTTACGAGTGTTGAACCAGTCTTGTGTCCCGGGGAAAAATCCTACTTGGTCATGGTGAATAATTTTCTTAATGTACTATCGGATCCTATTGGCTAGTATCTTGTAGAGAATTTTTGCATCCATATTCATCAGGGACATTGGTCTGTAATTGTCCTTTTTGGTGGGGTCTATGTCTGGTTTTGGAATTAAGGTGATGCTGGCCTCATAAAACGAATGTGTAAGTACTCCATCTCTTTCTATCTTTCCAAACAGCTTTAGGAGAATAAGTATGGTTTCTACATTAAATGTTTGATAGAATTCCCCTGGGAAGCCATCTGGCCCTGGACTCTTCATCTTGGGAGGTTTTGGCTGACTGCTTCAATTTCCTCTCTGGTTATTGGCCTGTTCAGGTTTTCTATTTCTTCCTCTTCCAGTTTTGGTAGTTTGTGGCTTTCCAGAAATGCGTCCATTTCTTCTAGATTGCCTAATTTATTGGTGTATAGCTGATCATAATATGTTTTTACAATCGTTTGTATTTCCTTGCTGTTGGTAGTGATCTCTCCTTTCTCATTCATGATTTTAGTAATTTAAGTCTTCTCTCTCTTCTTGTTAATAAGGCTGGCTAATGGTTTATCTATCTTATTAATTCTTTCAAAGAACCAACTCCTGGTTTTGTTGATCTGTTACACAGTTCTTCTGGTCTCGATTTCATTGACTTCTGCTCGAATCTTTATTAACTCTCTTCTTCTGCTGTGTGTAGGATCTATTTGCTGTCTTTTCTCTAACTCCTTTATGTGTAAGGTTAGCTTTTGTATTTGAGTTCTTTCCAGTTTTTGAATGAATGCTTGTATTGCAATGTATTTCCCCCTTAGGACTGCTTTTGCTGTATCCCAAAGATTTTGAACGGTTGTATCCTCATTCTCATTAGTTTTCATGAATCTTTTTAATTCTTCCTTAATTTCCTGGTTGACCCTTTCATCTTTTAGCAGGATGGTCCTTAACCTCCACGTGTTTGAGGTCCTTCCAAACTTCTTATTGTGATTTAGTTCTAGTTTCAAGGCATTATGGTCTGAGAATATGCAGGGGACGATCCCAATCTTTTGGTATCGGTTCAGACCTGATTTGTAACACAGTATGTGGTCTATTCTGGAGAAAGTTCCATGTGCATTTGAGAAGAATGTGTATTCAGTTGAGTTTGGATGTAAAGTTCTGTAGATATCTGTGAAATCCATCTGGTCCAGTGTATCATTTAAAGCTCTCGTTTCTTTGGAGATGTTGTGCTTAGAAGACCTATCGAGTACAGAAAGAGCTAGATTGAAGTCACCAAGTATAAGTGTATTATTATCTAAGTATTTCTTCATTTTGGTTAAATTGATTTGTATATTTGGCAGTTCCCACTTTCGGGGCATATATATTGAGGATTGTTAAGTCCTCTTGTTGGATAGATCCTTTAAGTATGATATAGTGTCCCTCTTCATTTCTTACTAAAGTCTTCGGGGTAAATTTTTGTTTATCTGATATAAGGATGGCTACCCCTGCTTTCTTTTGAGGACCATTTGAATGGTAAATGGTTCTCCAACCTTTTATTTTCAGACTGTAGGTGTCCTTCTCTCTAAAATGAGTCTCTTATAGACAGTAAATAGATGGGTCCTGCTTTTTTATCCAGTCTGAAACCCTGCGCCTTTTGATGGGGTCATTAAGCCCATTCACGTTCAGTGTTACTATTGAAAGATATGAGTTTCGTGTCATCATCATATCTATTGAGTCCTTGTTTTTGTGGATTGTTGCATTGAACTTCTTCTTGAAGAGGAATTTTAAGAGCCCCTTAAAATTTCTTGCAGAGCTGGTTTGGAGGTCACATATTCTTTCAGTTCCTGCCTGTCTTGGAAGCTCTTTATCTCTCCTTCTATTTTGAATGAGAGCCTTGCTGGATAAAGTATTCTTCGTTGCATGTTCTTCTCATTTAGGATCCCAAATATATCCTGCCAGCCCTTTTTGGCCTGCCAGGCCTCTGTGGAGAGGTCTGCTGTTACCCTAATACTCCTCCCCATAAACGTCAGGGATTTCTTGTCTCTTGCTGCTTTAAGGATCTTCTATGTATCTTTGGAATTTGCAAGCCTCACTATTAAATGTCGAGGTGTTGAACGATTTTTATTGATTTTAGGGGGGATCTCTCTATATTCTGGATCTGAATGCTTGTTTCCCTTCCCAGATTAGGAAAGTTTTCAGCTATGATTTGTTCAAATACATATTCTGGCCCTCTGTCCCTTTCGGCACCCTTGGCAGCCCCAATTAAATGTAGGTTTTTCTTCCTCAGGCTTTTATTTATTTCCCTTAATCTATCTTCATGGTATTTTAATTGTTTGTCTCTTTTTTCCTCAGTTTCCCTCTTTGCCATCAACTTTACTTCTATGTTGCTCACACGTTCTTCCACCTCGTTAACCCTGGTCGTTAGGACTTCTAGTTTGGATTGCATCTCATTCAATTGATTTTTAATTTCTGCCTGATTAGATCTAAATTCTACAGTCATGAAGTCTCTTGAGTCCTTTATGCTTTTTTCTAGAGCCACCAGTAGCTGTATCATAGTGCTTCTGAATTGACTTTGTGACATTGAATTATAATCCAGATTTTGTAACTCTGTTGGAAGGAGGACTGTTTATGATTCTTTCTTTTGAGGTGAGGTTTTCTTTCTAGTCATTTTGCTCAGTGCAGAGTGGCCAAAAACAAGTTGTATTGGGAAAAGGAGAAAAAGAGAGATAAAGAAGGAAAGAAAAGAGAAAAAGAAAAAAGAAATAAAGAGACGAAAACAGAAAGAAAAGAAAGAAAAGAAAGAAAGAAAGAAAAGAAAGAAAGAAAGAAAGAAAGAAAGAAAGAAAGAAAGAAAGAAAGAAAGAAAGAAAGAAAGAAAGAAAAAAGGGTGGGGGAAGCAAACAGAATTCAAAAAGCAAAAAAAAAAAAAAAAAGCAAAAAGCAAACAAACAGTCAAAAAAACACAGGGGAGTATCTACTGTTCCTGTATACTTTAAGTCCCTTGACTTCCCCTGGAAATTCTCCGTCTAGTTGGACTTCTCGGGGAGGGTCCTGTTGTGCTGAATTTCTGGTGTTAGCACCGGGGGAGCTGCTCTGCCCCCTGCCTGGTGCAGGTTTCAGTGGGGGTTGTTTACCCCATGAGGCCCCAGGAGGAACAACCCCAGTGGAGGCGGCCAGCTCTGGAGCCCTGGATTCAGCTCCTGCTGTAGCTACAGAGCTCTAGGTCTGCAGGGCCTGGATGCTCCAGGGGCGGGGCCGCTGATCTGCTCAGCTCTGGGCAGGAGCGTCCTTGCTGTCCTGGTCCCTGTGGCCTCTGCCTGTCCAAGGGGGAGGCCGGATCCTGAGCTGTGTCCTCGGTGCCCAGTGCTCCAGGGCCTGCGTTGTTGGATTCGTGCTCCCAGCCGCTCAGCCACCTCTCCACGCAGCTGCCGCCCCAGCCCCTCTGAGCTGCTCCCGGGACACACAGCCCCCTCTCCGCTAACCGCCACCAGAGCCCCTCCGAGCTGCTCCGGGGCCCGCACAGCCCCCTCTCTCTGTGGAGCCACGCCCCGAGCCCCCCCGAGCTGCTCCCGGGTCAATGAGTTTGCTCGCGCTGCAGCCCTTTAGGGAGCTCTGCGCACTCTCCCCGGGGCGCAGGTGCTCTGTTAGTGTCCCAGGGAGCCTGAAGGCATCCCCGCCCTCCTGGGGTCCTGCTCCAACTCCCTGCGAGCGCCTTTCTGCCTGGGAAGATTTGGTGAGGCTCCTGCTTCTCTGAGAAGGAGCTTTCCTCTCCTGGGGGCACTCACCCCAACCTTAGCCCGGCTCCTCGCGCGGCCCCTACTTCTTGGATGCCTTTTGTTTCTTTACTTCTTTTTTCACATCTTCCTACCTTGATAGAAGTGCGAACTCTTCTCACTGTAGCATTCCAGCTGTTCTCTCTTTAAATCTCAGGCCGAATTCGTAAATTTTCAGGATGATTTGAAGGTTATCCAAGTAATTTGGTGGGGACAGGTGATTTGGGGACCCTACTCTTCCGCCATCTTGCCCCCCTTCCCTGCAAATACCTGTTTTAAAAGCACATTATACCTTTATGCCATATCTGGATATCTGGTAGGGAAACATTTTCTCCTTCAAAAGTGTTTTGTGTATTCTTGGACATCACTCTTCCAGATAATTTTTATAATCAATCTTTATGGTAAATCTTGTTATTATTTGGATTGATATAGCACTGCACTTTAGATATTAATTAGAAAATATAACCTTCTCTATGTAATTCAGTTTTCCCATTCAGAATCATGGCGTGATGTTATTTTTTCAAGTATTTTTTTTAAGTATGCTTTGAAAATTTTCTTTACATTTTGTCATTCAGCCTCAGTCTTGTATATCCATTGATAATCTAAATTCGCTGACAGTGGCACGAAGATTTATAGACATTTTCATATAGATCTTCTTATCATCTACAGTGTTTTTCACAGTGTTAGATACATGATTGAGGGATGCCTGGGTGGCTCAGCAGTTGAGCGTTTGCCTTTGGCTTAGGGCCTGATCCTGAATTCCTGGGATTGAGTCCCACAGAGGGCTCCTTGCAGGGAGCCTGCTTCTCCTCCCTCTGCCTGTGTCTCTGCTTCTCTTTCTGTGTCTAGAATGAATAAATAAATAATGTCTTAAAAAAAGATACATGATTGAAGTTAAGTAAATATTGTAGTCTTGATTTGAATACATAATGTGACAGTTGATATCAACGTGGTTTTGATATTATTGCAGCCACAAATTGCTAATATTATATATAATAATATGTATTTGATGATCAAAATGAGATGATTATGAATATCAAGTCAAAAGAAAATCAATGATGTGATGCTTAATATTAGATCAGAAAGTCAATTCTGTGTGGTAAAAAATTGTTTATCCCTAATGTAGGAAAATGTAAGTTAGGCACTTTCTTGTTATTTTCATTCTTGTGCAATTTTATGAATTATGTGCTTATTCCCTTCGAAAAACAGGTTTGATAAGTAATAACAAATGAAAATGACTCAAAGATGAACAAGAATTATACCTATTGAAACCAAAGGTGATTAGCTCATTCAAATGCAGCTTATCTTCTGTGCTGATTGATCACTGTAGATATTAGTCATCAGATATCAACACACAGTTCATAGCAACAAAACCAAGCCTTGTTATTATTGCTTTTGTTGTCTGAGAGTAGTTGATTCAAATAGAATTTTCCAAAATTTGAAAAAAAATGATTTAGTGTTACTAGTTTCCAAACAATATCTCATATACTCATTTTCCCTGTTATTTCCCTGTAAATATGGATAAACACCCCAAAAATTATTCAACAGACAATGTCAGAAAGACTCTGAAACCTGGAAAAATGAAGGCATAATAGCTTCCTCCAGGATGGTCTTACATACCAGTAGAAGCTGAAGCTTTAAAGATTCTTTTCCCTCCACTCAGTGGCATAAAGAGATCCAGACCCATTGGCTTCTCCCTTGTGCTCTGTAGGTGGTCATCCATGAAAATTAGGAAGCCAGAGAAGTCTGTTCTTTTCCCATAGACAGCATAAGCAGGTATCATGTGGAAGTACTAGCAGCACCAGATGGATGAAGGAAGCCAGAATAAAATTACAAAGTCTCAGGGGATAGACTATCATAGGAAATAAAGTACAAAAAAATTAGGTCAGAGTATTTATATGCTAAGCCTAATCAAGGTAACTTTATACTAAAATAGATTTTTATAAGATCAAGTGCCTTCTAGTAAAATTACAAAATACTCAACATACAATGGAAACTCACTTAACATACTAAGAATTAACAAAACTTGCTTGAGAGGAAAAAAACTGACACAAATTGCAGAGGTCAATCAGATATTGCAATCTACTGACAAAGCATTTTTATGACAGTTGTGTTAAAATCCTTAACAATTAAAAAATTCTCTTAAAATAATGAAGTGCAATGTATCAGCAATGAAATAAAAGATATTATAAAAATAGTGAAAGGGATCATAAGGGAAAAGAGAGAAAATGAGTGAGAAAAAACAAAGAGGATGACAAAACATGAGAGACTCCTAACTCTGGGAAATGAACAAAAGGTAGTGGAAGGGGAGGTGGGTGGAGGGAAGGGGTGACTGGGTGATGGGTACTGAGGGGGGCACTTGACAGGATGAGCCCTGGGTGTTATACTACATGTTGGCAAATCGAACTCCAATAAAAAGTATACATAAAAAACCCCTAAAGTTGTTTTAAAAAGGGAAATTATAAAACTAAAAGACACAATGAGAAAAAGAATACATTATAAGAGAATTGAGTAAGATTTCCAAGATGGGATTAATAGTAGACAGTATATGACAAAGAATAGAATTAGTGAACTAATATATATATATATATATATATATATATATATATATGAGAATAAAAGAAAATGAACAGTGAGATCTCAGATGATAATAATAGATTTGGCATTTTATTTTCAGAGTCTTAGAACAACAGGCAAAAGAGTATGGGACTGAAAGCCTGTTTTAAAGAATAATGTGGGTTGGGCAGTGGAAGATACAGGTTTCCAATTATGGAATAAATAAGTCATGGAATCAAATGTCAATGACATTGTAATGGTGTTGTATAATGATAGATGGTGGCTACACTTGTGGTGAGCATAGCATAATGTATAGAGATGTTGAATTACTATGCTGTACACCTGAAACCAATGTAACATTGTGTGTCCATTATATACAAATTAATACACAAAATAACGACTGAAAACTTGCCAATTTTGGTAATAGACATAAACCCACATATTTGAGAAGTCAGTAAATCCCAAATACTATAAACCATAAGAAATCCATTCCCCAACACATCATAAGTAAGTTCTGCAAAATAACCAAATAGAAAAACTATTAAAAACAATCCAAGAGAAATGATGCATTATCTATAAAGGAACAATAATGCAAATCATATTGGATTTCTTATATGAAACTGAGGTCAGAAAGAACCATATTTCTTCAAGTATTTAAAGAGAAATAACTATCAGTTTATAATCCTATATTCACCAAAACTATCTTCAGGAATGGAGGAAAACTAAAGACATTCTTTGAAGAAGGACAATCAAGAGAAATTGTTGCTGGCAGACCTGTATTTAAATAATAACTAAAGGAAAATCTCCAATTAGAAATAAAGTGACAAAAGGGAAGTTTAAAAATTTTAAATAAAGCTGGGATCTTTAGAAAAGAAATAAGAGCAAGAAAATAGATAAAAATAGAGGTAAACATAATAGGTTATCTTTCTTTCAATTAGTTTCTTTAATCAAATTTTATCATTAAAACAATAATTTAACATTGTTTAGTGTGGTGCTTCATGTACCTAAAATAAGTGCATAAGAAAATTATGTTTAAAGTGGGAGGATTTCTGCACCACAGTTGAATTGGTAGTACTTCAACACCTGTAGGTTCTGATAAGTTTTATATGTATTATATCTGTTCACACCCAAAGTAACCATGGAATAAACACAAAACAATGATCTAAACATATAAATAACTCCTAATGGAATTCTAAAAGAATATACAAGTAACACAGAAAGGAATGAGAGAAGAATGACAGACACAAAAGCTACATATTATAAATACTTTAAATGTAAATGGGATATAAATACAACAATTAAAAGACCTAAATTATCAGAGTGGATAAATATATACACACACACAAATGCACACACTAATTCTGTGCTATCTACAAGAAAAGCACTTAAAACTTAATAGAGTGGTAAGTTGAAAGTGCAAAATTGGTGAAATACATATCATGCAAACATTATTTTTAAAAAAGAGAGGTGGGGAATCCCTGGGTGGCTCAGCGGTTTAGCACCTGCCTTCGGCCCAGAGCGTGATCCTGGGGTCCCGGGAATGCGTCCCACGTCAGGCTCCCTGCATGGAGCCTGCTTCTCCCTCTGCCTGTATTTCTGCCTCTCTCTCTCTCTCTCTGTGTGTGTGTGTCTTTTGTGAATAAATAAATAAATAAATAAATAAATAAATAAATAAATAAAACAAATATTAAAAAATAAATAAAAAAATAAAAAATAATAAAAATAAAAAAGAAAGGACATATTAAGTCAAAATAACGATAAGAGTAATAGGAGCTTATGTAAAGTAGGATCAATCCACCAAGAAGATATTACATTCCAAAATGTACATGTGCCAATAACAGAGCTCCAATATACATAAAGGAAATGTTGATTAAATTAAAATTGAAATTACAAATTCACAATTATTCTATGAAATAGAATCTATGAAATCTGTGAAAGGGTTTTTGGATGGTATTAACCTTTATCAGTGGAGTTTGAGTATATTAAGGCAGACTTCCTTCCATAATGTGGGTGGACTTCATGTAATCAATTGAAATCTTAAATAAAACCAAAAGCTACCCTCCCCTAATCCAAAACAATGTGGTACATATGTGGACTTATGAGAAATAGACACATAAACCAACACCACAGAATAGAAAATCTACAAATAGTTATGCAACTATATCCAGTTAATTTTAACAAACAAGCAAAAACTGGAAGGAGCCTCAATGTCCTTCAACAAATGAATGGATAAAGGAGGTATTTTATATATATATATATATATATATATACATATATATATATATATACACACACACATATATATGCACTTATTTCTTTTCTAAATGGATAAAGGAGGTATAATATATATAATATATATAATATATACATATATAATATATATGTATTTATATATATAAGATATATAATGGAATATTACTCAGCCATTAGAAAGGACGAATCCCCAACATTTGCTTTGATGTGGATGTAACTGGAGGGTATTATGCTGAGTGAAGAAAGTCAATCAAGAAGGACAATAATCATATGGTTTCACTCATATGAGGAATATGAGAAATAGTAAAATGGATCATAAGGGAAAGGAGGGAAAATGAGCGGGAAAAATTAGAGAGGGTGACAAAACATGAGAGACTCCTAACTCTGGGAAATGAACAAAGGGTAATGGAAGGGGAGGTGGCCAGGGTGATGGGGTAACTGGGTGATGAGCACTGAGGAGTGCACTAAATGGGATGAGCATTGGATATTATACTATATGTTGGCAAATCAAAGTATAAATAAATAAATAAATAAATAAATAAATCTAGATAAATTTTTCTAAAATGAAAACAAATGATCCAGTTGAAGAGGGATGCATTTTTCACTAAATTCTTCTAGAGAAACTGAACATTCAAAAATGAGAGAAAGCATGAACAACTATTTCAAACTAAACCTCCCATCTTATGCAAAATTTAACTCAAAATGGATCATGGACTTAAATGTAAAACAAAACATTTTAAACATTTAGAAAACATTTAGAAAAACATTTAGAAACATTTAGAAAACTTAAAACATTTAGAAAAAAAAGAAAATCTTCAGGGCCTAGGACTAGGCAAAGATTTCTTTCAGATTTCACACCAAAAGCATGCCCAATAAAATGATAACTTGATATTTTAAACCTCATTAATATTAATTTTGTTTTCCTCTATGAAAGACTCTGTGAAAAAGCTGATTAGATAAATTACAGTTTGGGAGAAAACATTTACAAACTACTGTATTTGATTCCTATTCCTAGTATAAGAAATTACCACAAATTTATTAAATTTAACAACAAAAAATATTATAGTTCTGCAGTCAAAAGTCCAAAACAATTCTCACTAAGCTAAAATTAAGATGTTGGCAGGACTGCTTTCCATTTGTAGGCTGTAGGGAATGGCCTATTGCCTTATCCTTTCTAGCTTCCTAGAATTTACCTGATTTATTGGCTTTTGATCCTTTGCATCTTCAAACCAACAATGTTACTGCTCTGATATCTGCTTCCATATTGTTGTCTCATTTTTTGCTTCTGTCACTCCTGCCTATCTCTTATTTTGAAGGCCCTTATATTAGGCCAATCCAGATAATCTAAAATAATCTCTCCTTATCAAAGCAAAATGATTACCAACTATAAATCTATATGAAAATATATTTATCTCTGCTGTGTGATATAACATATTTTCAGTTCTGGGGATTAATATGTGGACACCTTTGGAGAGGGGGTTGTTATGCCTATCATAATCCTATATAAGTGACGTCTGTTGGGCTGTCAATAGAACCTGTAACTCCTGATCTTAGAGTCATGGGTTAAAGCTCCACATCCCACGTAGAAATTAATTAACAACAAAAAAAGGCTATACATAGTTTTGGTATACATAGTTTTGAACAACCAATATGGCAGTGGAGTAGAAGGACCCTAGGCTCTTCCTCTTCCAGGAACACAACTAGTTGTCTATCAAATTATCATAAATACTGCCACAATCAACCTGAAGTTTGACAGAACAAACTCCACAACTAAAGGGAGAGAAGAGGGCACATCAAAGAAGGTAGTAAGTGCAGAGACTTGGCTTAGGGAAGAAATAGAATTCCCTTACTGTGGAAGGGAGTGAACTATGGCTGTGGAGAAGGACAAGAGAGAGTAGAATACACAGGGAAATGCACAACGAGAACTTTTCCCTAAATCCTTTGGCATGGGAAATGAGAGGAGTTGATTTTCTTAAGCCCTTGCAATCAGCAGGGCTTAAAACCTGGAGTTTTAAAGGTCAAGGGATATGGCTGGGATAGACCTCTGAGAGCAATGCCTGCTCTTGGAGAGAAGACAGGCAAAGATACTGGGCAAGGACAGCATGGAAATAGTGATTTAAAGAATGTCTGGTGTACACATTGGGAAGAGTAGTCACTCTTCTTGGAGCAGGTCCTTGAAAGGCAGCATTCATTAACATGAATCTCCAGGAATAAAGAATCTGTCTGGTTCCATTTCCCTTCCACACCCCTCAGCATAAGAACAGAGCCACCTACCGAAAGCAGTGCTCTGCCCACACTGACTGCCTACCTTGCTCATGCCAAGACCCACAACCCTGCACTCTAATGGGACTGCCCTTCTCAGTCCTCCAGAAGACCAGCACAAAACACTGTCTACACCAAGTCTTCTAAATACAGTTCTACAAAACATCAGTTCTAGTACAAGTACGGTCAAGTTTCATTTAACAAGAAGACCACAGCACACTTAATCAAAAATCATCATATTCTGACCAAATATTGCCCACTGCAGGCAAGGAGAGCCTCTGCAGATGATTGTTCTGAAGGATAGAGCTGCAAATTATAGCAGTGGAATGCTGCAGCATACACCAGACAATCTCTGAAGCACCACGCTCTGGACACTGTATGACTTCTTATTCATAAAGCCATTAATTTCAGGAGCAGAAATATAAATGGCTTTTATTATACACAGGAAAAAGGCAGAGGTTAACACAAAAGATCAAGACTGAAGAATTCATCCCAAATGAAAGAACAAGATGAGGCCACAATCAGAAATCTAAGCAAAAGAGATATAAGTAAAATGCCTGATAGAGAATTTGAAGCAACAACCACAAGGGCACTCACTGAGCTAGAGAAAATAATGGAAAACATCAGGGTGACCCTTGCTACAGAGGAAAAAATAATTTTAAAAAACTAGCCAGAAATGAAGAATAAAATAAATAAGATTAGAAGCAGGCTTAATGCAATGAACGGGAGGATAGAAGAAACAGATGAATAAATTTGTTTTTTTTTCTGTATTTTTTTATTGGAGTTCGATTTACCAACATATAGCATAACATCCAGTGATCATCCCATCAAGTGCCCCCCTCAGTGCCAGAGGAACGAATCTGTGACCTGGAAGACAAAATAGTGGAAAATGATGAATCCAAACAAAAGAAAGAGAGAAGAATTATGGAACAGCAAAATAGACTTAGGGAACTCAGTGAGTCCATCAAAGGTAATAACATTCCTTTATATAGAAGAAGAAAGAAGAAGGAGGAGGAGGAGGAGGACGAGGACGAGGAGGAGGAAGGAGAAATGGGGCAGAAAGTTTATTTGAGGAAATAACAGTTGAATTTCCCTAAGCTCAGGAAGGAAACAGACATCCAGAAGATCCAGGAGGCACAAAGGACTTCCATCGAAATCAAAAAAGCATGCCAACACCAAGACATAGTGTAATTAAATTTGCAGAATATAGTGATAAGGAAAAAATCTTAAATGCAGCAAGATAAAATAAGTCCTAAACTTAAAAGGGAAGACCCTTAACACTAGCAGCAGATTTCTCAACAGAAGCTTGGCAAACCAGAGGGAAGTGGCAGAATATATTCAAAATGCAAGAAGGAAAATATCTGCAACCATGAATATCCAGCAAGGCAATCATTAAGAATAGGAGAGATAGTTTCCAAAAACTAAAGGAGTTTCTGACCAATAAACCAGCCCTGCAGCAAATATCAAAGGGGATTCTTTGAGTCAAAAGGAAAGACAAAAAATGACAAAGACAAGAAAGGATCAGAGGAAATCTCCAGGAAGGATGAAAAAAGCAAGTACTAAAATGGCAACAAATACATATATATCAATAATTACTCTGAATGTCCTTGGACTAAACATGCCAATCAAAAGAGAGGGTCAAAATGGATTAAAAATCAAGACACTTCTATATGCTGCTGAAAAGAGAGTTATTTTAGAACAAAATACACATGCAGATTGAAAGTGAGGGGATGGAGAAACATTTATAAGTCAAATGGATATCAAAAGAAAGATGCAGTAGCACTACTTATATCAGACAAGCTAGTTTAAAACAAAGACAGAAACAAGAGATAAAGAAGGGTACTATATCATAGGAAAGCATCAACCCAACAAGAAAATATAACAATTGTAAATATACATCTATTGTGGGATTTATATATTTGGGTAAATATATAAATTAATAACAAACATATAGGAACTAATTGATAAAAATACAATAGTAGTAGGGAATTTCAACACCACCTTTACATCAATAGGCAAAATCTCTAAACAGGAAATCAGTAAGAAAACAATGACTTTCAATGACACCCTGGACTAGATGGACTTAACTGTTATATTCAGAACTTTCCATTCTAAAACAGCAGCATACTCATTCTTTTCAACGCACATGGGACAGTGTCTGTAATAGATCACATATTAGGTCATAAATGAGGGTTCAACAAATATTAAAAATTTGACATCATACTGAGTGTCTTTTCTGACAACACTATGGAACTTGCAGTCCACCACAAGAAAAAAAAATCTGGAAAAGACCACAAATACATGGAGGTTAAACAACATACTACTAAACAATGAATGGCTCAATGGGGAAATAAAAGAAAAAAAAAGGAAACAAGCAAAAATGAAAACAACAGTTCAAAACCTCTGAGATACAGCAAAAGCAGTCCTAAGAAGGAATTATATAGCAATACAGGATTACTTCAAGAAGCAAGAAAAATTAAAAAATAAACAACCTATTCTTACACCTAGAGAAGCTAGAAAAAGAACAGCAAATGAAGCTAAGAACCAGAAAAATGAAGGAAATAAAGATTAGAGCAGAAATAAATAATAAAGAAATTCAAAAACAATATAACAGACCAATGAAACCAGAAGGAGGTTCTTTGGAAAAAACTAATGAAACTGATAAACTTCTAGCTCTTTTATTTAGTTAAAATAAAAGGACTAAAATAAATAAAATCACAAATAAGAGGGGAGAAATAGCAACAAACATTACATAAATATGAACAATTATAAGAGAATATTAGGAAAAACATATGCCAACAAATTGGATAAACTGTAAGAAATGGATAAAATCCTAGAAACATATAAACGACCTAAACTAAAACAAGAAGAAATAGAAAGCATGAAAAAACTGATAACCAGCAAAGAAATTGAATTGGTAATTAAAAAAAAAAAAGTCTTCCAACAAACAAAACACCAAGGTCAGATGGGTTCACAGGCAAATTCTACCAAACATGTAAAGAAGAGTTAAAACCTCTTCTTCTCAAACTATTCCCAAAAAGTAAAGGAAGGTAAACTTACAAATTCATTCTGTGAGGCCAGCATTACCCTGACACCAAAACCAGATAGACTCGCCAATAAAAAAGAGAACCACAGGCCATCTGATGAACTTGGATGTAAAAATTCTCAATAAAATACTACCAAACTGAATCCAGTAATACACTAAAAAACCATTCACCATGATCAAGTGGGATTTATTCCAGAGTTGCAATGTGGTTCCATGTTCAAAAATCAATCAATATGATACACCACATTAATAAAAGAAAGGGCAAGAGCATTTGATCATTTCAATAGATGGATAAAAAGCATTTGACAAAGTATAACATCCATTCATAATAAAAATCCTCAACAAAGTAGGTTTGGAGGGAACATACTTCAACAAAATAAAGGTCATATATGATAAACCCACAACTAATAGTATTCTCAATGGGGAAAAACAGAGATTCTCCACTATGGTCAGGAAAAAGATAAGGATATCCAGTCTCATCACTGTTATTTAACATAGTACTGGATGTCCCAGCCACAAAAACTAGACAACAAAAAGAAATAGAAGGCATCCAAATAGCCAAAGAAGTTAAACTTACACTATTTGCAGATGATATAATACTTTATATAGAAATCCCAAAGACGGGATCCCTGGGTGGCGCAGCGGTTTGGCGCCTGCCTTTGGCCCAGGGCGCGATCCTGGAGACCCAGGATCGAATCCCACATCAGGCTCCCGATGCATGGAGCCTGCTTCTCCCTCTGCCTGTGTCTCTGCCTCTCTCTCTCTCTCTGTGACTATCATAAATAAATAAAAATTTAAAAAAAAAAAAAAAAAAAAAAGAAATCCCAAAGACTATCAAAAAATTGCTAGAGCTGGTACACAAATTCAGTATAGAGCTTCCTCAAGTAGTTAAAATTAGAACTGTCCTTCAATCCAACAATTACTAGGTATTTACATGAATGATACAAAAATAGTAATTTGAAGGGATACATGCACCTTGATATTTATAGCAGCATTACCAACAACAGTAAGTCCCAATTTCCATCAACTAATGAATGGATAAAGAAGAAGTGGTATATATATATATATCTCAACTTATGTCACACATATGTACATAATGAAATACTACTCAGCCATTAAAAAGAATGAAATCTTACCACTTGCAACAAAAAATGCTACATTAAAGTGATATATGCACCCCAATGTTTATAGCAGCATTGTCTGCAATGGCCAAACTATGGAAAAGCCCAAGTGTCCCTGGAATGATGAAAGGATAAAGAAGAAGTGCCATCTCTATAGAGTGGAATATTACTCAGCCCTAAAAAGAAAATTTTAAGATTTGCAAAGATGTGTATTGAGCTAGAGAGTATTATGCCAAGAAACGTAAGTTAGTCAGAGAAAGACAAATACCGTATAATTTCACTCCTATGTGGAATTTAAGAAACAAAACAAGTGAGTATATGGAAAGAAGAGAGGGAGAGATGCAAACCAGGAACCAGACTCTTAACTATACAGAATGAATTGATGTTTACCAAAGGGGAGCTGGGTGATGCAATGGGTTAAATAGGTGGTGGGGATTAAGGACTGCACTTGTGGTGAGTACTGTGTGGTGTATAGAAGTCTTGAATCACTATATTGTACACCTAAAACTAAGATTACACTGTATGTTGACTCACTAGGATTTAAATTTTAAAAAGCTGTACCCATATCAGTCAGAAAACTTATATTCATAGTATAAAAAGAACTTTACAACTCAACGTTTAAAGTCAAACAGTTTAATTGGAAAATGCCCAAAAGATATTCATAAACAGATCACAATAGAGAATATAAACATGGGAAATAAACACGTTAAAAGATGTTCAATAGCATTAACCATTGTGGAAATTCATATTGTTAACTACAACAAGATACTATGATACACTTATCACAGTGGCCAAAATTTAAACATCTCTATCTCTATCTATGTATCTATTGTCAAGTCCAAAATCTGTCCAGTATTTGGCAAAACTGAGTTATTCATAGTTTTCAGGTAAGAATGTGAAAAGCGGTTGATGGTTTCTTCTAATACTAAAAATGGATTTAATGCAAGTCTCATGCATTACAGAATTAGACATGTGTCTCACAGAAATTAAACTTATTTTCAAGCAAGATTTTGTGAATGATTATATATACCATCTTTATTTATAATAGCCCCAAACTTTAATCTATCCAAATGTACTTCAGTGGAAAAATGATTAAAGAAACCATGGTATTCTGTGGAATACTAACCTGAAGAAAAGGAGGGAAAAAACCTACTACGTACAAAAACGTATAAAAATCTCAAGGAAAATATTTTGAGTGGAAAAAAGTATTGAATGCAGATCTACTGCATGATTACATTTACTTAAAACTTGTAAAGTGATATAATCACAGATACAATAGACTAGTTGTCAGTGGGTAAGGATAGACAAAGGGTTGATAGATATGACTAAAAAAGAGTAGTACCAGAGAATCATGCGTTAAGTTACAGTTAAATACCTTGATTGTGGTGAAGATTACATAAAGGTACAAATGGACATTTTCCATCTTTGTGGTAACGTATACACAAAAAGACTTTCCTAATGAGTATTACACTGTGGGATTCATTTAGTTTTAATGATAAAGTGGGGTTTTAGGCAAAAACGAAAAATCCAAGCTGCAGAGGGCAGAGTAACATGTTGCTACTGTCTCGTGCCTTGTACTTTCCAATGTGCAAGTTATCTGAGGCAACTCTTGTGGGTAAAAAGTTAAACTTTGTACATTATATGTGATAAGATAAATGTGGGAGGGTATGACAATATGACAAAAAGAGAGTGTTTGCTGAAGAAAACATAATGTCTTATTTGTACTTAATGAAACGTGGCCTAATACAAAGTTTGGATGATGACTTCCTGATTATCTGAAAAATAGTTCTGTGATGACTGCAGGACTGAAGGAATATTCGTTGAATGTGCTGCCATAACCTAGATTATTCTCGGTAAAGAATAAAGTCATTTGTTTCTAATCTTTAAAGTTTATAATATATATTAATATAGCTGAATTATATGTAACAATAAAACCACTCTTTATTTAAAAAAATGGACAGATGGAATTATTGCATAGAGCTACACATGGATGCACACACATATACGCACACATATGCACAAATGAATAAATATATAACTAGTGGAATCTCAATAAGGCTGAAGATTGCTTAAATGTCAATTGCCTGGTTTTGATATTGTACTATATGTATACAAGATGTGGTTGCTGGGGGATTCTGGGTTAAATTTTTATAAAATTATTTTACAAATTTATTTGGATTTCCTGTCAATCTATAATTATTTCAGAATAGCAAGTTTTTTAATTAGCTGTAATCAAAATTATCATGTGGATTTTTCCAGCAAACAAAATTGTATGAGTATTCACATACTCTCTATAGAATTTATGTATGTATGCATGTATTTATTTATTTATTCATTCATTTATTCATTCATTCATTTATTCATTCCAGAGACAGAATGTGTGGGAGGAAGGGCAGAGAGAGAGGGAGAGAATCTGAAGCACATTTTCCGCTGAGTGCAGAACCTGATGCAGGGCTAGATTCCATGACCCTGAGATCATGACATGAGCCAAAATCAAGAGTCAGATGCCCAACCAACTGAGCCACCCTGGAGTGCCATTCTCAGAATTTACATAAAAAGCAATATAAGTGACCACTTTATTCTCACTAAAGCTTAAAGTTTTAGGGATCTTATGAATTGTTGCTTCCTGTCTACAGTTAGTGTGGCTTAAGCATTATTTAGAAACACTTGGCAAGGAAGAAGTCAAATTTTTACTATTTGCAGACAACATGATACTCTGTGTAGAAAACCTGAAAGATTCCACCAAAAGAAAAAAAAAACAATACTAGAACTAAAACTACTTCAGCAAAGTTGCAGGATATAAAATTAATGCGCAGAAATCTGTTTCATTTCTATATATCAATAATGAAGCTTCAGAAAAAGCAATGAAGGAATCATTCTCAAGTGCAATTGCAACAAAAACAGTAAGACACCTAGGAATAAACCCAAGTAAAGAGGTAAAAGATCTGTACTCTGAAAGCAATAGAACATTTATGAACATTTATGAAAAAAAAACATTGAAAAGGACACAAATAAATGGAAAATCATTCCATGCTCATGGATTGGAAGAACAAATATTGTTAAAATGTCTATGCTACTCAAAACAATTTACACATTTAATGTAAACCCTATCAAAGTACCACTGGCATTTTTCAGAGAGATAGAACGAATAATCCTGAAATCTGTATGGAACCATAAAAGACAGCAAGTAGCCAAAGCAATTCTGATAAAGAAAAACAAAGCTGGAGATACCACGATTCCAGATTTCAAGTTATATTACAAAGCTGTTGCCATCAAGTTAGTATGGCACTGGCACACAAACAGACACATATGTCAATAAAAAGAATAGAGAACTCAGAAATGGACACACAACTGTATGGTCAACTAACCTTCTACAAAGCAGGAAAAAATAGCCAATGAAAATAAGACAATCTCTTCAAAAACTTGTGCTAGGAAAACTGGATAGTAATATTCAGAAGAATGAAACTGGACCACTTCCTTACACCATACAGAAAAATAAAATTAAAAATGGATGAAAAACCTAAATGTGAGACTGGAAACCATCAAAATCTGGAGGAGAACAAAGGCAGTAACCTCATTAGCCTCAGCTGTAGCAACTTCTTACTACATAGGTCTTTGGAGACCACTGAAACAAATGCAAAAATTTACTACTGGGACTTCATCAAGATGAAAAGCCTCTACACAGCAAAGGAAGCAATCAAGAAAACTAAAAGTCTGTCTATGTAATGGAGGAAGATATTTGTTAATAACATAACTGATAGAGGGTTAGAATCCAAAGCCTATAAAGAACTTCTCAAACTCAACACCCAAAACAAATGACCCAGTTAAGAAATGGGTAGGTGACATGAATAAACATTTTTCCAAAGAAGACATCTAAATGGCTAATAGACACATGAAAAGATTTTCAACATCACTCATCATCAGGGAGCTACAAATCAAAACCATGATGAGATACCATGGCACACTTGTCAGAATGGTTAAAATTATCAACACAAGAAACAACAGGTGTTGGTGAAAGCTCTTACACTGTTGTTGGGAATACAAACTGGTGCAGCCACTCTGGAAAGGATTGGAGGTTCCTCAAAAAGTTAAAAATAGAAATTCCAGGGGATTCCTGGGTGGCTCAGCAGTCTAGCACCTGCCTTCAGCCCAGGGCATGATCCTGGAGTCTCGGGATCAAGTCCTGCATCGGGCTCTCTTCATGGATCCTGGTTCTCCCTCTGGCTGAGTCTCTACCTCTTTCTCTGTGTCTCTCATGAACAAATAAATAAAATATAAAAAAATAGAACTCTCCTTTGATCCATCAATTGCACTACTAGATATTTACCAAAAGGATACAAAAATAGTGATTTGAAAGGATACATGCCCCTAGATGTTTGTAGCAGCGTTATCAACAATAGCCAAATTATGGAGAGAGCCCAAATATCTATTGACTGATGAACGTATAAAGATGTAGAATATTACTCAGCCATCAAAAATGAAATCCTGTCATTTGCAAAATTGTTGATGGAGCTAGAGTGTATTATGCTATGTGAAATAAGTCGAGCAGAGAAGAAAAATACCGTACAATCTCACTCAGATGTGGAATTTAAGAAAGAAAACAAAAGAACATATGGGAAGGGGAAAATAAAAAAGAGAGGGAAAGAAACCATAAAAGACCCTAAGCTATGGAGAACAACCTTAGGGTTGATGGAGGGAGAGGGTGGGGGGATAGACTAGATGGGTGATGAATATTAAAGATAGCACTTTTGATGAGCACTGAGTATTGTATGTAAGTGATGAATCACTGAATTCTACTCCAGAAACTAATATTGCACTGTATTTTAACTAACAACATATAATTTTAAAAATTAATGACAAATAAATAATACTACTTTAGTAAGGTATGATTCATATGTAAAAAAGCTTCATTTATTCAATGTTTACATCTTCATGAGTCTGAAGATAAGCATATATCCATGAAATGAGCATCATCATCAAGACCATAGACATCACATCACCTTCCAAAGTGTCTTCTCACCTTCATTGTTACTTTTTTGCAGTAAGAACAGTTAACAAGATCTACACACTTAGAAAAAACTAAGTATACATTATGATATTTTTAGCTATAGG
The DNA here is from genome assembly GCF_048164855.1 of Canis lupus baileyi. Lineage (NCBI taxonomy): Eukaryota > Metazoa > Chordata > Mammalia > Carnivora > Canidae > Canis > Canis lupus. Next base: position 60,333,651 of record NC_132876.1, read on the forward strand.
CACTATGGTGTATATTAGATCTCCAGTTTTTATTCTTCTTACACAAATGATATTTCTTACATTTTGATAATCGCCTCCCCAATTTCCACTCTTCCCAAGCCCTTGCAATCACCACTTTACTGTATGTTTATAAGCTTGACTATTTTAGATTCTACATATGAGCGAGATAATACAGTAATTGTTTTTTAGTGTGTGGCATATTTCACTTAGTATATAGTTCCCCAGGTAAATCGATGTTGACACATAAGGCAGGATTTTCTTCTTTTGTGAGACTCCAATGTGTGCATATACCACATTTTCTTCATCTATTCATCTGACAATAGACATTTAGATTGCTTCCATATCCTCATTGTTATGAATGATGCTGCAGTGCCAAGGAATACAGGAAGCTCTTTGAGATGCTGATTTCAATCCCTTAGGATATACAACCAGATGTAGGATTGCTGGGTCATATGGTAATTCTATTTTTAATTTTGTGAAGAATTTCCACAGTACATTCCATCATTCCAATTTATATTCCTTTTGACAGGGTACCAGATTCTTTCATATCGACATCCTCACTGATACTTAAAACAAAACAAAACAAACAAACAAACAAATAAAACATAGCCATTCTAATAACAGTGAGGTGAGATGTCACAGTGATTTTACTTTGTATTTTTCTGATAATTAGTAATGTTGAATGCAGTTTCGTGCACCTGTTGGACATCTGCGTAGCTTCATTAGAAAATATATATTTAGGTCCTTGGCCTATATTTTTAATCGAGTTATGTGTTATATTTATTTACAATTGTAGGAGCTACTAATATATTTTAGATATTAACTCCTTATCAGATACATAGTTTGTAAATATTTTCTCTCATTACATAGATTGACTTTTCATTTCATTGATTGTTGGCTCAGATACATAGTTTGTAAATATTTTCTCTCATTACATAGATTGACTTTTCATTTCATTGATTGTTGGCTTTTCATTGATTGTCCAGAAGTTTTATAATTTGATGCCATCCTACATTTATTTTTTTTAATTTTTATTTATTTATGATAGTCACACACAGAGAGAGAGAGAGAGGCAGAGACACAGGCAGAGGGAGAAGCAGGCTCCATGCACCGGGAGCCCGACGTGGGATTCGATCCCGGGTCTTCAGGATCGCACCCTGGGCCAAAGGCAGGCGCCAAACCGCTGCGCCACCCAGGGATCCCTACATTTATTTTTGTTATTGTTGCCTGTGCTTTTGATGCTTTATCCCAAAAATCATTGACAAGATCACTTCAAGAGCACTTTTCTCTGTTTTCTTCCAATAATTTAAAACTTTCTGATCTTATACTTATGTCTTTAATCCATTCTTGGTTGATTTTTGTGTGTTATGTAACAATGCATATAGTTGATCTTGTTTTAATTTTTTTTCCTTAATCCATTCAGCCTCTGCATGTCACTTGACTGGAGAGTTTTACCCATTTACATTTGAGTAATTATTGATAGGTAAGGACTTAATATTACCAATTTGTTGTTTTCTATCTTTTCATTTCTTTTGTTCTTTTCAGGGTCTTCCTTTGTGATTTGAAAATGTGTTAAAGTGATACCTTTGTCTTTATCTTCTTTGGATCTACATGTTATTCCTTTGTAATTCCTAAGAGGTTTACATAAAATTTTTGTACTTATAACAGTCTATTTGAAGATAACAACTTAAATTTGATCATATATAAAATTCTGTATTTCTTTCTCCACACTATGTATTTTATGTCACAGTATATGTGTCTTTGTATTGTGGCTCTATCAACAATTATTGAATCTATTTTTAGAAATACTGTTGTCTTTTAATTTATATACTTGAATCAAATGTGATGTATATACCACCATTACAGTATAAGAACATTTGAGATTTTACTAAATACAAATGTTTATCACAAAGTTTTATATTTTCACAAATTTTTATGTTGCTATTGCATTCTTTCATATCACCTTTGAATAATTACTTTTAGCATTTCTTATAAGACAGGTCTAATGGTGATAAAATCTCTCAGCTTCTATTTGCCTGGGAAATATAACTAAGGAAGAAAATTTACTATCATTTCTGAAGAACAACTTTACCCTATAAAGTATTCTTATAGAAAGTATTTATCTCAAAATTTTAAATATATCATCCCATTCTCTTCTGGCCTTCTAGGTTTCTTCTAAGAAATAACTACTAGTCTTATGGGGGGGTGTCCCATTATATGTGTGAAGTTACTTAAATCTTTATGATGTCAATATTCTCTCTATCCATGACAGTGGACAATTTGATTATAATGTATTTGTGTGAACTTCTTTAGTTTCTCCCATTTGGAGATTTTTGGACTTCATTAGTCTGTATGTTTATTTTCCTCCCCAGATTTTGTGTGTTTTCTGCCAGTGTTTCTTTGAATCAAATTTCTCAATATTTTTCTTTCTCTTTTCCTTCTGAGGCTTCCATAATATATATTGGTTTATGATGTTCCATAACTTCTATGGACTTTCTTTACTCTTTTTCATTTTTATTTTTTCTCTCTGACTGGTAAATTCAAGTAATCTGTCGTCAAGCTTGCTGATTATTTCTGCTGCTCAATCAAGTCTAGTCTTAAAGCTGTCTATTGAATGTTTCAATTTATTGCATTTTTTAGACCCAGTTCTATTTTATTGTTATTGTTTATATTTCTTTGTTATACTTCTCATTTCATTCATGTTTTGTTCTAATTTCATTTAGTTGTGTTTCTGCATTCTCTTGTAGTTCAGTGCACTCCTTGAAGATGATACCATAAATTCTTTTTCAGGTAGTTCACAGAACTCCATTTCTTTATAATCAGCTACTAATGATTTATGTTTTCCATTCAGTGGTATGCTTTTCTGGTCTCCCTTGACCCTTGTTACCTAGTGTTTGTGTCTGCTGTTTTGAAGTAGTTACCTCTTCCATTATTTACATACTGGCTTAGGTAAAATTCTTCACTGTACAGAGATTTGGGTGATCTGGCTCATTGTGACTATGGAATGGCCTGCTGTCTGTGTCCATGGGCAGACAGACCAGTTTCCTGTCTGTGAGCAGGCAGCCTTGTTAAATGGGTCCATGTGTGGATGAACGCGTGGGTCCAGATGGACTGGACTCACGTAAAGGTCCACTGAAGCTAGTCTGATGCCTGGGTTTGTGGGTATGGGCCTCCTGTTTGGCTCTTTAGGAGCCAACTGAGCACTGGCACAGGCTTGGAGTGTGGGTCTATGGTGTCATACATGTAAGACATTAAATTAGCCTAGCCAGGGCTGGCACCACTTTCTCTGAGATAGGCCCAGAGCTTGGGTCCATGGGAGTGGCCTGGTGCTGGGTTAGTCCCTGAACCTTGGTTCATGGAGGCTGCCTTGGTATGGGCTCTGGAGCCAAGGTCTACAGGGGCTCACCTGGTGCTAAGGTAGACCTCAAATTTTAGTCTTCATGCCTCAGCCTAGTGCCAAGAACTACTTATGTGTGTCAAAATATTGGCCTATTGTGGTATGTCTGGTGCTAGGGTCCACTAGGGAAGGCTTGGAGGTTGAATTTGTAGTGAAGTTGAATACTAACCTCACTTTTTTTTAAGATTTATTTATTTATTTTATTTATGAATGATAGACATAGAGAGAGAGAGAGGCAGAGATACAGGAGGAGGGAGAAGCAGGCTCCATGCCGGGAGCCCGACGTGGGACTCGATCCTGGGACCAAAGGCGGCGCTAAACTGCTGAGCCACCCAGGGATCCCCTAACCTCACTCTTTTATGGAAGAACTCCAAAGCAGAGGAAGTCTCCATGCTTGGGTGAAAAGTGAGTCAGCTAGTGTGAATACTTCTTCCTTTCCTGTTAAACATGTTTTTTTCTCATTTCTGTGCTCAGTCAGGGTTCTGTAACCTCTTATCTGGAATCCAGAGCTTTCATGAGATATTTTTATATGAGTGGTTGTTGATATTGGTGTTTTGTGGGAAAACATTAAATGGGGCTTCCTTTTCCTGGCATTTAGCTGATGTCTTGGGTCAGTGTGATTTAACTATTTGGATGATTATTTTTTCATGTGTTTTTCAAAATAGTCTTGAATAGGGATCCCTGGGTGGCGCAGCGGTTTGGTGCCTGCCTTTGGCCTAGGGCGCGATCCTGGAGACCCAGGATCGATTCCCACGTCGGGCTCCTGGTGCATGGAGCCTGCTTCTCTCTCTGCCTGTGTCTCTGCCTCTCTTTCTCTCTCTGTGACTATCATAAATAAATAAAAATTTAAAAAAATATATTAAAAAAAAACAAAATAGTCTTGAATATCTAAAGGTCATTATGTCATGATGGCTTATGGCAGCTATGATCTTATTAATACACCACTGTTGGTCAGATTATTGGATACCAGTGGTGGCAAAGAGTCACTATAAAGGGAAAATAATTTGGAATAAAAAACAATGTAGACTTTGTTTTTTTCATTGCTTAATGATGTGATGGCCTCTAGATTCTCTCCTAATGTTGATAATTTCAGGTGGATACATGTTAATTTTGCCAGTGACAAAGTAAGCAAACTATATTATCTATATTCTACTTAATGGACAGTTGTCATTCAACTCAGTCTTCCTAATTTTCCATTTCAGCTTTATTATTCCCTCATTATTGTTTTCATAATGTTGGCCAACCCAAAGACTATCTTGCTAGTACCAATCAATACAGATTTGAGTATTTATACTCCTTGTAACAAATACTGCCTAATTCTTGACATTTTTGTTCATTAATTAAGCTGTGTTGGGTAGGAAATTTGTGTCTGCACCTTGAAATTTTGAACAAATGAACACTGTGCTAGGCATCCAGAAATCCATATTCAGAATAAGTAGAAGCATACAAAAATAACTCCATGTGATTTTTATTTGTTTTTACTATACTTTGTCAAATATATGTATATATTTATATTTTTCTATATTGATATTGATGTAGATATTAATATGTAAAAATATAGATATATCTAGGTCTATATATCTCTATGTAACTTAGACACTGGATACCAGATTTTCTGTATTTATAATAAAAGATCCCAGAAGGTTTTGACTCAAATTCTGCCTCACTTACTTACTGGTTGTGTATTATCTTAGGAATTTACTTAACCTTTTGGTACCTTCGTTGCCTCCTTACTGAATTTAGGATGGTAGCAACAGGCATCTCATGGGGTTGTCATTATCAAATGAGATAATGTAATGTTGAGTGCTTAGCATAATTCCTGACATGCCATAAGTATACAATAAGTTTAGAATTGATAATAATGGCAACTTTTCTTCAAGCTTCAATATCAGAATCAGATAATAGGCCACCTGTGCTAAAAGTTCTATTAGAGACAGATGGAATGTTATTTTAAGATCAAAGGAATAAGCATAGTGAGAAAAGTCTTAGCTTTCTGCCTCTCCCCATATCCTTTCTCCTTTACAGAAAATATAATTCCTGTCAGGAGAAAATATACTTAAAAATATCTAGTGTCACTCTTTTCTAATGAAGTGGATAATTGTATAAACCATAAAGAAATATAAACATTTTGGAACTAGAATGCAACTTTAAGGACATTTTGTCTATTTTATTTTACAGATGATAGAACAGACTCAGAAGCCAAAGTAACTACAGTGACTTAGTTAAAAGTCATTATATAATCATTATATACAATGGAATATTATTTAGCTATTAAAAGGAATGAAATATTGCTATTTGCAAGGACATGGATGGAACTAGAGTTTATAATTCTAAGCAAAATAAGTCAGTCACAGAAAGACAAATACCATATGTTTTCACTCATGTAAAATTTAGGAAAACCAAGGGACAAAAATGAGAAATAATTTCCCCTTTTAGGATTTATTATCTACTGTGCTGTAATGGAATGATGTCCTTGAATTTTTCTTAGCATTGGGAGAACTTATTCACACTCAAAACAGCCCTGAACTGCTTAAACTGTTCTATTATGTTTAAATTGTTTAAAACTGATATGTTTTTTAAAGTTATTTGAAATATTTAAATTTGTATTATTTTCTCTTCTCCATTAGCATTTGCTTTTAAGTACAATCTTAATATCTTCTTACAACACGTACATTTTTTGAAGAGGGAGTGAAAATCTGAGGATTACTTCATGAATTTCTTCTGAAATCAATTTTATGAAGCTGGATGCTGCTATTTCCTGCTCAGTCCTTATTTTTCTTATTTATACATTCTAAAGAAATGGGACAATTGATAGTACTATAAATCTGATGTCTGGGTCAATGGATTATCAATATATTGACAACATTGTTTCAGCTTTTCTGGACCCAAAATGTCAACTGTATATTTTATTATTTTTTTGAGGGTGTGTAATTTCTTTCAAGTTTCATTGGCTTTTACTGTTTTTTTTAACAGTAAAAACCAACTAATGTACATGGATAACCTCTCTGTTATGCTCCTTAATATCTGGAAGGACATGCAAGGATATCTCATTACAGAAATAAAACAACCCTTTTAGACAATCACAAATTTCTCATTGTATCTGATTTCTGTTGCTGCATAAAAAGTTACCACAAAGACTATCCATTTGTTATCTCATATTTCTGTAGGCCACAAGGCCAGGCAGACTTCACTAGTTCTCTTGCTCAGGTTTTCACAAGACTGAAATCAAGGTGTTGACCAGGATGGACTGTTATATGGGATCTAAGAGAAAGTATCTGTTTTCAAGCTCATTCTGGTTTGTGACATAATTCACTTTCTTAAGGTTATAGAACTGAGGTCCCTGTTTTCTTTCTGGGTATTGACAAGGGACTTCATTTAGTTTCTAGAGGCCATACTTAGATCCTATCTTCTGGCACTAAACAAATCAGATTCCATAAAACATGTTAAATTTTTCTCAAACTTGGAATCACTTTGACTTCCTTTTTTGCATCCAACTGGCAAAAACTCTATACTTTTTAAAGAGCTCATGTGATTAAGCCAGGCCTGCTGAATAACATTACTATTTGGTTAGTAAGTCATCTAAAAATGACTTTTGCCATATAATATAATCACTAGAGTAATTCCAGGGTGCAAATATCATGGGGTCCCTTTTAGATTCTATCACATACATTGAAAGATTGAGCCTTGGGTAAGTACTTAGGGGTTCTTTCTCTCCCCTTTATTTTTTTATTTTGTTTTGTTTTGTATTTTATACTTCTGTACACTGGGATTCTGACACATTTTTGCACCTTGCTCATTCTCACAACAAGTAATGAAGATAAGACCATGAAACTCATAAATCCTGCCTCCATTCTGGAAAATCATGAGTAAACCATGGAGACAACGATAGTCTTCCTTAGGAATAGATTTATGTCTTTTAAGGTTCTTCACAGGGATGCCTGAGTGGCTCAGTGGTTAAGTGCCTTCGGCTCAGGGTGTGATCCCAGGGTCCTGGGATCCAGTCCCACATGGGGTTCCTTGTGAGGAGCCTGCTTCTCCCTCTGCCTGTGTGTCTCTGCCTCTCTCTCTCTCTCTCTCTCTCTCTCTCTGTTTCTCATGAATAAATAAATAAAATCTTAAAAAATAAGTTTCTTCACTTCACAGTGGAACATACTTAAGACTAAAAAAATGCTTTGCTCTTGAAAATACTGATTTCCTCTTCTATCACAGTATATCAGTATGATAAAAACATCATTACATCATGCAGCAAGTTACAGAAAGGGAAAGAAAAAAGGTATTAAGGGAAGTAGAGAATTTGTAGAGTTTAACTTCAATGTATCCCTAGGAAAAAAAGTAATGGTTCCACAATAGATATTAACACATGTTGATTGCTTTCTACTTTCCATTCTTATTTGAAGTTGTGCTATATTATTGCCATTTTAGATAATGTATATAAAGTTTTGCCATTAGCCTCTAGATATACTGAATTTTATTTAACCCTGAAAAGCTCCTTTTTTATCATCAATGACTTTTTGGGTAATTTTCAGTTATTTTTAAGCTGGATTTTGAATTAAGTTATATATACGATGAAGGTTGTTCATGAAATGTCATCCATACTCATGAGTACAAGTATGAGTATAGCTTGATGCTGGGCACCACTATAATACATCGGTTAGGATTTTTCTATTTCCTTTTTTACAAATATGAATTCCCCAGTTAAATACGTTCATGTCATTTTGTTAAAATAGACTCTCTCCTGAAGCTCTTCAGTGTACTAAGAATATTCTAACCACATAATTATAAGAGTACTTATTATGAAATAGCATTATGTCAGTGGTTGACATTTTAATTTTATGACCCCACCTCTTCTCCTGCTTCCAATCTTGGGTATGCTGTCATGATGCATGAAAATATAAAAATTATTTCCACCCCAGTTTTTCCTGACAGTGTCTTTCCAATTCCTCATTGTGATACCCAGAGTGGCCCTTCTTCCTATCTTTCTGGAATTAATTGTTGAGTCATTAAATTCTGTATGTCTTGGTTGTTTCCTTACTTTTACCCTTTGGCTCACTAAAAGTGAATTTTTACTGATTTTCATTAAACAATAATTCATTTCTTTTGTCTGCCATTTTCCATCCTTAAAGTTCCTTCCCAGTTCATCTCTAGCTCTTTTGTTTCATTGTCAGACAACATTAGTTACAGTCTACTTTGGCAGACATTTCTCTTTAACTGATGTCTGGATTGCTTTCCCATTGACACCTCACCCAGTGCATAACCTTGGATTTGTTGTAGTTTACAGCTTATATATGTATACTATTTCATGTTTTGTAAAGAATGCTTTTGGTTTAAGAGATGGTGTTTACATGATGACTACAAAAACAAAAATAATAAAATACCTAAATTCTCTGAATGTTTTTGTTTATATATAAGCAGAATATCCAAAATAAATACTTGTGAATTACTCACATGTTTATACCAGAGCAAGTATGGCATTCGTTTAAAGCCACTAATTATTTTTATCTTTGATATATAAAATTAATGTAAGTTTATGCTTGTATACATGAAAGCATAGCAACAGCTATACTCAAATAAACAAGAGAAACGTTATTTGCTAATTATAGGCTTAAAGGAAGCATAAATGGATTATTAGTAAATATATTTTTCTTTATAAATCCCACAGTTTTAATTTACAAAATGTGAAACTTTGATTCTACTCTCAAAATGCTTTAATAAAGTTAGTAAAACTTGACAAATTTATTTAATGCATAAGGACACACCATAAAATTGATTTGGTAGTTTACTCATTCGTTGAATCATGCATACCAATAACCACTTCCCTGAGAAGTCAGTGCAAAAGGGTAAGGGAAACTCCAACACTTGTAATTCTATTAAATTGTTTGTCCTGTATCCAGGACATGTGTGTATATGTATATATATATATATATATATATATATATATATATATATAACAAATAATATTACATTAACACATAGCATTGTAGTGAAAATTAAGAATTATTATAATATTAAGAATTATTATAATATGTTCAATTATAATGTAATTGATTAATAATTAGTATAACTTTAATAAAATATATTACTTAAAATTATAATAGCATAAATTCCTGTATATGTGTAATATATATTATATATACATATATATATGTTAATTTCTATATATTTTGGGATGCCTGGGTGGCTCAGCGGTTGAGAATCTGCCATTAAGCTCAGGGTCTGATCCCGGAGTTCCGGGATTGAGTCCCATGTTGGGCTTTCTGCGTGGAGCCTGCTTCTCCCTCCACCTGTGTCTCTGCCTCGCTCTCTCTGTGTCTCTCATGAATAAATAAATAAAATCTTTAAAAAGAACTTAATTTCTATTTTTTTACAATGAAACTGTGAGTTGAATCTTTAGGGAAAAGTGGCAAACCAGGAAAAGGCCCTCTGTTGAATTCACCCTATAATTCTTGTCGATGCCAAGAGACTGATTTTTGAGCTACCTAGAAGTTGATCTGTAAATGAATAAGGCATGAAGAATACTCACTTCTGGGGGAAAAAAATATATATATTCCATTCAACCATCATTATAATTTGCTTATATATTTTTCTCTCCATTTTTCCTTCCAAGATTGTTTAAACAATTCAAGCAAAAATGTAAATTGTGTCTGAAATCTATTCCCTGACTACCCTAGATTCAGAGTATTTCTAGTGTAAATAAATTCTCATAAACGGGGTCCTAAATCATTGCCTGCTTTTAAGATACTAAAGGTAAAAGCAAATACATCTTTACTGTTTATCACCAGTATCAAGCTTTATTATGTGAGACTCTCATAGAATATTTTAATAATTTTAAATAATTTCATTTGGGAGGAGAACGATTTGATTTCCCAGTTTCCACATACAGACATTTATAAACAAAACTGCAAATATCTTGAAGACTCTTGAAGTGCCTATTTAATTATTCATGTAAAGAGATGAAAAAATATTTTAACTTAAAACCAGAAAGGAATAATAGTATTATAGTCACTATATGAGGAAATCTGCTGCACCTGATCCTAAATTCTCCTTAAACTTCAGTAGTTTTGAGTTACTTAACTTCAGCTTTTACACAAGTTTTCAAGAGTATCCAATACATGAGGTAAGATTTTTGTTGAAAGAAAATATAGCCAAGCTATATTTGAATCTGTAATCATGTGTACAGCCGAGTGGAAATGGTTTTGAATTTTAAAGAAACAAACTATTGGAAGAACTGATTCTGCGGCAACACAACAAACCCTAATCTAGAAACTATACACTTTGTCTCTTTAAAAGGTTCTTTACTAAAGTGCATTATATACATCATACCAATTTTTTTTAAAGGGACATGGTGGAGGGTGGAGCACCTGGTTGGCCCAGTAAAGCCTCTGACTCTTGGTTACAGCTCATGTTCTGATCTGAGTCCTGTGATTGAACCCCATCTTGGGCTCCATTTTCAGCATGGAGTCTGCTTGAGATTCTCTCTTTAGCACTTCCCCTCCACTGGTGATATAATCCCTGGCAACAATACTACATTATGGAAAAGGAAGAGTTTTGATGGTTTATGGGATAGAGCCTCATGCTGTGATTCCTCCTCAGGAGGGAGTCTGCTTGAAGAGTCTCTCTCTCTTTTTTTAAGATTTTATTTATTTATTCATGAGGATACACAGAGAGGAGAGAGAAAGAGGCAGAGACACAGGCAGAGGGAGAAGCAGGCTTCATACAGGGAGCCTGATGTGGGACTTGATTCCGGGTCTCCAGGATCACACCCTGGGCTGCAGGTGGCACTAAACCGTTGAGCCACCGGGGCTGCCTGAAGAGTCTCTTTTTTTTTTTTAATTTTTATTTATTTATGATAGTCACACACACAGAGAGAGAGAGAGAGAGAGAGAGAGAGAGGCGGAGACATAGGCAGAGGGAGAAGCAGGCTCCATGCACGAGGAGCCCGATATGGGATTCGATCCCGGGTCTCCAGGATAGCGCCCTGGGCCAAAGGCAGGCGCTAAACCGCTGCGCCACCCAGGGATCCCCTGAAGAGTCTCTTTATCTCTACTCCTACTCACTTTGTTTCTCTCTCTCTCAAATAAATATTTTTTTAAAAGAGTCTCTTATTGTTTGGTTGCCTCTCTTTTTTTCTTCCTTACTCCTATGTTCATCTGTTTTGTTTCTTAAATTCCACATATGAGTGAAATCATATGGTATTTGTCTTTCTCTGTCTGAGTTATTTCACTTAGCATAATACAATCAAGCTCTACCCATGTCCTCGCAAATGTCAAGATTTCATTCTTTCTGATGGCTGAGTAATATTCCATTGTATGTATACATAAATTCTTCTTTATACATTCATCAGTCAATGGACATTTGGGCTCTTTCCACAGTTTGGCTATTGTGGATAATGCTGCCATGAACATTGAGGTGCATGTGTCCTTTTGAATCAGTTTGTGTTTGTGTGTGTGTGTGTGTGTGTGTGTGTGTGTTTTGAAGTAAATACCTAGTGCCATTGTTAGGTCATAGGGTAGTTCTATTTTTAACTTATTGAGGAACCTCCATACTGTTCTCCAGTGTGGCTGCACCAGTTTGCATTCCTACCCACAGTGTAAGAGGGTTCCCTTGTCTCTATATCCTTGTCAACATGTTTCCTGTGTTGTTAATTTTAGCCATTCTGACACATTTTAGTTGATGTCTCATTGTGGTTTTGATTTGTATTTCTCTGATGATGAGTGGTGTTGAGCATCTTTTCATGAGTTTCTTAGCCATCTGGATATCTTCTTTGGAAAAATGTCTATTCATGTCTTCTGCCCATTTCTTAACTGGATTATTTGTTCTTTGGGGTGTTGAGTTTGGTAACTTCTTTATATATTTTGCATACCAATCCTTTATTAGATATATCATTTACAGATACCTTCTCTCATTCTGTAGGCTGCTTTTAGTTTTAAGTGTTTCTGTTGCTAACACTAGATTTATTTGAGATACAAATAAGACTGCTGCCACCACCTTCACCTTCCAGCTCCCATCCTGAAGCCTTATGGTAGTGAGATGTTATGTTAATAAGGTCATCTTATCAAGGAACATTTTACTGGGTAAATAAAAGCAGTCTGCAATGTTACACATTTCACTGTGCACTATTGACTTCTGAAGACATGATTTAGGGGACATTATGAATTATCATAGGTGGTTAATGTAAATTATGGAGAAACCATAGGTCAATCACACCATAATAAATATAGTGCATTGGAAACGCTATAAATAGAATAAATTGACATTTAAATTTCACTATTATATTATAGAACCTAGAAAAAATCATAATGCCCAGAATTCCTCTCTCAAGAAACTTTGTCAGCACGTTCAAGGTAACACATCATACACTACCAATATCTCAGAAACCTTAGTAAAAAGTACTGTTAAAAACAGTGTCTTTTATTTTACTCAATGATCCTTATATAATGATTTACATAATATCTTTTGAAATTTAGTTCTATTGAGGTGCCTGGGTGGCTCAGTCAGTTAAGTGTCTGCCTTAGGCTCAGGCCATGATCCTGGGGTCCTGTGATCAAACCCCAAGCAGGAAGCCTGCTTCTCTCTCCCTCTGTGCTCCTTCCCTCTTAAATAAATAAGTAAATAAATAAATAAATAAATAATAATAAATAAAACTTTAAGAAGAATAAAATTAAATTAAAATCAAATTCAGTACTAGAGACATGTTTTCCTTTCCCAGCAAGTTGGTTAATTTCATTCTTCTTTACCTGTAGCTTCCATGGTTCTCAGTGTTAAAATTATAGCTCAACTGTGTTAACTATATCAAATGACTATTTGATATATTTACATTCCCTCATATGTTTTAGAGTTTACTGTGAGTTAAGTATTGTGCTGTTTGTTGGTGCTACAGCAGTAAATGATAACATATTTACTTTGAATATAATCACTTTCATATGTGAATATATTATGTTCCTCTATAAAAATACCATTTGGGTTACAGTTATCACCCCAGCATTCCTGACTGATACTGGTCCACAAATCAAATCAGTTATTCTGAGAAAACACTCATGGATACTTACACCATCTGAGACACATGCTGCCAGAACATACATTTTTTATACAAAGCTCATACACAGTTACAAATTTGGCAAAATGGCATTTGTAGACTCTAAAATAAAACTAGTATTTATTTAGCCCTTACTACATGTCAGACAATGCCTTAATAACTTTCTGTGGGTGATTTCATACTGTCCTCTCATCATTACAATGAGATATTTTTGTCAACCACTTTTATATCTAGGAGAACTGAGACTTAGAGTAATGAAATAGCCTACTAAGTTGGTAGAGCCAGGATCTCAGACCTTGTGCTCTTAGGCACTATGCTATTCTACCTTAATATCCAAGTAAAATCACTGAGTTATTCCACCTAGATATACAAGTAAAGTGCAAGGCAAATCTCACTATCTACTCCCACCCAAGAAACTGCTTTCTGAAAGTTTGTTTGCTCCCCCATAAAGTTAATAATCAGAAAGCATTCTGAAGTAGAAGGTCAGATGACACCCTTCCTCATATCATTTTCCATTCCACTTCCTTTTGTTTTATAGATTTGGCTTTTTTTCTGTGTATTAGCACTGTCCATGCTTCTCAAGAATCAATAAATCACTGGCAATAACAGTTATATAATGACACAATCATTTGTGTTTATCCTGGATCTGGCTGCCAATTGTTCCCGTACTGCCAATTGCTCTTTCACTTACTGAAATACCAAAATATCTGTAGGCCAAAAAAAGCACCATAATTAGAGTATCTGCCATCTAAGTGACACCAAATGCTGACAGTCTTTCAAGGAAAACAATATGCAATGTCCCAATATTCATAAAATAATGTGGCAGAGGGATCCCTGGGTGGCGCAGCAGTTTGGCGCCTGCCTTTGGCTCAGGGCGCGATCCTGGAGACCGGAGATCGAATCCCACGTCGGGCTCCCCGTGCATGGAGCCAGCCTGCTTCTGTCTCTGCCTCTCTCTCTCTCTCTGTGACTATCGTAAATAAATAAAAAAATAATTAAAAAAATAATAATGTGGCAGATATAGCCACCAATTGTATATACTAGGTCTACCACTTTGTCATGTTTACATTGTTTTCTTTCTGATAATTTTTTAAGAGAAAACATTAGAAAAACACCTAAATCCCCCTCCCGTCCCTTCAATGGCTTCATTCCCTATTTCTACAGAGGGAATAATATCTTAAAGTTAAGGCATATTATACTTCGTAATAGTTTTGTACTTTTACTATACATCACATTCTTTGACATGCATCTTTTTTAGTTCTTTCTAAATTGTATCCTTGTTGTAACTTAGAAACTATATTAATCCATTAAAATAGTTGTATAGTATTAATTTGTGTGAAAAAGTCACAATTTATTTACCCATTTATATACGAATGGACACTTAGGTTATTTATACTTTTTTCACTATTATAAATGAGGTTTCAATAAGCATATGTTACTCTGACATTACACTGCATGCTAATTAACTGGAATTTGACTAACACCCTTGGAAAAAAAGAAATGAAAACAAATGGCCCAAAAACCCCTGGGATGCAGCAAAAGTGATTATAAGAGAGAAGTATATAGCAATACAGGCCTACTTCAAGAAGTAAGAAAAATCTCAAACAACCTAACATTGCATCTAAAGGAACTATGAAAAGAACAACAACCAAAATGTAAAACTGGCAGGAAACATGAAATAATAAAAGTTAGAAGAGAAGTAAATGATAGAGAAGCTAGAAAAAAAATAGAACATATCAGTGAAACCAGAAGCATGTTCTTCTAAAAAAATCAGTAATATGGATAATCTATAGCCACACTTATAAAGAAAAAAAAGAGAAAGAACTCAAATAAATTGAAATACAAATAATAGAGAAGAAATAACACAACAGAAATACAAAGGATCATAATAGAATACTGTGAAAAACTCTATGCCAAAAATTGGACAACCTAGAAGAAATGGATAAATTCTCAGGAACATGTAAACTACAAAAAAACTGAAACAGAAAGAAATAGAAAATTTGAGCAAGCCATTACTAAAATTAGTATGGAATGACAAAAGACCCAGATTACCAAAGCAACCATGAAAAACATAAGCAAGACTAGAGACATTATAATTCTGGACTTGAAGTTATATTGTAAAACTGTAGTGATCAAAGCAGTAGAGTACTGGCACAAAAATAAACACATAGATCAATTGAACAGAAAAAAGTCCAGAAAAAAACCCACACAATTACATGGCCAATAAATCTTCCAGAAAGTAGGAAAGAATACTCAGTGGGAAAAAGTCTCTTCAACAAAAGGCATTGGGAAAACTGGACATTAAGACACAAAAGTAAGACACTACCACTTTCTTACACTATACACAATCATAAATACAATATGGATGGAAGACCTAAATGTGAAACGTGAAGCCATAAAATTCCTAAAAGACAACACAGTTAGTAACCTATTTGACACTCATCTTGATAACTTTCTAGGTATATATGTCTCCTGAGGCAACGGAAACAAAAGCAAAAAATAAACTGTTGGGACTACTTCAAAATAAAAAGCTTCTGCACAACTGGGTGTTATTCTATATGTTGGTAAATTGAACACCAATAAAAAAAATAATGAAAAAAACACTTCTGCCCAGTGAAGGAAACAATCAATAAAACTAAAAGGCAATCTATGAAATGGAAATGGGAAATCAAAACTGTGATGAGATACCACCTCACACCTGTCAGAATGCCTAAAATTAGCAACACAAGAAAAGGTGTTGGCAAGGATGCAGAAAATGAGTAACCCTCTTTCACTGTTGATGGGAGTGCAAACCAGTGCAGCCACTCTGGAAAATAGTATGGAACAGGGATCCCTGGGTGGCGCAGCGGTTTGGTGCCTGCCTTTGGCCCAGGGCGCGATCCTGGAGACCCGGGATCGAATCCCACATCAGGCTCCCGGTGCATGGAGCCTGCTTCTCCCTCTGACTGTGTCTCTACCTCTCTCTCTCTCTCTCTCTCTGTGACTATCATAAATAAATTAAAAAAAATAGTATGGGACAATTAAAAAAAAAGAACTACTATGGTCTAGCAATTATAATACTAGGTGTTTACCCAAAAGACACAAAGATACTGATTCAAAGGGGTACATGCACCCTAATGTTTATAGCAGCATTATCCACAATAGCCAAACTATGGAAATAGCCCAACGTCCATTGACTAAGTAATGGATAAATGGATAAAGAAGATGTAACATATATAGATATATAGATATAGATATAGATATTACTCAGCCATCAAAAAATTGAAATCTTGCCATTTGCAATGAAGTTGATGGAGATAGTGTATATTAAGCTAAGCAAAATAAGTCAGTCAGAGAAAGACGAATACCATATGATTTCATTCATGTGTAGAATTTAAGAAAGAAAACAGATGAACCAGGGGAAGAGAGAAAAATTAAAACAAAAAGAGGAAAGCAAACCATAAGAGACTCTTAATGATAGAGAATGAACTGAAGGTTGATGGGGGGAGGTGGGTACGCTAGCTGGGTGATGGGTATTAAGGAGGGCATTTGTATGGTGAGCACTGGGTGTTGCTTGTAAGTAATGAATCACTGAATTCTCCTGAAACCAATGTTTAACTGTAACTAAAATTTAAATAAAAAATTGAAAAGAGAAAACTTTTAAAAAATGGCCTATAAAAATGGTTATAATTGTCAAGATAGAAGAGACCCACAAATAAAGTGAAATGGATCTTTAAAATAGCATAGATTATACATATTGTATCCTGACTGAACACTTGAAAAGACTGAGAATGAGAGGCTCCTGGGTGGCAGAGTCAGTTAAACCTCCAACTCTTGGTTTTGGCTCAGGTCATGATCTCACAGTCATGTAATCCAGCCTTCTGTCAGAATCTGTGCTCAGTATGGAATCTACTTGAGTTCTCCCTTCCCTATGCCTCTCCTGCTCATACTCTCTCTCTCTCTCTAAAATAAATAGTCTTTTAAAAAAAGAAATGACTGAGAATGAAATCAGAAGATACATTCAGTGAATTTTGAGTGAGTTTCTTTGCTCAGTCTTGGAACATTTTGACTAAAATAATTGTTTGGAAAAAATCATTATTAAAATTGTACCAAGTGAATGTCAACATTCAATTGTTACTACTGAACTCTGTAGTGAAGATTGATTAGTATATAAATGATGTGCAACCTGTCAATAATGAAGGCGTCGGTAAGTTGAATTGGTAACGAGCCTTTATTCTTGGTAAGGGAGAATATGCTTAAGTAAACTTTTGTTTAAACTTTTTTATGTGATCATAAGAAATGCCTGATGACTTGGGACTCAGATTGAAAACTACTGAAAACAATTGACTAGGCCAAACTAAGAAGTGAAAAATGGCATACTTTAAGGCAATTAAGTTAGCAGTATTTAAGATGGGATCTCAGCAAAACTGAATGAGATTTGGTTTGTATTTGCATAACTATTTCCCCTCTATTTCATATACCTTTATGTTATTTGCTTCTGGTGAGTAGTTATCAATAAATATGTTAGGTATTATAGTTGTCAGCTGCATTAGTCTTATATTGCTGAATAACAAATCATCACAAATTTAGCAGCTTAAACATCCCCATTTAGTAGGTCAGGGTTCTATAGGTTAAAAGTCTTGGCAGGCTCAGCTAAATTCTCTACTCTCACAAAGATAAAATCAAGGTATTTATTAGGCTTGCCTGTCATCTGGAGGCTTGGGGAAGAATCTGCTTCCATGTTCATTCACATCATTGGCCAAATATGATTTCTTTTTGCAGGTCTAAGGTTCTCTTTCTCTCTCTCTTTCTTTCTTTTTACTGTGTGTTATGCAAGAAGCTGCTCTTAGTTCCTTAAGTCTACCTGCTTTCCCTCTCACATGGCCTATTCCATCTTCAAAGCCTCCTTCTGCTTCAAATTCCCAACTTCCACTTCTGCCACCAGCTATAGAAAACTCACAGCTTTTAAAGGACTTATATGATTAGATATATCCAGAAAGACTCTCATTACCATTTAATGAGAGTAATATCACATATATTCACAGGTTCTACCCACACTCAAGGGGGAGACATAGACAAGAGAATGATTCACAAGTGGTAATTCTTAGGACTTTGCCTATCACATTGGATAAATTTGTTATCTCCAAAGACTTAACATCTGCTTTATTTACATTTGTACAGTGACCTTTAAATGGAAAAATATCATTCAAAGCCCAAAGGTAAGGAGGTACAATACTAAAATACTGACATAAAGATTAATGTTATGGGTAAGAGGACTTCATTAAATGATGCTTCAAATTATACCACAGAGTTTGCTCAAAAGTTTCATTGTAGGGCAGCTGGGGCAGCCAGGGTGGCTCAGCGGTTTAATGCCGCCTTTGGTCCAGGACCTGATCCTGGAGTCCCAGGATCAAATCCCACATCAGGCTCCCTGCATGGAGCCTGCTTCTCCCTCTGCCTGTGTCTCTGCCTCTCTCTCTCTTTCTCTCTCTGTCTCTCATGAATAAAATAAAAACTCAAAAAAAGTTTAATTGTAACTAAGGAATATTATTTAATCCATTTTCATTTTAATAAGCTTCAATTAAATCAATAAATGTTTATTGCCAATTTATAGTTATATACAACATGTATTTGTGTGCATTAATTGTACTTAATTTAAGAACATTTAAAAGAATAATTATAGTTTCAGTTCAGCCAGCAGAAGCAGAAATATTGCATATTTACAGTGAAAAAAAAGAGATGCCAATAATCCAACTAGAACATTAACATTTAAACAAAACCAAAAGGGCACCTGATGGGTCGAGCACTGGGTGTTATTCTATATGTTGGCAAATTGAACACCAATAAAAAATAAATTTATAAAAAATAAAATAAACAGAACCGAGAGGATGCCTGGGGGGCTCAATGGTTGAGCATCTGCCTTCAACTCTGGTCGTGATCCTGGGGTCCAGGATGGAGTCCCACATTGGGCTCCCTGTGAGAAGCCTGCTTCTCCCTCTGACTGTGTCTCTGCCTTTTTCTGTCTCTCATGAATAAATAAATCAAATATTTTTAAAAATAAAATAAAAATAAACAGAGCCAAAATTAATAATAATAGGGATCCCTGGGTGGCGCAGCGGTTTGGCGCCTGCCTTTGGCCCAGGGCGTGATCCTGGAGACCCGGGATCGAATCCCACATCAGGCTCCCAGTGCATGGAGCCTGCTTCTCCCTCTGCCTGTGTCTCTGCCTCTCTCTCTCTCTCTCTGTGACTATCATAAATAAATTTTAAAAAAATTAAAAAAATAATAATAATATTTACTAGTTCTTTGAAATAGTGTTTTACTTATTTTGAAAGTTGTAATAAGAAAAACACATTAGTTTACAGTTTGATTGTCTTATGGTAGAAATTAGCAGCCCCAGCTAGGTTTGGGAAGGCTAGTCCCTAGATGAAGGTAGAATGAATACTAGATTGTTTCTGAGCAATGTAGGATAAAACAGGAACCAAATTTACATTGGAAGAATAATATTGGTCAGCAGATGGTAAAAGTTATAACACAAATTTCAGAATTGATCATGTGTCAAAGGGTGCATAATTCTGGACTGATTTTCTAAGTAATTAAATTCTGGATGAATGAGTCAAGAGTAAAGAAAGCCAGTTGATTACGTTGCTAATTCAAACATTCTCTGGGACTGGGAAGGTGCCATAAATATGTGAAGAGGCTGCATGCATGAGTGAAAGTAATGGGACTTGGGAATGAAAATGGAGTACTTTCTCCAACTAAATGAATTTTATTAAAACATCCCCCGAACACAACGCAGTGTTCCACTTACTAAATATATATCTGTGGCTGTGTTTGTGACCCTTGAGTACAGTCATATGTGTTGAAAAGCTATTTTAAAAGTTGAAAAAGTGTTTTTATCCTTAAGCCTAATTGAGGCAATTTAAATAGGGGATAATCTAAGATTACAGATAAAAGCGAGTTGTTGGTGATGTGATGATGATGATATGATAATAAGAATGATAATGGTGATGATGATAATGATCATGAGTGGGTGTTTCTTTGCTGATTCTGCTTCTGGGTGGTAAACTTTTGAGTCTAAAAGTATAAAGTTCTGAGTATGCTGCTATTTATTCATGGTAAATCCTATTTTCTAACAATTATAATTTCTAGAAGGGAAAGTGAAAGAGCAAAGAACAAGGCTATCTCCACTTGGCAGATGAGGAAGATTGGACTCAGGTTAGGTGAGTTGTTCAAGATTAAAAGGGCAAAGTCTGTGAGTGCTTTTCTTACAGAATAGTCATAATCTCTTGCAAAAAGAGAAAATCCTCTGGGGTGCCCAGGAGCAAAGTCTTGCCACAGTTGTATGTAAATTATCTGTATGTGTCAGGACTGCTTTGTGCTTTTCATTATCATAGTCTTAGTGTACTGTGATCTATAATACTGATATAGAGGTACTAACCTCCAGGAATAACAAAGATGAGGGTAAAGTGTAATCATTTGAGGAAAATTTATTTATCTATTTATTTATTTATTTATTTATTTATTTATTTATTTATTTAGACTTTATTTATCCATAAGAGACACACAGAGAGAGGTTGAGACATAGGCAGAGGGAGAAGCAGGCTCACTGCCAGGAGCCTGATGTGAGACTCGATCCCAGGATCACTACCTGAGCCAAAATGCAGATGCTCAATCTCTGAGCCACCCAGGTGCCCCCACAATTTCTGACCCCTCATTTCAAAGACTTGAAGGATAGGGACTAGAATCAGCTGAAGATATAGATATAGATAGATATAGATATAGATGTTTGTATGTAGTTGATACAAGATGTTTGTTGGGAGCTACCATTACTCTCCATGTATATTTCTTCATGTGGTCTTTCCAGTGGGCTAGCGTGGGCTTCCACATTGAACAGTAGCCGGATTCCAAGTATTAACATCATACAAGAAAGATTAGCAGGCAGAAGTTATGTCTGTATTATAATTTGGCCTTGGAAATGACATAAATCAGTGTCTCCATATTGTTTCAGAGAATTTTCAGAAAAAAAAATATTTTTATTGGCAAGACAACTCCCTTCAGAGATGGTAGGAGAAAAATTTAATATATATTATAAAAATTTATTTATTTATAAGAGAGAGGGAGAGAGGGAGAGAGAGAGAGAGAGAGAGAGAGAGAAGGAGCTTGGGGAAGAGGAAGAGGGAGAAGCAGACTCCCCACTGAGTAGGGAGCTAGACACTGGGCTGGATCCCAGAACCCTGGGATCATGACCTGAGCTGAAGGCAAAAGCTTAACTGACTGAGTCACCCATGTGCCCCCAAAATTTCATCTTAGTTAGATTTTATTCCTGGCATCTTGTAATTGCTTCCTTCCTGTTTATTATAACCCCAAGCAAGAAACACATGTCTTAGAGTCTGGAATCTTAATTCAGCATCTATGTTTGAGAGGAATCCATTGTCTCAGCTAGGTTCCAGGTATCCTGTCAAGAATTGGCTCTGCATTGGTTACTCTTTGCTAAAAATTTACAACAAATATTGTAGAGAAATTGTGGAGGTTTTTTTTTCTGTTTTATGAAACCATAGACTCCCACAAACAGATAACCTGTTTGATTTTTATGGCTCCTATATGTAAACTATTGCTCACCTAAGTGGTAAGTAAGGAAAAGGAACTATGGAGGGTAAAAGAAGATATAGTTCATTCATTTAAAAATCAGCTATAAGCTTCTGCAGTGATAACTTCGAATGAATCATAATATTTTATAATAAAGTGAGAGAATTCGTGTTCCAATCTAAAGAAGATGAATACTCTTCCAACCAAGAAACACTAACTCACCTCACTTCCAAAAAATCTGCTATTCCTAAAGAACTTTTACCAGTATTTCCCAATGGTAAAATTTTATAGTCTACAATGGTTCTTTTATTGAAACTATCCTGGGTAAACTAATGCTTATATACTCCTGGTTTTCATTTTTTAATTTAAAATATACTGTACACTCTGAACTTCTAGTTAAGTTGTTTCTTATTTCATGGCAAGATCCCTGACATTATCAAGTATCTCCTGCCCAATATAGAAGCAAAAGGCATCTCATTTTCTATTCCCTTCACCAAACCTTTTCCTTCCTCTGAGGCATCCAGAAAAGCAAGTTGGGTACTGCCACATGCATCAAAATGGTCAATATCCACCAATATACAACAACACCTACAATAATACAGTATTTGTTATACCAAAGACAAAAGAGTTTGTCACTGTTAAACACTTCATCCTTTTTAACTTTTTCATATTTTTTACAAGTTCCTCACTTATAAAATAAGTTTAATAATATCAAGAAATTTATACTTTAAACATTATTGTGTTGCATTTGGTGGTTTAGTTGTCGCCATTCCCCCCTTACACATGCACATACACCTACACATACACATACACATACACATACACACACACTTCTACCACAAGTTAGAGGGAATGAAGGAATAGTACCTGTATGCCCCATTATTTTCAAATGCCTAGAATAGACCCTGGCACAAAGTAGGTACCTTTTAAGATTATTGTTCCATTTATATATGCCGAGTTCAATAAGAAGATACATTTATAAAGAAGTTTAGGAACATTTTAGAAAAATTCTATCAGATATTTATATGTTATAAACTCAAAATGTAAATGTGAATCATATGACCATCATCTGTAGCATGGCATCCACATGATCTAACCTTTGGTATATTTTCAGTTTTATTACCATGCAAAATATAGCATCGTAAATCTCACCAGGAGTTTGAAATTAATTGATTCTTCCATGTAAAGTTTATTTGTTGTAGAACAATGGTAAATCACTAACAGGTGTGTAAGAGGGAATTTCAAAGCAAAAATATAACACAACTGTAGCTGGTTTCATTTTATTCACCTACTAAGACTATTTCCCTTGAGTAATGTACAGTTTTGAATTATGTACAGTTTTTATTCCCACTAGTCAAGTTTGAGGATTGCAACTAATGATGATAATAATAACAATGATGATAATCATCATCACTGGATAAAAATCATCATCACGATTATCATCATCATCACTGAAAATGAGTTTTACATTAAATTAAATGAGTTAAAAACCACACACAACACCTTCTTTTAACTTCTTTGTGACAAGGCATAATTTCCATGGATTCTAATGCATTATAAGTTTCATGCTTTGTACTGGTTCAGTGGCAAAACTTTAGATTTCATTTAGAGAAGAAATTCATGGAGACCTGTTTCTAACCACATATTCATGCCACAGGATTGCCCTAATAATCTCTTGACTATAAAATGAGAGACTTTACCAGACATGAAATTCTAATGTGTTCTGATCTCGTTGAAATTCTACATTCCTGCATTTTGGCTTTATCCAGTAGGATGACACACATAGAATTGCCTTGGCAAAACTGTAAGATAATTTTTTCTTGGGCTTTTTTACTTACCTCCTACCCATTACTGTTGATATTGCCTTCTTTTGCCCTTACATGCTCCCCTACTATCATAAACAATTAAATGTGCTCACTTTCTTGACTGTAGGTTTTCATAGTGTAGATTCCTAAAAAAAAAAAAAAGCCACTAATTTCTATATGCATATACTACTGTTCTGGATCATTCTGTTCTTTTCACCATCAAAATTTACCTTGCCTAGGTTTTAGTTCCTTGAGCCTTGTTATATGGCTAGTTAGCATCTTATCGAAGTTATTCAACAAATTCAGTCTTGGGCATAAATGGACACACAAATCTTGGGGTAAAAGCAACAGTGTAGGGAATAAGATTCATAATTATCTGGCTTTAATATTCTTTTTGTATATCTATAACTTAGTGTCTTCTTATTCTCACTGCCTTTATGACTTCCCTTAGACCACTGAGCCATGGATCTTTAGTAGTTAAAACTTCCCTGGCATCTGGATAAAATGCTATTCATGCTAACTGTATCCCTCTGCAAACTTCTGTGTCATTTCTTTATATTTATAATTTGATATAAATTCATTCTGTCACAAATTATCATATTCTCTGATATTCTCTCCCTTCTTAAATAAATATTTACTAAATACATACTATAGTTTTGCACTTTTCTAGGCACCTAAAGATCATGTAATAATACTGATCATAAAAATAATAATCATACTTGAAGTATATAAAACATTTTAAAGTGCAGAAGAGTTTCATGGAACTGTAACATTCCTTAGCGAAAACATAGACAGTAATCTCTTGGGCATCAGCCTTAGCAATGTTTTTCTATATATGTCTCCTCAGGCAATGGCAACAATAGCAAAACAAAGTATTAGGACTACACTTAAATAAAAAGTAAAAAACTTTTACACAGTAAAGAAAACCATCAACAAATGAAAAGGCAACTTACTGAATAGGAAAAAAATATTTGCAAACGATATATACTATAAGCAATTAATATTCAAAATAAATAAATAACTTATACAACTCCTATAAATAATAATAGTAATAATAATATGATTTTTATAATGAGCAGGAAACCTGACTAGACATTTTTTCCAGAGATGCCAACAAACACATGAAAAGATGCTCAATATTACTAATTATCAGGGAAATGAAAATAAAATCCACAGTGAAATACCACCTCACATGAGTCAGAATGCCTAGTATCCAAAAGACAAGACAGCAAATTTTGGCAAGGATGTGGAGAAAAGAGAACCCTCATGCACTGTTGGTAGGGATGTAAGTTGGTGCAACCACTGTCAAAAACAGTATAGATATTACTCAAAATTTTAAAAATAAAATTATAATATGATTCAGTAATTCCACTTCTGGGTATTTACCCAAAGGCAATGCAAAGACTAGTTTAGAAAAATAAATGCAGACTTATGTTTATTACAGTATTATTAAAATAGCCAGGGAACCCTGGGTGGTGCAGCCGTTTAGCGCCTGCCTTTGGCCCAGGGCGCGATCCTGGAGACCCGGGATCGAATCCCACATCGGGCTCCCGGTGCATGGAGCCTGCTTCTCCCTCTGCCTATGTCTCTGCCTCTCTCTCTCTCTCTCTGTGACTATCATAAATAAATAAAAATTTTTAAAAAATAAAATAAAATAACCAAGATATGGAAGCATCTGTATCCACTGATGTACAAATAAATAATATGTGATATACATATATATTACATATATCATATGCTATAATATCATATGATATATATAATATATATGATACACAATATATATTTAAATATTTAAATATATTTATATATTTTATTTTATATTTTATTTTATATGATATATAACATATATTTTTTATTTATTTATGTATATTTGTACATTTTTCTTGGGCTTTTTTTACTTACCTCCTACCCATTACTGTTGATATTGCCTTCTTTTTCCCTTATGTGCTCCCCTACAATCATAAACAATTATATATAAATGGAATTTCACTCAGTCTTTAAAAAATAATGGGATCTTGCCTTTGTGACATGACCTAGAGGGTATTGTGCTAAGCAAAATAAGTCAGACAGAAAAAGACAAATGCCATATTATTTCACTTATATTCAGAATATAACAAACAACTAACAGAAACAAACCCATGATACAGAGAACACACTGGTGGTTGCCAACAGGGAGTGCGGTGAGAGCATGAGAAAAATGGGTATGGGGGGGTAGAAGGTGTAAGCTTCCAGTTATGGAATGAGTAAGTAACAAAGATGAAAAGTACAAGGTAGGGAATATAGTCAATGGTATTGTAACAATGTTGTATGGTGACATAAAGCTACACTTGTGTTGAACATAGTTTAATGCCTAAAATCATTATGTTGCGCACCTGAAACTAATGTTAACATTGTTTGTCCTCTATACTTCAAATACTTTTTTTGTTGTTTCAAGTTTTATTTAAATTCTATTTATTTGACATATAGTATAATATTGGATTTAGGAATAGAATTTAGTGATTCATCATTTACATATAAGACTCAGTTTTTCTCCTTCATTATATCATTTGGATTATTTATTCAATAAATATTTATTAAACCTTTTACTATATTTCAGACATTGTGAAAATTGTTAATGACACAATGGTGGTCAAAACAGATTTTCATAAATCTTACAGTTAATGTGTTACATAGGCATTAATCAAATAATTGTGGAAGTACAGATAAAATTGTAAACTGTGATAAATGCTAACATTCTTAACACACAAAAGTAAACACAGAGATTAGGCTAAATGAGGGAACAGAGGAATATGTCACAAATAAAACAACAGGACAAGACCACAACAAGACACATAAACAAAATGGATATAAGGAACATGCATAATAGATAATTTGAAGCAATGATCACAAAGATACTCACTGGATTTGAGAAAAGAGTGGAGGACATCAGTGAGACACTTAAGAAAGTGATAGGAAACACAAAATGAGACACTGAGAAATGAATACTGCAATCAATTAAATTAAAAATTAAAAATACACTTGATGAAATAAATAGCAGAGTGGAAGATGTAGAGGAACAAATTAAGAACTAGAAGACACAGACATGGAAGGTTATCAAAATGAATAAATTACAGAAAAAATGAATTATGCAAAATGAATATAGACTTTGGAAACTCAGTAACTGCATCAAGCATAATGCCATTCACATTATAGGGATCTTGAGGAGAAGAGAGAGAAAAAGAGGTAGAAAATTTATTTGAAGAAATAACTGAAAACTTCCCAAATCTAAGGAAGGAAACAGACATCCAGACCAGTAAACACAGAGATCCCTCAACCAAATCAACCAAAGGATATCCACACCAAGGCAAATAGCAACCAGAATGGCATAAACCATAAAACCAGAATGGTGATACTTTTTTTTTTTTTGAGTTGGGCCCTTTCTCTTTTCTTTTTGATAAGTCTATCTAGAGATTTATCAATTTTATTATTTTTTTCAAAGACAAACTCTTGGTTTCATTGATATGTTCTATTGCTTTTTAATTTGTATTTCATTTATTTCTGCTCTAATCCTTATTATTCCCCTCTTTCTATTGGATTTAGGCTTCATATGTTATTCTGTTTCTAGCTCCTTTATGTGTAAGGGTATAGTGTTTGAGATATTTCTTCCTTCTTAAGGTACACCTGCATACCTATATACTTACCCTCTGGGACTGCCTTTGTTATATCCCAAAGGCTTTGGGCCATTGTGTTTTCATTTTCATTTGATTCCATGCATTTTCTAGTTGTTCTTTGATTTCCTATCTGATCTATTCACTGTTTAGTAGAATGTATTTTAACTTCCATGTATTTGTGATATTTCCCAATTTTTTCTTGTGGTTGACTTCAAGTTTCACAGAGTTATGGTCAGAAATGTTGCATGATATGATCTCAGTGATTTTATATTTGTTAAGGCATGTTTTGTGACCTAATACGTGATCTATTCTGGAGAATATCCCATGTGCACTTAAAAAGAATGTGTATTCTGATGTTTTATAATGGAATGTTCTGAATATATCTGTTAAGTTAATCTGGTCCAGTGTATTATTCAAAGCCATTGTTTATTTATTTTGTTTAGATGATCTGTTTGTGATGTAAATGAGGTGTTAAAATAGCTTACTATTACTGTGTTATTATCCATTAGTTTCTTTTCTTTGTTAAACAATGTTAACATATTTGCATTTTCCCATGTATGTTGTATTATTATTTACAATCAAATCATCTTGTATTTTCACCTTTATCATTATACAAGGCCCTTCTTTGTCTCCTTTAAAGATGTGTTTTAAAATATAGGTTGTTGAATGTAAATATTGCTACCCCAGTTTCCTTTTGGCATCCATCTACATGATAAATGGTTCTGTACCTCCAGAAGTCATTAGGACTAAAATGGGGCCCTTGTAGGAAGTATGTAGATGAGTCTTCTTTTTTATTACGCATTTTGACATCTTTTGATTTGAAGACTTAGTCTGTTTATATTAAAGTCATTTTTTTTATAAATATGTATGTGTTGCCATCGTATTACTTATTTTGTCATAGTTTCTGGAGATGGTCCCTGTTCCTTTTTTAAAAAATATGTATGTATGTATGTATGTATGTATGATCATCTACTATCTATCTATCTATCTATCTATCTATCATCTATCATCTATCTATCATCTATCTATCATCTGTCTATCTATTATCTATTTATCTATCTATCTATCTATCATCTATCTATATCTATCATCTATCTATTTTAGAGAGAGAGAGGGGGAGGGGCAGAAGGAGAGCAAGAAGGAGAGAAGCAAACTCCTTGCTGAGCACAGAGCCCAATGCAGGGCTCCATCTCATGACCTGAGCCTGATCCAAAATCAAGAGTCAGACGCTTAACCAACTGAGCCACTCAGGTGTTCCTTCCCTGTTCCTTTCTTGTCTTCATCACATTTGGTCTCTCTTTTATACTTGAATAATTCCATTAATATTTCTTGCAGGCTTGTTTAGTTGTCACTTAATCACAAAAGAGAGAAGAAAAAAAAACACAGAAATACAATTATAGGGCAGGGCAAGATGGTGGAAGAGTAGGATCTCCAAGTCACCTGTCCCCACCAACTTACAAGGTAACTTTAAAATCATCCTGAAAACCTATGAATTCTACCTGAGATTTAAAGAGAAAACAGCTGGAATGCTGCAGTGAGAAGAGTTCATACTTCTATCAAGGTAGGAAGATGGAAAAATAAATAAATAAACATCCAGTGGGAGAGGGGCCCCCACTAGGAGCTGGGCTAAGGCCAGGCAGCAAATGCCTCCAGGACAGGAAAGCTCAGGGCCCGAGAAGCAAGAAATTTACCAATCTTCCAGGACAGAAAGGCACTCACAGGGAACTTGGGCAGGATCCCAGGAGGGGCAGTGGAGCCCCCAGGTTCCCGGGGTCCCTAACAGAGGAAGTGCACACTGGAGGAGAGCACATCACACACTGTGGCTGAGCTCCCTAAAGGGCTGGAGTGTGCTCCCGGTGGGGCATGAGGAGCAGCTCAGGTGGAGGCTCTGCATAGAGGAGGCTGTACAACCCCAGGAGCATCTCAGGTGGTGGCTCACGCTGCAGGTCCCCGTGGAGGGGGCTGCACAGTCCTGGAGCATGATTCCAGCAGTGCAGGCTGCAGAGCACAAGGTGCCAGGGAACACAGCCCATGATCCGGCATTTCCCTTGGGACAGGAAGAGGACAGGAGGACACAGGACAATGAGGACACTCCTGCTGCCAGGTGCCCATGACCTGTGCGGATCAGCGCTCCCTGCTCCCGGAGCATCCGGGCCCCTGTGGACTGGGAGACTGCAGTGGTTACTGCTAGAGCTGACTCCAGGGCTGGAGGTCTGGCTGCCACCACTGTGGTTGTTCCTCCTGGTGTCATCTTGTACCTGGGACTGAGCAGTGCCACAGGGAGCAGGGGCCTCACAAGATAGCTCCCACTGAACCATGCACCTGGCAGGGGGGACAGGGCAGCTGACCCAGGTGCACACACCTGAGAATCACCACAGCAGGCCCCTCCCCCAGAAGACCAGCTGGAAAGACAGGAGAAGAGCAAGTTATTAATCAAGCTACACTGGAAAGCTCCAGGGGGAAGTCAAGGGACTTATAATATATAGAATCAGAAGATATCCCTCATGGTTTTTGTTTTTTATTTGTTTGTCCCCCCCTTTTTTTCTTCCCCTTTTTCTTCCTTTTTCCATTACAACTTGTTTTTAGCCACTATGCACTGAGTAAAATGACTAGAAGGAAGAACTCACCACAAAAGAAATAATCACAAACAGTACTCTCTCCCACAGAGTTACAGAATTTGGATCACAATTCAATGTCAGAAAGCCAATTCAGAAGCACAATTATAAAGCTACTGGTGGCTCTGGAAAAAAAGCATAAAGGAAAGAAGAGACTTCATGACTGCAGAATTTAGATCTAATCAGGCCAAAATTAAAAATCAATTAAAAGAGATGCAATCCAAACTGGAGGTCCTACCGACAGGGTTAACAAGGTAGAAGAACAAGTGAGTAACATAAAAGACAAGTTGATTGCAAGGAGGGAAGCTGAGGAGAAAAGAGAAAAACAAAAGACCATGAGGAAAAGTTAAGGGAAATAAATGACAGCCTCAGAAGGAAAAATCTACGTTTAATTGGGGTTCCAGAGGATGCTGAAAGGGACAGAGGACCAGAAAGTATATTTGAACAAATCATAGCTGAGAACTTCCCTAATGTGGGGAGGGAAACACGCATTCAGTTCCAGGAGATAGAGAGATCCCCCATAAAATGAATAAAAACCGTTCAATACCCTGACATTTCATAGTGAAACTTGAAAATACCAAAGATAAAGAGATCCTTAAAGCAGCAAGAGACAAGAATTTCCTAACCTTAATGGGGAGAAGTATTAGGTTAATAGCAGACCTGTGCACAGAGACCTGGCAGGCCAGAAAGGGCTGGCAGGATATATTCAGGGTCCTAAAGGAGAAGAACATGCAGCCAAGAATATTCTATCCAGCAAAGCTTTCATTCAGAATAGAAAGAGAGATAAAGAGCTTCCAAGATAGGCAGAAACTGAAAAAATATGTGACAACCAAACCTGCTCTGCAAGAAATACTAAGCGGTAAAGTGTAAAAGAAAGAGGAAGTCCAAGGAAACAATAAAAAAAAAAAACAGGGACTGAATAGGTATTATGAAGACACTAAATTCATATCTGTCAATAGTACCGCTGAGTGTGTATGGGCTTAATGATCCAATCAAAAGATGCAGGGTTTCAGACTGGATAAAAAACCAAGACCCATCTATTTGCAGTCTACAAGAGACTCATTTTAGACATAAGGACACCTACAGCCTGAAAATAAAAGGTTGGGGAACCATTTACCATTCAAATGGTCCTCAAAAGAAAGCAGGGGTAGCCATCCTCATATCAGATAAATTAAAGTTTATCCCAAAGACTGTAGTAAGAGATAAAGAGGGACACTATATCATACTTAAAGGATCTATCCAACAAGAGGCCCTAACAATCATGAATATTTATGGCCCTAATGTGGGAGCTGCCAAGCATATCAACCAATAACCAAAGTTAAGACATACTTAGATAATAAAACACTAATACTGGGATACTTGAACATGGCACTTTCTGCAATCGACAGCTATTCGAAGCACAACATCTCCAAAGAAACAAGAGCTTTAAATGATACACTGGACCAGATGGATTTCACAGATATTTACAGAACTCTATATCCAAACACAATTGAATATGCATTCTTCTCAAGTGCACATGGAACTTTCTCCAGAATAGACCACATACTGGGTCACAAATCAGGTCTTAACCAATACCAAAAGATTGGGATCGTCCCCTGCACATTTTCAGACCATAATGTTTTGAAACTAGAACTAAATCACAAGGAGAAATTTGGAAGGATTTTAAACATGTAGAGGTTAAAAACCATCCTGCAAAAAGATGGAAAGGTCAACCAAGAAATTAGGGAAGAATTCAAAAAATCCATGGAAACTAATGATAATGAAGATAAAACAGTTCAAAATCTTTGGGATACAGCAAAGCAGTCCTGAGAGGGAAATACATTGCAATGCAAGCATCCCTCAAAAAATTGGAAAAAAAATGAAATATGCAAGCTCACCTTCAAACCTAAAGGAGCTGGAGAAAGAACAGCAAATAAACTCTACACCAAGCAAAATAAGAGAGTTAATAAATATTTGAGTAGAATTCCGTGAAATCAAGACCAGAAGAACTGTACAACAGATCAACAACAACAACAAAAAAAACAAAAAACAACAAAAAAAAAACAGGAGTTGGATCCTGAAAGAATTAATAAGATAAATAAACCATTAGACAGCCTTATTAAAAAGAAAAAAAAGACTCAAATTAATAAAATCACAGATGAAAAAGAAGAGATCACAACCAAAACCAAGGAAATACAAATGATTTTAAAAACGTGTTATGAGCATCTATATGACAATAAATTAGACAATCTAGAAGAAATGGATGCATTTCTGGAAAACCACAAATTATCAGATAGGGTGACAGAACATGAGAGACTCATATCTCTGGGAAACGAACAAGGGGTGGTGGAAAGGATGGTGGAAAGGGAGGTGGGAAGGGGCTTGGGGTGACTGGGTGACTGGCACTGAGGGGGGAACTTGATGGGATGAGCACTGGGTGTTATGCTATAGGTTGGCAAATTGAACTCCAATAAAAAGAACTTAAAAAAAAAGAAAACCACAAACTACCAAAACTGGAACAGGAAGAAATAGAAAACCTGAACCGGCCAATAACCAGGGAGGAAATGGAAGCAGTCATCAAAAACATTCAAAGACACAGAAGTCCAGGGCCAGATGGCTTTCCAGGAGAATTCTATCTAACATTTAAAGAAGAAACTGTACCTATCCTACTAAAGCTGTTCGGAAAGATAAAAAGAGATGGAATACTTCCAAACTCATTCTATGAGGCCAGCATCACCTTAATTCTCAAACCAGAAAAAGACCCCGCCAAAAAGAATTATAGACCAGTATCCCTGATGAACATGGATGCAAAAATTCTCAACAAGATACTAGCCAATAGGATACAACAGTATATTAAAAAGATTAATCACCATAACCAAGTAGGATCCCTGGGTTGCAAGGTTGGTTCAACACTCATAAAGCAAACAATGTGATAGATTATATCAACAAGAGAAAAAACAAGAAACATATGATTCTCTCAATAGATGCAGAGAAAGCATTTGACAAAATACAGCATCCATTCCTGTTCAAAAGTCTTCAGAGTGTAGGGACAGAGGGAACATTCCTCAGAATCTTAAAAGCCATCAATGAAAAGCCCACAGCAAATATCATTCTTAATAGGGAAACACAGGGAGCCTTTCCCCTAAGATCAGGAACACGACAGGGCTGTCTACTCTCACCACTGCTATTCAACATAGTACTAGAAGTCCTAGCATCAGCAATCAGGCAACAAAAAGAAATAAAAGGCATTCCAATTGGCAAAGAAGTCAAACTCTCCCTCACAGATGACATGATACTGTATGTAGAAAATAAAAAAGTCTCCACCCCAAAATTGCTAGAACTCAGAGTAATTCAGCAGTGTGGCAGGATACAAAATCAATGCCCAGAAATCAGTGGCATTTCTCTACGCTAACAAAGAGACTAATGAAAGAGAAATTAAGGAGTCAATCCGATTTACAATTGCACCCAATAGCATAAGATACCTAGGAATAAACCTAACCAAAGAGGTAAAGTATCTATACCCTAAAAACTAGAGAACACTTCTGAAAGACATTGAGGAAGACACAAGGAGATGGAAAAATATTCCATGCTCATGGATTGGAAGAGTTAATATTGTGAAACAGTCAATGCTACCCAGGGCAATTTACATATTTAATGAAATCCCTATCAAAATACCATGGACTTTCTTCACAAATTGGAAAAAATCATTTTAAGATTTTTGTGGAATCAGAAAAGACCCCGAATAGCCAGGGGAATATTGAAAAACAAAACCAGAGCCGGGGGCACACAATGCCCAGTTTCAAGTTGTACTACAAAGCTGTGATAGTCAAGACAGTGTGGTACTAGCACAAAAACAGACACATAGATTAAAGGAACAGAATTGAGAACCCAGAAACGGGCCCTCAAGTCTATGGTCAATTAATATTTGACAAAGCAGGAAAGACTATCCACTGGAAAAAGGACAGTCTCTTCAATAAATGATGCTGAGAAAATTGGACATCCACATGCAGAAGAATGAAACTAGACCACTCTCTTGCACCATACACAAAGATAAACTCAAAATGGATGAAAGATCTAAATGTGAGACAAGAATACATCAGAATTGTAGAGAAGAACACAGGCAACACCCTTTTTGAACTTGGCCGCATCAACTTCTTGCAAGATACATCCATGAAGGAAGGGAAACAAAAGCAAAAATGAATTATTGGGACTTCATCATGATAAAAGGCTTCTGTTCAGCAAAAGAAACAGTCAACAAAACTAAAAGACAACCTACAGAATGGGAAAAGATATTTGCAAATGACCTAACAGATAAAGGGCTAGTATCCAAGATCTATAAAGAACTTATGAAACTCAACAGCAAAGATACAAACAAACATTCATGAAATGTACAAATGACATGAACAGATATTTCACCAAAGAAGACATAGTCATGGCCAAACAGCACATGAGAAAATGCTCTGCATCACTGGCCATCAGGGAAATACAAATCAAAACCACAATGAGATACCACCTCACACCACTGATAATAGGGAAAATTAACAGGACAAGGAATAACAAATGTTGGAGAGGATGTGGAGAAGGGGAACTCTCTTGCCCTGTTGGTGGGAATGTGAACTGTTGCAGCTACTCTGGAAAACTGTGTGGAGGTTCCTCAAAGAGTTAAAAATAGATCTGCCCTATGACCCAGCAATTGCACTGCTGGGGATTTACCCCAAAGATACAGATGCAGTGAAACGCCAGGACACCTGCACCCCAATGTTTAGGGCAGCAATGTCCACAATAGCCAAACTGTGGAAGGAGCCTCAGTGTCCATCGAAAGATGAATGGATAAAGAAGCTGTGGTCTATGTATACAATGGAATATTACTCAGCCATTAGAAACAACAAATACCCACCATTTGCTTCAACGTGGATGGAACTGGAGGAATGCAGAGTGAAATAAGTCAGTCCTAGAAGGACAAACATTATATGGTTTCATTCATTTGGGGAATATAAAAAATAGTGAAAGGGAATAAAGGGAAAGGAGATAATGAGTGAAAATATCAGTGAGGTTGACAAAACATGAGAGACACCCAACTCTGGGAAATGAACAAGGGGTAATGGAAAGGGAGGTTGGCGGGAGGTGGGGGTGATTGGGTGATGGGCACTGAGGTGTGTACTTGGAGGGATGAGCACTGGGTGTTATGCTATATGTTGTCAAAATGAACTCCAATAAAAATAATTTTAAAAAGTAACATATTTATAGGCTAATATGAAAAACTCGGTGTGCCAATAAATTAGTTTACCTAAAAGAAATGGATAAATTCCTAGAAGAAAATAAACTACCAAAACTGAAACAGGAAGAAATTCAAAATTTGAATGGACTTAAAATCAGCATGTGAATTAAATTAGTAATCAGCAAACACCTGACAAAAGTCCATGCCAGATGACCTCACAGGTGAATTCTACTAAGTATTTTTAAAAATGTTTTATTTATTTATTCATGAGACACACAGAGAGAGAGAGAGAGAGAGAGAGAGGGAAGTATAGGGAGAAACCGGCTCCATGCAGCTCAATCCCGGGTCTTCGGGATCATGCCCTGGACTGAAGGCGGAGCTAAACCACTGAGCCATCCAGGTTGTCACTACTAAGTGTTGATTGACTGATTGATTTATTGATTGCTACTAAGTATTTATTTATTTTTATTTATTTATTTTTTGTTATGTATTTAATTAAATTATTTATTTATTTATTTATTTATTTATTTATTTATTTTTAGTTTTTTTATTGGAGTTCAATTTGCCAACATATAGCATATCATCCAGTGCTCATCCCATCAAGCGCCCCCCTCAGCGTCCATCACCCAATCACCCAACCCCCTGCCCACCTCCCTTTCTACTACCCCTTGTTTGTTTCCCAGAGTTAGGAGTCTCTCATGTTCTGTCATCCTCACTGATATTTTCACTCATTTTCTCTCCTTTCCCCTTTATTCCCTTTCAGTATTTTTTATATTCCCCAAATGAATGAGACCATATAATGTTTTTCCTTCTCTGATTAACTTATTTCACTTTTGCTACTAAGTATTTAAAGAAGAGTTAACACCTATTCTTCTCAAACTATTCTGAAAAATATAAATGGAAGGAAAACTTTTAAATCCATTCATTTTATGAGGCCACTATTACCCTGATGCCAAAACTCAATAAAAACACCACAATAAAAGGGAACTACAAGCCAACATCTCTAATGAACATATGCAAAAATCCTCCAAAAAATGCTAGGAAACCAAATCGAACGGTGCATGAAAAAAAGAAAACGAAGCATTCACCATAATCATGTAGGATTTAGTCTTGGGATGCAATGGTGTTTGAATATTTGCAAAGCAATAAACAGAATATATCACATTGATGAGAGAAAGATAAAAACCATATGATCATTTCAATGGAGGCAGAAGAAGCATTAGAAAAAGTACAACATCCACTCATGATAAAATTCCTTGACAAAGTAGGTTTAGAGGGAACATACCACAACATAATAAAGGCCATATATGAAAAACCCAGAATGGATAACATACTCAATGGGGAAAAACTGAAAGCTTTCCTCCAAAGATCAGTATCAAGACAGGGATGACTCTTACCACTCTCATCTCATATGGTACTGTAAGTCCCAGCCACAGCAATCAGAAAACAAAAATATTTAAGAGATATCCAAATAACTAAGGAAGAAGTAAAGCTTTCTCTATTTGCTGGTCACATGATACTGTATATAGAAAACCCAAAGACTCCACCAAAAACCCCTGATAGAGCTGATAAATGAATTCAGTAAAATTGCCAGATATAAAATAAATGTACAAAAATCTGTTGCAAATCTATACACTGATAATGAACCAGCATAAAGAGAAATTAAGAAAACAATCCCATTTACAATTTCCCCCCAAATAATAAAATACGAGGAATAAGCTTAACTAAAGAGGTGAAAAATTTGTATTCTGTAAACTGTAACATATTGAGGAAAGAAACTGAAGATGACATATAGAAATTAAGTTGAAATTTTTAAAAACTTAAAAAAATTAAATAAAATAAACAATATATATGAAAAGGATTCCATGTTCGTGGATCAGATGACGATTATTGTTAAAATGTCTGTGTTACCCAAAGCAATCTACACACTTAATGCAATCCTTATGAAAATATGAAAGAATTTTCACAGAACTAGAACAAACAATCCTAAAATTTATATGTAACTACAAAAGACTCAAATGGCTTAATAATTTTTGAAAAGGAAATGCAAAGCTGGAGGGATTATATCACATTTCTGGATAGCAAGTTATATTAGAAAACTGTAGCAATCAAAAGAGTATAGTAATGAGTGAGTTCAGATGGGGGAGTAGTAGAAGGACCCTTGGCTTTCCTCATCCCATGAACACAGCTAGATCAACATCAAATCATTTTGAACAACTAGGAAATTAATCTGAGGATTAAGAAAATAATCTGCACAATTGGAGGGAGGGAATGTGGCAGATACAGGGTTTGGAGATGTGAATTGGGAGAGACAAATCTGTGGAACTGAGAATGGGTGGGAGACCTTTCTGCAAAACTAAGTCAGCAGTAGAGAGAGAAAGTGGGAGAGCGAGTTGTGCATAAAGGATCACAAAATGAACAGTGGTGTGAGGATCCTTTGGGTTGCATGGAGAGAGAATATTCCCCCTTCTGGAGTACATTTGGAAGAGAGTATTTTGCCTCTCCAAGAACAAAAGACCCACCAGGCAGTATTGAGTGGCCATTCAATAGCAGGAGACAGAGGTGTACACAGAAGATGGATAACCTGGCCATAGATTTTTGTCATTTCTACATAGAATCCTGGCACTTGCACAAGTTTGTGACTGCTTTTCTGGGACAGAAATGAGCATGTTGCAATGCTGCAAGGCTTTACTACAGCAGCAGAAGGAGCAGGTCTGAGAGCTGCCACATACTTTAGGATATGTTGTTTTGAATCCCAGCTGCCCAAAGATAAAACACAGAACTGTGGCATGGGGCATGTTGATGGCTGGGCACAGAAAGATTGAGGGCAGGGATTTTACAAAATCCCAGGACACAGAAAGAATAGTGTTTGCTTTTCTGTTAGGGCCTCCTGAACAGTGGAGGTCTTCAGTCCCCCCCCCCAGAGAGATGAGAGTGTGGGGTGATGCCATCTTCCTTCCTCCTTCCCAACCTGTCCAACAGCACAAACTTCAAAGAGAAACAGTGCCTGCACTGGAGGTAGGAGTTGCTCACACCAAACCTCATCCTCTGTGCCTGGAAAGGTCATCTTTATTAGGGCAGGACCTACTATTAGCCAGAGAAGCAGGCCTCTCCCTAAAAAGACCAACTCAGGCCCTTCACATGCATCGAGGCTACTGATCATAGAGTGTTCCAAAGTTTCAGGTGAGATCCAGTGCTATTAGGACCAGGCTTGGTTTTTTCTTTCATTTTTTAAATTATTCTTTATTATATTTTTTAAATTTGTAATTTTATTTTTTATTTTATATTGTTTTATTTTATTTAATTTTTATTTTTTTCTCTTTTATATGACCTCAGGCTTATATTTCTTTGTTCGTTTGTTGGCTTTTTTGTTTCCTTTTCTCATTTTTGAATCAGGCATTTCTTCTCCCTCTTCTTTTTTCCTTCTTTCTTTTTCCTTGGAAAGAGGCTTATATTTTTGTCTCTATTTTTGTTTGCTTTCCTGTTCCTTTTAATTTTCTTTTTTCTTAGATTAGGCATTTTTAAAAAATCAGGCGTATCTTAAACAAATGAAAGCACAACTTGTTAAAGGCCCAAACACTCTACACTGCAGGTAAGGAGGAACTCTGCAGAGGACTCACCAGTGGGAAAAAGCAGCCAAAACATAGCAGGAGAGTGCACACAACATGCACCAGAAGCATTTCCTGAAAAACCCCGCCCTGCACAGTGTAGGGCCACTTCTTAATATTGTATTACTTACAGGAGTAGGGAACATAACAAGTTTTCATAACATGCAAAAGACAGAAACTGAGACAAACTGACAAGATGGAAGAATTCTTACCAAAAGAAGGATCAAGAAGAAATCACAGGCAAGGATTTTCTCAAAACAGATATAAGACAGAACATGAGAGACTCCTAACTCTGGGAAACGAACAAGGGGTGGTGGAAAGGGAGGTGGGCAGGGGGTGTGGGTGACTGGGTGACTGGGCACTGAGGGGGGCACTTGATGGGATGAGCACTGGATGTTATGCTATATATTGGCAAATTGAACTCAAATAAGTAAATAAATAAACAAACAGATATAAGAAATATATATGAAAAATAATTTAGAACAACAGTTGTAAAAATACTAGCTGGGTTTGAAAAGAACATAGAAGACAACAGAAATACCCTGGCTGCAGAGATAAAAGACCTGAAAACTACTCAGGCCAAAATACAAAAAAATAGTATAACTGAGATACAAAACTGACTGGGTGTAATCACAATGAGGAAGGAAAAAGCTGAAGAATGAATAGGTGATATAGAAGATAAAATTACGGAAAATACTGAAGCTGGAAAGAAGAGGAAAGGAAAACGATTAGATCATGAATGTAGAATTAGGGAACTCAGTGACTTAAAAAGTGTAATATTGTTCATACCATAGGAGTCTCAAAAGAAGAATGGGAAAAAGGTCAGAAAGTTTATTTGTACAAAGTATAGCTAAGAACTTCCCCAATTTGGGCAGCCCTGGTGGCTCAGCAGTTTAGCACCACCTTTGGCCCAGGGCATGATCCTGGAGACCTGATATCAAGTCCCACGTGGGGCTCCCTGCACGGAGCCTGCTTCTCCCTCTGCCTATGTCTCTTCCTCTCTCTCTCTCTCTCTCTCTCTCTGTGTGTCTCATGAATAAATAAATAAAATCTTAAAAAAATAACTTCCCCAATTTGAGGAAAGAAACAGGCATTGAAGTCCAAAAAGCATGGAGAACTGCCCTCAAAATCAAGTAAAATGGGTCAATACCACAATATATCATAGTGAAACTTACAAAATATGAAGATAAAGAGAGAATTCTGAAAGATGCTAGGGACAAAAGATACTTAACCTACAATGGTAGACCCATAAGGATAGGAATAAATCTATCCAAAGAAACATGACAAGCTAGAAGAGAGTGGCATGAGTCCTTTCCATTTTCTTTTTGATAAGTCTAAGTGTTTATAGGACTTATTAGTTCTTTCGAAGAACAAGCTTCTAGTTTTGTTCTACTGTACTTCTTGTCTCTATTTCATTGAGTTCCACTCTAATCTTTATCATTCTTCTTCTGTTTGGTTTAGGCTTTATTTGCTTTTTTTTTGCAGGTCATTAATTGTAAGGTTCACTTGTGTATTTTAGACTTTTATGATTTCTTGAGAATTTCTTGTATTGCTATGTACTTCCTGGTTACAACCACCTTTGCTTTATTTATCCCAAAGATTTTCAACTATTATATTTTCATTTTCATTTGCTTCCATGATTTTTAAAAATTCTTCTTTAATTTCCTGGTTGGCCCATTCATTCTAAGTAGGATGCTCTTTAACCTCCAAGTATTGGGGCACCTGGGTGGCTCAGCAGTTGAGCATTTGCCTTTGGCTCAGGGTGTGATCCTGGAGTCCTGGGATCGAGTACTGCATCAGGCTCCATGCATGGAGCCTGCTTATCCCTCTGCTTGTGTCTCTGCCTCTCTCTCTCTCTCTGTCTTTCGTAAATAAATACAATATTTTAAAACAAAACAAAAACCTCCAGGTATCATTTAGTATCTTTTAACTTTCCTCTTGTGATTGAGTTCATTTCAAAGCATTGTGGTCTGAAAATATGCATGAAATAATCCTAATCTTTTGATACCTGTTGGGACCTGACTTGCGACCCAGTATGTGATCTATTCTGAAGAATGTTCCATGTACACTCAAGAATAATATGTATTCTTTTGCTTTAGCGTGGCATGATCTGTATATATCTGTGAAGTTAATCTGGCCCAGTGTGACATAAAAAGCCTTTGTTTCTTTGTTGATCTTCTGTTTAGATTACATGTTCATTGATGTGAGTGAGGTGTTGAAGTCCTCTAATATTATTGTATTATTATATGTCTCTTTACTTCACTTACTAAATGGTTTATATAATTGGATGCCCCCACATTAGAAGCATAAATGTATATAATATTTAGATCTTCTTCTTGGATATAAACTTTAAGTGTGATGCAGTGTCACTCTTTATCCCTTACTACAGTCTTTGGCTTAAAATCTGATTTGTCTGATATGGGGATTGGTACCCCAGTTTTCTTTTGAAGTCCATTTATATGGTAAAAGTTTATCTACCACTTCTTTTTCAGTCTGAAGTTGTCTTTAGGTCTAAAATGAGTCTCTTGCAGACAGCATACGGATGGGTCTTACTTTTTTATCCAGTCTGATATCTTGTGTCTTTTGATTGAAGCATTTAGCCCATTTGTATTCAGAGTAACTAGAGAGAGATGGATTCAGTGCCATTGTATTACCTGTAAAGTCACTGTTCCTGGACATTTTCTGTTTTTTTTTTTTTTTTCTGGTTGGCCTATGTTATTTTTAGACTCTCTTTTCATTTACAAGATCGCTTTTATTATTTCTTGCAGAGCTGTTTTAATGTTCACAAATTCGTTTAGTTTTCATCTGTCCTGGAAGCCATTTATCTCTCCTTCCATTCGGAATTCATCCTTGCTGAATAAAGTATTCTTGGCTGCATGTTTCTCACTTAGCTCCCTGAATATATCATGCCATCCCTTTCTGGTATACAAGGTCTCTGTGGATAGATTTGCTGCCAGTCTAATGTTCCTGCCCCTGTAGTTTAAGGAGTCTTTTTGTGAGCTGCTTTCAGTAGTTTCTCTTTATCTCTGAGATTTACAAGCTTCACTACTATATTTTGAGGTGTTGATCTATCTTAATTAATTTTTGGAGGTGTCAACTCTACCTTAGACTTGAAAACCTGTTTCATTCTCCATAATTGGAAGGTCTCAGGTATGATTTGCTCAAATATACCTTCTGGACCACTCTTTCTCTTTTTTCCCTCAGGGACCCCAATTATTATAATACTGTTTCTGTTTTATGGTGTAGCTTTCTAGAAGCCTCCTTTCATGGTCCATTAGTTGTTTTTGTCTTTTCCTTAGCTTCCTTCCTTTCAATTAACTTGTATTCTTTTTTTAATATTTCATTAATTCATTCATCAGAGAGATGAGAGAGAGAGACAGAGAGAGAGAGAGAGAGAGAGAGAAGCAGGCTCCGTGCAGGGAGCCTGACATGAGACTTGATCCTGGGACTCCAGGATCATGCCCTGGACTGAAGGCCGCACTAAACCACTGAGCCACCTGGGCTGCCCCATCAACTTGTCTTCTATGTCACTTACTCTCTCATCTGTCTCATTTACTCAAGATCTCAGAACACCCAATTTAGACTGCATCTCAGTTAGAGAATTTTTAATTTTGCCATGATTAGATCTTATTTCTGCACTCTGAGATTTTCTGGTGTCTCTTATGCTTTGTCACACTTCACATGTGTTACACTCAATTCCAGCTCTGATTCTTACTTATATCCATATTGATTAGATCTGTTGTGGAGAGTATTGCCTCTGGGTCTTTGCTTGGTTATGAATTCCTTCTTCTAGTCATTTTCCAGAGAAGAATGGATGAACTAATGAACAAAATAAAAAATACCAACTCTAAAATCGAGCAAAACACACACTAGACAAATCCAAAGAGATCAAATTCCTAAAACTGAAAAGAAAAGAAAAAAGAAAAGAAGGGATTCCTGGGTGGTGCAGCGGTTTAGCGCCTGCCTTTGGCCCAGGGCATGATCCTGGAGACCCGGGATCAAATCCCATGTCAGGCTTCCGGTGCATGGAGCCTGCTTCTCCCTCTGCCTGTGTCTCTGCCCCTCTCTCTCTCTCTGTGTGACTATCATTAAAAAAAAAAAAGAAAAGAAAAAATGGAATGAAACATAATTTCCTAGG
Organism: Canis lupus baileyi; assembly: GCF_048164855.1. Lineage (NCBI taxonomy): Eukaryota > Metazoa > Chordata > Mammalia > Carnivora > Canidae > Canis > Canis lupus. The sequence continues at coordinate 60,376,665 of NC_132876.1, forward strand.
TGGACAAAGCAAGTTAATCCACTTGCTCTTGAGTGTATTTTGGTCTTTGTGTTAGAAGACACTAAATCTCAAAATTGTAAAGAAAGCAAAACTTTATATGTATCTATATCTATATATAAAGTTGAATGCAGTGAAATGTTGCCATAAAAGAAGAATATATCTACAAAATGTAAATGTAAAAATGAAAAATATAAAAAGTTTTAAAACAAGAGTTGATAAAATAAGAAACTAGAAGAAAAGGAAAAATAGAAAAAAAATATCTTAAACTTAAATATAAATGAATCATGAGTAAAAAACCCTCAATTTCAAACTCTATATACTGTTTTCCCCTGGAGCAGAAATTTTGAAGTGCTGTGTTCTCTGTACACTTAGTGCTCCATATTCTAGCTTGGCTTATAGGGGATGGGCTTGCTATGTTGATTCTTTAGTGTTTCTGTCTGGGAGGAGTAGCACCACCCCTTGCCAGGGGTCCAGGCTCTGTGTACACCACAGTTTCTGTTTTTTCTATGTAGCTTTTTGTTCCCTGTAAGTTTTCTGTACTTATTTAAAGAAGGAGAATGAAAATGGTAGTACCCTGATCTGCAGCGCCAGTGCTGAAAGATTGAAGTCCCCTTTCTTCAGTAAATCCTCAGGGGTAAATGGTGAACTTTTGTGCGTGCCATACTTTGCAGGCTCCTGCATTGCTCACCCACACTAATCCTCCCAGGGAAAGGTGAAGGGTCAGGCATTTCTGCCCTTTTTAGGAGCCCCATATTGAGAGTGGTCAGTACGTTGTGTGTGCTCCCATACCAGCCCTATGGGGAAAGGCAGAAGGCCACATACCTCTGCTGCAAAGGCAGTCTTAAGAAGGAAATTTGAAGCAGTACAGACCTTCTTCAAGAAGGTTGAGTAACGTCAAATACACAACCAAAGCTTAATATAAAAGGACCTGGAAAAAGAACAAGTAAAGCCTTAAAAAAGAGCAGAAGAAGGGACATAATTAAGATCAGAGCAAGAATACATGATATATAAATTTAAAAATAAACAGATAAGCGAAATGAGGAGCTGGCTCTTTTAAATAATGAAATTGATAAAACACAGATTTATCAAAAAGAAAAAAGATTCAAACAAATAAAATCATGAATGAAGGAGGAGACATCACAACCAACACCATAGAAATACAACAATTATAAGAGAATATTATGAACAATTATATGCCAACAAATTGGGCAATTTGGAAGAAATGAATGCATTCACAGAAACATATACACTACTAAAACAGGAAGAAGTAAAAAATTTGGACAGACTCCTAATCAGCAAAAAATTGAATAAGTAATTAAAAATCTTCCACCAAACAAGGGTCCAGAGCCAGATAGCTTACCGGGAGAATTCTACAAACATTTAAAGAAGAATTAATGCCTACTATTCTGAAGCTGTTCCAAAAAAAATAGAGATGGAAAAAAGACTTCCAAACTCATTCTATGAGGTCACCATTATCTTGTTTCCAAAACAAAGTCCCCATCGAAAAGGAGGATTAAAGACCAATATGCCTAGTGAACATGAATGCAAAAATTCTCAACAAGACACTAGCTAATCCAATTCAACAGGACATTGGAAGGATTATTAAACATTATCCAGTGGGATTTATTCCTGGGCTGCAGGGGTGGTTCAATATCCACAAAACAATCCATGTGGTACACGACGTTGATAAAAGAAAGTATAAGAATCATATTCTCCTCTCAACAGATGCAGAAAAAGTATTTGATAAATACAATATCCTTTCTTGATAAAAAGCCTTTAAGAAATTAGAGATTATAAGGAACATTCCTCAATATCATAAAAGCCATATATGAAAGATAGTTAATACTCTTCAAGGGGGAAGACTGAAAGCTATTACCTTAACGTCAGGAACAGGACAGGGATGTCCATGCTCACCATTGCTGCTAAACATAGTACTGAAAAACTTAGCTTCAGCAATCAGACAACAACAAAAAATAAAGACATCTAAATTGGCAAGAAATCTGACAAATTCTCATGCTTCACAGATGATATGATACTATGTGAAGAAAACCCGACAGATTCCACCAAAAAATTGCTAGATATTATTCATGAATTCAGCAAAGTCACAGGACATAAAATCAATGTACAGAAATGTGTTACAATTCTATATACCAATAATGAATCTGCATAAAGAGAAAGGATGTTATTGATCCCACTTAAAATTGCACCAAAGGTCATAAGATGTCTAGGAATAAATCTAACCAAAGATGTAAAGGATCTGTACTCTGCAAACTACAGAACATTTATGAAAGTAATGGAAGAAAACAGAAAGAAATGTAAAAACATTCCATGCTATTGGATTGGGAGAACAAATATTGTTAAAATGTCTACTACCCAAGGAATCTACACATTCAATGCAATACATTATAACACCAGCATTTTTCACAGAAATAGAATGAACAGTCCTTAAACTTGTGTGGAACCAGAAAAGAATTCAAATAATTGAAGTAATGTTGAAAAAGAAAAGCAATGAGTTGACACGTCATAATCTCAAACATAAAACTGTATTATAAAGCTATAATCATCAGGACAATAGGTACTGGCATAAAACTAGATACATGGATGAATAGAATAGAATAGAATAGAATAGAATAGAATAGAATAGAATAGAAAATTAGAATAGAATAGAATAGAATATAATAGAATAACCCAGAAATTGGCCCACAACTATATGGTTAAATAATCTTATAACAAGCAGTAAAGAATATCCAATGGTTAAAAGGCAGTCTATTTAACAAATTGTGTTGGGAAAACTGCAACATGCAGAAGAATGAACTCAACCACTTTCTCACACCATACACAAAAAGAAATCCAAAATGTATGAAAGACTTAAATGTAAGATAAGAAACCATCAAAGTTCTAGAGGGGAGAATGGACAGCAACCTCTTTTTTTCTTGTCCATAAGAAATTATTACTAAAATGTCTACAGAGGCAAGGAAAACAAAAGCATAAACAGAATATTGGGACTATATCAAGATAAAAAGCTTCTGCATAGTGAAGGAAAGAAAACTAAAAGGAAATGGACAGAATGGGAGAAGATATTTGGAAATGGCATATCAGTTAAAGGTTAATATCCAAAATCTATTTAAAAAATCATCAGTCTCAACACTCAAAATGCAAATAACACAGTTAGGAAGTGGGCAGAAAACAAGAACAGACACTTTTCCAAAGAAAATATCCAGATGGTTAACAGACACATGAGAAGAGGTTCAACATCACTCATCATCAGAGAAATATAAATCAAAACCAGGATGAGATATCACCTCATACCTGTCACAATGGGTAAAATTAACAACTCAGGAAACAAGAGATGTTTATGAAGTTGTAGAGAAAGGGGAACCCTCTTGCACTGTTTATAGGAATGAAAATTGGGGCAGCCACTCTGGAAAACAGTATGGAGGCTCCCAAAAACATTAAAGAATAGAAATATCCTATGACCCACCAATTGTACTACTAATTTATTCAAAGGTTAGAAAGAGCTGTTTAGAAGAGGTTCACGCACTACAATGTTCTATCAATAATAGCCAAATTATGCAAAGTCTGGAAGTGTCCATTGATTGATTAAATGATAAAGAAAAATCATATGCATATACAGTGGAATATTACTCAGCTATCAAAAAAGAATGACATCTTGCCATTTACAAGAACATAGATGGAACTAGAATGTATTATATTAAGTGAAATATGTTAGTCAGAGAAAGATAATTAGAATATGATTTCATTCATCTGTGGAATTTAGAAAAACAAAACAGGTGAACATAGGAGAATAGAAGGAAAAGTAAAATAATATAAAAGCAGAGAGGGAGGCAAATCATAAGAGACTCTTTAGTTAAGAGAACAAACCATGGGTTACTAGAGAGGAGTTAGAAATGACGAATACCCACCATTTGCTAAATGATTGATGCATATCAAAGATAGTTCTATGTTGAGATGAGCACTGGGCATTATATGTGACTGAAGAATCACTAAATTTTACTCCTGAAACAAATATTACACTATATGTTAACTAACTTCAATTAAAATAAAAAAATCAGTATAGTATTGGCACAAAAATAGACATATATAGATCAATGGAACAAAATAGTAAACTTAGAAATAAACCCACAATTATATGGTCAATTAAATTTTGACAAAGCAGGGACATATAACAATGGGGAAAATAATCTTAGGATACCTAGGTGGCTCAGTGGTTGAGCATCTGCCTTTGGCTCAGAGTGTGATCCCAGGATTGAGTCCCTCATTGGGCTCCCCTTAGCTTCCCCCTCTGCCTATGTCTCTGCCTCTCTCTTTCTGTGTCTTTCATGAATAAACAAATAAAATCTTTGAAAAAAATAAATAATCACTTCAACAAATGATCCTGGGAAAACTGGTCAGCTCTATGCTAAAGAATGAAACTGAAGGGATATCTGGGTGGCTCAGCAGTTGAGCATCTGCCTGCAGCTCGGAGCATGATCCTGGAGTCCTGAGATCGAGTCCCACATTGGGCTCCCTGCATGGAGCCTGCTTCTCCCTCTGCCTGTGTCTCTACCTCTTTCTCTGCCTCCCGTGAATAAATAAATGAAATCTTTAAAAACATGAAACTGAATCACTTTCTTACTGCACCATATACAAAAATAAATTCAAATGAATTAAATAATTAAATGTGAGACCTAAAGCCATAAAGATCCTATAAGATAGCACAGGGAGTAATTTCTCTGGTATTTGCCATCATGGCATTTTTCTAGATATGTCTCATAAGGGAAGGGAGATAAAAGCAAAAATAAACTATTGGGACTACCTCAAAATGAAAGGTTCTTTGCAGAAAAGGAAATAATCAACAAAATTCAATAACAACCTACTGAATGGGAGAAGATATTTGCAAATGGCAAATACAACAAAGGGTTACTGTTCAAATATATTAAAGACTTATATAGGGTAGCTCTATTTTTAACTCTTTTAGGAACCTAAAAGTTTTCTAGAGTGGCTGTACAGTTTTCTAGAGTGGCTATACGTGTTCACATTCCCACCAACAGTGCAAGAGGGTTCTCCTTTCTCCACATCCTCTCCAACATTTGTTTCCTGTCTTATTAACTTTCACCATTCTTGCTGATGTGAGGTGGTTTTGATTTGTATTTCCCTGATGGCAAGTGATGTGGATAAAGAAGATGTGATTATATATATATATATATATATATATATATATATATATATATATATAATCTCACAATGGAATATTACTCAGCCATTAGAAACAATGAATACCCACCATTTGCTTCAACATGGATAGAACTGGAGGGTATTATGCTGAGTGAAATAAGTCAATCCAAGAAGGACAATTATATGGTTTCACTCATATGTGGAATATAAGAAATAGTGAAAGGAATTATAGAGGAAATGAGGGAAAATAAGTGGGAAAAATTAGAGAGGGTGACAAAACACGAGAGACTCCTAACTCTGGAAAATGAACAAAGGGTATTGGAAGGGGAGGCGGGCAGGAGGTGGGGTGACTGGGTGATGGGCACTGAGGAGGGCACTTGATGGGATGAGCACTGGGTGTTATACTATATGTTGCCAAATCGAACTTCAATAAAAATATATATATATATATATATCTGAAAAAAACCTACTTATGTAGTGCCTCACCCCCAAACAAATAATCCAATTAAAATGAGCAGAAGATATGAACACACATTTCTCTGACAATGGTCCACAGAAACATGATAAGATGCTCAGCATAACTCATCATCAGGGAAATGCAAATGCAAATGAAAATGATACATCGCTTCAGACCTGTCAGATTGGTTAAAATAAAAAAACACAAGAAACAAGTATTGACAAGGACTTGTGGAAAAAGGAGTGTTCATGCACTGTTGTGGGAGTGCAAACTGTTGAAGCCACTATGGAAAACAGTATGGAGTTTCCTTAAAAAGTTAAAACTAGAACCTCCCTACTATCCAGTAATTTGCATGACTGAGTATCTTCCCCCCAAATATAAGAACACTAATACAAAGTGATATATGCATCCCTATTCATATAGTAGCATTATTTACAATAGCCAAGTTATGGAAGCAGCCTGAATGTCCATAGATAGACAAATGGGTATATAAAAATATGTATATATATATATATATATATATATATATATATATAATGAAATATTGCCAGCCATAAATAATGAAATCTTGCTTTTGCAATGACATGGATGAAGCTACAGATATAATGCTAAATGCAATAAGTCAGTCAGAGAGAGAAATAACATATTATTTACTGATATGTGAAATTTAAGAAGCAAACAAATGAACAAAAGACAGAGAGAGTGAGAATGAAGGACAGAGAGAAAGATAAAGAGAGAGACAGAGACAGAAACCAGGAACAGACTCATAACTATATAGAACTAACTGATGGTTAGCTGAGGGGTGGGGGTGGGGGGTCGGTGAAATATGTGCTGGGGACTAAGGATTGTGATGAGCTGGATAGGATGTATGGAATTGTTGAATCATATTACACTTGACTAATATAATACTGCATGTAAACTATATTGTAATTAAAATAATAAAAAAGCAATCACATATTTAAGGCAAAACAAACATTAGATTGAGTATTGTGATGTCACAACAGGAAATATGTAGTATTTTGAGATTGCCTATAAACTATGTACAATATTGAAATAACCAAATATAAGTGAAACTTATATCAGCTGAACTTTTATTTGGTCAAAGAGGGGAAAAAAGAAAAAAAAGACAAATATTATTAAATCATTGGGACTCTTGTCACTTTTAAAACTAAATTGAGACTTTGAAGCTTCCCAGAAAAACACCACCACCACCACCAACAACAACAACAACAACAAAACATGCATGCACAAAAAAAAAACAAAAACAAAAAACAAAGAAAAGCCTTCCCAGAAGTACTTTAGAGGGATATGGAAGCTAGGTCATTAGTGAATTACTAAGCCACTTGTTTTTGGTAACATGAATCACAGACAGCTTTGACGTTCAGAACTAAGTATTAAGGGGCTTGTGTAAAGAAGGAATTATCATCTTGCAGTTTACAGATATGTTGCAACTATCAAGAACAGAGAGACCAAGAAAATGTCACTGTGGAAATTCAGGATAGAATACAAATAAACAATGAACTATGAGAAAAAGATTGGCCGCATATGAGGCAAGTCGGTCAACCATAAACATAAAAAGAAATAATATGACATGTTCAAAGACAGGAAAACAAAAAAATAGGAAGACTATAGAAAGCAAGGAAAACGTGTTGTAAATATTACAGGCATATTGGGCAATAGGGTGCTAAGCTTAGCTCTCTATTTCTATACTTCAACCTGTCACGTTTATTGTATTTGGGTTGAACCTCCTCTGAATAATAATAATAATAATAATAATAATAATAATAATTATGTACATCCACTAAGATAAAGGTATCAGGCAAAGTCTTGGAGAATAAAACCTATATAATAAGAGAATGTATTAATTAGTATAGGATATCAGAAAAAGAATTAGCAATCTTGATACCAAGACATTACAGTATTCACTGAGTAGCCAGAAAGACAAAAAATTCCTTTGTCAGAAGTGCTCTACGATAATTTGTGGAAGGAAGTTGCTTACTAGAGAGAAGATAAGAGTGATAAAGGTAAAAAAAAAATAGAAGTATACTAAAAATAATTAAAGGTTAAAGGATAAACAATTTTCATTGACCAAATTCCCAACTCAGCAAAGAATAGGGGTTATAATTGCATAATTTAAGAATTCTGAAAGAAAATCCTTAACTTGTGTGTTAATATAATATGTAATATTTGCAAATAATGGAAAATTCTACTCAGACTGGTTGTACTGAAATATAGGACTTCTACTGTCTTTTTCTTTCTATCTCTCTGTCTCTTTCTATTTTTCTGTCTCGGTCTCCCTTTCTCTCCTTTTCTCTCTTCCTTATGCTTTACTCTGTGCTTCCTTCTTATCAAATTCTTCCCAAATGCCTCTTCTCAGATGCTTCAGGCTCACTTACTACTAAATTAGTAACTCTCAATGGATAAATAGAATTTTATAACCTTCTGTGAGCCAAAACAAATTTCTGAGCCTAAAGTTTTCCAATCTTTGACCACTCTCCTAAAATATTTTGAGACTTATTTTCTCAAAACCCACAAATTAGAAAAGAAGCAGTAGGGATAGCTGATAAACGTGTGAAGGTGTACCAAATAGGGCTCAAAAAGTAGCTTGAGATTTCTAATTAATAATTATTATTATAATGCCCTTCACTTAGATATCATCCATACTATAATAAAGATATCCTGCACTCCAGATATCTGCCAGTGTGGAAATTTAAACTTGTTAGAGAGGAAAGAGGCAAAATAATATATCCTAGGCGGTAGCTGAAATAAAAGATCCTCAATGACTGATGGTGGAAGGCATTAGAATAGAAATGGAAATGACATAAAGTCTGGAGCCAGAGAGTGAGGAGTCAGGAATGGGAAAGGTTAAGAATTATTCTGCATCTAAAGAGAGGAAGGCCATATCAAGGTATATTTCACAAATAGAAACAAAAGAAACTAGAAAGTGAAAGGCATTTTGCATCATTAAGACAGAGAAAGATCATCACAAAATGCTAGTCAAAGGCATATAGTGGAATTTTAAAGTCACTCAATTTTCTTTTTATTTCTAATTACTTCTTAATGGCAGCTTAAAATATAGCCAGAAAGAAGAGGGTACATCTCTCCTGTGGCAAAGTTGCAGAAATCTTATCAGAAAATATGACCTTTGTCGGTTATCACTCCCTTTATTCACATGTTGTCATCTGCACTCACAGTCTTTTGAAGTTAAATTATATTAGAGGAGTAAATCCTGTCACCAGAAAAAAAGGCTAGGTTTAGTTTGGCGAGGGCTAGCAAATAAAATGCAAGATATAACTTAATTTAAATTTCAGATAAATAATAAATTATTTTTAGTAAAAATATATCCCAAACATCTTAATACTGCATACGAAATAGTATTTGTTATTTTACTAGAATTCAAATTTAATTTGTATTTCTGTATTTTTTACTGCTTAACTTGGCAACCTTATTCTTGACATGTATACAATAGAGAATATAGAGATGAAGGTGAGCCGTCAGTCTTCTATGCTCTTCATAGAAAGACAAATATTTGAGTGGCACCTTTTTATTATTTTCACAATCCACTCCAAATACCACAAAGGTCTACTTCCTCATGCAGGTTCTAGGAGCAACTTTTCCCTTCCTTACTGCACTTTCATACTTTGGGCTATAATGCACCTTCCCAAATAACCCCAGGGCCTAATACCAGACATCCAAGGACATCTCAATTCAGAGCCAATGAGCACTGTTATACTATATGTTGGCAAATCAAACTCCAATAAAAATAAATAAATAAAAATAAAATTATTTAACTAGCCAAACTCAGGCTGGTTTGACCTGCCTCTCCCATTTCTTCTTACAGAAACCACAATAAATACACTTGACCATTTTTTTCCTCTCTCTCTCTCTTTCTGCCTTCCGACTAACTCTGATGCTTCCCCTAAGTGGCCTTGAATGACATCTGTGTTTTTTTCTGATAACTGACTATACTAAACTAAAACTTTTGCTTATTTCTCTCTTAATCTGCATCTGGCCTCACTATACCTCATCCATAGTATAGTTAAAACACTCATTTCTCATGCAAAATGACATAAATATCTATAATTATACATATATATGACATATATGTATATATATATGAAATTATGGCAAGTCGAATTTCAGAGATTTAAGCTTTGCTTTCTCCACCAGATAAATTTTACTAAACATGACAAGGGCTCAATATGGGAATTATTCCAACTGAAAGTTATGTTGATTTCATTTGGAGACACATTGGGCAAATGACTACTATGTGGGTCTGTGGATCCAAATCGCTCACTTTGGCCTGAACTTTAGTCAGGATTCCATTTATTACTTAGCGCATGTGTGCCACCACTCTAATAAGGAAGCTGTGATTATCCCTTGGGTTTCCAGGCACCAGTGTTAACTTTGTCCCTTGCTTAATAGTCATTGAAATATCTGTTTTCCCATTTCCTAAAACTTCTGAGAGCTACCCTATCTGTGACTTTTCCCCATTTTCATTGGTTTTAGGAGCTCACATTGGAGAAGTTTTAGCTCATAATAGGGAGAAGTAGTATTATCAGCAAGCTCAGAGGGTCTAAAGACCCTCAGAGTGAAAATCCTCCAGGGAATCCATCCATATGTACACATATCAGATTTCAAAGCTCCTGATCTTACCACAACAGTCTTGTGTTGCTGAAAAGTTAAAATGTTTTTGAAGTTCTGCTTTACTATTAAATCCAGTGTCTGCACCTTAGGTATGCCTACCTTATCACCAAAGGAAGCACATGTCTTTTTGTAAGCTACCAAAGATGCTCTCTGGTTTTTACACTTAGCATTTAACAGGTGGTTAACTGCCCTCAGTTTCTTATTATCTCACTAAGCACTAAGCAAACAACTCCACTGTCCTTGTAGACATTGTTTCTCTCAATTACTTTAGATGATTTAATTATTGTCTTTAAGGGTGTTTTATCCTGGGAAAGTGCTGTTACCAGTAAAATCATCAGCCATTGGACTGTCACTTTTTCCAAAGATAATTTTTCCTTACATGCCAGTCAAAATGGGTTCCTTTTTGTTAGCTGGGATATGAATACCCAAACCTTTTCTTACTGGTACTACCTTGATCAGTTTGGTTCTCTGAGAAGCAGATGCAAAAATGACATTATATGTGCAGAAGATTTATTGGAGAGAGAAAGAAGCATTAATGATGGGAAAGGAGAGATGGCATTGGTAAGTAGGGATAACTTTCACACTGTGATACTTTACTAATAACTATAAAAGGAGAGAAGAAAAGGAAGGCTAGATAAGAAAAGTCTCAGACTGTAGCATTGTTCTAAAGAAAGTTCTGGCTAGGCTGATGGGAATACAAGAAGCTAATATTGTCTAATAGAGGATTCCAGAGAAATGAGCATGTATTAGCATTCCTACTGTGCTCAGTCATTGATTGGAGAGAAATCTATAGCAGTGGCACGACATGAATGTAGCAGTAATCCATACAAATGGCAGTTAGGGCTGTTCATAAAATATACTTCCTGCAGTCTAACAACTGAGTGGTATATTTCCATTACTGCTGCATGTGACTACAATATTTTTTCAGAAATGCTGTAACCCAAGTTCTCTTATCAGCTATTAAACCTTATTAGAATTCTCAGAATCTTGCTTTACCTACTAATTTCATTTGACATTATGTGAGAATTTCATTCTCATGGGGCTACTGTGAGTATATGATAAAATATAAAGGATTTGGGGAAATTTCAGATTCTAGGTGGATAACAGGACATTTACTTTCATACATGGTAACATGGGTGAGTTAAAGGAAGATGTTTCTGCTGTGCACATTTAATTTTAAATCATTGAATTTAAACAGAGTTATATTTCAGATGTAGCTTCCATTGGCAAATAAACTAGTTCATAGCTCAATAAATTAATTTTAGTCAAATTGGGTTGTTTCTATCTCTTGGCTACTGTACATAATACTGAACATGGGAGTTGCAAATATTTCTTTGAAATCTTGATTCAATATCAGATGAATATCCATAAGTGGGATTTTTATCATACGTTAGTTCTGTTTTTAATTTTTTGAGTAACCTCCATTCTATCGTTCATAGCAGCTGCACCATTCCATTTTACATTCCATCAACTGTTTACAAGAATTCAAATTGTTTTACCTTTTTTTTGGTAGGATGATATATATATATATATAATATATATAAATATATATATATTATATATATATATCATATTATATATTATATATTATATATTAATATATATATTATATATTAATATATATATTATATATATATATATATCATCCTAACAGGTATGAGGTGATATTTCATTATTTTTTTGATTTTTATTTTCCTAAAGTCTAGTAATGTTGAGCATTTTAATATCCTTTTAAGTCATTTGCATGCCTTCTTTGGAGAAATGTCTATTTGACTCCGTATTTTATTTTTTCTTTTCATTATTTTATTTTAATTCTAATTAAATTAGAATTTAAGAGTACAGTATATTAACTTCAGGTGTATAACATAGTGATTTAACAATTTCATACATCCCCAGTGCTGAGTTCTCTCTCCTGTTACCTTAAAAGCACAGAACAGATCTGGGGTAATACATTGTAAGGGGTGAGTTTGGATGCCATAATTGGCAGGCTCAGGTACCATTACTGGTGGGTCCAGTTGTCACAGGGAGCTTGGAACCTCAGCAAGCCCAGGGTTCACAAGCTCATACCAGTTGCTCTGTGGTGATGAAACACAGAAGAAAAAAGCTGTAGTTTTGTGTGGTGGAGTTATTTAAATACTCTTAATTTTTTTTTATTTTACACTTTTTTAAAGATTTTATTTATTTATTCATGAGAGACACACAGAGAGGCAGAGACACAGGCAGAGGGAGAAGCAGGCTCCATGCAGGGAGCCTGATGCCGGACTCAATCCTGGGTCTCCAGGATCACACCCTGGGCCCAGGCGGTGCTAAACTGCTAAGCCACCCAGGCAGCCCTATTTTACACTTTTTAAAATTTATTTTGTTCTTTTTGTTTTCTTATCTGTTTTTTATTCTTAAAATTTCATTCTTTTTTTTCTTCTCTTTTAAATTTCCATTGTTCTTTTATTATTTTGTTTCTTTTTTATTAGTATTATTTTTTTTCTTTCTTCTTTCTGAAAAAAAAAAAAAAAAACATGGTTAAAGGAGTAAACTAACATACACAACCATAGGCCCAGCCATTCAGCCAGCCAGCAAAAGTCAACAAGCACACACAATCTGTATAAGACACTCCGTATTCGAGACCAGTCTTTTAGGTTTAAGGGAAATAGCTATTCCACTTAATCCCTAGTAACAAATACAGAAAGTCAGGCAAACTAGGGAGAGAGAAGTATATGCTCCAAAAGAAAGAGCAAGGAAAAAAACACACAGAAAAAGAGCTAAATGAAACAAATAAGCAATATACTTGTTAAAAAATGTGAAGTAATGATTGCAAGGGTATACACCAGACAGACCTTTAATAAACATAGAAAATTTTAAAAGGAACCAGTCAAAGTTGATTAATACAATAGATGAGTTAAAACACACACACGCACTAGAGAGTGTCAACAGTAGATAACAGGATATAGAAGAAAGTATCAACAATCTGGAAGACAGGGTAATAGGGAACACACAAGTTGAACAGCAAAAGGGGAAAATAAGTTTTCAAATGAGGATAGAGGGGTGCCTTGGTGGCTCAGTCAGTTAAGGATACAAATATTGATTTTGGCTCAGGTCATAATCTCAGGATCTTAAGATCAAGCCCCACATCAGGTTCCATGCTCAGCATGGAGTCTACTTGAGATCTCTCTGTCCCACTGCCCTTCCCCTTGCCCTCTCAAATAAATAAACAACTCTTTAAAAATGAAAATAGATTAAGAGTTGTCTTGGACAACATCAAGTGAATTGATGCATCCTCAGTATAGAGGTCTCAGAAGAAGGGAGAGAAAAATGTGTAAGAAACTTATGCAAAGAAACTACAACTGAAAACCTCCCTAATCTAGGGATGGAAACAGACATCCAAGTCCAAGAATCACAGAGTTCCAAATAAGATTAACTAATGGAGCTCCACACCATGACATATAATTAAAATGTAAAAGGTTAAAGATAAAGAGAGAATCATAAAAGCAGCAAGAGAGAAACAAAAAGATACCTACAAGGGGAAATATATAAGGCTATCAGTTTATATTCAGTAGAAATATAAGGGAGTGGCATGATATATACAGAGTGTTGAAAGGAAAAACAAACAAACAAACCTATAACCAAAAATACTTTACTCAGCAATTTTATCACTTAGATTTGAAAAAAAGCATTGTTTTCTAGACAAGCAACAGATAAAAGAGTTTATTACCATTAAACCATCCTTATAAAAAATGTTAAAGAAACTTAAACCAAAACCAGACAAAAACACTACATAAAAGAAAACTACAGGCCATTATCTCTGATGAAATAGGAGATGTCAATATTGGTAAAGATGAAGCTAAACTATCACTATTTACAGAAAAATACAGAGAAAATCCTGAGGATTCCATAAAAAATATTAGAATAAATGAATTCAGTAAATTGGCAGAAGCAAAATTTATACATGGAAATTTGTAGTGTTCCATTACACTAAAAAAAAGTCACAGAGGAGTGCCTAGGGGCACAGTTGGTTAATCCTCTGACTTGGTTTTCGCTCAGGTCATGATCACAGGGTCATGAGATAGAGCCCTGTGTTAGGCTCTCTATTGAGCATGGGGCCTGCTGGAATTTTTCTCTTCCTCTGCTCCTCCCCACCTCATGATCTCTTGCTCTCTATAAAATAAATCAATGAGTCTTAAAATTAAGTCACAGAGAAATTTTGTTAAAAGTCATTTAGAATTCCAACAAAAATAATAAAATGCCAAAGAATACACTTAATCAAAAAGGTTAAAGACTTAAACTCTAAACACTGTAAAACATTGATGAAAGAAATTGAAAATGAGACAAACAAATTGAAAGGTATTACATGCTTATGGATTGGAAGAATTAATATTGTCAAAATGTCCATATTACCCAAAACACTTTTTAAAAAAGATTGTATTTATTTATTTATTTGAAAGACAGAGAGAGAGAGAGAGAGAGAGCACAATGGGGAAGAGCAGAGGGAGAGGGAGAAGCAGGATCCCCACTGAGTAGAGTCTAACATGAGGTTCAATCCCAGGACCATATTATCATGACTCAAGGTGAAGGCAAATGCTTAACCAGCTGAGCCACCCAGGTGCCTTGCCTTACCTACAACAATTTAAAGATTCAAATAAAAAATACCAATAGCATTTTCCACTAAACTAGAACAAATACTATGAAATTTCCTCAAAAAAAAAACTAAATATAGAGGTACTACACAATCCAGTTATTTCATTAAATGGCATTAACCCCAGTAAAACAAAAACACAAATGCAAAAATATATATACACCCTTAGGTTTATTGGAGCATTATTTATAGTAGTGGAGATATGGAAGCAACCTCTGTGTCTATCAATAGATGAATAGGAAAGTTGAATATTGGAGAGGAAATGGAGAAAGTGGAACCCTCATTCATTGCTGTTGAAAATGTAAAAAAATCTGCAGTTCCTGTGGAAATGTATGGCAATTCCTCAGTATATAAAACATAAAATTTTGATATAATTTTGATATATTCCATCAATTCCACTCTCTATTATATAACCAAAATA
Organism: Canis lupus baileyi; assembly: GCF_048164855.1. Lineage (NCBI taxonomy): Eukaryota > Metazoa > Chordata > Mammalia > Carnivora > Canidae > Canis > Canis lupus. Next base: position 60,391,992 of record NC_132876.1, read on the forward strand.
GCTGAAAACATATATCCACACAGAAACTTGTTCACAAATATCATAGCAGCATTGATCATATAGCCAAAGTAGAGACAAACCATTCAGTCATCAACTGATGAAGGAATAAACACAATGTTCTCTGATTATACAATGCCATTCAGTCATCAACTGATGAAAGAATAAACACAATGTTCTCTGATTATACAATGGGATATTTTTTAGCATTGAAAAGGAAAGAAGTGATGGTACATGTTGTAATATTGATAAACGATGAAGACATTAGTCTGAGTTAAAGAAGCCAGGCCAAAAAAATACAGAATTATTATTATTAAATTATTGTAAATTATGTAAATTATTCTTTACAGATGAATTGCTGAGTATAGGAAAATACCTAATTAGAGAATTATAATATGTAATTGTCACTGGTAGGGGTAGGGTGAATGGGGATTGTTTGCTAATTATTACTAGGATTCTTTGGGGGTGATGGAAGTGCTTTTGAATTAGATATTGGTGGTGGGTGCATAATTTACAAGGTGAATACATTAAAACCCACTGAATTATAGAGTTAAAATGGTGGATTTTATGGTATGTAGAACATATATTGATTTTAAGAAAACTTTGCTATTCAACTTGCATATTTATGCACACTAACTTTTTGGTATACTTTGGAGAACATGATTTAGGAGACCCTCTTTGAAATCTTCTGTAATGCCTACAGTTTATACCCATTGCTCTTTATCTGGGCCATACATTAGAGTAGCTATTATTAAGCCCCCCCACAGAGTTCAAAATTTCCCATGGGAAATCCTAGAATACTTTATTTCTATTAATCTACCAAGTGCTTTTGTTAAGACCATACCATAAAAGTGATAACTGACTCATTTATCTCAGACTTCCTAGGCAAAGAAGAGTCAAGTGGATTTTAGCTGTTTGGCAATAACCAGGTCATATAGTCCTTCTATACCATAAGTTTCTTTTCTGTAGAATTGTGGTAGATTTTGACCCTTATATATTTCTTTTTTATGTGTGTGTACCAAGTATCTTATTTTGAATTTATTTTACTTTATATTATTTTAATTTTTGCTTCTACTCATAAGTTTATTTTTTCATTCTCCATATTTTTATTTAAATTCAAATTAGTTAACATACAGTGCAATATTAGTTTCAGGTGTAGAATTCACTGAATCATCACTTATATATAACAATCAGTGCTCATCACAAGTACTATCCTTAAAAACCATCACCTATTTAACCCATCTCTCTTCCAACAATCCTCAATTTCTTCTCTATAGAGTGTGTTTCTTGGATTGCCTCACTTTTTTTCCACCTATGTTTATCTGTTTTGTTTCTTAAATTCCACATATGAGTAAAATCACATGGTATTTATGTTTCTCTGACTTTTTTGACTGAATATAATACTTTCAAGCTCCAACCATGTCATTTCAAATGGCAAGATTTGATTCTTTTTTATGACTGAGTGTATTCCATTGTGTATATATGCCACGTTTCTTTTCTTTAATATTTTATTTTTTATTTATTTATTTAAGATAGCATGGGAGAGGGAGAGAGAGAGAGAGAGAGAGAGAGAGAGAAGGAGCAAAGGGTGAGGGACAAGCAGATTCCATGCTGAGTGCAGAGCCTGACAAAGGACTTAATCCCAAGACCCTGAAACCATAACTCCAGCCAAAACCAAGAATCAGACACTTTAATCAACTAAGCCACCCAGACACTCCACCACATATTCTTTCTCCATGCATTAGTCAATGGACATTTGGACTCTTTCCATAATTTGGCTATTGTTGATAATGTTGCTATAAACATTGGGGTGAACATGTCCCTTTGAAGTAGAATTTTTAATCTTCTGGATAAACACCTAGTAGTGCAATTGTTGGAACATAAGGTGGTTCTGTTTTTAACTTCCAAAGGTCCTCAATCCTGTATTACAGAATGGCTACATCCATTTGCATTCCTAGCAGGAGGGCAAGAGATTTCCCCTTTCTTCACATTTTTGTCAACACCTTTTGTTTCCTGCATTGTCAATTTTACTATTCTGTCAGCTGTGATGTGATATCTCATTGCAGTGAAGAGTAACATAGAACATCTTTCCATAGGTCTGTTAGCCATCTATATGTATTCTTGGGAGAAATGTCAATTTGTGTCTTCTGCCCATTTTATAATCAGATTATACATGTTGGGGGTTTGAGCTTTACAAATTCTTTATGTATTTTAGATACAAACCTTTTATCAGATATGTCATTTGCAAATATCTTCTCTCACTACATAGGTTGCCTTTTAGTTTTTATTATTTCTTTCCCTGTGCAAAAGTTTTTTTTTTAATTAAGTCTCAGTAGTATATTTTTCCTTTTGTTTTCCTTGCCTCAGAAGACCCATCTAGTAAGAAGTTCTATGACTGATGTCAAAGACGTTACAGTCTGTGTTCTCCTCTAGGATTTTGATGGTTTTCTGTCTCACAGTTAGAACTCTCTTGAATTTTATTATTATGTAGAAAGAAAGAAGTTTGACTTCTACCTTGATGATTTTGATGTTTTTATTTATATTCATTGTTTCATTGCTGAGGCTAGGAATTCTCATACAATGTTAAATTATCGTGGTGAAAATGGACATCCCTGTCTTGTTTTGATTTTAATGGAGAAACCTCTCAAGTTTCCCCACTGAGAATTACATTTGCTGTCGGTTTCTCGTATATGGCCTTTACTATGTTGAGGTATTATCCCTCTAAACCTAATTAGTTAAGGATTTTTACCACAAATTACTTTTACACTTTGTCAAATGCATTTTCTATCATCTATCAAAAGGAACATATAGCCCTTAATTTTTTTTCTTTCTTTCTCTAATGTGGTGTATCACATTGATTGATTTGTGAACTTTGTTTTTTTTATTTTTTATAATAAATTTATTTTTTATTGGTGTTCAATTTGCCAACATACAGAATAACACCCAGTACTCATCACGTCAAGTGCCCCCCTCAGTGCCCAGCACCCATTCACCCCAAACCCACCCTCTTCCCCCTCCACCACCCCCAGTTCGTTTCCCAGAGTTAGGAGTCTTTATTTTCTGTCTCCCTTTCTGATACTTCCCACCCATCTCTTCACCCTTCCCTTCTATTCCCTTTCACTATTATTTATATTCCCCAAATGAATGAGAACATACAACGTTTGTCCTTCTCCGATTGACTTACTTCACACAGCATAATACCCTCCAGTTCCATCCACGTTGAAGCAAATTGTGGGTCAAATTGTCATTTCTAATGGCTGAGTAATATTCCATTGAATACATAAACCATATCTTCTTTATCCATTCATCTTTCGATGGACACCGAGGCTCCTTCCACAGTTTGGCAATTGTGGACATTGCTGCTATAAACATAGGGGTGAAGGTGTCCCAGCGTTTCATTGCATCTGTATCTTTGGGGTAAATCCCCAACAGTGCAATTGCTGGGTCTTAGGGCAGGTCTATTTTTAACTCTTTGAGGAACCTCCACACAGTTATCCAGAGTGGCTGAACCAGTTCACATTCCCACCAACAGTGTAAGAGGGTTCCCTCTTCTCCACATCCTCTCCAACATTTGACGTTTCCTGCCTTGTTAATTTTCCCCATTCTCACTGGGGTGAGGTGATATCAGATTGTGGTTTTGATTTGCATTTCCCTGATGGCAAGTGATGCAGAGCATTTTCTCATGTGCTTGTTGGCCATGTCTATGTCTTCCTCTGTGAGATTTCTGTTCATGTCTTTTGCTCATTTCATGATTAGATTGTTTGTTTCTTTGCTGTTGAGTTTCATAAGTTCTTTATAGATCTTGGAAACTAGCCCTTTATCTGATATCATTTTTGCTTTTGTTTCTTTTGCCTTCGTGGATGTATCTTGCAAGAATTTACTGTGGCCGAGTACAAAAAGGGTGTTGCCTGTGTTCTCCTCTAGGATTTGGATGGAATCTTATCTCACATTTAGATCTTTCATCCATTTTGAGTTTATCTTTGTGTATGGTGAAAGAGAGTGGTCTAGTTTCATGCTTCTGCATGTGGATGTCCAATTTTCCCAGCACCATTTATTGAAGAGACTGTCTTTCTTCCAATGGATAGTCTTTCCTCCTTTATCAAATATTAGTTGACCATAAAGTTGAGGGTCCACTTCTGGGTTCTCTATTCTGTTCCATTGATCTATGTGTCTATTTTTGTGCCAGTACCACACTGTCTTGATGACCACAGCTTTGTAGTACAACCTGAAATCTGGCATTGTGATGCCCCCCAGATATGGTTTTCTTTTTTAATATTCCCCTGGCTATTCGGGGTCTTTTCTGATTCTACACAAATCTTAAAATAATTTGTTCTAACTCTGTGAGGAAAGTCCATGTTATTTTGATAGGGATTGCATTAAACGTGTCAATTGCCCTGGGTAACCTTGACATTTTCACAATATTAATTCTTCCAATCCATGACCATGGAATATTTTTACATCTCTTTGTGGCTTCCTCAATTTCTTTCAGAAGTGTTCTATAGTTTTGAGGGTATAGATCCTTTACCTCTTTGGTTAGGTTTATTCCTAGGTATCTTATGCTTTTGGGTGCAATTGTAAATGGGATTGACTCCTTAATTTCTCTTTCTTCAGTCTCATTGTTAGTGTATAGAAATGCCATTGATTTCTGGGCATTGATTTTGTATCCTGCCACGCTACCAAATTGCTGTATGAGTTCTAGCAATCTTGGGGTGGAGGCTTTTGTGTTTTCTATGTAGAGTATCATGTCATCAGCGAAGAGGGAGAGTTTGACTTCTTCTTTGCCAATTTGAATGCCTTTAATGTCTTTTTGTTGTCTGATTGCTGAGGCGAGGACTTCCAGTACTATGTTGAAATGCAGTGGTGAGAGTGGACATCCGTGTCTTGTTCCTGATCTTGGGGAAAGGCTCCCAGTGCTCCCCCATTGAGAATGATATTTGCTGTGGGCTTTTCATAGATGGCTTTTAAGATGTTGAGGAATGTTCCCTCTATCCCCTACACTCTGAAGAGTTTTGATCAGGAATGGATGCTGTATTTTGCCAAATGCTTTCTCTGCATCCAATGAGAGGATCATATGGTTCTTGGTTTTTCTCTTGCTGATATGATGAATCACATTGATTGTTTTACGAGTGTTGAACCAGCCTTGTGTCCCGGGAATAAATCCTACTCGATCATGGTGAATAATTTCCTTAATGTACTGTTGGATCCTATTGGCTAGTATCTTGCTGAGGATTTTTGCATCCATGTTCATCAGGGATATTGGTCTGTAATTCTCCTTTTTGGTGGGGTCTTTGTCTGGTTTTGGAATTAAGGTGATTCTGGCCTCATAGAACGAGTTTGGAAGTACTCCATCTCTTTCTATCTTTCCAAACAGCTTTAGTAGAATAGGTATGGTTTCTTCTTTAAACGTTTGATAGAATTCCCCGGGGAAGCCATCTGGCCCTGGACTTTTGTGTCTTGGGAGGTTTTTGATAACTGCTTCAGTTTCCTCCCTGGTTATTGGCCTGTTCAGGTTTTCTATTTCTTCCTGTTCCAGTTTTGGTAGTTTGTGGCTTTCCAGGAATGTGTCCATTTCTTCTAGATTGCCTATTTTATTGGCATATAGCTGTTCATAATATGGTTTTAAAATCGTTTGTATTTCCTTGGTGTTGGTAGTGATCTCTCCTTTCTCATTCATGTTTTATTAATTTGAGTCTTCTCTCTCTTCTTCTTAATAAGGCTGGCTAATGGTTTCTCTGTCTTATTAATTCTTTCAAAGAACCAACTCCTGGTGTTGTTGATCTGTTCCACAATTCTTCTGGTCTTGATTTCGTTGAGTTGTACTCGAATCTTTATTAACTCTCTTCTTCTGCTGGGTTTAGGATCTATTTGCTATTTTTTCTCTAGTTCCTTTAGGTGTAGGGTTAACTTTTGTATTTGAGTTCTTTCCAGTTTTCGAATGGATGCTTGTATTGCGATGTATTTCCCCCTCAGGACTGCTTTTGCTGCACCCCAAAGATTTTGAACGGTTGTATCTTCATTCTCATTAGTTTCCATGAGTCTTTTAAATTCTTCCTTAATTTCCTGGTTGACCCTTTCATCTTTTAGCAGGATGGTCCTTAACCTCCACGTGTTTGAAGTCCTTCCAAACTTCTTGTTGTGATTTAGTTCTAATTTCAAGGCATTATGTTCTGAGAATATGCAGGGGCCCTCTCCTTCCATTTTGAATGACAGCCTTGCTGGATAATGTATTCTTGGTTGCATGTTCTTCTCATTTAAGACCCTGAATATATCCTGCCAGCCCTTTCTGGCCTGCCAGGTCTCTGTGGAGAGGTCTGCTGCTACCCTAATACTCCTCCCCATAAAAGTCAGGGATTTCTTGTCTCTTGCTGCTTTAAGGATCTTCTCTTTATCTTTGGAATTTGCAAGCTTAACTATTAAATGTCGAGGTGTTTAATGGTTTTTTGATTTTTGAGGGGGATCTCTCTATTTCCTGGATCTGAATGCCTGTTTCCCTTCCCAGATTAGGAAAGTTTTCAGCTATGATTTGTTCAAATGCATATTCTGGCCCTCTGTCACTTTCCGCGCCCTCGAGAACCCCAATGAAACATAGGTTTTTCTTCCTCAGGCTGTCATTTATTTCCTTTAATCTATCTTCATGGTCTTTTAATTGTTTGTCTCTTTTTTCCTCAGTTTCCCTCTTTGCCATCAACTTGTCTTCTATGTCACTCACTCGTTCTTCCACCTCGTTAACCCTCTTCGTTAGGACTTCTAGTTTGGATTGCATCTCATTCAATTCATTTTAATTTCTGCCTGATTAGATCTAAATTCTGCAGTCATGAAGTCTCTTGAGTCCTTTATGCTTTTGTCTAGAGTCACCAGTAGCTGTATCATAGTGCTTCTGAATTGGCTTTCTGACAAATGTTGGAGAGGATGCGGAGAAAAGGGAACCCTCTTACACTGTTGGTGGGAATGTGAACTGGTGCAGCCACTCTGGAAAACTGTGTGGAGGTTCCTCAAACAGTTAAAAATAGACCTGCCCTACGACCCAGCAATTGCACTGTTGGGGATTTACCCCAAAGATACAAATGCAATGAAACGCCGGGACACCTGCACCCCGATGTTTCTAGCAGCAATGGCCACGATAGCCAAACTGTGGAAGGAGCCTCGGTGTCCAACGAAAGATGAATGGATAAAGAAGATGTGGTTTATGTATACAATGGAATATTACTCAGCTATTAGAAATGACAAATACCCACCATTTGCTTCAACGTGGATGGAACTGGAGGGTATTATGCTGAGTGAAGTAAGTCAGTCGGAGAAGGACAAACATTATATGTTCTCATTCATTTGGGGAATATAAATAATAGTGAAAGGGAAAATAAGGGAAGGGAGAAGAAATGTGTGGGAAATATCAGAAAGGGAGACAGAACGTAAAGACTGCTAACTCTGGGAAACGAACTAGGGGTGGTAGAAGGGGAGGAGGGCGGGGGGTGGGAGTGAATGGGTGACGGGCACTGGGTGTTATTCTGTATGTTAGTAAATTGAACACCAATAAAAAAAAATAAATTAAAAAAAAAAAAGAATTGTAATCCAGATTTTGTAACTCTGTGGGAGAGAGGACTGTTTCTGATTCTTTCTTTTGAGGTGAGGTTTTCCTTCTAGTCATTTTGCTCAGTGCAGAGTGGCCAAAAACAAGTTGTATTGGGAAAAAGAGAAAAAGAGAGGAGAGAAAGAAGGAAAGAAAAGAGAAAAAGAAAAAAGGAAGAAAAAAGAAAAAAGAGAAGAGAAAGAGAAAGAAAAAGAAAGGAAAAAAAGGGTGGGGGAAGCAAACAGAAATAAAAAAAAAACACAGGGTAGTATCTTCTGTTTCTGTATACTTTAAGTCCCTTGACTTCCCCTGGAACTTGTCCATCTAGTTGGTCTTCTGGGGGAGGGGCCTGTTGTGCTGATTTTCAGGTGTTAGCACTTGGGGGAGCTGCTCAGCCCCATGCCTGGTGCAGGGGTCAGTGGAGGTTGTTTACCCTGTGAGGCCCCGGGAGGAACAACCACAGTGGCGGTGGCCAGCTCCAGAGCCCTGGATTCAGCTCCCGCAGTAGCATCAGAGCTCTCAGTCTGCAGGGGCCTGGATTCTCCGGGGGCGGGGCCGCTGATCTGCTCAGCTCGGGGCAGGAGCGTCCTTGCTGTCCTGGGCCCTCCTGGCCTCTGCCTGTCCCGGGGGGAGGCCAGACCCTGGGCTGTGTCCCAGGAGCTCAGTGCTCCAGGGCCTGCGCTGTTGGATTCGTGCTCCCGGTGGCGCAGCCGCTCCACGGAGCCGCCACCCGAGCCCATCCGAGCTCCTCCCGGAGCCATGCAGCCCCCTCCGCAGGGAGCCTCTTCCTCTGCCGGAGCCGCCTCCGAGCTGCTCCCGGGCGCGCAGCCCCCTCTGCGCAGAGCCGCCGCCCGAGCCCCTACGAGCTGCTCCCTTGTCCAGCCGAGCGCGGTGCAGCCCTTTAGGGAGCTCGGCCCACTCTCCCCAGGGCACAGGTGTCTGTTAGTGTCCCAGGGAGCCTGAGGGCATCCCTGACCCTCCTGGGGTCCTGCTCTAACTCCCTGTGAGTGCCTTTCCTCCCGGGAAGTTTGGTGAAGCTCCTGCTTCTCTGGGATGGAGCTTTCGTGTCCTGGGGGCACCCGCCGTGGCCTTAGCCCGGCTCCTCGCGGGGCCCCTCCCCTTTGGATGCCTTTTGTTTCTTTCATTCTTTTTTCCTCGTCTTCCTACCTTGATAGAAGTGCGAACTCTTCTCACTGTAGCATTCCAGCTGTTCTCTCTTTAAATCTCAGGCAGAATTCGTAGATTTTCAGGATGATTTGAATGTTATCTAGGTAATTTGGTGGGGATAGGTGATTTGGAGACCCTACTCTTCCGCCATCTTGCCCCTCCTCCTTATTTGTGAATTTTGAACTAACCTTGAATTCCAGGAACAAATCCCACTTGATTTGGTAGATGATTCTTTTAATGTACTGTTGGATTAGATTTCCTAGTATTTTGTTAAGAATTTTGCATCCAACTTCATCATGGATATTGACCCACAATATCTTTTTAATGGAGTCTTTGGTTTTGGAATCAGGGTAATTCTGGTACCAAAGAATAAATTTGGAAGTCTTTCTTCCATTTCTTTTCTTTTTTCTTTTAGAATAGTCTGAGAAGAAGAGGTATTAACTCTCCTTCAAATATTTGGTAGAATTCCCTTGAAAATGTATTAGGTCCTGTACTTTTGTTTAGAGATTTTTGATTACTGATTCAATTTATTTGCTGGTTTTCAATCTGTTAAAGTTTCTATTTCTTCTTGTTTCAATTTTGGTACTTTATTTTTTTCTCAAATATTTATTTATTTTAGAGAGTCAAAGTGAGGGGATGGGCAGAGGGAGAGAGAGAAGCAAACTCCTGCTGAGCACGAAGTCATATATGGGGCTTGAATATACAGTCCTGAGACCATGACCTGAGCCAAAGCCAAGAGCCAGACTACCAAATGACAGACGCCAGTTTCAGTATTTTATATGTTTGTAAGGATTTATCCATTTCTTCCAGATTATTCAATTTGTTGGCTTATTTTTTTTCATAATATTCTATTAAATTGTTTGTATCTTTTTGCTGTTGGTTGTTGTTTCTACTTTCTCATTTGTGATTTTATTTGGTTTTTTTCTCTTTTAAGTGTGACTAAGGATTTGTCAGCTTCATTAATTTTATCAGAAAAACCAGTTGGTGATTTCATTCATCTGTCTTATTTTAATTTTTTAGTATGTACATCATTTATTTCTGCTCTAATCATTATTATTTACCTTCTGCTGGTGCTAGGTTTACCTGATTGTTCTTTTTCCAGCTCCTTCAGGTATAAGGTTAAGTTGTTTATTAGATATTTTTATTGCTTGATGAAGTAGGCTTGTATTTGTATATACTTCCCTCTTACAACCACTTTTGTTGCATCTCAAAGATTTTGCACAACTGTGTTTTCGTTTTTTTCATGTTTTTAATTTTTTTAAAATATTTCATCTGTGGGGCACCTGAGGGGTTGAGTGGGGTGCCTGAGTGGCTCAGTGGTTGAGTATCTGCCTTTGACTCATGTTGTGATCCTGGTGTTCTGGGACCAAGTCCTGCATCATGCTCCCCACAGGGAGCCTGCCTCTCCCTCTGTGTATGTGTCTTCCTCTCTGTGTGTCTCAAATAAATAAATAAGTAAATAAATAAATAAATAAATAAATATTTTTTAAAAAAATTCATCTTTGATTTTTTCTTTGACCCATTCATTTCTTAGTATGATAGTCTTTTTTTCTGCATTTAAAAGTGAGAGAGAAAGAGAAAGAGGAGAGAGAGAGAGAACATAAGCAGAAGTGGAGGGGCAGAGAAAGAGGGAGAGAGAATCTTAAGCATGTTTCATGTCCAGCATGAAGCCCAACATGGGGTTCTATCTCACAGCCCTGAAATCCTTACCTGAGTTGAAATAAAAATTCAGACACTTAACTGACTGAGCCACCCAGGCACCCCTAGTAGGATATCCTTTAATTTCCAGGTAACTGTGGTCTTTCCAAATTGTTTCTTGCAGTTGACTTCAAGTTTCATGGTGTTGTGGTCTGAAAATATGCATGGTATGAAATAAAACTTTTTGTACTTTTGAAGCCTTATTTGTGATCTAGTACATGATACACTCTGGAGAATGTTCCATGTGCATTTAAAATACCATGTATTCTGCTTTAGGAGGGACTGTTCTGTGTATAACTGTTAAGTCAATCTAATCCAGTGTGATCTGCAAAGCGATTCTTTCCTTGTTGATTTTCTGCTTACATGATCTGTCCATTGATGTAAAAGTCTCCTACTATTGTTGTGTTATTATCATTTATTTCTTTAATGTATCTTATTGTTTTTTTTTTATATTTGGGTCCTCCCAAATTGGGGGTATAAATATATAAAAATTTTTAGATCTTCTTATCAGAAAAAGTCCCCTTATTATGATATAGTGCCTTTTTTCATCTATTGTTACAAACTTTGGTCTAGAATCTATTTTGTCTGATATAAGGATTGCTACACAGGTGTTTCTTTTTTCATTTCCATTTGCATGATATGTGTTTCTCCTTCCTCTTTCACTATGCAGGTTTCTTTTAGTCTAAAATGAGTGTCTTATAGGCAGCATATATATGGGTCTGGTGTTTCTATCCATTCTAGCACCATATGTCTTTTGTTGGAACATTTTCTCTGGCACCATGTGTCTTTGGAGTATTTTACATTCAGAGTAATTATTAGTAGATATGTATTTTGTGCCATTTTATTACCTGTTTTGTCATTGTTTCTGGAGACATTCACTATTCATTTCTAGTATTTGTCACATTTGTTCTTTGCTTCTCAAAGAGTCCCCTTTAATATTGCTTGCAGGGCTCATTTAGTAGTCATGAGCTCTTAGTTTTTGTTTGTTTGGAGAACTCTGTATCTCTCTTTCTATTCTGAAAGGTAGCCTTGCTGGATAGAGTATCTTGACTGTAAAATTTCCCCTTTCAGGTCATTGGATATATCGTGCCACTGTCTCCTGGCTTTTCAAGTTTCTTTGGAAAGATCTGCAGCTCGCATTACAGGTATTTCATTGTAAGTTAGAGACTTCTTTTTTCTTGCTGCTTTTGTGCATTCCCCCCCTTTATCACTGTATTTCGCAAAGTGAATTACAATATGTCTTGGTGTTGGTTTGCTTTTTAAAGTTTTGATGGCTGTTCCCTGTGTCTCCTGGATCTGCATGTCTGTCTCCTGCCCCAGATTTGGGAAATTTTCAGCTATGATTTCTTCAAATAAACCTTCACCATATTATATATTTCTTGTGGATGCCCTGCTGTTTGCCAAAATTCTGGAATGAAGACATTCATATTTCTTAGTGTTCATTTACAATTTTAAGGTAATTATTTTCATATGCATTATAAGACTGGGCAAAAATTATTCTTTTTAGATTATAAAGGATATTTCACATGCTATCTTTAATAAATTATTGGGAAAGCCTTGAATTTGAATCTACTGATATTGTTTTGATTGGATGCACATATATAAACATAAAATGCTCTTTAATCTTTATTATGCCAGTACCTACTCTTATTAGAATATACACTATGTCACTATGTGACAAAACAGTAGGTACAAGACTACTCTTCCAGAGTTTATTCCACTGAGGTAAAATCATAAAACTATCTGTGGCTTCTGATACTATGGTGAATGTTTCTGAAGAAAAATGAATATAGATACCTATTATTGCATTCTTACTATGTGCTGAGTTCTGTTCTACCTTCTTTAGATGCATTAATTTCTTAACACCTACAATTAACCCATTATCATTTATGGTAGACACTACTACTGTCATTTAGTTTCATAAATGAGTTAACTAAGTTTAAAAGAAACTAATTTGTTTGGTGACAGAGAAACACCTGATAAGTGGCTTAATGAGAATGTGAACTCTGGCAGTCAGACTCCAGAGCATGTACTCTTAATCACAAAGTTTTAGTGCCTCTCTAAATACAGTTCAAGTTGTGTGTGTACATATACTTGTGGGGGAAGAAAAAAGGGGTTGTAATAATGAGGTGAGATCATACTGTGACAATGGGATGGTATTGTGATCTTTCATTGAGAATAGAATTTTTTTTAAAAAAGTTTTCCAACACTTATTTCTTGGTATTATTTAAAACTTGATTAAAAAATCAATAACCGAGGAGGGTATCTAAGATGACAGGGAAGTAGGAGGACCCTAGGCTCTTCTAGTCCCTTGAATGTGACTACATAACTATCAAATCATTCTGAATACACCAAGTATCAAATGCAAAACTGACAGAACAATTTTCACAACTTATAAGAGGAAAGCCACATTGAATAATGTAGGAAGTGAGGAGACATGGTTTGGAGAAGAAATACATCACGGGTCCTAGGGATGAGAGGGATCCATGGTCACAGAGAAAGGCAAGAAAGAGACAGGCACACAGAGCAATGCACAAGGAAAAGGTTTTCCTGAGGTCATTGACTGGAAAAACAAGAGGGTCTGGTTTTCATAATTTCTTGCAACCAGTGGGGGATAAAAACTGGAGTTTTAATGGTTGGTAGGCTTGGCTGGGATAGAGCTCTGTGGACAATGCCCTACACCTGGAAAGAAGACAGGCAAACAACCTGGAGGCAGACAGCTTAAAAGACGCAACATGAAGAACTCCTTGGGAACACAAAGGGAAAATTATTTGCTATTCTTGGAGTGTATCTCTGGGAGGTAGCATTCACAGAGACATCTCTCTGGGGACAAAGAAGCTGAATGGCACCGTTTGCTTCCCCTGCCCCTCAGCACAAATGCAGAGCCACCTGTGGAAAGCAGCTCATCTTTGATACAGGCTGCCCTTCTTTGCTCTGGCATGTTTGCCTTTCTCAGTCAAACCTGCCTCATTCCTAGTGTGGCATGACACTCCCACAGATCAGTACTGGCATTTGCCAATGCCATGTCCATAAAGCCTGGAGTTCTAAAAGTCATCAGGTTTCGCTGGGATACATCCAGGAATGCACTGCATTCCTCCTGGAAAAAAGTTAGGGAAACAATCTGGAGGCAGATGGTATGGAAACAGCAATCTGAAAAATGCCTATGGACTCACAGTGGGGAGACTGTTCTTCCCATGGTGCTTCCCAAGAGTCAGTGTGCATGGAGACTCCTCTCTGGGGACAAAGGAGATGGCTGACAACATTTCCCTACCCTGACCCTCAGCATAAACATAGAACCACCTATAAAAAGTAGCACAAGGCAGACACTGGCTGTCTAACCTGCTTAGGCAAGTCCCACATGCCTGCAATCTGGTTGGTACTGCCATTCTTAGTCATGTTTCCATTAGTCCTAGTATGGTGGGAACCTTCTTCTGAAGACCTGTAGAACCCCTGCCTACACCATGTCTCATGACCAGAGAGTTTGGCGGAGCTTCAATTCTATTGGAAGTAGTATCAGGTCTCATTTAACATGCAGATCAGAACACACATAGTTAAAACTCTCCACATTCTGGCCAAGAACCAACCACTGCTCACTGCAGGCAAGGAGAGCCTCTGTAAATGACTAGACTGGAAGATAGAACATCCAAAACATAACAGCAGTCTCCATGCAACATGCACCAGTGACAATCCCTGAAGCACCAGGTCCCAGGCACTATATGACCACTTCTATAGAAAACCATTGCTCTCTGGAGCAGGGAACATAATGGGCTTTTAAAACACACAGAAGGAGATAGAGACCTAGATAAAATGTCAACAGAAGAATTCATCCCAAATTAAATAAGATAAGGTCACAGAGATCTTAGCAAAATTGATATAAGTAACATGTCTAATGGAGAATTTAAGTAAACAATCATAAGGATATTCACTGTGCTTGAGAAAAGACTGTAAGAATTCAGGGAGGTCATTACTGCAAAGATAAAAGAGATAAAAAACAAGAAGTCATAAATGAAAAATGCAATAATTACTATTTGAAAGATAATTGATTAATTGAAAACAAGAATGGAAGAAGCAGAGGAAAGAATATGTTATATAGAAGATAAAATATTTGGAAATAATGAAGCTAAACAAAAGAGAAAAATTATGAAACATGGAATTAATGATCTTAGGAACTCAGTGACTCCATCAAATATAATAATATTTGTATTATAGTGGTTCCAGAAGAAAAGAGAGAAAAGGCAACAGACCATTTATTTGAGGAAATAATAGCTGAAACTTCCAAAACCTGAGGAAGGAAACAAAACTCAACATCCAGGAGGCAAAGAGAACTGCCATGAAAATCTACAAAAGCAGGCCAACACCAAGACATATTGTAATTAAATTCTTAAAATGCAGTATTAAAGAAAATAAAAGCAGCAAACAAAAGAAGTCCCTAACTTACAATAGAGGACCCGTAGGGCTAGAAGCAGATCTCTCCACAGAATCTTGGCAAGCAAGTCAGAAGAAGGGGGGCATGATATATTCAAAGTACTGGATGGGAAATATTGACAGCCAAGAATATTCTATACATCAAAGCTATCATTCTAAAGAAAAGGAGAAATAAGTTTCCCAGACAAAATCTAAGGGATTTTATGAACACTGAAAAAGCCCTGAAGGAAATATTAATGGGTACTCTGAGTGGAAAGGGACTACCAAAAGTGACAAAGACAAGAAAGCAACAGGGAACATTTCCAGAAACAAAAACAAAAACAAAACAAAACAAAAACTAGGACTATAATGATGGTAAATACATATCTATAAATAATTACTCTGAATGGAAGTGGATTAAATGCTCTAATCAAAAGACATAGGGTGTCAGAATGGACACAGCAGCATTTTCATAAAGCCAAAGTATGGGAACAGGCCACGTGTATGCGGTTTGCTTTTCTTTTTCAAGGTCGTTTTGGCAACTTGGCACCTTTTGTGACAAACTCTAGGATGATTTTTTCTAGTTCTATTAAAAATAGTTTGTATTTTGATAAGGATTCTATTAAATGTATAGATTGCTTTGGGTAGTATAGAGATTTTAACAGTGTTTGTTCATCCAGTCCATGAGCATCGAATGCATTTCCATTTCTTTGTGCTGTGTTCAATTTCTTTAATTAGCATTTTTTTCAGAGTACAGACCTCTCATCTCTTTGGTTGACTTTACTCCTAGTATCTTATTGTTTTGGTGCAATTGTAAATGGAATCGATTTCTTAATTCCTCTTTATGCTGCTCAATTTTGGTGTATAAAAATGCAACATATTTTAGTACATTGATTTTGTATCCTGCAATATTCCTGAATTAGTATATCAGTTCTAGGAGTTTGTTGGTGGAGTTTTTTGGGCTTTCTATATAGAGTATCAGGTCATCTGCAAATAGTGAAAATTTAATCCTCTATCCTGATTTGGATACATGTATTTCTTTTTGTTGTGTGATTGCTGTGGCTAGAACTTCAGTACTATCTTAAATAACAGTGGTGGGAGTGGTAACGCCTGTCTTATTCCTGACAGTAGAGGAAAATCTCTCAGTTGTTGACCATCGAGGATGATATTAGGAGTGAGTTTTCCATTTATGGCCTTCATTACATTGAGCTTTATTTCCTCTAAACCTATTTTATTATGGATTTTTTTATGAATGCACGTTGTACTTTGTGAAATGCTATTTCCTCACCTACTTAAATGAACATATGGTTCCTATACTTTCTTTTATTCATGTGGTATATCACATTGACTGATTTGCAAATATTGAACCACCCTTGCAATTCAGGAATAAATCCCACTTGATAGTGGTGAATGATTTTTAAATGCATTTATGGATTTGGTTTGCTAGAATTTTACTGAGAATTTTTACATTCATATTCACCTGGGACATTGCCGTGTATTTCTCTTTTATAGTGGAGGCTTTATCTAGTTTCTGTGTAAGGATAATGATAGACTCATAGAATGGATTTGGATGTTTTTCTTGCTTTTCTTTTCTTTTTTTCGTTTTTTTGAAAACTTTCAGAGTACGTATTAACTTTTTAAAATTTTTGTTAGATTTTGCCTGTGAAGCCATGTGACTCTGGAGTTTTGTTTGTTGGTAGTTTTTTTGGTTATTGATTTCATTTCTTTACTGGTTATCAGACTGTGAAAGATTTCTATTCCTTCCTATTTCAGTTTTGGTAGTTTAAATGTTTTGAAGAATTTGTCCAATTTTTCCAGTTTGCCAATTTGTTTGCATATAGTTTATCATAATATTCACTGATAATTTGCATTTTGTGATGTTGGTTGTTGATTTCTTCTTCGTCATGTGTGACTTCATTTACTTGGGTCCTTTCGATTTTGTGTTTGATAAGTCTTGCTAGGAGTTTATTAATTTCATTATTTCTTCAAAGAATCAGATCCTGATTTTATTGATCTCTTCTATCATTTTAAAGTATTTTTTCTTTGTTTCAAGTTTTTACTTAAATTCGTTAGGTAACATGTAGTGTAATTTTAGTTTTAGGAGTAAAATTTAGTGATTGTTCATTTACAGATAATACCTGGTGCTCATCACAAGTGCCCTCCTTAATACCCATCACCTATTTAACCCATCCCCCTGCCCACATTCCCTCTAGCAACCCTCAGTTATCTCTGTATAATTAAGAATCTGTTATGGTTTGCCTATTTTCCCCTTGTTCATCTCTTTTGTTTTGTTTCTTAAGTTCCACATAGAAGTGAAATCATATGGCATTTGTCTTTCTCTGACTGATACATATCTTACTTAGCATAATACACTGTAGATTCAACCACATTGTTCCAAATGACGAGATTTCATTCTTTTTAAATGACTTAGTATTCATCCATTGATGGATATTTGAGTTTTTTCCATAATTTGGCTATTATTGATGATGTACTATAACATCAGACTACATGTATCCCTTCAGATCAGTATTGTTTTTATCCTTTGAGTGAATACCCAGGAGTTCAGTTGCTAGATCATAGGATAGTTCTATTTTTAACTTTTTAAGAAGTATCCATACTGTTTTCCCAACTGGCTGCAGCAGTTTGCATCCCCACCAACAAGGCAAGAGGGTTTCCCTTTCCCCACATCCTCACCAACACCTGTTGTTTCCTGTATTGTTAATTTAATTTTATTTTTTTAAGATTTTATTTATTCATTCATGAGAGAGAGAGAGAGAGAAAAGCAGAGACACAGGCAGAGGGAGAAGCAGGCTCCATGCAGGGAGCCTGACATGGGACTTGATCCCAGGTCTCCAGGATCACGCCCTGGGCGGAAGGCAGCGCTAAACTGCTAAGCCACCTGGGCTGCCCTGTATTGTTAATTTTAGCCACTCTGACTGATATGAGGTGTTATCTCATTGAAGTTTTTATTTGTATTTCCCTGATTATGGGTAATGTTGAGCCTCTTTTCATGAGTTTCTTAGTCATCTGTATGTCTTCTTTGGAAAAATGTCTTCTGCTAATTTTATAACTGGATGATTTATTATTTTTATTTTTTTTTAGTGTTGACTTTTATAAGTTCTTTATACATTTTTGTTTTTAACCTTTCATCAAATATGTCATTTGAAAATATCTTTCCTATTCTGGAGGTTGCCTTTTAGTTTTGTTGATTTTTTTCCTACTCTGTGAAGAAAGATTTTATGTTGATGAATTGACAAAGTTCATACTTTCTTTTTTTTACCCCTTCCTACTGGAGGTGTGGCTTCTAAGAAGTTGCTAAGGCTGATTTCAAAGAGCTGCTACCGGGATCCCTGGGTGGCGCAGCGGTTTGGCGCCTGCCTTTGGCCCAGGGCGCGATCCTGGAGACTCGGGATCGAATCCCACATCGGGCTCCCGGTGCATGGAGCCTGCTTCTCCCTCTGCCTGTGTCTCTGCCTCTCTCTCTCTCTCTCTCTGTGACTATCATAAATAAATAAAAATTAAAAAAAAAAAAAAAAAAAACAAAGAGCTGCTACCTGTGTTCTTCTCTAGAATTTTGACGGATTCTTGTTTCACATTGAGGTCTTTCTTCCATTTTTAATTTATGTTTGTGTGTGGCTTAAGGTAGAGTTTCAGTTCCACAGAGTCCAGTTTTATTCTTTTGCAAGTTGTTCTCCAGTTTTCCCAACACCATTTGTTGAAGAGAATGTATTTTCCCCATAAGATATTTTTCCTTGCTTTGTCAAAGATTAGGTGATCATTTAATTGTGAGTCCAATTCTGGGTTTTCTATTCTGTTCCATTTAAACTGTGAGTCTGTTTTTGTGCCAGTACCATACTGCTTTGATCTTGATAGCTTTGTAATATAGCTGGAAGGATGGAATTCTGATGCCTCCAGCTTTACTTTTTTAAAAAGATGTTATTTATTTATGCATGAGAGACACGGGGTGGAGGGCAGAGACTTAGGCAGAGGGAGAAGCAGGCTCCATGCAGGAAGAAGCCCGATGTGGGACTCGAACCCAGGACTCCGGATCACACCCTGAGCCAAAGGCAGACATTCAATCGCTGAGCCACCCAGGCATCACACCTCCAGCTTTTATTTGCTTTTTCAAGATTGTTTTGGTTCTTCTGGGTCTTTTGCAGTTCCATACATATTTTTGGTTTTAGCTCATTGAACAATGTTTGTGGTGTTCTGTTAAAGTTGCTTACTTGTTTGTTTGTTTGTTTGTTTATTTATTTATTTATTAGAAAGTGAGACATAGAGAGAAAGAATGTGGAGAGGGGCAGAGGGAGAAGCAGAGAGAGGCAGACTCCTCACTGAGAGTGGAATCTATGATGGGGCTCAATCCCAAAACCCTGAGTTCAAGACCTGAGGCAAAATCAAGAGCCAGTGCTTAACCAGGTGCCCCATTTGTGGTATTTTGATAGTGATTGCAATAAATGTGTAGACTGTTTTTCGTAGTATAGACACTTTAATATTTGTTGCTCCAATCCTTGAGCATGAAATTTTTCCCTTTTTTGTGTGTGTCATTTTCAATTTCTTTCATAAGTCTTCTTTGGTTTTCAGAGTACAAAACTTTTTCTTCTGTGATTAAATGTATTCCTAGATAACTTAGGGGTTTTAATGCAATTGTAAATGGGATTGATTCCTTGATTTCCATTTCTGCTACTTTGCTATTAGTGCATAAAAATGCAACAGATCTGTACCTTGACTGTGTATCCTATGACTTTACTGAATTTGTGTATCTGTTCTAGTAATTTTTGGGTGAAGTCTTTTGGGTTTTCTACTTAGAATATCATGCCATCTTAAAAGGAAAGTTTGACTTCTCCTTGCTTTTTGGATGCTTTTTGTTTCTTTGTGTTTTCTAATTGCAGTGGTTAGGACTTCTGGTACTGTTAAATAACAGTGGTGAGAGTGGACATCCTTGTTTTATCACTGACTGTAATGGAAAATCTCTGTTTAACCCCACTGACAATTATATTAGCTGTGGGTTTTTATATTGGGCCTTTGTTATGTTGAGGTATGCTCCCTCCATATCTACTTTGTTGCATGTTTATTTATGAGGAATGCATTCTGTAATTTTTCCAATGGTTTTTATGGATCGATTGAGAGGATGACATAGTCCTTCTTGTTTCTTTCATTAATGTGTTGTATCATGTTGCTTGATTTGCTAATACTGAACCTGCCTTGAAACCCAAGAATAAATCCCAGTTGATCATGATGAATGATTCTTTTAGTACACTTTTGAATTTGAATTGATAGCATTTTGTTGAGAATTTTGCATTCATCTTTATCAGAGGTATTGGCCTTTAGGATTCTTTTTTAATGTGTTTTTTCCTGGGTTCGGAATGAAGGTAATGCTAGCATCATATAATGTGTTTGGAAATTTTCCTTCCATTTATCTTTTTTGGAACAGTTTGAGAATAATATGGATTAAGTCTACTTTAAATATTTGGTAGAATTCCACTGGGATTCCATACAGTCCTGGACTTTTGTGTGTTGGGAGATTTTTGATTACTGATTCAATTCCTTTGCTAGTTCTCAATCTGTTCAAGTTTTCTATTTCTCCCTGTTTCAGTTTTGGTAGTGTATATGTTTCTAGGAATTTATCCATTTCATCTAGGGTGTCAACTTTGTTGGCATATAATTTTTTATAATATTCTCCTATATTTTTTTGTATTTTTGTGGTTTTGTTTGTGATCTCTCCTCTCTCATTTTTGATATTTTTTTAAGTTTGGGTCCTTTATTTTTTTTAATTTTTATATGCCTGGCTAGAGGTTTAATTAGTTTTATTAATTTTCAGTAACCACCTTCCCAGTTTCCTTGAACTGTTAATATGTGGGGTTTTTAAAAAGATTTTTAATTTATTTTTTGAGAGAGAGAGATGAGAGATGAGAGATGAGAGAGAGAGAGAGAGAGAGGGAGGGAGGGAGAGAGGGAGGGAGGGAGGAAGAAGAAGCAAGCACAGGTAGCAGGAGCAGAAGAGAAAGAGGAAGATGTAGGCTCTCCATGGAGCAGGGAGCCTGACATGGCTCTCAATCTCAGGACCCTGGGACCATGACCTGAACCAAAGGGAGATGCTTGACTGACTGAGCCACTTAGGCGCCCCTGTTATATATGTTATTTTTTTGTTGTTTGTTTGTTTGTTTGTTTCTACATCACTTATTTTTGCTCTAATCTTTATTTCCATCTTCTGTGGGCTTTAGTCTTCTTTTTTTTCCTCTAAGCTTCTTTAGGTGTAAAGTTTGGTTGCATATTTGAGATTTCTCTTGCTTCTTGAGGTAGGGCTGTATTCTATATGCATTCCCTTTATGACAATTTTTGTTACATCTCAAAGATTTTGGACTATCATATTTTCATTTTAATTTCATTTTCCATGTATTTTTAAACTTCTTTAATTTCCTTGTTGATCCATCCACTGTTTAGTAACGTGTTGTTTAACGTCCATGTATTTGTGTTCTTTCCAAAATTTTTCTTGTAGTTGGCTTCAAGTTACATAGTGTTGTGTTTAGATAATATTGATGGTATGATCTCTATTGTTTTCTATTTCTTTAGGCCTGATTTGTGACTTGGTGTTTTATTTATTCTTGATAATATCCTAGGTGAATTATAAAAATGGGATATCCTTTTGTTTTAGGATGGAATGTTCTCAATATATCTGTCAAGTCCATCTGATGCACTGTATCTTTCACTGCCATTGTTCACTTGTTTATTTTCCATTTATATGATCTGTCCATCGATGTAGATGGGATGTTCAATTCCCTTACTTTCATTGTATTGCTTATTCTATTTATGTTTGTAATTAAGTATTTTATGTATATGGGTTCTCCTATGTGGAGTGTGGAAATATTTAGTTTTTATATCTTCTTGTATTGCCTTTATTATTTTATAGTGCCTTTGCTCATCCCTTGTCATAGTCTGTTTTAAAGTTTAGTATCTATGATATAAACATTGCTGTTCTGGCTTTCCTTTGTCATTTGCCTGATATGTGTTACTCCATCCCCTCACTTTCAACCTGCATGTTGATTTATATTTTAAATGAGTCTCCTGTGCACTGCATATAAATGGATCTTAGTTTTTGTTTTTGTTTGTTTTATACATTCTGATACCCTATAATTTTTTATTGGAGTGTTAATCCATTTATGTTCGTAGCAATTTTTTTTGTTCATAGCAGTTATTGATGGATATTCATTTGTTGCCTTTTATTACTTGTTTTGTTATTATTTCTGGAGATTTCCTTGATCTTTTCTTATCTTTGTCACTTTTATCATTTCCTATGCACTCAAAGAATTCACTTTAATATTTATTTCAGGACTGGCTTAGTGCACACAAAATCTTTTAATTTTTGTTTTGGAAACTCTTTATCTCTCCTGCCATTATGAATTTTAGCCTTGTTGGATATAGAATTCTTGACTGCAGACTTCTCCTATTCAGCAGGTTGAATATATCATATCACTCCCTTCTTGCTTGCCAAGTTTGTGTGGCAAAACTTTTTTCTAGCCTTGTCAGTCTTCCCATTTTTGGTTAAAAACTTCTTTTTCTTTAAAAAATTTTCTTTATCTGTATATTGTGCAAATATAATTACAATATATATTGATGTTGATCTGCTTTTGTTTTGATGGGAGTTCTCTGTGTCTCTGAATCTAGATGTCTGTTTCCTTCTTCAGAATGGATAAATCTTCAGCTATTATTTCCTTTTTTTCCCTTGGTAAAGTCTTGTTTTTTTCTTTTAAATTCAATTTGCCAACAAATGGTATATCATTAGTTTCATATGTAGTGTTCAATAGTTAATTGGTTGTGTATAAAACCCAATACTCATTCCATCGGGTGCCTTACTTAATGCCCATCATCCCTTTACCTCATCCTCCCACCTTCCTCCCATTCAGCAACCCTCAGTTTGTGTCTCAGAATTAAGAGTCTCTCATTATTTGTCTCCCTATTTGATGACTTCCCATTCAGTTTTCCCTCTCTTCCCTTATGGTCCTTTGCACTATTTCTTATATTCCACATTTGGGTGAAATCATATGATACTTGTCTTTCTCTGATTGATCTATTTCATTCAGCATAACACCCTCCAGTTCCCACCCTGTCCATATAAACGGTAAGTATTCATCCTTTCCAATGGCTGAATAATATTACACTATATATATATATATATATATATATATATGCCAATTTTTTTATCCATTCATCTGTTGAAGGACATTTTGGATCCTTCCACAGTTTGGTTATTGTGGACATTGCTGCTATGAACATTGGGATGTAGGTGTTTCTTCATTTCACTACATCTGTATCCTTTGGGTAAATACCCAGTAGTGTAATTGCTGGGTCGTAGGGTAGCTCTATTTTTAAATTCTTGAGGAACCTTCACACTGTTTTTCCAGAGTGGCTGCACCAGCTTACATTCCCACCAAGAGTGCAAGAGCGTTCCCTTTTCTCCACATTCTAACTAAATTTTTGGTTCCTGACTTATTAATTTTAGCCATTCTAACTGGTATAAGATGGTATTTCATTGTTGTCTTGATTTGAGTTTCTCTGATAATTAGTAATGTTGAACATTATTTCATGGAGCTGTTGGAGATTTGAATGTATTCTTTAGAGAAATATCTGCTCATGTCTTCTGCCCATTTCTTGATTGAATTATTTGGTTTTGGCTATTGAGTTTGATATGTTCTTTATAGATCTTAGACACTGATTCTTTACTTGATATGTCATATGCAGATATTTTCTCCCATTCTGTAGGTTGCTTTTCAGTTTTATTGACTGTTTCTTTCACTGGGAAGAAGCATTTTCTCTTGATGAAGTCCCAATAGTTTATTTTTACTTTTGTTACCTTTCCCTTTATAATTGTGTCTTTCATGAAGTTACTGTGGCCAAAGTCAAAGAGGTTGTTGCCTGTGTTCACCTTTAGGATCATACCCTGGGCTGAAGGCAGTGCTAAACCCCTGAGTCACCTGGGCTGCCTTTTATTTTCTTTCTTTTCTTTTTTCTTTAAAGATCTTGTTTATTCATGAGAGATATATAGAGAGAGGCAGAGACACAGGCAGAGGTACCAATAGGCTCCTTGCAGGAAGCCCAATGTAGGACTTGATCCCAGAATCCCGGGATCACGCCCTGAGCTGAAGGCAGATGTTCAACCGATAAACCACATAGGCATCCCACGACAGGATTTTCTAACACAGAGAAAAGATGGAGATCTAGTCAAAATACCAAACCAGAGGTATTCATTCCCAGAGGAAAAAAAAAAGTCATGGCCACAGATTTAATCAAAATAGATACAAGTAGTGGGGCCTTAGAAGCTTAGTCTGTTGAGAATCTGACTCTTAATTTATGCTCAGGTCATAATCTCAGGGTCTTGAGATCAAGCCCCACATTGGAGTCTGTGCTCAAAATGGAGTATGCTTGCCCTCTCCCTCTGTTCCTCCACTTGCTCTCTCTCCAATAAATAAATACATACATACATAAAATGTAAAAACCTTTTAAAAAGCAGATAGAAATAATATATCTGATGCAGAATTTAAAGCAGCAATCATAAGGATACATGCTGGGCTTGAGAAAAGCAAGGAAGACATAAAGGAGACCTTTACTACAGAAAGGAAAGAGATAAAAGTAATAAGGTAGATATGAAAAAGTGCAATAACTGAGATTTAAAATCCACTGGTATAATGCTCACAAGGATGGAAGAAGCAGAACAAATAAGTGTCATAGAATATAGAATTATAGAAAATAATGAAGCTAACTGAAATAGAGAAAGGAGATGAAAAATCACAGCAATATACTTAGGGACTCAGTTATTTCATCAAAAGTAATAATATTCATGTCATTGGAGTCAAAGAAAATGAGAGAAAAAGGGGCAGAAAATTCATCTGAGGAAATAATGTTTGAAAACTTCCCCAATCTGAGGAAGGAAACAGACATTCAGATGTAGGAGGGACAGAGAGCTCCCATCAAAATCAACAAAAGCAGATCAACACAAAGGCATATTGTAGTTAAATTTGCAAAATAACGTGATAAAGAAAAAATACCTTAAAAACAGCAAGAGAACAGTAGTCCCTAGATAACAAATGAAGATCCATAAGGCTAGCAACAGATGTCTCCACAGAAATGTGCCAAACCAGAAGAGAGTGGCATAATATATTCTAAGTGCTGAATGTGAAAAATCTGTAGGCAAGAATATTCTATTCAGCAAGAATACCTTTTAGAATCGGAAAGATAGTTTCCGACACAAACAAAAACTAAAGGAGTTCTTGACCATTAAACCAGTCATGCAAGAAATATAAAAGGGAATTCTTTGAGTGGGAAAGAAGGACAAAAAGTGGCAAAAACTAAAAAGGAACAGATAAAATCTCAAAAAACAATGACAAAACAAATAATAAAATTGCACTAAATACATATCTATCAATAATTATTCTAAATGTAAATAGACTAAACACTTCAATCCAAGACATAGCATGTCAGAATAGAGAGGAAAACAAGATTCGTCTATATGCTGCCTACAAAAGATTGATTTTAGACCTAAAGAGACCTTCAGATTGAAAGTGAGTGGATGGAGAACTATTTATCATGCAAATGCACTTCAAAAGAAAGCCAGAGTAGCAATACTTATATCAGACAAAATGGATTTTAAACCAGAGACTAAGGACACCTGACTGTCTCAGTGGTTGGGCGCCTGCCTTTGGCTCAGGGCATGATTCTGGAGTCCTGGGATTGAGTCCCACATTGGGCTCCCTGTGAGGAGCCTGCTTCTCCCTCTGACTATGTCTCTGCATCTCTCTCTCAGTCTGTGTCTCTCACGAATAAATAAATAAATCTTAAAAAAATAATAAACCAGAGACTAACTAGAGACTATTATTATTTATCATAATAAAGGGACTAAACAACAAGGAGATCTAAGACTTCTAAATATTTAGGCCCCCAACATGAATGCACTTGAATATATAAAATAATAAGAAATATAAAGGAACTCATTGATAATAAAACAAAAATAATAGAAGACATTAACACCTCACTTATATCAGTGGACAAATCATCTACACAGAGAATTAACAAGGAAACAAAGGCTTAGAATGACATGCATGACAAGATGGACTTAACAGAATTATTCAGACATTCTATCCTAAAGGAGCAAAATACACATTCTTTTCAAGTGTACATGGGACATTCTCCAGAATAGATCACATACAAGTTTACAAATCATGCCTCAACAAATACAAAAATATTGAGATCATACCATGCATCTCTTCTGATCACAACACTATGAAACTTGAATTCAACCACAAGAAAAAAAATCTGGAAAGACCACATATACATGTAGGTTAAACAACATGCTACCAAACATTGAATTGCAAACCAGGAAATTATACATGATATTAAAAAAAGAAAAAAAAAGGACAGCCTAGGTGGCTCAGTGGTT
This sequence comes from Canis lupus baileyi, assembly GCF_048164855.1. Lineage (NCBI taxonomy): Eukaryota > Metazoa > Chordata > Mammalia > Carnivora > Canidae > Canis > Canis lupus. The sequence continues at coordinate 60,418,256 of NC_132876.1, forward strand.
TACATCTCCTTTAGCCCAGGGTGTGATCCTGGAGACCTGGGATGGAGTCCCACGTCAGGCTCCCTGCATAGAGCCTGCTTCTCTCTCTGCCTGTATTTCTGCCTTTCTCTTTCTCTCCCTCTGTATGTCTTTCATGAATAAATAAAATCTTTTAAAAAAAATAAAAATAAACACAAAAATAAATGAAAATGAAAACACAATGGTGTAAAACCTTTGGGATTCAGCAAAAGTGGTCATAAGAGGGATGTACATAGCAATACAGGACTATTTCAAAAAGTAAGAAAATCTCAAATACACACCCTAAAATTATACCTAAAGAAGATAGAAAAAGAACCAAAAAAAAAAAAGAGTCTAAAGTCAGCAGAAGGGAAATAATAAAGATTAGAGTAGAAATAAATGATGTGGGAACAAAAAAATTAAATCAGTGGAACAGATCAGTGAAAGCAGGAGCTGGTTCTTTGGAAAAAAAATGTTTTGTTTTGTCTTTTTCAAAAACTCCTAGCCAGACCTATCATAAAGAAAAGAGAAAGGACCCTAATAAAGAGAATCACAAATGAAAGAGGAGGAATAACAACAACACAACAGAAATACAAACAATTATAAGATAATATTATGAAAGATTAAATTCCAACAAATCAACCTAGACAACATGGATAAACTCCTAGAAACAAATAAACTACTAAAACTGAAAAAGAAAGAAAAACTTAAACAGATTAATAAACAACAAGGAAATTGAATCAGTAATCAAAAATCTCCCAACAAACAAAAAGTCTAGGGCTTGATGGTTTCAGAGTTTAATTCTACCAAACATTTATAGAACAGTTAATATCTACTTTTCTCAAACTATTCCAAAGAATAGAAATAGAAGTAAAACTTCCAAATTTATTATATGAGGCCAAGTTTACACTGGTTCCAAAACCAGAAAAGACTCCACTATAAAAGAGAACTGCAGACTAATATCCATGATGAACACAGATGCAAAAATTATCTACAAAATACTAGGAAATTGAATCAAACAGTACTTTGAAAGAATCATTCACCATGATTAAGTGGGATTTATTCCAGGTCTGTAAGGATGGTTCAATATTTGCAAATCAATCGACATGATATACCACATTAATAAAAGAAAGGATAAAAACTATATGATCCTTTTAGTGAAAGCAGAAAATGCATTTGATAAAGTACAACATCCATTCATGATAAACAACAACAACAATGTAGGGATAGATGGAACATACCTCCACATCATAAAGACCATATGTGAAAGACCCACAGTAATATCAACCTCAAAGGGGAAAAAAAAGAACTTTTCCTCTATGGTCAGGAACAAGACAGGGAAATCCACTCTCAATATTGTTATTTCATATAGAACTGGAAGTCCTAGCATCAGCAATCAGACAACATAAAAAAAAGGCATCCAATCAGCAAGGAAGAAGTCAAACCTTCACTATTTGCATATGCCATGATACTCCATATAGAAAACCTGAAAGATTTCACAAAAAAAAAATGTTAAAAGGGATACATGAATTCAGTAAAGTAGCAGGATACACAATCAATGTACAGAAATGTGTTGCTTTTCCATATGCCAATAATGAAGCAGCAGAAATAGAAACCAGGAAATCAATCCCATTTACAATTGCATCAAAAATCATAAGATAATTTGGAGGAAAACCAACCAAAGAGATAAAAGATCTGTACCCTGAAAACTATAAAAAAACTGATAAGGAAAATGAAAATGACAGAAAGAAATGGAAAAACATTCCATGATCTTGGAATGAATCTACCCATTTAATGCAATCCCTACCAAAATACCACCAGTTGGGCAGCCCGGGTGGCTCAGCAGTTTAGTGCTGCCTTCAGCCCAGGGTGTGATCCTGGAGACCCAGGATCGAGCCCCACATCATCGGGCCCCCTGCATGGAGCCTGCTTCGCCCTCTGCCTGTGTCTCTGCCTCTGTCTCTTCTTTCTGTGTATTCTCATGAATAAATAAATAATATCTTACAAAAAATACCACCAGCATTTTTCACAGAGCTAGAACAAACAATCCTAAAATTTATACAGAACCACCAAAGATCCCAACTACCAAAAGCAATCTTGAATAAGAAAAGCAAAGCTGGAGGCATCACAATTCTGGACTTCAAGCTATATTGCAAAGCTGTAGTGATCATAACAGTGTGGTAACTGGCACAAAAACAGACATATAGATCAATGGAACAGAATAGAATACCCAGAAATTAATCTACAACTATATGGTCAACGAATCTTTGGTGAAGCAGGAAAGAATACCCACTGGAAAGAAAAGACAGTCTCTTCAACAAATGGAGCTGGGAATACTGGACAGTTACATGTGAAAGACAGGTACACTTTGATAAACCATACATAAATATAAATCCAAAATGGATGAAAGATTAAATGTGAGAGAGGAAACCATCAAAATCCTGGAGAAGAACACAGGCAGTAACCTTTTTGACATCTGCCTTAGTAACTTCTTACTAGTTTTGTCTCCTGAGGCAAGGGAAACAAAACCAATAAGCCATTGGAATTTCACCCAAATAAAAAGCCTGAGTGCACTGAAAGAAACAAAACTAAAAGGTAAATTTTGGAATAGGAGAAGATATTTGCAAATGCCATATATAATAAAGGGTCTATAAATCTATAAAGAACTTATAAAGCTCAAAACCCCAAAAGCCAAATTACCCAGTTAAAAATGGATAGAAGACATAGACATTTTTCTGAAGATGACATACGGATGATTAACTAACATATGAGAAGATGCTCAATTTCCCTCATAAGGAAGGAAATAGAAATCAAAACTACAGTGAGATACCACCTTACACCAGCCAAATGGCTAAAATTAAGAACATAGTAAACAGCAGATGTTGGCAAGGTTGGGGAGAAAGGGGAAACTTCTTACACTCTTGATGTGGATGCAACCTTGTGCAACCACTGTGGAAAATACTATGGAGCTTCCTCAAAAAGTTAAAAATAGATTTGCCCTAGGATCCAGCAATTGTACTAGTAGATATTTACCCAAAGAATACAAAAACATTGATTCGAAGGGATACATGTTCCCCAATGTTTATAGTAGCATTATTAACAACATCCAAGTTATGTAAAGAGCCCAAATGTCCATTGAATGCTGAATGGATAAAGAACACACACACAGTGGAATAGAATAGAAAATAGAATAGAATAGAATAGAATAGAATAGAATAGAATAGAATAGAATAGAAAATGGATGAGCATAGGAGAAAGAAAAAGAAGCAAACCATAAAATAGATTCTGAACCATAAAGAGCAGAGATTGCTGGAGGGAAGCTGGCCGGGGGGATGAATTAGAAGAATGATGGGTACTTAGGAGGACACTTTTTTGATGGGTGTTGTATGTAAGTGATCAATCAGTAAATTCTACACATGAAACTAATATATACTGTATGTTAACTAACTGGAATTTAAATAAAAACTTGGAAAAAAGGGGACACCTGGGTGGCTCAGCAGTTGAGCATCTGCCTTTGACTCAGGCTGTGATCCTGGGATCCCCAGATTGAGTCCTACATTGGACTCCCTGCAAGAAGCCTGCTTCTCCTTCTGCCTATGTTTCTGGCCCTCTCTCTCTTTCTCTGTCTCTCTCTCGCTGTCTCTCATGAATAAATAAACAACATATTTTTTAAAAATTGGAAAAATATAATTCTGGATGACCTTGAAAGTCATACTGAGGAGCACATATTTCATCTCTGAGGAATGGGTTTAGGAGTGAAAATGTTTATTGTGGATTAAAGACTGAGGAAAGCAAAAGTCTATTAAAGTTTACATGTTGAACTTATAGGATTCACAAATATCCTCCCTAATCATTATATCTGAAAGGTGAGTGAAGAATAACAATAAATCATAATAGCATTCAATGGAGTTTGGGTTCCAAAGTAATAAAAAAAATAATCTAATACCCCAACCACACTGAGGACAAAAGTAATTTGATAATAGAACTTACTCTAATACATTTGAAACTTTCTATGTCTCAAGAATCCATAGTAAATAAACATATGTCTGTTTTTGGTAAATAGAGATTGGACTTTTCTAATGGGATGCAGAATACAAAAAAATCACTCCCCAAAAAAGTGGCCATAAATCTAGTGTAAGTATCCCATTTCAAGAAATTTTGACTGAAGGGGAGTCAAAAGGGAAAGTTGAGAAAACTGTAACTGATAATAGAAGATTTAAGGATGGTGAAATAAAGCATCATTGTTTGATCTTTGGAGAACTTATTTAGACACAAGTGGCAAATAATTATGATGTCCATTTGTGTGATAAATATTTCCTCCATTCCCTCACTTTCAATCTGCTGGTGTCTTTAAGTCTAAAATGAGTCTCCTGTAGGCAGCATATAGATAGATTTGTTTTTCTCCATTCTGAGACTGTGTCTTTTTTTTTCTAGATCAGAATGTAATTTTTTTCTCTTTTTATTTACATTCAATTTAATTAACATATATATATTGTTAGTTTCAGATGTAGAATTCAGTGATTCATCATTTGCATATAACACCCAGTGCTCATTTCATCATGTGCCCTCCTTTTTTAAAAAAAATATTTTGTTTATTTATTCATGAGAGAGAGAGAGACAGAGAGACAGAGACACAGGCAGAAAGAGAAGCAGGCTCCATGCAGGGAAGCCTGACATGAGACTCGATCCCAGGTCTCCAGGATCATGCCCTGGGCTGAAGGCAGCGCTAAACCACTGAGCCACCTGGGCTGCCCCATCATGTGCCCTCCTGATGCCTGTCACCCAGTTATCCCATTCCCTCACCTACCTCCCCTCTAGTAACCCTCAGTTGAAGGAGACAGATCATAAGAGACTCTTAATGATAATAAAGAAACAGACCACATGTCTTTTGATTCAAGCATTTAGTCCATTACATTCAGAGTAATTATTGATAGATATGTACTTATTGCCATGTCTTTATTTGCTTTCTCATTGTTTCTGGAAATTTTCTCTCTTCCTTTGTCACTTTAGGTATTACCTTTCTACTCAAAGAGTCCCCTTTAATCTTTCTGCAAGGCTGCTTTAGTGGTCACAAACTCCTTTAATTTATTTGTCAACGAAAGTGTTTATTTCTCCTTCTAGTTTGAATGATGGCCTTGCTTGTTAGAATGTTCTTGGCTGCAGATTTTCCCCATTTAGTACATTGAATATATCATTCCACACACTTCTGGCATGCCAAGTTTCTGTTGAAAAATCTTCAGCTATCCTTATGATTCTTCCCTTGTATGTAAGAGATTTCTTTTGTTTTGCTTTTTTTAAGATTATTTTCTCTATCTTTATTTTGAAATTTTAATTATAATATTTCTTGGTTTCAGACTGCTTTTAAACAAAAGCAGTTTTTCTTGGTTATAATATTTCTTGGTTTCGGACTGCTTTTAACAAATGCAGTTTTTCTTGGTTATAATATTTCTTGGTTTCGGACTGCTTTTAAACAAAACAAAATTCCCATTTTGATGGGAATTTTCTGTCCCTCCTGGATCTGGATTATGTTTCCTTCCCTAGATGGGAAGTTTTCAGCCATTATTTCCTCAAATTGATTTTCTGGCCCCCTTTTCTCTCTTCTTCTGAGATGTCTATAATATAAATATTATTGTGGGGTTTTTTAGATTTATTTATTCACGAGAGAGGCAGAGAGAGAAACATGCTCCTTGCAGGGAGCCTGATGTGGGACTCAATCCCAGGACCTCAGGATCATGCCCTGGGCCAAAGGCAGATGCCCAACCACTGACTCACCCAGATGCCCCATTATGTTTGATGGAGTCACTGATAGCCCTAAATCTATTCTCATGTTCCATATTTCTTCTTTCTGTCTTTTGTTGAACTCCATTGTTTTCCAACATTTTGTCTTCTATATCACTTTTGCCTTCCTTTGCTTCTTGTGCCTTTGTATTCATTTTATGAAGCCTGCTTCACATCGCAGTATTGTATTTTTCATTTTGACTGATTATTTTTAACCCTTTCATCTCTGTGGTAAGGGTCTTCCTGAAGTCTTCCATTCTTTTATCAAGCCTAGTGAATATCTTCATGATCATTGCTTTAAATTCTCCATCAGGCATGTTATTTATGTATGTTTTTCTTAGATCTCTAGCAGTGATCTCATCTTGTTGTTTAACTTGGAATTAATTCCTCCATCTTTGCATTGTCTCTAAGTTTCTGCCTTCTTCCTTGTATCAACAGACCATATGTTTCCTACTCCTTGGAGTAATGGCTTTATGAAAGCAGGACATATAGTGTCCAGGCCTGGCACTTTGGGGAGTATCTCTGTCCCTTGTGTATGCTTCTTGGAGTCTCCTGCTGTGTTTTGCCTAATCTATCCTTCAGGCCAGTTGTCTGCAGAGGCTCTCCTTTTCTACAGTGGGCAATATTTCTTCCTTGGCCAGAATGTGGTGGGTTTTAACTTTGTGTGTTCTGGTCTGCTTGTTAAATGAGACTAAATACTTCCACTAGAATTGAAGCCCTGCAGAACTCTGGTTGGTAGACATGGTGTGGGCATGATTTGTGCTAGTCTTCTGGCAAGGAGCCTGCTGTGCTAGAACTGAGGCAAACTTGATGGAGTACTACCATCAGGTCACAGGTGTTTAGGACCCGATGTAAGCAGGCTAGGAAGCCAGTGTCCTGGCTGTGCTGCTTATGACAGGTGACTCTCTATTTATACTGAGGACTGGTGGGGAGGGAAATGGGGCTAGGCTGCTGCTTTGTCCTTGGAGAGAAGTCTCTGTGCACACTTCCTCTCAGGGAATCACTCCTAGAAGTGCAAATAATCTCCACACTATGTGTCCCATGGGCTTTTCAGATACCTGTTTCCACACTCTGCCTCTGGGTTGTTTGCCTGCCTTTCCTCCAGGAGTAGCACAGTGCCCTCTGGGCTCTATCCCACCAAGCTTGCTGATTTTTAAAACCCCAGGCTTTAAGGACATGATGTGGGATGAGCCTGTGCTGATCTTTTGAGGGAGGATTCTCCTGCACTGGGACTGAGACAAGCTTTACCTGGAAAAGCAGTAGAATCAGAGTGCAGGGGTGTGGGACTCAGAGTAAGCAAATTAGGCAGCCAGTGCCAGAGCTGAGCTGTTTGTTTGTTTGTTTTTTTCTGCAGGTGGTTCTGTATTTATGTTGAGGGGTGGGGGAAAGAAATGGCTCCAGACAGCATCTTTGTCTCAGGAGAGGCTTCCCTATGAATGCTGCCTCTCAGTGTTGCACTCCAAGAAGAGCAAATAATCTTCCTGCTTTGTGCTGTAGGCATTCTTCAGACTGATGTTTCCAAACCATCTGTCTCCTGGGTTGCCTGCCTTCTGAGAGTACAGTATCCTCAAGGCTCTATCCCAGCAAAGCCACCAACCTTTAAATTTCCAGTCTGTAAGCCTTATTGGTTTAAGAGGTCATGAAAATCAGCCCTTCTTGTTTTCCCAGCCAGTAGCTTTGAGGAAATTTTCTTCTTGTGCCCCCCCCCTCCGTGTGCCTCTCTCTCTCTCTCTCTCTCTCTCTCTCTCTCTCTCTCTCTCCTTTCTACATAACTATAACTCCCTCCTCTAGGCAGCACCCTGGATTCATTTCTAACCCAAACCACATCTCCACACTTCCTACCTTCTTTGATGTGACTTCTTTTCTCTCTTTAGTTGTGGAATTTGTTCTATTAGTGTTCAGGTTTATTTCTGGGGTAGTCAGAATGATTTGATGGTTATATAGTTGTGTTCATGCAACAAGACAAGTCTAGGGTCCTCCTACTCCAAAACCATCTTCTCTCCCTTATCAGAAAGTTAGATGATAATTTTTAGTATAGTCTATAAATTGAAAAGTCAAAGATATTCAATCTAATGTTTTAAAAATTACATTAGTCCCCCCAAAATGGAAATACTATTAGATGTTAAAATTTCTCACAATATAAACAAAAATATTTTAAAGTTAAAAGTGATTCGTGATTTATTTTAGAGCAAACCACACTTGTAGACTTCTTGTGTTGGGAAATGTGGAACGGTTAAAGAGTCATTCTTCCTACCTGAGTTTTAATTAAGGAACAGAAAAATGTACTGTGTGATACTTCACAAAGCCAGTCACAGACATCTGCTGGAAGTACATGACGAATTTGAGCAGGCTAGTACAATGTAAGCAAAGGACAAAAGGAAGAAGTAATCAAGCGAGTGAGGGACAAACTCTAATGAAAATAAAGTTTAAGGATCCACAAGAATAATTTTAAACACAAAAGAAAGAAATGAAAAGATATTTCACAAGAGGATGAGATTGAATAATAGAAAAGTTTAAGGCCTTAAAATCCACTTCAAGATGTACAGGAAGAATACTGACTCAGGGGACAAGGAAAAAACTGGAATTGGTTAAGTTTTCAATATCCTAAGAAGAAGAAAAGGAGGAAAAGGAGGAAGGAAAAATCCATGGTATTGCTTAAGTTAAATAGAAAGATAATATTTTGGAGAAGACTATGCCAACAAAATAAATGAGCATAGTAAACAGTATACTGACATTGGGACTCTTTGAAAATGGGCATCCTGGGTAGCTCAGCGGTTTAGTGCTGCTTTCGGCCTGGGGCATGATCCTGGAGATCCTGAATCGAGTCCCACCTCGGGCTCCTTCCATGGAGCCTGCTTCTCCCTCTGCCCGTGTCTCTGCCTCTTTCTCTCTCTGGTCTCCCATGAATAAATAAATAAAATCTTAAAAAAATGGTAAGTATTTCGTTACTATGCTTACAGAAGAAACACACATTTCTGACATACATTATGTATTCCCTGTCAATGAGCATTTATTTCCTGTACACAGAATAGGGGCCAAACGCTAGACTCCTACATGTAAAGAAAATTTTCACCTCAAGACTTCACAAACTTTTCATACTACTTTAACAGAAATTGAATAAGTAGAGCCACATTATTTGTCCCCAGGGCACCACTGGGGACTTCTCTGATTTGATAGTTTGTCTGTAGATTGCCCCAGTGTGATTGCTAGTAGCTTCAGTAATCTGGTGCCTAGATCCTTGATATTTGTTATTTTCTACCATTTTTAAAAGATTTTATTTATTTATTTGAGAAAGGAAGAGAGCATGAGTGAGAGGGAGAAAGACTATAAAGCAGACTCTGCACTGAGCACAGAAGCCAAAGTGGGGCTTGATCCCACATCCACAAGATAATGACCTGAGCAGAAACAAAGATATGTTTAACTGACTGAGATGCCAGGTGTCTCTAACATTTGCATTTAAATTCCAGCTAGTTAACATACGATGAAATATAAGCTCAGATGTACTATTTACTGATTCGACACTTACACGTAACACACAGTGCTCATTACAAGTGCACTCCTTAATCCCCATCACCTAAGAATTAGCAGAAACATGTAGAATCTTTTATTCTCAAGAATATGACAAGAATTAGAATATTAGAAGTCAGATCTAAATGTATGTGGGTATTATAGAAAAAAAATATATAACCACAGGAGGGGGAAGTAGGCCTCATTAATCAGACAAAGAGGCACCTTTTTCCTGCAAAGCCTCAATTTCACTTTCAGGAAAAGAGCATTTAAAGGGCTGTGACTTGAGCCATCTTTCTCACATTTCAGACCCACAATAGTAGCTTCCAAGCTTTGCCTTACTGGAACCAGCAACCACAGAGAGTATTGGGTGTGTTAGAAATGCCATATATAGCCTGTGGCATTTGTGTGTATTTTGTTCATGTCAATTTCTTTCAAATAGAGTATGGTCAATTGCCTTTTGTCAAAATAAACAAGCATAATATTTTCTCTGCCTAACAAATAATAGGATTACACAAAAACATGTTTCCTTCTTTTCTTTGGTGTTATTTTTTGCTAAGTTCAATACCGAAAAATAAATAAATGAAATGGAGAATGACTGTCCCTCATAACAGAAGAAGCTGACTAAATTAAGCCCCTGATATTTTCCAGATACCACAACCACTGTTGCTGCCTAAGTTTGTCCCTGGTTCTCTGAATAGTAAGCATAGGGACTCAAAATGTCAAATCATAGGCATGTGTTCATACTTAATTTTTCTAGATGGTTCACCTAAGACTGTTTTTCTGGGAATAGAGCCATGAAGACTCAAGAAAAGTCAAGTGTCAGTGACTCAATATTTGTGCCCCCTAAAATTCATGTGTTTAAATTCAAGTCCCAATGAAATGGTACTAGGAAGAGAGTCCTGTGGGGGTCAATAGTTCATGAAGGTGAAGCCCTCATGGAATAAGTGTCCTTAAAAAAGAGATTCCAGAGAACCCTTACACCCCTTCTGCCATATGAGGACACATAAAAAAATAGCTGTTTAGGAAGCAAGAAAAAGGCACTCACCAAACACCAAATCTGCCAGCACTTTGATCTTGACTTCTTAGCCAAGAAAGAAATATTTGTAAGACAGAAACATTTGTTGTTTAAACCACCCAGTTTATGGTATTTTATTATATCAGGCCAAATGTAACAAGACTCCAAGCAAAATACATTAAAGAAGCATTTAGCAGGCTATGGGAGAACAGCAGCAGAGACCACAGCTCCAGTGGCAGATTCCACCTATTTATATTTAGGTAATTGATGAGTAAGATATACTTTACATCTCTAATTCAGAAGCTGTAAGAAAATAGGGGATGTTTGTATTGTAGCACTATTTATTGTTTGAATGTGGTTCTCTTCTTTTATTCTTTTCCATCATCACTCCTAGGCTTTTGACCCTAATGAGACAGATTCCTCATTCTTTTGGGAGATGAAAGAGTATAGAAAACTAAGCTTCCTTTTTGAGCTTTACTACTCTTGTAGGCTGTCCTTGAAAAATGGATTGTACCTTCCAAGACTTCCAGCAAAGACCAGTCTCATATCAACAGTTATATACAAAGTCTGGATGGATAAGGATCACAAAGCCTCTCTAGTCTCAAAATATAGGCTTACACTGTGTCAGAGATGAATGGTCACACTAGAGGAGCACCTGGGTGACTCAGTAGTTGAGCATCTGCCTTTGGCTCAGGTCATGATCCCGGGGTCCTGGGATCAAGTCCCATTGAGCTCCCACAGGAAGCTTGTTTCTCCCTCTGTCTGTGTCTCTGGCTCTATAGCTGTGTCTCTCATGAATAAATAAATAAAATCTTGAAAAATGGTCACAGTAGAGATTTTTTATTTCACTGATCCTCTACATAAGGCTGTCTTTTTTTTTTGTTTTTCAAAATAGAAATTTAAAAAAAAAACAACTATATAATGTCACATTTTTTATGCTAAATAAAATTACCACAAAAAAAGCAGGAAAAGGAAGCACTCAATATAAATCTTCAAGTGTAATGCTATATAAAAAAATACCATTGTATAGTCTATTTTTGTCCATTGCCTTGTATTTTCTTATAAGACTAGTAAAAGCTTAGCTATGGATCAACAATGGTCCATGGAAAAATGTATCCTTCATTTTTCTCTTTCTCCCCTATCATATGTGTGTTTTTTTTTTAAATTTTTTTTTATTTATTTATGATAGTCACACAGAGAGAGAGAGAGAGAGGCAGAGGCAGAGACACAAGGCAGAGGGAGAAGCAGGCTCCATGCACCAGGAGCCCAATGTGGGATTCGATCCCAGGTCTCCAGGATCACGCCCTGGGCCAAAGGCAGGCGCTAAACCGCTGCACCACCCAGGGATCCCTGTGTGTGTTTTTTAGACATACATATACACACATATGTTCCTATTTGTACTTATATATGTCTATATATGCATACATAAAAGTAAATATATTTCCCAAAATTAAAAAATATGTGTGTGTATATTCACGTAACTGATCTAGCCTTCTTACTGATGAATTATTTATGGAACCACTTGGCCAAGATTGAAGCAATGTCTTAATCTAAATATGAGTGAAAGGTAGATAGTTAGAGTAGAGTGATATGTTTTAGAAATTGAGAAATATACATTATATAATTTTTCTGTTTGTTCTTATTGTGCTGCTCTTGACTGTGTTTAAGTTCTTATATCATTTAGGATATTTATATTCTGATTTTAAAATAAATTATATTTATTATACAAGTTTTGCAAAGTATTTAAAAAGAATAAAAATGGGAAATATGACTCATAATCTTACCACACCAGATAATCACTTAACAATTCTGGTCTACTTTTATGCTGTATTTTTTCAAATAAATCTGTTTGACACAGTATTGTACATACTGTATATGCTGTATTCAATCTTTTAAAAAATGATGTAAAAATGTACATATTTAATTAATAAAAACTTTTAGTGTTATATCAATAACTATATAAAATTTTATAATACAGATACACAGAAATTTAATTCAGTACATTCCTATTCCTTGAAAGATTGCTTGGTTGTGATCTTTTACTATTTAAATACTACCACATCGAATAGCTTTGTATTTAAATCTTGTTTATATTTGGTATTATTTTCTTTGGCTAGAGTTCCCAAAGTGAAGTGACTCAATTAAAAGATACAAACAATGTATAGTATCTTAGTAAATGTTGCCAAGTTGACAACTCAGTTTTAGCTAATTTTCACATAATTTCATCTAGAGTTAGAGAAGACTATATCTGAATAGATGAGCATTTTATCATTTCTTGGGCATCTCTCCCATTTCTATAGAAAGCTAGACTATTAACATCTCTATATTTGTTAGACTAGTAGCATCTCTATATTTGTTTATATGTAGTATATTTCTTCATAAGAAACAAAATTAGGCTGTCCTTTTGTATAAAGGATACAATGGTGATGAATACTTGTTATTGGTAAGTGCTTCCAAGCATGCATGAAGAATAGTTTTCTAATTCGTGTGGTAGGCAGTAGTATGTACTGGTAAGGTTCACCCACATCTCAATAGCATTTTCTCCCTTTATTCACCAGTATAATTGCTTTTGATGCTGAGCAACAGACACATAGTAGGTGTTCTAATTATTTGCATGCTCTGTGACTAAAGGGGATAAGGGTGAGTTTTAAAATACCAACACCAGGAACCCTGGGTGGCGCAGCGGTTTAGCGCCTGGCTTTGGCCCAGGGCATGATCCTGGAGACCCGGGATCGAATCCCATGTCGGGCTCCCGGTGCATGGAGCCTGCTTCTCTCTGCCACTCTCTCTCTCTCTCTCTGTGTGACTATCATAAATAAATAAATATTAAAAAAAATTTTAAATACGAGCACCGTACATCTGAATGAATGCTATTCTTTAAATAATTTAAATTAGGGGGTTATATATGAAATCCAATTATGCTAACAATACTGTAAGCATTGGTGAAAATTCTATATTTGATGTGGTTTCAGGTCCATGTCCAAACTCCATGTTCTCATATTCAAGTGCCTTTTTAAGCTATTTTAAACTTATCTATTTAACCTTAGTATTAGTTTATATATGCTAGGTTATTACAATGCAACAACCACTACCTAAATTTCTGTGGCTTGAAGTAACAAAACTATATTACAAAGTCTTATGTAGTTCCAGCCATTAGGATAGCTATCCTCCTTGCAATGGCTCAGTCTTATAGGATGCTTGGATTCTGTGGCACCATCTTCACATTACTACCATTCAGGGGTTAAATCAGCAGAGGAAGAGAAATTATAATTGTTTGACTGATTTTAAATGCTTCAGCCTGCAAATAACTCATGGCACTTATTTCATCTTTCACTGGCTACACCTAACTTTAAGAATGCAAAAAAGAAAAAAAAAAGAATGCAAAAAAGATTCAATTTTCCCACACATACAGAAAAAAAAGGAGGACTGGGAGTACTGTAAGCACAAGTATTCTTTACCATGACTTATTTCCTGCTACTTTCCTGCACATATGCATACATTTCAATAAGGACATTATTTACATTATAACTGTTTATTTTGCAAGAATGCAGTGTGCATTGTAAAGTGCCTCATCGATGAGGGAAACAAAATTACCTTCACTTATTTCTGAACATCAGAGCAGGACTGTCACATTTGAGAATCATTAAATTGGACCATTCTTAATTACTCAAATACATTTCATGGTTTTCTTTCTGTATGCTTTTGCTCATATTTAAAATCCTTGCTTCTTCCTGTCCACCTATAAAAATCCTATCACTCTTTCATATTCCAAATTTCATATTTCAAATGTTATTTTTAAGGTTAATTTATTATTGTCAGGTAGAAATTCTCTTTCCTTCTGAATTCAACTCTTACAACACTTAATACATCATGCCTAGTATTATTGTCATTTTAATCAATTTAATAGAGTGGAAAGAATATTAATTTAGAAGCCAGACAGACCTAGATCTGAATCCTCACTCTGCTATTTATTATATATGTAACTGTATGTGTTATATAACCTCTCTGAACTTTTTTTCTTATTTACAAAAAAGGAGAAAATTATTAGTTTGTTCAGATTGCTATGACAACAGACTGGGTAGCTTATAAACAACAGCATTTTATTTTTCAGTTCTGAAAACTAGGTGTCCAAGATCAAGTCACTGAGGATTCAGTGTCTAGTGAGGGCCCACTTTCTGGTTTATAGATGATGTCTTCTTGCTGTGCCCTCACATAGAGGAAAGGACTAGGGAACTTTCTGGAGTCTCTTTTATAAAGTACTAATCCTATTATAAGTTCTACTTTTATGAGCTAACCATCTTTTATTTTTTTTTAAGATTTTATTTATTTATTCATGAGAGAGAGAGAGAGAGGGAGAGAGAAGCAGAGACACAGGCAGAGGGAGAAGCAGGCTCCCTGCAGGGAGCCCAATGTGGGACTTGATCCTGGGACTCCAGGGTCACACCTGGGCCCAAGGTGGCGCTAAACTGCTGAGCTACCCAGGGATCCCCACTAACCACTTTTTAAAAGCTTGCATACTAATACTATCATTTTTGAAGGTTAGGATATCAAAATATGAATTTTGAGGAAACAAAAACATTCAGACCATAGCATCTATATACTTCAAAAATTGTTGTGAGTATTAAATACTGTATGGCATATAGAGACCAAAGAAAACTGCTTGGTGCAGAGTAAACACTCAGTAAATGTACTTTCCTTTCACCTTTTAGTCATACTCCAGAGATCGTGACCTTATAAGAGAAGTTTATAGAATAGGCAATCAAAAACAATTTACCCCCTCCATTATATCCAGCCATTTGTCTTACTCATTTCTAAATCTTTTACTTTATCCATTTGCAACTGTGATTACACATTACAATAATCTGAGGTTATTTTTAAAATTTCATATCAATATTTTGGCCCCACTTTAGACTAACAAATCATTATTTATGGGAGTAGGACTCAGTATTTTTAAGGCTTCCCAAGTCCTTTTATTGCATAACCAGAATTAACTACCATTCTATAGCATCTGAAGCACTGTTTCATACATATCAAACATTCAGCATCTTTTGAATGAGGTTATGTTTAACCACACAAACAAGCTAACAATAAGACTGTATTTTAAAACTACATTTGTTAACCTAAAGTCATATTAGCCAACTTATTCAAGCCAGTGGTCACCTTCTTTAAGTTTTGATGGCTTTTTAAATCAAAATAAAGTCCATACTCAAAAGATTATGATTTGTTACTATGAAGAATATTGAAAATAATGTGGTTCACTCATAGAAGGCATTTTCCAAAAGGAACTCCAAAACATTTTTCAACAACAGCAACATTACTAGGTTCCTGTGAATAGCTTCCCAAATAAACTAATTTGAGTGCATGGACAAGTTTTAATTTATGCTTTTATATGTGACATTTTGAGTAATGAAGCCTCTTCCATGCTAATCATGTATTTTATTCTTTTAAAACCCCCAAAGTTTATGGTATCTTCTTCATGGAACATAACAATATTAGTGCAGATATTTTTTGGAAGTTAATTTCTCCTTCCAAGGCTTCTCAATGTGTATACTTGTCATAAATCTGGAGAAAATGAGTTTAAAGAAACCTGGAGTATAAAACAGAAATTAAGGTCACAAATATGAAATCATTTAATTTTTACAGTTGCATCATAATTTTGCCTGACAGACATACTATTCCATGATGCCACCTTACATAAAGTTAGGTTTTTGCATTAGCAATTTCATGAATTAGCTTCAGTTAATTAAAAGAATTATGTATTAGAGAGAATCATTATTCTACATACCTGTTGCTTTTTAGAGCTTCAAAAATGCATAGCAATAAATTCACAAAGCACAATTAACATTTTAATATCTGACAATGTTAGAGATATAAGTGATTTAATGCTGTACTGAATTCGAAGTAATGTACATGTTTTATTATATGAAACTTGGCCTGATATCAAAAACTCTGATCATGATTTCTATATTTACTTATATATATTTTATTTACTTTAGAAGAAGCTTCCTTTGTGATTTTGAATTTGCAAGTTAAATCTATTAAGAATAGATTTTATATTTCATCAGAACCACATGAAAATAGGAACACCTGGGTAGCTCAGTGGTTGAGTGTCTGTCTTTGGCTCAGGTCATGATCCTGGGGTTCTGGGATTGAGTCCCACATCAGGCTCCCTGTAGGAAGCTTGCTTTTTCCCTCTGCCTATGTCTCTGCCTCTCTCTGTGTGTCTCTCGTGAATAAATAAATAAAATCTTTTAAAAAAGAACCACATGAAAATAACACAAAACTGAAATGCTGGAGAGACAAGTGAGCATAGGAATGAAACAGATGATAAATCGGTATTCACTATTCTGGCTATAGCAAACATGTATTTTTTTCTTTTTTCTTTAATTTATTTTATTTTTTTAAATTGGAGTTCAATTTGCCAACATATAGCATAACACCCAGTGCTCATCCCATCAAGTGCCCACTCAGTGCCCATCACCCAGTCACCCCCACCCCCCACCCACTTCCCTTTCCACCACCTCTTGTTCATTTCCCAGAGTTAGGAATCTCTCATGTTCTCTCTCCCTCTCTGATATTTCCCACACATTTTCTCTCCTTTCCCCTTTATTCCCTTTCACTATTTTTATATTCCCCAAATGAATGAGACCCTATAATGTTTGTCCTTCTCCGATTGACTTACTTCACTCAGCATAACACCCTCCAGTTCCATCCACGTCGAAGCAAAAGGTGGTTATTTGTCGTTTCTAATGGCTGAGTAATATTCCATTGTATACATAAACCACAAACCACATCTTCTTTATCCATTCATCTTTCAATGGACACCGAGGCGCCTTCCACAGTTTGGCTATTGTGGACATTGCTGCTATAAACATCGGGGTGCAGGTGTCCCAGCGTTTCATTGCATCTGTATCTTTGGGGTAAATCCCCAGCAGTGCAACTGCTGGGTCCTATGGCAGATCCATTTTTAACTCTTTGAGGAACCTCCAAACAGTTTTCCAGAGTGGCTGCACCAGTTCACATTCCCACCAACATTGCCGGAGGGTTCCCCTTTCTCCACATCCTCTCCAACATTTGTGGTTTCCTGCCTTGTTAATTTTCCCCATTCTTACTGGTGTGAGGTGTATCTCATTGTGGTTTTGATTTGTATTTCTCTGATGGCCAGTGATGCAGAGAATTTTCTCATGTACTTGTTGGCCATGGCACTTGACGGGATGAGCACTGGGTGTTATTCTTTATGTTGGGAAATTGAACACCAGTAAAAAATAAATTTATTATAAAAAAAAACAAATTACGAACACAGAAGACTCCTACTGAAGAAGACTTAAAGCTACCTACATTTGACTCTAACAAACACAGAGCCTTACTTTCAAACTGTGCCCCACAGACCAGGACCTGAAGCATCAGCACTACCTTGAAGTCTGTTAGAAATGCAGCATCCATGGACCCACTAGGCACCTGATGAATGAGAATTTGCATTTTATCTACAAACTTTGGTGATTTGTATGCACAATGAAGGTAGAGAAATGTTGGTCTAGAATAATATTTCTCACCTTCTCACTGTTGACATTTCAGCTGGATAAATATTTGTGTTGGGTGTTGTCTCATGGATTATAAATGTTCAGCAGCATCACTTCAGACATGGTCAAATATCCCTTTGGGCAAAATCTTGTCTGGTTGAGAACCACTGTGCCAGTGTGAGAACTGGAAGCATTGTGACAGAATTCCAATCAAGGCTTCATCCAGTCCTACATTTATAACTGTGATATTGTGATTTATACCTTAAAAACATACATTTAGGCTGCATCCACATTTCTGGCACAGAGCTTCTAAAACTTCGAATTTTCTAAGTGATGAGAGCCATAAAGATGTCTTTTATTAGGTTAATGAGGTGAATTTGGGAAAGCAAAGGAGGACTATGTGATTAGAGTACTGGAACCTTAGTTCCCACCCCCTAATCTCCTGGGATCAGAGAGGGGCCTGGAGATGGAGTTTATTCACCAATGTCCAATAATTTAATCAATCATGTCTATATAATGAAGCTTCCATAAAAACCCAAAAGGATGGTTCAGAGAAAAAAAATATTTTTAAAAAAATATTTTATTTTTTAATAAATTAAAAAAATGAAAAGAACAAGGCTAAATTCTTACTTTTCCCCTCTTCTGTGTAAAATTTTGGCAATCCACCTCTAGCTATGATAGTACATTCTTTCTTCAGAGTACAAAAGCACTGTTTAAATTACACCTTTAGTTATATTTTAGTCCTGAGGATATAATCCAGTCACCTTGATTATAGGAGATAGACTATCTCCTAATAACTACAATTACATACTTTCTTGTAAGGTGAATGATGACAATCTTCTGCCAATGACTAATTTTAATCATCATATGTTTTACTACTCTTATCTCTAAGAGAATAATGTTATCTCCAAGTTCACGAGGTACTTCTGAATTCCTTATTTAGCTCAGGAGCTTTAACAAGGAATAATTTGATCCCAGAAAATTAGCACTTTCAAGATATATCCTAGGAAGATTCTCTTGAATATATTAAGAAAGTTAGACTTATTTACAAAACTATTTGTTTTTAAAAATAGAGTTCAAATGGTCAAAACATTACCACATAAAACACAAATAAAATAAAATCACAGAACTCTGAACTATATGCCTAAACTCCTTACTGATTTAGCCCTCTCTAGCTCATAACCAACTCTCAGCATCTAATTACTTAAACATATTGTTTTGTTCTTATTATATCATATAATGCTTCATACTTCTCTTTCTAAAAAATGTCTTTTAAAAATCATTTATTTTCAAGGTACTCATTCTCTTTTTATTCTTTGCTTTCTTCATAAGCTGCTTTTTCTTCTCTGTCTTTATTCATGAGTTGCTTCTTCTCTGGAGCCCTCTCCATCTAGAACAATTTCTTGATTTGCTTTGAAGGTATTCCTTTATTGTGGGCTTTTTTCTTAGTGTAGGCCCATCATGGTACTTTGTCTACTCTATTTTCAATTTTCCTATCCCCAGTTGTTTTTACAGGCATAACTCAGCATTTGGACTATTGAAGGGTCTAGATTATCTTGCTATCCAGCTAAATAGTGTAAGAGAGGGAAATCATTTAACAAAATTGGTATATGTTAAACAAACAGATTTGTTCACAATTTTAAGTGCTTTACATTTCTCAAAAACAATTTAGGATAATCCCCCTGAGTGAATTCTAAATAAGCAAGGACTTCAAATGAATTTAGCCATAAAGTATAACAGTGAAATAAAATTACTGAGCTAACAAATGGAACCAAATCTAAGAACAAAAACGTTAATGAATAAATGCAAACTTGTTTCAGACGTATACATTCTCCCACCCTCTGAAATCAGAATGAAATATAAATGCCAAAATATTTCCCAAATTAACATGGGCTAATCTAATATTTCACTTGGCTGGCCCCCATAAACAATAACAACAGATTTCCAAATAGAGATACAGGTTAAATTTTTTAAGTAGTCGATTCCTGTATTAAGTCTTACAGTGTGAATTTTTTGTTTCCCAAATATTGAAAATGAGAATTATCTACCAAATAAGATGTATAATTGGCCTCTTCCTCCTCATAAACCTGTACCCACTAATTAGGCCTTGTTTCCTCCTACATTCATGAAATATATAGTAACAGCTATCTTGTAATATTTCTTTCCTTTTAGGGTACTTTGATTTTTAATCCGATTATCCAACTTTCTAAAATTGTGTTTTCCCAATTTTATTTGCTGGTCCTGAATTGTTGATTCATGAAAAAGAATAAAACAAGAAAACAGTTTTAGAAAACAGTTTTCATAAAATACCCAGTTAACGTGCACTTTTAAAATTTATTTTCTATAAGCATGGACATTGTAAATTCTCTATTTGTTAAAATTTATATTTAAGTGTGAATTAGATAACATTTATTCATCACATTCAAATGCAAGAGAAATCCCTGCCTTCTCACATCTGAAAGTCCAAACCCTAGTTGTATTCCAACAATATCTGTTGTGCCCAAGGTTGCGAATCTGAGAAACCACCAGGGAACAGACATGGATGCAAGCACATGAGGGTTTATTTGCAAGCTTGAGCTTGGGTCCAAGTATACCTGACACAGCAGAGCAGGGACTTGGACCCCGAGGTGGGCTCCAGCTTAGTTTTATGGGCTGGTCTAGGGGACCTCCAGAAGGGGGTGGAGGAATTTCTCAAGTTCTGTTTCCATTCTGATATGGGGCTTTCAGGGCATTAAGCTCTGTCCTCATTCTGATATGGGACTTTCTGCCATAGGCATTGAGTCTGTTCTCATTCTGATATGGGACTTTCTGCCACAGGCGTTGAGTCTATTCCCATTCTAATATGGAGCTTTCTAGGGTGTTAAGCTGTTCCCCGCCCCCCTGTAACTGAGGTAAAGTTAAAGTTTAGCTCTTATTCACAGGGGCCTGAAATGGCTGTACTTGTGCTAATGCTGAACTTAAGGTGGAATGGCCTTAACTTTCTCGGCCTCCACACACCAGCCTGCATATCATATCAAGGAAAAATCCCAAGTACTCCTCACTCAGCAAGAAACAAAAATGTTGTAGTGCCTACCTGTTCATCATAGCCCTGGATCCAACTGGCATGCTTAATTCAAGGCTTTAAAACAGAAAAACGGGAAAGAAAGAGCACTTTAGGATATATCCCTCTACATTTCTCAACTTCAGAGCACTGTAGTGTAGTAAACAAGTGGGTGAGCTTGACTTTAAACTCTGACATTTAAAAATTAATACCCTAGAGGGAGGGGCAAGATGGCGGAAGAGTAGGGCCCCCAAATCACCTGTCTCCACCAAATTACCTAGATAACCTTCAAATTATCCTGAAAATCTACAAATTCGGCCTGATTTAAAGAGAGACCAGCTGGAACACTACAGTGAGAAGAGTTCGCGCTTCTATCAAGGTAGGAAGACGGGAAAAAAGAAATAAAGAAACAAAAGGCATCCAAGGGGGAGGGGCCCCGCGAGGAGCCCGGCTAAGGCTGGGGCGAGAGTCCCCAGGACAGGAAAGCCCCACCTGGAGAAGCAGGAGCTGCACCAACCTTGGGGGGGGGGAGGGGCTCGCAGGGACTTAGAGCAGGACCCCAGGAGGGCGGGGATGCCCTCGGGCTCCCTGGGACACTAACAGACACCTGCACCCCGGGGAGAGTGCGCTGAGCTCCAAAAGGGCTGCAGCGCGCACGGCGAGACCCGGAGCAGCTCGGAGGGGCTGGGGCGGCGGCTCCACAGAGGGGGCTGCGGGCCGGTAGCACGAATCCAACAGCACAGACAGGGAGCACAGGGCGCCGGGAAACAGCCCAAGATCCGGCTTCCCCCCGTGACAGGAAGAGGCCGGGAGAGCCCAGGAGGGCAAGGACACTCCTGCCCGGAGCTGAGCAGATCAGCTACCCCGCCCAGGAGCCTCAAGACCCTGCAGACTGAGAGCTCTGGAATTACTGCAGGAGCTGAATCCAGGGCTCCATAGCTGCCGTAGCCACTGGGGTTGCTCCTCCTGGGGCCTCATGGGGTAAACAACCCCCACTAAGCCCTGCACCAGGCAGGGGGCAGAGCAGCTCCCCCAAGTGCTAACACCTGAAAATCAGCACAACAGGCCCCTCCCCCAGAAGACCAGCTAGAAGGACAAGTTCCAGGGGAAGTCAAGGGACTTAAAGTATACAGAATCAGAAGATACTCCTCCGTGTTTTTTGTTTTTGTTTTTTTTTTCTTTTTGATTTCTGATTGCTTCCCCCACACCTTTTTTACCTTTCTTTTTTTCTCTTTTTCTTCTCTTTTTTCCTTTTTTCCTCCTTTTTCTGTTTTCCTTTTCTCTTTTCTTTCCTTCTCTCTCTCTCTTTTTCTCCTTTTCCCAATACAACTTGTTTTTAGCCGCTCAGCAATAAGCAAAATGACTAGAAGGAAAACCTCACCTCAAAAGAAAGAATCAGAAACAGTCCTCTCTCCCACAGAGTTACAAAATCTGGATTACAATTCAATGTCAGAAAGCCAATTCAGAAGCACTATGATACAGCTACTGGTGGCTCTAGAAAAAAGTATAAAGGACTCAAGAGACTTCATGACTGCAGAATTTAGATCCAATCAGGCAGAAATTAAAAATCAATTGAATGAGATGCAATCCAAACTAGAAGTCCTAACGATGAGGGTTAATGAGGTGGAAGAATGAGTGAGTGACATAGAAGACGAGTTGACGGCAAAGAGGGAAACTGAGGAAAAAAGAGACAAACAATTAAAAGACAATGAGGACAGATTAAGGGAAATAAACGACGGCCTGAGGAAGAAAAACCTAAGTTTAATTGAGGTTCCCGAGGGCGCGGAAAGGGACAGAGGGCCAGAATATGTATTTGAACAAATCATAGCTGAAAACTTTCCTAATATGGGAAGGGAAACAAGCATTCAGATCCAGGAAATAGAGAGATCCCCCCCTAAAATCAATAAAAACCGTTCAACACCTCGACATTTCATAGTTAAGCTTGGAAATTCCAAAGAAAAAGAGAAGATCCTTAAAGCAGCAAGAGACAAGAAAACCCTGACTTGTATGGGGAGGAATATTAGGGTAACAGCAGACCTCTCCACAGAGACCTGGCAGGCCAGAAAGGGCTGGAAGGATATATTCAGGGTCCTAAATGAGAAGAACATGCAACCAAGAATACTTTATCCAGCAAGGCTCTCATTCAAAATGGAAGGAGAGATAAAGAGCTTCCAAGACAGGCAGGAACTGAAAGAATATGTGACCTACAAACCAGCTCTGGAAGAAATTTTAAGGGGGACTCTTAAAATTCCCCTTTAAGAAGAAGTTCAGTGGAACAATCCACAAAAACAAGGAATGAATAGATATCATGATGACACTAAACTCATATCTGTCAATAATAACTCTGAATGTGAATGGGCTTAATGACCCCATCAAAAGGAGCAGGGTTTCAGACTGGATAAAAAAGCAGGACCCATCTATTTGCTGTCTACAAGAGACTCATTTTAGACAGAAGGACACCTACAGCCTGAAAATGAAAGCTTGGAGAACCATTTACCATTCAAATGGTCCTCAAAAGAAAGCAGGGGTAGCCATCCTTATATCAGATAAACTAAAATTTACCCCAAAGACTGTAGTGAGAGATGAAGAGGGACACTCTCTCATACTTAAAGGATCTATCCAACAAGCAGACCTAACAATCCTCAATATATATGCCCCGAATGTGGGAGCTGCCAAATATTTAAACCAATTAATAACCAAGTGAAAAAATACTTAGATAATAATACACTTATACTTGGTGACTTCAATCTAGCTCTTTCTACCCTCAGTAGGTCTTCTAAGCACAATATCACCAAAGAAATGAGAGCCTTAAATGATACACTGGACCAGATGGATTTCACAGATATCTACAGAACTTTACATCCAAACTCAACTGAATACACATTCTTCTCAAGTGCACATGGAACATTCTCCAGAATAGACCACATACTGGGTCACAAATCGGTCTGAACCGATACCAAAAGATTGGGATAGTCCCCTGCATATTCTCAGACCATAATGCCTTGAAATTAGAACTAAATCACAACAAGAAGTTTGGAAGGACCTCAAACATGTGGAGGTTAAGGACCATCCTGCTAAAAGATGAAAGGGTCAACCAGGAAATTAAGGAAGAATTAAAAAGATTCATGGAAACTAATGAGAATGAAAATACAACTGTTCAAAATCTTTGGGATGCAACAAAAGCAGTCCTGATGGGAAATACTTCACAAGACCAGCATCCATTCAAAAACTAGAAAGAACTCAAATACAAAAACTAACCTTACACACAAAGGAGCTAGAGAAAAAACAGCAGATGGACCCTATGCCCAGCAGAAGAAGAGAGTTAATTAAAATTTGAGCAGAAATCAACGAAATATAGACCAGAAGAACTGTGGAACAGATCAACAGAACCAGGAGTTGGTTCTTTGAAAGAATTAATAAGATAGATAAACCATTAGCCAACCTTATTAAAAAGAAGAGAGAGAAGACTCAAATTAAGAAAATCATGAATGAGAAAGGAGAGATCACTACCAACACCAAGGAAATACACACGATTTTAAAAACATATTATGAACAGCTATACGCCAATAAATTAGGCAATCTAGAAGAAATGGACGCATTCCTGGAAAGCCACAAACTACCAAAACTGGAACAGGAAGAAATAGAAAACCTGAACAGGCCAATAACCAGGGAAGAAAATGAAGCAGTCATCAAAACCCTCCCAAGCACAAGAGTGCAGGGCCATATGGCTTCCCTGGGGAATTCTATCAAACGTTTAAAGAAGAAATCATACCTATTCTACTAAAGCTGTTTGGAAAGATAGAAAGAGATGGAGTACTTCCAAATTCGTTCTAGGAGGCCAGCATCACCTTAATTCCAAAACCAGACAAAGACCCCACCAAAAAGGAGAATTACAGACCAATATCCCTGATGAACATGGATGCAAAAATTCTCAACAAGATACTGCCCAATAGGATCCCACAACACATTAAGAAAATTATTCACCATGACCAAGTAGGATTTATTCCCAGGACACAAGGCTGGTTCAGCACTCGTAAAACAATCAATGTGATTCATCATATCAGCAAGAGAAAAACCAAGAACCATATGATCCTCTCATTAGATGCAGAGAAAGCATTTGACACAATAGAGCATCCATTCCTGATCAAAACTCTTTAGAGTGTAGGGATAGAGGGAACTTTCCTCGACATCTTAAAAGCCACCTACGAAAAGCCCGCAGCAAATATAATTATCAATGGGGAAGCACTGGGAGCCTTTCCACTAAGATCAGGAACAAGACAGGGATGTCCACTCTCATCACTGCTATTCAACATAGTACTAGAAGTCCTAGCCTCAGCAATCAGACAGCAAAAACACATTAAATGCATTCAAATTGGCAAAGAAGAAGTCAAACTCTCCCTCTTCGCTGATGAGATGCTACTCTACATAGAAAAACCAAAAGCCTCCACCCCAAGATTGCTAGAACTCATACAGCAATTTGGTAGCGTGGCAGGATACAAAATCAATGCCCAGAAATCAATGGCATTTCTATACACTAACAATGAGACTGAAGAAAGAGAAATTAAGGAGTCAATCCCATTTACAATTGAACCCAAAAGCATAAGATACCTAGAATAAACCTAACCAAAGAGGTAAAGTATCTATACCCTAAAAACTATAGAACACTTCTGAAAGAAATTGAGGAAGACACAAAGAGATGGAAAAATATTCCATGCTCATGGGTCGGCAGAATTAATATTGTGACAATGTCAATGTTACCCAGGGAAATTTACATGTTTAATGCAATGCCTATCAAAATACCATGGACTTTCTTCAGAGAGTTAGGACAAATTATTTTAAGATTTGTGTGGAATCAGAAAAGACCCTCAATAGCCAGGGGAATTTTAAAAAAGAAAACCATATCTGGGGGCATCACAATGCCAGATTTCAGGTTGTACTACAAAGCTGTGGTCATCAAGACAGTGTGGTACTGGCACAAAAATAGACACATAGATCAATGGAACAGAATAGAGAACCCAGAAGTAGACCCTGAACTTTATGGTCAACTAATATCGATAAAGGAGGAAAGACTATCCATTGGAAGAAAGACAGTCTCTTCAATAAATGGTGCTGGGAAAATTGGACATCCACATGCAGAAGAATGAAATTAGACCACTCTCTTTCACCATACACAAAGATAAACTCAAAATGGATGAAAGATCTAAATGTGAGACAAGATTCCATCAAAATCCTAGAGGAGAACACAGGCAACACCTCTTTGAACTCGGCCACAGTAACTTCTTGCAAGATACATCCATGAAGGCAAAAGAAACAAAAGCAAAAATGAACTATTGGGACTTCATCAAGATAAGAAGCTTTTGCACAGCAAAGGATACAGTCAACAAAACTCAAAGACAACCTACAGAATGGGAGAAGATATTTGCAAATGACATATCAGATAATGCGCTAGTTTCCAAAATCTATAAAGAACTTATTAAACTCAACACCAAAGAAACAAACAATTCAATCATGAAATGGGCAAGAAACATGAAGAGATATCTCACAGAGGAAGACATAGACATGGCCAACATGCACATGAGAAAATGCTCTGCATCACTGGCCATCAGGGAAATACAAATCAAAACCACAATGAGATACCACCTCACACCAGTGAGAATGGGGAAAATTAAGAAGGCAGGAAACCACAAATGTTGGAGAGGATGCGGAGAAAAGGGAACCCTCTTACACTTTTGGTGGGAATGTGAACTGATGCAGCTACTCTGGAAAACTGTGTGGAGGTTCCTCAAAGAGTTAAAAATAGACCTGCCCTACGACCCAGCAATTGCACTGTGGGGATTTACCCCAAAGATTCAGAAGCAATGAAACGCCGGGACACTTGCACCCCGATGTTTCTAGCAGCAATGTCCACAATAGCCAAACTGTGGAAGGAGCCTAGGTGTCCATCGAAAGATGAATGGATAAAGAAGATGTGGTTTATGTATACAATGGAATATTACTCAGCCATTAGAAACGACAAATACCCACTATTTGCTTCAACGTGGATGGAACTCAGGGTATTATGCTGAGTGTAGTAAGTCAATCGGAGAAAGACAAACAGTGTATGTTCTCATTCATTTGGGGAATATAAATAATAGTGAAAGGGAATATAAGGGAAGGTAGAAGAAATGTGTGGTAAATATCAGAAAGGGAGACAGAACATAAAGACTCCTAACTCTGGGAAATGAACTAGGGGTGGTGGACGGGGAGGAGGGCGAGGGGTGGTGGTGAATGGGTGACGGGTACTGAGGGGGACACCTGATGGGATGAGCCCTGGGTGTTATTCTGTATGTTGGTAAATTGAACATCAATAAAAAATTAATTTAAAAAAACCTAATACTCTGAGCCTCAGTTCTTCATATGTAAAATGAGAATAATGATAGTATCTGCTTCATTGTGTCTTTATAACGATTAAATGAATTAATATATTTAAAATGTTTATAGGAACACCTAGCATGTAGTATGAGCTCAAGAAATAGTAATAAGTAACATATGCTTTTCATGTTCTTTTCACAAACTTCTCAATACTGGACTTGGAGCTATAACTTGAGGTTAAAGTTTTGCATGGTGCTTGGGAACATATAGGTATATCCTTCTACCTCGTAAAACCTTCATGGAAAAACAGGTCTCTGAGGTCTATGAAATTCTTATTTTAAAACTAAAAATAAGACCTCAAAGATACAGATGCCGTGAAATGCCAGGACTCCTCCACCCCGATGTTTATAGCAGCAATGTCCACAATAGCCAAACTGTGGAAGGAGCCTCGGTGTCCGTCGAAAGATGAATGGATAAAGAAGATGTGGTACATGTATACAATGGAATATTACTCAGCCATTAGAAATGACAAATACCCACCATTTGCTTCAACGTGGGTGGAACTGGAGGGTATTATACTGAGTGAAATAAGTCAATAGGAGAAGGACAAACATTATATGGTCTCATTCATTTGGAGAATAATAAAATAGTGAAAGAGAATAAAGGGGAAAGGAGAAAAATGTGTGGGAAATATCAGAAAGGGAGACAGAACATGAGAGACTCCTAGCTCTGGGAAACAAACAAGGGGTGATGGAAAGGGAGGTGGTCGGGGGGTGGGGGTGACTGGGTGATGGGCACTGTGGAGGGCACTTGATGGGTTGAGCACTGAGTGTTATGCTATATGTTGGCAAATTGAACTCCAATAAAAAATCAAATAAAATAAAGACCCCAGAAGTGTATTTCTTGTACAAACCACAAATATACTCATATAATTAAATTACTCTTCACTTAGAAGATGGCAGAAGAGTTGGAGGACCCTGGGCTTGTCTCATCCCATGAACAAAAGTAGATAACTATCAAATCCTAAATGCCACAGAAATAGACTTGAAGACTGACAGAACAAACTCCACAAGTAGAGGGAGAGAAGAGTCTACATTGAATAAAGTAGGAAGTGTAGAGACACACTTTACAGGAGAAATGGATTTCAGGTATTGTTTAGGGTAGGTAACACGATCATGGGCAAGATCAAGAGAGAGAAGAACACACAGAAGAACATACAAAGAGAACATTTCCTCAAAGCCATTGGCTTGGAAAATAAGAGGTGTTGAATTTCATGAGTTTTTGCAACAAGTTGAGCTTAAAGCCTAGAGTGGTCAAAAGTTAGCAGATTAGCTGATACAGAGCCAGAAGGGCACTGGATGCTGCTGGAGAGAAAGAAGGAAACCACCCAGGGACAGAAAGTGAGGAAAAAGCAATCTGAAGAGCACCTTAGGCACGCAGAAGAGAGAGGATATCTTTTTTTCTCAGAGCACATCCCTGCAGACAGCATTCAAAGAGACATCTCTCCAGGAACAAAGTAGCTGACTGGCACCATTTCTAACCTCATCTCTTAGCATAGACACAGAGTAACCTGCAGGAAACAGGAGAGCACTAACAGTGGTTGCCTAACTTGCACACACCAAGATTTTACCTCATGCACTATGATGGGACTTACCTTCTCAGTTATGATTGTCTCAGTCCCAGCATTGAGGTCTCCTCCCATAAATACCAGCACAAACCCTTACCCACACCACATCTCCTAACCAGAGAGTTCTTCAGGGACTCAATATTGGTTGATGTGGTTACAGGTCTCATTCCAAGAGCAGACAGAGAACCCCAGTTAAAACTCTCCATTTTCAAGCCAGGGACTAAACACTGCCCATAGCAGGCAAGGAGAGCCTCTGCAGACAAGCCTGAATAGCAGACAAAACAGAACAGCTGAGTATTATTAGCCTACACCAGAAACATGCTGAATCACCTGGACCTGGACATTTCATGACTTCTTCTGCATAAGGCTATTTATTTAAGAAGCAGAGGAATTAACTAGGTTTCTAAGAGAATGCAGAGACTTAGACAAAATGCCAACACAGATGAATTTATGCAAGGAAGATACAGACAGAGATCTAAGGAAAATAGATAAAAGTAACATGGCTAATGGAGAATTTAAAGCAACGATAATATGGATATTCAATAGGCTTGAGAAAATAATAGAAGATATCAGTGAGACCCTTACATCAGAGATAGAAAAACGAAAAAATAATATCATATATATATATATATATATATATATGAAAATGAAGTGGTGCAGAACCTTTTACCATGCAAATGGACTTCAAAAAAGACAGCTGAGGAAGCAATCTTCCTATCAAATAAATTAGATTTAAACCAAGGACTATAGTAAGAGATGAAGAAGAACACTATATGATAGTTAAAGGATCTATCCAATAAGATCTCATGATTGTAAATATTTATGACCCTAATATGGGAACAGCCACTTATATAAACTGATTATTAACCAAAGTAAATACTTAATAGGTAATAATACATTAATAATAGATAAAATCAACACCCCACTCACAGCAATGGACAGGTCATCTAAGTAGATCAACAAAGAAACAAGGACTTTGAAAGACACACTGGGTGAGATGGACTTCATAGATATATACAGAAGATTCCATCCTGAAGCAACAAAATACACGTTCTTCTTGAGTGTACATGGAACACTCTCCAGAATAGATCACACACTGGGTCACAAATAAGGTCTTAAGTGGTATCTAAAGATTGAGATTGTTTCCTACACATTTTTAGACCACAATGCTTTGAATCTTGAAATCAATCACAAGAGGTAATTTGGAAGGAACTCAAACAATTGGAAGATAAAGAACATCCTACTAAAGAATGAATGTGTCAATGATGAAATTAGAAAAGAATTTAAAAGTTTCATGAAAACTAATAAAAATGAAAGCACACCATTTAAAACCTTTGGTATACAATATGGAATACAAGTCTCCCTCAAAAAAATTAGAAAAATCTCAAAAACAGAAGTTAACCTTATGGGATCCCTGGGTGGCGCAGCGGTTTGGCGCCTGCCTTTGGCCCAGGGTGCGATCCTGGAGACCCGGGATTGAATCACACATCAGGCTCCCGGTGCATGGAGTCTGCTTCTCCCTCTGCCTGTGTCTCTGCCTCTCTCTCTCTCTCTCTCTATCATAAATAAATAAAAATTTAAAAAAAGAAGTTAACCTTATGCCTTAAAGAAACTGGAGAAAGAAAACCAAATAAAGTTTAAACCAAGCAGGAGAATAGAAATAATAAAGATTAGAGTGAAACTCAATGAAATAGAAACCAGAATAGTAGAAGAGACCAAAAACAAAAACAAAAACAAAAACAAAAACTAGGAGATGGTTCTTTGAAAATTTACTGAGATAGATTACCCCTAGCCAGACTTATGAAAAAGAAAAGTCAGTCGGAGAAGGACAAACATTATATGTTCTCATTCATTTGGGGAATATAAATAATAGTGAAAGGGAATATAAGGGAAGGGAGAAGAAATGTGTGGGAAATATCAGAAAGGGAGACAGAATGTAAAGACTGCTAACTCTGGGAAACGAACTAGGGGTGGTAGAAGGGGAGGAGGGTGGGGGGTGGGAGTGAATGGGTGACGGGCACTGGGGGTTATTCTGTATGTTAGTAAATTGAACACCAATAAAAAATAAATTAAAAAAAAATAAAATTCTTTCAAAAAAAAAAAAAAAGAAAAGTCAGAAAGGACCCAAATTAATAAAATCATGAATGAAAGAGGAGAAATCACAACCAACACCAAGGCAATAAAAATGATTTTACGAAGATATTATGAGCAACTATATGCCAACAAATTAGACAATCTGGAAGAGATGGATTAATTCCTGAGAACCTACAAATTACTGAAACTAAAACAGAAAGAAATAGAAAACCTGAACAGACCAATAACCACCAAGGAAAATGAAGCACTTATGAAAAAAAAAACAAGAGTCCATGGCCAGGTAACTTCCCTGGGGAATGCTACCAAATATTTAAAGAAGAAGTAACACCTATTCTATAGAAGCTGTTTCAAAACAAAGAAATGGAAGAAAAATTTATAAACTCGTTCTTTGAGGACAGCATTACCTTGATTACAAACCAAAGACCCCACCAAAAAGGAGAATTATAAACCAATATCCTTGAAGAACATGGATTTCAAAATACTCACCAGGATACTAGCCAATAGGATTCAACAGTACATTAAAAGGATTATTCACCACAACCAAGTGTTATTTATTCTTGAGGTGCATGGTGGTTCAACATTGGGAAATCAACCACTGTGTTAGATCACATTAATAAAATAAAAGACAAGAACGATATGATCCTTTCAATTGATGCAGAAAAAGCATTTGACAATATAAAGCATCCTTTCTTGATTAAAACTCTCCAGAACATAGGGATAGAGGAAACATACCTTAACATCAAAAAAAAAATCATCTATGAAAAGCCCACACCAAATATCATTATCAATGGGGAAAAGCTGAGACCTTTATCCCTAAGATAAGGAACATGACAGTGATGTCTACTCTCACTCCTGTTGTTCAACATAGTATTAGAAGTCCTAGTCTCAGTAATTAGACAACAAAAATAGATAAAAGGCATTCAAACTGGCAAGGAAGGAGTCAAACCCTCACTCTGCAGATGACATCATACTTTACGTGGAAAACACAAAAGTCTCCACTCAAAAATTATTAGAACTCATATAGGAATTCAGCAACAAGGCAGGATTCAAAATCAATGCACAGAAATCAGTTGAATTTTTCTAAACTAATAGAGACTGAAGAAATAGAAATTAAGGAATTGATCCCATTTACAATTTCACCAAAACCAATAAAATACTTAGCAATAAACCTAATCATAAAGGTAAAGTATATGTACTCTAAATACTACAGAATACTTATGAAAGAAGTTGAGAGAGACACAAGGAGATGGAAAAATACCCCATACTTATGGATTGGAAGAATAAATATTGTGGAAATATCTATGCTACTCAGAGCAATTTACATACTTAATGCAATCTTTATTAAAATTCTATCAACAATTTTCACAGAACTGGAATAAAGAATCGTAGAATTTGCATGGAACAAAAGACCCCCAAAAAACAAAGGAATGGTGAAAAAGAAACCAAAGCTAAAGGCATCACAATGACTGGCTTCAAGCTATATTACAAAGCTGTGAGCATCAAGACAGTAGGGTACTGACACAAAAACAGACACATAGGTCAATGATTCAGAGTACAGAACCAGAAACTGACCCGCAACTCTATGGCCAAGTAAACTTCAACAAAGTGGGAAACAATACCCAATTGAAAAAAAGAGAGTCTCTTCAACAAGTGGTGTTGGGATAATTGGACAGTCACATGCAGAAAAATGAAACTAGGTCATTCTCTTACACCATACACAAAGATAAGCTCAAATGGATGAAAGACTTATATGGGAGACAGGAATGCATCAAAACCCTGGAGACCTGGGATCAAGTCCCATGTCAGACTCCCTGCATGGAGCCTGCTTCTCCTCTGCCTGAGTCTGTGCCTCTCTATATCTCTGTGTGTGTCTCTCATGACTGCATAAATAAAATGTTAAAAAAAAGAAAAGAAAACGAAAATCCTGTTGCACATCCTGCTCCTGAGAGTAATGGCTTGATGAAGAATAGGTCTTTTAATGTCCAGGGCCTGGAGCTCAGAAAGTGTCCTTGGTGTGTGCTGTGTGCATTCTGCTTCATCTTTTGGCTGCTTTACCCTCAGGTCAGTGGTCTGCAGATGTTCTTCTTGCCTGCAATGAAGAGTGTTTGGACCTTGGCCAGTGTAGTGAGTTTTAACTAAGTGTACTCTGGTTTGCTCTCTAAAAGAGACCTCATACTATTTCCACTAGAACTAAAGCTTTGCAGAACTATATGGTTAGTAGATGTTGTGCTTGCAGGGTTTTGTGCTGCTCTTTTGGAGGAGAGGCCCACTGCACTGGTCCTTTGGCACACTTACTAGAGAAAAATGGTAACAGCTGATCACAGTGGATGTGGGGACTTTGTGTAGCAGGTTAGGCAGCCAGTTTCAGTGCTGCACTGTTTCCTCAATTTGATTTATGCTGAGGAGCAAGGGAAGAAAATTGTGCCAGTCAGCTCCTTTGTCCATGGAGAGGAGATTCCATACTTGCTGTTTTCAGGGATGCCCTCCCAGGAGAGCAAATAATTTACTCATGCATCCTATTTTTCAGATCATTGTTTTTGCATTGTCTCTGGATTGCTTCTCTGACTGGAGCAGTCAAGACTTGGCAAGTCTGCCAAGACTACTGACTCAAAACTCCAAAGTTTAGGGCCCTAGTATCATGGGAACCTGCACTGGGAATGATGGAGGTTTGACAGAAAGACTGTTGTGCCAGGGTCAGAGGTATGGAATTTGGAGCAATGCACAGTAAACAACTAGTGCCTGGGTTAGCCTACCTCAGCAGATGTATCTGCACCTATGCTGAGGTACAAGAGTGTGAAAAGGCTCCCGCTGTCTCTTTTGTGCCCAGAGAAGCTATACCACCTTTCAGATGTACTCTAAGAAGAGGGAATTATCTCTGCTTGTGCACCCTAGGGCTACCTTCAGATTGTGTCATCTTCCCTGGGGTTCCTTGACTGCTTTCTCTTCAGGAGTAGGGCAGTGCCCTCAAGGTCTCTATAACAGCCAAACCAAAGGATCTCAAAAACTCCAGTCGTTGAATCACACTGTTCCCGAAACTCATGAAAATCAGCCCCTCTTATTTTTCTGGCCCATGGCTTTAGGGTAGTGTCCTCTTTGTGCATATCGCTATGTGTTCCGCTCTCTCTCACCTTCCTCTGTGACCAGAGCACCCTCCCCTCTGCAACATGAATGATCTGTTTCTCCCCAAAACCATGTATTTGTACTTCTACCTTCCTCAAAGTGACCTCTTCTATCCCTCTAGTTGTGTAGTTTGTTCTTTCAGTCTTTAGGTCAACTCTTTGGTATTCAGAATGATTTGATAGTAATCTAGCTGTGTTTGAGAAAGGAAGCAAGCCTAGAGTCCTTCTACTACACTGACATTTTAGCTCCCCCCCCCAAGAATTATGTTTTATCTTTTCTGTCTAAGCTCTTCACCTTTTCCTGAATATGAACTTCATTTCAACTAAGTCATTTTTTTCACTCTACTAAAATCATCCAAGAAAAGGAATGTTTCCCAGAGTTAGGTGTCTCTCATGTTCTGTCACGACCAAGGGGTGGTGGAAAGGGAGGTGGGTGGGAGGTTGGGGTGACTAGGTGACGAGCACTGAGCGGGGCACTTGAAGGAATGAGCACTGGGTATTATGCTATATGTTGGCAAATTGAACTCCAATAAAAAAAAAGTATACAAAAAAAAAGAGAAAAGGAATGTTTCCTTTTGTGTATTTTCTCAAGCTTTCTCTCAGGTCTGAAATGCTCCATTGTTTCTGTCTATGCAAATAATATTGAGTGCTCTGTCTTCCGGGAAGCACATCTTCATTTAGTCTGGCTTAACTTACACATTAGTTTGCATGGATGGCTAGTATATATCACATGATTTAGTACATGGCTTCATACTGAATTGCATTATGAATTAATTATTCCACAAGTGTAAGGTATTTTCTTTGGTTTGCTTAATTGTTCTGTAAGCTTCCTGAGTGGAGAGACTGTATATTATCTTGTTATGTCAGTGCAGTATACCAGAAAGGTAATGGTTTTTGAATTATACCAAAACTCTCATTCTTGCCTATCCACTTAATTGCTGTGTGACCTTGGATAAACTAGGTAATTGATCTGAGTCTAATTTCCTCAAAATTACAAAGTGAGTAATCATAGTAATTACTTGATGATATTGTCTTTATTATTAAGAGAGAATTGCATGTAGACTACTTAGCCAAAACTTTGCCCACTCAAAGTTATCAATAGTATATATATATATATATATATATATATCAATAATAGATCATAGATGATAGATAGACAGAAACTATATATATAGTTCAATGGCAAAAGATATAGTCTCTATATCTATACTGCCCAATTCAGTAGTTACTACTGACATGTGGCAATTTCAATATAAATAATATTAAATAAAATTTTATTCCCCAGTTATAGTGGCTATACTCCAAGTGCATAGTAGCCATATTTGGCTATTAGTTACCATATTGAACATAGACACAAAAGACTTCCATCACTATAAGTAGTTTTAGAGGACAGTATTACCTTAAAGTCTAACAATTCTGGGTTTTACGACTGTGTTGACTTTGTAGTTTTACGATTTTCAACAAATAAACACATAAAAACTCGAAGCCGCTATTTCTTCATTTGTATAATGAAGATGATTGTCATCCCTAAGGATTATTTTGGACATACTTAGAATATTTCCTAACATATAACATATACTCAAAAACACCTTGCCGTTATTTTCAAAATAAATATCGGTTCCCTTTCTCTCACTATCAAATATATGACAGTAAGATGTATATATCGTCATTTCATAAATACATTTTTCAAATGCTGTCAAATAAATATAGTACTCCTAGAGATGAATATACTCAAGGCAGACATAATTATTATTCCTCTGTTATTAAGCAATTCCACGCAGTTTACAGAAGCATTCATTTAAAGACTAGACCACTCTCTTGCACCATACACAAAGATAAACTCAAAATGGATGAAAGATCTAAATGTGAGACAAGATTCCATCAAAATCCTAGAGGAGAACACAGGCAACACCCTTTTTGAACTCGGCCACAGTAACTTCTTGCAAGATACATCCACGAAGGCAAAAGAAATAAAAACAAAAATGAACTATTGGGACTTCATCAAGATAAGAAGCTTTTGCACAGCAAAGGATACAGTCAACAAAACTCAAAGACAACCTACAGAATGGGAGAAGATATTTGCAAATGACCTATCAGATAAAGGGCTAGTTTCCAAGATCTATAAAGAATTTATTAAACTCAACACCAAAGAAACAAACAATCCAATCATGGAATGGGCAAAAGACATGAACAGAAATCTCACAGAAGAAGACATAGACATGGCCAACATGCACATGAGAAAATGCTCTGCATCACTGGCCATCAGGGAAATACAAATCAAAACCACAATGAGATACCACCTCACACCAGTGAGAATGGGGAAAATTAAGAAGGCAGGAAACCACAAATGTTGGAGAGGATGTGGAGAAAAGGGAACCCTCTTACACTGTTGGTGGGAATGTGAACTGGTGCAGCCACTCTGGAAAACTGTGTGGAGGTTCCTCAAAGGGTTAAAAATAGATCTGCCCTATGACCCAGCAATTGCACTGCTGGGGATTTACCCCAAAGATGCAGATGCAATGAAATGCCGGACACCTGCACCCCGATGTTTATAGCAGCAATAGCCAAACTGTGGAAGGAGCCTCAGTGCCCATCGAAAGATGAATGGATAAAGAAGATGTAGTTTATGTATACAATGGAATATTACTCAGCCATTAGAAATAACAAATACCCACCATTTGCTTCAACGTGGATGGAACTGGAGGGTATTATGCTGAGTGAAATGAGTCAATCAGAGAAGGACAAACATTATATGGTCTCATTCATTTGGGGAATATAAATAATAGTGAAAGGGAATAGAAGGGAAGGGAGAAGAAATGGGTAGGAAATATCAGAAAGGGAGACAGAACATAAAGACTCCTAACTCTGGGAAACGATCTAGGGGTTCGTGGAAGGGGAGGAGGGTGGGGGGTGGGGGTGAATGGGTGGCGGGCACTGAGGGGGGCACTTGATGGGATGAGCACTGGGTGCTATTCTGTGTGTTGGCAAATTGAACACCAATAAATAATAAATGTATTATTAAAAAAATAAAGACTATTCAGTTGCCCAACCCCAATCAGTGTTGAGTATGATTAAAAAAAATAATGTCATCTTTACCCTTGCCGTAACCCTAACCCTCTGGAGAGGTCTTTGAAATGCAAAACACCAGGCACATAACCTAACCTTAACCCTACAAAACAATTTTATCTTAAGTTTATGTTTACACAAAAAAATATGTACCAAAAATGGAGCATATATCCAGTGAATCTAAATTATCTATCCATCTAATCAACCAGAATGTATTTACCAAAGACTATATTCATGTATATATAAATATGTGTTACGAGTTTTAGTAAATTTAGAAAAATGACTGCCCCTGCACCCCACTATTATTTATGTGGATTGGTTTTGGATTATTTTGACTTTTAATAATTGCCTTTTGCATGTTGTGAATTCATTAATTTTATTTAATTTTATTTTTGTCACCTTAGGGAATTAAAAGTTGGCAGATCCAAAAGGCTGCAACTGTATTTGTCTAGCTTATACACGTCATCCTGTATCATAGGCTCACTTTTTAACCTGATTTTGGGTAAAAATTTCCTTTATCATATTGAAAGTTTCCATTGTATAGTTCTAGAGGAAGATTTATGCTAACTTTTTTTTCATATTAAAAAATGTCATCTATATCCTTCCTTTGCAAAATTAATGCTTTTAATCTTTTCTTTGATGTTATAGAATTTATGACATATAAACCTTTCCTGTAATATGTTGTAAATGCAAATAGAAGACACAAAGAACAGCTTTTTTCAGTATTTTAGCAAAATATTTTCACTGCATTACTTGTTTCATTGCATTTATACCATTGATTTTTGTCTGTTTAATAATAATAATAATAAAAATAATAATAATATGGGTTCAAATTTCAGTAAGAAAATAAATAGCATAATATATACAAAACTATTTATAATAGTGATTTATTACCTTCTGTTCTACTTTGCTTTCTATTAGCTTTCTCTTTAGTAATACAGACAGATAGGATGACTTATACCAAAACTTGCCTTTCACAAACTTCCAATCTGCAAATTACCTAGTTTGGTTATAATGCCTTAGATTATAAACCATAACATTTTGTGTTGTTCTAATTTAGTAGTAATTAAAAGATAGTCGCATTAGTCATTGTCAATTGGAAGTTAAGGTGCACACCATGGTGAAGAAATATTTGAAGTGGAAATCTATGCATTCTCAAATGTAATTAAGAAAATGGACTATTAGGACTATACAAAAAAAATTTGCACAGCAAAGGAAACAATCAACAAAACAAAACAACAACCTATCAAATGTGAGAAGTCTTCTGCAAATGATATATCAGATAATGGATTAATATCCAAAATATGTAAAGAACTTATCCAACTCAACACCAACAAAACAAAATCCACAAACACACTACTAATCCAATTAAAATGGCAGAAGACATAGGGATTTTTTCAAATAAGACATACAGATGGCCTACAGGCAGATGAAAAGATGCTCAGCATTACTAATCATCAGGGAAATACAATCAAAACCACAATAAGATATCACCTAACAGCTGTCCAAATAGCTAAAATCAAAACCACAAGAATTCTGCTCATATGTGGAATTTAAGAAACAAAACAGGGATCCCTGGGTGGCGCAGCGGTTTAGCGCCTGCCTTTGGCCCAGGGCGTGATCCTGGAGGTCCGGGATCGAATCCCACGTCGGGCTCCCAGTGCATGGAGCCTGCTTCTCCCTCTGCCTATGTCTCTGCCTCTCTCTCTCTCTCTCTGTGACTATCATAAATAAAAATTTAAAAAAAGAAACAAAACATATGAGCAGAGAGAGAGAAAAACCAAGGAACAGACTCAACTATAGAGAACAAACTGATGGTTACTAGAGGGGAAATGTGTGGGGGTTAGGAGAAACAGAGGATGGAGATTAAAGTGTACATTGATCATGATGAAATTAAATTAAAATAAAATGAAAAAAGATGCAAAAATAAATAAGGTGAATACATTTAGAAATAGTAATATTTGTTCAGTGATTGAATATTAAAATAGCTGTAACATTTACTAAGTTTTTGTTTTTTCAAGTTATTATTAAATTCCAGTTCGTTAACATGCAGTGTAATATTAGTTTCAGGTGTTGTATTTAGTGATTCATCACTTACATACAACATCCAATGCTCATCACAACAAGGGCCCTCCTTAATATCCATCACCTCTTTAATCCATTCACCTGCCCACCTCCCCTCCAGCAACCTTCAGTTTGTTCTGTATAGTTAAGAGTCTGTTTTCTGGTTTGTCTCTCTTTTCTCCCCACTATGATCATCTGTTTTGTTTTTTAAATTCTACAAATGAGTGAAATCATATAATTGTCTGACTTACTTTGCTTAGCATAATACTCTCTAGCTCCATACTCATCGTTGCAAATGGCAAGATTTCAGTCTTTTTATGGTTGAGTAATATTCCTTATTATGCATATCCCACCTCTTTATCATTCATCAATCAATGGATATTTGGGTTCTTTCCATAATTTGACTATTATTGAAAATTCTGCTATGAACATTGGGGTGCATGAATCCCTTATATCATATTTTTGTATCCTTTGGATAAATACCTAGTAGTGCAATTGCTGGATTCCATGGTAGTTCTATTTTTAACTTTTTAAGGAACCCCCATACTGTTTTTAAGAGTGACTGCACAAGTTTGCATTCCCACCGAGAATGAAATATGGGTTCCCCTTTCCTTTTTCCACATCCTCACCATCACCTGTTGTTTCCTCTGTTGTTAATTATAGCGATTTAGACTCTTGTGAGGTAATGTGTCTTGAGGCAAGGGAAACAAAAGCAAAAATAGCCTCTTGGGACTTCATCAAGATAAAAAGTTTCAGCATAGCAAAGTAAACAATTAATAAAACTAAAAGGCAACCTTCAGAATGTATTATGATCCAAAATATATCCAGAATACATACAACTCAACACCCCAATAAAACAAATGATTTAGTTAAGATATGGGAGAAGACATGAATATATATTTTTCCAGAGAAGACATACAAATGCTAATAGACACATGAAAAGTTGATCATCACCACTCATCATTAGGGAAATACAAATCAAAACTACAATGAGTTGTCATTTGCTGAGTTTTTATTATGCGATGAGAACTATCTGAAGTAGTTTATATCCCCCTTACAAATCTTCCTTTCTCAGAAAGGAAGCACCTCCTCAGAAAGCAGCACCATTATTCATACAGTTGTTCAGGCCTGAAATCTGGTGTTCCTCTTTGATATCTCTCAAACCTTTGCTTTATTTCATCCACCAACAGTTAATCTTGATCCTACCTCTAATCCATATCTATATCTATATTAATCCATCTCCTCTCCATTGCCATAGTCATTAATTGAAAACTCCTAATTTATTATTTCTTGAGCTGTGGATAGTCTGATAAATCACTTAACCTCACTATTTTCTTCTTCAATCTATTATTCCAAAAAAACTAAAAAAAAACATTTTTAATACATGCATTTAGATACATCACTCTCTTGTTTAAAATACTTATCATTGCATTATTCAAAGTCCTTAATATGACTAATAGGAGTATATGAGTCAAGTAGCCTTTGAATATATCTTATGTTTTTCTTTCTTTTTTTTGAGAGCATATCTTTTTATTTTTTTTATTTGAATTCAATTTAATTAACATATAAAGTATTATTAGTTCCAGAGGTAGAATTTAGTGACTCAGCAGTTGCATTTAACACCCAGTGCTTATCACTTCAAGTGCCCTCCTTAATGCATATCACCCAATTCCCTTTTCCCCTACTCACCTTCCCTCCAGCAACCTAGTTTGTTTCCTATAGTTAAGAGTCTCTTATGGTTTGCCTCACTTTCTGTTTTCATCTTATTTTATTTTTCTATCTCTTCCCCTACATTCATCTGGACTTTTTTCTTAAATTCCACATATGAGTGAAATCTATATCTAATCTCATTTTCACTCTTTTTCTAAGTATGCTTTAACTATTTTGACTTTATGTAAGTTTCTGGAATAATCCAATTATTTCCTAATTCAGCATTTACAAATAAAATGATCTATTCCTGTTTTTAAAAACCTTTTTAAAATCAATTGCTACCGATATTTATGGTTTATTTTTTTTAAAGATTTTATTTGTTTATTCATGAGAGACAGAGAGAGAGAGAGAGGCAGAGACATAGGCAGAGGGAGAAGCAGGCTCCATGCAGGAAGCCTGATGTGGGACTCCAATCTGGGACTCTGGGATCACACCCTGAGCCAAAGACAGATGCTCAACCACTGAGCCACCCAAGCATCTCTATATTTCTGGTTTAAACTTAAGTATCACTCTTCAAAAGCAACTCCTCATTCTCCCATAAAATTAGTTGCCCCAAATTTTACTCTTTCATCAGACATCTCCTTTTTTGTATTCAATAAATTTAATTTACATTTATATTTTATTTTGTAATGATTTGTTTAGAGTCTCTCTCTTTTCTCAAATGTAAGACTTAAGAGAACAACTCTGTGTATTTACATATCTATCTTCAACAATGTACCTGACATATAGCAGATGCTCAAAAAACATTAAATATTTATTTAATTATACATTTAAAAAGTTTCTATACATTTACAAAGTAGATAACATTATTACAATTTTACAGTTGTAGAAACTGAGAAACTCTCAGAACTTAATTTTTAAGGTATCTGGATATTGACAACTTTTAAATCACTTTGTATTAAGCATGATATAATAGTGCAATAATAATGCCAAACAAGTAGCTGGAAATAGTACAACTGATGACATTTTTGTTTGTCTAATTAGTTTACTTATAAACTATCCTGTTATCTAAAACAGACTTTTACATCACTTGTGTTAACAACAAGCAGATCCAGGGAAAGGGTACCCAGAAGTGTCTAAAAATGGGTGGTAGATCAAAGAAAAGTGTGCCCCAATAGAATGCTTATAGTCACAATGAATTTTCAAATTAATAAGAACTAACATGTATTCAGCTTTCATTTTCTTATATAATTCTCACATTAACCCTGCAAAATAAGTATTATTTTATTATTAAGCCATTTTAAATACAAAGAGTCTGAGACATATAGAAATTGAATCACTTGCCCCCAGTTGCAAATATAAGTGTTAGAGCCAGAATTTGAAATTAGGTACTCCAAAAACGATTTTCAAGGCAAATCTGAAGGTCTATTCACATATATCACATTGGACTGTCATCTTAGCAAAGAGTAATACATCTTAATAAATTAGACCAAACCACAGTGAACATTTGGCAGAGCCAGAGTCTCTTTTTTTATTCTCATTCCTAGCTTATGGTGAAGCAATTTGTATTTAGTAGGTAATAAAAAAAAACTATTGCTAAATAAGGAGTCTGATGCATTAATGGACATCTCTTGTTCTGTTTGTATAAGCAAAGACCATTAATAGTAAGTTTTAATTTTATCTAATTATTTCCTTCAGTGAAATACACTATAAAATAAACAACTTTCTTTAGCTTTAACTGTACATGTAAGGTTTATGCACTTTTATCTATATATTATGTATTTCACAGTGGCAATATGGAAAAAGATGAAATAATAATCCAGTTCAACTCTTTGATTTATAAGATAAATATAACTATTATCATAGAGAGAGCACTTAATTCAATCCATACTCTGTGATACCTAAAACCTATATTCACAACTAGTACTTATTTCTCTTTATAACTATTATCCTCATTAGATAGATCAGAAACTGAGACACAAGGAAGAAATAAAAAGTTACCAGTTGTGTTGAAGAAGGAATAAGCACAACCCATTCTTTGTTTCCTACTGAATGAGACTAAGAATCCTAGAAAAAAATTCATGGAGCAGGTCTCTAAAGCCTGAGTAATGGCAAAACCTAAAGTAAATACTAGCAGTTGGATGGATGAAGGGAAAAAATGATTTGGGATACTACTTTGTTCTATTCCTCTCATTTGGCATCTCCCAACTTGAACTACAAAACACTCTAAAACTTAGAACTGAGACAGAAAGATCTCCAATCTAAATACAATATTTTTGGTTAATGAAGCAAGAAAAGGATTCTCCATTGGTCATAGAGTGGTAGAAATCAACTATTTTAGTTGTTTATTATTCTGTTCTCTCCTGCCCAAACTCCTACAAAATCCCAGGATTTAAGTGATAGCAATGGCAGCAGTGATGGGCTAGGTGACCAAAATTCCAAAGGTGAGAAACTAGAGCTATTCCATAAAGTGAAATAAACTGTGAATCCAAGAGCATGTGGGAAATTCCTATTGAATTTTGTTCTCTTCACAGCTCGCCTTCAAAGAGAGACACATTTATCACAAGTGCGCAACATAAACCATTAGGGAATATTGAAACCCAGAGGGAAAAGAGGAGAAATAACTAAGGGCTAGAAAGTGTCAGGAGATTATGGAGAGTTTAATAAAGTGATACCATAAATTCATTTACAAACTAACATATTCACACCAATGCTAAGTATGCAAGACTCATATTCAAAACAATATATGAGAGTTATGAGAACTGAACTACAGAATATACCACAATTCAGGTTTCATATTTGATTCTCAGTTGTGCATATATGGGACAGACATGAATAGCTATAAAAGGCTTTGAAAACTGAACTGACATCAAAACCCCGTCGCAGAGAAAGAATGTAGAGACTTGAAGCTTAAACCTAACCAAATTGATGTTACTAAAAATAAAAATAAAATAAAATAAATATAGTATTTTGA
The DNA here is from genome assembly GCF_048164855.1 of Canis lupus baileyi. NCBI lineage: Eukaryota > Metazoa > Chordata > Mammalia > Carnivora > Canidae > Canis > Canis lupus. The sequence continues at coordinate 60,462,061 of NC_132876.1, forward strand.
CAAGACAGAGTAAAATAACATAATTTTGAAAATGTAAAATATATAATAAAAATTATGAGGAATAAAAAGTTATCAAAATCTGAAAAATTGAAAATATAATCAAAATACAACAATCATAATAAGTTCTCAAAATATTAGATTTATTGCATCAGTGATTCAAAGCAGTTCTTAGAATCAGGCTTTCAGGAAAGAGAAGTAACACATTAAACAAGTGGAGTAATAAAAATCTCAGTAGAAATATAAAAGATATAAAAATAACCAAATGGAATTTTGGAACTAAAAATACAATAATTAAAATTTAAATTAACTATATGGGTTTAATTAAGAAAAATATAAAATTAAAATTTGTGGAATGTAACTAAAATGTGACACAAGGAAATGTAAAGCAGTAAATGGATACATTAAAAAAGAAGAAAGGTCTCCAATCCACAATCTAAGTTTCTAAGAAAATGAGAAAAAATAAGGCCAAAATATGCCTAAATCAAACAATAAATAGAATAAAATAAAATAATAAGATGAAAAATGAAATCAATAAAATTAAAAAACAGTAAAACAATGCAGAAAATCAATGAAACTAGAAGCTTATTCTTTGTTATATGAGTTTATTTTTCCCAGTTTTATTCACAAAAAGTTGGCACATAACATTATGTAAGTTTAAGACATAGAATACATATATATATGATACTTTTATAATCTGTAAAATGATTGCCAGCATACTATTAGTCACTGTCTCCATCCATTTACATAATTACCATTTTTTGTGTGTGATGAGAACATTCATAATCTACTTAGCACCATTCAAAGTATATCAAATGATGTTATTAATTAGAATCACCAATGTTGCACAATGAATCCCAAAACTTGTTAATTTTGCTGGAAGTTTATACCCTTTCACCAATGTCTCTCCATTTCTCCCACCTCCCAACCCCTGGTAATCAGTACTCTACTTTGTTTCTTTAATTTTAACATTTTTACATTCCACATGTAAGTGATATTATGTGGTATTTGTCTACCTCTGACTTATTTCATTTAGCATAATGTCCTTAAGGCTCATACAAGTTGTTAAAAATGGCAGAATTTCCTTCTTTCTCATGAGTGGATGATAGTCCCTTGTTATTTATTCATTCATTCATTCATAGGACAATTTAGTTGTTTCCATATCTGACCTATTGTAATACTGCAATAAACAGGATTGAAAGAATCTCCACAAGATCCAGATCTCAATTCCTTTTAATATATATCCAGAAGTGGGATTTCTGTATCATATGGTAGCTCTATTTTTCTTTTTTTGAGAAATCTATATAATGTTCCTTACTGTAGCTACACAAATTTGTGCTCCCATCAACAGTGCGTTCATTTACTTAATATCTTCACCACCATTTATTTCTTGATCACTATTCTAACAGGTATGAGATGCTATCTCATCATCATTTCAATTTGCATTTCCCTATGATTAATGACTTCAAACACCATTTTATGTACCTGTGAGTTCTTTGTATGTCTTCTTTGGAAAACTGTCTATTCAGTTTCTCTGCCCATTTTTTGTGATGATGATGATGATGATTTGCCATTGAATTTCATGAGTTATTTATATATCATGGATATTAACCCTTTATCAAATATATGGTTTGCAAATATGTTCTCCTATTCTGTAATTGTCCTTTCATTTTGGTGATTGTTTCTTTGCTGTGCACAAGCTTTTTATTAAGTTTCAGTCTCATTTATTTATTTTTTTGTTTTTTTTTTGCTTATGTTTTTGATATCAGATCCAGGAAATAACTGCTATAATGCCAGTTATAACAGCGTTATATAATGCCAAAGAACTGTTGGTGCCAAAACAGCGCCAAAAAACTGTTTCCCTGTGTTTTCTCCTGGAAGTTTCAAGATATCAAATCTTAAGATTTTAACTGATTTCAAGTTAATTTTTATGAATGGTGTAAAATAAGGGTTCATTTTCATTCTTTTGCATGTTTTTTCCAGCACCATTTATTTAGCTACTACCATGTCCCCATTGAGTTTTCTAGGTTTCTTGTCAAATATTAGACCATGTATGTGAGATTCTTTCTTGAATTCTCAATTCTATTTAATTGCTCTATGTATCATCTCTATGCCTATACCATATTGTTTTGTTTACTATGGCCTTGTAGTATAGTTTAAATTCAGGAAGCATGATGGCCCTGGATTTATTCTTTCTGAGGATTGCCTTTGTGGCTGCATACAAATTATAGGAATACTTTTTTTATATTTATGTGAAAACTCTATTGGGATTTTAATAAGGACTGGATTGAACTTATATCTAGATGGCTTTCAGTAATATGGACATTTTAACAACATCAAGAATTCCAAATCATTATTAACAGTGTTTCTTTTCTTTTTTTTCTTTTTATTTTTTGGTGTCTTCTTCAATTTCTTCAACAAAATCAAATAAATATTAATGTATAGCTCTTTCCCCTCTTTGGTCAGGAGTATTTCTAAGGTTTTGTTTTGTTTTGTTTTGCTGTATGAATGAATTAGTTATTTTTATTTCTTTTTCAGGTGTATTGTTTTTAATGTATAGAGATGAAACTGTTTTCTTAATATTTCTTTTGTGTCCTGCAACTTTGCTGAATCCATTAGTCTAACAGTTATTTGGTGGAGTCTTTAGGATTTTCTATACAAATATATTATCTACAAACAGAAACAATTTTATTTTTACCTTTCTAATTTGGATATCATTTATTTCTTTTACATGTCTGATTGCTCTAGCTAGGGCTTCCAGTACTATATTGAATAGAAATGATGAAAGTAGTAGGTACATCCCTTGTCTCTGATTTAAGGAAGAAAAGCCTTCAATTTCACCATTGAGTATGATGTTGGTTGTAGGTTTGTCATATAACAGACTTTATTGTGTTAAACTATGTTCTTTTTATACCAAATTTGGTTAGAGTATAAATAATGTTGTATTTTATCAAATTCTTTTTCTGAATCTATTGAGATTATACCATTTTTATCTTTCATTTACTAATATGGTGTACCACATTTTTTGATTACTGTATGTTGAGCCATTCTTGCATCCCAGGATAAATCCCACTTGATTATGGTGAATAATTCTTTTAATGTCTTTTGAATTCAGTATATTAATATTTTGTTAAAGATTTGTACATCCATTTTTTTTCTTTTTTTATTTATTTATGATAGTCACACACAGAGAGAGAGAGAGAGAGAGAGGCAGAGACATAGGCAGAGGGAGAAGCAGGCTCCATGCATCAGGAGCCTGACGTGGGATTCGATCCCGGGTCTCCAGGATCGCGCCCTGGGCCAAAGGCAGGCGCCAAACCACTGCGCCACCCAGGGATCCCTGTACATCCATTTTATAAGGATTAATGGTGGTAATTGTTTTTTCTTGTTGTATCCTTACCTGGCTTTGATATAAAGTGTAATGCTGACCTTTAAAAATTAGTTAGGGAGTGTTCCATATCTTTCATTTTTTTTTTTTTGGAATTGATTGAGAAAGAATTCAATTCTTTCTATTCTTCAATTGTTTGGTAGAATTCAACAACTGGTACTGGGCTTTTCTTTGTTGGGAGGTTTTTGATTACTGACTCAATCTTCTTGTCCAATATTGATCTGTTTAGATTTTCTATTTCTTCATGATTCCGTGTGTCTAGATTACATATTTTTAGAAATTTATCAGTTTCTGGGCAGCCCCGGTGGCACAGCGGTTTAGCTCTGCCTGCAGCCCAGGGTGTGATCCTGGAGACCCGGGATCGAGTCCCATGTCAGGCTCCCTGCATGGAGCCTGCTTCTTCTGCCTGTGTCTCTGCCTCGCTCGCTCGCTCGCTCTGTGTCTCTCATGAATAAATAAAATAAAATCTTAAAAAAAAGAGGAAGAAATTTATCAGTTTCTTTCTTGTTTTCTTTTTTGGCTCATAATTGTTCATATTAATCTTTCATGACTTTTTGTAGTTTTGTATTATCAGTTATAGTACCTTATCTTTCATTTTTTATTTTATTGATTTGAGTCCTCTTAGTTTTCCTATGTTAGTCTAGCCAAAGTCTTGTCAATTTTGTTTATCTTTTCAAAAATATAGCCTTTAGTTTCATTTATCATACCTAGTATATTTGTGGATCCCACTTCATTTGTTTCATCCTTGATCTTTGCTTTTTTCCTCCTGTTAACTTTGGGCATAGTTTATTCTTCTTTTTCTAGTACTTTTAATGTAATCTAATATTGCTTCTTTGAGATCCTTCTTGTTTCTTAATGTAAGTATGTATTTTATAAACATTCCTCTCAGAACTTTTTTTGAAGCATTCTCTAGGTTTTAATATGTTGTGCTTCCAGTTCCATTTGTTTCATTACATTTCTTAATATCCCTTTTGATTTCTTTTTGACCCTTTTGTTGTTCATGAGTTCAGTTTTAATCTCCACATTTTTTGAATATCTAGCTTTCCTCCTGTTATTGATTACCAACTTCCTACCATTGTAGTCAGGCACTTGGTATGATCTCCCTCTTATTAAAAATGGCTATTACTGGGATCCCTGGGTGGCGCAGCAGTTTAGCGCCTACCTTTGGCCCAGGGCGTGATCCTGGGGAACCGGGATCGAATCCCAAGTCGGGCTCCTGGTGCATGGAGCCAGCTTCTCCCTCTGCCTGTGTCTCTGCCTCTCTCTCTCTCTCTCTCTCTCTCTCTCTGTGTGACTATCATAAATAATAAATAAAAATTTAAAAAATGGCTATTAGTTCAGACGACAAAGACATTACAAAATATGAATGTGAAAAGACAGACATTACAAAATAATAAAATATAAAAAACACTACTTACATAAATTATACAACTTAGGTGAAATAGACCAATTCTTTGAAATCTATAAAATACTCAAAGAACAGATAATCTAGCTGTTCTTTATTACAAAATTGAATAATCTAATTAAATATTTCAAAAAAAGTAAATCTCCATTCCTATATTTTTTCAATGGCATTTTCTACCAATCCCTTAAAGAATAAATCACACCAGCTCTACACATTGCCTTCCATATATTAGAAAGGAGAAAAAAACATTGACACTTCATTTATGAAGTCAATATTGTCCCAAATCAAAGAGATTTGAAAAGAAAGGAAAAGTACAGACCAATATTTTTTACAAATGCAGATCTAAAAGTTTTTAACATGAATGGGTGACGGGCACTGAGGGGGGCACTTGACGGGATGAGCACTGGGTGTTATTCTGTATGTTGGTAAATTGAACACCAATAAAAAATAAATTTATTTAAAAAAATAAAATAAAAGTTTTTAACAAAAAGATGAGATGATAATATCAAATTCAATAATATATAAAATGTGTAAAATATCACCATCAAATGGGGTTTATTCCAGAAATGCAATGCTATCTCAATATTTGAAAAAATGTATCAAGTTTCTATATTTTGTTCTATTACATAAGGAGCTTAGAAATTTTGACTCCATTTTAACAACAAGGAAAAAGCTGAACAAATCGGTAAATAAGCAACTCATAAGTTCACTAGAAAAGTGAAGTGACAAGGCAGACTGCTGCTTCCCCAGTTGGAAAGACAGACAGAAAAATGGAGATCACAGATTACCAAAGCAGAGACCCATGAGCATAAAAGTTCACAGAAACCAGTATTGGGGTAGGAAAATCTAAACTATAATTAACAAGTTGCTGGAGGCTCAGTCTAGACAAATCTGATAGTTAAAAACCCCAGGTAGACCCAGTCATAAAGGGAGCTCTCACATTTTTGTAAGTTTTACCCCAGGCTCTCCAGAATGTCCTCAAATGGATATTAAATTAAAATCTCTTAATGTTTCTGGCAGCAAAATGGAGAAGTACCCAACTTGAAATATGCAAAAGCATTCTGTCCTTAAGAGAGTGGGCCCTCATGAGGAACCTAATCCGGGGAATTTACAGAGGCTAACTCTATCTCTAACTTGATCTATCTATCATCTATCTATCTATCTATACCTGGGAAGTTGGAATTATCAGACGAGAATTGAGAATAATGGAATTAATATGCTAAGCATTCTGACAAAAAAGTAGAAAACACACAAGAACAAATGGGCAATATAAGAAGAAATATGGGAATTCCATAAAAGAACCAAACAAAATTCTACAGATAAAAAAGTGTAATAAAAATAATGTCTCTGGGGCACCTGGGTGGATTAGTCAGTTAAACATCTGTCCTCAGCTCAGGTCATGATCCCAGGATCCTGGGATTGAGCACCACAACCCCGCTGGGCAGGGACTCTACTTCTCCCCCTATTGTGTTTGTTCTCTCTCTCTCTCTCTCTCTCTCTCTCTCTCTCTCAAATAAATAAAAATATCTTAAAAATAATGTCTCTAATAAGCTTATTTATAGATTATACAGAGGTGAACAAAGAATCTCTGAGCTTTAGAATGTGTCAGCAGAAATTTCTAAAAATGAAAATCAAAGGAAACAGTTAAAAAAAAAGAACAGAATATACAAGGACTGTGGGACATTTTCTAAAGGTGCAACATACATATAATGGGATCATGAGGAGAAAAGTAAATAAAAGAACAGAAAAATATTTAAAGTAATAACAACTAAGATTATCACCAAACTAATGTTAGACAATAAATGACAGCTCCAAGAACACCAGAGAACAACAAACAGGATACATGCCCTTAAACTACCCTATGCATATCCTTTTTTTTCACCCTATGCATATCCTATTCAAACTATAAAAAAATCAAACATATACAAATATCTTCATCTGGGAAATAAAGAGTTGTGGAAGGGGAGGTTGGATGGGGTGACTGGGTGATGGGCACTAAGGAGGGTACTTGATGGACTGAGCACTGGGTGTTATATGCAAATTGAATTTAAATAAAAATTAGATATATAAAAAGTTAAAAAATAATTTAAAAATAAAAATATCTTCAAAGAAGTCAAGAATAGGGGCACCTACGTGGCTTAGTCAGCTGAGCAGCCAACTCTTGATTTCAGCTCAGGTCATGATCTCAAGGTCCTGGTATCGAACCCACACATTGTGCTCAGTGGTGAATATGCTTCAGGATTCTATTTCTCCCTCTGTGACTTCCATCTCTCATAAACAAACGAACAAACAAACAAACAAACAAACCATAAATAAATCTTTAAAAAGGGACGTCAGGGCATGTAAAAACATATATGAATAAGTAAAAGTAAGGATTACATTTGACTTCTCATCTGAAATCATGCAAGAAGGAAGGGGATTGAAATAAAATATTGAGAGAAGAAAGTCCAGGAACCTAAAATTCTGTACCTTGGAAAATCATTTTTGAAAAGAGAGAGGAAATAAAAACTTTCTTAGAAAAATCTGAGGGAATTTGTTTCCAGCATTTTTGCCTTGAAATGAATGTTATAATTTTTTTTCATGGAAAGGGTAACCATAGATCAAAAACTACTAATAAATATGCAAAGAATAAAGACAAAAGATCCAAGTGTATTACTAATGAAATCAACAAAATATAAAAGAAAGACAAGAAAGAATCAGTTAAAATCTTCAGAAACAACCATAAGGCAAATTTAAAAAATGGCAACAAATAGATATTTGTCAATAATTATTTTGAATACAAATATACTAAATGTTCCAATAAAAATACAAAGGGTAACAAAATGGATTAACAAACAAGACCCTTCCCTGTGCTACCTAGAAGTGACTCATTTTAGACCCAAAGACACCAGCAGATTGAAAAGTGAGAGCATAGAGAAATATCTATCATGTAAACAGATGTCAAAAGAAAGCGGAAATACTGATACTTATGTCAGACAAAATAGAATTTAAACCAGACTGTACCAGGAGACACGAAGTACATTATATAATAATAATACAAGAAACAATTCAAAAGAATATATAACAATTACAAATATTTCTGCACCCAACAAAGGAGCACCCAAATACATAAACCAGTAAAAGCCAAACAAATGGAATTAATAGATAATAGCATTATCTCAGTAGTGGGGGTACTTTAAGAACAAACTTACAGGGACGCCTGGGTGGCTCAGTGGTTGGGCATCTGCCTTTGGTCAGGCATGATCCTGAAATCCCAGGATCAAGTCCACATCAGGTTCCCTGCATGGAGCCTGCTTCTCCCTCTGCCTTTGTCTGTGTGTGTGTGTGTGTGTGTGTGTGTGTGTTGTGTGTGTGTGTTTTTATGAATAAATGAATAAAAGTTTTTTAAAAAAACTTACATCAATTGACAGATCTAAACAGAACAACAAAATAACAATGACTTTGAATAACAAAATGTACCAGATGGATTTAACATATGTTTTCAGAACATCCCATCCTGAAACAGCATAATTCACATTATTTTCAAGTGCACGTAGAACAGTCTTCTTTTTTTTTTTTAGGACAGTCTTCAGAACACATCACATATTATCCCATAAAAAAAGCTTCAATAAATTCAAGAAAATCAAACTCATACCATGCACTTTTCCTGAATAATGCTATGAAGCTACAAGTCAACCACAAGAAAATATCTGGAAATATCACAAATACAAAGAGCTTAAATAATATGAAACTTAACAATAAACACATAATGAAGAAACCGAAGAAGAGATTAAAAAGTGTGGGGAAGAAAATAAAAACAAAAACACAACAGTTCAAAATATTCAGGATGAAGCAAAAAGTGGTTCTAGGAGAGGGAAGTTTATAGCAATATAGGCATACCCAAGAAGAAAGAAAAATCTCAAATCTCAAATAAAAAACCTAACTTTGCCCCTAAAAGAGATGCAAAAATAACAACAGAAAAACCTAAAACCGATGGAAAAAATTAATAAAGATGAAAACAGATATAATGATACAGAAACAATAGCAACAACAAACAACAACAAAAAGCAATAGAAGAGATCAATGAAACCAGAATCTGATTCTTTGAAAAGATCATTAAAATTGGTAAACTTTGGGACTCCTGGATGGCTCAGTGGTTGAGCATCTGCCTTTGACCCAGGGCGTGATCCCAGAGTTCCAGGATTGAGTTCAAAATTGGGCTCCCTGCATGGAGCCTGCTTCTCAGTCTGTCTATGTGTCTGTCTTTCTCTCTCTGTCTCTCATGAATAAATAAATATATATATTTTTAAAATTGATAAACCTCTAGTCAGAATTATCAAGAAGAAAATACTCAAAGAAATAAAATCACAAATGAGAGAGGAGAAATAACAACCCACGCCACATAAACACAATCATAAGAAATTATTATGAAAAATAATAAGTCAACAAACTGGAAAATCTAGAAAAAATAGCTAAATTCCTAGATATAAAAAATACCAAAATTGAAGCAGGAAGAAACAGAAAATTTGAAGAAACTGATAACCAGCAAAGAAATTGAGTCTGTAAGGACAAAAACAAAAACTCCCAAAAAACAAAAGTCCAGGCTTCACAGGCAGATTCTAATTTATTGGCATATAGCTGTTCATAATATGTTTTTAAAAACATTTGTATTTCCTTGGTGTTGGTAGTGATCTCTCCTTTCTCATTCATGATTTTATTAATTTGAGTCTTCTCTCTCTTCTTTTTAATAAGGCTGGCTAATGGTTTATCTATCTTATTAATTCTTTCAAAAACCAACTCCTGGTTTTGTTGATCTGTTCCACAGTTCTGGTCTCGATTTCATTGAGTTCTGCTTGAATCTTTATTAACTCTCTTCTTCTGCTGGGTGTAGGATCTATTTGCTGTTTTTTCTCTAACTCCTTTAGGTGTAAGGTTAGCTTTTGTATTTGAGTTCTTTCCAGTTTTGGAATGGATGCTTGCATTGCGATGTATTTCCCCCTCAGGACTGCTTTTGATGCATCCCAAAGATTTTGAACGGTTGTATCTTCATTCTCATTAGTTTCCATGAATCTTTTTAATTCTTCCTTAATTTCCTGGTTGACCCTTTCATCTTTTAGCAAGATGGTCCTTAACCTCCACGTGTTTGAGGTCCTTCCAAACTTCTTGTTGTGATTTAGTTCTCATTTCAAGGCATTATGGTCTGAGAATATGCAGGGGATGATCCCAATCCTTTGGTTTCAGTTCAGACCGGATTTGTGGCCCAGTATGTGGTCTATTCTGGAGAAAGTTCCATGTGCACTTGAGGAGAATGTGTATTCAGTTGAGTTTGGATATAAAGTTCTGTAGATATCTGTGAAATCCATCTGGTCCAGTGTATCATTTAAAGCAATCGTTTCCTTGGAGATGTTGTGCTTAGAAGACCTATCGAGTATAGAAAGAGCTAGATTGAAGTCACCAAGTATAAGTGTATTATTATCTAAATATTTCTTCACTTTGGTTATTAATTGATTGATATACTTGGCAGCTCCCACATATGGGGCATATATATTGATGATTGTTAAGTCCTCTTGTTGGATAGATCCTTGAAGAATGATATAGTGTCCCTCTTAAGCTCTCACTACAGGCTTGGGGTTAATTTTAGTTTATCTGATGTAAGGATGGCTACCCCTGCTTTCTTTTGAGGACCATTCGAATGGTAAGTGGTTCTCCAACCTTTTATTTTCAGGCTGTAAGTGTCCTTTTGTCTAAAATGAGTCTCTTGTAGACAGCAAATAGATGGGTCCTGCTTTTTTTATCTAGTCTGAAACCCTGCGCCTTTTGATGGGGTCATTAAGCCCGTTCACGTTCAGAGTTACTACTGAAAGATATGAGTTTAGTGTCATCATGATATCTATTCAGTCCTTGTTTTTTGTGGATTGTTCCACTGGACTTCTTCTTAAAGGGGAATTTTAAGAGTCCCCCTTAAAATTTCTTGCAGAGCTGGTTAGGTGGTCACATATTCTTCCAGTTCCTGCCTGTCTTGGAAGCTCTTTATCTCTCCTTCCATTCTGAATGAGAGCCTTGCGGGATAAAGTACTCTTGGTTGCATGTTCTTCTCATTTAGGACCCTGAATATATCCTTCCAACCCTTTCTGGCCTGCCAGGTCTCTGTGGAGAGGTCTGCTGTTACCCTAATATTCCTCCCCATAAAAGTCAGGGATTTCTTGTCTCTTGCTGCTTTAAGGATCTTCTCTTTATCTTTGGAATTTGCAAGCCTCACTATTAAATGTGGAGGTGTTGAACGGTTTTTATTGATTTGAGGGCGGGGTCTCTCTATCTCCTGGATCTGAATGCCTGTTTCCCTTCCCATATTAGGAAAGTTTTCAGCTATGATGTGTTAAAATACATATTCTGGACCTCTGTCCCTTTTGGTGCCCTCGGGAACCCCATTTAAACGTAGGTTTTTCTTCCTCAAGCTGTCATTTATTTCCCTTAATCTATCTTCATGGTCTTTTTATTGTTTGCCTCTTTTTCCCTCAGTTTCCCTCTTTGCCATCAACTTGTATTCTATGTCCCTCACTTGTTCTTCCACCTCGTTAATCCTCGTCGTTAGGACTTCTAGTTTGGATTGCATATCATGCAATTGATTTTTAATTTCTGCCTGATTAGATCTAAATTCTGCAGTCATGAAGTCTCTTGAGTCCTTTATGCTTTTTTCTAGAGCCACCAGTAGCTCTATCATAGTGCTTCTGAATTGGCTTTCTGACATTGAATTGTAATCCAGATTTTGTAACTCTGTGGGAGAGAGGACTGTTTCTGATTCTTTCTTTTGAGGTTAGGATTTCCTTCTAGTCATTTTGCTCAGTGCAGAGTGGCCAAAAACAAGTTGTATTGGGAAAAGGAGAAAAAGAGAGGAGACAAAGAAGGAAAGAAAAGAGAAAAAGAAAAAAGAGAAAAAGAGAAAAAAAAAGAGAAAGAATAAGAAAGGAAAAAAAGGGTGGGGGAAGCAAACAGAAATCAAAAAGAAAAAAAAAAACTCGGGAGAGTTCTGTTTCTGTATACTTGACTTCTTGACTTCCCCTGGAACTTGTCCGTCTAGTTTGTCTTCTTGGGGAGGGGCCTGTTGTGCTGATTTTCAGGTGTTAGCACTTGGGGGAGCTTTTCTGCCCCCTGCCTGGTGCAGGGCTCAGTGGGGGTTGTTTACCCCGTGAGGCCCCAGGAGGAACAACCACAGTGACCTCCGCCAGCTCTGGAGCCCTGGTTTCAGCTCCCGCAGTAACTATGGAGCTCGGAGCTCTCGGTCTGCAGGGGCCTGGATGCTCCGGGGGTGGGGCCGCTGATCTGCTCAGCTCGGGGCAGGAGCGTCCTTGCTGTCCTGGGGCCTCCTGGCCTCTGCCTGTCCCGGGGGAGGCCGGATCCTGGGCTGTGTCCCGGGGCCCTGTGCTCCGGGGCCTGAGCTGTTGGATTCGCGCTCCCAGCCGCCGCAGCCGCCACCGCGGAGCCACCCGAGCCCCTCCGAGCTGCTCCCGAGTCCAGCCAACCATGTGTTGCAGCCCTTTAGGGAGCTCGGAGCACTCTCCCCGTGCGCAGTTGCTCTGTTAGTGTCCCATGGAGCCTGAGGGCATCCCCGCCCTCCTGGAGTCCTGCTCTGACTCCCTGCGGGCGCCCTCCGCCAGGGAAGATTGGTGCAGCTCCTGCTTCTCCGGGACGGGGCTCTCCTGTCCTGGGGGCGCTCGCCCTGGCCTTAGCCCAGCTCCTCGCGGGGCGCCTCCCTCTTGGATGCCTTTTGTTCTTTATTTATTTTTCCCCCGTCTTCCTACCTTTATAGAAGCGCGAACTCTTCTCACTGTAGCATTCCAGCTGTTCTCTCTTTAAATCTCAAGCGGAATTCGTAGATTTTCAGGATGATTTGAAGGTTATCTAGGTAATTTGGTGGGGACAGGTGATTTGGGGACCCTACTCTTCCGCTATCTTGCCCTCCCTTATTCACAGGCAGATTCTACCAAACATTTAAAGAAATGTTAATATCTCTTCTTCTCAAATTACCCCCCCAAAAAAGGAAAGAAACTGAAGGAAAACTTCCAAATGCATTCTATGAGGCCAAAATGACACTGATATCAAAACCAGATAAAGACTGCACTAAAAAAAAAGAAGAAGAAGAAGAACAACAACAACAACAACAACAACTGCAGGCCAATACCCAAAGCGATCCATCCTTTTAATATAATCCCTAACAAAATACCACTAGCATTTTTCACGGAGCTTGAAGAAAAAAATCCTAAAATTTGTATGGAATCACACACACACACACAAAAACCTGGATAGCCAAAGCAACCTTGAAAAAGCAAAGCAAATTTAGGGACATCACAATTCTGGACTTCAAGTTATATTACAGAACTGTAGTGATCAAAACAGTATGGTATTGGCACAAAAGTAGACACATAATTGAGTGGAACAGAATAGAATTCATGCAGAAATGAACCCACAATTATATGGACAACTAATCTTTGACAAAGCAGGACAGAATACCCAATGGGAAAAGACAGTCTTCAACAAATGAGGTTATGAAAACTGGACTGTAACATGCAAAAGAATGACATTGGACAGTTGAAAGAAAGAAAGAAAGAAAGAAAGAAAGAAAGAAAGAAAGAAAGAAAGAAAGAAAGAAATTAGACCACTTACTTACACCATACACAAAAATAAATTAAAAATTGATGTGAGACCTGAAACCATCAAAATCTTGGAAGACAACAAAGACCATAAAACCTACGTAACACTAGCTGTAGCAAATTCTATCAAGACATGCCTCCTGGTGTGCTGGAGTGTCTCAGTTAGTTAAGCCTCTGACTCTTGATTTTGGTTCAGGCCCTGATCTCCGGGTTGTGGGATTGAGCTCCACGTTGATCTCCATGGTCAGTGTGGAGCCTGCTTAAAATTCTTCCTCTCCCTATATCCCTCCCCTCACTTTCTCTCTAAAAAAACCTAGTTTTTAGAAAAAAAGGATTTGCCTTTAGAGGCAAGGGAAACAATAGCAAAAATAAGCAATTGGGACTGTATCAAAATAAAAAGCTTCTACACAGCAAAGGAAACAATTAACAAAGCTAAAAGGCAACCTGTGGAATCAGAGAAGATATTTGCAAATCACTTAGCTTATAAAGGTCTAGTTTCCTAAATATATAAATAACTTACAAAACTCACCAACCAAAGCATGAATAATCCAGTTAAATAATGGGTAGAAGATATGAAGACATTTTTCCAAAAAAGATATATAGATGACAAACAAACACATGAAAACATGCTTATTTATCATCACCTATATCTGGGAAATGCAAATCAAAACTACAATGAGATGTTATCTCACTTCACACCTGTCAGAATAGCTAAAATCAAGAATACAAAAACAAAAACAGGTGATGTTATGTATGTGCAGGAAAAAGAACACTCATACACTCTTGGTGGGAATGCAAAATTGTGCAGCCACTGTGGAAAACATTATTGAGGTTCCTTAAAAAGTTAAAAATATAACTACTATATGATCCAGCATTCATACTGGGTATTTACTGAAAAATATAAGAAAACTAATTAAAAGTGAAACATATTCTCTTGTGTTTATATCACCATTATTTACAATAGCCAAGATATTGTAAGAGCCCAAGTGTCCATCGATTTATAAAAGGATAAATAAGATGTAGTATATACATACAATAGTGAATACTATTCAGCCTTTTTAAAAAAGATTTTATTTATTCATGAGAGACACAGAGAAAAGACAGAGACATAGGCAGAGGGAGAACCAAGTTCCCTGCAGGAAGCCTGATGTGGGACTCGATCCCAGGACTCTGGGATCACACCCTGAGCCGAAGGCAAACACTCAACCACTGAGTCACCCAGGCGTCCCAACTATTCAGTCTTTTAAAGAATGAAATTTTGCCATTTGCAATAACATGGATGAACTGGAGCATATAATGCTAAGTGAAATAAGTCAGTTAAAGAAAGACAAAAATGATATGATTTCATTCATGTGTTGTAGTTAAGAAACAAAATAAATAAGGGGGAAACATAGAGACAGAAAGCCACTTCTGGATATATATTCAAAACTGCTGAAAGCAGGGTATTGAAGAGATATTTGTACACTTATGTTTAGCAATATTCACAATGGCCAAGAAATGAAAACCACTCAAATGTCCATTGATGTACGAATGAATAAATGCCATATATGCATATAAAATATTATTCAGTCTTAAAATGAATGGAATCCTGTCATATGCTACAAGATGGATGAACTTTGGGGAAACTATGCTAAATGAAATAAGCTGGTCATAAAAATCAAGTACTATATAATTCTACTGATATAAGGTACATAAAGTATTCCTATTTATATAAACAGAGAGTTATCAGGAACAGAATGGAGGGGAAATGGAGACTTGCTGTTTAATGGGTGTTTCTACACTGAAAGCTGAAAAAGAAAGGTTTGGAGATCCTTTTCACTATAATTTGAATATACTTAACACCATTGAATTACACAATTACATCTATAAATGGTTACAATGGTAAATTTTATATTATGTGTTATTTACCATTACAATAAAAAAAACAATGAGCCTCCTGTCATGCTTGACAACTAGGGACAAACTTTGTCAAATAATTTGTATTTTGTTATATTTTATTTTATTTATTTTATTGCTCAATGCCAAGTGTATTTTTCACCTAAACATTGACATTTAAAACCTCATAGAACATGGCAAGTTTTGGGGCACCTGGGTGGGCTCAATTGTTGAGCGTCTGCTTTTGGCTCAGGTCGTGATCCGGGAATCCTGGGATCCAGTCCCACACCAGGCTCTCTGCAAGGAGCCTGCTTCTCCCTCTGCCTATATCTCTGCTTCTTTCTCTGTGTCTCTCATGAATAAATAAAGAAGATCTTTTTAGAAATGGCAAGTTTTTGTTGAGTACTTCTCTGTGTACCATTCTTACGTATAAAGCACCATTAATATGTCAGATTAGAGGGATTTGGACAAGAATGGATTTTAGAGACTCTCAGTTACAATTACTTTATTTGAACATCTGAATAAATGGGGACCAAACAGAGGAAGGGGGAGTGAATCATCCAAAGTCACACAACCACTTAGAGACAGAGCTAGAATAGGAATCCAGAGCTCCTAACTCCAAAATAAAGTGAAACTGTACACATAGTAGACAGCTTCCTGAATCAACTATCCTGTTTTAATATAAAGGAAGGAAAGGAGGAAAGAAGGAAGGAAGGAAGGAAGGAAGGAAGGAAGGAAGGAAGGAAGGAAGGAAGGAAGGAAAAGGAAGGAGAAAAAGCATTCCTAATAATGACAGAAATCAGAGTGATTCTTTTTTAGAGACTAAATGATTTTCTGATTTAAAATTTTATGCTACCACATAACATAAGGGTTAAACTAGACCTTGAATTTTTCTACCCCATATATTCCCAAACATGATTAACTAGTGTTATCACCTGTGAAGAGTTTGAAAAATCAGTATTTTTGATCTTGTCTCTAGATTTTCTGAAGTAAAATCTCCTAGAGTGGACCCCAGGTGCGTGCATTTTAAAATTTCCAGGATTATTACATTTATCTGCTAAGTTTGGGCACTACTAATCTGTCTCTAGTTATTTTCCAAGTGAAAATACATGAGAAAGTAAGTAAGCCTTTTTTCTTCAGAATATACTAACAAAATATAGAGAAGAATATTAAAGGGTGGGAAACAGATCATAATTTAATTCCATAATTTAATTCCACAAAACTAAGTAATTATATAAGTCTTCTTGTTATATCATATTTTTTGCCTTTCTTGCATTTATATTCTTCCTAAGAAGGTAGGATATTTTATTATTCAGGTAAAGTGTAAAAAGCGTGAGCACTATTGATTGGTTTTCATTTTTGCTTTGTTTTTATGCTCCATCTGTGGGCTAAAAGAAGTTAATTTGCCACAGGAAGTCAATCTACTCCATCATTGGTACTACAATCTAAAGCTGACATGACTTCAAATGCCAGGTCTTAATGACAAAATCAATATGCAATGTTTGAATTTGTGGAATTTATTCAAATGCTTTAATTCTTTAATCTCCAAAAGAAAGTATAGTACAGATGTTCAAAGAGTGAAACTCAGGATTATCTACATTATTATCACCCTCTGTAACCAGACTTCATAGATTGGACAGGATCTGGTTTTCTATTGATTGCATTTTTACAAACCTCTCAACTCTCTTGAAAGTACTGTGCCCTAGAAAAATGGGTAGTAGTTGAAGCAAGATACAGCTGAGTTTTTATTATAGTTTACTAATATTTTTATCCTTAAAAACATGTTTTATTATATGCTACATTTCAGTTTTCAAACTTGTTTATTTTTTTAATAATCTCTATACCCAGTGTGGGGCTTGAATTTTGAACATGAGATCAAGAGTCGCATGCTCTTCTGACTGAGCTAGACAGGTGTCCTTCATGTGCTGTTTCAGAATGTTGAATCAAGAATTCCCCATTCTAAAGAAAATAGTGTGATTATATTTACAAAACTATTCCCAAGTTTTTCAAATGCATTAAAATCACAGTTTTGAAAATATAGATCTTGACTCATTCTTGATATTTTTTCAGTTACCCATATTAGATGTGTGGAAATTTTTGACCATAAGAACTGTTTGTTAAAAAAAAAAATTAAAATAAGAAATATTAAGAAACCATTTGCAAATCCTACAATTTTAACTGGCCTAAAACTGAAATAAGGGTCTTATATTATTAGTCTTTACCAAACATCCAAGTGGGATGCTGTGTCCAAACTACAATATAGGGATCCCTGGGTGGCGCAGCGGTTTGGCGCCTGCCTTTGGCCCAGGGCACGATCCTGGAGACCCGGGATTGAATCCCACGTCAGGCTCCCGGTGCATGGAGCCTGCTGTGGGCTGTGTCCCTCTGCCTGTGTCTCTGCCTCTCTCTCCCTCTCTCTCTGTATGACTATCATAAATAAATTTTAAAAAAACTACAATATAATGAAAGTTATGTACTAAAATATACAGAAAAAATACATTCTGTGTTTTGAAAATGCACTTATATAAAGCAAAATTTTAAAGAAAACATATTATGCAACATGTTCAACTGTTGATCAGGGTTCTTGATTGCAAATAACAGAAAGTCAACTCAAACTAAGTCCATTTTGAAAATTTCTAGGCATTCAGCCTACTTGACAAAGCAAAGTTCAGCTATACTTCTAGAGTAATGATTATGACTATAAAAAAGGGTCTGTAGGAAAGTGGCAACACTCATTCAAGCCACAAATTTTTTAAAAATTCAAAAAAATCTAAACAATAGATTGTGAGAATGCTTGCTTATCCTAGAAGTGAGAGATGGTGGATAAACAGTCATCTATTGTTTTGCTCTTGGCTGAACATTTATTGAAAATTTGTCACAATTATTTTGCTAGGTGCTTAACAATTTGAGTCAGAATATAAAGTATATATATATATATATATATATATATATATATATATATATACCTTGTCTTGTAGGAGAGGCAACATTATACTAATAGAAAATTTTGAAATAAAAATATTATTTGACTATAAGTGGTACACAATGTTATATTAGTTTCAGGTGTATAACATAGTGATTCAACTTCTCTGTACATCATGCCATGCTCACCACAAATATAGCTACATCTGTCACCATACAACACTATTACAATACTGTTGACTATATTCCCTATGTTGTGCCTTTTTTTATCATGACTTATTCTATAACTGGAAGCCTGTATCTACCACTTTCTTTCACCCATTTTGTCCATCCTTCCACCCTCATTCCCTCTTGCTGCTATCAGTTTGTTCTGTATTTATAGTTCTGATTCTGCTTTTTGCTTGTTTATTCATTTGTTTTATTTTTTAGATTCCACATATGAATGGAATCATATGGTATTTCTTTTTTCAATCTGACTTATTTCACTTAGTGTAATATCCTTTAGGTCTATTCACATTATTGCAAATTGTTTCATTCTTTTTTATGGATGTGCTATATTTCTGTGTGAATATGTGTGTGTAAACTATATTCTTCATCAATTTACCTATAGATGGACACTTTAGGTTTCTTCCATATCTTGACTATTATCGATAATGCTTCAATAAACATAGGAATATTCATATATATATTGAATATATATAGGAATATATATGTATTCGGATATATATATTTAAAATTATATATATAAATTCAAGTAAACATAGGAATATATATATTTGAAT
This sequence comes from Canis lupus baileyi, assembly GCF_048164855.1. Classification (NCBI taxonomy): domain Eukaryota; kingdom Metazoa; phylum Chordata; class Mammalia; order Carnivora; family Canidae; genus Canis; species Canis lupus. The sequence goes on from NC_132876.1 coordinate 60,481,057, forward strand.
ATATATTTGAATATATATACATATATATGTAGATATATATGTAGATATATATATTAAAATCAGTGTTTTCATTTTCTTTAGGTAAATGCCCAGTCATGGAATTACTGGATCATATGGTATTTTTATTTATTTTTAATTTTTTGAGGAACCTCACTACTGTTTTCCACAGAGGCTGTTCCAATTCACATTTCCAACAACAGTGTACATGGTTTCTTTTTTCTCCATATTTTCACCAACACTTGTTATTTCTTGCTTTTTGGATTATAGCCATTCTGACAAGTGTAAAGTGATCTCTCATTGTGGTTTTGATTTGCATTTTCCTGTTGATTAGTGATGCTGAACATCTTTTCATTTGTCTGTTGTTCATCTGTACGTCTTTGTTTTTTAGCTTTTAAACTAGAATTGTAGCTACATTTATCCATGGTTTCTGTATGTCTTTTATCAACATTTTATACTTTTCTTCATATGTTTCTTGTGATTTTTTGTTAGGATATTTTCTAAACATTTCATATTCTATCGATTTAATGTAATTGGGATACTTTCATAATTTATAACTAGTTAATGGATGGCAGATGATGCAAACCTGGTTTCTTACTGTTAGAGTAAGTGGTTACAGATAAACAAGGGGAAAACCAGGATGATTGATGTGATGCTGGGGATTAGAGTTAAGGACATCAGCATGAACTCCTACTTAGCCTAATATAAATACCAATGGATACATAAAGAAATATTTATAGATGTATGTACATAGTTAAATTAGTGTACATATTATCATTTATTTGCTTTGTCAATTGACAGGGAACAGAAGCAATGACTCCTCAGAGGCAATAGCACATCCAAAGCCATATTTATTTTCTAATGTAATTCTGCAATGAAAGGAACCAGGGTTCCTTGAATTAATTGCTGATTTTTGACTATATTACAGAATATATAGTATAATCTTGGAGCATATTTCAGAGTGAAAAAGTTATAATGCCCTAAAATAAACTCCACAACAATGGGTGTACATCAAATGTACACATCACTGACTGAAAGAGCTTCCAGTGACTAAAGCTGGAACAGTTTAACCAACAAAACTAATGAAGTAGTGTTGCATCATAACCTAAAGTATAAGTACTGATGAGTCCATGTTAATATAAATAAATTAAGTATAATTGACAAAGTTCCCATGTAGACAAATTTCAAATAAATTATACAGATATTTCATCCTTAAAGTGGTAGAGCAAAACTCCACACTCCTTAAGTGTGAATTTCACAGTGACTTCCTTCAAAATGTTACAGAACAAAAATGCCAACAGTGACTTCTTCAGTAATGAAGAAATGTGAAGAAAAAAGTATCATAGCCATGTGGCTAAGCTTAACATCAAGAGTGATAAGTTATATTGATAATATGGACCTTGATATGATGTGATGAAAATAGCACTTTATCTCTCACTCCTCCCCCCAAAAAATATTGCTAATTGAATCATAACAAGAACAGCAGATAAACCTCAATTAAAAGAAATACTACAGTGCCGTACCAGTTCTCAAAACTTTCAGTGTTATAAAAGACAAGGAAAGTCTGAGGAATTATCACAGCCAAAAGACCCTAATGTGACTACTAAATGTAATGTGGTAACCTATATGGGACACCATAACAGAAAAAAAAAACATTAAATCAAAACCAGGGCAATCTGAATAAAGTATGGACTTTAGTTAATGATAATGTACCAATATTGGATCCTTAGTTGTGACAAATATACCAAACTAATGTAAATATCAATATGCTAGCAAAGTAACTGAGTGTAGGCTAGATGGGAACTCAGTATTATTTTCAAAACTTTCCTGCAAATCTAAGACTCTTCTAAAATAAAATATTTATTAACTAATAGTTGTGAAAATGGTCATATTTATCTTTTTACTGCATATCATGTAAATGACTTAGGTGTTTCTTTATTGAAGACTATATACACTTTGGGTTTCAGATAGACAGTCTTTATAATGGTTAAAACATTTATTGTATTGTACATATTCTTTCAAATGTTGCTAAATTTTTCAGGAAAAGATTTTAAAATTTCCATATGCCTTTTCCAACGTCATAGTAATCATAATGGTAAATTACAGATCTAAGAGTGTATAAGCATATTGAGATAATTTTAGCTCTTGTGGCGTAAGTGGATTATAATCTTTTATTTTTATGACATATTTGCAAGCTACCATATTGAGAAAGCAACCTTAAATATTGCCCAAGTGAAGGTATTGAACAACTTTGTGTGTGAAGTGATTATTTTTAAGAGCTTTTATATGCCTGCACTTTAGTTTTGATAGCATGTACAAACACAAAACAGCTCATTTAAATTAAAGGCTGTGGCTAGAGTCAGTTCTAATTACATATATATATATATATATATATATATATATATATATATAATTGGGAATATATGACATAAATTTCACTTTTTAAAATGTACAATTCATTTTTAGTGTATTAATAAGGTTATGCAATGATAATCTCTCTCTAAATCCAGAATATTTTGTCTCTCGGCAAGAAGCCCAATGGACATTTCCCCAAAATTACCCAATCCTGTTTATTACTAATCTAATTTCTATTTCCATGGACTTTCTATTCTATACAGTCCCAGGAAAATGGCATAACACAAGGTGCTGCCATTTGTGACTCACTTTTTCACTTCCTAATGTTTATGAGGTCCATTCATGTAGCCTTTGTCAGTATTTATTTTTTATGACTGAATTGTCATTGTATAGATATACCACATTTTGGTTTTCAATTTCTCAGTTAATGGACTTTTGGATTGTCTCCATTTTGGGGCTATTATGAATAACATTACTATGAACACTGTTTTACAAGTTTTTGTGTGAATAAGTGTTCTTATTCCTGAGAATAAGTGATATATTCCTGAGAGAACAATAGTTCAGTCATATATGAACTCTATCTTTAACTATTAGAGGAACTTTCAGTTTTCTAAGGTGATCACCCAATTTTATATTCCCACAGACAACTCAGAGTTCCAATTTCTTCACATCTTTGCCAAAACTTGTGATTGTGTAATTTTTTATTATAGCCATCCTAGTGTGTGTGAAGTGATATTGCATCATGGTTTTGATTTTCATTTCCAGATGACTAGCAATATTGAGTATTTTTTCATATGAATTTTGGTTATTTGCATATCTTTTGAAGGACATTCTACTGAAATCCTTTTTCCATTTTTCATTGGATTATGTCTGTTTTTGAATTGTAAGAGTTGAATATGTATACTAAATACTAGGCCCTTTTTATGCATATGGTTTGAAAAGATTTTCTCCCATTCTGTTGGTTGTTTTATTTATTTTTTATTTTTTAAAGATTTTATTTATTAGAGACAGAGAGAGAGAGGCAGGGACACAGGCAGAAGGAGAAACAGGCTCCATGCAGGGAGCCTGACATGGGACTCGGTCCGGGGTCTCCAGGATCACGCCCTGGGCTGAAGGCAGTGCTGAATCACTAAGCCACTGGGGCTGCCCTGTTGATTGTTTTAATACTTCCTTTGTAGAAGTGGTTCTTCTCTTCTAATAGAGATGATTTATTTACTAATCTCAGAGCATGTGTTGAAGTGGGAGGGATCATTGGAAGAACTCTCCAAGAACAAAAGAACTGGCTGGCACCATTTCCATCACCCACCCTCCAGCCTAGATACAAGACCTACAGGAACCAGGTCAACACAACACCCTCCACCTAGCTGGCAAATAGTGTACCCCATCCTCTTATTCTCCAATAAAAATGCCTCCTCAATCAAAGCCTAGACAGTATTTTTCCCAGGTGGCTGCATGTTTTCTCCCACAGGGGATCAGCATAGGCCTTACTATACTGTGAGCCCTGCCTCTTCATTCTTTTGTGGCCCCACCCCTCCCAAATACAACCTTGGCCAGAGTCAATACAAAGCAGTTCCACAAGCTTTGCAGTGCTAAACAGCCCCAGAAGAGTCCAGCACCACTCCAAAGTGACTCCTACTCCAGGGAGGAAGGAAAAAACCACATACCACGCCAACTGTGGCCCCATCAGTGGGTTGAGGACAGAATCATGTCTGACTGTAAGCCTCCTTTACCAATAAAAGCTCCTAAAGGAGAAAAAAAGGAAATCATCCTTCAGTTCTTTGTTATTGAATCACTGGCAAACATGTAATATGACAATTAAAATCCAATGAAACCTAAGATTAGCCAACTTACAATACAGGGACCAAACACTACCAAAAACAATAAAAGACTGCCATTGCGGATGACTAAGCTGAAGGAAAACATTGTTCACCTACAACATTAGGGTGTACAAAGCACACATAAGACACACCATTGAAGCACAAATTTCTGGTGAACAGGGAACATCGAACTGCAGAGCACTAAAGGGTCTCTTATTAATGAGGCCACTACTTTCAACAGCATGATATGTAGCTGACTTTAAGACATAGAAACAGAAGCAGAAGGTTATACATAATAAGGATATACAAAGGAATGTGTTCCAAATAAAAGAACAGGACAAAATAAGAGCAACTGAGCAAAACAGAATGGAGATAAGTAAAATACCTGAGAGCATATTTAAAGTAATGATCATAAAGATACTCTCTGGACTTGAGAAAAGATTGGAGGACCTCAGTGAAACTCATAGCAAAGATATAGAAAACATAGAGAAGAATGACTCACAGATAAAGGACTCAATAACTGAAATTAAAAATACACTAGGTAGGATAAATAGTAGACAAGAAGAAGAGAAAAAATGAAGTGACCTAGAGGACAGTAGATGAAAGAAACCATGCTGAACAAGAAAGAGAAAAATAATAATAAAAAATGGAAATAGACTAAGGAAATTTAGTGATACCATCAAGCATAATAGCATTTTCATTATAGGGATCCCAGAAGGAGAAAGTAGAGGAAGGGGATAAAAAAGTGTATTTGAAGAAATGATAGCTGAAAACTTCCCTAATCTAGGGAAGAAGACAGAAATTCAGATTCAGAAAGCACAGAGAGAACCCAACAATATTAACTCAAAGAGGTCCTCAGCAAGACAAATAGTAATTAAAATGGCAAAAAGTAGTGATAGTGATAAAATGTTAAAAGCGGCAAGAGAAAACAGTTACATTCAAGGAAAAATGCCTAAGAAAATCAATTGAATTTTCAGCAGAAACTTTGCAGCTCAGAATAGAGTGGCATGATATATTCACAGTACTGAAAGAAAAAACAAAAACAAAAACCTTACAACCAAGAAAACTCTATCCACCAGTCTCATTCAGAATAAAAGAAGGGATGGTTTCCTAGACAAACAAGAGTTAAAGGAATTCATGACCATTAAACCAACCCTACAAGAAATGTTAGAGTGAACTTTTTGAGTGGAAAGGAAAGACTGTAAGTACGAGTACAAAAAGTAAGAAGAAAACAAACAAAAACAACTTCCCCCCCAAAAAGACAGTACAATTAAGTATATCTATAAAAATCAGTAAAAGGTTTTCCAAAATAAAAGGATGTAAAGTACAACACACTATACCAAAAATCTGGGGGTAGGTGAGTAGAGAATGGCTTCAAACTTAAGCAACCATTAACTTAATATAGAACATTATATACATAAGACCACACACACACACACACAATTTGTAGCCATATATCAAAAATATTCATCACATTATGCCATTCCCAGCCCTGTACCCCCACCTGCCCTGATGCATAGTCTGCAGCTGCTGCAGTGCACTGAGGAATCCAGCATAGGACTGGTGGCCCAGTGCAAGTTTTTCTAACACCACTACCCTGCTCCTAATTTCCCCATCAGGCATGACCCAGAGAGCAGAAATGGCTGGGTCCCATCAACAACACAAATAGCAAACACAGCAAATGACAAGCAGAGACAGTGCAGATGATTGCATTGAAAGGAAACATGATTCAGATATAATGTTAGGGCATAAACAACACTTATTAGATATTCTCCTGGCATGCCAGTTTCTGATGAATAGAGGACACTGTACTGTAGGGCACTCCAGGATCTCTTCTTTGTAAAGTCACCATGTTCAATAGTAGAAGGCCTAGCTGACTTTATTAACACATAGACACAAGAACAGCAGCCAAAATGAAGAGACAGAGAAATTGAACCCAAACGAAAGAACAGGATAAGGCCATGGCCACATATCTAAGCAAAACAGATATAAATAATATGCTGGATAGAAAATTTGAAGCAATGATCATAAGGATACATACTGGACATGAGAAAAGAGCAAAAGACATCTGCGAGATCATTAACACAGAGATAAAGAATAACATAGCAGAGATAAAAGGCTAAACAAATGAAATCAGAAACACACTTGATAAAATGAACAGCACAATGGAAGACACAGAGGAACAAATAAGTAATCTAAATTGCAGTGTAAAGGAAAACACTCAAGATGAACAAAAGAGAAAAAAGAATTATGCAAAACAATAATAGAGTTATAGAACTCAGTGATTCCATCAAACAATAATATTTATATTATAGGAATCACAGAAGAAAAAGAGAACATGGGGTAGAGAATTTATTTGAAAAAATAATAGCTGAAAAATGCCCTAATCTGAGGAAGGAAATCAACATTTATATCCAGGAGTCACAAAGAACTTAAATCAAAATCAACAAAATCAGACCCACAACAAGACATATCGTAATTAAATTGAAAAACATAGTAATAAAGAAAAAAAACTCCAAAGGACCAAGAGAAAAGAAGACAGCAACTTACATGAGAAAACCCATAAGGTTGGCTGCAGATCTTACAACAAAAATTTAGCAAGCCAGAAGGGAGTGACATAATATATTCATAGTGCTGAATGGGAAGAGTCTGTAACCAAGAATACTGTATTCAGCAAGACTATCACTCAGAATAGGAGAAATATTTTCCCAGAAAAAGAAAACTAAAAGAGTTAATGACCATTAAACTAGCCCTGCAAACAATATGAAAAGGGAATATTTGAGTGGAAAGGAGAGAGCAAAAGTGACAGTAAAAAGATAAAAAACACAAGCAGTAAAAAAAATATTTCTATATAAAATCAGTTAAGTAACTCACAAAATAAAAGGATAGAAAATATAACAGAGACCTAAAACAAGGGAAGATATTCAAACCTAAATAACCATCAAATTAATATAGACTACAATATGTAGACGAGGTTCTATACAAAGCTAATGGTAGCCATATATTAAAAACCACTAATAGATATGCAAAGAATGAAGAGAAATAAATCCAAATATATCACTAAGGAAAACCAGCAAACCATGAAAAAACAAAAGAAAGAATAAGAAAATATTCAGATATAATATTATAGTAAATATATCAATAATTACTTTGAATATAAATGGATGAAATTCTGTAATCAAAAGACATATGGTGACAGAATGGATTTTTTAAAAAATCATCTATACCCTGCCCATAAGAGAGTAATTCTACGCCTAAAAACACCTGCAGAGTGAAAGTGAAGAGAAGAAACATCTATTATACAAATTGATTTTAAAAGAAAGCCAGAGTAAGAATACTTGTATTAGACAAAACAGACTTTGAAGCAAAGACTAGGGACACTTGGGTGGCTCAGCAGTTGAGCATCTGCCTTTGGCTCAAGGCATGATCCCGAGGTCCCAGGATTGAGTCCCACATCAGTCTTCCTGCATGGAGCCTGCTTCTCCCTCTGCCTATGTCTCTGCCCCCCTCTCTCTGTGTGTGTCTCTCATGAATAAATAAATAAAATCTTAAAAAAATAAATAAAATCTTTTAAAATAACAAAATAAATTAAAAAATAAAACAAAGACTGTAAGAAGAGACAAAGAAGGACACTGTATAATAACAAAGGAGACATCCAACAAGAAGATATAACAATTGTAAATATTTATGCACCCAATGAAGGAGCACTGAAATACATACAACAGTTAATAACAGACACAAAGGAATAAATTGATAATAATAAAATAAAACTAGGAGACTCTAACAACTCACTTACATCAATGGATAGATGATCTTGTTCCTAAATAGAAAAGGAACAAGGAAACAATGACTTTGAATGGGAAACTAGACCAGATAGATTTAACAGATATATTCGGAACATTTCATTTTGAAAGAGAAAAAAATGCATATTCTTTTCAAATGCCCATGGAACATTCTCCAGACTAGATCACATATTAGCCCACAAAATAAACCTCAACATATTCAAGACCAAAATCATACCAATCATTTGTATTGACTAGAACATTATGAAACTGAAAGTCAATCAGAAAAATAAAATCTGGAAAAAAAAGAAAAAGAAAATCTGGAGGGACCACAAATACATCGTGGTCCATAAACAACATGCTACTAAAAGATGCAAGGGTCAATCAAGAAACAAAGAAGAATTAAATAAGTACTGGAAATACATGAAACTGAAAACAAAATGGCCCAAAATCATTGTGATGCAACAAAAATGGTTCCAGTAGGGAAGTACATAGCAATACAGGCCCACCTCAAGAATCAAGAAAATCTCAAATAAATGAGATAATCTGGAGGGAATTAAATGGCAGGGAACCTGAGACTGCATCATCACTTGGACACAGCTAAATCAGCATCCAATCATTTTGAATATCCAGGAAATCAATCTGAGGATTAAGAGAACAATCTACACAATGAGAAGAGAATATGGCAGGTACAAAGTGTGGAGATGTGAATTGGGGTGAGAAAAGCTGCAGCACCACAGATGGGAGGGAGCCCTTTCTGCAGAGAAAGGAGATGAAAAGAGAGGGGGGGAGAGAAGAGTGCATTGGGTTTGTACAAGAAAAACACTTCCCCCAAAACCATTGCCTGGGGAGTGGGGAGGAACCCGGTATGACAATTTTTCAAGCAGCAGAGCTCAAATTCTGAGGTTTTGGACATCTGCTTTACTTGCCAGAGTCAAGCTGAGCGGAATGCAGTGCTACTGGGGAGAGGATGGGCAGAGACCTGATTTGAAGATCCCATGGTTTACACCAAGAGAGAGAACATTATCCTTCCTGGAGGAAGAGGGTATATTGCCTCTCCAAGGACAAAAGACCTGGTGGTCACCACTGAGCGGCCATTCATTGGGAGGGGGCAGTAGCATGTATAGAGGGCAAATTGGTCACTGCTTTTCACCATGCTCCACCAGAAACTCCAAGCACCCACGTGGCATATGACTGCTTTACTGAGATGAAATGGCAACGGACTCAGTATGACTAGGCTCTTCAACAGAGAAGTGGAGTGGGTCTATGCTGTAGTGGGTTCTTTAAGATTTGAAGTTTTGAATCCCAGTCACATGCTAGAGATAATACAAAGGAAATATGGCACCAGGTGGGCCAATTGCCTGGGCACAGACAGGGGGAGGAGAAGGATCTGACAGAAGCTTGAAACACAAGTAATACCTTTTGCTTTTCCGTGAGGCATTCCTGAACACTGCAGGCATGAGCTCCACTCTCCAGGGAAAAGAAAGATGGGTGATATCATTTTAGCCCCACCCACCAACAAGGTTGGAAATCACTAAAGCAACACAGGACATCCCATAGTGGTTGGAGCCCCTTACACTAAACCCCACTCTCCTGCACTCTGCAGGTACATCTCTAGTAGGACAGGTCTGACTGTGAACCAATATAGCAGCTCTCCCAGAAGGCCAGCATAAACCCCCAGCTGCTCCAAGTCTACTGATCAGAGTGCTCCAAAGTGTCAGCTTCAGTTCTTATAGAAATAGGACCAGGCTCTTTTCTTTTCTTTCCTTTGGAATGAGGCTTATAATTGTTTTTTTTTTTTTTTTTCATTTCCTCTTGTCTCTCTGTCTTCTTTTTAAAGATTTTATTTGGGATCCCTGGGTGGCGCAGCAGTTTAGCGCCTGCCTTTGGCCCAGGGTGTGATCCTGGAAGCCCGGGATGGAATCCCACATCGGGCTCCCGGTGCATGGGGCCTGCTTCTCCCTCTGCCTGTGTCTCTGCCTCTCTCTCTGTGACTATCATAAATAAATAAATAAAATTTTTAATAAATAAATAAATAAAGATTTTATTTATTTACTCATGAGAAACAGAGAGAGAGGCAGAGACATAGGCAGAGGGAGAAGCAGGCTCACTGCGAAGAGTCTGATATGGGACTCCATGCCTTGGCTGGGATCACACCCTGAGCCAAAGGCAGATGCTCAGCCGAGGATCCACGCAGGCATCCCTCTTTTTTTATTTTTATATCTTTTGATAAGGATTCTCCTTTTTAATTTTTTTTTCATATTTGGAATATGGGTTGCAGTTTTTTGTTTGTCTTGATTTTATTGTTCCTTTTCTCTTATTGTGGATCAGGCTATTTTTTTTTAACTGGGCATATTTTAACAAACAAATCAAAGCACACATAGTTAAAGGTCCAAACACTCTCCATCTCAAGCAAAGAAGAACTCTGCAGAAGACTCATCTGTGGGAGAGAGCAGCCAAAACACAACAGCAGAGTGCACACAGCATACACCAGAAAGAGTTTCTGCAGCTCCAGGTCCTTTAGAACATAGAAGCCTTTCTTAATATAACATTAGTCTCAGGAGCAGGAAGTATAAAATCATTCCTAATACATAAAAGACAGAAACCTAGATAAACTGACAAGATGGAGTAATTATCCCAAAAAGAAAGATCAAGAAGAAATTGCAGCCAGAGATTCACTCAAAAAAGATATGAACAATATATCTGAACACTAATTTAGAACAATAGTCATAAGAATACTAGCTGAGATTGAAAGAAACAGACACCACAGAAACCCTGGCTGTAGATATAAAAGACCTAAAAACTTGGAACGCCTGTGTGGCTCAGCGGTTGAGTGCCTGCCTTCAGCCCACTGAGTGATCCTGGAGTCCCGGGATTGAGTCCCATATCAGGCTCCCTGCATGGAGCCTGCTTCTCCATCTGCCTGTGTCTCTGCCCCTCTCTGTGTGTGTCTCTCATGAATAAATAAATAAAATATTTGAAGAAAAGCAAAAAAATAAAAGACCTAAAAAAAAAGTCAGGTAAAAAAAAAAGTCAAGTCAAAATAAAAAATGCTGGAGCTGAGATGTAAAACTGAATGAATGTAATCTCAATAAGAATGCAAGAAGCAGAAGATCAAAATTATAGAAAATAATGAGCTGAAAAGAAGAGTGAAAGAAAACTATTAGATCATGAATGTAGACTTAGGTAACTCAATGATTCAATAAATTACAATATTATCCATATTATGGGAGTCCCAGAAGAAGAAGAACAGGGGAAGGGGCAGGTTTATTTTTGAACACAATATAGTTCAGAACCTCCCTAACTTGGGGAAGGAAACAGGCACTCAAGTCCAAGAGGCAAAAAGGACTCTCCTCAAAATCAACAAAAACAGGTCAACACCAAGACATATCATGGGAGAACTTGAAAAATACAAAAATAAAGGGAGAATTCTGAAAGCAGCTCTGGACCAAAGGTCCATAACATTCAAGGAAAGACACATAAGTTTAGTAACAGACCTGTCCACAGAAGCTTGGTAGCCCAGAAAAAAGTAGCATGATATATTCAATGTGCTAAGTGGGTAAAACATGCAGCCAAGAATGCTTTATCCAGCAAGGCTGTCATTCAGAATAGAATAGAGATAAAGAGTTTCCAAGATAAGCAAAAACTAAAGGAGTTCATGGACACTAAACCAGCTCAGCAAGAAATATTAAAGAGGACTTGTTGAGCAGGAGAGATCAAAAGCAACAGAGACTAGAAAAGAATGGATACAATCTACAGAAACAGGTAATACAGTGGCACTTAATTCATATCTATTAATGATTACTCTGAATGCAAATGGCCTAAATGCTCTAATCAAAATACATAGTGTATCAGGATGGATTTTTAAAAAAACACTTCTCAATCAATATGCTGCCTACTGGAGACTCATTTTAGATCTCAAGATACCTCCAGATTGAAAGTGAGTGGATAGAAAACATTTTTTCATGCTAAGGGATATTAAAAGAAAAGTGAAGTAGCCATATTTATATCAGAATAACTAAATATTGAACCAAACACTATAGTAAGAGACAGAGAAGGAGAAAATACCATGATAAAAGGGCCTATCCAACAAGAAGATCTAACAATTGTAAATTTTATGCCCCAACTTGGGAGCAGCCAAATATATAAATCAATTAATACAAAAATAAAAACCTCCAACTCCCTGAAGAAAGTCCATGGTATTTTGATAGGGATTGCATTACATGTGTAAATTGCCCAGGGTAGCATTGACATTTTCACAATATTAATTCTTCCAATCCATGAGCATGAACAGAAATCTCACAGAGGAAGACATAGACATGGCCAACAAGCACATGAGAAAATGCTCCGCATCACTTACCATCAGGGAAATACAAATCAAAACCACAATGAGATACCACCTCACACCAGTGAGAATGGGGAAAATTAATAAGGCAGGAAACCACAAATGTTGGAGAGGATGTGGAGAAAGGGGAACCCTCTTGCACTGTTGGTGGAAATGTGAACTGGTGCAGCCACTCTGGAAAATTGTGTGGAGGTTCCTCAAAGAGTTAAAAATAGATCTGCCCTAGGACCCAGCCATTGCGCTGCTAGGGATTTACCCCAAAGATACAGACACAGTGAAACGCCAGGACACCTGCACCCTGATGTTTATAGAAGCAATGTCCACAATAGCTGAACTGTGGAAGGAGCCTCGGTGTCCATCGAAAGATGAATGGATAAAGAAGATATGGTATATGCATACAATGGAATATTACTCAGCCATTAGAAACGACAAATAACCACCATTTTTTTCAACATGGATAAACTGGAGGGTATTATGCTGAGTGAAATATGTCAATCAGAGAAGGACAATCATTATATGGTCTCATTCATTTGGGGAATATAAAAAATAGTGAAAGGGAATAAAGGGGAAAGGAGAGAAAATGTGTGGGAAATACCAGAGAGGAAGACAGAACATAAGAGACTCCTAACTCTGGGAAATGAACAAGGGGTGGTGAAAAGGGAGATGGGCGGGGGATGGGGGTGACTGGGTGATGAGCACTGAGGGGGGCACTTGATGGGATGAGCACTGGGTGTTATGCTATATGTTGGCAAATTGAACTCCAATAAAAAATATATATAAAAAAATAAAGAAACTCATTGATAATACAATAATGATAGGGGATTTTAACAGCTCACTTACAGAAATGGACAGATCATCTAAGCAGACCAACTAAGAAATGATATTTTTTAAAGATTTTATTTATTTATTCGTGAGATACAGGGAGAGAGAGAGAGAGAGAAAGAGAGAGAGAGACCAGACAGAGGAGAAGCACGCTCCATGCAGGAAGCCTGACGTGGGTTTTGATCCCAGGAATCCAGGATCACTCCCTGGGCGATAGACAGGCGCCAAACCACCGAGCCACCCAAGTATCCCCGAAACAATATTTTTGAATGACACACTGGACTGGATGGACTTAACATATATATTCGGAACATTTCATCCTATAGCAGCAGAATACACATGGAACATTCTCCAGAACAGATCACATACTGAATCACAAATCTGCCTTTAAACAGTACAAAATATTAAGATCATAAAATGCATATTTTCAAACCATTACACAATAAAACTTGAAGTAAACCACAAGAAAAAAGATTTATAAAGACCACAAGTACATGAGGGTTAAAGAACATTTTATTAAGCAATGAAAGTTTAAACATAAAATAAAAAGATACATGAAAGCAAACGAAAATGAAAACATGACAATTCAAAACTTTGGGATGTAGGAAAGGCAGTCCTATGAGGGAAGTCTATAGCAATACAGTCCTTCCTCGAGAAACAAGAAAAGTCACAAGTATACAACCTACCTTACCCCTAAAGGACCTGAAAAAGGAGAGCAAATAAAGCCTAAATCAAACAGGAGAAGGAAAATAATAATCAAAATTAGAGAAGAAAGCAATGATAGAGAAATTTCAAAAAACAAGGTAGAATAGATCAACAAACTAGAAGCTAATTCTTTGAAAGAATTTTTTAAAAATGATAAATCCCTTGTCAAACTTATCAAAAAGAAAAGAGGAAGGACCCAAATAAATAAAATTATGAATGAAAGGAAGATATCAAAATCAATACTGCAGAAATACAAAATATTATAAGATAATATTATGAGCAGTTTTATGGCAACATATTGGCCAATCTCAAGAAATAAATTCCTAGAGACATACACACTACCAAAACTGAAAGAGGAAGAAATAGAAAATCTGAGCAGATACATAAGTAGCAATTATAATCAACTAATGAATAATCTCTGAATATACAAGAGGCCAGGGCTAGATGGCTTCCTAAGGCAATTCTCCCAAACATTTGAAGAAGAGTTAATACATGTTTCTGAAACTTTTAAAAAAAGAAATGGAAGGAATATTTCCAAAGTCATTCTATGAGGCCAGCATCACCTTGATTCAAAAACCAAAGACCCCACTGAAAAGAATTTCAGATCAACATCCCAGATGAACACAAATATAAAGATTCTCAACAAGAGGGTCACCTGATTGGCTTAGTGGTTGAGCATATGCCATTGGCTCAGGTCATGATCCTGGGGTCCTGGGATGGAATCCCACATCAGGGTCCTCACAGGGATCCTGCTTCTCCTTCCACCTACGTCTCTGCTTCTCTCTCTGTGCCTTTCATGAAAAAAATAAGTAAAATATTTAAAAATTATCAATAAACTAGTACATTGAAGGCAATAGTATATTGAAAGAATTATTCACCATGATCAAGAGGGATTTATTCCAGGACTGGGGGGTAGGTAAAATACCCCCAAAATGAATGATTGTGATACACCACATTAATAAAAGGATAATATTCATGATCTTCTCGATAGATGCATAAAAGGCATTTAATAAAATATAGCATCCTTTCTTGAAAAAAATTCCCACAACAAAATAGATAGAAGGAATACACATCAACATCATAAAGGCAATACATAAAAAAACCCACAGCTAATATCATTCTCAATGGGGAAAAATTGAGAGCTTTTCACAAGGTCAGGAACATGACACAGATGTTGAATCTCGCCACTGTTGTTCAACATAGTACTGGAAGTCTTAGCCTCAGCAGACACACACCAAAAAAATAAAATAAAAGATATCCAATTTGGCAAAAATTTAAACTTTCATTTTTTTCACATGATGTGATATTATATGTAGAAAAATCAAAAGACATCACCAAAAAATTGCTAGAACTTATTCAAGAATTCAGCAAAGTCATAGGTTATAAACTCAATGTACAGAAATGTGTTGCATTTCTATACACCAATAATGAAGCAGCATAGGGAGAAATCAAGGTATTGATCCCATTTAAAACTCCACCAAAACATATAACTAGGAATAAACCAAAGCAAAAGTCTGTACTCTGATAACTGTAGAAAACTTATGAAAGAAATTGAAGATGAGACAATCAAATAGAAAGACATATCATGCTCATGGATTGAAAGAACAGATATAGTTGAAATGTCTATACTACCCAAAGCAATGCACACATTCAGTGCAATATTCATCAATATAATACTAGCTGTTTAGATAGAGATAGAACCAATAATTCTAAACTGTGTAGAAAATCAGGAAGGAACCCTAATAGCCAAAGTAATGTTGAAAAATAAAAGCAATGATGGAGGCTTCACAGTTCTGGTCTCCAAGCTGTATTACAATGCTATCAACAGGACAGTATAGCACTGGCACAAAAACAGGCACATACCAACGGAAGAGAATAGAGAACCCAGAGATGAACCCACACCTATATGGGCAACTAATCTTAGACAAAGCAGGAAAGAATATCCAAGGGAAAGCAAAACTTTTTACCTTGGCAGGAGAAACATTTACCTAGACATGTCTCCAGAAGCAAGGGAAACAAAAGCAAAAATGAGCAATTGGGACTGCCATCAAGATAAAATGTTTTGGCACAGTGAAGGAAACAATCAACAAAGCTAAGATACAACCCATGGAATGGAAGAAGGTATTTGCAAATGACATACCAGATAAAAGGCTAGTATCCAAAATCTATAATAGAACACATCGGGCATCCCTGGGTGGCTCAGTGGTTTAGTGCCTGCCTTTGGCCCCGGGTGTGATCCTGGACTTCCAGGGTCGAGTCCCACATTGGGCTCCCTGTAGGGAGCCTGCTTATCTCTCTTCCTGTGTCTCTGCCTCTCTCACTCTGTCTCTCATAAATAAATAAATAAAATCTTAAAAAATCTCATCAAACTCAACACCCAAAAAATAAATAATCTTGTTAAGAAATAAGCAGAAGACATGTTCTTCAAATAATACACACAAATGGCCAACAGACACATGAAAAAAATGCTCAATATCACTCATCATCGGAGAAATACAAATCAAAATCACAATGTGATAGCACCTATCACCTGTAAGGATGGGTAAAATTAACAACTCAGTAAACAACAGGTATTGGTGATGAGGTGGAGAAAAGAGAACCCTCTTATACTAATGGTGGGAATGAAAACTGGTGCAGCCACTCTGGAAAACAGTATGGAATTTCCTCAAAATATTAAAAATAGAACTACCCTACAATCCCACAATTACACTACTAGGTATTTATCCAAAGGTACAAAAATACTGATTAGAAGGGGCACCACAATATTTATAGGAGCACTCTCAACAATAGCCAAATTATGGAGACAGGTCAAATGTCCACCCTCAATGGACAAAGAAGATGTGATGTACATATATACAATTTAATATTACTCAGCCATCTAAAAGAATGAAATTTTGCCCTTTGCAATGTTATGGATAGAATTAGTCTTATTATACTGAGTGAAATAAGTCAGTCAAAGAAATATAATTATCATATGATTTCACACATATTTGGAATGTAAGAAATAAACCAAATGAACATAAGGTATGGGAAGGAAAAATAAGATAAAAACAGAGAAGCAAACCATTAGAGACTCTTAACTAGAGAATAAACTGAGGGTTTCTGGGGGGTTGGGTGAGGAGATGGGCTAAATGAGTGAAGATCATTAAGGAGGGCACTTGTTGGCTAGCCCCAGTGGCCCAGCAGTTTGGCGCTGCCTTCAGCCTGGAGTGTGATCCTGGAGACCCGGGATTGAGTCCCATGTCGGGCTCCCTGCATGGAGCCTGCTTCTCCATCTGCCTGTGTCTCTGCCTTTGTGTGTGTCTGTCATAAATAAATAAATAAACATCTTTTTTAAAAAAGGAGGGCACTTGTTGTGATGAGAATTGAGTGTTATATGTAAGTGATGTATCACTAATTTCCACTCCTGAAATCAAAACTGCAGTATATGTTAACTAAGTTGAATTTAAATAAAAACATGGACAGGGAGGCAAGATGGTGGAAGAGTAGGGGTCCTTGTTTCATCTGGTTCACCAAACTTACCTAGATAACTTTGAAACCATTCTGAACACCTATGAATTCAACCTGAGATGTAAAGGGAGAAAAGCTGGAGTGCTACATAGAGAAAAGTGATTGCTTCTGACAAGGTAGGAGGGTGGAGAAGAGGAAAAGAAGGGATATATCAGAAGATAAATAGCAGGGGTGGAAGCCATGGAAAGCCACTGCAGGAAAGCAGGGCAACAGAGAATTGGGAACTTTAGAAATCTGCACCTGAGTCTTCCTGGAATGAAAAGTGCTCAGTGGGGAAATAAGACAGAATTGCTGAGGGGGAGTGAAGTATCAATATTACTGGAGAAACAAAAAGAATAGGGGCACTCAGGAGAAAGCTCACCTCAAACCATGGTGGGATTGCAGTAAAGGGGTGGAACGAGCAACTCCTCTGGGTCATCTGGGAGAAGTGCATGGCATTACAGTGCACCTGAGTTCTCCTACACCAGAGCCCAGCAGCAGACACAAGCAGGCTATCCTCTGTTCCCCTCTGGGAGAGGCTGGCCCTGGGAGAGAAAGTCAAGCAATGCAGGGATCTTGGTCCCAGGATGTCACAGTGGACAAAGCTGGCTATCCTCCATTCCCTCCAAGACAGGCAGAACTGGGGAGGGCACAAGATGGTGAAAGCCCTCCTGCCACTAAGCTCCCTCTGGTTTGTACAGATCAGTGCCCTCATGCCTGTACCCAGAAGGATCTAGACTAGTGTAGACTGAGAGTCTGTGGTTAAATATATGCTGGGAGCTCTTGGCTCCAGGGCTGGAGATCTGGCCACCGCCATTTTTTTTCCTTTTGCCTTTCACCTAGAAGAGGCATGGCCTCTAGGGAACAAAGCCCTCACAGGACAAACAGCTTCACACTGAGCCAGGCTACCTTGCAAGGGGCAAGGCATCTCCACCTAGGCATGGACACCAGAAAATCAGCAGAGCAAACCCCTCCCCAAGAAGAACTGCTGGAATAACAGGGGAAGAGCAAGTTTACTAACCAGCAGCACTGGAAAGCTCCAGGACTGAGGAAAAATATTATATAGAACTCAAGATTTTTTCCTTATGATTCGTTTATCTTTGAGGTTAAAAATTTCCAATATTTTTTTTCTTTTCCTGCATTAACTACAATATTTTACCAACTCTTCCTTTTTAAGATTTTTTTCTTTTTACTTTCATATTTCTACAATTACATGTCTTAGATATATTCTTCCTTTTTGAATTCCTTTCAATGTATTCAATTTAATTTTGGTACCTATATAAGTTATGGTTTTTTATTGTTTTATAATTGCAGAAGTTAGTACCATCTAACATATGGAATAAAATACACTCAGAACAAAGTGGAGCACCTTGTTGTTCCGTTCTGTGAGATTATATCCTCTCTTTCTTCCCATTTTACCCCCAACTTTTGTCTTATTTCTGTTTTTGTGGTCACTGTTGTGTCTCTATATAAGTTTTGCTAGTTTATATAAATTGGAAATTTAGCACATTCTAACATACAGAACAAAATATAGTCACTACCAAGAGGATCACCATCCAGTTCCATTCTGTAAGACTATATCATCTCTCCACCACCACTTCCTCCCCATTTTTTTAAGTTTTTACTTTTTAAAATTGTTTTTCCTTTTCATTATCTTTTTGTTTTGTTCTGTTTTTCTTTTTCTCTTATTTTCTGTTCTCAGATCTGTTCAGACTTGTCTAGTATGTATTTTGCTTAGGTCGTGGTTCATATTTTTTAATATGCTCATTCATATAGCCATTCTGCACTGGACAAAATGAATGGAGAAAAATTCAACACAAAAGAAAGAACTAGAGGTAATATTCTCTACCACAGACTTACTAGATATGGATCTAAGTTGCATACCAGAGATACAATTCAGAGGTACAATTATAAAATTATTTATGGCTCTGAAAAAAAACATAAAGAACTCTACAGATTTTCTTACTGCAGAATTGAGATTTAATCAGGATGAAATTTAAAATACTTTAACTAAGATGCAGTCTAAACTGGATCCCCTAACTGATAGGTTAATGAGGTAGAAGACAGAGTGAGTGATGTAGAAGACAAGTTGATAGAAATGAAGGAAGCTGAGGAAAGAAGAGAAAAACAATTAAGGACCCACAAAAAGTGGCTTCAGAAAGTGAATGATAGCTTGAGAAGGAATAATATTCATATTATTGGGATTCCAGAAGATAGAGAATGAGAGAGAAAAAGGACAACAACGTTTATTTGAAAAAAAAACTTAGCTGAAAACTTCCTTAATCTGGGGAAGGAAAACTTCCTTAATCTGGGGAAGGAAATAGACATTCACATCCAAGAGATAGAGAAGACACCCCCAAATCAACAAACACTGATCAACACCCCCAACATATAATAGTGAAGCTTGCAAATTTCAAAAATAAAGAGAAAATCCTAAAAGCAACTCAAGACAAAATATTCTTAACTTATATGGGGAGAAATATTAGATTAACAGCAGACCATTCACAGAGACTTGTCTGGCCACAAAGGACTGGCATGATATATTTAGGGTACTAAATGAGAAAAACATGGAGCCAAAACTACTTTATACAGCAAAGATGAATTCTGAATAGAAGGAGAGATAGTCCAAGATAGGCAGAAACTGAAAGAATATGTGACCACCACACTGATTCTGCAAAAAATATAAATGGGGGCCCTGTAAGAGAAGGGGGGAGCACAAAGAAACAATCCACAGAATCAAGAATGATGTAGGTAATACTATGGCACTAAATTCAGATATTTCAATAGTTACTCTGAATGTGAATGGGCTAAATGAACCAATCAACGACACGGGGTAGCAGATTGGATAAAAAAGCAAAGCCCATCTATATCCTGTTGACAAGAGACTCATTTTACACCTAAGGGCACCTCCACACTGAAAATTAAGGGCGTGGAGAACCATTTACCATTCAAATGATCCTCCAAAGAAAGCTAGGGTAGCAATCCTCATATTGGATAAATTATCAGACACTGTAATAAGAGATGATGAGTCACATTATATCCTACTTAAAGGATCTATCCAAAAGGAAGACCTAACAATTATGAATATTTATGCATCTAATGTTGGAGTAGCCAAATATATCAATTAATAATCAAAGTAAAGAATTACTTAGATACTAATACATTAATAGTAGGAAACTTCAAAACAGCACTCTCAGCAAAAGATAGATCTAAGGGGAACATCATGAAAGAAACAAGGGCCTTGAAAGACACACTGGACAAAAAGGATTTTGCGTATATATACAGAACATTCCATCCTAATGAAACTGATACACATTCTTCCCAAGTGCATATGGAACTTTCTTCATAATATACCAAATACTGGGTCACAAATCATGCATCAGTCAATACCAAAAGATTGGAATTATCCCCTGCATATTTTCAGACCACGCTTCTTTGAAACTAGAACTCAATCAAAAGAAGAAATTTGAAAGGTGAGCACAAACTTGGAGGTTAAAGAGCATCCTACAAAAAGATGAATGGGTCAACTAGGAAATTAGAGAAGAATTAAAGATTCATGGAACTAATGTAAATAAAAATAAAACCATTCAAAATCTTTAGTATACAGCAAAAGTGGTCCTAAGAGGGAAATACATTGCAATAAAAGCCTCCCTCAAAAAATTGGAATAATCTCAAATACACAAGATAAAATTGCACCTAAAGGAACTATAGAAAGAACAGCAAATAAAGCATAAAATGAGCAAAAGAATAAAGATAATAATGATGAGAGCAGAATTCAATGCAATCGAGACCAGTAAAACTGTAGAACAGGTCAATGAAACCAGGGGCTGGTTCTTCAAGATAATTAATAAGATAGATAAACTCTTAGCCAGACTAATTAAAAAGAAAAGAGGAAAGACTCAAATTAATAAAATCACAAATAAAGGAGGAGAGATCACAACCAGTATGAAGGAAATATAAGCAATCTTAAAAATGTATTATGAGCAACTATATGCCAACAATTTAATCTGGAGAGAAATGGATACATTCCTGGAAACCTAAAAATTAGCAAAACTGAAACAGGAAGAATATAATAGCTGAACAGGCCAATAACCAGCAAGGAAATTGAAGCAGTCATCAAAAACATCCCAAGAAACAAAAGTCCAGGGCCAGAGGGCTTCCCAGGGGAATTCTATCAAACACAGACAGAAGAAATAATAACTATTCTACTAAATCTGTTTCAAAGGATAAACATTGAGGGAATACTTCCATATGCATTCTATGAGGCCAGCATTACGTTGATCCCAAACCAAAGACCCCACCAAGATGGAGAAATACAGACCAATAAATCTGATGACCATGAAAGCAAAGATTCTCAACCAGATACTAGCCAATAGGATCCAACAGTGATTAAAGGATTATTCACCATGACCAAAAGGGATTTATCCCAGGGAATCAAGTGTGATTCAACATTTGTAAAACAATCAATGTGATAGATCACATCAATAAAAGAAACAACAAGAACTATAAGATCTTCTAAATAATTGCAGAGAAGCAATTAACAAAATATATCATCCATTCCTGATTAAAACTCTTCAAAGTGTAGGGACAGAGTGAACATTTTTTTATACCCTTGTATGAAAAGCCCACAGCAAATATCATTCTCAATGGGGGAACACTGGGAGCCTTTCCCCTAAGATCAGGAACACGACAGAGATGTCCATTCTCACCTATGTTGTTCAACATAGTACTAGAAGTCCTAGCCTCAGCAATCAGACAACAAAAAGAAATAAAATAAATTCAAGTTGGAAAAGAAGAAGTCAAACTCTCCCTCTTCACAGATGACATGATATTGTATGTAGAAAACCCAAAAGTGTCTACTCCAAGATTGATAGAACTCATACAGCAATTCATCGGTGTGGCAGGATACAAAATCAATGTCCAGAAATCAGTGGCATTTCTGCACACTAACAATGAAACTGAGGAAAGAGAAATTAAGGAATCAATCCCATTTACATTTGCACCCCAAACCATAAGATATCTAGGAAGAAATCTAACCAGAGGTAAAGGATCTATACTTTAAAAACTACAGAACAGTTATGAAAAAAATGAGGAAGCTGTATAGAGATGGAAAAACATTCCATGATCATGGATTGGGAGAATAAAATTGTGAACACATCTATGCTACCCAGGGAAATTTACACATTTAATGCAATCCCTATCAAAATACCATGGACTTTCTTCACAGAGTTGGAACAAATAATCTTAAGATTTTTGTGGAATTAGAAAAGACCCCAAATAGCCAGAGGAATGTTGAAAAAGGAAACCAATGCTGGGGGCATCACAATGCCTGACTTAAAGCCATATTACAAAGTTGTGATCATTAAGACAGTATGATACTGGCACAAAAACAGACCCATAGATCAATGGAACAGAATAGAGAACCCATAAATGGATCCTCAACTCTATGGTCTTCTCATCTTCAACATAGTAGGAAAGGATATGCACCTGATAAAGGATGGTATCTTAAAAAATTGTGTTGATAAAATTGGACAGCCACATGCAGAAGAATGAAACTGGACAATTCTATTACACCACACACAAAGATAAACTCAAAATTGTGGAACAATCTAAATTTGAGACAAGAATCCATCAAAATCAGAGTAGAACACAAGCAACAACCTTTTTGAAATTGGCCACAGCAACTTCTTGCAAGACATATCTGTGAAGTCAAGGGAAAGAAAACCAAAAATGAACTATTGGGAATTCATCAAAATAAAAAGCTTCTGCACAGCAAAGGAGACAATCAACAAAACTATAAGACAACCTACAGAATGGGAGAAGATATTTGCAGATGACATATCAGATAAAGGGCTAGTATTCAAGATCTATAAAGAATATATCAAATTCAACACCCAAGAAACAATCAATCCATCATAAAATGGGCAGAAGACATGAACAGACATTTCTCCACAGAAGACCTATACATGAGCAATAAATACATGAAAAAATGCACCACATCACTTGCCATAAGGGAAATACAAATCAAAACCATAATGAGATATCACCTTACACCAGTGAGAATGGTTAAAGTTAACAAGACAGGAAACAACAAATTTTGGCAAGGATTTGGAGAAAGGGGCACCTTATTGCACTGTTGGTGGGAATGCAGCTGGTGCAGCCACTTTGAAAAACAGTGTACAGGTTTCTCAGGAAGTTAAAAATATAGCTATTCTGTGGACAAGGTTTGCACTACTAGGTATTACCCCAAAGATAGAGATGTAGTGAAGCTACGGGACACCTGCACCCCAATGTTTTAGCATCAACGTCCACAATAGCCAAATTTTGGAAGGAGCCGTGATGTCCTTCGACATATGAATGGATAAAGAAGATGTGAGATAGATAGATAGATAGATAGATAGATAGATAGATAGATAGATAGATAGATGATAGATAGATAGATATACATAATTATATATATATTCATATATATATGAATATTATTCAGCCATCAGAATGGTTGAATATCTACCATTTGTTTCAATAGGGATGGAACTGGAGAGTATTATGCTGAGTGAAGTAAGTCTCAACTGTAGAAAGACAATCATTATATGGTTTCACTCATATGTGGAATACAAGAAATAGTGAAAGGACTATAAGGGAAACTGAGTGGGGAATAATTAGAGAGGAAGCAAAACCATGAGAAACCCTTGACTCTGTGAAACAAAAAAGGGTTGCAGAAGGGGAGTTGGGTAGGTGAATTCGGCGACTGAGTGATGGGCACTAAGAAGGGCATTTGATGGGATGAGCACTGAGTGTTATAAGTTGGCAAATTGAATTTAAATTTAAAAAGAAATTAATAAAAATAAAATAAAACTTCAAAATAAATGATAGATAGATGATAGATTAGATAGATAGATAGATAGATAGATGATAGATAGATAGATACATAGATACATAGGTAGATAGATGCATAGGTAGATACATAACTTGGACAAAAAGAAAAAGGGACAAACAAAAAACAACAAACTAATATTATACTTAATGGAGATAAAAAAATAAGCATAACTTGAAACCAGCAGAAGGATTGAAGTGATGAATATTAGAGCAGAAATAAATGATAAAGAACCAAAATAAGCAATAGAACATGAAAATGAATCCAGGAACTCCTTCCTTCCAGTAATAAGTAAAAGTGTTATACTTTTATATATACTTGTCATGATAAAAAGTGAAAGATGTGCAATAAATACAATTACAAATAACAGAGGATTATAAAACAACTAATATCAAAGAAACAAAAACTAGCATAAGAAAAAATTATAGAAAACTCAGTGCCAACAAATTGAACAACTGAAAGAAATGGATATATTCCTAGAAATATAAAAAATACCAAAATTAAGACCGGAGGAAATAAAAAAATTTGAGAATAATTGTAACCAGGAAAGAAATTAAATCAGTAATCAAAAAACCCCAAGATACAAAACTCCAGGACCAGAGAGATTCAAAGGTGAATTCCACCAAGTATTTACAGGAGAATTAATATATATTCTTTTCAAATTATTCAAAAAAAAGAAATGGAAAGAAAACTTCCAAATTAATTCTAAGAGACCAGCATTATCCTGATACCAAAACCAGATAGACCCCACTGAGAAAGACAACCACAGGCCAATATCCCTGATGAACATAGATGCAAATCTCCTAAGCAAAATACTAGCAAACCAAATGCAACAATACATTTAAAATAATCCACCATGATCAACTTGGATTTATTACCAGGTTCCAAGGGTGCTCCAATATTTCAAATCAAACAACATAATATGTCATATCAAGAAAAGAATGGATAGATAACATATGATTATTTCAGTAGACAGATAAAAAGCATTTGACATTGCACATCCTTTCATGATAAAAACCCTCAACAAAGTAGGTATAGAGGGAGCACATCTCAACATAATAAGGCCATATATAAAAAACCCACAAAGAACATCATCTGCAATGGTGAAAAACTGATACATATTATCCTAATATTCTTGCAACAGGATGAAATAAAGATATCCAGTCTCACCATTTTTATTCACATAGCAGTGAAAGTCCTCGGCACAGCAATTAGACAACGAAAACAAAAAATAATCAAGATTGGAAAGGAAGATGAACTTTCCCTATTCGAAGATGATATGATATTATATAGAAAACCCTAAAGACTTCACTAAAAACTGCTAGAACTTATAAACAAATTAATAAAGTCAGAGGATACAAAAATCAATGTACAGAAATCTGTTACATTTCTCATAACAACAATAGACCAGAGAAAAAGAGAAATTAAGAAAAAAAATCTTATTTACACTTCTACCAAAACCAAGATACTTAGGAAAAAAACTACCCAAAGAAGAGAAAGACTTGTATCCTGAAACTAAAACAGTAGTGAATGAAATGGGAGATGATATAAGGAAATGAAAGACTTTTTATGATCATAGATTGGAAGAACAAATATTGTTCAAATGTCTCTACTACCCAAAGCAACCTACCCATTTAATACAATCCCTGTGAAAATACCAACAATGTCTTTTGCAGAGCTAGAAAAAATAATCATACAATTTTATGGAATCACAAAAGACCCCAAGTAATCAAAGCAATCTTGAACAAGAAAAGCAAAGCTGAAAGCACCACAATTCTAGACTTCAAGTTATATGACAAAAGTGTAGTGATCAAAACAGCATGGCACTGGGACAAAAATAGACACATAGACCAATGGAACAGAATAGAAATAAATCCACAACTATATGGCCAATTAATCCTTTACAAAGCAAGAAAGCATATCCAAAGGGAAAAGCACAGTCTCTTCAACAATTGTCATTGGGAAAAGTAGAAAGTAACTACAAAAGAAATTGTACCACTTTCTTACACCATACAGAAAATAAATTCAAAATGGATTAAAGACCTAAATGTGAGACATTAAATCATAAAAATCCTAGAAGAGAACACAAGCAGTAATCCCTTTCATATTAGCCATAGCAACTTTTGTCTAGATATCCCTCCTGACTTGAGGGAAATAAAAGCAAAACTAAACTACTGGGTCTATATCAAAATAAAAGCTTCTGCATAGGGAATGAAACAATCAACAAAACTAAAAAGGCAACCTACAGAATGGGAGAAGTTATTTGCAATTGTCATAACCAATAAAGGCTTATTATCCAAATTATAAAAAGAACTGATACAAATCAATACTCCAAGACAGAAATTTCAATTAAAAAATAAGCAGAAGACATGAACAAACATGTTTACAAAGAAGACACATACAGATGGCTAACAGACACCTGAGAAGATGCACAACATCACTTATCATATGGGCTCTGCGAATCAATACCACAGGGCCATATCACCTCAAAACTATCAGAATGGGTAAAAGAAATCGCAAAAAAAAAAAAATACTGTTGATGACTATATGGAGTAAAAAAGAAGCCGTCTTGCACTGTGGCAAAGTAAACTACTGGAGCCACTGTGGAAAACAGTGTGGAGTTTCCTCAAAAACCTAAAAATAGAATCACAAGTGATCCAATTATTTACTATGGTGCACTTACCCAAAGAATATGAAAGTTATTTGAAAAATATATGCACTCCTACATTTATGGCAGGATTATTTACAATAGTAAAATTGTGAAAACTAGCGAATATGCATAGATGATTTTGTGTGTGTGTGTGTGTGTGTGTGTCCATATATGAATATATGGTATTACTCATCAAGATAAAAGATTGCATTTTTGGCATTTGTTTTTTTGTATGTTTTTTTATAGGAGTTGGATTTGCCAACATATACCATAACACCCACTGCTCACCCTGTCAAGTGCCCCCCTCAGTGCCCATCACTTACCAACCCCATACCCCAGTTCAGTTCCCTTTACCCTACACCTTGATAATTTCCCACAGTTAGGAGTCTCTCATGTTCTGCCATCATTTCTCATATTTCCCTCTCATTTTCTCCCCTTTCCCCTTTATTCCCTTTCACTATTTTTTATATTCCCCAAATGAATGAGACCATATAATGTTTGCCATTCTCTGATTGACTTACCTCAATCAGCATAATACCCTCGAAGTTATATCCACATTGAAGAAAAAGGGGGTATTTGTCATTTCTTTTTTTTCATTTTTTAATTTTATTTTTTTAATAATAAATTTATTTTTTACTGGTGTTCAATTTGACAACATACAGAATAACACCCAGTGCTCATCCCGTCAAGTGCCCCCCTCAGTGCCTGTCACCCATTCACCCCCAACCCCCACCCTCCTCCCTTTCCACCACCCCTAGTTCGTTTCCCAGAGTTAGGAGTCTTTATGTTCTGTCCCTTTTCTGATATTTCCCACACATTTCTTCTCCCATCCCTTCTATTCCCTTTCACGATTACTTATATTCCCCAAATGAATGAGACCATGTAATGTTTGTCCATCTCCGACTGACTCATTTCACTCAGCATAATACCCTCCAGTTCCATTCACGTTGAAGCAAATGGTGGGTATTTGTCATTTCTAATGGCTGAGTAATATTCCATTGTATACATAAACCACATCTTCTTTATCCATTCATCTTTTGATGGACATCGAGGCTCCTTCCACAGTTTGGCTACTGTGGACATTGCTGCAATAAACATCGGGGTGCAGGTGTCCCAGCGTTTCATTGCATCTGAATCTTTGAGGTAAATCCCCAACAGTGCAATTGCTGGGTCGTAGGGCAGGTCTATTTTTAACCCTTTGAGGAACCTCCACACAGATTTCCAGAGTGGCTGCACCACTTCACATTTCCACCAACAGTGTAAGAGGGTCCCCTTTTGACTGCATCCTCTCCAAAATTTGTGGGTTCGTGCCTTGTTAATTTTCCCCATTCTCAGTGGTGTGAGGTGGTATCTCATTGTGGTTTTGATTTGTATTTCCCTGATGGCAAGTGATGCAGAGCATTTTCTCATATGCATGTTGGCCATGTCTATGTCTTCCTCTGTGAGATTTCTGTTCATGTCCTTTGCCCATTTCATGATTGCATTGTTTGCTTCTTTGGTGTTGAGTTTAATAAGTACTTTATAGATCTTGGAAACTACCCTTTATCTGATAGGTCATTTGCAAATATCTTCTCCCATTCTGTAGGTTGTCTTTTAGTTTTGTTGACTGTATCCTTTGCTGTGCAAAAGCTTCTTATCTTGATGAAGTTCCAATAGTTCATTTTTGCTTTTGTTTCTTTTTTTTATTTTTTTATTTTTCTTATTTTATGCTTTTCTTTCTTTTGCCTTCGTGGATGGATCTTGCAAGAAGTTACTGTGGCCGAGTTCAAAAAAGGGTGTTGCCTGTGTTCTCCTCTAGGATTTTGATGGAATCTTGTCTCACAGTTAGATCTTTCATACATTTTGAGTTTATTTTTGTTTATGGTGAAAGTGAGAGGCCTAGTTTCATTCTTCTGCATGTGGATGTCCAATTTTCCCAGCACCATTTATTGAAGAGGCTGTCTTTCTTCCAGTGGATAGTCTTTCCTACTTTATCTAATATTAGTTGACCATAAAATGATGGTCCACTTCTAGATTCACTATTCTGTTCCATTGATCTATGTGTCTGATTTTGTGCCAGTGCCACACTGTCTTGATGACCACAACTTTGTAGTACAACCTGAAATCTGGCATTGTGATGCCCACAGCTCTGGTTTTCTTTTTAAATATTCCCCTGGCTATTTGGGGTCTTTTCTGGTTCCACACAAATCTTTAAATAATTTGTTCTAACTCTCTGAAGAAAGTCCATGGTATTTTTATAGGGATTGCATTAAACGTGTAAATTGCCCTGGGTAACATTGACATTTTCACAATATTAATTCTGCCTATCCATGAGCATGGAATATTTTTCCATCTCTTTGTGTCTTCCTCAATTTCTTTCAGAAGCGTTCTCTAGTCTTTAGGGTATAGATCCTTTACCTCTTTGGTTACGTTTATTCCTAGGTATCTTATGCTTTTGGGTGCAATTGTCAATGGCACTGACTCCTTAATTTCTATTTCTTCAGTCTCATTGTTAGTATATAGAAATGCCACTGACTTCTGGGCATTGATTTTGTATCCTGCCACACTGCCAAATTGTTGTATGAGTTCTACCAATCTTGGGGTGGAATCTTTTGGGTTTTCTACGTAGAGTATCATATCATCGTCGAAGAGGGAAAGATTGACTTCTTTGCTAATTTGAATGCTTTAATGTGTTTTTGTTGTCTGATTGCTGAGGCTAG
This sequence comes from Canis lupus baileyi, assembly GCF_048164855.1. Classification (NCBI taxonomy): domain Eukaryota; kingdom Metazoa; phylum Chordata; class Mammalia; order Carnivora; family Canidae; genus Canis; species Canis lupus. The sequence goes on from NC_132876.1 coordinate 60,510,592, forward strand.
GACTTCCAGTACTATGTTGAATAGCAGTGGGGGGAGTGGACATCCCTGTCTTGTTCCTGATCTTAGGGGAAAGGCTCCCAGTGCTTCCCCATTGAGAATTATATTTGCTGTGGGCTCTTCGTAGATGGCTTTTAAGATGTTGAGGAATGTTCCCTCTACCCCTACACTCTGAAGAGTTCTGATCAGGAATGGATGTTGTATTGTGTCAAATGTTTCTCTGCATCTAATGAGAGGATCATATGGTTCTTGGTTTTTCTCTTGCTGATATGATGAATCACATTGATTGTTTTATGAGTGTTGAACCAGCCTTGTGGCCCAGGAAGAAATCCTACTTGGTCATGTTGAATAATTTTCTTAATGTACTCTTGGATCCTATTGGCCAGTATCTTGTTGAGAATTTTTGCATCCATGTTCATCAGGGATATTGGTCTATAATTCTCCTTTTTGGTGAGGTCTTTGTCTGGTTTTGGAATTAAGGTGATGCTGGCCTCATAGAACGAATTTGGAAGTACTCCATCTCTTTTGACCTTTCCGAACAGCTTTAGTAGAATACATATAGTTTCTTCTTTAAACATTTGATAGAATTCCCCAGGGAAGCCATCTGGCCCTGGAATTTTGTTTCTTGGGAATATTTTGATGACTGCTTCAATTTCCTCCCTGATTATTGGCCTGTTCAGGTTTTCTACTAGTTCCTGTTCCAGTTTTGGTAGTTTCTGGCTTTCCATAAATGTGTCCATTTCTTCTAGATTGCCTAATGTATTGGCGTATAGCTGTTCAAAATAGGTTTTTAAAGTCGTTTGTATTTCCTTGGTGTTGGTAGTGATCTCTCCTTCCTCATTCATTATTTTAGTAATTTGAGTCTTCTCTCTCTTCTTTTTAATAAGGCTGGCTAATGGTTTATCTATCTTATTAATTCATTCAAAGAACCAACTCCTGGTTTTGTTGATCTGTTCCACCCTTCTTCCGGTCTCGATTTACTTGAGTTCTGCTCGAATCTTTATTAACTCTCTTCTTCTCCTGAGTGTAGGATCTATTTGCTGAGTTTTCTCTAGCTCCTTTAGGTGTAAGGTTAGCTTTTGTATTTGAGTTCTTTCCAGTTTTGGAATGGATGCTTGTATTGCAATGTATTTCCCCCTCAGGACTGCTTTTGCTGCATCCCAAAGATGTTTAACGGTTGTATCTTCATTCTCATTAGTTTCCATGAATTTTTTTAATTCTCCCTTAATATCCTGGTTGACCCTTTCATCTTTTAGCAGGATGGTCCTTAACCTCCACGTGTTTGAAGTCCTTCCAAACTTCTTGTTGTGATTTACTTCTAATTTCAAGGCATTATGGTCTGAGAATATGCAGGGGATGATCCCAATCTTTTGGTATCGGTTCAGTCCCGATTTGTGACCCAGTATGTGGTCTATTCTGGAGCAAGTTCCATGAGCACTTGAGAAGAATGTGTATTCAGTCGAGTTTGGATGTAAAGTTCTGTAGATATCTGTGAAATCCATCTGGTCCAGCTCTCATTTCCTTGGAGATGTTGTGCTTAGAAGACGTATTGAGTATAGAAAGATCTAGATTGAAGTCACCAAGTATAAGTGTATTATTATCTAAATATTTCTTCACTTTGGTTATTAATTGATTGATACATCTGGCAGCACCCACATTCGGGGCACATATATTGATGATTGTTAAGTCCTCTTGTTGGATAGATCCTTTAAGTATGATACAGTGTCCCTCTTCATCCCTCACTACAGTCTTTGGGGTAAATTTTAGTTTATCTGATATAAGGATGGCTACCCCTGCTTTCTTTTGAGGACCGTTTGAATGGTAAATTATTCTCCAACCTTTTATTTTCAAGCTGTAGGTCTCCTTCTGTCTAAAATGAGTCTCTTGTAGACAGCAAATAATTGGGTCCTGCTTTTTTATCCAGTCTGACACGCTGCGCCTTTTGATGAGGTCATTAAGCCTGTTCACGTTCAGAGTTACTATTGACAGATATGAGTTTAGTGTCATCATGATATCTATTCAGTCCTTGTTTTTGTGGAATGTTCCACTGAACTTCTTCTTAAAGGGGAATTTTGAGAGTCTCCCTTAAAATTTCTTGCAGAGCTGGTTTGAAGGTCACATATTCTTTCAGTTCTTGCCTGTCTTGGAAGCTCTTTATCTCTCCTTCCATTCTGAATGAGAGCTTTGCTGTATAAAGTCTTCTTGTTTGCATGTTTTTCTCATTTAAGACCCTGAATTTATCCTGCCAGCCCTTTCTGGCCTGCCAGGTCTCTGTGGAGAGGTCTGCTGTTACCCTAATACTCCTCCCCATAAAAATCAGGGATTACTTGTTTCTTGCTGCTTTAAGGATTTTCTCATTATCTTTGGAATTTGCAAGCTTAACTATTAAATGTCGAGGTGTTGAATGGTTTTTGTTGATTTTAGGGGAGGGATCTCTCTATTTCCTGGATCTGAATGCCTGTTTCCCTTCCCAGATTAGGAAAGTTTTCAGCTATGATTTGTTCAAATACATATTCTGCACCTCTGGCCCTTTCTGCACCCTCAGGAACTCCCATTAAACGTAGGTTTTCTTCCTCAGACTGTCACTTATTTCCCTTAATCTAACCTCATGATATTTTAATTGTTTGTCTCTTTTTTCCTCAGCTTCCATCTTTGCCATCAACTTGTTTTCTATGTCACTCACTTGTTCTTCCACCTGATTAACCCTCGTCGTTAGGACTTCTTGTTTGGATTGCATATCATGCAATTGATTTTTAATTTCTGCCTGATTAGATCTAAATTCTGCAGTCATGAAGTCTCTTGAGTCCTTTATGCTTTTTTCTAGAGCCACCAGTAGCTCTATCATAGTGCTTCTGAATTGGCTTTCTGACATTGAATTGCAATCCAAATTTTGTAACTCTCTGGGAGAGAGGACAGTTTCTGATTCTTTCTTTTGCGGTGAGGTTTTCCTTCTAGTCATTTTGCTCAGTGCAGAGTGGCCCAAAACAAGTTGTTTTGGGAAAAGGAGAAAAAGAAAGAGGAGGAAGAAGGAAAGAAAAAAAAGAAAGAAAAAAAGAGAAAAGAAGAAAAAAGAAGAGAAGAAAAAGAGAAAAAAGAAAAAGAAAAAGAAAAAAGGGGGGGTGGGGAAGCTAACGGAAATCAAAAAGCCAAAAAAAAAAAAAAAAACCAGAAAAAAACAAGGGGGAGTATCCTCTGATTCTGTATACTGTAAATCCCTTGAGTTCCCCTGGAAGTTTGCAGTGCTGCTTGGTCAATAATTTGTTTTTCCCCTGTCCTTCTAGCTGATCTTGTGGGTGAGGGGCCTGCTGTGCTGATTTTCAGGTGTTAGCACTTGGGGGAGCTGCTCAGCCAAGGATATTTAAGCTGTTTATCCTGTGAGGCCACTGTGAGGCTCAGTGGGGGTTGTTTACCCTGTGTGGCCCCAGAAAAAACAATCACAGTTGTGGAGGCCAGCTCTGGAGCCCTGGATTCAGCTCCCGCAGTAACTACAGAGCTCTCAGTCTGCAGGGGCCTGGATGCTCCAAGGGTGGGCCGCTCATCTGCTCAGCTGGGGACAGGAGCGTCCTTGCTGACCTGTGCCCTCCTGGCCTCTGACTGTCCCGGGGGGAGGTCGGATCCTGGGCTGTGTCCCAGGTGCCCTGTGCTCCTGGGCCTGCACTGTTGGATTCACGCTCCCAGCCTGGCAGCCCGCTCTCTGCGGAGCCCGGCCTGAGCACCTCTGAGCTGCTCCGGGTCCAGCCGTACGCGCTGCAGCCCTTTAGGGAGCTCGGTGCACTCTCCCCGGGGCTCAGGTGTCTGTTAGTGTCCCAGGGAGCCTGAGGGCATCCCCGCCCCTCCTGGGGTCCTGCTCTGACTCCCTGTGAGCGCCTTTCCACCCGGGATGATTGGTGAAGCTCCTCCTTCTCCGGGACGGGGCTTTCCTGTCCTGGGAGCACTTGTCCTGGCCTTAGCCCTCCTCGCAGGGCTTCCCCCTTGGATGTCTTTTGTTTCTTTATTTCTTTTTTCCCCGTCTTCCTACCTCGATAGAAGCGCGAACTCTTCTCATTGTAGCATTCCAGCTGTTCTCTCTGTAAATCTCAGGCCGAATAGTAGATTTTCAGGATGGTTTGAAGGTTATCTAGGTAATTTGGTGAGGACACGTGAATTGGGGACCCTACTCTTCCACCATCTTGCCCCTCCCTCCGGTATTTGTCATTTCTAATGCCTGAGTAATATTCCATTGCATACATAAACCACATCTTCTTTATCCATTCATCTTTCGATGGACACCGAGGCTCCTTCCACAGTTTGGCTATTGTGGACATTGCTGCTATAAACATCAGTGTGCAGGTGTCCTGGCATTTCATTGCATCTGTATCTTTGGGGTAAATCCCCAGCAGCGCTATTGCTGGGTCAGAGGGTAGTTCTATTTTTAACTATTTGAGGAACCTCCACACAGTTTTCCAGAGTGACTGTACCAGTTCACATTCCCACCAACAGTACAGGAGGGTTCCCTTTTCTCCGCATCCTCTCCAACATTTGTGGTTTCCTGCCTTGTTAATTTTCCCTATTCTCACTGGTGTGAGGTGGTATCTCATTTTGGATTTGATTTGTATTTCCCTGATGGCCAGTGATGCGGAGCATTTTCTCATGTGTGTGTTGGCCATGTCTATGTCTTCCTCTGTGAGATTTCTGTTCATGTCTTCTGCCCATTTCATGATTGGATTGTTTGTTTCTTTCCTTTTGAGTTTCATAAGTTCTTTGTAGATCTTGGATACTAGCCCTTTATCGGATAGGTCATTTGCAAATATCTTCTCCCATTCTGTAGGTCGTCTTTTAGTTTTGTTGACTGTTTCTTTTGCTGTGCAGAAGCATTTTATCTTGATAATGTCCCAATGATTAGTTTTTCCTTTTGTTTCCCTTGACTTTATGGATGTATCTTGCACGAAGTTGCTGTGGCCAAGTTCAAAAAGGGTGTTGCCTGTGTTCTCCTCTAGCATATTGATGGAATCTTGTCTCACATTGATATCTTTCATCCATTTTGAGTTTATCTTTGTGTATGGTGTAAGAAAATGGTCTAGTTTCATTCTTCTGCATGTGGCTGTCCAATAATCCCAGCACCAGTTATTCAAGAGACTGTCCTTTTTCCAGGGGATAGTATTTCCTGCTTTGTCAAATATTAGTTGACCATAGAGTCGAGGCCCCATTTCTGGATCCACTATTCTGTTCCATTGATCTATGTGACTGTTTTTGTGCAGTACCACACTGTCTTGATGATCACAGCTTTGTAGCACAACAACCTGAAATCTGGCTTTGTGATGCCTCCAGCTCTGGTTTTCTTTCTCAATATTCCCTTAGCAATTTGGGGTCTTTTCTGATTCCACACAATTCTTAATATTATTTACTCCCACTCTCTAAAGAAAGTCCATGTTATTTTGTCAGGGATTGCAGTAAATGTATAATTCTCCCTGGTAAAATTGACAGTTTCACAATATTAATTCTTCTAATTCATGAGCATGGAGAATTTTTCCATCTATTTGTGTCTACCTCAATTATTTTAAGAAGTGTTCTGTAGCTTTTAGGGTATACATTCTTTACCTCTTCAGTTAGGTTTATTCCTAGGTATCTTATGCTTTTGTGTGCAATTATCAATGAGAGTGACTCCTTAATTTCTCTTTTTTCAGTCTCACTGTTTCTTAGTGTACAGAAATGCCACTGATTTCTGGGCCCTGTCATTCTTTCCTGACACATTGCTGGATTGCTGTATGAGTTCTACCAATCTTGGGGTAGAGTCTTTTGGGTTTTCTCTGTACAGTATCCTGTCATCTGCAAAGAGGGAGTGTTTGACTTCTTCTTTGCCAATTTGAATGCCTTTTATTTCTTTTTGTTGCCTGATTGCTGAGGTTAGGACTTCTAGTACTATTTTGAATAGTAGTGGTGAGAGTGGACAGCCTTGTCGTGTTCCTGATCTTAGCGGAAAGGCTTTCAGTGTTTCCCATTGAAATGATATTTGCTGTGGGCTTTTCTTAGATGGCTTTTAAGATGCTGATGAATATTCCCTATCCCTATACTCTAAAGAGTTTTGATCAGGAATGGATGCTCTATTTTGTCAAATGATAGAATTCTGCTGGGAAGCCATCTGGCCCTGGAATTTTGTGTCTTGAGAGTTTTTGATGGCTGTTTCATTTTTCTCCCTGGTTATTAACCTGCTCAGGTTTTATATTTCTTCCTGTTTCAGTTTTGATAGTTTGTGGTTTTCCATAAATGTGTCCATTTCTTCTAGATTGCCTAAATTATTGGCGTATAGCTGCTCCTAATATATATTTAAAATCGTTTGTATTTCCTTGGTATTGATGGTGATCTTTCCTATTTCATTGGTGATTTTATTAATTTGAATCTTTTCTCTTTTGTTTTTATTAAGGCTAGCTAATGGTTTATCTATCTTATTAATTCTTTCAAAGAATGAACTCCTGATTTTATTGATCTGTTCCACAGTTCTTCTGGTCTCTTTTTCATTGTGCTCTGCTCGAATATTTTTTAATTGTCTTCTCCTGCTGGGTGTAGGTTTTATTTGCTGTTCTTTTCCAGCTCAGTTAGTCACAAGGTTAGCTTTTGTATTTGAGTTCTTTCCAGTTTTTGGATGGATGCTTGTATTGCGATGTATTTCCCCCTCAGACTGCTTTTGCTGTATTCCAAAGATTTTCAACGGTTGTATCGTCATTCTCAATAGTTTCAATGAATCTTTTGAATTCTTTTCTAATTTCCTGTTTGACTGTTTCATCTTTTGTCAGGATGCTCTTTAACTTCCACATGTTTGAATTTCTTCCAAATTTGTTCCTGTGATTGAGTGCAAGTTTCAAAGCATTATGGTCTGAAAATATGCAGCGGACAATCCCAAAGTTTTGGTATTGTTTGAGACCTGATTTGTGACCCAGTATGTGGTTTCTTCTGGAAAAAGTTCCATGTGGATTTGAGAAGAATGTGTATTGAGTAGCGTTTGGATGTAAAGTTCTATAATATCTGTGAAATCCATCTGTCCAGTGTATCATTTAAAGCTCTTGTTTCTTTGTAGATGTTGTGCTTAGAAGATCTGTTCATTGTAGAAAGCACTATATTCAAGTCACCAAGTATAAGTGTATTGTTATCCAAGTATGTCTTAACTTTGGTTATTAATTGATTGATATACTTGGCAGCTCCCGCATTTGGGGCATAAATATTCATGGCTGTTAGGTCCTCTTGTTGGATAGATCCTTTAAGTATGATATAGGATCCCTCTTCATCTCTTACGACAATCTTTGGCATAAACTTAATTTATCTCATATGAAGATGGCTACTCCTGCTTTCTTTTGAGGACCATTTGAATGGTAAATAGTTCTCCAACCTTTTATTTTCATTCTGTAGGTGTCCTTACGTCTAAAATGAGTCTCTTAATAGATTGGTCTTGCTTTTTTATCCAGTCGAAACCCTGCGTTTTTTGATGGGATCATGAAGCCCATTCATGTTCAGAATTACTATTGAAAGATATTAATCTAATCATAATACCTATTCAGTCCTTGTTTTTGTCGATTATTTCTTTGGGCTTCCTCTTCTTTTACAGAGTCCCCCTTAATATTTCTTGCAGAGTTTGTTTGTTGGTCATATTCTTTCAGTTTCTGCCGATCTTGGAAGCTCTTTATCTCTCCTTCTATTCTGAATGAGAGCCTTGTTGGATAGAGTATTCTTGGTTGCATGTTCTTCTCATTTATGACCCTCAATATATCGTGCCAGTCCTTTCTGGCCTTCAAGGTCTCTGTGGAGAGGTCTGCTATTAATCTATTATTTCTCCCCATATAAGTTAGGGATCTCTTGTCTCTTGCTGCTTTAAGGATTTTCTCTTTATCTTTGGAATTTGCAAGTTTCACTATTAAATGTCGAGGTGCTGAAAGTTTTTATTGATTTTAGAGTAGGACCTCTCTATTTCCTGGATCTGAAAGCCTATTTCCCTCCCCAAATTAGGGAAGTTCTCAGCTATGATTTGTTCAAATATGCTTTTCAGCCCTCTGTCCCTCTCGACACTCTCTAGAACCCCAATTAAATGTAGATTTCTCCTTCTGAGGCTATCATTTATTTCCTTTAACCTTTCCTCATGGTCTTTTAATTGTTTTTCTCTTTTTTTCCTCAGCTTCCTTCCTTGCTGTAAACTTGTCTTCTGTGTCACTAACTCTTTCTTCCACCTCATTAACTCTTGTCGTTAGGACCTCCAGTTTGAATTGCATGTCATTTAATTGATTTTTAATTTTGGCCCGATTAGATCTAAATTCTGAAGTCATGAAGTCTCTTGGATCCTTTATGCTTCTTTCCAGAGCCACCAGTAGCTTTATAATTGTGCTTCTGAATTGGCTTTCTGACCTCAAATTGTAATCCAAATTCTGTAACTCTGTGGGAGAGAGTACTGTTTCGGATTCTTTCTTTTGTGGTGAGTTCTTCTTTCTAGTCATTTTGCTCAGTGCAGAGTAGCTGTATGAGTGGGCTTCATTAAGAATATCAACTATGATCTAAGTAAATTTCCCCCTAGATGATTCTGATGAAGTCAGAGACCTTAAATCGAAAACAAAGATCAGAATAAAATAAAAAAAAAGGACCACGAAAGTGAAAACCCAATTTTATAACAAAGTTGTAAAAAATAAAAGTACTGGAATCCTAAAGAAGAGCAAAAAAAGAAAGAAAAAGAAAATAGGAGAAGAAAAAAAAAGGGTGACTGGGAGATGGTGGTGGTGAAGAAGTTGTAGTGGAGGGAGGATGTAGTCTACCTGAGTGGTTCTAGAGGGTTATCCTCTTCTATCTGTCTATATTAATTTCTGTTTATTAGAAAATGTGCTGTCCCAAATTTATATAAACCAGTAATACTTGTAGAGCACCCCAACATTGACCACCAACACATAAATGAGATAAAAGAGGGGGCAGAATGGGAATGAGGAATCTCACAGAATAAACCAACACAGTATTCCACTTGGTTCTGGGTGCATACTGTTCATGTTTTAGAAGGTATTAAGTTCTGCCGTTGTAGAACAAAGTGAGACAGAGAAAACAAACAAACAAAACATATCTTGTATGTCTCCCAAAATCAAGTTGAGTATGTTGAAGGGAATCTAGAAGTGGAAAATTTATCTAGGACCTGTAACTGTAGAAATATGAAAGTCAAAAAGGAAGAATCTTAAAAATGAAATGGTGGTAAAATATTGTAGTTAATGTGGGAAAAGAGAAAAAAATTTGAAACTTACAGTCTGATATAAAAATGAGTATTACTGGAAAAAGGAAGGGAAAAAAAAAGAGGGGCATCCTCTATATACTGTAAATCCCTTGACTTCCCCTGGAGCTTTCCAGCACTGCTTGGTTAAGAATTTGCTCTTCCCCTGTCTTTCCAGCTGGTCTTGGGGAGGGGCCTGCTGTGCTGATTCTGAGGTGTGTGCCACCGGGGGGAGCTGCCCCGCCCCCTGCCAGGTGCTTGGTTCAGTGGGAGTTGTTCATCCTGTGAGGCCTCTGTTCCCTGGCCACCCTGCTCCATTCCAGGTACAGGGTGACACCCGGAGGAGCAACAACACTGGTGGCAGACAGCTCTCCAGCCCTGGAGTCAGCTCCCTGCAGTAACTACCTCAGCTCCCAGTGTGCACTGGCCTAGATGCTCTGGGTGGTGATCTGCATAGCTTGGGGGTGCCCAGTGCCAGGAACAGTCCTTGCTGTCCTGTGCCCTCCCCACCTTCATCTCTCCCAGGGGGAGTGCAGGATCCTGGGCTGTCTCTGCCCAGCGCCCTGGGATATGAGGCCTGTGCTGCTGGAATAGCGCACCCAGGGCCCCAGCTCCTGAAGGCAGCAGGGCACAGCCACCTCCGTCCAGGGCCACTGCCTGAGCTTCTTTTGAGGCCCCGCCAGGCATGCTCCAGCCCTTTATAGAGATCAGCCCACAGTCTGTGGCTTGATCTCCCCCAGGGTACACTTCCTCTATTAGTGACTCCAGGAATCTGGAGGCTCCATTGCCCCTCCTGCGGTCCTGCCCAAGTTCCCTGCTAAGCGCATTTCTGTCCGGGAAGTAGCTGGTGTGGATTTTAAAAGTTCATGCTTCTCCAGGACTGTACTTTCCTGTCCCAGGAGGCTTTTGCTGCCTGGCCTTAGCCTGGCTCCTCAGAGGGGGCACCTCCCCACTTGATTCCTTTTTATTTCTCCCCTCCCCGCCTTCCTACCTTGTTAGAAGTGAAAACCCTTCTCTCTGTAGTATTCCAGCTGTTCTCTCTTTAAATCTCAGCTCAAATTTGTAGGTGTTCAGGATGATTTGAATGTTACCTAGGTAAGTTGGTGGGGACAGGTGACTTGGTGACCCTACTCCTCCACTGAATTTTTGCCTTTTGAAACAAGAATATATATCTTTTGAATATAATTCACAGAATATAATTCTAAGTGAAATAAATCAGAGAAAGAAAAATGCCATATTATTTCAATAACTTGTTGAATTTGAATACAAAACAAATGAACAAAAAGTAAAGAGAAACCAAAAAACAGCCTCTTAATTATTGAGAACAAACTGATGGTTAACAGCAAGGAGTTGGGTGGGGGATAGATGAAATTTGCAAAGGGAATTAAGAATACACTTACTCTGGTGAGCACTGAATAATGTATACAATTTTGAATTTCTGTATTGTACACCTGAAACTAATATAACACTGTTAACTATACTGGAACTAATTTTTTTTAATGATTACTCCTGGGTACCTGGGTGGCTCAGTCTGTGAAGCATCCAAGTCTTGATTTTGGCTCAGGTCATGATCTCAGGGTCATGGGATCAATCAAGCCCTGAAACAGTCTCCATGCTTAGCAGAGTCTGGTGGACATTCTCTCTCTCCCTCTCCCTCTGCCTCTCCTCCCCCCACTCTTTCTATCTCTAGAACAAATAAATCCTTAAAAAATGATTACTTTTGGGATCACTGGGTGGCTCAGCGGTTTGGCACCTGCCTTCGGCCCAATACATGATCCTGGAGTCCCAAGATTGAGTCCCACATCGGGCTCCTTGCATGAAGCCTGCATCTCCCTCTGCCTGTGTCTCTGTCTCTCTCTCTCTCTCTTTCTCTCTCTCTCTCTGTGTCTCTCATTAATAATTGAATAAAATATTTTAAAAAAGATTACTCTTTTAACACCTTTCAAATATAAAATACAGTACTGTTAAGTATATTACCATGTATATTACATGCCCAGAAATTGTCTTATAATTAGAAGTTGGCTTTTACTAGCTTCATGCATTTCACTCATCTTCTCATCCCTTCCCATGGCAATCATTGATAATTTGTCTGTATGAATATTTTGTTGTAGCTGTTGTTTGTTTTTGTTTTACTTCCATATATAAAAGAAATCATGCATTATTTTTCTTTCTCTACTTGATTTATTTCACGTAGTATAGTGCTCTCAAGGTCCATCCAGGTTGTCACAAGTAGCAGGATTCTTTTTTTTACTTTTATGCCTGAATGATATTCTATTACATATATAAACCACATCTTTTTTATACATTCATCTGCCGGTGGACGCTGGTTGTTTCCATGTGAGGTTTTCATAAACAGAACTGCAATTAAGTGGTGGTGCACATATTTTTGTCAAAAATACAAAAATAGTTTCTAAATCCTATATACATGAGCTTACCACCTACTTCTAGAAGATTAATGGTATCAGGTTTTATACTCGAGTATTTAATCCATTTTGAGTTAACTTTTTAGTATGACATAAGATAGTGGTCTGGTTTCCTTGTTTTGCATGTGGCTGTGAAGTTATCTTTGAAGAGTCTGTTCTTTTGGTATTTTGTGTTCTTGGGGACTTTGTTGTAATGATTGACTAATTTCTGCATGGGTTTTCTGGGGGGCTTCTATCCTGTTTTTGACATGTGTGTCTGTTTATAGATGTATAACTTACTGCTCTGATTAATATAGCTTTTTAAAATAACTTGAAATCAGTAGTGTGCTGATTTAGTTTTGTTTTCTCAATATTGCTTAGGCTATTAAGAGGTTTTTGTAGTTCTATATAAATTTTAGTATCTTTTATTCTATTTATCTAAAAAATGTTATAGAAACATTGATAGAGATTGCCTTGAATTTGTAGATTTCTTTGTGTAATAGGGTTTTAAACAATATTAATTATTTTCTTTCAATATTAATTCTTAATTAATTGATGTAAAGTTTCATAAAACTGGGGTCAGAAATGATGCTGAAAGTTTCAGTCATTTTAAATTTATTAAAACTTTTGGCATCACATACAAACTACTTGTAGAATGTTATACATTAACATGAGAAGAATGTGTTTTCTGCTTCTGCTCAGGCTAATTCTTAGTATCATCATTTTTGTTGCAATTGTAAATGCAATTGTAGTCTTCAGTTCTCTTTCTGATGCTTCATTATTGGTGTATAGAAATGCCACCAATTTCTGTACATTGATTTTGTGTCCTGTGACTTTACTGAACTTGTTTCTTAGTTCTAGCATTTTTGGTGGGATATTTCAAATCATAGGGGATTGGATTTTAATATTCTACTTTCATCAATGGATAGGTTATCCAGACACAAAATCAGTAAGGAATATACACAGAAAAATATAAAACACAGATAAAACAAATTGAAAATGACATAAAGAGTGAAAGATATTCCATACTCATGGATTGGAAGAACAAATATTGTTAAAACATATATATCACACAAAGCAATTTACACGTTTAATACAATCCCTATCAAAATATCAACATTTTCACAAAACTAGAACAATCCTAAAATTGGTATGAAAACACAAAAGATCCCAAATAGCCAAATCAATCTTAAAAGAAGAAAAGCAAAGCAGGAAGCATCACAATTCTGGATTCTAAAATATGTTACAAAGTTGTAGTGATCCAAAAAATATGGTACTTTCACGAAAATAGACACATAGATCATCAATGTACCAGAATAGAGGAGGTGCAAGATGGCAGAAGAGTAGGGTCCCCAAGTCACCTGTCCCCACCAAATTACCTAGATAACCATCAAATCATCCTGAAAATCTATGAATTCGGCCTGAGATTTAAAGAGAGAACAACTGGAATGATACAATGAGAAAAGTTCATGCTTCTATCAAGGTAGGAAGACGGGGGGAAAAAGAAATAAAGAAACAAAAGGTATTCCAGGGGGAGGAGCCCCACGAGGAGCTGGGCTAAGGCCTGGGCGAGTGCTCCCAGGACAGGAAAGCACCATCCAGGAGAAGCAGGAGCTGCAACAATCTCCTCGGGGGAAAGGCACTCACAGTGAGTTAGAGCAGGATCCCAGGAGGGCTGGGATGTACTCAGACTCCCTGGGACACTAACAGACACGTGCGCCCCAGGAAGAGTGTGCAGAGCTCCCTAAAGGGCTGTAGCACACGAGTGGCTGGACCCAGGAGCAGCTCGGAGGGGCTGGGGCAGAAGCTCCGCGGAGAGGGGGCTGCGCGGCCGGGAGGGCAAATCCAACAGCGCAGGCCCGGGAGCACAAGATGCCGAGGACACAGCCCAGGATCCGACCTCCCCCAGGGACAGGCAGAGGCCAGGAGGGCACAGGACAGCAAGGACGCTCCTGCCCCCAGCTGAGCAGATCAGCGGCCCCGCCCCCGGAGCATCCAGGCCCCTGCGGACTGAGAGCTCAGTAGTTACTGCAGGAGCTGAATCCAGGGCTCCAGCTGTGTCCGCCACCTCTGTAGTTGTTCCTCCTGGAACCTCACGGGGTAAACAACCCCCACTGAAACCTGCACCAGGCAGGGGTCAGAGCAGCTCCCCCAAGTGATAACACCTGAAAATCAGCACAACAGGCCCCTCCCCCAGAAGACCAGCTAGACGGAGAAGTTCCAGGGGAAGTAAAGGGACTTAAAGTATGCAGAAAAAGAAGGTACTCCCCCGTGTTTTTTTTTTCTTTTTGATTTCTGTTTGTTCCCCCACCCTTTTTTCCTTTCTTTCTTTTTCTTTCTTTTTTTTCTTTTTTTCTTCCTTTTTTCTTTTTTCTTTTTTTATTCTCTTTTTTCTTTTTCTCTTCCTTTTATTCTCTTTTTTTCTTCCTTTTTTCTTTTATCTTTCTCTTGTCTTTCCTTCTTTCTCTCCTCTCTTTTTCTCCTTTTCCCAATACAACTTGATTTTGGCCACTCTGCACTGAGCAAAATGACTAGAAGGAAAAGCTCACCTCAAAAGAAAGAATCAGAAACAGTCCTCTCTCCCACAGAGTTACAAAATTTGGATTACAATTCAATGTCAGAAAGCCAAATCAGAAGCACTATTATAAAGCTACTGGTGGCTCTAGAAAAAGCAAAAAGGACTCAAGAGACTGCATGACTGCAGAATTTAGATCTAATCAGGCAGAAATTAAAATCAATTGAATGAGATGCAATCCAAACTAGAAGTCCTAAAGACGAGGGTTAACGAGATGGAAGAAAGAGTGAGTGACATAGAAGACAAGTTGATGGCAAAGAGGGAAACTGAGGAAAAAAGAGACAAACAATAAAAAGACCATGAGAATTGATGAAGGGAAATAAATGACAGCCAGAGGAAGAAAAACCTACATTAATTGGGGTTCCCGAGGGTGCCAAAAGGGACAGGGGGCCAGAATATGTATTTGAACAAATCATAGCTGAGAACTTTCCTAATCTGGGAAGGGAAACAGGCATTCAGATCCAGGAGATAGAGAGATCCCTCCTAAAATAAATAAAAACCGTTCAACAACTTGACATTTAATAGTTAAGCTTGCAAATTCCAAAGATAAAGAGAAGATCCTTAAAGCAGCAAGAGGCAAGAGATCCCTGAATTTTATGGGGAGGAGTATTAGGGTAAGAGCAGACGTCTCCACAGAGACCTGGCAGGCCAGAAAGGGCTGGCAGGATATATTCAGGGTCCTAAATGAGAAGAACATGCAACCAAGAATACTTTATCCAGCAAGGCTCTCATTCAAAATGGAAGGAGAGATAAAGAGCTTCCAAGACAGGCAGGAACTGAAAGAATATGTGACCTACAAACCAGCTCTGCAAGAAATTTTAAGGGGGACTCTTAAAATTCCCCTTTAAGAAGAAGTTCAGTGCAACAATCCACAAAAACAAGGACTGAATAGATATCATGATGACACTAAACTCATATCTGTCAATAGTAACTGAACGTGAACGGGCTTAATGACCCCATCAAAAGGCGCAGGGTTTCAGACTGGATAAAAAAGCAGGACCCATCTATTTGCTGCCTACAAGAGACTCATTTTAGACAGAAGGATACCTACAGCCTGAAAATAAAATGTTGGAGAACCATTTACCATTCAAATGGTGCTCAAAAGAAAGCAGGGGTAGCCATCCTTATATCAGATAAACTAAACTTTACCCCAAAGACTGTAGTGAGAGATGAAGAGGGACACTATCTCATACTTAAAGGATCTATCCAACAAGAAGACTTAACAATCCTCAATATATATGCCCCGAATGTGGGAGCTGCCAAATATTTAAACCAATTAATAACCAAATTGAAGAAATACTTAGATAATAATACACTTATACTTGGTGACTTCAATCTAGCTCTTTCTACCCTCGATAGTTCTTCTAAGCACAACATCTCCAAAGAAACGAGAGCTTTAAATGATACACTGGACCAGATGGATTTCACAGATATCTACAGAACTTTACATCCAAACTCAACTGAATATACATTCTTCTCAAGTGCACATGGAACTTTCCCCAGAATAGACCACATACTGGGTCACAAATCGGGTCTGAACCAATACCAAAAGATTGGGATCGTCCCCTGCATATTCTCAGACCATAATGCCTTGAAATTAGAACTAAATCACAACAAGAAGTTTGGAAGGACCTCAAACACGTGGAGGTGAAGGACTATCCTGCTAAAGGATGAAAGGGTCAACCAGGAAATTAGGGAAAATTAAAAAGATTTATGGAAACTAATGAGAATGAAGATACAACCTTTCAAAATCTTTGGGATGCAGCAAAAGCAGTCCTAAGGGGGAAATACATCGCAATACAAGCATCCATTCAAAAACTGGAAAGAACTCAAATACATAAGCTAACCTTACACGTAAAGGAGCTAGAGAAAAAACAGCAGATTGACCCCACGCCCAGCAGAAGAAGAGAGTTAATTACAATTCGAGCAGAACTCAACGAAATCGAGACCGAGGAACTGTGGAACAGATCAACAGTACCAGGAGATGGTTCTTTGAAAGAATTAATAAGATAGATAAACCATTAGCCAACCTTATTAAAAAGGAGAGAGAGGAGACTCAAATTAATAAAATCATGAATGAGAAAGAGAGATCACTACCAACAACAAGGAAATACAAACGATATTAAAAACATATTATTATCAGCTATACGCCTATAAAGTAGGCAATCTAGAAGAAATGGACGCATTCCTGGAAAGCCACAAACTACCAAAACTGGAACAGGAAGAAATAAAAAACCTGAACAGGCCAGTAACCGGGAGGAAATTGAAGCAGTCATCAAAAACCTCCCAAGACACAAGAGTCCAGGGCCAGATGGCTTCCCAGGGGAATTCAAAAGCAAAAGAAACAAAAGCAAAAATGAACTATTGGGACTTCATCAAGATTAGAAGCTTTTGCACAGCAAAGGATACAGTCAACAAAACTAAAAGACAACCTACAGAATGGGAGAAGATATTTGCAAATGATGTATCAGATAAAGGGCTAGTTGCTAAGATCTATAAAGAACCTCTTAAACTCAACACCAAAGAAACAAACAATCCAATCATGAAATGGGCAAAAGACATGAACAGAAATCTCACAGAGGAAGACATAGACATGGACAACATACACATCAGAAAATGCTCTGCATCACTTGCCATCAGGGAAATACAAATCAAAACCACAATGAGATACCACCTCACACCAGTGAGAACACCAGTGAACATTAACAAGAAAGGAAACAACCAATGTTGGAGAGGATGTGGAGAAAGGGGAACTGTCTTGCAATGTTGGTTTGAATGTGAACTGGTACAGCCACTCTGGAACACTGTGTGGAGGTTCCTCAAAGAGTTCAAAATAGATCTGTCCTACAACCTAACCATTGCACTGCTGGGGATTTACCCCAAAGATACAGATGCAGTGAAACGCCACGACATCTGCACCCCGATGTTTATAGCAGCAATGTCCACAATAGCCAAACTGTGGAAGGAGCCTCGGTGTCCATCGAAAGATGAATGGATAAAGAAGATGTGGTTTATGTATACAATGGAATATTACTCAGCCATTAGAAACGACAAATACCCACCATTTGCTTCAACGTGGATGGAACTGGAGGATATTATGCTGAGTGAAGTAAGTCAATCAGAGAAGGACAAACAGTGTATGTTCTCATTCATTTGGTGAATATAAATAATAGTGAAAGGGAATATAAGGGAAGGGAGAAGAAATGTGTGGGAAATATCAGAAAGGGAGACAGAACATAAAGACTCCTAACTCTGGGAAACGAACTAGGGGTGGTGGAAGGGGAGGAGGGCGGGGGGTGGGGTTGAGTGGGTGACGGGCACTGAGGGGAACACTTGACGGGATGAGCACTGGGTGTTATTCTGTATGTTGGTAAATTGAACACCAATAAAAATTATTTTATTAAAAAATGATGTGCTATATATATAATGAATATTACTCATCCATAAAAAAGAATGAATTCTTGCCTTTTGAAACAACATGAATGGATCTAGAGGGATTAATATTATGTGAAATAAGCCTCCATAGAAAGAAAAATACCATATCATTTCCCTCATATGTGGAATTTAAGAAACAAAATATGAGCAAAAAAAAATGACAAATCTAAAAACAGTATTAATTATAGTGAAAAAAATAGATGTTTACCAGAAGGCATGTGGGTAGAAAAGATGGGTCAATTAAGTGAAGGAGATTAAGAGCACACTTGTCTTGATGAACATTGAGTAACATATGGAACTTTTGAATCACTATATTGTACACCTGAAACTAATATAACACTGCATGTTCTCAACACTAGAATTAAAATTTTTAAAAAAGACCTCTATGACCACACACCCTACAACTGGAACACTAGATGTGCACAAACTCCTTTTCAGAAGATACCGGTGACTTGGATTAAGGCAATGGAAAAGCATGAAGTTTGTTCTCACTGGTCTCCACAGTCTCCAGAGAATTGACATCAGCCCCGAGGTGTGTGTCAGAAACCTGCCTCTCAGGTAACAACTAATAAGATAAGCAAATCAGCCTTTTTCATCAAAAGACTGGGTCTTTCATTCTGGTGCTTCTATTGAGCCTTGTGGGTTTAGCCATGGTGAGCCTGGTGAGCCCTTCAAAAATATTAAGTCACCATTACTGGATTGTCATTTTTTTCCTTTTTTAAAAAAGTTTTACTTATTTATTCATGAGAGACTTGGAGAGAGAGACAGAGACATAAGCAGAGGGAGAAGCATGCTCTCCACAGAAAGCCAAATATGGGACTCAATCCTAGGATTCTGGGATCACACCCTAAGCTGAAGGCAGTTGTTCAACCACTGAGCCACCCAGACATCCTTGGATTGTCATTTTCATGTAAATTTTTGTTGTGGAAGAAATAAATTACATAAGTATGTCTTAATCCTTTAGTAATTAAGATTTTTAAGATTAAGGATTAAAAATTGTATAGTGACATGTGACTTATAATGATTAAAATATGATATAAACAGCTCAACACTCATAGTTACACTGTAAAAAATGCCTTAATTTGTTTAATAATTGCATAGGATGCATTTTCCAATTTTTTAACTTGGAATTTTTAGCCAAATACAAATCTCACTTTTAAATTGGTAGGACAGCCTGGGTGGCTTAGCAGTTTATCACTGCCTTCTGCCCAGGGTGTGATTCTGGAGAACGGCGTTGGGCTCTCTACATGGAGCCTGCTTCTCTCTCTGCCTGTGTCTCTGCCTCCTTCTCTCATTCTATGTCTCTCATGAATAAATAAATAGAATCTTTTAAATAAAATAAATAAAATAAAATAAATAAAATAAAATAAAATAAAATAAAATAAATAAAATAAAATAAAATAAATTGGTAGCTTTGGAAACATTAAATATTAATTTTTTTTCAAAAAAGAGTACAAAAAGGAAAGCCATATAATCATGTGATTACAAAAATATCCCATTTTAATGACTTCAGTATAAATAAGTGTAAGGCATATGAAATAAATATCCCTCAAAATATATTACATGTAGATTGGCAAATGAAGGGAAAATTCAATATTTTTTAAAAATACATTTTGGTTTATTTTAAATTCAAAATAATTAAATATAGCTCAGTATGTAGCAAAGTCCACAAACCTAACAGTTTCAGTTAATAAATATTAAAAAAAAAAACAATGGAGATAGAAAGAATAGTAGGAAGCTAATGTAATAGTTCAAAAGAGTGATAATGTGGACTTGAAATAGTGCAGTCATTTAAAAGATAGACTCAAAAGTTTTTATAAATGCAGAACCAGTAGGACACAGGGATTAATTAGATATGTAAGGTGAGAGAGATGAAGTCAAAGATAACCTTTCAGTTTCCTTGGGCTACAGAATATAACTGGAATTATGATTTCAGGTGAAGATGTAGGAAAAATAACTTTCAGACTTAGACAAATGGATTTGCAAGCGCTAGTGGAAACTACTAATTTCCTTTGACTACCCTATAGATGTTTAATCTGGAGAAGACTTTAACATTCATCTAGTTGGTAGTTTCATTTTACTTGTGGGGAAAATAGGCCCAGAATTAAGAAAATCATACAGCTAGGTAATGACATCCATAACTAAAACCTAAAGTTATTGATCCCTGAATGTTCCATCATAACACACTACCAACAGGTCTAGCTCTGGAGATTTTCATTCCATTTCATGATTATTAATGTAGAAAGACAATTTGGGATTAACTTTTTCATTTACTCTGTATATAGGACATATACCAAATAACCCCCTAATAATATAAAATTAATTTAAAAATGAATTAACTTAGGGACGCCTGGGTGGCTCAGAGGTTGGGTGTCTGTCTTCGGTTCAGGGAGTGATCCCGGAGTCCCAGGATCGAGTCCTACATCGAGCTCCCTGCACGGAGCCTGCGTCTCCCTCTGTCTATGTCTCTGCCTCTGTGTGTGTGTCTCTCATGAATAAATAAATAAAATCTTTTAAAAATGAATTAACATAGTGCTAGAAGATAGTGTATCCCTTTTTGTAAGTTGCCTAATAGGCAGTCTCCTGAAAACCATCTCTATGATGTTAGTGAGAAGATTTTAGATTAGATCTGTTATCTAGCTATTTTGTGAGTGTGTGTGTGAGCTCCTTATTTCCTCCAATTAGGTATATGACCTATAAGGAAAGCCATTATTGCAAGAGGTTAACAGCTGAAATTCAGGAATAAAAGCTGCAAGGGTTTACTATCTACTAGTAACTATAAGAGTTTAAGAATGATAGTAAAATATTTGCTGACACTAAGTAAATAAAATTTAAAAAATTAAATGACTTGACAACACAGTCTTATGTCTCCCATCACTTGCACCTTGAGAATAGCACTTATGCAAAATAAAACCCTTTTAATTAGACAAAGACATTGCTTACAAAACAATCCCTTGCATAAACGTTACTAAAAGTTAATGAAGGTAAAAGGGGGAAAAAGTAGAGATTTCAAGGTTGACTGTGATGCTAAAACAGCAAATTCAGAGTGTTGCTTTCTTGAGACATTTTGACATTTTCACAGTAATAAATTTATTTGAAGGTATATTAGTACCACTAATTGCAACATTTATTGTCATTGGAAAATATTGTTTAATTTTATGGCAATGTTATCAGTTTATGGCTCAGAAAATCATTATGTAATAATAACATTTCTCTCTTAATGTAAATAGTATTCTAGCATCAAATGGTACCTGTTAGGTATATGCTTGTAGCTTCATTAGAAGTTGTATAAAAATAGCTAATTTTCATAAATTTTGTAAGTGGTTAGAGGAAGATTTAATTTCTTGAGCTGTTCTTGCTGGCTGAATGGTGATGGTCACTGGGCTGTGTTTTATGGGAAAATTCCTTGTGGTCTGGCTAGGATTCTGTCTCAGATGAAGAGCAGAAGTTCAAGGTCCCAAGAATGGTTCCTGCTGGAATGAAGTTTCCATCCAAGTGAAAATATTCTGGGAGGCATGTCTTTAGGTTGGTAAGAACTCCAGATTCTTATTTCAATTGAATTCCAAAATTCTCAAATTTAAAAACCACTCATAATGATAATTAATCAAATTTTTACTTACATTCTAATTAGTTAACATACAGTGAAATATTTGTTTCAGGAGTAGAATTTAGTGATTCATCATTTACATACAACATCACGTGTTAATAGTAATAAACGCACTCCTTAATACCCATCACCCATTTAGCCCATTCCCCTCCAGGTCCCCTCAGGCAGTCCTCAATTTGTTCTCTATAGTTAAGAGTCTCTTATGGCTTGCATCCTTCTCTCTTTTCTTTCCATTCCCCTATGTTCACTTGTTTTGTTTCTTAAATTCTATATATAGAATTAACTCGATCTAAAATCTAGAACTCATTAAATGATAGAAATAACTCATCCATCTTAAATGAATTTCTAAAATCTGTTAGTTTTCATTTATTTAAATTCCAATTAATTAACACACAATGTAATATTGGTTTCAGATGTAGAATTTAGTGATCCATCACTTACACACAACACCCAATGTGAATCACAACTAGTCTCCTTTATCCCCATCACATATTTAACCCATTTCCCCGACCACCTCCCCTGCAGGAACCCTCTCTGAATTCTCTATGGTTAGGAATCCATTTCCTGCTTTGCCTCTCTCTATGATCATCTATTTTGATTATTAGATTGCACATAAGATTGAAATCATATGTTATTTGTCTTTCTTTGACTTTCTTATTTAACTTAATACTCTCCAGCTCCATCCATGTCATTGCAAATGGCAATATTTCATTCCATTTTATGGCTGAATAATATTCCATTATATATATAATATATTGGAATAATATAATAATATAATATATTATTATTGGAATAATAATATTCATATATATATATATATCACTTCTTCTTTATCCATGCATCAGTGGATAGAGATATTTGGGTTCTTTCCATAATTTGGCTCTTGCCGATAATGCTGCTATAAATATCAGGATGAATGTATCCCCTCAAGTTAGTAGTTTTGAAAAAAAAACATTAATATATTTGTATCCTAAGGTAAACACTTAGTAGTGCAATTGCTGGATCATATGGTATTTTTATTTATATTTTTGAGGAATGTTCATACTATTTTCCAGATTGGCTAGATGAATTTTTATTCATGCCAACAGGGAAAGTGGGTTTCTTTTTCTTTGTATCCTTGTCAACATCTGTTGTTTCCTGTGTTGTTAATTTTACCCATTCTGACAAGTGTGAAGTGATATTTCATTTTGATTTGTTTTTCCTTTTTGTTTTTATTTGTATTTCCCTGATGATGGATGAGTGGTATTGAGCATCCTATCATGTTTCTGTTAGCCATCTGTATGACTTTTTCAGAAAAATGTCTGTGCATGTATGTCTTCTACCCTTTTTTAAATGCATTATTTGTTTTTGAGGTGTTGAGATTGATAAGTTGTTTGCATATTTTGGATAATAACTTGATCGTATATGAGATTTGAAATTATTGGCTCCCGTTCCAAAGGTTGCCTTTTGGTTTTCTTGATTGCTTCCTTTGCTGTGCAGAAGGTTTTTTTATCTTCCTGAAGCTCAATATTTATTTTAGTTTTTATTTTCTTTGCCTCAGGAGACATATTAGTAAGACGTTCCTAAGACTGATGTCAAAGAAGTTACTGCCTGTGTTCTCCTCTAGGGTTTTGGTGGTTTCCTACCTCACATTTAGATCTTTCAACCATTTTCAATTGTGTGTGTGTGTATGTGTGTTGTTTTTTTTTTAATTTTTTTCTTAAATTTAGGATAGTCACAGAGAGAGAGAGAGAGAGAGGGAGAGAGAGAGAGGCAGAGACACAGGCAGAGGGAGAAGCAGGCTCCATGCACTGGGAGCCCGACGTGGGATTCGATTCCGGGTCTCCAGGATCGCGCCCTGGGCCAAAGGCAGGCGCCAAACCACTGCGCCTCCCAGGGATCCCTGTGTATGTGTGTTGTAAGAAAGTGGTCTAGTTTCATTCTTTTCCATGTTGCTGCGCAGCTTTCCCAACACCATTTGTTGAAGAGATTGTATTTTTCCATTGCATATTCTTTCCTGCTTTATCAAAGGTTAGTTGTTCATATATTTGTGGGCACATTTCTTGGTTTTCTGTCCTTTTCCACTGATTTATGTGTCTGTTTTTGTGCCAATATCATACTGTTTTGATTACTACAACTTTATAATATAACCTTAAGTCCAGAATTGTGATGCCTCCAACTTTGATTTTCTTTTTCAAGATTCCTTTTCTATTTGGTGTCTTTTATGGTTCCAAATTTTAGGATTCTTGGTTTTAGGTCTGTGAAAAATGTTGGTGGTGGTTTATAGGGATTTCATTAAATGTGTAGATTACTTTGGGTATTACAGTCATTTTAACAAGATTTGTTCTTCCAACCCATGAGCAGAGTATTTTTCCATTTCTTTAAGTCATCTTCAATTTCTTTCATCAATATTCTATAGTTTTCATAGTGCAGATATTTTACCTCTTTGATTTGGTTTATTCCTAGATATATTATGATTTTTGGTGCATTTGGAAATGGGTTTGATTCTGTGATTTCTCTTTGTGCTGCTTCACTATTGGTCTATAGAAATACAACAGATTTCTGTACATTTAATGTGCATCCTGTGACTTTACTGAATTTGTATATCAGGTCTAGCAATTTTTGGTTGAATCTTTAGGGCTTTCTACATAGAGTATCATGTCATCTGCCAATAGTCAAAGTTTGACTTCTTCCTGGCCATTTTGAATGCCTTTTAGTTTTTTGGACCACTAAAGCTAGAATTTTCAGTACTAGGTTAAATAACAGCAGTGACAGTAGGCATTTCTGCCCTTTTCCTGACCATAGAGGAAAAGCTTGTTTTTGCCCCACTGACGATGATATTAGCTGTGGGGTTTTCATATATTGCCTCTATGATATTGAGGTATGTTACATGTATCCCCGCTTTGTTGAGTTTTTTTTTTTTTAATCATGAATGGATGCTGTACTCAAATGTTCTTTCTGCATCTTTTGAGAAGGTCATATGTTTTCTATCCTTTCTTTTATTGATGTGGTATGTCACGTTGATTGACTTGCCAATATTGAAGCACTCTTGCAGGCCAGTAATAAATCCTACTTTATTGTAGTGAACACTTCTTTTAATGCACTATTGGAAACAATTTACTAATGTTTTAATGAGAATTTTTTCCATTGTGTTCATTAGAGCTATTGGCATGTAGCACTCTTTTTCAGTAGACTCTGTCTGGTTTTAGAATCAGAGTAATGCTGCCCTCATAGAATAATAGAATGAGTTTGGAATTATTCTTTACATTTATATTTTTTGGAATAGTTTGAGATGAATAGGTATTAACTGTTCTTTAAATGTTTGGTAGAATTCACCTATGAAGCCATCTGGCCCTGGATTTTTGTTTGTTGGGAGATTTTTTATTACTGATTCAGTTTGCTTGCTCATTATCAGTCTGTTTAAGATGTCTATCCATTTCTTCCAAATTGCTCAATTTTTGGCATATGATTTTTAATATTTTCTTATAATTGTATTTCTGTTCCATTGGTTGTTATTTCTCCTCTCTCATTTATTATTTCATTTATTTTGGTTATTTTTACTTTATTTTTTTAAGATTTTACTTATTTATTTTATTAATGTTTAAGATTTTATTTATTTATTTATGAGAGACACAGAGAGAGGCAGAGGCACAGGCACAGGCAGAGGGAGAAGCAGGCTCCATGCAGGGAGCCCGACGTGGGACTCGATCCGGGTGTCCAGGATCATGCCCTGGGCTGAAGGTGGCGCTAAACTGCTGAGCCACTGGGGCGCCTGATTTTACTTATTTATTCATGAGAGACACACACACAGAGAAAGAGGCAGAGACATGGGTAAAGGGAGAAGTAGGCTCTATACAGGGAGCCCGATGTGGGCCTTGATCCCCGGACTCCAGGATCAGCTGAAGTCAGATGCTTAACCACTGAGCTACCCAGGCCTCCCTCTCTTTTCTTTTTGATAAGCCTAGCTAGGTGTTTTTCAATTTATTAATTCTTTCAAAGAACCAGTTCCTGGTTTCATTGATCTGTTCTACTGGTTTTGTTGTTGTTGCTATTTCTATATCATTTATTTTTGCTTTAATCTTTATTTCTCTTCTGCTGGGTTTATGCTTCATTTGTTGTCGTTTTCT
Source organism: Canis lupus baileyi (assembly GCF_048164855.1). Classification (NCBI taxonomy): domain Eukaryota; kingdom Metazoa; phylum Chordata; class Mammalia; order Carnivora; family Canidae; genus Canis; species Canis lupus. The sequence goes on from NC_132876.1 coordinate 60,535,919, forward strand.
AGCTCCTTTAGGTGAAAGTTTAGGTTTCTTATTTGAGACTTTTCTTGCTTCTTGAGTAGCCCTATATTTATATATACTTCCCTCTTAGAACTACTTTTGCTACATCCAAAAGGTTTTGGACTCTCATGGTTTCATTTTCATCTATTTCCATGTATTCTTTAATTTTCTTCCATGATTTCTTGGTTGACCTATTCATTGTTTAGTAGGATATCCTTTGACCTCCATGTATTTGTAGACTTTTCAAATTTTTTCTTGTGGTTGATTTCAAGTTCCATAGTGATGTGGTAATAATATAAGCATCATGTTATCTCAGTTTTTTTAAATACTTATTGATGCTTGATTTGTGACCTATTATGTGATCTATTCTGGAGAATGTCCTATGTGTACTTAAATGGAATATGTATTCTGCTGCCTTAGATGAAATGTTCAGAATATATCTGTTATGTTCATCTTATCTAGTATGTTATTCAAAGCCTTTGTTTCCTTCTTGATTTTCTTTTTAGATGATTTGTCCATTGATGTAAATGGAGTTTTAAATTAATCTACCATTATTGTATTATTACAATGAGTTCCTTTATGTTTGTAGTTAATTGTTTTATATATTTGTGTGTTCACATGTAGTTGCATAAATATTTACATCTGATACATTTACATCTTTTTTTGATACTTCCCTTTATTATGATATAGTGTCCTTCTTCATTTTTTGTTACAGTCTTCCGTTTGAAATATAGTTTGTCCAGCAGCCCTGGTGGCCCAGCGGTTTAGTGCCACCTTCAGCCCAGGGTGTGATCCTGGAGACCCAGGATTGAGTCCCATGTCGGGCTCCCTGCATGTAGCCTGCTTCTCCCTCTGCCTGTGTCTCTGCCTCCCTCTTTCTCTCTGTGTCTGTCGTAAATAAATAAATATAATCTTAAAAATAAAAGACATATAGTTTGTCTAAGTATTGCTATTCAGTCTTTCTTTTGATGTCCTTTTGCATGATAAATGTTTCATCATACTCTCATTTTCAATCTGCAGGTTAGTAGGACTAAAATGAATCTATTGTAGGCAGCATATGGATGTGTCATGTTTTTTAATCCATTCTGACTCCCTATGTCATTTGATTTGAGCACTTAGTTCATTTATATTGAGAGTGATTATTGCAAATATGTATTTAGTGTCATTTTATTACTTGTTTTGTCATTGTTTCTGGAGATTTTCTCTTTTCCTTTTAAGTCTTTATTGCTTTTGTTCTTTGTTTCTCAAAGAGTCCCCTTTAATATTTCTTGCATTGTAGGTTTAGTTGTCACAAACTCCTTTAGCTTTTGTTCATCTGAGGAATTCTTTATCTCTCTATTCAAAGGTAGCCTTGCTGGATATAGTATACTTGGTTGCAGATTTTTTCCTCATCCAACACATTGAATTTATCATGCCACTCTCTTATGACTTGCCAAGCTTCTGTTGATAGATCCACTGCTACCATATTTCTCTTCCCTTGTAAATTATGGACTTCTTTTGCCTTGTTTCTTTTAGGATTTTTCTTTATCACTGTATTTTACAAATTTAACTACAATGTGTCTTTTTGTCAGCCGTTTTTTAAATTTTCATGGGATTTATCTGTTTTCCTGGATTTGAATGTCTGTTTCTTTCCCCATGTTAGGGAAATTTTCAGGTATAATTCCTCAAATAATCATTCTGCCCATTTTTCTCCCTCTTCTTCTTCTGTGAATCTTATGATATAAATGTTATTATGCTTGAAGAAGTCACTGTATACCCTAACTCTACTTTTGTAATGCAAGATTTTTCTTTCCCTCATTTGTTCAGCTTCATCTTTTTCCATAATTCTATCTTCTATATAATTTATTTATTTTTCTCCTTGTTTCTCTTTATCCTTGTGGTCATTATATTCAGTTGGCTCTGCATCTCAGTTATTGCACTTTTCATTTCAGCCTGATTAGTTTTTTGGGGTTTTTTTTTTTAGCTCTTTTATCTCCAAAGTAGTGATCTTCCTGATGTCTTCTGTGCTTTTCTCAAGCCCAGCTAGTATCAATATGAATGTCTCTTTAAATTCTGCATTAGAATTACTCATATATGATTGAATTAGATACCTGACTGTGACCATTTCTTATTTTATTTGTGATGAACTCTTCTGTCTTGGCATTTTGTCTAGGTTTCTGTCTTCTTTTGTTTGTTTAGGAAGCCTATTATAGTCTTTCCTCCTTTATCGAATATTAGTTGACCATAAAGTTCAGGGTCCACTTCTGGGTTCTCTATTCTATTCCATTGATCTATGTGTCTGTTTTTGTGCCAGTACCACACTGTCTTGATGACCACAGCTTTGTAGTACAACCTGATACCTGGCATTGTGATGCCCCAAGATATGGTTTACTTTTTTAAAATTCCCTTGGCTATTCGGGGTCTTTTCTGATTACACTGGAAGAAAGACAGTCTCTTCAATAAATGGTGCTGGGAAAATTGGACATCCACATGCAGAAGAATGAAACTACACCACTCTCTTTCACCATACACAAAGATAAACTCAAAATGGATGAAAGATCTAAATGTGAGACAAGATTCCATCGAAATCCTAGAGGAGAACATAGGCAACACCCTTTTTGAACTCAGCCACAGTAACTTCTTGCAAGATACATCCACGAAGGCAAAAGAAACAAAAGCAAAAATGAACTATTGGGACTTCATCAAGATAAGAAGCTTTTGCACAGCAAAGGATACAGTCAACAAAACTAAAAGATAACCTACAGAATGGGAGAAGATATTTGCAAATGATGTATCAGATAAAGGGCTAGTTTCCAAGATCTATAAAGAATTTATTAAACTCAACACCAAAGAAACAAACAATCCCATCATGAAATGGGCAAAAGACATGAAGAGAAATCTCACAGAGGAAGACATAGACATGGCCAACATGCACATGAGAAAATGCTCTGCATCACTTGCCATCAGGGAAATACAAATCAAAATCACAATGAGATACCACCTCACACCAGTGAGAATGGGGCAAATTAACAAGGCAGGAAACAGCAAATGTTAGAGAGGATGCAGAAAAAAGGGAACCCTCTTACACTGTTGGTGGGAATGTGAACTGGTGCAGCCACTCTTTAAAACTGTGTGGAGGTTCCTCAAACAGTTAAAAATAGACCTGCCCTACGACCCAGCAATTGCACTGTTGGGGATTTACCCCAAAGATTCAGATGCAATGAAACGCCAGGACACTGGCACCCCTATGTTTCTAGCAGCAATGTCCGCAATAGCCAAACTGTGGAAGGAGCCTCGGTGTCCATCGAAAGATGAATGGATAAAGAAGATGTGGTTTATGTATACAATGGAATATTACTCAGCCATTAGAAACGACAAATACCCACCATTTGCTTCAACGTGGATGGAACTGGAAGGTATTATGCTGAGTGAAGTAAGTCAATCGGAGAAGGACAAACATTGTATGTTCTCATTCATTTGGGGAATATAAATAATAGTGAAAGGGAATATAAGGGAAGGGAGAAGAAATGTGTAGGAAATATCAGAAAGGGAGACAGAACATAAAGACTCCTAATTCTGGGAAACAAACTAGGGGTGATGGAAGGGGAGGAGGGCCGGGGGTGGGGGTGAGTGGGTGACGAGCACTGAGGGGGGCACTTGACGGGATGAGCACTGGGTGTTATTCTGTATGTTGGTAAATTGAACACCAATAAAAAATAAATTTATTATTAAAAAAAGGAAGCCTATTATATTTTATGCTGCTGAAAGCAATGGCTTTATGATAAAGAGGTCATATAATTTCCAGAGACTGGCACTTCAGGAAGTTTCTCTCATGTGTACTCTGTGCACTCTGCTCTTGTGTTATGGCTGATTCATCTCTCAGATCATTCATTTGAAGGGGTTCTCCTTGCCTGCAGTGGTGTGTATTTTCCCTTTGGCCAGTGTGATGAGTTTTACCTAGGTGTGCTCTGGTGTGCTTGCTAAAACCAACCTCTTGTTATTTCCACTAGAAATGAAGCTTTGCAGGACTGTATGGTCTCTCTATATATGAAGTGTATTGATGTTTATGCTGGCCTTCTGGGAGAGGGACCTGCTGCAATGGTTGTTGTGCACACTTGCCATAGAAAAGTGGTACTAGCAAATGGCACTGTTACAGACTTCATGTAAGCAGGTAGGCACTCAGTCTTGGCACCACGTTGTTTACTGAAGTTGCCTTATGCTGAGGGGCAGGGGAGGGAAATGGCACCAGCCCACAACTTTGTCCCTTAACAGGGAATCCATGCATGTTGTTCTGAGGGAGGCACTTAATGAGAAGTGAATAATTTCCCATTATGCATCACAGGCATTTTTCAGATCACCGATTTTACACTCTATGTCTCTGTGTTGCTTGCCTGCATGGAGAAGTGCAACATGCTTTGGACTTTACTCTAGCCAGTCTGCTGACTTTTTAAATTCCAAAGTTCATGGACTTGGTGTGGTAGGTCCCTGCTCTCATCTTTTGGAAAATAGTCTTAATATGCTGGGAATGATGAAGATTTGACCCTGAAGGGAAGTCATGCCAGAGTGCAGAGGCATGGGATTTGGAGCAAGTAGGCTAAATAACAGTGGCCTGGTTAGCTGCCTTCAGCAAGTGTTGAGTGGCAGGTGAAGGAAATGGTGACTGTCAGTTCTTTTGTCCCTGGAGAGGCAATGCCACCTATCACAGATGCACTCCAAAAAGTGTGAAGTTTCTCTCCATGCTCCTTAGAAGATCCTCAAATCACACAGTTGGCACCAGGGTTGTTTGCCTACTTCTGCTTCAGAATTAGGGCAGTGTCCTCAGGTCTCTATCATAGCCAAGCCTGGCAACCTCTGGATCTCCACTCTTTGAACTCCACTGGTTGCAAAAGCTGACGAAATTCAGCCCTTTTCATTTTCCCAGCAATGGCTTTGGGGAAGTATTCTCCTTGTCCTTATCTCTATGCACTCCACTCTTTCTCCCCTTTCTCTGTGACCAAGAATCCTTCTTCTCTACAGCATCTATTTCTCCCTCAAATCACATCGCCATACTTCCTACCTTCCTCGAAGTGGCCTCTTCTCTCCATCTAGTTGTGAAGTTTATTCTATAAGTCTTCAGGTAAATTTATTGAGTATTCAGAATGATTTGATATTATGTAGCTGTGTTCAATGGATGAGGCAAGTCGAGTGTCCTCCTACTATGCTGATATCTTACCTCTCCTCTCTGAAATCCTAAAATCTTATAAAAATAATTCATAGCACATTGAAATTTTTACTAAATACCAATTAAAACCCTTAAGGCAAGACAGATTTGGAATGCATTTTTTTATTTTTAAAGTTTAAAGATTTTATATTGTATATTGCTTAATTCCTCTACTGAGATCTAGAATAAGATCAATAATCAAAACCGTTAATATTTATTTAGGCAAATATATGAATGTTCATAATAAAAATTTGTTAGCTCATGCAAGATTTTGCTGCCTAATGAAGTTTTATTCCACCGTTATTGAAAACAGGTAAACACAAAGATGACTTTTGTTCTCAAACATTTTTGCATTTTGGAACTAAGAATAAAGTTTTGAGTACTTGTACATAGTGTAATAACAAAGACGTCATTGCAATCCTTACCAATTACACACATAGAAAGAAAGTAAATAATGGTATTGATGCTACACTTTGTTTTTTTTTTTTTAAAGATTGTATTTATTTATTCATGAGAGACACAGAGAGAGGCAGAGGGAGAAGCAGGCTCCATGCAGGGAGCCTGACGTGGGACTTGATCTGGGGACTCCAGGATCACGCTCTGGGCCAAAGGTGGCGCTAAACCGCTGAGCCACCTAGGGATCTCCTGATGCTGCACTTTGATTCAGTAGAAGTGCTTTTATTAAAAAGTAGAATTATACTATTAACAGTCAACTCCACAGAGTTTGATCCTACAGAGGGAAAACAGTTTTTCAAAATGCTTTATTTAACTTTCAGTTTTGATACTCAAAATAGTTTGGAAGTTTTCAGTGTTTTAGTTACAACAAAAAAGGTGGACAAACTGAAATGCATCAATGTTCCTCAAATCATCAAACAGTTGAAGTCATAGGGAAAACCATCACCTTGAAATTTAAGAATGGAAGCATTCCGGAGATATACAGCAATTGAAATGGGCTTATTTCAAGCAGAATATGCTGCTGTCATAAACTGGTAGGAACATTTAAACAATTATCTTGATATATGTCTGAAGTTACATATAGAGTAGCTTAAGAGTGAGAAACTACTGAGTACACCAGTTTTAGGAAGCCATCTCATTGTTAGCAGTTTTTCTAGAAGCTCACCAGGTTTTCATGGTGAGACAGAAAGAAACATCATCTCAAAAGACAAAAATAACAATACTAAAAGAACTTGTAGCCTCTATTACTGATTGCTACAAGAAAAATTAAACACAACTAAAACCCTAACCAAATTAACATAAAATCTCACACTAAAGGCCTATGTACCTCAGTTCCTTTTACCTGGCATATCATGCCCTTTTTTCAATAAAATATTACAAGAGCTACTATAAGACAAAAACTAAACAAACAAATATTATAAAAATTTAATTAGAGTAAACACCAGAACCAGATTCAGATATGCCACAGACATAGGAATTATCACAAATTAATAACTATATTAACATGCTACAGGCTTTTTTTTTTTAATTTTTATTTATTTACGATAGTCACACAGAGAGAGAGAGAGAGTCAGAGACACAGGCAGAGGGAGAAGCAGGCTCCATGCACCGGGAGCCCGACATGGGATTCGATCCCGGGTCTCCAGGATCGCGCCCTGAGCCAAAGGCAGGCGCTAAATCGCTGCGCCACCCAGGGATCCCCATGCTACAGGCTTTAATGGGAAAAGTGAACAACAGGCAAAAAGAGATGGTTTGTAGCAGCAGAAAAATAAAAACTCTAAGAAAAAAATCAAAAATAAATGCTGAAAATCAAATTATTGTAACAGAAATGAAGAATGTTTTAAATAGATATGGCCTCCCAAAACTAAATCAGAAAAAAATGAAAAATATAAACAGTCCAATTACCAGTACGAAAAAAAAAAAAAACTGAATCAGTAATCAGAAAACTCTCAGCAAACAAAAGACCAGATGGCTTCAGAGGTAGATACTATTAAGCACTTAAAGAAAAATTAATGCATAAACATCTACTCTTCTCAAATTATTCCCAAAAAATAGAAGGGGAAGAAGAGTCTCCAAATACATTCCATGAGGCAAGAATTACTCTGATACCAAAATTAGAAAAAGAGACACACACAATAAAACAACACAGCAGGCCAATCTTTCTGATGAATATAAATGCAAAAGTCAGTAACAAAATATTAGCAAAGCGAATTCAACAATACATTAAAAAATTATCACAATCAAGTAGGACTTATTCAGGAAATACAAGGGTAGTTGAATATTTTCAAATCAATCATCATGATACATCACATTAACAAGAGAAATTTTAAAAATGATCATCTCCATGAATGCTGACAAAGTACAGCATCCATTCATGGTAAAAATTCAACAAAATAGGTTTAGTGCAGATATACCTAACATAATTAAGTTCCTATATGACACAACCACAGATAACATCATACTCAATGGTGAAAAACTGAGATCTTTTCCCCTAAAATCAAATACAAGGCAAAGATACCCACGCTCATCACTTTTATTCAATATAATACTAGAATCCTACCCACAGCAATCAAATGAGAAAAGTACAAGGAATTTAAACTGGTAAGAAATAAGTAAAACTCCTACTACTTGTAGATGACATGATACTGTGTATAGACAACCCTAAGTATGCCACCAAAATACTCCTAGAATTGATACATGTAAAGTAACAGGATACAAAATCAATGTGCAGGAATCTGTTGAATTTCTATACACTAATGATGAAGTGGCAGAAAAAAAATTAAGAAAACGATCCCATATACATTTGCACCTAAAAGAAAAAAATACTTAGGAATAAATTTAATCAAGGAAGTGAAAGACCTGCAGCCTAAAAACTATCAAACATTGATAAAGTAAGTTGAAGACAACACAAACAAATTAAAAGTTAACCCATGGTCATAGATTGGAAAAACCAAGACTGTTAAAATGTTCATACTACACAAAGCAATTTACAAATTTCATGAAATCCCAATCAAAATACCAAAAACATTTTTCACAGATACTAAAATTTCTATGAAAACACAAAATACCCATATAGCAAAAGCTACCTTTGGAAATGACAACAAAACTACAGATACTACAATCCCAGATTTCAAAATATACTATAATGCTTAATAATCAATTACATATGATCCTGGCACAAAAACAGACACCAAATCAGTGCAACATAATAGAGAATCCCAAAATAAATCAATGCTAATACAGTCAATTTATCTATAAAAAAGGAGGAGACAAATATAAGCAACTGGTAAAAGATGGTCTATTCAATTAATAGTGTTTAGAAAACTAGACAGCTACGTGTAAAGGAATGGAATTTGACCACCTTTTGACACCATACACAGAAATAACTCAAAATGAACTAAAGACCTAAATGTGAAAGCTTAAATCCTAAGTTGCCTAGAAAAAAACACAGGTAATAATTTACCTCTCTTAAAGAAAAAATAAAAAAATAATTTCCCTCTCTTCTCAGACAAGGGAAACAAAAGCAAAAATAAACTATTTGGAACTACAGCAAAATTAAAATCTTTTGCACAGTGAAAAAAAGCTATAAAGAAAATAAAAAGACAACCTACTAAGTGGTAAGATATATCTTCAAAGTATAAATCTGATGAAAGGATAATACCTGAAATACATAAAGAACTTACACAACTCAAATTTCCCCAAAATATCTAATTTAAAAATGGGCTGAGTAACTGAATAGACATTTTTTTCCAAAGACATAAAGATGGCCAACAGACATATGAAAAGATGCTCATCATCCCTAATTAACAGAAAATGCAAATCAGAAACAAGATACCTTACACCTGTCAGACCAGCTAATATAAAAAACATGAGAAATAGAAATTGTTGGCAAGAAAGTGGACAGGAATAAACCCCCATGAACTATGGGTGGGGATACAAATTGGTGCAGCCACTGTGAAAAATGTATGGAAATTTTTCAAAAAATGCAAAATAGAATTAGCATATTATACAGTAATTCCACTACTGAGTATTTACCCAAAGAAAATGAAAATGCTATTTCAAAAAGATATGTTCACCCCTTTGTTTATTACAGCATTATTTACAGTAGTCAAGATATATAAACAACTCAGAGGTGGCATAAATGCAATGAAATATTACTCAGCAGTAAAAACAATTTAATCTTTCTATTTGCAGTAATGTGTATGGACCTAGACAGTATATGCTAAGTGAAGTAAATCAGACAGAGAAAGACAAATACCCTGTCATTTTACTCATCTGTGAAATTTAAGAAACAAACAAAAAACAAAGAAAAAAGACACACATACACACACACACCAAGACTCATAAATACAGAAAACAAACCGGTGATTGCCAGTGGGGAGTTGGGCAAGGGGATGGGTGAAAGAGATAAAGGTGATTAAGGGTGTCCTTATGTTGGTAAACACTGAGTAATTCACAGAATTGTTGAATCATCTTGTATACCTGAAACTAATATAACACTGTATAATAATTCCACTTTAATTAAAATAATCAAAGAGGATTGAGAAAAGAATGTGTTCAAAGGACACAGGAGTAGATACCATATATCTAAGGAATTAATCACTGAACTAGAAGATATGTCGATAGAAACTTCCCAAACTGAAAAGAAATAAATTAAAAACAAAGCAAAATATCCAAGAACTGTGGGACAATTATAAACAATGTAACATGAACAAAATGGAAATACCACAATAAAGAATAGAGAAACAAGAATTATATGAAGAAAAATAATAGAGAATTTTCCAAAAGTAATAACATAATAAACCACAGATTCAAGAATCTCAGGGATTCCAAGCTGATTAATTACCAGAACAAAAGAAAACAAAACAAAAAACACCATGGTATATCACATTTGAACAGTAGGAAATCAAAGGAAAAATACCGGAAAGAAGCCAGAAGATTAAAAACATTAGCTACAGAGCAATAAGAATAAAGAATACATTGGAGTTTTCTTCAGGAATCATGCAAGAAAAACCAGAGTAGAATGAGATACATAGTCTTGTAATATTTAAAATGTTGTCAACGTTGGGGTGCCAGGGTGGTGCAGTAGGTTAAATGTGTGACTCTTGGTTTCAGCTCAGGTATCTCATGGTCATAAGATCGAGCCTTGTGTTGGGTTCTGTGGTCATTGCAGAGTTGGCTTGGGTTTCTCTGTCCCTCTGTCCCTCCTTGTCCCTCCCCCTTCTTTCTCTCTAAAATAAATAAATGAACAAATCTTTTAAAAATGTACAAACATATTGGAATGTATAAGTAATAGAGGTAAAAAGCATAGAATAGGGGATGAGAATCAGTGATATCATAATAGTGTTGTATGGTGAAAGATGTGATGTACACTTGTGATGAACGTATAGAGATACTGAATCACTATTTTATACATCTGAAAACAATGTAGCACTATGTGGTAACTATTATCAAATAAAAAAAGTAAAGAAGATACCAGTGAGGAATTCTTTATTTAGAAAATTATCCTTCAAAATTAAAGAAGAGGGGTACCTGGGTTGTTCATTTGGTTGAGCATTTTCCTTTGGCTCGGGTCATGATCTCAGGGTCCTGAGATGGAGCCCATGTTGGGAATCCCTGCTTATCAGGAAATTTGCTTCTCCCTTTCCCCCTGGCCCTCTTCTCTGCTCATTCTCTCTCTCTCTCTACTCTCTCTCTCTCTCTCTTTCTCTCTTTAAAATAAATAAATCAAATCATTCAAAAAGTTGAGGGCATCTGGAGAGCTCAATCAGCTAAGCATCTGCCTTTAGCTCAGGTCATGATCCCACGGTCCTAGGATCAAACCTCAAGTGAAACTCCCTGCTGAGCAGGGAGCCTGCTTCTCCCTCTCCCTCTTCCAATCCCCCTTCTTGTGCTCTCTCTCTCTGTCTCTGTCTCTCTCTCTCACTTTCAAATATATAAATAAATAAATAAAATATGTAATAAGTAAATGAATAAATGAATGAATAGTAAAGGATAAATATATTGTCAGATAATAAAAATTGAGAAACTTTATCACCAAATTAACTGTGTGGAGAATATCATTAAAGAAATTCTTTAGAGAAAGAAAATTATATATATCAGAAACATGGATTTACATAAAGTAAGGAAGAACATCAGTGAACAAAGGTAAATTATTTCTAAAAATTTCTTATTCATAATAATGTGACAAATATGTGTGTTTAAAATAATAGCAAAAATATATACAGATATACATATATATATTATACCTTATGAATGAGTGAACTGAGACAACACTGATAAAAGAATGAGAGGAAGGAATTGGAAGCACTGTAATAAAGTATGTTGCACTGTGGGGTAAGCAAGATGGTATTATTTAAAAATGGACTTGAATGACGTCTAAATAGATATTTAAAACTCTGGGAAAACTATTGAAAATAATGACTGAATTACTTGTTCCTTCTTTTATTTATTTATTTGTTTGTTTGATTGCTTGTTTCTTTATTTTTTTTATTGGAGTTCAATTAGTCAACATACAGCATAACACCCAGTGCTCATCCCGCCAAGTGACCCCTCAGGAACCATCACCCTGTCACACCAACCGCCCACCACCCACCCCTTCCACTACCCCTTGTTCCTTTCCCAGAGTTAGGAGTCTCTCATGATTTGTCACCCTCACTGATATTTTCACTACTTTCTGTTTTATTCCCATTCACTATTTTTTATATTCCCCAAATGAATGCGACCATATGTTTGTCCTTCTCCAATTGACTTACTTCACTCAGCGAAATACCCTCCACTTCCATCCACGTTGAAGCAAATGGTGGGAATTAGTAATTTCTAATGGCTGAGTAATATTCCATTGTATACATAGACCACATCTTCTTTATCCATTCATCTTTTGATGGACACTGAGGCTTCTTCCACAGTTTGGATATTGTGGACATTGCTGCTATAACATTACGGTGCAGGTGTTCCAGCGTTTCACTGCATCTGTATCTTTGGGGTAAATCACCAGAAGTAAGTCAGTCGGTGAAGGACAAACATTATATGTTCTCATTCATTTGGGGAATATAAATAATAGTGAAAGGGAATATAAGGGAAGGGAGAAGAAATGTGTGGGAAATATCAGAAAGGGAGACAGAACGTAAAGACTGCTAACTCTGGGAAATGAACTAGGGGTGGTGGAAGGGGAGAAGGGCAGGGGGTGGGAGTGAATGGGTGACGGGCACTGGGGGTTATTCTGTATGTTAATAAATTGAACACCAATAAAAAATAAATTAAAAAAAATTGCTGGGTCGTAGGGCAGGTCTATTTTTAGCTCTTTCAGGAACCTCCACACAGTTTTCCAGAGTGGCTGCATGAGTTCACATTCCCACCAACAGTGCAAGAGGGTCCCCCTTTCTCCACATCCTTTGCAACATTTGTTGTTCCCTGTCTTGTTAATTTTCCCCACTCTTACTGGTGTGAGGTGGTATCTCATTGTGCTTTTGATTTGTATTTCCCTGATGGCAAGTGATATACATACAGCATTTTCTCATGTGCTTGTTGGCATGTCTATGTCTTCCTCTGAAATTTCTGTTAACGTCTTTGCCCATTCCATGATTGGATAGTTTGTTTCTTTGCTGATGAGTTTAACAAGTTCTTTAAAGATCTTGGATACTAGCCACTTTCTGATATGTCAATTGCAAACATCTTCTCCAATTCTGTAGGTTGTCTTTTAGTTTTGTTGACTGTTTCTTTTGCTGTGCAGAAGCATTTTATCTTGATGAAGTCCCAATAATTAGTTTTTGCTTTTGTTTCCCTTGCCTTTATGGATGTATCTTGCAAGAAGTTGCTGTGGCCAAGTACAAAAAGGGCGTTGTCAGTGTTTTCCTCTAGGATATTGATGGAATCTTCTCTCACATTTAGATCTTCATCCATTTTGAGTTTATCTTTGTGTATGGTGTAAGAGAATGGTATAGTTTCATTCTTCTGCATGTGGACGTCCAATTTTCCCAGCACCATTTACTGAAGAGACTGTCTTTTTTCCAGTAGATAGACTTTCCTCCTTTGTCGAATATTAATTGACCATAGAGTTGAGGGTCCACTTCTGGATTCTCTATTCTGTTCCAGTGATCTACGTGCCTGTTTTTGTGCCAGTACCACACTGTCTTGATGACCACAGCTTTGTAGTACAACCTGAAATCTAGCATTGTGATGCCCCTGGTTATGGTTTTCTTTTTTAATATTCCCCTGGCTATTCAGTGTTTTTTCTGATTCCACACAAATCTTAAGATGATTTGTTCCAACTCTCTGAAAAAGTCCATGGTTTTCTATAGAGATTGCAATAACTGTGTAAATTGCCCAGGGTAACATTGACATTTTCACAATATTAATCCTTCCAATCCATGAGCATGGAAAACTTTTGAGTCTTCCTCAATTTCTTTAAGAAGTGTTCTGTAGTTTTAGGGTATAGATCCTATACCTCTTTGGTTAGGTTTATTCCTAGGTATCTTACGCTTTTGGGTGCAATTGTCAAAGGGATTGACTCCTTAATTTCTCTTTCTTCAGTCTCATTGTTAGGGTATAGAAATGCCACTGATTTCTGGGCATTGATTTTGTGTCCTGCTACATTGCCAAATTGCTGTATGAGTTCCAGCAATCTTGGGATGGAGTCTTTTGGGTTTTCTATGTAGACTATCATGCCATCTGTGAAGAGGGAGAGATTGACTTCTCCTTTGCCAATTTCAATGCCTTTTATTTCCTTTTTTTGCCTGATTGCAGGGGCTAGGACATCTAGTACTATGTTGAATAGCAGTGGTGTGAGTGGACATCTCTATCTTATTTCTGATCTTAGGGGAAAGGTTCCCAGTGCTTCCCCATTGAGAATGATATTTGCTGTGGGCTTTTCGTAGATGGCTTTTAAGATGCTAAGGAATGTTCCCTCTATCCCTACATTCTGAAGAGCTTTGATCAGGAACGGATGCTGTATTTTGTCAAATGCTTTCTCTGCATCTATTGAGAGGATCATAGAGTTCTTGTTTTTTCTCTTGTTGATATGATCTATCACATTGATTGCTTTATGAGTGTTGAACCAGCCTTGCATCCTGTTGATAAATCCAACTCGGTCAAGGTGAATAAGCTTCTTAATGTATTGTTGGAACCTATTGGGTAGTATCTTGCTGAGAAATTTGCATATGTGTTCATCAGGGATATTGGTCTATAATTCTCCTTTTTGGTGGGGTCTTTGTATGATTTTGGAATTAACATAATGCTGGCCTCATAGAACGAGTTTGAAAGTATCCCATCCCTTTCTAGCTTTCTGAACAGCTTTAGTAGAACAGGTATGGTTTCTTCTTTAAATGTTTGATAGACTTCCTTCTGGGAAGCCATCTGGCCCTGGACTTTTGTGTCTTGGGATATTTTTGAAGACTACTTCAATTTCCTCCCTGGTTATTGACCTGTTCAGGTTTTGTATTTCTTCCTGTTCCAGTTGTGGTAGTTTTTGGTTTTCCAGAACTGCATCCATTTCTTCTAGATTTTCTAATTTATTGACATATAGCTGCTCATAATAAGTTTTTAAATTCGTTTGTATTTCCTGGTATTGATGGGGATCTCTCCTTTATCATTCATGATTTTATTAATTTGAGTCTTTTCTCTCTTCTTTTTAATAAAGCTGGCTAATGGTTTATCTATCTTATTAATTCTTTCAAAGAACCAACTCCTGGTTTTGTTGATCTGTTCCACCGTTCTTCTGGTCTCTATTTCATTGAGTTCTGCTCGAGTCTTTATTAACTCTCTTCTCCTGCTGGGTGTAGGTTTTCTTTGTGGATCTTTTCCAGCTCCTTTAGGTGCAAGGTTAGCTTTTGTATTTGAGTTCTTTCCAGTTTTTGGATGAATGCTTGCATTGCGATGTATTTCCCCCTCAGGACTCCTTTTGCTGTATCCCAAAGATTTTGAATGGTTGTATCTTCATTATCATTAGTTTCTATGAATCTTTTGAATTCTTCCCTAATTTCATCTCTTAGCAAGATAGTCCTTAATGTGCATGTCTTTGAAATCCTTCTAAACTTCTTCTTGTGATTTAGTTCTAGTTTCTAACCATTATGGTCTGAAAATATGCAGTGGACAATCCCAATCTTTTGGTATCCGTTAAGACCTGATTTGTGACCCAGTATGTGATCTATTCTGGAGAAAGTTCCATGTGTCCTTGAGAAGAATGTGTATTCAGTTGCATTTGGATGTAAAAATCTGTAAATATCTGTGAAATCCATCTGCTCCAGGTATCATTTAAAGCTCTTGTTTCATTATATGTTCTCATTCATTTGGGGAATATAAATAATAGTGAAAGGGAATAGAAGAGGAGGGAGAAGAAATGGGTAGGAAATATCAGAAAGGGAGACAGAACATAAAGACTCCTAACTCTGGGAAACGAACTAGGGGTGGTGGAAGGGGAGGAGGGTGGGGGGTGGGGTGAATGGGTGACGGGCACTGAGGGGGGCACTTGATGGGATGAGCGCTGGGTGTTATTCTGTATGTTGGCAAATTGAACACCAATAAAAAATAAATTTATTATTAAAAAAATAAAGCTCTTGTTTCTTTGGAGATATTGTGCTTAGAAGACCTGTATTTATAGAAAATGACATGTTGAATTCTAAGTGTATTATTATCTAAGTATGTCTTGACTTTGGTTATTAATTGATTGATATACTTGTCAGCTCCCACATGAATGGCATAAATATTCATGATTGTTAGGTCCTCTAGTCGGATTGATCCTTTAAGTATGATATAGTGTCCCTCTTCATCTCTTACTACAGTCTTTGGGATAAACTTTAATTTATCTGATATAAAGAAGGCTACCCCTGCTTTCTTTTGAGGACCATTTGAATGATAAATGCTTCTCCAACTTTTCATTTTCAGGCTGTAGGTGTCCTTTGGTCTAAAATGGGTCTCTTGTAGACAGGTAATAGATGGGTCTTGCTATCTTATCCAGTCTGAAACCCTGCATCTTTTGATGGGACCATGAAGCCCATTCACATTCAGAATTACCATTGAAAGATATGAATTTAGTGTCATCATAATACCTATCCAGTCCCTGTTTTTGTGGCTTATTTCTTTGGGCTTCCTCTTTCTTTTACAGAGTCCCCCTTAGTATTTCTTGCACAGCTGGTTTGGTGGTCACATATTCTTTCAGTATTTGCCTTTGATTGAAGCTCTTTAACTCTCCTTTTATTCTGAATGAGAGTCTTGCTGGATACAGTATTTGTGGCTGCATGTTCTTCTCATTTAGGACCATGAATATATCCTGCCAGCCCTTTTTGGCCTGCCAGGTCCCTGTGCAGAGGTCTGCTATTAACCTAATACTTCTCCCCATAAACTTTAGTGATTTCCTGTCTCTTGCTGCTTTAACGATCTTCTCTTTATCTTTGGAGTTTGCAAGTTTCACTATTAAATGTCGGGGTGTTGAACGACTTTTATTGATTTTAGGGGTGGATCTCTCTATCTCCTCCATCTGAATGCCTGTTTCCCTTTCCAAGGTAGGGAAGTTCTCAGCTATGATTTGTTCAAATACACTTTCTGGTCCTCTGTCCCTCTCGGCACCCTCTGGAACCCCAATTAAATGTAGATTTTTCTTTCTGAAGCTGTCATTTATTTCCCTTAACCTTCCCTCATGGTCTTTTAATTGTTTTTCTCTTTTTTCCTCAGCTTCCTTGCCATCAACTTGTCTTCTATGTCACTCACTCTTCTATCTCATTAACCCTCATCGTTAGAACCTCCAGTTTGGATTGCATCTTATTTATTTGACTTTTTATTTCAGCCTGAGTAGATCTAAATTCTGCAGTCATGAAGTCTCTTGGATCCTTTATGCTTTTTTCCAGAGCCATAATTGTGCTTCTGAATTGGCTTTCTGACATCAAATTGTAATCCATATTCTGGAACTCTGTGGGAGAGAGACTGTTTCTGCTTCTTTCTTTTGTGGTGAGTTCTTCCTTCTAGTCATTTTGCTCAGTGCAGCGTGACTGTATGAGGGGACTGAGTCAAGAATCTCAATCACAATCTAAGTAAATTTCCCCCTAGACGATTCTGATGAGGTCTGAGACCAGAAAAGGTAAACAAAGATCAGAAAGAAATAAAACAAAAGCACCACTAAAGTGAAAGACGGATTTTAAAACAAAGTAGTTAAAAATAGAAGGGCATGAATCCCAAAGAAGAAGAAGAAGAGAGAGAATAAAAGATGAGAAAAAAAGCAAAATTAAATATGGAAAAAAAAGAAAGAAAAGGAGAATAAAATAAAAGGGGATACTGGGAGATGGTGGTGGTGACAAAGTGTAGTGGAGAGAGAATGTAGTCTACCTGAGTGGTCCTAGAGGGGGATCCTCTTGGTTCTGAGTGTATTAAGTTCTGTATGTTAGTATATGCTCAGTCCCAAATTTATATAAACCAGAAATATTTGTAGAGAGCCTCACCATTGACCACCAAAACATAAATGAGATAAAAGAGGTGGGGATGAATGGGAATGAAGATGGAATATTATCTCAAAGAATGAAGCAGTATGGTATACCACCTGGTTCTGGGTGTATGCTGGTCATGTTTTAGAAGGTATTAACTTCTGCCATTGTAGAACAAAATGAAGCAGAGAAAACATATAACACAAAACAAAACAAACAAAAAATATATATCTCCCAAATTATGTTGAATATGTTGAAGGGAATCTAGAAGTGGAAAATATGTCTAAGACCTGTAATTGTAGCAATATGGAAGCCAAAAAGGAAGAAACTTAAAATGAAGAGCTGATAAAATATTGTAGTTAAGGTGGGAATAGAGAAAAAGTTAGAAATTTACAGTCAGATATACAACGAGTTGTTATAGAAAAAGGCAAAAAAGGGAGGGGTATCCTCTGGTTCTATATACTATAAATCCCTTGACTTCCCCTGGAGCTTTCCTAGGGCTGCTTGGTCAAGAACTTGCTCTTCCCTTTTTCTCCCAGCAGTTCTTCTGGGGAGGGGCCTGCTGTGCTGATTCTAAGGTGTGTGTGCCTGGGGGAGCTTCCCCACGCCCTGCTGGGTTCAGAGCTCCTTGGGATCTGTTTACCCTGTGAAGCCTCTGATCCCTGGTGGCCCTGCCCCTCCCAGGCACTTGGTGAAATAAGGAGGAAAAACAACAATGGCGGTGGACAGATTTCCAGCCCTGGAGTCATCTCCCCCTTAGTAACTAACCCAGTCTCCCAGTCCACAGTGGCCTAGATGCTCCCGAGGCCACCTTGTATGCACTGATCTGCACAGCTTAGGGGTGACCAGCGGCAGGAGAGTCCTCTGTCCTGTGCCCTCCCAGCTTCCACCTGTCCGAGAGGGAGTACAGGATCGTGGGCTGTGTCCGCTTGGTGCTCTGGGATCAGGGGCCCTGAGTTGCTGGAATCTTTTTTTTTTTTTTTTTTTTTTTTGAGTTGCTGGAATCTTGCTCCTCGGCGGGACGCTCCCGAAGGCAGCAGGGTGCAGACACATCCATCAGGAGCCTCCTGCCTGACTGGCTTCTCCCAGATGCCCCGCTGGCTGCGCACTCCAACCCTTTACCAAGATAGGCCCACAGTTTGTGGTATGCTTACCCTGAGGCGCACTTCCTCTATTAGCGACTCCCAGAAATTGGAGTCTCCACTGCCCCTCTTGTGATCCTGCCTGATTTCTCTGCTAAGCACTTTTCCATCTGAGAAGAATCCAGTGTGGATTTTTTAAAGTTCCCGCTTCTCTGGGGCTGGGCTTTCCTGTCCTGGAAGCTCTCTCTGCCTGACCTTAGCCCGGCTCCTCACGGCGCACCTCCCCAACTTGATTTTTTTATTTTATTTTATTTTTTTCTGCCTTCCTACCTTGTTATAACCAAGAACCCTTCTCTCCATAGCACTAGGGCTGTTTTCTCTAAGTCTCAGGTCAAATTCATAGGAGTTCAGGATGATTTGAAAGTTACCTAGGTATGTTGGTGAGGACAGGTGACTTTGGGACCCTACTCCTCTGCCATCTTGCCCACTTCTATATTTAATTTCTAACATGATCTTTTATTGTCATTCCCTCACCAACTGGCACCCTGTGCCCCATAAACAAATATTAATTTAGTAAAAATATAACACTTATTTTCTAAGTCACACAATAAATATTAATTTGTAGCTCAGAACATTCCTATGTCACACTGAATACTGTATATAATTCCTAAGAATGGTCTCTGTACCCACGAAGAAACACAATTTATAGCACATATTAAAAGTATCTGCTTTGAATACATTGCAAAAATTTCTAGATATGAAAACTATTTTTTCGTTAATAAGCAAGATGGTAACAGAAAGGTTTTCTTTTTTTCAGTTTCCTGATTAGTAAAAATATGAAAAATACTAGCATTGTTACATAGTGTAATTTGGTTCATCTTAGAAGCAAAGTAGAATAGTGTGGAATAAATGTATTCTATGGGTTGGATTGTAAGTTGGGAAGTGGTAGTTAATTTAGCACTGATCAGCAAAAATGATTATGGGAAGTCAAATAGATGGAGACTGTTCCACTGGGGCATGAATCTACCAGGATAGACAAGGATATCATAAAACAAATTGTTCACTAAAGAGTGATGGGAAATTGCACAAATCAAATTACATCATAGTGAGAGGTATACTATTAACAGTTAAGAACTCACATTCTGAATTAAGATTTAATTTGAATCTTAGAACTGCCATTTACTGTGGGACCTTTTCTTAACTCTCTGTAAAAGACAAAAAGTAATACATTCCACCTAAAGTTGTTTAGAGAATTCAATTAATTAATATAGGCAAAGTACTTATTACAGTCCCATTTTTTATTGGTGTTCAATTTGCCAACATATACAATAACACCCATAACACCCAGTGTCCTTCCCATCAAGTGCTCCCCTCAGTGCCTGTCACCCAGTCACCCCCACCTCCTGCCCACCTCCCTTTCTACCACCCCTTGTTTGTTTCACAGATTTAGGAGTCTCTATGTTCTGTCTCCCTTTCTAATATTTGCCACTCATTTTTTCTCCTTTCCCCTTTATTCCCTTTCAGTATTTTTTTATATTACCCAAATG
Source organism: Canis lupus baileyi (assembly GCF_048164855.1). Lineage (NCBI taxonomy): Eukaryota > Metazoa > Chordata > Mammalia > Carnivora > Canidae > Canis > Canis lupus. Next base: position 60,556,089 of record NC_132876.1, read on the forward strand.
AATGAGATCATATCTTCTATTAACTTATTTCACTCAGCATAATACCCTCCAGTTCCATCCACGTTGAAACAAATGGTGGGTATTTGTCATTTCTAATGACTGAGTAATATTCCATTGTATACATAGACCACATCTTCTTTATTCATTCATCTTTCGATGGACACCGAGGCTCCTTCCACAGTTCAGCTATTGTGGACATTGCTGCTATAAACATCAGGGTGCAGGTGTCTCAGCGATTCACTGCATCTGTATCTTTGGGGTAAATCCCCAGCAGTGCAATTGCTGGATCATAGGGCAGTTCTATTTTTAACTCTTTGAGGAACCTCCACACAGTTTTAAAGAGTGGCTGCACCAGTTCACATTCCCACCAACAGTTCAAGAAGGTTCCTCTTTCTCCAAATCCTCTCCAACAATTGTGGTTTCCTGCCTTGTTAATTTTCCCCATTCTCACCGGTGTGAGGTGGGATCTCATTGTGGTTTTGATTTGTATTTCCCTGATGGCAAGTGATGCAGAGCATTTTCTCATGTGCTTGCTGGCCATGCCTGTGTCTTCCTCTGTGACATTTCTCTTCATGTCTTTTGCCCATTTCATGATTGGACTGTTTGTTTCTTTGCTGTTGAGCTTAATAAGTTCTTTTTAAATCATGGATACTAGCACTTTATCGGATAGGTCATTTGAAAATAACTTCTCTGATTCTGTAGGTTGTCTTTGAGTTTTGTTGACTGTTTCTTTTGCTGTGCAAAAGCTCCTTATCTTGATAAAGTTCCAATAGTTCATTTTTGCTTTTGTTTCTCTTGCCTTCATGGATGTATCTTGCAAGAAGTTACTGTGGCCAAGTTCAAAAAGGGTGTTGCCTGTGATCTCCTCGAGGATTTTGATGGAATCTTGTCTCACATTGAGATCTTTCATCCATTTTGAGTTTATCTTTGTGTATGGTGAAAGAGAGTGGTCTAGTTTCATTCTTCTGCATGTGGATGTCCAATTTTCCCAGCACCATTTACTGAAGAGACTATCTTTTTTCAGTGGATAGTGTTTCCTCCTTTGCTGAATATTAGTTGACCATAAAGTTAAGGGTCCACTTCTGGATTCTCTATTCTATTCCATTGATCTCTGTGTCTGTTTTTGTGCCAGTACCACATTGTTTTGATGACCACAGCTTTGAAGTACACCCTGAAATCTAGCATTGTGATGCCCCCAGCTATGGTTTTCTTGTTTAATATTCCCCTGGCTATTAGGGCTCTTACTGAATCCACACAAATCCTAAGATGATTTGTTCCAACTCTCTGAAGAAAAGTCCATGTTATTTTGATAGGGATAGCATTAAACATGTAAATTGCCCTAAGTAACATTGACATTTTCACAATATTAATTCTGCCAATCCATGAGCATGGAATATTTTTCCATCTCTTTTGTGTCTATCTCAATTTCTTTCCGAAGTGTTCTGTAGGTTTTAAGGTATAGATCCTTTACCTCTTTGCTTAGGTTAATTAACAGGTATCTTATACTTTTGGGTTGAATTGTCAATGGGATTGACTCCTTAATTTCTCTTTCTTCAGTCTCATTGTTAGGGTATAGAAATGCCACTGATATCTGGGTATTGATTTTGTATCCTGCCACAGGATACAAAATCTGAATTTTGCTGTATGAGTTCTGTATGAGTTCTAGCAATCTTGGAGTGGAGTCTTTTGGGTTTTCTAAGTACAGTATCATGTAATTTGCAAAGAGGGAGAATTTGACTTCTTCTCTGCCAATTTGAATGCCTTTTATTTCTTTTTGTTGCCTGATTGCTGAGACTGGGACCTCTAGTACTCTATTGAGTAGCAGTGGTGAGAGTGGACATCCCTGTCGTATTCCTGATCTTAGGGGAAAGGCTCCTTGTGTTTCCATATTGAGAATGATATTTGCTGTTGGCCTTTCTTAGATGGCTTTTAAGATTCGGAGGAATGTTCCCTCTATCCCTTCACTGTGAAGAGTTTTTATCAGGAATGGATGCTGTATGTTGTCAACTGCTTTCTCTGCATCTATTGAGAGGATCATATGGTTCTTAATTTTTCTCTTGCTGATATGATGAATCACACTGATTGTTTTATGAGTGTTGAACCAGCCTTGCATCCCGGGGATAAATCCCACTTGGTCAGGGAGAATAATCTTCTTAATGTATTGTTGGTTCCTATTGGCTTGCATCTTGTTGAGAATTTTTGCATCCATGTCCATCTGGAATATTGGTCTATAATTCTTCTCTTTGGTGGGGTCTTTGTCTGGTTTTGGAATTAAGGTAATCCTGGCCTTATAGAACGAGTTTGGAAGTACTCCATGTCTTTCTATCTTTCCAAAAAGCTTTAGAATTCCCCTGGGAAGCCATCTGACCCTGGGCTTTTGTTTCTTGGGAGGTTTTTGAGGACTGCTTCTATTTCCTCCCTGGTTATTGGCCTGTTCAGGTTTTCTATTTCTTCCTATTCCAGTTTTGGTAATTCGTGGTTTTCCAGATATGTGTCCATTTCTTCTACATTGCCTAATTTATTGGCATATAGCTGCTCATGATATGTTTTTAAAATCGTTTGTATTTCCTTGGTGTTGGTAGTGATCTCTCCTTTCTCATTCATGATTTTTTAATTTGAGTCTTTAGTCTCTTCTTTTTAAGAAGACTGGAAAGTGGTTTACCTACCTTATTAATTCTTTCAAAGAACTAACACCTGGTTTTGTTGATCTTTTCCACAGTTCTTCTGGTCTCTGTTTCATTGAGTTCTACTCGAATCTTTATTAACTCTCTTCTTCTGCTGGGTGTAGGATCTATTTCCTGTTTTTTTCTCCAGCTCCTTTAGGTGCAAGGTTAGCTTTTGTATTTGAGTTCTTTCCAGTTTTGGGATGGATGCTTGTATTGCTATTTATTTCCCCCTCAGGACTGCTTTTGTTGTATCCTCAAGATTTTGAATGGTTGTATCTTCATTTTCATTAGTTTCCATGAATCTTTTAATTCTTCTCTAATTTCCTGGTTGACCCTTTCATCTTTAGACGGATGGTCCTTAACCTCCACGTGTTTGAAATCCTTCCAAAATTCTTCTTGTGATTTAGTTCTAGTTACAAAGCATTATGGTTTGAAAATACGCAGGGGACAATCCCAAACTTTTGGTATGGGCTAAGACCTGATTTGTGACCCAGTATGTGGTCTATTCTGGAGAAAGTTACATGTGCACTTGAGAAGAATGTGTATTCAGTTTCGTTTGGATGTGAAATTCTGTTAATATCTGTGAAATCCATCTGGTCCAGTGTATCATTTAAAGCTTGTTTCTTTGGAGATGTTGTGCTTAAAAGACCTGCCGATTGTAGAAAGTACTACATTCAAGTCACAAAGTATAAGTGTATTATTATCTAAGTATCTTAACTTTGGTTATTAATTGATTGATATACTTGGCAGCTTCCACATTCGGGGCATATATATTGAGGTTTGGTAAGTCCTCTTGTTGGATAGATCCTTTAAATATAATATAGTGTCCCTCTTCATCTCTCACTACAGTCTTTGGGATAAACTTTAGTTTATCTGATATAAGGATTGTTACCCCTGCTTTCTTTTGAGAACCATTTGAATGGTAAATTGTTCTCCAACCTTTTATTTTCAGCCTGGAGGTGTCCTTCTGTCTAAAATGAATCTCTTATAGACAGCAAATAGACGGGTCTTGCTTTTTTATCCAGTCTGAAACCTTGCACCTTTTGATGGGGTCATTAAGCCCATTCACGTTCAGAGTTACTATTGAAAGATATTAATTTCGTGTCATCATGATACCTATTCAGTCCCTGTTTTTGTGGATTGTTCCCTTAGACTTACTCTATTACAGAATCCCCCATAATATTTCTTGTAGAGCTGGCTTCGTGGTCACATATTCTTTCAGTTTCTGCCTATCTTGGAAGCCCTTTCTCTCTCCTTCTATTCTGAATGAGAGCCTTGCTGGGTAGAGTATTCTTGGCTGCATGTTCTTCTCATTTAGGACCCTGAATATACACCGCCAGCCCTTTCTGGCCTGTCAGGTCTCTGTGGAGAGGTCTGCTGTTAATCTAATATTTCTCCCCATAAGAGTTAGATATTTCTTGTCTCTTGCTGCTTTAAGGATCCTCTCTTTTTCCTTGGAATTTACAAGCTTAACTACTAAATGTCGAGGTGTTGAATGGTTTTTATTGATTTTGGGGGGGATCTCTCTATTTCCTGGATCTAAATGCCTATTTCCCTTCCCAGATTAGGAAAATTTTCATCTATGATTTGTTCAAATACATAATCTGGACCTCTGTCCATTCGGCCCCCTCGGGTCCCCCAATTAAATGTAGATTTTTCTTCCCGAGCCTGTCATTTATTTCTCTTAATCTATCCTCATGATCGTTTTATTGTTTTTTTTTCTCAGTTTCCCTTTTTGCCATCAACTTGTCTTCTATGTCACTCACTCGTTCTTCTACTTCGTTAACCCTCATCGTTAGGAGCTGTAGTTTGGATTGCATCTCATTCAATTTATTTTTAATTTCTGCCTGATTAGATCTAAATTCTGAAGTCATGAAGTCTCTTGAGGCCTTTATGCCTTTTTATAGAGCCACCAGTAGCTTTATAATAGTGCTTCTAAATTGGCTTTCTGACATTGAATTGTAATCCAAATTCTGTAACTCTGTGGGAGAGAGGACTCTTTCTGATTCTTTCTTTTAAGGTGAGGGTTTCCTTCTATTCATTTTGCTCAGTGCAGAGTGGCCAAAAAGAAGTTGTACTGGGAAAAGGAGAAAAAGAGAGAAGAGAAAGAAGAAAATGAAAATAAAAAGAAGAAAAAAGAGATGGGAAGAAAAGAAAAAAGCGGGGGAAGCAAACAGAAAACAAAAAACAAGGGGGAGTATCCTCTGATTCTATATACTTTAAATCCCTTGACTTTCCCTGAGCTTTCCAGTGCTGCTTGGTCAATAGCTTGTTTCTCCCCTGTCGCTCTAGCTGGTCTTCTGGGGGAGGGGCCTGCTGTGCTGATTCTCAGGTGTGTGCTCCTGGAGGAGCTGTTCAGACCCCTGCTTAGTGCAAGGCTCAGTGGGAGTTATCTTCTTTATCCTTGAAACCACTGTGAAGCTCAGTGGGGGTTGTTTATCCTGTGAGGCCCCAGGAGGAACAACAACAGTGGCAGTGGCCAGCTTTCCAGCCCTGGAGTCAGCACCAGCAGTAACTATTGGAGCTCTCAGTCTGCAGGGGCCTGGATGCTCCGGGGATGGGGGCCACTGATCTGCACAGCTCTGGCCCACCTGGCGGCAGGAGTGTCCTTGCTGTCCTGTTCCCTTCTGGCCTCTGCCTGTCCGGGGGTGAGCGCTGGATCTTTGGCTGTGTTCCCCGGCACCCTGGGCTCCCGGGCCTGCACTGCTGAAATCGTGTTCCCGGGGCACCAGCTCCCTCCGTGCAGAGCCTCCCCCAGCCACCTCCTGAGCTGCTCTCAGGTCCAGCTGGGCGCAAGCTGCAGCCCTTTAGGGAGCTTGGCTGCGGGGTGTGGCGCTTTCTCTCCTGGTGCGAAGGTCCTCTGTTAGTGCCCCTAGTAGCCTGAGGCCATCCCCACCCCTCCTGGGATCCTGCTCCAACTCCCTGCGAGTGCCTTTCTGTCTTGGAATATTGGTGACGCTCCTGCTTCTCCTGGTCGGGGCTTTCATGTCCTGGGGGCACTAGCTGTGTGGCCTTAGCCCGGCTCCTCGTGGGTCCCCTCCCCCTTGGATGCCTTTGCTTTATTTCTTTTTTCCCCCATCTTCTTACCTTGATAGAAGGGAGAACTCTTCTCGCTGTAGCATTCCAGCTGTTCTCTCTTTAAATCTAAAGCCAAATTCCTAGGTTTTCAGGATGATTTGAAAGTTATCTAGGTAATATGGTGGGGACAAGTGACTTGGGGACCCTACTCTTCCGTCATCTTGCCCCCTCCTCACAGTGCCATTTAATCATTATCCAGTAAGTAGTACACAACTTACTTTTATCAATCAACAAGAAATAAGAGATAAAATGATAAAAATATTTTGCTACTTTGCTTTTCCAAAGGTTGAAATCATAAGCATCAGGACAAGTAAATGGGCAATGGCAGCCTACAAAAGAGGGTAGCAGGATCCCAAAACTATTCTATCCCCATTATGTACTGAATTTTTATAGAAACAAAGAATGTATTTGTTTGTATGCATGTACATATGTATTTATGTATATATCATTTTTATTAATTATTTCATTCATTCAGCATATATGTATTAAGCACATACTATGTGGAAGTACTATGGTTGAGCAAAAGCCTAGCCTGTAGCAGATACAAGATGGGTATTATCCTTACTGTGATGATACTTATAGTCCAATGAAGGAAAAATATTAGAGTTTCAAAGGACCTTAAAGCATTTATTTTTTTCAATATTTTCCAAACTATACTTTGTAAAATGCTAATATCCTATGAAATATCAATAACTGATAAACAAATATGTTTTAGTAATCAAACTGAGAAATGCTATATATTAGATTACCCTATTTGGAGATCCATAAGGCATGATAGTACATTAAATACTAGATATCATGCAGAAAACAAATATTTAATTAAGCATTTCCAAAATGCATTTGACACCAGAAACCCATTTCTTATGAAAAATGTGTTAATATCACAGAGGATATAATAGATTCAACATAATATGAGAAATTCTGGTCTAATTCAACCCTCTTATTTTGCAGTTAAAATGACTAAATATTAGGAAAAAAAACAACTAACTTGTTTTAATGAGCTTCTCATTAGATGAGTAGGGGATTAGAAGCTCAGTCCAGTGTTTTTTCACCCTACCATGAAGCTTCCAAGAAATGGAATGCTCTTTGCTTTACTCTCTTAAAGACATTTGGGAATAGATTGTGCAATATTTTTTTTTGTAAATGTCTAAACTACTCTAAAATGATTCAGAGAATAAATCCCATGATCCACTTAAGATTTCTTTTCAAAGTCCGAAAGATATCAATCATTAACTATACACTTAAATGTTATATATTGTTATTTGAACTATATAATACTTTTTATAATGATATAAATTCTCATAACTTGATCTATAACTCCATGCTAATTTACCAATATGGGTCATCTGGGATTGTTAACTCAATAAAAAAGATTTTTGTTTTACGTTTTTAAGAAGAAATCCTTCCTATGCACTAGTATGTTTAGTTTCTTGTTGAGGGCTTAGCAAAAGCCATCATTTCTCACAGCACTCCCCTGAGTACAAGAATTATCAGTAGAATAGTTTTGTTTTCTTTTGTTTCTATTTTGTTCTTTTATAGATATTTGAGAGGAAAAACAAAAAAGAAATAGTAGTTATTGGGTGCAGTGGTGCACAATTGAGCAGTTTTCCATTTTTTTTTGTTTTTCTGATGTCTTACTACCAATATTAGATACTGATAGTATCTATATCTAAACATATAGTTTGATTATCTTCTTTTCAATAAACACAGAAAATAAAAATTGGGTGGAGATATATAAAATATTTTAGAAATAAAGAGAAAAGAAACAACTCTTATTGCTCTTTGGAAAGAGTAGTTTTAACAAAGTAAGCAAGAATCATTTTCTCTAGTTGAGTGTTGATTCCCCAGCGTGCTCTTAGTAAGTAATTAGAATGGCCCACTGAATGTCAGCATCAGCTTGTTTATTCTCATTATTTTATCATTTTTAAAACCCTCTAGGTGATGAGACATGCAGTATAGAACATAATTACCATTATTAGCATACTAATTGGACACAAAAATAGGCCAACTACAAGGTAGTCAACTGAATAATTTCACATTAATCAAACACCATAGTGAATAAGCCTATTGTTAAATTGACAGCTTCTATAATTGGCACTATTTTGCAGTAAAATATCAGAATTTCCTAGTAATATGTTTCCAGTGTCATATAATTTTGTAATTTCCCGTATTCTCAGCTTTAAGTATGTGCACCTAGCTCAGGTAAAAAAAGAAGTCATGATGAGAATACTAGTCTTTTTAACAACTGGCCTAAGTGTTTAAAGAAAAGCTTGCTGGCCTTCAGCAAAAGGTGTGAATGATAACCAACCAAAACAAAAGCAAAAACAAAAACAAAAACAAAACAAAAAACTTAGTCACGTGTCACTGTATATTGTTTTATTCCTAAATATGTATTCCAATACACCCAAAGGACATTGACCCAAAGGACATTGACACTAATGGTCTCTTGGGGAAAGTCAGCTTTATAAAAGTACAATACCTAGCAATAACCCCCTACTTAATGTAACATTTTGTTAATATATTGGCAGTTACATATTTTAGCTGCTCTATATCAGCAGTATTATTTCTTTTCTGCAGGTAAATTGAGCTATCTATACTCAAATCTTTTCTCAGTAGAAGAGAATCATAATGAAATCTCAATATATAGGAGATACACTACTTCTGACATCCTGTGATACCTCTTTTATAGATCATCTGTCTATTAAAAAATTACTAATGATCAATCACCAACTGTCCTCAGGATCCAACTCTTAGTTGAGCACTGTTTAAGGTTTTATACAATCTGACCTCAGCAGGTCTTCTGTACTGATTACCAAAGTAAACTGATCCAGCCAGCCAATCTCCTTTATGACAACCTTTCATGCTATAGTTCTCTTATATATACTTTTTGATCACCTTATCCTCCTGGATTACATGTCCCCTATTTTTATACTTTTACAAAACCCCCTTCTCCTCAAAGATTAACTCAAATCCCTCTTCCATGAAGTTTTTCCAGACTACTGCATCCTGGAGTTAGATTTTCTCTTGCTAAACTTTATGTTTATTACTTACTTTGCATATATCCATTTCTCCAGTAAGCGTTGAGAACCTTCTACATGCCAGTCACACCTTTGGCAACAAAAATATAAAGATGGCTCTGACATGGTTCTCCCTTGAAGTTTCACAGGTGTGGTCCTATAATGTGTCTATTATATGTTTTTGAGAATAAAAAATTGGTTTTATATTGTTGTGGTACCATTAACTATTAAGAACATGGTGTATGATCTAGAAAACAATAATGAAATAAATTTATTTATTACCTTTCCTCTCTTATTACTCTTGAAGTTACAAGCCATTCTCATTTAGAACCTCATTGAAATTACTTCAGCTTCACTTTATTTTCCCCATATAATTCCATTTTCTAGTAACGCTTTCATTGATTCTTGTTAGAATGAAGTGAGTAATAAGGTGGGGAAAAATGTTCCTATATTGGCTTATACACCACTGAATGTGGGCCTGCCACTGAACTTGATTTCACCCCTTTGTTTCTATGAACCTTAGTTTTCTTATCCATAAACTTAAGTGGATGGACTACATTAATAGTCCATATAACTTAACTGTGCTTCAGAATCATGTGAGTAACACTTATTTATATACAAATAAGAGTTTAGTTAGATCAGTGGTCCCCAATTGTAGTTACACATCAAAGCTCTGTAGGAAGCTTTTAGAAACTATTTTTGAGGGGCTCTAGGGCTCACTCTGTTAAGCATTGGACTCTTGGTTTTGGTTCAGGTCATGATCTAAGGGTTGTGAGATCGATCTCTACACTGGGCTCCACACATTATGGAGTCTGCTGAAGATTCTTTCTCTCCCTCTCCCTATGTTCACCCTCCCCACGCTCCTTTCACTCTCTCTAAAATAAATAAATAAATCTAAAAAAGAGAGAAAACTACTGTTGTCTCAACTCCCTCCTTGAACCCAATTTACTCAATTCCTTGGTGGTGTGAATTGGATGTCAGTAGCCTCTAAAATGCTAGCCCAGGTGAATTTAATATACAGCCATAGTTAAGAACAGCTGGGTTTATCACTCTGATTTTTCTGATTTTTTACTTTAAAAAGCATTAAGGTAATTGAGAAAGGTTACCAAGTCCAAAAAAGTGGTTTTAGAAAACTACATTTATATGTAAAATAAGCCATTTTTAATAATCTATCATCAGCTTGAATCAGAATAGCTATTTTCTAAGTTAATACATGATCTGCTTCTGTTAAAGATTTAAAGAGATTGAATAGGAAATTATGACTTATGAGGATGAAAAGAAATAGGAATAAGCAAAAATCTCTTTCCTGGCAAAGAGCATCAGACCATCATTTCACTCTTGTGGTTTTCTTTTTGACATCTGCTTGTGCTGTGGCAACATAGAGTCCTCAGAAGACACTTTGCCTTGATCATAGCTCTGCTGGTAGAGCAATTTAACTTGTGAGCCTCAGGAGAGAGAATTGTGGAAAGCAGCCCATAGCTGGCCATAGGAAGTGTATTAATTCGGCTGCTGGCTCATTTGCTATAAAGAGATCCATTTTTTAAGTTGCTTAAAGACGTACAAATTTGTTTTTATCTCATGAAATATCTGGTTTGGCATTTCACAGTTAATATGGCAATTACTCAAGTATTAGGGATCCTTCTATGTTTCACCAAAATCCTCAAAAGACAGCTTCTAACTTTTCATCTAAAATGTCTGCTTCAGCAGTGCCTAGCTGGTTAAGTCAGTGGAGCATGTCACTCCTGATTTTGGGGTTGTATGTTTCAGTACCATGTTGGGTATAGAGATTACTTAAAAAAAATAAAATGGTTGCCTCATCTCTCACCCTAATGTTCTCATTCCATCTAGCAGAACTGGGGAAAACTGAAAGGAGAGGGAATACTTTTTTATTTAAGGGGGGGAATTCTAGTTATAGTAAACATCATTCTTATCACACTTCATTAGGCAATACTTAGCCATATGCTTATACATCGCTGCAAGTGATATTTATAAATGTTGCCTTCAACTAAGTGACAATGTGCTCATTAAACTTTTTATAAGCATAGGCAAAGAAACTACATGTTCTGTGAAAAATGAGTTCCTGCCAAAGGCAAGTTTTTGTAATAAACTGCCAAATCCCCCCCTCTTTTTTAAAACAAGGTCCATTAGTATCCATAACAAAAGATAAATTAACTATTTCTTTTCTTCCTCAACTGTGCTTCCAAAGCTTCATGCCCACATTTTAAAAATTTTTTTATTGGAGTACAATTTGCCAAAATTTTGGAAAACACCCAGTGCTCATCCTGCCAAGTGCCCCACTCAGTGCCCATTACCCAGTCACCCCAACCCCCGTCCACCTCCCTTTCCATTACCTCTTGTTCGTTTCCAAGAGTTAAGTGTCTATAGTGTTTTGTCACACTCACTGATATTTTGACTCATCTTCTCCCCTTTCCCTTTATTCCCTTTCACTAATTCTTATATTCCCCCAAATAAATGAGACCATATAATGTTTGTCCTTTTCCGACTGACTTATTTTACTGAGCATAATACCCTGCAGTTCCATCCATGTCGAAGCAAATGGTGGGTATATGTCATTTTCTAATGGCTGAGTTGTATTCCATTGTATACATATACATCATCTTTCTCCATTCATCTTTTGATGGACACCGAGGCTCCTTCCACAGTTGGGCTATGGTGGACAATGCTGCTATAAACATCAGGGTGCAGGTGTCCCGGTGTTTCACACCATCTGAATCTTTGGGGTAAATCCCCAGAGGTGCAAAGGCTGGGTCGTAGGGCAGATCTATTTTTAACTCTTTAGGAACCTCCACACAGCTTTCCAGAGCGGCTGCACCAGTTCACATTCCCACCAACAGTGCAAGAGGGTTCCCCTTTCTCCACATCCTCTCCAACATTTGTTGTTGCTGGTTTTGTTAATTTTCCCCATTCTCACTGGTGTGAGGTGGAATCTCATTGTGGTTTTGATTTGTATTTCCCTGATGGCAAGTGATGCAGATCATTTTCTCATTTGCTTGTTGGCCTTGTCTATATATTCCTCTGTGAGATTTTTGTTCATGCCTTCTGCCCATTTCATGATTGGATTGTTTGTTTCTTTGCTGTTGAGTTTAGTAAGTTCTTTATAGATCTTGGATACTAGTCCTTTATCCGATAGATCATTTGCAAATATCTTGTACCACTCTGCAGGTAGTCTTTTAGTTTGGTTGACAGTTTCTTTTGCGGTCCAGGGGCTTATCATCTTGATGAAGTCCCAATAGTTCATTTTTGCTTTTGTTTCTTTTACCATCATGGATGTATCTTGCAAGAAGTTGCTGTGGCCAAGTTCAAAAAGGGTGTTGCCAGTGTTCTCCTCTAGGATTTTGATGGAAAGTGTCTCACATTTAGATCTTTCATCCATTTTGAGTTTATCTTTGTGTATGGTGTAAGAGAATGGTCTAGTTTCATTCTTCTGCGTGTGGATGTCCAATTTTCCAACACCATTTATTGAAGAGACTGACTTTGTTTCCAGTGGGTAGTCTTTCCTGCTCTGGTGAATAATAGTTGACCATAAAGTTGAGGGTCCACTTCTGGATCCTCTATTCTGTTCCATTAATCTATGTGTTTATTTTTGTGCCAGTATCACTCTGTCTTGATGACCACAGCTTTGTAATACTACCTGAAACCCAGCATTGTGACACCCCGGCTCCAGTTCTCTTTTTTAATATTCCCCTGGCTATTCGGGGTCTTTTCTGATTCCACACAAATCTTAAGATGATTTGTTCTCTAAAGAAAGTCTATGGCATTTTGATAGAGATTTCATTAAATGTGTAAATTGCCTTGGGTGAATTGACAATTTCACCACATTAATTCTTCCAATCCATGAGCATGGAATATTTTTGTGTCTTCCTCAATTTCTTTCAGAAGTGTTCTGTAGTTTTTAGGGTAGAAATTCTTTACTTCTTTGGTTAGATTTATTCCTAGGTATCTTATGCTTTTGGATGCAATTGTAAATGGGATTTTTCCTTAATTTATCTTTCTTTAGTCTTATTGTTAGTGTATAGAAATGCCTGTTATTTCTGGGCATTGATTTTGTATCCTGCCACACTGCTGAATTGCTTTATGAGTTCTAGCAATCTTGGGGTGGAATCTTTTGGGTTTTTTTGTGGGCAGTATCATGTCATTGGTGAAGAGGGAGAGTTTGACTTCTTCTTTGTCAATTTGAATGCCTTTTATTTCTTTTTGTTGCCTGATTGCTGAGGCTAGGACTTCTAGTACTACGTTGAATAGCCGTAGTGAGAGTGGACATCCCTGTCTTCTTCCTGATCTTAGAGGAAAGGCTCCCAGTGCTTTCCCATTGTGAATGATATTTGCTGAGGGCTTTTAGTAGATAGCTTTTAAGATACTGAGGAACGTTCCCTCTATCCCTTCACTATGAAGAGTTTTGATCAGAAATGGATGCTGTATTTTGTCAACTGCTTTCTCTGCATCTATTGAGAGGATCCTATGGTTCTTAATTTTTCTCTTGCTCATATGATGAATCTCATTGATTGTTTTATGAGTGTTGAACCACCCTTGCATTCTGGGGATTAATACCACTTGGTTATGGTGAATAATCTTCTTAATGTACTGTTGGATCCTATTGGCTCGTATCTTGTTGAGAATTTTTGCATCTGTGTTCATCAGGGATATTGGTCTATAATTCTTTTTTGGTGGGGTCATTGTCTGGTTTTGGAATTAAGGTGATGCTGGCCTTATAAAATGAGTTTGGAAGTACTCCATCTCTTTCTGTCTATCCAAACAGCTTTAGGAGAATCGGTGTGCTTTCTTCTTTAAACATTTGATAGAATACCCCTAGGAAGCCATCTGGCCATGGATTTTTGTGTCCTGGGAGGTTTTTGATGACTTCTTCAATTTCCTCCCTGGTTATTGGCCTGTTCAGGTTTTATATTTCTGTTAGAAATAGAAGAACTGGGTATCTCCAGTGGCGCAGCGGTTTAGCACTGCCTGCAGCCCAGGGCATGATCCTGGAGACCCTGGATCAAGTCCCACCTCAGGCTCTCTACATGGAGCCTGCTTCTCCCTCTGCCTGTGTCTCTGCTTCTCTCTCTCTCTGTCTCTATGAGTAAATAAATAAAATCTTAAAAAAAAGAAAAGAAATAGAAGAACTGTTCCAGTTTTGGTAGTTTGTGGTTTTCCATAAATGTGTCGATTTCTTCTAGATTGCCTATTTTATTAGCATATAACTGGTCATAATATGTTTTTAAAATCATTTGTATTTCCTTGGTTTTGGTGATGATATTTCCTTTTTTATTCATGAATTTATTAATTTGAGTCTTTTCTCTTTCGTTTTTAATAAGGCTGTCTAAGGTTTTATCTATTTATTAATTCTTTAAAGAACCAACTTCTGGTTTTGTTGATCTGTTCCATGGTTCTTCTGGTCTCTATTTCATTGAGTTCTGCTCGAGTATTTATTAACTGTCTTCTCTTGCTGGTTGTACATTTTATTTGCTGTTCTTTTCCAGCTCTTTTAGGTGCAAGATTAACTTTTGTATTTGAGGTCTTTCCAGTTTTTGGATAGATGCTTGTATTGTGATGTGTTTCCCCTCGGGACTACTTTTGCTGTATCCCAAAGCTTTTGAACGATTGTATCTTCATTCTCATTAGTTTTCATGAATCTTTTTAATTCTTCTCTAATTTCCTGGTTGACTCTTTCATCTTTTACATGGATGGTCCTTAACCTCCACGTGTTTGAAATCCTTCCAAAATTTTTCTTGTGATTTAGTTCTAGTTTCAAAGCATTATGATCTGAAAATATGCAGGGGACCATCCCAATCTTTTGGTTTCAGTTAAGTCCTGACTTGTGACCCAGTATGTGGTCTATTCTGGAGAAAGTTCCATGTGCACTTGAGAAGAATGTTTATTCAGTTGCGATTGGATGTTAAGTTCTGTAAATATCTGTGAAATCCATCTGGTCCAGTGTATTGTTTAAAGCTCTTGTTTCTTTGGAGATGTTGTGCTTAGAAGATCTGTTGATTGTAGAAAATGCTGTGTTCAAGTCTCCAAGTATAAGTGCATTATTATCTAAGGATGTCTTAACTTTGTTATTAATTGATTGATATCCTTGACAGCTCCCACATTCGGGGCACAAATATTCATGATTGTTAAGCCCTCTTGTTGGATAGTTCCTTTAATTATGATATAGTGTCCTTCTTCACGTCTTACTACAGTCGTTGGGATAAACTTTAACTTGGTATAAGGATGGTTACCTCTCCTTTCTTTTGAGGACAATTTAAATGGTAAATGGTTCCCCAACCTTTTATTTTTAGGCTTTAGGTGTCCTATGTCTAAAATGAGTCTCTTGTAGACTGCAAATAGATGGGTCTTGCTTTTTTATCCAGTCTGAAACCCTGCTTCTTTTGATGGGATCATGAAGTTCATTCCCGTTCAGAGTTAGTATTGAAAGATATGAATTTAGTGTCATCATGACACCTATTCAGTCCCTGCTTTTGTGGATTGTTCCCTGGACTTCGTCTTTCATTTACAGAGTCCCACTTAATATTTCGTGGAGAACTGGTTTGGTGGTCACATATTCTTTCAGTTTCTGCCTATCTTGGAAGCCGTTTATCTCTCCTTCTATTCTGAATGAGAGCCTTACAGGATAAAGTATTCTTGGCTGTGTGTTCTTTTCATTTAGGTCCCTGAATTTACCCTGCCAGCCCTTTCTGGCCTGCCAGGTCTCTGTGCAGAAGTCTACTGTTAACATACTTCTCTCCATAAATTTTAGGGATCCTTTGTCTCTTGCTGCTTTAAGGATCTTCTCCTTAGCTTTGGAATTTGAAAGTTTTGCTATCAAATGTCGTGGTGTTACCAATATCCCTGATGAACATGGATGCAAGAATTTTCAACAAGGTACTTGCCAATAGGATCCAACAATACATTAAGAAGATTATTCACCATAACCAAGTGGGAATTATCCCAAGATGGAAGGCTGGTTCAACACTCATAAAACCATCAATGTGATTGATCATATGAGCAAGAGAAAAATTAAGAACCATATGATCCTCTCAATAGATGCAGAGAAAGCATTTGACAAAATACAGCATCCATTTCTGATCAAAACTCTTCAGAGTGTAGGGATAGAGGGAATATTCCTCCAAATCTTAAAAGCCATGTACGAGAAGCCCACAGCAAATATCATTCTCAATGGGGAAACACTGGGGGTCTTTCCCCTGAGATCAGGAACACAACAGGGATGTCCACTCTCACCACTGTTCTTCAACATAGTACTAGAAGTCCTAGCCTCAGCAATCAGGCAACATAAAGAAATAAAAGGCATTCAAATTGGCAAAGAAGAAGTCAAACTCCCCTTCTTTGCCGATGACATGATACTCTATATAGAAACCCCGAAAGACTCCACCCCAAGATTGCTAGAACTCATAAAGCAATTCAGCAGTGTGGCAGGATACAAAATCAATGCCCAGAAGACAGTGGCATTTCTATATACTAACAATGAGACTGAAGAAAGAGAAATTAATGATCAATCCCATTTACAATTGCACCCAAAAGCCTAAGATACCTAGGAATAAACCTAACCAAAGAGGTCAAGGATCTACACCCTAAAAACTACAGAACACTTTTGAAAGAAATTGAGGAAGACACAACGAGTTGGAAAAATATATCATGTTCATGGATTGGAAATATTAATCTTGTGAAAATGTCAATGTTACCCAGGGCAATATACACGTTTAATGCAATCCTTATCAAAATACCATGGACTTTCTTCAGAGAGTTGAAATGAATTATTTTAAGATTTGCGTGGAATCAATAAAGACCCCGAATAGCCAGGGGAATTTTAAAAAAAGAAAACAGAGCTGGGGGCATCACAATGCCAGATTTCAGGTTGTATTACAAAGCTGTGGTCATCAAGACAGTATGGTACTGGCACAAAAGCAGACACAGAGATCAATGGAACAGAATAGAGAATCCAGAAATGGACACTCAACTTTATGGTCAACTAATTATTTGATAAAGGAGGAAAGACTATCCACTGGAACAAAGACAGTCTCTTCAATAAATGGTGCTGGGAAAATTGGACATCCACATGCAGAAGATGAAGCTAGACCCCTCTCTTGCAGCATATACAAAATAAACTCAAAATGGATGAAATATCTAAATGTGAGAAAATATTCCATCCAAATCCTAGAAGAGAACATAGGCAACACCCTTTTTGAACACGGCCACAGTAACTTCTTGCAAGATACATCCACAAAGGCAAAAGAAACAAAAGCAAAAATGAACTATTGGAACTTCATCAAGATAAGAAGCTTTTGTCCATTTCATGATTGGATTGTTTCTTTGGTGTTGAGTTTAATAAGTTCTTTATAGATCTTGGAAACTAGCCCTTTATCTCATACGTCATTTGCAAATATCTTCTCCCATTCTGTCGGTTGTCTTTTAGTTTTGTTGACTGTATCCTTTGCTGTGCAAAAGCTTTGCATTGGAAAACTTAAAAGGCTGTCAGCTGATTTTTCAGCAGAAGCTTTGCAGGCCAGATGAGAATAGCATGATATATTCAAAGCACTGGAAAAATATATACATAACCAAGAACACTCTATCCAGCAATATTATCATTCAGACTGAAAGGAAACATAAAGAGGTACCCAGACAAATGTTAATCACCACTGAATCAACCTTACAAGAAATGATAAAAGGACTTTCACTAAGTGAAAGAGAAATTACCATAAGGAGATGTAAGAAAATTATGAATAAAAATGTATAATATGAAAGCATATACATAAAATGAGGAAGGGGAAAAGAATTTTTTCATAGATTGCTTGAATTTAAATGACAACTTTCTATAGACTGATATATACTTGGAATGTTATATATGAACTTCATGGTAAAAACAAACCACAAAATTATAATAGATAAACAAAAATAAAAAGAAAGAAAACTAAGAACACTAAACAAGCTCATCAGTCACAAAGACAGGCAGAAAAGAAGAAATAGGCAATTACTAAAGCAAGCAGAAAACAAATAACAAATGGCAGTAAGTACGTACCAATCAATAATTATTTTATTTTATTTTATTGTTATTTTTTAAGATTTTATTTATTTATCCATGAGAGGTAGAGAGAGAGAGAGAGAGAGAGAGGAGAGAGAGAGAGAGGCAGAGACACAGGCAGAGGGAGAAACAGGCTCCATGCAGGAAGCCCGATGTGGGACTCAATCCTGGTTCTCCAGGATCACACCCCAGGCTACAGGTGGTGCTAAACCGCTGCACCACCGGGGCTGACCTCAATAATCATTTTAAGTGTAAATGGAATAAACGTTCCAATCAAAAGACAAAAATTGGCAAATGGATATAAAAAACTAACCCCACCCACCTGTATACTACCTACAATAGATGCATCTATTGTAAAGATGTACTGACTGAAAATGAAGGATGAAAAAATATTTACCATGCAAATTAAAGTGAAAAAAAACACCAAGGTAGCTATACTTATATCAGACAAAATGGACATTCAATTAATGGCTGTAACAAGAGATATAGGAGGTTATAATGTAATAATAAAGAAGCCAATAGCCAAACTGTGGAAGGAGCCTCGGTGTCCATCGAAAGATGAATGGATAAAGAAGATGTGGTTTATGTATACAATGGAATATTACTCAACCATTAGAAATGACAAATACCCACCATTTGCTTCAACATGGATGGAACTGGAGAGTATTATGCTGAGTGAAATAAGTCAATCGGAGAAAGACAAACACTATATGTTCTCATTCATTTGGGGAATATAAATAATAGTGAAAGGAAATAGAAGGGAAGAGAGAAGAAATGTGTGGGAAATATCAGAAAGGGAGACAGAACATAAAGACTCCTAACTCTGGGAAATGAACTAGGGGTGGTGGAAGGGGAGGAGGGCGGGGGGTGGGGGTGGGGGTGAATGGGTGACGGGCACTGAGGGGGACACTTGACGGGATGAGCACTGGGTGTTATTCTGTATGCTGGCAAATTGAACACCAGTAAAAAATAAATTTATTATTAAAAAAAAGAAGCCAATCCAACAAGAGAACATAACAATTGTAAATATGCACCCAATATGCACTCAATGCTTCAGACCTAAATAGATAAAGAAAATATTAGTGGATAAAGAGAGAAATTGATGGTAATACAGTAATACTAAGGGACCTTAACACCCCACTTACATCATGAATAGATTATCCAGGTGAACAATAAGAAAACAGTGTCTTTATATGACAGGTGAGACTAGATAAAAATAGCAGATATATACAAAACATTCCATTTTAAAAATACACTTTCTTTTCAAGAGCACATGGAATATTCTCGACAATAGATCACATGCTAGGCTGAAAAATAAATCTCACAAATTTAAAGAGATTGAAATAATACTGTAAGATTTTTCTGACCAAAACCTTATGAAACTAGAAGTCGATCAGAAGAAAAAAATAGTAAACAAACAATGGGTCAGAGAAGAAATCAAAATACTTGTGAAGACAAATGATAATGAAAAACGTAACAGTCCAAAAATTTTGAGATGCAGTGAAAACATGACTAAGAGAGAAATTTATATTAATAGAGAATCACTGCAAAAGAACAGGAAAAAAACTAAACAATCTAAACTTATACCTAAAGGAACTAAAAAAAGGAGAAAAAAAGCAAATCTTAAAATGAATAGAATAAGGATAAAAATAGGGGGGTGGGGGATCCCTGGGTGGCGCAGCGGTTTGGCGCCTGCCTTTGGCCCAGGGCGCGATCCTGGAGACCCGGGATCGAATCCCACGTCGGGCTCCCGGTGCATGGAGCCTGCTTCTCCCTCTGCCTGTGTCTCTGTGCCTCTCTCTCTCTCTGTGACTATCATAAATAAATAAAAATAAAAAAAAAATTTATAAAAAAAAAAAATAGGGGGGTGCCTGGGTGCCTTAGTTGGCTGAGTGTCCAACTCTCGATTTTGTCTCAGGTTATGATCTCAGGATCATGAAATTGAGGCCCGTGTTGGGCTCCATACTCATGCTCAGTTTGGTGTCTATTTGTCCATCTCTATCTGCTTCTCTCTCTCTGTCTCTCTCTGTCTCTCTCAATAAATAAAATATTTTTAAAAGATAGAAGCAGAAGTAAATGACATAAAAGCTAAAACAATGGAAAAACTCAATGAAACCAAGAGGGAGTTCTTAAAAAAAAGATTTTATTTATTTAAAGAGAGATGCACAAAGAAACACACAAAGAGAGGCAGAGACATAGGCAGAGGGAGAAGCGGACTCCCTGTGAGGAACCTGATGCTGGACTTGATCCCAGGACCCTGGGATAATGACCTGAGCCAAAGGCAGATGCTCAACCACTGACCCACCCAGGTGCCCCAAGAGTGAGTTCTTTGAAAAGATGAATAAAATTGATAAACTCTTATCCAGCATCCACAAGAAAACAAGAGAAAGTGCTTAAATAAAGAAAATCAGAAATGAAGAAAGAAAAGTAACAACTAACATCACAGAAATACAAAATAATATTAGAAAATGCTTTGAAAAATTGTACATCAACAAATTGAAGAACCTAGAAATGGATAAATTTCAAGAAGTATATGATCTCTCAAACTGTATCAGAAAGAAATGGAAAATATGAACATACTGATCACTAGTAACAAAATCGAATCAGTAATAAAAAAATACCAAAGAAATCCAAAACCAGATGAATTTACAAGTGAATACTACTAAACGATTAAGTAAGAGTTAATATATATTATCCTCAAAATGTTATAAATAATAGAAGAGGAAGGAAAGCTTTACAAATGCATTCTACAAAGCCAGCCTTACCATGACCCTTACTAAAACCAGACAACCCCCCAAAAATATACAACCCCATATCCCTGATGAAAATAGATGCAAAAATGCTCAAAAATATTATTAATCCATATTCCACAATATATTGATATTATCACTCATCATGATCAAGTGAGATTTCTTCCAGGAATGAAAAGAAGGTTCAATATTTCCAAATCAATCAATATGATAGGAGGACCTAGTCTTGTCTCATCCTATAAAAACAAGTATATAACTATCAAATAATCCTAAATACCTCAGAAATCGACCTGAAGACTGACAGGACAAACTCCACCACTAAAGGAAAAGAAGAGGACACATCAAGAAGGGTAGGAAGGATAGAGATTAAATTTAGGAGATAAACAAATAGCAGTACTTTAGAGGGGAGGGGTCCATGATCACAAAAAAGGATGTGAGAGAGAGAACCACACTGAGGAACACACAAGGTGAATATTTCCCGAAAGCCAAAGGTTGGAATATGGGACAGGCTGAATTTCATGATTTCCTGCAACCAGCAAGTCTTAAAAACCTAGCATTTTAAAGGTCAGCAGGCTTGGCAGGAATAGAGCCTAGAGGGCACTGTGCAGCTTCCGGAGAGAAGGCGGACAAAAGACCTGGACATAGACATAATGGAAGCAGCAATCTGAAAAATTCCTTGGGCACACAGCAGGGAGATTACTAGTTCCTCCCTGAAAGTCAGTGTTCATGAAAAATCCTCTCTGTGAACAAAAGAGCTGGATGGTGTCATTTCACTCCACTGCCCCTCAGCATAAACACAGAGCCACCTGTGGGAAGCAGCACAATTCAGACACTGGCTCTCTTGCTTACACCAAGCCCCACCCCTTGATCTCTGGGGTGAATTCCAATCTCAGTCAAGCTTGCCTAATTCCTACTATGGGAGGGGGGTCCTTCCCCCAGAAGACCATCACAATCTACCATCTAAACCATGTATCCAGATGAAAGAGTTCTGCAGGGCCTCAGTTCTGGTGGAAGTAGCATCAGGTCTCATTTAACAAGGAGACCAAAGCTTGTTACAACTCACCACAAAGGCCAGGGGACAAAAAGTGCCCATAGCAGGTAAAGACAGCCTCTGCAGACAACTGGCCTGAAGGATAGAACAACCAAAATACAATAGGAGAGCACTTGCAGTACACACCAGAGATATTTCTTTAAACACCAAACCCTGGACATTACAAAACCTCTCTTTATTAAGCCATACTTTTGGAATCAGGAAATGTAATTGCCTTTTCTAGCACAAAGAAGGAGGTAGAGACTTAGACAAAATGTGAATGGAGGAATTTATCCCAAAGAAAAAATAAGATAAGGCCATGAGCATATAAGTAACATGTCTGATGGAGAATTTAAAGTAGCAATCGTAAATATAATCACTGGGCTTGAGAAAATAATAGAATATATCGGTAAGACCCTTACAACATGGGAAAAATTTGCAGCCAAGAATACTCTGTCCAACAAGGCTATCATTCATAATAGATGGATAAAGGTAAAGACTTTCCAAGACAAACAAAACCTAAGGGAATTCATGACCATTAACCAGCACTACAAGAAATATTAAAGGGGAATCTGCGTGCAAAGGAGAGGCTAAGATTGACAATGAAAAAAGAATCAGAGAAAATATCCAGAGGAAGTAGCAAAACAAGTAATAAAATAACAAAACACACTCACACACACACACACACACACACACATATATGTTTATATATAACATATAACATATATATATATATATATATATAATTATATAATTACTTTGAATGTAACTAGACTAAATGTTACCAATCAAGATATGAGGTGTCAGAATGGATAAAAACACAAAACCCACCAATATGCTCCCTATGACAGACTCACTTAAGACCTATATATATTTGAAGATTGAAACTGAGGGGATGAAGAAACAATTAACATGCAAATTGATGTCAAAAGAAATCAGAGTAGCAATACTTATATGGGACAAAATAGACTTTAAAATAGACTGTAAGGGGGTGGGGCAAGATGGTGGAGGAGTATGGTCCCCAAGTCATCTGTCCCCACCAACTTACCTAGATAACTTTCAAAACATCCTGAAAACCTATGAATCTGAACTGAGATTTAAAGAGAGAACACCTGGAACGCTACAGAGAGGAGTTTGCACTTCTAACAAGGTAGGAAGGTGGAAAAAATAAAATAAAAAAGACAAGTGGTGGAAGGGCCCCGCAAGGAGCTGGGCTAAGGCCCAGCAGCAAAAGCCTCCAGAACAGGAAAGCCCAGTCCCAGAGAAGCAGGAACTTTAAAATTCCACTCTGGATTCTTCCCGGATGGAAAGGCACTTAGTAGGGAATTCGGGCAGAACACCAGGAGGGGCAAAGGAGCCTCCAGTCTCCCTGAGTCACTAACAGAGGAAGTGCATCCTGGGGGAGAGAGCACCACAGACTGTGGGCCCAGCTCCATAAAGGGCTGGAGTACACAACTGGCAGGGCCCAGGGAGAAGCTCAGGCTGCGGACCCAGGCTGAGGGGGCTGTGCCCTGCTGCCTTCAGTAGCCACAGCCCTCAGAGCTTGATTCCATCGGCACAGGACCTGAATCCCAGGGCACCAGGGGACACAGCCCCGGCTCCTGTGCTCCCCTTGGGACAGATGGAAGTGAGAGGGCACAGGATAGAGAGGACTCTCCTGCTGTCGGGCACCCCCAAGCTGCACATATCAGCAACTCCCCCCGCCCCCAGGAGCATCTAGACCACTGCTGACTGGGATACTGCGGTAGCTACTGCCAGAGCTGACTCTAGAGCTAGAGGTGTGGCCACCGCCAGTGTTTTTGTTCCTCCTGGAGTCACCTGTGCGAGGGATGGAGCAGGATGGTCAGGGAACAGGGGCCTCACAGGAAAAACAGCTCCCACTGAGCCGTGAACACACAGAAGAATCATCACGGCAGGTCATTCCCACAGAAGACCACCTGGAAGAGGGAAAGAGCAAGTTCTTGACGAGCAGTGCTGGAAAGCTCCAGGAGAAGTCGAGGGATTTAAAGTATATAGAACCAGAGGATACCCCTCCTGTTTTTATTATTTTGTTTTGTTTTGTTTCCCATTTTTTCCTTCCTTTTTCCAGTACAACACATTTTTACCGACTCTACACTGAGCAAAATGACTAGAAAGAAGAACTCACCACAAAAGAAAGAATCAGAAACTGTACTCTCTGCCATGGAGTAACAGAACTTGGATTACAATTCGATGTCAGAAAGCCAATTCAGAAGCAAAATTATACATCTACTGGTGGCTCTGGAAAAAAGCATAAAGGATCCAAGAGACTTCATGACTGCAGAATTTAGAACTAATCAGGGTGAAATTAAAAATCAATTAAATAAGATGCAATCCAAGCTGGAGGTCCTAACTATGAAGGTTAATGAGGTAGAAGAACAAGTGAGTGACAAAGAAGACAAGTTGATGGCAAGGAAGGAAGCTGAGGAAAAAAGAGAAAAAAAAATTAAAAGAACATGAGGAAATGTTAGGGAAAAAAATGACAGCCTCAGAAGGAAAAATCTACATTTAATTGGGGTTTCAGAGGGTGCCAAGAGGGACAGGGGACCAGAAAGTGTATTTGAACAAATC
The DNA here is from genome assembly GCF_048164855.1 of Canis lupus baileyi. Lineage (NCBI taxonomy): Eukaryota > Metazoa > Chordata > Mammalia > Carnivora > Canidae > Canis > Canis lupus. Next base: position 60,580,259 of record NC_132876.1, read on the forward strand.
ATAGCTGAGAACTTCCCTAACGTGGGAAGGGAAACAGGCATTCATATCCAGGAGATAGAGAGATCCCCCCCCCCCGACAATCAATAAAAAATGTTCAACACCTCAACATTTAATAGTGAAACTTGCAAATTCCAAAGATAAAGATAAAATCCTGAAAGCAGCGGGAGACAAGAGATTCCCTAATTTATATGGGGAGAAATATTAGATTATCAGCAGACCACTCAATAGAGGCTTGGCAGGCCAGAAAGGTCTGGCAGGATATATTCAGGGTCTTAATGAGAAGAACATGTAGCCAAGTATACTTTATCCAGCAAGACTCTCATTCAGACTAGAAGGAGAGATAAAGAGCTTGCAAGAAAGGCAGATACTGAAAGAATAAGGGACCACCAAACCAGCTCTGCAAGAAATATTAAGAGGGACTCTGTAAAAGAAAGAGGAAGCCTAAAGAAATAATCCACAAAAACAGGGACTAGATAGGTATTATGATGACACTAAATTCATATCTTTCAATAGTAATTCTGAACGTGAATGGGCTTCATGATCGCATCAAAAGGCACAGGGTTTCAGACTGTATAAAAAAGCAAGAACAATCTATTTGCTGTGTAAAAGAGACTCATTTTAGACCTAAGAAAACTGACAGCCTGAAAATGAAAGGTTGGAGAAGCATTTATCATTCAAATGGTCCTCAAGAGAAGCAGGAGAGGCCATCCTCATATCAGGTAATTAAAGTTTAACCAAAAGATTGTCGTAGGGCATGAAGAGGGACACTATATAATACTTAAAGGATCTATCCAAAAAGAGGACCTAACAATCATGAATATTTATGCCTCTAATGTGGGAGCTGCCAAATATATCAATCAATTAATAACTAAAGTCAAGACATACTTAGATAATAACACACTTATACTGGGAGACTTCAATATGGCGTTTTCTGTAAATGACAGATCTTCTAAGCACAACATCTCCAAACAAGAGCTTTAAATGACACAGATGGATTTCACAAATATTTACAGACTTTACATCCGAAGATAACTGAATACACATTCTTCTCTGCACATGGAACTTTCTTCAGAATAGACCACATACTGGGTCACAAATCAGGTCTCAACTGATACCAAAAGATTGGGATTGTCTCCTGCATATTTTCAGACCATAATGCTTTGAAACTTGAACTGAAACTCAAGAAGAAATTTGGAAGAAATTCAAACGTGGGGGTTAAAGAGCATTATGAATGCCAGATTTAAGGTTGTACTACAAAGCTGTGGTCATCAAGACAGTGTGGTACTGGCACAAAAACAGACACAGAGATCAATGGAACAGAATAGAGAATCCAGAAGTGGACCCTGAACTTTATGGCCAACTAATATTCGATAAAGGAGGAAAGACTACCCACTGGAAGAATGACAGTCTCTGCAGTAAATGGTGCTGGGAAAATTGGACATCCACATGCAGAAGAATGAAACTAGACCACTTTCTTTCACCATACGCAAAGATAAAGTCAAAATGGATGAAAGATCTCAATGTAAGACAAGATTCCATCAAAATCCTAGAGGAGAACACAGGCAACACCCTTTTTGAACTCGGCCACAGTAACTTCTTGCAAGATAAATCCACGAAGGCAAAAGAAACAAAAGCAAAATTGAACTATTGGGACTTCATCAAGATAAGAAGCTTTTGCACAGCAAAGGATACAGTCACCAAAACTCAAAGACAACCTACATAATGGGAGAAGATATTTGCAAATGACCTATCAGATAAAGGGCTAGTTTCCAAGATCTAAAAAGAACTTCTTAAACTCAACACCAAAGAAACAAACAATCCAAACATGAAATGGGCAAAAGACATGAACAGAAATCTCACAGAGGAAGACATAGACATGGCCAAAATGCACATGAGAAAATGCTCTGCATCACTTGCCATCAGGGAAATACAAATCAAAACCACGATGAGATACCACCTCACACCACTGAGAATGGAGAAAATTAACAAGGCAGGAAACAACAAATGTTGGAGAGGATGCGGAGAAAAGGGAACTCTCTTACACTGTTGGTGGGAATGTGAACTGGTGCAGCCACTCTGGAAAACTGTGTTGGAGGTTCCTCAAAGAGTTACAAATAGACCTGCCCTATGATCCAGCAATTGCACTGGTGGGGATTTACCCCAATGATTCAGATGCAATGAAACGCCGGGACACCTGCACCCTGATGTTTATAGCAGCAATGTCCACAATAGCCAAACTGTGGAAGGAGCCTCGGTGTTCATCAAAAGATGAAATGATAAAGAAGATGTGGTTTATGTATACAATGGAATATTACTCAGCCATTAGAAACGACAAATACCCACCATTTGCTTCAACGTGGATGGAACTGGAGGGTGTTATGCTGAGTGAAGTAAGTCAATCGGAGAAGGACAAACAGTGTATATTCTCATTCATTTGGGGAATATAAATAATATTGAAAGGGAATATAAGGGAAGAGAGAAGAAATGTGTGGGGAATATCAGAAAGGGAGACGGAACATATAGACTCCTAACTCTGGGAAACGAACTAGGGGTGGTGGAAGAGGAAGAGGGCAGGGGGTGGGAGTGAGTGGGTGACGGGCACTGAGGGGGACACTTGACGGGATGAGCACTGGGTGTTATTCTGTATGTTGGTAAATTGATCACCAATAAAAATTATTTTATTAAAAAAAGAGCATTATGTTAAAAGATGAAAGAGTCAACCAGGAAATTAAACAAGAATTTGAAAGGTTCATGGAAACTAATGAAAATGAAGATCAACCTTTTAAAATCTTTGGTATATAGCAAAGGCAGTCCTAAGGGGGAAATACATCGCAATACACAACCCTCAAAAACTTCGAAAAAAAATGAAATACACAAGCTAATCTTCAACCTAAAGGTACTGGAGAAAGAAGGCAAAATAAAACCCACACCAAGCAGAAGAGAGTTAATAAAGATTCGAGCATAACTCGATGAAATAGAGACCAGAATAATTGTAGAACAGATCAAAACCAGGAGTTGGTTCATTGAAGGAATAAGATTGATAAAACATTAGCCAGCCTTATTAAAAAGAAGAGAGAAAAGATTCAGATTAATAAAATCATGAATGAGAAAGGAGAGATCACCACCAATACCAAGGAAATACAAAGGATTTTAAAAACTTATTATGAGGATAGAGGGGGGCAAGATGGCGGAAGAGTAGGGTCTCCAAATCACCTGTCTCCACCAAATTACCTAGAAAACCTTCAAATTATCCTGAAAATCTATGAATTCGGCCTGAGAATTAAAGAGAGAACACCTGGAATGCTACAGTGAGAAGAGTTTGCGCTTCTATCAAGGTAGGAAGACGGGGGAAAAAAGAAATAAAGAAACAAAGGCCTCCAAGGGGGAGGGGCCCCACGAGGAGCTGGGCTGAGGCCGGGGCGAGTGTCCCCAGGACAGGAGAGCCCCTTCCCGGAGAAGCAAGCTGCACCAATCTTCCCAGGCAGAAAGGTGCTCACAGGGAGTTAGAGCAGGATCCCAGGAGGGTGGGGTTGCCCTCAGGCTCCCTGGGACACTAACAGACACCTGCGCCCTGGGGAGAGTTCCCAACACCCAGCAGCTGAACGCCCTAAAGGGCTGCAGCGCCCACGGCTGGACCCTGGAGCAGCTCCGAGGGGCTCGGGTGGAGGCTCCGTGCGGAGGGGGATGCACGGCCCGGAGCATTAATTCAACAGCACAGGCCCGGGAGTACAGGGCACCGGGGACATAGCCCAGAACCCCGCCTCCACCGGGGACAGGCAGAGGCCAGGAGGGCACATGACAACAAGGACGCTCCTGCCCTATGGTGAGCAGATCAGCCGCGCGCCCCTGGAGCATCCAGGTACCTGCAGACTGAGAGCTCTGTAGTTACTGCAGGAGCCGATTCCAGGGCTGGGGAGCTGGTCGCCGCCACTATAGCTGTTCCTCCTGGGGCCTCACAGGATAAACAAGATAAACATTACTCACTGAGCCTGCACCAGGCAGGGGGAAGAGCAGCTCCCCCAAGTGTTAACACCTCAAAATCAGCACAGTAGGCCCTGCCCCAGAAGACCAGCTAGACAGACAGGGGAAAAACAAATTATTGACCAAGCAGCACTGGAAAGTTCCAGGGGAAGTCAAGGGACTGACAGTATACAGAATCAGAGGATACTCCCCTTTGTTTTTTATTGTTTTTTTCTTTTCTTTTTCTTTTTTCTTTTTCTTTCTTTTTTTTTTTTTTTGCTTTTTGATTTCTGTTTGTTTCCCCCACCCCTTTTTACCCTTTCTTTCTTTTCTCTTTTTCTTCTCTTTCTTTTTTTTCTTCCGTTTTCTTTTTTCCTTTTTAATTTTTTTCTTTTCTTTCATTCTTTCTCTTCTCTTTCTCCTTTTCCCAAAACAACTTGTTTTTGGGACAGTAACAGACACCTGCGCCCCGGGAGAGTGCGCCGAGCTCCCTAAGGGCTGCAGCGCGCACGGCGGGACACGGCGGGACCCGGAGCAGCTCGGAGGGGCTCGGGCGGCGGCTCCGCAAAGGGGGCTGCGCGGCCCCGGGAGCAGCTCGGAGGGGCTAGGGCAGAGGAAGAGGCTCTGTGCGGAGGGGGCTGCGCGGTTCCAGGAGCAGCTCAGGGGGTGGGGGGCTCCAGCGGCGGCTCCGTGGAGGGGGTTGCGCGGCCCGGGAGCGCGAATCCAACAGCGCAGGCTCCGGAGCACAGGGCGCCGGGACACAGCCCAGGATCCGGCCTCCCCCGGGGACAGGCAGAGGCTGGGAGGGCCCAGGACAGCAAGGACGCTCCTGTCCGGAGCTGAGCAGATCAGCAGCCCCGCCCCGGAGCCTCCAGGCCCTGCAGACGGAGTTCCTGCCGGAGCTGAATCCAGGTTTCCAGAGCTGGCCCCGCCACTGGGGCTGTTGCTCCTGGGGCCTTACGGGGTAAACAACCCCCACTGAGCCCTGCACCAGGCAGGGGGCAGAGCAGCTCCCCCAACTGCTAACACCTGAAAATCAGCACAGCAGGCCCCTCCCCCAGAACACCAGCTAGACGGACAACTTCCAGGAGAAGCCAAGGGACTTAAAGTACACAGAATCAGAAGATACTCCCCCGTGGTTCGTTTTTTCTTTTTTTTTTTTCTTTTTGATTTGTTTCCTTCCCCCACCCCCCTTTTTTCTCCTTTCTTTCTTTTTCTTTCTCTTTTTCTTCTTTTTTTTCGTTTTTTTTCTTCCTTTTTTTTTTCTCTTTCTCTTTTCTTTCCTTCTTTCTCTCCTCTCTTTTTCTCCTTTTCCCAATACAACTTGCTTTTGGCCACTCTGCACTGAGCAAAATGACTAGAAGGAAAACCTCACCTCAAAAGAAAGAATCAGAAACAGTCCTCTCTCCCACAGAGTTACAAAATCTGGATTACAATTCAATGTCAGAAAGCCAATTCAGAAGCACTATTATACAGCTCCTGGTGGCTCTAGAAAAAAGCATAAAGGACTCAAGAGACTTCATGACTGCAGAATTTAGAGCTAATCAGGCAGAAATTAAAAATCAATTGAATGAGATGCAATCCAAACTAGAAGTCCTAACGACGAGGGTTAACGAGGTGGAAGAACGAGTGAGTGACATAGAAGACAAGTTGATAGCAAAGAAGGAAACTGAGGAAAAAAGAGACAAACAATTAAAAGACCATGAAGATAGATTAAGGGAAATAAACGACAGCCTGAGGAAGAAAAACCTACGTTTAATTGGTGTTCCCGAGGGTGCCGAAAGGGACAGAGGGCCAGAATATGTATTTGAACAAATTCTAGCTGAAAACTTTCCTAATCTGGGAAGGGAAACAGGCATTAAGATCCAGGAAATAGAGAGATCCCCCCCTAAAATCAATAAAAACCGTTCAACACCTCGACATTTAATAGTGAAGCCTGCAAATTCCAAAGATAAAGAGAAGATCCTTAAAGCAGCAAGAGACAAGAAATCCCTGACTTTTATGGGGAGGAGTATTAGGGTAACAGCAGACCTCTCCACAGAGACCTGGCAGGCCAGAAAGGGCTGGCAGGATATATTCAGGGTCCTAAATGAGAAGAACATGCAACCAAGAATACTTTATCCAGCAAGGCTCTCATTCAAAATGGAAGGAGAGATAAAGAGCTTCCAAGACAGGCAGCAACTAAAAGAATATGTGACCTCCAAACCAGCTCTGCAAGAAATTTTAAGGGGGACTCTTAAAATTCCCCTTTAAGAAGAAGTTCAGTGGAACATTCCACAAAAACAAGGACTGAATAGTTATCATGATGACACTAAATTCATATCTCTCAAGAGTAACTCTGAATGTGAACGGGCTTAATGACCCCATCAAAAGGCGCAGGGTATCAGACTGGATAAAAAAGCAGGACCCATCTATTTGCTGTTTACAAGAGACTCATTTTAGACAGAAGGACACCTACAGCCTGAAAATAAAAGGTTGGAGAACCATTTACCATTCGAATGGTCCTCAAAAGAAAGCAGGGGTAGCCATCCTTATATCAGATAAATTAAAATTTACCCCAAAGACTGTAGTGAGAGATGAAGAGGGACACTATATCATACTTAAAGGATCTATTCAACAAGAGGACTTAACAATCTCAATATATATGCCCCGAATGCGGAGGCTGCCAAATATATAAATCAATTATTAACCAAAGTGAAGAAATACTTAGATAATAATACACTTATACTTGGTGACTTCAATCTAGCTCTTTCTATATTCGATAGGTCTTCTAAGCACAACATCTCCAAAGAAACGAGAGCTTTAAATGATACACTGGACCAGATGGATTTCACAGATATCTACAGAACTTTACATCCAAACTCAACTGAATACACATTCTTCTCAAGTGCACATGGAACTTTCTCCAGAATAGACCACATATTGGGTCACAAATCGGGTCTGAACCGATAACAAAAGATTGGGATCGTTGCCTGCATATTCTCAGACCATAATGCCTTGAAATTAGAACTAAATCACAACAAGAAGTTTGGAAGGACCTCAAACACGTGGAGGTTAAGGACCATCCTGCTAAAAGATGAAAGGGTCAACCAGGAAATTAAGGAAGAATTAAAAAAATTCATGGAAACTAATGAGAATGAAGATACAACCATCCAAAATCTTTGGGATGCAGCAAAAGCAGTCCTAAGGCGGAAATAAATGGCAATACAAGCATCCATTCAAAAACTGGAAAGAACTCAATTACAAAAGCTAACCTTACACATAAAGGAGCTAGAGAAAAAACAGCAATTAGATCCTACACCCAAGAGAAGAAGGGAGTTAATAAAGATTCGAGCAGAACTCAATGAAATCGAGACCAGAAGAACTGTGGAACAGATCAACAGAACCAGGAGTTGGTTCTTTGAAAGAATTAATAAGATAGATAAACCTTTAGCCAGCCTTATTAACAAGAAGAGAGAGAAGACTCAAATTAATAAAATCATGAATGAGAAAGGAGAGATCACTACCAACACCAAGGAAATACACACGATTTTAAAAACATATTATGAACAGCTATACGCCAATAAATTAGGCAATCTAGGAGAAATGGACGCATTCCTGGAAAGCCACAAACTACCAAAACTGGAACAGGAAGAAAGAGAAAACCTGAACAGGCCAATAACCAGGGAGGAAATTGAAGCAGTCATCAAAAACCTCCCAAGACACAAGAGTCCAGGGCCAGATGGCTTCCCAGGGGAATTTTATCAAACGTTTAAAGAAGAAACCATACCTATTCTCCTAAAGCTGTTTGGAAAGATAGAAAGAGATGGAGTATTTCCAAATTTGTTCTATGAGGCCAGCATCACCTTAATTCCAAAACCAGACAAAGACCCCACCAAAAAGGAGAATTACAGACCAATATCCCTGATGAACATGGATGCAAAAATTCTCAACAAGATACTGGCCAATAGGATCCAACAGTACATTAAGAAAATTATTCACCATGACCAAGTAGGATTTATCCCTGGGACACAAGGCTGGTTCAACACCCATAAAACAATCAATGTGATTCATCATATCAGCAAGAGAAAAACCAAGAACCATATGATCCTCTCATTAGATGCAGAGAAAGCATTTGACAAAATACAGCATCCATTTCTGATCAAAACTCTTCAGAGTGTAGGGATAGAGGGAACATTCCTCGACATCTTAAAAGCCATCTATGAAAAGCCCACAGCAAATATCATTCTCAATGGGGAAGCACTGGGAGCCATTCCCCTAAGATCAGGAAGAAGACAGGGATGTCCACTCTCACCACTGCTATTCAACATAGTACTGGAAGTCCTAGCCTCAGCAATCAGACAACAAAAAGACATTAAAGGTATTCAAATTGGCAAAGAAGAAGTCAAACTCTCCCACTTCGCCAATGACATGATACTCTACATAGAAAACCCAAAAGTCTCCACCCCAAGATTGCTAGAACTCATACAGCAATTCGGTAGCGTGGCAGGATACAAAATCAATTCCCAGAAGTCAGTGGCATTTCTATACACTAACAATGAGACTGAAGAAAGAGAAATTAAGGAGTCAGTCCCATTTACAATTGCACCCAAAAGCATAAGATACCTAGGAATAAACCTAACCAAAGATGTAAAGGATCTATACCCTCAAAACTATAGAACACTTCTGAAAGAAATTGAGGAAGACACAAAGAGATGGAAAAATATTCCATGCTCATGGATCGGCAGAATTAATATTGTGAAAATGTCAATGTTACCCAGGGCAATATACACGTTTAATGCAATCCCTATCAAAATACCATGGACTTTCTTCAGAGAGTTAGAACAAATTATTTTAAGATTTGTGTGGAATCAGAAAAGACCCCGAATAGCCAGGGGAATTTTAAAAAAGAAAACCATAGCTGGAGGCATCACAATGCCAGATTTGAGGTTGTACTACAAAGCTGTGGTCATCAAGACAGTGTGGTACTGGCACAAAAACAGACACATAGATCAGTGGAAGAGAATAGAGAATCCAGAAGTGGACCCTGAACTTTATGTTCAACTAATATTCGATAAAGGAGGAAAGACTATCCATTGGAAGAAAGACAGTCTCTTCATTAAATGGTGCTGGGAAATTTGGACATCCACATGCAGAAGAATGAAACTAGACCACTCTCTTTCACCATACACAAAGATAAACTCAAAATGGATGAAAGATCTCAATGTGAGACATGATTCCATCAAAATCCTAGAGAAGAACACAGGCAACACCCTTTTTGAACTCGGCCATAGTAACTTCTTGCAAGATACATCCATGAAGGCAAAAGAAACAAAAGCAAAAATGAACTATTGGGACTTCATCAAGATAAGAAGCTTTTGCACAGCAAAGGATACAGTCAACAAAACTCAAAGACAACCTACAAAATGGGAGAAGATATTTGCAAATGACATATCAGATAAAGGGCTAGTTTCCAAGATCTATAAAGAACTTCTTAACCTCAACACCAAAAAAACAAACAATCCAATCATGAAATGGGCAAAATACATGAACAGAAATCTCACAGAGCAAGACATAGACATGGCCAACATGCATATGAGATAATGCTCTGCATCACTTGCCATCTGGGAAATACAAATGAAAACCACAATGAGATACCACCTCACACCAGCGAGAATGGGGAAAATTAACAAGGCAGGAAACCACAAATGTTGGAGAGGATGCGGAGAAAAGGGAACCCTCTTACACTGTTGGTGGGAATGTGAATTGGTGCAGCCACTCTGGAAAACTATGTGGAGGTTCCTCAAAGGGTTAAAAATATACCTGCCCTACGACCCAGCAATTGCACTGTTGGGGATTTACCCCAGAGATACAAATGCAATGAAACGCCGGGACACCTGCACCCCGATGTTTACAGCAGCAATGGCCACGATAGCCAAACTGTGGAAGGAGCCTCGGAGTCCATCGAAAGATGAATGGATAAAGAAGATGTGGTTTATGTATACAATGGAATATTACTCAGGTATTAGAAATGACAAATACCCACCATTTGCTTCAACGTGGATGGAACTGGAGGGTATTATGCTGAGTGAAGTAAGTCAGTCGGTGAAGGACAAACATTATATGTTTTCATTCATTTGGGGAATATAAATAATAGTGAAAGGGAATATAAGGGAAGGGAGAAGAAATGTGTGGGAAATATCAGAAAGGGAGACAGAAAGTAAAGACTGCTAACTCTGGGAAATGAACTAGGGGTGGTAGAAGGGGAGAAGGGCGGGGGGTGGGAGTGAATGGGTGATGGGCACTGGCGGTTATTTTGTATGTTAGTAAATTGAACACCAATAAAAAATAAATTAAAAAAATAAATAAATAAAAACTTATTATGAGAAGCTATATGACAATAAATTAGGCAATCTAGAAGAAATGGAAGCATTTCTGGAAAACCACAAACTACCAAAACTGGAACAGGAAGAAATAGAAAACCTGAACAGGCCATTAATCAGGGAGGAAATTGAAGCAATCAGCAAAAACCTCCCAAGACACAAAAGTCCATGGCCAGATGGCTTCTCAGGGGAATTCTATCAAACGTTTAAAGAAGACACAATACTTATTCTATTAAGGCTGCATGGGAAGATAGAAAGGTTTGGAACACTTTCAAACTCATTCTATGAGGCCAGTATCACCTTAATTCCAAAACAAGATGAAGACCCAGCAAAAGGTAGAATTATAAACCAATCTCCCTTATGAACACAGATGGAAAAATTCTCCACAGTATACTAGCCAATAGGATGCAACAGTACATTTAGAATATTATTCACCATGACCAAGTGGGATTTATCCCTGGGATGCAAGGCTGGTTCAACAGTTTTAAAACAATCAACCTGATAGACCTTATTAACAAGTGAAAAAACAAGAACCATGTGATCCTCTCAATAGATGTAGAGAAAGCATTTGGCAAAATACAGCATCCATTCCTGATCAAAACTCTTCATAGTGAAGGGATAGAGGGAACATTCCTCTGCATCTTAAAAGCCATCTATGAAAAGCTCACAGAAAATATCTTTCTCAATAGGGACACACTGGGAGCCTTTCCCCTAAGATTCAGGAACAGGACAGGGATGTCCACTCTCACCACTGCTATTCAGTGTACTACTAGAAGTCCTAGCCTCAGCAATCAGGCACCAAAAAGAATAAAATGCATTCGAATGGTCAAAGAGGTAGTGAAACTCTCAATATTTGAAGATGACATGAAATTGTACGTAGAAAAACAAAAAGGTTCCACCCCAAGTTTCCAAGAACTCATACAGCAATTAGGCAGTGTGGCAGGATACAAAATCAATGCCCAGAAGTCAGTGGCATTTCTGTACACTTACAATGAAACTGAAGAAAGAGAAATTAAGGAGTCAATCTTATTTACAATTGCACCCAAAAGACTAAGATACCTAGGACTAAACCTAACCAAAGAGGTACTATACCCTAAAACCTACAGAACACTTCTGATGAAATTGAGGAAGACAGAAAGTGATGGAAAAATATTCCATGCTCATGGATTGGAAGAATTAATATTGTGAATATGTCAATCCTACCCAGGGAAACTTTCACATTGAATGCAATCCCTATTAAAATACCATGGACTTTCTTCAGAGAGTTGGAACAAATCATCTTAAGATTTGTGTGGAATCAGAAAAGACCCTGAATAGCCAGGGGAATATTAAAAAAAAATCCACAGCTGGGGGCATCACAATGCCAGATTTCAGGTTGTACTACTAAGCTGTGATCCTCAAGACAATGTGGTACTGGCACAAAAACAGACACATAGGGCTGCCCGGGTGGCTCAGTGGTTTAGCGCCAACTTCAGCCCAGGGCGTGATCCTGGGGTCCCAGGATTGAGTCCCACACTGGGCTCCCTGCTTGGAGCCTGCTTCACCCTCTGCCTGTGTCTCTGCCTCTCTCTCTCTCTCTCTGTTTCTCTCAGGTTTGAATATATAAAATCTTAAAAAAAAAAACAGACACATAGATCAATGGAACAGAATAGAGAATCCAAAAATGGGCCTTCAACTCTATGGTCAACTAATATTCGACAAAGCAGGAAAGACTATCCCCTGGAAAAAGGACAGTGTCTTCAAGTAATGGTGCTGGGAAAATTGGACATCCACCTGAAGAAAAATGAAACTAGACCATTCTCTTGCACCATACACAACGATATACTCAAAATGGATGAAAGATCTAAAAGTGAGACAAGAATCCATCAAAATCCTAAAGAGGAACACAGGCAACACCCTTTTTGAACTTGGCCACAGCAACTTCTTGCAAGATGCATCCATGAAGGCAAGGGAAACAAAAGCAAAACTGAATTATTGGGACTTACTCAAGATAAAAGCCTCTGGACAGCAAAAGAAAGAGTCGACAAAACTAAAACACAACCTACAGAATGGGAAAAGATATTTGCAAATGACATTTCAGAAAAAGGGCTTGTATCTAAGATCTATAAAGAACTTATTAAACTCAATGCAAGGAAACAATCCAATTGTGAAATGGGCAAAAGATATGAACATAAATTTCACCAAAGAATACATAGACATAGCCAACAAGCACATGAGAAAATGCTCCACATCATTTGTATTTCCCATCAGGGAAATTTTGAAATACAAATCAAAATTACAATGAGATATGACCTCACACCAGTGAGAATGGTGAAAATTAACAAGACAGGAAACAACAAATGTTGAAGAAGATGTGTAGAAAGGGGAACTCTCTCGCACTATTGATGGGAATGTGAACTGGTACAGCCACTCAGGAAAACTGTGTGGAGTTTCCTCAAAGGTTAAAAATAGAGCTACCCTATGACCCAGCAATGCACTGCTGGGGATTTACCCCAAAGATACAGATGCAGTGAAATGGCAGGACACTGCACCTTAATTTTTATAGCAACAATGTTCACAATAGCCAAACTGTGGAAGGAGCCTCGGTGTCCATCGAAAGATGAATGGATAAAGAAGATGTGGTTTATGTATACAATGGAATATTACTCAGCCATTAGAAATGACAAATACCCACCATTTGCTTCAACGTGGATGGAACTGGAGGGTATTATGCTGAGTGAAATAAGTCAATCAGAGAAGGACAAACATTATATGGTCTCATTCATTTGGGGAATATAAATTATAGTGAAAGGGAATAGAGGGGAAATGAGAGAAAGTGAATGGGAATTATCAGTGAGGGTGACAGAACATGAGAGACACCTAACTCTGGGAAACGAACAAGGGGTGGTTTAAGGGTAGGTGGGCGGTGGGTTTGGGTGACTGGGTGGTGGGCACTGGGGGGCACTTGGTGGGATGATCACTGGCTGTTGTACTATATGTTGGCATATCAAACTCCAATTAAAAATATACAAAAAAAATAAAAATTTTAACATTCAAAAAAATAAAAATAAAATCAAATAGACCATAAAAAGAAGGGGACTATATCATAATAAAATGGACAAACAAAAAAGAAGATCTAACAACGAAATATTTATACACCCAACAGGAGAGCATCCTAATGCATAAAACTGTTAATAATCAATGTAACAGAAATAATCAATAGTAATACAATAATAGCAGGAGAATTTATTACCACACTTATATCAATACGCAGACATTCAATCAGAAAATCAACAAGGAATCTGTGGCTTCTGATGACACACTGGACTAAATGGACTTTACAGATTTATTCAGGACATTTTATCCTGCAACAGCAGAGTTAATATTCTTTTCAAGTGCATGTGGAACACTATCCAGAATATATCAAACATTAGACCACAAAACAAGTCTCAACAAACTAAAAAGGATCAAATTCATATTGTACTTATTTTCTGAACACAGTGCCATGTAACTAGAAATCAAACACTAGAAAAGAATAAAACAGAAATTAAATGAATTGAAGTGAAAATAATTTTTAAAAGATTTTATTTATTTATTTGAGAAAGTGAGAGATCACAAGCAGGACTGAGGAAGGAGAAGCAGACTCCCCACTGAGCAGAGAGCCCAATGTATGGCTCAATCCCAGGACCCCGGGATCATGCCCTGAGCTGAAGGCAGATACACAACAACTCAGCCACCCACGTGTCCCACATAATTGTATTCTTAATTCCATTCATCTAGTTCTTGCATCCCTCCACATACCTCAATTCTGGAAACTAACAGTTCGCTATAATTAAAAGTCTGTTTTTTGGTTTGTCTATTTAATTTTGTTTATTTCTTTTGTTTCTTAAATTTCACATATTAATGAAATCTCATGCTATTTGTCTTTCTCTTATTTCACTAAACCTTACATTTCTAGATCTATTCATTTGTTGCAAATAGCAAGAATTCTTTCCTTTTTATGGCTGAGTATTAGTCCATTCTGTATACATACAACATCTTCATTATCCACCCATCTAAAATTGTACACTTGGGCTTTTTTCAAAATTTGGATATTGCAAATAATGCTGCAAAAAAAATAGGGGTGAATATATGTTTTGAGTTGGCGTTCTTGAATTATTTTTTTTAGGATTTTATTTAATTATTCATGAGAGACAGAGAGAGAGGCAGAGACATAGACAGAGGGAGAGGCAGGCTCCTTGCAGCGAGCCTGATGCTGGACTCGATACCCAAACCTGGGATCACAACCTGACCCAAAGGCAGACACTCAACCACTAAGCTTCCCAGGCATCCCCATTATTTTTTCTTCTGTGTTGTTTGTGTGTATGTGTGTGTGCATTCTTTTTGGTAAATACACAGTAGTGGAATTACTGGATCCCATGATGATTCTATTTGTAACTTTTTGAGTAAGCTGCAAGTGTTTTCCAAAGCATGTATACTAGTTTCCCTTTCCACTAAAAGTGTACAAGAGTTCCTTTCTCTCCACATTATCACCAATGTTTATTGTTTCCTCCATTTTGTTTTGTTTTCCCAATTCTGACAGGTGTCAGGTTGTATTTCAGTGTAGTTTTGATTTGCATTCCACTGGTAATGATTGATGTTGAGTATCTTTTCATGTATCTGTTGGTCATCAGGACGTTTTCCTTGAGAAATGTCTTTTCATGTCTTCTACCAATTGTTAATTAGATTATCTATTTCTTTAGTGTTGAGCTGTACAGGTTCATTATATATGTTGATACTAACCCTTTATCAAATATACCATTCATAATTATCTTCTCCCGTTCAGTAGGTGGTCTTTTAGTATTGTTGGTTATTTCCTTTGCAGTGCAGAGGCTTTTATTTTGAAGCAGTTCCAGTAGTTTAATTTTTTCCTTCATCTTTGTATTTTTTTACATTTGTTTTTATTTAAGTTTGATTTACCAACATATAGTACAACATCCAGTGCTCATCCATTCAATTGCCCTCCTCAGTGATGGTCACCCAGTTATCCCATCCCACTGACCACCTCCCCTTCTGCAACCCTTTGTTTTTTTTCAGAGTTAGGAGTCTCTCATGGCTTGTCTTCCTCTTTAATTTTCCCACGTAGGTCCCCTCCTTTTCCTTATGATCCCTTTTACTATTTCTCATATTCCACATCTGGGTGAAACTATTTGATGATTGCCTTCTCCAATTGACTTATTTCACTCAGCATAATACCATCCAGTACCATCCATGTTGAAGCAAATGGTGGGTATTTGTCCTATCTGATGGCTAATATTCCATTGTATATATATACACCACATATTCATTATGCATTCATCTGTAGAAGGACATCATGGCTCCTTCCACAGTTTGGCTTTTGTGGACATTGCTGCTATGAAAATGAGATGCAGGTGTCCCAGCATTTCACTACATCTGTATCTTTGAGATAAACACCCAGTAGTGCAATTGCTGGGTTGTAGGGTAGCTCTATTTTTAACTTCTTGAAGAGCCTCCACAGTGTTTTCCAGAGTAACTAACAGTTTGCATTCCCACCAACAGTGCAAGAGGGTTCCACCTTCTCCACATCCTCTCTAACATTTGTTGTTTTCTGTATTGTTAATTTTCGCCATTCTCACTGGTGTGAGGAGGTATCTCATTGTGGTTTTGACTGTATTTCCCTGATGGCAAGTAATACGGAACATTTTCTCATGAACTTGTTGGCCATGTGTATATCTTCCTTGGATACATTTCTGCTCATGTCTTTTGCCCATTTCTTTGGATTTTTTGTTTCTTGGGGTGTTGAGTTTGATATTTTCTTTATAGATCTCGGATATTAGCCCTTTATCTGATAGGTCATTTGCAAATATCTTCTCCCTTTCAGTGGGTCGTGTTTTAGTTTTGTTGACTATTTCTTTTGCAGTGAAGCTTTTTATCTTGATTAAGTCCAAGTAATACATTTTGCTTTTGTTTCCCTTGACTTCATAAATGTATCTTGCAAGAAGTTGTGTGACCAAGCTCAAAAAGGGTGTTGCCTGTGTTCTCCACTAGGATTGTGATGCATTCTTGTCTCACATTTAGATCTTTCAATCATTTTGAGTTTATATTTGTGTATGGTATTAGATAATGGTCTAGATTGATTCTTCTGCACGTGGCTGACCAATTATTCCAGCACCATTTATTGAAGAGACTGTCCTTTTTCAGGGGATACTCTTTCCTGTTGTCGAAGATTAGTTGAACATAGCATTGAGTGCCTATTTCTGGGTTCTCTATTCTGTCCCATTGATCTATGTGTCTGTTACTATGCCAGTACCATACTGTTTTGATGATCACAGATTTGTAATACAGCTTAAATTCTGGCATTGTGATGACCCGGCATTGGTTCTCTTTTTCAATATTCCTCTGGCTATTCAGGGACTTTTCAGACTCCAAACAAATCGTAAGATTATTTTTTCCAACTCTGTGAAAAAGTCCAAGGTACTTTTTAAAAAACATATGGAGAAGCTTTTTTTAAAAAAGATTTTAGTTATCCACTCATGAGAGACAAAAAGAGAAAGGCAAACACATAGGCAGAGAGAAAAGCAGTCTCCCTTCAGGGAGCTTCGTGCAGGACTTGATCCCATGACCCTGGCACCACCACCTGAGCAGAAAGCAGACACTCAACCACTGAGGCACCCAGATGCCCACTAAAGTCCATGGTATTTGGATATTGAACGTTTACGTTGCCCTGGGTAGTATAGACATCTTCACAATATTAATTCTTCCAATCCATGAGCATGGAATGTTTTTCCATCTATTTGTATCTTCCCCAGTATCTTTCATAAGTGTTATGCAATTGTCAGGGTATAGATCCTTTACCTCTTTGGTTAGGTTTATTCCTAGGTATCTTATGCTTTAGGGTGCAATTGTCAATGGGATTGATTCCTTAATTTCTCTTTCTTCAGTCTCCTTGTTATTGTATAGAAATACCACTGATTTATGGGCATTGATTTTGTATCCTGCCACATTGCTGAATTGCTGTATGGGTTCTATCAATATTGAGATGGAGAGTTTTGGGTTTTCTATGTACAGTACCATGTCATCTGCAAAGAGGGAGAGTTTGACTACTTCTTTGCCAATTTGAATGTCTTTTACTTCTTTTTGTTATCTGATTGCTGAGGCTAGAACTTCTAGTACTATGTTGAATAGCAGTGGTGAGAGTGGACATCCCTGTCTTGTTCCTGATCTTAGAGGAAAGGCTCCCAGTGTTTTCCCATTGAGAATGATATTTGCTGTGGGCTTTTCATAAATGCCTCTTAAGATCTTTCGGAATGTTCCCTCTATCCCTTCACTCTGAAGACTTTTGATCAGGAACAGATGTTTTATTTTGTCAAATGCTTTCTCTGCATATATTGAGAGGATCATATGGTTCTTGTTTTTTCTCTTGTTGATGTGATCTAACTCATTGATTGTTTTACAAGGGCTAAACCAACTTTGCATCCCAAGGATAAATCCTACTTGATCATGGTGAAAAATCCTCTTCATGCACTGTTGGATCTTATTGGCTAGTATCTTGGTGAGAATTTTTGCATCTGTGTTCATCAGGGATATTGGTCTATAATTCTCCTTTTTGGTGCCATCTTTATCTGGTTTGTGAATCAAGGTAATGCTGGCCTCATAAAATGAGTTTGGAAGTATGCCTTCCATTTCTATCCTTCTAAACTGCTTTAGTAGAATGAGTACTATTTCCTTTTTAAAAGTGTGATAGAATTCTCCTGGGAAGCCATCTGGCCCTGGGGTTTTGTGTCTTGGCAGCTTTTTTATAACTGTGTCAATTTCCTCACTGGTTATTGGCCTGTTCAGGTATTCTATTTCTTCCTGTTCCAGGTTTGGTAATTTGTGGTTTTCCAGAAATATATCCATTTCTTTTATATTGCCTAATTTGTTGGCATATAGCTGCTCCTAATATGTTTTTTTTAATCGTTTGTATTTCCTTTGTATTGGTTATGTTCTCTTTTTCATTCGTGATTTTATTAATTTGAGTCTTTTCTCTTTTCCTTTTAATAAGGCTGGCTAATGGTTTATCTATCTTATTAATTCTTTCAAAGATCTAGCTACTGGTTTTGTTGATCTGTTCTACAGTTCATCTGGTCTCCATTTCATTGGGTTCTACTAAAATCTTTATTATCTCTTTTCTTCTGCTTGGTGTAGGTTTTGCTTGCTGTTCTTTCTCCTATTCCTTTAGGTGCAAGGTTAGCTGGTGTATTTGGGGTTTTCCAATTTTCTAAAAGATTTTGTTTATTTATTTATTCACAAGACAAAAAGAGAGAGACAGACAGACAGACATAGGCAGAGGGAGAAGCAGGCTCCATGCAGAAAGCCCAATGTGAGACTCAATCCTAGGACCTTGGGACCATGCCCAGAGCCAAAGGCAGATGCCCAAATGCTGAGCCACACAGGTGTCCCAAGTTTTTTCCAATTTCTTGAGGGATGATGTCTTGTGATGTATTTCCCTCTCGTGCCATGTCCCAAATATTTTAAACAGTTGTATCTTCATTTTCATTAGTTTCCATGAATCTCTTTAATTCTTCTCTAGTTCCTGGTTGACCATTCATCTTTTAGTAGGATGCTCTTTAACTTCCATGTGTCTGAGTTTCTTCCAAATTTCTTCTTGTGATTGAGTTCTAGTTTCAAAGCATTGTGGTCTCAAAATATGCAGGGGACAATCCTAATTTTTTGGAATCGGTTGAGTCTTGATTTGTGACCCAGTATGTGGTCTATTCTGGAGAAAGTTCCATGTGCACTTGAGAAGAATGTGTATTCAGTTGCTTTCAGATGCAAAGTTCTGTAAATATCTGTGAAATCCATCTGGTCCAGTGTATCATTTAAAGCTCTTGTTTCTTTGGAGATGTTGTGCTTAGAAGACCTGCCATTTACAGAAAATGCCATGTTGAAGTCTCCCAGTATAAGTGTATTGTTATCTAAGTATGTCTTTACTTTGGTTATTAATTGATTGATATCCTTGGCAGCTCCCACATTCGGGGCATAAATATTGATGATTGTTAGGTCCTCTTGTCAGATAGATCCTTTAAGTATGATATAGTGTCCCTCTCCATGTCTTACGACAATCTTTGGGATAAACTTTAATTTATCTGATATGAGGATTGCTACCCCTGCTTTCTTTTGAGGGCCATTTGGATGATAAATGCTTCTCCAACCTTTCATTTTCAGCCTGGAGGTGTCCTTAGGTCTATAATGGGTCTCTTGTAGACAGCAAATAGATGGGTCTTGCTTTTTTATCCAGTCTGAAGCCCTGCGTCTTTTGATAGGATTATTTAGCACATTCACATTCAGAGTTATTATTGAAGGATATGAATTTAATGCCATCATATTACCTATCCAGTCCCTGTTTATGTTGATTATTTCTTTGGGCTTCCTCTTTCTTTTACAGTGTCCCCCTTAATATTTTTCACAGAGCTGGTTTGGTGGTCACATATTCTTTCAGTTTCTGCCTATCCTGGAAGATCTTTTTTCTTCTATTCTGAATGACAGACTTTCTGGATAAAGAATTATTGGATGCATATTCTTCTTATTAAGTACCCTCTATATGTCATGCCAGCCCTTTTTGGCCTGCCAGGTCTCTATGGAGAGGTCTGCTGTTAATCTGACATTTCTTCCCATATAAGTTACGTATTTCTTGTCCTGCACTTTAAGAATTTTCTCTTTATCTTTGAAATTTTCACTATTATATGTCATGGTGTTGAATGGTTTTTCTTGATTTTTTTGGGGGGCGGGGGCTCTCTATCTCTTGGATCTGAATGCTTGTTCCTTCTCCCAGCTTTGGGAATTTCTCTAATATACTTTTTGGTCCTCTCTCTTTCTTAGCCTTTCCTCAATGGCTCTTAATTGCTTTCCCTTTTTCTTCCTCAACTTCCTTCCTTACCATCAACTTGTCTTCTATATCACTCATTCTCTCTTCCACCTCATTAATCCCAGGAATTAGAGCATCCAGTTTGTATTGTATCTCATTTAGCCAATTTTTAATTTCGTCCTGATTAGATCTAAATTCTGTATTAACGAAGTCTCTAGATTCCGTTACACTTTTTTTCCAGAGCCACCAGTAGCTTCATAATTGTACTTCTGAATTGAGTTTCTGGCATTATATTGAAATCCAAGTTCTGTAACCCTGTGGCAGAGAGTATTCTTTCCAGTTCTTTCTTTTGGGGTGATTTATTCCTTCTAGTCGTTTTGTCCAGTGCACAGTGGCTGGTTATGAGTGGGCTGAGTCAAAAATATCAACCCTGACCTATGTAAAATATACCCTAGATGATTCTGAAGATGTCAGAGACCAGAAAAATCAAAGAAAAAGAAGAACAGTATAAAATGAAACGCAAGGAGTACTAAAGTGAAAATAAAATTTAAAACAAAGTAGTAAAAATAAAAAGCCACAAACCAAAAACAAAGAAAAGAAAGAAAAAGTAAAGAAAAGGAAAGAAAAAGAAACCTGGGTGATGGTGGTGGTGAGAATGTGGTAGTGGAGAGAGAACGTAGTCTACCTGAAGGGTCCTAGAGAGTGATCTTGTTTCTGAGTGTATTTTGTTCTGCATGTTAGAAGATGCTCAATCCCAAATTTATATAAACCAATAATACTTATATAAAGCCCCCAAACTGACCACCAAAACATAAGTAAAAGAGGGAGGCAGAATGGGAAGGATGAGAGAATATAATCTCACGAATGAACCAATACTTTGTTCCACTTTGTTCTAGGTGTCTTTTCATCGTGTGCTAGAAGATAGTCACTTCCAACTTGTAAACCAAATGAGGCAGAGAAAATTTAAAAAATAAAAGAAAACAAAAAATCATATCTCATATATCTACCAAAATGAAATTGAAAGCATTGAAGGGAATCCAGAAGTGGCAAAATATATCTAAGACATGTAATTATAGAAATATGAAAGTCAAAAAAGGATAAAACTTAAAAATTTAGAGTTGGTAAAATATTGTAGTTAAGGTGGGAAAAGAGAAAATTATTGGAAATTTTTAGTCTATTATAAAAATGAGTTGTAACGGAAAAAGAAAAGAGATAAAAAGGACCCTCTAGTTCCATATATTATTTTCCTAAGTCTTGTAGCTTTCCAGTGCTGCTTGTTCAGTAAACTTGCTTTTCCATTGTACTTCCAGCAGTTCTTCTGGGGGAGAAGTCTGTTGTGCTGATTCTCATGTGCTTGTGCCTGGTCAGTGATGCCTTCCCCCTTTCCAGGTGCTGGATTCAGTATGAGCCATTTATCCTGTGAGGCCTTTGTTCCATAGAGGCCCCACTTTTCCCAGGCACAAAGTGAAGCAAAGAGAAAACAAAATGACAGCGGCCAGATTTCCAGCTCTGGGAGTGGAGCTCCCTGCAAGTAACTAGAGTAACCACAGTCCTCCAGTACACTCTAGCCTAGATGCTACTGGAGGCAGGTGCAGGTGTACTGATCTTCACAGCTTGTAGGGTGCCCATTGGTGGAAAAGTTCTCACTTTCCTGAACCCTAACCACTTCCACCTGTCTCAAGGGGAACAGAGTGTCACAGGCTTTGTCTGTTTCGGCACCCTGGGATCCAGGGCTCTTTGCTGCTAGACCCGTGCTCCCAGGGACCACCTCTACTGAAGGGAATGGATTACAGCCACCTACTTCCATTGCCAGGTTCTAGTGTAAAGGCCACTCCAGAGCTGCTTGCCTAACCAAATGCTTTCCCAAATGCCCCAGAGGGCAGCAGCGTTCCAGCCCTTTATTGATATAGGACCTCACTTTGTGATCAGCTTTCCCCCGGGTGCCCCTCCTCTTATAGTGACTCCAGGAATCTTGAGGCTTCACTGCCCCTACTGTGATTCTGCCCAATTTCCCTGCTAAGCACTTTTCCATCAGGGAAAACTCCTGCATGGATTTCTAAATGTCCCATTTCTCCAGGGCTGGGCTTTCCTGCCCTGGAGGCTTTTACCACTTTCGCTTTAGCTCTGCTATTCTCAGTTCCCCTCCCCCACTTTATTCTTTTTATTTTTTTTACCTTCCAACCTTGTTAGAAGTGAAAACTTTTCTCTCTGTAGCATTCTAGCTGTTTTCCTGCTTTCCTTCCTTTTCCCTTTTTTGGAATAGTTTTAGAAGAAAAGGTATTAACTCTTCCTTAAATATTTGGTAGAATTCACCTGAAAGACATCTGACCCTGGACTTTTGTTTCTTGGGATATTTTATATTTCTGATTTGAGATCTTTGCCAGTTCTTTGTCTGTTACAGTTTTCTATTTTCCCTGTTTCAGTTTTGGTAATTTATATGTCTGTAGGAATTTATCCATTTCTCACAGTTTGTCCAATTTGTTGGCATATAGTTTTTCATAGTATTTTTTAAAGATTTTTATTTATCAGAGAGAGAGAGAGAGAGAGAACAAGCAAGGGGAGCAGCAGGCAGAGGGAGAGGGAGGAGACTCCACGCTGAGCAGGAAGCCTGACATGAGGCTTAATACTAGGACCCTGGGATCATGACCTGAGCCAAAGGCAAGTATTTAACCAACTGAGTCACTCAGGCGCCCCTATAGTATTCTCTTATATTTGTATTTCTGTAGTGTTGGTTATTATTTCTCCTCTCATTTGTGATTTTATTTATATGGATCCTTGCTCTTTTCTTTTTGATGCATCTGCCTACAGGTTGATTAATTTAATTAACTTTTTTCAGGGAACCAGCTCTGGCTTTCATTCATTATTTCTTCTTCCTCCTCCTCCTCCTCCTCCTCCTCCTCCTCCTCCTCCTCCTCCTCCTCCTCCTTCTTCTTCTTCTTCTTCTTCTTCATCTTCTTCTTCTTCTATTATTATTAATTATTATTATTATTATTATTATTATTATTATTATTTCTATACCATTTATTTCTGTTCTAATCTTTATTATTTCCTTGTTTTGCTGGGTTTAGGCTTTATTTTTTCTTCTTTTTTCTTGCTGCTTTAGGTGTAAATTTAGGTTTTATATTCAACATTTGTGTGTGTGTGTGTGTGTGTGTGTGTGTGTGTGTGTGTGTGTGCTTTTTGAGGTAAGCCTATAATGCTGTATAGCCTTCCCTCTTAGCAGTACTTTTGCTACATCCCAAAGTTTTGGACCATTGTGTTTTTATTTTCATTTGTTTCCATGTATGTTTTTAATTTCTTCTCTGATTTCCTGGTTGACCCATTCAATGCTTAGTAGCATGTTATTTAACATAAATATAGTTGTGATCTTTCCATTTTTTTCCCTGTGGATGATTTTTGTTTTTTTTTAGGATTCTTGTCAGAAAAGATACATGGTATGATCTCAAATTTTTATTTATTGAAGCCTGTTTTGTGAAATATGTGAACTGTTATAGAGAAAGCCCCATGCACACTTGAAAAGAATATATATTCTGATGTTTTAGGATGGAATGTTCTGAATTTATCTGTTAAGTCAATCTGGTCCACTGTGTCATTCAAAGCCATTGTTTCCATGTTGGTTTTCTGTTTAGATGATCTATCCACCGGTGCAAGTGGAGTGTTAACATACCCTACTATTATTGAATTATTATCAATTAGTTCCTTTATGTTTGTTATTATATCACATATTTGAGTCCACCCATGTTGAGGGCATAAATATTTGTAATTGTTAATCATCTCATTTGCCCTCTTTTATTATGATATAGTGTCCTTTTTCATCTCTTTGAATTAGCTTGGTTTAAAGTCTAGTTTGTCTGATACAAGTATCACTACTCCAGCCTTATTTTGATATCCATTTGCATGGTAGATGCTTCTCCATTCTCTCATTTTCAATCTGCAGGTGTGTTTTTAGGTCTAAAATGATTCCCTTGGACACCTGAGTGACTCAGCGGTTGAGCATCTGTCTTTGGCTCAAGATGTGATCCCACAGTCCCAGGATCGAGTCCCATATCAGGCTCCCTGCATGAAGCCTGCTTTTCCCTCTGCCTCTGTCTCTACCTCTCTGTGTGTCTGTCATGAATAAACAAGTAAATACAAATCTTTCAAAAAAATTTTAAAAATTAAAAAATATAAAATGATTTCCTTGTAAGCAACATAAATATGGGTCTTGTTTCCTGATTCATTCTGACATCTTGTCTTTTAACTGGAGTGTTTAGTCACTTTATCTTCAAAGTAATTATTAGTAGTTGTGTATTTAGTGCCATTTATTACCTGACTTGTTCTTTCTGAATATTGTTCTGTGTTACTTTCTTGTCTTTGTTAATTTTGGTATTTCCTTTCCATTCAAATAGTCTACTTTCATATTGTTTTCAGTGCTGTTTTAGTGGTCATAATGTTCCTTAGTTTTTGTCTGGGAAATTCTTATTTCTCCTTTAATTCTGAATGATAGCCTTAATGGATAGAGTATTCTTGGCTGCATATTTTGCCCATTCATCACATTGAGTATTGCACGCCACTTTCTTCTGGCTTTCCAACTTTCTGCTGAGAAATCTCTAATTAAGCTTATGGGTCTTCCCTTGTAAGTTAGGGGCTTCTTTTGTCCTATTGCTTTTAAGATTTTTTAAATCATTATAATCTTCAAATTTAATTACAATATATTTTGGTGTTGGCCTAGGTTTTGTTTAAATTTTTTAAAAAGATTTTATTTATTTATTCATGAGAGACACAGAGAGAGGCAGAGACACAGGCAGAAGGAGAAGCAGACTCCATAAAGGGAGCCTAATGTGGGACTCGATCCCAGGACTCTGGGATCATGCCCTGAGCCAAAGGCAGACACTCAACTGCTGAGCCACCCAGGCTTCCCATTTTTTTTTTTTAATTTTGAATGGGAGTTCTCTGTGCCTCCTGGATACAGATGTCTCCTTTTTTTTTTTTTTTCATTTTTTTCTCAATCCCAATGAGTATCCTTATGATTGTTGTTTTAAATTCTCCATTAGTCATGTTACTTGTATCTTTACACTTACATCTCTGGTTGTGGTCTTCTCTTGGTACTTTATTTAGGAGTAATTCTTCTGTCTTGACATTTTTTTACTAGATCTGTGCCTTCTGTTTGTTAGATAAGCCAGTTATGTTTCCTGCTCCGGAAAGTAATGATTTATGAAAAAGAGTTCATGAAGTGTCTAGGGCCTGGTGCTTCATGGAGTATCTCAAGTGTATAATGTGTATGCTCTACACATTGGCTGCTCTTTCCTTCAGTACAGTCCTCTGCAGAGCCCTTCTTTGCCTGCAGTAGGCAGCGTTTGGTCCTTGGCCAGAATGTGGCAAGTTTCAACTAGGTGTGATATTGTCTGTTTGTTAAATTGGACCTGATACCACTTCCACTGGAAATAAAGCCCTGCTGACTCTGTGGTTGGGAGTCATCGTGTGAGCAGGGGTTTGTACTTGTTCTCTGGGAGAAGAGCTCACTTGGTTGGGACTGAGGCAAGCTTGACTGAGAAGGGAAATCCTATCAGAACACAGTAGTGTGGGACTAGGTGTACATAACTTAAGTAGCCAGTGTCTGTACTAATCTGCTTTCTGCAGCTTGTTTTTTTGTTTAGACTGAAGGGAAATAGAGGGAAATTTTGCTGGTTAGCTGCTTTGTCCTCAGAGAGGTGTCTCTATGGATGTTGTGTTTTAGGAATATGCTCCAAGAAGATGGAATAATCCCACTGTGTGCCTCAGGTAGTCTTCAAATCACTGTGTCAATGCAGTCTTCCCCCAGGTTATTTGCCTACCTTCTCTCAAGGAACAAGGCTTTATCCCAGCCAAGCCCACTGACCTTTAAAACTCCAAGTTTTAAGCTCTGCTATTTGTATGAACTCATGGAAATCAGCCCCTCTTGTTTTCCAAGTTAATGGCTTGGGAAAATATTTTATTTGTGCATTCTCCTATGCGCTGTACTCTCTTGCATCCTTCTCTGTAACCAAGACTATCCCCTTTGCAGTGCTCGCAGTTTGTTTCTCCTCTAAAACTTATCTCTGCACTTAACTTCTTCAATGTGACCTCTTCTTTCCCCTTAGTTGTGGAATCTGTCACTTGATTTATTCTACTTTGTATTTTCTATCTCTTTGTTGTACTTCTCACTGAGCTCATCCACTCTCCTCTCAAGTCTGGTGACTGTCTTTATGACCATTACTTTTCAACTATTAATCAAATACATTGCTTATCTCCATTTTTTTTAGTTATACTTCTGATGTTTTGTCTTTGTCATTTGTTTGGAACGAATTCCTCTATTTCCTCATTTTGGTTGATTTTCTGTGTTTGTTTCTATGAATTTGGCCAAAGAGCTACTTCTCCTAGCCTTGAAGAAATGGCCTTGTCCTAGAATGTCCTCTGTGTAGTTTTCATATGCCTGGTAGTTTTGACTGATTGTATCCTTAGTGGGTGTGAGCTGGATGTACCAGAGCAGTCTTCATCAGGGCTTCCCTTGTGGGATATTTGAAGTTAAAGCAGGCATAGACCAGGAGTTCCTGGGTTGCTTTACACAAGAGTCACTCTTGTGAAATGGCTGAAATCAAAACAGCCTTCAGCCAGTGATTCTGGGACCCCATTTGCAGGTCCCACGCTAGTAGGATAGCCTGAACTGAAGTGGCATGGTCCAATTGTACCCAGGGAACTTTGTGCAAGGACATCACTGTAGGATTGCTGGAGCAGAAGTGAGCATGAGCCAGAGCCTCTTTATGCACTCTGTATAAGGGCATCACTGGTGGGTTGGCAGGAGTTGAAGCAGGCATAGGCCAGGCTATCCCAATGTGATCTGTACAGGAAACACCCTAGCATGCATGATGCCTGCATTTGAAGAGGGTGTAAGCCAGGAACCTCAGGGCTCTACACAGGGGAGGCCTTGGCATCATAGCTGCAGTGGGTGTGAGTGGGTGTGATTTGGGATATCCTGGAGTGTTCCACACATTGGGTGCCCTTGGAGATCATCTAGAGCTACAGTGTGTGCAATTATTTTTCTTCCTGGTTTGCTTGAAGCTTGGCCACCATCATAAACAACACAGTAACTATCTGGACCATGAAATTCATGATCAACTGACAACTTCAGTGGAAACAAATAGTCATTGATTTTCTTCACCCCCGAAAGATAACAATACAGAATACAGAATATGGGGGAAACTAGCCAAAATGTACAAGACTACACCAGATGTCATTGATGTATTTGGATTTGAAACCCATTTTGGTGGTGGCAATATGACTGTCTTTGGCATGATTCATAATTACTTAGATTATGCAAAGAAAATGAATGCAAACATAGACTTGCAAGACATGGCCTCTATGAGAAGAAAAAGACCTCAAGAAAACAGTGAAAGGAATGCAAGAATGAAAAAATTCAGGGAGACTGCAAAAAAAAAAAAAAACAATGTTGATACTGGCAAATAGTGACCTGGAGTTGGGCAACAGAAGAAGTAAAGATTCTGAAGTGATTTTATCTGCTGTGATTTGTGCAGATTTTTCCAGAGAGAATTAATAAATGAAAAAAATTTATATGAAAAAGGTAAAAGAAAAAAATAAAATACTTGCATGTGGAGAGTGTTTTAAAGTTTTTCATGCTGTGTCAATTTGGTAAGATGGCTGGAGTTGTAATGAGTTTGTCTGGCTGTTTTCTGGTATGCACCACAATGGGGTAGCCTCAGTTGGATGGGTAAAGCTTAGACAAGTGCAGGTGGGGAGTGGGTCTCCTTGAGGGGATTGTTGAGGCTGACATGAGCTATGGGCCTAAGACTCACTATGGCAGCTACATGGCTCAGACACCCATACCCTGCTCCTACCTGTGCCATCAAGGTGGAAGGGAATATAAATAATGGTGATTACCATCTTCTCTGATCTGGACAAAATGCCAGCAGTTCCCCTGATTTTTGGAAGATGCTGCCGTGCTTTTTCCTTTATAATTTAGTTGTTCCTTTAAACCATTTCTTTTTCTTCTGTGCCCCAGGTTTGCTAGGGCTTGTATGGCTTAGGGGTCCTGGGTTCACTGAAACAGTAGGCTGGATAAGGATGTAAACAATGTTTTTTTTTTTTTTTTTTTTTTCAGCCATTCCAATCACCATGAGCATTCCCACAGGATTCCTGCCATTTTGTAGAGGAGTTAGTTCCTTTAAATTATAGTCCCTCTTTTGAAACATGCCTTTTTTTCTGTGCTTCAGGGTGAAGGAATTTGTTCTCAGTCTCTCAATACTCTGCCTTCTCATTACAGTTTGCAGCCTTGGGGTGTGGTTCCCATGATAATCATATCTCTGTCTCTCCTGCCATTTTCTAAGTGTCCCCTTTATTCTTTGTTGTGCACAAACTGTTCTGTCAGCCATTGGTTCTTCTTCTGAAGGAGTTCTTCTATATGTAGGAGTAGATTTTGTGTTTCTCTTGATGAGGTGAGTTCAAAGTCTTCCTACATCTTCCTTTTGAGAACTTCTCTCCTCTCAGATTCACATTTTTTTAACCAATTAATTCTTAGATGGATACTTAAGTTTCTTTCATATCTTGGTTATTGTAATAATGCTGCAATTAACATGAGGATGAAAGTATCCTTCTGAGTTAGTAATTTCTTATACTTTGCAATTGGTGTACTATTTGGTAGTTTTATTTTCAGGAAATTTCATACCATTGTCCAAAGTGGCTGCACTAATTAGCATTCCCACCAACAGTGTATAAGTGTTGTCTTTTCTCCATATCTTTGCCTACCATTGTCATCCCTTGTCTTTAATAATAGCCATTGTTAATAGGTGTGAGGATATCTCATTGTGT
This sequence comes from Canis lupus baileyi, assembly GCF_048164855.1. NCBI lineage: Eukaryota > Metazoa > Chordata > Mammalia > Carnivora > Canidae > Canis > Canis lupus. The sequence continues at coordinate 60,609,227 of NC_132876.1, forward strand.
TTCTGATTTACATTTTCAGGATAAATAGTAGTTTTGAGCATCATTTTTAATGTATCTGCGGGCTATCTGCATTTCTTCTTTGGAAAAACACCTATTCAGTTCCTCCATCTATTATTTAATTGGATTGTTTGAGTTTTTGCTGTTGAGTTTTTTTTTTTATTTTTTTATTTTTTTGCTGTTGAGTTTTAATATAAGAATTGCAAGTACTTTCTACCATTTGGTAAGTTGACTTTTCCCTTGGTTGATTGTTTCCTTTGCTGTATAAAACTTTTTAGTTTGATGTAGTCCCAGTTGTTGATTTTTGCTTTCATGGCCTTCACTTTTGGTATAAAATCCAAAATATCATCACCAAGACTGATGTCAAAGGGCTTACCACATATGTTTTCTTCTAGAAAGTTTGTGGTTTCAGGCCTTATATTTAAGCCTTTTATCCATTTTAAGTAAATATCTGTGTATGTTGTAAGATAGTTACCCTGTTTTATTCTTTTCCATGTGGCTATTCAGTTTATTAAAATACTGTTCTTTCCCCATTGTGTTTTCTTTGCTCCTTTGCTCCTTTATTTTAAATTGACTGGTCATATATGTGTGGGTTTATTTCTGGGCCATCTATTATTTTCCATTAAATCTATATGTCTTTTTTTTTTTAGGCCAGTGCCACACTGTTTTTATTACTATAGATTTGTAATATTGTTTATTATCAGGGAGCTTGTTTTGTTCTTTCTGTATATTTATTTTATTATTTGAGGTCTTTTGTGGTTCCACACAAATTTTGGGATTGTCCATTCTATTTCTGTGAACAAATCCATTGGATTTTCTTAGCAAATATATTGAATCTGTAGATGGCTTTGTGTGTAGCATGGGCACAATAAGGATAGTATCTATTTTAGTCCATGACCATGAAGTTCATTCCATTTATTTGTATCTTCTTCATTTTTTTCATCAGTGTCTTATAGTTTTCTGTATAAAGATCTTTCACCTCCTTGGTTAAATTTATTTCTAGATATGCTGTCATTTTTAATATAAATTATAAATGAGATTATTTTCTTAATCTCTCTTTGTGATATTTGTTGTTAATATACATAAGCACAACTGAATTTTTGTAAATTAATTATGCACCCTTCAACTTTATTGAATTTATTCGATCTAACAGATTTTGGTGGAGTATTTAGGGTTTTCTATATATAATACATTTTTTGCAAATGCTGATAATTTTATTTCTTCAGTTCCAATTTGTAAGCCTTTTATATCTGTCTTGCATAATTGCTCCGGCTAGGACTTCCAATATTAAGTTGAATAAAAGTGGGGAGAGTGGGCATCCTTGTCTTGTTCCTGATCTTAGAGGAAGATTTTTCAGAGATTCATCATTGAGTATGATGTTGGTACAAAATTGTCATATATAGTCTTTATTACATTGAAATACATTTTATCTATACAAATTTTTTTGTGTTTTAATCATAAATGGATGTTGAATTTTATCAAGTACTTTTACTACATTTATTGAGATAATTATATGATTTTTACTTAGTTCATGTGGTACATCACACTGATTGATATGCTGTTGCTGAGCCATCCTTAAACCCCTGAATATACCCACTTGATCATGATATATGATCTTTTTAGTGTATAATTGAGTTTGATTTGCTAATATTTGATTACTGATTTTTGCTTCTGTGTTCATCAGACATATGGCTTATAATTTTTTTTTCTTCTGATATCCTTCTCTTGTTTTGATATCATGTTAGAGCTGGAGTTTATAGTTTAGAAGTGATCTCTCTCTTGATTTTTTTTCAAAGATTTTGAGGATTAGTATTAATTCTTCTTTAAATGTGTGGCAGAGGGGCATCTGGTTGGTGTAGTCAGTTAAGCATCCAACTCTGAGTTTAGGCTCATGTGATTATCTCACAGGGTCATGAGATCAAGCCCTGCATTCAAGCTCCAAGCTCAGTGTGAAGTCTACTTAAACGATTCTCTCCATGGATTCCTGGGTGGCTCAGCTGTCTAGCACTGGCCTTCAGCCTGGAGTCCCAGGATTGAGTCCCACATCCGACTCCCTGCATGGAGCCTGCTTCTCCCTCTGCCTGTGTCTCTGCCTCTCTCCCTCTGTGTGTCTCTCATAAATAAATAAATAACATCTTTTAAAAAAAGAGAGATTCTCTCCTCCTCTCTCTCTACCCCTCTTGCTCATGAGTGCACTCTCTCTCTCTCTCTTTTTCAAATAATCTTTAAATAAGTAAGTAAGTAAATAAATAAATAAATAAATAAGTGATAGAATTCACCAGTGAAAGCCATCTTGTCTTTAAATATATTTTGTTGTTGTTGGGAGCCTTTTGGTTATTAATTCCATCTTTTTACTAGTAATTGGTCTGTCCAAATTTTCTATTTATTCATGATTTAGTCATTAGATTATAGGTATCTAGGAATGTATCCATTTCTTCTGGCATGTAATTGTTCATAGCAGTCTCATATGATCTTTTGTATTTCTATGGTATCAGTTACAATGTCTCCCCTTTCATTATTTTATTTGTTTAAATTTTTTTCCAACTTGGTTATATTTTCAAAAAACAATTTTTTTCATTTTATTGATCTTTTTTCTTATCTTTTAAGCTGTGATTTCTTTCTTTGTCTTTCTTTCTTTCTTTCTTTCTTTCTTCTTTCTTCTTTCTTCTTTCTTTCTTTTTTGAAAGAGAGAGAAAACATGAGTAGGGGGAGGGGAAGAGGGAGAGAGAGAATCTTAAGCAGCCTCCATGCTCAGCATAAAGCCTTATGCAGGGCTAGATCTCACAACCCTGAGATCATGACCTGAGGTGAAATCAAGAGATGGACACCCTACTGACTGAGCCACCCAGGTGCCCCTGATTCATTTATTTCAGATCTTTGTTATTCCCTTCTTTCTACTAATTCTGGGCTTAGTTTGTTCTTTTTCTAGTTCCTTGAGGCATAACACTATTTTTTTATAGAAATATTTCTTTTTTCTTAACGTAGGCATTTATCAGTATGAACTTTTGTCTTAGAACGTCCTTTGCTATATTCCACAACTTTTGGCATGGTGTGTTTCCATTTTCATTTATCTCAAGGTATATTTTTAATTTCTCTTTTGACTTTTTGTTTGAATTATTGGTAATTCAATAGCATGTTGCTTAATCTACAAAATTTTTTTTAATTTTTCAATTTTCTTCTCATAATTGATTTCTAGATCAACACTGCTATGATCAGAAGAGATATTTGTATGATTTTAGTGTTCTTAAATGTATTGATATGTGGCTTTATGTATGATATCTCTTGGAGAATGTTCCATGTTCACTTGAGAAGAATGTGGGTTTTTTTGTTTTTGTTTTTTGTTTTTTGTTTTTTGCTTTAGTATGGAATGTTGTGTGTATGTCTATTAAGTTATCTGGTCTAAATGTTGTTTAGAGCCAATGTTTTTATTGATTTTCTGTCTGAATGATCTATGTGTTGATAAAAGTGGGATATTCACATTCCCTATTATTATTGTATTGCCATATTTCTTTTCTCTTTTTAGGTCTGTTAATATTTGATTTCTATATTTAGGTGCTCCTACTGGGTGTGTAAATATTTGAAAATGTTATAGCCTCTTGATAGATTGATTCCATGCTCAGTATGTACTGATATTTTTTTGTCTAGTATTACATTCTTTGTTTTAAAGTTTATTTTGTCTGACAGAATTATAAGCTACCTCAGCTTACATTTAAATTCTTTTTTTAAAGTTATTTTGGTTTTATCTACTACTAAATTTTCTCTTATTTTTTCACTATGTTTTGGTATTTTATGATCAAGACTTAAAACAAACTACAAGAGCCCACAGTTCTTTTTAAGATGTGTATTTATTAATTCTATTATGTGGGAGATTATGGTACTTTGCAAGAAGAATGAGATATAGATGCTCCCAAAAAATGTTTGTAGCAGGTGGATCTTATGAATGGAGGATTTTGCATTTTTTTTCACTTTTGCAAGTCTTTAATATATAATTTTTAAAATAACATTTTATTTACTTATTAATGACAGACACAGAGAGAGAGACAGAGAGACAGAGAGAGACAGAGACAGAGAGGCAGAGACACAGACAGAGGGAGAAGCAGGCTCTATGCACGGAGCCCAACGTGGGACTCGATCCTGGGTCTCCAGGATCAGGCCCTGGTCTGAAGGCAGCACTAAACCGTTGAGCCACCTGGGCTGCCCTATATATAAACTTTAATCTATTTATATTTAGACATAGTTTATTAATTCGATTTGTTTAATACAAATTGGGCCTTCAATGCCTTTTACTGAAATCTACTTACTGAACCTTTTTATCTCCAAAAAATGTTGAGCACTCCAGGCAATCCTACAGTTTAAAAATTCAAATTCTTGGTTTTCAATAACGATAGCATTGCCCCTTTGTGACCTCATCCCCTGCCTTCTTTTTTTTTTCTGCCTGCTTCTTCTGATGCTTCCATTCACCCTCCCAGTCACAAGGAGTACTTGAGCATTTGCACCTAAATGCTTCTTTACTATATATGCAATCAGAACTAAATAGAACTGAAAGGAAAATAACAAATGGACAGCTGTGAGAACATTTTGGTGTGAAATATATATGTTAAGATGTGTCTATTCATGGGGACATACAAGACCTATTTTCTGTAAATTAGGAGATTCTTTCTTTTCTCCAAAAAGAGAAAATAACTCTTTATTGCTATTCTTACACTCTTGGAGTATCTCATGTCACAACAACCTTACAGGTTAAGTTTAGTTTGGAGAAGTATTTGGTATAAAGGGTTAGAAATACAGACAAACTATCATTGGCATGAAAGCAAAATATTTTTATTCTTTAAAACCCTTTCCCCTTAATAACTAATATCACAAATGCTTTAAATTATTGTGTATTTAATTGTATTGTACAATTATAATATATTAAATGCTTTACAAGACATATATTAGGGATACCTGAGTGGCTCAGTGTTTGAGCGTCTGCCTTCTGCTCAGAGAGTGATCATGAGGTCCGGGGATCTGGTCCCGCATTGGGCTGTCTGTGGGGAGCCAGCTTCTGTGTTTCTCTACCAATCTCTCTTTGTCTCTCATGAATAAAAAAATAAATAAATAAATAAAATAAATTATTTCATTCAATCCTAACTAAAGGTTACTAGCATCTCAGGAAAACTCTGGAAGATAGGAAAATGAAAGACCCATAACTCTCTCCTGAATATAGACACAAAACACCTAAACAAATGGTTAGCAAATGAAATTAAACGGGGCAGAAAAAAGCAAGCTTCAGTGGTTGCTGGGTTTATTGCTGGAAGGCAAGACTGTTTTCCTCCTGGAACATACATTAGCATTGTGGAGGCCGAGAAAATTAAGGCCATTCCACCTTAAGTTCAGAGTTAGCACAAATACAGCCATCTCAGGCCCCTGTGAATAAGAGCTGAAATTTACCTTGCTTCAGTTACAGGACAAAACAGCTTACAGTTTAACACCCTAGAAAGCCCCTTATTAGAATGAGAACAGAGCTCAAGCCAGTGGCAGGAAGCCCCATATTAGATGAGATCAGGCGCGTTCACGGTGGTATAGCCGTAGACAAGCCCCATATTAGAATGAGAACAGAGCTTAATGCCCTTGAGAGCCCCATATCAGAATGTAAACAGAACTTGAGAAATTCCTCCACCCCTTCTGGTGGTCCCCTAGACCAGCCCATAAAACTAAGCTGGAACCCACCTCGGGGTCCAAGTCCCTGCTCCACTGTGTTGGGTATACTTGGATCCAAGCTCAAGCTTGTAAATAAACCCTCGTGTGTTTGCATCCGCATCGGCTCCTTGGTGGTTTATCGAATACGTAGTCTTGGGTACAAAAAGCACAATGTAATACACGAACAGCAAAAACCAGGGTAAGTCACAGGGCCATTGTAATAATTGGGTTGAAGTTGGTAACTATTCATGGTAAACCATATCAGCAAATTCAGTTAAGAGGAACCTTCTGTAACTTCATAAAGGGTATCTGCCAAAAACAAAAACAACCAAACAAAACAAAAATGAACACAGTGTTGTATTTATGATGATGTAAACAGCCCTTTATTTTCAACAGTTTAAATTAAGACAAGGGTCTCCACTCTGTATTCAAGAACATACTGGAGGGCCTGAAAAATGACAGTAAATATAATAAATATAAATTTTGCTTAGACAAAAGTGACATTGTCATTGTTCATAGTTGACATGATTTCTGACAGAATATCCATAATGATGTAAAATATTGAGAACTCATAAGTGTATAATAGTCAAGTTACTGGACATTAGAGAAGAATCAAATCACCTATAGTTAGGTGTAATAACAAATCAATTAGAAAAAGTGATTTTTAAAAAAGAAAAATATATTTAAAATACCATAAGAATAGTGTCAAGAGTATCAAGGGTGCCTGGCTGGCTCAGTTGGTGGATGACTGTTGATCTTGTGGTTGTGAGTTCAAGTCTCAAGTTGGATGTAGAGATTATTTAAACATAAAAAATCTTTAGAAAAAAAAAGAACATGAAAACCCATTGAGTAAACCTAACAATAGGTATGCTATTGATTTTATTTTATTTTATTTTAGGTACTACACATAAAACTTAAACCTTACTGTTGGAAGTCAAAGGATGCACTATTTGGAGAGAAATACATTTCTTTTGGATTGGAAGACTCATTATTAAGACATTATTGTAAGTTGCCAGAATAATTATTGCATCACTTAAATCTAAGTAATTTTTTTATTTAATTAAAAAAAAACCTGTTACTTTTGGGGGAAATTCAGACACTGATAATAAATAGCACGGGATACCAAAAATAAATAAATACATAAATAACAATTTAATAAAAATGAAATTGTACTATTACATAGACTCAGTAAAAAAATATTTTAAAAGTTGGTTCCAATATTTCTCCCAAAGATAGAACTGTGTTTACTTAGGAAAATTCCTTGACAGGTTTAGTGGTAGAAAGCTAAACCCTAAAAATAAGTAGAAAAAACAAGCATTTTTTTCTTAAAAAATTACCAGTATTTTGAGGACAGGGCACAAGAGAGGAAAAGAGTTAGTGAAGAGAGACTTGAGATTAGGCAATAAAATCAGAGTCTGACGCTGGGTGACAAGTAAAATGTCCAATGAGGAAATTTTGTGACAGGAATAATAACAAATTTGGTAGAGAATGAAAATATTTTCAATTCACTTTTAAGTTGTTTGCTACACTTCAGTAAATATTCTCCTCTTTTACGTTAAAAAGCATAGGAATTTCAGTACAGACTAGCAGGGGGCCACATTGTGGAGAGAAGTGACAACATATTTCAAAAAGTGAGATGATCTGAAAATTGAACAAATCCAGTTGAAGGAATGCAGAAGAAGGACTAAGACAAATGTAAGAAACATGAGAGTACCTGGAATATGTAGAAAAAATGACTGAGGGACGCCTGGGTGGCTCAGCGGTTGAGTGTCTGCCTAGGCTCAGGGTGTGATCCCAGAGTCCCAGGATCGAGTCCCACATCCGGCTTCCTGCAAGGAGCCTGCTTCTCCCTCTTCCTGTCTCTGCCTCTGTGTGTATGTGTGTATCTCTCATGGATAAATAAATAAAATCTTTTTAAAAAGGAATAAAAGATGGAATCCCTGAATGAAGATTTGAATCAATGTCATTTAAATTCAGTGGAAATATTGACCACAGCTGTTACAAATACATATGAGAAAATTTACACTTAGTTTAATCTAATGCCCTTGAACCAATCCACTATATCTTTGTGTTTTCAGTCATATTTTTGTGGCTTTAATCTCCGTGCTTCTCTTTTTCTTGTCCTCTGACAGTTTGCTTTTATTCCTCTTCAATTTTCTGATAATCCTTTAGGTCTCTTTTGGGAGCTAATTTTAGGGTGACTATGATATCTATAATTTCTTTCAGCTTTTGATGAATTGTTTGTTAAGATTATCACACTTTTTGAGTGATTTCTCTTACAGTGCATGGTCTCCTTTGCTTTTATTTTCTTATGCTTCTTTCCTCCAGTGCCTTTGCAGTTTAATATCACTGACCCTTGGCTTCCTCATCTGTTCAATAATAATATCTACCTCTCAGTTTCACTATGAATGAGATAATTTATAAGAAAATATTTAAGGGATATTTAAAAGATTTTAGCCACAGGTACACAATGTTAGTTTCCTTCTTCTGGGAAGCTTGTTCTAGCTTTTTTTTATTACTTTTTTAAACTTAATTACAAATCATTTTGTTGTGTCAAAATATATATAACATAACATTTATCACTTGAACCATTTGTAAGTGTATAATTCAGTCAGTAGCACTCAATATATTTCACAGTGTTGTACAACAATCTCTACCATCTATATTCAAAAGTTTTCATCACTTTAATAAAAATATTATATTCATAAAAAATAATTCCCTCTTCCCTGATCCTCCCAGGCTCCTGAATCCTCTATTTGACTTTATCATTCTATGAATTTTCCATTTTAGAAACCTCAATTAAGTGGAATTACACAATATAATTTTTTTCTGTGTCTGGAATATTTAACAAAGCACAATGTTTTCAAGGATTATCCATGTTATAGCATGTATCAAAATGTTATTCCTTTATAAAACTGAATATTATTCCATTATATATATATGTAATATATATATATTATATATATATAATATTTTGTTCATCCATTTATTTATCTGTTAATGGGTACTTGGGTTGTTTCGATCTTTTGGTTATTGTGAATAATGCTGCTATTATTAACATAGGTGTGCACATGTCTGTTTGAGTTCTTGTTTTATACCCCTTTGAATTTACATACCTAGGACTATAATTGCCTGGCCATATGGTTGTTTTATGTTTAATCTTTTGTCAAACTGCCTTCCACAGTGGCAGCATAATTTTACATTTTACACTTTACATTTCCAAAGCAATGCACAAGTTTTCCAATTTCTCCACATCTTAAATACTTTATTATTATCATTATTATTTTTATAGATGTACTATTAGATATGAAGTGGTACTGCTCTATGGTTTTGGCTTGCTTTTTCTGATGACTAATGGTGTTGGGCAACCTTTCCTATGTTTGCTGGTCATTGTATCTTTCCTGTCGATAAATGTTTATTCAGATATTTTGCCTATTTTTAATAGGACTAATTTCTGTTGAGTTTTAGTAGGATTCTGTTTTTTTTAAGATTTTATTTATTCATGAGAGACACAGAGAGAGAGAGAGAGAGAAGCAGAGGCACAGACAGAGGGAGAAGCAGGCTGTATGCAGGGAGCCTGATGTGGGACTTGATCCCGGGTCTCCAGGATCAGACCCTGGGCTGAAGGTGGTGCTAAACTGCTGAACCACCTGGGCTCCCTGAGTTTTAGTAGTTTTAAAATATTTAGGATATTAATCCCTTATTAAATGTATATTTGCCAATACATTCTTAAACTGTGTAAGTTGGCTTTATGCTTTCCTTTTTATGGATTAACTTTATTTATTTACATTTTTATTTCAATACCAGTTAATTAACATGCAGTGTAATATTAGTTTAAGGTGTACAATATAGTGATTCAACACTTCCATACATCAGCCAATGTTCATCACAAAAAGTACGCTCCTTAATCCCTGTATCTTATTTAACCCATCCCCACATCTATCTCTCCTCTGGTAACCATCAATTTCTTCTTTTCAAGAGACTATCTTGATTTGCCTCACTCTCTCTTTTTTCTCCTTTGCTCATTTGTTTTGTTTCTTAATTTCCACATATGAGTGAAATTGTATGTTATTTGTCTTTCTCTGACTAACATATTTCACTTAGCTTTTGTTTTTAGATTTTATTTATTTATTCATGAGAGACATACACAGAGGGGCGGGGGCAGATACAAAGGCAGAGGGAAAAGCAGGCTCCACACAGGGAGCCCAATGTGGGACTTGATCCCAGGACTCCAGGATCATGCCTTGGGTCCAAAGCAGGCACTAAACCACTGAGCCACCCAGGGGTCCACTTCACTTAGCTTTATACTAACTAGCTGTATCCAAGTCATTACGAATGGAAAGATTTCATTCATTTTTTGGCTGAATAATATTCTATTATATGTGTACATTAAATCTTCTTGTAAAGATTTTATTTATTTATGAGAGAGAGAGAGAGAGAGAGGCAGAGACATTGGCAGAGGGAGAAGCAGGCTCCATGCAGGAAGCCTGATGTAGGAATGTAGGATTCGATCCTTTGGACTCTGAGGTCACACCCTGAGCCAAAGGCAGATGCTCAACCGCTGAGCCACCCAGGAGTCTCTGTACATCAAATCTTTATGCACTCAACTGTTGATGGACACTTGGGCTGCTTAAATATCTTGGCTGTAGTAAATAATGCTGGAATAAACATAGGGGATCATGGATCCCTTTGAATTAATATTTTTGTATTCTTTGGGTAAATATCCAAGTAGGACAACTGCTAGATCATAGGGTAGTTTTATTTTTAACTTTTTGAGGAATCTCCAAATTGTTGTCCAGAGTGGCTGCACCAGTTTTCATTCCCACCAAAAGTGCATGAAGGTTCCTTTTCCACCACATCTTCACTAACAATTCTTAGTTTTTGTATTGTTGACTGTAGCCATTCTGACAGGTATGAGGTGATATCTCATTGTAGTTCTGATTTGCATTTCCCTAATAGTAAGTGATGTTTAGCATCACTTCCTGTGTTTTTTGGCCATCTGTATGACTTTGGAGAAATGTCTGTTCATGTGTTCTGCTGATTTTTAAATATTGGATATTGAGTTTTATAAGTTCTTTTTTGAGTTTTATAAGTTCATTATATACACTATATTTATTAACACTATATCACATATATCATTTGAAAATATCTTCTCCCATCTTGTAAGATGCCTTTTAGTTTTCTTGTTGGTTTCCTTAGCTATACAGAAATTTTTATTTTTATATACTCCCAATAATATATATTTTGCTTTTCTTTCCCTACCTCAGAGGAGCTATCTAGAAAAAAAGTTGCTATGGCCAGTGTCAAAGAGGTTACTGCCAAAAAATAAATAAATATAAATATAAATAAATAAATAAAGAGGTTACTGCCTTGTGTGCTTAAGAGTTTTAATGGATTGATGTCTCATTTTAGATTTTTAAAACATTTTGAATTTGTTTTGGTGTATGGTATAAGAAAATGGTCCAGTATCATTCTCCTGCATGTTACTGTCCAGTTTTCCCAACACCATATGTTGAAGAGACTGTCCTTTTCCCACTGGACATTGTTTCTTCTTTGTCAAAGATTAATTGACCATATATTTGTGGATTCATTTCTGGTTGTTTATTCTTTTCTATTGATCCATGTGTCTATTTTTTGTGACAGTACCATATTTGCCTTTCCAGCGGTGATGACCTCCCTACAAGAACATGCCCCTTGCGAAGGATCTCCTGCGCCTGCCCCTGGAAGAGGAGAAGAGGAAGCACAAGAAGAAACACCTGGTGCAGAGCCCCAACTCCTACTTCATCAACGTGAAATGCCCAGGATGCTACAAAATCACCACCGTCTTCAGCCATGCACAGATAGTAGTTCTGTGTGTCAGCTGCTCTACCATCCTCTGCCAGCCCACGGGAGGAAAAGCAAGGCTTACAGAAGGATGCTCTTCAGGTGGAAGCAGCACTAAAAGCTCCCTGAATCAAGATGAGTGGGACACTATCCCAATAAACAGATTTTGGATAAAAAAAATAAAAATAATGAAAAAATAAATTCCAGATTTGTGATACCTCCGGCTTTGCTTTTCTTTTTCAAGACTGCTTTGGCAATTCAGGGTCTCCTGTGATTCCATATAAATTTGAGTATTGTTTGATTTAGCTCTGTGAAAAATGCTGGGGGTGATTTGAAAGGGATTGCATTAAATGTGTAGATTGCTCTGGGTAGTATAGACATTTTAAAAATATTTGTTCTTCTAATCCATAAGCATGGATTGTATTTCCATTTCTTTGTGTCCAGTTCAATATCATGCATCACTCTTACATATTTTCAGACTATAGGTCTTTTACCTTTTTGGTAAGGTTCATTCCTAGGTATCTTATTATTTTTGCTACAATTATAAGTGAGATTGTATTCTTAATTTCTCTTTCTGTTGCTTCATTATGGGTTTATAGAAATGTAACAGATTTCTGTACATTGATTTTGTATCCTGTGCATTTACTGAATTCATTTATCAGCTCTAGCAGTTTTTAGGTGGATCTTTCAGGCTTTCTATATAGAGTATCATGTAATCCGCAAATATGGAAAGTTTTACTTCTTCCTTACTGATTTTAATGTTTTGTTAAAATTTCTTTTTATTGTTTGATTGCTGTAGCTAGGACTTCCAGTACTAATTGAATAAAAGTAGTTAGAGTGGACGTTCTTGTCTTGTTCCTGACCTTAGGGGAAATCTCTGTTTTTGCTCACTGAGGATGATGTTAGCTGTGGGTTTTTCATATATGACCTTTATTAAGTTGAGTCATGTTTTCTCTGTCCTTACTTTATTGAGCGTTTTTCAATGAATGGATATTGTATTTTGTCAAATGCAAAATACATTGACATTTGGCAATGTATTTGAACAGACACAAACTCTTTGTTGAAATGATCATATGGTTCTTATCCTTAAATATACTGATGTAATATATTACATCAGATGATTTGTGAGTACTGAACCACACTTGCAATCCAGAAGTAAATATCACTTGATCATGGTGAATGAATTTTCAATGTATTGTTGAATTAAGTTTGCTATTATTTTGCTGAAAAATTTTGCATCCATGTTCATCGGGGTTATTAGCCTTTAAGTCTTTTTTTTAGTTTTGTCTTTATCTGGTTTTGATATCAGAGTAATCCTGGACTTTTAGAATGAATTTTGGAAGTTTTTCTTCCTTTTATATTTTATAGACTAGTATGAGAAGATTAGGCTTTAATTTTTCTTTAAATGTTAAAGAAATATAGAATTCACCTGTGAATCTATCAGGCCCTGGACTTTTGTTTGTCGGGAGCTTTTTGACTGCTGATTCAGTTTCTTGAAGGCTATGTGCCCATTAAAATAATCCTTTGGAGGGCAGGCCGGGTGGTTCAGTAGTTTAGCGCCTGCCTTTGGCCCAGGGTGTGATCCTGGGGTCCCGGGATCGAGTCCCACATTGAGCTTCCTGCATGGAGCCTGCTCCTCCCTCTGCCTGTGTCTCTGCCTCTGTCTCTCTCTCTCTGTCTCTCAAGAATAAATAAATAAAATCTTTAAAAAATAAATAATCCATTGGATTAACTGAAAAAATTGCTTCACATAGTTTGACATCATAGTAGCAGATCCTCCCTACATTTCTAAGGAGTGTCTCAGAAAAACATCAGAAACCATCAAGTATCTGACTCAGGGAAAGATTCTGCTGTGCATAGGTGCTGTCATGGAAGAAAAGACAGCAAAACTTCTTGGCGTGAAGATGTGCAAGTTTATTCCAAAACACACCTGGGATACTTGGGAAATAAGTTTTTCTGTTATATGAATTATGATTCTGGGCTAGACTGGGAAATCTAAATGCAGTAATACAAACGGCATTTCCAGAGCTCTGGGTGCTTTTGCCAACTTGAACCCATGGAATTAGAGTGAGAAGTCTTTGAACCCACTAAAATCTGCTCTCCTCACCTAAGAATAGGTAGAAAAAACTGAAGTACAAACAGTTTAGTGCTTGGCCAAGACTTGAATTAGGACCTAGGAAAATGCCTCAGGCCATTTGTCCCCTTGAACCTGGCCTGAATTTACCCAGTGGACTGCTGATTCTTCACAGGAAGACTTGTAAGAGGCCCTCATCTGCTCCAGCCCCTCAAGGAGAAACGACTTGCCAACATGGAAGTTGCTAGTCCTTGGAACCGTATCTGAAAGCATCCTGGATTTTTCCTCCTCACCCTGGTTCTTGGAGGAATGACAGGAACGCAGTCCAGGTACCCTCTTTGTGGGCACAGCCCCTCCCCCCTAAGCCAAAGCCTCCTTAAATGCTCCAAGCTGCCAGAGAAACTGACTGTGCCATCTGCAAACCAAACACTATAGCAAAAAAAAAAAAAAAAAAAGAGGTGAGAAGCACACTAGACAAAGTTCCTCATTACTCAGCCACATCACAGAACACTTCCTCCTTAGCTGTCCCAAGTAATTACTGAGAGCTGCAACTTGGATGGATTTCAAGGGCCTAGTGCTGAGTGAAAAAAGCCTGTCCCCAAAGGTTACATACTATGTTCCCATTTATGTAACATTCTTGAATGGAGAGCAGATTGGTGGTTGGCAGAGGTTAAGATGGGGATGGAGGGACCAAAAAAGGGAGATCTTGGTGGAACTGGAACTATTCTGTATCTTGATTGTGCAGCGGTGCCACAAAACTCCAAAATGGCATTAGGTGGCACATGTGCAAGCATGTAATGCTGTGAGCTTTGAGTGGGGCCTATGGCACCAGTGTCCATTTCCTGGGTGTGATTCTTTGATTAAGACCGCTCCATAGTATTTTTGCAATTTCTGGTGAATCTAGAATCATTTCAAAATAAAAACTTTAAAAACAGGAAGGAGGAGGTATAACACTTCCCCACCCAATAGGACTTGCTTTGCTAATAAAACCTGATCAGAAGTGATGCATGTCACTACCAAGCAGAGCTTTCTTTTTTCTCAAACTGGGCTAGCAACTCTGTTCACATCCTTAAGAAGTACACCAGAGCTGGTGGGCATAGAGGCAGGAACCTGGACCATTGAAAATCAGGGACTGTGCAGTTGCTCCTCAAGGCAGCGGAAGCCCAGCCTGAGCTGCAGAGCCTGCTGCCCTGGCACAGTGCTCAGGAGGTGTGGAGGATCTCATCTGTTGTTTCTCAGTACCTGATTGTCCTACTTTGGATAATTTTTAATATACTTTAAAAATCACTTGGTATTTTGATGAGATATTTAGATTTTTATCAGTATATCAGCACCTGGTACATGTGAAGTATTCAATAAATGTTCTTTAAAAAATTAAAAAATATATATTTCTTCCTTTTTCAGTTTTGGTAGTTTATGTTTCTAAGAGTTTGTCTATTTCTTTTAGGTTTATCAATTTGTTGGCATATAGTTTTTCATAATAATCTCATACTTATTTGTATTTCTGTCGTGTTGGTTATTTCTATTTAATCATGCTAATGATTAAAACATCATTTTAAAAAATCACTAGTTTTTTTATTATTTAGTTCCTTTCTTTTTTTTCTTGATAAGCCTGGTGAATAGTTCATCAATTTTATTGAATTTATTCAAAAAAGCAGCTCCTGGTTGTATTGACCTGCTCTATTGGTTTGTAGTTTCAATATTGTTTAACTCTACTCTAAATTTTATTATTCCCTTCCATTTACTGGTTTTAGGTTTTATTTGTTGCTCCTTTTCTAACTGCTTTTTCTTTATGCTTTCTGATATTATTATTTGATGTCTATAAGTTCTTAATTAAAGAAGTTTAATTTAAAATCAATTTTGTACTTTTTAAAAATTGTATTTAATTTCAATTAAATAGGGCAGCCCGTGTGGCTCAGCAGTTTAGCGCCGCCTTCAGCCCAGGGCATGATCCTGGAGATCCAGGATTGGGTCCCTGCCTGCTTCTCCCTCTGTCTGTGTCTCTGCCTCTCTCTCTCCTCTCTGTGTATTCTCATGCATAAATAAATAAAATCTTTTAAAAATAATTTCAATTAAATAACATATAATTTATTATTGTTTTCAAAGGTATAGATTGGTGAAACATCAGTTTTGTATAAGACCCAGTGCTTATTATATCACATGGCCTTCTTAATTTCCATCTTCCAGTTACCCAACCCTCACTTGCCTCTCCTCCAGTGATCTTCAGTTTGTTTCCTATGATTAAGAGTCTCTTACGGTTTATCTCTCTGATTTCATCTTGTTTTATTTTTTCCTCTCTTCCTCCATGATCCTCTGTTTTGTTTCTTAAATTCCACATGTGAGATTATATGATAATCATCTTTCTCTGATAGGCTTGTTTTGCTTAGCATTATATCCTATAGTTCCATTCTCACCATTGCAAATGGCAAGAGTTCATTTTTTTGATGCCTGTGTGTGTGTGTGTGTGTGTGTGTGTATAATTTTCTTTATCCATTGATCTATTGGTGGACATAAAGTCTCTTTCCATAGTTTGGCGATTGTGGATATTGTTGCTATAAATATTGGGGTGCAGGTGCCCCTTCATATCACTACATTTGTATCTTTCAGGTAAATATACAGTAGGACAATTGCTGGGTAGCTCTATTTTCAACTTTTTGAGTAACTTCCAAACTGTTTTCCACACAATGGTTGTACCAGCTTGCATTCCCACCAAGAGTGTCAGAGAGGTCCCCTTTCTCCACATCCTTGCCAACATCTGTTATTTTCTGACTGATTAATTTTAGCCATATGACTGGTATAAGGTGGTATCTCATTGTGTTTTTTATTTGTATTTCCCTGATGCCGAGTGATGTTGGACATTTTTTCATGTATCATTGGCTATTTGTATGTCTTCTTTGGAGAAATATCTGTTCATCTTTTCTGCCCATTACTTATTTTTAAAGATTTTTTTACTTATTTATTCATGAGAGACACAGAGAGAGAGAGGCAGAGACACAGGCAGAGGGAGAAGCAGGCTCCATGCAGGGAGCCCGACGTGGGACTCAATCCTGGGTCTCCAGGATCAGGCCCTGGGCTGAAGGTGGCGCTAAACCTCTGAGCCGCCCGGGCTGCCCCTTTGCCCATTTCTTGATTGGATTATTTGTTCTTTAGGTATTGAGTTTGAAAAAATTCTTTATAGATTTTGGAGACTAGCCCTTTATCTGCTAAGACATTTGCAGATATCCTCTCCATTCTGTTGGCTGTGTTTTGGTTTTGATGACTGTTTCTTAAGCTTTGCAAAAGCTTTTTCTTAAAAAAAAAAAGTAAAATATTTTATTTAAATTCAATTTGCCAACATATAGTATAACACCCAGTGCTCATTCCATCAAATGCCCTCCTTAGTGTCTGTCACCCAGGTAACTCATTCTCCTCCCCTTCTACCACCCTTTGTTTCCCAAAGTTAGGAGTCTCTCATGGTTTGTCTTCCTTTCTAATTTTTCCCCACACGGTTTTTATCTTGAGGAAGTCCCAATAGTTAATTTTTGCCTTTTTTCTCTTGCTTTTTGGAGATGTGTCCAATAAGCAGTTGCTGCAGCCAAGGTCACAATAGTTGCTGCCTGTGTTCTCCTCTCAGATTTTGATAGATTCCTGTCTCACATTGAGGTCTTTCATCCAATTTAGGTCTATATTTTTAGTATGGAATGAAGAAATGGTCTAGTTTCATTCTTCTGCATGTGGCTGTCCAATTTTTCCAACATCATTTGTTGAAGAGACTGTCTTTTTTCCATTGGACGTTCTTTCTTGCTTTGTTGAAGATTAGTTGACCATAAAGTTGAGGGTCCATTTCTGGGTTCTCTATTCTGTTCCACTGATCTGTTTTTGTGCCAGTACCATACTGTCTTGATGATTACAGCTTTGTAATAGACCTCTAAGTCAGAAATTGTGATGCGACCAGTTTTGGTTTTCTTTTTTCAACATTTCTTTGGCTATTCAGGGTCTTTTCTCATTCCATACAAATTTTAGGATTATCTTTTTTTCAACTCTCTTAAATAAGTTGATGGGATTTTAACAGGGATTGTGCATTGATGTGTAGATTGCTCTAGGTAGTATGGCCATTTCAACAATATTTGTTATTCCAATCCATGAGCATGGAATGTTTTTCCATTTCTGTGTGTCTTCCTCAATTTCTTTCATGAGTATTTTATAGTCTTCTCAGTACATATCCTTTGCCTCTTTGATTTGGATATCTTATAGTTTTGGGTGCAATTGTAAATGAGATTGACCCCTTAATTTCTCTTTCTTCAGTCTCATTATTAGTGTATAGAAATGTAATTTTTGTGCATTGATTTTATTTTTGTGCATTGATTTTATATCCTGCCACTTTGCTGAGTATGAGTTCTAGCAATTTTGGGTGGTGTCTGTTGGATTTCCCATATAGAATATCATGTCATTTGCAAGGAATGAGAGTTTGAATTCTTCCTTGCCAATTCAGGCACCTTGAATTTCTTTTTGTTGTCTAATTATTGAGATTAGGACTTCTAGTACTATATTGAACTGTAGTGGTGATAGTAGACATCCCTATCATGTTTCTGTCCTTAGGGGAAAATTTTTCAGTTTTTCCCCATTGAGAATGATATTCGCTTTGGACTTTTTGTATATGGCTTTTATGTGTTTGAGGTATCCTCCCTCAATCCCTACTCTGTGAGGAGTTTTAATCAAGAAAGGATACTGTACTTTGTCAAAAGCATTTTCTCCACCTATTGAGAGGTTGGTATGTTTCTTGTCCTTTCTTTTATTAATGTAATATATCACATTGATTGGTTTGCAGATATTGAACCACCCTTGCAGCCCAAGAAAAAATCCCACTTGCTCATGGTAAATAATCCTATTGGCTAGTATTTTGGTGAGAATTTTTGCATTCATGTTCATTAAGGATATTGATGTCTAATTTTCCTTTGTATTTCTTTAATTTTGTTATCAATTGGCTTATATAATTGGTTGTTCCAAAGTTAGGGGCATACATATTTATACATTTTAGCTGTTTTGTTGGATAAACACTTTAATTATTATGTACTATTGTCCTTCCTCATCTCTTATTTACAGTCTTCCGTTTAAAATCTAATCTGTCTGATATAATTTTTGCCCACTGAGATTTCTTTTGAAGTCCACTAGCATAATAAATAGTTTTTAATCCTCTCACTTTAAATCCGGAAGTGTCTATGGGTCTAAAATGAGTCTCTTGCAGACAGAATATTGATGGGTCTTGCTTTTTAATCAGTCTGATAACCTGTGTCTTTTGATTGGGTCATTTATCCCTTTTACATTCAGAGTAACTATTGAAAGATCTGAATTTAGTGCCATTCTATTACCTGTAAAGTCACTATTTCTGTAGATTGTCTCTGATCCTGTCTGGTCTATGGTATTTGGGGGCTCTCTCTTCAGTTAAAGGATCTTTTTTTTAAAATTTTTATTTATTTATGATAGTCACACAGAGAGAGAGAGAGAGAAAGAGGCAGAGACATAGGCAGAGGGAGAAGCAGGCTCCATGCACCGGGAGCCCGATGTGGGATTCGATCCCAGGTCTCCAGGATCGCGCCCTGGGCTAAAGGCAGGCACTAAACTGCTGTGCCACCCGGGGTTCCCTAAAGGATCCTTTTTAATATTCTTGTAGGGCTGATTTGATGGTCACAAATTCTTTTAGTTTCTCTTTGTCCTGGAAGGTTTTTATTTCCTCTTCTGTTTTTAGTGACATCCAAGCTGGATAAAGTATACTTGGCTGCATATTTTTCTCATTTAGCACCATGAACATATCCTGCCAACTGTTTATAGCCTTTTATTTCTGCGATTTCTCTGTGAATAGGTCTGCTGCCAGTCTAACGTTTCTACCTTGAGGTTAAGCACATCTTGACACAAGCTGCCCTCAGGATTTTCTCTTTGTCTCTGAGATTTGCAAGTTTCAGTATTATATGTCAGTCTGTTGACTTATTTTTATTGATTTTGAGAGTGGTTCACTGTGTGTCCTGGACTTAGATGTCTGTGTTCTTCCTCATATTAGGGAAGTTCTCTGCTATAATTTGTTCCAATATACCTTCGGCCCCTCTCTCTCTTTCCTCTTTTTCTGGGGTCTCAATAATTCTAATAATGTTTTGCTGTATGGTATAGCATATCTCTCATAGTCTCTCATCTTGATCCAGTAACTATTTATCTCTCTTTTTCTCATCTTCTTTATTCTCCATAATTTTGCCTTCTATATTACCAATTCTCTCTTCTGCCTCATTTATTCTAGCAGTTAGAGCCTCCATTTGTGCTGCATCTCATTAATAGCCTTTGTGATTTTGGCTTAATGAGATTTTAGTTCTCTTATTTCTCCAGAAAAGGATAATGTAGTGTCTTCATATGCTTTTTTCAAGCCCAGCTAGAATCATTATAATAATTATTATGAACTCTAGTTTCAAAATCATACTTATGTCCATAGTAATTAGGTCCCTGGCAAATAGTACCACCTCTTGTTCTCTTTTTGAGGTAAGTTTTTGTATCTCTTCATTCTGTCCAGAGAAGAATAGACACATAAGAGAACAAAATACTAAAATGGCAACAACAACCCCAGAGAAATATACACTATACAAATCAGAAGAGACCCAAAACCAGAAGAAAAAAATAAAGTAAAAAAGAATATAATAAGAGGTGGGGCAAGATGTAATAAGAGTAGGTAGGATTCCCCAAGTCACCTGTCCCCACCAACTTACCTAGATAACTTTCAAATCATCAAAAAAACCTAAGAATTCAGCCAGAGATCTAAAAAGAGAACAGCTGGAATGCAACAGTGAGAAGAGCTCCCGATTCTATCAAGGTAGGAAGACTGAAAAAAATAAAGCAATAAAAAAGCATCCAAGGGGGAGGGACCCCCGCAAGGAGCCGAGCTAAGGCCAGATGGCAAGTGCCTCCAGGGCAGGAAGGACCAGTCCCAAAGAAGCACAAACTTTACCTATCTTCCTGGACAGAAAGGTGCTCGCAGGGAACTCGGGCAGGAACCCAGGAGGGGCAGTGGAGCCCCCAAGTCCCTGGGGTCACTAACAGAGGAAGTGCACCCCAGAGGAGAGCTTCCCACACACTGTGGGCCGAGCTCCCAAAAGGGCTGGAGCATGCGCCAGGCAGAGCCTCAGGAGCAGCCCAGGTGGCAACCCAGGCAGCAGCTCCACCTGAAGGGGGCTGCGTGGCCTCGGGAGAGCGATTCCAGCCGCGCAGGCCCGGGAGCACAAGGCGCGAGGGGACACAGCCCAGGATCCAGCACTCCCCTTGGGACAGGTGGAGGCTGGGAGGACGCAGGACAGCGAGGACTCTCCTGCCACCAGGCAGCCCAGTGGTGCGCAGATCAGCGCCCCCTGCCCTCGGAGCATCCAGGTCCCTGCTCACCCGGAGATTGCAGGAGTTGCTGCTGGAGCTGACTCCAAGGCTGTAGAGCTGGTTGCCACCAGGGTTGTTCCTTCTGGTGTCACCTTGTGCCTGGGACTGAGTGGGGCCACCAGGGAACAGGGGCCACACAGGATAAACAGCTGCCACTGAGCCGTGCACCTTGCAGGGGGCAAGGCACCTCCCACAGGTGTACACACCTGACAATCAGCACAGCAGGTCCCTCCCCCAGAAGACCAGTTGGAAGGACAGGGGAAAAGCAAGTTCTTTTTTTTTTAATTAATTTATTTTTTAAATAATAAATTTATTTTTATTGGTGTTCAATTTGCCAACATACAGAATAACACTCAGTGCTCATCACCTCAAGTGCCCCCTCAGTGCCCGCCACCCAGTCACCACCCCCCCCCGCCCTCCTCCCACCCCTAGTTTGTTTCCCAGAGGGAAGAGCAACTTCTTAACCAAGCAGCGCTGGAAAGTTCCAGAGGAAGTAAAAGGACTTATACGATATAGAATTAGAAGATACCCTTCTTTGTTTTTTGTTTTTGCTTGTTTGTTCCCTCCCTTTTTTCTTCCTTTTTCCTTCCTTTTTCCAGTACAACTTGTTTTTAGCCACTCTGAACTGAGCAAAATGACTAGAAGAAAGAACTTGTCACAAAAGAAAGAATCAGACAATACTTTCTCCCACAGAATTACAGAATTGGGATTACAAGTAAATGTCAGAAAGCCAATGCAGAAGTACAATTATAAAGCTACTGGTGACTCTATAAAAAAGCATAAGGGCCTCAAGAGACTTCATGATTCCAGAATTTAGATCTAATCAAGCCAAAATTAAAAATCAATTAAATGAGATGCAATCCAAACTGGAGGTCCTAACGATGAGGGTTAACGAGGGAGAACAAGTGACTGACATAGAGGACAAGTTGATTCTAGGGAAGAAAGCTGAGGAAAAAAGAGGAAAACAATTAGAAGATAGTGAGAAAAGGTTAAGGGAAATAAATGACAGCTTCAGAAGGAAAAATCTACGTTTAATTGGGGGTCCTGAGGGTGCCGAAAGGGACAGAGGTCCAGAAAGTGTATTTGAACAAATCTTAGCCGAGAGCTTCCCAAATTTGGGGAAGGAAACAGGCATTCAGATCCAGGAGATAGACAGATTCCCCCCCCCCCAAATCAATAAACACCATTCAACACCTCCACATTTAATAGTGAAACTTGCAAACTCCAAAGATAAAGAGAAGATACTTAAAGCAGCAAGAGACAAGAAATCCCTAAACTTTATAGGGAGAAGTCTTAGGTTAACAGCAGAACTCTCCAAAGAGACATGGCAGGCCAGAAAGGACTGGCAGGTAATATTCAGAGTCCTAAATGAGAAGAAGATGCAGCAAAGAATATCCAGTAAGGCTGTCATTCAGAATAGAAAGAGAGATAAAGAGCTTCCAAGATAGGCAGAAACTGAAAGAATATGTGACCACCAAATGAGCTCTGCAAGAAATATTAAGGGGGACTATGTAAAAGAAAGAGGAAGTCCAAGGGAACATTTCACAAAAAAACAAGGAGTGACTAGGTATTATAATGACACTAAATTCATCTTTCAATAGTAACTCTGAATGTGAATGGGTTTAACAATGCCATCAAAAGGTGTGGGGTTTCAGACAGGATAAAAAAGCGATACCCATCTAGCTGTGGTCTATAAGAGAGTCATTTTAGACCTAAGGAGAATTCCAGCCTGAAAATAAAAGGTTAAAGAACCATTTACCATTCAAATGGTCCTCAAAAGAAAGCAGGGGTAGCCATCCTCATATCAAATAATTTAAAGTTTATCCCAAAGACTGTAATAAGAGATGAAGAGGGACACTATATCATACTTAAAGGATCTATCCAACAAGAGGACCTAATAATCATGAATATTTATGCCCCTAATGTGGGAGCGGCCACGTATATTAATCAATTAATAATCGAAGTAAAGACATACTTAGATAATAATACACTAATACTGGGAGATTTCAACACGGCACTTTCTGCAATTGATAGATTTTCTAAGCACAACATCGCCAAAGAAATAAGACCTTTAAATGATACACTGGACCAGATGGATTTCACAGACATTTACAGAGGTTTAAATCCAAACTCAACTGAATACACATTCTTCTCAAGTACACATGAAACTTTCTCCAGAATAGACCACATATTGGGTCACAAATCAGGTCTGAACCGATACCAAAAGATTGGGAACATCTGCTGCATATTCTCAGACCATAAGGCCTTGATTAGAACTAAATCACAAGAAGTTTGGAAGGATTTCAAACACGTGGAGTACTTAAGGACCATCCTGCTCAAAGATGAAAGGGTCAACCAGGAAATTAAGGAAGAATTAAAAAGATTCATGGAAACTAATGAGAATGAAGATACAACCATTCAAAATCTTTGAGATACAGCAAAAGCAGTCCTGAGGGCGAAATACATTGAAATACAAGCATTCATCCAAAACCTGGAAAGAACTCAAATACAAAAGCTAACCTTACAACTAAAGGAGCTGGAGGAAAGACAGCAAGCAGAACCTATACCCAGCAGAAGAGAGTTAATAAAGATTCGAGCAGAACTCAATGAAATCGAGACCAGAATAACTGTGGAACTGATCAACAAAACCAGGAGTTGGTTATTTGAAAGAATTAATAAGATAAATAAACCATTAGCCAACCTTATTAAAAAGAAGAGAGAGAAGACTCAATTTAATAAAATCATGAATGAGAAAGGAGAGATCACTACCAACACCAAGGAAATATGAACGATTTTAAAAACATATTATGAACATATATGCCAATAAACGAGGCAATCTAGAAGAAATGGACGCATTTCTGGAAAGCCACAAACTACCAAAACTGGAACTGGAAGAAATAGAAAACCTGAACAGGCCAATAACCAAGGAGAAAATTGAAGCAGTCATCAAAAACCTCCCAAGACACAAAAGTCCAGGGCCAGATGGCTTCCCAGGGGAATTCTATCAAATGTTTAAGAAGAAACCATACGTATTATACTAAAGCTGTTCGGAAAGATAGAAAGAGATGGAGTACTTCCAAACTGGTTCTATGAGGCCAGCATCACCTTAATTCCAAGACTGCACAAAGACCCCACCAAAAAGGAAAATTATAGACCAAAATCCCTGATGAACATAGATGTAAAAATTATCAACAAGATACTAGCCAATAGGATACAACAATACTCTAAGAAGATTATTCACCACTACCAAGTAGGATTTATCCCCAGGATGCAAGGCTGGTTCAAAACTCGTAAAAAAAATCAATGGGATTCATCATATCAGCAAGAGAAAAAAGAAGAACCATATGATCCTCTCAATAGATGCAGAGAAAGCATTTGACAAAATACAGCAACCATTCCTGATCAAAACTATTCAGAATGTAGGGATGGAGGAAATATTCCTCAACATCTTAAAAGCCATCTACGAAAAGCCCCTGCAAATATCATTCTCAATGGGGATGCATTGGGAGCCTTTCCCCTAAGATCAGAAACAAGACAGGGATGTCCACTCTCACCACTGCTATTCAACATAGTACTGGAAGTCCTAGCCTCAGCAATCAGACAACAACAACAACAAAAAAAAATAAAAGGCATTCAAATGGCAAAGAAGTCAAACTCTCCCTCCTCCCCCATGACATGATACTCTATATAGAAAACCCAAAAGACTCCACCCCAAGATTGCTAGAACTGATAGAGCAGTTTGGCAATGTAGCAGGATACAAAATCAATGCCCAGAAGTCAGTGGCATTTCTATCCAATAATAATGAGACTGAAGAAAGAGAAACTAAGGAGTCAATCCCATTGACAATTGCACCCAAAAGCATAAGATACCTAGGAATAAACCTAACCATAGAGGTAAAGGATCTATACTCTAAAAACTAGGGAATACTTCGGAAAGAAATTGAGGAAGACACAAAGACATGGAAAAATCCTCCATGCTCATGAATTGAAAGAATTAATATAGTGAAAATGTCAATGTTACCCAGGGCAATTTACACATTTAATGCAATCCCTATCAAAATAACATGGACTTTCTTCAGAGAGTTGGAACAAATCATCTTAAGATTTGTGTGGAATCAGAAAAGACCCCGAATAGCCAGGGGAATATTAAAAAAGAAAACCATATCTGGGGGCATCACAATGCCAGATTTCAGGTTGTACTACAAAGCTGTGGTCATCAAGACAGTGTGGTACTGGCACAAAAACAGACACATAGATCAATGGAAC
Source organism: Canis lupus baileyi (assembly GCF_048164855.1). Taxonomy (NCBI): domain Eukaryota; kingdom Metazoa; phylum Chordata; class Mammalia; order Carnivora; family Canidae; genus Canis; species Canis lupus. The sequence continues at coordinate 60,634,449 of NC_132876.1, forward strand.
AGAACAGAGAATCCAGAAGTGGACCCTCAACTTTAAGGTCAATTAATATTCGACAAGGAGGAAAGACTACCCTGGAAAAAAGACAGTCTCTTCAATAAATCGCGCTGGGAAAATTTGATATCCACAAGCTGAAGAATGAAACTAGACCATTCTCTTGCACCATAACAATGATAAACACAAAATGGATGAAAGATCTAAATGTGAGACAAGATTCCATCAAAATCCTAGAGGAGAACACAGGCAACACCTTTTTTGAACTTGGCCACAGTAACTTCTTGCATGATTCATCCATGAAGGCAAGAGAAACAAAAGCAAAAATGAACTATTGGGACTTCATCAAGATAAGAAGATTTGCAAAGGAAAACATACCTTCAACAAAACTCAAAGACAACCTACAGAATGGGAGAAGTTATTTGCAAATGACATATCATATAAAGGGCTATTTTCCAAGGTCTATAAAGAACATATGAAACTCAACAGCAAAGAAACAAACAATCGAATCAAAAATGGGTAAAAGACATGAACAGAAATCTCACAGAGGAAGACATAGACATGGCCAACACATACATGAGGAAATGCTCCGCTTCACTTGCCATCAGGGAAATACAAATCAAAACCACAATGAGATCCCACCTCACACCCATAAGAATGGGGAAAATTAACAAGGCAGGAAACCACAAGTTGGAGAGGATGCAGAGAAAAGGGAACTCTCTTACACTGTTGGTGGGAATGTGAACTGGTGCAGCCACTCTAAAAAGCTGTGTGGAGGTTCCTCAAAGAGTGAAAAATAGACCTGCCCTCCGACCCAGCAATTGCACTGTTGGGGATTTAACCCCAAGATACAGGTGCAGTGAAATGCCGGGACACCTGCACCCCGATGATTCTAGCAGCAATGGCCACGATAGCCAAACTGTGGAAGGAGCCTCGGTGTCCATCGGAAGATGAATGGATAAAGAAGATGTGGTTTATGTATACAATGGAATATTACTCAGCGATTAGAAATGACAAATACCCACCATTTGCTTCAACGTGGATGGAACTGGAGGGTATTATGTTGAGTGAAATGAGTCAATCGGAGAAGGATAAACATTATATGTTCTCATTCATTTGGGGAATATAAATAATAGTGAAAGGGAATAGAGGGGAAGGGAGAAGAAATGGGTAGGAAATATCAGAAAGGTAGACAGAACATAAAGATTCCTTACTCTGGGAAAAAAACTAGGGGTGGCGGAAGGGGAGAAGGGTGGGCGGTGGGGGTGAATTGGTGACGGGCACTTGACGGGATGAGCACTGGGTGTTATTCTGTATGTTGGCAAATTGAAAACCAATAAAAAATAAATTTACCATAAAAAATAAAAAATAAAAATAAAATAAGAATATATTTAGACAATGAAGACAATACAGTAATACACTGAATCATGTGTGTGTTTTGGTCTGTTTGTTCAAATACTAGATTCCAAAATTGTAATGAAATAAAATGTATGTATTTTAAAAAATTAAACATAATGAAAGGATAGAATGTAACCATAAAAATCAGAATTAGAGAACAAAAATATTAAGATTTAGGAATATAAACAGACTTTTGAACAGAACAGAGCAATATCCTTTTGTTAGAAGAAACTGCATCTCAAAATTGTAAAAAATATATATATACATATATATACAAAATAAAATTTAATACATTGAAATGATAGAATTTAACTGTAAAGATAAAAATTTAAAAAGGACTTTAAGGGATCCCTGGGTGGCGCAGCGGTTTGGCGCCTGCCTTTGGCCCAGGGCGCGATCCTGGAGACCCGGTATCGAATCCCACATCGGGCTCCCGGTGCATGGAGCCTGCTTCTCCCTCTGCCTATGTCTCTGCCTCTCTCTCTCTCTCTCTGTGACTATCATAAATAAATAAAAAAAAAAATTTAAAAAAAATAAAAAAATAAAAAAAATAAAAAAATAAAAAGGACTTTAAGAAAACAGATAAAACAAAAGAAGGCAAAAAATATGAATATGATCACACAGGTGAAGAGAACAGAGCTATACATAAGATTCTGGGTGTATTTTTGTCTTTTAGGAGAACTGCATCCCACAATTATAAAGAATGAAATGCTTTTACATATAAATGAAATTGAATTAAATATAATGAAAGGATAGAAAGTAACTGGAAGAATAATTTTAAAAGACTTTTAAATGAAGTCAATAAAATAATAAATTGTTAAAAAATAAAGAAAAACATTAAAATTGAAAGACAATAATCACGGAATAAAAAACCCATGAATTCTATTCTCCCCTAGTGCTGGAGTTTTGCAGTTCTCGATTGGTAAACTTGGTATTGGCTGGATATTCTTCCTGATCTTCTTGGTGAGGGGACTGTTGCATTGATTCTCAAGTGTCTTTGCCCTAGGAGGAATTGCACTATCCTTGCCAGAGGGCTAGACTAAATAATATCCTCGGGATTGTTCTATGTGGCTTTTGTTTCCTGAAGGCTCTCCTTGAAGTTTTAGAGGATGAGAGTGAAAACGGTGGCCTCCCAAAATCCAGCCCTGGGGCCAAAAGCTCAGGGCCCCACTCCTCAGTGTGCCCACTCCTGTCTCCCTGGTGTCCATCCATATTCCATGCTCACCCAGATTGTGAATGAGCATTTCTATTTCAGGGACACACCCTATTTGAAATCTGCAATACCTGCAGATTTCTGTGGCCCATTCATGTGCCAATCCTTCCAGGGGAAGAAGGGTGCTCTGGTGAGTTCTGTCTTTTGTTGTGCTCCTGCTCAGAGAGCAGTCACGCTGACCTTGCCATGATTTGCTGTTTATTGTAACCTGGAGCTGGGAGCCCACTCCTGGGCTCATTGACTGCAGCTGGTTTCCCCACTCCAATGCCTGGGAATTATGCCACACTCAAGCACCCCTGTTCTTCCTTTGACCCTGATGATCCTGAGACCACACTGTCCTACCTAGGATTCAGCCACTTTTTCACTGCCTGAGCACCTTTCAGGCAGGGACATCCTTCACCAAAGCAGAATTCTAAAAGTTCTGGTTTTGTGCCCTGCTGTTATTTCACTTTCCAGTAGCCAGGTTACAAAGGCCCCAGACCCTACCCCCGGCAGTTTATCTTCCCATATATCACCTCAGATTCACTTCTCTGCACCCCCACCTTGCAGAAAGTGGTCACTTTTCTATTTGTAGAGTTGCAGCTATTCTCTTAGAGCTCCAGTTGAAATCACAGGTGTTCAGAATGATTTAACAGCTATCTAGTTGAATTCCTGAGACCAGATGAAACTAAGGTTTCCTATTCCTCTGCCATCTTGGACTTCAGTAATTTAAAATCAATTAACATGTAGTGTATTATTAGTTTCAGAAGTAATGATTAGTGATTCATCAGTTGCATATAACACCTAGAGCTCATTACATCAAATGCTCTCCTTAATGTCTATCCAGTTACCCCGTCTTCCCACCCATCTCCTTTTAAGCAACCCTCAGTTTGTTTCCATATATCTATTCTTTTGTTTTCTATACTTTTTTTGGTATATCAATATCATTGCCAAATCCAGTATCATAAAGATTTTTCCTCAATGTTTTCTTCCAAAACTTATATAGGTTTAGTTTTTAAATTCATATCTTTGATGAAAATTTGGTTAATGTTCAAATATGGTATAAAATTCCAACTTCATTCTCTTGATGTGTTTATCCAGTTTTTCCAGCACCATTTGTTGAGAAGACTCTCCTTTTCACACTGGATGGTCTTGGCACTCTTCTCAAAAATCTATTGATCCTATATGTGAGGGTTTATATCTGTGCTGTCTATTATGTTTCATATATCTGTGTCTGTTCTCATACGACTATCATAAACTTTAAATTACTATAGATCTATGGTAAGCTTCAATATTGGCAAGTTGAGTTCTCTTTATTTCTTCTTTTTCAGAATTGTTTTCACTCTTTATAGACCCTTGTAACTCCATATAAATTAGAGGAAAAGACTTTTAATTTCTGGGAAAAACGCTGTTGTAGTTTTGGTAGGAGTTGTACTAAATCTCTAGATCACTTGGAGTAATACTGATAGTTTAATAAAGTTACATCTTTCAATCCATGAACATGGAATGTCTTTCCATTTAGTCTTTTCAAATTCTTTCAGCAATGTTTCTTTGTTTTCAGTATACAAAACATTCACCTCCTTGGTTGTATTTATTTCCAATTTTTTTATAATATTGTAAATGAGATTGCTCTTTTAATTTTATTTTGGATTGTTTATTGCTGATGAATACACCTATAACTGATTTTCATGTGTTTATCTTGAATCCTGAAACTTTGCTGAATTTGTTTATCAACTTTGTAGTCTTCGTGTGTATTCTTTGAGGGTTTATATATATGGACAATGTTGCATATAAATGGAGATAATTTTATCTCTTCCTCTGTAATTTGTAAGCCTTTTAATTATTTAGTCCTATACCTCTACCTAGGCTTCCAGTACTCTGTTGATTGGCAGTGCAAAAGGAGTCACCCTTATCTTCTGTTTGATCTTAGAGGGAAAGCTTTTAGTTTTATTATTGAGTTTAATGTTATCGTAGCATTTTGTTAATATTCTTTTTCAAATTGAAGGATTTCTCCTGTATCCTTAAGTTTCTGAGAATTTTTTAATATGAAATGATCTTGGATTTTATCAAATATGTTTCTACATCAATTGAGATGATCATGCACATTTTATCTTTGTTCTATTAATGTTACATGTTACAGTAATTGATTCTTGTATGTTGATCCACCCTTACATTTTGGGATAAGTTCCATTTGGCTACAGCTATAAGGCTTTTAGTATTATGTGCATTGTATTTGCTAATGTTTAATTGAGATTTTTCAGATTATATTCATAAAGGATATCGGTGATCAATTTTCTTTATCTGGATTTGGCATCAGTGAAATGCTGACTTAATGAAATCAGTTAGGATGTTTTCCCCCTTCTTCAATAATTTCATCCAGTTTGAGAAAGGTTAGTGTTAATTATTTTTAAATGTCTGGTAGAATTTACTGGAGAAGACATTTTGTCCCAGACTTTACATTGTTGGACAAAAAGGAGAATAAGAGGGCTGCAGAGTAGGAGAACCCTAAGCTTGCCTCATCCAGTGAACATAGCTAGATAACTCTCAAATAATCCAAAATACCCAGGAATTTGACCTGAAGACTTACAGACAAAACTCAACAACTAAAGTGAGAGAAGAGGCCACATCAAAGAAAATAAGAAGTGTAGAGACAATGGTTTAGGGGAGAAGCAGATTGAGGGTGCTGTGAAGTAGAGGAAGCCATGATTGTAGAGAAGACCAAGAGAGAGTGGAGCATACAGGTGGATGCACACGAATTTCTACAGAAGGCCATTGGCTTGGAAAACAAGGGGTAGTGGAAAGGAAGGTGGGTGGGGGGTTGGGGTGACTGGGTGACGGGCACTGAGGGTGGCACTTGATGGGTTGAGCACTGGGTGTTATGCTATATGTTGGCAAATTGAACTCCAATAAAAAGAAATTTTAAAAAAGAAAAAGAAAACAAGAGGGGTTAAATTTCATGAGTTCTTGCAACCTGCAGGGCTTAAAACCTGGAGTTTTAAATGTCAATAGGCTTTTCTAGGTTAGAGCCTGGAGGGCACTGTGCTGCTCCCGAAGAGAAGACAGGCAAACAACCTGTGACAGACAGTGAGAAACCCACTATCTACAGAATGCCTGGGGGCACAGTGGGGAGATTATTCACTTTTCTCTGAACACAACATTGAGAAACATCATTAACGAAAAAGCCTCTGCTGGAACAAAGGAGTTGGATGGCACCATTTACATTCCTAGACCATCAGTATAAATACAGAATCAGCTGTGGGAAGCAACACAGCACTGACACTAGCTGCCTAACTTTCTTATACCAGGTCCCATTCCCCTGCACCCTGGCAGGACTACTCTTTTCAGTTAAGACTGCCTCAGTTGCAGTGCAGTGGGCCAATCCCCCAGAATATCAGCACAAAACTGTCCATATCATGTCTCCCAACCAGAGGGTTCTGCAGGGCTCAGTTCTGGGGGAGGTGCTGTCAGTTGCCATTGCTCAAGCTGACCAAAGCATACCTAGTTATCTTTTAAAAGATTTTATTTATTTATTCATGAGAGACTGAGAGAGAGAGAGAGAGGCAGAGGGAGAAGCAGTCTTCATGCAAAGAGCCTGATGTAGGTAGGACTCGATCCTGGAACTCCAGGATCATGCCCTGAGCCAAAGGCAGAGGCTTAACCGCTGAGCCACCCAGGCATCCCATGAGCATGCCTAGTTAAAACTCAACACATTCAGGCCAAGGACCAAACAGTGTCCACGGCAGGTCAAGGAGAGCCTATGTAGGCAACTGATCTGAAGGATAGAGCAGGAAATTTAGAGCTAACATACCTCAATATAACAAAGGCCATGTATGAAAAACCCATAGCTAATACCATCCTCAATGGGTAAAACATGAGAGCATTACCTCTATGGTCAAGTACAAAACAGGGATGTCTCTCTCTCACCACTGTTTTTTAATATAGTACTATAAGTCCTAGCCATAGCAATCAGAAAACAAAGAGAAATAAAAGATATACAAATGGGCAAGGAAAAAGTGAAACTTTGGTATTTGCAGATCACATGATATTTTATATAGAAAACCCAAAAGATTTCACTAAAAAACTGCCAGAACTGATAAAATAATGTTGCAAGATACAAAATCAATGTCCAAACTCTGTTGCATTTTTATATACCTATAATGAAGTAGCAGAAAGAGAAATTAGTGAATCAATTCCATTTACAACAGCACCAAAACCATAAGATACCTAGGAATAAAGCTGACCAAAGAGGTAAAAGTTCTGTACTCTGAAATCTATAAAACACTGATGAAAGAAATTGAAAACATTACATATAAATGGAAAGATATTCCATACTCATGAGTTGGAAGAACAAATATTTTTAAAATGTCTATACTACCCAAAGCTATCTATACATTTAATATAATTCCTATCAAAATATCAACAAAGTTTTCACAGAACAAGAACAAGCAATCCTAAAATTTGTATGAAACCACAAAATACCCCAAATAGTCAAAGTAACCTTAAAATTAAAAAAAGCAAACCTGAAGGCATCACAATTATGGACTTCAAGTTATATTACAAAACTCTCCCAATCAAAACAGGATGATACTACTGCAAAAATAGATCAATGGAACCAAGAAAAAAACAGAAATTAACCCACAATTATATGGCAAACTAATTTTCAACACAGCAGGAAAGAATATCCAAGGGGAAAAAGAATGTCTCTTCAACAAATGTTGATGTGACTAGACAGCAACATGCAAAAAAAATGAAACCAGCCTATTTCTTTTGCATCATACATAGATATAAATTTAAAATGGATTAGACTTAAATGTGAGACCTGAAACCATACAAATCCTAGAAGAGAATACAGGAAGAATCTCTTTGACATGGGCAATAGCAACTACTGTCTAGAATATTTTTTGCATCCTTCCTTTTCAACTTATTTATGTCTTTTGATCTAAAGTGTGTCAGTTGTATCACCATAAATGGTATCGAGTTTTCTTAATTCCTTTTGTCAATCTATATCTTTAATTTGATAGTGTAGATATTGATATTTGAAGAAATTAATGGTCAGCAAGGACTTCTGCCATTTTACTACTTGTTTTCTTTATACTTTATAGGTTTTGTCTCTCATTTCCTCCATTACTACCTTCTTTTATGTTTAGTTTTCATTTTGGGTGTTAAATGTTTTTATTTTCTTCCCATTTCCTTTTAATAGATATTTTCTCTGTGGTTACCAAAGAGATTATGTTTAATATCCTGAGGATATAACTATAAAATTTGAATTTATACCAATTTGTCTTCAAAAGCATATAAAAACCATGTCTGTATACAACATTTATTCCTTTTCTGTTTAATATCACAGATTACATCTTTATATATTACGTATAAGTAATTATTTATTATTCATTTGTAAGTACTATATAAAATGAGAATTGGACTTGCAAACTAAAATTACAGTAAGAGTAATTAATAATTACCCTTGTACTTACCTTTACTGGGATCTTTATTTCTTCATATGACTTGAAATTATTATCTAGCATCCATTCATTTATTCTAAAGGATGCCATTAGCATTTCTTACAGGGAAGATATAGTGTTAATAAAGATTCAGATTTTTTTTAATTGAATGTCTTTATTTTTCCCTCATTTTTGAGGAGTGGTTTTGACAGATATAGAATTCTTAATTGGCAGTATTTTTTCTCAATACTTTGAATATATCAACACTGTCTTTGTGCCTCCAAGTTTTCTGGTGACAGATCTGTTCATAATTTTATCTGAAGTTTATTCAGCTTCTTTGATTTGTAGATTCAAGCATACAACAAATTTACTTTTTTACCCATTATTTTTTCAAGTATTACTTCTACTCCTTTATCTCTCCTGGTATTTTCACAATGTGTACATTGGTCCATTTGATAGTGTGCCACTGGTTACTTAGGCTCTGTTTACTTTGTATTATTATTTTTAAAATTTGTATCTCAGACTCAGTGATTTCAATTGAGCTATCTTCAAGTTCACGGATTCTTTTTTCTGCTTCTTTAAATGTCTCTTTGTGCCCCTATAGGGTAATTTTGATTTTAGTTACTTTACTTTTCAGCTCCAGAATTTCTTTATATTTTTATAATGCCTATATATCCAGTGATTTTTTTTTTTGTTGTTAAAAACTGGTCATTTGAATCTTTTTTTTTTTTTAAGATTTTATTTATTTATTCATGATAGTCACAGAGAGAGAGAGAGAGAGAGAGAGGCAGAGACACAGGCAGAGGGAGAAGCAGGCTCCGTGCACCGGAAGCCTGACGTGGGATTCAATCCCGGGTCTCCAGGATCGCACCCGGGGCCAAAGGCAGGCGCCAAACCGCTGCGCCACCCAGGGATCCCCGGTCATTTGAATCTTATAATATATTTTTACCTTGGGAATCAGATTCTCCCCTTTCCCCAGGGTTTTTATTATTATTATTATTATTATTATTATTATTATTATTATTAATTTTACTGTTTTTGTTTTTTCTGCTGTTGTTGTTTAGTGTGTCACTGTATCGAGGAACAGCCTGATATGAAAATATAACATCATCTCATGTCTTTTGTGAGCCTGTGTCTTTCCCAAAGTATGGGTGGTGATTTTCTAAACCCACCCCATCACATATGCAGTTGTTTTTAAATATCAAAAAAAAAAAAAAAAAAGACAGCTTCTTTAAATCCCTTGAAAGGTATTTTAGTCAGTTGAGGTTTAAATAATGGCAACCAGCTTCTGTGCCCGCAACTCATTGATCAGAATTAATAACCACTAATCAGAACACATCCCCAATATTTGGTGGGCAGAGTCCTTACTGCCTACACTGCCTCTGCCAAAGCACATCAGACCTCTGTGTCACTATCATCAGAGCTGCTTGTCAAAAGCCTAAGTGGGGAAATGGGCAATCCTTATCATAATGAGGGGTAACAATGACCATTATTATTATTTTTAAAAATATTTTTTTTATTTATTCATGAGAGACACAGAGAGAGAGAGTGAGAGAGAGAGAGAGAGAGAGGCAGAGACACAGGCAGAGAGAGAGAGAGAGAGAGAGAGAGAGAGGCAGAGACACAGGCAGAGGGCAAAGCAGGCTCCATGCAGGTAGCCTGACTGGGACTCAATCCAGAGTTCCAAAATAGTAGTTTTAGACAAATTGTGCCAGTGCCATTTTTGTCTCAATGGAAAGACCAATTTCTGTTGCTTTCTACTCTGCCATCTTCTATAACATCACCCCTTGTCACTGCTTGTCTTATTTCTGTCTTGCTGTCTTATTTCAACTAAAGAAAGACAATGCAGGCAGCAGCTCAACTATAGGCAGAGCTTCCTATAGTTACTGTCATGTACTTCTGTTCCAGATCAGCCCAAATATCACATGATGATGGTCTTGTGTTTTATTAAGCTTTTTTACATGGCCCATAGTTCTCAGATTACATTTATTCTACATATACTAAAACTTCTGTTCCACAAGGAGGAAACTGAAACTCAGATAATTTAATGATTTGTTCAATATCACATAATCAGCAAAAGTACAAAGCAGGCTAGAGGGAATATCAGTTTTTGTTCATCCAAAGTCTTGACAAGTTGGGACACCTTGGGTGGCTCAGTGGTTTAGTGCCTTTGGCCCAGGGCAAATTAAAAAATGTTTATTTTTAAATTTCATATTTATTTTAATTTCATATTCATATTTATTTATGAATAAATAAATAAAATCTTTTTATTTTTATTTTTTTAAAGACTTCATTCATGAGAGACAGAGAGAGAGAGAGAGAGAGGCAGAGACACAAGCAGAGGGAGAAGCAGGCTCCATGCAGGGAGCCCGACGTGGGACTCGATCCCGGGACTCCAGGATCATGCCCTGGACCAAAGGCAGGCACGCCAAGCCGCTGAGCCACCCAGGGCTCCCAATAAAATCTTTTTAAAAAAAGTCTTGACAAGTGAAAAAGAGTGCAAACTTAATCTATTGGATCGCAATACATAGAGCTAGGAAGGCTATGCGAAGTTGAAGATTTATTAGGTATCAACAGACGTCCCTAGACAGACTATCTTTTTCCAGACCACTTCTGGTTCTATATGTAGATTAACAGAATTAACTTACCTATTTTATTTACTTACAAAATTTCTACCATCCTTCAAGAATCATATCATCCACTTTATAAAGAAGTCTTTCTTAAATCCTCAGCAGGTTGCCCTCTTCTCTATATTCCTCACTGTGATTTTTATGCAATTCTACTACACAGTAAACTCCTTGAAAAGATAACTACGTCTTACTCATCTTTTCTTCTTCAGTGCTTATTATTGTTTTTGGTACATAATCTATAATGAAGAATTATTTCTGTGCTTCAGTTTCCTAATCTGTAAAACATGGATAAAAAATTATATGTACCTCCTATGGCTATTGTGAGGAATAAATAAAATGGTATATTATGAAGTGCTTAGAACAGTGCCTAGAATAAATACTAATAAATATTAGTCATTGTTATTATTATCACCATCACCATGGTTACTAAATTCAGGTTAAATTATATTGGAAAAGTAAGGACAAGAACCCAGTTTTTAAAGTCTGGTGTGTATTCTAGTACCCCAACCTTCTTGGCTATCTTTTGCTGCCCATGGCAATACTCCATTGTAATGCTTCAATTGAGTTCAATCTCTAGGCATTGCATCATGTTCAAAATATGTTATAATTTATTTTTCTATTAATTGAGCCATGCTTCATCTATTATTCTGAGTTTTCCTTTCTATTAACAAAGTATATAAAAAAAGACAAAGGTGTGTCTATAAGATTTGATTAACTAAAAATAAATTATTCTGCAGTTATTATTATACTTTTTTGATCATCTGCAATATGTAAAATGACATGATACCTTGAACCAGATAAAAAGTTCAATGCCTCCCGATGGTCCATTTCAATGAAATATCAAATAGAAAATTATGGAATATTTAAAAAACTAAATTATCCCAGTCTTCCAGTTCAGGAACTTAGAATTTTTTTAATATGACTCACATTAACAAAATTTTTATTTTATTTTATTTTATTTGAGCGAGAGAAAAAGAGAGAGAGAGAGAATGAGCAGGGGAAGGGACAGAGGGAGAAGGAGAAGCAGACTCCCAGCAGGCAGGGAGCCTGATGTGGGGCTTGATCTTAGGACCCTGGAATAATTACCTAAGCCAAAGGCAACTGCTTAACCAACTGAGCCACCAAGGTGCCCCAAAAATATGTTTTAAACCACTATGTCAAAATGCAGACAAATATAAAAAATAAACAAATCCACTATACAATATACACATGCATAGATGGGTTAAAAATGGAAATTTCAAATTTGTGTAATCTTAATATATACTGTAAAACTTTCTATTGTATTGTATATCATTAAGAAATGCCAGTCATACATTCATAAATTGGCTTTATGACCCATTATTGTGCAACTATTTGATTTTCAAAAACATTGTTCTTATTCAACCATGTCAATCTCTGTTGTACGGATGATAAAACTGAGTCTAAGGAGATTTGTTTATTGTTGAACAATCCATAGTGGAATCATGTCACAATACTGGAACAGTAAATTCTGACCACTTCCCCAAGATCTGAGAACCCTTCTATTTGAATAACTTCTAGTGGTGCTTCAATGTCTAATATAGAGACACTCAATAAGTATTTGTTGAATAAGATTTTTGAATCAATGAACACTATGTAGTTAGGAAATTTTCAATACTACTAACAGAATGAGATATACAGGGAACAACTGGAAAGGGAGTCCCTGGAAATTTACTAAAATAACAATTATTAGATGTATGATTGGAAATCAATGTGGTGGACCCCAAGTTAAATAGAAGATAAATTCAGTATGCAAAATCTGGAAGTCATAAAAAAGAGCTTTGTTAAATCCTGGGAATTAGGATACAGAAATATAGAGCATTAATGGGATGTTGAAATGTTATACAGTTTTGGAGGAATTTAAAGTACCTCAGGACCACTGCCTAAAAGTCACCTTCACTGTTGGTGGCTACATCACAAATGATTATTCATTTTCAATATTGCATTCACTTCTTCTGCCATAAGAGTGCTTTCTCTGCTTTTATGCCATTTTTACCACAATGAATTATCCCAGGGTCCAGCAACTTAGAACACCGTTTAAGTGTTTTGATAGTTAAAATAGAAGAATAATAGTGATGGAGAGGTAAGGATTTATTTTGTTAATTTGTGCTTTTCAATTTTGTTTTATGGATTTGACTGGTTTATTCTATTCATGTTGAAAATGTAACATTTCTAATGAGCAGTGTAGTGGGTTCAAATAAGCAATTATTTGCAAGATATAACAGAGTATTTATTGCATTGTTTTCCATTGAAAATCAACATGTGGATGCCTGTAACAAAAATTAATACAGATCAAATTATATTACTTTTTAACACACTTAGAATATTGATTTCTTTTCAAAGAAATGTGGCATTCAACAAATTCACAAGGGGATGAGTTTATTAAAAAAAAATAATAAGCCATCAGAAAGGATGAATACTTACCATTTGCTTCCACGTGGATGGAACTAGAGGGTATTATGCTGAGTGAAATAAGTCAGTTGGAGAAAGACAATCATGATATGGTTTCACTCATATGTGGAATATAAGAAATAATGAAAGGGACTATAAGGGGAATGAGAGAAATTGAGTGGGGAAAAATTAGAGAGGAAGACAAACCATGAGACACTCCTAAATCTAGGGAAAAAACAAAGGGTTACTGAAGGGGATGAAGATGGGGGGATGGGGTGACTGGGTGACAGGCACTAAGGAGGGCACTTGATGGGATGAGCACTGGGTGTTATAGTATATGATGGCAAATTGAATTTAAATTAAAAAATAAAATAATAAATGACGGGATGTCTGAGTGGCTCATTTCAGTTAAGTATACAACTCTTGATTTTGGCTCAGGTCACAATCAGAGTACTGGGGTTAAGCCCAGGTTGGTCTCCATCCTCAGTGGAGAGTCTGCTTCTCTCCTTTTCATATTGTGTGGTATTTGCTGTCATTTTAACAAAATTTCTTTACAAATTAATCTACAATTATCTGGTTTCAGACTGTTAAGGTGGATAACTATGTCTTAATTATAGAACAGGCAAGGTTTGTAAACATAATATTAGCTTTCACATGTAAGATTAACACTAATTTTACATTTTAAAACATATGATAGAAATCACTAATTAAATACTCCAGAATCAAGAATGGAACGAAAGTTATCAATTCAGAAGAAATATCAATGATGCAAAACAGAAATAGAAAACACTAAAATCATTGACTCTTATTTTGTGGGTTTCACATTATATGAGCAGGGATAACCACAAATGAAGCTAATAAGTAAAAAATAAATATGATTATAGGACCTAACCTAAGTTTTCAGCCTCTCTTTTCCTTCTAAATATGATCTGCATAACATCTAGGGTGGAAATTATTCTTTCTCCCTATAGATTAGCAATTTTACCATTTCAGTAGTTATTCCCTTCACTGAAATAAATAGCTGAAACTATGTCCCAATTTCCATCAAAGATAAGTGTTATTTAAAGAACAGATATTTTTAATGGCATATATCAAAGGAAATATAAATAGCATCTTCAAAGGAAGGGTTTAAGTTTAGTAACACAGCACCAGGAAAAAGAGTATAACTGTTGTTTTTTAACTATTGGCTAACTAGGATGACTAAGCTGAGAAAATATATAAACATTTATATTGGAAGTGAAAACTATTAACAAAGGTATTTTATTGTGAAGCCCAAACACAAACGTGGCTTTATATGCTGTTCTAGGCAACTCAGCTTCTATCCTGAAGGATATCTTACCCTTATGTACTTTGGCAGATCTCCAAGATCCCCTGGGAGATAGCAATATCTCTATTTACATATCAAAGCAAGTGAAAGATCTAACTCCATTAAAACTCAAAGAGGATGTGAAAATACTCTGAATTCAAAGTCCCAAAAATTTTCCTTCCAAAAATGAGGCTACCTCCTTTGTCACACAATGCTTAGCACAATGTAATATCCCACAGAAAAGCAACCCATATAAGCCTAAGAAAGAGTTAAAGATGCTGTGCTAATATTTTTTGAATTAGTTTAAATAACTGTTTTGAGTTAAGATATAGGGAAAGGAGTACTAAGTACAAGGTTCTTGGCCCATTCTAAGGGTTTTACTGTTTGGGACATATAAAGAATTACACAGAGACGTGGCTAACTGCAGTTCTGCACTTCATGAAAAAGGATGAATGCCCCATAACCAAAAGGTACTTAACTTGAATTTTACTGACGATTGAAGAATATTTTTAATGACCAACTCAACTTTTGAATATTTAATAGAATGCAGTTTTCATTTTTTAGTATTTCTTACTTTACCATTTTCTGTACAGGCTGGGGTATACAGTACAGTATGCAAAAACAAAAGTTAAGCTAGTGGGTTTCAAAATCCAACCTGCTCTAAATGTTTTCAGCAGGTACTCTTGCTCATATGGCACTGAATACTTTCTGTGAATACATGAAAAATAGAGGTTAAAATATGAATTAAATAATCATAGTTTTCAACAACTATGTAGAACATTCATTGAAGATTGATGTCTTTCTTTAGCTATTTGTATGATATAGTGTCCCTCTTCATCTCTTACTACAGTCTTCGGGATAAACTTTAATTTATCTGATATAAGGATGGCTACCCCTGCTTTCTTTTGAGGAACATTTGAATGGTAAATGTTTCTCCAACCTTTTATTTTCAGGCTGTAGGTGTCCTTATGTCTAAAATGAGTCTCAGAACGTAAAGACTGCTAACTCTGGGAAACGAACTAGGGGTGGTAGAAGGGGAGGAGGGCGGGGGGTGGGAGTGAATGGGTGACGGCACTGGGGGTTATTCTGTATGTTAGTAAATTGAACACCAATAAAAAATAAATTAAAAAAAATAAAATAAAATGAGTCTCTTGTAGACAGCAAATAGATGGGTCTTGCTTTTTTATCCAGTCTGAAACCCTGTGCCTTTTGATGGGGTCACTAAGCCCATTCATGTTCAGAGTTGCTATTGAAAGATATGAATTTCACGTCATCATGCTACCTATTCAGTCCCTGTTTTTGTGGATTATTCCCTTGGACTTCCTCTTTCTATTACAGAATCCCCCTTAGTATTTCTTGCAGAGCTGGCTTGGTGGTCACTTATTCTTTCAGTTTCTGTCTTTCTTGGAAGCTCTTTATTTCTCCTATTCTGAATGAGAGCATTGCTGAATAAAGTATTCTTGGCTGCATGTTTTTCTCATTTAGGACCCTGAATATATCCTGCCAGCCCTTTCTGGCCTGCCAGGTCTCTGTGGAGAGGTCTGCTGTTAATCTAATATTTCTCCCCAAAATGTTAGAGATTTCTTGTCTCTTGCTGCTTTAAGGATCTTCTCTTTATCTTTGGAATTTGCAAGTTTCACTATTAAATGTCAAAGTGTTGAGCGGCTTTTATTGATTATGGGGGGGATCTCTCTATTACCTGGATCTGAATGCCTGTTCCCCTCCCCAGATTAGGAAAGTTCTCAGCTATGATTTGTTCAAAGACATAATATGGACCTCTGTCCCTTTCAGCGCCCTGGGGAACCCCAATTAAACGTAGATTTTTCCTCCTGAGGCTGCCATTTATTTCCCTTAATCTATCCTCATGGTCTTTTAATTGTTTTTCTCTTTTTTCCTCAGTTTCCCTTCTTGCCATCAACTTGTCTTCTATGTCACTCACTGGTTCTTCTACCTCGTTAACCCTCGTCGTTAGGACCTCTAGTTTGGATTGCATCTCATTTAATTGATTTTTAATTTTTGCCTGAATAGATCTAAATTCTGTAGTTATGAAGTCTCTTGAGGTCTTTATGCTTTTTTCTAGAGCTACCAGTAGCTTTATAATTGTGCTTCTGAATTGGCTTTCTGACATTGAGTTGTAATCCAAATTCTGTAACTCTGTGGGAGAGAGGACTGTTTCTGATTCTTTCTTTTGAGGTGAGGTTTTCCTTCTAGTCATTTTGCTCAGTGCAGAGTGGCAGAAAACAAGCTGTACTGGGAAAAAGAGAAAAAGAGAGAAGAGAAACAAGAAAAAAAAAGAAGAAGAAAAAAGAAAAAGAAGAAAGGGGGGTAAGCAAACAGAAAACAAAATACAAGGGGGAGTATCCTCTGATTGTATATACTGTAAATCCCTCGACTTCCCCTGAACTTTTCAGTGCTGCTCGGTCAATAACTTGCTTTTCCCCTATCCTTCTAGCTGGTCTTCTGGGGGACAGGCCTGCTGTGCTGATTCTCAGGTGTGTGCTCCTGGGGGAGCTGCTCAGCTCCCTGCCTGGTGCAGGGCTCAGTGGGAGTTGTTTATCCTGTTAGGCCCCAGGAGGAACAACAAAGGGGCGGCAGCCAGCACTCCAGCCCTGGAGTCATCTGCGGTAGTAACTACCACTGCTCCCAGTCTGCAGGGGCCTGGATGCTCCGGGCCAGGGGCCACCGCTCTGCACAGCTCCAGGCGCCCAGCAGCAGGAGCCTCCTTTCTGTCCTGTGTCCTCCCAGCCTCTGTCTGTCCTGGGGGCAGCACCGGATCTTGGGCTGTGTCCCCGGTGCCCTGGCCTCCAGGGCCTGCACCACTGGAATCACGCTCCCAGGGCCATGCAGCCCCCTCCACAGCGAAGCTACAGTCAGAGCCCCCACCGAGCTGCTCCCGACCCCTTGGGGTGCGCTGCAGCCCTTTAGGGAGCTCGTCCACTGTGTGTGGGGCCACTCTCCCCCGGGGGGCAGGTCCCCTGTTAGTGCCCCTGGGAGCCTGAGGGCATCCCTGCCCCTCCTGGGATCCTGCTCCAACACCCTGCGAGGGCCTATTTGTCCGGGAAGATTGGTGAAGCTCCTGCTTCTCCAGGACGGGGCTTTCCTGTCCTGGGGGCACTCACCACGTGGCCTAAGCCTGGCTCCTCGTGGGGGGCCCTTCCCCTTGGATGTTTTTTTGTCTCTTAATTTTTTTTCATCTTCCTACCTTGATAGAAGCCGAACTCTTCTCACTGTAGCATTCCAGGTGTTCTCTCTTTAAATCTCAGACTGAATTCATAGGTTTTCAGGATGATTTGAAAGTTATCTAGGTAATTTGGTGGGGACAGGTGACTTGGGGACCCAACTCTTCCGCCATCTTGCCCCCTCCCCTTTAGCTATTTGTTTAAAGGGTTTTCACAAGTGCTCAAATATCACCTTTTACAATCAAATTGTATCATTATTCAAGCATTCTAAAACTACATTTTTCCTTCATTGCCTCTAATTAACCAGAAACAAGGTTTTTAAAATTTTCATTTTCAATTCAAAACCTCTTCTTCAATAAAATGACATTCATAATAGTAATTACAATAATTCCTCATATTTATGAAGTGCTTATATTTTCTCTTAAAATTCCTTCAAGGAAGATGTTGAAGGACTAATAGTGGTCACCCCAGACCAGAGTGAGATTGAACTCTTGTTTTTCATTCCATCAAATATACTTTTCCTCTTTCTCCTCCTTCTTCTCTTCCTCTCTCCACTCCTTCCCTCCCCCAAAACATTTATTGAATACCATATATATTTAAGGTATTGTGGGTTTTTTTTAAGATTTTATTTATTTATTAATGAGAGACACAAAGAGGGAGAGGCAGAGACATAGGCAGAGGGAGAAGCAGTCTCCAGGCCGGGAGCCCAAATGTGGGACTCCATCCTAGGACTCGGGGATTAAGCCCTGAGGAAAAGGCAGAGGCTCAACTGCTGTCCCAATTCAGGTATTGTTTTAAAAACACTTTCCAGACCTTATCTCCCTACAGTTTCACAACCTTGTACCGCAGTGATGCAGCAGAATGTAAGAGCCTTCTTGGGAATCTTTGTTCATAGTTTCTTATTTGTCTCATAATTGCAAACATTTCTTGAGTATAGAGGGATAAGTGCTATTTAAAATTCCTTCTAACTTCTTTTTTCTCCTTGCAACTTTAGGTATGTGGATAACACATTAAATATCAGTATGTTCTGTTGTTTATACACTCCTACATTTTGGTGACACCGTGAAGCCTAGAATACAATTCAAAGGTCCCAAACGCTCTTAAACCTATCCTTGAAGTCGTTGAGAATAGTCGTTGCATATTCTTTTAATGAATGTTTATTAAAAACCTATGATGTGCCAAGCATTGTGATATATGATGGAGATATAAATGAAGCAGAATAAAATCCCTGATCTCAAAAAATCAGTCTTAGTGAAGAAAAAGATAAGAAAACTGATTAATATAAATCAATGATAAGTCTGATAATAAAGGGATAGCAGGGTGTTATGGGAGAGACAGGAAGGAGCACACAATTTTTTGTGGATGATGAGTCTTAAAAAGATTCAGAAAAGATGAGTTTTAAGGATGAAGGACTTTTTCAGGTGGACAATAAAATAACAACAACAACAATAACCATCTTTTGTTGAGCCTCTATTAGGTCTTAGACACTAGACTGGGTATAATGATTATTATCTTTTTTATGATTACTTTTTCATGAAGTACTGAACTGCAATTATCCATGTCTCTGTAATTCTGTAGATGTATCATTCTCTTTTCCTTATATCTTTACTCAAAACAGTTATTTGAACTAATTAAATAACATTCACATGGTTTAACTTTTTGTTAGGCTTATTTTGGTTACCTTTCTGTGTGATATTACATTGTGCTAAGCATAAGGTAGCTGAGGTTCAGGAGGCAAGTAGTTTCTCCATGGTCACACAGCCAGTAAGTAGCAGAGGCAAAATCCAAACCCTGCGGTATCTTACTTGATCAACATCATGCTACCATAGTTTACCATTATTTTATAGTGCTTCTTCTAATATGGTATTGTGATATGTTATTTTTTAACACATGATTACCTTTCCCAAATTTTGCTTTAATAAAAGCAAATATATATAAATATATTTAGGCTTTTTATTCTAAGTTTGCTCAATCAAAAAAATAAGGTTTTTTATCTTTTAATATATATAAATTATGTTCAACAAATATAATGATTGTACCCTTGCCTATCTCACAGTATTCTTGTGAGGGTCAAATGATACACAATTTTAGAAAAGCCTTTGAAAATTTGACAAACTGAAAAAGCACAAGTTATTTTTTTATAATAGAAATTTTCAGCTCCAAAATATAACTTAGTTAAGTTTTGCTTTCACTCTAATGATTTCCTTGTGTCTGTTGATTTCATTTTTGTATCTGTTGATCTTTCTATGTTATTTCTTTGAAATTATATTTAATTGATTTATAGTTACTATTTTGACTTGGCAATAATAAACTGATCACCTGTGGATAGTATCAGCCTAGTTAATCATTTATTAACTGGCTGCTCTTGGTTACTTTCATTTCCCACTCTTGTATAATTTGTAGATGCATGCATCTATGTATATAACTATATAATATATTACACCAGTACTAAAGTTGAATTTAACCAACTTAAGCCTTATTTCGGGTTACTAACATATGCATTCAATATACTTTAGTTCTTTGACATTCCCTGAATTTTTTTCGTGTTTGCAGCACCAGCAATTTCTTTCCATTTTTTCTTGTTTTGAATGACAAATTTTTAATAAATGGTTATTTTGGGGGGTATTTTTCAATGAAATTATCTAAGAATTAATCATGTTTTTGTGAGTTACTCATTTCTGGAAGTTCATATACTTCCATTGATTTTTATATTGAACTATTTATTTCCTCATTATTAACCAGTATCTTGTTCTCAGTATCCCAACATCTAGATTCTAAGATATTTGAGCTACTTCATTTGATTAAAAAATCATAAATAATTAGTGGTATCTTGAATAGTGAGGAACTTATCATATTATATATTTTATATTAACCTCAAAAAGTACATAAGGTCTATTAGCTCCAAAGATCAGGGGGGTTAAAAAAAATCTTAGTTTTACTATCCATTTCTATTTTCCACTGCATTTTTTTTACTTTCTGTTTTTAGATATTTTAAAATTTATTTATTCATGAGAGATACAGAGAGGCAGAGACATAGGCAGAGAGAGAAACAGGCTCATGGAAGGGAGCCCGATATGGGATTTGATCCCAGAATTCCGGGATCATGCCCTGAGCTGAAGTAGACACTCAACCACTGAGCCACCCAGGTGTCCCTCCACTGCATTTTCATACTAGATCTTAAAATTTTAGAATTTCAGGGTATTGTAGACATATCCTTTATTGATTCTGCCTGATAACAAGATGATGACCATAATATACTCAGGGTAAGAATGAAGTGATCCATAATTTCCATATTATATACTAATTTCCATTAAGTTAATTATTTCTGAAATCCTTTCATATATTGGATATAATTGTTAATTTGTGTGAATACACCTTTTCTTTAGTCCAAAAACACTACTCTGATTTAGTATTCCCATTGTATTTCTTGAGTTGGGATATTTTTCAAATTAATAAAATAATTAAAATGGGTAATATAAGTTGTTATCTTTTTTCTCCATGAATGTTTTCAGTTTGATAATGGCATATTCTAAGTTTTAGCAATAAAATGTAAGTGAGAGAAATCAAGTGAAAGTTTAGAATACTTTAATAGGCTGTGTACAGTCAGGTGTATAAAGACCCAAAGAATATAAAAACACTAATTCAAGAGGATATATGCATCCCTATGTTTATTGCAGCATTATTTACAATAGCCAAATTATAGAAATACCCCAGGTGACCATCGATAGGTGAATGGACAAAGAAAAGGTGGTGCGCATATAATTAAATATATATATATATATTTATGAACATTTATACATATATATGTATAAAGAAGATGTGAGGCATATGCACGCGTGCGCACACACACACACACACACACACACACACTGGAATATTACTCAGCCATAGAAAAAGAATAGAATCCTTCTACATGTGAAAACATGGATGGACCTAGAGAGTATAAGGCTAAGAAAAAAAAGTCAGAGAAATACCAATGCCATATGATTTTACTCATATGTGGAATTTAAGAAATAAAACAAATGAAGAAAAAAGAGACAAACAGATTCTGCTCTATTAGTTTCAAGTGTACAATATAGTGATTCAATAATTCTGTACATTACCCAGTCCTTTTCAGAAGTGTACTCCTTAATCCCCGTTATCTATTTAACCTTTCCCCCAACCCACCCCCCTTTGGATAAACCATCAATTTGTTCTCGATAGTTACTAATAGAACACTCTATGTTAACTATACTGGAAAAAGAAAAAAAGAAAGAAAGAGGAAAGAAAGAAAGAAAAAGAAAGAAAGGAAAGAAAGAAGAAAGAAAGAAAGAAAGAAAGAAAGAAAGAAAGAAAGAAAGAAAGAAAGGAAAGAAAGAAAGAAAGAAAGAAAAAGAAAGAAAGAAAGAAAGAAAGAAAGAAAGAAAGAAAGAAAGAAAAGAAAAGAAAGAAAGAAAGGAATGGAGGGAGGAATGGAGGGAGGAAGTGAGGAAGAGTCTTGACATATAAGGTTCTTTCTTGCCCTGAGATCTTTAAAATAGAGGTGAGAATGTAAAAAACAGGAGTGCATTCCCATTTGTGGAATACAAAAATAATAAAAAGGGGAAAACAACTCTGTCAAGTATTTTTCAAGTGATCCCACATTCCCTCCACCACATCCTGGCAGTTTTCTTTGTATTAACTAGCTCCAAACACAGTTAAGGGGATATGCCACAATAATTTGTATTTTTACCTTCATGATGGATTTCCAATTCTTAAATTGTGAGAACTCACTCCATCACTATTTGCTATAGAACTGAATTTACTAAGTTACATCCACATTAGATATGCCCCAAAGGAGCATACAGCATACTTATTAAAATATCTGAAATTCCTCATCATATGATAGTCTAGTTTACAAATATACATCATAGAGCCTGCAGACTAGTTTAGAAGAAAGGTACAGCAGACAGCCTACTATCTGGTATTTGCACTCCTAGGAAGGTTTTGATATATTACTCCTATTTTAACCTAAGAATTATATAGATTAGAACTAATATGTAGTTGAAAGAAAGAGTAACTGTGTTAGGTAAAATTGAGCACAAACAATTAATGACAATGATAATCAGGTCTTTGATTTGTTTATACCCATTAAGCATTTTCCTAAATTTCCAGGAGAAAATAAAAAGACAAAGTTTCTCTGAAGAGATTTTTACCTTGTTGTTCATAATCAACACATAATATATTGTCACATCATTTCCCCATATATTAAATTTGAGTTTAAATGCAGAAATATGTATTACAAGCTTTCCAGCGTCCACACTTCTTGGTAATGTCTGGATGAGTAAATGGTAAAATAGTCTCTGGCAATTAAACATTGGACTTTGCATCCATATTATTGCTGAGAAGAAATTGAAAAGTTATCACAAAATAAGACCCTTTATTATGTTGAGGTATGTTCCCTCTAAACTCACTTTGTTTTTTTTTTGTTGTTGTTGTTATTTGTTTTTAAGATTTTATTTATTCATTAGAGATAGAGGCAGAGACATAGGCAGAGGGAGAAGCAGGCTCCACGCAGGGAGCACAATGTGGGACTCGATCCCGGGACTCCAGGATCACGTCCTGTGCCGAAGGCAGATGCTTAACTCCTGAGTCACCCAGGAATCCCTAAGCTTACTTTGTTAAGAGTTTTTAATCATGAACGGATGCTGAAGGTTGTCAAAAGTTTTTTTTTACATCTATTGAGATGATGATATGATTTTGTTATCAGCTAAAATGTTAGATTATAAAAAACCTGAACAATTAAACAATCTTTACATCTGACAATATGAAATTTATTCCACATCTATTTAACACAGATTTACTAAGTGAACACCACAGGCATGGTCCTGATCCATGGTCTCCTGTGCTATCGGGCACAAATAATCATATAATATAAACCTTGTCCTTTAAGTACTTAAACCAAATGTGAAAAGACAAAATAAATATGCATTAATAGGTACTGAACAATTCCTGAATCAGTGTAAGCCAACAGCACAAAGCATGAGGTTATGTTAAAAAAACAAAGTCAAGGCTTATATTATTAGCGTTATGGGTGTTCAAAAAGAAGAGAGTAATGTAAGCTAAAGTAATCAGGGAAAGTATCCTGGAAGAGATGGGACTTGAGCTGAACCATGAAGTGTATCTAGATGGTAAGGAACTGTGTAGGTAACAGTAAGGAGTGGGGGTTATTAGATTTTTTGGATAAAAAAAAGAATAGTAAAGTTTTAAAAGCTGTAATTAATGGTTGAAGGCTCAATTTTGGAAAGAAGTATTAGCAAAGAACAATAGACTAGTATCTATAGACCCCTAGGTTAAGTCAAATGCTACACTGGCTTAACCAAGGATTAGTCCTATTGTCTTAATTCCTGTGTTCTCAAATTACTTTGCTGGGGCGATTTTATTATTTCCTACTCTCAAATCATCGTAAGTCAATTGCTTACCATGTGGCATATTTTACAAATAAACCAAAGCATTACTGCTGAGCATATATAATATGGCACAGAGGACTTTCATCTTTTGTTTGTGAAATAACTAGCCCTATTTATTTAGAAGGATCACCCACAGATGTTCCACAGAAGGAGAAGGGAAAGAGAGAAAGAAATCCACCCACTGAGAATATATTTAATTATTCTTACCAGGGCATCTGTGTGAGTGATGCAAGCTGTTCAAAAATATTAATTTTAAATGTGGCATATTCTCTACAAGTATATAAAAAGAAAATTACAGGCAAGCTGATAAACTTACCAGATATATTGGAAGTTATTAGTCAACTTAGTAGTTTCAAAGTATATCTGCCTGGGTTATGGGTTGTTGGTGAGGCCAATTTTATACTGCTTTCAAGAGCAGGGATGACTTTTTTTCTGATATTATGGAGTAGAAGGGACTTATATTTCCAAAAGTCCTGCAAGCTCAAATAATTGATCTGAGAGTAGTTTCTTGTCTCTTGCTGTTTATAATAAGCGTTAAATGGAGGAAAGAAGAAATGTTTCAAATACTCATTTCCCAAGATTAGAAAAAAAGATTAATCAGATATTCTTCCTCTGAGCCCACTGTCTAGCTTCCCCTCTAGCAGAGAAAGCTATTGTTTCTGATTTTTTTTAAAGGTGGGTTTAGTTTTGAATGCTGCCTGGATTGGAATGTCCTTGACATATCCCAGGCTAGCAAAAAAGGAAGGAATTTGCATCTTGAGAAGATAGGTCTGAGTCAATTCAAGGTTGTTTACTCAAAATATGTATTTTACAGCTGCTGGAAAGTGAATAGGAAACACGTAGAGAAAAAATATGCATTTTGGTCTTCCAAATATTGCCTTGGGTTTCATTTTGTAACTCTTTAAATTTTAGATCATAAGCTTCTGAATTTTTGTTCCATCAAAGTAGTTAAATAATCATTAATAATAAAGTAAAATAAAATTTTACTTCCTAATTTTAAAAGTTTACTTCCTAATTTTAGTGACCTTGGGAGAAAAAATATATTGAAAATTTGCTATATAGCAGCTTCATTTTAGATATTTTTACTTATCTCATTGAATCCTTAAGACATCTATGGGACTCAGACATGGTATTTATTAACCTTTAACCATACCAGTTAACCATAACCATACCATACCAGTTAAAATTAATTCCATGAGCACATTATGAACAACACTATTTGTTTACAAAGTGGACTCACCCAGAAGCACTCTACATTGTTCACCTTTCCAGAATTCAGGAAAATGCAAAAGTGAACTGCCTTCCAAAAAACTAAATTTTGTTGGAATTTTCCCAGTATACACAGGAGATGTCATCACACTCAGCCTATTTGATTTATAGATGACTGTTGTTTCAGTTCAGGTATATAGGTAGTACTTTAAGAAGAGTATTTATTTATTTATTTATTTACCAATAGTGATGTTAAAGCTTTTTGTTTTATAAACTTATTTTGTACTCTTTGTAAAGAGTTACAAAATGAAAGCCAAGGCAATATTCGGCTATTTGTATAATATTTGTAAAGGACATTCAATTTCATTTTCAATTTACTGATGAGGAGATGTTTTGGAATCTTTTGCCTCTGGAGTCAGATCAGAACTTTTTGGCTACCACATAAGAGAGACACTATTCTCTGAGTATAGTAGTCATATAAATAATACGTTAACCAGTATAATATATCATATCATTTTTATTAATGTTATACACACACACACACACACACACACACCTTCTAATCCAAATCCCTAATCCTCTCCAAGTGTAATGCAAGCAATTTTCTGAATCTAATTTCATTAATACAGAAACTGAATGGGGTAAATTTTAGGTTCAGTTTGCAAAATTATGCCTTCTGTACTTGTGTTCTTCAAATAAATCAACAGAAAATTCAGAAAATCTGTGGATTATCTGCGTTTTTCCTTATTTCTCTGGTGCTTGTCTAATGAGTCAAAGAAAACATATAATGTATTATGTATCCAAGACGATTTTTTTTAAGATTTTTTTTAAGATTTTATTTATTTACTCATGAGAGACCCACAGAGAGGGAGAGAGAGAGAGGCAGAGACACAGGCAGAGGTAGAAGCAGGCTCCATGCAGGGAGCCTGATGTGGGACTTGATCCCAGGTCCCCAGGATCAGGCCCTGGGCTGAAGGCAAGCTAAACTGCTGAGCCACCCGAGCTGCCCCAAGACGGTGTTTGTGAGAATATTTTTTTACCAGCCTCAACTACAGGAAGACTGTTTTGCTCATTATTATTTGTATGAACTACCACGGCACACTCATATGGCCTGAACATAGTTGAAACTTAGGTCATTGGCTTTCTTGTTTCTTTGCATGAAACAAGTAATTTTTTTCTGAACATTATATACATTGATTTTATGTGTGGTTTATCTCAAAAACAAGGGAATGAATGGGAAAAGGTGGATGTATCAATGATAAAATGGTCTTAATGCACACATACATGCCAGTAGCTCATGAATTCAGACTTGCTTAAGATACACAATCAGATGCAGCAGATTGGTCTCAGGCTTTGTTGATTTTACATTTGGCTTATTGAATATTATTTTCCACCATAGCACCCAGAGATGGGGAATATCCAAAAGCAAGAGTGAAGATTAATCAGATTAATTGTAGCGTATCCTCCACATTGTACAAACCCTCTTTTTACCTGGTATTATATTATTCCCATACTCATTTTTTACATGTAAGTTCCGTGCCCAGCATGAAGCCCAATGTGGGGCTTGAACTCATAATCCTGAGATCAAGACCTGAGTTGAGATTGAGTCCAATGCTCAACTAACCAAGACATTCAGGTGCCCCCCTCCCCCTGCCAATCATTTTAGATGATGATGCTAGAGAAACCTTCAGCTGCTTTTCCATGAGCACTAATTCTGCTCTTCACCGATGACATGATACTGTACATAGAAAACCCAAGAGACTCCATCCCAAGATTGCTAGAACTTATACAGCAATTCAGCAGTGTGGCAGGATACAAAATCAATGCCCAGAAGTCAGTGGCATTTCTATACACTAACAATGAGACTGAAGAAAGAGAAATTAAGGAGTCAATCACATTTACAATTACATTCAAAAAGCATAAGATACCTAGGAATAAACCTAACCAAAGGGGTAAAGGATCTATACCCTAAAAACTACAGAACACTTCTGAAAGAAATTGAGGAAGACACAAAGAGATGGAAAAATATTCCATGCTCATGGATTGGCAGAATTAATATTGTGAAAATGTCAATGCTACCCAGGGCAATTTACACATTTAATGCGATCCCTAGCAAAATACCATGGACTTTCTTCAGAGAGTTGGAACAAATCATCTTAAGATATGTGTGGAATCAGAAAAGACCCCGAATAGCCAGGGGAATATTAAAAAAGAAATCCATACCTGGGGGCATCACAATGCCAGATTTCAGGTTGTACTACAAAGCTGTGGTCATCAAGACAGTGTGGTACTGGCACAAAAACAGACACATAGATCAATGGAACACAATAGAGAATCCAGAAGTGGACCCTCAACTTTATGGTCAACTAATATTCGACAAAGCAAGAAAGACTATCCACTGGAAAAAAGACAGTATCTTCAATAAATGGTGCTGGGAAAATTGGACATCCACATGCAGAAGAATGAAACTGGACCATTATCTTACACCATACACAAAGATAAGCTCAAAATTGGTGAAAGATCTAACTGTGAGACAAGATTCCATCAAAATCCTAGAGAACACAGGCAACGCCCTTTTTGAACTTGGCCACAGTAACTTTCTGCTATTTTGAGTCTTAAAGTAATTTGGATGTCATTAAATCCCAAATATGTTAATAAATTCTGCCTTAATACTCCAAAAATGTTCCAAGGCATTGTCGTAGACACTGATGATATCCAACAACAATCCAGCCTTTCCCTTCTACCTCTCTAACAGAACCCTAATTTTTGTTTAGGTATTACTTTTCTTCTTGAATTATTATATTTAAATTAAGTCAGTGCTTTTTGTAATTCAGGGGATGAATGGTCAGTAATCCTAAAACCAACCTATCTCTGGATTCCGTGTTATGACAGATAATACATATCATACTGTTTAAGCTGTCAGAGCCAGTGTTTTCCATTATTTTAAACCAAAAGTAATCTAAACTGATACAAGTACATATTAACTTCATTTTTCAGATGAAGAATCTGAGGTTCACAGAAGCTAACTGATTTGTCTGATGTGTAGAAATAAAATTTGGATAGATTGGGCATAGATTAATATCTAAAGTTGAATAATATATTTTTTTGCTATTTTCACTGTAACACACAGATTCCTTTTTTTTTTTTT
Organism: Canis lupus baileyi; assembly: GCF_048164855.1. Taxonomy (NCBI): domain Eukaryota; kingdom Metazoa; phylum Chordata; class Mammalia; order Carnivora; family Canidae; genus Canis; species Canis lupus. Next base: position 60,662,780 of record NC_132876.1, read on the forward strand.
TTTTTTTTTTTAACACACAGATTCCTGTGTTATGTTGCCACATTCGTATATTGTTAAGTGCATTGTTCCTGCTATTCTTCTAATTTAATATTTAAGTAATATTGTATGGGAAACATATCGCCTAAATTTGTCAGCCAATATGGTCTCTATTGCAATTTCTAGTCCTGATTAACTAAGATATTGATTTTACCAAAGTCTAAATCTTATGAACATCAGACTGTACTTCCAACAGCAAATTGGCTATTTCCACCCTGATATCACAAAGTAATTTCTTCTTCAATATGTTCAATATTGAAATCACTGTCTTGGGGATCCCTGGGTGGTGCAGCGGTTTGGCGCCTGCCTTTGGCCCAGGGCGCGGTCCTGGAGACCCGGGATCGAGTCCCACGTCGGGCTCCGGGTGCGTGGAGCCTGCTTCTCCCTCTGCCTGTGTCTCTGCCTCTCTCTCTCTCTCTCTCTGTGTGACTATCATAAATAAATTTAAAAAAAAGAAAAAAAAAGAAATCACTGTCTTTATCCAAAACTTGTTATTCCTTCTGTATTCAATATCTTGATTAGTGATACCATAATTCTTCCAGAGACTTAAACCGGGTATCTGGAAATCATTTCCAACCTGTCTTTCACTCTTAATGTCTGATTCATAATGACAATTTTGTCATTTTTATTCTATAAATATCTTGTTTCTACCTTTGCACATTTGTACTACCCTTAGACATTGGGATCTATGCTACAGATCCCCATACATATCCAAAACACAAAAAGAAATTTATTAAAGAATACATGAATCTTTCTATCACTCAAGATCCAGTGCTCAACCCTGGCATAGAGTAACTAATAACTCCAATATCTACTCTTACAGCTAGCATTCTTGAGACCCCAAGGAAATTCTCCTTCACAACCCTTACACTATATCCTTGAACCAGATGATGACTGCATTCAAATAACATAAAGGTTTGTTATGTTATATGATGGGCACTACTTTGGAGAGTGTGGAGAATTTAAGCAGCAAAAGTACAAAGATAAGTGAAATGGTAAATTACCTTGTTATATCCATTCTCTCAGATGTGATCAACGGCATAGATGCTTGCATAACAAAAAATCATTTTTTAGGTGGTAAACATGCATTCTTTGTTTCCCTTCATATTCCAATCCATTATTGTAGAGGTACTCATGATTCCCACAGTATGTACATATATCAGCCAGGGAACACTTTGTACTGTTGAGTAATTCACAATACTCATATACTTATATATGTAGATATTATGTGAATCAAGCATGATACTGATTCCTTATTCTAACAACTGGATGAATATTAGAAATACAAACAGCTCTTCTTCATAAGATCATTTAATAAAAAAATCATTTAATAAGATTTAGACTTCTAGAAATTTAAATAAGAGTATATCACACTTATTTAAATAACTAAACTTAATTCTGATATTTATCAATTATAATTCATAATCCTTTAAATTCAATAAATTATTTTGAATATTTTAGAAGCAAACAAAATAAAAATATTTTAAATTTCAATTTTTATATTTAGATAAATTTGCATTCAAATTTTGTACTCTTTGAATACAACTGTATTTTTTAATCCTTTGGGTTATTAAGATAAGGAAATATTCAGATAATGAAAGCAGATAATGTAAAAGTAGACCATAGAAAAGAAATAAACATAAAAAGAAATGAAGTTACTGTATTTTAATTTTTTTTTAAATAGAAATAATGGAAGTGAGCAGACTTCTCTTGAGCATAACACCAACAAAATTCATCAACAGCACAAGACATTACACATTCTTTATTTAATGTAAAGTTAATTCCACATCAAAACAAGGAATTTGAGCCAGGATTTTATTCTCATCCAAGTTGAAAATTTGAACAGATCAGATGAAATCTATGATTTTTTTAATATGGAAATGTAATTAATAATCAAAACAATGGAACAGAAAAAGAAAATTATTCATATCAAAATCACAACTCAGTAGCAATAAGTGCAACAATGTCCAGCCCATTAGATAATAAAAAATTATATTCACAAAATCCAGAAAATTGAAAGATAAAACCTCTGAATCTTTACCATTGAATTATGGTCATGAAAAATGGCTGTCATATCCTTATGACAGCATGAGAATATTTCTAGCAAAGCATAATCCAATTTTCATTAGTGCTATACTTTTTACCAATTGGATGAGTATAGCAGACATTCAGTAATTCATTTTGCACTGAAATTCTTTCAAATAGAAAAATAACTGGAAAATGGATTTTGTATTCTACATTCAAAAACAATGTATTTTATCACTGTCACTGAACATTTTACAAGCAATCCTTAAGGTCAGCTTGAATTAATAAAGATATTTATGACTCTGAGAAGTTAGATTTGCAGTTAAAATAATACAAAATGTCACTTGCATACATGCCACTTCTGGAACAGAAAAAAAAATGAATAAACAACAATAATTATAGCTCAACAAAGACAAGTAAAGGCAAATATAGAATACAGTCATGATGTTCTTAAAATAAATAATGTGTCTAAAATTAAACAAGCATAATTTTGCATACTGTAGAAAAAAATGGAAAACTTAGATTTGTTAGCTATTTTGAAATCTCCTGGCTAAGTCTATAAAATGGATAAAAATGAATGAAATAAATAGTCACTATCTGGGACTTAAAATTGAAAACGGTATTTTTAATTTAATAGATTAAAGAGTAAGAAAATAAATCATATATAAAATTTCAGGGCAGCCAGGGTGGCTCAGCAGTTTAGCGCTGCCTTCAGCCCAGGGTGTGATCCTGGAGATCCCAGATTGAATTCCATGTCAGGCTCCCTGCATGGAGCCTGCTTCTCCCTCTGCCTGTGTTTCTGCCTCTCTCTCTCTCTCTCTCTTTCTGTGTCTCTCATGAATAAATAAAATCTTTAAAAAAATTCTGAAGTGAATTTTATTGAGCACAATTACATTATAAAAGGGAAAATTTATGTTGAATAAATAACATTTAATATAAAATTACAGGTTTTGATTTTGTTAGAGTGAAAAACTGTTTTCAATTTTAAGCTAGGATTTAAATCATTCTTGAAGGTGAGCCTATATTAATGATGCTAACAAGTTTGTTTAAAAAAACTGTACAAGACAAAATTTGGACTAAAATTACAGAAGCATTTTTTTGTACTATATACAGAGTACATCTTGAACATATTGCATTTGATATTGTGAGAGATGGCCTCAATTGCACTGATAATAATGAGTTTCTTTTGACAATTTATATTATATATGATAATTTCTGGGTCTGCCCAAAGATAGAACATCTTAATTTAAGATAACATATATTAATGTTGACCTTACAACCATCCTTAGACACATGATATGTCAACTAAATATTATTATGTCAACTAATATTATTAAATATTATTATTATTATTAAAATAATTACATGTAATTTAGCCATTTAATTTAAATACAAAATGCACTAGAAGAATTAAGTGAAATAACAAAAGATCTTTAAATGAAGATTTTGCAAAAGAGTGATTTGATCATTGATCATTTCCACTCATGATCTTTAGTGGAAAATGAAACTAATTTTGAATTTTCTCTATTCACTGTTATTTGGTCTGAAACTCTTTCTTGTTACTATAATAATATGAATAGGAGCCTTAGGAAAACAGATTTAAGTTTGACTATTTCATATTTAATAGTATTAAGCATTTAAATAGGGAAAATAGTTCTTCTGTATTGAAAGGAACTGCATAGAAATATGCAATAAGAGTGACATTCTAAAATAATTACATTAAAAAGGAAAAAAAAATGTTTGCACAACCATAAGAAAAAATATTCACATACAAATATTGCCCAAGCCGATTTCTATAAAGACTGCTATACAGAATGACTTATTCTTTGTTTTAGGTATAAAACAAGGTATAATTTTGGTTGGTATAATTTTGGTTGAAAGACATTTGAACAAGTTGGACAAACATTATTGCCATAAACAGTTATAATTTGCAAGCATTGAAAATTTCGAAAGCAGAAATTATGCAGTGTTCTATAGATTTAAATATTGTATTGAGGGGCACCTGGGTGGCTCAGTGGTTTAGCATCTGGCTTTGGCTCAGGTCATGATCCCAGGGGCCTGGGGTCAAGTCTAACATTGGGCTCCCCACAGGGAGCCTGCTTCTCCCTCTGCCTATGTCTCTGCCTCTTTCTCTCTCTCTCTCTTCCTCTTTCTCTCCCTCTCTCTCTCTCTCTCTCTCCTCTCTCTCTCTGTCTCTCATGAGTAAATAAAATATTTTTAAAAGAAAATAGAAAAAAAAGAAAATAGAAAAATCACAATATAAGGCATAGATATTTATGTGGTGAAGTTAAAATATCTTGTGGGCAGCCCGGGTGGCTCAGCGGTATAGAGCCTGCTTTCAGTCCAGGGCCTGATCCTGGAGACCCGGGATTGAGTCCTATGTCAGGCTCCCTATTTGGAGCCTGCGTCTCCCTCTGCCTGTGTCTCTGCCTCTCTCTCTCTCTCTCTCTCTCTCTCTCTCTGTCTCTCATAAATAAATAAATAAAATCTTTAAAAAATATATCTTGTAATATGGGAGTACCTGGCTGGTTATTAGAGTGTGTGACTCTTGATCTCTGGGATTATTAGTTCCAGCTCCAGGTTGGGTACAGAGATCACTTAAAATCTTATGTTAATAATAAGGGAAACTAGATATGGAATTATGGAAACTTCTTCTATTAACCTTATAATTTTTTTTGTAGATGTAAAAATGTTCTAAAAAATTAAGTTCAGTCATGCCTGGGTGGCTGAGTAGTTGAGCGTCTGCCTTTGGCTCAGGGTATGATCCCAGGATCCCAGATCATGTCCCACATAGGGTTCCCTGCGTGGAGCCTGCTTCTCCCTCTGCCTATGTCTCTGCTTCTCTCTCTCTGTGTCTCTCATGAATAAATAAATAAAATATTTTAAAAATTAAGTTAATTTTTTTAAATTGATAATTCAAAATAAGAACTACCTTATTGGGGCACTGGGGAGCTCAGTCAGTTAAGCAACAAGCTATTGATTTCAGCTTAGGACATGATCTCAGGGTTGTGGGACTGAGCCCAGACTTGGACTCTGTGCTCAGTGCGGAGTCTGCTTGAGATTGAAAATTCATGTAATATATATCAACAATGCTTTATCATATATAACATTACAATGTTTGTCCATGATATGTGAAATACTTGACTGTGGTTGATTGAAAACATTGGGCAATATATTTTATAGTTCCTTTTTATCATGAGTTGGGTCTAGTTTAAATGGCTCAACTACAAAATCTTGAGGTAATAAATGATTGTTGTCCTAAATCACTAAATTTTTATTATACAAGGAAGGCTGAGATAATGGTTCACATTTTAATCTAAATATTACCTAAGAATCTTAAGAATTGTATTGACAATTCCACTTACTACTACTCTTTCAGCTGGGAGAAGTTTCTCCAAATTGAAATTAATGAAAAACTAGCTAAAAATTACTGACTCAGAACATCTTGTATTATTTAATATTATTGTCAACAGAACACTACTGTGATTTAAATCTATGAGTATAAAATCATAATGATTTTGTAAAATAAAGGCCAAAATATATTTTATATAATTAATATATAATAAATTATCAATTATTTATGTATCCATTTCATTACTCATAAAAACATTGTTACCTCATCAAAATAATAGTTAGACTTGCACATTACATTCAGTCAGTTTTGGTATTTTGTCCCAAACTCTGTGAATTTTAGGGAATAATCATTTGTGCATCTCCACTGCCATTGTCTTACATCAAAGTTTCAATTATCTCTTTACTTCAATATTCTAATATTCTTCTAATGTCCTCCACCCTCACCCATTCTCTGATTCTCTCTTTATATATACTATCCTCAGAAAATTATTTGGAAAATATTAAAATCTTATGCCATGTCTTTTTTTTAAAACTCTTTAGTGGTTCTTTATCAATCTGTAGGAAAAAGTCCAAACTCTGGCAGAGCTCTTGCTGCCTTGGCATGGTCATAAGCTAATCATATTTCAAAATACAAACATTTCTCAGCCATTAGAAACGACAAATACCCACCATTTGCTTCGACGTGGATGGAACCGGAGGGTATTTTGCTGAATTAAATGAGTCAATAGGAGAAAAACAAACATTATATGGTCTCATTCATTTGGGGAATATAAAAAATAGTGAAAGGGAATAGAGGGGAAGGGAGAAGAAATGGGTAGGAAATATCAGAAAGGGAGACAGAACATGGAAGACTCCTAACTCTGGGAAACAAACTAGGGGGTGGTGGAAGGGGAGGAGGGCTGGGGGTGGGGGTGAATGGGTGACAGGCACTGAGGGGGGCACTTGATGGGATGAGCACTGGGTGTTATTCTGTATGTTGGCAAATTGAACACCAATAAAAAATAAATTCACTATTGAAAAAAGAAAAAGAATCAAGAATGTAACACAAATTTGGCTAAATATCCTGTAATTCCTTTAATGGCTGATGCTTTTTAAGGCATTAAACTGTTGTTGCTACTAAAAAAAAAAATAGTGAAAGAGAATAAAGGGGAAAGGAGAAAAAAATGACTGGGAAATATCAGAAAGGGAGACAGAACATGAGAGACTCCGAACTCTGGGAAACGAACAAGGGGTGGTGGAAAGGGAGGTGGGCGGGGGGTGGGGGTGACTGGGTGACGGGCACTGGGGGGGGGCACTCGATGGGGTGAGCACTGGGTGTTATGCTATATGTTGGTAAATTGAACTCCAATTAAAAAAATATATGTAAAAAAATAAAAAATAAAATAAAATAAATAAAATAAAATACAAACATTTCTAATTAAATGAATTAACCTTAATGAATGGGTTTTTCCTATCATATTTCCAGCCTCTTTTTTCAACACAATCCCCACAGTCACCCTTCACTGCAGCCAGGTCAAGATCTATTATTTGTGGGTTCAGCGCAAAACTCTTTTCAAAAATGATTGTTTCAAAATGGTGATGACAGGTTATTAAAAAAAAGTATGAGACTGACAGGTTATCAAATCAAGTATGAGATTTCTGAGTGGAGGGCCATATACAACTACTCTAGGTCAAATACCCATGAAACTGGCCCTAAGTTCAGACACTTCCTGAATAGTTTATAGTTACCTGAACATCCCATTCATTCCTCACTTATCTACCTTTGCATATCCTGCTTTTTGTTGTAATGCACCTTTCCTTATTTCTTTTAAGAATTTTCATCAAATTCCAAAAAGCTGCCTCCTCTGGGGTTCCATAAAACTTGAGACTGGGTGGCTAAGGTCACGATCCTGGGGTCTTGAGATTGAGCCCTTCATCAGGCTCCCTGCAGAGAGCCTGCTTCTCCCTCTGTCTATGTCTCTGCCTCTCTCTGTGTGTCTCTCATGAATAAATAAATAAAATCTTAAAAAAAACTTGAGGCTTATTCCCATTACAAGATTTACCATATTGCTACTACATGTTTACAAATGTTTACAAATCTGTTTCCTTCACCAGTCTCTGAAAACCACTAATGCAGTGATCATGTTTTTATTGATCTGTGTCGACAGCCTCAGGATCTACTACAGGAGAGGTGTTCTGCAAGGTAGAAGACTTTTATGTGGGTTAGTATGTGAAATGGAAAAACTTATAGTTTGTACTTAATTTACAGAAACTGAAGAACTGATTAAGCTGCAGAGTTGCTTCAATAATCTCACAGAACTATTCTGAACAAACTGTGTATTCAATCACTATATTATGCTCCTCTATACATACTGATAAAGCTTCTTTCAGTAACATTTGGAGACAAAATGAAGAATGTGACCCAAAATATCTTATAGAATCAATGGAAAAATATGATGGTTGATACCCTGTCTTTTGAGTAAATTCACAAGATGATAATCTCTGAAAGTAGGTTATTTATTATTTTACCCTATACTCACTATTTAATCACATTTTATTTGCTGAGGGAAGAGAGGACACTTTCCAGTTTTGAAACATTTTGTGACTATCAACACTAAAGATTTAGCTATGAAAAAACTTTAAATTTTATATCTTTCAGAAAAAAACGTTCACACAAAAGTAGGCAGAATAAAGAGGTTACTATGAAGGAAATTCAAAAAGTGTTTGTTATCAAGCACAGAAAGGTGCTAGATTATAGAGCATTAAGTCTTATCATATAGTGTTACAAAATAAGGTCTTTCTAAAAGCCCTTTGACTTTCAGACCACTTAATTAGAAATGTTTGTGTTTTAAAATATGACCATGCCAAGGCAGCAAGAATGGAATGATGGGGTTCTTTTGGTATGTACTTTTGTTGGACCTTATGTTCTGCTACATTTGTATAAGAATCTCAAATTACAAGGTCTATCTTAAAGGAGTTGCTGCTTTTGAGAATGCCTTCACCTTGCACCTGGGTGGCTCAGTTAGTTAAGCGTCTAACTCTTGCTTTTGGCCCAGGTCCTGATCTCAGGGTTGTGATACTGAACCCTGTATTGGGCACCATGCTGGGCATGGAATATGCTTAAGATTTTCTCTCACCCTCTCCCTCTGCCCTTCCCCACCACACCCTCCCCAAAAAAGAAAGAAAGAAAAGGATGCCCTCACCTTGCTAGATCAAATTCTACCCAGACTTATTATCAATAAATGCATTTACCATGACTTGTGTCAGTATGTGCACAGAGATGCAGATATATAATGCTTGATATCTGTGTTTTAATTGAGATGTGTTCTATTTAGTTTATTGAGATTCTGGAAAATTATTTCTTTCATTTGGGCCCATTTTGGGGGAAGGTTGCTCATACTACAAAATTTCTGTGTCCTATATTTAAAGATGATGTTAAAGACAATCTTGTATCTCAAATAATAACAGCAATAAAAATACCTGTATTGAATTTGAACTGAAGTTCAAAATATTAATGGTCACATAGCTAGAAAGAGCCAGGACTTGAGTCCAAATCATTCTGAATCCAAAGGCCATGTTCCTTTTTTTAAAATATTTTTTTCTTTATTTATTTATGATAGTCACACAGAGAAAGAGAGAGGCAGAGACACAGGCAGAGGGAGAAGCAGGCTCCATGCACCGGGAGCCCAACGTGGGATTCGATCCCGGGTATCCAGGATCGCGCCCTGGGCCAAAGGCAGGTGCCAAACCACTGTGCCACCCAGGGATCCCCAAAAGGCCATGTTCCTAATCACAGTGATTCTACCTTCTGATAATAGACTCCTGTTAGGACCTGATGTATTAAGTAAAGTTCTCTTGATCTTAAGTAATACCTCTTCCCACCTATATTTATAGAATATATACTATTAGTGACTCATGAATTCGATTTAAGGTATTACCATCCAATGGAATTCTTCCTAAAAAAATGAATTCTTCCTTCATATGAATAAAGAAAATATCTGTTTCATCAAAAAAAAAAAAAACGAAATTGCTATGTCATTACATTTTATCATAAAACAGATAATCACATGTCTTTCAGAGTTGACTACTGTTTATTGGGTACCCGCTGTGTGATAGGCACTGGGTTATACATGTACACATCACAGTATAGAAGGAAGGATAATCAAATAATATAGCGTTTTTTGAGTATAGATTATACACTAAGCAATTTAGGCAATTTTTATATATTTTCTAATTTAATTATCTGAATATTCCTGTGAGTTAAATACTTCTAATTAACAAATGAGGATATTGAGCATCAAAAAGATTTAGATGTTTCTCTGAGATCACAAAGGTAAGAAATTGTGGGTGCTGCATCATTTTCCTCTTCTTCTTCTTCTTCTTCTTCTTCTTCTTCTTCTTCTTCTTCTTCTTCTTCTTCTTCTTCTTCTTTTTGGCTGCATTGTATTCTAAAGCTCCAGGCCTCATTCCCTAAATGGGGCTATGAATCAACATTGATGTTTTGCTGTGAATTTTTATATATGTACAATGTGGTGACTTAAGGTGGTGTTAATTCAGGAATGCCTGGGTGGTTCAGTGGTTGAGCATCTGCCGTCTTCTCAGGGCGTGATCCGGTCCAGGGATCCTGCATCCAGCTTCCTGCAGGCAGCCTGCTTCTCCTTCTGCCTGTGTCTCCGCCCCTCTCTCTGTGTCTCTCATGAATAAACAAAATCTTTTTTTAAAAAAAAGGTGGTGTTAATTCAGCAGCTTATCAGTGAAGTTGGCTCACTGCTACTAACATGTTAAAGCAAGAGTAACAAAGATTTGTAGTATGGTGACACAGGAAGAGCCAAGTGACAGGATGAAAGAAGCTGAGGCAGACAGCAAAGATATACCTTACCTGCTGAATAGCTTTGCCTGGGCCCATCCCTAATAAAATGAGTCTCCTTGTGGCATATATTCTTCATTGATATTCCCATTCCTTGCTGTGAATATGTGATCTGACCACTTTCTTACATCTTATTTAGAATTAGGCTATTAAAATGAGAAGGGGGTGGGCATCTGGATGGCTCAGTGGTTAAGCATCTGCCTTTGGCTCAGGTCATGTTCCTGGGGTCCTGGGATCGAGTCTCTCATCAGGCTTCTCACAGGAAACCTGCTTCTCCCTCTGGTTAGGTCTCTGCCTCTCTGTGTTTTTCATGAATAAATAAATAAAATATTTGAAAAAAAATGAGAAGGGGGTTGTAAATTCATAAACAATTCTTCATTCAGTTTTAGCACACATTAGCCATTCATGGAGCTAAGTACATTCTTCCTATTTTCTGATCTTTATTTTATTGTGAATGATAAGGCAAAATTATGAAAGTAAACCCCCATTTTAAAAAAGATTTTATTTACTTATTCATGAGAGACACAGAGAGAGGCAGAAAGAAAGGCAGAGGCAGGAGAAGCAGGCTCCATGCAAGAAGCCCAATATGGGACTTGATCCCAGGACTCTGGGATCAAGCCCTGAGCCAAAGCAGACGCTCAACCACTGAGCCACCCAGGCATCCCTGAATCTCCATTTTTTAATCATACTCCTACCATGGCCATAAAGATTAAAGAAAAATGCATATATAATTTAACCATCTTTAGAAAAAAGGTCTTTTAGAGAGACCACCAAGTATGTGAAAATAAAGCAGGATTCTTTACATTCCTGAGATTGAGTTTCTTGTCTACATTGCATATAATTGGTTCTGTATTCATCTAATGAATGAACTATTGAAATTTCCTAGGGATATAAAGCTACATCCACTTCTCTCAAATCCTTTTGTTTCACAAATATATTGAGCATCGGTTAAGTAGTTTCAGCCTCTCATTTATTTAATACATAACAGATGGATATCTGTTTAAATCATAATGGATCACTTCTACCAACAGGCAAGCCCTTCAGAGTTTAGCAGAGGAAAAACATGTATGCTTCTTGTTTCCTTAATTTAGTGTGAGATTTCCCATCTTTTATCTCGGGAAAGCAGTTTTGTCAGCAGGATGAACTTCTCTGTGTGGAAGAAAATTAGTTTGAGTAAAGCAGAAATCTCACTATCCTATGCTTATTGTCTCTCCCAATTATATGACAAAAGAGAAATACTGAGCATCTTTCAATAGTATTTCTGGTGACTCATTTACAATTAGACGTACATGCAATTTTTCTGTATTGTGTGTAAGAAGTCTTTTCTTTGTCTCCACATCTTTCCACATTCATGATTCTGACCAAAGTTTACTTTGTCAACCTTGTCGTTCTATGTTACACAAATTTAGGCTAAATCTATCCTAATAAGTGACTGAATTAAAATTGATCCAACATGCATGTATTTCTATAATTGTTTTTCTGAAGCATTTACTAAAAACTTTAAAATAACTCAGATAATATATCTTTGAAATCAGAGTAGTTTGGTCACAGTTCATTCACAAACCTCACTTTTTAAAAGCAGTTATTTTAAAAGATCTAGAAGAAGATATAGGGAATGTATTTAAATAATCCTAGGCTGGTTAGACCTTTTTAAGCAATACACGAAACTTAAAATCCATTAAAATTTTTTAAAATGTGACTTTATAACATTTTAAACTGTGTGCATTGAAATTATACCGTAATTTAAGTCAAAGATGCACATGACAAGGTGAAATATAAGCTAAAATAGGTCTATGACAAAGCTTTATTTCCTTATTATACCTTAAGTTTTAAAAATCGATAAGGGGCAACCCGGGTAGCTCAGCGGTTTAGCACTGCCTTCAGCCCAGGATGTGATCCTGGAAACCCACCACCAAAGGACAGAGACACCCTTTGCCTGTGTCTCTGTCCCTCTCTCTGTGTCTCTCATGAATAAATAAATAAAATCTTTAAAAAAATAAAAATAAATAAAATAAATAAAAATCAATAAGATAAAGCCAATAACCCATTAGAAATCTTAAAAAGCAGAATTGATTCTAGACATCTCAGAAAATGCAAAGGGGTTTTTTCATGTATGACTTATCTTTAATTTATACTTAATTTGGTTTAAAATATATTCATCCAACAAATATTTCCTAAACACCTATCATGTGCCAAGAATCTTACCATTCTCATTTTTTTATCATTCTCATTTTTTTTATTTCTTTATAATTTTTTAAAGATTTTATGTATCCATTTTGTTTTTATTTATTCATTTATTTTACATTCTATTTATTTATTTATTTATTTATCTATCTATTTATTTATTTAGAGGATTTTATTTATTTATTCATGAAAGACACAGAGAGGGAGGCAGAGACACAGGCAGAGGGAGGAACAGGCTCCATGCAGGGATCCCGACATGGGACTCGATCCCAGGACTCCAGGATCACACCCTGGGCCGAAGGCAGGGCTAAACCGCTGAGCCACCCGGGCTGCCCATACATTTGTTTTTATTTAGGTTCAGTTTGCAAACATGTAGTATAACACCCAGTGTTCATCCCATCAAGTGCCCTCTTCAATGCTCATCAGCTAGTTACCTCATCCCTTTGCTCACCTCCCTTTCCCCAACTCTTTGTTTGTTTCCCAGAGCTAGGAGTGTCTCATGGTTTGTCTCTCTCTCTACTTTTTCCTATTCAGTTCCCCTCGTTTCCTTTATAATCCCTTTCACTATTTCTTATATTCCATGTATGAGTGAAGCCATATGATGATTGTCCTTCTCTGATTGACTTATTTAAGTCAGCATAATATCCTCCAGTTCCATCCATGTCAAAGCAAATGGTGGGTATTTGTCCTTTCTGAAGGCTGAGTAATATTCCATCGTATGTGATACATATCACATTTCTTTATTCATTCATCTGTCAAAGGACACCGAGGCTCCTTCCACAGTTTGGCTATCGTGGACATTGCTGCTATGAACACTGGGGTGTAGGTGTCCCAGCGTTTCACTACATCTGTATCTTTGGGGTAAATACTCAGTAGTGCAATTGCTGGGTCATAGGGTAGCTCTATTTTTAACATCTTGAGGAACATTCCCACTTTTATCCATAGTGGCTGTACCAGTTTGCATTCCCACCAACAGTGCAAGAGGGTTCTCCCTTCTCCACATCCTCTCCAACATATAGAAAATCCAAAAGACTCTACCCCAAGATTGCTAGAATTCATACAGAAATTCAGCAATGTGGCAGGATACAAAATCTATGCAGAGAAATCAGCTGCATTCTATATATTAACAATGAGACTGAAGAAAGAGAAATTAAGGAATGAATCCCATTTACAAGTGCACCCAAAACCGTAAGATACCTACGAATAAAACTAACCAAAGAGGTAAAGGATCTATACCTTAAAAAGTACATGAACACTTATGATAGAAATTGAGGAAGACACATAGTGATGGAAAACATTCCATGCTCATGGTTTGGACGAATTAATATTGTGAAGATGTCTATGTTACCCAGGGGAATTTAATGCAATCCCTATCAAAATACCATGGACTTTCTTTAGAGAGTTGGAAGAAATCATGTTAAGATTTGTGTGGAATCAGAAAAGACCCTGAATAGCCAGAGGAATATTGAAAAAGAAAACCAATGCCAGGGGCATCACAATGCCGGATTTCAAGCTGTATTACAAAGCTGTGATCATCAAAACAGCATGGTACTGGCACAAAAACAGACACATAGATCAAAGGAACAGAATAGAAAACCCAGAAATGGGTTTTCTCAATGCTATGCTCAACTAATATTTGACAAAGCAGAAAAGAATATCCATGGAAAAAAGGACAGTCTCTTCAATAAATGGTGTTGGGAAAATTGGACAGCCACATGCAGAAGAATGAAACTAGACCATTCTCTTTCATGATACACAAAGATAAACTCAAAATTGATGAAAGATCTAAATGTGAGACAAGAATCCATTAAAATCCTAGAGGAGAACACAGGCAACAGAATTTTTTAACTTGGCCACAGTAACTTCTTGCAAGATACATCTATGAAGGCAAGGAAAACAAAAGCAAAAATGAACTATTGGGACTTAATCATGATAAAAATCTTCGGCAAAGCAAAAGAATCAGTCAACAAAAGTAAAAGACAACCTACAGAATGGGAGAAGATACTTGCAAATGACGTATTGGATAAAGGGCTAGTATCCAAGAAACAAAAAATCCAATAATGAAATAGGCAGAAAACATAAACAGAAATTTCTCTAAAGATGACATACACATGGCCAAAAGGCACATGAGAAAATGCTTTGCATCATTTGCCATCAGGGAAATACTAATCAAAACCACAAGGAGATACATCATACCAGTGAGAATGATGAAAATTAAGAAGATGGGAAACAGCAAATGTTGGAGAGGATGTAGAGAAGGGGGAACCCCCTTGCACTATTGATGGGAATGCAAATGGCTTTTAAACATATGAAAAGAAACACAATGTTGATATAAGAAAATATATGGAAATTAAAATTATGAGATGCCAGTTTTTGCATATAATTTTGACATTTAAAGTGTTTGGTTATATAATGTGTTGTAAAGGATGTGGGAAGACAGGTGTTGTTGGTAGGTAAGACTTATACAACTTTAGAGGAGAATTTAGCAGTAGATATCAAAGTAACAAAATATACATACCATGAGCTCCTGCAATTTGACCTCTAGGAATTTTACCATTTGTTATAGATACTTTCATGTGTTCACATATATCATGTACAGTTGCATATTTATATTTTTACATATATATCTTCATATGCATATATGTAAAATTATGTGAATAAAGCAATAAAATAATACAGATAAACCAGAACCTGGTAAGAGTGGTTGCTTTTTGACAGAAAACAGTACAGATGAGGCATGGGATTGCTGGGAAACTCAGGGATGGGGATCCACTGACAAAAGAAAAACTTGGTTTTCAATTTATTCTCTTCTGTATTCTTTGACTTTTATCATATAAATTATATATTAAGTAATGTATATTCAGTTATACATTTTGCATACATATTATCTGTTTTAAAAACTAAAGCTGTCTATCTTTGGAGCCTAAATATCTGAGTTTCTAATGTAAGAAATGAATGTTGTGTATGAACTTAGCAAATGATTGAAAAGAAAGGTTAAATTGGAAATCAGAGCTTAAAAGGAAACAACTCTTAGTCTAGGACCAGTATAATGCACAGATGGTGGCTTTGAAGAGAAAATACTATGAACTTAATAATCAAACAAATCTGGTTTAAAATATTATATCTGCAATTACTAATTATGCAGTCTGAGACAAGTCACTAATCTCTATGAGCCTCAGTTTTCACATCTGTAACACTGGCATGATAATACCTACATCATAGTGTTTTCCAAAGTATCCAATGTGGTAATATGAGTGAGTTACTTAATACAAGGATAACTGTATAGTAAGCATTCAATAAATATTCATTTGTAAATTTAAAAATTATGATCATGGAAGACAATACAGAAAAATGACTTTAGAATATATGAATTTATTTTTTCTTGGTTCTATCTCAAATTACTTAATTAAGTACTTATTAAAATACTCTGAACCTCAGTTCCCCATTTGTAAAATTAGAATAATTATTCTCACCTCACCTACCTCAGAGTTTTAAAAGACTGATATGAGATTATGTGTATGGAAGGTCATTGAGTAGTACAATACCTATAGGTATTACTATCATCCCAGAAAGGTTAATTTAAGCTCTTTTTATAGATCTCTGTTGAGGAAGATTCCACAAACTTCTTCTAGATGTTTTGGTGCTATCTCTGGATTTCCATTCTGCTTCTGATTCACTGGTAGAGGGAATATGTTAGAGAAAATGCATTTAAAAAAGTTCTTACAACAATCCTCATCCTTTGGAAAATTTACCTTCATTCCTAATTCCTTTATTCAGGGCCTAAAATCAGCATAGATGTTTGACTTCATTTTGAACTGCCTGACATCACTTGATCCTTTGTATGGGGGATGTCATTGATGGAATACAAATATTGTATCTGTTTGGATAAAGCCATTAACCCATTATAACCCACTGTGCTTGGATTACTATCTGAATTGCTAGCATTTAAGAGAATAAAAAGGAGACTAAGGTGGCTCAGCAGTTTAGCGCCTGCCTTTGGCCCAGAGCATGATCCTGGAGTCCCGGGATAGAGTCCCACATCAGGTTCCCTGCATGGAGCCTGCTTCTTCCTCTGCCTGTGTCTCTGCCTCTCTCTCTCTCTCTCTCTCTCTGTGTGTGTGTGTGTGTGTGTCTCATGAATAAATAAATTTTAAAAATTCTTTAAAAATAAATAAATAAATAAATAAATAAATAAATAAATAAATAAATAAGAGACTAGGCAAGAAGTCTAGAGGAAAACAAAAAAAAAAGAGAAAAGAAAAGAAAGAAAAGAAAAGAAAAGAAAAGAAAAGAAAAGAAAAGAAAAGAAAAGAAAAGAAAACAGAGCCTGAAGCCTATGAGCAGAGACCTGAGCTTCTAGTTCTGGAGGAGGTGAAAGTGAGGTTTATCACACAGCCAAAGGTAACAGTGAAAGATCCCAACAATGGAATGGGGTATTGAAAAATAAGATGGATTAACTTCACAATTTTGCTCAGGATCATACCCAAGTCTAAAGTCTTTGAATGCCTAAAGCTCGGGACTTATATATAGAATCAAGGTTAGAGGAGGAACCTTGAGACTTGTTATAGGTGCATGTTTCCCCAAAACTTCATATGTTGAAACCTAATCCACAGTATGATGGTATTTAGAAGTACGTCTTTTGGGAGGTATTTAGGTCATGAGGGCACAGCCCTCATGAATTGGATTAGTGTCATTATAAAAGAGACACAGAAAGCTTCTTTGTTCTTTCCACCATGTGAGGATAAAGTAAGAAGTTGCCGTCTATGAATGGAGAAGAAGGCCTCACTAGATACCGAATATGCTGAAGAATTAATCTTAGATTTATAGCCCCCAGAATTATAAGAAATACATTTTTATTGTTTAAACATCCAGCCTATGGTATTTTTGTTATAACAGCCCAAATTGAACTAAGGCAATACTCTTCAATATTTTCCTCCAAAACTTGTATCCCTTCTAAAACATTTTAAATAAGTAAATGTGTAGTATCTTTGCTTGATCACCTTCACTGACAAAGAACTCACAAATTTCCTGGGAAATTAATTAGAATTAATTTGTTCTTTGTTCTCCTCAAAAACATTGGAAATTTATCTCCTAATTTGGGCTATGTGGTACTACAGGTTTTATTACTATTTCATGTAACAGTTCCTCAGCTTTCTGAAGACAGAAAATGAATGCACTTGGGCTTCCAGCAGTCTAAGTTCTATGCTGTATCAATTATTCCTACTTTGAAATGACTTCATACTCCTATACTATCCCAGACATTTTCTTATGGATGAACTCTAGTTTGTCAATATCCAGTGCAGTATCCATAACTAAACATAATTTTTAAAAGATTTTATTTATTTATTCATAGAGACAGAGAGAGAGAGAGAGAGAGAGAGAGAGAGAGAGAGAGAGGCAGAGACACAGGCAGAGGGAGAAGCAGGCTCCATGCAGAGAGCCTGACGTGGGACTCGATCCAGGGTCTCCAGGATCATGCCCTGGACTGCAGGCGGGGCTAAACCGCTGCGCCACCGGGGCTGCCCTAAACATAATTTTTTAGGTGTAGTTGAAATAATATAAACTAGAGCAGACCTCTTGGCTTCTTTCCTCTAGAATTTTTCATTCTATTAAAGATCACTTTAGCATCTTGGGAGAAAAAGCATATCATTTTACTTTCTCACATTGTACTTACTATGGATAAATACCCTAGACGTGTGAGTATTTTTTTCCGTGTATTACCACTAAGCTATGTCTCACATCTTTCATGTAGGTGGCTGATTTTGTGAATGTGTGTGTATGTGCATATGTATATGTAGTGATTATTTTTGTCTGGAAGTGGATTATGGGCCTTTCATATATATATATAATCTTTATATAAATAAATAAAATCTTTATATATAATCTTTATATATATAAAGATTTTATTTATTTTTTTGACAGAAAGGGAAAAAACACAAGCAGGGAAAGTGGCAGGCAGAGGAAGAGGCAGATGCAGGGTCCCTGCTGAGCAAGAAGTCTCATGCAGGATTCGATCCCAGGACTTTAGGATCATGACCTGAGCTGAAATCAGACACTTAACTAACTGAGCTACCCAGTTCCTCCTGTTTTTATAATTTTTTGGAGAGGGGGAGAGTGGAAGAGGGGCAGAGGGAGAGGAGAGAGAATCTTAAGCAGGCTCCATGCTGGGCTTAGAGAATCCTAAGCAGGTTCTAGTGCGGGGCTCGATCTCACAACCCTGAAATCATGACCTGAACTGAAATCAAGAATATGACGTTTAACTGACTGAGCCAGTCAGGTGCCTCTAGATTTATAATTTTCTATATCTATTTTCTAAATTGTCTATGAAGAACATATACTTTTATTGCAATATTAAAAATAATGAAAATTATTAAAATCAAATATATTATCTTTTGAGGAGTCATGGGTATTTAAACTACAAACTCAATATAGCCCTGATGGCTCCTCTAGATCTTAGCTCAACAAGGAGCCAGCTGTAAGAACACTTGAACAGGGCAGGCTATTTTCATCTCTTCCTGGAAGATAATGGAAAAAGCATACTATTTAGTGAATATGCTATAGTGACTAAGATCTTAAGCTCTGGAATCACACAGCCTATCTCTAAAAGTTGCTAGCTGTGTGACCCAAGTCAAGTTATTTACCTCTCTCTGAGCCATTAATTTTCATCTGTTAAATGGGAGATGTTTGTATAAACTGCCTCACAAAGTTATTGCCAAGATTAAATGAGATAATATAAGCAAAGTGCTTAGGATAGAATATAGTAAATCCTCAACAAATGATTATTACTGTTGTTATTGATCCATGAGAATTTAAATGTATATATGTATATATGTATATATGTGTGTATATATATATATGAAAATGCAACATTTGAATTTACTAAACTCTGACATATTTTACATGTTTTATAGGAATATGGATCCTGGCCATAGAGAAGTACTCAAAATATGTGGATTTCTCATCTTTTAATATAATATTCTATGTTTTCCTCTTTCTTTCATTCTTCCTTGTTTCTTTTTATTTTTTTCTTTCTTCCCTTTTCTTTCTTTCTTCCTTCCTTCCTCCCTTCCTTCCTTCCTTCCTTCCTTCCTTCCTTCCTTCTCTCCTTCCTTTCTTACTCTCCATCTTCCTCTTTATTATTATCCATCTTTCTATCTTTCTAAATTTCTTGATTATTTCTTTCTAATTCATCTTGTTTAAAATACAGTTCTTGGGGGATCCCTGGGTGGCTCAGTGGTTTAACGCCTGCCTTTGGCCCAAGGTGTGATCCTGAGGTCCTGGGATCTAGTCCCACATCGGGCTCCCTGCCTGGAGCCTGCTTCTCCCTCTGCCTCTCTCTCTCTCTCTCTCTCTCTCTGTCTTTCGTGAATAAATAAATAAA
Source organism: Canis lupus baileyi (assembly GCF_048164855.1). NCBI lineage: Eukaryota > Metazoa > Chordata > Mammalia > Carnivora > Canidae > Canis > Canis lupus. The sequence continues at coordinate 60,682,606 of NC_132876.1, forward strand.
ATCTTTTTTTAAAAAATAAAATAAAATAAAATAAAATACACAGTTCTTATCTTGAGAACATGCTAATACATTTTTAACTTTACTATCTTTGAAAGTTTTTATACTTCTAGCTTTCTGAATCATGAGAACACTTGTCATGAACCAAGAAATCTCTTTTATTTTTTTCTACACATGTACTAAAGACATTAATAAACAAGCTGATGGTATTTCATTTCTTGTAGTTTCTAACCTCAATTAGAAGCAGCAATTCTAAAACAAAAGTGATTGAAATATTTTTGAGTTTAAGGAAAAAAACATTCCCAATCTACTTTTCCCTAATGATGATGTATATTCTTTAAAAGTTTCTTTTAAGCTTATTTAAAGACTGGCTGACATAGTATAGTGCATAATCTCCACTTAAAATCAAATAATCTCATTCTTGCTCAATCAAAAAGAGGATTGATGGTGAGAATAATTTGTGGTGATCTGGCCAGAAATGAAGCTATCTGAGGCAGCCCTACTCAAATAGTTTACTGAGCATAGCACAAAAGATTTGAAGTTCTTTCACTCTATTCCTTCTATCCCATCTAGTCCAGATATCATCATGACATTTAGAATTCCCACAGTAGTTTCTAACACTTGGTCTATTCCATTTTCATTTTCTGTGTGGTTTGAGTAAAGCAGTATGAGTAAGTTAAAGAGCAATGGACTGACATTTAGGGGATTTTGCTGTACATCTTCAAGGTGTTTTCAAACTGAAATATATCTGAAGGCTTAAAGTTTTTTTCCCCCTAGTCTTACTGTGTAGCCTAGGAAGGTAATTCACTTCTCTGAGCTTTCATTGACTCTATTGTAATACCACCATGATTACTCAACCAGGTTATGAGCTTTAAGAGAAATGAAGTTGGTATCATACTTGGTTATAAAATTATAACCTCTAGCAAAGCACCTTATACTCAGCAGACCATCAGAAAATATTTTATTTTTATTTATTTTTAAAAATATTTTATTTATTTATTTATTCATGAGAGACACAGAGAGAAAGAGAGAGGCAGAGATATGCAGAGGGAGAGGCAGGCTCCAAGCAGGGAACCCACTTCGGGACTCCATCCCAAGACCCGGGATCATGACCTGAGTTGAAGGCAGATGCTCAACCGATAAGCCACCCAGGCATCCCAAATATTTTGTTTATAAGTACTTATCCGGCTTTCTTCAACAGATTGTTGTAAGAATTAATTGAGATACTAGATGTGAAAGTGTTTTGCATATTAAAAATTATGTAATTGATATTTCAACACACAATTAAGGATAAATAGTACTATTTTGGCTTTTTAGAATATTTCACATAAATTTTCTCCATTGAGCTTGACAATGATCCTACAAGTAGATGTTTTTATTTTAGTTTATAGATAAATAAATGAGGGCTCATTGAATCACTCAACTAGTCAGAAATTAAGCAGAGACTCTGATGTAGTATTTCTAGAATTGCCTCAAATTTTCTTTTGGATTGTTAACTTGGAGAATCTTATACTAAAAAAGTCACATTTTTTTCACATAAAAAAATCACATGATCCAAAAGATCAAATTCCATCTGGTTTTAAAGGTAGTATGCAGTTTCATTGTTTCCCATTTGCTTTATCTACACATGATTTGTGAAAATTATTGTGGAAGTCACAGTGTTATTAAAGATGCAACTCCCGATTTTGTGGGGTCAGAATTGCAAACTGACAGGATAATAAAAACTAATCAAGAGTAGATTCCCAGCAGTAAAAAGAAAGCATTTCTTGCTTTAAAATATAAACAATATGACTCTCATTTTAAGTTTCTCAAAACTTATAAGAAAAATATTTTCTTTAAAAAAATGTTCATTCATGAGAGACACAGAGACGGAGAAGCAGGCTCCATACAGGGAGCCCGATATCTGACTCGATCCCAAGACTCTGCAAAGGCAGACCCTCAACCACTGAGCCACCCAGGCATCCCAGAAAGAGATTTTCACATTGAGTTTTGAAATTGAATATATTGTTGGCATCTGAATTTAAAAGGAAAGAATAAATCAGTTTCAGATAAATTTTAAATTTTATTGCTTTTTTAATGGCTGAGGGCTATTCTTAGGGGCCTCTGAAGTAGTATCTTTTAATTTCATAGTTTGTGCACTACCCTCTTTTACTTACGATCTTAGACAAACAATACAAAATACCATTTTTCTCAAGTCAAGGACAAGCATATGTACTTGATGGTGAATGATTCTAAAAGACTATCGTTTGATTCCGTGCTGCTTTATTTTTCTTCAACCTGGTAGGCACCTCATGCCACTTGGATAAAAATGTTTCTTCTTTCTAGCAAGGTTATTTTTTGTGATGAGCATTAAAAGATAGCTTTAAACCATCCACAATTATGACCTTGACTAGAAAAATGTAAGTTAATAAGGCTTCAACAAATTATTATCTTTTTGGTTGATATGCCTACTGAACTGTTAATTGTAAAACTGAAAGACATTATGTTCAGCTTTCTCTATCACATCTTTTGTGTTTTAACAGTGACACTTCATTGAGTGCAATTAACAAAGCCTAGGAGATTTATTAACACACGTCCTCATGGCCAATGATCCATTCCACTTAAGACATAACATTGTAAAATGCACATTATCTCCTTTTGGCACTTACAATAATGCTTCATGAACTAGGAAGGCATATGTTAAAGCAGATAAAATAGCATTATTAGCTGACAAATCTTACAATTTATTAGACAGTTAATTTATCAGCTTAAAAGACACTTAAAACAGCTGTGTATTTAATGTCTTTTTAATGTATCCAGTAAAACTTGCATAATTGCCTGTAGTGCAATTTATTTTTAGCTATGTTGCAAAATGCCTGCATTTACTGTTTACATCTTCTTTAATTTTTCCTGCAAGGCTCATCACATCTCTGCCTGAGCCCTAAAGGCCAGGCCAATAATCAGACAAAAAGCCTTCTCAAACAAATGGTTCCCCATGAATGAACTATTCAAAAGTGCCTGCTGCTTGGGACCAAAGGAGTGTTAGCATTTTCTCTCTACCCCAAAGGCAAAGGCTGCAGTTCAAAATAAATAAATAAAATACAGGAATAAAACCAGGATGACTCAAATAAGTAGCGTGTAGTCGAAGGCTGTTTCAAGCCTCCACATCACGATCAGATGGTAGCAGGCTTTCTAAGTATTTGAATTTGGAGCTCTTCAGAACTATACGTCTGGAGTGTGAACTAACAAGACTTTCAGACTACATTAGCAAGGTTATTTCACTTTATAATTAAGGTAACAGCTCCCTCAAGATAATTTTTTTTGTATCTTAGTACTGCACTTGTAAAACTGCACTTGTAAAACTGGCATGCCAGAGATAAATGTGAAAAATAAGAGACAGTTCATGGCTCTAACCTCATTTGGTTTAGTTTCTTTCTTGATCTTTGATTTAATAGAAACTTTGTTAAAGCCTCTAATTTTTTGTAGAATCTTTCACAGTAATGATGTCAGGACTAGTTATTATAAAAGCAAAAATTTGAACAGTACAAGTTGACCCAAATGAAATGACAGTTTAAAATTTGATCTTTGACATGAGAGACTCCTAACTCTGGGAAACGAGCAAAGGGTGGTAGAAAGGGAGGTGGGTGGGGGGTGGGGGTGACTGGGTGACGGGCACTGAGGGGGCACTTGATGGGATGAGCACTGGGTGTTATTCTATGTGTTGGCAAATTGAACACCAATAATAAATAAATAAATAAATAAATAAATAAATAAATAAATAAATAGTAAAATTTGATCTTTGGTCTTTAGAAGGATTTGCAGCATCCTACTTCCTCTCTCTTAGAGAGAAAGCTGTCTTCTCATTCTAAAGTTTAGATTCCATCATCCCATTTAATGTGAGCTTGCCCACAGCTGGAAGGAAGAGGAATGTGCTCATATTTTAGATAATGAGTGGTGCTCAATTTCAACTTTTCCTTTAACTCACTTAAAGATTCCCTATAATTTCTTAACATAATCTAAATCTTTTAAACTGCTTTTAGAAATTGAAATTACAACCAAAAAGAGAGAAAGAGAGAGAGAGAGAAAGGGAGAAGAGAAAGAAAATTGCGTGTCAGCATACATGTACACACATACCATTAAAATAACTTGCAGGATTATAAACTTGCATGGATTAAGAGAAGTGCTTCTCCCATAAATTGGCCAGGATCTCAGATAGCAGGTTTAATGAGATCTAGACTCCACATCTATTCCCTATTTATTCAATATTGAGTCCAATATAAATAAGCAGGTAGGTAAAAAAGAGAAATTTCATGCATTTTACCTTTTGTTTTCTAATTCATTTTCCATTGATCTGTGTTTTTCTCTAGGAACTTGCAAGAGTCTGTGTTCCATAGAGAAATATTTATATTCTCAAAGCTTAGTGAAAGAGGAAGAAGTAATAAAGGCTAAGAGAAGTGATTACCCTAGATCCACAAGACAATATTGTGAGCAAGATAGACGCTCTGAATTTACAAATCTGAAATAAATTGCTCCAGTAAAATTCTTAATCTAATTGAGTAGTAACTTCAGATGAGACTCAGAGACTTTGTCACATGTAAACTAACTTAATTATCAAGCCAGAATAATCAAAATGTTGTTTCACTTAATTTATATTTTTTTAAACTGGACTGATAGTTATAAAAATTGAGGCCTTTCATGTGTATACACTTAAGTCTTTGCATCTCACTTCATATCCTCACAATAGCCCTGTGGGGTAGATATTATCACCATGTATAAATGAGAGGAAACTCAGAATCAAAGTGACTTGCCAAAGATCATTTGTTATGTAAATCTCAGAGCTGGGATAAAAACGTACAACTGCCTCCTAATCTAATTTCTTCTACATCATTGCTGGCTTAGACTGGCCTCATAGAACATATAAAGAATACTACTTAGATTGAAGTTCAGGCTCAAGGTAAAACAACAGAAAAGTATACAGTTGTTACTCTACCAAAGATATCTAGTTCCATTACTTTAGAAAAAAATGGATTATACCTTCTGTTCTATGTCGGCTATAACCCATAAATATTTAGTCACTTTGAGAAACATAAAATAATCAGTTATATTTATGAAGCTGTTCTCTAAGAACATACTGAGATTTCTGACCAAGTTGCAGCCAAGAAACACAAATCTATGTCATCCTTATGATAGATACCTTTTATTAGTCTAGTGAATCCTTTCTTAACATTAAAAGGAATTGGACAAAATATCATATTCACTAAAAAATATTCTCTTATTTGTAACTTCTAAAGGAAATTTTACTTATCTACTTATTTTCATATTCAAGTTTTCAGAAGGCATAAACTGCAGTTCCAAATATTGTCACTCTGTCTATTGCTTTTTAGGTGTGTGGATGTACTGATTTTTAAATGGATTTATCTTAGTGACAGCAGAAGCATGTGTGTGTGTGAGTGTGCACACATTTGCATGAGCACATGCTCAAAATCAAGAAATAAAGAATAATGCATTGAGGGTAGCAGCAATATTTATGACACTTACTTACATGCATTAAAGGAGGCATTTATCTGTTTCATTTCTAATTAATTATAAATATTGAATAGTACCTTCTTCACACAGGCAATAGTTTACTAATGATAGCTGTTTTATCATCTGATTAGGCTAGTGTTTTGGACAATTTTACTGCCATAGTGAAAATGGTAGGACTCATCATTTTCTTCATTGTGGTTGAATTCCAATTTGTTTTAGATATTTTCTTTTGGGGAAATCAATCTGCCTATTAATGACTCTAATATGGATTTCTAATGAAGGTTCTGAAGTTTTAAAGAAATGCACCAGCCCACAATACTGGTACTACAAACTTTTAATTTACTGAGTTTAAAAGCTAATACTTTTCATAGTGCTTCAATTATATATCAAAAGTTTCTATGTCCTTGACATGGAAACCAAGCAAGTTAATGAATTAAGACCTCACATCAAATCAAAACAACATATCATTGATTCTTTGCATTTTAAGTAAAATAATTCATCTTTCCTCCATAAGAAAGACAAACTCCAGAAATACATATGAGTTCTTTTAGGTGCTATGTCCCCATGGAAAATAAATCATATACTTCCCTGTTTTTATTTTGCATGAATTTAGAATGAGAACATCAGCTGAGTTTTAGTTCTTATGAATCAAGTTTTCTCACAATAGTGAAATCATCAGTGAGCATTGAAATAAGAAAGGGTTAACTTGTAAAGGGACGTGGATTTTAGCCATAGTTTGTTCTCAAAATATAAATTTTGATTAAGGAAGAAAGGACTTAACTTCTCTATAAGTTTCTTTAGCTATGAAAAAATGTGAGTACCAAAAGGAAAGAAATTGAAAATTTTAAAGCTAACTTGAATAACGATGTATTCATGAGTAATTTAAAATGACAAAATCACTTCAATACAATTTTAAGTTAATCCTTAAAACTATTTTAACATACGTAGGGAGGCTGGGTGGCTTATTCTGTTAAGTGTCTACTTTCAGATCAGGTCATTATTTCACGATCCTGGCATCCAGCCCCATTTTGGGCTCCCTGCTTGGCAGGGAGCCTGCTTTTCCCTCTCCCTCAGCCTGCTTATGCTCACTCTCTCTCTTTCTCTCTCGCTCTCTCATTTTCTGTGAAATAAAAATATAAAATATTAAACAAACAAAAAAACCCCACACATACTATTTTATTGACGCATCATACTTGAATTATTATGGTATCTTTTTAACAAGGCCATCTGTGGTTACTTATGTTCAAATTATATAGTAATAAAATATTGCTCTGTCCATATTTATAAAATGATTTTAGACTCTAGACCTATATATATATTATGGATGCATTATGAGCATGGTGTTTGTGATTTCATAGATTGTCTTTATATTCCAATGTTTCCTTACAGAAAATAATAAAATAAACTATAAATAATGTGATTAGTAGTCTTTTACAAAACTTACCATGCAATCTAGCAATTAAACTTCTTGGTTTTCACCTGAGTTGCTCACATAAAACCCTAGACACAGATGCTTATAGCAGCTTCATCTATAATTGTCAACATTTGGAAACAACCAAGATATCCTTTAGAAGATGAATGGGTAAATAAACCAACAATGGAATATTATTCAGTGCTAAAAAGATTGAGTTATGAAGCCATGAAAAGACATGGAGGAAACTTATTTGCATATTACTAAGTGAAAAAAGCCAAACTGAAAAGGCTATACACTGTATGATCTCAATAATAACATTCTAGAAAAGGTATAATTATGGAGACAGTAAAAAGATCAGTTGTTGTCAGTGTTTGGGGGAAAGAGGGATGAACAGGAGGAGCACAGTGGATTTTTAGGACAGTGGAACTGTTCTGTATGATACTATCATGGGGAATCAATGACATTATGCATTTGGTAAGATTTATAGAATGCAAAACATCAAGCATGAACCCCAATGGAAATTTTGAATTTTGGGTGGTTATGATATGTCCTTATAACTTGATCAATGATAACAAATAGGCCATTCTCATGCAGGTTGTTAATAGTGGAGGAGGCTTTGTTTGTGCGGGAACAGAGGGCTATGTAGAAACTGCACTTTGTACTCAATTTTCTGTGAAACTAAAACTGCGTTAAAAAATTAAAGTCTATTTAAAACAAAATAGAACAGAAAAAATGATTTAAAAAGGTGTATGACTTGGCCATTGGCATTTTAGGACATATTAAGCATGGGCTATTCAACATTAATTTTTTAATCCAAGGGCTATTTCCTTGCAGTAATAATCAATATTATGTCTACAAAAGATAGCGTGTGTATTTTTTTCAAGTAGCTAAAAAGCTTCCATCTAAACTATGTTCTTGTCTTCTGAGCAATGTAAAAGCAATGGTAAATATGTCAATGAATTGTACTTTCGGTTGCTATGGGCTGAATTATGCCCCAACCCCCATAATTCATATGTTGAAGCCCTAACCCCCAAGTACCTTAGGATGTGACTGTATTTGAGGGTAGGGCAGTTAAAGAAGTAATTAAGTTAAAATGAGGCTAAAATGGATCCTAATATGTTATTTGGCAGAATGAAAAGTTAGTAGCCTTTCTTTTTTTTAAGATTTTATTTATTTATTCATGAGAGACACACAGAGAGAGGCAGAGACACAGACAGAGGGAGAAGCAGGCTCCCTGCAAGGAGACCAATGTGGGACTCTATCCAGGGTCTCCAGGATCACACCCTGGGCTGCAGGTGGCTCTAAACTGCTGCACCACCGAGGCTGCCCAGTTAGTAGCCTTTCATCCTTGTGTTGGTCAAATATTTTCTTGGAACTGAACTAGTTTGTGAAATTTCTAAATCTGGGAACTACTCTTCTCCACATCTTTAAACCAATACATTATTTCTAGAAATTCCATAAGTGGGTGTGGGGGTGAAAATGGGATACTGAGTGGTAAGCAATAAGCTAAAGGACCTGTGAAGGAGAAATTAATCAAATTGTCAAAATGATCAATTAACTGAACTTTTGCTTCAGAATTGACCTTGGCTCCGCCAGTCTTGAAAATGCTCCTAGAAAGGAGAAAAAAAATAAGTGGGAAATATGAGAAAGGGAGACAGAACATGAAAGACTCCTAACTCTGGGAAAAGAACTAGGAGTGGTGGAAGGGGAGGTGGGCGGGGGGGTGGGGGTGACTGGGTGACGGGCACTGAGGGGGGCACCTGATGGGATGAGCACTGGGTGTTATTCTATATGTTGACAAATTGAACACCAATAAAAAATAAATTTATATATAAAAAAAGAAAATGCCCCTAAAGTGTGTCTTTGACTTCAGCCCTAAAAGACAAGTACAGGGGATCCCTGGGTGGCGCAGCGGTTTAGCGCCTGCCTTTGGCCCAGGGCGCGATCCTGGAGACCCGGGATCGAATCCCATGTCAGGCTCCCGGTGCATGGAGCCTGCTTCTCCCTCTGCCTATGTCTCTGCCTCTCTCTCTCTCTCTGTGTGACTATCATAAATAAATGAAAAAAAAAAATTAAAAAAAAATAAAAATTAAAATAAAAAAAAAAAAGACAAGTACAGTTCTCATCCTTACATTCCATCATGTATTCTAAAAGTTTCACATACTGGAACATTTCCTCCGTGAAAAGAAGAAATATGGGGCACTTGGGTGGCTCAGTGGTTGAGCATCTGCTTTGGCTCAGGTTGTGACCCCAAGGTCCTGGGATTGAGTCCTGCATCAGGCTCCCCCCTGGGAGCCTGCTTCTCCTTCTGCCTATGTCTCTGCCTCTCTGTGTCTCCCATGAATAAATAAATTTAAAAGTCTAAAAAAAGAAGAAGAAATATATCAAAACTTAAGGCATAAGAATGAAGGAAAAGAACAGTGGAGAGATGGGGAAAGTGGGGACCCCCTTTTTCTCTGTTCAAAGAGAATTGAGGAAAAAGTCCAATTGGCTTTGACTACATTGAACTATCCTTTTATATGTGCTTGGGATTCAGAGCCTTAAAAATAACCAATCATCTCTATTGAGACTTTACTAGTCTAGTAAATAACTTTTGTTACTGACTCACTGTTGCTACTGAATTAGGAGTAGGAGGGTGCGCTTGTTTATAAATCTGAAGCTGTTCATTACAGGCTCATTCACCTCTTAAAACATTTCACCTTTGAGCAGCTTTCCAGCAGACACTGCATGGGACAGAGGAGTGCCAGGAGGAAACATATTGAATCTATAGTGTGCAGGGATGGTCCAAGCCAGATGTCAGTTTTGAATGCCTAGCTAGGCCCACCCACAACTGTTTATTTTTGGCAACAAATCTGAGCATTTAACTTCTTACAGATTGGTGCCAAACACCAACCTACAGCCACTATGGACAACTAGGCACACAGGCAGAATTGCCAGTCATCTAAATAAGTGTGTGTTCAGATATGGCAGGAATTATCCAATGACAGAACAATATACACATATATTTTTATTGCTTTACTATTACTTAAAATTCCTTTGCCAGAGTCTTTTCATTTTACACTTTTATTTTAGTCTTTTAACTACAAACCCTTTATAGGAGAGATAATATGTTTATACTAACATGTAAATGACTAACAGTAGAACCTATCCCCAGGACAGTTTTTTGATAGGCAAAAACCTCTGAGACACTAAAATGGGAGAAGCTTTAGTCTCAAAGAAAGGTAAAAGGTTTAGAAAAGAGTAATCAAATCATAGCAGACACCCTTTAGCTATTTTGGCAAAGGACAACTTAATGATCAAAATGTGGTTTAGTAGTACCTGGAGGAAAAAGGATCTGACCAATGAACATGAAATATGAGATATAAAAATGAGATATATTAATATATTATTAGAAATCCTGTAACATAAAATAATAATGTCATTTATTTACCTTCTTACCACCTATTCTAAAAAGAATTTAAGGCAAGAATAACAATTATAAATCAACCTCACATTTCTGTCGCATTTTATAGTTTTCAAAGTTCTTTAATATTTATTCTCTTATTTAAGATCATTATTAATGTAAAAATACCAAAATGTCAGTGGAAATTTATTGAAAAATACCAAACAAAATTAATGTCTGTCTAAAATATTTCTAAACTGAGCAATTTATTCAGCATCCTTTTTAAAAAATATTTGCATACTTTCTGAACTTTTGTCTGTGATTTTAACCTGCAATCATAGATGATGAACCTGTTATTAAACTTACTTGAAGCTAATATCAGTTTATCCCCAAGCATCAGACGCCAGATGTTTTTGGTGAGAAGAAAATTAATGGCCTAAATAATGAATCAATTGAGGAGCAGTGGCCATAATCCATCTGCTCTTTAAACCAAGGCTCTGAGTCAGGCTGGCTTCTGGCTACACAGAATATTAATGAGTTGAAGAGTTAAATGGAGGACTCAAAGCCATTGTTGTGAGATGCCTCCAGGCGCCCCCAAGCCACTCCTTCTATAAGCTGGGCTTTGTGCAAGGAATGAATAGGCAAACAAAAAGCTGGAGACAGAGAGTGAGCCCTGTAGGAGTGTTAATTTGGATTTACTGCCCCTTGTGTACCCAAGGAAAGAATGAATAAATATGAACAGTGGAAATGCAAGCCAAGCCTCCTCTCTTTAGATGAAATAATATTCCCTAAACACATAATCCATTTTGATGACAGTTAAATCATTTATTTATTGGGTTTCATCCCATTTGTCATTGTTGTGTTCATTCCTTTAGCATTTCCTCCCAATCTACACAGTGATATTTTACTGTGGTTTGATATGGGGAATGAGTTTGTATCAAGTAAAGTTCTCATATGTACAGAAATTTTCTGAAGGTTTGAGTCTTAAGCTAATGTCTTCTTGCTTTTTATTTCCACTTCTGGATATTTGAAAAGCAAGTTATAAGGAAGGCAAAGAATGACCTGATCAGGCACCTTCTCAAATGGTGATGTGTGATCTGATTCTTTTTCCTTTTTAAAACCCAGAACCAACTTATTTCTTAGGCTTTAAACACACACACACACACACAACACACACACAAAGTGCAGTCAATGTTTTTCCTTAAAACAAAAACAAAAACAAAAACACCTTTAGGGGACAACTGGGTAGGTAGCTCAGTGGTTGAGCGTCTGCCTTTGGCTCAGGGTATGAGCCTGGGGTCCTGGGATCCAGTTTCATATTGGGCTCCCCACAGGGAGCCTGCTTTTCCCTCTGCCTGTGTCTCTGTTTCTCTCTCTGGGTCTCTCATGAATAAATAAAAATAAAATATTAAAAAAACCCTTTAGGATAGATATATGTTGGAAATGGATGATAGATAAATAATAGATAGTGAGATAGGTAGACAGATAAAGTACATATAAAGCACAATCCAAATAACTTATTTTCTTTTTTTTTTAATTTATTTTTTATTGGTGTTCAATTTACTAACATACAGAATAACACCCAGTGCCCGTCACCCATTCACTCCCACCCCCCGCCCTCCTCCCCTTCTACCACCCCTAGTTCGTTTCCCAGAGTTAGCAGTCTTTACGTTCTGTCTCCCTTTCTGATATTTCCCACACACTTCTTTTCAACCTCTATTTCCTCAGATCTTTCAAAATTTCTGGAAGACATTTGAAATGGTGGCGTTGAGCATACAAGAGAAAAAAATGTTTGCAACTAGTGTATTCTTTTATTCATTCCTACTTTTGCCATCTAACTACTTAGGCAGCAAAAATAGAAGAAACTATAAAAATTCCAACCAAGAGCTCTAGAGAAAGCCAAAATGCCAGAGAATAAAAACTAATAAAACAATTTTGTTTTGTGGAGCTATTGCTCAGAAGTATGAATTCTAAATTAGTGATTAGATGAACTGCTTGGATACCATGTCAAAAACATGCCAAAGGAAGCAGGGGCCCCTGACCATTAGGATAGTTACATAAATTAGTGTCTTTTGCATGATGTCCTTTAGTGAAAAGCGTATCCCTCGGTTCATGTCTAAAATTGTGGATATATGAATTATACTTTGTAAACCATGAGTAAGCTGAGGAGGCTCATGTAACTTTTTTTTTTTTTTTTTTTTTTTGGTCTGTGGCCAAGTTACTTCAAGCCAGAAAGAATTTATTGAGCTTTTTTGTTCACAAACTGTAGCATTCTACCTTGATTTAAAGAGATTATTTTAGGTAGGGCCTTGCAAAGGGATTAGTCAGCAGTCATCTCTGCTTATGAAATATGATTTTTGAGGATTCTCAAATAACAATTACACATTTTAGGCCTTAATTGCCTACACTTTCCTATTTACCTCAGAAAGGATCCTACCTAGTAACCAATACTCCTCATTATCAGATAGTCCTTTAACAGGAATTGAGAAGCAGCTATAAATATGAAAGGCTAGTAGAAAGGAAGGAAAGCTCTATAAGAAATAATAAATGGGAGGCTAGGGGCCTCAAAAAAACCTCCAATTTTTACTTTATCATCTAGCACTGCTTTAAGAAGGCATTGTATTTCTTGCCTGTATTTCCTATCCCCTTCAGAACTCTAAGAAATAAGGTCCTAGAGACGATAGCTCTCCTCCTGGGTCTGGCCCTTGTCTGGAACAATGTTGATAAATCAGCAGTCTCCTGAGCTGAATAAAGGAAGTAAGTCTCCCCTGTTTCTTCCTCTGTTCTTTCTATTGCCTAGGGAATGCCTGGCTCCCAGCTGCAACTAGCTTATTTTTCTCAACACACCATACTTCATGCCTGTGTGCATGTGAATATACACACACACACACACACACACACACACACACACAGACGCCAACCACAAGAGTTTCCAAATCTTTGCTGCTTATGCTCAGGATTTTGAATGCCAGTGTATCCTGGGGAATTCTCTGTGAGGAAAAGGATCACATTCTGGTGGCCTAAGTAAAGTGTCCCTAAAAGAAGTCCACTCTGCCCACTACTTAGGGGTGCAAGAATGTGGAACCACCACTCTCCATACATAGGAATTGTACCACCAGTTAAAATAAGCATACTCGTTAGGGTCAGATTTCACTTATTTAGTTACCACTAGCACTTAAAAGATCCTTTCTATTTAAAAGACATTTAAAATATCAGAAGCTTTGTTCATTTTATAAACGGGTTCAGTATTTTGCAGGTTTGCTAAGTGAGAGGACAGAGAAAAGTAAATAATTTAGAAATATTGCTAAATGGAAGTGCTAGAACCCTAGGAGTTATTTTTAGATGTGGAAAACACAGTGTCAATAAAAAAAAAGTGAGCCTAACTTCCTGAGTCCCTGAGACTGCTTTTTTGGCTCTCCAAACAGGCAGCTCTGCAACTCTATTATTGTATTTCTCTATGAAATAAAAGCTGTTTATTTTGAACTGCATGTGTATGATTTTCTTGGGTAAATAGAATCATGTATTTTGGGAGGGGAAGCTAGAAAGATTGTTTTGGTCACAATCAGCCTCATTTCAGATATTATGATTGAATTTTTCCTTCAAATATGGAGGTGTTTTTGTTTAGGTTATGAAATGAACCTCAGCAACTGAAACAATGGTCCGAGTGACTTTTCTTTTCTAAAATCCAGTCAAAAGGACCAAAGTTAAATGTTCTCCCAAAGCTTCTTTCAATCTTTGTATTTTGCCTAGTTGTGTTGCATTCATAGTATGCATTACTTTAAGGAAGATTACTTCTAAGCAATAAACATAAAATGGTAACAAAAACAAAAACAAAATCCTGCTAAAAACAGCTTTTTGCTGTTGTTGCAAGATTTCTTTTTTTTTAAGATTTTATTTATTTATTAGAGACACAAAGAGACAGAGAGAGAGAGAGAGAGAGAGAGGGGCAGAGACACAGGCAGAGGGAGAAGCAGGCTCCATGCAGGGAGCCCGACGTGGGACTTGATCTGGGGTCTCCAGGATCAGGCCCTGGACTGAAGGCTGCGCTAAACCACTGACCAGGGCTGCCCTGTTGCAAGATTTCTATCTCCACTTTCTATATGCATTAACACTTTAAATTAGTGTAGTTTCCTCTTTTTAATCCTTAGTGCAAATTATATTATATAACACTAATTTTAATGCTTCCAATTGAGAATTTTCTGATACATTTTCTTATCTTGACTCTTCAGGTGGTCTCCCATTTCAATTTTGATATATTATCCTCGATCCCTATGGTTATTAAAGTGAATAATCTTTAGTTTTCCTCAATTCATTGTGGATTTCTTTTTGAATCTTAAATTGGGTTGTGATTTGATAAATGAGCCACGAAAATTTAAGTTGCCATCCTCCAGTTTCCCCTCTGCACCATGAGAAGGAAGCTAATGAGAATGCATCACTTTCTCAAATCACTTTGATTGGACTGTTTTTAGGAAATCACATTTTCCTGTAGGATGTCTCTGTATTTTGGTAAATTAAAATTAAATTGATAATTAAGACAGAATGTGAGTATAATCAGGGTTCTATTTTAAATACAAACACTTCTCTTAAAATGACATTTTTGAATGAAATTTGTGAGCACATTTATGCCCTTGATTTAGTATCAATGAATATATCTGTGAGAGAAGTATGGTTACACTTCCACTTACTATCTATTTACCTCACTATTTTCAAAAATTTTTTTTAAATCTTATTTTTTTTTCATTTTTATTTATTTATGATAGTCACAGAGAGAGAGAGAGAGAGAGGCAGAGACATAGGCAGAGGGAAAAGCAGGCTCCATGCACCGAGAGCCCGACATGGGATTTGATCCCGGGTCTCCAGGATTGCGCCCTGGGCCAAAGGCAGGCGCCAAACCACTGGGCCACCCAGGGATCCCAACTATTTTCAAAATTGTGAATCAGAATGTTAACTTTTAAAAGGTTCAGATTGCACATATATAAGGAAAGAAAATGAGTATATGATAATACCAGACCACCAACTTAAAAACTTTTACTCGTTTACTAATATATTTAGAAAACATAGGAAATTCAGATATGTACTAAGTACAAAGTTTACACAAAAGTACTCAGTGTTAAGATTTTGGTGTCTAATCTTCTAAACTTTTTATTTTCTTCTACTTCCAGGCAGTAACATTGAGAGGAAAAAATCTCTCTTTTACTCTGAACAAGATAAAGTATCTTTTTCTGTGGATTTGTTATTTGATACTGATTTTTAGTAGAGTGAAGGGTCTCTGAGTTAACTAGAAATATAATATAGAAATATAATAAATATATTCCTATACTATTATATATAAACCTGACTACTAGTTTTCATGTCATTAAAATAAATTAGATTTTCAGATATAATAAATATATTCCTATACTATTATATATAAACCTGACTACTAGTTTTCATGTAATTAAAATAAATTAGAGCTTCAGAGGATAAAATTTAAAAAAATTCCCTTACTATTTCTGGTTTTCCAAAGTATTTCAGTATGGAATCTTTCCTCACAAAGCAATATCAGGTTATATATAAAGATTAACTTTGTCAATTTTCTCAGGGGTGTTTCAAATGCACAGTAGCATCTTTATTATCTGTTATTTTCTTTTTTTAAAAAAAGGAAGTTAAATTTTCTATGTGATTACAAATTGAAAATTCTTACTGAAGTAAAAGCAGCAAAATTTATTTTTTCAAATGCTTCTTTAGTGCTCCTTGAGTTAAGCATTCTTTCCTGGTTTGGTCTCCTTAAGTAAGAAGTTAGTGTTACATTTTGTTCTCCCAAGCAAGAAGGGATGTCTTCCCTCCTTAGTCACTATCCCTGCATACTTGTCAGACAACTGCAATATAGGGGAGTAAGGGCACTGAGTTTGAAGTTAAGTTGTTCCTCTGCCACTGGCTATTTAAAGAAATTCCTTCTCTTTTACCGTTTTGGATATGTGATAAACTTCCTTTGCATTCCAAACCCCCAAATATAAAAGTTAGCATCAATTTACCCCCATTTAATAAATATCCCATTATTTGTATCAATTGAACCTCACATTAGTATTCAGTTCCTTTGAGCCTTTAAATAATAATTTTCTAGGTAAAATGAGCAGCAATCCAGATCAATGGCATGGTTTTAATTCAAAGGTTATCACTGCCACAGGTAAACAAAAAGAACATAATGGTTTACAATATTAACATATGTCCTACTACCAAATTACAGATTTATCTTAAGTGAGGAAGTACTCCTTATAAAATAAATAAATAATGATTCTGCTTGCTTCACATTGTGTGACATTGCAGTTATTGACAACTGTTAAAATACACTTATTTTTTGTCAAAGAATTTGAATCATATGTATGACATAAAAGGAAAACCCTTAATCAATGCAATAGTATAAAGGCTCATTTGCAAACAATGTGTGCACTGGGGAGGTCTGTCCTTCAGATTTCAAGGCTGTCTGCTTTCTACTTGAATAATAATAAAAAAGCAATATTACTATGAAAGGAGACAAGGGATGAATGGAAAGAAAGGTTCTGTGTTACCGTTCAACTAAAAGAGGCTAATTCTTTTTATGCACAAGGAAATTGTTGTACTGAATATTATTTTAAAGAAATATTTCTCCTCTTAAAAAGGCATGGGACTTGGATGACATCTTGTATTGAGATATTGGTTTTAGCAATATTTATTTTAAATGTCTCATGCTCAGTGAAGCCTTCCTTTAAAAGCTCACATTATGTCAACAGTTAAAAAACAAATTTATCTTTACTCAACTACAGCCACTTCTTGAAGCTTTTATTAAAACTTTATACATTTAAACTTACAGTTAACTCAAGATTTGTATTGAAATCAAACTAAGAACTGAGAAAATGTTCTCACAATCTGGACACTCCTTGGGTCACAAGTGTGTAAGGGATTGGGAACAAACACATACAATATAATGCATGTTACATAAGCATATTCATACTTGATGAATCACATATGGCTGCCCAAATTAAATCCTTCCTTCCTGCAGTCTAACTCCAAAATTCTTTTTAAAATCGACCTTATAATGTAATAATGATTCTGCTTGCTTCACATTGTGTGACATTGCTGGCCTGTAACCATAATAGAAAATAGTATGAGGCCAATCTTGTTGAAGGTCTTTGAGACAGAGACCAAATGCTAAGGTCCTGTTTCCTGATATTTTGATGTAAAGGGTATAGGTTTCAAATTCCTACTTTCATGGCAACTAAGATGCATGCTGGGGGAAAGAAGCTTTGAAGTTATCAGAGAGGGTTTTTTGTTCTCTTTTGTTTTGTTTTTGTTTTTGTTTTTATTTTTAATCTGAATGATCTGGAGCAAAGTACAACTGTTTGTTAGTATTACCCAGGGTACTTAACTGTACTGTTGCCCCTGTGGGTCAAACTTCAGTGTAAATACTTTTATCCAGAAGCAACTATTTGGATTTGTCCTATGTCTGTCAGTGAGGCATTTGGATCCAATCTGAACACAAGCCTGCAACAGGGTAGCTGTAGCACACATGTAACTTACCACAGTCTCTTATTTTGAAAGCCCATATTTTTTCCAGTTTTTGTTTTGAAATACACATGTGGAGGGGAAAAGCAGACATCTGACATTTCAGTCCCTGTGTTTGTCTACTCTTTGATCTCCCAAGTGACCAGAAATACTTAAGTGTCATTTGTCCCCATAGGTGAAAGCCAAGTCATTATATAATAAAGTAAACTGCATGGAAGTATCCTTTCTCTCTGTTTCTTTCTCTCACCCCCACACACACATCTAAAGTGTAGACTGGTCTTACAGACTATATGCCTTGTGGTGAAAAAACAAATTTGAGTGGAGAGATTGGGACTTAAATTAACTAAAAACTTTCAGAACCTGAAAGTTGACAGCCTGCTAATTATTTTTGTTAAGTAATCAAGTTATCTATATGTGACTTTCAAAATCTTTCTCTTTCCTTCTCTTGTTCCCTGTGCTCAGTGATGTGTGGGTGTGTGGTGTTTTGAAATACTGTAGAAGTATCTGTAAATTCTACATATATTTTTGACTTACGTTCAAAAACCACTCATGAGGACAATAATCTCCTACTTGAGTGAGAACCATTTCTTTATATTCAAATATGCAATTTAATGAGAAACAAACAAAAAAGTATGTAAAAGCTGATATGCAACTTTCATGCTTCCCTACCCTTACCAAGTTACTTATAAAGTACCAAGTTACTTCTGTTACCAAGTAACTTCTAAAATATGTGCTATAGAGTTGAGAAGTTTATCTCAATCTTGAAAACCCATGACCCTTTAAAGTGAGAATTGATTCTCAGAGTAATGGCCCTAAGTTCTTTCATTGGCTCAAAAATAATTTTTGTAAGCATCCACTACTTACTAAGCCCATATAATTTTTTGTTAATCTGCAGATTTTTATATGTATTTTGCAATTAAATATACCTATAAGTTAAGTGTAAATTATCTGATCAAGTGAGAAGTAGAGTCAGCATTTTATCTTAGGAATGTCTGCCTTTAAATGATGACTCATAAATACTACTCCATAGTGACATAGGTACCTACTCATCCTATGATACAGTAAGTATATGAGGTTTGTACACTAGACTAAATATTTTAACATGAAGATGAGATAATGCTTGGAAAACCCCATATGCCTAGAACCTGGTAAACATTCTCTAAATGTTAAAGTCTCACTGCAAAATTTCATAAGTAAATAATAGCCCTTTCTAAAAAACAGTTTACAGTCTAATGGGAACAGAAGACAAATAAACAAAACTTTATATAACACAGGATTTACATCAATAGCTCTGATTAGGGATCCCTGGATGGCGGTTTAGCACCTGCCTTTGGCCCAGGGCGTGATCCTGGAGACCCGGGAACGAATCCCATGTTGGGCTCCCGGTACATGGAGCCTGCTTCTCCCTCTGCCTATGTCTCTGCCTCTCTCTCTCTCTCTCTCTCTGTGTGACTATCATAAATAAATAAATTAATTAAAAAAATAAAAAATAGCTCTGATTAATAATGCAGCTGTGATAAGTTAATGCATAGTTCATTATATACACAATTCTTTAAATGAGAAATTAGTTAATTTTATTTTTTTCTTTTTCAAGTTTTTATTAAATTCCAGTTTACTCGGGTGGCTCAGCAGTTTAGCACCACCTTCAGCCCAGGGCCTGATCCTGGAGACCCAGGATCGAGTCCCACGTTGGGCTTCCTGTGTGGAGCTTGCTTCTCCCTCTGCCTGTGTCTCTGCCTCTCTATATACATCTCTCTGTGTGTCTCTCCTGAATAAATAAATAAAATCTTAAAAAAATAAATTCCAGTTAACATAAATTGTAATATTAGTTTCAGGTGCAGGTTTGTGATTCATCACCTACATACAACACCAGTGCTCATCACAAGTGCCCTCCTTAATACCCATCACCTATTCAACCATTCCACCCACCAACTTCTCATTCAGTAACCCTGTTTATTCTGTATATTTAAGAGTTGGCTTCCTGGTTTCCTGTCTTTTTTTGCTCCCTTTCATGCTCATCTGTTTTCTTTTTTAAATTCCACATATGAGTGAAATCATATAGCATGTGTCTTTCTCTGACAAACTTATTTCATATAGCATAATACTTTCTAGCTGTATTCACATTTTTGCAAATGGCAAGTTTTAATTTTTTTCATAGCTGAGTAACATTCCATTATATATATAATATACATATATATATATTACATCACATCTTATATATCCATTCATCATTCAATGGAAATTTGAGCTCTTTCTATAATTTATTAATTGCTGATAATGCTTGCTATAAACATCAGGGTGATGTATCTTTCATAATGAGTAGTTCTCTACCCTTTGTGTAAGTACTTAGTAGTACAAATCCTGGATCATAGAGTATTCTATTTTTAACTTTTTGAGAAACCCTTATACTGTTTTTCAGAGTGGCTGCACTAGTTTGCATTCCCATGAACAGTTTACTATGGTTGTCTTTTCTTCTCATAACATAGGTTGTTTCCTGTTTGTTAATTTTAGATATTCTGCCTGGTGTGAAGTGATTATCTCATTGTAGTTCTGAATTGTATCTCCCAGGTGATGAGTGATGTTGACCATCTTTTCATGTGTCTGTTAGCCATTTGTATTTCTTCTTTAGAAAAAAAAGTGTCTATTCATGACTTCTGTCTGTTTCTTACCTGGATTATTTGTTTTTCAAGTTTTTGGTTTTAGATTCTTTATGTATTTTCGATACTAATCCTTTATCTGATATGACATTTGCAACTATTCTCCCATTCTGAAGGTTGCCTTTTAGTTTTGTTGATTATTTCCTTTGCTGTGCCAAAACTTGTTTTCTTGATGACATCCCAATAGTTTATTTTAGCTTCTGTTTCCCTTACCACAGGAGACATATCTAGTAAGAAGTGGTATGACCCACATCAAAGAGGTCACTACCTGTATTCTCTCCTTTAGTATTTTTATGTTTTCCTGTCTCACAATTAGATCTTTCATCAATTTTGTTTTTTGTTTTTTTTTCTTTCATCAATTTTGAATTTATTTTGGGGGAAAGTGTAAGAAAGTGGTCCTGTTTCATTCTTCTGCATATTGATGTCCAGTTTTACGAAAACCATTTGTTGAAGAGATTGTTTTTTTTTTCATTGACTATTATTTCCTTCTTTGTTGAAGATTAGTTGGCCATATAGGTATGGGCTCATTTCTGGGTTTTCTGTTTTGTTCCATTGATTTATGTGTCTATATTTGTGACAGTACCATACTGTATCCATCAGTACAGCTTTGTAATATAACTTAAAATCCAGAATTGTGATGCCTCCAGGTTTGCTGTTCTTTTTCAGATTGTTTCAGCTATTCAGGTTCTTTTGTGGCTCCATACAAATTTTAGAATTCTTTGTTCTAGCTCTGTGAAAAATACTGATGCTATTTTGATAAGAATGGCATTAAATATGTAGATTGCTTTTGGTAATATAGACATTTAACAGTATTTATTATTCCAATCCATGAGCTTTGAATATTCTTTCAGTTTTTTTTGTGTTGTCTTCAATTCCCTTCATCAGTGTTTTATACTTTTCATAGTACAGATCTTTCACCTATTTGGTTAGGTTTATTCCTGGGTATCTTACGGTTTTGGTGCAATTGTAAATGAGACCAATTCCTTGATTTCTATTTCTGCTGCTTCATTACTGGTGTATAGAAATGCAACAGAATTCTCTATGTTGACATTGTATCCTGCCATTTTACTGAGTTCATGTATGAGATCAAGCAATTTTTGGTGGAGTCCTTCAGGTTTTATATATAGAGTATCATGTCATCTGCAAATAGTGAAATTTGATTTTTTCCGTGCTGATTTGGATACCTTTTATTTCTTTTTGTTGTCTGATTGCTGAGGCTAGTATTTCAAATATTATGTTAAGCAACAGTGGTGAGAGTAGACATCCCTGTCTTGTTCCTTAGTATAGAAGATAGGCTTTCAATTTTTCCTCATTGAAGATCATATTAGCTATGGTTATTCCTATATTCCCTTTATGATGTCAAATTATGCTCCCTCTATCCTTATTTTTTTGAGGATTTTTATCATAAGTTAATATTGTAGATTGTGAAGTGTTTTTTCTGCATCTCTTGAAAGGATCATATGGTTCTTATCCTATATATCATGAAATGGGCAAAAGACATGAACAGAAATTTCACCAAAGAAGACAGGCATGGCCAACAAGCACATGAGACAATGGTCTGCATCACTTGCCATCAGGGAAATACAAATCAAAACCAAAATGAGATATCACTTCACACCAGTGATTATGGTGAAAATTCACAAGACAGGAAACAACAAATGTTGGAGAGGATGTGGAGAAAGGGGAACCCTCTTGCACTGTTGGTGGGAATGTGAACTGGTACAGCCATTCTGGAAACCTGTGTGAAGGTTCCTCAAAGAGTTAAAAATAGAACTGCCCTAGGACCCAGGAATTGCACTACTGGGTATTTACCCCAAAGATACAGATGCATTGAAACGGCAGGACACCTGCACCTCAATGTTCATAGCAGCAATGTCCACAATAGCCAAACTGTGGAAGGAGCCTCAGTGTCCATCGAAAGATGAATGGATAAAGAAGAAGTTTTGTATATATATATATATATATATATATACATACATACCATGGATTATTACTCAGCCATTAGAAACGACAAATACCCACCATTTGCTTCAATGTGGATAGAACTGGAGGGTATTATGCTGAGAGAAGTAAGTCAATAAGAGAAGGACAAACATTATATGGTCTTATTCATTTGGGGAATATAAATAATAGTGAAGGAATAGAAGGGAAGGAAGAAGAAACAGGTAGGAAATATCAGAAAGGGAGACATAACATGAAAGCCTCCTAACTCTAGGAAACGAACTAGGGGTGGTGGAAGGGGAGGAGGGCAGGGGGTGGGGGTGAATGGGTGACGGGCACTGAGGGGGCACTTGATGGGATGAGCACTGGGTGTTATTCTGTATGTTGGCAAATTGAACACCAATAAAAAACAAATTTATTATTAATAAAAAACCATGTAAAATTTTATATCAAATACATGAAATATATGTAATATATTATATGTATAATATAAACACATATATAATGTATATATAACTTAATAAATATATGTAAACTGTATATACATTTAATGTATATATTTTTAAGAATAAAAAAATTTAGTCCACAATGAAGAAGGCCCTCTCTTTATAATTTTTATGTGTTCTTTAATTTAAACCTGCTGAATTGAAGGTCACATATGTAAGCCATTTACACAGGCAAGAAAGCATCCTGTGTTCAATTAGCACATGAAATTCAGTAGTGAAAGGCTTTTGGTGTTCTACAATTTGGTTTACATTGTGGAAGCTAAATTTGGGGAAGGGTAGTAAATAGCTATGTAAAGGATATTCGTTTTCAATTAACTCACTGAATGTTGGCTACAAATTCCAGACAGAAGCACAAAGTGAATGTAGATTTTCCTTAGTAGTAGTAGGCTAATAATACTTTAAAAACATCTTGAAGAATCGTGACAGAGTTAGTAGGTACATTTAACTTACTTAAGGCTGATTTCCCCACTTATATTCTATGCTCTTTCAAGCAGAACCTATTTAGAAATACAAACAACAACAACAAAACAAGAAACAACAAACAAAACAAATCAAAACCTAAAAACCATATATATAAATTAAATTAGATGCTGACTATTCACATTACAAAAAAAAAATGTTCAAACTTTTAAAGTTCTTTGCATCTCAGTACACCCACCCACACCCACCCAGCATTTGTGCATGCATGTGCTTATTTGTCTAGAGACTTGGATCCTGAGAAACTTAGAGAGACAACTTTAGGTACAATTCTCTGTTGAAGAGTTAGCTGGAATGATGAAGCAGCTCTGAAATTGTAATGTGAATGGATGAGACAATGGTATTTGATTTAACAAACTAAAACCTTGAGTTTGCATTATATTTCTCCCCTTTTTGAAGACAATTTCAGATTCTCTTTTCAGCTCTATGAGGTTGGTTGTAATTACAGACTCATAAAATGTCAGGACTGAAAAATTCCTGTGCTGTTTTCTTGTCATCTCTTTATACTAAAGATAAAGAAACCAAGGTTCAGAGATTGAGTAGCAAACCTTAGCCCAAATGGGTATGATGGAAGAAGTACAGATAGAGACTAGAACATGGTGAATTCAAGATTCAGCTCTGCTGCAATTAAACTGTGTCAACTTCCTTGAGCAAGTGATAAACTTAATTTAATCTCAATTTTCTCACCTGTAAATTATGGAATGCAGTATCTAATTTTCTTGCATAAGTGAGTAAAACTATGTGTGAAAAACAACTAACACAGTATCTGGAACATAGTAAGGACTTAACTAAAGAAAGTTCTATTCCAACAGGGCAGTCTACAATGCACACATGTACACATACACAAGCACACATATGTTTTCAAGAATATGCTTAGTGTTTGAAGCAAGGTTTACTAGTACACAGAGAAGGGAGAGTCTTGACAAATCTTAAAAAACAATACAATTTTTTACAGCTTTCAAAAATAAAACTAGGTTTAGGTTTTGTTAGTTGCCATACAGTTTTGCATTAGCCACCTAGAACAGGCTCAGAATTGAAATACAAATAGCCTTGCAAGTGCCTAGGTGATAATGACTTTGGAGGTGGTAGTATGGCCCTTTCCCTACCATATACTTTTTTTTACCCTATTCCTATTGAAATCCCTTTATTCATTCTTTAGGTTTAGCATGTCCATTAAGATATAATTGCAATTTTCCTGATTACAACAACATATAGTTTGTTACAGAACTGTGAAAGAACATAAAGAAGAAAATAAAAACTATAGATAGCCTATTCCCTAGAGTAAACTAGTGCAAATATTTTGGTATATTTCTTTAGTCATTTATTTTCCATGAGTGTGTCCATGTTGCAAGATTGTGCTAGATATAGATGATAGATAGATAGATAGATAGATAGATAGATAGATAGATAGACAGATAGATGATAGATAGATAGGATGAGCACTCGGTGTTATACTTATGTTGGTAAATCGAATTATGCTAAGTGAAATAAGTCAATCGGAGAAGGACAAACATTATATGTTCTCATTCATTTGGGGAATATAAATAATAGTGAAAGGGAAAGGAAGGGAAGGGAGAAGAAATGGGTAGGAAATATTAGAAAGGGAGACAGAACATGAAGACTCCTAACTCTGGGAAACGAACTAGGGGTGGTGGGAGGGGAGGAGGGCGGGGGGTGGGGGTGAATGGGTGACGGGCACAGAGGGGGGCATTTGGCAGGATGAGCACTGGGTGTTATTCTATATGTTGGCAAATTGAACACCAATAAAAAATAAATGTATTAGTATTAAAAATATATATATACGAAAAATAAAATAAAAGATAATTTATCAGAATCTTTTCAATCTTCATCTTGTGAGAATTTCCCCAATGCCATTAGATATTCTTTTAAAACAATTTTTGAGTGTTACATGCTATTTCCATGATAGGACATTCTACAGTCTATTTAAAATACATATATTTAATACAAATTCAGTTTAACTGAGCCTAATGTAACTATCAGTATAACTTTATTTTTCTTCTCATGCAAATCTGTCCCTTGTACTTATAGCCTCTTTTCTTCCAGGGAGGTAAGAAACAATCCTAGCCAGATTCTAAACAATATATTGTCAGGTAAATCAGCAAAATAATTTTAAAATTGAAGTCTTTACTTTAGGATATGTTCACTTATAAGTTATCATTCTCCACAACTCCTTATTTTTTTATTAATAGCTTATATTACCTTTCTGGCCCCTGGGGAGAGCTGTTATGACTTTTGATAAGTCTACCAGATTGATTAATCCTGTAATCATTCAGTTCAGTCACTTTCTCTGCTACTAGCCTGTGAAATCTTTAAAGACAAGAGCCACAACTAAATTTATGTTTGTGTATAACTTAATGCTTAACCAGGACTGAATCCCAGGAATGATACCAAGATGTCTGATGTTCATCATCAGCCCAGAAACACAACTACTTACTAACGGTATTTTGTCTGACTTGAGGAACAGATCTTTCTAAACTGAGTTGTAATGTTCTTCCTTGTATTCCACTGATCTACATCAAACAACATGGATTCAATGCACTCCTATGATACATTCTGTCACAAGTTTAGGATGGGGAATATTTAAAAACAGAAAGGTTACAATATTAAGAAAAGAACAGAGAATAAAGATTAGCCAATGATAAAAGTTCAAGGCAGCCTGGGTGGCTCAGCGGTTTAGCGCCGCCTACAGCTCAGGGCGTCATCCTGGAGACCAGGGATCATCAGGCTCCCTGCATGGAGCCTGCTTCTCCCTCTGCCTTGTGTCTCTGCCTCTCTCTCTCTCTCTCTCCTCTCTGTGTATTCTCATGAATAAATAAATACAATCTAAAAAAAAATGTTTCTCTGTTCTATGTGAAATCAGGTAACATAGGTAACCATCAAATGAACTTATGTGCAAAGCTGAACCTTATCATGAGTAAACTGGCCCTTCTGAATCTATAAGGAAAAAGTCAACTTCTTTCTAAAATAGAAAACTTTTACTCTCTTTACAATTCTGTTTTAGCCAGCACTTAAACAGGAGAAAATAGAGCTCTAAAACTAAGAGCAATAGTCACTCATTGACACCTTTTTGGAGTAAGATTAGTGGAGAAAGTGGGGATGCAGCCATCATATAGATAATCCTGAGACCATTCCTTTCCCTACAGATTGCTAAAGAGGCCAGCTGTACTCAGGCCTGGTAGGAAAGCACAAAGATGACCAGATTTTACCTCAGGTATTTCTAGCACTGACTTTGTCACATCAACTTTCTTCCAAGTTTATAATAGAGAAATTTATTTTGAGACATTTGGAAATACTATTCTATTAAATTCTTCTATTGCATTCAGTCATGCCCTGCTTCACTGAATTAGTACATGCTTCCACTCTAGATTCTCTGTAACATCTAATGTAACTATAAATAAGAAGAAACATTGTCAAATGTAGAACTCCATGGAAATAGAAGTGAGAATTATCATTCCCTATGCATCAGTCTTAGGGGAACTTCATAGATGTGACCTTCACAAAAGCCACAACTCAATATTCTCATTCTGAGTGTTCTCCATCACTAAATTCATGACAAAGCATGCAATAGGAATGCAGTGAACTTTGTTGATTGACATATTTAGCTCAGTAGGATAAAGCAAGCCCATTACAAATCAGTTTAGAGAGGTCTCTGTCTCCAGAGAGACAAAATTCCAATTTGTAAATGGTCATGTTACTGGGCTGGCAACAAATATCTGGGCTTTTCTATCATCTCTGGGATTCAGTCCCTGTTAGAAGAATTAAATAACATAATTTAATCCCAATTAAATTTATTTAATTGAATCCTAATGAATTTTATGATTTCTCTTG
This sequence comes from Canis lupus baileyi, assembly GCF_048164855.1. Lineage (NCBI taxonomy): Eukaryota > Metazoa > Chordata > Mammalia > Carnivora > Canidae > Canis > Canis lupus. Next base: position 60,709,855 of record NC_132876.1, read on the forward strand.
AATTTTAATTGCTCTGCTATTCTTGGCCATGTTTTTAAAGACCCAGGCAGTGTCAAAAGTGTGCCTTTCTTCTGATAAAGGACAATAGCTATGATAAAGGACAATAAAGGCCAATAACTATGACTGCTGTCTCACCAAAAGCAAAATTAACGAAATAGTTTATCATTAATCTCCTGTCTCCTCCCATCATGCAGGAAGGCTAATCAGAAGTTAGAGAGGCCAAGGGGTAGTGCATCTAAGCATAAATGAGAAACAAGTCTCTGGTAGTTCATCTTAATTAAAGCTCCAAAAAGGAAGTGGCCTTGAACAGAAGCACTGGAAGCACAGCTGACATAAGCACCTCCCTGAAGAGCATCACTATTACAACTCTGCAATCCAGATGAATAAATATAATTTATTTCCCATAGATAGTGGGAAACTTGGGCTATCTAACTATCAATTAGATAAATACCTCTTTAGCCCCTGAAGAAAATATCTTAGGTATCTTCATGTCTCATAGGCCCATGATCACCAGTCTTCAGGAATTAAGCCTCACCAAAGCCACCTAGTATATGTTAGCATGTTGGAAGTCTGTGTCCATTTAAACCTTTTAAGGAATAGCTACTGATTTGCTGAAGGCAAGATAAAATGGAAATGTTGCAGGAGCAAGAGGTGGTATCTACAGAGACAATACTTGATATAAGCGAAAGAAACAGAGGGAAATATAATGTGTCTTGACAAAGACAAATTTCTACTTGGCATAATTTTCTATATGATTTTTCCTAATGGAGAATTAAGGGTAAGTGGAGGCCAGAAGTCTAACTGTAATCTTTCTTACAAATCAAAACCAACAAACAAAAACCCAGAGTCGATATATAGCTCATAGAAAGTAGGAGAGTGGTTTAGGTGATTTGTCTACCTACATTAATTTGTCCTCAGGTCATCTAAATTGTGGAGATAGGAGTAGTCACCATTGACCAAATTAGCACTAGACTTCTGTGTAACCCAGATAAACATAGGTTAAAGATCCCTGTCTCCCAATCATTGAAAGAAAAAACAAAAGAAAATTGTGACATCTGTTGAGACTAAAGAGTTTCCCATGGATATTGAAGATAGCATTGGATTAAGAGGACACTAGGCTCCCCTTGTCCCATGAATAAAATTAGATAACTATCAAGTCATCCTAAAATGCCCCAGAAATCAATATGAAGACTGGCAGAACAAGCTTTACAACTAAAGGTAGAGAAGAGACCACACTGAAGGAGGTAGGAAGTACTGATATGTGCCTTGGAAAAAAATGAATCATGACTGCTGTGGTGTGGAGGGAGCTTTGGTTATGGAGAAGAGTGAAAGACAAACTTGCACAGAATGGTGAGCATGGGGAAAATTATTATCCATAGCAATTGTCTTGCAAATTTAGGAGGGCTGATTTTGTGAGTTCTTGTAACCTGTGGGGCTTAAAGCCTGGAGTTTTAAAGGTCAGCATGCTAGATTTTGGGAGAGCTCAGAGAACACTGGGGCTGCTCTGAGAGAAGAGGCAGGACTAATAGCCCACAGACATATAGTGTAAAAACAAGTCTGAAGAGAACCTAGGGCACACAGTGGGGAGGATAGTTGCTCAGCTTGGAGCTTGTCCCAGATAGGCAGCATTAATGGGCAGACCTCTCCAGGAAAAAAAAGGAATAGGCAGAGGCCATTTTTCTACTCTGTCCTTCAGCATAAACACAAAGACACCTTTGGGAACTAGCACAGCACCCACTCTTGCTACCTAACTTGCTTACATAATGTCCTGTTCCATCCCACCCCCAACTGTCTGGAAGAACTCTCTTTCCCAGTCCTACTGGCCTCAGCTCTAGTGCAGTGGGCTCCCTCAACCAGAAGACCATTCCAAACCCCTGCTAACACTGCATCTCCCAAAAAAAGGAGCTTTGTATGGCCACTGTTCTAGTGACTTCAGAGAGAAGTTTCATTTCACAAGCTGACAGAGCACACCAAGTTAAAACTTGACACATTAAGGCCAGCTACCAAACACAGCCCAAAACAGGCAAAGAGAACCTCTGCAGATAGCTGGCCTAAAGAATCAATCAGTCAGGACACAACAGAAGACTGTACACACCATACACTGGAGCTACTCACAGAAGCACCAGGCCCTGAGGAATAGGGGACACTACACTACTGCAAGGAACTACAGAACCTCTTCTTCAAAAAGCCATTATCCCAAAGAACAGGAGAAAGAGATTACTTTCCTAACACACATAAACATGCACAGAGACTTAGACAAAATAAGAAAATAGAGGAATTTATCCCAAATGAAAGAGCAGGACAAGGCCATAGCTTGAAATCTAAGTGAAACTCATGCAACCAACATGCCTAATGGATAATTTAAACCAATGATCTAAGAATATTCACTGGACTTAAGAAAAGAGTGTAGGATATCAGTGAGACCATTAACACGGAGATAAAGAATAACATAGCAGAAAAAAAAAAAAAAAAAAAAAAAAAAAAAGAATAACATAGCAGAAATAAAGAGTTCAATAAATGAAATGAGAATTATGCATAATTGAATAAACAGTGGACAGGAAGGAGCAGAGGAAAAATTAATGACCTAGAAGACAGTAATTGAGTAATTAAGCCCCCCAAAAGAGAAAAAGAAATTATGCAAAATGAGAATAGTCTTAGGGAACTCAATGACTCCATCAAATATAATAACAATTGCATTGTAGATGTCCCAGAAGAGAAAGAAGAAGAAAAGAAAGGTAGCAGATAATTTATTTGAAGAAATAATAATTGAAAACTTCCCTAATCTGGGGAAGGAAATAGATATACAGATCCAGGAATAAAAGAGAACTTCCAACAAAATCAACAAAAGCAGATCCACACCAAGACATATTATAATTAAAATGGTAAAATAGAATGATGAAGGAAAAAATCTGAAAAACCACAAAAGAAGGAAGTTACTTACAATGGAAAACCCATAAGACTATCATTAGATTTTTCAGCAGAAACCTTCCAATTCAGAAAGGAGTGGCATGATATGCCCAAAATGCTAAATGAGAAAAACCTACAGCCAAGAATACTCTATCCAGCAAGAATATCATTCAGAATTGAGAGGTTAAAAGTTTTCATGAAAAATAAAAATTAAAGAAATTCATGACCACTAAATCAGCCCTGTAAGAAATATTAAAGAGAATGCTTTGACTGGAAATTAAAGACCAAAAATGAAATTATAAAAGTAGGAAACACAAAAGCAGTTAAATAATTATTTCCGGGGTGCCTGGGTGGCTCAGTCAGTTAAGCATTTGCCTTTAGCCTGGGTCATGATCTCGGGGTCCTCTGCTTAGCAGGGAGCCTACTTCTCCTACTCCCTCTACCTACCACTTTGCCTACTTTTGCTCTCTTTCTCTCTCTCTCTGTTAAATAAATAAATAAAAATCTTTAAAAATTTATTTCTGTAAAAAAGTAGTAAAGGAACTCACAAAACTAAAGGATGTAAATTATGACTCCATATACATAAAAGTTTGGGAGGAGAGGAGTAAATAATGGATGCAAACTTAAGTAATCATTACCTTAATATAGACTACTGTATGTATAAGAGGTTATATACAAACCTAATAATACTAACCACAAATCAAAAACCACTAATAAATATGCAAAGAACAAAGAGAATGAGATCCAAATATACCATTAAAGAAAACCACCAAACCATGAAAATAAGAAAGATAAGAAAGGATCAGAGAAAATCTTCAAAACAATACAAAACAAGTAACAAAATGGCAGTAAATAAATATGTAAAAATAAATAAATAAATATGTATTGATAATTACGTTGAATATAAATAGAATAAATACTTCAACAAAAGACAGATTGACAGAATGGATAAAAAAAGGATATGCATATACATGCTGCCTAAAAGAGCCTCTGCAGTTGAAAGTGAAGGAATGGTGAAATATCTACCATGCAAAAAAATATCAAAAGAAAGCTAGAAGAGCAATAATTATATGAGACAAAACGGATTTTAAAACTAAGACTCTAATAAGAGACAAAGAAATGCATATATGAAATAATCCAACAATGATATAACAATTGTAAATGTTTACACACCCAACACAGAAGCACCCAAATGCATCAAACTCTTAACACCAAATATAAAAGAACTAATCAATAATAATGCAATAATAGTAGGGGGCTGTAACACTTAACTTATAAAAGGATCATCCAAAAAAATCAATAAGAAACAGTGACTTTGAAAGATACACTGGACCAGATGGATTTAACCAATATAATCAGATTATTCCACATTAGGACAGTAGAACACACATTCTTTCCAAGTACACAGGTAACATTCTCCAGAATAGACCACATATTAGACCACAAAACAAACGTCAAATGTCAAAAATATCTAAGTCATACCATGCATCTTTTCTAACCACAAAGCTATGAAACTAGAAGTCAAGCATAAGAAAAAACCTGGAAAGACCCAAGTACATGGAGGTTAAATAGCATGCTACTAAACAATGAATGGATGAACAGAAATCAAAGAAGAAATTAAGAAGTACATAGCAACAAATGAAAATGAAACCACAATGGTCCAAAACTTTGGATTCAGCAAAAGCAATTCTAAGAGGGAAGTTTATAGCAATACAGAAGCAAGGAAAACTTCAAATAAACAACTTCATCTTAAATGAAAACGGAGCTAGAAAGAGAAGATTAAACAGAACCCAAAACCAGCAGATGGAATAAAATAATAAACATTAGAGCAAAAAATAAATGGTATAGAAACAAAAAAGATAATAGAATATCAATGAAACCAGGAGCTGGTTCTTTGAAAAGTCAATAAAATTGATAATTTTTTATACAGAAGAAAAAGAGAAATGGTTCACAAATTACAAATCAGAGAGGAGAAATAACAACCATAACAACAAAACCCCATAGAAATCCAAACAATTCTAAGAGAATATGCTGAAAAATATACAATAGCAAACTAGACAACCTAGAAGAAATGGAAAAATTCCTAGAGGCATATCACCTACCACAACTAAACAGTAAGAAATTGAAATTTTCAACAGACAAAATACCAGCAAAGAAATTGAATCAATAATCAAAAAACTCCCAAGAAACAAAAGTCCAGGACCAGATGGCTTCACCACTGAATTCTACCAAACATTTAAGGAAGAGTTAATACCTATTCTCAAACTAATCCAAAAGATGAAAAGGAAGAAAAAATTCCACATTCATTATATGAGACTAAATTTACTCTGATACCGAGACCAGATAAAGACACCACACACACACACGCACACACATGCACATACACACACAAAGACAAGAAAATAACAAGCCAACATCTCCATTGAATATAGATGCAAAATTCCTTAACAAAAAACTGGCAAACAAAATCCACCAATACACTAACTTAAGCATTCACCACATTCAAGTGGGATTTAATCTTGCTGTGCACGGGTGGTACAATATTCCCAAATCAAACAATATGCTGCATTGTGTCAATAAGAGATAGGATGAGAATTGTATAATCATCTCAATAGGTGCAGTAAAAAACATTTGACCAAAGTACAACATCTATCCATGATGAAAACCTTTAACAAAGTAGGTTTAGAAGGAACATACATAAACATAATGAAGGTCATATATGGGAAAACACACAGTTAACATCAAACTTAGTGGGCAAAATCTGAGAGCTTTTCCTCTATAGTCAGGAACAAGACAAAGATGTCCACTCTCACCACTTGTATTTAACATAGTACTAGAAGTCCTAGCCACAGCAATCAGACAAAGCAAACAAACAAAGTAAGTCAGTCGGAGAAGGACAAACATTATATGTTCTCATTCATTTGGGGAATATAAATAATAGTGAAAGGGAATATAAGGGAAGGGAGAAGAAATGTGTGGGAAATATCAGAAAGGGAGACAGAACGTAAAGACTGCTAACTCTGGGAAACGAACTAGGGGTGGTAGAAGGGGAGGAGGGCGGGGGGTGGGAGTGAATGGGTGACGGGCACTGGATGTTATTCTGTATGTTAGTAAATTGAACACCAATAAAAAAATAAATTAAAAAAAAAAGAGAAGATGAAAAAAAACACACACACAAAAAAACATCAAAAGAAAGTAGTAAAACTCGCTATTGTAGATGACATAATACTGTGTATAGAAAATCCAAAATAATTTATCAAAAAACCCTGCTAGAACTGATGAACAAAATTCAGTAAATGTACAGGATACAAAAACAATTATCTATCTATCCCACTTGTATACACTAATAATGAAGCAGCAGAAAGAGAAATTAAGGAAATAATCCCATTTAAAATTGTACAAATGATAACAAGAAACCTAGGAAGAAAACAACTCAGAGGTTAAAGACCTATATGCTGAAAACTGTAAGACACTGGTGAAATAAATTATAGACCACACAAAGAAATAGACACCCCATGTTCACAAATTGAAGAACACATATTGTTAAAATGTCTATAGTACCTAAAGCAATCTACACAATTGATTCAATCAGTATTGAAATAACACCAGCCTTTTTTCATAGAGCTAAAACAATCCTAAAATCTGTATGAAACCTCAAAATAACTTGAATAGCAAAAGCAATCTTAAAAAAGAAAAGCAAAGCTGCTGGCATCACAATTCCAGACTTCAAGCTATATTACATAGCAGTAGTGATCAAAATGGTATGGTACTAGAACAAAAACAGTCACATATATTAATGGAAAGAATAGAAAACCTGAAAATGGACCCACAACTTTATCGCCAAATGATCTTCTACAAAGCAGGAAAGAATATTCAATGGAAAAGAGATAGTCTTTTCCACAAATGGTGTTGGGAAAACTGGACAGCAGCATGCTGAATAATGAAACTAGACCACTTTCTTACACCATACACAAAAATAAATTCAAATAGGATGAAATACCTAAACGTGAGATAGGAAACCATCAAAATACTAGAGAACACAGACAGTCACCTCTTCAGCATCTGCCATAGCGACTTCTTACTAGACGTTTCTCTGGAGGCAAGGAAAACAAAGCAAAATGAACTATTGGGACTTCATCAAGATAAAAAGCTTCTGCACAGTGAAAGAAACAATCAACAAAACTAAAAGGTAACCATGAGAATGGGAAGTGATATTTGAAATGACATATCTGATAAGGTGTTAAAAATAAAATATAAAAAGCAGGTATTAAACTCAACACCCCCCAAAAAACAAACAAAAATTCCAGTTAAGAAATGAGCAGAAGATATGGATAGACATTTTTCCAAAGAAGGTTAATAGACATATAAAAAGCTGTTCAACAGCACTCATCATCAAAGAAATACAAATCAAAATCACAATGAAATACCACTTCCCACCTGTCAGAATGGCTAAAATTAACACAGGGAACAACAGATGTTGGTGAGGATGCAGAGAAAGGGGAACACTCTTACTCTGTAGATGGGAATACAAACTATTGCAGCCACTCTGAAAAGCAGTATGAAGGTTCCTCAAAGAGTTAAAAACAGAACTATGCTACAATCCAGCAATTGCTCTACCAGGTATTTACCCAAAGAAAATGAAAATAAAATTTGAAGAAATACATTCACCCCAATGTTTATAGTAGCATTATCTATAATACCCAAATTATGGAAAGGGCCTAAATGTCCATTGACTAATGAATGGATATAATATTACTCTGCCATGAAAAAAGAATGGAGTCTTGCCATTTGCAATGACATTGATTGATCTAGACTGTATAATGCTTGTGAAACAATTCAGTTAGAGAAAGGCAAATATGATTTCATTCATATGTCAAATTTAAGAAACAAAACAAAGAAGCAAAGGGAAAATAGATGAGACAGAGAAACAATCCAAGAAACGGGGTCCATTTCTGGATTCTCTATTCTGTTCCATTGATGTATGTGTCTGTTTTGTGCCAGTACCATGCTGTCCTGGTGATCACAGCTTTGTAGTACAACCTAAAATCTGGCATTGTGATGCCCCCAACTAGGGTTTTCTTTTTTAATATTCCCCTTGCTATTCGGGGTATTTTCTGGTTTCACACAAATTCTTTTTCTTTAATAAATTTATTTTTTATTGGTGTTCAATTTGCCAACATATAGAATAACACCCAGTGCTCATCCCATCAGGTGCCCGCCTCAGTGCTCATCACCCAGTCACCCCTACACCCCACCAACCTCCCCTTCTACCACCCCTAGTTTGTTTCCCAGAGTTAGGAGTCTCTCATGTTCTGTCTCCCTTTCTCATATTTCCCCACTAATTTTTTCTCCTTTCCCCTCTATTTCCTTTCACTATTTTTTTATATTCCTCAAATGAATGAGACCATATAATGTTTGTCCTTCTCTGATTGACTTATTTCATTCCACAAAATACCCTCCAGTTCCATCCACCTCGAAGCAAATGGTGGGTATTTGTTGTTTCTAATGGCTAAGTAATATTCCATTGTACACATAAACCACATCTTCTTTATCCATTCATCTTTCGATGGACACCGAGGCTCCTTCCACAGTTTGGCTATTGTGGACATTGCTGCTATAAACATCGGGGTGCAGGTGTCCTGGTGTTTCATTGCATCTGAATCTTTGGGGTAAATCCCCAGCAGGGCAAGTGCTGGGTCTAGAGCAGATCTATTTTTGACTCTTTGAGGAACCTCCACACAGTTTTCCAGAGTGGCTGCACCAGTTCACATTCCCACCAACAGTGCAAGAGGGTTCCCCTTTCTCCACATCCTCTCCAACATTTGTGGTTTCCTGCCTTGTTAATTTTCCCCATTCTCATTGTTGGCCATGTCTATGTCTTCCTCTGTGAGATTTCTGTTCATGTTTTTGCCCATTTCAAGATTGGATTGTTTCTTTGCTGTTGAGTTGAATAAATTCTTTATAGATCTTGGATACTAGACCTTTATCGGATAGGTCATTTGCAAATATCACCTCCCATTCTGTAGGTTGTTTTTTAGTTTTGTTGACTGTTTCTTTTGCTGTGAAAAAGCTTATCTCTTTTTTTTCTCATTAAACTTTTGTTTTAATGGGTCTCAAAACTCTGTGATAGATTTTTGGTCAAGTTGTTTCCATTAAAAAATGCTGATTTTAAAAACTAATAACTTAAAACTGCCACACACGCAAACACACACACACACAAAAACAAATGGTCCACAAAACATTCTCCTCTCCTTCTGAAGGTTTTACGATGCATTGTTATCATTAACCAGTCTTTTACTATTAAACTTAAATGGCCAATTGACACAAACAGTTCTGAGACCGTTCTTCCACCACTGATTAAGACTGGGGTGGCAGGTATTGGGGATAATATTCATTTAGCCTTCTGAGCTTTCTGGGCAGACTTGGTGACTTTGCCAGCTCCAGCTGCCTTCTTGTCCACTGCTTTGATGACACCCACAGCAAATGTCTATCTCATGTCACGAACAGCAAAACGGCCCAGAGGAGGATAGTCAGAGAAGCTCTCAACACACATAGGTTTGTCAGGAACCATATCAACAATGGCAGCATCCCCAGATTTCAAGAACTTGGGACCATCTTCCAGCTTCTCTCCAAAACGACGATCTATCTTTTCCTTCAGCTCAGCAAACTTGCAAGCAATGTGAGCTGTGTGACAATCCAGCACAGGTGCATATCCAGCACTGATTTGGCCTGGATGGTTCAGGATAATCACCTGAGCAGTGAAGCTAGCTGCTTCCATTGGTGGGTCATTTTTGCTGTCACCAGCCACGTTGCCACGAGGAACCTTTGACAGATACGTTCTTAACATTGAAGCCCACATTGTCCCCAGGAAGAGCCTAACTCAAAGCTTCATGGTGCATTTCAACAGACTTTACTTCAGTTGTAACATTGACTGGAGCAAAGGTGACCACCATGCCAGGCTTAAGAACACCAGTCTCCACTCGACCCACTGGGACAGTACCAATACTACCAATTTTATAGACGTTTTGGAGAGGCAGATGCAAGGGCTTATCAGTTGGACGAGTTGGTGGTAGAATGCAATCCAGGGCTTCAAGCAGTGTGGTTCCGCTGGCATTCCCATCTTTACAGGTGACTTTCCATCCCTTGAACCAAGGCATGTTAGGACTTGGCTCCAGCATGTTGTCACCATTCCAACCAGAAATTGGCACTAATGCTACTATGTCAGGGTTGTAGCCAATTTTCTTAATGTAGGTGCTGACTTCCTTAACAATTTCCTCGTATCTCTTCTGGCTGTAGGGTGGTTCAGTGGAATCCATTTTGTTAACACCAACAATTAGTTGTTTTACACCCAGTGTGTAAGCCAGAAGGGCATGATCACGGGTCTGCCCATTCTTGGAGATACCTGCTTCAAATTCACCAACACCAGGAGCAACAATCAAGACAGCACAGTCAGCCTGAGATGTGCCTGTAATCATGTTTTTGATAAAGTCTCTGTGCCCTGGGGCATCAATGATAGTCACGTAATACTTGCTGGTCTCAAATTTCCACAGGGAGATATCAATGGTGATACCACGTTCATGTTCAGCTTTCAGTTTATCCAAGACCCAGGCATACTTGAAGGAGCCTTTTCCCATCTCAGCAGCCTCCTTCTTAAATTTCTCGGTAGTTCTTTTGTCGATCTCACCACATTTGTAGATCAGATGACCAGTAGTGGTAGACTTGCCCGAATCTACCAGTCCAATGATGATGATGTTGATGTGAGTCTTTTCCTTTCCCATTTAGGTTTAGGTTTAGCAGTGGTTTTCATGACACCTGTGTTCTGGGGGCAAAACCGTTGCGAAAAAAAAAAAGCTTTTTTTTTAATAATAAATTTATTTTTTATTGATATTCAATTTACCAACATACAGAATAACGCCCAGTGCTCATCCCGTCAAGTGACCCCCTCAGTGCCCGTCACCCATTCACCCCCACCCCCCACCCGCCTCCCCTTATATCATCCCTAGTTCATTTCCCAGAGTTAGGAGTCTTTATGTTCTGTCTCCCTTTCTGATAATTCCCACACATTTCTTCTCCCTTCTCTTATATTCCCTTTCACTATTATTTATATTCCCCAAATGAATGAGAACATATAATGTTTGTCCTCCGATTGACTTACTTCACTCAGCATAATACCTTCCAGTTCCATCCACGTTGAAGCAAATGGTGGGTATTTGTCGTTTCTAATGGCTGAGTAATATTCCATTGTATACATAAACCACATCTTCTTTATCCATTCATCTTTCGATGGACACTGAGGCTCCTTCCACAGTTTGGCTATTGTGGACATTGATGCTAGAAACATCAGGGTGCAGGTGTCCCGGCATTTCATTGCATCTGAATCTTTGGGGTAAATCCCCAACAGTGCAATTGCTGGGTCGTAGGGCAGGTCTATTTTTAACTCTTTGAGGAACCTCCACACAGTTTTCCAGAGTGGCTGCACCAGTTCACATTCCCACCAACAGTGTAAGAGGATTCCCTTTTCTCTGCATCCTCTCCAACATATGTGGCTTCCTGCCTTGTTAATGTTCCCCATTCTCACTGGTGTGAGGTGGTATCTCATTGTGGTGTTGATTTGTATTTCCCTGATGGCAAGTGATGCAGAGCATTTTCTCATGTGCATGTTGGCCATGTCTATGTCTTCCTCTGTGAGATTTCTCTTCATGTCTTTTTTTTAAATATTTTATTTACTGATTCATGAGAGACACTGAGAGAGGAGAAGCAGAAGAAGAAGCAGACTCCCTGCAGGGAGTCTGATGTGGGACTCGATCCCAGGACCCCGGGATCATGCCCTGAGCTGAAGGCAGACGCTTAACCGCTGAGCCACCCAGGTGCCCCTCTCTTCACGTCATTTTCCCATTTCATGATTGTATTGTTTGTTTCTTTGGTGTTGAGTTTAATAAGTTCTTGATAGATCTTGGAAATTAGCCCTTTATCTGATACGTCATTTGCAAACATCTTCTCCCATTCTGTAAGTTGTCTTTTAGGTTTGTTGCTGTATCCTTTGCTGTGCAAAAGCTTCTTATCTTGATGAAGTCCCAATAGTTCATTTTTGCTTTTGTTTCTTTTGCCTTCATGGATGTATCTTGCAAGAAATTACTGTGGCCGAGTTCAAAAAGGGTGTTGCCTGTGTTCTCCTCTAGGATTTTGATGGAATCTTGTCTCACAGTTAGATCTTTCATCCATTTTGAGTTTATTTTTGTGTATGGTGCAAGAGAGTGGTCTAGTTTCATTCTTCTGCATGTGGATGTCCAATTTTCCCAGCACCATTTATTGAAGAGACTGTCTTTCTTCCGATGGATAGTCTTTCCTCCTTTATCGAATATTAGTTGACCATAAAGTTCAGGGTCCACTTCTGGATTCTCTATTTTGTTTCATTGATCTCTGTGTCTGTTTTTGTGCCAGTACCACACTGTCTTGATGACCACAGCTTTGTACTACAACCTGAAATCTGGCATTGTGATGCCCCCAGCTATGGTTTTCTTTTTGAAAATTCCCCTGGCTATTTGGGGTCTTTTCTGATTCCACACAAATCTTAAATAACTTGTTCTAACTCTCTGAAGAAAGTCCAAGGTATTTTGATAGGGATTGCATTAAACGTGTAAATTGCCCTGGGTAACATTGACATTTTCACAATACTAATTCTGCCAATCTATGAGCATGGAACATTTTTCCATCTCTGTGTGTCTTCCTCAATTTCTTTCAGAAGTGTTTTCTAGTTTTTAGGGTATAGATACTTTACCTCTTTGGTTAGGTTTATTCCTAGGAATCTGATGCTTTTGGATGCCATTGTCAATGGGATTGACTCCTTAATTTCTCTTTCTTCAGTCTCATTGTTAGTGTATAGAAATGCCATTGACTTCTGGGCATTGATTTTGTATTCTGCCATGCTGCCAAATTGCTGTATGTTTTCTAGCAATCTTGAGGTAGAGTCTTTTGGGTTTTCTATGGACAGTATCATGTCATCTGTGAAGAGGGAGAGTTTCACTTCTTCTTTGCCAATTAGAATGCCTTTTATTTCTTTTTGTTGCCTGATTGCTGAGGCTAGGACTTCTAGTACTATGTTGAATAGCAGTGGAGAGAGTGGACATCCCTGTCATGTTCCTGATCTTAGGGGAAAGGCTCCCAGTGTTTCCCCATTGAGAATGATATTTGCTGTGGGCTTTTCGTAGATGCTTATAAGATGTTGAGGAAGGTTCCCTCTATTCCTACACTCTGAATAGTTTTGATCAGGAATGGATGCTGCGTTTTGTCAAATGCTTTCTCTGCATCTATTGAGAGGATCGTACGGTTCTTATTTTTTTCTCTTGCTGATATGATCAATCACATTGATTGTTTTATAAGTGTTGAATCAGCCTTACATCCTGGGTATAAATCCCACTTGGTCATGGTGAATAAGCTTCTTAATGTACTGTTGGATCCTATTGGCTAGTGTCTTGTTGAGAATTTTTGCATCTGTGTTCATTAGAAATATTGGTCTATAATTCTCTTTTTTGGTGGGGTCTTTTTCTGGTTTTGGAATTAAGATGATGCTGGCCTCATAGAATGAGTTTCAAAGTATTCCATCCCTTTCCATCTTTTGGAACAGCTTTAGTAGAATAGGTATTGTTTCTTCTATAAACTTTTGATAGAATTCCCCTGGGAAGCCATCTGTCCCTGGACTTTTGTGTCTTGGGAGGTTTTTGATACTGTTTCAATTTCTTCCCTGGTTATTGGCCTGTTCAGGTTTTCTATTTCTTCCTGTTCCAGTTTTGGCAGTTTGTGTTTTTCCAGAAATGCATCCATTTCTTCTAGATTGCCAAATTTATTGGCTTATAGCTGCCCATAATAAGTTTTTAAAATTGATTGTATTTCCTTCGTATTGGTTGTGATCTCTCCCTTTTCATTCATGATTTTATTATATGAGTCTTTTTTTTTGTTTTTAATAAGGCTGGCTAATAGTTTATCTATCTTATTAATTCTCTCACAGAAACAAGCCCTGGTTTTGTTGATCTGTTCCACAGTTCTTCTGGTCTCTAATTCATTGAGTTCTGCTTGAATCTTTATTAACTCTCTTTTTCTGCTGGGTGTAGATTTTGTTTGCTGTTCTTTCTATAGCTCCTTTTGGTGCAAGGTTAGCTTTTGTATTTGAGTTCTTTCCGGTTTTTGGATGGATGCTTGTATTGCGATGCATTCCCCTCAAGATTGTTTTTGCTGTATCCCAAAGATTTTGAACAATAGAGTCTTGATTCTCATTAGGTTCCATGAATTTTTTAATTCTTCTCTAATTTCCTGGTTGACCCTTTCATCTTTTACCTGGTTGCTCCTTAACCTCTGCGTGTTTGAATTTTTTTCCAAATTTCTTCTTGTGATTGAGTTCAAGTTTCAAAGCATATGGTCTGAAAATATGCAGAGGACAATCTGAAACTTCTGGTTTTGGTTGAGACCTGTTTTGTGACTCAGTATGTGGTCTATTCTGGAGAAAGTTCCATGTGCACTTGAGAAGAATGTGTATTCAGTTGTGTTTGGATGTAAATTCTGTAGATATCTGTGAAATCCATCTGGTCCAGTGTGTCATTTAAAGATCTTGTTTCTTTGGAGATGTTGTGCTTAGAAGATCTGTCATTTGCAGAAAGCGTCATATTGAAGACTCCCAGTATTAGTGTATTATTATGTAAGTATATATTTACATTGGTTATTATTGATTTACTTGGCAGCTTCCACATTAGGGGCATACATTTTCATCATTGTTAGGTCCTCTTGTTAGATAGATCCTTTATATATGATAGTGTCCCTCTTCATCTCTTCCTACAGTCTTTGGGAAAAACTTCAATTTATGTGATATGAGGATGGCTACCCCTGCTTTCTTTTGAGGACCATTTGAATGGTAACTGGTTCTCCAACCTTTTATTTTCAGGTTGTAGGTGTCCTTATATCTAAAATGAGTCTCTTGTAGACAGCAACTAGATGGGTCTTGCTTTTTTATCCAGTCTGAAACCCTGTGCCTTTTGATGGGGGTCTTAAGCCCATTCACGTTCAGAGTTACTATTGAAAGATATGAGTTTAGTGTCATCATGATACCTATTCAGTCCCTCTTTTTGTGGAGTGTTCCCCTGGACTTCTTTCTTTTACAGAATCTCCCTTAGTATTTCTTGCAGAGCTGGCTTGGTGGTCACATATTCTTTCAGTTTCTGTCTATCTTGGAAGCTCTTTATCTCTCCTTCTATTCTGAATGAGAGCGTTGCTGGATAAAGTATTCTTGGCTGCATGTTCTTCTCATTTAGGACCCCGAATATATCCTGCCAGCTCTTTCTGGCCTGCCAGGTCTCTGTGGAGCAGTCTGCTGTTAATCTGATATTCCTCCCCATAAAAGTTAGAGATTTCTTGTCTCTTGCTGCTTTAAGGAAAACCAATAAAATGTCAGAAAGCCAATTCAGAAGTTAGAACAAGTTATTTAAGATTTGTGTAAGATCTTCTTTTTATCTTTGGAATTTGCAAGCTTCATTGTTAAATGTCAAGGAGTTGAGCGTTTTTTATTGATTTTAGGGGAGGATCTATTTCCTGGGTCTGAATGCCTGTTTCCCTTCCCAGATTAGTAAAGTTTTCAGCTATGATTTGTTCAAATACACTTTCTTATCCTGTGTCCCTTTCAGAGTCCTCAGGAATGCCAATTAAACGTAGATTTTTCCTTCTGAGCCTGTCATTTATTTCCCTTAACCTATCCTCATGATCTTTTAATAGTTTTTCTCTTTTTTCCTCAGTTTCCCTTCTTGCCATCAACTTGTTTTCTATGTCACTCACTGGTTCTTCAACCTCGTTAACACTCATCGTTAGGACCTCTAGTTTGGATTGGATCTCATTTAATTGATTTTTAATTTCTGCCTGAATAGATCTAAATTCTGCAGTTATGAAGTATCTTGAGTCCTTTATGCTGTTTTCTAGAGCCACCAGTAGCTTTAAAATTGTGCTTCTGAATTGGCTTTCTGACATTTTATTGTTTTTTTTTAATAATAAATTTATTTTTTATTGGTGTTCAATTTGCCAACATACAGAATAACATCCTGTGCTCATCCAGTCAAGTGTCCCCCTCAGTGCCTGCCACCCAATCACCCCCATCCCGCATCCTCCTCCCCTTCCACCACCCCTAGTTCGTTTCCCAGAGTTAGGAGTCTTCCATGTTCTGTCTGACATTGAATTGTAATCCAAATTTTGTAACCCTGTGGGAGAGAGGACTGTTTCTGATTCTTTCTTTTGAGGTGCGTTTTTCCTTCTAATCATTTTGCTCAGTGCAGAGTGGCCAAAACCAAGTTGTACTGGGAAAAGAAGAAAAAGAGAGAAGAGAAAAAAGAAAAGAAAAAAAAAAGAAGAGAAAAAGGGCGGGGGACAAAGAGAAAACAAAAAAACGACGGGGTGTATCCTCTAATTCTATATACTGTAAATCCCTCAACTTCCCCTGGAACTTTCCAGTGCTGCTTGGTCAATAACTTGCTTTTCTCCTGTGCATCTAACCAGTCTTTTGGGCAGGGTCCTGCTGTGCTGATTCTCAGGTGTGAGCACTTGGGGGAGTTGCTGAGCCCCCTGCCTGGTGCGGGGCTCAGCGGGAGTTTTTTATCCTGTGATGCCCCAGGAGGAACAACAACAGTGGCGGCGGCCAGCTTTCCAGCCCATAAGTCAGCTCCAGCAGTAACTACGGCAGCTCTCAGTCTGCATGCCCTGGATGGTCCGGGGGCAGGGACTGCCAATCTGTACAGCTCTGGGCTGCCCAGCGGCAGGAGCGTCCTGGCTGTCCTGGGCCCTCCCGGCCTCTGCCTGTCCCCGGGGGAGCACCGGATCCTGGGCTGTGTCCCCTAACGCCCTGGGCTCCAGGGCCTGCGCCTCTGGAACCACGTTTAGGGCAGTGCAGCCCCCTCCACGGGGAGCCGCTGGCTGAGCCGCTGCCCAAGCTGCTCCTAGGGCCCTGCCGGGCGCGTGCTGCAGCCCTTTAGGGAGCTCGGCCACGGGGTGTGGTGTGCTCTCCTCTGGGGCGCAGGTCTTCTGTTAGTGCCCCTGGGAGCCTGAGGGCATCCCCGCCCCTCCTTGGATCCTGCTCCAACTTCCTGGGACGCCTTTCTGTCCAGGAAGATTGGTGAAGCTCCTGCTTCTCCAGGACCGGGCTTTCCTGTTCTGTGGCCCTCACCATGTGGCCTTAGCCCAACTCTTCGTGGGGTCCCTCCCCCTTGGATGCTTTTTATTTATTTCTTTTTTTTTTCCATCTTCCTACCTTGATAGAAGCAAAATCTCTTCTCACTGTAGCATTCCAGCTGTTCTCTCTTTAAATCTCAGGCTGAATTCATAGGTTTTCAGGATAATTTGAAAGCTATCTAGATAATTTGGTGGGGACAGGTGACTGGGGACCCTACTCTTCTGCCATCCTGCCCCTCCTCCTAAGTAAATGCTCTTTGGATTGTTCCATGCCTTTCATTAATTTCTCAAGTTATGAAATAGTTGATATGACTCTTTTCGGTGTTCTTCTTGCTTTTTTATAGTTTCTTACAGTTCCATTAAAGAATTACCATCTACCTAATTTACTAAAATCTTATCACCGTTTGAACTTACATATGAAGCAATCATCAAAGGTAAATTTTGATGCAGAATGTGGAACATTAGTGAAATAAGACCAAACAGCAAGACTATGCTACTAATCTGAAGGCTGCAGTTCAAAAAAATAAGGTGATAAGAGGGATTGTATTAATCATGACAAGTGTACAAGAGGAAATTATATTTCATAGGTAAATAGATGGAAAAGAGTGATTAGTAATGGAAACAAAAATTTAAAGAGGGAAAAATATTAAGGGACTCCAAGAGTTAACCAGGCAGTGTTAGAGGGTAGCAATAAAGAGCATAGAAACCTTATCAAAGGAAAGAATTGCTGGACAAGGTAGGAGGTGAAACAAATAAGTAGAAAAGTGGAAGTTTACACTATGTAATTTGATGTTTATAGGGTTCTAGGCATGGTATACTTGTATCCTGCCCACAAGGATCAAGTCCAAATAACTCAACACTGTTACCATTTGAGGGACTTGATTATATAAATATTTAAAAATCATTTCGATTCTTTTATTAAGATACAAAGACCCCTATAGTAAAAAAACAAGTGCTCATATAGAGGGTCATATAAATAAGATAAAAAGATTTCAGCTACAAGCTAGAACTAATACCTTAATGGGGTTAGTTAACAGCTATTAAGGCAAATAAGAAAACTCTGAGAAGACTAATATCCTATTTGTTATTAGAGAAATAACTGGGAAGAACAAAGGTAGGTAATGCACAAAAGATCAATATTAACAAAGACAAGTCTTGGCTGGATACATAATACTAAGCACTAATATTGTAATAACTGGTTAAGTAATATGGGATGGTTAAGGGAGATTCATAAAATTCTAGGAGATTTGGCACTGTACAGTAGTATAAATTACACTACCTAAAATGTTTAAAAGAACAAAATGAGAATAATTGGGTGAAATTGTCCACTTGGCAAAGGAAGCAGTAATGTAAACTATCTCAAGTTGGATCTTTCCTTTCTTGATTTTCAGTATATGAGCATAGAATTATTTCAGATAATTCTCCTGATCCCATTACAGTTACCTATTTCATTTCTCAAGTTCAATCCAATTTATTTACTCACAGCCCTCATCTAAATCCTTATAATTGTTGGCAGAATTGTTGTGAAAATTGATGGTATATGGAAAAAGCATAGTGCCTTATGTATATATATTAGGTATGTAATCCATAGGAATTATCAATCAATAAATCATCATCAATAAACTATGTAGCTTGTCCATGGTTAACTAGCTTTCTTCTTTTTTAGGGGGGAAGCTAGCTTTCTTAAGAAATCACCTTGACTATATAACATGCTGGGTGCTTATGTAACATGGTTACATAACACATATTCTCTATTCTCTAAAAGTTTGAAGTTTTTTTGGAATAATAAGCCACATACAAACTAAAAAAGAGTAATATAATATGATAAGCCTTAAAAAATTTGGTTCAGTTAATTCCTAGATAAGAGTTCAAAAAAAACCCCCACACTGTTAAAATAGAATAGCCATGGGAAATGAAGTATTTATTGGGTATCTTATGTGGAAAACTAAAGTAATATGGATTAAAAGGGAAAGGGGTCAATGTGGGCTTTGCCAGCTCTGTGATGGGCACTAGAGCACAAAAGAGATTATGCTTTTGAGGTTTAGTATAATTGTGCTATATTACTGCACCAGTCCCCATAGGCTTCTCAATAGTATTGATAATAATAAAATGATGCACTTAAGGACACCTGGGTGTCTCAGTTGGTTAAGCATCTGTCTTCAGCTCAGGTCTTGATCCCAGGGTCCTAGGATTGAACCTCTCATCAGGCTCCCAGCTCAGCAGGAAGCCTGCTTCTTCCTCTCCCTCTGCTTGCCACTATGCCTACTTGTGTTCTCTCTCTGTGTCAAATAAATAAATAAATAAACTCTTTTAAAAATGGCACATTGATTACTTATGGTGTGGCAAGCCTAGTCTAATCACTTTATGTGAATGACCTCAGATATTCTTAAAAAAATGTAAATGGAAGTTACAATTGCAAGTTCCATTTACAGATGAGTCAAATATCAACAGAAAAATTAGGTAATTTGCCCAAGGTTACTCAGCTAATCGCAGGATTTTTAATCCAGGTATTTTTATTACAGAACCCACATTCTTAGTCACTATAATCTACTTACATTTAATATTCTTTAAACAAACTACAAACATTTTTGTTTATGAATTTTGTAAAAAATATTTTCTTTTCTTTAAATGCCCATCCTAACAATATCCTCCTATAGAGAATTTTTTTTTGTTTGGGGCTTATCTCAAAATTGACTATTTTTACATACTTGGATGATATTACATCCCTTCTTTGCTTTTATGATCACAGTGCATAACTGAAACTTGAATATAACTTTTTTGTCTTTGTTTCTTCTTAAAATTAGAATCTAATTTATAAAGTAATTGTAGGGAGAAAATGAGGAAATATATCTAAAAAGCTTAGCAATGTGTTTGATACATAGTAAGCTCTCAGCAATTAATAATAAAAATTTTGGTTATTTATTTAATTTTTTTTTAGATTTTATTTATTTATTCATGAGACACACACACACACACACACACACACACACACACAAACAGAGGCAGAGACACAGGCAGAGGGAGAAGCAGGCTACATGCAGGGAGCCTGATGTGGAACTCCATCCCGGGACTCCAGGATCACGCCCTGGGCTGAAAGTGGCATTAAACCACTGAGCCATCCTGGGATCCCTATGTATTTAATATTTTAAGATAGTCATGCATTAAAGTTGTACATAAATATGTACACACAAATTTCCACTCCCACATGTTTATAAATTCTTGCTGGGTAGAAATTGGGAAGTTTTCTTTCCTCTATCAGTCCTAATGCAATTATCTTCACATAGTATGTGATAAATAACTGTGATAAATTAAATTACAGGTTAAAACTGATTTGAATAATTATGAAGGAGTAGGAGGAATAAAATCTGATAGCATTCAAGGCCACTGAAAAATACAATAACATATAATTTCAATAGTAGAAACTATCAACAAATCATTTCTACTAAAATAAATTAAAAATGTTTTCATTCATCAATAATCACATTACGTTCTACAAAAAAAGATACTTTCAAGAATAAAAACATGTTAAAATGGCATGTCTATTTATATTGTTGGATTTGTATAAACAATAAACTTTTTCCCCATAAAGAAATTTATTTCCTAATAAGCTGTTATTCTAGAGACCTTAACAGCCTTGTTAAAAACATATATTCAGTAGATGAGCCCTGGTTTTATAGATTATTTTAAAATCTGGGCCTTTGAAAATAGATTTTCAGGCATTCATCATTATTCTTATCACTATTTTTTCAACCAATCACATGTAGGTTGATCACAGAGCAGCCAGGTATAACTGGGATCAATTGCTATAATACTAATTGTTATAAACCTAATGAATAAAGATAATTGACCTATTAGTAAACTAGTTACTCTTGACAATTGATATTTTGACATTTAGGAATGAAAAAATACATACATGTAGAATGATGTTGGTTACTTAAGCATGCTATACAGAAATAGCCTTTGTCCCAGTTTGAGATTATCTTTGCAAGTAAAGTATGGTTATCATTCTTGGCTTCTTTTTAGTTTATTTGCTTATTAGAATTAAATTTACTTAACTTGTAAGATAGTAACTAGAAAAAGAAACAATAATAGCACAATCTTGTGGACCCTGTGTTGTTCAGTCAGCTAAATTTCTGTCTTCAGCTCAGGTCATGGTCTCAGAGTTCTGGGATCAAACGCCCAGTGGGGTGCCCTGCTCAGTGGGGAGTCTGCTTCTTCTTCTCCCTCTACCCCTCCCCCCAGCTCATTCACTCTCACTCTTTCTCAGGTAAATAAAATCCTTTTTAAAAAAGCACAATGAAGATCAAGGATTCAATTATTATTTTTTATTGGTGTTCAATTTGCCAACATATAGAATAACACCCAGTGCTCATCCCATCAAGTGCCCCCCTCAGTACCCGTCACCCAGTCTCAATTATTTTTTAATTTAAATTTTGTTAGTCACCATACAGCATAATATTGGTTTCTGGAGTAGAATTAAGTGATTCATCACTTACATACAACACCCAGTGCTCATCACAAGTACTCTCTTTAATGCCCATCATTAATCTAGCTCATCCCTCACATACCTCCCTCCATGAACACTCATTTTGTTCTCTGTCATTAAGAGTCATTTATGACTTATTTACCTCTCTACTTTTTTTTCTTTTTCCCCCTCCCATATGTTCATCTGTTTTCTTTCTTAAATTCTACATATTAGTGAGATCATATGGTATTTGTCTTTCTCTGACTTATTCCACTTAGCATAATATACCCACGCTCCATCCACATCACTGCAAATGGCAAAATTTCATTCATTTTGATGGATGAGTAATTTTCATATATATGCCACATCTTCTTCATCGTTTTATCAGTCAATGGACATTTGGGCTTTCTCCTTTGGCTACTATTTATAATGCTACCATAAACACCACAGTGTATGTACCCCTTTAAATCTGTATTTTGGTATCTGTTGGGGGTAAATACCCAGTAATACAATCGCTGGATCATAGTCCTATTTTTACCTTTTTGAGGACCCTCCATGCTGTTCTCCAGAATGGCAGCACCAGTTTGCATTCCCACCAACAGAAGAGGATTCTCCATTCTCCACATCCTTACCAACACCTGTTGTTTCTTATGTTGTTAATTTTAGCCATTTTGACGGGTATGAGGTTGTAGCTTATTGTGGTTTTGATTTGTATTTCCCTGATGATTACTAATGTTGATTATCTTTTCATGTGTCTGTTAGCCATCTGGATATCTTCTTGGAAAAATGTTCATTCATGTCTTCTCATTTCTTAACTGGATTATTTATTTTGGGGTATTGAGTTTGGTAAAATTTTTAGAAATTTTGGATACTAACCCTTTCTCAGATATTTGCAAATATCTCCTGCCATTCTGTAAGCTGCCTTTTAGTGTGTTGTTTGTTCCCTTCACTGTGCAGAAGATTTTTACCTTGATGAAGGACCAATAGTTCATTTTTGCTTTTGTTTCCCTTGCCTCCAGTTATTTCCAAGAACTCAATTTTGAGCCTCAGAGGAAAACTTTTTTGAAGCAGTGAAAAGGATTTTGATTATTATCTAGGGGAGTCATTATGCTGCTTACACTTTTTTTCTGGTTTGGACTTTAAATGTATTTTAAGCATGCAATTTATAGAAATGATTGCCACTGAGCTTAACAAAGATATATATTATAATTTTACAATTCAAATTCAAAAAAATGTATTTGGTAGTGGAATTTATATATCAAATAATGCTAGTGATATTTAATTGCCTATAGAATACAGCTAGCACTCAGGAGGGTATTAGTTGGTCAGGTCAACTGCTTAAAAAATGCAAATTGTAGAACTACTGGTAGATTGCATTACACCATTTAAATAAATAGTAGCAATTTGTCAATGTCATCTTAGTTTAAACATATCTTTGAAACACCAGGAAACAGTAATTCCAACTAAACTGGCCTTTTCTGTTTTAGAATATGATGATGTTTTTGAATCTCCTTGTTCTTAGTACAATGCTTATATGCCTTTTATAAATTCTTATTAAACTAATATTGGAAAGGGAAATAAGTAAACTGGAATCAATGAGGAGTTTGTTGATAAATTCCAAACTATATTAAATGATGAAAATGATAGATTGCAGAGGTATGGCCTAACAATTGGGTAAAATGCAAATTTTTAAAGCTGTTTTGATAATTCATGTAGAATCACTCTGAAAGGTACTCTAACCAAAACCGTACATATCCCACATATCCCAGAAAATGTGTATCATGTAGTCAAAGTTCTTTTATTATAGTTAGTTTAGTTTTGTTTTGTTTTTCACTATTGTCTAAGGATTCTACTGTTGATACCCTCTATTGGAATGTCAATGCATTAATTCATCTCATTTATTATGACCATATAAAGCACCACTGTAAGAATATCAAGAAAACAAAGGATTTGGGGGGGGGGTAACATTAAGCAGAGAGTTCAAAATAAACATATTGGGATTCTTCAGTCTGGAAGGATGAGTGATTCTAAGGAAAGTGATCAAAATCCACATACCCACAAAGGCAGAGAGGGACTAAAAAAACAGATTTCCCAAACCAAATTCTGCTAAAGTAGAATGAAAGAGCTTCCTTTGAAAATAGGTATTTAGGGATAATGAAAATAAATATTATTTTACCTCATATAATAATTTGTTGAGATTCAATGTCTTTAGAGGTAGTCATAGGCAGAGAAAATAATTTAAAAGAAATTTTAGTTAACAAATTATGTCAGTGATCAGGAATCAATTGTTAAAGATCTGGTTTTATTTATTCCTTCAATATGTATTTTCTAGTTTCTTTCTCTGTATTAGGCACTATATATAAGACAATAATTAAAATATCTGGCACCTATCTTCATGGAAATTACTATCCAATAAAGGGGTAAGACAGTCAACAGAGTCAGCCAGTTAATATAAATTAACAAGTTTTAAATTGCTTTAAGTCTTTTGAAGAAAATATGCAAATGAGAGTAAAATAAGATAGAAAAGGCCTCTCTGAGAAACTAATGTTTAAGCTAAAACTTGGAAAATGAGTAGAAGTAATTTAACCAGAATAGGCAGGAAGCTGCTGCAGGCATAGGAAAATGTGCATAGTATCTTAAGGTGAAAAAGCAGTTGGTTTTTCAGTGGACTTAAAAGAAAACTACTGTATCTTTTTTAAAATAATAAATTTATTATTATTGGTGTTCAATTTGCCAACATACAGAACAACAACCAGTGCTCATCCCGTCAAGTGCCCCCTCAGTGCCCATCACCCATTCACCCCCATCCCTGCCCTCCCCCCTTTCACCACCCCTAGTTCCTTTCCCAGACTTAGGAGTCTTTATGTTCTGTCTCCCTTTCTGATATTTCCCACACATTTCTTCTCCCTTCCCTTCTATTCCCTTTCACTATTATTTATATTGCCCAAATGAATGAGAACATATGTATGTCCTTCTCTGATTGACTTATTTCACCAGCATAATACCCTCCAGTTCCATCCAAGTTGAAGCAAATGGTGGGTATTTGTCATTTGTAATGGCAGAGTAATATTCCATTGTATACATAAACCACATCTTCTTTATCCATTCATCTTTCGATGGACACCGAGGCTCCTTCCATAGTTTGGCTATTGTGGACATTGCTGCTAGAAACATCGGGGTGTAAGTGTCCCGACGTTTCATTGCATCTGTATCTTTGGGGTAAATCCCCAAAATGCAATTGCTGGGGGGTAGGGCAGGTCTATTTTTAACTCTTTGAGGAACCTCCACACAGTATTCCAGAGTGGCTGCACCAGTTCACATTCCTACCAACAGTGTAAGAGGGTTCCCTTTTCTCCACACCCTCTCCAACATTTGTGGTTTCCTGCCTTGTTAATTTTCCCCATTCTCACTGGTGTGAGGTGGTATCTCATTGTGTTTTTTTAAAATTTTTATTTATTTATGATAGTCACAGAGAGAGAGAGAGAGAGGCAGAGACACAGGCTGAGGGAGAAGCAGGCTCCATGCACCGGGAGCCTGACATGGGATTCGATCCCGGGTCCCCAAGATTGCGCCCTGGGCCAAAGGCAGGTGCTAAACCGCTGCACCACCCAGGGATCCCTCTCATTGTGGTTTTGATTTGTATTTCCCTGATGGCAAGTGATGCAGAGCATTTTCTCATGTGCATGTTGGCCATGTCTATGTCTTCCTCTGTGAGATTCCTCTTCATATCTTTTGCCCATATCATGATTGGATTGTTTGCTTCTTTGGTGTTGAGTTTAATAAGCTCTTTATAGATCTTTGAAACTAGCCCTTTATCTGATACGTCATTTGCAAATATCTTCTCCCATTCTGTAGGTTGTCTTTTAGTTTTGTTGACTGTATCCTTTGCTGTGCAAAAGCTTCTTATCTTGATGAAGTCCCAATAGTTCATTTTTGCTTTTGTTTCTTTTGCCTTCATGGATGTATCTTGCAAGAAGTTACTGTGGCCAAGTTCAAAAAGGGTGTTGCCTGTGTTCTCCTCTAGGATTTTGATGGAATCTTGTCTCACATTTAGATCTTTCATCCATTTTGAGTTTATCTTTGTGTGTGGTGCAAGAGAGTGGTGTAGTTTCATTCTTCTGCATGTGGATGTCCAATTTTCTGAGCACCATTTATTGAAGAGACTGTCTTTCTTCCAATGGATAGTATTTCCTCCTTTATCGAATATTACTTGACCATAAAGTTGAGGGTCCACTTCTGGGTTCTGTATTATGTTTCATTGATCTATGTGTCTGTTTTTCTGGCAGTCCACACTGTCTTCATGACCACAGCTTTGTACTACAACCTGAAATCTGGCATTGTGATGCCTCCATATATGGTTTTATTTTTTAAAATTCCCCTGGCTATTCGGGGTCTTTTCTGATTCCACACAAATCTTAAAATAATATGTTCTGTCTGAAGAAAGTCCATGGTATGTTGATAGGGATTGCATTAAACGTGTAAATTGCCCTGGATAACATTGACATTTTCACAGTATTAATTCTGCCAATCCATGAGCATGGATTATTTTTCCATCTCTTTGTGTCTTCCTCAATTTCTTTCAGAAGTGTTCCATAGTTTTCAGGGTATAGATCCTTTACCTCTTTGGTTAGGTTTATTCCTAGGTATCTTAGGCTTTTGGGTGCAATTGTCAATGGGATTGACTCCTTAATTTCTCTTTCTTCAGTCTCATTGTTAGTGTAGAGAAATGCCACTGATTTCTGGGCATTGATTTTGTATCCTGCCACGCTACCGAATTGCTGTATGAGTTCTAGCAATCTTGGGGTGGAGGCTTTTGGGTTTTCTATGTAGAGTATCATGTCATCGGCGAAGAGGGAGAGTTTGACCACTTCTTTGCCAATTTGAATGCCTTTAATATCTTTTTGTTGTCTGATTGCTGAGGCTAGGACTTCCAGTACTATGCTGAATAGCGGTGGTGAGAGTGGATATCCCTGTCTTGTTCCTGATCTTAGGGGAAAGGCTCCCAGTGTTTCCCCATTGAGAATGATTTGCTGTGGGGTTTTCATAGATGGCTTTTAAGATGTTGAGGAATGTTCCCTCTATCCCTACACTCTGAAGAGTTTTGATAAGGAATGGATGCTGTATTTTGCAAATGCTTTCTCTGCATCTAAGGAGAGGTTCTTGGTTTTTCTCTTGCTGATATAATGAATAACATTGATTGTTTTACGAGTGTTGAACCAGGCTTGTGTCTCAGGAATAGATCCTACTTGGTCATGGTGAATAATTTTCTTAATGTACTGTTGGATCCTACTGGCTAGTATCTTGTTGAGAATTTTTGCATCCATCTTCATCAGGGATATTGGTCTGTCATTCTCCTTTTTGGTGGGGTCTTTGTCTAGTTTTGGAATTAAGGTGATGCTGGCCTCATAGAACGAATTTGGAAGTACTCCATCTCTTTATATCTTTCCAAACAGGTTTAATAGAATAGGTATGGTTTCTTCTTTAAAAGTTTGATAGAATTCCCCAGGGAAGCAATCTGGCCCTGGACTTTTGTTTCTTGGGAGGTTGTTTTGTTTTTTTTTAATAAAATAATTTTTTATTGGTGTTCAATTTACCAACATACAGAATAACACCCAGTGCTCATCCCGTCAAGTGTCCCCCTCAGTGCCCGTCACCCACTCACCCCCACCCCCCGCCCTCCTCCCCTTCTACCACCCCTAGTTCATTTCCCAGAGTTAGGAGTCTTTATGTTCTGTCTTCTTGGGAGGTTTTTGATGACTGCTTTAATTTCCTCCCTGGTTATTGGCCTGTTCATGTTTTCTATTTCTTCCTGTTCCAGTTTTGGTAGTTTTTGGCTTTCCAGAAATGCATCCATTTCTTCTAGGTTGCCTAATTTATTGGCATATAGCTGTTCATAATATGTTTTTAAAATCATTTGTATTTCCTTGGTGTTGGTAGTGATCTCTCCTTTCTCATTCATGATTTTATTAATTTGAGTCTTCGCTGTCTTCTTCTTAATAAGGCTGGCTAATGGTTTATCTATCTTATTAATTCTTTCAAAGAACCAACTCCTGGTTTTGTTGATCTGTTCCACAGTTCTTCTGGTCTCAACTTCGTTGAGTTCTGCTCTAATCCTTAATAACTCTCTTCTTCTGCTGGGTGTAGGATCTATTTGCTGTTTTCTCTCTAGCTCCTTTATGTGTAAGGTTAGCTTTTGTATTTGAGTTCTTTCCAGTTTTGGAATGGATGCTTGTATTGTGATGTATTTCTCCCTCAGGACTGCTTTTGCTGCATCCCAAAGATTTTGAACAGTTGTATCTTCATTCTTGTTAGTTTCCATGAATCGTTTTAATTCTTCCGTAATTTCCTGGTTGATCCTTTCATCTTTTAGCAAGATGGTCCTTGCCCTCCACGTGTTTGAAGGCCTTCCAAACTTCTTGTTGTGATTTAGTTCTAATTTCAAGGCATTATGGTCTGAGAATATGCAGGGGACGATCCCAATCTTTTGGTATCGGTTCAGACCCGATTTGTGACCCAGTATGTGGTCTATTCTAGAGAAAGTTCCATGTGCACTTGAGAAGAATGTGTATTTGGTTGTGTTTGGATGTAAAGTTCTGTAGATATCTATGAAATCCGCCTGGTCCAGTGTATCATTTAAAGCTCTCGTTTCTTTGGAGATGTTGTGTTCAGAAGACCTATGGAGTGTAGAAAGCGTTAGATTGAAATCAACAAGTATAAGTGTATTATTATCTAAGTATGTCTTAGTTTTGATTATTCATTCATTGATATATTTGGCAGCTCCCACATTGGGGGCATATATATTGATGATTGTTGAGTCCTCTTGTTGGATAGATCCTTTAAGTATGAGATAGTGTCCCCCTTCATCTCTCACTACAGTCTTCAGTGTAAATTTTAGTTTATCTGATATAAGGATGGCTACCCCTGCTTTCTTTTGAGGACCATTTGAATGGTAAATGGTTCTCCAACCTCTTATTTTCAGGTTGTAGGTGTCCTTCTGTCTAAAATGAGTCTCTTGTAGACAGCAAATTGATGGGTCCTGCTTTTTTATCCAGTCTGACACCCTGCGCCTTTTGATGGGGTAATTAAGCCTGTTCACATTCAGACTTACTATTGAAAGATATGAGTTTAGTGTCATCATGATAACTATTCAGTCCCTGTTTTTGTGGATTGTTCCATTGGACTTCTTCTTAAAGGGGAATTTTGAGAGTCCCTCTTAAAATTTCTTGCAGAGTTGGTTTGGAGGTCACATATTCTTTCAGTTCCTGCCTGTCTTGGAAGCTCTTTATCTCTCCTTCCATTCTGAATGAGAGCCTTGCTGGATAAAGTATTGTTGGTTGCATGTTCTTCTCATTTAGGACCCTGTATATATCCTGCCAGCCCTTTCTTGCCTGCCAGGTCTCTGTGGAGAGGTCTGCTGTTACCCTAATACTCCTCCCCATAAAAGTCAGGGATTTCTTGTGTCTTGCTGCTTTAAGGATCTTCTCTTTATCTTTGGAATATGCAAGCTTAACTATTAAATGTCGAGGTGTTGATCGGTTTTTATTGATTTTGGGGGGGGGGGAATCTCTCCATTTCCTGGATCTGAATGCCTGTTTCCCTTCCCAGATTAGGAAAGTTTTCAGCTAGGATTTGTTCAAATACATAATCTGGACTTCTGTCCCTTTCGGCGCCCTCGGGAACCCCAATTGAACGTAGGTTTTTCTTCCTCAGGCTGTCATTTATTTCCCTTAATCTATCCTCATGGTCTTTTTATTGTTTGTCTCTTTTTTCATCAGTTTCCCTCTTTGCCATCAACTTGTATTCTATGTCACTCAATCGTTTTTCCACCTCGTTAACCCTCGTTGTTAGGACTTCTAGTTTGGATTGCATCTCATTCAATTAATTTTTAATTTCTGCCTAATTAGATCTAAGTTCTGCAGTCATGAAGTTTCTTGAGTCCTTTATGCTTTTTTTCTAGAGCCACCAGTAGCTTTATAATAGTTCTTCTGAATTGGCTTTCTGACATTGAATTGTAATCCAGATTTTGTAACTCTGTGGGAGAGAGGACTGTTTCTGATTCTTTCTTTTGAGGTGACGTTTTCCTTCTAGTCATTTTGCTCAGTGCAGAATGGCCAAGAACAAGTTGTTACTTTGTAGGCTTTGATAAAGTTGATTAAATGATGAATAAGCATTCAAAGCTCCTACCCTCAGGGCCACTGCAGCATTCACCCCTCTCCTCAGGTCCCTGCCTCACGCAGCAAGACTACTGTATCTTGAGGTTAATAAAGGATCATGGGGGAAATAAAATGACAGGAGAATGCAGAAATTGTCTGGATTACTTCAGATAAGTTACCTAATCATTTTAAAACACACTTTTTTTCCATTGGTAAAAACTGAGGATAATAATAGTATTTATCACTCACAATTATTTTTAAGAAGTAAATGAATTTATGTATGTGAAGGACTTAGAATATCTGCTAAATGAGTGCTAAAGATATGTTAGCTTTAGCTATTATTGCTCCTTGAGAGGAAATATGGCCGAATAATTACATCTTATAATCATGCTCAAATGAGAATGAATTTGGTTCTATCCTTAGGTAATGTTAGAGAAATCATTTAACCTCTTATAAACTCAGTTTTCTCATCTATAAAATAAGGATGTTAATACTATCTAGCTTATGGAGATTGTTTTGAAGCTGAATTTAGATTTAAAAAAATATTCTGGCACATAGTATATACCAAATAAATGTTAGATATTATGGGAAACCAGCAGTCAACTGAAGAAGTTTTGGGAACACCCTTAATTTTGAGATATGTATCAATTTTGAACTTCAACACAATATTGCTTTACTCTGAGCTTGAGAAAAATTGTGAAGCTGACTTATTTGACCTTTATCAAGGCTAAAGGATGGAAATATATTAGAAATATCCAGACAGATGCCATTGAGAGTTGTCCAAGTACCCTCTTCAACCAGCTATTTTTTAAAAAGATTTTTATTTATTTATTTAGGAGAAACACAGAGAAAGAGGCAGAGGCACAGGCAGAGGGAGAAGCAGGCTCCATGCAGGGAGTCCGATGTGGGACTCGATCCCTGGACCGAGACCACACCCTGAGACAAAGGCAGATGTGCAACCAGTGAGCCACCCACATGCCCTTCATCCAGGTATTAATTCATTCAATCATTCACCATTATTAAGCACCTACTATGTGGCAAGCCTTGAGTTAATTTCTGGGGATACTGAAACAAATACTATGTAGTCTGTGCCATCAAGGAGCTCATATCATAAACACATTAACACTGTATAGGCAGTAAATGTGGGATTGTATAATTATACCAGGGAACATGGCCAGGAGAATTTCTTTCTTTTTTTTTATAAATTATTTATTTATTTATGATAGTCACACACACACACACACAGAGAGAGAGAGAGAGAGAGAGAGAGAGGCAGAGACATAGGCAGAGGGAGAAGCAGGCTCCATGCACCGGGAGCCCGACGTGGGATTCGATTCCGGGTCTCCAGGATCGTGCCCTGGGCCAAAGGCAGGCGCCAAACCGCTGCGCCACCCAGGGATCCCGGCCAGGAGAATTTCATTAAACTTGTGGGAATTACTGTTCCAATGAAAATGAGGAGATGATGAGCACTGGCTGTTATAGACAACTGATGAATTTGTGAAAACTACCTCTGAAATTAATGATGTACTATATGTTGTCTAATTGAATTTAAATTAAAAAAAAGAACTGGACACAGGAAAGGAGCTGGTAAGAGGTGGGTTATGTGTGTATTGTTTGATTTGATTAAAATTCTGGCCTTTGTCCTAAACTCCAGTGAAATTTTAGGTGCCATTTAGGGAACTCCAGTGTGACTGAGTAGTAGGGCAGTTCGAAATCACCATTCTAGTAAAATGTGGCTATCAAAGGATGGAGAGACAATATTTCCAAATAGTTTTGGAAGAAGTAATTGGCTAACTATCTTATCTAGCTGTATGAGTAAGAGTATATTTAACATCTTTGCATCTCATTTTTCTCTTATAAAAGTGGAAACGTTGATAACAGTAATACCTCATAAGATTGCTGCAATATTAAATATAGTAATGCAATAGTTCTTTATCCAGGTTGCATAAAAATGTCTCCTATGTACCTCTTACACAAGTGTTGATGACTGCTACCCATTTGCAGAGACTTTTAGTAGAGTAGATGGAGTCTGAACATCACTTTATAAAAACTTTCCATGTCATTCTTAATTGATAGCATTGACAAACCCTGAGGTAATGCATGTCAATGTTTTAATATAGAACCTGACACACACTAAATGCTTAACTCATTAGATGACATTAACTAATGTTTTAGGTACTATTTTTTATATTATTGTTGTTATATTTATTTATATTTTACTTGATTAGTTTTGCTAGGGGGTTATCAGTTTTTATCATCTCAAAATATTTTCAATCTCAGAATAAATCTGTAATTTATTCTCCAAACTATGGACTTTAGAAGTATATTGTTTCATGTACAGTGATATGTGATTTTCCTATTTTTCCTTATTGATTCCTACCTAACTTAATTATTCTGTACTTACAGGACATACTTTGTATGATTTCTATGCTTTGAAATTGGTAAATATTTTCTTTCATACCCAGTATATGATCTAATTTTGCAGTTGATGAGTACAGAATTTATTTATATATAACTTACATTTTTTACCATGTAATTCAAATCTTCAATGTACTTGTTAATTTTTGGTCATTGTTTTATTAGCTATGAACAGAATTATTTTTAAAAAATTTTAAAAATATGCCCTGTTGTTTTAGTGAGTTGAGCATAAAGTTATCCCCACATCCTTCCACAGATAGTTTTATAAAATCTTACATCTTGAAGAAAGAAAATGTGACTTGAAATATGTATTATACACAGTGTAGTTTCAATAAGTTAAGCATAGGGCTCTTCCCACATGCTTCTACACATAACTTTACTAATACATGTATATCAATGAAAGAAGATGTTACTTAAAGATGGTTCATAGTGTGATTTCTATTAGTTAAGCATACATCTCTTCCATATGCTTCTACATATATGTGTAGAAACTCAGATACACATTATACATAGTACAGCTTCATTCAGTGAACAGTTATTTGAAATTTTAATTTTTTCATTTATTTTTTTCATCATGACAAGTGCAGTCTTTAATTTCCATCTTCTATTGTCCATATTTCCCCCACCCCCTCTAGTAACCATCAGTTTGGTCTCTTTAGTTAACAGTCTGTTTCTTGGTTTGTCTGTCTTGTCTTTATTTTCTTTGCTCATTTGTTTTCTTAAATGCCACATATAAGTGAAATCATATGGTATTTGTCTTTCTCGGACTGACTTATTTCACTTAGCATTATACTCTCTAGATACATCCCTGTCTTTGCAAATTCAAAAATTTCATTCTTTTATGGCTGAATAATATTCAATTGTATATATATAATGTGTATTTATTATATATAATATATAATGAAAATATATTAATGTATATTTATATACAGATATACAAATGTTTATATATGCATTATATAATGTATTATATATGATACATAACGTATATTATATATGGTATAATATATCAATGTATCAGTTATATATAATCATTTATTGATTGACACATGGGCTGCTTCCAGAGTTTGGCTACTATAAGTAGTGCTGTAATAAGTGCTGGGTGTATGTATCCCTTTGAATTAGTGTTTTATATATTTGGGGTAAATACCTAGTAGTGTGAATCACAGATCATAGATTAGATCTATTTTAAAGTTTTTGAGACAGCTCTTTACTGTTTTCCACTGTGACTGCATCAATTTCATTTTCAACAACTGTGCAAGAAGATTTGTTTTTCTCCACATCCTCCCCAACACTTGTTTCATGTGCTGTTCATTTTAGCCATTCTGATAGATGTGAGATGATATCTCATATTTTTTATTTGCATTTCACTGATGATAACTGAAGCTGAGCACTTTTCATGTGTCTGTTGGCCATCTGTATATCTTCCTTTTTAAAAATCTATATTCAATTGGCCAACATATAGTACATCATTAGTTTCAGGGGTAGAGTTCAATAATTCATCAGTTGCATGTAATACCCAGTACTCATCACATCACATGCCCTCTTTAATACCCATCACTCAATTTACCAATCCCCCACCCACCTACCCTCCAGAAACCCCCAGTTTGTTTCCTATACTTAAGAGTCTCTTGCAGTTTGTCTCCCTCTTTGATTACTTCCCATTCAGTTTTCCCTCCTCTCACCTATGAACCTCTGCACTGTTTCTTATATTCCACATATAAGTGAAACCATATGATAATTATCTTTCTCTAATTGACTTATTTCTTTCAGTATATATCCTTCAGTTCCATCCATGTCAATGTAAATGGTAAGGATTCATCCTTTCTGATGGTTGAGTAATATAGATATAAGATATATATGCTATCATATATATGTGTGTGTGTGTATATGCGCATGTGTGTATATATATATATCTCCCATATTTTTATCCATTCATCTGTCAGTGGACATCTGGGCTCCTTCCATATTTTGGCTATTGTGGACTTTGCTACTATAAACTTTGGGGTGCATGCACCCCTTCAAGTCACTATTTTTGTATCCTTTGGATAAACGCCCCAAAGTGAAATTATTTGGTCTAGGTCATTCTATTTTTTTTCTTTTTGAGGAATCTCCATACTATTTTCCAGAGTGGCTGCACCAATTTACATTCCCACCAACATTGTGAGAGGGTTCCACTTTCTCCACATCCTCACCAACAATCTGTTGTTTCCTGAGTTGTTAATTTTAGCCATTCTGACCTGTGTGAGCTGGTATTTTTTAAAAAGGTTTTATTTATTTATTCATGAGAGACATACATAGAGAGAGGCAGAGACAGAAGCAGAGGGAGAAACAGGCTCCATGTAGGGAGCCCGACGTGGGACTTGATCCCAGGTCTCCAGGATCACGCCCTAGGCTGAAAGCGGCACTAAACGGCTAAGCCACCAGGGCTGCCCTGTGAGCTGGTTTTTCATGGTGGTTTTGATTTGTATTTCCCTGATGCCAAATGATGTTAAGCATTTTTTCACGTCTCTGTTGGTCATTTGTATGTCTTCTATGGAGAAATATCTGTTCATGTGTTCTGTCCAATTTTAATTGGATTATTTGGTTTTTTTTTTGCATATTGAGTTGTATCAGTTCCTTACATATACTAACACTTTATTAGATTCATTTGCAAGTATCTTTTCCCATTCAGTAGGTTGTCTTCAGTTGTTGTTTCTTTTGCTATGCAGAAGCTTTAATTTTGATGTAGTCCCCCAAATTTATTTTTGTTTCCTTCCCTTGCCTCATGATATATATATATATATATATATATATATATATATATATGATAATGTTGCTACAGATGATATCAAAGAGATTACTACATGTGCTCTCTTTAAGGAGTTTTTAATGGTTTCCTATCTCACATTTAGGTTTCTAATCTATTTTGAGTTATTTTTCTGTATGGTATAAGAAAATAGTCCAGTATCATTCTTTTGCATGTGGATATCCAGTTTTTCCTACACCATTTGCTGAAAGGACTACCTTTTTAGTTTCATACATTTAATCTTCCTTTCTTGAAGATTAATTGAGCATATAATTGTGGGTTTATTTCTGGGTATTCTGTTCTATTCCATTGTTCTATGTGTCTATTTTTATGCCAGTACACACTATTGTAATTACTACTGCTTTGTAATATAATTTAATACCTAGATTTGTAATACCTTTAGCTTTTGTTTCTCTTTTTCAAGATTGCTTTAGCTATTCAATGTCTTTTTTGTTCCATAAAAATTTTAGGATTTTTTTTGCTAGTTCCATGAAAAGTGTTTTGGTATTTTGATAAGGATTGCATTAAATTGTAGATTGCTTTGGGCAGTATAGACATTTTAACAATATTTGTTCTTATAACCCATAAGTATAGAATGTCTTCCCATTTCTTTGTGTTATCTTGAATTTCTTCATTAGCTTCTTCTAATTTTCAGAGTATAAGTCTTTTACCTATTTGGTTAAGTTTATTCCTATATATTTTATTGTTTTTGGTGCAATTGTAATTGGGATTTTTTTCTTAATTTCACTTTCTGCTGGCTCATTTTTAGCATATATGAATACAACAGATTTCTGTATATTCATTTTGTA
This sequence comes from Canis lupus baileyi, assembly GCF_048164855.1. Lineage (NCBI taxonomy): Eukaryota > Metazoa > Chordata > Mammalia > Carnivora > Canidae > Canis > Canis lupus. The sequence continues at coordinate 60,745,591 of NC_132876.1, forward strand.
TCCTAGGAGTTTACTGAATTCATTTATTACATTAATTTTTTTCTGGTAGTGTCTTTAGGGTTTCCTATATATAGTGCTATGTCTTCTGCATATAGTGAGAGTTTTACTTCTTCCTTGCCAGTTGGATGCCTTTTATTTATTTGTGTTTTCTAATTGCTGTGGCTAGGACTTCCAACACTATGTTGAATAAGGGGTGAGTGAATACTCTTGTTTTGTTCCTGAACTTAGGAGACAATTTCCCAGGTTTTCATTCTGAGTATGATGTTGCCTGTGGATTTTTCATACACAGACTTTATGACATTGAAGTATGTTCCTCCTAGGCCTACCTTGCGGAGGGTTTTCATCTTGAATGAATGTTGTTCCTTGTAAAATGATTTTTCTGCATCTACTGAAATAATCACGTTTTTACCTTCTTTTTTATGGATGTAACATATAATGTTGATTGTTTTCAAATATTGAACCACCCTTGCAATCCAGGAATAAATCATATTTGATTTGGTGAAGGATTTTTAATATATTGTTGGATTCAGTTTACTAATATTTTATTGAGGACTTTTGCATCTGTAGTCATGAGAGATATTGGACTGTAGTTCTCTTTTCTGTGGTATCTTTATCTGGTTTTGGTAACAAGGTGATACTGACACAGAATAAATTTAGAAGTTTTCCTTCATCTTGTATTTTTTTGTAGTAGTTTGAGAAGAGTGGATAGTAGTTCTTCTTTAAATATTTGGTACAATCTGCTTGTGAAGAAGTATGGTGTTTTTTAGGAATTTTTGGTTACTGATTCAGTTTCATTCTGATAACTGGACTGTTCAAATTTCTGTTTCTTCCTACTTCAGTTTGTTTCTTACTACTTTAGTTTTGGTGGATTGTGTTTCTAGGGATTTATCCATTTCTTCTAACTTGTCCAATTTATTGGCGGGTAAGTTTTCATGATATAGGTTGGCATATAGGTTTTCCTGATATTCATGACATAGTGTTTGCGTTTCTGTGGTGTTAGTTGTTATTTCCTTTTTTTTTTTTTTAAATTTTATTTATTTATTTATGATATTCACACAGAGAGAGAGAGAGAGAGAGAGGCAGAGACATAGGCAGAGGGAGAAGCAGGCTCCATGCACTGGGAGCCCGACGTGGGATTCGATCCCGGGTCTCCAGGATTGCGCCCTGGGCCAAAGGCAGGCGCTAAACCGCTGCGCCACCCAGGGATCCCTGTTAGTTGTTATTTCTCCTATTTCTTTAGTAGCTTGATTATTTGGGTCCTCACTCTCTTTTTTTAATGAGTCGCTAGAGGTTTATCAATTTTGTTGATATTTTCAAAGAAGCAGGTCCTGGTTTCATTGATCGGTTCTATTTTGCTTTAACTTTCTATATTATTTATTTCTGCTCTAATCCTTATTATTTCCTTCCTTTTCTGGATTTGGATTTTATTAGTTGCTTTAGTTGTAAGTTAAATTGTTTGAGATTTTTCTTGCTTCCTGAGGTAGGCCTGTATTGCTATAAATTCCCTCTTAGAACAACTTTTGCTGCATCACAAGGATTATGAACAGCTGTGTTTATTTTCATTTTTTATGTAATTTCTTATTTCTTCTTTATTTCTTATTTCTTAGTGGATCTAATCATTGTTTATGAGCATGTTATTTAACTGCCATGTTTTTGTAATCTTATCCATATTGTTATAGTCGATTTCTAGTTTTATAACATGTGGTCAGAAAAGATGCATGGTATGACTTTGATTCTTTAATATATGTTGATACTTGTTTTGTGGCCTAATGTATCATCTATTCTGAAGAATGTTCCATATGCACATGAGAAGAATGTGCATTCTGCTGTTTTAAGATGGAATTATCTGAATATATTAGTTAAATCCATCTGTTCCAGTGTGTCATTCAAAGCCACTGTTTGTTGATTTTCTTTTTAGAGCATCTGTCCGTCAGTGTAAGTGGAGTGTTCTCTACTTCTATTATATTAATGTTGATTATTTCTTTTAAGATTGTTCTTAACTTTTATATATTTAGGTATCCCCATGTTGGGTGCATAAATATTTACAATTGTTATATCTTATTGTCCCCTTTATTATTACATAGTGTCCTTTTTGTTTGTTGTTACAGTCTTTGTTTTAAAGTCTATTTTGTCTGATATAAGTAAAACTTCTCTAGCCTTCTCTTGGTAACCCTCTGCATGATAAGTATTTCTCTGAGATCCCTTCACTTTCAATCTTCAGGTGTCTTTGGTCTGAAGTGAATTTCTTGTAGGCAGCTTATGGATATGGCTTGTCTTTTACCTATTCTGTCACCCTATGTCTTTGACTGGAGTGTGTAGTCCATTTACATTTAAAGTAATTATTAATAGGTTTATATTTAGGGACGCCTGGGTAGCTCAGTGGTTGAGCATCTGCCTTTGGCTCAGGGTGTGATCCCAGAGTCCTGGGATTGAGTCCCACATCGGGCACCCTGCATGGAGCCTGCTTCTTCCTCTGCCTGTCTCTGCCTCTCCCTGTGTGTGTGTTTCTCATGAGTAAATAAATAAAATATTTAAAAAATAATAGGTTTATATTTATTGTCATTTTGTTACTTCTTTTGTTATTTAAAAATGTTTTATTTATTTATTTGAGAGAGAAAGAAAGAGGCAGAGGGAGAGAGAGAAGCAGACTCCCTGCTCAGCAGGGAGCTCGATCTAAGGCTCCATCCCAGGTCCCTGAGGTCATGACCTGAGCCAAAGGCAGATGCCTAACTGACTGAGCCACCTAGGCATCCCTTGTGATTGTTTCTACAGATTTTCTTTGATCTTTTCCTCTCTTCCTTTCTCACGATTTCTTGGCTTTCTCTAGTGACATACCTAGATTCCTTTCTTTTTATTTTTCACATAGCTATTGTTTGTATTTGATTTGTCACTACAGATGTTATGTATATAACATCTTCTGCATATGGCAGTCTATCTTAAGTTGATGCTCACTTATTTTTAAACTCATTCTTTATCTCTTTCCCACTGATGTTTTAGGTATATGGTGCCCTATTTTACGTCTTTTTATTTTATTAATCTCTTGACCAACGTTTACAGAATATTTATTTTTGCTGATTTTGTATTTTTTATTTTTCATACTTTCATTTACAGTCTTTATTTTCACTCAAAGAATTCCATTTAATATTCCTTGTAAGTTTAGTGGACATAATCTCCTTGAGTTTTTGTTTGTCCGAGAAACTCTATCTCCCCTTCAAATCTGAATGATAGCATTGTTGGATAGAGTATTCTTGGATACAGATTTTTTACTTTCAGCCCTTTGAATATATCATGCCATTTTATTCTGGCCTGGAATCGTCTACTGAATAATCAACTGCTAGCTTTATGAGGTACCCACTTGTATGTAACTGTTTTCTCTTGCTGCTTTAAAAAAATTATTATCGTGAGTTTTTGCCATTTTAATTACTGTGTGTTTTGGTGTGGATCTCCTTAGGTTTAAATTTGGTGGGCTTTCTGTGCCCGCTGGATCTGGATGTCTGTTTCCTTCCCTAGATTAGGGGAGTTTTCAGCTATTATTTCTTTGAATAAGTTCTGCACCCTTTCCTTCATTCTTCTTCTTCTGAGATCTCTATAATGCAAATGTTATTATACTTTATGGGGTCACTGAGTTCCTTAAGACCATCTTCAATTTGCCTAATTTTCTTTTCTCTCTTTTGCTCAGCTTGATTACTTTCCATTATTCTGCCTTCGAGGTCATTAATTCATTTATCTGCTTTATGTAGCATACTATTTTTTCTACTGAGTGTATTTTTAGTTTCATTTATTGTGCTCTTGATATCTGACTGGCTCTTTTTTTAATCTGTATTATGAGTCTCACTGATGTCCTCCACTATTTTCTTAAGTCCAGTGCATATCTTTATGATCATTACTTTAAATTCTCTGTTAGGCATATTACTTATATTCAATTCACTTTGGTCTCTTTGCTGTGGTTTGGTACTTTAATTTGGGTGATGTTTCTCTCTCTTAATTTTGTCAGACTTACTGTGTCTATTTTTGTGTGTTAGGAAAGGCAGCTACTTCTCTTGCTATTAATGATAATAGCATTATGAAAAAGAGATCCTTTAGTGCCCTGCAGTGCAGTGTCCCCTGTTACCCAGGGCCTGGCACTTTAAGGTATTTCTCCTATGGGTGTTGTGCATGCTCTTCTTTTGAGTCTCTGTCCCTTTATCCTTTTGTCCACCTGAATGCAAGGCTCTCTTTGCCTATTTTGGGCAGCAAGGTGTGTGTTGGTCTGCTTCCAAAATGCACATGGTCAGGTGATGTGGTTTTAACAAGATTTGTTCTAATCTTCAGGGGGAGGGGCTCTCATAATAAGGAATGGAGGGAGCTTGACTAGGAAGGGTGTATCAGCTGAAGTTTGTTGGTTGATCCTCAATTGGCAAATTAGGTGAGGAAAGTTACTTCTGAACTGGTTCCATGAGGTGGTCATTGTTTGTGATGGAGGATGGGGGAGGGAAATGGTGCCTCCCAGCTCCTTTGTTCCTGGAAATGTCTCATTGTGATCCCCATCTCTCTGGGCCATGCCCTGAGATAAGCAAATCAATTTCCCTTCCAACTGCCCCTATATTTGGGGCTTGTACTCATGACCCTGATATCAAGATATTAGCTGAGATCAAGAGTCAGACAATTGACTGAGCCACACAGGCACCCCTGTACCTGATGTTTTTCAAACTGCTGGTTCTAAGCTGTATCTGCAAAGGCTCTTTGTCATGTTGTCTCATTAAAGGTACAGGTTCTGCTTCCATCTGGGCTCTCCTGAAGCTGAGCCTGCTGATTTTTAAATTTCCAGGCTCTAAGTCTGGAAATCCAGCTCTGCTGGATTTTATAACACATGAAGTGTGGCCCTTCTCCCTTTCAAAGGCAAATATTATAGGAATTTGTCCTTCCCATATGTGAGGTCCTGGTGTAAAATTCTGTTTTCCACCTTTCTCCTTGCCACCAGCTCCCTCCCCACTGCCAACAGTCATGATTTGTTTCACTCCTGCACTGTGCCTTCACCTCTCCTACCTTCTTCACTATGAGCTCTTCCTTGCCTTTATTTGTGGAGTTTGTCCTCCCAGTCTTCAGGTCATTTTCTGGGTTATTTGCACTAATACGGGTGTTATCTAGTTATATCCATGGGATGAGGTGAGCTTAGGATTCTCCTACTCTGCCATCTTCTAAGAGAAATGTGTTAAAATCTATTTGTCCATTTTTATTTTTAAATTTTATTTGAATTCTCACAACTAATATTTTAGAGATCTTGAAACTATACTATTAGAGTCATTCAAATTTAGAATTATTTTACCTTCCTACTGTATTGATCCACTTAACTTTTTAAGTATTTCTCTTTGTCTCTAGTAATGCTTTTAAAGCATAAGTTTACTTTTTTCTTTTGTGGAGTATAACTAGTTCAGCTTTCTTCTGGCAAGTGATAACATAGCATATATTTTTCCATACGTTAATTTCAAATTTTCTGCATCCCCTTATTTAAGATGCATTACAGCAAGCAGCATATATTGTTGGGATTTTATTTTTTTTTTTATTTATTTTTTTTTTTTTTTATCATTTTTTAAACTTTTATTGGTGTTCAATTTACTAACATACAGAATAACACCCAGTGCCCGTCACCCATTCACTCCCACCCCCCGCCCTCCTCCCCTTCTACCACCCCTAGTTCGTTTCCCAGAGTTAGCAGTCTTTACGTTCTGTCTCCCTTTCTGATATTTCCCACCCATTTCTTCTCCCTTCCCTTATTTTCCCTTTCACTATTATTTATATTCCCCAAATGAATGAGAACATATAATGTTTGTCCTTCTCCGACTGACTTACTTCACTCAGCATAATACCCTCCAGTTCCATCCACGTTGAAGCAAATGGTGGGTATTTGTCATTTCTAATAGCTGAGTAATATTCCATTGTATACATAAACCACATCTTCTTTATCCATTCATCTTTCGTTGGACACCGAGGCTCCTTCCACAGTTTGGCTATAGTGGCCATTGCTGCTAGAAACATCGGGGTGCAGGTGTCCCGGCGTTTCATTGCATTTGTATCTTTGGGGTAAATCCCCAACAGTGCAATTGCTGGGTCGTAGGGCAGGTCTATTTTTAACTGTTTGAGGAACCTCCACACAGTTTTCCAGAGTGGCTGCACCAGTTCACATTCCCACCAACAGTGTAAGAGGGTTCCCTTTTCTCCGCATCCTCTCCAACATTTGTTGTTTCCTGCCTTGTTAATTTTCCCCATTCTCACTGGTGTGAGGTGGTATCTCATTGTAGTTTTGATTTGTATTTCCCTGATGGCAAGTGATGCAGAGCATTTTCTCATATGCATGTTGGCCATGTCTATGTCTTCCTCTGTGAGATTTCTGTTCATGTCTTTTGCCCATTTCATGATTGGATTGTTTGTTTCTTTGCTGTTGAGTTTAATAAGTTCTTTATAGATCTTGGAAACTAGCCCTTTATCTGATATGTCATTTGCAAATATCTTCTCCCATTCTGTAGGTTGTCTTTGAGTTTTGTTGACTGTATCCTTTGCTGTGCAAAAGCTTCTTATCTTGATGAAGTCCCAATAGTTCATTTTTGCTTTTGTTTCTTTTGCCTTCGTGGATGTATCTTGCAAGAAGTTACTATGGCCGAGTTCAAAAAGGGTGTTGCCTGTGTTCTTCTCTAGGATTTTGATGGAATCTTGTCTCACATTTAGATCTTTCATCCATTTTGAGTTTATCTTTGTGTATGGTGAAAGAGAGTGGTCTAGTTTCATTCTTCTGCATGTGGATGTCCAATTTTCCCAGCACCATTTATTGAAGAGACTGTCTTTCTTCCAATGGATAGTCTTTCCTCCTTTATCGAATATTAGTTGCCCATAAAGTTCAGGGTCCACTTCTGGATTCTCTATTCTGTTCCACTGATCTATGTGTCTGTTTTTGTGCCAGTACCACACTGTCTTGATGACCACAGCTTTGTAGTACAACCTGAAATCTGGCATTGTGATGCCCCCAGATATGGTTTTCTTTTTTAAAATTCCCCTGGCTATTCGGGGTCTTTTCTGATTCCACACAAATCTTAAAATAATTTGTTCTAACTCTCTGAAGAAAGTCCATGGTATTTTGATAGGGATTGCATTAAACGTGTATATTGCCCTGGGTAACATTGACATTTTCACAATATTAATTCTGCCAATCCATGAGCATGGAATATTTTTCCATCTCTTTGTGTCTTCCTCAATTTCTTTCAGAAGTGTTCTATAGTTTTGAGGGTATAGATCCTTTACATCTTTGGTGAGGTTTATTCCTAGGTATCTTATGCTTTTGGGTGCAATTGTAAATGGGATTGACTCCTTAATTTCTCTTTCTTCAGTCTCATTGTTTGTGTATAGAAATGCCACTGACTTCTGGGCATTGATTTTGTATCCTGCCACGCTACCGAATTGCTGTATGAGTTCTAGCAATCTTGGGGTGGAGACTTTTGGGTTTTCTATGTAGAGTATCATGTCATCGGCAAAGAGGGAGAGTTTGACTTCTTCTTTGCCAATTTGAATGCCTTTAATGTCTTTTTGTTGTCTGATTGCTGAGGCTAGGACTTCCAGTACTATGTTGAATAGCAGTGGTGAGAGTGGACATCCCTGTCTTGTTCCTGATCTTAGGGGAAAGGCTCCCAGTGCTTCCCCATTGAGAATGATATTTGCTGTGGGCTTTTCATAGATGGCTTTTAAGATGTCGAGGAATGTTCCCTCTATCCCTACACTCTGAAGAGTTTTGATCAGGAATGGATGCTGTATTTTGTCAAATGCTTTCTCTGCATCCAATGAGAGGATCATATGGTTCTTGGTTTTTCTCTTGCTGATATGATGAATCACATTGATTGTTTTACGGGTGTTGAACCAGCCTTGTGTCCCAGGGATAAATCCCACTTGGTCATGGTGAATAATTTTCTTAATGTACTGTTGGATCCTATTGGCCAGTATCTTGTTGAGAATTTTTGCATCCATGTTCATCAGGGATATTGGTCTGTAATTCTCCTTTTTGGCGGGGTCTTTGTCTGGCTTTGGAATTAAGGTGATGCTGGCTTCATAGAACGAATTTGGAAGTACTCCATCTCTTTCTATCTTTCCAAACAGCTTTAGGAGAATAGGTATGATTTCTTCTTTAAACGTTTGATAAAATTCTCCTGGGAAGCCATCTGGCCCTGGACTCTTGTGTCTTGGGAGGTTTTTGATGACTGCTTCAATTTCCTCCCTGGTTATTGGCCTGTTCAGGTTTTCTATTTCTTCCTGTTCCAGTTTTGGTAGTTTGTGGCTTTCCAGGAATGCGTCCATTTCTTCTAGATTGCCTAATTTATTGGCGTATAGCTGTTCATAATATGTTTTTAAAATCGTTTGTATTTCCTTGGTGTTGGTAGTGATCTCTCCTTTCTCATTCATGATTTTATTAATTTGAGTCTTCTCTTTCTTCTTTTTAATAAGGCTGGCTAATGGTTTATCTATCTTATTAATTCTTTCAAAGAACCAACTCCTGGTTCTGTTGATCTGTTCCACAGTTCTTCTGGTCTCGATTTCGTTGAGTTCTGCTCGAATCTTTATTAACTCCCTTCTTCTCTTGGGTGTAGGATCTATTTGCTGTTTTTTCTCTAGCTCCTTTATGTGTAAGGTTAGCTTTTGTATTTGAGTTCTTTCCAGTTTTTGAATGGATGCTTGTATTGAGATGTATTTCCCCCTTAGGACTGCTTTTGCTGCATCCCAAAGATTTTGAACGGTTGTATCTTCATTCTCATTAGTTTCCATGAATCTTTTTAATTCTTCCTTAATTTCCTGGTTGACCCTTTTATCTTTTAGCAGGATGGTCCTTAACCTCCATGTGTTTGAGGTCCTTCCAAACTTCTTGTTGTGATTTAGTTCTAATTTCAAGGCATTATGGTCCGAGAATATGCAGGGGACAATCCCAATCTTTTGGTATCGGTTCAGACCCGATTTGTGACCCAATACGTGGTCTATTCTGGAGAAAGTTCCATGTGCGCTTGAGAAGAATGTGTATTCAGTTGAGTTTGGATGTAAAGTTCTGTAGATATCTGTGAAATCCATCTGGTCCAGTGTATCATTTAAAGCTCTCGTTTCTTTGGAGATGTTTTGCTTAGAAGACCTATCGAGTATAGAAAGAGCTAGATTGAAGTCACCAAGTATAAGTGTATTATTATCTAAGTATTTCTTCACTTTGGTTAATAATTGATTTATATATTTGGCAGCTCCCACATTCGGAGCATATATATTGAGGATTGTTAAGTCCTCTTGTTGAATAGATCCTTTAAGTATGATATAGTGTCCCTCTTCATCTCTCACTACAGTCTTTGGGGTAAATTTTAGTTTATCTGATATAAGGATGGCTACCCCTGCTTTCTTTTGAGGACCATTCGAATGGTAAATGGTTCTCCAACCTTTTATTTTCAGGCTGTAGGTGTCCTTCTGTCTAAAATGAGTCTCTTGTAGGCAGCAAATAGATGGGTCCTGCTTTTTTATCCAGTCTGAAACCCTGCGCCTTTTGATGGGGTCATTAAGCCCGTTCACATTCAGAGTTACTATTGAGAGATATGAGTTTAGTGTCATCATGATATCTATTCAGTCTTTGTTTTTGTGGACTGTTCCACTGAACTTCTTCTTAAAGGGGAATTTTAAGAGGCCCCCTTAAAATTTCTTGCAGAGCTGGTTTGGAGGTCACATATTCTTTCAGTTGCTGCCTGTCTTGGAAGCTCTTTATCTCTCCTTCCATTTTGAATGAGAGCCTTGCTGGATAAAGTATTCTTGGTTGCATGTTCTTCTCATTTAGGACCCTGAATATATCCTGCCAGCCCTTTCTGGCCTGCCAGGTCTCTGTGGAGAGGTCTGCTGTTACCCTAATACTCCTCCCCATAAAAGTCAGGGATTTCTTGTCTCTTGCTGCTTTAAGGATCTTCTCTTTATCTTTGGAATTTGCAAGCTTCACAATTAAATGTCGAGGTGTTGAACGGTTTTTATTGATTTTAGGGGGGGATCTCTCTATTTCCTGGATCTGAATGCCTGTTTCCCTTCCCAGATTAGGAAAGTTTTCAGCTAGAATTTGTTCAAATACATATTCTGGCCCTCTGTCCCTTTCGGCGCCCTCGGGAACCCCAATTAAACGTAGGTTTTTCTTCCTCAGGCTGTCGTTTATTTCCCTTAATCTATCTTCATGGTCTTTTAATTGTTTGTCTCTTTTTTCCTCAGTTTCCCTCTTTGCTATCAACTTGTCTTCTAGGTCACTCACTCGTTCTTCCACCTCGTTAACCCTCGTCGTTAGGACTTCTAGTTTGGATTGCATCTCATTCAATTGATTTTTAATTTCTGCCTGATTAGCTCTAAATTCTGCAGTCATGAAGTCTCTTGAGTCCTTTATACTTTTTTCTAGAGCCACCAGTAGCTGTATAATAGTGCTTCTGAATTGGCTTTCTGACATTGAATTGTAATCCAGATTTTGTAACTCTGTGGGAGAGAGGACTGTTTCTGATTCTTTCTTTTGAGGTGATGTTTTCCTTCTAGTCATTTTGCTCAGTGCAGAGTGGCCAAAAGCAAGTTGTATTGGGAAAAAGAGAAAAAGAGAGGAGAGAAAGAAGGAAAGAAAAGAGAAAGAGAAAAAAAAGGGAAGAAAAAGAAAAAAAAAAACAAAAAAAAAAAAAAAAAGAAGAAAAAGAGAAAGAAAAAGAAAGGAGAAAAAAAGGGGGTGGGGGAAGGAAACAAATCAAAAAGCAAAACAAAACAAAAACAAAAACAAACAAACAAAAAAAAGAACCACCGGGGAGTATCTTCTGATTCTGTGTACTTTAAGTCCCTTGGCTTCTCCTGGAAGTTGTCCGTCTAGCTGGTGTTCTGGGGGAGGGGCCTGTTGTGCTGATTTTCAGGTGTTAGCAGTTGGGGGAGCTGCTGTGCCCCTGCCTGGTGCAGGGCTCGGTGGGGGTTGTTTACCCCGTGAGGCCGCAGGAGGAACAGCCCCAGTGGCGGGGCAGCTCTGGAAACCGGATTCAGCTCCGGCAGGAACTCCGTCTGCAGGGCCTGGAGGCTCCGGGGCGGGGCCGCTGATGTGCTCAGCTGGGGCAGGAGCGTCCTCGCTGTCCTGGGCCCTCCCGGCCTCTGCCTGTCCCGGGGGAGGCGGGATCCTGGGCTGTGTCCCGGCGCCCTGTGCTCCGGAGCCTGCGCTGGTGGATTCGCGCTCCCGGGCCGCGCAGCCCCCTCCGCGGAGCTGCCGCCCGAGCCCCTCCGAGCTGCTCCTGGAACCGCGCAGCCCCCTCTGCACGGAGCCTCTTCCTCTGCCCGAGCCCCTCCGAGCTGCTCCCGGGGCCGCGCAGCCCCCTCCGCGGAGCCGCCGCCCGAGCCCCTTCAGCTGTTCCGGGTCCCGCCGGGTCCCGCCGTGCGCGCTGCAGCCCTTAGGGAGCTCGGCGCACTCTCCTGGGCGCGCAGTTGCTGTTACTATCCCTGGGAGCCCGAGGGCATCCTCGCCCTCCTGGGTCCTGCTCCAACCCCCTGCGAGCCCCTTTCCGCCCGGGAAGGTCGGTGCAGCTCCTGCTCCTCCGGGACGGGGCTCTCCTGTCCTGGGGACACTCGCCCCGGCCTCAGCCCGGCTCCTCCTGGGCCCCTCCCCCTTGGAGGCCTTTGTTCCTTTACTTCTTTTTCCCCGTCTTCCTACCTTGATAGAAGCGCGAACTCTTCTCACTGTTGCATTCCAGCTGGTCTCTCTTTAAATCTCAGGCCGAATTCATAGATTTTCAGGATAATTTGAAGGTTTTCTAGGTAGTTTGGTGGAGACAGGTGATTTGGAGACCCTGCTCTCCGCCATCTTGCTCCTCCCATCTATTGTTGGGATTTTAAAAGTTTGTTTGTTTGTTTGTTTGTTTGTTTGTTTGTTTGTTTGTTTGTTTTTAGTAAGCTCTATACCCAACATGGGGCTCTAACTCATGACCCAAGATCAAGTTGCATGCTCTTCCAAATAAGCCAGCCATACACTCCTATACTGTTGGGTTTTATAAGGATTTTTATGCAGTCTGAACTCTATTCCTTTTAAATGGAGTACCTATTATATTTAATATAATACATGATATAGTTTGGTTTATATTGGTTATACACTATTTGTTTATTATTTGTCCTATTTGTGCTTTCTTCCTTACTTCTATTTTTTTGCCTTCATTTAATTAATACATCCACCATTTTTAAATAATGCAAAAGACTATATCAAATTTTAATTCCATTTATCTTCTTTATCTTTTATGCTATCATTACCAAATTTTTAATTATGTGTATATGTGTAAGTGTATATATATGTATATATATACATAAACATGCAAACACCATAAAACATTATATTATTTTTGTAAAGTTAATATGCATTTATTATTCCTAGATTTAAACATTTATTTTTATTGAGGTATAATTTACATATAACTATAAATTTAAGGTGTACTGTGGTTGAATTGATACATTTATATATTTTAGTATGATTATAAGTATAACTTTAGCTAACCCTCCTGTCATTTAACATAACTATCATTTCATTTTATTTTTTGGTAAGAACATTTAAGATCTAGTCTCTCAGCAATTTTGTAAAGGTAATATAGTATTATTGACTAAAATCACTATGCTGTGCTTTATAGCTCCAGAACTCATTTATACTTTTAGTTGCACATTTGTACCATTTAATGACATATTCCCACGTTGTCTACTTCCAGCCCTTAGTAATCACTATTATACTTTATTTTTTTTTATTATTTTATTTAAATTCAATTAATTAACATATAGTGTATTATTAGTTTCACAGGAAAAATTTAGTGATTCATCAGTTGTCTATAACACCCAGTGATCATTACATCAGGTGCCTTCCTTAATGCCCATCACCCTGTTACCCCATCCCTCCACCTACTTCCCCAGCAACCCTCATTTTGTTTCCTATTTTAAAGTTTATATTGAAATACATTGTAATATTATTTTCAGGTGTACAATTAGTGATTCAACACTTCCATTTAACACCCAGTGCTCATGCCAACAAGTGAATTTCTTAATACTCATCAACTATTTAACCCATCAATCCCTCATTTCCCCTCTGGTAACCATAGGGTTATTCTCTATAGTTAACGGTCTGTTTCATGGTTTGCCTCCCTCTCTCTTTTTCTCTCTTTCTCTTTTATTTCTAAAATTCACATATGAGTGAAATAATGTGGTATTAATCTTTCTATGACTGACTTATTTTGCTTAGAATAATACTCTCAAGCTTAATCCATGTCATTGCAAATGGCAAGATTTCATTCTTTTTTATGGCTAATATTCCATTATGTGTGTATGTGTATACCACTTCTTTATCCATTCATCAGTTGATGGACACTTGGGCTGTTTCTATAATTTAGCTATTACAGGTAATGCTGCTATGAAAAATTGAGGTGCATGTCCCTTTTTGAATTACTATTTTTGTATTCTCTTTCTAAATATCTAGTAGTCAATTTCTGGAATTTAGGGTAGTTCTATGTTAAACTTTTTGAGGAACCTCTATTCTGTTTTCCAAATTGGCTGCACCAGTTTGCTTTCCCACCAACAATGCAAGAAGGTTCACCTTTCTCAACATCCTTGCCAAAACCTGTTATTTTTCTTGTTGTTGAATTTATCCATTCTAACATATGTGAAGTGATATCTCATTCCAGTTTTGATTTAAATTTCCCTGATGGTGAGTGCTGTTGAGCATCTTTTCATGTGTCTGTTGGTCATTTATATCTCTTCTCAGGAAAAAAAAATGTCTATTCATGTCCTCTGCCCAATTTTTAACTGGATAATTTTCCTTTTGGATGTTGAATTTACATGTTCCTTAATATTTTGGATACTAATCCTTTATTAGATATGTCATTTGTGAATATGTTGCCCCATTCTATGGGTTGCCTTTTAGTATTGATGATTGTTTCTTTCGGTGTGCAGAAACGTTGTTTTGAAGAAGTCCCAATAATTTATATTTGCTTTTGTTTCTGTTGCCTCAGGAGATATATCTAGAAAGAAGTTGCTATGGCCAATGTTAAAGAGATTACTGTGTTTGTTCTTTTTTAGGATTATAATGGTTTCATGTCTCATATTTAGGTCTTTAATCCATTTTAATTTTTGTGTGTATGGTGTAGGAAACTGGTACAGTTTCATTATTTGCATGCTGCTGTCCAGTTTTCCCAACACCATTTGTTGAATAGATTTTCCCCATTGGGGATCCCTGGGTGGCGCAGCGGTTGGCGCCTGCCTTTGGCCCAGGGCGCGATCCTGGAGACCCAGGATCGAATCCCACATCGGGCTCCCGGTGCATGGAGCCTGCTTCTCCCTCTGCCTGTGTCTCTGCCTCTCTCTCTCTCTCTCTCTCTCTGTGACTATCATGAAAAATAAATAAATAAATATTAAAAAAAATGATTTTCCCCATTGGATATTATTTATTGCTTTGTCAAACATGTATTGATCATACAGTTGTGGCATCATTTCTGGGTTTTCTATTCTGTTCCATTTCTCTGTCTAATTTTTGCCAGTAGCATACTGTTTTGATTACTGCAGATTTATATTATAATTTGAAGTCAGAAATTATGATGCCTACAGTTTGTCTTTTCTTTTTCAAGGCTGCCTTGGTTATTTGGGGTCTTTTGTGGTTTCATACAGATTTTAATATTGCTTTAGCCCTGTGAAAAATGATGTTGGTATTTTGATAGTGATGGCATTAAAAGTGTAGATTTCTTTGGGTAGCATAGATATTTTAACAATATTTTTTCTTTCATTCCATGAGCCTGGAATGTTTTTCCATTTCTTTGTGTCATCTTCAATTTATTTTAAGTATTTTATAGTTTTCAGAGTATACTTCTTTCACTTCTTTGGTTAGGTTTATTCTAAATATCTTATTGTATTGGGTGCAACTATAAAAGGGATTGATTCCTTAATTTCTCTTTCTGCTACTTCATTTTTGATGAATAGAAATGCAATGGCTATCTGTACTTTGATTTTTTATCCTATGACTTTACTGAATTCATCTATCAGTTCTAGCAGTTTTTTTTATGGAGACTTACAGGTTTTCTATATAGAATATCATATCATCTGGAAATAATGAAAGTATCTCTTCTTCCTTGCCAATTTGGATGCCTTTTCTTTCTTTTACTTTTCTGATTGCTGTAGGCTGGGCATCCCATACTATTTTGCATAGAAATGGTAAGAGTGGACATCCCTGTCTTCTTCTTGGCCATAGAGGAAAAAATTTAAGTTTTTTAACCCATAAGGGATGATATCAGCTATGCTATTCACATATGGTCCTCATTATTTTGAGGTATGTTCCCCCTAAACATACTTTGTTCAGGGTTTTTATCATGAATGGGTGTTGTACTAAGTCAAATGCTTTTTCTACCCCTATTAAAATGACCACATGCTTCTCGTTTTTTTAAAACTAATGTGATGTATCATGTTGATTGTATTGTGACTATTGAACCAACTTTGCAACCCATGAATAAATCCCACTTGATTGTAGTGAATGATTTTTAAATATATTGTTGGATTTGGTTTGTTGGTATTTTATTTAGAATTATCGCATGTAAAAAAAGAATTTTTGCTTGTATATTCATTAGTGATATTGGCCTGTAGATTTCTATAATAGTGGTGCCTTTATCTGATTTTGGCATCAGGGTAATGCTGGCCTGATAGAATGAATTTGGAATTTTTCCTCCCTTTTTTATCTATTGGAATATTTTCAGAAAGTAGGAATTAACTCTTTTTAAAATGTTTTGTAGAATTTGCCCATGAACAAATCTGATCCTGGAGTTTCATTTTTGGGTAAGTTTTCTAAAATTACTGATTCAATTTCTTGCTGGTTATTGGTCTGTTCCATTTTTTAATCTTACTGTTTCAGTTTTCATGGTTTATTTATTTTTAGAAATTTATCCATTTCATCAATTTTCTCCAAGTTCTTGCATATAGATTTTCATAATATTTGTTTCAATTGTTTGTATTACTATGGTATTGATGGTTATTTCCTTCCCCTCATCTGTGGTTTAATTCATTTGGGTCCTTTCTCATTCCATCTTGATAAGCCTGGGCAGAGGTTTTTCAATTTTCAATTTTATTCAAAGAGTCAGCTCCTGATTTCATTGATTGGATCCATTGTCTCTTAGTCTCTGTATTATTTATTTCGGCTCTAAATTTTAATAACTCCCTATTTCTGCTAGATTTTTGCTTCATTTGTTATTCTTCCTATATTTTATTTAGATGTAAGGTTAAGTTGTTTATTTGAGGTTTTTCTTGCTTCTAGAAGTAGCCCTGTATTTCTATATAATTCTCTCTTAGGGCAGGAAACCACAAATGTTGGAGAGGATGTGGAGAAAGGGGAACGATTCTGCACTGTTGGTGGGAATGTGAACTGGTGCAGCCACTCTGGAAAACCATGTGGAGGTTCCTCAGAGTTAAAAATAGACCTGCCCTAGGACCCATCAATTGCACTTTTGGGGATTTACCCCAAAGATACAGATGCAATGAAACGCCAGGACACCTGCACCCCGATGTTTATAGCAGCAATGTCCACAATAGCCAAACTGTGGAAGGAGCCTCGGTGTCCATCAAAAGATGAATGGATAAAGATGTGGTTTATGTATACAATGGAATATTACTCAGCCATTAGAAATGACAAATACCCACCATTTGCTTCAACGTGGATGGAACTGGAGTGTATTACATACACTGAGTGAAATAAGTCAATCGGAGAAGGACAAACATTATATAGTCTCATTCATTCGGAGAATATAAAAAATAGTGAAAAAGGAGGGGCAAGATGGCAGAAGAGTAGGGTCCCCAAGTCACCTGTCCCCACCAAATTACCTAGATAACCTTCAAATCATCCTGAAAACCTACGAATTTGGCTTGAGATTTAAAGAGAGAACAGCTGCAATGCTACACTGGGAAGAGTTCATGCTTCTATCAAGGTAGTAAGACAGGGGAAAAAAGTAGTAAACAAAAGGCATCTAAGGGGGAGGGGCCCCCGAGGAGCCGGCCTAAGGCCGAGTCAAGTGCCCGCAGGACAGGAAAGCCCCGCCCAGAGAAGCAGGAGTTTCACCCATCTTCCCAGACAAGGCACTCTCAGGGAGTTGGAGTAGGATCCCAGGAGGGGCGGGGATGCAGTCAAGCTCCCGGGGACACTAACAGAGCACCTGCACCCCTGGGAGAGCATGCCACACCCCGGGGCCGAGCTCCCTAAAGGGCTGCAGCATGAGCCTAGCCGGACCCAGGAGGAGTTCGGAGGCGGCTCATGCAGAGGCTCCACACAGAGGGAGCAGCACTGCCGAGAGCCCGATTCCAACAGCGTAGGCCCGGAGCACAGGGTGCCAGGGACATAGCCCAAGAACCCTTGCTCCCCCCGGGACAGGCAGAAGCCAGGAGGGCACAGGACAGCAAGGACGCTCCAAGCTCCGGGTGGCCCAGAGCTGAGCAGATCAGCGCCCCCGCCCCCGGAGCATCCAGACCCCTGCTTTCTGAGAGACCCATAGTTACTGCAAGAGCTGACTCCAGGGCTGGAGAGCTAGCCGCTGATACTGTTGTTGTTCTTCGTCGGGCCTCACAGGATAAACAACCCCCACTGAGCTTCACAGTGGCCTCACAGGATAAACAGTTTAAACAACCTTCACCGAGCCCTGCACCAGGCTGGGGGCTGAGCAGCTCCCCCAAGTGCTAACACCTGAAAATCAGCACAACAGGCCCCTCCCTCAGAAGACCAGCTAGACGGACAGGGGAAAAACAAATTATTCACCAAGCAGCACTGGAAAGTTCCAGGGGAAGTCGAGGGATTTACAGTATACAGAATCAGAGGATACCCCCCCATGTTTTTTGTTTTTTGATTTGTTTGCTTCCCCCCCTTTTTTCTTCTCTTCTCTCTTTTTTTTTCTTCTTTTTTTTTTCTTTTTCTTTTCTTCTTTCTCTTCACTCTTTTTCTCCTTTTCCCAATACAACTTGTTTTTGGCCACTCTGCTCTGAGAAAAATGACTAGAAGGAAAACCTCACCTCAAAACAAAGAGTCAGAAACAGTTCTCTCTCCCACAGAGTCACAAAACTTGGATTACAATTCAATGTCAGAAAGCCAATTCAGAAGCACTATTATAAAGCTACTGGTGGCTCTAGAAAAAAGCATAAAGGACTCAAGAGACTTCATGACTGCAGAATTTAGATCTAATCAGGCAGAAATTAAAAATCAATTAAATGAGATGCAATCCAAAATAGAGGGCCTAACGACGAGGGTTAATGAGGTAGATGAACGAGAGAGTCACATAGAAGACACGTTGACAGGAAGGAGGGAAACTGAGGAAAAAAGAGACAAAAAATTAAAATATCATGAGGATAGATTAAAGGAAATAAGTGACAGCCTGAAGAAGAAAAATCTATGTTTATTTATTTTTTTTAATTTTTTTTTAACTTTTATTTATTTATGATAGTCACACCACAGAGAGAGAGAGAGAGAGGCAGAGACACAGGCAGAGGGAGAAGCAGGCTCCATGCACCGGGAGCCCGACGTGGGATTCGATCCCGGATCTCCAGGATCGCGCCCTGGGCCAAAGGCAGGCGCCGAACCGCTGCGCCACCCAGGGATCCCGAAAAATCTATGTTTAATTGGGGTTCCCGAGGGCGCCGAAAGGGACAGAGGTCCAGATTATGTATTTGAACAAATCATAGCTGAAAACTTTCCTAATCTGGGAAGGGAAAGAGGCATTCAGATCAGGAAATAGAGAGATCACCCTGAAATCAATAAAAACCGCTCAAAACCTCGACATTTAATAGTGAAGCTTGCAAATTCCAAGGATAAAGAAAAGGTCCTTAAAGCAGCAAAAGACAAGAAATCTCTAACATTTAAGGGGAGAAATATTAGATTAACAGAAGACCTCTTCACAGAGACCTGGCAGGCCAGAAAGGGCTGGCAGGATATATTCAGGGTCCTAAATGAGAAGAACATGCAGCCAAGAATCCTTTATCCAGCAAGGCTTTCATTCAGAATAGAAGGATAGATAAAGAGCATCCAGGATAGGCAGAAAATGAAAGAATATGTGACCACCAAACCAGCTCGGCAAGAAATTTTACGGGGGGACTCTTAAAATTCCTCTTTAAGAAGAAGTCCAATGGAACACTCTCCAACACAGGAACTGAATAGGTATCATGATGAGACTAAACTCTTATATTTCAATAGTAACTCTGAACGTGAATGGGCTTAATGACCCCATCAAAAGGCACAGTGTTTCAGACAGGATAAAAAATAACAGAACCCATCTTTTTGGTGTCTACAATAGACTCATTTTAATTTTTTTTAATTTTTATTTATTTATGATAGTCACAGAGAGAGAGAGAGAGAGAGAGGCAGAGACACAGGCAGAGGGAGAAGCAGGCTCCATGCACCAGGAGCCCGACGTGGGATTCGATCCCAGGTCTCCAGGATCACGCCCTGAGCCAAAGGCAGGCGCTAAACCGCTGCGCCACCCAGGGATCCCTAGACTCATTTTAGACATAAGGACACCTACAACCTGAAAATAAAAGGTTGGAGAACCATGTGCCATTCAAATGATCCTCAAAAGAAAACAGAGTTAGCTATCCTTATATCAGATAAACTAAAGTTTATCCCAAAGACTGTAGTGAGAGATGAAGATGGACACCATATCATACTTAAAGGATCTATCCAACAAAAGGACTTAACAATCATCAATATATATGCCCCGAATGTGGGAGATGCCAAGTATATCAATTAATTAATAACCAAAGTTAAGACATTCTTAGATAGAAATACACTTAAACTTGGTGACTTCAATGTAGCGCTTTCTACAATCAACATATTTTCAAAGCACAACATCTCCAAAAAACAAGAGCATTAAATGATACACTGAACCAGATGGATTTCACAGATATCTACAGAACTTTACATCCAAAGGCAACTGAATACACATTCTTCTTAAGGGCACATGGAACTTTTCCAGAATAGACCACATACTAGGTCACAAATCAGGTCTGAAAAAAATAGCAAAAGGTTGGGATCGTCCGCTGCGTATTCTTAGACCATAATGCCTTGAAATTAGAACTAAGTCACAAGAAGAAGTTTGGAAGGATTTCAAACACATGGAGGTTAAGGACCATCCTACTAAAAGATGAAGGTGTTAACCAGGAAATTAAGGAAGAATTGAAAAGATTCATGGAAAGTAATGAGAATGAAGATACAACCATTCAAAATCTTGGGGATATAGCAAAAGCAGTCCTGAGGGGGAAATACATCGCAATACAAGCATCCATCCAAAAACTGGAAAGAACTCAAATACAAAAGCTAACCTTACACATAAAGGAGCTAGAGAAAAAACAGCAAATTGATCCTACATCCAGCCGAAGAAGAGAGTTAATAAAGACTCGAGCAGAACTCAACGAAATCGAGACCAGAAGAACTGTGGAACAGATCAACGAAACCAGAAGTTGGTTCTTTGAAAAAATTAATAAGATAGATAAACCATTAGCCAGTCTTATTAAAAAGAAGTAAGAGAAATCTCAAATTAACAAAATCAGGAATGAGAGAGATCACCAGCAATACCAAGGAAATACAAACGAATTTAAAAACTTATTATGAGCCTCCATATGCCAAAAATTAGACAATCTAGAAGAAATGGACATATTTCTGGAAAACCACAAACTACCAGAAATGGAATGGGGAGAAATAGAAAACCTGAACAGGCCAATAACCAGGGAGGAAATTGAAGCAGTCATCAAAAACCTCCCAACACACAAAAGTCCAGGGCCAGATGGCTTCCATGGGGAATCCCACCAAATGTTTAAAGGAGAAACCATACCAATTTACTAAAGCTGTTCGGAAAGATAGAAAGTGATGGAATACTCCCAAACTCCTTCTATGAGGGCAGCATCACCTTAATTCCAAAACCAGACAAAGACACCACCAGAAAGGAGAATTATAGACCAATAACCCTGATGAACATGGATGCAAAAATTCTCAACAAGATACTAGCCAATAGGATCCAACAATCCATTAAGAAGATTCTTCACCATTACCAAGTAGGATTTATTCCCGGGAGGCAAGGCTGGTTCAACACTCATAAAACAGTCAATGTGATTCATCATATCAGCTAGAGAAAAATACAAGAACCATATGATCCTCTCAATAGATGCAGAGAAAGCATTTGACAAAATACAGCATCCATTCCTGATCAAAACTCTTCGGAGTGTAGGGATAGAGGGAACATTCCTCAACATCGTAGAAGCCATCTACAAAAAGCTCACAGCAAATATCATTCTCAATGGGGAAGCACTGGGAGCCTTTTCCCTAAGATCAGGAACAAGACAGGGATGTCCACTCTCACAACTGCTATTCAACATAGTACTAGAAGTCCTAGCCTCAGCAATCAAACAACAAAAAGAAATAAAAGGCATTAAAATTGGCAGAGAAGAAGTCAAACTCTCCCTCTTTGCAGATGACATGATACTCTGCATAGAAAACCCAAAATCCTCCACCCCAAGATTGCTAGAACTCATACAGCAATTTGGCAATGTGGCAGGATACAAAATCAATGCACAGAAATCAGTGGCATTTCTATACACTAACAATGAGACTGAAGAAAGAGAAATTAAAGAGTCAATTCCATTTACAATTGTACCCAAAAGCATAAGATACCTAGGAATAAACCTAACCAAAGAGGTAAATTATCTATACCCTAAAAACTATAGAACACTTCTGAAAGAATTTGAGGAAGACACAAAGAGATGGAAAAATATTCCATGCTCATGGATTGGCAGAATTAATATTGTGAAAATGTCAATGTTACCTGGGGCAATTTACCCGTTTAACGCAATCCCTCTCAAAATACCATGGAATTTCTTCAGAGAGTTCGGAGAAATTATTTTATGATTTGTGTGGAATCAGAACAGACCCCGAATAGCCAGGGGAATATTAAAAAAGGGAACCAGAGCTGGGGGCATCACAATGCAAGTTTTCAGGTTGTATCACAAAGTTGTGGCCATCAAGACAGTGTGGTACTGGCACAAAAAACAGACACATATATCAATGAACAGAATAGAGAACCCAGAAGTGGACCCTGAACTTTATGGTCAACTAATAATCGGTAAAGGAGGAAAGACTATTCACTGGAAGAAAGACAGTCTCTTCAATAAATGGTGCTGGGAATATTGGACCTCCTCATGCAGAAGAATGAAACTAGACCACTCTCTTGCACCATACAGAAAGATAAACTCAAAATGGATGAAAGATCTAAATGTGAGACAAGATTCCATCAAAATCCTAGAGGAGAACACAGGCAACACCTTTTTTGAAAGTACACCCTCTGAACACCCTTTGAACTTGAAAGTAACTTCTTGCAAGATAAATCCATGAAGGCAAGAGAAACAAAAGCAAAAATGAAGTATTGGGATTTCATCAAGATAAGGAGCTTTTGCACAGCAAAAGAAACAGTCAACAAAGCTAAAAGACAACCTACAGAAGGGGAGAAGATATTTGCAAATGTCCTATCAGATAAATGCCTAGTTTCAAGATCTGTAAAGATCTTATTGAACTCAACAGCAAAGAAACAAACAATCCAATCATGAAATGGGTAAAAGACATGAACAGAAATCTCACAGAGGAAGGCATAGATATGGCCAACACACGCATCACTTGCCATCAGGGAAATACAAATCAAAACCACAATGAGATCCCACCTCACACCAGTGAGAATGCGGAAAATCAACAAGGCAGGAAACCACAAATGTTGGAGAGGATGTGGAGAAGGGGAACCCTCTTGCACTGTTGGTGGGAATGTGAACTGGTACAGCCACTCTGGAAAACCGTGTGGAGGTTCCTCAAAGAGTTAAAATTAGACCTTCCCTATGACCCAGCAATTGCATTTTGGGGATTTACACCAAAGATACAGATGCAATGAAATGTCGGGACACCTGCACCCCGATGTTTCTAGCAGCAATGTCCACAATAGCCCTACTGTGGAAGGAGCCTCAATGTCCATCAAAAGATGAATGGATAAAGAAGATGTGGTTTATGTATACAATGGAATATTACTCAGCCATTCGAAACGACAAATACCCACCATTTGCTGTGACGTGGATGGACCTGAAGGGTATTATGCTGAGTGAAATAAGTCAATCGGAGAAGGACAAGCATTATATGGTTTCATTCATTTGGGGAATATGAAAAATAGTGAAAAGGAATAAAGGGGAAAGGAGGAAAAATGAGTGGGAAATATCAGAAAGGGAGACAGAACATGAGAGACTCCTAACTCTGGGAAATGAACTAGGGGTGGTGGAAAGGGAGGTGGCCGGGGGTGGGGGTGCCTGGGTGACGGGCACTGAGGGGGGCACTTGATGGAATGAGCACTGGATGTTATTCTATATTTTGGCAAATTGAACAGTAATAAAAAATAAATTTATTTAAAAAATTCTCTTAGGACCTCCTTGCTGCATCTGAAATCTTTTGTACTGTTGTGTTTTAATTTTCATTTGTTTCCATATATTGTTAGGTTTCTTCTTTGATTTCCTCATTGACCCATTCATTGTTTAGTAGCATTTGTTTAAATTCAATGTATTTGTTTTCTTATCAGATTTTATCTTATAGTTGTCTTCTAGTTTCCTAGTGTTGTGGTCAGAATTGTTGCATGGTATGACTTAAATATTTTTTTGTTTGTGGACTCCTTCCGTGTGACCTAATATGCGATCTATTCTGGAGAATGTTCCACGTGGAACTAGAAAATAATGTGTACTCTGCTGTTTAATGACACAGTGTTCTGAATATATCTATTCAGTCCATTTGGTCCAGGGTGTCATTCAATAACATTGTTTCCTTGTTTATTTCCTGTTTACATTATCTTTTCATTGATATAATTGGGGTATGGAAGCCCCCTACCATTATGATACCACGATCAAGTAGTTACTTTGTGTTTGCCATTAATAGTTGTATGTATTCGGGTGCTCCCATGGTAGGTGCATAAATATTTACAATTGTTATAATTTCTTATTATATTGTCCCTGTTATTATGATATAGTGCCCTTCCTTTTCCCATGTTACACTTCTTTTGTTTTAAAGTCTAGTTTTTCTGATATGTGTACTGAAACTCTGGCTCTCTTTTGACGCCCATCTGTGTGAAAAATGTTTTTCTATTGTTTCACTTTTGATCTTAATGTATACTCAGGTTTCAAATGAGTGTTTTGAAGGCAACATATAGTAGAACGCAGTATGAAAATATACAGGTAAAAATCCCAATCATTTGATATTGATTGAGACCTGATTTGTAACCCACTATGTGATCTATTCTGGAGAATGCCCCATATGCACTCGAGAAGAATGTGTATTTTGTTGCTTTTGGATGGAATGCTCTGAATATATCTGTGAAGTCCATCTGGTCCAGTGTGTCATTCAAAGCCCTTGTTTCCACGTTTATCTGCTTAGATAATCTGTCCATTGTAGTGAGTGGAGTGTTAAAGTCCCCTACTATTATTGTATTATCAATATATTTCTTTAATTTTGTTATTAATTGGCTTATATAATTGGCTGCTCCCATGCTAGGGGCATAAATATTTATAATTGTTAGATCTTCTTGATATACCCTTTAATTATGATATAGTGTCCTTCTTCATCTCTTATTACAGTCTTTGGTTTAAAATCTAAATTGTCTGATATAAGGATTGCCACCCCAGCTTTCATTTGATGTCCATTAGCATGATAAATTGTTTTCCACCACCTCATTTTCAATCTGGAGGTGTCTGTGCATCTAAAATGAGTCTCTTGCAGACAGTATATTGATGAGTCTTTTTGTTTTACCCACTCCGTCACTCTATGTCTTTTGATATGAGTGTTTAGTCCATTTACAATCAAAGTAATTATTGACATATATGGATTTATTGCTGTATATCACTTGTTTTGTCATGTTTCTGGACATTTTCTTTTATTTTTTCTTGTCTTTGTCATTTTTGGTCTCTTTGCCCTCAAAACGTCCCCTTTTTAAATATTCCTTACAGGGCTGGACATGATCTACTTTAGTTTTTGCTTATCTGAGAAGCTCTTTATTTTTCCTTCCATTATTAATTATAGCTTTGTGGAATAGTGTATATTTGGGTGCAGATTGTTCCCATTCATCACTTTGAATATTTTGTGCCTCTCTCTTCTGGCTTGCCAATTTTTTTTGAGAAACCTCCAGCTAGCCTTTTGGATTTTCCCTTGTAAGTGAAGGGCTTCTTTTTTCTTGTTGCCTTTACAATTATTTTTTTCTTAATCACTATATTTTTCAAATTTAATTATCCTATGTATTTGTGTGCATATGATGATGATGATGATGATGACAACGATGATGATTTTGCTGGGAGTTCTGTGTGTGTCCTGGATCTGGATGTTTTCTTCCCCAGATTGGTGAACTTCTCAGCTATTATCAAACATAAAAACATTAATATCATAAGAGTCCCAGAGAAGAAGAGAGAGAAAATGGGGCAGAAAATTTATTTGATGTAATAATAGCTGGAAAGTTTCCTACGTCTCTTCTTGTGCTGTATAATTCTTCATTTTATTTAGTTCAGCTTTATTATTTTCCATTATTTTGTCTTCTAATTCAAATTAATTAATTAATTCTTCTGCTTCTTCCAGCCTGGAATTCATTGCATCAAACTTGTTTCTAATCTAATTTATTGCACTCTTCATCTCTGATTCTTTTTTAACCCTTTTATCTCTGTGTTAAAATTCTTACTGATGTCTTCTTTTTTCTTAATATTTTTCAAATTTATTTTAAATAGAGGGGCAAGTGGGGGCAGAGACAGAGAGAATATTAAGTAGACTCTGTGCTGAGATTGGAGCCTGATGCAGTACTCAATCTCACGACCCTGAGGTCACTACCTGAGCCAAAACCAAGGGTAAGCCACTTAACAGACTATATCACCCAGGCACTCCTTGTATTCTTTTATCAGTCCAGTGAGTATCCTTATGATTATTGCCTTAAATTCTCCATCAGACATTCTACATATATCTTTTTCACTTATATATCTGGCCATAGCCTTTTCTTGTGACTTCATTTGGGATAAATTTCTCTGTCTTGAGATTTTATCTAAGTTTCTGCCTTCTTCTGGATGTCAGAAAAAACCAGCTATAACTTGTACTCTGGAAAACATGAACAGACTGATAACCAGCAAGGAAATTGAATCAATAATGTAAAACCTCCCAACAAACAAATGACCAGGGCCAGATGGATTCACAGGGGCATTTTACCAAATATTTAAAGATGTGTTAATACCTACTCTTCTCAAACTATTTAAAAAATTAGAATTGCAAGGAAAATTCTGAACTCATTCAGTGAGGCCAGCATTATCCTGATTCCAAAAGCAAATAAAGACACCACTAAAAAAGAGAACTAGAAGCCAGTATCTCTGATGAACATGTATGCAAAAATTCTCCACAAAGCACTAGGAAATAAGTTCTTTAAGTTCGTATATACTATATTAAAATAATCATTCCCCACAATCAACTGAGATTTATTTGTGGGTTGCAGAGTTGGTTCAATATGCACAAATCAATCAACATGATACATCACATTGATAAAATAAAGGGTAAAAACCATATTATCCTCTCAATAAATGCAGGAAAAGGGTTTGCCAAGGTACCAAATCCATTCTTTATAAAAAGCTTCAACAAAGTAGGTTTAGAGGGGACATACTTTGAAATTATAAGGCCACATACAAAAAAATCCCACAGCTAATAGCATTCTCTATAGGGAAAAACAGAGATTTTCCTCCATGGTCAGGAACAAGACAGGAATGTCCCCTTTCTGAACACTGTTATTTAACATAACACTGGGAGTACTAGCCTCAGCTATCAGACAGCAAAAAGAAATAAATGGCACCCAAATTGGCAAGGAAGAAATCAAACGTTCACTATTTGCAGGTGACACAATACTCTAGTAAGAAACCTGAAGGACTTCACCAAAAAATTGCGATAACTGATACATGAATGCAGTAAAGTCACGGGATACAAAATCAATGTACAGAAATCCATTGCATTTCTACACAACAATCACGAACCAGCAGAAAAAGAAATCAATGAATTATCCCACTTAAACTGCACCGAAATTGGGGCACTAGGTGTCTCAGTGGTTGAGCATCTAACTTTTACTCAGGTCCTGATCCTGGTGTCCTGGTATCGAGTCCTGTATCAGGCTCCACAAGGGAGCCTGCTTCTCCCTCTGCCTATGTCACTGCTTCTCTCTGTGTGTCTTTCATGAATAAATAAGATCTTTAAAAAATCACTTCCTTAAAAAAATAAAAAATATATTGCACCAAAACCAATAAGACACTTAGGAATAAACCTACCCAAACAGATAAAAGATCTATACCCTGAAAATTATAAAATACTGATGAAAGAAATTGAAGAGGATACAAAAAGTAGAGAAATATTCCATATTCATGGTTTGGAAGAAAAATGTAGTTGAAGTGTCTATAATGCCAAAAGCAATGTATACATTTAATGCCATCCCCATGAAAATACAACCAGCATCTTTCATATTACTAGAACAAGCAATCCTAAAATTTGTATGGAACCACAAAAATAAATTTGAAAAAAAGAAAGCAAACCTGGAGACATCACAATTCTAGACACCAAGTTACATTATAAATCTTAAACTGTACACAATAATAAGTTCAAAATGTATGAAACACCTGAATAGAGACAGGAAACCATCAAAATCCCAGAGGAGATCACAGGCAGTAACCACTTTGATATTAGCTTTAGCAAATTCTTACTAGATATGTCTCCTAAGGCAAGGGGAACAAAAGAAAATATAAACTATTGGGACTTCATCAAGATAAAAATCTTCTACACAGCAAAGGAAACCATAAAAAAAAACACTAAAAGGCAACCTGTGCTATAGGAGAAAATATTTGTGATTTGTGAATGACATATGTGGTAAAGGATTACTATCCAAAATATATAAACCCAAAAAATAAACAACTCAGTTAATAAATAGGCAGAAGACATGAATAGACTTTTTTTAATAATAAACACCCAAAAAATAAACAACTCAGTTAATAAATAGGCAGAAGACATGAATAGACTTTTTTTAATAATAAATTTATTTTTTATTGGTGTTCAATTTGCCAACATACAGAATAACACCCAGTGCTAATCCCATCAAGTACCCTCCTCAGTACCCATAACCCATTCATCCCACCCACCACCCTTCTCCCCTTCCACCACCCTAGTTCGTTTCCCAGAGTTAGGAGTCTTCATGTTCTGTCTCCCTTTCTGATATTTCCTTTTTTTAAATAACAAATTTATTTTTTATTGGTGTTCAATTTACCAACATACAGAATAACATCCAGTGCTCATCCCATCAAATGCTCCCCTCAGTGCCCGTCACACATTCACCCTCACCCCCCACACTCCTCCCCTTCCACCACCCCTAGTTCGTTTCCCAGAGTTAGGAGTCTTTATGTTCTGTCTCCCTTTCTGATATTTCCTACCCATTTCTTCTCCCTTGCCTTATATTCCCTTTCACTATTATTTATATTCCCCAAATGAATGAGAACATACACTGTTGGTCCTTCTCCGATTGACTTACTTCACTCAGCATGATACCCTCAAGTTCCATCCACGTTGAAGCAAATGGTGGGTATTCGTCGTTTCTAATGGCTGAGTAATATTCCATTGTATACATAAACCACATCTTCTTTATCCATTCATCTTCCGATGGACCCCAAGGCTCCTTCCACAGTTTGGCTATTGTGGACATTGCTGCTATAAACATAGGGGTGCAAATGTCCCAGTGTTTCAATGCATCTGAATTGTTGGGGTAAATCCCCAGCAGTGCAATTGCTGGGTCGTAGGGCAGGTCTAATTTTAACTCTTTGAGGAACCTCCACACAGTTTTCCAGAGTGGCTGCACCAGTTCATATTCCCACCAACAGCGTAAGAGGGTTTCCTTTTCTCTGCATCCTCTCCAACATTTGTGGTTTCCTGCCTTGTTAATTTTCACCATTCTCACTGGTGTGAGGTGGGATCTCATTGTGGTTTTGATTTGTATTTCCCTGATGGCAAGTGATGCAGAGCATTTTCTCATGTGCATGATGGCCATTTCTATGTCTTCCTCTGTGAGATTTCGGTTCATGTCTTTTGCCCATTTCATGATTGGACTGTTTGTTTCTTTGCTGTTGAGTTGAATAAGTTCTTTATAGATCTTGGAAACTACCCTTTATCTGATAGGTCATTTGCAAATATCTTCTCCCCTTCTGTAGGTTGTCTTTGAGTTTTGTTGATTGTATCCTTTGCTGTGCAAAAGCTTCTTATCCTGATGAAGTCCCAATAGTTCATTTTTGCTTTTGTTTCTCTTGCCTTCTTGGATGTATCTTGCAAGAAGTTACTGTGGCCGAGTTCAAAAAGGGTGTTGCTTGTGTTCTCCTCTAGGATTTTGATGGAATCCTGTCGCACATTTAGATCTTTCATCCATATTGAGTTTATCTTTGTGTACGGTGCAAGAGAGTGGTCTAGTTACATTCTTCTGCATGTGGACGTCCAATTTTCCCAGCACCATTTATTGAAGAGACTGCCTTTCTTTTTTTTTTTTTTTTTTTTTTTTTATTGGTGTTCAATTTACTAACATACAGAATAACACCCAGTGCCCGTCACCCATTCACTCCCACCCCCCACCCTCCTCCCCTTCTACCACCCCTAGTTCGTTTCCCAGAGTTAGCAGTCTTTACGTTCTGTCTCCCTTTCTGATATTTCCCACACATTTCTTCCCCCTTCCCTTATATTCCCTTTCACTATTATTTATATTCCCCAAATGAATGAGAACATATAATGTTTGTCCTTCTCCGACTGACTTACTTCACTCAGCATAATACCCTCCAGTTCCATCCACGTTGAAGCAAATGGTGGGTATTTGTCATTTCTAATAGCTGAGTAATATTCCATTGTATACATAAACCACATCTTCTTTATCCATTCATCTTTCGTTGGACACCGAGGCTCCTTCCACAGTTTGGCTATCATGGCCATTGCTGCTAGAAACATCGGGGTGCAGGTGTCCCGGCGTTTCATTGCATTTGTATCTTTGGGGTAAATCCCCAACAGTGCAATTGCTGGGTCGTAGGGCAGGTATATTTTTAACTGTTTGAGGAACCTCCACACAGTTTTCCAGAGTGGCTGCACCAGTTCACATTCCCACCAACAGTGTAAGAGGGTTCCCTTTTCTCCGCATCCTCTCCAACATTTGTTGTTTCCTGCCTTGTTAATTTTCCCCATTCTCACTGGTGTGAGGTGGTATCTCAATGTAGTTTTGATTTGTATTTCCCTGATGGCAAGTGATGCAGAGCATTTTCTCATATGCATGTTGGCCATGTCTATGTCTTCCTCTGTGAGATTTCTGTTCATGTCTTTTGCCCATTTCATGATTGGATTGTTTGTTTCTTTGGTGTTGAGTTTAATAAGTTCTTTATAGATCTTGGAAACTAGCCCTTTATCTGATATGTCATTTGCAAATATCTTCTCCCATTCTGTAGGTTGTCTTTGAGTTTTGTTGACTGTATCCTTTGCTGTGCAAAAGCTTCTTATCTTGATGAAGTCCCAATAGTTCATTTTTGCTTTTGTTTCTTTTGCCTTCGTGGATGTATCTTGCAAGAAGTTACTATGGCCGAGTTCAAAAAGGGTGTTGCCTGTGTTCTTCTCTAGGATTTTGATGGAATCTTGTCTCACATTTAGATCTTTCATCCATTTTGAGTTTATCTTTGTGTATGGTGAAAGAGAGTGGTCTAGTTTCATTCTTCTGCATGTGGATGTCCAATTTTCCCAGCACCATTTATTGAAGAGACTGTCTTTCTTCCAATGGATAGTCTTTCCTCCTTTATCGAATATTAGTTGCCCATAAAGTTCAGGGTCCACTTCTGGATTCTCTATTCTGTTCCACTGATCTATGTGTCTGTTTTTGTGCCAGTACCACACTGTCTTGATGACCACAGCTTTGTAATACAACCTGAAATCTGGCATTGTGATGCCCCCAGATATGGTTTTCTTTTTTAAAATTCCCCTGGCTATTCGGGGTCTTTTCTGATTCCACACAAATCTTAAAATAATTTGTTCTAACTCTCTGAAGAAAGTCCATGGTATTTTGATAGGGATTGCATTAAACGTGTATATTGCCCTGGGTAACATTGACATTTTCACAATATTAATTCTGCCAATCCATGAGCATGGAATATTTTTCCATCTCTTTGTGTCTTCCTCAATTTCTTTCAGAAGTGTTCTATAGTTTTGAGGGTATAGATCCTTTACATCTTTGGTGAGGTTTATTCCTAGGTATCTTATGCTTTTGGGTGCAATTGTAAATGGGATTGACTCCTTAATTTCTCTTTCTTCAGTCTCATTGTTAGTGTATAGAAATGCCACTGACTTCTGGGCATTGATTTTGTATCCTGCCACGCTACCGAATTGCTGTATGAGTTCTAGCAATCTTGGGGTGGAGACTTTTGGGTTTTCTATGTAGAGTATCATGTCATCGGCGAAGAGGGAGAGTTTGACTTCTTCTTTGCCAATTTGAATGCCTTTAATGTCTTTTTGTTGTCTGATTGCTGAGGCTAGGACTTCCAGCACTATGTTGAATAGCAGTGGTGAGAGTGGACATCCCTGTCTTGTTCCTGATCTTAGGGGAAAGGCTCCCAGTGCTTCCCCATTGAGAATGATATTTGCTGTGGGCTTTTCATAGATGGCTTTTAAGATGTCGAGGAATGTTCCCTCTATCCCTACACTCTGAAGAGTTTTGATCAGGAATGGATGCTGTATTTTGTCAAATGCTTTCTCTGCATCTAATGAGAGGATCATATGGTTCTTGGTTTTTCTCTTGCTGATATGATGAATCACATTGATTGTTTTACGGGTGTTGAACCAGCCTTGTGTCCCAGGGATAAATCCTACTTGGTCATGGTGAATAATTTTCTTAATGTACTGTTGGATCCTATTGGCCAGTATCTTGTTGAGAATTTTTGCAACCATGTTCATCAGGGATATTGGTCTGTAATTCTCCTTTTTGGTGGGGTCTTTGTCTGGCTTTGGAATTAAGGTGATGCTGGCTTCATAGAACGAATTTGGAAGTACTCCATCTCTTTCTATCTTTCCAAACAGCTTTAGGAGAATAGGTATGATTTCTTCTTTAAACGTTTGATAAAATTCTCCTGGGAAGCCATCTGGCCCTGGACTCTTGTGTCTTGGGAGGTTTTTGATGACTGCTTCAATTTCCTCCCTGGTTATTGGCCTGTTCAGGTTTTCTATTTCTTCCTGTTCCAGTTTTGGTAGTTTGTGGCTTTCCAGGAATGCGTCCATTTCTTCTAGATTGCCTAATTTATTGGCGTATAGCTGTTCATAATATGTTTTTAAAATCGTTTGTATTTCCTTGGTGTTGGTAGTGATCTCTCCTTTCTCATTCATGATTTTATTAATTTGAGTCTTCTCTCTCTTCTTTTTAATAAGGCTGGCTAATGGTTTATCTATCTTATTAATTCTTTCAAAGAACCAACTCCTGGTTCTGTTGATCTGTTCCACAGTTCTTCTGGTCTCGATTTCGTTGAGTTCTGCTCGAATCTTTATTAACTCCCTTCTTCTCTTGGGTGTAGGATCTATTTGCTGTTTTTTCTCTAGCTCCTTTATGTGTAAGGTTAGCTTTTGTATTTGAGTTCTTTCCAGTTTTTGAATGGATGCTTGTATTGCGATGTATTTCCCCCTTAGGACTGCTTTTGCTGCATCCCAAAGATTTTGAACGGTTGTATCTTCATTCTCATTAGTTTCCATGAATCTTTTTAATTCTTCCTTAATTTCTTGGTTGACCCTTTTATCTTTTAGCAGGATGGTCCTTAACCTCCATGTGTTTGAGGTCCTTCCAAACTTCTTGTTGTGATTTAGTTCTAATTTCAAGGCATTATGGTCCGAGAATATGCAGGGGACAATCCCAATCTTTTGGTATCGGTTCAGACCCGATTTGTGACCCAATATGTGGTCTATTCTGGAGAAAGTTCCATGTGCGCTTGAGAAGAATGTGTATTCAGTTGAATTTGGATGTAAAGTTCTGTAGATATCTGTGAAATCCATCTGGTCCAGTGTATCATTTAAAGCTTTCGTTTCTTTGGAGATGTTTTGCTTAGAAGACCTATCGAGTATGGAAAGAGCTAGATTGAAGTCACCAAGTATAAGTGTATTATTATCTAAGTATTTCTTCACTTTGGTTAATAATTGATTGATATATTTGGCAGCTCCCACATTCGGAGCATATATATTGAGGATTGTTAAGTCCTCTTGTTGAATAGATCCTTTAAGTATGATATAGTGTCCCTCTTCATCTCTCACTACAGTCTTTGGGGTAAATTTTAGTTTATCTGATATAAGGATGGCTACCCCTGCTTTCTTTTGAGGACCATTCGAATGGTAAATGGTTCTCCAACCTTTTATTTTCAGGCTGTAGGTGTCCTTCTGTCTAAAATGAGTCTCTTGTAGACAGCAAATAGATGGGTCCTGCTTGTTTATCCAGTCTGAAACCCTGCGCCTTTTGATGGGGTCATTAAGCCCGTTCACATTCAGAGTTACTATTGAGAGATATGAGTTTAGTGTCATCATGATATCTATTCAGTCTTTGTATTTGTGGACTGTTCCACTGAACTTCTTCTTAAAGGGGAATTTTAAGAGGCCCCCTTAAAATTTCTTGCAGAGCTGGTTTGGAGGTCACATATTCTTTTAGTTGCTGCCTGTCTTGGAAGCTCTTTATCTCTCCTTCCATTTTGAATGAGAGCCTTGCTGGATAAAGTATTCTTGGTTGCATGTTCTTCTCATTTAGGACCCTGAATATATCCTGCCAGCCCTTTCTGGCCTGCCAGGTCTCTGTGGAGAGGTCTGCTGTTACCCTAATACTCCTCCCCATAAAAGTCAGGGATTTCTTGTCTCTTGCTGCTTTAAGGATCTTCTCTTTATCTTTGGAATTTGCAAGCTTCACAATTAAATGTCGAGGTGTTGAACGGTTTTTATTGATTTTAGGGGGGGATCTCTCTATTTCCTGGATCTGAATGCCTGTTTCCCTTCCCAGATTAGGAAAGTTTTCAGCTAGAATTTGTTCAAATACATATTCTGGCCCTCTGTCCCTTTCGGCGCCCTCGGGAACCCCAATTAAACGTAGGTTTTTCTTTCTCAGGCTGTCGTTTATTTCCCTTAATCTATCTTCATGGTCTTTTTTATTGCTTGTCTCTTTTTTCCTCAGTTTCCCTCTTTGCTATCAACTTGTCTTCTAGGTCACTCACTCGTTCTTCCACCTCGTTAACCCTCGTCGTTAGGACTTCTAGTTTGGATTGCATCTCATTCAATTGATTTTTAATTTCTGCCTGATTAGCTCTAAATTCTGCAGTCATGAAGTCTCTTGAGTCCTTTATACTTTTTTCTAGAGCCACCAGTAGCTGTATAATAGTGCTTCTGAATTGGCTTTCTGACATTGAATTGTAATCCAGATTTTGTAACTCTGTGGGAGAGAGGACTGTTTCTGATTCTTTCTTTTGAGGTGAGGTTTTCCTTCTAGTCATTTTGCTCAGTGCAGAGTGGCCAAAAGCAAGTTGTATTGGGAAAAAGAGAAAAAGAGAGGAGAGAAAGAAGGAAAGAAAAGAGAAAGAGAAAAAAAAGGGAAGAAAAAGAAAAAAAAAACGAAAAATAAAAAGGGAAGAAAAAGAGAGAGAAAAAGAAAGGAGAAAAAAAGGGGGTGGGGGAAGGATACAAATCAAAAAGCAAAATAAAACAAAAACAAAAACAAAAACAAACAAACAAAAAAAGAACCACCGGGGAGTATCTTCTGATTCTGTGTACTTTAAGTCCCTTGGCTTCTCCTGGAAGTTGTCAGTCTAGCTGGTGTTCTGGGGGAGGGGCCTGTTGTGCTGATTTTCAGGTGTTAGCAGTTGGGGGAGCTGCTGTGCCCCCTCCTGGTGCAGGGCTCAGTGGGGGTTGTTTACCCCGTGAGGCCGCAGGAGGAACAGCCCCAGTGGCGGGGCAGCTCTGGAAACCTGGATTCAGCTCCGGCAGGAACTCCGTCTGCAGGGCCTGGAGGCTCCGGGGCGGGGCCGCTGATCTGCTCAGCTGGGGCAGGAGCGTCCTCGCTGTCCTGGGCCCTCCCGGCCTCTGCCTGTCCCGGGGGAGGCCGGATCCTGGGCTGTGTCCCGGCGCCCTGTGCTCCGGAGCCTGCGCTGGTGGATTCGCGCTCCCGGGCCGCGCAGCCCCCTCCGCGGAGCTGCCGCCCAAGCCCCTCCGAGCTGCTCCTGGAACCGCGCAGCCCCCTCTGCACGGAGCCTCTTCTTCTGCCCGAGCCCCTCCGAGCTGCTCCCGGGGCCGCGCAGCCCCTCCGCGGAGCCGCCGCCCGAGCCCCCCGAGCTGCTCCGGGTCCCGCCGGGTCCCGCCGTGCGCGCTGCAGCCCTTAGGGAGCTCGGCGCACTCTCCTGGGCGCGCAGTTGCTGTTACTGCCTGGTTCCTGCTCCCACTCCCCACGAGCCCCTTTCCGCCCGGGAAGGTCGGTGCAGCTCCTGCTCCTCCGGGACGGGGCTCTCCTGTCCTGGGGACACTCGCCCCGGCCTCAGCCCGGCTCCTCGCGGGGCCCCTCCCCCTTGGAGGCCTTTGTTCCTTTATTTCTTTTTCCCCGTCTTCCTACCTTGATAGAAGCGCGAATTCTTCTCACTGTAGCATTCCAGCTGGTCTCTCTTTAAATCTCAGGCCGAATTCATAGATTTTCAGGATAATTTGAAGGTTTTCTAGGTAGTTTGGTGGAGACAGGTGATTTGGACACCCTACTCTTCCGCCATCTTGCTCCTCCCCCCGAGACTGCCTTTCTTCCAATGGATAGTCTTTTATCCTTTATCGAATATTAGTTGACCATAAAGTTCAAGGTCTATTTCTGGGTTCTCTATTCTGTTCCATTGATCTATGTGTCTGTTTTTGTGCCTGTACCACACTGTCTTGATGACCACAGCTTTGTAGTACAACCTGAAATCCGGCATTGTGATGCCCCTGGCTCTGGTTTTCTTTTTCAATATTCCCCTAGCTATTCGGGGTATTTTCTGATCCCACACAAATCTTAAAATAGTTGTTCTAACTCTCTGAAGAAAGTACATGGTATTGTGATAGGGATTGCATTAAACGTGTAAATTGCCCTGGGTAACATTAACATTTTCACAATATTAACTCTGCCAATCCATGAGCATGGAATCTTTTTCCATCTCTATGTGTCTTCCTCAATTTCTTTCAGAAATGTTCTATAGTTTTTAGGGTATAGATCCTTTACCTTTTTAGTTAGGTTTATTCCTAGATATCTTACGCTTTTGGGTGCTATTGTAAATGGAATTGAGTCCTTAATTTCTCTTTCTTCCATGTCATTGCTAGTGTATAGAAATACCATTGATTTCTGGGCATTGATTTTGTATCCTGCCACGCTACCGAATTGCTGTATGAGTTCTAGCAATCTTGGGGTGGAGGCTTTTGGGTTTTCTACGTAGAGTATCATGTCATCGGCAAAGAGGAAGAGTTTGACTTCTTCTTTGCCAATTTCAATGCCTTTAATATCTTTTTGTTGTCTGATTGCTGAGACTAGGACTTCCAGTACTATGTTGAATAGCAGTGGTGAGAGTGGACATCCTTGACTTGTTCCTGATCTTAGGGGAAAGGCTCCCAGTGCTTCCCCATTGATAATTATATTGGCTGTGGGCTTTTCGTAGATGGCTTTTAAGATGTTGAGGAATGTTCCCTCTATCCCTACACTCTGAAGAGTTTTGATAAAGAATGGATGCTGGATTTTGTCAAATGCTTTCTCTGCATCTATTGTGAGGAACATATGATTCTTGTTTTTTTCTCTTGCTGATATGATAAATCACATTGATTGTTTAATTAGTGTTGAACCAGCCTTGTGTCCCGGGGTTAAATTCTACTTGGTCATGGTGAATAATTTTCTTAATGCACTATTGGATCTTATTGCCTAGTATCTTGTTGAGAATTTTTGCATCCATCTTCATCAGGGATATTGGTCTGTAATTCTCCTTTTTGGTGGTGTCTTTGTCTGGTTTTGGAATTAAGGTGATGCTGGCCTCATAGAACGAATTTGGAAGTACTCCATCTCTTTCTATCTTTCCAAACAGCTTTAGTAGAATAGATATGGTTTCTTCTTAAACGTTTGATAGAATTCCTCTGGGAAGCCATCTGGCCCTGGACTTTTGTGTGTTGGGAGGTTTTTGATGACTACTTCAATTTCCTCCCTGGTTATTGGCCTGTTCAGGTTTTCTATTTCTTCCTGTTCCAGTTTTGGTAGTTTGTGGCTTTCCAGGAAAGCGTCCATTTCTTCTAGATTGCCTAATTTATTGGCATATAGCTGTTAATAATATGTTTTTAAAATTGTTTGTATTTCCTTGGGGTTGGTAGTAATCTCTCCTATCTCATTCTTGATTTTATTAATTTGAGTATTCTCTATCTTCTTTTTAATAAGGCTGACTAATGGTTTATCTATCTTATAACTTCTTCCAAAGAGCCAACTCCTGGTTTTGTTGATCTGTTCCACAGTTTCTGGTCATGATTTCGCTGAGTTCTTCTTGAATCTTTATTAACTCTCTTCTTCTGCTGGGTGTAGGATCTATTTGCTGTTTTTTCTCTAGCTCCTTTATGTGTAAGGTTAGCTTTAGTATTTGAGTTCTTTCCAGTTTTTGAATGGATGCTTGTATTGC
Source organism: Canis lupus baileyi (assembly GCF_048164855.1). Taxonomy (NCBI): domain Eukaryota; kingdom Metazoa; phylum Chordata; class Mammalia; order Carnivora; family Canidae; genus Canis; species Canis lupus. Next base: position 60,783,343 of record NC_132876.1, read on the forward strand.
GATGTATTTCCCCCTTAGGACTGCTTTTGCTGCATCCCAAAGATTTTGAATGGTTGTATCTTCATTCTCATTAGTTTCCATGAATCTTTTAAATTATTCCTTAATTTCCTGGTTGACCCTTTCATCTTTTAGCAGGAGGGTCCTTAACCTCCACGTGTTTGAGGTCCTTCCAAACTTCTTGTTGTGATTTAGTTCTAATTTCAAGGCATTATGGTCCGAGAATATGCAGGGGACGATCCCAATCTTTTGATATCGGTTCAGACCCGATTTGTGACCCAGTGTGTGGTCTCTTCTGGAGAAATTTCCATGTGCACTTGAGAAGAATATGTATTCAGTTGAGTTTGATTGTAAATTTCTGTAGATATCTGTGAAATCCATCTGGTCCAGTGTATCATTTAAAGCTCTCGTTTCTTTGGAGATGTTGTGCTTAGAAGATCTATGGAGTATAGAAAGAGCTAGATTGAAGTCACCAAATATAAGTTTATTATTATCTAAGTATTTCTTTCCTTTGGTTATTAATTGATTTAAATATTTTGGCAGCTCCCACATTCGGGTCATATATATTGAGGATTGTTAAGTCCTCTTGTTGGATAGATCCTTTAAGTATGAGATAGTGTCCCTCTTCATCTCTCACTACAGTCTTCGGGGTAAAGTTTAGTTTATCTGATATAAGCATGGCTACCCCTGCTTTCTTTTGAGGACCATTTGAATGGGAAATGGTTCTCCAAACTTTTATTCTTAGGTTGTAGGTGTCCTTCTGTCTAAAATGAGTCTCTTGTAGACAGCAAACAGATGGGTCCTGCTTTTATATCCAGTCTGACATCCTACTCCTTTTGATGGGGTCATTAAGCCCATTCACGTTCAAAGTTACTATTGAAAGATATGAGTTTAGTGTCATCATGGTATCTATTCAGTCCTTACTTTTGTGGATTGTTCCACTGAACTTCTTCTTAAAGGGGAATTTTAGGAGTCCCCCTTAAAATTTCTTGCAGGGCTGGTTTGGAGGTCACATATTCTTTCAGTTCCTGCTTGTCTTGGAAGCTTTTTATCTCTCCTTCCATTCTGAATGAGAGCCTTGCTGGATAAAGTATTCTTGGTTGCATGTTCTTCTCATTTAGGACCCCGAATATATCCTGCCAGCCCTTTCTTGCCTGCCAGGTCTCTGTGGAGAGGTCTGCTGTTACCCTAATACTCCTCCCCATAAAAGTCAGGGATTTCTTGTCTCTTGCTGCTTTAAGGATCTTCCCTGTATCTTTGGAATTTGCAAGCTTAACTATTAAATGTCGAGGTGTTGAACTGTTTTTATTGATTTTAGGGGGATCTCTCTATTTCCTGGATATGAATGCCTGTTTCCCTTCCCAGATTAGGAAAGTTTTCAGCTATGATTTGTTCCAGTACATATTCTGGACCTCTGGTCCTTTCAGCGCCCTCGGGAACCCCAATTAAACGTAGGTTTTTGTTCCTCAGGCTGTCATTTATTTCCCTTAATCTATCCTCATGGCTTGTTAATTCTTTGTCTCTTTTTTCCTCATTTTCCCTCTTTGCCATCAACTTGTATTCTATGTCACTCACTTGTTTTTCCACCTCATTAACCCTCTTCGTTACGACTTCTAGTTTGGATTGCATCTCATTCAATTGATTTTTAATTTCTGCCTGATTAGATCTAAATTCTGCAGTCATGAAGTCTCTTGAGTCCTTTATGCTTTTTTCTAGATCCACCAGTAGCTTTATAATAGTTCTTCTGAATTGGCTTTCTGACATTGAATTGTAATCCAGATTTTGTAACTCTGTGGGAGAGAGGACTGTTTCTGATTCTTTCTTTTGAGGTGAGGTTTTCCTTCTAGTCATTTTTCTCAGTGCAGCGTGGCCAAAAACAAATTGTATTGGGGAAAGGACAAAAAGAGAGGAGAGAGAGACGGAAAGAAAAAAGAATAAGAAAAAAAGGAAAAAGGCAGAAAAAAAGAAAATAAAGAAGAAAGAGAGAAAGAAAAAGAAAGAAAGGAAAAGAAAGGGTGGGGGAAGCAAACAGAAATCTAAAAGCAAAAAAAAAAAAAAAGAAAAAAATACATGGGGGAGTATCTTTTGTTTCTGTATACTTTAAGTCCCTTGACTTCCCCTGGAACTTGTCCGTCTAGCTGGTCTTCTGGGGGAGGGGCCTGTTGTGCTGATTTTCAGGCGTTAGTACTTGGGGGAGCTGCTCTGCCGTCTGCATGGTTCCCGGCTCAGTGGGGGTTGTTTACCCCGTGAGGCCCCAGGAGGAGCAACCTCAGTGGCGGGGCCAGCTCTGGAGCCCTGGATTCAGCTCCTGCAGTAACTACAGAGCTCTCGGTCTGCCGGGCCCAGATGCTCCGGGGGCGGGGACACTGATCTGCTCAGCTCGGGGCAGGAGCGTCCTTGCTGTCCTGGGCCCTCCTGGTCTTTGCCTGTCCCGGGGGGAGGCCGAATCCTTGGCTGTGTCCCAGGCGTCCTGTGCTCCGGGGCCTGTGCTGTAGGAATCGCGGTCTGGCTGCGTAGCCCCTCTCCGTGGAGCCTCCACCCGAGCCCCGCTGAGCTGCTCCCGGGTCCAGCCGTGGGCGCTGCAGTCCTTTAGGGAGCTATTTATTTATTTATTTTTCTTTTTTTATTGGTGTTCAATTTACTAACATACAGAATAACCCCCAGTGCCCGTCACCCATTCACTCCCAGCACCCGCCCTCCTCCCCTTCCACCACCCCTAGTTCGTTTCCCAGAGTTAGCAGTCTTTACTTTCTGTCTCCCTTTCTGATATTTCCCACACATTTCTTCTCCCTTCCCTTATATTCCCTTTCACTATTATTTATATTCCCCAAATGAATGAGAACATATAATGTTTGTCCTTCTCCGACTGACTTACTTCACTCAGCATAATACCCTCCAGTTCCATCCACGTTGAAGCAAATGGTGGGTATTTGTCGTTTCTAATGGCTGAGTAATATTCCATTGTATACATAAACCACATCTTCTTTATCCATTCATCTTTCGTTGGACACCGAGGCTCCTTCCATAGTTTGGCTATTGTGGACATTGCTGCTAGAAACATCGGGATGTAGGTGTCCCGGCGTTTCATTGCATCTGAATCTTTGGGGTAAATCCCCAACAGTGCAATTGCTGGGTCTTAGGGCATTTATATTTTTAACTCTGTAAGGAACCCCCACACAGTTTTCCAGTGTGGCTGCACCAGTTCACATTCCAACCAACAGTGTAAGAGGGTTCCCTTTTCTCCGCATCCTCTCCAACATTTGTGGCTTCCTGCCTTGTTAATTTTCCCCATTCTCACTGGTGTGAGGTGGTATCTCATTGTGGTTTTGATTTGTATTTCCCTGATGGCAAGTGATGCAGAGCATTTTCTCATATGCATGTTGGCCATGTCTATGTCTTTCTCTGTGAGATTTCTGTTCATATCTTTTGCCCATTTCATGATTGGATTGTTTGTTTCTTTGGTATTGAGTTTAAGAAGTTCTTTATAGATCTTGGAAACTAGCCCTTTATCTGATAGGTCATTTGCAAATATCTTCTCCCATTATGTAGGTTGTCTTTCAGTTTTGTTGACTGTATCCTTTGCTGTGCAAAAGCTTCTTATCTTGATGAAGTCCCAATAGTTCACTTTTGCTTTTGTTTCTCTTGCCTTCGTGGATGTATCTTGCAAGAAGTTACTGTGGCCGAGTTCAAACAGGGTGTTGCCTGTGATCTCCTCTAGGATTTTGATGGAATCTTGTCTCACATTTAGATCTTTCGTCCATTTTGAATTTATCTTTGGACTTTTTTTTTTTCCAAAGAAGACATACAGATGAAAAAAAGACATGTAAAGATGCTCAACATCACTGATCATCAGGGAAATAGAAATCAAAGCTACACTGAGATTCAGTTCACAGCTGTCTGAATTCCTAAAATTAACATTCCAGGAAATAACAATTGTTGGCAAGAATTTGGAGATGCAAGGAACCATGTTACTCTGTTGGTGGGAAGGTGAACTGGTCCAGCCACTCTGGAAAACAGTATGGAAGTTCCATAAAAAGTTAAAAATAGAACTATGTTATGACTCAACAATTTCACTACCAGGTATTTGCCCATAGAATACAAAAATACTGACTTAAAGGGATACATATACCCTCATGTTTATAGCAGCTTTATCAACAATAGCCAAATTATGGAAAGAGTGCAGAAATCCATCATTTAATGAATGGATAAAGAAGATATGCTATATATGTAAATTGGGATATTACTCAGCTATAGGAAGCAATGATTTTTGTCATTTGCTACAATATGCATGGAACTAGACAGTAATATGTTATGTGAAAGAAATCAGGGAAGGACAGATACCATATGGTTTCACTCATATGTGGAATAAAAGAAGCAAAATAGATGAACTTAGGGAGAAAAAAAGAGAGAGACATACCATAAAACAAACTCTTACTTATAGAGAAAAACTGAGGGAAGGTGGGTAAGGGATAAGTTAAATAGGTGATGGGTACTTGTTAAGTAGAGCACTTCTTGTGATGAGCACTGGGTATTGTATGTAAGTGATGAATCTAAATTCCATACCTGAAATTAATATTACACTGTATGTAAACTAATTGGAATTTAAATAAAAACTTGAAAGAATAAACCAAAACTGATCAATGAAACCAGGAGCTGGTTCTAGAAATCAATAAAATTGATTAACTAGCCAGAATTATCAAAAACAAAAGATAAAGACCCAAATAATTAAAATCATAAATGAGAGAGCAAAAATAGTAACCAACAACAGGGAAGTACAATTATAATAGAATATTATGAAAAAATGTATACCAACATAAGGACAACCTAGAAGAAATGGATAAATTCCTATAAACATGTAAAGTACCAAAACTGTAAAAGCAAGAAATGGAGAACTTGAACTCACCAAACATCAGCAAAGACATGGTATCAGTAATCAGAAAACTCCCAACAAACAAAAGACCAGGGTCAGATGGCTCCACAGGTGAATTCTACCAAATATATGAAGAGTTAACTTCTATTCTTCTCAAAATATTCAAAAAAATAGAAATGGAAGGAAAACTTCCATATTCATTTGGAGGCCAGCATTACCATGATATCAATACCAGATGAAGACATGATAATTAAAGACAACTACAGATCAATATCTCTAATGAACATAGGTTCAAAATTCCTCAACAAAATACTTGCAAACCAAATCCAACAAGGCATTTAAAAAAATCATTCACCACTTTCAAATATGATTTGATACAAATCAAATCTTGCAAGTGCAGTTCAATATTTACAAATCAATGAATGTAATATATTGCATATAATAAAAGAAATATGTAATATGTAAATCAAATCTTGCAAGTGCAGTTCAATATTTACAAATCAATGAATGTAATATATTGCATTAATAAAAGAAAGGGTGAGAATATGATCATCTCAATAGATGCAGAAATAGCATTTAACACAGTAGAATACCCATTCATGATAAAAACCTTCAAAAGAGTAGTTTTAGAGGGAGCATACCTCAATATAATAAAGGCACAGCTATTATATTCTCAATGGGGAGAATTTGAGAGCTATTCCTCTATGTTTAAGAACAAAAGAAGGATGCCCACTCTTACCACTTCTATTCAACATAATACAGGAAGTCCTAGCTACAGCAATCAGACAATAAAAAACCACATATAAATGAGCAAGGAAGAAATCAAACTTCCACTATTTGCAGATAACATGATATTCTATATAGAAAACCCAAAAGACTCCACCAATAAAATGGATAGAACTCATAAACGAATTCAGTGAAGTTGTAGGATACAGGATCAACATTCATAAATCTATTGAATTTCTATACACTAATAATGAAGCAGCAGAAAGAGGAATTAAGGAATGAATCCCATTTATAATTGCATCAAAAATAAGATACCTATGAATAAACCTAGCCAAAGATGTGAAAAACCTATAATCTGAAAACTGTAAGACACTGATGAAAGAAATTGAAGATGACACAAATAAATGGAAAGACAAATAAGCAAAGGAAAATAAAAGAGAGTGGCAAAATTAAGAACCAGACTCTTAAGTATAGAGAGGTTACCAGAAGGGAAGTGGGTAGGTGGATGGGTTAAACAGGTGATGTGGATTAAAGTATGTACTTGTAATAAGCATAGGTGATGTGTGGAAGTATTGAATCACTATATTGTATATTTGAAACTAATATAACACTCTAACTAACTGGAATTTAAATAAATAAAAGAAAAATCAAGATCAAACCTTACTTATATGAAATAATTCCATTTCAAATATACTGAGGTTTAGGATTTAACATAGCTTTTTTTGACTTGGGGAAAACACAAACCACCACATAACAGTGACATAGTCAAAAATTGAGAATTTTAGGGCAGCCTGGGTGGCTCAGTGGTTTAGCGCCGCCTTCAGCCCAGGGTGTGATCCTGAAGACCTGGGATCAAGTCCCACATCAGGCTCCCTGCATGGAGCCTGCATCTCCCTCTGCTTGTGTCTCTGCCTCTCTCTCTGTGTCTCTCATGAATAAATAAATAAAATCTAAAAAAAGTTGAGAATATTAGAAACAGAGATATCAGGGATTAAATTTTGGCTCCTCTTCAGGTCCTGGAGAAGTAGTTTATTTTTTCTGAGTCTCACTTATGAGTAAAATAGAAATAAGAATATCGAACTCATTCTGTTTTGTGAAGATCAATGCTGGTAAATGTAAAAAACATGGCACATAGTAGGAGGCTAAAAAATTATAGCTTCATTAATGTTAGTACAAGATTCTTTTGTCAGGTAAGTGGTAGGCCAGGTTATAATTAGTAGAATTAATGCCATCTAGGTTTAAATAATACGTATAATTTCTGGATCATTTTATATTTTGTATCTAATGCTTTCTGATATGATTTGCTCAGATGTTTCTACATGATACATTAGGTGAAATGTACCTTATCATATCACAGATGAAAAAACCACCACTTATGTTTTGATATCACAGACTCTCTAATTTGCAAAACATTCAAGAATTCCAGTGAGAATCCCCAAATTATCTAATGGCTCCTCAGTTACAAATTTGTAGCTAAATCTGTGATTGAGAAGAAATTAAAGTAATACTTTGTTTTCAGATAGCTTCTTTGGCTGAAATGAAGAGTATAAATGCCCTTTCTCTCTTTCTCATATCACGTATGTCTTATGCAAAAACTGACTCAAAATTTGCTTGATCTAGAAAAGAACATATGACCAATTTAAGTTTGTGGCTGTCAATGGCCATTACCATGGGGTGAGGGGTGGGAGGCAGGGGCTGCCATTGCAAATGTGGACGGAATGCCAAGATGAAGAACTGCACTTGATGGCAAACCACATGCAGCCTGTGCCTGGAGCATAAAGGCTGCTGTCAGCTCTTCAAAAGCTCAACTTGCTACAATTTTCAGAGTCTCATATTGCAGATAAGTCAGGCAGAATTTGTCTCACAGTGTTTGAATTAGCTGTAAATCTACTAATCCAAGCTAATATCCAGAGGGCTATTGCTAGATCCAGGGGCTCATAAATTTGCACCACTCTTTCATCATTCTGGGCCCCAGATGGCCTTAAATGGACATAAGGCATAATGAGACGTAGGAAGAGATTATTAAATCCTTAGGTCAAAATTCACAGCCCAACCTCTTCTCTTCTTTTTCTTTTTCAGGCTGGAAAGGATGATATCCTTGAAGTGCTAATATTCACTGTTGATTTACTCTGCTGACTGCTTTCAAAGTTCACAGTATTTATTTTAGATAAAAATAGTATTATTGATAGAGTCTACAACAAAAATATCCATTCGTATGCTAATTCACAGCATTACAGTAAAGATAATATCAGCTTGTTCCTCAGTTTATATTTACAGCTTTAAAAAATATTTTATAAATGGAAAGACAGAATGTGAACTCTATTATAGTAGCAACTGAGTGTTGTCAATGTATCCTTAAATTGCCAGTTTTATAAATGGCACTTTTGAAATGAGAAAGTTGTAAGAAAGCACAATATAATGAAGTTTTGAAATGTGTGCTTGTTTAATACCCCTTCCCCTATCTCTAGCTGAGAATACAACTGTCAGAGCACAAGAGTTCCTGTTAATTTCTAAAGTTACACTTTTATCCTCTAAACAAGCATCCTTATCCGGTTTACCAAACAGAGCACTCAACAGGAGCCCCTGAGTGTGCATATTAAATGTCATGTATGCCTCTGCCTGAGCCATCCATCTTAAGGAATGCTTGATCTCAGTCTGTTTCACCCTTTTCCTGTGTTCCCTTGCTTTGAGTAATGAACTTTCCCCAGAGACATTTCTCAGAAAGGATTTTCATGCAGAACAGCTGATGCACATGCTTCTATTTTAAAAAAGAACACATGTTCAGCACATTTTGCTTTTGTGAAATGGAATATGGTTTAAGTTTGTTTCAATCAAAAAGATCATGGCTGGAAGGACTTATGTCAAAGTGCACAAGATTTTATATACAATGAAGATTTTTTTTCCTCCTTCTTCCTCTTATGATTGAAGAAAACAAAATATAAAACATATTCTTTTCCACAGCAGTTGTTTTTTACATATGAATTAACTTAAAGGCAGCTTGTTATAAAAACACCATATTTACTATTCTTTTGGATTCAACTTATTTTTTGTAAGATTCACATCAAAAAAAGCAGCTCTTGTCTCTACTATGAAACTTAATATGTATTCACAGTGAACCGTCTCAATGTCGAAATTTAATGGGTTGTATTAAAGGCCAGTTCTTGGAGTTAACTGTGGTATTATGTCAGCCTGGTACACAGGGAGTTAGTTCAAAAATGCCCTAAATCAGTATTCATATTCAGTAAAATGTGTATCTGAATATGGAAAAACCCTGACCTACACAATGGAAGATAAAATTAATATTTTCTTTCTAACTTGTATTATTAAATATAGGCAATAACAACATAAAAAAAGCCTTGTCTCTGACATTGTTCTGTAACACTTGTGTTACTCAATGTCAGTTTAAGGGTAAAAACTTTGGAGATTAACTTTTCATAGAAAGGCGATAGTTTTGACTCTTTAGTTTCAAGAATCCCAATAATCCTCATTCATAAATATACTTGTGAATTTTTGGTTTCAGTTTTACAAGTTTTAAGTGCTCATATTTAAAACTACATCAAAGTAATTTGTCTTCATAGCCTGTCTTAAAGGAAATCAACAAAGATTTATTGAGTATTTACCATATTTAAGGCATGATAGTGGGATTTGAGTGTACAAAAAAGAACCAGACAGCATCTTTAATCACATGGAGTTTATTTTACTATCTAGTTAGGAAACCAAGACAAACTTGCCTAAGAAGTTCAAAATAAGTAGAAAATGATAGCTTGTAAAATATCCTTGTGAAAGGAGCCAAGTATTATGAGCTCTAATAGCAGTATTGCTGTTTACTGGTTATTAATTCATCAAATACATTTTGAGTACTTTTTTAAATCTTCCAGACACTATGCTAAGAACCGACCTTGGGGAAACATAATCTTTACTATGTCTTTTACAGTCTACTTGTGAAGAACCAATGAAAGATACACAGATACATATAAATGGGTACAAAGCAGTGAAGGGGCGGATTTAGGACAGATTTACATTTTACTTTCCACAATTGATTTGCAAGCAAAAGTTATACCTCACAAACTTTTTGGAAGCTATTACTATAATTCACATATTATATTTTGTTGGTGTTTTGTTTTCCTTTGCTGATTGCTGTATTACTTAGAACTGCTATGACAAACTTGTCATAGACTAAGTGGCTTAAACAATAAACATCAATTTTTCCTGAATCTGGGGGCTGGGAATTTTGAGGGCTTGCTTCCTGCCTTGCAGAGAGCTGCTTTCTTGCTATATCCTCACACATCCCAAGGAAAGAGAGGGAAAGAAAAAGAGAAAGGTCTCTCATGTTTCTTCTTAATAGAGTACTAATCCCATCATGCCACCCTCCTGACCCAGATACCTTGCTAAATATTATCACATTGATTATGAGAGTTTGTACATAAGAGTTTGGGAGTGTCACAAACATGTATTCCTTAGCAATTGTTCAATTAACTTATTTGAATGAAGGACCCAAACTTAATGGTTATGTTGGATTCATGTGAACCCAATTGTGCTAAAATGAAAAATCAAGTGAGAGCCAAATTACTATGATTGTTATCATCTTTTGGAGGATAGCGAGTCTGAAAAATAAGTCATTAAGATTTACACTATAAAACACCCAAACTTCAATAGATTAAAAAAGTGCAGGTAGTTAGAATGAAAATATTCTAGTCAGCATTTTTCTTCCTATATCACCCACCAAAGTGTGTCAAGATATTAAAATGTAACTTATTTGAGAGAAAACTTTTACCTGTGTAGTAACAGGGTCAGTTAAAGTACTAGAGACATGCAGTCTGTAGTTGGAATAGATCAGGGAAGTATCAGGGGTGCTTTTTTACAGGATGAATTAATCATCCCTAGTATATAGTCAGGTAGCTGGGATCAAAATCTGTCTTTGTATAGGAAGAGAGTCCAGTCACTCCCAGGATAGGTGGTTGTGTTAGTCAGATGGGGCTGTTAAATTACCATAGACTGGATGGTTTAAAGATCAAACATTTTCTTCTTGCAGTTCTGGAGGCTGAGAAATCCAAAATCATAATAGCAATTCTTGGTGAGAGCCCTTTTCTTGCTTTGTGGGTAATTAATTTATCCTTCGTTATGTCTTCAAATGGCAGAATGAGAAAAGGCTATCTCTCTCTTCTTCTTATGGACATATTCTTATGAGGTCCATCATGTGGGCTTTTACTCTTATGATCTAATTACTTCTTAATGTGCCAGCCCTGTATACCATCATTTTAGGGCTTCAATATATGAAATTTTGAGGTGACAAATATTCAATACATAGCAATAAGTGATACTTAGTAGTATCTGTCACCTTGTCAATTGCCAAGATTGATTGCACTAGTATAGTTTTTAGGAGTGTCTCCTTTCTCCGGGTTATATCAGTGTTTCTTGGCAATTTAGATTACTTGGTTTTTTTTAGACTTTTATTTAAAGATTTATCTGTTTGTTTATTTATTTATTTATTTATTTATTTATTTATTTATTTATTTATGAAAGACACACACACACAGAGTCAGAGACATAGGCAGAGGGGGAAGCAGGCTCCATGCAGGGATCCTGATGTGGGACTCCATCCTGGGACTCCAGGACCACTCCCTGAGTCAAAGGCAGACACTTAACTGCTTAGCCACCCAGGTGTCCCAGCAGTTTAGATTACTTGTAAAGTAAAATATACTATGATCCTTTCCAGACCTCCTTCCCTCTTCATTGTTGACCTTTGGATCCTCTCCCTTCTCCGTGTTGAAGAATTTGTAGGAACTATTGCTATTCCTATAGCAATATTTAAATTGTCTTATTTTTGTCCATAGTAGTTCCCAAACAGGTATTACAACAGAAAAATTATGCCCACTTAGACAAAAAAGTAGAGCACATGGACAAGGGAAGCAAAATTCTAATTCAATCTTTATAACTTAGATCACACTGGGATCCCAAAGCATTGTATGGCAGCTTTTCTTGCATTACTGGAAGTACCATATTTTCTGCTTATCAAAATGATAACCATGTAATATTGCAAAGAAAAATTTACAAAGAATGCTATACAAATTATCAAAAACATTTCATAAAAATATATATCTACGATTCAAAAATGGACTCTGAACCCTTCATGAAGGTACAAGAGTACACTAATTATGTACATCAAATCTGCTGTTTTCCTAAATCATCAACCCTTGCTCCCATATGATTAAGTTTGGGGTCTGGAGAGTGAGTACTAAATACCAACAGGCCAATAACTGGCAACATTCAGTATGTTTACAGCAATTGTTCTTTTGGGTTTTTCATGATGAAGAGAGGATGAAGATATCGTGTACCTCTTTAATATTTTTATAATTTCCATGGACTTTTACCAGGAAAAATGTGAATTCACAGATATAAACAAAATTTGAGGTACCACCGAGGAACTTCATGGAAATATTGACGTGTCTTGCTGAACCCAGATTTTTATAACTGCCTTTTTTTTAGTCATTTCTTCTACACATTATTGAGATTGCCAGATAGTTGGATCAGGAAGTATAAGTGAACAGTACTTTCAGGGAGCATTTAGCATAGTTGACAAAATAAATCCTTAATAGAAGCTAAAAAAAACCCTCACTTTGGATAGATTTAAGATTTGGCATATTGTCATTGTATAGATTCTTAGGCTTTTGTTGTCATTATTAGGTTAATGACTTCAATTTAAATTAAGCAAGTGAAACATTTTAAAAGATTTTTAAATTTTATTTGAGAGATATAGAGAGAGGAAGCATGAGCAGAGAGAGGGAGAAGCATACTCCTGCTGGGCAGGGAGCCTGATGTGGGGCTTGATCCCAGGACCCTGAGATCATGACCTGAGGCAAAGGCAGACACCTAACTGAATGAGCCACCCAGGTGCCCCAAGCAAATGAAATTTTAACACTCAGCTAACCTGCACCCAAGTAGCAGTTCATAAAATGTCAGGTTTTATAAATATTTTGGTTTTTTTTTCAGAACAATTTATTTACCTCTCCTTATGATTAGTCTGAAGGGGAAAATAGATTCTTTTATCAAGGCCCATAACTTAGAAAGTACTTACAAAAGATTTTCTACCAATGTCTTGTGTAGTTAGTTCCAAAGATAGAAAAGCTGCTTTATGTTTGGGTTATACATCACACTTCTCATATTATCAGTCTGCAAGAAGAAATAAGATAAAATAGTAGTAGTTTCTACTGAATGAATTGGCAAGTTTGCATGATAAGCTTCTGGGAAAGGAGAAATAGTGGAGGCAAAGTGCAGAAATGAATATTAATATTTTGAACTTTCTCCAAAATTAGGCCATGAAGGCATTGGGATTTTATGGCCCCCATCATGGCATCTATACATTTATATGGACTATTTTTTAACTTATCAGGTCATCTTAATAGATATATATATATCATATATATATATATCATATATATATGATATATATATATCATATATATGATAAAAATAATAGCTTAAATATATTTTACTCAGAAGTACTCATATAATGTAATTAAGAGTCATTTTATTAATAGACATGACTCTTAGAAAAACACTTAGGACCCTTTAGCTTCCTGTTAACTCTCAGAATTATTTGTTTTGGAGTCTTTAAGAAGAATCTTAAATACTACAAAAATGATGACAGAACACTGTGACACAGCTTTAGGGTTTCCTTTAAGTCACTGTTCAAATGCTCCTTATCATCTCCCAAATATTATATGCTTAATTTACATTCAAATAAAGCCTACTAACTTTATTCATGTACTATCTCATCTGTCCTTTTGAAATACCAAAGGTTACTTCTAAGATTGATATTATAATTCCAACACTCTGGAATCTAAGCTTTTTAAATCTTTCTTCTTTCAAAAATCTATTCCCTCATTTTCTATACAACTACACACTACACTATTCCTACATATTCTTTATTCAATTTCATTGTTTTCATTTTACTCCGTTTATCTCCTCTGTACAATTCCTTATTTTTTCTTAAGTCTATATTTATTCTCATTTACAACATAGTCCTTGCAACATTTCATAGTCCTGAATTTATTTATTTATTTATTTATTTATTTATTTATTTATTTATTTATTTTTGTGTATTTTTTTTTATTGGAGTTCGATTTGCCAACATACAGCATAACACCCAGTGCTCATCCCATCAAGTGCCCCCCTCAGTGCCACAAGACCTCTACTCTTATTTACCCTACCTAATTTAAAAATATTTACTTATTTATTTGTTTGTTTATTTATTTATTTATTTGAGAGAGAGAGAGAAAGAGAGAAACACAAGTAGACAGAGTAGCAGACAGAGGAAGAAGGAGAAGCAGGCTCTCCACTGTGCAGAAAGCCTAATGTGGGGCTCAATCCCAGGATCCTGAGATAATGACCTGAGCCTGAGGCAGATGCTTAACTGACTGAACCACCCAGGCACCCCTAGCCTACCCTCTTTAACTACATCTATCTTCTCAGTCTTTTATTATCATTATCATTGTTTTAAAAAAATGTTTATTATGATACAATAAAAACATTTAACATTAGACTCTCTTAAATTTTTAAGAGTAAAGTATTAGTAACAATTTTTACGTTGTTTTAAAGCATATCTCTAGAAGATTTTCATCGTGCATGGCTGAAACACTATATTTATTGAAAAGCAATTCCCATTATACTCCTCCTCCCGGCCGTTGACATCCACAACTCCACTTTCTGCTTCACTGAGTTGAACTACTTTAGATACTTGACATATGTAAAGTGATGTAGTATTTGTTCTTATGTGGCTGGCTTACCTGAAATAGCATAAGATCCTCAAGTTCCATCCATTTTGTAGGATGATAGGATTTCCTTATATTTTATGGTTGAATATTTCATTGTATGTATATTACATTTTTATTCATTAATTTGTCGGTGAACAGTAAGTTGTTTCTACTTTTCAGATATTGTAAATAATGTTGCAATAAACATGAGAATGCAAATATCTATTCAAGATTTTCTTCTTTAAGATTTTATTTATTTATGAGAGACAGAGAGAGAGAGAGAGATTGAGAGAGAGAGAGAGAGAGAGAGAGAGAGGAAGAGAGGCAGAGAGAGGAGCAGGCTCCATGCAGGGAGCCTGATATGGGACTCGATCCCAGGACTCCAGGTTCATGCCCTGGGCGGAAGGGAGGCACTTAACTGATGAGCCACCCAGGCATCCCTCAATATTTTATTTTCAAATTTTTAAAATAAATACCCAGAAGTGCAACAGTTGGATTATACACTAATTGTTCTAATATCCTGAGGAATCTTTATTCTTTCTTCCATAGTACCTGTACCACTTTACATCATGAACAATAGAGTGCAAGAATTGCAATTTCTCCACATACTCACCCACACCTGTTATTTTCTTTCTTCTTTTTTGTAATAGTGACTATCTTAACATGGGTAACAAGACCTCATTGTGGCTCTGGTTTGAATTTTCATGATGATTAGTGATATTAACCTTTTTATATATCTGTTGGTCTTTTGTATATCTTCTTTGGATAAATGTATATTCAATTCCTTTGCCCATTTTTAACTTGGTTATTTATTTATTTAGCATTGTAGAAGTTTCTTACAGATTTGAATAATAACCGCTCATGAGATATATGATTTCCAAATATTTTCCCCAATTCTGTCAATTGTGTATTCACATTTTGTCCTTATATAATGTCCTTTTTTATCTCTAGTAGCAGTATTTATGTATTGCTCATAGCCTATTTTGTATAAGTATGACCACCCCTGCTCTTTTTAAAGTATTTACATGGAACATTTTTTTTCTAATTTGGCATTTTCAACCTATTTGTGTCTTTAAATCTAAAATGTGTCTTGTTGATAACATTAATTGGATCTTGTTTTTTATCCATTTAGTCTTTTGATTCAGGTATTTAATCCATTTATATTAAAGTCTTTACTTACTTTTGCCATTTCGTTAAATTGATCTGCATTTTGGGGATCCCTGGGTGGCTCAGTGATTTAGCGCCTGCCTTCAGCCCAGGGCGTGATCCTGGAGTCCCAGGATGGAGCCCTGGGATCTAATCTCACATCAGGCTCCCTCCATGGAGCCTGCTTCTCCCTCTGCCTGTGTCTCTGCCTCTCTCCTGTGTGTCTCTCATGAATAAATAAAATCTTTAAAAAATTATCTGTATTTTGATGTTTTTGTCTTTTTTCCTCTTTTTCTACTTCCTTTGTGTTTCTTTGAGTTTTTGTAGTGATGTGCTTTGATTATTTTATCTTTTTCTATGTGTGTATTTTCAATAGGGACTTTCTTGAGATTACAATGGGGCTTACATAAAATATATTTATAACAATCTATTTTAAGCTGATAAATTATCTTCAGTTTTATACAAAACCTATACTATTTTATTCCCCTCATACTTCATTGAGGTCACAAATTCCATATTTTTACTTTTTGTATTCATTACTTTATTTTATATAGTTTTACAAAATACCTGTTTTTAACTTCTAACTATAACAAAAAGTGATTTACACACCAGTATTACAATATCACATTATCCTGCATTTGTCTGTACCTTTGTCTTTACTAGTGAGCTTTATACTATCATCTGTTCTCATGGTGTTTAGTGTCTTTTTTTTGTTGTTTAGTGTCTTTTAAATTCATCTTGATATTTCTTATAAGGCAAGTTTACTGGCGATAAGCTTCCTCAGCTTTTTTATCTGGAAATGTTTATCTTTCCATTTTTGAAGAACAGTTTTTTTTTTTCTTTTGATATGGTATTCTTGGGTGGTCATTTTATCCCCCCAGCACTTTGAATATATCAGCTCGCTTCTTTTTGGCTTGCAAGGTTTCTATTGAGAAATTCCTTTATGTGATCAATCACTTTGCTTTGATGCTTTCAGAATTCTCCCTTCATATTTGACTTTTGACAATTTGACTGCAATGTTTCTCATTTTGGTTTATTTTAGTTGAAGGTATTTATACTTCCTTTTTTCTTTTTGACAAATTCATTTGTTATCTTTTTCAAGTTTTTCTTAAATTTCAGTTGGCTAACATATAGTGTAATATTAGTTTCAGGAGCATAATTTAGTGATTCATCACTTACATACAACACCCAATGCTCATAACAACAAGCCCCCTCCCCCTTAATCCCCGTTACCTACTTAACTCATTCTCCCATGCACCTCCCCTCCAGTAACATTGTTAGTTATGTACAATTAAGAGTCTGTTTCCTGGTTTGCCTCTCTTATCTCCCCTCCCCATGTTCATCTGTTTTCTTTCTTAAATTCCACACATGAGTGAAATTATATGCTATTTGTCTTTCTCTGACCAACTTTTTTCTCTTAGCCTAATATTTTCAAGCTCCAAGTATGTCTTTGAAATGGCAAGATTTCAATTTTTGATGGCTGAGTTATATTTTATATATATATTATACATTATATATATATATGTGTGTGTGTATATATATATATATATATATATATATATATATATATACACACACAAATTCACAACTTTTAAATCCATTCATTAGATGATGGACATTTGGGAACTTTCCATGATTTAGCTATTGTTGATAATGCTGCTATAAATATAAATGTGCATGTACCCTATGGAAAGCAGTATAGTGGCTGTATCATGCTGAGTGAAATAAGTCAGAGAAAGACAATTATTATAAGCTTTCACTCATATGTGAAATATAATAAATAGTGAAAGAGACTATAGGGAAAAGGGGGAAACTGAGTGGGTAAAATTAGAGAGGAAGACAAACCATGAGAAACTCCTAACTGTGGGAAACTAACAAAGGTTGGCATATAGTGTTTCCAATAGTGCATTTCCACCATGCTTTTTAAATTGTTTTATTTAAATTCAATTAGTTAACATATAATGTATTATTATCACCCTGAACATGCCCCATCTCATCTGATTTCTGAAGTTAAGTAGGGTTCTTCTGCCTGGTTAGTATTTGAATAGGAGAGTTCCCCTTTCTCCACATCCTCACCAATACTTATTGTTTCCTATGTTGTTAATTTTAGCCATTCTGACAGATGGGAAGTGGCATCTCATCATGGTTTTGATTTGTGTTTCCCTAATGATCAGTGATGCTGAGCATGTTTTCATGTGTCTGTTAGCTATTGGTATGTCTGCCTTAAAGAAAATTCTATTCATATCTCCTGCCCATTTTTATTTTATTTATTTTTATTTTTTCTGCCCATTTTAAAATTTAATTTCAATTCACTTACATATAGAATAATTAGTTTCAGATGTAGTGTTAAATAATTTATCACTTCTGTATGACACCCGGTGCTCATCACATCATGTGCCCTCATTAATGCCCATTTTTATCTAATTATTTGATTTTGGATGTCAGGGTTTTTTTTTAAGATTTTATTTATTTATTCATGAGAGACACACACAGAGAGAGGCAGAGACACAGGCAGAGGGAGAAGCAGGCTCCATGCAGGGAAATAAATAGCCATGAACTATTTATTATATTTCACATATGAGTGAAACCATATAATAATTGTCTTCCTCTGATTGACTTATTTCACTCAGCATGATACCTTCCAGTTCCATGTATGTCAAAGCAAATGGTAGGTGTTCATCCTTTCTGGTGGCTGAGTAATATCCATTGTATATATATACCACGTCTTTATCCATTCATCTGTTGAAGGACATTATGGCTCCTTCCACAGTTTGACTATTGTGGACATTGCTGATATGAAAATTGGTTGCAAGTGTCCTGCCATTTCACTACATATGTATCTTTGGGATAAATATCCAGCAGTGTAATTGCTGGGTCACAGGGTACCTCTAATTTTAACTTCTTGAGGAAACTCCACACCTGCTTATGGATGTTGAGTTTTATAGGTTCCTTATATATTTTGGATACTAACCCATCTGTAAATATCTTCTCTCATTTGGAAGATTGTCTTTTAGTTTGCTTAGATTGTTTCCTTTGCTGTGCAGAAGCATTTTATCTTGATGAAGTACCAGTTGTTTATTGGCGCTTTTGTTTCCCTTGCTTCAGAACACATATCTAGTAAGAAGTTGATATGGAACTGATTTCTTGATTTCTCTTTCTACTGCTTCATTTTCATGTATAGAAATGCAACTGATATTGTGTATGTTGATTTTGTATCCTGTGATGTTACTGAATCTGTGTATCAGTTCTAGCAATATTTTGCTGGAGTCTTTGGAGTTTTCCATATACTATATCTCATCTGCAAATAGTGAA
Organism: Canis lupus baileyi; assembly: GCF_048164855.1. Lineage (NCBI taxonomy): Eukaryota > Metazoa > Chordata > Mammalia > Carnivora > Canidae > Canis > Canis lupus. The sequence goes on from NC_132876.1 coordinate 60,802,147, forward strand.
CATTTGATTTGTTCCTTTCTGATTTTGATGCTTTTTATTTATTTTTGTTGCCTGATTGCTAAGGCTAGGACTGCTAGTACAATGTTAAATAATAATGGTGAGAGTGGACATCTATTTCTTGTTCCTCAGTTTTTCCACATTGAAGATGATATTAGCTGTGGGTTTTTCATATATAGCATTTACTATGTTAAAGTGTGTTCCACCTATCTCCATTTTATTTATGTTTTTATCATGAATGGATGCTGTACTTTGTAAAATGCTTTTGTTGTATCTATTGATAAGATCATATGTGGTTCTTATTTCTTCTTTTAATAATGTGGTATATCATGTTGATTGATTCGTGAATATTGAAACACACTTGCAGCCCAAGAATAAATCCCATTTGATTGTGATGAATTGTTCTAATGTATTGCTGGATTTGATTTCCTCGTATTTTGTTCAGAATTTTTGCATCTGTGTTCATCAGAGATATTAGTCTGTAATTCTCCTTTTTATTGGCATCTTTGTTTATTTATGGAAGCAAGGTAATGCTGGAATCCTTGAGTTTTGAAAGCCTTTTTTTTCCATTTCTATGTTTTGGAATAGTTTGAGGAGAACAGGTAGTAATTGGGACGCCTGGGTGGCCCAGTGATTGAGCATCTGCCTTTGACTCAGGGCGTGATCTTGGAGTTCCAGGATTGAGTCCCACATTGGGTTCTCTGTGAGGAGCCTGCTTCTCCCTCTGCCTATGTCTCTGCTTTCTCTCTGTGTCTCTCATGAATAAAAAATTAAAATACTAAAAATAGAATAGGGAGTAATTTCTTACTTAAATGTTTGGTAGAATTACCCTGGTAATTATCTGGCCTGAGTCTTTTGTTTGTTGTGAGATTTTTGATTACTGATTCAATTTCTTTGCTGGTTATGGGTCTGTTATATTTTTCTCCTTCTTCCTGATTCAGTTTCGGTAGTTTATATGCTTCTAGGAATTTGTTCCTTCCTTCCAGATTGTCTAATTTTTTGGTATAAAATCGTTCATATTATTCTCTTGTATTTGTTTGTATTTCTTTTCTCTTGGTTGTTCTTTCTCCTCTCTCATTTGTGATTCTATTTATTTGAGTCCTTTCACTTTTCTTTTTGATATGTCTGTCTAGGGTTTATAAATTTATTTAATTCATTCAATGTATCAGCTTCTGGTATCATTAATATATTCTACTGTATTTTCAGATTTTTTTATCATTTATTTCTGCTATAAACTTTATTATTTCCCTTATTGTGCTGGCTTTAGGATTCATCTGTTGTTCTTTTGCTAGCTCTTTTAGGTGTAAGGTTAGGTTGCTTACTGAATATTTTTCTTGCATCTTCAGGTAGGCCTGTATTGCCATAAATTTCCCTCTTAGGACACTTTTGCTGTATCCTGAAGGTTTGGGATCATCATATTTTTATTTTCATTTACTTCCATGTATTTTTAAATTTATTTTTTTAATTTCCTGGTTGATCCACTGATTCCTTAGTACCATGATTTTATTCTCCATGTATTTGTGGTCTTTCCTTCTTTTTTTCTTGTGGTTATATTGAAGTTTCATAGACTTGTCATCACAAAATATGCATGGTATGACCTCATACTTTTTGCACATTGTGGAAGTCTGATTTATGAACTAGTGTGTGATCTATTCTTAAGAATGTCCCGTGTGCACTTGAAAAGAATGCATATCCTGCTGCATTAGGATGAAATGCTTTGAATATATCTGTGAAGTCTATCTGGTCCAGTGTGTCATTTAAGGCCATTGTTTTCTTGTTGATTTTCTGCTTAGATTATATGCCTATTGATGTGAATGAGGTATTAAAGTCCCTTAATATTATTACAATATTATGAATGAGTTCTTATATGTTTGTTTTTAATTGTTTTATACATTTGGGTGCTTCCAAGTTGGTGGCATAAATATTTACAATTGTTAGATATTCATATTGGATAGACCTCTTTATTATGATATAGTGCCCTTCTTCATCTCTTGTTAAAGTCTTTGTTTTAAAAGTCTAGTTTTTTTTTTTTGATATAAGAATTATGGGACGCCTGGGTGGCTCAGTGGTTGAGTACTTACCTTCAGCCCAGGGTGTGATCCTGGAGTCCCAGGATTGAGTCCCACATTGGGCTCCCTGCATGGAGCCTGCTTCTCCCTCTGCCTGTGTCTCTGCCTCTCTCTCTCTTTATGTCTTTCATGAATAAATCAATCAAATCTTATTTAAAATAGAATTGCTACACCTACTTTCTTTTGAGGTCAATTTTCAGGGTAATATATATCCATTCCCTCAATCTGCAAATGTCTTTAGGTCTAAAATGAGTCTGTTGTACGCAGAATAGAGATGGGTCTTTTTTAAAAAAATATGTACTGACATTCTATGTCTTTTGATTCGTGCTTTTAGTCCATTTACATTCAAAGTAATTATTGATAGATACGAGTTTAGTGCGATTATATATCTTCTTTTGTCATTGTTTCTGGATATTTTCTCTGTTACTTTCTAGTCTTTATCACTTTTGGTCTTTCTTTTCCACTCAAAGAGTTCCCTTTAATATTTCTTGCCAGACTGGTTTAGTGTTCACAAACTTCTTTAGTTTTTGTTTGAGAAACTATCTCTCCTTCTATTCTAAATGATAGCTTTATCGGATAAAGTATTCCTGGAAGCAGATTTGTCCGCTTTAGCATGTTGAATATATCATGCCACTTTTTTCTGGCCTGCCAAGTCTCTGTAGAAAGATCTGCTGCTAGCATTATGGGTTTTCTCTTGTAAATTAGGCACTTCTTTTGTCTTGCTCATTTAGGATTTTTTCTTTATATTTTGTAAATTTAACTGCTATATAACTTGGTGTTGTCCTGTTTTGGTGGTTTTGATGGGAGATCTCTGTGCCTCTTGGATTTGGATGTCTGTTTCTTTCCCTAGATTAGAGAAGTTTTCTGGTATGATTTCCTCAAATAAGCCTTCTGCCCCTTTTTCTCTTTCTTTTTTTGGGACTCTCATGATATTAATATTATTACATTTGATAAATTCAGTGTGTTCCCTAAGTCTACTTTCATGATCCAATATTTTTATCTCCTTTTGTTTAGCTTCATTATTTTCCATAATTCTATCTTCTATATTATGTTCCCATTACTGTGCTTCTTCCATCTTCGTGGTCTTTACATCCAATTGGTTATGGCACTTTTCATTTCAGCTTGGTTGGTTTAAGCTTTTTTATCTCTGTGGCAAGTGCATCTCTGATGTTTTTTATGCTTTTCTCAAGCCTTGCTAGTATACTTAGGCTTGTGACTTTAAATCCTGCATCAGGCACATTATTTACCGCTGTTTTGATTAGATCCCTGACCATGACCTTTTCTTTTTCTTTCTTTTGGGATGAATTATTCCATCTTGGCATTTTGTCTCAGTTTCTATCTTCCTTTATGTGTTTGGAAAGCCTGGTATCTTTCCTGCTCCTGAGAGTAATGGCTATGAAGAAGGGGTGATATAATTACTAGAGCTTGGCACTTCAGGAAGCATCTTGGTGTGTGCTGTATGCACTTTGCTGCTGTATTATGCTTGCTTTACCCCTCAGGTCAGTCTTCTGCAAAAGTTCTCCTTGCCTGCAGCAAAAAGTGTTTGGACCTTGGCCTGAGTCTGGCAACTTTTAACTAGGTGTGCTCTGGTCTGCTTGTTAAAAGAGACCTGATACTATTTCCACTAGAACTGAAGCATTGCAGAAATCTGTCAGTAAATGTAGTGTATTTACTTCTAGGGGAGGGGCTGGTTGTTCTGATCTTCATGCATACATGACTGAAAAAACAAAGTCCCAGTTGAGTGCAGGGTGGTGCACCCTAGGCATTTTTCAGATTGCTGTTTTCACTCTGTCTCTGGGTTGCTTACCTGCCTGGCACAGTGCTGTGCATTTTGGGCTTGATCCCATCAAGGCTGGCTGAGTTTTAAAATGTCAAGCTTAGGAACCTGGTGTGGTGGAGAACTGCACTGGTCTTCTGGGGGAGGGTGCCACTGCACCAGGATTGATGAAGGATTGACCCAGAAGGACAGTCACACCAGAATGCAGGAGTGTGTCATTTTGAGAAAAGCAGGCTAAACAACTAGTGTCTGGGTTAGCTACACTGAGCAGATGTCTTTGCACCTATGGTGAGGGGCAGAGGAGGAAAATGGCATCTGCCACTTCTTTTGTCACTAGAGAGGCAATGCCACTTCTCTAAGATATGCTCCAAGAAGAGAGAATACTCTCTCCCAGTGTGTCTTAGGGAATCCTCAGATCTTGTTGTCTTCCCATGGGTTACCTGGAGGCTTCTCTACAGGAGTATTGCAAGGCTTTAAGGGGTCTTTAACCTGCATGTAGCAGACCTCTGAAGCTCCAGTCTTTGAACCTCGCTGGTTGCAAAAAATAACAGAAACCAGCCCCTCTTACTTTCCCAGCCAATGGCTTTGGAAAAGTATTCTCTTTTTGCAATTCTCTTTCCTTTCTCCAAGACCAGGACTCCCTCTCCTTTACAGCCCCTATGAACTATTTCTCTCCCAAATCATGTCTTGCAATTCCTACCTTCCATGATGTGACCTATTCTCTTCCTCTGGTTTTGCAGTTAGTTTTGCCAATCCTCAGATCAATTTCATAAGTATTCAGAATGATTTGACAATTTTATAAAGACTTTATGTATGTATGTATGTATGTATGTATGTATTTATTTATTAGAGAGACAGAGTGATCATGAGCAGGGGGAAGGGCAGAGAAAGAGGGACAAGCAGACTCCTTGCTGAGTGGGGACGCTAACACACGGCTTGATCCCATAACCCTGAGATCATGACCTGAGCTGAAGTCAGACACTTAACTGACTGAGCCACCCAGGGGTCCCCAGAAATATTTGATATTTATGTAGCTGTGTTTGAGGAACAAAGCAAACATAGGGTCTTAACACTACTCTGCCATCTTTGTTTCTCCTGCACACACTTCTATCTGTTCTGTTGTTTTTAATTTCTATATCATTTTTTCTGATTTATTTTTATTTCCTTCCTTCATCTGATTTTTTGCTCCATTTGTAGTTCTTTCTCTAGCTCCCTTATGTGTATGGCTAGGATTATTATTGGAGATTATTCTTGCTTCTTGAGATAGGTATGTAACAGTATATACTTCCAACATAGGACTGCTTATTCTGATCCCAGAAGTTTTGGATCATTGTGCTTTAATTATCATTTATTTCCATGTATTTTTAAATTTATTAATTTTCTTCATGAATCATTCATTGTAAGTAGCATGTTGTTTAACCTACTATGTAATTGTGATCTTTCCAGATTTTTTTCCTGTGCATGACTTCCTGTTTTACAGCATTGTGATCAGATAAGTTGCAGATTATGATTTCAATATTTTTGTCTTTTTCTGAGGTCTGTATTGTGGCCTACTTAGTGATCAATCTAGAGACTGTCTCATATGCACTTGAAAAGACAGTGTTTGGGACGCTAGGGTGGCTCAGCAGTTGAGTGTCTGCCTTTGGCTCAGGGCATGATCCTGGGGTGTGGGATTGGGTCCTGCATGGGACTCCTTGAAGGGAGTATTCTTCTCTCTCTGCCTATGTCTCTGCCTCTCTCTCTCTCTCTCTCTGCCTGTGACTCTTATGAATGAATAAATAAAATCTTTAAAAAGTAGTATGCATTGGAACAGAACTGAGAAATGAACCCTCAACTTTATGGTCAACTAATTTTTGACAGCACAAAGAATATTCAATGGGAAAAAAAAAGAATCTCTTCAACAAATGGAATTGGGAAAATAGGATAGATCATTTTAGAAGAATGAAACTGGACCACTTTCTTATACTATACACATAATAAATTCAAAATGGATGAAAGACCTAAATGTGAGACAGGACTACATCAAAATCCTAGAAGAGAACACAGGCAGAAACCTCTTTTACCTCAGCTGCAGTAACTTCTTGCTAGACACATTTCCAAAAGCAAGAGAAAAAAAAGCAAATGAACTATTGGGACTTCATCAAGATAAAAAGCTTCTGCACAGTGAAATAAACAGTCAACTAGACTAAAAGGCAACCTACAGAATTGGAGAAGATATTTGCAAATGACTTATCAGAAAAAGGGATTGTATCCAAATTCTATGAGAACTTCTCAAACTCAACACTCAAAAAACAAATAATCCAGTCAAGAAATGGGCAGAAAACATGAACAGATATTTCTCTGAGAAGACCTACAAATGGTAAGAGACACATGAGAAAATGCTCAATAGCCTTTAGCATCTGGAGAATGCAAATCAAAAGCACAAAGAGATACCACCTCCCACCTGTCAGAATGGCTAAAATTAACAACTAAGGAGAAAATAGATGTTGGTAAGGATGCAGAGAATGGGGAATCCTCTTACACTGTTGGTGAGAATGAAAATTGGTGTAGCTACTCTGGAAGATAGTATGGAAGGTTCCTCAAAAAGTTAAAAATAGAGCTACCACACAATCCAGTAATTGCACTATTATGTAATTAATCAAAAGATAAATCATAATGATTCATTGGGACACCTGCACCCCAATGATTATAGCAGCAATATACACAATAGCCAAAGTATGAAAAGAACCTGAATGTCCATTGACAGATGAGTGGGTAAAGAAGATGTGGTATATATATCTATACAATGCAATATTACTCAACCATCAAAAGAATGAAATATTGCCATTTGCAATGATGTGGATGGAGCTAGAAGGTATTTGGCTAAGCGAAATAAGTCAGTGAGAGACAAACAATTATATTATGATTTCACTCATATGTGGGAATTTAAGAAACAAAACAGATGAACATAGGGGAAGGGAAGAAAGTACCAAATAAGATGAAAACAGAGAGAGAAACAAACCATAAGAGACTCTTAACTATAGGAAACAAAGTAAGTGGGCAGCCTGGGTGTTTCAGTGGTTTAGCACTGCCTTCAACCCAGGGTGTGATCCTGGAGACCCCAGATCAAGTCCCACGTCAGGCTCCATGCAGGGAGCCTGTGTCTCTGCCTCTCTCTCTCTCTCTCTCTCTCTCTGTCTTTATCTCTCTCTCTGTGTGTGTCTCTCATGAATAAATAAATAAAATCTTTTAAAAAAGGAAACAAAGTGAGGTTGCTGAAGGGAAGTGGGTAGGGAGATGGGGTAACTGGATGATGGGTATTAGGGAGGGCACTTGATGGAATGAGCACTAGGTGTTATATGCAACTGATGAATCACTAAATTCTACCTCTGAAACTAATAATACAGTATATGTTAATTTCATTTAAATAAAAGAAAGAAAAAAGAAAAAAGAAATAAAGAAAAGTAAGTATATTCTGCTGTTTTAGGATGGAATATTCCGAATATATAAGTTAAGTCCATCTAGTCCTTGTGTTATTGAAAGACATTGTTTCCTTGTTGATTTTCCATTTAAATGATCTGTCCGTTGATGTAAGTGATGCAATAAACTTACTTACTATTATTATTGTATTATTATTGATTAGTTCCTTATACTTCTTTTTAATGCTTTTATGTATTTCAGTTCACTCATATTCAGTACATAGATATTTTCGATTGGTATACCTTCAGGTTTTAATGCTCCCTCTATTATTATAGAGTGGTTTCTTTTTTTTTCTTGTTATAATCTTTGTTTTAAAGTCTAGTTTGTCTGATATGAATATTCCTACTACGGCTTTCTTTTGACATCCATTTGTATGATAAAAAAAGAACACACAGGAGAACACTTTCACAAAGCACTGGGTGAGGAAATGGAAAAAAAACAGAGCAGCTTGAATATTAAAGTTTTAAAGGTCAGAAGGCTTGGCTGGGATAGAGAACAGAAGGTACTGTCCTACTTTTGGAGAGAAGGCAGGCAAAGAATGGGGGGCAGATGGTGTGAACTTTGGAACTCCTGGGGCACAGATGGAGGAGATTATTCACACTTCTTGGAGCCCATCCTTTGGAGGTAGAATTCACAGAGATACCTCTCCAGGGACAAAGAAGCAGGTGCCATTTTTGTCTCCCACTCTTTAGGATAAACATATAACCACCTGCCTAGGGCAGCTTGGCCCCTATACTTGCTGCCTAGCTTGCTCCAAGCTCCACATCCCTGAACTCTGGTATGACTGCCCTTCTCAGGCAAGCCTTCCTCAGTTATAGTGTCTTGAAACCCATTCCAGAAAAGAAGCCATAGGCTTCTGCCCATATCACATCCCTAAAACCTGGAGTTTTAAAAGTCAACAGGCTTAGCTGGAATAGAGTATGGAAGGCACTGTGCCACTCCTGGAGGGTAGGCAAACCACCCACAGTCAGACAGCAATGAAAACAATGATCTGAAAAGTACAGATACAGACTGGGACATACAGACTGGAAAATTTTTGCTCTTATAAGAGTGCTTCCCTGAGAGCAGCTACTGCAGGGTTTTCTCTCCAGGGACAAAGTCCTTGTCGAACACCATTCCCCTCCCATATCTTTTGACATAAACACTGAAAACCCTTTGGTAAACATAATAGCAACAACACTGGCTGCCTAATTGGCTTTTTACCAGATCCCACACTCCTGTGCTCTACAGTTCTAGTGGAAGCAGCATCATACCTCATTTAACAAGTAGAAGAGAGTATACCTAGTTAAAACTAACCACATCTGGCCAAGGTCCAAACATTGCCTACTAGAGACAAGAAGGGACTTTGTAGATGACTGGCCTGAAAGAAAGAGTAGCCAAAACACAGCAGCAAAGTATATATAGCACACGTCGGAGACATTCCCAGAGTTTCAAGTAGTGGATACTATATGACTTCTTCTTAAAGCCATTACTCTCAGGAACAAGAAACAAAAACAGATACCTAACACACAGAAGACAGATACCTAGACAAAATACCAAGATGGAGAAATTCATCACAAATAAAACATCAAGATAAGGTCATGGTCAGAAATCTAAGTGAAAAAGGTATAAGTAATATGCCTGCCTAATGGAAAAATGTAAGCAACAATTATAAGGTTACTTGCTGGGCTTGAGAAAAGAGTGGAAGACATCAAAGAGTCCCTTTCTGCAGGGATAAAAGAGTCAAAAACAATCAGTCAGAAATGAAAAATACAACAACTGATATTCAAAACATATTGGATACAATAATCACAAGGATGGAAGAAACAGAAGGATGAGTAAGTGCTATAGAGGAAAAAATAATGGTAAATGATAACACTAAAGAAAAGAGAAAGGAAAATTAAGGAACATGTGAATAGATTTAGGGAAATCAGTGACTCCATTGGATGTAACAACATTCGTATTATAGTAGTACAGTAGAAGAGAGAGAAAAGAGGGAAGAAAATTTATTTGAGGAAATAATAACTGATAACATCCCTAATCTGTGGAAGGAAACAAACATCCAAATCCAGGAAATGCAAAGATCTCCCATCAAAATCAACAAAAGCAGGTCACCACTAAAACATATAGTAATTACATTTGGAAAATATGGTGATAAAGAAAAAATCCTAAAAGCAGTAAGACAAAAGAAGTACCTACCTGACAAAGGAAGAACCATAAGGATACCTGCAAATACTTAAATAGAAATGTGGCAAGACAGAAGAGAATGGAATGACATATTCAATGTGCTTGAAAGGATAATCTGAAGCCAAGAATAATCTATCTAGTAAGGCTAACCTACAGCTAGCAGAAAAAGAGAAATTTTAAAGATTAGAGCAAAAATAAGTGATATAGACACTGAAAAGCAATAGATCAGATCAACAAAACTAGAAGTTGTTTCTTTCAGAAAATTAATAAAATTGATATATACCTAGCCAGACTTATCAAAACGAAAAAAAGGACGAAATGAAAAATAATCACATAAGAGCACAAATGACAAACACACCGCAAAAGTACAATGAATTATAAGAGAATATTACGAAAAAAAAAGTATGCCAACTATTTGTACAACCTGAAAGAAATGGATAAATTCCTATAAACATATGAATTACCAAAACTGAAACAGAAAGAAATAGAAAATTTGTACAAACCCATAACAAGCAAATAAATTAAATAAGTATTCAAATATGTCCCACCCCGCAAAAAATCCAGAGCTAGATGACTTCTCTGGGGAATTCTATACCAAACACTTATTTTATTTTATTTTTTGTATATTTTTTATTGTAGTTAGATTTGCCAACATATAGCATAACACCTAGTGCTCATCCCCTCAAGTACTCCCCTCAGTGACTGTCACCCAGTCACTGGGATGTCACCCCAACCATCCCACCCACCTCCCTTCCACCACCCCCTGTTCCTTTGCCAGAGTTAGGTGTCTCTTATGTTCTGTCACTATCACTGATATTTACCACTCATTTTCTCTCCTTTCCCCATTATTCCCTTTCACTATATTTTATACTCCCAAATGAAAGAGACCATATAATGTTTGTCCTTCTCCGACTGACTTACTCACTCAGCATAATACATTCCAGTCTCATCAATGTCGAAGCAAATGGTTGGTATTTGTAGTTTCTAGTGGCTGAGTAATATTCCATTGTATACATAAACCACATCTTCTTTATCCATTCATCTTCCTCTGGACACCGAGGCTCCTTCCACAGTTTGGCTATTGTGGACATTGCTGCTAGAAACATCTGGGTGCAGGTGTCCCGGCGTTTCATTGCATCTGAATCTTTGGGGTAAATTCCCAACAGTGCAATTGCTGGGTCGTAGGGCAGGTCTATTTTTAACTCTTTGAGGAACCTCCACACAGTTTTCCAGAGTGGCTGCACCAGTTCACATTCCCACCAACAGTGTAAAAGGGTTCCCTTTTCTTCGCATCCTCTCCAACATTTTTGGTTTCCTGCCTTGTTAATTTTCCGCATTCTCACTAGTGTGAGGTGGTATCTCATCGTGGTTTTGATTTGTATTTCCCTGATGGCAAGTGATGCAGAGCATTTTCTCATGTGTGTGTTGGCCATGTCTATGTCTTCCTCTGTGAGATTTCTCTTCATGTCTTTTGCCCATTTCATGATTGGATTGTTTGTTTCTTTGCTGTTGAGTTGAATAAGTTCTTTATAGATCTTGGATACTAGCCCTTTATCTGATATGTCATTTGCAAATATCTTCTCCCATTCTGTAGGTTGTCTTTGAGTTTTGTTGACTGTTTCTTTTGCTGTGCAAAAGCTTCTTATCATGATGAGGTCCCAATAGTTCATTTTTGCTTTTGTTTCTCTTGCTTTCATGGATGTATCTTGCAAGAAGTTACTGTGGCCAAGTTCAAAAAGGGTGTTGCCTGTGTTCTCCTCTAGGATTTTGATGGAATCTTGTCTCACATTTAGATCTTTCATCCATTTTGAGTTTATCTTTGTGTATGGTGTAAGAGAATGGTCTAGTTCCATTCTTCTGCATGTGGATGTCCAATTTTCCCTGCACCATTTATTGAAGAGACTGTCTTTTTTCCAGTGGATAGTCTTTCCTCCTTTGTTGAATATTAGTTGACCATAAAGTTGAGGGTCCACTTCTGGGTTCTGTATTATGTTTCATTGTTCTATGTCTGTTTTTGTGCCAGTACCACACTATCTTGATGACCACACTTTTGTAGTACAATCTGATATCTTGCATTGTGATGCCCCAAGCTACGTTTTTCTTAACATTCCCCTGGCTATTTGGGGACCTTTCTGATTCCACACAAATCCTAAGATGATTTGTTCTAGCTTTCTGAAGAAACTCCCAGGTATTTGATAGGGATTGCGTTAAATGTGTTAATTGCCTTGGGTAGCATGGACATTTTCACAGTATTAATTCTTCCAATACATGAGCATGGAATATTTTTCCATCTCTTGTTGTCTTCCTCAATTTCTTTCAGAAGCGTTCTATAGTTTTTAGGGAATAGGTCCTTTACCTCTTTGGTTAGGTTTATTCCGATATATTTTATGCTTTGGGTGCAAATATAAGTGGGTTTGATTCCTTAATTTCTCTTTCTCCAGTCTCATTGTTAGGGTATAGAAATGCCACTGAGTTTTGGGCATTGATTTTGTATCCTGCCACACTGCCAAATTGCTGTATGAGTTCTAGCAATCTTTGGGGGGAGTCTTTTGGGTTTTCTATGTACAGTATCACATCGTCTGCAACGAAGGACAGTTTGACTTTGCCTATTTGAATGCCTTTTATTTCTTTTTGTGGCCTGATTGCTGAGGCTAGGACTTCTAGTACTATGTTGAATAGCAGTGGTGAGAGTGGACATCCCTGTCATTTTCCAGATCTTAGGGGGAAGGCTCACAGTGTTTCCCCATTGAGAATGATATTTGCTGACGGTTTTTGTATGTTCCCTCTATCCCTACACTCTGACGAGTTTTGATCAGGAATGGATGCTGTTTTTTTGTCAAGTGCTTTCTCTGCATCTATTGAGAGGATCATAGGTTTCTTGTTGTTTCTCCTGATGTGTTTTATCACATTGATTGCATTAGGAGTGTTGAACCAGCCTTTCATCCCAGGGATAAATCCCACTTGGTCATGGTGAATAATCTTCTTAATGTACTGTTGGATCCTATTGGCTAGTATCTTATTGAGAATGTTTGCATCTGTGTTCATCAATGATATTGGTCTGTAATTGTCCTTTTTGTTGGGTCTTTGTCCTCTTTTGGAATTAAGGTAATGCTGGCTTCATAGAACAAGTTTGCAAGTATTCCATCTCTTTCTTCTTTCTGAAGAGCTTTAGTAGAATAGGCATGATTTCTGCTTTAACCATTTCATAGAATTCCCCTGGGAAGTCATCTGGCCCTTGACTTTTGTGTCTTGGGAGGTTTTTGATGACTGCTTCCATTTGCTGCCTGGTTATCGGCCTGTTCAGGTTTTCTATTTCTTCCTGTTCCAGTTTTGGTGGTTTGTGGTTTTCCAGAAATCGTCCATTTCTTCTAGAATGCCTAGTTTATTGGCATATAGCTGCTCATAATAAGTTTTTAATTTTTTTTGTATTTCCTTTGTATTCTTTGTGATCTCTCCTTTTTCATTCATGGTTTTATTAGAGTCTTTTCTCTTTTGTTTTTAATAAGGCTGGCTCATGGTTTATCTATCTTATTAATTCTTTCAAAGAACCAACTCCTGTTTTTTTTTTTTTTTTAATCTCTTCTTGAGTTCTTCTGGTTTATATTTCATTGAGTTCTGCTTGTATCTTTATTAACTTTCTTCTTCTCTTGGTGTAGGTTTTATATCTTGGTCTTTCTCCAGTTCCTTTAGGTTCAGGTTAGCTTGTGTTTTTGAGCTTTTGCCAATTTTCTGAGAGATGCTTGTAGTGCAATGTATTTCCCTCTCAGGACTGCTTTTGCTGTATCCCAAAGATTGAAAGGTTGTATCTTCATATTCATTAGTTTCCATGAATACTTTTAATTATTCTCTAATTTCCTGGTTGACACTTTCATCTTTTAGCAGGATGGTGTTTAACCTCCACGTGTTTGAAATCCTTCCCAATTTCCTCTTGTGGTTGAGTTCAAGTTCCAAAGCATTATGGTTCTGAAACATGCAGGGGACAATCTCAATTTTTGTTATTGTTTGAGACTTGATTTGTGACCCAGTGCATGGTCTATTCTGGAGGAATTTCCATGTGCCCTCGAGAAGAATGTGTATTCAGTTGTGTTCAGGTGCAAAGTTCTGTATATATTTGTGAAATCTATCTCTTGCAGTATATCATTTAAAGCTATTGTCTTTTTGTGACATTGTGTTTAGAATATCTGACATTTACAGAAAGTGCCGTGTTGAAGTCTGCTATTAGTGTATTATTATCTAAGTGTGTCTTGACTTTGGTTATTAATTGATTGATATACTTGGCAGCTCCCACATTAGAGACATAAAAATTCATGATTGTTAGGTCCTTTTGTTTGATAGACCCTTTAAGTATAATACAGTGTCCCTCATCATCTCTTAATACCACCTTTGGGATAAACTTTAATTTACCAGATATGACGTTTGCTACCTCAGATTTCTTTTGAGGACCATTTGAATGGTAAATGGTTCTCCACCCTTTCATTTTGAGGCTGGAGGTATCCTTAGATCTAAAATTGGTCTCTTGTAGCAGCAAATATATGGCTCTTGCTCTTTTGAAAATATTTTATTTATTTATTCATGAGAGATACAGAGAGGGAGAAGCAGAGACACAGGCAGAGGAAGAAGCAGGCTCCATGCAGGGAGCCTGATGTGGGACTCGATCCCAGGTCCACAGTTCCAACCGTGGGCTGAAGGCAGCGTTAAACTGTTGAGCTACCCAGGCCACCCTGGGTCTTGCTTTTTAATCCAGTCTGAAACCCTGTGTTTTTGATGGGATCATTAAGCCCATTCACATTCAGAGTTACTATTGAAAGATATGAATTTAGTGTCATCATGATACCTATTTAGTCCTTGTTTTTGTGGATTGTTTCCTTGGACTTCCTCTTTCTTTTATAGAGTCCCCCTTAGTATTTCTTGCAGAGTTGGTTTGGTGGTCACATATTCTTTCAGTTTCTGCCTATCTTGGAAGCTCTTTTTCTCTCCTGCTATTCTGAATGAGAGCCTTGCTCGATAAAGTATTCTTGGCTGCATGTTCTCATTTAGGATCCTGAATACATTCTGCCTCCCCTTTCTGGCCTGCCAGGTCTCTGTGGATAGGTCTGCTCTTAATCTGATATTTCTCCCCATTTAAAATAAGAATTTCCTGTCTCTTGATGCTTTAAGAATTTTCTCTTTATCTTTGGTATTTGCAAGTTTCAGTGTTAAATTTTGAGGTGCTGCACAGTTTTTATCGATTTTTTTGGGGGGAACCTCTCTATCTCCTGGATCTGAATGCCTGTTTCCCTCCCCACATTAGGGAAGTTCTCAGCTATGATTTTTCAAATATGCTTTCTCGTCCTCTGTCCCTCTTGGCACTTTCTACAACCCCAATTATACATAGGTTCTTCCTTCTTAGGATATCATTTATTTCCCTTAACCTTCCCTCATGGTCTTTTAATTGTTTTTCTTTTTTTTCCTCACCTTCCTTCTTTGCCATCAACTTGTCTTCTATGACACTCACTCTTTCTTCTATGTCATTACCTCTCATCGTTAGGACCTGCAGTTTGAATTGCATCTCATTTAATTGATTTTTAGTTTCAGCCTGATTGCATCTAAATTCTACAGTCATGAAATCTCTTGAATCCTTTATGCACTTTCCAGAGCCACCAGTAGCTTTATAATTGTGCTTCTGATTTGGGTTTCTGACATTGAATTGTAATCCAAATTCTGTAACTCTGTGGCATAAAGTACTGTTTCTGATTTTTTTTTTTTGTTTTGTTTTGAGTTCTTTCTTCTAGTCATTTGGCTCAGTGCAGAGTGGCTATATGAGTGAGCTAAGTGAAGAATATCAACCACAACTTAAGTAAATTTCACCCTAGGTGATTCTGACGAGGTCAGAGACCAAAAAATGAAAACCAAAAGAGAACAAAATAAAACAAAAGGACCAAGAAAGTGAAAAACAAATTTTAAAACAAAGTAGCAAAATATCAGAGGCCAAGATTCCCAAGGAAGAAGAAAGAAAAGAAAAAAGAAAAAAAAAGGAGAACAAAAGCAAAAGTAAAGGGGAAAAAAGAAGAAAAAAAGAGAATAAAAAGGGGGGGCAGAGTGAGAGATGGTGGTGAAGAAGTTGTAGTGAAGGGAGAATGTACTCTACCTGAGGGGTTCTCGAGGGTGATCCTCTTGTTTCTGAGCGTATTAAGTTCTGTATATTAGAAGATGCTACATCAAAATTTATATAAACCGGAAATACTTGTGGAAAGCCCCAACATTGACCACCAATACATAAACAAGATAAAAGAGGAGGGAAGAATCGTTATGAAGTGAGAATATAATCTCACAGAATGAACCAGCATGGTATACCACTTGGTTTTGCATGCATGATGATCATGTTTTAGAAGGTATTAACTTCTGCCTTTGTACAACAAAATGAGGCATAGAAAACAAAAACAATAAACAATAAAACAACAACAATTAAAAACATATCTTGTATATCTCCCAAAATTAAATTGAGTATTTTGAAGGAAATCTAGAAGTGGAAAATATATCTAAGACATGTAATTGTAGAAATATGAAAGTCAAAAAGGAAGAAACTTAAAAATGAAGAGTTGGTAAAATATTGTAAAGGTGGGAAAAGGGAAAAATATTGGACATTTTTAGTCTGATATTAAAACGAGTCATAATGGATAATGGAAGAAAAAATTAAAAGTGTTGGGGAGACCTTTTAATTCTATATGCTATATTCACTTGATTTTCCCTTGGTCCTAGAGCTTTCCGGCACTGCTGGGTCAAGAACTTGCTCTTCCCCTGTTCTTCCAGCTGGTCTTCTGGGGGAGGGGGTCTGCTGTGCAGATTCGCAGGTGTGCGTGCCTGGTGGAGATGCCCAGCCCCCTTCCGGTTGCTGGGCTCATTTTGAGGTGTTTATTCTGTGAGGTCTTTGTTGCCTGGGGCATCGCCACTCCCAGGCACAAGGTGAAACAAGGAGGAAAAACAACAATTGTGGTGGCCAGATTTCGAGGTTTGGAGTCAGCCCCCTGCTAGTAACTAATGTAGTCTCCCAGTCCATACCAGCCTAGATGCTCCCAGCCCTGCTGTGGGTGCACTGATCTGCACAGCTTGGGGGCGCTCAGTGGCAGGACAGTCCTCACTGTCCTGTGCCCTCCCTGCTTCTGCCTGTCCCAGGGGGAGTGCAGGATCATGGCTTTGTTTGCTTGGAGCCCTGGGATCTAGGTCCCTGTGCTGGTCCCTGTGCTTCTGGAATCATGTTCCCCGGGCGCGGCTCCCAATGCAGCAGGGCACAGACATCTCTGTCTGGAGCTGGCCGCCTAACTGACTGGCTTCTCTCAAATGCCCTGCTGGCTGCACTCTCCAGCCCTTTACTGAGATTAGTTTGTGGTGCTCTTTCCCCAGGCGCACTACCTGTATTAGTGACTCTGGGAAACTGGAGGCTTCACTGCCCCTTCAGCAATTCTGTCAGAGTTCCCTGCTAAGTGCCTTTCCATCCGAGAAGCATTTGATGTGGATTTTTTTTAAGATTTATTTGTTTATTTGTTTATTTATTTATTTATTTATTTATTATTTATGATAGACAGAGAGAGAGAGAGAGAGAGAGGCAGAGACACAGGAGGATGGAGAAGCAGGCTCCATGCCAGGAGCCCGGTGTGGGACTCGATCCCGGAACTCCAGGATTGCCCCTTGGGCCAAAGGCAGGCGCCGAACTGCTGAGCCACCTAGGCATCCCCTCTGATGTGGATTTTTAAAGTTCCTGCTTCTCGGGGACTGGGCTTTCCTGTCCGGGAGGCTTTCTCCCGACTGGCTTTAGCCTGGCTCCTCGTGGTGCCCCTCCCCCACTTGATTACTTTTTAATTTTTTTCTGCCTTCCTACCTTGCAAGAAGCAAAAACCCTTCTCTCTGTAGCAGTCCAGCTATTCTCTCTTTAAATCTCAGGTCGAATTCATAGGTGTTCAGGATGATTTGAAAGTTATCTAGGTAAGTTGGTGGGCACAGGTGAGTTGAGGCCCCCTACTCCTCCGCCATCTTCTCCCCCACTTTTATCTCTTTTTATTAGCACATTTAGCCTATTTGCATTCAGAATAAATATTAAAAGATATGAATTTAATGCCTTTGTATTATCTGTAAAGTTGCTGTTTCTATTGATTACCTGTCTTTCTTTTTAATGTTTATTGCTTTTGGTCTTTCCCACTCAAATGGTCTCCTTTAATATTCCTTGCAGAGACAGTTTAATGTTCATGAACTCCTTTAGTTTTTGCATGTCTTGGGACATTTGAATCTAGCTGCTTTCATAATTCTCTCTTTATCTTTGTATTTTGCTAGTTACACTACGATATATCATGGTTGGCCTCCTTTGGTTGATTTTGAGTGGTGTTCTCTGTGCTTCTTTGACACAAATGCCTGTTTTCTTATGCCAGCTATAAATTGTTGAAATAACCCTTCTTTCCCCTCTTCCCTGTCTTCTTCTATGATATGGATATCTCACTTTGTATAATTGCTCAGTTCCTAAATCTACCTTTGTAATCTAATAGTTTTCTTTCCCTCTTCTTTTAAGACTCATTCTTTTCCTTGATTTTATCTTCTATATTACCTCTTCTCTCTTCTGCCTTTTCAGTCCTCATTGTGATTATATCTAGTCTTTTTTGTCTCTCAGTTATAGCTTTTTTAAAGTTTCAGCCTTACTAGTTTTTAAGTCTTTTATCTCTGCAGCAAGCATTTCTTTGAAGTCTTCTATGCTTTTCTCAAGTCCAGGTGGTAGCCTTATTACTGTTGGTCTAAATTATTATTCAGGTATATTGCTTGTATCTGTTTTCATCAAGTCCCTGGCTGTAATAACTTCTTGCCCTTTCTTTTGGGGAGAAATTCTCCATCTTGTCATTTTGCCTAAGTTTCTATCTTGTGGTGTTATGAAAGCTTGTTATGTTTCCTTTTCCTGGACACTGTCCAGGGCATGGCACTTCAGGAAATGTTTCTGCTATATGCTGTGTGCAGTCTTCTGTTGTGTTTTGCCTTTTTCCCCCCACTATCAGTCCCCTTCAGACTTCCTCCTGGCTTGCACTGTGGAGTGCTTGGAATTTATTTAGGTGTTATTTGACTTGTTTGTTGAAAAAAGCTTGGAAAAATCGGAAACAAAGAAATAGAAATAAAAAGAGAGGAAAAACTGCTCCTAAAATAAGGGAGAGAAAAAGAAATGGAGTGAAAAGAAAAACATACAATCAAAAATGTATAAGCCCAATTCTAAGGAAAAGTAAGGAAGAAAAATAAAATAAAATTTAAAAATCAGCCTGATTTAAAAGAGAGAGAGAGAGAGAGAAGGAAATGAAAAAACAAACAAAACTAAAACTATAAGCCTGATACCAAAGGACAAACAAAACAAAATGATAGCTTGGTCCTATTTCCACCAGAACTGAAGGGAGCACTTTGAAGCATTATATTATCAATAAAATTGGTGCATGTAGTGTACTGCTTGTGTTGCTCTTCTAAGGCAGAGGCCTGCTGCACTGGCTAAGAGTCAATCCTGCCCCCATTAAAACCATATACATTTGCAAAGCCCAGGAGGATAGGGTTGATGTAAGCAGCTCCCACCTTTACTGGGATCTGCTGTGCTACTCTCTGAAGTCTGACTATGTTGGTAGAGAGGGTAAACTGGTGCCAATGCACTCTCTCATACCCAGTTAAGAGATATCACTGATCCATCCTCACTTTTCAGGAAGCCCTTCAGGGAAAAGCGAGGGCTATCATTGTTCCCAGTGCTCAGTTCTGCATTTTATCTTTGGTACATCTATGATTTAGAACTCCAAATTTCTTGTATTTTATTTTTGGGTGCACAGCTGGGATTCAAAACTCCAAATCTTAAAGGAGTTGACATTGTTCGGATAAGCTTGCTCCTCCAGATTAGAGCCTCACTGTGCTCTGACACATGCCCTTTGCCCCAGAAAAACAGTTCCTGACCTGTGTGGTATGTGGAATCTATAATGTGTTACTACAAAAAGTGGCAAATAGTTTATCCAACTTCTGTGTGTGCCTTTGTCCCCTGCTCCCAATAAAAGGTCATTTTCTCATGCCTTCAGGGTCTTTTGTCCTTGGAGAGGCAATATTCCTCTCTCAAATATACTCTAGGATGGGAATGATCTCTCCCAATAAGACCCAGGAGATCTCTTTACCACTTTGTGCACTACCTTAGGCCAGAGTCCTCTTTCTCTACAGTAGCACACACTATAGCTCTGCTCTGGCAAAAGTCACACACTTCTAAACCTCAGAGCTTGAGTTCCACTTACTTTATGCAAATTTCCTTCACCACTCAGTTCCCCCAGCGCCCCAGTCTGTGGTCCAAGAGGATGTCTTCTTGGTCCAACCCAAGGCTGCACTTCCTCAATCCTTCTCCCCCCTCTTCCTTTTCTCTGCACCTGGAAAGGATTCCCTCCCCTTCACAGCATAGAAGTTTTTCCCCCTATAATTCACTTCCACAGGGCACCTGCCATGCTATCTTCCTCCAACTGTTGAGCTCCTTCTTCCAATACTCAGATTGATTTCCTGGGTATTTGGAATTGACCTAAATACATCTGTGTTTCAGGAAAAATGAAAGCCCAAGGTTCCCCTATTTCTCCACCACTTTAACTCCTCCTTGTTTCTTATTCTTAATTGAAATAAATATTGCTTTTAGATAAAAATAATACTAACAGGTTATTGAATGGCTATAAGTTTTGGATAAATAGAATAAATGACAGCAATTTCATAAGGAATGGGAGAAAGGAATAGGTAATTCTCTGCATTAAGTTACTTGTATTACATGTGGATTGGTATAGGGTCATTTTTTAAAGATTTTATTTATTTATTCATGAGACACAGAGAGAGAGAGAGAGGGAGAGGCAGAGACACAGGCAGAGGGAGATGCAGGCTCTGTGCAGGGATCCTGGCGTGGTACTTGATCCCGGGTCTCCAGGATCATGCCCTGGGCTGGAAGGCAGGAGCTAAACCACTGAGCCACCCAGGAATCCCGGTATAGCATCACTTCGATTATTTTCTATGCATATCATAAGCTCCAGAAAATATACAATTTTTAAAGAATAACAAGAGAAGAAATAAAATGGAATGATATAAAACTCTCAAGGAAAATCAGAGAATTGGGTAGCCTGGATGGCTCAGTGGTTTAGTGTCTTCCTTTGGCCCAGGGCGTGATCCTGGAGACCCGAGATCGAGTCCTACATCGGGCTCCCTGCATGGAGCCTGCTTCTCCTTCTGCCTGTGTCTCTGCCTCTCTCTCTGTGTGTGTGTCTCTCGTGAATGAATAAATAAAATCTTTAAAAAAAAGAAAATCAGAGAATAAAAGGAAAATAAAACAACAAATGCAGTTAACAGAAAATCATTATAAAATGATAGATATTAATCCAACAGTATAATTAATCACTTTAAATATAAAAGTCTAAATATACTAATTAAAAGAAAAATAGTATTTCAGGTGCACCTGTGTGGCTCAGTTGGTTAAGCGTCTGTCTTCAGCTCAGGTTATGATTCCAGGGTCCTGGAATTGAGCCCAACATTTGGCTCCTGGATCAGCAGGGAGCCAGCATCTCAGTCTCCCTCTGCCACTCCCCCTGCTTGTGCTCTCTTGCTCTCACTGTCAAATAAATAAAATACTTTTTAAAAAAAGTATCTCATAATGGATTTAAAGAAAAACAGCACTTCATACCCAAAATATATGAAAAATTTATAAAACAAAAATACCCCCAAAATGAATAATCTAATATTAAAAGCTAGAAGACATGAACAGACATTTTTTCAAAGAAGATAGAAATAGACAACATACACATGAAAAGTTATCCAACAAGGCAGGGCAAGATGGCAGAAGAGTAGGGTACACAATTCACCTGTCCCCACCAACTTACCTAGATAACTTTCAAATCATCCTGAAAACCTATGATTAGGCCTGATATTTAAAGAAAGAACACCTGGAACACTACAGTGAGAAGAGTTCGTGCTTCTATCAAGGTAGGAAGACGGAAAAAAATAAAGAAATAAAAAAACATCCAAGGGGGAGGGGCCCCGTGAGGAGCTGGGCTAAGGCCTGGTGGCGAATGCCTCTAGGACAGGAAAGCCCAGTCCTGGAGTAGCAGAAAGTACCAATCTTCCTCAGTGGAAAGGTGTTCCCAGGGAACACCAGCAGGATCCCAGGAGGGGCAGGGATGACCTCAGGCTCCCAGGGGCACTAACAGAGGAAGTGTGCTGGGGAGAGCAAACCACACACCACGGGCTGAGATCCCTAAAGGACTACAGCACATGTCCTGTGGGCCGGGGAGCAGTTCTGGTGGCAGCTCAGGTGGCAGCTGTGCGCACAGTGCCCAGGAGTACGATTCCAGTGGTGCAGGCCCCAGAGCCCAGGGCGCCAGGGGACACAGCCCAAAATCTGGCGCTCCCCCTGGGACAGGAGGAGGCCGGGAGGACACAGGGCAGCAAAGACACTCCTGCAGCTGGGCGGCCCTGAGCTGTGCAGATCAGTGCCCCCAACCCCAGGAGCATCCAGGCCCCTTCGGACTGAGACACTGTGGTAGTTACTGCTGGAGTTGACTCCAGAGCTGGAGAACTGGCCACCACCACTGTTGTTGTTCCTCCTGGAGTCACCTTGTCCCTGGGACTGAGCAAGGTCGCCAGGGAGCAGGGGCCTCACAAGATAAACAGCTCCCACTGAATCTGCACCTGTCAGGGGGCAGGGTAGCTCTCCCAGGTGCACACACCTGAGAATTAGCACAACATGCCTCTCTGCCAGAAGACCAGCTGGAAGGACAAGGTAAGAGCAAGTTCTTGAACAAACAGCGCTGGAAAGTTCCAGGGGAAGTCTAGGGACTTATATTATATAGAATCAAAGGACACCCCTCCTTGTTTTTGATTTTTTGTTTGTTCCACACCCCCTTGTTTCTCTTTTTCTCCTTTTTGCAGTACAATTTATTTTCAGCCACCCTGCACTGAGCAAAATGACTAGAAGGAAGAACTCACCACAAAAGAAAGAATCAAAAAAAGTCCTCTCTCCCACAGAGTTACAGAATTTGGATTACAACTCAATGTCAGAAAGCCAATTCAGAAGCACAATTATAAAGCTACTGGTGGCTCTAGAAAAAAAGCATAAAGGACTCAAGAGACTTCATGACTGCAGAATTTAGATCTAATCAAACAGAAATTAAAAATCAATTAAATGAGATGCAATCCAAATTGGAGGTCCGAACGATGAGGGTTAATGAGGTAGAAGAATGAGTGAGTGACATAGAAGATGAGTTGATGGCAAGAAAGGAAGCTGTGGAAAAAAGAGAAAAACAAAAGATCATGAACAAACGTTAAAGGAAATAAATGACAGCCTCAGAAGGAAAAATATTCGTTTAATTGGAGTTCTCGAGGGCGCCGAAAGGGACAGAGGAACAGAAAGTATATTTGAACAAAACAACGCTGAGAACTTCGCTAACTTGGGAAGGGAAAATTACACTGAAATCCAGGAGAAAGAGAGATCCCCCCTAAAATCAATAAAAACCGTTCAACACCTCGACATTTAATAGTGAAACTTGCAAATTACAAAGGTAAAGGGAAGATCCTTAAAGCAGCATGTAAAAAGAGATCCCTAACCATTATAGGGAGAAATATTAGGTTAACAGCAGACCTCTCCACAGAGATCTGGCCGGCCAGAAAAGGCAGGCAGGAAATATTCAGGACCTAAATGAGAAGAACATGCAGCCAAGAATACTTTATGCAGCAAGACTTTCATTCATTATAGAAGGGGAGATAAAGAGCTTCCAAGATAGGCAGAGACTGAAAGAATATGTGACCACCAACCAACTCTGCAAGAAGTATTAAGGGGGACTCTGTAAAAGAAAGAGAAAGTCCAAGGAAACAATTGACAAACACAGGGGCTGAATCGTATCATGATGACACTAAATTCATATCTTTCAATAGTAAATCTGAACGTGAATGGGTTTCATGATCCGATCAAAGGCGCAGGGTTTCAGACTGGATTGAAAAGTAAGACCCATCTACTTGCTGTCTACAAGAGACTCATTTTAGACGTAAGGACACCTCTAGCCTGAAAATAAAAGGTTGGAGAACCATGTACCATTCAAACGGTCTTCAAAAGAAAGCAGGGGTAGCCATCCTCATATCATATAAATTAAAGATTATCCCAAAGACTGCAGTAAGAGATGAACGGGGACACTATATCATATTTAAAGGATCTATCCAACAAGAGGACCTAACAATCATGAATATTTATGCCCTGATGGCAGGCGATGGCAAGTATATCAATCAATTAATAAACAAAGTTAAGACATAGTTAGATAATAAAAGAGTTACACTTGGAGACTTGAACACAGAACTTTCTACAACTCATAGATCTTCTACACAACATCTCCAAAGAAAGAAGAACATTAAACAATACTTGACCAGATGGATTTCACAGATATCTACAGAACTTTACATCCAAATGCAACTGAATACACATTCTTCTCAAGTGCACATAGAACTTTCTCCAGAATAGACCTCATACTGGGTCACAAACCAGGTCTTAACTGATACCAAAATATTGGAATGGTCCCCTGCATATTTTCATACCATAATGCTTTGAAACTAGAACTAAACCACAAGAAGAAGTTTGGAAGGATTTCAAACACGTGGAGGTTAAGGAGCATCCTGCTAAAAGATGAAAGGGTCAACCAAGAAATTAAGGAAGAATTAAAAAGATTCATGGAAACTAATGAAAATGAAGAAACAACCATTCAAAATCTTTGGGACACAGCAAAAGCAGTCCTAGGGGGAAATACATTGCAGTAGAAGCATTCATCAAAAACTGGAAAGACCTCAAATACAAAAGCTAACCTTACACCTAAAGGAGCTGGAGAAGGAACAGCAAATAACACCTACACCTAGCAGAAGAAGACAATTATTAAAGATTAAAGCTGAACTCAATAAAATAGAGACCAGAAGAACTATGGAACAGATGAACAAAACCAGGAGTTGGTTCTTTGAAAGAATTAATAAGATACACAAACCCTTAGCCAGCCTTATTAAAAAGAAGAGAGAAAAGACTCAAATTAATAAAATCATGAATGAGAATGGAGAGATCACAACCAATAGCAAGGAAATACAAATGATTTAAAATACTTATTATGAGCATCTCTACGCCAAAAAATTAGGCAATCTAGAAGAAATGGACGCATTTCTGGAAAACCACAAACTACCAAAATTGGAACAGGAAGAAACAGAAAACCTGAACAGGCCAATAACCAGGGAGAAAATTGAAGCAGTCATCAAAAACCTCCCAAGACCAAAAGTCCAGGGCCAGATGACTTCCCAGGGGAATTCTATGAAACGGTTAAAGCAGAAATCATACCTATTCTACTAAAGCTCTTCAGAAAGAAGAAAGAGATGGAATACTTGCAAACTTCTTCTATGAAGCCAGCATCACCTTAATTCCAAAAGAAGACAAAGACCCAACAAAAAAGACAATTACAGACCAATATCGTAGATGAACACAGATGCAAACATTCTCAATAAGATACTAGCCAATAGGATCCAACAGTACATTAAGAAGATTATTCACCCTGAGAAAGTGGGATTGATCCCCAGGATGAAAGGCTGGTTCAACATTCATACAGCAATCAATGTAATAGATCATATCAAAAAGAGACAAAACAAGAACCCTATCATCCTCTCAATAGATGCAGAGAAATCATTTGACAAAATACAGCATCCATTCCTGATCAAAACTCTTCAGAGTGTAGGGATAGAGGGAACATTCCTCAACATCTTAAAAACCATCTATGAAAAGCCCACAGCAAATATAATTCTCAATGGGGAAGCACTGGGAGCCTTCCCTCTAAGATCAGGAACAAGACAGGGATGTCCACTCTCACAACTGCTATTCAACATAGTACTGGGAGTCCTAGCCTCAGCAATCAGGCAACAAAAAGAAATAAAAGGCATTCATATTGGCAAAGAAGAAGTCAAACTCTCCCTCTTCACAGATGACATGATACTGTACTTAGAAAACCCAAAAGACTCCACCCCAAGATTGCAAGAACTCATATAGCAATTGGGCAGTGTGGTTGGATACAAATCAATGCACAGAAATAAGTGGAATTTTTCTACCCTAACAATGAGAATGAAGAAAGAGAAATTAACTAGTCAATCCCATTTACAATTGTACCCAAAAGCATCAGATACCTGTTAATAAGCCTAAGCAAAGAGATAAAGGATCTATACCTTAAAAACTATGGAACACTTCTGAAATAAATTGAGGAAGACACAAAGAGATGGAAAAACACTCCATGCTCATGGACTGGAAGAATTAGTATTGTGAAAATCTTAATGTTACCCAGGGAAATTTACACTTTAATACAATCTCTATCAAAATACCCGGGAGTTTCTTCAGAAAGCTGTAACAAATCATCTTAATATTTGTGTGGAATCAGAAAGGTCCCCAAATAGCCAGGGGAATATTAAAAGAAAACATAGCTGGAGGCATCACAATGCCAGTTTTCAGGTTGTCTGACAAAGCTGTGGCCATCAAGACAGTGTGGTACTGGCACAAAAACGGACACATAGATCAATGGAACAAAATAGAGAATCCAGAAGTGGACCCTCAACTTTATGGTCAACTAATATTCAACAAAGCAGGAAAGACTATCCACTGGAAAAAAAGAGAATCTCTTCAATAAATGGTGCTGGGAAAATTGGACATCCACATGCTGAAGAATGAAACTAGACACTCTCTTGCACCATACACAAAGATAAAGTCAAAATGGATGAAAGATCTCAATGTGAGACAAGAATCCATCAAAATCCAAGGGGAGAACACAGGCCACACCCTTTTTGAAGTTGGCCACAGTAACTTCTTGCAAGATACATGCATGAAGGCAAGAGAAACAAAAGCAAAAATGAACTATTGGGACCTCATCATGATAAAAACCTTCTGCACAGCAAAAGGAACAGTTAACCAAACTAAAATGCAACCTACAGAATGGGAGAAGATATTTGCAAATGACGTATCAGATAAAGGGCTAGTTTCCAGGATTTATAAAGAACTTATGAAACTCAACAGCAAAGAAACAAACAATCTAATCATGAAATGGGCAGAAGGCATGAAAAGAAATTTCACCTTGGAAGTCATAGACATGGCCAACAAGCACATGAGGAAATGCTCCACATCACTGGCCGTCAGGGAAATACAAATCAAAACCACAATGAGATACCACCTTACACCAGTGAGAATGGTCATAATTAAGAAGACAGGAAACAATAAAGGTTGGAGAAGATGTCTAGAAAGGGGAACACTTCCACTGTTGGTTCGAATGTGAACTGGTGCAGCCACTCTGGAAAACTGTGTGGAGGTTCCTCAAAGAATTAAAGATAGATCTGCTGTAGGACCCAGCAATTGCACTGCTGGGGATTTACCCCAACGATACAGATGCAGTGAAACCCCGGAACACCTGCACCCCGATGTTCATAGCAGCAATGTCCACAATAGCCAAACTGTGGAAGGAGCCTCGGTGTCCATCGAAAGATGAATGGATAAAGAAGATGTGGTATATGTATACAAAAGAATATTACTAAGCTATTAAATATGACAAATACTCACCATTTCTTCAACATGGATTGAACCGG
This sequence comes from Canis lupus baileyi, assembly GCF_048164855.1. Classification (NCBI taxonomy): domain Eukaryota; kingdom Metazoa; phylum Chordata; class Mammalia; order Carnivora; family Canidae; genus Canis; species Canis lupus. The sequence goes on from NC_132876.1 coordinate 60,829,234, forward strand.
AGGCTATTATGCTGAATGAAATAAGTCAATCAGAGAAGTACAAACATTATATGGTCTCATTCATTTGGGGAGCATAAAAATTAGTGAAATGCAATAAATGGAAAGGAGTGAAAATATCAATGAGGGTGACAGAGCATGAGAGACACCTAACACTGGGAAATGAACAAGGGGTAGTGGAAAGGGAAGCGGGCGGGGGTTGGGGTGACTTGGTGATTGGCACTGATGGGGGCACTTGGCAGGTTGAGCACTGGTTGTTATGCTATATGTTGGCAAATTGAACGCCAATAAAACAATTTAAAAAATTTACAAATAGAAATTTTACTTTTACTAAGGAATTGCTATTCTTAAAAAAAAGAAGTTATCCAAGATAACTTATCACCATGGCAATACAAACCAAAACCACAAGGAGATATCACATCATGTATTTTAGAATGGCTAAAATCAACAACAGAAGAAACAAGTGTTAGTGAAGACATGGAGAAACAGGAACCCACTTTCTGTGGGTGTCAAAGCAACTGGGTGCAGCCACCCTTAAGAACAGGATGGGCTATCCTAAAAAAGGTAAAAATAGAGTTACAATATGATCCAGCAATTCTACTGCTAGGTATTTACCCAAAGAATACAGAAATAGAATTTCAAAGAGATATAGGTATGATGATGTTTATAATAACAGTATCTAAAATAGGCAAATAATGGTAGCAGTCCAAATGTCCATGGAGTGTAGAATGGATAAAGAAGGGGTAGGAGATATATATATATATATATATATACACACACACACACTTTTTATACATAACATACCATATCATGAAACAAATAGAGGAAGACACAAAGAGATGGAAAAACACTCCATGCTCATGGATTGGCAGAGTTAATATTGTGAAAATGTCAATGTTACCCAGGGCAATTTACACGTTTAATGCAATCCCTATCAAAATACCATGGACTTTCTTCAGACAGTTAGAACAAATTATTTTAAGATTTGTGTGGAATCAGAAAAGACCCCGAATAGCCAGGGGAATTTTAAAAAAGAAAACCATAGCTGGGGGCATCACAATGCCAGTTTTCAGGTTGTACTACAAAGCTTTGGTCATCAAGACAGTGTGGTACTGGCACAAAAACAGACACATAGATCAATGGAACAAAATAGAGAATCCAGAAGTAGGCCCTCAACTTAATGGTCAACTAATATTCTACAAAGGGGGAAAGACTATCCACTGGAAAAAAGACAGTCTCTTCAATAAATGGTGCTGGGAAAATTGGACATCCACATGCTGAAGAATGAAACTAGACCACTCTCTTGCACCATACACAAAGATAAACTCAAAATGGAGGAAAGATCTAAATGTGAGGCAAGATTCCATCAAAATCCTAGCAGAGAACACAAGCCACACCCTTTTTGAAGTTGGCCACAGTAACTTCTTGCAAGATACATGCATGAAGGCAAGAGAAACAAAAGCAAAAATGAACTATTTGGACTTCATCAAGATAAGAAGCTTTTGCACAAAGATATAGTCAGCAAAACTAAAAGACAACCTACAGAATGGGAGAAGATATTTGCAAATGACCTATCAGATAAAGGGCTAGTATCCAAGACCTATAAATAACTTATTAGACTCCACCAAAGAAACAAACAATCCAATCATGAAATGGTTAAAAGACATGAACAGAAATCTCACAGAGGAAGACATAGACATGGCCAACAAGCACAAGACAAAACGCTCCCCATTACTTGCCTTCAGGGAAATACAAATCAAATTCACAATGAGATACCACCTCACCCCAGTGAGAATGGGGAAAATTAACAAGGCAAGAAACCACAAATGTTGGAGAGGATGTGGAGAAAAGGGAACCCTCTTACACTGTTGGTGGGAATGTGGACTGGTGCAGCCACTCTGGAAAACTATGTGGAGGTTCCTCAAAGAGTTAAAAGTTGATCTGCCCTACGACCCAGCAATTGCACTGCTGGGGATTTACCCCCAAGATACAGATACAGTGAAACACCGGGACACCTGCACCCTAATGTTTATAGCAGCAATGTCCACAATAGCCAAACTGTGGAAGAAGCCTCAGTCTCCATCGAAAGATGAATGGATAAAGAAGTTTTGGTCTATAAAGAAGATGTGGTCTATGTATACAATGGAATATTACTCAGCCATTAGAAACTACAAATACCCACCATTTGCTTCAACGTGGATGGAACTGGAGGGTATTATGTTGAGTGAAATAAGTCAAGTGGAGAAGGACAAACATTATATGGTCTCATTCATTTGAGGAATATAAAAAATAGTGAAAGGGAATAAAGGTGAAAGGAGAAAAAATGAGTGGGCACTGTCAGAGAGGGAGACAGAACATGAGAGACTGAACTCTGGGATACAAACTAGGGGTAGTGGAAAGGGAGGTGGGCGCGGGTGGCGGTGAGTGGGTGACAGACACTGAGAGGGGCACTTGATGGGATGAGCACTGGGCGTTATTATATATTTTGGCAAATTGAACAGCAATAAAAAAATAAATTTATAAAAAAATAAGAAAAAACTACAAGTATGAAAAAATAAATTTACCTTCGTCTAAAAAAAAAACAAATTTGACTAATCTTTGGGAAGTAAGAAGAACTCAAACATAAGGAATTCAATCAATGTAAAATGCCACACGAATGGAATTAAGAACAAAAATCATAATTCAATACATGTACAAAAAAACATTTGACAAAAGTCAACACACTTTTTGATTAAAGAAAAAAATTTCAATAAGTTAGATGTAAAATTCACTTACCTAAACAGTATAAAAGCCATAGATAAAAAGGCCACAAAAAATGGTCAGTGGTGAAAAACTAAAAGCTTTTCCCTAATATTTGGACACAAAGCAAGGATACTCTCATTATTTCTATTTAACATAGTAGTGCTCTGAGCCAGAGCAGTTAGACACCAAAATAAAGGACATCCAAATTGTAAAAAAAGGAGTAAAATAATCTATCTGAAGATGACCTATTATGTAGAAACTCCAATTAATTCCATAAAATTTTAGCTATTAGTTATAACTAATGAATGAATTCAGTGATATTGAACTTATTTATTGAGTTCCTACTCTTTCATATAGCATTCCCCCCGTTCCCTGATGACTGCAATTCTATGTCTAGTTCTATACATTTGACTATTTAGATGCCTTATATGAGAATCCATGCATTGTTTGTTTTTATGTGTCTGACATTCATTTAGCATAATATTATCTTAGTTTATCCATATCAGTGCAAATGGTAGGGTTTTCTTTATGTAGGCTACAAAATATTCCATTATACGTATATACTTCATTTTCTTTTTCATCTCTTGACAGATTTACTGATCTGATTTTATTTTTTTTAAGATTTTATTTATTGATTCATGGGAGACTCACAGAGAGAGGCAGAGACACAGGCAGAGGGAGAAGCAGGTTCCATGCAGGGAGCCTGATGCGAGACTCGATCCTGGGAATGTGTAATCACAACCTGAGCTGAAGGCAGACACTCAACCTCTGAGTCACTCAGGCATCCCTGCTGATTTGATTTTGAATCCTCCTATACTCCATTATATTTCCATATTTGGATAATGTGAATTACACAATGTACATTGAGTATTCAGGATTCTATTTTCAATTTTTGATTTGCATTTTTCCTGATCATTTGCAATATTGAGCCTCTTTACATATACCAGTTGTCCTTTTGTACATTTTCTTTGGATAAATGTACATTGAAATCCTTTGCCTATATTTAACCATGTGGGTTTTTTTTGCTATTGTATGGTAGGAGTTGTTTATAATTTTTATTTATTTATTTATTTATTTTTTAGTTTTTTTTATTTTTTATTGGTGTTCAATTTACTAACATACAGAATAACACCCAGTGCCCATCACCCATTCACTCCCACCCCCCGCCCTCCTCCCCTTCTACCACCCCTAGTTCGTTTCCCAGAGTTAGCAGTCTTTACGTTCTGTCTCCCTTTCTGATATTTCCCACACATTTCTTCTCCCTTCCCTTATATTCCCTTTCACTATTATTTATATTCCCCAAATGAATGAGAACATATAATGTTTGTCCTTCTCCGACTGACTTACTTCACTCAGCATAATACCCTCCAGTTCCATCCACGTTGAAGCAAATGGTGGGTATTTGTCATTTCTAATAGCTGAGTAATATTCCATTGTATACATAAACCACATCTTCTTTATCAACACCAAAGATTTTTTATTTAATAGAGTACCACTAATCTATTTTTACTTTTCTTGCCTGTGTTATTGATGTTATATTCAAAAACTTTGCCAAGACTGATATCAAGAAGATTCCTCCCTTTGTTTTGGGACTTTTAGTTTCAGGCATTTAAATCATTAATCAAAGTTGAGTTAATTTTTAATGTATAATGTAAGATAAAGGTCAAAATTTAGTGTCTTAGTATAGATATCAAATATGCATTATACCATTTATTTAAGAGACTATCCTTTCTCCAGTATGCATTTTTGGCACTCTTCCTGCAGATGCAAACCTGTTGACCATAGGTTTATTCTGGGTTAAATATTTTGTTTCATTGGTCTGTATATCTATTTTTAAACCACTACCATACTAGTTTCACTACTGTAGCTTTGTAATACATTTTGAAATTAGGAAATACTGTAACAAGAGATATAGAAGAGCACTATATACTCATAAAGTGGACAATACAACAGGAACATCTAACAATTGTAAATACTTTGTGCCCAAAACGGGAGCACTCATATATAAAGCAATTAGGAACAAATATAAAGGAACTCCTTGATAATACTACAATAATAATAGATGGGATGCCTGGGTGGCTCAGCAGTTGAGCATCTGCCTTTGGCTCAGGGCATGATCCCAGGATCTGGAATTAATTCCCACATCGGGCTCCTTGCATATGGCCTGCTTCTCCCTCTGCCTGTGTCTCTGCCTCTGTGTGTGTGTGTGTGTGTGTGTGTGTGTCATGAATAAATAATTAAAATATTTTAAAAAACACAATAATAATAGATTATTTTAAAACTCTGTTTACAGGGATGCTTGGGTGGCTCAGCAGTTGAGCGTCTGCCTTTGGATCCGGGCATGATCCCAGAGTCCTGGGATCGAGTCCCACATTAGGCTCCCTGCATAAAGTCTGCTTCTCTCTCTCTGCCTATATCTCTGCCTCTCTCTCTCTCTCTGTGTCTCTTATGAATAAATACATAAAAATCTTTTCAAAAAACCCATTTATATCATTAGATAGATCATTTAAACAGAAAATCAACAAGGAAACAATGACTTTTAATGTCAACTAGATCAGATGAACTTAATAAATATACTCATAATATTAAACTAAAACAGCAGAATACACATTATTTTCAAGTGCACATGGGAAATTCTCCAGAATAGATGACATATGTAGGTCACAAATGAGATCTTAACAAGTACAGAAAGACTGAGATCATACTATTCGTATTTTCTAACCACAACACCATGAACCTTGAAGTCAAAAACAAGAAAAAATCTGGAAATAATACAAACCCATAGAGGTTAAACAATATGCTAGTAAACAATGAATGGGTCAACCAAGAAATTAAAATATACTTGGTAACAAATGAAAATGAAAAACTAAATAGCCCAAAACCTTTGGATGCAGCAAAAGAAGTGCTAAGCTTGATATATACAGCAATAGGAATGCCTGGGTGGCTTAGCGGTTAAGCGCATCTGCTTTCAGCTCAGGGTGTGATCCTGGAGTTCTGGGATTGAGTCCCACATCAGGTTCCCTGAATGGAGCCTGTTTCTCCCTCTGCCTGTGTCTCTGCCTCTCTTTCTGTGTCTCTCATGAATAAATAAATAAAAATCTTTTAAAAAATACAGCAATATAGTTCTTCCTCAAAAAGCATGAAAAATCTCAAATAAAGAACCTAACCTCACTCCTGAAGGAGCTAGAAAAAGAACAACAAATAGAGTAAGCAAGCAGAACGAAGGAAATAACAGATATTAGAGCATACATAAATGATATAGAAAGCAAAAGGAAAAAAAGAAAAAGAAAAAGAAAAAAAGAGCAGATGAATGAAGCCAGAAGTTGGTTCTTTGAAATAATTAATAAAATTAATGAAACCATGGCCAGACATGTCAAAAACAAAAAAGAATGGACTAAAATAAATAAAACAAGAAATAAGAAAGGGAAATAACAACCAACACCAAAGAAAAAAACAACAATTATAAAAGAATATTATGAAAAACTATATGTCAATGAATTGGATAACCTGAAAGAAGTACATAAATTCCTAGATATATGTAAACTATGAATAGTAAAACAAAAAGGAATAGAAAACTTCAACATACCAAGAACCAGAGAAGAAATTGAATCAGTAATAAAAAAAATTCCCAACAAACAAAAGTCCAGGGACAGATGGCTTTATGGGTGAATTCTACCAAACATTTAAAGAGTTAATACATAATTATCTGCAAATAATCCCAAACAATAGAAATGGAGAAAAATGTCCAAATTCTTTCTACAAGTCCAACATCACTCTTACATCAAAACCAAACAAAATCTCCACTAAGGAAGAGAACTATAGGCCAATATCCCTGATGAACATGGATGCAAAATTTTCAATAATATACTAGCAAACTTAATTCAATCATACCTTAAAATAATCATTCACTACAACCAAGTTGGATTTATTCTTGGGTTGCAAAGGTTGTTCAATATTTGCAAACATAATAAACCACATTAATAAAAGGATAAGAAACATATGATCATCTCAATAGATGCAGAGATAGCACTTGACATAGGAAAGCATCCATTCATAATAAAAACCTTCAACAAAATTGGGTTAGAGAGGACATACTTCAACATCAACAAGACCATATATGAAAAACCCACATATAATATCATCCTCGATGGGGAAAAACTGAGACCTTTTCCTCAATGATCAGGAAAAAGACAGGGATGTCCTCTCTCATCACTGTTATTTAGCATAGTACTGGAAAGTCCTAGCCTCAGCAATCAGACAACAAAAATGAAATACATGGCATCCAAATAAGCAAGGGAGGAGTAAAACTTCCATTATTTACAGTTTATATGATACTCTATGCAGAAATCCCAAAATACTGCAGCAGAAAATTTGCTAGAACTTAGACACAATTCAGTTAACTCACATGATAGAAAATCAACATATATAAACTTGTTGCATTTCTACATACCAATAATAAATTAAGCAGCACATAGAGAAATAAAGGAATTGATCCCATTTACAATTGTGCTGAAATACATAAGATACCTAGGAATAAACCTAACCAAAGAGACAAGGGTTCTGCCTTCTGACAATTATAGAACACTTATGAAAGAAATTGAAGATGACTCAAAGAAATGGAAAATATTCCATGCTCGTGGATTGAAAGAACAAATCTCATTAAAATGTCTATAATACCCAAAGTAATCTACACATGTATGCCATCCTCATCAAAAAACTACCACCAATTTTTTACAAAGGTTGAAAAAACAATCCCGAAATGTGTATGGAACCACAAAAGACCCCGAATAGCCAAAGAAATATTGGGGGAAAAATATCTGAGGCATTATGATTCCAGACTTCAAGCTATATTAAAAAGTTGTAGTTATCACTAATGTATTGTACTGGCACAAAAACAGACACATAGATAAATGGAACTGAATAGAAAATCCGGAAATGGACCCACAGCTATATGGTCAAATAATCTTCTACAAAGCAGGAGAGAATATCCAATGGGAAAAAGACAGTCTTCAACAAATGATGTTGGAGGAACACGGAGAATTACCTGGACGACTTCCTTACACTATCCACAAAAATAAAGTCAAAATGAATTTAAATATTTAAATGTGAGACCTAGAAGAGAACACAGCCAGTAATTTCTTTAACATTGGCCATAGAAAGATTTTTCTAGATATGTCATCTGAGACAAGGGAAACAAAAGCAAAAATAAACTATTGGGACTTCATAAAAATAAACAAAAGTTTCTGCACAGTGAAGGAAACAATCAGCAAAATGAAAAGGCAACCTAATTGAATGGGAGAAGATATTTGCACATAACATATCCAATAAAGTGTTAATATTTGAAATATATAAATAAATTATAAAATTCAACATAAAAATAATCCAATTAAAAATGGACAGAAGATATGAACAGACATTTCTTCAATGTAGATATCCAGATGGCCAACAGATACATGACAAAACATTCAACATGACTAATCATCAAGGAAATACAAATCAAAGCTACAATGAGATACGACCTCAGAATGGTTAAAATTAACAATACAAGAAACAATAAGTGTGCCAAGAATGGAGAAAAAGGAAACTTCTTTCACTGTTGGTGGAAATTCAGTCTGGTGCAGCCGATATAGAAAATAGTATGGAGGTCCCTCAAAAAGTTAAAAATATAAGATTTTAAATAAATTATTTATATCACCATTCACATATTTTAGTATGTATTCATTAACAAATACTGTTGCTAAAATTATTTTTCGTAATTTGACTTAAACTATAATAGTATTATAAGGGATTTATTCACCAGCATTGTTATATTGGAGCACTGAATTTATCTATACATTTACCTTTACCTGTAAATTTTATGCTTTCTTATGTTTTCGTATTAATTTTCAGCAATCTTTTGTTTAGAGTTGATAAACTCCTTTTAGCTTTTATTGTAAAATCTTTCTAGTGTTAATGAATTCCTTCGACTTTTTTTTTCCTTTTGGCTTGGAAAATTTTTCTCTCTCCAATTCTAGAGGACAACTTTGATATGCAGTGTTTGTTTTGTTTTGTTTTATTTTGTTTTTTTTGCTCTTCCCTCTCAGTATGTTGAAAATATCATGCTACCTCTTGTATGCAATATGTCTGCTGAGAAATCCACAAATAGCCTTATGGGTGTTCTCTTGTACATGATGAATCTTTGTTTTCTAATTTAAAATTCTCTTTCTCTTCGACAATTTAATTTTAATATTTCCTATGTTAGACTTATTTGGGTTCTTATTTCAGGCTTTTGAAACTCATGAATCAGAATGTCCATTTCCCTCTCTAGATTTGAGAAATTTCAGCCATTATTTCTTTAAATAAACTTCCTCGCACTTTCATTCGCTCTTCTCCTCCTAGGATTCCCTTGAGCATACAATGATTTCCTTGGTCATGTTTCAGAAGATATTTAGGCTTTCTTCACTATTTTATATTCTTTTAGTTTTGCTTCTCTGGATACTTTCAAATGATTTATCTCTAAATCAGCTGATTGTCTCTTCTGCTTGATTAAATCTACTGTTGAAATTCTCTATTGGGGGGATGCCTGGATGGCTCAGCTGTTGAGTGTCTGCTTTTGGCTCAGGGCATAACCGTGGAGTCTCAGGATCAAGTCCTGCATTGGACTCCCTGAAGAGTCTGCTTCTCCCCCTGCCTATATCTCTACCTCTCTCTGTGTGTCTCTCATGAATAAATAAATAAATAAATAAATAAATAAAAGCTTTAAAAAAAGAAATTCTCTATTGGATACTTCAGTTCAAATATTGATTTTTTTGTTTTATTTTATTTTGTTTTAAGATTTTATTTATTTGAAGTTGAGAGAGTGAGAGTACACAAGCAGGGAAAACAGGAGAGGGAAAATCAGGCTCCCCACTGAACAGAGAGCCCAATTTTGAGCTTGATCGCAGGACCCTGGAATCATGACCTGAGCCAAAGGCAGACACTTAACCAACTGAGCCACCCAGCTGCCCCCAATTATGGAATTCTTTAATTCAAGTATTTTGCTAGATATTTTTATAGTTTCTATTTCTTTCTTTTTATAATATTTTATTTATTTATTCGTGAGAGTCATAGAGAGGCAGAAAGACAAGCAGAGGGAGAGAAGCAGGCTCCCTGTGGGGAGACCAATGTGATACTCAATCCCAGAACCCCAAGATCATGACCTGAGCCAAAGGCAGACGCTCAAACACTGAGCCACCCAGGTGCCCCTATTTATTTTTAATATCCTAATTTATGTAACATTCCACTACTCTCATTTAGTTGTCTAGATTTTCTTGTATCTCAGCCTCTTTAAGTCAATTATTTTGAATTTTTAGCCAATTTATCAATCTCTGTTTTTAGTATCAGTTACAGATTTATTTTGTACCTGTAGTAGTATCATATTACATTGCTTTTTTCTGGATGATTACTTTTTGTCTGAAAAATTGAACAAGTAGCCACCTTTTCTATCCTTCATATATTGTTTTTGGAAGTGGAAAGCCTTTACCAATCACCATGGCTAGAAAATTTGGGTGTCTATCAAAAGTTTTATGCAGATGTGCATGTCCAATCCCTTTCATATCTTCCTTTATTTTTATAATAAATTTGTTTTTTATTGGTGTTCAAATTACCAACATACAGAATAACACCCAGTGCTCATCCCATCAAGTGCCCCCCTCAGTGCCTGTCACCCATTTCCCCCCCACCCCCCGCCCTCCTCCCCTTCCACCACCCCTAGTTCGTTTCCCAGAGTTAGGAGTCTTTATTCTGTCTCCCTTTCTGATATTTCCCACACATTTCTTCTCCCTTCCCTTATATTCCCTTTCATTATTATTTATATTCCCCAAATGAATGAGGACATACAATGTTTGTCCTTCTCCGAATGACTTACTTCAATCAGCGTAATACCCTCCAGTTCCATCCACATTGAAGCAAAAGGTGGGTATTTGTCATTTCTAATGGCTGAGTAATATTCCATTGTGTACATAAACCACATCTTCTTTATCCATTCATCTTTCGATGGACACTGAGGCTCCTTCCACGGTTTGGCTATTGTGGACATTGCTGCTATAAACATCGGGTGCAGGTGTCCCGGAGTTTCATTGCATCTGAATATTTGGGGTAAATCCCCCGCAGTGCAATTGCTGGGTCTATTTTAAACTCTTTGAAAACCTCCACACAGTTTTCCAGAGTGGCTGCACCAGTTCACATTCCCACCAACAGTGTAAGAGGGTTCCCTTTTCTCCTCATCCTCTCCAAAATTTGTTGTTTCCTGCCTTGTTAATTTTCCCCATTCTCACTGGTGTGAGGTGGTATCTCACTGTGGTTTTTATTTGTATTTCCCTGATGGTAAGTGATGCAGAGCATTTTCTCATGTGCATGTTGGCCATGTCTATGTCTTCCTCTGTGAGATTTCTCTTCATGTCTTTTAACCATTTCATGATTGGATTGTTTGTTTCTTTGCTATTGAGTTTAATAAGTTCTTTATACATCTTGGAAACTAGCCCTTTATCTGATATGTCATTTGCAAATATCTTCTCCCATTCTGTAGGTTGTCTTTTAGTTTTGTTGACTGTTTCTTTTGCTGTGCAAAAGCTTCGTATCTTGATAAAGTCCCAATAGTTCATTTTTGCTTTTGTTTCTTTTGCCTTCGTGGATGTATCTTGCAAGAAGTTACTGTGGCCAAGTTCAAAAAGGGTGTTTCCTGTGTTCTCCTCTAGGATTTTGATGGAATCTTGTCTCACATTTAGATCTTTCATCCATTTTGAGTTTATCTTTGTGTATGGTGAAAGAGAGTGGTCTAGTTTCATTCTTCTGCATGTGGATGTCCAATTTTCCCAGCACCATTTATTGAAGAGACTGTCTTTCTTCCAGTGGATAGTCTTTCCTCCTTTATCGAATATTAGTTGACCATAAAGTTCAGGGTCCACTTCTGGGTTCTCTATTCTGTTCCATTGTTCTATGTGTCTGTTTTTGTGCCAGTACCACACTGTCTTGATGACCAAAGCTTTGTAGGACAACCTGAAATCTGGCATTGTGATGCCCCCGGGTATGGTTTTCTTTTTTAAAATTCCCCTGGCTATTCGGGGTCTTTTCTGATTCCACACAAATCTTAAAATAATTTGTTCTAACTGTCTGAATAAAGTCCATGGTATTTTGATAGGGATTGCATTAAACGTGTAAATTGCCCTGGGTAACATTGACATTTTCACAATATTAATTCTGCCAATCCATGAGCATGGAATACTATTCCATCTCTTTGTGTCTTCCTCAATTTCTTTCAGAAGTGTTCTACAGTTTTTAGGGTATAGATCCTTTACCTCTTTGGTTAGGTTTATTCCTAGTTATCTTAGGCTTTTGGGTGCAATTGCAAGTTGGATTGACTCCTTAATTTCTCTTTCTTCAGTCTCATTGTTAGTGTATAGAAATGCCATTGATTTCTGGGCATTGATTTTGTATCCCGCCACACTACCAAATTGCTGTATGAGTTCTAGCAATCTTGGGGTGGAGGCTTTTGGATTTTCTATGTAGAGTATCATGTCATCGGCGAAGTGGGAGAGTTTGACTACTTCTTTGCCAATTTGAATGCCTTTAAAGTCTTTTAGTTGTCTAATTGCTGAAGGAACGGATGCTGTATTTTGTCAAATGCTTTCTCTGCATCCAATGAGAGGATCATATGGTTCTTGGTTTTTCTCTTGCTAATATGATGAATCACATTGATTGTTTTACGGGTGTTGAACCAGCCTTGTGTCCCAGGGATAAATCCACCTTGGTCATGATGAATAATTTTCTTAATGTACTGTTGGATCCTATTGGCCAGTATCTTGTTGAGAATTTTTGCATCCATGTTCATCAGGGATATTGGTCTGTAATTCTCCTTTTTGGTGGGGTCTTTGTCTGGTTTTGGAATTAAGGTGATGCTGGCCTCATAGAACGAATTTGGAAGAACTCCACCTCTTTCTATCTTTCCAAACAGCTTTAGGAGAATAGGTATGGTTTCTTCTTTAAACGTTTGATAAAATTCCCCTGGGAAGCCATCTGGCCCTGGACTCTTGTGTCTTGGGAGGTTTTTGATGACTGCTTCAATTTCCTCCTGGTTATTAGCCTGTTCAGGTTTTCTATTTCTTCCTGTTCCAGTTTTGGTAGTTTGTGGCTTTCCAGGAATGCGTCCATTTCTTCTAGATTGCCTAATTTATTGGCGTATAGCTGTTCATAATGTTTTTAAAATCGTTTGTATTTCCTTGGTGTTGGTAGTGATCTCTCCTTTCTCATTCATGATTTTATTAATTTGAGTCTTCTCTCTCTTCTTTTTAATAAGGCTGGCTAATGGTTTATCTATCTTATTAATTCTTTCAAAGAACCAACTCCTGTTCTGTTGATCTGTTCCACAGGTCTTCTGGTCTCGGTTTCGTTGAGTTCTGCTCGAATCTTTATTAACTCCCTTCTTCTCTTGGGTGTAGGATCTATTTGCTGTTTTTTCTCTAGCTCCTTTATGTGTAAGGTTAGCTTTTGTATTTGAGTTCTTTCCAGTTTTTGAATGGGTGCTTGTGTTGCGATGTATTTCCCCCTTAGGACTGCTTTTGCTGCATCCCAAAGATATTGAATGGTTGTATCTTCATTCTCATTAGTTTCCATGAATCTTTTTAATTCTTCCTTAATTTCCTGGTTGACCCTTACATCTTTTAGCATGATGGTCCTTAACCTCCACGTGTTTGAGGTCCTTCCAAACTTCTTGTTGTGATTTAGTTCTAATTTCAAGGCATTATGGTCTGAGAATATGCAGGGGACAATCCCAATCTTTTGGTATCGGATCAGACCCGATTTGTGACCCAATATGTGGTCTATTCTGGAGAAAGTTCCATGTGCGCTTGAGAAGAATGTGTATTCAGTTGAGTTTGGATGTAAAGTTCTGTAGATATCTGTGAAATCCATCTGGTCCAGTGTATCATTTAAAGCTCTCGTTTCTTTGGAGATGTTGTGCTTAGAAGACCTATCAAGTATAGAAAGAGCTAGTTGAAGTCACCATGTATAAGTGTATTATTATCTAAATATTTCTTCACTTTGGTTAATAACTGATTTATATATTTGGCAGCTCCCACATTCGGGGCATATATATTGAGGATTGTTAAGTCCTCTTGTTGAATAGATCCTTTAAGTATGATATAGTGTCCCTCTTCATCTCTCACTACAGTCTTTGGGGTAAAGTTTAGTTTATCTGATATAAGGATGGCTACCCCTGCTTTCTTTTGAGAACCATTCGAATGGTAAATGGTTCTCCAACCTTTTATTTTCAGGCTGTAGGTGTCCTTCTGTCTAAAATGAGTCTCTTGTAGACAGCAAATAGATGGGTCTTGCTTTTTTATCCAGTCTGAAACCCTGCGCCTTTTGATGGGGTCATTAAGCCCGTTCACATTCAGAGTTACTATTGAGAGATATGAGTTTAGTATCATCATGTTATCTATTCAGTCCTTGTTTTTGTGGAATGTTCCACTGAACTTCTTCTTAAAGGGGAATTTTACGAGTCCCCCTTAAAATTTCTTGCAGAGCTGGTTTGGAGGTCACATATTCTTTTAGTTGCTGCCTGTCTTGGAAGCTCTTTATCTCTCCTTCCATTTTGAATGAGAGCCTTGCTGGATAAAGTATTCTTGGTTGCATGTTCTTTTCATTTAGGACCCTGAATATATCCTGCCAGCCCTTTCTGGCCTGCCAGGTCTCTGTGGAGAGGTCTGCTGTTACCCTAATACTCCTCCCCATAAAAGTCAGGGATTTCTTGTCTCTTGCTATTTTAAGGATCATCTCTTTATCTTTGGAATTTGCAAGCTTCACTATTAAATGTCGAGGTGTTGAACGGTTTTTATTGATTTTAGGGGGGTATCTCTCTATTTCCTGGATCTGAATGCCTGCTTCCCTTCCCAGATTAGGAAAGTTTTCAGCTAGAATTTGTTCAAATACATATTCTGGACCTCTGTCCCTTTCGGCGCCCTCGGGAACCCCAATTAAAAGTAGGTTTTTCTTTCTCAGGCTGTTGTTTATTTCCCTTAATCTATCTTCATGGTCTTTTAATTGTTTGTCTCTTTTTTCCTCAGTTTCCCTCTTTGCTATCAACTTGTCTTCTACGTCACTCACACGTTCTTCCACCTCGTTAACCCTCGTCGTTAGGACTTCTAGTTTGGATTGCATCTCATTCAATTGATTTTTAATTTCTGCCTGATTAGCTCTAAATTTTGCAGTCATGAAGTCTCTTGAGTCCTTTATACTTTTTTCTAGAGCCACCAGTAGCTGTATAATAGTGCTTCTGAATTGGCTTTCTGACATTGAATTGTAATCCAGATTTTGTAACTCTGTGGGAGAGAGGACTGTTTCTGATTCTTTCTTTTGAGGTGAGGTTTTCCTTCTATTCATTTTGCTCAGTGCGGAGTGGCCAAAAGCAAGTTGTATTGGGAAAAAGAGAAAAAGAGAGGAGAGAAAGAAGGAAAGAAAAGAGAAAGAGAAAAAAAAGGGAAGAAAAAGAAAAAAAATAAAAAAGAAAAAGAAGAAAAAGAGAAAGAAAAAGAAAGGAGAAAAAAGGGGGTGGGGGAAGGAAACAAATCAAAAAGCAAAACAAAACAAAACAAAACAAAAAGAACCACGGGGGAGTATCTTCTGATTCTGTGTACTTTAAGTCCCTTGGCTTCTCCTGGAAGTTGTCAGTCTAGCTGGTGTTCTGGGGGAGGGGCCTGTTGTGCTGATTTTCAGGTGTTAGCAGTTGGGGGAGCTGCTGTGCCCCTGCCTGGTGCAGGGCTCAGTGGGGGTTGTTTACCCCGTGAGCCCGCAGGAGGAACAGCCCCAGTGGCCGGGCAGCTCTGGAAACCTGGATTCAGCTCTGGCAGGAACTCCGTCTGCAGGGCCTGGAGGCTCCGGGGCGGGGCCGCTGATGTGCTCAGCTGGGGCAGGAGCGTCCTTGCTGCCCTGGGCCCTCCCAGCCTCTGCCTGTCCCGGGGGAGGCGGGATCCTGGGCTGTGTCCCGGCGCCCTGTGCTCCGGGGCCTGCGCTGGTGGATTCGCGCTCCCGGGCCGCGCAGCCCCCTCCGCGGAGCTGCCGCCCGAGCCCCCCCGAGCTGCTCCTGGAACCGCGCAGCCCCCTCCGCACGGAGCCTCTTCCTCTGCCCGAGCCCCTCCGAGCTGCTCCCGGGGCCGCGCAGCCCCCTCCGCGGAGC
The DNA here is from genome assembly GCF_048164855.1 of Canis lupus baileyi. Taxonomy (NCBI): domain Eukaryota; kingdom Metazoa; phylum Chordata; class Mammalia; order Carnivora; family Canidae; genus Canis; species Canis lupus. Next base: position 60,845,162 of record NC_132876.1, read on the forward strand.
CGCCGCCCGAGCCCCTCCGAGCTGCTCCAGGTTCCGCCGGGTCCCGCCGTGAGCGCTGCAGCCCTTAGGGAGCTCGGGGCACTCTCCTGGGCGCACAGTTGCTGTTACTGTCCCCGGGAGCCTGAGGGCATCCTCGCCCTCCTGGTTCCTGCTCCAACCCCCTGCGAGCCCCTTTCCCCCGGGAAGGTCGGTGCAGCTCCTGCGTCTCCAGGACGGGGCTCTCCTGTCCTGGGGACACTCGCCCCGGCCTCAGCCCGGCTCCTCGCGGGGCCCCTCCCCCTTGGAGGCCTTTGTTTCTTTATTTCTTTTTCCCCGTCTTCCTACCTTGATAGATGCGCGAACTCTTCTCAGTGTAGCATTCCAGCTGGTCTCTCTTTAATTCTCAGGCCGAATTGATAGATTTTCAGGATAATTTGAAGGTTTTCTAGGTAATTTGGTGGAGACAGGTGATTTGGGGACCCTACTCTTCCGCCATCTTGTTCCTCCCCTCTGTGGCAGCCTGTTTTAAAGTCTATTTTGTCTGACAGAAGTATTTCTACTTTGACATTTTTTTCTTCCATTTTTTATGAAATATATTTTTCCATCCTTTCAGTTTGTATGTGTCTTTAGGTCTGAAGTGATTTCTTGCAGGCAGCATAGAGATGTATCTTGTTAATCTATTCTGTCACCCTATATTGCTTGAAGCAGTTAGACCATTTCACTTAAACCAATTATGTACTTACTGACATTTTAAATTTTGTTTCCTATTTATATAGTTATTCACTGTTTCTTATTGTTTTTCCTTGCAATTGATGATTTTCTTTACTGTTACCCTTGGCTTTCTCTTTATTTTTTAATGTATTTAATATAGGATTTTGGTTTGTTGTTACCATAAAGCTTATATATAGCATTCTATGTATGTAGATGTCTATATTAATTTGATGGTCACTTAAATTCAAATACATTCTAAAAGAACCTTCTTTTTACTCTCCCCTTCCATGTTTAATGTTGTTATATTTTACATTTAAAATTTTTTGAGCCCTTTCCTTCTATAATTTTCTTACTTCTAAATATGACATTTTGTTTTCTACTTAAAGAAGATCCATGGACATTTTTTATAAGGCCAGTTTAGTGGTGATGGATTCCTTTAATATTTGGTTGCCTGGGAAGCTCTCTAACCTAAATTCTGAATGATAGCTTTGCTGGGTAGAGTATTCTTGGTTGTAGTTTTTAATTTTTTTTCATTTCCAAACTTTGAATATAGCATGCCACTTTCTTCTTGCCTGTGTAGTTTCTTTTTTAAAATCAACTAATAGCCTTATGTGTATGGGGGGGGTGTCCTTGTAACTGACTAACTTTTTTGATTTTAAATTTTTCTCTTTATAACTAAACTTTGACATTTTAATTATTATGTGTGCATGGTATGGATAACTTTTGGTTCATCTTGTTTGGAACTCTATGTGCTTTCTGAACCTGGATATCTGTCTCCTTACCTGGGATAGAGAAGTTTTCAACTCTTATTGCTTCAAGTAAGTTTTCTGCTCCTTTATCTCTTCTTCTGAGACTTCTTTGATGCAAATGTTTGCTTGCTTGATGTTGTCCAAGGATTCTCTTAAGCTAGCCTCATTTCTTTTTATTATTTTTGGGTTTTGTTGTTGTTGTTGTTGTTCATCTTTGCTGCTTTCATTACACTGCTTCCAGATTGCTGATTCATTCTTCTGTATCTGACAATCTACAGTTGATTCCTACTAGGGTAGCTTTTATTTTACTTATCATAGTTTTCAACTCAGATTGATTCTTTCAAAATATTTTCTATCTCTTCATTGTAGATCTCACTGAGTTCATCCACTCCTCTCTGCAATCTTTATAACCATTACTTTGAACTATTTATCAACATATTACTCTCTCCATTTCATTAAGTTCTTTTTCTGAAGTAATGTCTTTTTCTTTCATTTGGGGTATATTCCTCTTTCTCCACCTTTTGCTTAGGTTTTTATATTTGTTTCAATGAATTAGGCAGAACAGCTGTTACTCTTAAACTAGAAGGAATGATTTTGTATATTGTCATCCCTTGTGTAGTCTGTGTGTGCCTGCTGACTTTGGCTGGCTGGCTGTAACTGTAGCTATTGTGGGCTTGGAGTACCGGTGAGTTTATTTGTGGGGCTGTTTTGACGGTCAAAGCTGAATTGTATGCAGGCTAAGACAGACTTGGGAGTCTTTGCAGAGAGGGTTTCTTGGATGAATAGCTGAAGCCAAGGTGGGTACAAGCTAGGGTATCCTGGGGTTCTCCTGCAGATAAACTATGACAGGACAGCAGAAGCTGAAGTATGTTCAAGCCAGTGTGTTCTGGGGTTCTCTGTGCAGAGAGAACCATGACAGGGTGGCAAGATCTGAGGTGCGTACAAGCCAAGGGGTCCTAGGGCTTTTTGCACAAGGGCTACACTAGTGAAATGGCTGGCTCTGTGATGGGTATGGGTTGTAGAGCCCAGGAATGCTTCTTTCAGGTGCCAGCCTGGTGTAGTGGCAAGAATCAAGGTAAAGTATAGGCCAGGAAGTCCCATGCTGCTCCATACTGGAGACACTATGGTCAGATAGTTGGACTAAGTTGGGCATGCTGTATGTCACATGGTGCTCCATGACAGGGCACCCTGGTGGGACAGCTGGACCCTAGGCAGCAATGGGCTAGCAATTTTTTTAATGCACTCTGGTGAATCATCTGTAGCCTAAGTAAGTACAGGCCAGGAAGTCTTGGGGTCTCTTTTATCTGTGTCACCTTTTTGAAATGGCTGGAGCTGTGGTGAGCTCTGTCTAGCAGCATCCTAGTTTGTGTCATGCTAAGGATGCCTTGATAGGACACCTAGGTCTGGTGTGAACTAGAGGCTTGGGGCTCACTGCAGTGATAGGCCAGCTAGGGTGCCTGAACTCTGTTCCTGTCCATGATGTCAAGGTTGAAGAGGAACATAAACCATGGTGCTCAATAGCTCCATGTTTTTTACATTGTTCTTTTTTGTAATTTATTTATTTTCATTAATATTTTAATTCTGTTCATCATTTTCTTAGTTTACTTATTTGTCTATAGTTTTCTTGAGCATATCTTTTACCAGTTTTTGTCTATTAAGTCCAATTGCTAGGCTTTCTTATGGATGGTTGTTTTCAAATAGGTTTTGTAATTTTTTGTTGAAGATTAAATATTTGAATATTGTAATATAATAACTATGAAAACTATAAATATTTCAATCTCAATGATTTGGTGTTTTATTTTTTTTGCTTAGTGACTCACACTATCCTTGTAAAGACTATTTTTTGTTGTGTGTGGTAATTGAAAAAATATTTTTAAAGATTTTATTTTTTCATTTGAGACACAGAGAGAGACAGAGAGACAGAGACAGAGACAGAGACACAGGCAGAGGGAAAAGCAAGCTCATCACAGGGAGCCTGATGCGGGACTTGATCCCTGGACCCAGGATCACTTCCTGAGCCAAAGGCAGATGCTCAACCACTGAGCATCCCAGGCATCCCAGATTTTTTTATTTTTTATGATCGCATAAAATTTTTCATAATATATTTGAGAATTTCATTGGGCATTAGTTATAAGCTTATTAGTCTATAGTTTCAAATATCTATCTTTGCTCTCTAGTTAAGATTCCATTGTTAGTGGGAAGCTTGGGTGGAGCAGCAATTGAGCACCTGCCTCAGCCCAGGGTGTGATCCTTGAGTCCCAGGATCATGTCCCACATCAGGCTCCCTGCATGGAGCCTGCTTCTCCCTCTGCCTATGTCTCTGCCTCTCTCTGTCTCTCATGAATAAATAAATATTTAAAAAATATTCAATTGTTAACTGCCAGTTAACTGGTCTTATATAAAATAATAATGTAATGAAAATACAGAATTTTAGTTTTATATTACTAATCAGCAACGTTTCAGATGAAAATATTGCAGTGTTAGCATTAAAAAGTAAGTCTACAAAAATCACCCTCCTCTAGTAGAAAGATGCTGTAATAGGAGATGTGTGAAGAATGAATAGAAATAGGAGAGAGTGGGCTGAGATTAGATCAGATGCCTTTAAAATCTTCAATCTTCCGGTTCTCTGAAGAATGTTCATTAAAATTATTATGAGATTAAGGCATGTTAATCAATCCATTATAGATTGCTAAAATGATTTTTTAAAAAAGACAGAGAGAGAGAGAGAGAGGCAGAGACACAGGCAGAGGTAGAAGCAGGCTCCATGCAGGGAGCCTGCTGTGGAACTCGATCCTGAGACTCCAGGATCACGCCCTGAGGTAAAGGCCAGACACTCAACCGCTGAGCCACCCAGGAATCCCAAAATCTCTTTTATTTATCTTATATTTCCTGGTGGTTTGACAAAGATTTCCTTGAATGCTAGAAGCAAAACAAACAACTCTCCCCGTCTTTGCAGGTTGGTTCTGTGCTTGGGCACTCATTCTATATCTGCTTAGGTTATTTACCTTGCTACTTTACCATTCATTTCCTTCTTAAACTGAACTTAGGCAACTGACAAATATGAAAACTTAAGGTTTTCTCAGGTCTTTTTTGAATATGCATTCTACCCTAGGCATGCGCATTGCTTTCAAAATTTCCTGTTACATATGGGTATTTTGAATGCCTTAATTGATTAACAAACTCTTTACCTAGCTTTCCTTCCATGAGTTAGGGTACTATTTGTGTTTGTATTGTATATTCTCAAACATAATATGTTGCCCATGGCATCTGTGGGTTTTTCCTTTAAGTTACAGTGTTTTAAGCAATATCTTCTGATTTTCTGTCTCAGATGATTTGTGATTTAGGTGAGCCACAGTCCGCAGCCTTCTGTTAGTCTTTGAGTAGCCTCCATATAGTATAGAAAAAAGCACAATACTCATGTATTAAAGGTTTATGTGTCCCTTCTAGGACCAACAACCAGGTCTCACACCAGGAACATGGACCACCATTCAAAATCACAAATAAGCCAGTGTAGGTTAATGGAATTTTAAAACTTTACAAGGTTCTCCTGCTATTTTTAATTTTTTAAAATTGTTATTCAGTGTTTGCTTGGTCATTGTAAACTTTTTACTGTTTTCCAGATACTGACAAAGTTGGTTCTAACAGTTTCTGCTTATGTATAGATATTTCTGTTTCTGCTGAAAGACAGATGTTTGCCCCTGCCTACCCTGGCATTTTACTGAATTCACCAATACTATTCAGCTTACATAAGAGGAATTATCCTGCATTGCAACTAAAAAAAAAAAAAACAACAACTTGTAACTCACATATACATATCTCAAGGAAATTTCAGACAGTAAAAGATTGCATTAGTTACTACTGAAGATAACTATATTTCGTTTGTCCATATCATTTTACTACACTTATTTGAAGTAATAGTTTTAGAAATCATCATATATAGCATCCCCTACATGTTACTCAGCTTTATTATATTAACAACTTCATTAAAATGATCCCAGTATTTCAACATATTTAATAGAAACATCATAAAATTTCACTTTAGCAGAATGGCATGTGTCCAGGTAATAAATTTAAAGCATTTCAAGTTGAATGTTTGGGCTTTTAAAAATGAAATAGCAGGGATCCCTGGGTGGCGCAGCGGTTTGGCGCCTGCCTTTGGCCCAGGGCGCGATCCTGGAGACCTGGGATCGAATCCCACGTCGGGATCCCAGTGCATGGAGCCTGCTTCTCCCTCTGCCTATGTCTCTGTGCCTCTCTCTCTCTCTGTGTGACTATCAAAAAATAAAAAAAAAAAAAGGTTGTCTTAAAAAAAAAATAAAATAAAAAAAATAAAAATGAAATAGCACTACTATTAATCTGATTCATTCGGTACAGTAGGACATAGAAAAGAGAGGCAAGGAGAGAGGTAGGGAATAAAGTAAGGAAAGGCAGACATTTTAGTTATATGATATACTAGTATTATCTATACAAATGAGCTAAATATTTTAAGGTATAAAAAGACTGTTTACCAATTCATTCATTCAATAAACATTTCTTAAGAAACTACTGTATGCTAGTTTACAGGAATATAGAATTCTTCATTAAAAGCACAAATACATTAATACTACAGTTCTATAGATATAGTTATAACGAGTTTATTTCTAGTCAAGGATATTATGGTATTATCTTCCATAAACAATAATGGTATTGTTAGCATAGTAAGAATATTACTATTTTAATTGTGAATCACAATTTATAGTATAGAAACATCATAACGTTCTCTATAAAAATAAATGTCATTCATATGTAGCAGGATGAAATACTTTGCTATTTCAAGCTTAAAATGTTTTCATAATGCTTTAAAATTATTTAGCAAAGAACAGATACATAAGCAAATTACAGTCTTAGCATTATGTGATATAATTAAAATTGAATGGTAACAGCATTTTTATTGTCCCTTCCTGTTAGTGTTGCTCAGTGGTGTGCGGCTCCACCAACTGACATGGCATGTTATGCAATATCAGCATCATGTGGTTGGCCAGCTTTGGCAGACAGGATGTCACAGTGGAATTTTGAAATGGTTTCACCTTGAAGACACTACATAAGTAAGTTTATGTGGAATAAATTATCATGTATTTCAGTCCATAAGGGGCAAGATTAACGGGAAGTATTAAATCCAACAATCTAAGCATTCAACAATGGCAGATTGGAATAAAGGGCATTTGCTTCTCCAATTCAGTGTTCACAGCACTGTAGATAAAGATATCTTGGAAAACTTGAATGTAAGATTAGTTGTATACTACAGGAAAAAGTGCCACAAGGACTGCCTGTGTGTTTAATTTTTTTTATTTTTTAAGATTTTATTTATTTATTCATGAGAGACATAGAGGGAGAGAGAGAGAGGCAGAGACACAGGCAGAGGGAGAAGCAGGCTCCATGCAGGGAGCCTGATGTGGGACTTGATCCCAGATCTCCAGGATCATGCCCTGGGCCTAAGGCAGGTGATAAACCACTGAACCACCCAGGGATCCCCGTGTATTTAATTTTCAAAGAACAGGAATTCCACTAAACAGTTAGTAGTAGTTAACTCATACTTTATATGAACATAACAACTTAGGTATGAGAACCTATAATTTCAGTAATATCATAAGTAGTCTGAATTATTTGTTTAGTGCACATAAGTGAACATTTACATAAAATGAATCAATTTTTAAAAATACATGTATACAATGGAATATTACTCAGCCATTAGAAACAACAAATGCCCACCATTTGCTTCAACGTGTATGTAACTGGAGGGTATTATGCTGAGTGAAATAAGTCAATAGGGGAAGGACAAACACTATATGGTCTCATTCATTTGTGGAATATAAAAAATAGTGAAAGGGAATAAAGGGGAAAGGAGAAAAATGAATGGGAAATATCAGAAAGGGAGACAGAACATGAGAGACTCCTAACTCTGGGAAACGAACTAGGGGTAGTAGAAGGGGAGGTGGGCAGGGGGTGGTGGTGACTGGGTGACGGGCACTGAGGGGGGCACTTGATGGGATGAGTACTGGGTGTTATGCTATATGTTGGCAAAATGAACTCCAATAAAAAATAAAAAAAATACATGTAATACATTATAACCAATCGTGGAACAAATAAATTTTTAAAAATACTTAGGCAAATAAATTCAGAATTTTTTTCTAGATTTTTAAAATAGAAAAGATCAAGACATATTAAGTCACTGATGACCAGGAGATTAACTGACTTTCCCAAAGTTACATTATTATTCTTCATGGTTAATCAAAGCTAATTTAGTGTTAGACTCCCACTCTGATTTTACTGCTGCCACCTCATGCTGACTTGAGTGATTCAAACAAAGAAATCAGAATAAAAATCTATTATTATTCTGTATCTGTCAGAATCATTTGGCTTACTCTGGAAAACTGTGTGGAGGTTCCTCAAACAGTTAAAAATATACCTGCCCTACGACCCAGCAATTGCACTGTTGGGGATTTACCCCAAAGATACAAATGCAATGAAACGCCGGGACACCTGCACCCCGATGTTTCTAGCAGCAATGGCCACTATAGCCAAACTGTGGAAGGAGCCTCGGTGTCCAACGAAAGATGAATGGATAAAGAAGATGTGGTTTATGTATACAATGGAATATTACTCAGCTATTAGAAATGACAAATACCCACCATTTGCTTCAACGTGGATGGAACTGGAGGGTATTATACTGAGTGAAGTAAGTCAGTCGGAGAAGGACAAACATTATATGTTCTCATTCATTTGGGGAATATAAATAATAGTGAAAGGGAAAATAAGGGAAGGGAGAAGAAATGTGTGGGAAATATCAGAAAGGGAGACAGAACGTAAAGACTGCTAACTCTGGGAAACGAACTAGGGGTGGTAGAAGGGGAGGAGGGCGGGGGGTGGGAGTGAATGGGTGACGGGCACTGGGTGTTATTCTGTATGTTAGTAAATTGAACACCAAAAAAAAAAAAAAAAAGAATCATTTGGCTTGCAATTAAAACACTACCCATCTAGGGCTGCCTAGGCAGCCCTAGTGTTAATCATCTGCCTTTGGCTCAGGACAGGGTCCTAGGTTTGACCCCCAAATAGGGCTCCCTGCTGAGCAGGGAGCCTGCTTTTCCATCTCCCTCTGCCTCCTTGCCCCTGTTCATGCTCTGTGTCTCTTTATCTTTCTCTCAAATAAATAAATAAAATATTAAAATAAAAACCACTACCCTACTAAAAATTATTTTTTTTAATTTTTATTTATTTATGATAGTCACAGAGAGAGAGAGAGAGGCAGAGACACAGGCAGAGGGAGAAGCAGGCTCCATGCACCGGGAGCCCGATGTGGGATTCGATCCTGGGTCTCCAGGATTGCGCCCTGGGCCAAAGGCAGGCACCAAACCGCTGCGCCACCCAGGGATCCCTCTTTTACCTTTTTAAGTAACATATTTTCTATGCTTCCCAAAGTTAATCATTCCTAAGGCCAACCTGCTAGCCTTCTTATAAAAACTGGAGGAGGCAAAACCTTGGGTATGAGTTCAATGTGAGTCCAGTTTGAGTCCTAGTCGAGTCTTGGTCCCTCTGTTCCCCAGATTAAAGTTCAGTGAGACTCTTAGTCTTTCTTCATATCATCGCCTCCAACTCTCCTGGATCTGTGGCAAGTATCTTCTCAGTTGGACAATTTTTACCACTTTGTAATAAATTACTTTTCCTGTTTCAAAATAGAAAACTACGTGTTAAATAGAAACTGTTGTTTTTTCACTTACTCAATGACTAGAGTTGACATCATAATATCAACATCGATTTGATTTGACATACATGGTAGAAAATAGAAAATAATAATTACAATGGGTTAAGCATACATTGTTTGTAAAAAGCCCCTAAAATAAGTGATTTTTTTTTTGCAATCATCAGGCAACACGCTGAGAGTGGTGGAATAACAATATATAGTCAAATTGGCTAATGTTAAAGCAATTATTCATGGATTGTAGTGATGAATTATATTTATCGGCTAGAATAACATATTCTTCATATTTTGCCATCTATGCTTTGACAAGACTAAACAAAAAATTATAACAAAAAATTATGTTAGACACTTTCCAGTGTCTAACACAGAATTGTACAACTGCTACAGAACTGTTTTGATTACACGTTTTCATCAAACTTATCAAAGAAAGCTTACCTACATTGTTGTTTTTGTTGAAAACCTAGAAATTCTCTTTCTTCTAATCACTATACCTATCACAAGGGTTTCTGACATATAATTTTAAACATCTCAAAATCTTCAGAATACCATAAGAGTTAGTGTGGTCCATGGAAAAAAACAATTGGTGAGAGACCGTGAAATCTGCATTCTACACATAATTACACTACTTAAGCGCTGTGGTGCTTAACTATTTGACCCTAGATTTCCTTATATTTTAATGCAGAGATGACAGTATGTCTCTTATTAAAGTCCTAAAATAGTTGAGAGTTTGTATGTATGTAATTTCAAAGCTATAATATCATATCATTGTGGCAATATGATAATCTGAACTGTCAAAAGAAACTTGACACTATTATCTGTGTGAACATGGGCGAATGCCCTCAATTACTAATTCCTCAGTTTACTGTCCTATATTGGAATTTGCATTTTCCAACAACTTTCCAGTGTCATTATATAGAAGTTTGTGAATTAAGTAATGTGATAGATGTATAAGTACTTTGGAAATTAAATATTTTTTTAAAGATTTGACTTTTTTATTTTAGAGAGAAATAGCAAGAAAGAGTGAAAAAGAGCACAGGTGGGAGGAGGAGACTCCCCACTGAGCAAGGAGCTTGATGTGGGTCCCAATGTTGGGCCTGGTGCAGGCCAATACCAGGACCCTGGAAACAGGGCCTGAGCCAAAGCTGACACTTAACCACCTGAGCCACCCAGGTGCCCCAGAAAGTAGAGATTTTAAAATTCTCTTTATATTATTACAATAGCATGCTAGTAAAATCTAAAATAACAAGATTATTTATTATCATCAAGAAAACAGGACGTTCTTTAAGCAGGCATACTTTCACAGACATATAGAGGAATCAGGATAGAGGAGCATAAAACACATTGGATTTTTCTTTTTTTAAGTTTCTCTTTTTTATGATTTTATTTATTTATTCATGAGAGACACAGAGAGAAGACAGAGACATAGGCAGATGGAGAAGCAGGCTCCTCGCAGGGAGCCCAATCTCGATCCTGGAACTCCAGAATCACGTCCTGAGCCGAAGGCAGATGCTCACCCAGGCATCCCAGCACATTGGATTTTTCTTTCTTCAGTCTATAATGGGAACTTAAATATTCTTATCTGCAAAATGATACCATAAAAATTATGTTCTGTCAGCTGCATAGGGTTATAGTGAGAAAAGGGACGATAAAATAAAGACATATTATAAACTATAAATTCCTACAATTTTAAGATGATAGCATATCACATATGCAAATATTGATGTGCATGGGTACAGGTAAACATGCAAAATTAGCCTAGTGCATTTATTTACATAAAAACCAAACACATCTTATCAAATTATTTTCTTACTGTCAAAGATTCAGAGGGGAAATAGAGTAAAGAATGTTACAAGCAAATACCTTATTTCAAATGGCATGAACATGAAAGTATATCTAATTTCACAGATAAAGTCTAGGCTTTTGGGAATCAATGAAATCTCTTAGTACACAATACACAATTATTTCCAAGTAGCTCCTTTTTGTACACATATTGCAATAAACCTTGCATTTTTTCAAGTTCCTAAAAATGGTACTATTTAGTGATGCCTGGGTGGCTCAGGGGTTGAGCATCTGCCTTTGGCTCAGGGTGTGATCCCTGAGTACCAGGTTGAGTCCCACATCGGGCTCCCCTCAAGGAGCCTGCTTCTCCCTCTGCCTATGTCTCTGTCTCTCTCTCTCTGTGTCTATCATGAATAAATAAATTCCTTAAAAAAAACAAAAATTGTACTATTAAAAAAAAACAAAAAGAAAGATAGCACTGTTTATTGCATTTATAAATTACCTATTAAAATGACAGTAATTGGGATCCCTGGGTGGCGCAGCGGTTTGGCGCCTGCCTTTGGCCCAGGGTGCGATCCTGGAGACCCGGGATCGAGTCCCATGTCAGGCTCCCGGTGCATGGAGCCTGCTTCTCCCTCTGCCTGTGTCTCTGCCTCTCTCTCTTTCTCTGTCTGTGACTATCATAAATAAATAAAATTAAAAAAAATAAAATGACAGTGATTTCTAAAAACACATAGAACTATGGAAAGCAACTTTGTCCCAAACATATACCTCAGAATAGTATGAGAAGGAAAAAGAGTACATCATTCTGAGAAGATATAGAGATATATTTCCTGAGTAGCAGCCATTTGGTCCCTAAAACGTTATGATTCAATGCCCAACTAACCAGTTAAACACACACACATACACACACATTGGTATGTACTTGGCTGAAGCTTATTGCTAGGAGGTACATTTAATGGAAGATTAATGGGATGTTTGGAAAATATAGACTATGTGCTAAAACCTTTATAATTTTCTTTGTGAATATTCACTATCACCAAAATCTTTTAACAGTTTACTCAAAATTATTAGACATTTGCAGAGCATGGTATTGAACAGAGATCTGTTTGACATTGAAGACTGTGATGATTTCACTATTATGTAATCCAAGAAAAGACCAAAAGAAACAAGGAGGAGGGAGGAGAAACTGGGAATTTGGAGAGAGAGGGGCAAGATGGTGGAAGAGTAGGGTCCCCAAGTCACCTGTCCCCACCAAATTCCCTAGATAACCTTCAAATCATCCTGAAAATCTACGAATTCTGCCTAAGATTTAAAGAGAGAACAGCTGGAATACTACAGTGAGAAGAGTTCACGCTTCTATCAAGGTAGGAAGACGGGGAAAAAAGAAATAAAGAAACAAAAGGCATCCAAAGGGGAGGGTCCCCACGAGGAGCCAGGCTAAGGCTGGGGCGAGAGTCCCCAGGACAGGAAAGCCCCACCTGGAGAAGCAGGAGCTTCACCAATCATCCCGGGCAGAAAGGTGCTCGCAGGGAGTTAGAGCAGGACCCCAGAAGGGCAGGGATGCCTTCAGGCTCCCTGGGACATTAACAGACACCTGCGCCCTGGGAGAGTGCACCGAGCTCCCTAAAGGGCTGCAGCCTGTGCACGGCTGGACCCGGGAGCAGCTCGGAGGGGCTCAGGCAGCAGCTCCGCAGAGAGGGGCCTGCGTGGCCGGGAGCGCGATTCCAACAGCGCAGACCTGGGAGCACAGGGCACCAGGGACACAGCCCAGGATCTGGCCTCCCCCCGGGACAGGCAGAGGACAGGAGGGCCCAGGACAGCATGGACGCTCCTGCCCCAAGCTGAGCAGATCAGTGGCCCCGCCCCCGACATTTAATAGTGAAGCTTGCAAATTCCAAAGATAAAGAGAAGATCCTTAAAGCAGCAAAAGACAAGAATTCCCTGACTTTTATGGAGAGGAGTATTAGGGTAACAGCAGACCTCTCCACAGAGACCTGGAAAGCCAGAAAGGGCTGGCAGGATATATTCAGGGTCCTAAATGAGAAAAACATGCAACCAAGAATACTTTATCCAGCAAGGCACTCATTCAGAATGGAAGGAGAGATAAAGAGCTTCCAAGACAGGCAGGAACTGAAAGAATATGTGACCTCCAAACCAGCTCTGCAAGAAATTTTAAGGGGGACTCTCAAAATTCCCCTTTAAGAAGTCCAATGGGACAATCCACAAAAACAGGGACTGAATAGATATCATGATGACACTAAAGTCTTATCTTTCAATAGTAACTCTGAACATGAACGGGCTTAATGACCGCATCAAAAGGCGCAGGGTGTCAGACTGGATAGAAAAGCAGGTCCCATCTATTTGCTGTCTACAAGAGACTCATTTTAGATGGAAGGACACTTACAGCCTAATTGGAGAACCAATTACCATTCAAATGGTCCTCAAAAGAAAGCAGGGGTAGCCATGCTTATATAACATAAACTAAAATTTACCCCGAAGACTGTAGTGAGAGATGAAGAGGGACAGTATATATAAGGGACACTTAAAGGATCTATCCAACAAGAAGACTTAACATTCATCAATATATGTGCCCCGAATGTGGGAGCTGCCAAATCTATCAATTAATAACCAAAGTTAAGACATACTTAGATAATAATACACTTGTACTTGGTGCCTTCAATCTAGCGCTTTCTACACTCGATAGGTCTTCTAAGCACAACATTTCCAAGGAAACAAGAGCTTTAAATGATACACTGGAGCAGATGGATTTCACAGATATCTACAGAACTTTACATTCAAACTCAACTGAATACACATTCTTCTCAAGTGCACATGGACCCTTCTTCAGAATAGACCGCATACTGGGTCACAATCAGTTCTTAACTGATACCAAACTATTGGCATCGTCCCCTGCATATTCTCAGACCATAATGCATTGAAAGTAGAACTGAATCACAACAAGAAGTTTGGAAGGACTTCAAATACGTAGAGGTTAAGGACCATCTTGCTAAAAGATGAAAGGGTCACCAGGAAATTAAGGAAGAATTAAAAAGACTCATGGAAACTAATGAGAATGAAGATACAACTGTTAAAAATCTTGGGGATACAGCAAAAGCAGTCCTGAGGGGGAAATACATCGCAATACAAGCATCCATTCAAAAACTGGAAAGAACTCAAATACAAAAGCTAACCTTACACCTAAAGGAGCTAGAGAAAAACAGCAAATAGATCCTACAGCCAGCAGAAGAAGAGAGTTAATAAAGAATTGAGCAGAACTCAACGAAATTGAGACCAGAAGAACTGTGGAACAGATCAACAAAACCAGGAGCTGGTTCTTTGAAAGAATTAATAAGATAGATAAACCATTAACCAGCCTTATTAAAAAGAAGAGAGAGAAGACTCAAATTAATAAAACCATGAATGAGAAAGGAGAGATCACTACCAACACCAAGGAAATACAAATGATTTTAAAAACATATTATGAACAGCTATACGCCAATAAATTAGGCAATCTAGAAGTAACGGATGCATTTCTGGAAAGCCACAACCTACCAAAACTGGAACAGGAAGAAATAGAAAATCTGAACAGGCCAATAACCAAGGAGGAAATGGAAGCAGTCATTAAAAACCTCCCAATATACAAAAGTCCAGGGCCAGATGGCTTCCCTGGGGAATTCTACCAAACATTTAAAGAAGAAACCATACCTATTCTCCTAAAGCTGTTTGGAAACATAGAAAGAGATGGAGTAATTCCAACTTCGTTCTATGAGGCCAGCATCACCTTAATTCCAAAACCGGTCAAAGACCCCACCAAAAGGAGAATTAGAGACCAATATCCCTGATGAACATGGATGCAAACATTCTCAACAAGATACTAGCCAATAGGATCCAAGAGTACATTAAGAAAATTATTCACCATGACCAAGTAGGATTTATCCCCGGGACACAAGGCTGGTTCAACATTCATAAAACAATCAATGTGATTCATCATACCACCAAGAGAAAAACCAAGAACCATATGATCCTCTCATTAGATGCAGAGAAAGCATTTGACAAAACAGCATCCATTCCTGATCAAAACTCTTCAGAGTGTAGGGATAGAGGGAACTTTCCTCGACATCTTAAAGGCCATCTATGAAAAGCCCACAGCAAATATAATTCTCAATGGGGAGGCACTGGGAGCCTTTCCCCTAAGATCAGGAACAAGACAGGGATGTCCACTCTCACCACTGCTATTCAACATAGTACTGGAAATCCTAGCCTCAGCAATCAGACAACAAAAAGACATTAAAGGCATTCAAATTGGCAAAGAAGAAGTCAAACCCCCGCTCTTCGCCGATGACATGATATTCTACATAGAAAACCCAAAAGCCTCTACCCCAAGATTGCTAGAACTCATACAGCAATTTGGTAGTGTGGCAGGATGGAAAATCAATGCCCAGAAATCAATGGCATTTCTATGCACTAACAATGAGACTGAAGAAAGAGAAATTAAGGAGTCAATCCCATTTATAATTGCACCCAAAAGCCTAAGATACCTAGGAATAAACCTAACCAAAGAGGTAAAGGATCTATAACCTAAAAACTATAGAACACTTCTGAAAGAAATTGAGGAAGACAGAAAGAGATGGAAAAATATTCCATGCTCATGGATTGTCAGAGTTAATATTGTGAAAATGTCAATGTTACCCAGGGCAATTTACACGTTTAATGTAATCCCTATCAAAATACCATGGACTTTCTGCAGTGAGTTGGAACAAATTATTTTAAGATTTGTGTGGAATCAGAAAAGACCCCGAATAGCCAGGGGAATTTTAAAAAAGAAAACCATAGCTGGGGGCATCACAATGCCAGTTTTCAGGTTGTACTACAACGCTGTGGTCATCAAGACAGTGTGGTCCTGGCACAAAAACAGACACATAGAACAATGGAACAGAATAGAGAATCCAGAAGTGGACCCTCAATTTTATGGTCAACTAATATTCGACAATGGAGGAAAAACTATCCACTGGAAGAAAGACAGTCTCTTCCATAAATGGTGCTGTGAAAATTGGACATTCACATGCAGAAGAACAAAACTAGACCACTCTCTTGAACCATACACAAAGATAAACAATAGATTTTGGTGAGGATGTAGAGAAAGGTGAACCTCTTACACTGCTGATGGGAATGCCTATATATATATATATAGCAGGGGAATAAATATTTACTATAGTTAGATCCTCTTGATGGTGGACCCTGCAAGTTTGGCATAGTGTCCTTCATCTTTTCCTGTAGACCTGGTTTAAAATCTACTTTGTCTGTCATGAAAATTGCTGCTCTAGCTTTCTTTTGAAGTCAATTTTCATGATAAATGCTTCTCCACACATTGCTTTCAGTCCAGAGGTGACTTTGGGTCTAAAATGGGTCTCTTGTAGATAGCCTATTGATGGGTATTTTTTATCCAGTCTGATATGCCATGTCTTTTTATTGGACCACTTAGCCTCTGTAAATTCAGAGTAACTATTGAAAGATATGAATTTAGTGCCGTTGTATTATCTGTTACAATTCCATGTCTCTGTAGATTGCCTGTTTCTTTCTGGTTTATGTTACTCTTGGATTCTCTGTCTTCTCTTACAGAATCCCCATTAACAGTTTTTGTAGTGCTGGATGGCTGCTTACATATTCTTTCAGTTTCTCTTTGTCTTGGAATCTCTTTATCTTACATTCCACTCTGAATGACAGCCTTGCTGGGCAAAGTATTCTTGGCTGCATTTTTTCTCTTTCATTACCCTGAATATACAGTACCAGCACTTTCTGGCCTGCCATGTCTGTGTGGATAGGTATGAATGCAGTCTAATGTTCCTACCCCTGTTGGTTAGGAACCTTTTGTCTGGAGCTGCTTTCAGGATTTTCTCTTTATCTGTGGAATTTTCAAGCTTCACCATTATATGTCAGTGTGTTGATCTATTTTTATTTATTTACAGAGGATAGGTCCTCTCCACCTCTTGGACTTGAATGCCTCTTTCTTTCCCCAGATTAAGGAATTTCTCAGCTAAGATTTGCTCAGCTATACTTTCTGGTGCTCTCTCTCTCTCTCTCTTTCTTCTTTCCTGGGCACCCTACTAATTTGATATTAATTATTTTTATGGCATCAAAGTCTCCCCTCATGGTCCATTATTTGTTTTTCTCTTTTCTTCAGCTTCCTTCCTTTCTATCAACTTATTCTCTATGTAATTTATTCTCTCTTATGCTTCATTTACCCTAGGTTCTAGAACATCCTATTTTAGAGTGTATCTCAGTAAAGTATTTTTAATTTAGGCCTGATTAGATGTCATTTTTGTACTAAGAGATTCTCTAGTGTCTTTTAATGCTTTTTTTCAATCCCACCTAGTAATTTTATCATTGTTATCTTGGATTCCATCTCCTTCTGACATTTTACTTATATCCATAATGATTAGATCTTTGGCAGATAGTATTACATCTGTTTCTTTGTTTTGTTTTGTATTCCTCCTTCTAGTCATTTTTTCCCAGAGAAAAATGGATGAACAAAGTAGCACCATCAAAATTATCAACCATGATACAGTTGAAATACACACTAGACAAATCCAAAAAGGTAGGAAACCAGAAAAGAGAAGAAAAACAAAAACAAAAGGAAAGCAAAAAGTAAAAGAAAAAATAGGTTAAAAAAGGCAGGTAAGGGAAAGAGAGAATATAATCTCACAGGGTCAACAAAACAGTGTGAAATAATTGGTCCTGAGTGTATTTTGGTTTGTATGTTAGAAAACATCTAAATCTTAAATTTATAGAAAAAGTAAAACTTACATATATAGAAAAATAAAAGTAATAGAGTGAAAAGAATCCAAAAATAAAAAGTATATCCTTATAATGTAAATGTGAAAATGTAAGTTTAAAAAAACACTTAAAGAGTTGATAAAAGCAAAAAAAAAAAAGAGTTGATAAAATAAGAAGCTAGGTGAAAAGGGAAAGAAGAAAACAAGAAATGGGAAAAAAATAAAGATTTTATCTATTTATTTATTTATTTATTTATTTATTTATTTGAGAAACAGTGAGAGAGAGAGAGAGAGAGAGACAAGAGGAACACCGGCAGAGAGAGAAAACAGACTCCTCACTAAGCTAGGAGCCCATCTCAGGGCTTGATACCAGGGCCATGGGTTAATGCTCTGAGTCAAAGGTAGACACTTAACTGCCTGAGCCACTCAGGCACACCAAAATGGAAAATTTTAAACTGAAAGATAGACAAACAATGAGAAAAAAAACCTCAAAATGTATATATTATTTTCTCCCAGCATTGGAGATTTGTAGTCCTGTGTATTCTTTAAATTTGTTCTTCAATTTTACTTCCTGTTGGTCTTCTGGGGTAGGGACTTGCTGCACTGATTCTCAGGTGTTTTTGCTTGAGAGGATTTTCACTGCCCCCTCGCAAGGGGGCCAGGCCAAGTATAAGATGTTTTTGGTTGCTCTGTGTGGCTTTTTTTTTTCCTGATGGCTTTCTTGGTCTCTTTAGGAGATTAAAATAAAAATGGCTGTGCTCTGATCCCCAGCCCCAGAGCTGAAAGATTGTAATCCCCTTTCTTCAGTAAACCCTTAGTGATAAATGGTCTCCACTTTTCTGTGTGCCAAACTCTGTAAAATCCTGTGGTGTATGCCCATATTTATCCTCCCTGGGGAAGGTGTAGCATGTCTTTTACAAGGCCCATGCACTAAGAGCTGTCCCCTGGTCATGCATGCACCCACGCAAAACCTCCTAGAGAAGGCAGAGCTTTCCTGTATTTCTCTCATTTGCAGGGCCCCCATGCAGAGTGGAGTCACCTGATAGGCCATTGCTTGCAATATATGGTTAACTGAGCTGAGAGCACCATCCTGGGCTTGATGACAATAATCAGTTTCCCCACTCCAGTGCCTTGGAACTCTACTTTCTCAGGCACCCCCGTTCTTTCTGTGACTCTGAGGATATTGAGACCATACTGTCCCACCTAGTTAGATGACCCAATTCATCAACTGAACACCTTTCAGGCAGGGATGTCTCTCACTTGGACTTATTTCTAAGGGTTCGGATCTTGCCCTCTGAGGCTATATAACTTTCTGGTAGCTGGCTTACTGGGGATCTCTCCCCATTCCATTTATCTTCAGATATATCCCTCCGAATTGATTCTCTGTACATCCTACCTTACAAAAAGTGGACAGTTTTCCACTTGGAGATTTCCAGATATTATTTTCTTACATCTCAGGTTGAATTCATGGGGTTCATGGGGTTGTCCAGAATGCTTTGATAGTTATCTACCTAAATTCAAGGGACCAGATGTAAGAGGTCCCCTACTCATCTGTCATCTTGCTCTGACTTTTGCTTCATTCCTTTAGATAAGCTTTCTGCCCCTTTATCATTCCCTACTTCTGGTACTCTCATCATGCATGTATCATTTCTTTTGCTGGGATCTCATAAGTCCCATAGGCTTTCTTTACTTGTTTTCATTTTAAATTTTTTTTATTCCTTTGACTAGATAATTTCAAATGACTTCTTTGAGTTCAAATATTCTTTCTGCTGCTTAATCAAGTCAGATGTTGAAGCTTTCCTTTGGATTTTTCAATTCAGTCATTCTCCAACTCAAGGATTTTGATTTGGTTCTCTTCTATGGTTTCTGTTTCTTTGTTGATCCTCTTCATTTGTTTTTGGATTTTTAAAATCTTCTTTAGTTTAGTTCTCAGTGTTTTTTTGTATCTTACTGAGTTTCTTTAAGATTATTAATAGTAATTCTTTGTTAGGCAGTTCATTGATCTCAATTAATTTAAAGTTTGTTACTCAAATTTTATTAGTTCCATTTTGTCATGTTGTGTTTTCCTGAATTGATGTGTCCTCTAAATCCTTGTATTGATGAATGTGCATTTTAAAGTAAGGGACTCCTCTTGTAGTCTCCATAGGCTGACAACTCAAGGTGAAGAACTTCACCATGTAGGTTGCTCTGGAATTCTGGAGGGCCTGCCAGTGGCATCTATGAAGGGAAGTGGCCTACTGCTGTGGCTGGGTTTTTTAAAATTCTGTTTAATTGATCTATCTGTCTGTTTTTGTGCCAGTACCATACTGTTTGCATGACTATAGCTTTCTAATATACCTTGAAATCCAGAATTATTATGCCTCCAGTTTTGGTTTTCTTTTTCAAAATCACTTTGGTTAGTAAGGGTCTTTTGTGGTTCCATACAAATTGTTGGTTCTAGCTCTAAAAAATGTTGGTGATATTTTGATAAGGATTGCATTAAATGTGTAGATTTTTTTAGTACAATAGACCTTTAAACAGTCTATTCTTCCAATTCATGAACAAGAAATATTTTTCCATTTCTTTGAATCTTCAGTTTCTTTCATAAGTATTCTATAGTTTTCAGAGTACAGATCTTTTATATCTTTGGTTAGGTTTGTTCCTAAGTATTTATGGGTTTTAGTGCAATTCTAACTGGGATTGATTCCTTAACTTCTTTTCTGTTACTTCATTATTGATGTATATAAATACAATGGAATTCTGTACACCAATCTTGTATCCTTCAATGTTAGTAAATTCATGTATTAGTTCTACCAAATTTGTTGTGAAGTATTTCAAAATTCTAGAGGCAAACAGAGGCAGCAACTCATCAAAAAACAATGAAATTTTGCCATTTGTAATGATGTGAATGGAACTAGAGTGTATTTTACTCAGCAAAATAAGTCATTCAGATAAAGACAAGTACCATGTGATTTCACTTATATGTGAAATTTAAAAAAAAATAACACAGATGAACATAGGAAATAAAAGAGAGATGCAAACAATAAGAGACTCTTAACTATAGAGAACAAATTGAAGGTTGCTGGAAGGGAGGAGGGAGGGGGATGGCTGAATGGATGATGAGTATTACAGTGGACACTTTCTGAGACTAGCACTGAGTGTTATATGTAAGGGTAGAATTACTAAATTTTACTCCTGGAACATGTAATTTTACATTATATATTAAATAGCTAAAATTTCAATAAAAACATAATACAAAAATAAAATATAATACAAAATAAAAAGACAACCTACCAAATGGGAGAAGTTTGCAAATAATATGTCTGATAGAGTTAATATCAGAAATGTGTATTGAACTTGTATGACTCAAAACACACACACACACACACACACACACACACACTGACAGACACACCAAATAATCCAATTAAAAAGTGGTCAGAAGACCAGAAGAGATATTTTTTCAATGCTAGACAAATGGCCAAAAGAACATAAAAAGATGCTCAATATCACTAATTATCAGGGAAGTGCAAATTAGAACCACAGTGAGATACCATATTACAGTAGTCAGAATGGCTAAAATAAAAATGTCAAGAAATAGGTGGTTGCAAGGATATGAAAAAAAAAAAAGAAGCCTTCATGCTCTCTTGCTGGGACTGCAAATTGGTACATTCAATGTAGAAAATAGTACGGACATTCCTAAAAAAAATAAAAATATAAATACCATATGATACAATAATTCCATGACTGAAGAATTACACAAAGAAAATGAAAACATTAATTTTGAAAGACATATACAACCCTATGTTTATTGTAGCATTATTAACATTAGCAAAGATATGAAAGCAGCCCAAGTGTCCATCAATAAATGAATACATATATATATATATATGCATTCAACCCATGAGAACACACAGAGAGGAGAGGCAGAGACACAGGCAGAGGGACAAGCAGGCTCCATGAAGGGAGCCTGACGTGGGACTCGATCCCGGGACTCCAGGATCACACCCTGGACAGAAGGTGGCACTAAATCGCTGAGCCACCTGGGCTGCCCATAGTACACAACCTTAAAAAAAGAATTAGATCTTGCTATTTGTGCCAACATGGATATATTTAGCAGATATCATGCTAAGTCAAATAAGTCAGACAGAAAAAGTAAGTCTGCATAAGTCATATCTGTTTCTTTAGACAGCTGTATGATTTCATGCATATAAGGAATTTTTTCAAAAGGCTTATTTATCTTAGAGAGAGAGAGAGAGAGAGAGAGATTGAACATGTGTGAGTGGCAGAGGGGCAGAGGGAGAGAGAAAGAAGAGAATATTCGGGAGACTGCTGAGTACAGAGGCCAATGCAGGGCTCAATCACACGACCCTGAGATCATGACCTGAGCCAAAATCAAGATTCAGATGCTCAGCTGACTGACCTACCCAGCACCCTTCATATGTGGAATCTTAGAAAAGAAACAAATGAATAAACCAATTAATAAAATCAGAATCAATCCATAAATATAGATAAAAAACTGATGATTTCCACAGGTGAAGGGATGAGGGTTTGGACAAAATGGATAAAGGAGAGTGGGAAATACAGTCTTTTTTTATGGAATAAATAAATAATGGGAATAAAATATACAGTATAGGGAATATTGTCAAGAGTATTGTAATACTATAGTATTGCAGTACAATAGTATTGCATGGTTTCAGATGGTAGCTACTCTTGTGTTGAGCACAGTGTAATGTGTAAAATTGTTCAATCACTATGTCATCTAACTGATATTAATTTATCATTGTGTGTCATCTATGTTCCAATAAAAATATTAATAACCGGTTCCAATTTAAAGAGTTTTTTGGGAGGGGCAGGCAAGATGGCAGAAGAGCAGGGTCCACAAGTCACCTGTCCCCACCAACTTACCAACTTACCTTGCTAATCATCCAGAAAACCTACAAATTTGGCCTGAGATTTAAAGAGAGAACCCCCCCCCCCAAAAAAAAACAAAAAACAAAAATAATAAAGAGAGAACCCCTGGAACGCTACAGAGAGAAGAATTTGCGCTTCTAACAAGGTAGGAAGACAGAAAAATAAATAAATAAATAAATAAATAAATAAATAAATAAATAAATAAATAAAAAAGAATCCAGTGAGGCAGGGACACCACGAGTAGCTGGGCTAAGGCCAGGCAACGAGAGCAACCAGGGCAGGAAAGCCCAGTCCCAGAGAAGCAGGAACTTAAAAAAACTTCCCAGATGGAAAGGTGCTTGCAGGGAACTCAGGCAGGATCCCAGGAGGGACAGTGGAGCCTCCAGGTTACTGGGGTCATTAACAGAGTAAGTGTGCCCCAGGGGAGTGCGTAACACACACTGAGGGCCAAGTTCAGTAAAGGGCTGGAGCACATGCCTGTCAGGGCCTTGGGGGGAAGCTGAGGCGGCGGCTCTAGGTAGAGAGTGCTGCAAGGGCCTAGGAGCATGATTCCAGCAGCACAGGCTCCGGATCCCATGGCGCTGGGGGACACAGCCCAGGATCCTGCACACCCCACCCTCAGGACAGGTGAAGGCCAGGAGGACACACGAGAAAAAGGAGGCTACTGCTGCCAGATGCTCCCTAGCTGTGCAGATCAGCGCCCCTCAACCCAAGAGCATCCAGGCCAGTGTGGGCTGGGGGACTGTGGTAGTTACTGCTGGAGCTGATTCCAGGGCTGGGGAGCTGGCCACCGCCAGTGTGGTTGTGTCACCCTGTGTCTGGGAGGGTTGGGGCCACCTGGGAACAGAGGCCTCACAGGATAAACAGCATCCACAGAGCTGTGCACCTGGCAGGGGGTGGGGCAGGTGCAAACACCTGAGAATTGGCACAGCAGGCCTTTCCCCCAGAAGACCAGCTGGAAGGACAGGGGAAGAGCAAGTTCTTGATTGAACTGTGCTAGAAATCTACAGGGGAAGTCAAGGGAATTACAATATATAGAATCATAGGGTACCCCTCCTTGTTTTTTGTTTGTTTGTCCCCGCTTTTTTTAATCTTTTTCCATCCGTTTTCCAGTACAAATAGTTTTTAGCGACTCTACAATGAGCAAAATGAGGAAAAAGAACTCACCATAAAAGAAAGAATTAGAAAGAGTACTCTCTTCCACACAATTACAGAATTTGGACTACAATTCAATGTCAGAAAGCCAATTCAGAAGCACAATTATAAAGCTACAGGTGGCTCTAGAAAAAAGCATAAAAGATTCAAAAGACTTCATGACAGCAGAATGTAGATCTAATCAGGCCAAAACTAAAAATCAATTCAATGAGATGCAATCCAAACTGGAGGTCCTAAAGATGAGGGTTAATGAGGTAGAAGAACGAGGGAGGGACATAGAAGACAAGTTGATAGCAAGGAAGGAAGCTGAGGAGAAAAGAGAAAAAGAATTAAAAGAATATGAGGACAGGTTAAGGGAAACACATGACAGTTTCAGAAGGAAAAAAATCTATGTTTAATTGGGGTTCCAGAGGGTGCCAAAATGGACAGAGGACCAGAAAGTGTATTTGAACAAGTCATAGCTGAGAACGTCCCTACTGAAGGAGGGAAACAGGCATTCAGATCCAGGAGATAGAGAGATCCCCCCTAAAATCAATAAAAACCATTCAACACTTCAACATTTAATAGTGAAGCTTGCAAATTCCAAAGATAAAGAGAAAATACTTAAATCAGCAAGAGGCAAGAGATGCCTAAAGTATATGGGGAGAATTATTAAGATTAACAGCAGACCTCTCCACAGAGACCTGGCAGGCCAGAAAGGGCTGTCAGGATATATTCAGGGTGCTAAATGAGAAGAACATGCAGCCAACAATACTCTATCCAGCAAGGCTCTCATTCAGAATACAAGGAGAGATAAGGAGCCTCTAAGATAGGCAGAAACTAAAAGAATATGTCAACACCAAACCAGCTCTGCAAGAAATATTAATGGGAACTCTGTAAAAGAACGAGGAAGTCCAAAGAAAAAGTCCACAATAACAGGGAATAAAGTTATTATGATGACACTAAATTCATATCTTTCCATAGTAACTCTGAATGTGAATGGGCTTCATTATCACATCAAAGACGCAGAGTTTCAGAATGGATAAAAAAGCAAGACCCATCTATTTGCTGTCTACAAGAGATTCATTTTAACCCTAAGGACACTTCCAGCCTGAAAATGAAAGGGTGGAGAATAATTTACCATTCAAATGGTCCTCAAAAGAAAGCAGGGGTAGCAATCCTCATATCAGATAAATTAAAGTTTATCCCAAAGACTGTAGGAAGAGATGATGAGGGGCATTATATCATACTTAAAGTATCTATCCAACAAGAGAACCTAACAATCATGAATATTTATGCCCCGAATGTGGGAGCTGCCAAGTATATCAGTCAATTAATAACCAAAGTTAAGACATAATTAGATAATAATACACTTATACTGGGAGACTTGAACACAGCAATTTCTGTAATTGACAGATTTTGTAAGAGCAACATGTCCAAAGAAACAAGAGCTTTAAATGATACCCTGGACCAGATGTATTTCACAGATATTAACAGAACTTTACATTCAAACACAACTGAATACACATTCTTCTCCAGTGCACATGGAACTTTCTCCAGAAGAGACCACATAATGGGTCACAAATCAGGTCTAATACTAAAATATTGGAATTATCCCCTGCATATTTTCAAACCATAATGCTTTGAAACTAGAACTCAATCACAAGAAGAAATATGGAAGAAATTCAAACACGTGGAGTTTAAAGAGTAACCTGCTAAAAGATGAAAGGGTCAACCAGGAAATTAGAGAAGATTAAAAAGTTTCATGAGAACTAATGAGAATGAAGATACAGCCATTCAAAATCTTCGGGATACAGCAAAAGCAGTCGTGAGAGTAAAATACATTGCAATACAAGCATTCCTCAAAAAAACTGGAAAAAATTCAAATACACAAACTAACCTTACACCTAAAGAAACTGGAGAAAGACCAGCAAATAAAACTTACACCTAACAGAAGAGAGTTAATAAAGATTTGAGCAAAACTCAATGAAATAGAGACCAGAAGAACTGTGGAACAGATAAAAAAAACCAGGAGTTGGTTCTTTGAAAAAATTAATAAGATAGATAAACAATTAGCCAGCATTATTAAAAACAAAAGGGAAAAGGCTCAGATTCATAAAATCATGAATGAAAAAGGAGAAATCAGCACCAATACCCAGGAAATACAAAAGATTTGAAAAGCATGTTATGAGCAGCTATATGCCAATAAATTAGGCAATCTAGAAGAAATGGAAGCATTTTTGGAAAGCCACAAGCTCCCAAAACTGGAACATGAAGTAATTGAAAACCTGAACAGGCCAATAACTGGGGAGGAAATGGAAGCAGTCATCAAAAAACTCCCAAGACACAAAACTCCAGGGCGAGATGGCTTCCCAGGGGAATTCTATCAAAAGTTTAAAGAAGAAAAAATACCTATTCTACTAAAGTTGTTCGGAAAGTTAGAAAGGGACGGAATACTTCCAAACTCGTTCTATGAAGCCACAATCATCATAATTCCAAATCCAGACAAGGACGCCATGAAAAAAGAGAATTACAGACCAATATCCCTGAAGAACACACATGCAAAAATTATCAGCAAGATACTAGCCAATAAGGTCCAACAGTACATGAAAATTATTTATCACGTCGAAGTGGGATTTAATCCTGGGATGCAAGGCTGGTTCAACACTCATAAAGGAATCAACGTGATAGATCATATCAACAAGAGAAAAAACAAGAACCATCTGATCCTCTCAATAGATGCAGAGAAAGCATTTGACAAAATACAGCATCCATTCCTGATCAAAACTCTTCAGAATGTAGGGATAGAGGGAACATTCCTCCGCATCTTAAAAGCCATCTATGAAAAGCCCACAGCAAATATCATTCTCAATGGGGAAACACTGGGATCCTTTCCCCTAAGATCAGGAATAGGACAGGGATGTCCACTCTCACCACTGCTATTCAACAGAGTACTAGAAGTCCTAGCCTCAGCAGTCAGGCAACAAAAAGAAATAAAAGACATGCAAATTGGCAAAGAAGAAGTCAAACTCTCCCTCTTCACAGATGACATGATACTGTCTGTAGAAAACCCAAAAACTCCACCTCAAGATTGCTAGAACTCATACAGCAATTCAGCAGTGTGGCAGGATACAAAATCGATGCCCAGAAATCAGTGGCATTTCTATCCACTAACAATGAGACTGAAGAAATAGAAATTACAGAGTTAATCCCATTGACAACTGCACCCAGAAGCATAAAATACCTAGGGATAAAACAAACCAAAGAGGTAAAGAATCTATTCCCTACAAACTACACAATGGTTCTGAAGGCAACTGAGGAAGACACAAAGAGATGGATAGATATTCCAAGCTCACGAATTGCAAGATTTAATATTGTGAAAATGTCAACGCTACCCAGGGCAATTTACAAATTTAATTCAATCCCTATCAAAATACCATGGACTTTCTTCAGTGAGTTGGAACAAATCATCTTAAGATTTGAATGGAAACAGAAAGGACTCCAAATAGACAGGTGAATACTGAAAAAGAAAACCAGAGCCAGGGGCATCATAATGCCTGATGTCAGGTTGTACTACAAAGCTGTGATCATGAAGACAGTGTGGTACTGGCACAAAAGCAGACAAATAGATCAAAGGAACAGAATAGAGAATCTAGAAATGGTCCCTCAACTCTATGGTCAAATAATATTCGACAAGGCAGGAAAGACTATCCACTGGAAAAAGGACAGTCTCTTCAAGAAACTGTGCTCAAAATTTGGACATCCACATGCAGAAGAATGAAACTAGACCATTCTCTTACACCATATACAAAGATAAACTCAAAATGGATGAAAGTTCTAAATCTGAGACAAGATTCCATCAAAATCCTAGAGGAGCACACAGGCAACACCCTTTTTGAACTTGGCCACAACACCTTCTTGCAACATACATCTGTGAAGGCAAGGGAAACAAAAGCAAGAATGAATCACTGGGATTTAATCAAGATAAAAAGCTTCTGCACAGCAAATAGTCAACAAACCTAAAAGACAACCTACAGAATGGGAGAAGATATTTGCAAATGACCTATCAGAAAAAGGGCTAGTATTCAAGATCTATAAATAACTTATTAAACTCAACAGCAAAGAAACAAATACTCCAATCATGAAATGGACAAAAAGCATGAACAGAAACTTCACCAAAGAAAACATACACATGGCCAACAAGCACATGAAACAATGGTCTGCATCACTTGCCATCAGGGAACCACAAATCAAAACTATATTGAGATACCACATCACACAGTGAGAATGGTGAAAATTAACAAGACAGGAAACAACACATGTTGGAGAGGATGTGGAGAAAGGGGAGCCCTCTTGCACTGTTGGTGGGAATGTGAACTGGTGCAGCCACTCTGGAAAACTGTGTGGAGGTTCCTCAAAGAGTTAAAAATAGATCTGCCCTATGACCCAGCAATTGCACTGCTGAGGATTTACCCCAAAGATACAGATGCAGTGACACGGCAGGACACCTACACCCCAATGTTCATAGCAGCAATGTCCACGGCAGGCAAACTGTGGAAGGAGCCTCGGTGTCCAATGAAAGATGAAAGGACAAAGATGCTGTGGTATATGTATACAATGGAATATTACTCAGCCATTAGAAATGAAAATTACCCACAGTTTGCTTCAACGTGGATGGAAATGGAGGGTATTTTGCTGAAGTAAGTCAATCCGAGAAGAACAAACATTATATGGTCTCATTCATTTGGGCCATGTAAAAATTAATTAAAAGGAATAAAGGATTTTTTGCATCCATGTTCAACAGGGATATTGGTCTATAATTCTCCTTTTTGGCGGGGTCTTTGTCTGGTTTTGGAATTAGGGTGATGCTGGCCTCATAGTACAAATTCGGAAGTACTCCATCTCTTTCTATCTTTCCAAACAGCTTTAGGAGAATAGGTATGATTTCTTCTTTAAATGTTTGATATAATTCCCCTGGGAAGCCATCTGGCCCTGGACTCTTGTGCTTGGGAGGTTTTTGATGACTGCCTCAATTTCCTCCCTGGTTATTGGCCTGTTCAGGTTTTCTATTTCTTCCTGTTCCAGTTTTGGTAGTTTGTGGCTTTCCAGGAATGTGCCCATTTCTTCTAGATTGCCTAATTTATTGGCATATAGCTGTTCATAATATGTTTTTAAAATAGTTTGTATTTCCTTGGTGTTGGTAGGGATCTCTCCTTTCTCATTCATGATTTTATTAATTTGAGTCTTCTCTCTCTTCTTTTTAATAAGGTTGGCTAATGGTTTATCTATCTTATTAATTCTTTCAAAGAACCAACTCCTGGTTCTGTTGATCTGTTCCACAGTTCTGGTCTCGATTTCATTGAGTTCTGCTTGAATTTTAATTAACTCTCTTCTTCTGCTGGGGGTGGGGTCAATCTGCTGTTTTTTCTCTAATCCTTTATGTGTAAGGTTAGCTTTTGTATTTGATTTCTTTCCAGTTTTTGAATGGATGCTTGTATTGCGACGTATTTCCCCCTTAGGACTGCTTTTGATGCATCCCAAAGATTTTGAACGGTTGTATCTTCATTCTCATTAGTTTCCATGAATCTTTCTAATTCTTCCTTATTTTCCTGGTTGACCCTTTCATCTTTTAGCAGGATGGTCCTTAACCTCCACGTGTTTGAGGTCCTTCCAAACTTCTTGTTGTGATTTAGTTCTAATTTCAAGGCATTATGGTCTGAGAATATGCAGGGGACCATCCCAATCTTTGGTATCGGTTCAGACCCGATTTGTGACCCAATATGTGGTCTATTCTGGAGAAATTTCCATGTGCACTTGAGAAGAATGTATATTCAGTTGAGTTTGAATATAAAGTTTTGTAGATATCTGTGAAATCCATCTGGTCCAGTGTATCATTTAAATCTCTCGTTTCTCTGGAGATGTTGTGCTTATATTCTCAACAAGATACTAGACAATTGAATCCAACAGCACATTAAGAAAATTATTCACCGCGACCAAGTACGATTTATCCCGGGACACAAGGCTGGTTCAACATTCGTAAAACAATCAATGTGATTCATCATATCAGCAAGAGAAAAACCAAGAACCATATGATCCTCTCATTAGAGGCAGAGAAAGCATTTGGCAAAATACAGATTCCGTTCCTGATAAAAACTACTCAGAGTGTAGGGATAGAGGGAACGTTCCTCGACATCTTAAAAGCCATTTATGAGAAGCCCACAGCAAATATCATTCTCAAGGGGGAAGCACTGGGAGCCTTTCCCCTAAGATCAGGAACAAGACAGGGATGTCCACTCTCACCACTGCTATTCAGCATAGTACTGGAAGTCCTAGCCTCAGCAATCAGACAACAAAAAGACATTAAAGACATTCAAATTGGCAAAGAAGAAGTCAAACTCTCACTCTTCGCTGATGACATGATACTCTACATAGAAAACCCAAAAGCTTCCACCTCAAGATTGCTAGAACTCATACAGCACTTTGGTAGCGTGGCAGGATACAAAATCAATGCCCAGAAATCAATGGCATTTCTATACACTAACAATGAGACTGAAGAAAGAGAAATTAAGGAGTCAATCCCATTTACAATTGCACCCAAAAGCATAAGATACCTAGGAATAAACCTCACCAAAGAGGTAAAGGATCTATAACCTAAAAACTATAGAACACTTCTGAAAGAAATTGAGGAAGACACAAAGAGATGGAAAAAGATTCCATGCTCATGGATTGGCAGAATTAATATTGTGAAAATGTCAATGTTACCCAGGGCAATTTACACTTTTAATGTAATCCCTATCAAAATACCATGGACTTTCTGCAGAGAGTTGGAACAAATTATTTTAAGATTTGTGTGGAATCAGAAAAGACCCCAAATATCCAGGGGAATTTGAAAAAAGAAAACCACACTGGGGGCATCACAATGCCAGTTTTCAGGTTGTACTACAAACTGTGGTCATCAAGACAGTGTGGTACTGGCACAAAAACAGACTCATAGATCAATGGAACAGAATAGAGAACCCAGAAGTGGACCCTGAACTTTATGGCCAATTCGATAAAGGAGGAAAGACTATCCATTGGAAGAAAGACAGTCTCTTCAATAAATGGTGCTGGGAAAATTGGACATCCACATGCAGAAGAATGAAACTAGACAACTCTCTTTCACCATACACAAAGGTAAATACAAAATGGATGAAAGTTCTAAATGTGAGACAAGATTCCATCAAAATCCTAGAGGACAACACAGGCAACACCCTTTTTGAACTTGGCCACAGTAACTTCTTGCAAGATACATCCACAAAGGCAAAAGAAACAAAAGCAAAAATGAACTATTGGGACTTCATCAAGATAAGAAGCTTTTGCACAGCAAAGGATACAGTCAACAAAACTAAAAGCCAACCTACCGAATGGGAGAAGATATTTGCAAATGACCTATCAGATAAAGGCCTAGTTTCCAAGATCTATAAAGAACTTCTTAAACTCAATACCAAAGAAACAAACAATCCAATCATGAAATGGGCAAAAGACATGAAGAGAAATCTCACAGAGGAAGACATAGACATGGCCAACATGCACATGAGAAAATGCTCTGCATCACTTGCCATCAGGGAAATACAAATAAAAGCCACAATGAGATCCCACCTCACACGAGTGAGAATGGGGAAAATTAACAAGGCAGGAAACCACAAATGTTGGAGAGGATGTGGAGAAAAGGGAACCCTCTTACACTGTTGGTGGGAATGTGAACTGGTGCAGCCACTCTGGAAAACTGTGTGGAGGTTCCTCAAAGAGTTAAAAATAGACCTGCCCTATGACCCAGCATTTGCACTTTTGGGGATTTACCTCAATGATTCAGATGCAATGAAACGCCGGACACCTGCACCCCGATGTTCTAGCAGCAATGTCCACAATAGCCAAACTGTGGAAGGAGCCTAGGTGTCCATCGAAAGATGAATGGATAAAGAAGATGTGGTTTATGTATACAATGGTATATTACTCACCCATTAGAAACGACAAATACCCACCATTTGCTTCAACGTGGATGGAACTGGAGGGTATTATGCTGAGTGAAGTAAGTCAATCGGAGAAGGACAAACAGTGTATGTTCTCATTCATTTGGGGAATATAAATAATAGTGAAAGGGAATATAAGGGAACGGAGAAGAAATGTGTGGGAAATATCAGAAAGGGAGACATAACATAAAGACTCTTAACTCTGGGAAACGAACTAGGGGTGGTGGAAGGGGAGGAGGGCTGGGGGTGTGGGTGAGTGGGTGATGG
Source organism: Canis lupus baileyi (assembly GCF_048164855.1). Classification (NCBI taxonomy): domain Eukaryota; kingdom Metazoa; phylum Chordata; class Mammalia; order Carnivora; family Canidae; genus Canis; species Canis lupus. The sequence continues at coordinate 60,877,194 of NC_132876.1, forward strand.
GCACTGAGGGGGGCACTTGACGGGAAGAGCACTGGGTGTTATTCTGTATGTTGGTAAATTGAACACCAATAAAAATTATTTTATTAAAAAATAAAAAATTAAAAGGAATAAAGGGCAAGTAGTGAAAATGAGTGGGAAATATCAGAGAGAGTGACAGAACATGAGAGACTCCTAACTCTGGGAAACGAATAAGGGGAAGTGAAATGGGAGGTGGGTGGAGGGTTGAGGTGCCTGGGTGATAGGCACTGAGGGGAGGACTTGACGGGATGAGCATTGGGTGATATGATATATATTGGCAAATTGAACTCCAGTAAAAATAATTTAAAAATAGTTTTTTTTATTTTATGGGAATATTCTGTTAATAAATTATTTTTAAACATTCTAATATATAATAGCAGCCTGAAGGGACATATCAGTTAAATGTATTGTGGTATCTTGAAAGGGAATGAGGAACTGGAAATGGACATTTCTTAAAAATTAAGGAAATATAAATATACTATTTTTATATAATAGGAAAAAGCCCTGAACGTAGTTCATTTTATTATGAAAAAATATCCTAGTTCTTGAGGAAATATAATCTCACAAGAATTATAAAAAGTGTATTCTCAAGCTACAAAAGGAAAAATTGTTTAGAATAGAAATGAAAGTTGAAAAATTTTGTGGTAGTAGTAAAAATAATGATAATTACTATGTATTATGTTATCAATATGATTGTTATATGCTTTTTTTCCACATCTAGGACAGTGCCCTTCACATAGTAAATACTTCATAAATATCTGTTAAACGAATGAATTAAACAGTGATCGTGGTCATTTTTATGTAATAAAAATAGATCTAAAAACCGTCAAAATGGGCAGCCCCCATGGCTCAGCAGATTAGCACCACCTTCAGCCCAGGGCGGGATCCTGGAGACCTGGGATTGAGTCCCACATCAGGCTCACTGCATGGAGCCTGCTTCTCTCTCTGCCTATGTCTCTGCCTCTCTCTCTCTATGTCTCTCATGAATAAATAAATAAACGCTTAAAAAAACTGTCAAAATAATATTTTTACTGTCTTTAAGTAGTGTGAGTTGATTGTACAACTGGTTCATTTGATTGCTTAAGAGTCAAACAGTAAGTTAAGAAGAAGGAAAACAGTCATTTCCCCTAAAAGCAACTGATTTGGTGACCCTGGCTATTCATAGGCTAACTTCTAAATATTCAGTATATGAAACTTAATATAGAACTAACAAATGTCAAATGAAGTCTTGACATTAACTGGAAGGCTAAATGGAAGCCCTCTTTTCAATAATATGTATAATATGTATAATATGATTGCATTTGTGCAAATATAAGTATATATGTAGAAGTGGTTGTATAAGCCAAGTAAAAGATTTACAGGTCATAGTAGTTTTTTAGGGTGAGGGATTAATGAAGGTGAATTTTATTTGAATTTTATACCCTTCTAAAATGTGTGATTTTTAAATAATTGGCATGAGTTACATTTTAATTTTCAGTATTATTAAAAGTATATGTGCTATATGAGAGACTTCTTCAGTCTTGTGAAATGTGTATGCTATGTTGTGCTTTCCATAGTCTTTATAAAAGATACACCTTTGAATGAAGACAGACCTTTGAATGATCTGACAGACCTGGGATCAAGTCCCGGGTCAGGCTCCCTGCATGGAGCGTGCTTCTCCCTCTGCCTGTCTCTCTCTCTCTCTCTCTCTCTCTCTCTCTCTCTCTCATGAATAAATGAATAAAATATTTAAAAAAGTCTTGGAGGGGGGTATAGACAACAACTTCTTTGACATTGGCCATAGCAACTTCTTACTAGATAGGTGTCGTTAGGCAAGAGAAACAAAAGCAAAAATGAACTGCTGGGACTTCCCCAAGATAAAAACAAACAAACAAACAAACAAACAAAAAAAAAAAAACCAAAGAAACAAATAACAAAATTAGAAGACAACCTATGGAATGGTAGAAGATATTTGTAATTGACATATATGATGAAGGCCACATATCCAAAATATATAAAGAACTTCTCAAACCCAACACACACAGGAAAACAAATAATCCAGTTAAGAAATGGGAATAAGACAGATATTTTTTAAAGAAGACATACAGATGGCTAACATACATATGAAAGATGTTTAAAATCACTCATCATCAGGAAAATACAAGTCAAAACTAGTATGAGATACCACCTCATACCTGTCAGAATGGCTAAAAGTAACAACACAAAAAACAGCAGGTTTTGACAAGTATGTGGAAAAAGAGGAACACTATTACTCTGTTAGTGGGGATTTGAACTTGTGCAGCCACTCTGCAAAATAGTATGAAGGAAAAAATAGTATGAAGGTTCCTCAAAAGTTAAAAATTGAACTATACTATGATTCTTCAATTACACTACTAGGTGTTTACCCAAGGAATGGAAAAATACTGATTCAAAGGGACACATGCACCCTGACATTGCAGATTAACAATAGCCAAATTTTGGAAAAAGCTGACAAGTACATCAACTGTTGCATGGATAAAGAGGATTACATTATATTATGTTATATTATATATATATAAAGAGGATAATCATATTACATTATATATATATTGCTCAGCCATTAAGAAGAATGAAATCTTGCCATTTGCAATAACATGGATGAACTAGAGTATAGTATGTTAAGCAAAAAATATGAGTCAGAGAAAGACAAATAACATTATTTCGCTCATATGTGGAATTTAAGAAACAAAATGGATGAATATAGGGAGGGGGTGAAAGAGAGGGAGGCAAACCATAGAAGACTCTTAATTATAGAGCAAAGTAAGGGTTGCTGGAAGAGAGGTGGGTGGGGGATATGGTAAATGGGTAATAGACATTAAGAATGGCACATTTTCTGATGAGCATGGGGTGTTAAAGGTAAGTGATGAATCAATAAATTCTACTGAAACCAATACTATGTTTTAACTAACTTGCATTTAAATAAAATCTTGGAAGAAAAAATTTGAAAAATAAAAATCATATTGTACATACAATTTGCATTCCATTCTATTCACTAAAAAGTATACCATACATATTTGTTAATGTCATTAAAAACAATAAAACCCCCTCACAATCCTGGCCCAAAAGGGAACATTTTTTTCTGTACCTTCTTACATTTCTTGAGTGGTTTCCCAGTTTTTCACAAGGATAAAATCCAATTTTTTAAAATCCCAGGATACAAGGCTTTTCACAATATAACCCATGCATAGATTCTCTATTTCTACTATTGATGTTTATTATTTTTCAGAAATTTACACTCAAGTTATACAATATTACTATATTACTTCTGGACAATTACTGCAGCAAACATTTGTTTCATAATACTTTCATATGCTTATATTATTTCTCTCACCAGCAATACTCTTCATCTTTTTCATAAATTATAGAATTTATAATGTTTGAATTTATTATTTCTATGAAGAATTCTCTAAATCTCATTACATGTTTTCTACTGATAAGGCTCTCTCAGCCATCTGTGTGTGTATCCATTAAGACCTATCACATTGTTTTATTTTTCTGTTTGCAAACTGTCTTGCCTATTAGATTGTGAAATTAAGATATTGAAAGATACTGTTATTTATGTCTGCAACTGTAATATCAGACATATAGTAGGTAGTCAATGGCAAGTTAATCATTTAATGTAAATGAAAATTCTATTGTGCGATGTACACCAATAACTACTAAATAAGCAACTAGTAGTATGGCTGTAGTTACTATGGTGAATAAAAAAATAAAGTTAAATTCCCTAATTAAAACAGGTATTGGGCAGCCCAGGTGGCTCAGTGGTTTAGCGCCACCTTTGGCGGGGGGCGTTATCCTGGAAACCCAGGATTGAGTCTCATGTCAGGCTCTCTGAATGGAGCCTGCTTCTCCATCTGCCTGTGTCTCTGCCTCTCTCTCTCTCTCTGGTCTCTCATGAATAAATAAATAAAATCTTTGAAATAAATAAAAAAACAGGGATTATCCAATACAGGCTTCAGGTCACAGGGGAAAAATTATATGGCTGACATATCTTTTTAAAAACTTTTTACTTTATGATCATTCAGAATAACATGCAGCTATAATAAACAATACAAAGAGATCCTTTGTTGCCATTTAGTATTTACATTTATATTTTTGTGTGACCATGTTTTCTTTTTTATGGGGTAAATCTTAAACAATATAGTTGCTAGCTCATATGATAGTGTTATGCTTAGAATTAGAAAATTCTCAAATTTTATTCAAAGTGGTGCAAAGTAAAATGTACCATTTACAAACTTACCAGCGATATCTATGAATGGTACAATTTCTTAACATCCATAAAAACATTTGACATTGCCATATTTTTAAAATTATCCAATTTGGAAAGTGTATAATATTACATTGTGATGTTAATTTGTATTCTTTAATGGTTTATTGAGATACAACAGTATTTCTTTACATTTTTATTTAAATTAAATTTGCCATCATTCAGTATGACACCCGGTGTTCATTGAATCATGTGCTCTGCTTAATGCCAGTCACCCAGTCACCCAGTTACCCTAACCCACGTACCTCCCCTTCTGCAACCCTTTGTTTATTTCCCAGAGATAGGAGTCTCTCATTGTTTGCCTTCCTATCTAATTTTTCACCACTCAGTTTCCCCCCTTCCTTTATGGTCTCTTTAACTATTTCTTATATTCTATGTACTAGTGAAACCATTTGATAATGGTCTTTCTCCAATTGACTTATTTCACTCAGCATAATACTCTCCAGTTCCAGGCACATCAATGTGAATGGTAGGTATTCATCCTTTCTGATGGCTAAATAATATTCCATTGTATATATATACCACATCTTTATCCATTCATCTGTTGAAGGATATCATGGCTATTTTCACAATTTGGATATTGTGGACATTGCTGCTACGAACATTGGAGTGAAGGTGTCCTGTAGTTTCACTACCACTGTATCTTTGGGGTAAATACCTAGAAGCACAATTGCTGGGTTGTAAGGTAGCTCTATTTTTAATTTCCTGAGGAAAATCCGCATTGTTTTCCAGAGTGGCTGCACTTTCTTGCATTCCTACCAACAGTGCAAGACAGTTCCCCTTTCTCCACATCCTCATCCTCCTCATCCTCAAATTGTTGTTTCCTGTATTGTTAATTTCAGCCATTTTCACCAGTGTACGGTGGTATCTCATTGTGGTTTCGATTTGTATTTCCTTGATGAAAAGTGATGTGAAGCATTTTTTATGTGCTTATTGGCCATGTGTAGGCCTTCTTTAAAGAATCTCTGTTCATGTCTCCTGCACTTTTCTTTACTGCATTGTTTGTTTTTTGGGTGTTGAGTTTGATATGTTCTTTATAGATTTTGGATACTAACTCTTTACGTGATATGTCATTTGCAAATATCTTCTCCCATTGTGTAGATTATCTTTTGGTTTTGTTGCCTGTTTATTTTGTTCTGCAGAAGTTTTTTTTTTTTCTTATCTTGATGAAGTCTCAATAGTTGATTATTGTTTTTGTTTCCCTTGCCTTTATAGATGTGTCTCGCAAGAAGTTGCTGTGGCCGAATTCAAAATGGTTGTTGCCTGTTCTCCTCTAGAATTTTGATGGATTCTTGTCTCATATTTAGATCTTTCATCCATTTTGAGTTTACCTTTGAATATGATGCAGGAGAATGGTCCAGTTTACTTCTTCTGCATGAAGCTGTCCAAAATTCCCAACAGCATTTATTGAAGAGATTGTCTTTTTTTCCTGCTTTGTCAAAGATGATATGACCAAAGAGTTGAGGGTCCATTTCTGGGTTCTCTTTTTAATTGCATTGATGAATGTGTCTGTTTTTGTGCCAGTACCAAACTGTCTTGATGATCACAGCTTTGTAATACAGTTGAAGTCAGGAATTGTGATGCCACCAGATTTCATTTTCATTTTCAGCATTCCTCTGGCTATTCAGCGTGTTGTATGGTACCATAAAAATGTTAAGATTATTTGTTCCAACTCTGGGTAAAAAGACCATGGTGTCTTGATGGGATTCCATTCAATGTGTAAATTGCTCTGGGCATTAGAGACATTTTCACAATTGTTATTCTTGAAATCCATAATCATGGATTTCTTTTCCATTTCTCTGTGTTTTCCTCAAATTCTTTCATGCCTGTTCTGTAGTTTTAGAGTACAGATCCTTTACTTTGGTTAAGTTTATTCCTAGATATCTTATTCTTTTGGGTGCAATGGTAAACAGGATCAATTCCTTAATTCTATTTTCTTCTGTCACATCGTTAGCATATAGAAATGCAACTGATTTCTGTGCGTTGGTTTTATATTCTGCCACATTGCTGAATTACCATATGAGTTCTAGCAATTTTGCAGTGGAGTCTTTTGGGTTATCCAAATAAAGTATCATGTCATCTGTGAGAAGTGAGAGTTTCAATTCTTTGAAAATTGAGTGCATTTTATTTAATTTTGTTGTCTGGATTGCTGAGGCTAGGACTTCCAGTAATGTATTAAACAATAGGGGTAAGAGTGGGTGTCCCTGTTGTGTTCCTGACCTTAGCGGAAATAAAAATCACAGTTTTTCTCCATTGAGAATGAAACTCACTGTGGAGTTTTCATAGTTATATGATATTGAGGTGTGTTCCCTCTATCCATACAAGGTGAGACTTTTAATCAAGAAAAGATGTTATACTTTGTCAAATGTGTTTTCTGCATTAATCAAGAGGCTCGTATGATATTGGCTCTCCTTTTATTAATGTGGTATGTATCCCATTGATTGATTTATGAATGTTGAAACCTAGGAACCCAGAAATAAATCCTACTTGGTCATGGTGAATAATCTTTTTAATGCACTGTTGGATCCTATTGGCTAGTATCTTTGTGAGTATTTTAGCATCAATGTTCATTAGGGATAGTTGATGAGATATTTGTTTTGGGGATCAAAGTAATTTTGGTCTCAGAATGACTTTAGAAGTCTTCTTTACATTTCTATCCTTTGAATCATCTTTAGTAGAATAGGTCTTATGTCTTCTTTAAATGTTTGGTAGCATTCCTCTGGGAAGCCATCTGGCTCTGGACTTTTTTATTTGTGGGAGGATTCGATTACAGCTTAAATTTCCTTGCTGGTTATGGGTCTGTTCAGGTTTTATATTTCTTCCTGTTTCAGTTTTGGTAGTTTCTAGTTTCCAGGAATGCACCTACCCATTTCTTCCAGATTTCCTAATTTGTTGACATATACTTGCTCATAGTATGTTTTAAAGTTATTTGTATTTCTTTGGTGTTGGTCATAATCTCTCCTCTTTCATTCATGATTTTATTATTTTGAATCTTTTTTTCTTTTTATTAATTCTGGCTAAAGGTTTATATATCTTATTAATTCTTTCAAAGAACCAGTTCCTAGTTTCATTGATCCATTCTACAGTTCTTCTGACCTCTATTTCATTGAATTCTGCCCTAAACTTTATTATTTCTCTTCTACTTAAGCAGTAGTTAGCCTTTATTTGGTATTCTTTCTCCAGTTCCTTTAGGTGTAAGGTTTGCTTGTGTGTTTGAAATTTTTCCAATTTTTTTCAGGGTGGCTTTTTTTGAACTGCAATTCCCTCTTAGGACTGTCTTTGTTGTATCCCAAAGACTTTGAACAATTTTGCTTTCATTTTTTTTATGCATGGATCTTTTAAATCTTCTTTAATTTCCTGTTTGACCCATTCATTTCTTAGTAGCATGCTCTTTAATTTCCAAGTGTTTGAATTCTTTACAAATTTCTTCTTGTGATTTAATTCAAGTTTCAAAGCATTTTGGTCTGAAAATATGGAGAGAATAATCCCAATATTTTAGTATAGGTTGAAATCTGATTTATAGCCCAGTATGTGGTCTATTCTGGAGAAAGTTTCATGTGCACTTGAGAAGTATGTGTATTCTTTTGCAGTAGGATTAAACATTCTGTATATATTTATGAAGTTCATTTGGTCCAGTATGTCATTCAAAGCCATTTTTATTTGCTAATATGATGCTCAGAAGATCTATAGTTGCCTGAGAGTGCAGGGCTAAAGTCTTCTACTATTAATGTATTATTATCTATGTGTGTCTTTACTTTGGGTATTAATTGGTTGATATAATTGGCTGGTCCCATATTAGGTGTATAAATATTCATAATTATTAGGTCATCTTGTTGGATACACAGTTTAAGCATGCTATAGTGTCCCTCTTCATGTCTTAGTACAGTCATTGGTTTAAAACCTAATTTATCTGATAAGAGGATCAGTACTCCAGCTTTTATTTAAGGTAAGCATGATTGACAGTTTGCATGGTAAATAGGTGTCCACCCCCTCACTTTCAGACTGAAGATGTCCTTGGGTCTCAAATGAGTCTCATATAGACAGCATATGAATGAATTTTGCTTTTTATCCAGTGTGATACCCTGTGTCCTTTTCCTGGATCATTTTACCCATTCATGTTCAAAGTAACTATTGAAAGATATGAATTTAGTGTCATAGCATATTACCTGTACAGTCCCTGTTTCTACAGATTGTTTCTGTGGGTTCCTTCTTTATTGAGAGTACCCCTTTAATATTTCTTTCAGGGCTCGTTTGGTGGTCATATATCCTTTCAATTTCTGTTTATCCTGGAAGCTCTTTATCTCTCTGTCTATTCTGAATGATAGCCTTGCTTGATAAAATATACTTGGATGTGCATTTTTTCCTTTAGTACTCTAAATATATCATGCCATCTTCTTCTGGCCAGCTAGGTCTCTGTGAACAGATCTGCCATTAATCTGATATTTCTCCCCATATATGTTAGGAATATCTTGTCTCAGGCTGCTTTTAGGATTTTTTCTTTATCTCTAAAAATTGCAAACTTCACTATTATATGTCAGGGTGTTGGGTTTTGTTGATTCTGGGGAGGGGGTTCATCTCTATCCCTTGGATATGAATGCATTTTTCTTTCCCCATATTAGGGAAGTTCTCCTCTATGATTTGTTCAAACATACTTTCTGGTCCTCTCTCTGTCTCCATGATCTCTAGAATCCCAATAAGACAGATATTATTCTTTTTCAAACTATTCCTTAATTCTCAGAGTCTGTCCTCATGGGTTCTTAGTTGTTTTGCTCTCATTTCCTCAGCTTCCTTCCTTTCCATCAAATTGTTTTCTATGTCACTTTCTCTTCTGCCTAGCTGTTAGAGAATTCAGTTTAGACTGCATCTAAATACTCAGAGTATTTCTAATTTCAGCCTTCTTAGATCTCATTTCTGCAGTGAGAGTTTCTCTAGGGTCTTCACTTTTTTCAAGACCCACTAATAATTGTATAATTATAATCCTGAATTATATCTCCAGCATCTTTCTTAAATCCATATCCATGAGATTTGTGGCAGAGAGGATTACCTTTGGTTCTTTTGTGATGAATTCTTCCTTCTAGTCATTTTGTCCAGTGTAGTATGGCTGTATGAGTGAGCAGAGTCAAAAATGTCAACCTCTACCCAAGCAAAATACACATTAGACGATTCTGAATAAGTCAGGGACCAGAAAATAAAAGAAAAAAAAAGACAACAAATGTGAAAAACAAACTAAAAAATAAAAATAAAAAGGGGGAAGGAAATGGTTGAGGAGAGAGAATATAGTCTTAAAGAGTGGACCAAGATGGTGATCTTCCTGGTTCTTAGTGTATTTTCATCTGTATCTTAGAAGGTACTAAATTCCGAATTTATAATAAAAAGCAATAAATATCAAGAAACAACAACAACAAAAACAATAACAAAAATGAGAAGAAAAAAAAGAGGGTATAACCTCACAGAGTGGACCAACATGGTACTCCACTTTGTTCTGTATGTTACAAGGTAGTAAATTCCAAAATTATAAAACAAAAAAAATCCCCAAACTTAAATATCTACAAAAATTAATTGAATACATTGAAATGAAGCAAAAAATGAACACTATATCTATCGCATGTAATGGTAATATTAAGAAAGTCAAAAAGGAAAAACTTAAAAATGAAGACTTGATAAAATATTATAGCTTAGATAGGAACAAAGAATATTGGAAATTTCTAACCTGAAAGATAAACGAATCATAGTTTATTCAAGTTCTATATACTATTTTCCCCTCAGTCCAGGAGTTTTCCAGTCCTGATAGGTCAGTAGCCTTGGTGTTCCCCTCTTTTTCCAACTGGTCTTCTGACAGAGGGGCTTGCTGCTCTGATTCTCAGGTCTCTGATCTGGACGGAGTTGTTGCAACTCTTGTCAGGTGGCTGAGCTCAGTGTACACTCTTTGCCATGTGAAGTTGTTCCATGAAGTCCATTGTTCTCTTGAGGGTGAAAGGGAAAAAAAATGATGGCATCCAGATCTACAGCCCCAGAGCCCAAAGCTTCCAGGGTGTGCCAAACTGCAGCCTCGTTTAGTGTCCACTCACTCAGATCCTCCTCAGGGCAGACATGGGGGCACTGACTTGTACAATTTGAATGGCACCAGGAGGGGGAAGTAGTTTTTACTGGCTTGTGCTCTCACAGGATCCTGCCCTCTCAGAGGAAGCAGAAGGTCTCAGGCTTCTTTCTGCTCCAGGGCCCTGGTACAGAGAGGGTTCACTTGTTTAAGTAGAAACCCACTCCACCTCTCCTGGATGCAAGCAGAGGGTTGCTGCATTACAATCCTTTGCAGGGACCCAGCACTGACAGTGGTCCCCTGATACTTCTGCGGTTTGTGGTTTACGGCACAAGCTGAGCTTTCTCCCAGACTCACTGACCTAAGGGGATTTCCCCATTCCAATGGTTGGGAACTTTGCTTGCTTAGGTGCTCCTGTTCTTTCTACCCTCCAGGAATATTGAGACCCCACTGTCTCTCCTGTGATTCTGTCCTATTTCACCACTGAGCACTTTTCAGGCAGGGAAGACTCTCTGAGGAGCAGATTTCTAAAGGTCCCAATTTTGTGCTCCATGGCTATATCACTTTCCTGAAGCCAGCTTACCAAGCCTCCCTCCCCCTGCCATTTATCTTCCAATATATCCCCTACATTTCTCTTCTCTGTGAATCTACCTTGCAAGAAGTGGTCATTTTTCTGTTTGTAGCATTCCAGCTTTTCTTTCTTTATATCTCAGATTGAATATATATGTGCTCAGGATGGTTTGTGAGTTATCTAGCTAAATTTAGGGGACCAGATTAAATAAGGACCCCTATACTTCCGTCATCTTGTCTCTCCTATTGATGGTCTCTAGAACATTATTTTTTAAAGGTATAAATAGACTTTATTGTTACAAACAGTGTCCTACTGAGCAGGCTATATAAAAAATATATATGTGGTCCTAGGATGTCACCATGGAGAAACCAGGAGGTCATGATTGCAGAAGAGGTCGCTTTAATTGAAGGAAATGATCCAGGGAAGGTTGGCCAGGAATGCAGCAGACATGATTAGGATAGTTCAGTGGTGGTCAGGTCACAGTGTGAGGGATAGGAAAGCCTCTTTCACTCCCATTTATTGTAGCTCTCAATATGTAACAGAACCCAACCTGATAATAGGAGGTAAAACAGAAAACAAGAGATAAGCTCAATGATGTCATCTATTTTGCCAGTCTGTTTAAGGGTGGCTTAAAATAGATCTAGACATGTCCCACCAGAAACCAATGGGTTAGGCCTGCCAGGCCTCTCAGCAGCAGCAGTATCAGCAGATATAACCACATGGAATGACTGCAGACATTCGAGGTAAAACATTTTTGCATCTGCATATCCCCATAAAAACAGAAGAAGGAAGTGTATGACTCCCTGGTAATGACAAAAATGTAGTCAAATTTGGATTCTGGGGATCCCTGGGTGGCGCAGCGGTTTGGCGCCTGCCTTTGGCCCAGGGCGTGATCCTGGAGACCCGGGATTGAATCCCACATCAGGCTCCCGGTGCATGGAGCCTGCTTCTCCCTCTGCCTGTGTCTCTGCCTCTCTCTCTCTCTCTCTCTCTGTGAGACTATCATAAATAAATAAAAATTTTAAAAAAAATTTGGATTCTGTAATATGGTAATGGTGATACATAATTGTCTTACAATTGTAATTAAAAATTAAATGTGGTAAAAATAACCATAACTATGAGAATATTTCATTAGTTACATAACATAAAATTGTGTAAATTATAACACCAATAACCTGAAATGTGAGGAGAAGAAAAAATCAAAGTTATAAAGCTTAGGAATTCTATTGAAGTTGATATTACTGTAAAATAGGATGTTATAATGTAAATGAACAGCCTAAGCTCAAAGTTAACAGAAGGAAGAAAATATAAAGATTAGAATAGAAATAAATGAAATAGAGAACAGTAAATAATAGACAAGATTAAACTAAGAGTTGGCTCTTTGAAAAAAAAAACAAAATTAACAAATATTTATTTAGATGAACCAAAAAAGTCTCAAACTGATAAAAATATAATGAAAAAAGACATTACAACTGATCCCATAGAAATACAGACTCCTAAGAGGCTACTATGAACAACTGTACACCAAGAAACTGGACACTATAGAAAAAAGGGAAAATTTCTTAGAAACATACAAATTATCAAGACTGAATTGAGGAGATTTAGAAGTTATAAATAGACCAATTACTAGTAATGACATCATTTTTAGAAAAGGTTGACCAATTTTATTACAAAGTATTTTAGCACAGCAACAAAGAGAATGATGTTTAAAAAGTAAAAAAAAAAAAAAAGCAAAACTAGTAATTACATGGAATCAGTAATAAAAAAATCTCCCAAAGAAGAAAAGTCCAGGACCAGAGGGCTTCATTGGAGAATTTTACCAAATGTTTAAAGCATTTTTCCCAATCCTTTTTGAAATTAAAGAGTGGGAAACACTCCAAATCTCATTTTATGAAGCCAGTATCACCTGGAGACCAAAGCCAGAAAACAACAGTACCAGTGAATAAAACTACACATCAATATCTTTGATAAATATAGATGCAAGATTATTAACAAAATAATAACAAACCAAATTCAGCAGCACATTAAAAGGATCATTCACTTTTATGATCAAGTCAGATTTACATCTGAGATGCAAGGACGGTTCAATTTATGCAAATAAGTCGATGTGGTACATCACATTAATAGGATGAAAAAATATCTCAATTCAGAAAAAGCATTTGGAAAAATTCAACATCCATTCGTGTTAAAATTCTTAAATTAAGTATAAAAGGGAACTATATCAACAAAATAAAGTCCACCTATAATTAGCCCATAGCTAATATCATACTTAGTTGTGAAGGGCTAAAAGGTTTTCCTTTTAGATTAGGAACAAGACAAGGGTTTCTGCTCTTATCATCCTTATTCAACATAGCATTGAAAACCCTTGCTACAACAATCACTCAGGGTAAAGGAATGAAACATCAGAACTGGAGAAGAAAAAGAAAAATTGTCTGTATTCGGTAATAACAAGATTGTATATATAGAAAACGCTAAAGGCAAGAAACTCTAGTTATAGACAACAAACTGAGTGTTGATGGAAGGGAGATGGACATGGGATGGGTTAAATGGGTGATGGCTATTAAGGAGGGCATTTGTGATGAGCACTGGGTGTTATATGTAAATGATAAATCACTAAATACTATTCCTGAAAACAATATTCCACTATATGTTAACTAACTATAATTTAAATAAAATCTTGAAAAAAAACCAAAAAGATTAAACAAAGAAAATTAGATCTTACTGACAAATTCAATAAAGTTGCAGGATACAAAATTAACATACAAATGTCAGTAGCATTTCTACAGACTAATAATAAATTATCTGAAAAAATTAAAGAAAGCAATTCCATTTATAGTAGCATCATAAATGATAAAATAATTAGGAATAAATGTAATCAAAATGATGAAAGATGTCTACTCTGAAAATTACAAAAATTTGATGAAGAAATTAATGAAAACACAAATATATGGAAAGGTAGCCTGTATTCATGGATTGCAATAATTAATAGTTAATATTGTTAAAATATTTATTAGTAGATATTTATAGATTCAATGCAATCCCTATCAAGATTACAATAGTATTTTTTGCAGAAGGAGAAATTTTTAAAATTTATAAAATTTTAAAGAAAGAAGACAAAGTGGGAAGCATCACACTTCCTGGTTTTAATCTACACTACAAATTATAGTTATCAAAATATCAAAACTGTACTGTCATAAAACCAGACACATAGGTCAACAGAACAGAATTAAGAGCTCAGAAATAAACCCAAGCATTTAATCTCAACCAATATTTGAAAAGTGAGCTAAGAGATGGAGCCATGATGGCAGGAGTAGGAGATCTCTTTCATCTAGTCCCTTGAATTTAGCTAGATAACTATCAAAACATTCTGAACAACCCCATGAATTCAACCTGTGATGTAAGAAAAGACTATCTGGAACTCTACAAGTAGGAAAGCGACCACTTTTTGCAAGGTAGGATATGTGGAGAAGTGGTTCTATGGGTATATATCTGAAGATAAACAGCAGGAGGGGAGAAGCTCAGTAAGCCAGCTACCAGAAAATGAGATAGCCTCAGAGGGCAAAATCAGAACCCTTAGAAATCTGCTCCAGTGAGAGACATCCCTGACTGAAAGGTGCTCAGGTGATGAAATGAGGAAGAATTCTAGATGGGATAGTGTGGTCTTAAGATCCCAGAGTCAAAGAAAGAATGCCTGAGCCAGTGGAGTTCCAAGTATGGAAAGTAGTTAGTCAGCAAACATAGGAAGGGGCTTGCAAGTTGCATGCTATTGGATGACTGTTCTCTGTGGGAACCCTGCAAATAAGAGGAATATAGAGACCCTCTTCCTTCCCCTGTGAGAGGCAAAACAGGGTACATGCACTACCAAGGGACAGCTCTTAGTGTTGGAGCCCTGCATAAACAGGAAAGCAGTGACCCTCCCCTTCCTCAGGGAGGGGCAGAGTGGATGCATGCATGATCTGACGACTGCTCTCAGGGCCAGGGAACTACATAATGTAGAAACATGGGATCTTCTGCCTTCTCCTGGGAGAATCAGTATGGGTGTGAACCACAAGAATCTACAGAATTTGGAACACACAAAATGGAAGACTATCACTGAGGGTTTACTGAAGAAAGATTCTGGGCCTGGAGATTAGGGCATAGCATAGCAATTTTATTTTGATCCTCTGAAGAGGCAAGGAAAGCCTTCAAGGAACAAAAGCCACACAGAGTAATCAAAAACAGCTTACACCAAGCTCAGCCCCTGGCAAGGGGAAGTGCCATTATGCCCATTAAAGAGAACTGAGAATCAGCTTCTCAGGTAGCTCCTCCAGAAGATCAACTGGAAGAATGGTTGCTTTGAAAAGCAAATTTATGGACTACACAGAACTGTAAAACTCAAGGCTAGGGGAAAATGGTATATAGAATTCAAGTTTTTTTTTTTTTCTCTTATGATTCACTTATCTTTCAGTTTAAACTTTTCCATTACATTTTTTCTTTTTTCACTTTCCACTAGTTTCGTATTTTATCAAATCTTTGGGTTTTTTAAAAGATTTTATTTATTTATTTCAGAGAAAGAAAGAGAGAAAGAGCACGTGCACAATGCAGAGGGAGAGGGAGAAGCAGACTCCCCACTCAGCAGGGAGCCTGATGTGGGACTCAATTCCAGGAACCTGGGATCATGAACTGAGCTGAAAGTAGATGCCCAACCAACTGAGCCACTTGGGTGCACAAAACATTGTTTTTAAGACTTCTTTTTAACTTTTATTTTTTTACATTTATATTGCATAGATATATTCCTCATTTTTTACTTCCTTTCACGATATTTAATTATATATTTGTATACATGTAAGTATTGCTTTCTTTACAATTTTAGGATTTAGTGCCTTCTAAGATAGAGAACAAGAAATACTCAGGACTAAGTGGATCCCCTTGTCCATTGTATGAGAATATATTTTCTTTTCCTTCACCCTGTTTTTTTTCTTTCTTAATTTTTAATTTTCTTTTTCTTTTCTGGTTTCTAAACTCTTTGGATTATCTAGTGTGTATTTCACCCAGGTCATGGTTGATATTTTTGTTATTCACAACAAAAGAAAGAACCAGAGATAATAGTCTCTGCCAGAGATTTGATATGAACATAAGCAAAATGACAGATGTGGAATACAAGATACCTAGCTGGACTTGAAAATAAGGATAAGAGACACTAGAGACTCTCTTGGAGAAGAAACGAGACCCAATCAGGCCTAAATTAAAAATGCTCTGAGATACAGTCTAAATTGGATGCTTTAACACCTAGGGTAAATGAAGTAGAAGAGGGTAAGTAACATAGAAGACAGGTGGATGGAAATGAAGGAAGCTAAGGAAAAGAGAAAAACAACTAACGGATTATAGAAGGAAGCTTCAAGAAATCACCAATGGAATACAACGGAAAAACATATAAAATTATGGGAGACTGTGAGGGAGAAGAAAGAAGACAGAGAAGGCCACAAGGTATATTTGAGCAAGTCATAGCTTAGAACATCCTTAATCTGGGGAAGAAAACAAGCATTCAAGTACAAAAAATAGACAGGATCCCATACAAAAGTGAATAAAAATAGATCAACACACTGACATATAATAGTGAAGCTTGCAAATTTCAGAGATAAAGAGAATATCTTGAAAGCAGCTCCAGAAAAACCTACCCCTAACTGAAAAGGGTAGGAACATTAGACTGGATTCATACATATCCACAGAGATACGGCAGACTAGAAGGCTAATAGGATATATTTGGGGTACTAAATGAGAAAAATCTGAAGCCAACAATAGTTTCTTCATCAAGGATTTCGTTCAGAATGGAAGGACAGATAAAGAGCTTAAAGAGAGACAGAAACAGAAAAATATTTGATCAGCAAATCAGCCCTGCAATAAATATTAAGGGGAATTCTGTAAATCCAGACAGAGAGTCCAAGGGTAATATAAACCAGAAAGAAACAGAAACAATCTACAGAAACTGGGAATTTGGAGAGAGAGGGGCAAGATGGCGGAAGAGTAGGGTCCCCAAATCACCTGTCCCCAACAAATTACCTAGAAAACCTTCAAACCATCCTGAAAATCTACAAATTCGGCCTGAGATTTAAAGATAGAACAGCTGGAATGCTACAGTGAAAAGAGATCACGCTTCTATCAAGGTAGGAAGACGGGGAAAAAGAAATAAAGAAACAAAAGGCATCCAAGGGGGAGGGGCCACGCGAGTAGCCGGGCTGAGGCCGGGGCGAGTGACCCCAGGACGGGAAAGCACCGTCCAGGAGAAGCAGGAGCTTCACCAATCTTCCCAGGCTGCAAGGCTCTCGCAAGGAGTTACAGCAGGACCCCAGGAAGGGTGGGGATGCCCTCAGGCTCCCAGGGACACTAACAGACACCTGTGCCCGAGGGAGAGTGTGCGGAGCTCCCTAAAGGGCTGCAGCACACTCACCGCTGGACTCAGGAGCAGCTCAGAGGCGGCTCCAGCACAGGCTCCGCACAGAGGGGGCTGCACGGCCCGAGGAGCAGCTCAGAGGGGCTCAGGCTGCGGCTCCGCGGAGAGGGGGCTGCACGGCTGGGAGCGCGAATCCAACAGCGCTGGCCCGGGAGCACAGGGCACCGGGGACACAGCCCAGGATCCAGCCTCCCCCCGGGACAGGCAGAGGCCAGGAGGGCCCAGGACAGCAAGGACACCCCTGCCCCAAGTTGAGCAGATCAGCAGGCCCGCGCCCAGAGCATCCAGGACCCTGCAGGCTGAGAGCTCCGTAGTTACTGCGGGATCTGAATCCAGGGCTCCAGGACTGGCTGCCGCCACTATGGTTGTGCCTCCTGGGGCCTCACAGGATAAACAACCCCCACTGAGCCTCACAGTGGCTTCACCTGATAAACAGCTTAAATATCTTTCACTGAGCCTTGCACCAGGCAGGGGGCTGAGCAGCGCCCAGGTGCTAACACCTGAAAATCAGCACAAAAGGCCCCTCCCACAGAAGACCAGCTAGACGGACAGAGGAAAAACAAATTATTGACCAAGCAGCACTGGAAAGTTCCAGGGGAAGTCAAGGGACTTACAGTATACAGAATCAGAGGATACTCCCCCTTGTTTTTTTATTTGTTTGTTTGTTTGTTTGTTTGCTTTTTGATTTCCGTTTGCCTCACCCCCTTTTTCTTTCATCCTTCTCTTCTTTTATATTTTTTCTGTTCTTTCTCTTCCTTTTTTCTTTTTTCTTCTTTTTCTTACCTCCTTTCTCTTCTAGCTTTTTCCCCTTTTCCCAATACAACTTGATTTTGGCAACTCTGCACTGAGCAAAATGACTAGAAGGAAAACCTCACCTCAAAAGAAAGAATCAGAAATACAAAATTTGTATTTCTCCCACAGAGATACAAAATTTGGATTACAATTCAATGTGAGAAAGCGAATTCAGAGGCACTATTATAAAGCTACTGGTGGCTCTAGAAAAAAGCATAAAGGACTCAAGAGACAGCATGACTGCAGAATTTAGAGCTAATCAGGCAGAAATTAAAAGTCAATTGAATGAGATGCAATCCAAACTCGAAGTCCTAATGATGAGGGTTAACAAGGTGGAAGAACAAGTGAGGGACATAGAAGACAAGTTGATGGCAAAGAGGGAAACTGAGGAAAAAAGAGACAAACAATTAAAAGACCATAAGGATAGATTAAGGGAAATAAATGACAGCTTGAGGAAGAAAAACCTACGTTTAATAGGGGTTCCCGAGGGCGCCGAAAGGGACAGAGGTCCAGAATATGTATTTGAACAAGTCATAGCTGAAAACATTCCTAATCTGGGAAGGGGAACAGGCATTCAGATATAGGAAATAGAGAGTTTTCCCCTAAAATGAATAAAAACCGTTCAACACCTCGACACTTAATAGTTAAGCTTGCAAATTCCAAAGATAAAGAGATCCTTAAAGGAGCAAGAGACAAGAAATCCCTAAGTTTTATGGGGAGGAGTTTTAGAGTAACAGCACACCTCTCCTCAGAGACCTGGCAGGCCAGAAAGGGCTGGCAGGATATATTCAGGGTCCTAAATGAAAAAAACATGCAACGCAGAATACTTTATCCAGTAAGGCTCTCATTCAGAATGGAAGGAGAGATAAAGAGCTTCCAAGACAGGCAGGAAATGAAAGAGTATGGGATCACAAAACCAGCTCTGCAAGAAATTTTAAGGGAGACTCTTAAAATTCCCCTTAAAGAAGAAGTCCAATGGAACAATCCACAAAAACGGGGACTGAATAGATACCATGATGACACTAAGCTCATATCTTTCAATAGTAACTCTGAACATGAACGGGCTTAATGACCCCATCAAAAGGTGGAGGGTATCAGAGTGGATAAAAAAGCAGGACCCAACTATTTGCTGTCTACAAGAGACTCATTTTAGACAGAAGGATACCTACCCTGAAAATAAAAGGTTGGAGAACCAATTACCATTCAAATGGTCCTCAAAAGAAAGCAGGGGTAGCCATCCTTATATGAGAAAAACTAAAATTTACCCCGAAGACTGTAGTGAGAGATGAAGAGGGACACTATACCATACTTAAAGGATCTATCCAACAAGAGGACTTAACAATCCTCAATATATATATGCCCAGAATGTGGGAGCTGCCAAATATATCAACCAATTAATAACCAAAATTAAGACATACTTAGATAATAATACACTTATATTTGGTGCCTTCAATCTAGCGCTTTCTACACTCGATAGGTCTTCTAAGAACAACATCTCCAAAGAAACAAGAGCTTTAAATGATACACTGGGCCAGATGGATTTCACAGATATTTACAGAACTTTATATCCAAACAAAACTGAATACACATTCTTCTCAAGTGCACATGGAACTTCCTCCAGAATAGACCACATACTGGCTCACAAATCAGCTCTGAACTGATACCAAAAGATTGGGATCGTCCCCTTCATATTCTCAGACCATAATGCCTTGAAATTAGAACTAAATCACAACAAGAAGTTTGGAAGGACCTCAAACACGTGGAGGTTAAGGACCCTCCTGCTAAAAGATGAAAGGGTCAACCAGAAAATTAAGGAAGAATTAAAAAGATTCATGGAAACTAATGAGAATGAAGATACAACTGTTCAAAATCTTTGGGATGCAGCAAAAGCAGTCCTGAGGGTGAAATACATCGCAATAAAAGCATCCATTCAAAAACTGGAAAGAACTCAAATACAAAAGCTAAACTTACACATCAAGGAGCTAGAGAAAAAATAGCAAATAGATCCTAAACACAGCAGAAGAAGAGAGTTAATAAAGATTCAATCAGAACTCGACGAAATCGAGACCAGAAGAACTGTGGAACAGATCAACAAAACCAGGAGTTGGTTCTTTGAAAGAATTAATAAGATAGATAAACCATAGCCAACCTTATTAAAAAGAAGAGAGAGGAGACTCAAATTAATAAAATCATGAATGAGAAGGAGAGATCACTACCAACTCCAAGGGAAAACAAAGGATTTTAGAAATCATATTATGAACAGCTATATGCCAATAAATTAGGCAATATAGAAGAAATGGACGCATTCCTGGAAATTCACAAACTACGAAAACTAGAACAGGAAGAAATAGAAAACCTTAACAGGCCAATAACCAGGGAGGAAATTGAAGCAGTCATCAACAACCTCCCAAGACACAAAAGTCCAGGGCCAGATGAATTCCCAGGGGAATTCTTCAAACGTTTAAAGAAGAAACCATACCTATTCCACTAAAGCTATTTGGAAAGATAGAAAGAGATGGAATACTCCCAAACTCGTTCTATGAGGCCAGCATCACCTTAATTCCAAAACCAGACCAAGACCCCACCAAAAAGGAGAATTATAGACCAATATCCCCAATGAACTTGGATGCAAAAATTCTCAACAAGATACTAGCCAATAGGATCCAATAGTGCATTAAGAAAATTATTCAAAAAATAAAAAGAAAAAAAGAAAAAAAATTAAAAAAAGAAAATTATTCGCCCTGACCAAGTAGGATTTATTCCCGGGACACAAGGCTGGTTCAACACTCGTAAAAGAATCAATGTGATTCATCATATCAGCAAGAGAAAAACCAAGAACCATATGATCCTTTCAATAGATGTACAGTAAGCATTTGACAAAATATAGCATCCATTCCTGATCAAAACTCTTCAGAGTGTAGGGATAGAAGGAACATTCCTCAACATCTTAAAAGCCATCTACGAAAAGCCCACAGCAAATATCATTCTCAAGGGGGAAGCACTGGGAGCCTTTCCCCTAAGATCAGGTACAAGACAGGGATGTCCACTCTCACCACTGCTATTCAACATAGTACTGGAAGTCCTAGCCTCAGCAATCAGACAACGAAAAGACATTAAAGGCATTCAAATTGGCAAAGAAGAAGGCAAACTCTCCCTCTTTGCCAATGGTATGATACTCTACATAGAAAACCCAAAAGCCTCCACCCCAAGATTGCTAGAACTCATACAGCAATTTGGTAGCATGGCAGGATTCAAAATCAATGCCCAGAAGTCAGTGGCATTTTTATACACCAACAAGGAGACTGAAGAAAGAGAAATTAAGGAGTCAATCCCATTTACAATTGCACAGAAAAGCATAAGATACTGAGGAATATACCTAACCAAAGACGTAAAGGATTTATACCCTAAAAACTATAGAACACTTCTGAAAGAAATTGAGGAAGACACAAAGAGATGGAAAAATATTCCATGCTCATGGATTGGCAGAATTAATATTGTGAAAATGTCAATGTTACCCAGGGCAATCTACATGTTTAATGCGATCCCTATCAAAATATCATGGGATTTCTTCAGAGAGTTAGAACAAATTATTTTAAGATTTCTGTGGAATCAGAAAAGATGCTGAATATCCAGGGGAATTTTAAAAAAGAAAACCATAGCTGGGGGCATTCCAATGCCAGATTTCAGGTTGTACTGCAAAGCTGTGGTCAACAAGACAGTGTGGTACTGGCACAGAAACAGACACATAGATCAATGGAACAGAATAGAGAACCCAGATGTGGACCCTCAACTTTACGTCAACTAATATTCAACAAAGGAGGAAAGACTATCTGCTTGAAGAATGACAGTCTCTTCAGTAAATGGTGCTGGGAAAATTGGACATCTACATGGAGAGGAATGAAACTAGACCACTCTCTTTCACCATACGCAAAGATAAAGTCAAAATGGATGAAAGATCTAAATGTAAGACAAGATTCCATCAAAATCCTAGAGGAGAACAGAGGCAACACCCTTTTTGAACTCAGCCACAGTAACTTCTTGCAAGATACATCCACGAAGGCAAAAGAAGCAAAAGCAAAAATGAACTATTGAGACTTCATAAAGATAACAAGCTTTTGCACAGCAAAGGATACAGTCAACAAACCTAAAAGACAACCTACAGAATGGGAGAAGATATTTGCAAATGACGTATCAGTTAAAGGGCTAGTTTCCAAGATCTATAAAGAACTTATGAAACTCAACAGCAAAGAAACAAACACTCCAATCATGAAATGGGCAAAAAACTTGAACAGAAATCTCACAGAGGAAGACATAGACATGGCCAACATGCACATTAGAAAATGCTCCGCATCACTTGCCACAGGGAAATCCAAATCAAAACCACAATGAGATCCCACCTCACACCAGTCAGAATGGAGAAAATTAACAAGGTAGGAAACCACAAACGTTGGAGTGGATGTGGAGAAAATGGAACCCTCTTGCACCGTTGGTGGGAATGTGAAATGGTGCTGCCACTCTGGAACACTGTGTGGAGGTTCCTGAAAGGGCTAAAGATAGATCTGCCCTACGATCCAGCAATTGCACTGCTGGGGATTTACCCCAAAGATACAGATGCAATGAAACGCTGGGACACCTGCACCCCTATGTTTCTAGCAGCAATGTCCACAATAGCCAAACTGTGGAAGGAGCCTCGGTGTCCATCGAAAGATGAATGGATAAAGAAGATGTGGTTTATGTATACAATGGAATATTACTCAGCCATTAGAGATGACAAATACCCGCCTTTTGCTTCAACGTGGATGGAACTGGAGGGTATTATACTGAGTGAAATAAGTCAATTGGAAAGGGACAAACATTATGTGGTCTCATTCATTTTTTTAATATAAATAATAGTGAAAGGGAATAGAGGGGAAGGGAGAAGAAATGGTTAGGAAATATCAGAAAGGGAGACAGAACATGAGAGACTCCTAATTCTGGGAAACGAACTAGATGTGGTGGGAGGGGAGGAGGGTGGGGTGTGTGGGTGACTTGGTGGCGGGCACTGAGGGCACTTGACGGGATGAGCACTGGGTGTTATTCTGCATGTTGGCAAATTGAAAACCAATAAAAATAAATTTATTGTTAAAAAAATAAATTGGGAATTTACAAGTAATACAATGGCACTAAATTCATCTTTCAATAGTTACTCTGAATTGAAATAGGCTAACTGTTCTAATCAAAAGACACAGGGTATCAGATTGTGTGAAAAATCAAGACCCATACATATACTGTCTACAAGAGACTCATTTTAAACATAAAGTCACCTCTGGACTGAAAGTGATGTGTGGAGAAGCATTTATCATGAAAATGGATTTCAAATGAAGCTGGGGTAGCAATCCTACATCAGTCAAATTAGATTTTAAAACAAAGACAGCAGTAAGAGATGAAGAGAAAGACTGAATCAAATTAAGGTTCCATCCAACAAGGAGACCTAACGATTATGAATATTTACTCTTCTACTTTGGGAGAAGCCAATTACATCAGCCAATTAATAACCAAATTAAAGCAATTCATTGATAATAAAGCAATAATGGGGATTTTAACAAATCACTCACAGCAATAGAAAGATCATCTAAGCAGAAGATCAACAAGGAAACAAGGGCTTGGATGACACACTGGACCAGATAAACTTCACAGATATAAACAAAACATTCCATCCTAAAGAAACAGGATGCACATTCTTCTCAGGTGCAAATGGACCTTTCTCCAGAATAGATTGCATATTGGGTCACAAATCAGGTCTCCAACAATACCAAAAGATTGGGATTATTACCTACAAACTTTCAGACCACAATATCCTGAACTCAATCCGAATACAAAATATGGAAGGATCTCAAACACTGGGAAGCTAAAGAGCATCCTACTAAAGAATGATAGGCTCAAAAAGGAAATTAAAGTAGAGAACGATAGGCTCAAAAAAGAAATTAAAGTAGAATTTTTTTTGTAATTCATGAAATGATGAAAATGGAAACATAACCGTTATTTTAACACTCTATGAAAATTCCACAGTGAATTTCATTCTCAATGGGGAAAAACTGCGAGCTCTTCTGCTAAGGTCAGGAAGACAACAGGGATTCCCACTCTTACCTCTCTTGTTTAACATATTAATGGAGGTCCTAGCCTCAGCAATCAGACAATAAAACTAAATGAAATGCATTAAAATTTTCAAAGAAGAATAGAAGCTTTCACTCTGCACAGATTACATGATACTTTGGAA
This sequence comes from Canis lupus baileyi, assembly GCF_048164855.1. Taxonomy (NCBI): domain Eukaryota; kingdom Metazoa; phylum Chordata; class Mammalia; order Carnivora; family Canidae; genus Canis; species Canis lupus. The sequence continues at coordinate 60,901,583 of NC_132876.1, forward strand.
AAAGAAAAGACTCCACTGAAAAATTGCTAGAATTCATACAGAAATTCAGCAAAATATAAAACTGATGCAAAGAAACCAGTTTCATTTCTATATGTCAATGATGTGACAGAAGAAAATGAAATTAAGCAATTAATCCCGTTTACCATTGCACCCAAAACAATAAGATACCTAAGAATAAACCTAACCAAAGAGGTGGAGGATCTGTACTCTAAAACCTACAGAACAGGTATGAAAGAAATTGAGGAAGACACAAATAAATGGAAAAATATTCCATGCTCATGGTTTAGAAGAATAAAGATCGTTAAAATGCCTACACTACACAAAGCAATCTATACATTCAGTGCAATCTATATCAAAATACCCATTGACATTTTTCACAGAGGTGAGATAAATAATGCTAAGATATTTATAGTATTGGAAAAGACCCAGAATAGCTAGAGGAATCCGGAAAAAGAAAATCAAATCTGTTGGTATCACAACACCAGCTATCAAGGTATTACTTTTTGCATGTTATTTTTAAAAATTTTTTATTGGAGTTCAATTTGCCAACCTATAGCATAGCACCCACTACTCATTCTGCAAAGTGCCCCACTCAGTGCCCATCAACCAGTCACCCCAAACCCCCACCCACCTCCCTTTCCAGTACCCCTTGTTTGTTTCCCAGAGTTATGTGTCTCTCATGTTTTGTCACCCTCACTGGCATTTTCACTCATTTTCTCTCCTTTCCCTTTATTCCCTTTCACTAATTTTTATATTCCCAAAATGAATGAGACCATATACTTGTCCTTTTCCGATTGACTTATTTCACTCAGCATAATACCCTCCAGTTCCATCCACATCAAAGCAAATGGTGGGTATTTGTTGTTTATAATGGCTGAGTAATATTCCATTGTATACATATACCGCATCTTCTTTATCCATTCATCTTTCAATGGACATCGAGGCTCCTTCCACAGTTTGGCTATTGTGGACATTGCTGCTAGAAACATCGGGGTACAGGTGTTCTGTCATGTCATTGCATCTGTATCTTTGGGGTAAATCCCCAAAGTGCAATTTCTGGGTAGTAGGGCACTTTTAACTCTTTGAGAAATCTCCACACAGTTTCCAGAGTGGTTGTACCAGTTCACATTCCCACCAACATTGCAAGAGGGTTACCCTTTCTCCACATCCTCTCCAACATTTCTTGTTTCCTGACATGTTAATTTACCCCATTCTCACTGGTGTGAGGTGGTATCTCCTTCTAGTTTTGTTTTGTAGTTCCCTGATGGCCAGTGATACAGAGCATTTTCTCATGTACTTGTTGGCTATGTTTATGTATTCCTCTGAAATTTCTGTTCATGTCTTTTGCCCATTTCATGATTGGATTGTTGGTTTCTTTGCTGTTGAGTTTAATAAGTTCTTTATAGATCTTGGATACTAGCCCTTTATCTGATATGTCATTTGCAAATATCTTCTCCCATTCTGTAGATTGTCTTTTAGTTTTGCTGAATGTTTACTTTGCTATGCAGAAGCTTTTTATCTTGATGAAGTCCAAATAATTCATATTTGCTTTTGTTTCTCTTGCCTTCATGGAAGTATCTTGCAAGAAGTTGCTGTGGCTGAGTTCAAAAAGGGTGTTTCCAGTGTTCTCCTCTAGGATTTTGATGGAATGTTGTGTCACATTTAGATCTTTCATCCAGTGTGAGTTTATCTTTGTGTATGGTGTAAGTGAATGGTCTAGTTTCAGTCTTCTGCATGTGGATGTCCAATTTTCCCTGCACCATTTATTGAAGAGACTGCATTTTTTCCAGTGGATAGTCTTTCCTGCTTTGTTGAATATTAGTTGACCAAATAGTTGAGAGTCCATTTCTGGATTCTATATTCTATTCCCTTGATCTATGTGTCTGTTTTTGAGCCAGTACCACACTGTCCTTATGATCACAGCTTTGTAGTACAACCTGAAATCTGGCATTGTGATGCCCCCTGCTCTGGTTTTCTTTTTTAATATTCCCCTGGCTATTCGGAGTCTTTTCTGATTCCACACAAATCTTAAGATGATTTGTTCCAACTTTCTGAAGAAAGTCCATGGTATTTTGATAGGGATTGCATTAAATATGTAAATTGCCCTGCATGAAATTGACAATTTCACAATATTAATAATTCCAATCCATCAGCTTCGAATATTTTTCCATCTCTTTGTGTCTTCCTCAATTTCTTTTAGAAGTGTTCTGTAGTTTTTAGGGTATAGATATTTTCCCTCTTTGGATAGGTTTATTCCAAGTTATGCTTCTGGGTGCAATTGTCAATGGGATTGACTCCTTAATTTCTCTTTCTTCAGTCTCATTGTTAGTGGATACAAATGCCATTGACTTCTGAGCATTGATTTTGTATCCTGCCACACTGCCAAATTGCTGTATGAGTTCTAGCAATCTTGGGGTAGAGTCTTTTGAGTTTTCTATGGACAGTACCATGTCATTTGTGAAGAGGGAGAGTTTGACTCCTTCTTTGCTGATTTGAATGCCTTTTATTTCTTTTTGTTGCCTGATTGCTGAGGCTTGGACTTCTAGTACTATGTTGAATAGTAGTGGTGAGAGTGGACATCCCTGTCGTTTTCCTGAACTTAGGAAAAAGCCTCCCAGTATTTACCTTCGAGAATGATATTTGCTCGGGCTTTTTGTAGATGGCTTTTAAGATGTTGAGGAATGTTCCCTCTATCCCTACGCTCTGAAGAGTTCTGATCAGGAATGGAAGCGGTATTTTGTCAAATGTTTTCTCTGCATCTATGGAGAGGATCACATAGTTCTTGTTTTTTCTCTTGTGGATATAATCTATCACGTTGATGGCTTTACGAGTGTTGAACCAGCCTGCATGCCGCGGATGATTCCCACTTGTTCATGGTGAATAATCTTTAATGTCCTGTTGGATCCTATTGGCTAGTATTTTGTTGAGAAATTTTGCGTCTCTGTTCATCAGGGACATTGGTTTATAATTCTCCTTTTTGGTGGGGTCTTTGGTTTTGGAATTAAAGTGATGCTGGCTTCATAGAGTGAGTTTAGAAATATTCCATCTCTTTCTATCTTCCTGAACATCTTTAGTAGAATAGGTATCGTTTCTTCTTTAAACGTTTGATAGAATACCCCTGGGAAGCCATCTGGCCCTGGCCTTTTGTGTCTTGGGAGGTTTTTGATTACTGCTTCCATTTCCTCCCTATTTAGCAGCCTATTCAGGTTTTCTACTTCTTCCTGTTCCAGTTTCGGTAGTTTGTGGTTTTCTAGAAATGCATCCTTTTCTTCTAGATTGTCTAATTTATTCACATATAGCTGCTCATAATAAGTTTTTAAAATCCTTTGTATTTCCTTGGTATTGTTGGTGATCTTTCCTTTATCATCCATGATTTTCTTAATTTGAGTATTTTCTCTATTCTTTTTACTAAAGCTGGCTAATTCTTTATCTATCTCATTAAATCTTTCAAAGAACAAACTCCAGGTTTTGTTGATTTGTTCCAGAGTTCTTCAGGTTTCTATTTAATTGAGTTCTGAAGAATGTTTATTAACTCTCTTCTTCTGCTGGGTGAAGGCTTCATTTGCTGTTTTCTCTCCAACTCCTTTAGGCACAGTGTTAGCTTTTTTATTTGAGTTCTTTCCAGTTTTTGGATGGATGCTTCTATTGCTATGTATTTCCCCCCCAGGACTGCTTTTGCTGTATCCCAAAGATTTTGAATGTTTGTATCTTCATTTTCATTAGTTTCCATGAATCTTTTTAATTCTTCTCTAATTTCCTGGTTGACCCTTTCATCTTTTAGCTGGATGGTCTTTATCGTTCATGTGTTTGAAATCCTTTCAAACTTTTTCTTGTGGATTAGTTCTAGTTTCAAAGCATTATGGTCTGAAAATATGAAAGGTACTATCCCAATCTTTTGGTACTGGTTAAGATCTGATTTGTGACCCAGTATGTGGTGTATTCTGGAGAAATTTCCATGTGCACTTCAGAAGAATGAGTATTCAGTTGTGTTTAGTTGTAAAGTTTTGTAAATATCTGTGAACTTCATCTGTTCCAGTGTACCATTTAAAGCTCTTGTTTCTTTGGAGATGTTGTGCTTAGAAATCTATCAATTGCAGAAAGCACCGTGTTCAAGTCTCCCAGTATAAGTGTATTATTATCTAAGTATGTCTTACCTTTGGTTATTAATTGATTGATATATTTGGCAGCTCCCACATTCGAGGCACAAATATTCATGATTGTTAGTTCCTCTTGTTGGATAGATCCTTTAAGTATGATATAGTGTCCCGCTTCATCTCTCACTACAGTCTTTGGGATAACCTTTTATTTATCTGATATGAGGATGACTACTCCTGCCCTCTTTTGCGAACCATTTGAATGGTAAATGGTCCTCCAACCTTTTATTTTCAAGGTGGAGGTGTCCTTAGGTCCCAAATAAGTCTCTTGTAGACAGCAAATAGATGGGTCTTGCTTTTTTATCCAGTCTGAAACCCCTCACCTTTGGTGGGATCATTAAGCCCATTCACATTCAGAGTTACTATTTAAATCTATGAATTTAGTGTCATCATGATACCTATTCAGTCCCTGTTTTTGTGGATTGTTCCCTTGGACTTCCTATTTCTTTTACCAAGTCCCCTTTAATATTACTTGCAGAGCTGGTTTGGTGGTCACATATTCTTTCAGTTTCTGCCTATCTTGGAAGCTCTTTATATCTCCTTCTATTCTGAATGAGAGCCTTGCTGGATAAAGTATTCTTGGCTGCATGTTTTTCTCATTTAGGACCCTGAATATATCCTGCCAGCCTTTTTCTGGCCTGTCAGGTCTGTGGAGAGGTCTGCTGTTAACCTAATACTTCTCCCCATAAAGTTTAGGAATCCCTTTCTCTTTCTGCTTTAGGGATCTTTTCTTTATCTTCGGAATTTGCAAGTTTTACTATTGAATATCAGGGTGTTGAGAAGTTTTTATTGATTTTAGGGGGGAATCTCTCTATCTCTTGGATCTGAATGTCTGTTTCCCTCCCCACGATAGGGAAGTTCTCATCTATGATTTGTTCAAATTCACTTTCTGGACCTGTCTCTTTTGGCACCCTCTGGAACCCCAATTAAACCTAGATTTTTCTTCTGAGGCTGTCATTTATTTCCCTTAACCTTTACTCATGATCTTTTAATTGTTTTTCTGTTTTGTTCCTCAGCTTCCTTCTTTGCCATCAACTTGTCTCTTATGTCACTCACTCGTTCTACCTCATTAACCCTTGTCGTTAGGACCTCCAGATTGGATTGAATCTCATTTAATTGATTTTTAATTTCAGCCTGATTAGATCTAAATTCTGCAGTCATGAAGTCTCTTGAATCCTTTATGCATTTTCTAGAGCCACCAGTAGCTTTATAATTATGCTTCTGAATTGGCTTTCTGACATCGAATTATCATCTAAATTCTGTAACTCTGTGGGAGAGAGTCCTTTTTCTGATTCTTTCTTTTGTGGTGAGTTCTCCCTTTTAGTCATTTTTCTTAGTGCAGTGTGGCTTAACACAAGTTGTCCTGGAAAAAGGAAGGAAAAAGAGGAAAAAAGGGGTGGGGGGAAGAAAGAAAAAACAAAAACCAAGTAGGAGTATCCTCTGATTCTATATATTGTAATTTCCTAGACTTCCCCTGGAACTTTCCAGCACTGCTTGTTTAACAAGGTCTTCTTCCCCTGTCCTTCCAGCTGTTCTTCTGGGGGAGGGGCCTGCTGTGCTGATTTTCAAGTGTATGCACCTGGGGGAGCTCCCTGCCCCCTGCCAGGTGCAGGGTGCAGTGGGAGCTGTTTATCCTGTGAGACATCTGCTCCCTGGCGGCCCTGCTCAGTCCTAGGCACAAGGTGACACCAGAAGGAATAACAATAGTGGTGGCGGCGAGCTCACCAGCCCTAGAGTCCGCTCCAGCAGTAACTACCGCAGTCTCCCATTCCGCAAGGTCTGGATGCTCTGGGGGTGGTGGGATGCTGAACTACATAGCTCAGGGCCGCTCAGTGGCAGGAGCATTCTTGCTATCCTGTGTCCTCCCAGCCTCTGTCTGTCCCAGGGGGAGCGCTGGATCCTAGGCTATGTCCCTCGGCGCCCTGGGCTCCGGGGCCTGCACCAATGGAATCGTGCTCTTGGGGCCATGTGGCCCCTTCTTCTAGGAGCCGCAGCCTGAGCTTCTGCCTGAGCTGCCCCCCCGGGCCCGCTGGGGGTGTGCTCCAGCCCTTTAGGGAGCTTGGCCCGCCGTGTGTGGTGCACTCTCCCCTGGCATGCACTTCCTCTGTTAGTGCCCCTGGGAGCCTGAGGGTGTCACTATCCTTTCTGGGATCCTGCTTGAGTTCCCTGCGAGGCCTTTCTGTTCGGGAAGATTGGTAAAGCTCCTGCTTCTCAGGGACAGTGCTTTCCTGTCCTGGAGGCACTCACCACCTGCCTTAGCCCAGCTCCTTGTGGCAGGGGAGGGGAGCTCCACCCTCCCCCCCTTGGATGCTTTTTTATTTCTTTATTTTTTTCCGTCTTCCTACCTTGATAGAGTGTGAACTCTTCTCACTGTAGCATTCCATCTGTTCTCTCTTTATATCTCAGGCCTAATTCCTAGGTTTTAAGGATGATTTGAAAGTTATCTAGGTAAGTTGGTGGGGACAGGTGACTTGGGGACCCTACTCTTCTGCCATCTTGCCCCTCCTCCCAGACTTCAAGCTATATTACAAATCTGTATTTATCAAGCCCCTATGGTGCTGGCACAAAAACATACTCATATACCAATGGAACAGAATAGAAAACCCAGAAATTGATCCTCCACTCAATAGTCAAACAATCTTTGACAAAGCAGGAAGGTATATCCAATGGAAAAAAGACAGTTGCTTCCATAAATTTTGTTGGGAAAATTGGACAGCCACATGTAGAAAAATGGAGTTGGGCCACATTTTTACAATACACACAAAAATAATGTATGAAAGATCTAAATATAAGACAGGAATCCATCAACATCCTGGAGGAGAAGTATGCAGGAACCCATTTGACTTTGGTATCAGCAACTTCTTGCTAGACATTCCTCGAAAGTCAAGGAAAACAAAAGCAAAAATGAAGTATTGGGACTTCTTCATAATAAAAAGCTTCTGCACAGTAAAGGAAACAGTCAAAAAACCAAAAGGCAACCTACAGAATGGGAGAAGATATTAGCAAATTACATATCACATAAAGGGCTAGTATTCAAGATCTATAAAGAATTTATCAAACTCAATACCACAAAAAAAAACAAAGAATCCAGTCAAGAATTGGACAGAAGCTATGAACAGACATTTCTCCAGAGAAGACATAAAAATGGCCAAGAGACACATGAAAAAATTCTCCCTACTTCTTGGTATCAGGGAAATACAAATCAAAACCACAATGAGATACCACCTTATCCCAGTGAGAGTGTCTAAAATGAACAAGACAGGAATCAATAAATATTGATGAAGATACAGATAATGAGAACCCTCTTACAGTTTTGATGAGAATACAAGCCATTATATCCACTCTTTGAAACCATATTGAGGTTCCTCAAGAAGTTAAAAATAGAACTACCCTAGACTTAGGAATTGCACTACTGGGTATTTACCCCAATGATACAGTTGTAGTGCAATTAAGGGACACCTACAGCCTAATTTTCATAGCAACCATGTCCACAGTAGCCAAACTATAGAAAGAGCAGAGATATCCATTGACAGATAGATGGATAAGGAAGAGATGGTGTATATATACACTGGAATATTGCTCAGCCATCAGAATGGTTGAAACTTACCATTTACATCGACATGGATGGAACTGTATGGTATTAATGTGAGCAAAACAAGTCAAACAGTGAAAGACAGTTATCATGTTATTTCACTCATATATGGAATATAAGAAATAGTGCAGATGATTGTAAGGAAAGTGAGGTAAAACTGAAGTGGAAGTCATTAGAGAAGGAGAAAGACTTTAATACTATTAATTATAGGAAACCAACTGAGGGTTGCTGGAGTGGAGGTGGATGGGAGTATGGGTTAATTGAGTGATGGGAATTAAGTAGGGCTTGTGATGGGATGAGCACTGAGTATTGTATCAACTAATAAATTATTGAACAACACATGTGAAGTTAATGATGTACTACATGTTTGCTAATTGAATTTAAATAACTAATAAAAATAGGATGCCTGGGTCGCTCAGTGATTGAGCATCTGCCTCTGGCTCAGGGTGTGATCCTAGAGTCTTGGGATCGAGTCCCATATCAGGCTACCTACATGAAGCCTCCTTCTCCCTCTGCCTATGTCTCTGCCTCTGTCTCTGTGTCTCTCATGAATAAATAAATAAAATCTTTAAACAAACAAATAAATAACAAACAAACAATAAAAAAGGAAAGGATTCTAAGAGTACTCAATGAAGAAACTCAGTCCCTTCCTGGGAAAATTGGATATTCTCATGTAAAAAATAAATTGAAACTAGAACTCTGTCTTATAACACTCATAAATTTAAGTGTGAACACTTAAATGTAAGATATGAAATTATTAAATTCCTAAAAAAATATATATAGGAAAAAAGTTCCTTAACATATGTCTTGACTCTTTTTAAGATGAGTTAAACACAAGCCACAAAACAAAATATAAACAACTGGGACTATATCAAATCAAGTTACAAAGCTTCTGCAGAGCAAAATAAATAATCAACAAAGTGAAAAGATAATGTATGTAATGGGAATAATATTTCCAAATCATACGAATATCTGATTGTGAGGAATCAGCTGCAGAGCCTATCTGAGAACTTAATCTCCTAGTCCTTGGCACACTGGAGATATAGGATTCTTGAGTCAGTACACCGACTCTTGGCCATATTTTTCTCCAGATACAGCTCCTCCACTTCCCCTCCCCGAGTCAATAGCCTATTCTTTTACCTTTTGAAGTAAGCATGTTTTTCTCTGCTTCCCAAAGTTAATCATTCTTATAGCCAACCTGTTAGCTTTCTTAAAAAAACTGGAGTAGAAAAGCCTCAGAGTCTGAGTCCGAGTCTTGGTCACCTGTCCCCCAGATTAAAATTCACTGAGACTCTGAGTCGTTCTTCATATCTTTGCCTCCGACTATCCGGGATCTGCAGCATCAGATGGGTTAACAACCAAATTGTATAAAGAACTCATACAACTCAATAACAAAATAAAAACAAAGAGAAATAATTTAATCAAAAATCAACAAATATCCTGAGCAGACATTTCTTTAAAGAGTGTGTATGAAAGACCAAACAGGTATATGAAATGATGGTCAACTTCAGTATTAATTAGGGAAATACAAATACAAATCACAAGATAGCACATCACACCAGTAGAGTAACCATTATCAAAAAGACAAGAGATAACCAAACCTGGTGAGGATCTTAAAAATAAAAATAAAATAGAACCCTCTTCACTGTTGGTAAGTTTATAAACTCGAACAGCCACTGTGTAATACATTATGGATGATCCTCAGAATATTAAAAATAAAATTAGCATATGATTCAAAAATTCCTCTTCTCAAAATATATCCAAAGGAAATGGAAACACAAATTCCAAAATATATCTGCACTTGCATGTTTATAGCAGCATTAGTTACAGTAGCCAAAATATGGAAAAACCTCTCCACAGACAGATGAATGGATAAAGAAGCTGTGATACACACACACACACACACACACACACACACACACACACGCACACCATTACAGCTAAACATTATTCAGCCATAAAAATACAACAACAACAAAACACATCCAAGGAGGAAAAAAAAGAAAATCCTGCCATTTGTGAAAACATGGCTGAAACTTGAGGACATCATGATAAGTGAAATAAGAAAAAGAGAAATACTGTATGATCTCATTTATATGTACAATCTGAAAAAAAAAATCATCCGAAAAAAGGAACAGATTTGTAGTTGCCACAGTTGGGGTTTGGGATAGAAGGAAACTAGTAAAATATTCAATCTTACAATTACAAAATAAAGAACTACTAGGTATGTAATATACAGTATGTCTATAGTCAACATTGCTGTATGATATATATGAAAGTTGTTAAGAGAATTAATTCTAAGAGTTATCATTACAAAATAATATGTTCTTTTTGGCTTTCTCTTTTTATTATTTGAAATGTGTGAAATGATGGGTGCTAACTAAACATAGCAGCAATTGATTTGCAATATATGTGAGTCAAACCTTAAACTATATACCTTAAACTTGTACAGTGACATATGCCAAATATATCTCAATAAAATCAGAAAAAAATAGTTAGGTATATTTATGTGGATCTATATTTGAGGCATTTATTATATCTCGTTGATCCATTTGGCTACTCTTCCACCAGTAACACATTCTTTTGATCACTGTAGGTATAGAGTAAATGTTAATATTGGCTTTATTATTTATTATATTTTATGATATAATGGTCTCTCTCAACTCATTTCTTTTTTTAAAAGATTTTATTTATTTAATCATGAGAGACAGACAGAAAGAGAGAGACAGACAGACAGACAGACACACAGGCAGAGGGAGAAGCAAAGCAGGCTCCATGCAGGGAGCCTGACCAGGGACTCTATCCAGGATTTCAGGATCAGGCAGGCCCTAGGCTGAAGGTGGCGCTAAATCGCTGAGCCACCCAGGCTGCCCTCATTTCTTTTTTTAAAAAGAAATTGCTTTAGTTGTTTTAAACATTGTGCTCTTCCACGTCAATTTTTTAAGTAATACATTTATTTTTTTATTGGTGTTCAATTTGCCAACATACAGAATAACACCCAGTGCTCATTCCGTCAAGTGACCCCTCAGTCACGTCGCCCATTCACCCCCACTGCCCCCTCCCCTTCCACCACCCCTAGTTCCTTTCCCATATTTAGGAGTCTTTCATGTTCTGTCTCCCTTTCTGATAATTCCTACCCAATTCTTCTCCCTTCCCTTCTATTCCCTTTCACTATTATTTATATCCCCCAAATGAATGAGACCATATAATGTTTGTCCCTCTTCGAATGACTCATTTCACTCACCATAATACCCTCCAGATCCATCCACATTGAAGCAAATGGTGGATATTTTTCATTTCTAATGGCTGAGTAATATTCCATTGTATACATAGATCACATCTTCTTTATCCATTCATCTTTCAATGGACACCGAAGCTCCTTCCAAAGTTGGGATATTGTGGACATTGCTGCTAGAAACATCGGGGTGCAGGTGTCCCGGCATTTCATTGCATCTGTATCTTTGGGGTAAATCACAAGCAGTGCAATCGCTGGGTTGTAGGGCAGGTCTATTTTAAACTCTTTGAGGAGGGATCCCTGGGTGGCACAGCGGTTTAGCGCCTGCCTTTGGCCCAGGGCGCGATCCTGGAGACTCAGGATCGAATCCCACGTCGGGCTCCCGGTGTTTGGAGCCTGCTTCTCCCTCTGCCTGTGTCTCTGCCTCTCTCTCTCTCTCTGTGTGTCTATCATAAATAAATAAAAATTAAAAATAAATAAATAGGGGAGGAGGAGCAAGATGGCGGAAGAGCAGGGTCTCCAAATCACCTGTCTCCACCAAATTACCTAGAAAACCTTCCAATCATCCTGAAAATCTATGAATTCGGCCTGAGAATTAAAGAGAGATCAGCTGGAATGCAACAGTGAGAAGAGTTCCCGCTTCTATCAAGGTAGGAAGACGGGGAAAAAGAAGTAAAGAAACAAAGGCCTCCAAGGGGGAGGGGCCCCGCGAGGAGCCGGACTGAGGCCGGGGCGAGTGTCCCCAGGACAGGAGAGCCCCGTCCCGGAGGAGCAGGAGCTGCACCGACCTTCCCGGGTGGAAAGGGGCTCGTGGGGAGTGGGAGCAGGAACCAGGAGGGCGAGGATGCCCGCGGGCTCCCCGGGACACTAACAGAGCAACTGCGTGCCCAGGAGAGTGCACCGAGCTCCCTAAGGGCTGCAGCGCGCACGGCGGGACCCGTCGGGACCCGGAGCAGCTCGGAGGGGTTCGGGCGGCGGCTCCACGGAGGGGGCTGCGCGGCCCCGGGAGCAGCTCGGAGGGGCTCGGGCAGAGGAAGAGGCTCCGTGCGGAGGGGGCTGCGCGGTTCCAGGAGCAGCTCGGGGGGGCTCGGGCGGCAGCTCCGCAGAGGGGGTTGCGCGGCCCGGGAGCGCGAATCCACCAGCGCAGGCTCCGGAGCACAGGGCGCCGGGACGCAGCCCAGGATCCCGCCTCCCCCGGGACAGGCAGAGGCCGGGAGGGCCCAGGACAGCAAGGAAGCTCCTGCCCCAGCTGAGCAGATCAGCAGCCCCGCCCCGGAGCCTCCAGGCCCTGCAGACGGAGTTCCTGCCGGAGCTGAATCCAGGTTTCCAGAGCTGGCCCCGCCACTGGGGCTGTTCCTCCTGCGGGCTCACGGGGTAAACAACCCCCTCTGAGCCCTGCACCAGGCAGGGGCAGAGCAGCTCCCCCAACTGCTAACACCTGAAAATCAGCACAGCTGGCCCCTCCCCCAGAACACCAGCTAGACTGACAACTTCCAGGAGAAGCCAAGGGACTTAAAGTACACAGAATCAGAAGATACTCCCCGGTGGTTCTTCTTTTTTTGTTTTGTTTTGTTTTGTTTTGTTTTGTTTTGCTTTTTGATTTGTTTCCTTCCCCCAACCCCTTTTTTCTTTCTTTTTCTTTCACTTTTTCTTCTCTCTTTTTTTTTCTTTTCTTTTTTTTCTTCCCTTTTTTTTCCTCTTTCTCTTTTCTTTCCTTCTTTCTCTCCTCTCTTTTTCTCTTTTTCCCAATACAACTTGCTTTTGGCCACTCTGCACTGAGCAAAATGACTAGAAGGAAAACCTCACCTCAAAAGAAAGAATCAGAAACAGTCCTCTCTCCCACAGAGTTACAAAATCTGGATTACAATTCAATGTCAGAAAGCCAATTCAGAAGCACTATTATACAGCTACTGGTGGCTCTAGAAAAGAGTATAAAGGACTCAAGAGACTTCATGACTGCAGAATTTAGAGCTAATCAGGCAGAAATTAAAAATCAATTGAATGAGATGCAATCCAAACTAGAAGTCCTAATGACGAGGGTTAACGAGGTGGAAGAACGAGTGAGTGACATAGAAGACAAGTTGATAGCAAAGAGGGAAACTGAGGAAAAAAGAGACAAACAATTAAAAGACCATGAGGATAGATTAAGGGAAATAAACGACAGCCTGAGAAAGAAAAACCTACATTTAATTGGGGTTCCCGAGGGCGCCGAAAGGGACAGAGGGCCAGAATATGTATTTGAACAAATTCTAGCTGAAAACTTTCCTAATCTGGGAAGGGAAACAGGCATTCAGATCCAGGAAATAGAGAGATCCCCCCCTAAAATCAATAAAAACCGTTCAACACCTCGACATTTAATAGTGAAGCTTGCAAATTCCAAAGATAAAGAGATGATCCTTAAAACAGCAAGAGACAAGAAATCCCTGACTTTTATAGGGAGGAGTATTAGGGTAACAGCAGATGTCTCCACAGAGACCTGGCAGGCCAGAAAGGGCTGGCAGGATATATTCAGGGTCCTAAATGATAAAAACATGCAACCAAGAATACTTTATCCAGCAAGGCTCTCATTCAAAATGGAAGGAGAGATAAAGAGCTTACAAGACAGGCAGCAACTGAAAGAATATGTGACCTCCAAACCAGCTCTGCAAGAAATTTTAAGGGGAACTCTTAAAATTCCCCTTTAAGAAGAAGTTCAGTGGAACAGTCCACAAAAACAAGGACTGAATAGATAACATGATGACACTAAACTCATATCTCTCAATAGTAACTCTGAACATGAACGGGCTTAATGACCCCATCAAAAGGCGCAGGGTTTCAGACTGGATAAAAAAGCAGGACCCATCTATTTGCTGTCTACAAGAGACTCATTTTAGACAGAAGGACACCTACAGCCTGAAAATAAAAGGTTGGAGAACCATTTACCATTCGAATGGTCCTCAAAAGAAAGCAGGGGTAGCCATCCTTATATCAGATAAACTAAAATTTACCCCAAAGACTGTAGTGAGAGATGAAGAGGGACACTATATCATACTTAAAGGATCTATTCAACAAGAGGACTTAACAATCCTCAATATATATGACCCGAATGTGGGAGCTGCCAAATATATAAATCAATTATTAACCAAAGTGAAGAAATACTTAGATAATAATACACTTATACTTGGTGACTTCAATCTAGCTCTTTCTATACTCGATAGGTCTTCTAAGCACAACATCTCCAAAGAAACGAGAGCTTTAAATGATACACTGGACCAGATGGATTTCATAGATATCTACAGAACTTTACATCCAAACTCAACTGAATACACATTCTTCTCAAGCGCACATGGAACTTTCTCCAGAATAGACCACACATTGGGTCACAAATCGGGTCTGAACCGATACCAAAAGATTGGGATTGTCCCCTGCATATTCTCAGACCATAATGCCTTGAAATTAGAACTAAATCACAACAAGAAGTTTGGAAGGACCTCAAACACGTGGAGGTTAAGGACCATCCTGCTAAAAGATAAAAGGGTCAACCAGGAAATTAAGGAAGAATTAAAAAGATTCATGGAAACTAATGAGAATGAAGATACAACCGTTCAAAATCTTTGGGATGCAGCAAAAGCAGTCCTGAGGGGGAAATACATCGCAATACAAGCATCCATTCAAAAACTGGAAAGAACTCAAACACAAAAGCTAACCTTACACATAAAGGAGCTAGAGAAAAAACAGCAAATAGATCCTACACCCAAGAGAAGAAGGGAGTTAATAAAGATTCGAGCAGAACTCAACGAAATCGAGACCAGAAGAACTGTGGAACAGATCAACAAAACCAGGAGTTGGTTCTTTGAAAGAATTAACAAGATAGATAAACCATTAGCCAGCCTTATTAAAAAGAAGAGAGAGAAGACTCAAATTAATAAAATCATGAATGAGAAAGGAGAGATCACTACCAACACCAAGGAAATACAAACGATTTTAAAAACATATTATGAACTGCTATACGCCAATAAATTAGGCAATCTAGAAGAAATGGACGCATTCCTGCAAAGCCACAACCTACCAAAACTGGAACAGGAAGAAATAGAAAACCTGAACAGGCCAATAACCAGGGAGGAAATTGAAGCAGTCATCAAAAACCTCCCAAGACACAAGAGTCCAGGGCCAGATGGCTTCCCAGGGTAATTCTATCAAACATTATAGAAGAAATCATACCTATTCTGCTAAAGCTGTTTGGAAAGATAGAAAGAGATGGAGTACTTCCAAATTCATTCTATGAGGCCAGCATCACCTTACTTCCAAAACCAGACAAAGACCCCACCAAAAAGGAGAATTACAGACCAATATCCCTGATGAACATGGATGCCAAAATTCTCAACAAGATACTGGCCAATAGGATCCAAGAGTACATTAAAAAAATTATTCACCATGACCAAGTAGGATTTATCCCTGGGACACAAGGCTGGTTCAACACCCGTAAAACAATCAATGTGATTCATCATATCAGCAAGAGAAAAACCAAGAACCATATGATCCTCTCATTAGATGCAGAGAAAGCATTTGACAAAATACAGCATCCATTCCTGATCAAAACTCTTCAGAGTGTAGGGATAGAGGGAACATTCCTCGACATCTTAAAAGCCATCTATGAAAAGCCCACAGCAAATATCATTCTCAATGGGGAAGCACTGGGAGCCTTTCCCCTAAGATCAGGAACAAGACAGGGATGTCCACTCTCACCATTGCTGTTCAACATAGTACTGGAAGTCCTAGCCTCAGCAATCAGACAACAAAAAGACATTAAAGGCATTCAAATTGGCAAAGAAGAAGTCAAACTCTCCCTCTTCGCCGATGACATGATACTCTACATAGAAAACCCAAAAGTCTCCACCCCAAGATTGCTAGAACTCATACAGCAATTCGGTAGCGTGGCAGGATACAAAATCAATGCCCAGAAGTCAGTGGCATTTCTATACACTAACAATGAGACTGAAGAAAGAGAAATTAAGGAGTCAATCCCATTGACAATTGCATCCAAAAGCATAAGATACCTAGGAATAAACCTAACCAAAAATGTAAAGGATCTATACTCTCAAAACTATAGAACACTTCTGAAAGAAATTGAGGAAGACACAAAGAGATGGAAAAATATTCCATGCTCATGGATTGGCAGAATTAATATTGTGAAAATGTCAATGTTACCCAGGGCAATATACACGTTTAATGCAATCCCTATCAAAATACCATGGACTTTCTTCAGAGAGTTAGAACAAATTATTTTAAGATTTGTGTGGAATCAGAAAAGACCCCGAATAGCCAGGGGAATTTTAAAAAAGAAAACCATATCTGGGGGCATCACAATGCCAGATTTCAGGTTGTACTACAAAGCTGTGGTCATCAAGACAGTGTGGTACTGGCACAAAAACAGACACATAGATCAGTGGAACAGAATAGAGAATCCAGAAGTGGACCCTGAACTTTATGGGCAACTAATATTCGATAAAGGAGGAAAGAATATCCATTGGAAGAAAGACAGTCTCTTCACTAAATGGTGCTGGGAAAATTGGACATCCACATGCAGAAGAATGAAACTAGACCACTCTCTTTCACCATACACAAGGATAAACTCAAAATGGATGAAAGATCTAAATGTGAGACAAGATTCCATCAAAATCCTAGAGAAGAACACAGGCAACACCCTTTTTGAACTCGGCCATAGTAACTTCTTGCAAGATACATCCACGAAGGCAAAAGAAACAAAAGCAAAAATGAACTATTGGGACTTCATCAAGATAAGAAGCTTTTGCACAGCAAAGGATACAGTCAATAAAACTCAAAGACAACCTACAGAATGGGAGAAGATATTTGCAAATGACATATCAGATAGAGGGCTAGTTTCCAAGATCTATAAAGAACTTCTTAAACTCAACACCAAAGAAACAAACAATCCAATCATGAAATGGGCAAAAGACATGAACAGAAATCTCACAGAGGAAGACATAGACATGGCCAACACGCTCATGAGAAAATGCTCTGCATCACTTGCCATCAGGGAAATACAAATCAAAACCACAATGAGATCCCACCTCACACCAGTGAGAATGGGGAAAATTAACAAGGCAGGAAACAACAAATGTTGAAGAGGATGTGGAGAAAAGGGAACCCTCATACACTGTTGGTGGGAATGTGAACTGGTGCAGCCACTCTGGAAAACTGTGTGGAGGTTCCTCAAACAGTTAAAAATATACCTGCCCTACAACCCAGCAATTGCACTGCTGGGGATTTACCCCAAAGATACAGATGCAGTGAAACGCAGGGACACCTGCACCCCGATGTTTATAGCAGCAATGGCCACGATAGCCAAACTGTGGAAGGAACCTCGGTGTCCAACGAAAGATGAATGGATAAAGAAGATGTGGTTTATGTATACAATGGAATATTACCCAGCTATTAGAAACGACAAATACCCACCATTTGCTTCAACGTGGATGGAACTGGAGGGTATTATGCTGAGTGAAGTAAGCCAGTCGGAGAAGGACAAACATTATATGTTCTCATTCATTTGGGGAATATAAATAATAGTGAAAGGGAATATAAGGGAAGGGGGAAGAAATGTGTGGGAAATATCAGAAAGGGAGACAGAACATAAAGACTGCTAACTCTGGGAAACGAACTAGGGGTGTTGGAAGGGGAGGAGGGCGGGGGGTGGGAGTGAATGGGTGACGGGCACTGGGGGTTATTCTGTATGTTAGTAAATTGATAACCAATAAAAAAAAATAAAAAAAATAAAAATAAAAAATAAATAAAAAAATAAAAAATAAAATAAAAAAATATAAATAAATAAATAAATAAATAAATAAATAAATAAATAAATAAAAATAAATAAATAAATAAAAACTCTTTGAGGAACCTGCACACAGTTTTCCAGAATGGCTGCACCAGTTCACATTCCCACCAACAGTGCAGGAGGGCTCCCCTTTCTACACATCCTCTACAACACTTGTGGTTTCCTGCCTTGTTAATTTTCCCCATTCTCACTGGTGTGAGGTGGGATCTCATTGTGGTTTTGATTTGTATTTCCCTGATGGCAAGTGATGCAGAGCATTTTCTCATTTGCTTGTTGGCCATGTCTATTTCTTCCTCTGTGAGATTTCTGTTCATGTCTTTTGCCCATTTTATGATTGGATTGTTTGTTTCTTTGGTGTTTAGTTCAACAAGTTCTTTATAGATCTTGGAAACTAGCCCTTTATCTGATACGTCATTTGCAAATATCTTCTCCCATTCTGTAGGTTGTCTTTGAGTTTTGTTGACTGTATCTTATGCTGTGCAAAAGCTTCTTCTCTTGATGAAGTCCCAATAGTTCATTTTTGCTTTTGTTTCTCTTGCCTTCGTGGATTTATCTTGCAAGAAGTTACTATGGCTGAGTTCAAAAAGGGTGTTGCCTGTCTTCTCCTCTAGGATTTTGATGGAATCTTGTCTCATATTTAGATCTTTCATCCATTTTGAGTTTATCTTTGTGTATGGTGAAAGAGAGTGGTCTAGTTCCATTCTTCTGCATGTGGATGTCCAATTTTCCCAGCACCATTTAGTGAAGAGACTGTCTTTTTTTCCAGTGGAGAGTCTTTCCTCCTTTCTCGAATATTAGTTGACCATAAAGTTGAGGGTCCACTACTGGATTCTCTAAACTGTTCCATTGATTTTTGTGTCTGTTTTTGTGCCAGTACCACACTGTCTTGATGACCATAGCTTTATAGTACAACCTGAAATCTGGCATTGTGATGCCTCTAGATATGGTTTTCTTTTTTAAAATTCCCCTAGCTATTCGGGGTCTTTTCTGATTTCACATAAATCTTAAAATAATTTGTTCCAACTCTCTGAGAAAATCCATGGTATTTTGATAGAGAGTGCATTAAACGTGTAAATTGCTCTGGGTAACATTGACATTTTCACAATATTAATTTTTCCAAACCATGAGGGTGGAATGCTTTTCCATCTCTTTGTGTCTTCCTCAATTTCTTTCAGAAGTGTTCTGTAGTTTTTAGGGTATAGATCCTTTACATTTTTGGTTAGGTTTATTCCTAGGTATCTTCTTAGGCTTTTGGGTGCAATTGTAAATGGGACTGACTCCTTAATTTCTCTTTCTTCAGTCTCATTGTTAGTGTATAGAAATGCTACTGACTTCTGGGCATTGATTTTGTAGCCTGCCACACTGCCAAATTGCTGTATGAGATCTAGCAATCTTGGGGTGGAGGCTTTTGGGTTTTCTATGTAGAGTATCATGTCATCGGCCAAGAGGGAGAGTTTGCCTTCTTTTTTGCCAATTTGAATGCCTTTAATGTCTTTTTGTTGTCTGATTGCTGATGCTAGGACTTCTAAAACTATGTTGAATAGCAGTGGTGAGAGTGGACATCCCTGTCTTGTTCCTGATCTTAGGGGAAAGGCTCCCAGTGCTTCCATCTTGAGAATGATATTTGCTGTGGGCTTTTCGTAGATGGCTTTTAAGATGTTGAGGAATGTTCCCTCTATCCCTACACTGTGAAGAGTTTTGATCAGGAATGGATGCTGTATTTTGTCAAATGCTTTCTCTGCATCTAAGGAGAGGATCACATGATTCCTGTTTTTTCTCTTGCTGATATGATGAATCACATTGTTTCTTTTACGAGTGTTGAACCAGCCTTGTGTCCCGGGGATAAATCCTACTGGATCATGGTGGATAATCTTCTTAATGTATTGTTGTATCCTATTAGCTATTATCATGTTGAGAATTTTTGCATCCATGTTCATCAGAGATATTGGTCTATAATTCTCCTTTTTGGTGGGGTCTTTGTCTGGTTTTGGAATTAAGGTGATGCTGGCCTCATAGAATGAGTTTAGAAGTATTCCATCTTTTTCTATTTTTCCGAACAGCTTTAGTAGAATAGGTATGATTTTTTCTTTAAACGTTTGATAGAATTCCCCAGGGAAGCCATCTGACCCTGGACTTTTGGGTCTTGGGAGGTTTTTGATGACTGCTTCAATTTCCTCCTTGGTTATTGGCCTTTTCAGGTTTTCTATTTATTCCTGTTCCAGTTTTGTTAGTTTGTGTCTTTCCAGAAATGTGTCCATTTCTTCTAGATTGCCTATTTTATTGGCATATAGCTCTTCATAATATCTTTTTAAAATCCTTTGTATTTCCTTGGTGTTGGTAGTGATCTCTCCTTTCTCATTCATGATTTTATTAATTTGAGTCTTCTCTCTCTTCTTTTTAATAAGGCTGGCTAATGGTTAATCTATCTTATTAATTCTTTCAAAGAACCAACTCCTGGGTTTGTTAATCTATTCCACAGTTCTTCTGGTCACAATTTCATTGAGTTCTGCTCGAATCTTTATTCTCTTCTTCTGCTGTGTTTAGGATCTATTTGCTGTTTTTTCTCTAGCTCCTTCAGGTGTAAGGTTAGCTTTTGTATTTGAGTTCTTTCCAGTTTTTGGATGGATGCTTGTATTGTGATGTATTTCCCCCTCAGGACTGCTTTTGCTGCATCCTAAAGATTTTGAATCGTTGTATCTTCATTTTCATTAGTTTCCATGACTCTTTTTAATTCTTCCTTAATTTTATTGTTGACCCTTTCATCTTTTAACTGGATGGTCCTTAACCTCCACATGTCTGAAATCCTTCCAAACTTCTTCTTGTGATTTAGTTCTAATTTCAAAGCGTTATGGTCTGAGAATACGCAGGGGACTATCCCAATCTTTTGGTGTCGGTTCAGACCCGATTTGTGACTCAGTATGTGGTCTATTCTGGAGAAAGTTCCATGTGCACTTGAGAAAATGTGTATTCAGTTGTGTTTTGATGTAAAGTTCTATAAATATCTGTGAAATCCATCTGGTCCAATGTATCATTTAAAGCTCTTGTTTCTTTGAAAATGTTGTGCTTAGAAGACCTATCAAGTTTAGAAAGCACTACATTGAAGTCACGAAGTATAAGTGTATTATTATCTAAGTATGTCTTAATTTTGGTTATTAATTGATTGATATATTTGGCAACTCCCACATTCAGGGCATATATATTGATGATTGTCAAGTCCTCTTCTTGGATAGATCCTTTAAGTATGATATAGTGTCCCTCTTCATCTCTCACTACAGTCTTTGGGATAAACTTTAGTTTATCTGATATAAGGATTGCTACCCTTGCTTTCTTTTGAGGATCATTTGAATGGTAAATGGTTCTCCAACCTTTTATTTTCAGGCTGTAGGTGTACTTATGTCTAAAATGAGTCTCTTGTAGACACCAAATAGATGGGTCCTGCTTTTTTATCAATTCTGAAACCCTGCACCCTTTGATGGGGTCATTAATCCCATTCATGTTCAGAGTTACTATTGAAAGATATGAATTTAGTGTCATCATGATATCTATTCAGTCCCTGTTTTGTGGATTGTTCCATTGGACTTCCTCTTAAAGAGGAATATTAAGAGTCCCCCTTATAATTTCTTGCAGAGCTGGTTTTGTGGTCACATATTCTTTTATTTCCTGCCTGTTTTGGAAGCTCTTTATTTCTCATTCTATTCTGAATGAGTGCCTTGCTGGATAAAGTATTCTTGGCTTCACGTTCTTCTCATTTAGGACCCTGAATATATCCTGCCAGCCCTTTTTGGCCTGCCAGGTCTCTGTGGAGAGGTCTGCTGTCAATCTGATACTTCTCCCTGTAAAAGTTAGGGATCTCTTGTCTCTTGCTGCTTTAAGAATCTTCTCTTTATCTTTGAAATTTGCAAGTTTCACTATTAAATGTCAGGGTGTTGAAAAGTTTGTATTGATTTTAGGGGGGATCTCTCCATTTCCTGGATCTGAATGCCTGTTTCCCTTCCCATGTTAGGGAAGTTTTCAGCTATGATTTGTTCAAATACATAATCTGGACCTCTGTCCCTTTCGCTGCCCTCGGGAACCCCATTAAACATAGATTTTTCTTCCTCAGGCTCTCACTTATTTCCTTTAATCTATCCTCATGATCTTTTAATTATTTGTCTCTTTTTTCTTCAGTTTCCCTCTTTGCCTTCAAATTATCTTCTATGTCATTCACTCATTCTTCCACCTCGTTAACCCTTTTCGTTAGGACCTCTAGTTTGGATTGCATCTCATTTAATTGATTTTTAATTTCTGCCTAATTACATCTAAATTCTTCAGTCATGAAGTCTCTTGATTCCTTTATGCTTTTTTCTAGAGCCACCAGTAGCTTTATAATAGTGCTTCTGAATTGGCTTTCTAACATTGAATAGTAATCCAAATTTTGTAACTCTGTGGGAGAGAGGACTGTTTCTGATTATTTCTTTTGAGGTGAGGTTTTCCTTCTAGTCATTTTGTTCAGTGCAGAGTGGACAAAAACAAGTGTATTAGGAAAAGGAGAAAAAGAGAAGAGAAAGAAGAAAAGAAAAAGAAAAAAAGAGAGTGGAAGAGAAGAGAAAAAAACGGGGGAGGGGGGAGGAAACATATAAAAAAAAACCCTAAAAACAAAAAACAAGGGGGAGTATCCTGTGTTTCTGTATACTGTAAATCCCTCGACTTCCTCTGGAACTTTCCAGTGCTGCTTGGTCAATAATTTGTTTTTCCCTTGTCTGTCTAGCTGGTCTTCTGGGGGAGGGGCCTGCTGTGCTGATTCTTAGGTGTTAGCACTTGGGGGAGCTGCTCAGCCAGCCCCCTGCTGGTGCAGGGCTCAGTGAAAGTTGTTTAATCTGTTTATCTGGTGAGGCCACTATGAAGCTCAGTGGGGGTTGTTTATCCTGTGAGGCACCAGGAGGCACCACAACAACAGCAGCTCTCCAGGCCTGGAATCAGCTTCTGTAGTAACTAAGGAGCTCTCAGTCCACAGGGGCCTGGATGCTGGGGGGGAGCGGGGGGTGGGCATTGGGCTGCTGATCTGCTCAGCTTGGGGCCGCCTGGAGGCTGGAGCATCCTTGCTGTCCTGTTCCCTCCTGGCTTCTGCCTGTCCTGGGGGGAGCGCCGGATCTTGGGCAGTGTCCCTGGTGCCCTGTGCTCCCGGGCCTGTGCTGCTGGAATCAAGCTCTGGGTCTGGCAGCTCTCTCTGGGCAGAGCTTTTGCTGGAGCCGCTGCCTGAGCTACTCCTGGGGGGCCGCGCAGCCCCCTCCTTGGGGAGCCTCCCTTGAGCCGCCTCCTGAGCTGCTCCCGGGTCCAGCCGGAGCGCACTGCAGCCCTTTAGGGAGCTCGGCCAGGGGGTGCGGCACGCTCTTTCGGGCGCAGATGCTCTGTTAGTGTCCCAGGGAGTCTGAGGGCATCCCCGCCCCTCCTGGGATCCTGCTCTAACTCCCTGCAACCGCCTTTCTGTTCTGGAAGATTGGTGAATCCTCTGCTTCTCCTGGACATGGCTTTCTTGTCCTGGAGACACTCGCCCCGGCCTTAGCCTGGCTCCTCGCGGGGCCCCTCCCCCTTGGATGCCTTTTGTTTATTTCTTTCCCCCCCCCCCCCCCGTCTTCCTACCTTGATTGAAGCATGAACTCTTCTCACTGTAGCATTCCAGCTGTTCTCTCTTTATTTTTTATTTTTTTAAATTTTTTTTATTTATTTATGATAGTCACAGAGAGAGAGAGAGAGAGAGAGAGAGGCAGAGACAAAGGCAGAGGGAGAAGCAGGCTCCATGCACCGGGAGCCCGACGTGGGATTCGATCCCAGGTCTCCAGGATCGCGCCCTGGGCCAAAGGCAGGCGCTAAACCGCTGCGCCACCCAGGGATCCCTCTTCTCTATTTAAATCTCAAGCTGAATTCGTAGGCTTTCAGGATGATTTTAAGGTTATTTAGGTAATTTGGCGGGGACTTGGGGACCCTACTCTACCTACATCTTGCCCCGCCTCCTCCTGTTTTTCATTTTTATTTGTTCTTTTCTCACTGGATAGTTTCAGAGACTCTGTCCTCTAATTCTCAGATCTGTCATCTGCTTGATCTAGTCTGTTTCTGGTGCTATGTGTTACATTTTAAAATTTTTATTCATTATAATATTCACCTCTAGAATTTGTGTGTGGTCTTTTGAAAAATTTCTACCTCTGGTGAACTTGTAGTTTTGTTTTTGTGCTTTTAAAAAAATCTTATTGAATTTGTCTGTGTTTTCTCATAGCTCAATGAATTTCCTTAAAAATCTATTTTGACTTCTTTATTCATCAAATTGCAGACTTCTATTTCTTTGGGGTTGGCTACTAGAAAATTGTTGTATTTCTTTTGTGGTATTTTTTTTTTCATGTTTCTTCAAGTCTTGTATTGTTGTATTTGCATTTGAAGAAGCAGACACCTCCTTCAGGCTTTATTAAATAGCTTCAAGGGAAAACAAAACCAAGACAAAACAAAACATAAAAAACAAAACCCCCCAAAATTACTTTTTTTTTCTTGTAGGGATCCTGAGGCTTTCATGAAACTTTTCCATAGGTACACCTACTTCATACTTCTAGTTTCCTCTTGAAGGATAACATTTTAGGTTGTGTGCCTTCTCTTAGTTCTGCAAAGCCAGACTAGGTGCTGACAGTCTTTGTTTTCTCTAAGAAAATTTTTATTTCTCAAGTTTGTGTGATTTTTTTCCCAACCTGAGAGTTGGGTTGGCATTCTGTATGGCATTCTGTATGTTCACTATCCATTTTCAAAGGTTAATATTTGCTGCATTCAGAGTCATGCACAGTGAGCTTGCTACAGGGTAGAGGAGTGAATAAGTAAAATATATGAATCACTGAGGGTGTTCATGAAGTGGTATTGGGGATACCCAGGTGGAGAATCCCCAGTTGTTCATATGTAGGTTTCCTGATGGTGTCCTCAACATATTTATTTAGAATCCACATTACTTTGATTCATTTAGTTCTGAGTTCTGGCTCTTGATCTCATAATCCCTTTCTTACTCCAAGTCAAGTTGCTTGCCTTGTATTTTGAGTGGGACAATAAAGAAGTGGCCCTTTTTGGCATTGCCCAGGAAGGCTGCAGAAGCAAGGTACTCACTCACATCTTTCACTTTCCCCTGTGCGGAAAATAGGATGAGAGCATATCTCTTGATTAAATACATCCATAATGATGTATAACTTTCTCCACTATCTAGTTTTGGATTTTTATTACCCCCAAATGACCTTAAACCCATTATTCAGGTACTTCATTTTCTGCTTTTCCCCAGTTTCTGGAAACCACTTATCTGTTTTCTGTCTCCATGGATTTATTTAACTGTATATTTAATGTAAATAGAATCATAAAATATGTGTCATTTTGTGTCTGGATTTTTTACTTACTATGATGTTTTTGGGGTTTATTCATGTTGTAGCATATATCAGTACTTCTTTTTATGGCTTTATAATATTCCACTGCATGAATATAGCACATTTTGTTTACTCATTTTCAGTTAATGGGCATTTTAGTTATTTCCACTACCTGGTTATTGTGATTAGTTTTACTATGAGCATCCATATACAGGTGTTTGTTTTTTTTTTCTAAATATTTTATTTTTAAGTAATCTCTATACCCAATATGGGGCTCAAATTTACAACACCAAGGTCAAGAGTTGAATGCTCTACCAACTTAGTCAGCCAGGCACCCCCATATACAGGCTTTATTTTGATTACTTATTTTTAATTCTTTGGGGGATATGCTTAAGAGTAGAATTGCTCTGGTAATTTTATGTTTAATTTCTTGAAGGACTGCCAAGCTGTTTTCCACAACAGCTGTCTTATTTTACTTTTACAAATATAATTAAAAGTTCTATGCAATATATAAGGCATGCTCAATGTCTTCAAATATCTTCAATGTTACTTATCTGTCTACTAAGATTATGAAAAATATGAAGTTAAATAATTGAGGATTATAACATATGTGTTTAAAGTTTCCCAGTCCCTAGAGTGAGGGCTTACATATAGAAATCTCTTGATACTTATTAATTCAATAAATGGCTAGATATAATAGATTTAAAAAGTAAAAGACTGATTCAAAGATAACTTTGAGGTTTAGTCTTGATGAATGCTACAGTGTCCAAAGCATAGAGGTCAAAGTATATAATTAATATTAAAATTTTATTTTGAATCATAAAAGCATCATGATTGGAAAGGACTTCAGAAATCATCCATGTAAAGCACACAGATGTCTCTTAATTCCTCTCTATAAACTTCAAATATTTATCTTTGATTTTTAAATAAAATAAACATAGTGTTCAATTAAGGACAATAAAGTTGAGGAATGAAATGACTACTCAAAGAAATAAATGTTGTAAGAAATCATGTAGCAGGTGTGGAATGATGCACAAGAGACATGTGTTTTTTAGTACCAATTTTGTGACCCATTAGTTGTAACTTATGGTATGCTGGGATAATTTACTTATCCCAAGAAGCACTTAACATCTGCAAAAATGATATTTGAGTATTCTATGCTGCTAGTGTTAGACTGAGAAGACTGTATGTTAAAAGATGTTTTAAGTTAAAAATGTTTATTAATAAAATGGCTAATTCCAGATGAGAAAAAAGTTATTACTAATATTTTGCTGTTGACAAAGTACTTTCATATGGATTAACTCATCTGTTCTTCACTTAAATGCTAATGGAAACAATATATAATTATGTATTGATTGGCCAGAATGATCATATTCTCTCTTCTGCCACTACTGACAAAAATTCCATACTAATTACAATTTCATATTTGGTATACAAGTAAAACAATTACATTTTCTAGAAGATGTAATTTTAACCTCTGTTATGCCAAGCCGGTACAGAAAAAAAGGAATTCATTTTTCCTCTGGTCAATGAAGAGAAAATTTTTAAAAGCCACTCATATGGAATTTGTAAAAATCACCCAGAGGGGCAGCCCTGGTGGCACAGCGGTTTAGTGCTGCCTGCAACCTGGGGTGTGATCCTGGAGACCTGGGATCAAGTCCCACATCGGGCTCCCTGCATGGGGCCTGCTTCTCCCTCTGCCTGTATCTGCCTCACTGTGTGTGTCTCTCATGAAGAATAAATAAATAAAATCTTTTTAAAAAATCACTCAGAGACTTAGCTGACTAGACTAAATAAAACATAGGATATATTCATTTAATAATATATTTAATATGTATACTACTATATATAATGTAAGCTACAATTTGTTAAAATCTTACTGAAGTATGAATCCAGAGGTATTAGCTTTATTTTATTTTGATATTAGAATGAGACTTCCATATATATTTATGATCACAGAATCAAAGGAGAAATCTTAATGATTTTGTTGTTCAAGACCCTCAAAAGGCAGTAGAGCACAGTGGTTAACAGTGTAGTGGTTAAAGATAGGGCTTAATTGCCTAGTTTTAAATTTTCACTCTTCCATATACCAACTCTTTATACTGGGGGAACTTACTTAACTTTCTTTGTGACTTGGTTATCTCACCTATAAAAATGGAGCAAATAATAACCTTCTCATTGGATTATTTTGTGGCTTAAATGAGACAGAATAGGGAGATATGAATTATAAGATTATTATATTGAACACTTAGATTTTACAGGCATGTTCTTAAACAGTTGTACTCTTCCATCTATTGACTGAAGTGAATAATTCAGAATCTTGTTTTTCTTCTTTCAAGGACATTCAAAATATAAAATTTCCTCTTCTTCTAAGATCTCAGAAGAAATACTCTTGCATCCTATAGTATCAGGGGAAGGGAAATCTGACATATTTATATATTTTTGTAAGAAGTAATTGATTCACTGAGTTTTTCTGTGAAAGAACAAATGCCATGCTCCATAAGAAAGAGTGAGCCTCCTTCATAACTCTGGGACTGGGAGGCAGGAAGACCACTCACTCACAGCTTCATCATACTCATCAGATTTTGGGTGCTAAAATTTTGTTAGATTTAGAGAATGAGATATGACCCACAGTATGTTTAAACTTCTAGAAAAAGTTGGGTTAAAACAGGGTGGTACTATCCTTCTGAATTTAAGGAAACGTTAAAACTACATAAACACTAACATTTTTCAAGGGCTATCACATTTTGTGTTATTTTTCAAGCCTAATTTTTCCCCCAAGCCTAAATTTTCTATTGCACAGAAATCTCATTACTGAGCCAAGCTATTGGACTCTTGGCTAAAAGCAGTCAAAAACGTTCCTCTCAACCCCATATAAATATGGGAAGTAATACAGCAAAGAAAGTGCATTCTAACTGTAAATTTAAATCCCTTGAGAGAAGACAACATTTTTATCCTGAATGATCCAGGTTGTTTCTTGAGATATTACCAATTTCAAGATAAAATAATATGCAGCTTCCTGCTTAGTTATTCTGAAAAAAAAAAAAAGTTTAAACATTGTTCTTCACTCAGTTCTTTGAGGATAGATCTGACCCAAGTGACACTATAAATGTTCCTTTGCTTCTGTCATATCACTACCTGTTTCACCATTAACATCAGTCATTATCATTTCAATTCATTTGGGAGAACCATCTCTGTTAGTTTCCTCTGAAGAGCAGCTGATTTTTTAAAAAATTTTTGTTTCATTTTCAGTTTATTAACATGCAATGTAATGTTAATTTCATATTAACACAATAGAGTTATTCAACATGTCCATGTAACACCTGGTGCTCATCACAAATGCACTATTAATCCCCCTAACATATTTACCCCATTCCCCATCAATTTGTTCTTTATAATTAAGGATTTGCTTCATGGTTTGCCTCCTTTTTTCCCCTAATATCAACTAATTTTTAAAGTTTAATTTGGACCTTAAATAAAGTATGAAACTTCTTTTGAGAAATGGAAGATAACTATGGGAAGAGGGTGTTCTGGAGCTTCTTTTGGATTAAAGGAATCAATATTGTGAAGGAACTTAAATTAATGAATAATTCATGATGCTTGGCAGGAAGATGTCAGACCCTGTCGTCACTAATATCCATTTATAAATAATTATTTCATCTTGTTAACCACAATTTAAAAATGAGCTGTTTTTGCTTATAGGCTAAAAAAAGGAGTTTATCTTATCCTTGCTCTAATTTAATTTCCAAGTGAAACAAGAAGCTGTTGCCCTCCAATTGAGACTGTTCATGCAAGAGAATTTAAGTCTGTTTTATTCTGAATTGCTGAAGGAAAAAAATGGTGTTTTTATTATATTTTATTCAGTCATCTTTGTATTCAAGCCCTCCACATTACAGGGCTATTTTTTGTTTGATTTTTAAGGTACTGTTAAACTAATCTTAAAAATTTTAAGAAACTGCATTGAATTCAGGAAGTTTATCTTTTGGACAAAAGATGGAAACATTTAAAGTTGTATATAAAGAATTGAAATGTAACTATATAGAATTTAGAAAGTTTTGTTCTAACTATAAACTCAATTTCATATGGTGATCAAGATATTAAAAAAGAGAAACAATGCATTCCTCTTCACATATGCTTGAGTGACATTTTATAAAATATGAAAATGACTTCAAAATGATTTGTCAACTAGACTCTTCAGAAACAGACAGGAAACTAAAGCAAATTAAAAAAAACTACTAATTAAGAAAGTTAGTCTAATCTACCATGAAATTCAGGGAAGGCCAATATAATAAACAAAAAGTGAAAATCTAGAAATAAGATAAAAACTTGCAGTAGAATTTAGGGGAAGTGCTTCCTGAAATTTAGTAGGACTAAGAAAAATATCAGGGAAAATATCTCTTAGATAACAAGACAATCTGATTTCTGATTCCACAAAGTAAATTGTTTTCTTTTTTTTAAAAGATGTATTTATTTATTTATTTATTTATTTATTTATTTATTTATTTATTTATGATAGACATAGAGAGAGAGAGGCAGAGACACAGGAGGAGGGAGAAGTAGGCTCCATGCCAGGAGCCCGGCACGGGACTCCATCCCGGGACTCCAGGACCACGCCCTGGTCCAAAGGCAGGTGCCAAACCGCTGAGCCACCCAGGGATCCCCAGTAAATTGTTTTCAATGCTTATTTTTAAAAGATTTTATTTATTCTTGAGAGACAGAGAGACCGGGGTGGGGGTAGAGACACAGGCAGAGGGAGAAGCAGGCTCCATGCAGGAAGCCCGATGTGGGACTTGATCCCGAGTCTCCAGGATCACGTCCTCAGCTGAAGGAAGCACTAAACCGGTGAGCCACCGGGGCTGCCCTATGCTTGTTTGTATTTATTTATTTATTTATTTATTTTTTATTTTTTTATTTTATTTATTTATTCATGAGAGACACACGCAGATCGAGAGAGACAGAGACACAGGCAGAGGGAGAAGCAGGCTCCACGCATGGAGCCGGACTTGGGACTTGATCCCTAGTCTCCAGGATCACACCCTGGCTGAAGGTGGCGCTAAACTGCTGAGCCACCTGGGCTTCCCCGCTTATTTTTAAATCTCTGTCTTTACACAGAAGAAAACAAAAAAATCAACTATGACCTAGAAAATTCAACTCAAAGAACAGGAAGAAAGCAGAACTAAGAAGAGGATGACATGGGATATATTCATTTAAATAAGCTGAACATAAGGACATACAGCATTTATTTGATTTTTCTTGGAAATAAAAACCAAGTACACATAGGCTTAAACTACATACCTATTAAAATATTAGGAAATAAATCCTTGAAATTTGTAGGCTAAGTTTAGAAAAAATAGAGGCTGTATTGGACAAGTAGTCAAAATTCAATTTAATCAAATTCATTGGAGGAAAATGTATTATATTTAGGAATGAAAAAAATCACCATTAATTTAAATTTTGGAATCAAAATGTCATACTCTGTTTTGGACAGAAAGTTATTTTAGGCTTCCTCTTTTTTCTTTTCTTTTTAAGATTTTATTTATTTATTCATGAGAGACAGAGAGGCAGAGACACAGGCAGAGGCAGAAGCAGGCTCCATGCAGGGAGCCTGACATGGGACTCAATCCTGGGTCTCCAGGATTAGGTCCTGGACTGAAGGCAGCGCTAAACCGCTGAGCCACCAGGGCTGCCCCTCTTTTTTCTTTTAAATGATTCATTTTCTTCTTTGATGATTGATTCTGTAGATATTTGAAATTCATTATTTTTTGGATTCTGAGTACCAACAATATAACCACCAATCTAAGTGAATCCTTAAATATTTATGGGTAGCTACTAAATGAACATTATCACATGCATTATCTATATTCATTCATTCAATGAAAATTTTGGCTCCCCTATTAAATGCAAGCTATGTTAAGGTCTGGGAGTGAGGACTCATCACTTTCTCACCTATAAATTTCTTAGAAAATAGCTAATAAAATAATATATTAACCATCAAATACCAATACCCAAATTAAACACAACAAAGTGGGGACATAGAAGAACAACTCTAAGGCAATTTATTGTTATTAAATTAGTTTAGCTATTCTGTCAGTGGTATTAGTATTTTCCCTGTGTGTGTGTGTGTGTGTTTTATGTGAACTTGGTAAGATTAGCCATCTTATAAAATATATCAGTTTTCTTTTTTTTATATCAGTTTTCTGACTTTATTTAGTTTTTTTAAATATTTAACTACTCTTTTATAGACAGTATTATTGGGTTCCAAGTTGTGATTGGAATGCAACTATTTAGAGATTTTGGGAAATGGTATGAAATAAAATATTTGTGAACTCTTTATAGATGATGTTCAATTACAGCTTTTGAGCTAGTTAAAATAATTTAAAATTCTAGCAATTAGGAAAAACAACACATTACATCTTAAATATCCATATGTTATCATCTTTATAGTTCTCAAGTGAGGAGGTGCCAGGCAAACAGCAATAATGTAAACATTGTAATCATTAGGGATTCTTGTCAGACTTTGAAGAAGATTCTCAGAAGAGATGAAATTTGGAAACAGAACACATTCACTTTTAAATGAATGGGAGATTCAGAGACACTAATTTCAGGAACAAAAATCAAAACAAAATAAAATACCAAGAATTTATGATTATAGCGCCACTTGTCTCATTTTCTGATGTACCACAAAAACTGGCTCTGAATAAAAGTTTACAGGATCCCCCTCCCAAATGGTTTGTGTAAGCAGTCTCATTAGAATAAGTGGGTAACCTCCTAAAGCTTGTATTCTGAATATCTCAGTGCTCATTTGAAATGAAATGACAGAAATCAGCCATTTCTCTTTATTATCACATCTTTTATATGTGCCATTTACACACATACATACATGCATCCGTAAGTACACATAGTCATGTACATATATTTACATGTTTAAGGTTAGCATTATGGATTTGAATGTGCTCAGCAATATCCTGTTCTCTTCATTGTTTTCAGCTTAGGCCTGTATATGAAGACACTTCCACCCCAGTACTGTGCTGTTGCATAAATATTCTCTCTTACCTCTTGAAGTTTTTAGAAGCAATGCTAGGGGTCAAACTCACAAAGGTGCTGTCTCTCAATTTCAGCAAACACTGCCATGTGTTGTATGTTTGATGAATTAAAAGGATGCTGCCAACTTAATTACACTGTAACCCTTCAATAAAGGAAGGGCAGAGCTGATTAACTAGTGAATAATTGGGGACTGATTGATGGCTCTCTCCTTCACTGCTGAAGGCTGTATATATAATTATTTTGCCTTTGGGCCTAATTTTGCCACTGTTAGCTTCCACTTTTGTTATCAGTTGTAATTTATAGTTGGGGCATGCAGCCTTAAAAGAAAGGGGATAGAAAATGAAATAGCTCTGAATCTCTAGATATGTCACCTGCAAAATGCCAGCAGGCAGCTTTGAACATCATTTCCAATCATTTAATAGCATTAACACTTCATGCTTAGCAAGAAAATAATGTTATTATTTATCAATAATCATATTAGCCTTTTAAGCTTAAAATCATATTGCATCACATGGTGGCCTTGAATGTACTTTTAATACCAGATTAATTTGTTATAGGTCAAAATAATTTAGACTCTTTCCTTTGCTAAATATTCCCTCTTTTAAAATATACTAACAACCTGAATATCTTTTTTTAAAAGGATGCAGGATATAATTTCTTCATAGCAAAATTAGAAAAACTTCAGACATCTTTAATGATCTTAATTATTAGCATAAAATGACCACTACTGCTAAAAATCAAAGTAGAACTGCAGAATATTTTAGTTTAAAAAAATGCAATATTTATTAACCATTTAATGCAAACAAAATACCATGCACAATTTGAAAAATATATACAAAATATTACCAATCATGTGCTAAAATTGGATTTTACATCTAGACCTCATGTATATTATATGAAGCACTTTATTCATAATGCTATTATAAAACATACAAATTTAAAGAAAGCAAATCAATTATAATAGAGGGCCTGTTTTTGGATAATCCTTGAGTTTTATGAAGAAACTAGCACCTTACAATAAAGAGGAAAAGTAGGACTAAAAAAACATTAAAAAATTTCTCTTCTCCTAGCCATGCTAAAAGAATATAGGATGGTTTTTATTCCATTTCTCCCCCACTATGATAATAGCATCTTAGAGACATATTTTAGGTAACTCATCCTTTAAAACACTGCAATCACAAATCTTCTAATTTGTAAGCCAAGATATACAAATTCTCCCTCTCAAATTTCCTTTGTTGTTTTGTCCTCATTGAGAACTACCTAGCCCATGAATCACAGGATGATCTGAAGACCCTTTAAGTCAAAGCTCAGTAGTGTGCCAACGGGCTGGGCCCGGAAGAAAAATAAAGATTGATATTTTCCCTCTCTTCTATCTGCACTTGATTTATAAGTCAATGTGAGTATGGAAGAGAAATAAAGGCAAAGACCTTGATGCATCCCTGTGGAGAATATGCACGGTTTGGATTGAAGGCATGAAAAAGGGGAAATTAATGGTAAGCTGTTCATCTGTCACTACTGCCAGGCTGATGGTTTTGCAGAGAAGACAAGGACTATATGACATGCCCTCCAGTGAAGGGCAAGTGTCTGCTGTTCTTCTATTATAAACACAGTGCTCTGAGTTTCAGAGGGATTTAAATTTAAAATTAGACCACACTTTGGATAAATAAATATTTACACTAGTTTACTTTGTTCCTTTAAAGTATTAACTTGTAGAATTCTACTTGTTTTAGGAAGAAGACATATTTTTTTGTTTTCCTTTCTCTTTCTTCTTCTATTCATTAATTTTTTTAAAATTTGTCAAGCATTCTGCTTGACAATGTGGCTTGGCTCTTTTACATCTGGCTACATTTTTCCTGCTGTCACATTGCAGTGAAAGTAAATAGGCCCTGAAGATTAGGCACATGCCAAGTGGGGAGGACTTAGTTGGATTTCACTGTACAAAATGCACTGGACAAAATTATCACAAAGTTGAAATTATAAGATGGGACTGTCCACTCCCATTGAAATTGAAGCAGAACTAAGGAAACATACAAAGTAAACAATAGACAAGGTAAAATGTAATACAAAAAGTTTTGGCATGTGTAGAAGTTTGAAAAAAAACATGTTCTCTTATCAAAATTATTTAAGATGGTAGGGACATTATACGTTGGAATAATACTTTCAATAGAATAATTAATTGAATGGAAAATGGACTATTACATAAATTAATAGTTGAAATTAAAGTTTCACATATTCGCTCAACTTTCCTATATACAAAAAATCTCTATGTACTTTTATTTTTTAGAAAAGGGAATTTTTTCCCTGTAATCATCCTTGCTATTTAAATTGTCTTTACCAAAAAAAATAATAATAAAACAAATTGTCTTTACTATTGGACAGATATTTTCACAGAAAATCAACCAAGAAAGAAGAAAAAAAGATATTGGTATAATTTTATAGTAGGTTTAAGTAAAATAAGTAGGAAAAGTAAAATAAGAGAGAGTAAACCTTTAATAATTCTGTGTCTGGTCCATTATTATGTACCAATCAAAGAGACATTTTTTAAAAAAATTATTTAAATTCTAGTTAGTTAACATACAGTGTAATATTAGTTTAAGGTGTATAATATAGTGATTTAACACTTCCATACAACACCTGGTGCTCATCACAAGTACACTCTTTAATCACCGTCACCTATTAGCCCATCTACCACACATCTCCCTTTTTTAAGCATCAATTTTTTTTCTATAGTTAAGATTCTGTTTCTTGGTTTGCCTCCCTCTCTAATATATATATTATATATTAATATATATCGAGTATATTAGATATATCTAATACATGTGTATGTATGTATGTGTATGTATATTATATATATATATATATATATATGTATATATATATCTTTATTCATTCACCAGTTGATAGACCCTTGAACTCTTTAATAATTTGACGATTGTAGATAATATTGCTATAAACATCATGGAGCATGTATCCTTTTGAATTAGTATTTTTGTACTCTTCAGGTAAATATCTGGTAGTGTGATTGCTGGCTCATAGGGTAGTTCTATTTTTAACTTATTAAGGAAACTCCATACTGTTTTCCAGAGAGGCTATACCAATTTGCATTCCCACCAACATGGCAATAGGGTTCCCATCTTCACATCTTCACCAACTACTGTTTCTTGTGTTTTGTCACATCTATTTTGACAGGTTTGAGGTGATATCTCATTTTGATTTTGATTTGCATTTCCCTGACCAGTGATGTTGAGCATATGTCATCTTACCTCCACCTGAGTCTGATTTTATTTACTTAATGTTTTCAAGGGTCATCTATGTTGTAACAACTTGATTCCTTTTTATGGCTGAATAATAGTCCATGGTATGTATATACCACATTTATGTATCCATTAGTCTCTCTTTTTTTTTCCATTGGTCTCTCAATGGACACTTGGATTTTTATACAATCTGGGTATGATGAATAATTCAGAAATGAGCATTGTCACAAAAGGTATCTTTTTGAGTTTCTACTCAATTATTTTGGATAGACAATAGTCCTCATTACCTGCAGTTTTGATTTTTGCATTTTCAGTTATCTTTAATCAGTTGTGGTCTGGAATCAGACAATGTTTCTTCTGATGTATCATCAAAGGTCAATATTAGTCTAACACTGTTAACAATGCCTATGTCATTCTCTTCACTTCATCTCATTTCATTGGCATCTTGCCATCTCATCACAAAAAGAAGAGGGAAAGTACAGTATAACATTTTGACAGAGACAAAGACCATATTCATATAATGTTATGACTGTAAATTATCATAATTAGTCTACTTTATTATTTGTTACGGTTGTCATTCATTGCAATTAATTTATCAATTAAACCTTATCATAAGGGACACGTGGGTGGCTCAGCAGTTAAGCATCTGCCATCAGCTCAGGGCATGATCCTGGAGTCCCAGGATAGAGTCCAACATCGGGCTCCCTTCATGGAGCCTGCTTCTCTCTCTGCCTATGTCTCTGCCTCTCTCTGTGTGTCTCTCATGAATAAGTAAATAAAATCTTTAAAAATAAATAAATAAATCTTACAATAGCTATGTATTTATAAGGAAAAAAGAGTATATATAGGGTTAAATAGTATCCATGGTTTCAAACATCCACTAGGGGTGTCGTCAAACATACCACCATGGGTAAGGGGGACTACTATACAGTTAGGAGTACAAATATTGGGTCATATCAAACCAACAAATTATTATCCACACTGGCCATTTCATTTAATATTGCAACAGCTGTGTATGAGGGTTCCAATTTCTCCACATTCTCATTAAATTTTGCTTTCTACCTCTTTTTATAGTCCTCATAAAGGGTAAGAAGTTGTATCTCATTTTGGTATTGATTTTTCATTTCACTAACAATAAATGATGTTAGATATTTGTATTTTCTTAAGTGAAATGTTTATTCAAGTGATTTCCCCATAATTTAAATATATTGTTTAACATTTTGAGTTTAGGAGTTCTTTATATATTCTGGATATTAAACCATTATCAAATATATTGTGTCCAAATATTTTCATGTATTTTCCAAGATGGTTTTTCATTTTCTTTTGTTTATTTGTTTTTATTTTAATTCCAGTTAGTTCATATACACTATTTTTTAAAATAAATTTATTTTTTATTGGTGTTCAATTTGTCAACATGCAGAATAACACTCAGTGCTCATCCCGTCAAGTGCTCACCTCAGTGCCCGCCACCCAGTCACCCCCACCCCCCGCCGCCGCCCACCTCCCCTTCCACCACCCTTAGTTCGTTTCCCAGAGTTAGGAGTCTTTCATGTTCTGTCTCCCTTTCTGATATTTTCCCCTTATTTTTTCTCCTTTCCCCTTTATTCCCTTTCACTATTTTTTATATTCCCTAAATGAATGAAACCATTTACACTATTATATTGGTTTCAGGTATATAATATAGTAATTCAACAATTTGATACATTACCTAGTGCTCATCACAACAAGCATTCTCCTTAATTCTCATCACCTTTCTAACCCATCACTCCACATACATCTTCTCTGGTAAGCATCACTTTGTTGTCTATAAGTCTGTTTTTTGGTTTCTCTCTCTTTTTTTGTATTGGTTATTTTGTTTTGTTTCATAAATTCCACATAGGAGAAATAATATTTGCCTTTCAATGAATGGACCCATTCATTTTTAAGTATCATATTATCTATCTATCTACCATCTATCTTCTATCATCTACTATCATCTATCTATCTTACTTCTTTATTCAATAATTGATGGAAATGAGAGTTGTTTCCATAATTTGGCTATTGTAAATATTTTTTTATTAACATGATATTGCATGTATTCCTTTGAATTAGTGTTTTTGTATTTTGGGCTAAATACTGATATGTAGAAGTATATTCCCTCTAAGCCTACTTTGTTGAAGGTTTTCATCATGAATGGATGTTCTACTTTGTCAATGATTTCTATTGAAATGATCATATGGGTCTTCTCATTTCTTTTATAATGTGATGTATCATTTTAACTCATTTGTGAATATTGAACCACCTTTGGAATCCAGGAATATCTCACTTGATTATGGAAAATGATTTTTTTAACGTATTGCTGGATTCAGATTGATAGTATTTTGTTGAGGATTTTTGTATCTATATTCATCAGACATTGTCCAGTAGTTTCCTTTTATAATGGTGCCTTTATCTTGTGTGTGTGTGTGTGTGTGTGTGTGTGTGATGATAATGATGTTCTCATAGCACTAATTTGGAATTTTCCCTTCCTTTTTAAAAAAAAATTGGAATAGATTGAGAAGAATCTATATGAAATCTTATTTAAGTGTTTGCTAGAGTTTGTTGGTGAAGCAGTCTGGTCCTGGGCATTTGTTGGAAGGTTTTTGAATACAATTTCTTTGGTGATTATTGTTTTTTTCAAGTTTTCTATTTCTTCCTGTTTCAATTTTAGTGCTTGTTTCTAGGATCTTTTTTTCCCAATTCTGACATGTTGTCCAATTTGTTGCCACATAGTTTTTCATGATATTTTCTTATAATTATTTGTATTTTTGTGATGTTGGTTGTGATTTATCCTTTCTCATTTGTGATTTCATTTATTTGAATATTTTCTCTTTTCTTCATAAGTCTGTCTAGAGCTTTATCAATTTTATTAATTTTTTCAAAGAATTAGCTCTAGGCCTCATTGATCTGTTCTACTGTTGTTGTGATGTTGTGTGTGTTTTTCTATGTTTATATTTTAGTTTCTATATAAATTTTCCTCTTCTAATCTCTATTATTTGCTTTATTGTGCTCCTTTTACTTTTTGAAGATTTTATTTATTTATTCATGATAGACACAGAGAGAGGCAGAGACATAGGCAGAGGGAGAAGAAGGTTCCCTGTTGGAAGCCTGATGTAGGATTCAATCCCAGGACCCTGGGATCAGGACCTGAGCCAAACGCAGATACCAACCACTGAGCCACCCAGGTGCCCCTATTTTTATGTTTGGACTGTTGTTGTCTTTCTATCTGCTCCGGTGCAAAGTTACATTGTTTATTTGAGATCTTTCTTGACTCTTGAGCAAGGCCTCTAGAGCTATAAACTTTCCTCTTAGATCTGCTTTTACCACATCCCAAGTGTTCAGACCATTGCATTTTTATTTTCATTTGTTTCCCTATGTTTTCGATTTCTTGTTTATGTCCTCGTGGACCCATTCATTTTTAAGTATCATATTACTTAACCTCCATGAGTTTGTGGTCCTTACAGACTTTTTTGTATGGTTGACTTCTCATTTCTTAGTGTTATGAACAAAAGGTGCATGATATAACTTTTAATTCTTGAATTATTTGAGGCTTGATTTGTGGCTTAGCATGTGACCCATTCTTAAGAATGTTCTGTATGCTCTTAAAAGTAATGTGTATTCTGGGAGTTTTAGAGGAAGATAGTGACGGAGTAGGAGGACTCTATGCTCTCCTGATCCCATGAACACAACTAGGTAACTATCAAATCATTATAAATATCCCAGAGAGAAATCTGAAAACTGACAAAACAAACTCCACAACTAAGGTAGAGAAAAGGCTACACTGAAGAAATTAGGAAATGTGGAGATATGGTTTAGAGGAGAAATAGATTGTAGGGATTGTGGAAGAGTGGGAGTTATGGTTGCAGAGAGAAGCAAGAGAGAAGAGAACTCAGGGAATGCATAAGGAGAACATTTTCAGAAAGCCATTTGCTTCTTTTGAAGCAAATGAGAAGGGCTCAATTTTGTGAATTCTTGCAATCAATGAGGTTTAGAGCCTGGAGTTTTAAATGTCCCTGAGTTTGGGACTGCTCTTGGAGTGAAGGAAGGCAAACCACATGGGGGCAGAAAGTGTGGAAACAGCAACTTGAAGAGCACCTGAGACACACAGGGAGAGTTTATTCAGTCTTCTTGGACCATGTTCTTCAGAAGTAGCATTCACACTGACACCTCTCCAAGAACAAAGGAGCTAACCAACACTATTTCCCTCACCACCCATCAGCATAAACACAGAGCCAACTATGTGAAGCATCAGAGTGCCAACAGGTCTGTTTAATTTGCATAACTAGGCTGCAAGGCTCTGGGTTCTGGTAGGACTGCCTTTCAAGGTCACACCTGCCTCAGCCCCAGCATGGTAGACCCCTCCCCCAGACGATAAACACAAACCCCTACCCACACTAAGCCTCCTGACCAGAGAGTTAGTCAGGGCCTCAGTTCCAGTGGAATTGGTGACAGGTATCATTTCAGTAGCACACCAGAGCACATCTAGTTAAAGTTTATCGCAGTAAGCCCAAGGACCAAACATTTCTGTAGTAGACAAGAACCTCTGCAGATGATTTGCCTGAAGGATAAAGTAGCTAAAATACAATAGGAGAGCACATGTAACATACACTGGAGTCACTCCCTCCACTGCCAGACCCTGGGACCTACATGACCTCTTTTTCATAAAGCCATTACTTTCAATAGCAGGAGACATAACTGGCAGAAAATTAGACAAAATGTGAAAATAGTAAAATTTATTTCACATGAAAGAACAAGATAAGGTCACTGCCAGACATCTAAGGAAAATAGGTGTAAGAAACATGCGTGGTGGAGAATTTAAGGCAACAATTTAAGTATGCTCATGGTGTTTGAGAAAAGAATAGAAGACATCAAGACAAACCTTATCATAGAGATAAAATAGCTAAAAGAAATTAGAGACAGAGAGTAAAATAAATGAGATCATAAAAAAAGCTTGATGCAATGAACAGCAGGTTGGAAGAAGCAGAGGAACAAATTAGTGACCTAAAACACAAAATCATGGAAAGTAATGAAGCTGAACAAAAGAGAAAATAATTACAAAACAAGAATAGACTTAAACTCAGTGAATCCATCAAGCATAATAGCATTCAATTATAGGAGTCCTAGAAGAAGAAGAGAGAAAAGTGGGCAGAAAACTTATTTGAAGAAACAATAGCTGAAAACTTCCTTTATCTAGGGAAGGAAACAGACATCCAGATATAGGAGACACAGATAATTTGCATCAAAATAACCAAAGCAGGCCAACACTAAGACATATTGTAATTAAATTAGTAAAATATATATTAGTAAAATATAATGATAATGAAAAAAAGCAGCAAGACATAAGAAACATTTAACTTATAAGTGAAGACCCATAAGGCTAGCGAGAGATTTATCAACAGAAACTTGTCAAACCAATAGGGAGTGGAATGATATATTCAAAGTATTGAATGGGAAAATACTCAGCCAAGAATAATATATGCAAGACTATAATTCAGAATAGAAGGACAGATAAAGAGTTTTCCAGACCAAAACCCCATATAAACAACAACAAAAACTAAAGCAGTAGTTCATGACCAGAAAATGAGCCCTGCAAGAAATTTAAAGGGAAATCTTTTGGAGAAAAGGAGAGACCAAAAATGACAAATATAAGAAAGGATCAGAGAAAAATAAATAGAAACAATGACAGAACAAGTAATAAAATGACACTAAAATCCTATCATTACTTTGAGTATAAATGGATTCAATGCTCCAAAGAAAGATATTAAGTTTCATAATAGAAAAATGAACAAGACCAATCTGTATACTGCCTACAAGACACTCATTTCAGATCTAAAGACAGCTGCAAGTTGAAAGGGAGGGGATGGGGAAATATTTATCATGCAAATGGATGTCAAAGGAAAACCAGAGTCACAGTACTTATAGAGGACAAAGAGCACTTTGAAACAAAGAATTTAACAAGATATAAAAAAGGGTTCTATATAGTTAATGTGATAGTTCTACAAGAAGAATAATTTTTGTAAATATTTATGCACCCAATGTAGAAGTACCCAAATATATGACACAGTTAATAACAAACATAAAGGATGTAATTCATAATTATTTAATAATACAATCATAGTAGGAAACTTTAACACCTCACTTACATCAATGGACAGATGTTCTAAACAGAAACTAAGGAAAAACAAAGCAATCACTTTGAATGACAAACTGGATCAGATGGACCTAATAGGCATACTCATGGAAATTTCATGCTAAAAGAACAGAATACACATTCTTTTCAAGGGCACATGGAACATTCTACAGAGTAGATCACATATATGTCACAAAACAGGCCCCAGCAAATACAGAAATATTGAAGTCATGCAGTGCACATTTTCTGGACCACAATGCTATAAAATTAGAAGTAAACCACAAAAAAGTATGCAAAGAACACAAATATGTGGAGATTAAACAATATTCTATTAAACAGTAACGGGCCAACCAGGAAATCAATGAATAAATAAAAAATATAGAAAAGAGAAAATGAAACACAATGGTCCACTTTTGGGTTTAAACATCTGTTCTAAGAGTATATAACAATACTGTCCTCCTTTAAGTAGGAAGCAAAACCTCAAATAAATAATATAATCTTAAACCTAGAAGAGCTAAAAAGAACAACAAATGAAGCCTAAAGCCAGAAGAAGGAAGGAGATAATCAAGATTAGAGCAGAAATATATGATATAGAACCCTACAAAACAATAGAATGGGTCAATGAAAGCCGGAGCAAGTCTTTGAAAAAATAATAAAATTATTTTTCAAAGCTCAAGATATGCTTATCAAAAAGAAAAGAGATGAGACCCCCAAAAATCACTAATGAGAAAGAAGAAATAATAACCAACACCAGAAAAAAATTATAAAAAATATTTGAAAAACCATATGCCAACAAATTGGACAACCCAGAAGAAATGGATAGATTCTTAGAAACATATAAACTACTAGACTGAAACAGGAAAAAATAGAAAATTGAACAGACTGATAACCAGCAAAAAAGTTGAATCAGTAATAAAAAAACTCAGCAACAAAATTCCAGGACCATGTGACTTCACAGGCTAATTCTATCAAATATGTAAAGTTATGCTAAAACATAATCTTCATAAACTATTCCAAAAACTAGAAGAGGGAAACCTTCTAATTTTATTCTTTAAAGGCCAGAATTACCCAGATACTAAAACTATACAAAACATCACTTAGAACTATATTACAATATTCTTGAAGAACGTGGATGTAAAAATTTTTAATAAAATACTAGCAAAACAAATCCAATACATAAAAAAATCATTCACCATGATGAGGGTGATTTATCACTGGTTGCAAGGCAGGTTCAATATTTGCTAGCCAATCAACATGATGCATCACATCAATGAAAGAAAGTTCTTATATGGTTCTTATACCATATGATCATTTGACTTAATGCAGAAAAAACAAAGTACACCATCCATTCTTTTTTAAAGATTTTTTATTTATTTATTCATGAGACACACACACACACACAGAGGGAAAGAGAGAGACAGAGACA
The DNA here is from genome assembly GCF_048164855.1 of Canis lupus baileyi. NCBI lineage: Eukaryota > Metazoa > Chordata > Mammalia > Carnivora > Canidae > Canis > Canis lupus. Next base: position 60,944,629 of record NC_132876.1, read on the forward strand.
GAGACACAGGCAGAGGGAGAAACAGACTCCATGCAGGGAGCCTGACGTGGGACTAGATCCTGGGTCTCCAAGATCACATCCCAGGCTGAAGGCAGAGCTAAACCACTGAGCCACCCGGGCTGCCCATCATCCATTCTTGATAAAAACTCTCAACAAAGTACATTTAGAGGGAAAATACCTCAGCATAATAACCATATACTAAAACTCCACAGCTAATATCATCCTCAATGGGGAAAAACTGAAAGCTTTTCCTCTACTGTAAGGAATAAGACAGGGATGTCCACTCTCATCACTGTTAAAACTAGCGACAGCAAACAGAGAGAGAGAGAGAGAAAGGCATCCAAATTGACAGAGAAGTCAAACTTTCACTATTTCCAGATGACATGATACTATATTAAAAAAAATGATTCCACCCAAAAACTGCTAGAAATGAAAAAAAAAGGTAAATTCAGTGTACAAAATCAACATACAGAAATATGATGTATTTCTATACACCAGTAATGAAGCAGGATAAAGAGCAATTAAGGAACCAATCCCACTTATAATTGCACCAAAAGCAGATACCTAGGCATAAACCTAACCAAAGAGGTGAAATACCAGTACCCTGAAAACTATACAACACTGATGAAAGAAATTGAAGATGATACAAAGAAATGGAAGATCATTCTATGCTGAGCAATTGGAAAAACAAATATTGTTAAAATGGCTATACTAACCAAAGAAATCTACATATTCAATGTAATCTCTATCAGAATACCAAAAGCCTTTCCCACAGAAGTAGACAAAACAATCTGTTTGGGAGCACAAATAAGTGGAATTGTCAAGGCAATCTTTAAAAAGAAAAACAAAGCAGTGGCATCACAATTCCAGACTATAAATTATATTATAAAGTTGGGATGGATGAAAATTTTTGAAAACCATATATCAAATAATATTAACAATATCTGTATTAAAATATATTTTAATATAGTCACATATATAAATAACTCATACAAGTCAATAATGACAATTTGATTAAAAATGAGCAAAGGAATTGAAGAAACATTTTTCCAAAGAAGACATCCAAATGACCATCAGGTATGTGAACAGATGCTCAGCATCACTAATCATCAGGGAAATTTAAATCAAAACTTCAATGAGAGATTTCTCCACACAAGTTAGAATAACTGTCCTAAAAAAAGGAAGAGATAACAAACGTTGGAACGGATATGGAGAAAATGGAACCATTGTGCACCATTGGTGGAAATGTAAATTAGTGCAGTCACTGTGGAAAACAATTTTCAGGTTCTTCAAAAATTTTATATAGCTATATCAGAATATATTATGTTATATACTGTATTTTATTATGCAATAATTATATATTATTGCATAATTGTTATAACTATACATATATAATTTATTAAATATAATTTATTATATTATTTAGCCAAGAGGAACAAAAAAGGAAACTGTGCCATTTGCAACAACATCGTTAAACCTGAGCGTATCAATCTAAGGGAGATGAGTTCAGACAGAGAAAGACAAATACTGTATGATACATTTATATGTGGGATCTAAAAAAAGCTGACCCATAAAAATCACAGTAGATGGTTGTTAAAAGGTCGTGGGGGTTGTAAAATGGCATTTATTTAAGAATAAAAATTTGCAACCAGTAGATAAATTCTGCAGATATAATACATAGCATAACAATTATGGTGAAAATATTTTATTATAAAGTTCAAAGTTATTGACAAGTTATTAATTGTTCTCACACAAAAAATTGATAATTATGCAAAATGTCAGAAGTTTAACTGACAATGTGTTGGTAACCATGCTGCAATAAATAAATGTATAAAAGCAACATGCTATATAGCTTAAATTTGCACAATGTCTTATGTCAATCATATATCAATTTAAAAATAAATTAATGTTATTCGATCCATAAAAAATAATTTAAAAGAATGGAGAGAAGATGTATGGGTTAGAGTTCTCCAGAGAAGCAGAATCAACATTCAAGACCAAAGGCACAGTGCTAACAGAATTCCTCTTTGCTTTGTGTAGGCTAGTCTAACTCTATTAAGGCATTCAACTGATGGGTGAGATCCATCCACATTCGGGGTGTAATTTGCTATAGTCAAAATATTCCAATTTATATGTTAATATCATCCAAAAAACACCTTTAGCAAATCATTCAGTATAATGTTTGCTCAACTATCTGGGCACCATGACCCAGCAAAGCTGCCTCAAAAAATTAACCATCAGAATTAGAAAGGGCATAGATGATCTCAATGCTCTCATCTATCTGCACCAGACAGACAATAATGGAACATTCCATCCAACAGCAATATGATTCACATCATTCTCAAGTAGACATAAAATATCTTCCAGACTAGCTCATATATTAGGCCACAAAACAAGTCCTAATAAATTTAAGGAATGAAATCATACAAAGAATCCTTCTGATCACAATAGAATATAACTAGAATTAAAATAAAAAAGAAAAACTCGAAAAATCCCACAAGCCTGTGGAAATTAAATAACATTCTCTTAACTAACCAATGGGTTACAGAAGAAATTATAAGGGAAATTTAAAAATACCTTGATATAAAGGAAAATAGAAACCAGTATACCAGAGATATGGGATATGCAAATGCAATAACAAGAGGGAAAATTTCAACTTTAAATGCTTATGGAAGAAATATCTTAATTCAACAACCTAGTTTTACAACTTATTGCGAACTGAATATTTATGTATCCCCCTTAATTCATGTAGTGAAATTTAAACTCAAATATAATGGTTCTAGGAGGTGGGATATTAGATGATTAGGTAGATCATAAAAGTAGAGCTCTTATCAGTGGGATTGGTGCCCATTAGTTTAGTCGGAATATTAAGAAAAGAGAATAAAGGGAATACAATTTGGAAATGAAAAATTAAAATTATCTCTGCTTACAGAATATATGATCATTCATGTAGAAAACACTAAATTCAAGAAAAATGACATCTAAGAAACAAATGCAGCAAAAGTACAGAACATAAATTTAATACTGAAAAATTAATTGTGTTTTGGTACACTAGTATTAATCACTCCAAAAGGAAGTTCAGAAAATAATCCCACTTATAATAGAAAAGAATAAAATACTTAGAGATAACAAAAGGCTTGTACTCTGAATACTACAATACTGCTGAAAGAAATTAGAGAAAACATACATTAATGGAAATTTATCTCATTTTTATACATTAGAAGACAATGTTTTTAAGATGCCGATATTACTGACATGGTCTACAGATTTAATACAACTGTAATTAAAATCCCAGTTATGTTTTTGACAGAAATAGAAAAACCCATCCTAAAATTCATATATAAGCTCAGGAGACATTTTGTAGTCAAAGCAATCTTGAAAAAGAAAAGTTGGAGAACTTACACTTTATCATTTCATATCTTACTACAAATGTACAGTAATCAAAAATGTAACACAATAGGGCAACCTGGGTGGCTCAGCTGTTTAGCGCCACCTTCAGCCCAGGGCCTGATTCTGGAGACCTGGGATCAAGTCCCACCTCGGGCTCCCTCGGGAGCCTGTTTCTCCCTCTGGCTATGTCTCTGTCTCTGTCTCTGTCTGTCTGTCTGTCTGTCTCTCTCTCTGTGTGTGTCTCTCATTAATAAATAAATACAATCTTTAAAAAAATGTAGCACAGGAATTAAAGGCTGACAGGAAGACCAATAGATTAGAATAGAAAGTACTGATAAAACGCTCTCATTTATAGTCAAATATTTGCCATGGTTGCACAGACCATTCAATAGGAAAATGATTCTGTTCTCGATGAACAGTGTTTGGAAAATTGGATGTTTTCCACAGGCAAAATACAGTAGTCATACCCTTACCTTATGGGGTTTACAAAATTAATTCAAAATGGATAAAGTGCAAACATTTAAAAGCTAAAATTATTAAACTCTTAAATGAATACTTCAAGAAAAATCTTCAAACTTCATCCAAACATTGAATTTGGCATTTATTTCTTAAACATTACAATAAAATCACATGCAACAAAAAGAAAAAAAATAAAAACAGTCCATCAAAATTAAAAACTTTGGTGTGTTAAGGGACACCATCAAGAGATTAAAAAGACAACACACAGAATGAGAGAAAACATTTGCTATAGGAAGAATTGTATCCCCTTAAATTTTATATGTTGAAATCCTCATCTCCAGTAATTCAGAATATATTTGGAAATAAGTCTTTAAAGAAGTAATTGAGGCAAAATGTGGTCACTAGTGTAGACCCTAATTCAATAAAATTACTGTCCTTATAAGTAAAGGAGATTAAAACTCAGACACATACAATAGAAAGATGTCATGATACATACAGAGAGAAGATGATCAAGAAAGAGAACTCAAAACATATCAGCCCACTTATACATTGATCTTGGATTCCTGGCATTCACAACTATGAGAAAATATATAACTACTATTTGCCATCCACTCTGTGTTGTTTATTATGAAGACATCAGCAAACTGGTACAGATTTGGTACCACGAGGTGGGGTAATGATATAACAAATACCTTAAAATGTGGAAGTAATTTTTGAAGTGTATAATGGATAGAGTCTAAAACAAGGCATGTGCACAAAGAACACAAAACAATACTAATCCAAAGGGATACAGATACTCCAATGTTTATAATAGCATTATCTAGAATAGCCAAATTATGGAAACAGACCAAATATCCATGGATTTGTGAATGGATATATATCCATATGCTCTACTTTATCCATTCACAAATATTCCAATATGAATATTACTGAGCCGTAAAAAAGAATGAAATCTTGCCATTTGCAATGATGTATATGGAACTAAGTGTATTAATCTAAGTGAAGTAAGTCAGTCAGAGAAAGGCAAATACCATGATTTCACTCATATGTGAAATTTAAGAAACACAACAAGTGGGCAAAGGGGAAAGTAAAAGAGAGCAACAAACCAGAGAGAGAGAGAGAGAGGGAGAGAGAGACTCTTAAGTATAGAGAACAAACTGATGGTTACCAGAAGGGAGATGGATAAATGGGTGATGAGGACTAAGGAGTGCATTTGTGATGAACACCAGATATTTTATGGAAGAGTTGAATCACTATTTTGTATACCTTAAACTAATATTATGCAACTAACTGGAGTTTAAATAAAAACTTAAAATATAGGGACGGCTGGGTGGCTCATTGGTTGAAGGCATGATCCCAGGTCTGGGGATTGAGTCCCACATTGGGATCCCTGTGAGGAGCTTGCTTTTCCCTCTGTGTCTCTGCCTCTCTCTCCATGTCTCTTATGAAAATAAAATATTTAAATTTTTTTCTGAAAAAATCTTTAAAAATAAAATGAATAATGTATTTACATTACAGAAATAAATAGTTTTGAGGTGTTAGAAAACCTGAGAATGCCTTGAAGAGTCTGTTGATAGAGAATTGTGAATCTATAGGCGATTATTGAAATGACACTTATTTAAAAGAGGAGAACTCTAAAGAAAGATTTTATTATCTTAGAGATGTGCCATCAGATAAAGAATGTTGGTAGAAATATTAATGTTAAAAGTGCATTATATCTGGTGAAATCTGAGATATAAATTAGGAACACATTGGAAACTGCAGAAAAGAATCGTGAAGATGGTGGAGGAGTAGGGTCAAGTCACCTGTCCCCACCAACTTACCTAAATAACTTTCAAATCATCCTGAAAACCTACGAATTCGGCCCGAACTTTAAAGAGAGAACAGCTGGATTGCTACAGTGAGAAGAGTTCATATTTCTATCAAGTACAAATTGTTTATACAAATTGTACAAATTGTTGTGCTCTGCACTGAGCAAAATGACTAGAAGGAAAAACTCACTTCAAAAGAAAGAATCAGAAATAGTCCTCTCTCCCACAGAGGTACAGAATTTGGATTACAATTCAACGTCAGAAAGCCAATTCAGAAGCACAATTATAAAGCTACTGGTGGCTCTGGAAAAAAAGCATAAAGGAATCAAGAAACGTCCTGACTGCAGAATTTAGACCTAATCAGGCTGAAATTAAAAATCAATTAAATGCGACACAATCCCAACTAGAGGTCCTAAAAATGAGGGTTAACAAGGTAGAAGAATGAGTGAGTGACATAGAAGACAAGTTGATGGCAAGGAAGGAATCTGAGGAAAAAAGAGAAAAAGAATTAAAAGATCATGGGGATAGGTTAAGGGAAAAAAAATGAAAGCCTCAGAAGGAAAAATCTACGTTTAATTGGGGTTCCTGAGGGCGCCGAAAGGGACAGAGGACCAGAAAGCATATTTGAACAAATTGTAGCTGAGAACCTCCCTAACTCGGGAGGAGAAACAGGCATTCAGATGCATGAGATAGAGAGATCCCCCCCAAAATCAATAAAATCCACTCAACACCTCGACATTTAATAGTGGAACTTGCGAATTCCAAAGACAAAGAGAAGATCCTTAAAGCAGCAAGAGATAAGAGATCTCTAACTTTTATGGGAAGAAGTACGAGGTTAACAGCAGACCTGTCCACAGAGACCTGGCAGGCCAGAAAAGACTGGCAGGATATATTCAGGGTGATAAATGAGAAGAACCTGCACCCAAGAATACTTTATCCAGCAAGGCTCTCATTCAGAATAGAAGGAGAGATAAAGAGCTTCCAAGATAGGCAGAAACTGAAAGAATATGTGACCATCAAACCAGCTCTGCAAGAAAAATTAAGGGGAACTCTGTAAAAGAAAGAGGAAGTCCAAGGAAACAATCCATAAAAAACAGGGACTGAAAAGGTATCATGATGACACTAAATTTATATCTTTCAAAAGTAACTCGGAAGGTGAATGGGCTTAATGATCCCAAAAAATGCTGCAGGGTTTCAGACTGGATAAAAAAGCAAGACCCATCTATTTGCTGTCTACAAGACACTCATTTTAGACCTAAGGACACCTACAGCCTGAAAATAAAAGTTTGAAGAACCATTTACCTTTCAAATGGTCCTCAAAATAAAGCAGGGGTAGCCAACCTCATATCGGATAAATTAAAGTTTATCCTAAAGAGATGAAGAGGTACACTATATCATACTTCAAGGGTTTATCCAACAAGAGGACCTAATAATGATGAATATTTATGCCCCTTAAGTGGGAGCTGCCAAGTATATCAATGAATTAATAACCAAAGTTAAGGCATAATTAGATAATACTAGACTTACATTAGGAGACCTAAATACGGGGCTTTATACATTGATAGATATAATAAAAACACAAAATCTCCAAAGAATCAAGAACATTAAATGGTACACAAGACCAGATGGATTTCACAGATATTTACAAAACTTTACATCCAAACTCAACTGAATACACATTCTTCTCAAGTGCACATGGAACTTTCTCCAGAATAGACCACATACTGGATAACAAATCAGGTCTTAACCGAAACCAAAAGACGGGACTGTACCTTGTTATTTTCAGACCATAATGCTTTGAAACTAGAACTAAACCAACAGAAAAAGTTTGGAAGGATTTCAAACACATGAATGATAAATACCATCCTGCTAAAAGATGAAAGGGTCAACCAGGAAATTAGAGAAGAATTAAAAAGTTTCATGGAAACTAATGAGAATGAAGATCCAACCATTCAAAATCTTTGGGATACAGCAAAAGCAGTCCTGATGGGGAAATACATCGCAATACAAGCATCCATCCAAAACCTGGAAAGAACTCAAATACAAAAGTTAACCTTGTACCAAACGGAGCTGGAGAAGGAACAGCAAATAAAACCTCCACCCAGCAGAAGAAGAGAGTTAATAAGGATTTGTGCAGAACTCAATGAAATAGAGACCAGAAGAACCATGGAACAGATCAACAAACCCAGGAGTTGGTTCTATGAACGAATTAATAAGATAGATAAACCATTAGCCAGCCTTACTAAAAAGAAGAGAAAAAAGACTCAAATCAACAAAATCATGAATGAGAAAGGAGAGATCGCCATCAACACCAAGGAAATAAAAACAATTTTAAAAACTTATTATGAGCAGGTATAGGCCAATAAATTAGGTAATCTAGAAGAAATGGACACATTTCTGGAAAACCACAGACTACCAAAACTGGAACAGGAAGAAATAGAACACCTGAACAGGCCAATAACCAGGGAGGAAATGGAAGCAGTCATCAAAAACCTCCCAAGACACAAAAATCCAGGGCCAGATGGCTACCCAGGGGATTTCTATCAAAGTTTAAAGAAGAAACCATACCTATTCTACTAAAGTGGTTCCGAAAGATAGAAAGAGATGGAGGACTTCCAAACTCTTTCTATGTGCCCAGCATCACCTTAATTCCAAAACCAGACAAAGACCCCACCAAAAAGGAGAATTATAGACCAATATCCCTGATGAACATGGATGCAAAAACTCTCAGCAAGATACTAGCCAATAGGAGCCAACAGTGCATTAAGAAGCTTATTCACTATGACCAAGTCGGATATATCTCTGGGATGCAAGGCTCTTTCAACACTCATAAAGCAATCAATGTGTTAGATAGTATCAATAAGAGAAAAAACAAGAACCCTATGATCCTCTCAATCAATGCAGAGAAAGCATTTGACAAAATACAGCATCCATTCCTGATCAAAACTCTTCACAGTGCAGGGATAGAGGGAATATTCCTCAGTATCTTAAAAGCCATCTACTAAAAGCCCACAGCAAATATCATTCTCAGTGGGTACACACTGGGAGCCTTTCCCCTAAGATCAGGAACAAGACAGGGATGTCCACTCTCACCACTGCTATTCAACAGAGTATTAGAAGTCCTAGCCTCAGCAATCAGGCAACAAAAAGAAATAAAAGGCATTCAAATCAGCAAAGAAGAAGTCAATCTCTCCCTCTTTGCAGATGACATGATAGTGTCCATAGAAAACCCAAAAGATTCCACCCCAAGATTGCTAGAACTCATACAGCAATTTGGCAGTGTGGCAGGATACAACATCAATCCCCAATACAACATCAGGATACCAATACAACAAATAAGTCGCATTTCTATCCACTAACAATGAGACTGAAGAAAGAGAAATGAAGGAGTCAATCCCATCTCCAATTACACCCAAAAGCATAATATACCTAGGAATAAACCTAACCAAAGAGGTAAAGGATCTATATGCTAAAAACTGCAGAACACTTCTAAAATAAATTGAGGAAGACACAAAGAGATGGAAAAATATTCCATCCTCATGGATTGGAAGAATTAATATCGTGAAAGTGTCAATGTTACCCAGGGCAGTTTACCCATTTAATGAAATCCCTATCAAAACACCATCAACTTTCTTCAGAGAGTTGGAACAAATCATCTTAAGATTTGTGTGGAATCACAAAAGACCCCGAATAGCCAGGTGAATATTAAAAAAGAAAACCAGAGCTGGGGACATCACAATGCCAGATATCATGTTGTATTACAAAGCTGTGGTCATCAAGACAGTGTTGTACTGGCACAAAAACAGTCACATAGATCAATGGAACATAATAGAGAATCCATAAGTGGACTCTCAAAATTTTGGTCAAGTAATATTCGACAAAGGAGGAAAGACTATCCACTGGAAGAAAGACAGTCTCTTCAATAAATCGTGCTGGGAAAATTGGACTTACACATGCAGAAGAATGAAACTAGACCATTCTCTTTAACCATACAAAAAAATAAACTCAAAATGGATGAAAGATCTAAATGTGAGGCAAGATTCCATCAAAATCCTAGAGGAGAACACAGGCAACACCCTTTTTGAACTCGGCCACAGCAGCTTCTTGCAAGATACATCCATGAAGGCAAGAGAAACAAAAGTAAAAATGAATTATTGGGACTTCATCAAGATAAGAAGCTTTTGCACAGCAAAAGATATAGTCAACACAACTACAAGCCAACCTACAGAATGGGAGAAGATATTTGCAAATGACCTATCAGATAAAGGGCTAGTATCCAAGATCTATAAAGAACTTATTAAACTCAACAGCGAAGAAACAAGCAATCCAATCATGAAATGGACAAAAGGCATGAACAGAAATTTTACAGAGAAAGACTTAGACACCATCAGGGAAAAACAAAACAGAACCACAAGGAGATACCACCTCACACCAGTGAGAATGGGGAACATTAACAAAAAAGGAATCAGCAAATGTTGGAGAGGATGTGGAGAAAGAGAAATCCTCTTGAATGTGAATTGGTACAGCCACTCTGGAAACTGTGTGTAGGTTCCTCAAAGAGTTAAAAATAGATCTGCCCTACGACCCAGCAATTGCACTGCTGGCGATTTACCCCAAAGATTCAGATGCAATGAAACGCCGGGACACCTGCACCCCAATGTTTATAGCAGCAATGTCCACAATAGCCAAACTGTGGAAGGAGTCTCAGAGTCCATCAAAAGATGAATGCATAAAGAAGATGTGGTATACGTATTCAATGGAATATTACTCAGCCATTAGAAACAACAAATACCCACTATTTGCTTCGACTTGTATTATGCTGAGTTAAATAAGTCAATCGGAAAAGGACAAACATCATGTGGTCTCATTCATTTGGTGAATATAAAAATTAGTGAAAGGGAATAAATGGAAAGGAGAGAAAATGAGTAAAAATATTAGTGAGGATGACAAAACATGAGAGACACCTAACTCTGGGAAACGAACATGGGGTAATGGAAATGGAGGTGGGCGGGGTTTGGGGTGACTGGTTGATGGGTACTGAGGGGGGCACTGGGGGGGTTGATGAGCACTGAGTGTTATGGTCTATGGTGGCAAATTGAACTCCAATTAAATAATTAAATTTATTTTTTTAAAAAATGAAACAGCAGAAAAATTGTTCATTGTTATAAAATTGCAAGTAGCTTGGTTAAATTGGGTTCTAGTTTTTGGAAAATAATACTTGTTAGTGATAAACTTAGAAATTGAACTAAGAACAAAGTGTTGAACATATGTCCTGATTTTTTCTCATAAAGGAAAGAGGAAATAGGCAAAGTGAAGGGGGGATCGTTAAGAAAAAGAAACAAATGCAGAAAGATTTTGAAAATTCTTTGCCTGTCTGTAGTTCAGAAAATGATTAAGAATGCTCTGGACAAAACACTAAATGCATGGCTAGATATAACATTTGCTAAATTGATTATAGACTTGTGATTTATGTATTTTATAAACCATCTCAGCAAAAGCCAGGAACAGAAATATAGTTTACACCAGTAGAATCACTATTTGTTTTGATGGGTGGAGACAAAGAAGAAATAAAATGAAGCAGATTGTTGGACTTCTGGTATTCTTCAAGATGGGATGATAGAGCTATCCAGCTATGAACATGTGTTATATCTCAAGGAAAGGGAAGAATAACACAAAAGATGGTTTACAGATTTGTGGTGTTGCTACTGCCACAATGGGCCCAGAAGGCAACGATAGAGACCTGGGATCTGTCTCTTCCTTGATTCAAAAGCAGTCAGGTCTGACTCTCAGGGTTGATATTTTGTGGCTGCCAAATATGGCCGAGGCGTTAGGGCCACTCCTTGGTGTGAAAAGAAGACAAGGATGCCCTGGAGGTCCTGGGGCACAAACTCTGAGTCAAAGAGGATTATTCTTAAGCACTAAATATAATTTGCCCTCCTAGGTTTAAGGCTTGCCTGGGGCTCATGAGCCCTTTCTTCTTTTCAATTTCCCCCTTTTGGGATGGAAATGTGTATCCTATGTCTGCAACACTATTATAATTTGGAAGCAGATAACTTTTTTTGTTTCACGGATTTATAGCTGGAGAGGGGTTTTACATCAGGATGAATCATGTCCCCAGCCACATCCATATTTGGTTTAGATAATATTTAGAAGAAATTAAGATATTTACAGGTCTTGGGATGGAGTGCATGTATTTTGCATAGGAGAATATAAATTTTGGGGGCCCAGGGAATGGAGTATTATGGGTTAAATTGTATGTCCCAAAATTCATATATTGAAGCCCTAAGTTCTAGTACCCAAGGATGTGACTGCATTTGAAAATAGCTTCCTTACAGAGATAATAAAGGTAAACTAGATTTTAAAACAAAGACTGTAACAAGAAATAAAGGCACTATATAACATAAAGAGGACATTCTACAAGAAGATAAAACTATTGGAAATATTTATGCACCCAACAAGAACAGCAGCCAGATATATACAACAATTAATAACAAACATAAAGAACTAATTGATAATAACACCATAATAGGAGGGGGCTCAATTAATCTCTTATTGGAAAGTTACCCTATTTTTTAAATGTTTCTGTATAGTATCTTGTCCTAAAAGATATCCAACAAGTGATAGTTGATGACTGGAAGCCCTGAGAAGGTTAACTGGCCTGCTCAAAGTCATTTAAAGAGAACTCAGGCCAGAATCCAAATCACCTGACACTCAATGACTATGTTTTCCAAGATTAGTTTTATAGACTGTCCTTATCATTATAGGCATTTTCATAAATTTAATGTATATATAATAAATATAAAAATTTCAACATTTTAGCTGATTAAGGATGATCACCTATTCTTTCAAAGTCTTAACTGAAAGGTGTAGTAAATATTTCTTTATATTAAATCTATACAGTCTTTCTTGCTATTTGACCAATAGAATATGTTTGAAGTGACACTACCAGATACAGGTGCAAATCTTAAGAGATTAGATGTCTCTATTACCTGTTTTTGAGGACACTCATCATTAGAGATGTGAGCTGCCATAGAAATATGACTATCTTGAAGAGACTGTCTTTCTTCCAATGGATAGTCTTTCCTCCTTTATCGAATATTAGTTGACCATAAAGTTCAGGGTCCACTTCTGGGTTCTCTATTCTGTTCCATTGATCTATGTGTCTATTTTTGTGCCAGTACCACACTGTCTTGATGACCACAGCTTTGTACTACAACCGGAAATCTGGCATTGTGATGCCCCCAGATATGGTTTTCTTTTTTAAAATTCCCCTGGCTATTCGGGGTCTTTTCTGGTTCCACACAAATCTTAAAATAATTTTGTTCTAACTCTCTAAAGAAAGTCCATGGTATCTTGATAGGGATTGCATTAAACGTGTAAATTACCCTGGGTAACATTGACATTTTCACAATATTAATTCTTCCAATCCATGAGCATGGAATATTTTTCCATCTCTTTGTGTCTTCCTCAATTTCTTTCAGAAGTGTTCTATAGTTTTTAGGGTATAAATCCTTTACCTCTTTGGTTAGGTTTATTCCTCAGTATCTTACGCTTTTCGGTGCAATTGTAAATAGGATTGACTCCTTAATTTCTCTTTCTTCAGTCTCATTGATAGTGTATAGAAATGCCATTGATTTCTGGGCATTGATTTTCTATCCTGCCACACTACCAAATTGCTGTATGAGTTCTAGCAATCTTGGGGTGGAGGCTTTTGGGTTTTTTATGTAGAGTATCATGTCATCGGAGAAGAGGAGAGTTGGACTTCTTCTTTGCCAATTTGAATGCTTTAATGTCTTTTTGTTGTCTGATTGCTGAGGCTAGGACTTCCAGTACTATGTTGAATAGCAGTGGTGAGAGTGGACATCCCTGTCTTGTTCCTGATCTTAGGGGAAAAGCTCCCAGTGCTTCCTCATTGAGAATGATATTTACTGTGGGCTTTTCATAGATGGCTTTTAAGATGTTGAGGAATGTTCCCTCTATCCCTCTGAAAAGTTTTGATCAGGAATGGATGCTGTATTTTGCCAAATGCTTTATCTGCATGTAATGAGAGGATCCTATGGTTCTTGGTTTTTCTCTTGCTGATATGATGAATCACATTGATTGTTTTACGAGTGTTGAACCAGCCTTGTGTCCCGGGATAAATCCTACTTGGTCATGGTGAAGCTTTTGCACAGCAAAGAATACAGTCAACAAAACTAAAAGACAACCTACAGAATGGGAGAAGATATTTGCAAATGACGTATCAGATAAAGGGCTAGTTTCCAAGATCTATAAAGAACTTCTTAAACTCAACACCAAAGGAACAAATAATCAAATCATGAAATGGGCAAAAGACATGAAGAGAAATCTCAGAGGAAGACATAGACATGGCCAACATGCACATGAGAAAATGCTCTGCATCACTTGCCATCAGGGAAATACAAATCAAAACCACAATAAGATCCCACCTCACACCCGTGAGAATGGGGAAAATTAACAAGGCAGGAAATCACAAATGTTGGAGAGGATGTGGAGAAAAGGGAACCCTCTTACACTGTTGGTGGGAATGTGAACTGGTGCAGCCACTCTGGAAAACTGTGTGGAGGTTCCTCAAAGAGTTAAAAATAAGCCTGCCCTATGACCCAGCAATTGCACTGTTGGGGGTTTACCCCAAAGATTCAGATGCAATGAAACGCCGGGACACCTGCACCCCGATGTTTATAGCAGCAATGTCCCTAATAGCCAAACTGTGGAAGGAGCCTCGGTGTCCATCGAAAGATGAATGGATAAAGAAGATGTGGTTTATGTATACAATGGAATATTACTCAGCCATTAGAAATGACAAATACCCACCATTTGCTTCAACGTGGATGGAACTGGAGGGTATTTTGCTGAGTGAAGTAAGTCAATCAGAGAAGGACAAACAGTGTATGTTCTCATTCATTTGGGGAATATAAACAATAGTGAAAGGGAATATAAGGGAAGGGAAATGAAATGTGTGGGAAATATCAGAAAGGGAGACAGAACATAAAGACTCCTAACTGGGAAATGAACTAGGGGTGGTGGAATGGGAGGAGGGCGGGGGGTGTGGGGGAATGGGTGACGGGCACTGAGGGGGGCACTTGACGGGATGAGCACTGGGTGTTATTCTGTATGTTGGTAAATTGAACACCAATAAAAAATAAATTTGTTTTTTAAAAAAAGAAATATGACTATCTTAAGAACGCTGTTCTGGGGGATCCCTGGGTGGCTTAGCAGTTTAGCGCCTGCCTTTGGCCCAGGGCATGATCCTGGAGTCCCGGGATCGAGTCCCACATCGGGACTGTAAGGAGCCTGCTTCTCCCTCTGCCTGTGTCTCTGCCTCTCTCCGTCTGTGTGTGTCTCTCATGAATAAATAATTTTTAAAAAGAACATTGTTCTGTAAGAAGTTCAAGCCACCTGGGGAGGCAGTAGTGGATGTGATGCTATGTGCACCAAGGCACCAGCTATATGGATAAGTAAAATAAAATATCATGGAAGTAAATCCTTCAGTTTCAGATGTCTCCGTTAATGCCACATGGACCACGGACCAATAGCCTAGATGAGATTTTTCTCAAATCTTGACCCATAATATTAGAAGATATAATAAAATAGTTGGTTGTTTTGAATCCCCAAATTTTGAGATGGTTAGTTCTGCAGCAGTACATAATCAAAACACAAGCAAAAATCCACAAAAATTGCAATAATACTAATCAAAAGTAACACTTATTGACTACTTACTATATGTCAGGCATTATGCATTCTATGTATGATTTAATACTCTTAAAAATCTTCAGTCATTTTCTTAATCTAGCTATTGACTACTCATCCACTATATTTCAACTAAAGCATAACATTTTCAAGGAAAGCTTTCCTTTACCTCCATGACTAGATCAATTTCTTCTATTACATGGTTTTAAAGTACCATGTATCTGAGTCTTTTGTACTTATAATATTATTTTTCTTTTTAATTTTTTACTTAGTTCTAATTAGTTTACATCTTGTCATAATATTAAATTTACATTTATTTTTGTTATCTCCATATATCTCCAGTGTCCATTATAGTAACCAAGGAAATACTGGTGTTCATCAATTATTTTTACAGATGAAGAAGTTAAGTATAGAGGAGATCATTTCTCAAACTCAGGGGCAGCCCTGATGGTGCAGTGGTTTAGCGCGGCCTGCAGCCCCAGGGTGTGATCCTGCAGACCCAGGATTGAATCTCATGTCGGGCTCCCTGCATGGAGCCTGCTTCTCCTTCTGCCTGTGTCTCTGTCTCTCTCTCTCGCTCTCTCTGTCTCAATAAATAAATAAAATCTTTAAAAAAATTTCTCAAACTCATACAGCAAGCTGGGACTTGAGCTTAAATCAATCTGATTTTGTAGTACAAATTCTTAATCACTAACTCCTTCTTCCATGGGGTGAAATGCTAGCACAAATAATTCACAACAAAGGACAACAAAGAAGTCATGAATATTGGTCATAAATTTTCATAATTTATGGTCATAAGTCATGGTCATGATTCCACTGCAACTTATTAAGCTTTCTATTATTTAAAAAATACCAAAGCAAGTTTCATTTATTTTATTTTATTTTATTTTATTTTATTTTATTTTATTTTATTTTATTTTTTTATTGGTGTTCAACTTACCAACATACAGAATAACCCCCAGTGCCCGTCACCCATTCACTCCCGCCCCCCGCCCTCCTCCCCTTCTACCACCCCTAGTTTGTCTCCCAGAGTTAGCAGTCTTTATGTTCCGTCTCCCTTTCTGATATTTCCCACACATTTCTTCTCCCTTCCCTTATATTCCCTTTCACTATTATTTATATTCCCCAAATGAATGAGAACATATAATGTTTGTCCTTCTCTGACTGACTTACTTCACTCAGCATAATACCCTCCAGTTCCATCCACGTTGAAGCAAATGGTGGGTATTTGTCATTTCTAATAATTATTTCTTGAGATTGTTCTGAAGCGCATAGAATATATGGTTAATAAATAAAAATGCATATTAAAATATTTGATGGCATAGTATATGACACAGATGCACAGTGACTAGGAAATAGCATTTAATATGTATTGTATATTTTTCTCCTGAAGTGTAAGTTACAGTCATTAACAGATATAAAGAATTTTAAATGCTGCATACTCAGTACATTAATATAAGTTTCAAAATTGCCCAAGATTTCCTTGAGAATGGTAGGTCTGTTATCTCACATCACTCCACCCCCCCGAAAAAATTGATAGAACTTCCCCATTAAAAATCCAACTTCTTGGAGTGCCTGGGTGGCTCAGTCAGTTGGGTGTCCAAATCTTGGTTTCAGCCCAAGTCATGATCTCAGGGTCTTGAGATTGAGTGCAGCGTCGGGCTCCATGCTCAATGTATCTGTCTTCCTCCCACTCTGTCCCTCCCCTTGCTCATGCACTCTCTTTCTAAAATAAAAAAAAACTTAAAAAACTTCTTTTGTTCAGTATGCCATTTATTCAATATTTAATTACTAAATATGTATTTACATATTATACTGACATAAATTTAAAAAACCTCTCCTTGTTCTCAGCGTAAAAAACTGAAATGCATAGAAGAGGCATAAAAATGGGCTGGTCTGTCAGACAAATCTGACTATGAAACCTATTTCTGAAACTTAGTAGCTGTGTGGCATGGAGCAAGATGCCTAACTGTTCTAAGTCTCATATATTTCTTCATCTTTAAAGTGAAGAAAGCAATTGTATTTTATTTATGTTGGTGATTGATTGATTGATTGATTCTTGTTTTTTTAATAAAAATTCCATTAACCAATATATATTTCATCATCAGTTTCAGATGTAGTTTTCAATAAATCATCAGTTACATATATATAACAACGGGGTAATGGGCATTGCTGTGTTTTAACTATTAAAGAAAATAATCCATGTAAAGCACTTGACAAATAATTAAACATATTAAGTATAGTAATAATGATTAAGATGATGATGAAGATAATCTAAAAAAATAACTGTCTTAGAAGGAAGATAAAAAAAAACATATGGGGCTATATTTCCTGTAGAATATTTGGATACTATAAGCCACATGGGAGTTTGTAATGGGAAAAATACAAACTTCTCTGTATCTACTGTCTTTCTCCCACTCCCATAGCATGACTATGTTACACACACATACACACACATACACACACATACACACATACATTCTTGCATACACACAAAATAATAGTGTTAGATTTCAAAACAAAAAAGTTCAATATCTCTGCAGGCAAAAATCTCATCTCTGCATATCAAGGGATGTGGGCTAGAAATTTTCCCAATAAGCTTCAGACATTTCAAAGGGGTGGGGTGTATGTTCCACAGTAAGCAGCTCATAGTTAATAGTTAAATAGTTAATAAAACTATTAATAAAGCTATTGACTAAAAAAATTATTGACTAGTTAAATAAAAGCCATATGGGTGATGTATTTGTAAAAGGACAACCTCTCAAAAAAAAAAAAAAAAAGGACAACCTCTCTACAAAACCATTGAAAGAAAGTAAATAAAGTGCATATGTAAGAATGAAATTTCAGTTTTCATTTCCAGCTGTTTTTTAAAAATATTGAACTGTGATAACTTTCAGAAAAGCAAACACCAAGTTCCAAGTGTTCTCCCTCTGTATGCATCTATGTATTATGTATGTATGCCCATATGTACATGCGTATAAACACCAACACATAGGGTTTGATCCCTATAGTTAATCTACCAATAGCAAAAGTAGTTCTACAAACATATATAAAAATCACTATGCTGGGATCCCTGGGTGGCCCAGCGGTTTAGCGCCTGCCTTTGGCCCAGGGTGCGATCCTGGAGACCCGGGATCGAATCCCACGTCGGGCTCCCGGTGCATGGAGCCTGCTTCTCCCTCTGCCTGTGTCTCTGCCTCTCTGTGTGTGTGTGTGTGTGTGTGTGTGTGTGACTATCATAAATAAATAAAAATTGAAAAAAAGAATAGGCACATACTTTAAAAAAAATCACTATGCTTTTTTGAGCCCTTTTCCTTTTTATAAATTGGACTAAGAATACACATAAATATCTACATTGAATTATACAGGACAGAAAACTACTAAACCAATGAATATATGAGTTTTGGTCTTTGAATACTATAACTTATTTTTTAAACTCAAATATCATGCTTCAGGATATAGTAAAATTGACTTATAAATCATGATTGTACTAAAATATTTCCTTATCAAAACTCAGCTTAAATGTCCAGCCTTCTACAAAATTTCTCCATATTTACTTTTTGCAGCTAGCATCTTCTTATTAATTGCATAATGTTTTCTTAATGCCTTTTGCATGTCATAATGTCTGCAAGTATCTCTCTACACCCTTGTCCTATTTCCAATAACAGATAGTATTGATGAGGGCAGAAATCTTGTTTAACTCATCGTTATACCTTTACCACAGATCTATTCTGGTTTTAGCATAGCTTAAAAAACATTTTATGAACAGCAATTGCCATTCTAGATTTTGTTAAATATAATACTTGTTAACATTCATTGACTGCTATTATCATTCAATTGTCACAAAAGAATTTTAAAACATCTTAAATAAAAATATTCAATTTTCTTGCTCATACAAGAATGGTTAGCTACCATAGCTATACTTCAGGCTATAGGTCAACAAGATTCTTTCTAGATTTGTAGTCAGGTTTAGTTTGCCCCACAGTTTTTTTTTCTTCAGCTCAGGCTGAGGTAGCAGTAGCTACCTTGCAAACACTCTTCTAGTAGAGATCAAAACATTATTCAAGAAAGCGAACAATATCAGACATTACTGTTAAGGCCTTGGCTAGCAAGTAGGATTTTCACTTCTACTTATATCTAGTTGTAGAAAAAGAAGAAAGAAAAGAAAAAAAAGAAAAAAAAAAGAAAAGAAAAGGTCACATAGCCAAAACCCAATCATGTGCTAGTTATTCTATTTAGTTTACCTAATTCTTTTTTTTGAATCTTCATTTAAATTTAAGTTAACACATGCAGTATTATTAGTTTCAAGGGTAGAAGTTAGTGATTCATCAGTTTTATATACCACCCAGTGTTCTTAATGCCTATCACCCAATTACCCTATCTCCTCACCCACCTCCCCTCCAGGAACCCTCAGCTTGTTTGAATCTCTTATTGTTTGCCTCACCTCACTCTGTTTTTATTTATTTTTTTCTTCTCTTCCTCTATGTATGCATGTGTGTGTGTGTGTGTGTGTGTATAATCTTAAATTCTACATATGAATGTAATCATATGGTATTTATCTTTCTCTGACTTATTTCACGTAGTATAATACCCTCTAGTTTCATTAACATCATTTCAAATGGCAAGATTTCATTCTTTTTGATGGCTAAATAATATTTGATTATATATATAATACATATAATATATGTATATATACTTGGTGTATATATACCAATTTCCTTTATCCATTCATCTGTTGATGGACATCTGAGTCTGTTATGTATTTCGGCTCTTGTGGACAATGATCCTATAATCATTGGGGTGCATGTGCCCCTTTAAATCAGTATGCGTGTAACCTGTGGTAAACAGCTAGTAGTGCGTTTGCTGGATCATAGGGCATTTCTATTTTTAACTTTTTGAGGAACCTCAAATTCTGTTCTCCAGAGTGGCTGTACGAGTTTTCATTCCACTAAAACTGTAAGAGGGTTACCCTTTCTCCTCATCCTCACCAACATCTGCTGTTTCCTGATTTGTTAATTTTAGCCATTATGTTGGGTGTGAGGTGATATCTCACTGTGGTTTTGATTTTCATTTCCCTCATGTCCAGGGATGTTGAGCATTTTTTCATGTGTCTGTTGCCACTTTTATGTCTTCTTTGGAAGAAATGCCTATTCATTTCTTCTGCACGTTTCTTAACTGGATTGTTTGTTATTTGGGTGTTGAGTTTTTAAGTTCATTATGGAACTTGGATACTAACCTTTTATCTGATAAGACATTTGCGAACCTCCCATTCTGTAGGTTGTCTGTTAGTTTTGTTGACTGTTTCTTTTGCTGTGCAGAAGCTTTTTATCTTAAGTCCCAATAGTTCGTTTTTGTTTTTGTTTCCCTTGCCTTTGGAGATATGTTTAGTAAGAATTTGTTGCAGCTGATATCAAAAAGGGTGCTGCCTGCGTTCTCCTCTAGATTATTGATTGATTCCTGCTCCACATTTAGGTCTCTCATCCATTTTGAGTTTATCTTTGTGTATGGTGTAAGGGAATGGTCCAGTTTTATTCTTCTGCATGCGGATGTCCAATTTCCCCAAGACCATTTGTTAGAGACTATTTTTTCCATTGGATATTCTTTCCTGCTTTTTTGAAGATAAGTTGACCATAGAGTTGAGGGTTTATTTATGAGTTCTCATTTTTGTTCCATGGATCTATGTGTCTGTTTTTGTGCCACTGACATTCTGCCTTGATGGTCACAGCATTGTAATATAGCTTGATGTCTGGAATTGTGATGCCCCCAGCTTTGTAATATAACTTGAAGCCCAGCATTGTGGTTCCCCCAGCTTTGTTTTGTTTTGTGTGTTTGTTTATTTTTTTCAATATTCTTCTGGCTATTTGGGGTCTCTTCTGGTTCCATAAAAATCTTAGGATTATTTCCTCCAAGTCTGTGAAAATTAAAATTAGAATTAAATAATTTTAATTAACATTAAATAATTTTAAAGTACTGTTTGATCCTATTAACTAGTTACTTTGGTGAGAATTTTTGCATTTATGTTCATCAGGGATATTGGTCTGTAATTCTCCTTTTTAGTGGGGTCTATGTCTGACTTTGGGATTAACATAATGCTGGCCTCATAGAAGGAGTTTTCAGGTTTTCCTTCCATTTCTATTTTTTGCAATAGTTTCAGAATAGGTATTCATTTTTTCTTTAAATATTTGGTAGAATTTACCCTTGGAAGCCATCTGGCACTGGACTCTTGTTTGTCGTGAGATTTTTGACTACTGATTCAATTTCTTTGCTGGTTATGGGTCTATTAAGATTTCCTATTTCTTCCTGTTTCAGTTTTGGTATTTGTACATTTCTAGGAATATATCCATTTCTTCCAGAATGTCTAATTTATTGGCATGTAACTGCTCATAATATTATAGTCATTTCTATTTCTTCAGTGTTGATTTTTTTAAGATTTTATGTATTTATTCATGAGAGGCAGAGAGAGAGAGAGAGAGAGAGAGAGATGCAGAGACATAGGCAGAGGAAAAAAAAAACAGGCTCCACGCAGGGAGCCCGATGTGGGACTGGATCCTGGGACTCCCTTAGCCGAAGGCAGATGCTTAACTGCTGAGCCACCTTTTCAGCAGACGCTTAACTGCTTAACTGCTGAGTCCCTTTTCAGCATTGACTGTGATCTCTCCTCTTTCATTCATGATTTTGCTTATTTGGTTTCTTTTTCTTCTCTTTTTGATAAGTCAGGCTAGAAGTTTATCAATCTTATCAATTCTTTCAAAGAACCAGTTCTTAGTTTTGTTCATCTAGTCTACCTTTTTTTTCAATTTATATCATTGATTTCTGTTCTAATATTTATTATTTCTCTTCTCCTGATGGATATACTTTCCTCATAGGATTGTCTTTGCTGCATCTTAAAGTTTCTGAAGTTTCATGTTTTCATTTTCATTTGTTTACATATATTTTTAAATATTTTTCTTTAAAATTCTGGTTGACCCATTCATTATTTAGTAGAATGCTCTTTAACATCCATATACTTCCGGTCATTCCAAATTCATTCCTGTGGTGACTTAAGGTTTTCAAGCATTGTGGTCTGAAAATATGCACAAAACAATTTCCATCTTTTTCCAGTTGAGACCTAATTTGTGGCCCACTATGTTATCTATTTTGGAGAATATTCCATATGCACTTGAGAAGAATGCATATTTTACCACTAAAGGATGAATTCTCTGAATATACCTGTTAAGTATATCTGGTACAATGTGTTATTATCCAAAGCCCTTATTCCCTTTTTGATCTTCTACTTGGATGATCTGTCTATTGCTGTTAGTGGAGTGTTAAAGTATCCTAATATTGTATTTTTATCATTGTGTTTATTTAATTGTTATTAATTGGTATATATATTTGGCTTTTCCTAAATTAGGACCATAAATATTTACAATTGTTTGATCTTCCTGTTGGATAGATCATTTTATTTTGATATATTGTCATTTTTCAGCTCTTATTACAGTCTTTGTTTTATTTATTTATTTATTTATTTTTATTTATTTTTTATTTATTTATGATAGTCACAGAGAGAGAGAGAGAGAGGCAGAGACATAGGCAGAGGGAGAAGCAGGCTCCATGCACCGGAAGCCCGACGTGGGATTCGATCCCGGGTCCCCAGGATCGTGCCCTGGGCCAAAGGCAGGCGCTAAACCGCTGCGCCACCCAGGGATCCCCAGTCTTTGTTTTAAAAACTAGTTTGTCTAAGTATGGCTGCTCCAGCTTTCTTTTGATGTCCATTGGCATGGTAAATATTTTTCACACCCTCAGTCTCAATCTGGAGGTGTTGTTGGGTCTAAAATGAATCTCTTACATGAAACATAGGATGAGTCTTGTATTTTTTAATCCATTCTGATACCCTATGTCTTTTGATTAGATTAGTTAGTCCCTTTAAATTCAGTGTAATTATTTAAAGATATGGTTTAGTGCCATTGTAATAACTGTTAAGTCACTGTACCTATAGTTTTTCTCAGTGCCTTTCTGGTCTTTGTTCCTTTGGGGCTCTCTCCCTTCTCTTGATTGCAGCACTGGTTTAGCGTTCCCAAATATTTGTGTGTTTTTTGCCTGGAAACTCTTTATATTTCTTTCTATTCTGAATGACTGCCTTGCTGGATAATGTAATCTTGGCTGCATATTTTTTTTACCCGTTTAACACATTGAACATGTCATGCCAGTCCTTTCTAGCCTGCCACGTATCTGTAGACAGGTCTGCTGCCAGCCTTATGTGTCCTTCCTTATAGGTTAATAACCTCTTATCCTGAGCTGCTTTCAGGATTTCTCTTTATCTTTGAATTTTGCAAGCTACACTATAATATGGTGAGATGCTGACTTATTTTTGTTGAATTTGAGGGGAGCTCTCTGTGTGTCCTGGATTTGAATGCATGTTTCCATTCTTGAATTAGGGAGGTTCTCAGCTGTAACTTGTTCAAATAAACCTTCTATTCCTTTCTCCTGCTCCTCATCTTCCAGGAACCCTATTATATGGATATTATTTTGCTTTATGGAGTGGCTGAGTTCTCAGAGTCTCCCTTCATGATCTAGTAGTTTTCTTTCCCTCTTCCTCTCAGCTGCTTTATTTTCCATTATTTCATCTTCTATATCATGGACTCTTTCTTCTACTTCATTCTTTCCATCTTTATGGCCTCCACTTGGGAATGCATCTTGGTAATAACATTTTTAGTACTGTCCTGACTAGACTTTAATTCTTTTATCTCTACAGTACAGGATTCTCTAGTGTCTTCTATGTTTTTTTTTTCAAGCTCAACTAATATCTTTATAACCATTGTTTTAAATTCTAGTTCATACCTCTCACTTATATCCAAATTGATTAAATCCCTGGCAGTGAGTACTACCTCTTGTTCTTTCTTTTGGGGTGAATTTCTCCATATAGTAATTTTGTCAAGAAAAGAAAGGAAGAAAGAATAAGAAAGACAACAACAGAAAGAGAAAAGAACTTCAGGAAGTGTTTGTGGTGTATGCTGTGTACACACTTCTGTTGTGTTTTGGCTGCTCTTTCCCAATGGTCCATCCTCCACAAAGTTAGAACATGTAAGGACCTATGTTGGTCTTCTGAGTAGAGGCCTGCACAGCTGGCTAACAAGCTGACTTGCTATTTTAAAGATGACTCTTTCAAGCAAAAGGGCTGGTAGTGTAGGGGACTCTAGCTTCCACTGGAGGTGCTGTGTTTCTCTCTGAAGTCTGACTCTGCTGGTGTGTCAGGTAGGGTGAGGAGGGGTGGTGGAGGAGGAAGAATATATTGTCACCCACCCTCTTGTCCCTGGCAAGGGGAGCTTTTGGCCACCACTGTTCAGGAGGCCATCTCAGAAAAGTGAACAATCTTCTGTGCCCCAAGCTTTCATCCGTTTTCTGCCCTTACTTGACTGTTGGTGTGTCTGGAGCCACAGATATCTTGCTTTTAATTTCTGGCCTGTGGCAGGGATTCAAAACTCCAAGTTTTAAAGGGACTGGAAAGATGTGGGCCATACCTCTCCCCCAAAGGATATGGGCATATCCATATCCTTTGCAGCATCCTCAGCACAGTCTTGTCCCCAAAAAAGAAGTCACACAGTGCCAGTACAGAAACTAGAGTTTACTATAAAGCTCAACCAAAAAGCTGGAGCCAGGTTATTGGCTGTGTGTGACACACTCTCATACACCATTCTGTTCCATAAAAACAATCATATAGAGGCTTGACTCAATTGTGGAGGACAGCAAACAGCAGTGGCCAGGTTATCTGCAGTCTGCCCCTGTCTCTGCTCTTTGTTCAGTATTGCCACAGAAAGCCACTGTGAGCACACACACACAAGATTAAGCCTACTGTGGATCACAGCAAATAGTTAATAAGATGTTTTCTGCCTTCTCTACACACCTCTGACCCTGCTGTTGAGCACCACTCAAAGGCTTTTGGTTAGCCTTTTGTTCTTGGAGAGGTAAAAAGCAGTCTTCAAAATTTACTCTGGAAAGGGAAGCAGTCGTTCCCTGTGCAATGCAGGGGATCTCCCCACTGTAGCTTATTGTAAAATCCCTACCTGCTACCGTCTCTCCCACTTAGTCCCTCTCCCTGACTTTGCTCTACAGAAAACGTTCTCTTCCCTTTGCAGCCTTGGGGCTTTCCTCTCCTCCAATTCATAGTGATAAACCTCACATATTCCATGTTCTCTCTCTGCAAATGTGCATATTGTTTTTTTAATCCTCAGATCATATTCCTAGATGCCCAAAATAAATGGATATTGATTTAGCTGTGTTCAAAGTATGAGGCAAGCTCAGGGTTCCCCCTGATACTCTACTACCTTAACCACAGAATATTATTTAGTTTACTATAGTAAACTAGTTTACTATAGTTTATTAGTTTACTTTATTTTATTTATTTTAGTTTATTTAGTTTACTATATTCTTACAATCCCCTCATAAAATGGGTAATATTGTGCCCATTTTACAGGTAAAGAAAATGAAAATCATGGAGAAATTAATTTATCTAAGATCATACAGCAAATAAATAATGAAATCAGGATTCTGACTGAAGATGTAAAACTTCAGTGATTCTAATATTTAATACTGTACCATACAGTCTCTTAGTTATTCACTGAGGATCAAGCCTAAGTAGGAAATCCACTGTCTTTAACCTTATTATTTTAATGAGCTCCAAAACACACATGTATTTTTATTTAATGACTTATTCAGCAAATATTTATTGAGCACCAACTCTGTGTCAGGCATTATATTAGGCCCTGGGAATATAGTGGTGAATACAACAAAGTCTTCATGAAGCTTACATTATTATAATGGAAGGGGAGGGTCTGATTATAAGCAAATAAATTAAATATTGAGAAATTTTTTAAATGTCATAAAATAAGAGCTAGTTTAAGGAATAAAGTATAACATGGTGAGATAGTGGGGCTTGGTAGTTTAATAACAGATGACTGAGTAAGATCCCTCTGATTTTGAGATAAGATTTGAATGAAAAAATGAGACCCACAGATATCTTAAGAATAGTTTATGTGGAGAAAACATTTTGCAATCAATTTTAGGTAATTTTCTGAAGCCCAAAGATAAATCTCAATTCAAAATCTAGTTTATACTAAAGATGAATGCTTGAGATTCAAAATAAACAAATATATTTGACTGTGAATGGCCTAAAGAATGATACCAAGAAGTCTCATATAAACAGGAAGATTTTAAGAATAAAAAGCTTCCTTAGAATATCTCTATTAAATATTTTCCCTGAATTCTTCTCTTTCTTTTTTCTACCTAAATTTATTTCAATTACTTTCATACAGTATTTAGAATGCCAAATGGCTTCCTGATTATTCTTATCACTTCCAATCTTGTATCTAATCATTATTCACAATGAAACTAAGGATCTATTTTCAGAATTTATTTTTTTAAGATTTTATTTATTTATTCATGAGAGACAAAGAAAGAGACAGAGACAGAGACAAAGAGACAGAGAGAGACAGAAAGACAGAGATAGACAGAGACATAGGCAGAGGGAGAAGCAGGCTCCATGCAGGGAGCCCGACGTGGGACTCAATCCCAGGTCTCCAGGATCAGGCCTTAGCCACCCAGGCTGCCCTATTTTCAGAGTTTAAATTCTGACACTCACCTCTAAAACCTCCACTGACTCTCTACTGTCTCAAGAATAAATTCTCAATCCTTAATAAACAATCTAAAGGTCTCCAAGTTCTGGACTCAACCTACCTGCTCTAATTTATTTTTCATTAAATCCCTTCATATCTGATACATTGGATTCATTTTCATTTCCTGAATACATCATGCACTTTAAACTTATTGAAGGCAGTAATTGCACCATAGACCTCTTGTCCAAGTCCTTCTTCATGTGCCCCAGATGTGGTAGGCTTTCAGATAGTCTTTAAGTTGAATTGATTTAACTTTTTATAGGTATAATGAATATAGCATATTGCCATATAAGTAGAGGAACTTACTAGGTTTAGAAGGTATCTTCTTGTTTTAATTAATTTCTGTTTTTTTATTACTTGAGTTCTGTTGACACAAAATTTTATATAAGTTTCATGCATACAAAATCATGATTCAACTTTTCTATACATTATATTATGCTACTGCAAGTGTAACTACCATCTATCACCTATGCAACACTATTAAAATATCACTGACTATATTCCCTATCCTGTACCTTTTATTCCCATGACGTATTCATCCCATAACTGGAAGCCTATATCTCCCACTCTTTTATACACATCTCTTCTCATTACAGAATAGATCCATCTTCAGTTTATATCATAAACATGATCACCAATATCCTTTGTTAACGATTTAAGAGATAATATGTCAAGACACATCTTAGGAAAACCAGATGAAAGAACAAATAAATGCCCAAGTAGTGGTTAATTTCAGTTCTCCTTGTGGCATAAGTAATTGGGGATTTTAAAGCCATCATGCGATATTTCTTTTTGTGAACTAAACACCTTTTTTTCTCCTGCCACCTAAGGCTTTTTTTATGATGAATTCACAGTTTTCCAGCGATTAATTTTCATTTACATGTTGTCAGTCTTTTAGTTTTTATGCTATCTCCACTTGCAATTGTTTGAGCGGAAAGTTACAGCAGAGGGCAGTGATAAATTCCCTATATAGCTAAGTTGGATTTTCATTTAAAAGTGCCATTTTTTATTTCATTTGCTTTTTTTAAATAATAGAATATTTAGTTTTTCTTTAAATTACAGTTAGTGGATGGGACAAAATCAGAGAGGGAAACTAACCATGAGAGACACTTCACTTACCTCTGGGAAACAAACTGAGGGTCACTGATGGGGAGGTGAATGAGAAGATGGGGTAACTGGGTGATGGGTATTAAGGAAGACATGTGATGTGATAAGCATTGGGTTTTATAAACAACTGATAAATTATTGAAAACGATATCTGAAATTAATGATATACTATATTTTGGCTAATTGAACGTAAATTAAAAAAATAAATTCTAGTTAGTTAGCATACAGTGTAATATTAGTTTGAGGTGTGCAATATAGTGATTCAATGCTTCAATACAAAACCAAAAAACCTAGTACTCACCAAAACAAGAGTACTCCCTAATCCCCATCACCTATTTAAATAATCCCTCCACCAGACTCCCTTATAGTAACCATCAATTTGTAATCTATAGTGAAGAGTCTATTCCTTGATTTCTCTCTCTTTTTTCTTCTCTGCTCAGTTGTTTTTTTCCCCTTTAATTCCATATATGAGTGAAATCTTAGGGTATTTGTCTTTTTCTGACTGACTGATGTTGCATGGCATAAAACTCTCTAGCTCTATCCTTGCCATTGCAAATGGTAGTTTCTTTTTATAACTGAGTAATATCCCTTGTGTGTGTGTGTGTGTGTGTGTGTGTGTGTGTGTGTGTACAGATCATCTTTATCATTTCAGCAATTGATGGACATTTGGGCAGTTTCTATTATTTGGCTATTGCAGATAATGCTTCTATAAACATCAGGTCGTATGTATCCCTTTGAATTAGTATTTTTGTATTCTTTGGGTAAATATTAGAACAATTGCTGGGTTACAGGATAGTTCTATTTTTAACTTATTGAGGAATCTCCATACTCTTTTGCAGAGTGGCTTCCCCAGTTTGCAATCCCACAATGTAAGAGGTTTCCCCTTTCTCTACATCATCACCACCTGTGGTTTCTCATCTTGTTGATTTTCACCATTCTGACAACTGCAAAGTGATATCTCATTGTAGTTTTATTTGCATTTCCCTGATGATGAGTGATATTGAACATTTTTTCACGTGTCTTTTGATCATCTAGATTACTTCTTTAGAGAAATATCTATGCATGTCTTTTGCCCATTTTTAAATTGGATTATTTGTTTTTGTGTTGAATTTTGTAATCTCTTTATGTATTTTGGATACTAACCCTTTATAAGAGATATTACTTGAAAATATCTTCTCCCATTTCATAGATTGCCTTTTAATTTTGCTGAATAACTTTTTTGTGTGTGTGTGATTTGTCCCACATAACTGACTACCTGGATCTCCATATGCACAGGAAGGCTAAAAATTGTTTGGGAGGCTAGTGCTGTGTGAATAAACTTGGGAGCCTAATTGTTTAAAATATATTATCTGGTTTTCAGGTCAGAACTCATCTTTCTGTTCTGGATACTAAGAGCTACAAATCTTGTCTCACATCCTCTCCTGCTCCAGGCTGAGCTAGCCACCTGGAATGGAACCCAGGAGGACAGACACACATAGTCCAATCTCCTTGAAAATATAGAAACATGATAACATGTAAATGTGGCACACTCCAAACTGCATGTAGGAAAACAAATAATTTATTTCAAACCCTGTTATTTACCCTATAAATTTGGCCCTTATGGGGATGATCAGTTGGAAGTCTCACCTGAGGGGAGAGCGCTCAGCCCAAAGCTCTGATTTGGGACTCCAGCATGGCTGTCTCCATATGTTTTCCCCAGCTAATGAGGTTGGATGTGTTAAGTACCCAATTTGATGTAACTTTGTCCTTTTCTCATTTTTTGCCTACCTTCATCTATCTGTAGATTCCTTTCCTCTTCTGTTTCTCTTAGGATTCTACAATAATAATAAATTTTTATTTAATTTTCAAAACCAAAACACAGCTGTTGTGAATCTTTCATGCAGAGCAAGTCCCAATAGTTGATTTTAGTTTCTCTTGTTTCAGGAGACATATATAGTAAGAAGTTGTTATTCCTGATTTAAAAGAACTTACTGCCTGTGTTATCTTCTAAGGTTTTTTTGGCTTCAGATCTCATGTTTACATCTTTAATACATTTTTTGTTTATTTTTGTGTATAGTGTAAGAGAGTGGTGCAGTTTCATTCTACTTCATGTAACTGTCCAGTTTTTCCAGCGCCGTTTGTTGAAGAGACTGTTTTTACTAATTTTTTAAAAAAGATTGTATTTATTTATTTGACACACAGAGAAAGCACACAAATAGACAGAATGGCAGGCAGACTGAGAGGGAGAAGCAGACACTGCTGAGGAGGGAGCCCAATGCAGTGTTTGATCCCAGGACCCTGGAATCATGGCCTGAGCTGAAGGCAGACACTCAACCAACTGAGTCAGGTGCTCCAAGACTGTCTATTCATGTTGGATATTCTTTCCTGCTTAGATGAAGATTAATTGATCATGAGGTTGTGGGTTTGTTTCTGGATTCTCTATTATGTTTTTATTAATCTGTGTCTCTTTTCGTGCCAGTCCCATTCTGTTTTGATCACCACAGCTTTATAATAGAATTTGAAGTCTGGAATTGTAATGTCACCAGCCCTTCATTCATTTTTTTAAGGTAGCTTTGGCTACTCAGGGTTTTTTGTGATTCCATACAAATTTTAGGATTGTATGTTCTAGTTCTGAGTAAAATGCATTGGTATTTTGATTAAAAGTTTAGATTGCTTGTATAGGCATTTTAAACAATATTTATTCTTTTAAACCACAAGCATGAGATACCTTTCCATTTCTTTGTGTCATCCTCAATTTCTTTAATCAGTATTTTATAGATTTCAGAGTATAGGCCTTTCACTTCCTTTGTTTGGTTTATTCCTAGATATCTTATTTTGAGGGGCATAATTATAAATAGGGATGATTCCTTAATTTCTCTTTCTGTTGCTTCATTATTGGTATATAGAAATACAATAGATTTCTGCACATTGATTTATATCCCATCATTTCACTGAATTCATTTATCACTTCTAGAAGTTTTTTGGCAAAGTCATTGGAGTTTTCTATTTAGAGTATCATGCCATCTATAAATAGTGCAAATTTTACTTCTTCACTTTAAATTTGGATGCCTTTTGTTATTTTTGTTGTCTGCTGTTGCTAGGACTTCCAATAGTATGTTGAATAAAATTGGTGAGAATGGACACCCTTGTCTTCTTTCTGACCTTAGGGGGAAGGCTGTCAGTTTTTACCCATTGAGGATGACGTTTGTTGTGTTTCTCATATATGGCCTATATTATTTTGAGATATGTTCCTTCTAAGCTTACTTTACTAAGGGCTTTTACAAGGAATGGCTATTGTATTTTGTCAAATCTTTTTTTCTGCATCTGTTGAAATGATCATTTTTATCTTTTCTCATATTGATGTGATGTATCTTATTGAATGAATTGCAAATATTGAACCACACTTGGATCCTGGGAATAAACCCCACTTGATCATGGTATATGTATTGTTGCTTTTGGTTCGCTATTATCTTTTTGAGGATTTTTGTGTCTATGTCCATTGGAGATATTGGCCTATTGTTCTCTATTTTTGTGGTGTCTTCATATGTCTTCATTGGTGATACTGGCTTCTTACAATTAATTTGGATGTTTCCATTATTTTTCTATTTTTTGGAATACTTTGAAAATAATAGTTAACTCTTATTCAAATGTTTGGAAGAATTCACCTGTAAATCTTGGTAGCCCTGGACTTTTTTTTTCTTTTCTGATTCAGTCTCCTTGCTGGTAATCCATCTGTTACAATTTTGTATATTATCTGGCTTCTGTTTAGGTAAGTTGTATGTTTCTAGGAATTTATCTATTTCTTCTACTTAGTATGTTTGCATGTAGTCTTTCATAATATTCTCTTGCAATTGTTTGTATTCCTATGGTTTTGTTTGTTATTTCTCCTCTTTCCTTTGTGATTTTTGTTTATTTTAGTCCTTTGTCTTCTGGTTTTTTTTTGATGAGTTTGACTAGAGGTTTGTAAATTTTGTTTATGTTTTCAAAGAATCAGTTGTAGTTTCATTGATCTCTTCTCTCTCTAGTTTCTATTTTGTTTATTTATGCTCTAATTTCTATTATTTCCTTTCTTCTGCTGGTTTGGGGTTTGATCATTATTCTTTTTCTAGCTCCTTTAGGTGTAACGATAGGTTCTTTATTTGAGATTTTTCTTGCTTCTGGAGGTAGGCCTGTATTGGTGTAAACTTCTCTCTTAGAACCACTTTTGCTGCATCCTAAATAGTTTTGGGCCATTGCGTTTTAATTTTCATTTCTTTCCACATACTTTTGGATTTTTTCTTCAATTACTTGGTTAACACATTTATTGTATAGTAGCATGTTATTCGATCTCCATGTATTTGTGGTGTCTCCAGATTTTGTCTTATACTTGACTTCTCATTTCATTGTACTGTAACTAGAAAAGATGCAAACCACCACTGCAATATTTTTGAATATGTTAAGACTAGTTTTGTGGCCTAATATGCAATCTATTCTGAATAATGTTCCATATGCACCTAAGAAAATGTGTGTTCTGATGCTTTAAGGTGCAGTGTTCTGAATATATGTGTTAAATTCACCTTGTCCAACGTGTCATTCAAAGCATTGTTTCCTTGTTAATTTTTTGATTGGATGGTCTGCCCATTAATGTAAGTAGGGTGTTAAAGTCCCTTACCATTATGTATTACTATTGATTGGTTGCTTTATGTTTCTTACTATGTTATGAATTTCAGTGCTCCGATTTTGGATTCATAAATATTGACAATTGTTATGTCTACATGTTGGACTGTCCTTTTATTATTATATAGTGTCCTTCTTTGTCTCTTGTTACAGTCCTTGTTATAAAGTCTATTTTGTCTGGGGTACATTGAGTGGCTAAATTGGTTATGCATCCATTGATTTTGGCTCAGGTCATAAGACTGGAACCCAAAACCAGAGTGGAGCCTGCTTAAGATTCTTTCTTTCCCTTCTCCTTCTGTCCTTACCCCTCACTCTAGAAAGAAAGAAGAAAGAAAGAAAGAAAGAAAGAAAGAAAGAAAGAAAGGAAGAAAGAAAGAAAGAAAGAAAGCAAGCTTATTTTGTCTGATATGATATTGCTACTGTGGCTTTATTTTGGCAACCATCTGCATGTTAGATGTTTCTGCATCCCCTTACTTTCAATTTGCAATTTTCTTTAGGTCAATTTGCAGTTTTCTTCAGGTCACTTTCAATTTGCAGTTTTCTTTAGGCAGTAGGTCTAAAAAGAGTCTCTTGTAGCCAGCATGTATATGGGTCTTATTTTTCCCCATCCATTCTGTAACCCTATATCTTTTTTAAAATGTATTTTTTATTTGAGAGAATGAGAAATTGAGGGAGGACAGAGGTAGAAAGAGAAAGTGAATATTAAGCAGATCCCACACTGAGTGTGGAGCCAAATGTGAGGCTCAATCTCATGACCCTGCGATCATGGCCTGAGCCAAAAGAGTTGGATGCTTAACTGTGCCACTCAGGTGCCCCCACCCTATGTCTTTTGATTGGAGCATTTAGTCCATTTATGTTAATGATAGTTATTGGTAGATATATTTTTATTGCCTTTTTTTTTTGTTTTTGTAGTTTTCCTCTGATTTTTTCTTCTCTTTCCTCTTTTCATGGTCTGATGATTTTCCTTATTGATATATTTGGTTTTATTTTCTCTTTATTCTTTGCATATATATTACTGATATTTGATTTGTGGTGACCATTCTGTTTATATATAGCATCTTCTGTATTTACCAATCTATATTAAGTTGATGGTCATTTGAGTTTAAATCCATTCTTTACTGCTGTCATTCCCACATTTTAAAGTATATGGTATTGTATTTTACATACTTTTATTTTTTTAATCCCTGATCTGATTTTTTTACAGGGATACTTATTTTTACTCCCTTTGTGTTTCTTACTTTTCATAGTCTTACTTGTGGTTTTTCTCTTCCTCTCAAAGAGTCTTTAATAGTTTCTGTAGGGCTGTTTTAGTGGCCCTGAATTCCTGAAATATTCCTTCTTTTCTGAATGTTAGCCTTATTGCATAGATTATCCTTAGTTGTAGATTTTTCCCTTTTGCCAGTATAATATACCATGCCACTGACTCCTGTCTTGAAAAATTTCTGCTGAAAAATCTACTGATAGAATTATGGGATTTCCCTTATATGTGACTATTTTGGTTTTGTTGTTGTTGTTGTTGTTGTTGATTTCATTTTTTTTTCTTTATCACTACTTTTTGCCAATTTGATTACTATGTGTCTTGGTGTGGATCTCCTTTGGTTTACATTGTTGTGGGATCTCTGTGCCCCCTGGGTTTTCATATATGTTTCCTTCCTCAGATTATAGAGGTTTTCCATTATTATTTATTCAAATAGATGTTCTGCTCCCTTTTCTCTCTCTTCTTCTCCTGGGATCTCTACAATTCAAATGCTTTTACACTTCATGGAGTCACTGAGTTCCCTAAGTTTATTCTAATTTTGCATAATTCTCTTTTGTTTCATTTGTTCAGCTTGATTATTTTCCACTAGTCACTCTTCTCATCCATAAATTCATTCTGTTTCTTCCAGCTTCATATTTATTCCATCACATGTATTCTTAATTTGTGTTATCCATCTCTGATTGATTTTTTGTATTTTTTTTATCTCTTTGTTAAGAGTCTCATTAATGTCCTCCAGTCTTTTCTTGAATCCAGTGAGTATCTTTATGATCATTATTTTAAATGTTCTATAAAGAATTTTTATTTTTAAAAAAATTTTATTTATCTATTCATGAAAGACACACACACAGAGGGAGAGACATAGGCAGAGGGAGAAGCAGTCTCCATGCAGGGAGCCCGATGTGGGACTCAATCCCGGGACTCGATCCCTGGACTCCAGGATCACGCCCTGAGCCAAAGTCAGATGCTCAACCACTGAGCCACCCAGGCATCCCTATAAGGAATTTTTAAAACATCTCTTTCACTTAGGTCTCTTGCTATAGTTTTGTCCTGTTGTTGCATTTGTGACATATTATTCTGTCTCCTCATTTTGCCTAACTCTCTATGCCTGTTTCTGTTTTAAGAAAGTCAACCATGTCTCTTGCTTTTGAATGTAATGGCCACGATGTGCACTTTTAGCTATGTCATAACTGTCCTCCTATATGGGGGATGTGCAGCCATTGCAGACCTGGGCTGGCTGGGGCTGTTACATGAAGCACACACGGGCAACAGGTACAGTATTTATTATTATTATTATTATTATTATTACTATTATTTTTATCAATTTTAGCAGCAGGTACAGTTTTAACAAGGTGCACATGTCCTCTGCAAGAAGTCAAGAGAGGCAGTATTGGCAAGTTTGTGCAGGTTTTCTAGGGGAAGGGATCTAGTGCACAGGGACTGAGGTAAGTCTGGCTGTGAGGCAGTGTTTGTTTCTAAGTTATGTAATAAGTGCAGATGAAGCACTGGTTCCCACAAGTGGCTGTGTGCTTATTATGATAAGGGGCAGGAGAAGGAAACGGTGACTTTCAGCTCCTTTGTTCCTGGAGAAGTCCCTCACAGAACTCTGAGATTAGTAACTAACTCTGTCTCCCATAAGTCCTAGGTGCCTTTCAAACTACTGCTTTCAAGCTATATCTCCATGGGTTGTTTGATGTACTATCTCCTTAAAGACAGGGGCTCAGTCTCTTTGACTTCCTGGCTCACTTAAAGCCAAGCCCACTAATTTTTAAAGTTCCTATTTTTAAGCCCCACTGATTGTGAGCACTCAGGAAATTTGGTCCCACTGGTATTCAAAGCCAAATACTATGGGGAATTCTCTTCCCTTTGTATGCTTCCTGCTGTGTTTGTCTGTTTATTGTCCCTCTCTGAGCCTTGGTTTCCTCCCTCTGGTGGTCAGATGAACAACGTTTAGGTTCCCACTAAGTCCTCACCCTTTCTAACATATTTAATGTGTCTTCTCTAAATTTAGTTGTCAAGTATGTTTAGCCAGGCTTTGGAAGATTTTGGGTTGTCTGGTCTTGTGCAAGTGCTATCTAGTTACACTCATGGAACAAAGTGAATTTAGGGTCTTCTACACCACCATCTTCTGAGGAAGTCTTCCTTTAACTTTTTATATGATAGTTGAGTGGTTCGCACACTACCTTAATATGGGGTTACAATTTTCTAAATTTGATTATTTTTTATCTTTACCAGTGTGTTGTGTACTTTAATGTTTTCATGTTGCTCATTAGTGTCATTTCATTTCAATGCAAAGAACTCCTTCCCCATTTCTTGTGAGGCTTGGTTCTGGTGAAATCCTCAACTTTTTTGAAGGGGTGTATACCTCCTTCATATATAAAGGATAATTTTGCCAGATAAAGCATTTTTGCCTGGAAATTTTTATCTTTCCACATTTTGTGTCATTCCGCTATTTTCTGTCCTGTGGAGGTTCTTCTGAGAAATCCACTGATAGCCTAATAGGAGTCCCTTTAGGGGGCTACTATGGGTTACTATCTCTCCATCTTTTCAACGAGCTGCCTTTTATCAATAATAAAAATTGATTTTTATAGTTTCATTATAATGTAACTCAGAGAAGTTTTCTTTCCCTTGAGATAATATGGTGTTATATTAGCATCATGGACTCGTGGGTCCAAGTCCATATCCAGGTTTGGGAAGTTCTCAGTATTTCTCTTTTATTTTTCTTAATTTATTTTTTATTGGTGTTCAATTTGCTGCCTATTCTTGGTCTTTTCTGATTCCACACAAATCTTAAAATAATTTGTTCCAACTCCCTGAAGAAAGTCCATGGTATTTTGATAGGGATTGTATTAAACATGTAAATTGCCCGGGGTAACATTGATATTTTCACAATATTAATTTTACCAACCATGAGCATGGAATATTTTTGAATCTCTTTGTGTCTGCCTCCATTTCTTTCAGAAGTGTTCTGTAGTTTTTAGGGTATAGATCCTTTACCTCTTTGGTTAGGTTTATTCCTAGGTATCTTATGCTTTTGGGTGCAATTGTCAATGGGATTGACCCCTTAATTTCTCTTTCTTCAGTCTCAGTGTATAGAAATGCAACTGACTTCTGGGCATTTATTTTGTATCCTGCCACACTGCCAAATTGCTGTATGAGTTCTAGCAATCTTGGGGTGGAGTCTTTTGGGTTATCTATGTACAGTATCATGTCATCTGCAAAGAAGAAGAGTTTGACTTCTTCTTTGCCGATTGGAATGCCTTTTATTTCTATTTGTTTTCTGATTCCTGAGGCTAGTATTTCTAGTATTTCTCAGGAATGTTAAAGAGCAGTGGTGAGGGTGGACAGACCTGTCTTGTTCCTGATCTTAGGGGAAAGGCTCCCAGTGTTTCCCACTGAAAATGATATTTGCTATGGGCTTTTCGTAGATGGCTTTTCAGATATCGAGGCATGTTCCCTCTATCCCTACACTCTGAAGAGTTTTGATCAAGAACGGATGCTGTATTTTCAAATGCTTTCTCTGCATCTATTGAGAGGATCACATGGTTCTTGTTTTTTTCTCTTGCTGATATGATCAATCACATTGATTGTTTTTACGAGTGTTGAACCAGCCTTGCATCCCGGGGATAAATCCCACTCGCTCATGGTGAATAATCTTCTTAATGTATTACTGGATACTATTGGCTAGTATCTCGTTGAGAATTTTTGCATCCATGTTCAGCAGGGATATTGGTCTATAATTATCCTTTTGGTGGGATCTTTGTCTGGTTTTGGAATTAAAGTGATGCTGGCCTCATAGAATGAGTTTGGAAGAGATTCCATCTCTTCCTATCTTTCCAAACAGCTTTAGTAGAATAGGTATGCTTTTTTCTTTAAATGTTTGGTAGTATTCCCCAGGGAAGCCATCTGGCCCTGGACTTTTGTGTCTTGGGAGGTTTTTGATGACTGCTTCAATTTCCTTCCTGGTTATTGGCCTGTTCAGGTTTTCTATTTATTCCTGTTCCAGTTTTGGTAGTTTGTGATTTTAAAGACATGTGTCCATTTCTTCTAAATTGCCTAATTTATTGGAGTATAGCTGCTCATAATATGTTTTTAAAATTGTTTGATTTCCTCTGTGTTGGTGGTGATCTATCCTTTCTCATTCATGATTTTATTAATTTGAGTCCTTTTTTCTCTTATTTTTAATAAGGCTGACTAATGGTTTGCCTATCCTGTTAATTTTTTCAAAGAACCAACTGTTGGTTTTGTTAATCTGCTCCACAGTTCTTCTGGTCTCTTATTTCATTGACTTCTGCTCGAATCTTTATTAACTCTCTTCTTCTGCTGGGTGTAGGATTTATTTTCTGTTTTTTCTCCAGCTCCTTTAGATGCAAGGTTAGCATTTGTATTTGAGGTCTTTCTAGTCTTTGGATGGCTACCTGTATTGCAATGTATTCCCCCTCAGGACTGCTTTTGCTGTATCCCAAAGATCTTGAATTCTTGTATCTTCATTCTCATTAGTTTCCATGAATCTTTTTAATTTTTCTCTAATTCCCTGGTAGACCCTTTCATCTTTTAGCAGGATGGTCCTTAACCTCCATGTGTTTTAAACCCTTCCAAACTTCTTCTTGTGATTTAGTTCTAATTTCAAAGCATTATGGTCTGAAAATACACAGGGGACAATCCCAATATTTTGGTATCAGTTAAGACCTGATTTGTGGCCCAGTATTTGGTCTATTCTAGAGAACGTTCCATGTGCACTTGAGAAGAATGTGTATTCAGTTGAGTTTGGATGTAAAGTTCTGTAAATATCTGTGAAATCCATCTGGCCCAGTGTGTCATTTAAAACTCTTGTTTCTTTGGAGATGATGTACTTAGAATACCTGTTGATTGTAGAAAGTACTACATTGAAGTCACCAAGTATAATTGTATTATTATCTAAGTATGTCTTAACTTTGATGATTAATTGATTGATATACTTGGCAGCCCCCACATTCGCAGCATGTATATTGATGGTTGTTAAATCCTCTTGTTGGATAGAACCTTTAAGTATGATAGAGTGTCCTTCTTCATCTCTCACTACAGTCTTCGGGATAAACTTCAGTTTACCTGATATAGGATGGCTACCCCTGCTTTCTTTTGAGGACCATTTGCATGGTACATATTTTTCCAACCATTTATTTTCAGGCTGTAGGTGTCCTTATATCTAAAATGAGTCTCTTGTAGACAGAAAATAGATGGGTCTTGCTTTTTTTATCCAGTCTGAAACTCTGTGCCTTTTGATGGAGTCATTAAGCCCATTCACGTTCAGAGTTACTATTGAAAGATATGAATTTAGTGTCATCATGATACCTATTCAGTTCCTGTTTTTGTGTATTGTTTCCTTGGACTTCCTCTTTCTTTTACAGAATCCCCTTTAATATTTCTTGCAGAGCCGGTTTGGTGGTCACAAATTCTTTCAGTTTCTGCCTATCTTGGAAGCTCTCTATCTCTCCTTCTAGTCTGAATGAGAGCCTTGCTGGATAAGGTATTCTTGGCTGCAGGTTTTTCTCATTTAGGACCCTGAATATATCCTGCCAGCCCTTTCTGGCCTGCCAGGTCTCTGTGGAGAAGTCTGCTGTTAATCTAATATTTCTCCCCATAAAAGTTATCGATTTCTTGTGTCTTGCTGCTTTAAGGATCTTCTCTTTATCTTTGGAATTTGCAAGCTTCACTATTAAACGTCGAGTTGTTGAGCGGTTTTTATTGATTTTAGGGGGTTCTCTTTATTTCCTGGATCTGAATGCCTGTTTCCCTCTTCAAATTAGGGAAGTTTTCAGCTATGATTTGTTCAAATACATATTCTGGACCTCTGTCCCTTTTGTCACCCTCGGGAACCCCAATTAAATGTAGATTTTTCTTCCTCAGGCTGTTATTTATTTCCCTTAATCTATCCTCATGATCTCTTATTTTTCTCTCTTTTCCTCAGTTTCCCTCTTTGCCATCAACTTGTCTTCTATGTCACTCACCATTCTTCTACCTCATTAACCCTCGTCTTTAGGACCTCCAGTTTGGTTTGCATCTGATTTAATTGATTTTTTATTTCTACCTGATTAGATCTAAATTCTGCAGTCATGAAGTCTCTTGAGTCCTTTATGCTTTTTTCTAGACTCACCAGTAGCTTTATAATTGTGCTGCTGAATTGGCTTTCTGACATTGAATTGTAATCCAAATTTTGTAACTCTGTGGGAGAAAGGACTGTTTCTGATTCTTTCTTTTGAGGTGAGTTTTTCCTTCTAGTCATTTTGCTCAGTGTTGAGTGGCCAAAGGCTAGTTGTATTGGGAAAAGGAGAAAAAGAGAGAAGAGAAAGAAGATAAGAAATAAAAAAGGAAAAAAAGGAGAAAAAAGAGAAGAGAAGAAGAGAAGAAAAGAAAAAAAGGTGGGCGAAGCAAACAGAAAGCAAAAAACAAGGGGGAGTATCCTCTGATTCTATATTCTGTAAGTTCCTCGACTTCCCCTGGAACTTTTCAGTGCTGCATGGTCATTTATTTGTTTTTCCCCTGTCTGTCTAGTTGGTCTTCTGGGGGAGGGGCCTGCTGCGCTGATTCTTAGGTGTGAGCACTTGGGGGAGCTGCTCAGCCCCTGCCTGGAGCAGGGCTCAGTGAAAGTTGTTTAACCCATTTATCCTGTAAGGCCACTGTGTAGCTCAGTGGAGGTTGTTTATCCTGTGAGGCCCCAGGAGGAACAACAGTGGCAGCGGCCAGCATTCCAGCCCTGGAGTCAGATCCTGCAGTAACTACCAGAGCTCTCAGTCTGAAGGACCCTGGATGCTCTGGCGGTGGGTGCTGCTGATCTGCACAGCTCGGACCAACCGGCGGCAGGAGTGTCCTTGCTATCCTGTGCCCTCCCAGCCTCTGCCTGTTCCGCCGGGAGTGCTGAATCTTGGGCTGTGTCCCCCGGCGCCCTGTGCTCCCGGGCCTTTTGCTGCTGGAATTGCACTCCTGGCTGCGCAGCTCCCTCCCCGCGGAGCCTCTGCTGGAGCCACCTATGAGTTGCTCCAGGACCCTGCCTGCGCACACTGCAGCCCTTTCGGGAGCTAGGCCACGAGGTGTGGCGGGCTCTCCCTGGGGGCGCAGTTCCTCTGTTAGTGTCTCTGGGAGCCTGAGGGCATCCCTGCCCCTCCTGGGATTCTGCTCCAACTCCCTATAAACGCCTTTCCGTCCGGGAAGTTTGGTGAAGCTCCTGCTTCTCCACGGTGCTTTCCTGTCCTGGGAACACTCTCCTCGCAGCCTTAGCCCGCTCCTCGCAGGGCCCCTCCCCCTTGGATGCCTTTTGTTTCTTTATTTCTCCCTCCCAACCCCGTCTTCGTACCTTGATAGAAGCGTGAACTCTTCTCACTGTAGCATTCCAGCTGTTCTCTCTTTAAATCTCAAGCCGAATTCATTGGTTTTCAGGATGATTTGAAAGTTATCTAGGTAAGTTGGTGGGGATAGGTGTCTTGGGGACCCTACTCTTCTGCCATCTTGCACCACCTCTCTTCGTATTTTTCTTTTAAATAGGTTTTATCCCTTCTCCTTCTTTTGTTTTTCTGGACTCAAATAATTTAAACATCTACTTTTCTGGAGGATGCCTTTAGGTCTCAAAGCCTTTCTTCGAGCTTTATATTTTAGTTCCTTTTCCCAATGGCATTATTTCTATATTCCTATCCTCTAAGTCACTTACTTTTTTTTCTATCTAGTGTTTCCTGCTACTTATAATCTCTATTGCATTTTTCATCTCATTAATTTAATTATTTTTATCCAGAATTACTGTTTTTAATAATTTCAGTATACATAATTGACATTTTTTTCTGTTTATTGTGTTCCTGATTTCATTGAATTATCTTTCTGAGTTTTTTTTTTAGCTCAATGAATTTTTTTATAATAGCTATTTTGAATTTATCAATTAGATCACAACATTCCATGGTTTAGAGTTTGGTGGTTGGAGAATTATTCTCTTTTTTTGATACTATATTTTCTTGATTTTTACATCATTTTTTTAAAACTATTCACTCCTGCTTTCTTTTTTTAATGTTTTTTTAAGGTTTTATTTATTTTTTCATGAGAGACACAGAGAAAGAGAGGCAGAGACACAGGCAGAGGGAGAAGCAGGCTCCACACAGGGAGCCTGATGTGGGACTCCATCCCGGATCTCCAGGATCATGCCCTGGTCCAAAGGCAGGAGCCAAACCGCTGAGCCACCCAGGGATCCCTCACTCTTGCTTTCACATTTGAAGTAGCAGAACCACTTTAATTAAACTTTTCCTTCTTTTGCTCTTACACTTTACCAGGCTGTTTAATGGAAACAATCTGCATTCCAAAACATTATGCAGTGGCTCAAGATTGTGGTTTCTTCCTTGCCCACTGATTGTGGCCTATTTCCTCGACACACTCCCTATCTACTGATCTTAGTCTCATGGTCACATTATGGAACATGCACAACACAATTGGGGAAGATGTGCATTTAGAACATACTGTGCTTGAGACACACAT
The DNA here is from genome assembly GCF_048164855.1 of Canis lupus baileyi. Classification (NCBI taxonomy): domain Eukaryota; kingdom Metazoa; phylum Chordata; class Mammalia; order Carnivora; family Canidae; genus Canis; species Canis lupus. Next base: position 60,987,135 of record NC_132876.1, read on the forward strand.
GGTAGGGAAATTCCCAGCAATGGCACACCCAGAAGAATGTGTATGGATTTTCTACTGAGAAAAATACCTTCAAGGGTTTTTGGATTCTTTTCCACTTCTTTTTCAATATCCTCCTTGCTCCCAGTGGCAGATCTCCCACCTTATTCCTCCAAATGCTGGTGGAAAAAATTTGTAGTTTTCAACTTGCTTTCACACAGCTGGGGCAATTGAACCCTCTCTCACTGCCTTCATAACTCCCTGCAGGATAGATGTCTCTAACAGAAAAATCAGTCCCAATCAAGTGGGGCAGCACCAGAACAGTGTGTCTTACCACATTCACTGCAAGCGAATTTGTGTTTTTGTTTCTTTCTCTTCCAATGATGTGGTGGATTTTCAGAAGGGCTGAACTTCTGCAAGTTCTTTCTTGTGGGTGAGTGACTATCCAATTCAACATTCACCCAATTCTGGCTCCTTTGGTTCCATGACTCATATAGCAATTTGTCTATCTCCTACTAGCACACCTGTGGGCAAGTTTATTCTTGGGTCTTTTGGAGCAAGGTACAAAATCTGGAAACTCTCACAAAGATATTCTTGTTCAGGTATAGATGACTAATTCATTGATTAAAAATGAAATAAGAGGGAAGAATATCTTCATCCCATTCTCACTATTTTATGTTTCCTTATTCTTACCTATTGCAATTGTTTTCTCCATGATGCCCTATCTTCTACAAGCTTCCTTCTTGAAGACACCTTACACAGTCACATTAATCATTCTAAGGAAGAGATATGGCTTATTTTCCCTTGCCCAAAGCCTTAAACTACTCCATAAAATATAATACTCTTTAACCTGGTGGTTGAGAATCTCCCTGATAATTATCTGTCTTACTATCCTGCTTCTTCCATTATTTCAGTTCCAATATGTGTTATATTCTCAAGCAAACTGAATGACTGTTTCTCAAACACTTTCCAATGAACAAGGGGTAGTGGAAGAGAAGGTGGGTGGGGAGATGGGGTGACAGGCACTGAGAGGGGCACTTGATGGGATGAGCACTGGGTGTTATACTATATGTTGGCAAATCAAACTCCAATAAAAAATATACAAAAAAAACCCACGTTCCCATTATTGCACTTTGTTGATTATTCATTCTACCTAAATTGTCCTTTTCTAATTTCATGTCACCAACATTTTATTCTTTCAGTATTCATTCACTTGTCATTCCTTGAACCCAGCCTTCTCTTAATCTGTTGCCAGAGTTAATCAGTTCTCTAAAGTTCCAATTCATTTTGTTCACAGTTCTCAACATTTTCACATTTATTATATATTTATTTGTAAGTCTTAAAAATTTCTGTTTGCTGAAGACTCCTTGTGGATAGAAATTATGTAGCAAGTATATATTTTTATTCCTCAGTTTCATGCATTTTATAAATTATTTATTTTTCATGCTTATTTGCTTGACTGAATGAATGCAAGAAAGAAAATGTATGTACTTTAGTGAGGCATAAACCCTGAGAGGATTCACTTCAGATGTTACTGTATTAATTTATTTGGAAAATATTTATTAAGTACCTGCTATGGGGGTGGCTCAGCAGTTGAGCACTTGCCTTTGGGCCAGGGCATGATCCTGGAGACCCAAGATCAAGTCTCACATCGGGCTCCCTGAGTGGAGCCTGCTTCTCCCTCTGCCTGTGTCTCTGCCTCTCTCTCTCTCTCTCTCTCTCTCTGTGTGTCTCTCATGAATAAATAGATAAAATCTTTAAAAAAAGGACCTGCTATGTTTCAGATACTGTATTGTGCTATTAGAATTCATCAGTGAGCCAGATCAAATCCTGTTCTCAAGGAAAGAAGTGATTAATATATATTCTAGAAATTACTGCCTAACTTCCAAAGACATTTTCTAATTATTTATTTGGAATACTTAAGTTGCATGGGACAACCCCCAGGCTTTTAAAAGGAACTCTAGTATTATACTCCTATCTTGTGATTTGACATGCTCATTTCACATAGCCCTGATTTCTGCACCTGGTCTTGGGTTTGTTCCTGCTCAGACTTTATCTCTCTTGCTGTGCTGACTCAGCATTTGACACTGACCTGCCCCTGAATCCATTGACTCCACTTTTCTTTCACAGGTTAGTAGTTGGCATATTTCTCAGGCACTTGTAGGCATTCACAACCACGTTCACAGCTCCTGTTTATGTACTGATGGCTTGATGTCCTTGTCCTGCTGCATGATTCCACATAGTACATATGTTTATCAACTGATAATTCAGCATAGATACACATTTCTAATGTGCTTTCTGCCAATGACAGAAAGGCAGAAAAACAGCCAAATTTTTACTGAGGACATGGTGAGTATCCAGCATGGTGATAAGCAGTATGGGGAGAAACAAGGAAGTAACCACCTTCCTTATATGAACTTATAAAATCATATACTATAGTTGATGTAGTAGTAAATAATTCATACAAGGGAAGTTGGTGAATGAATTATGCCCTTTCTCCAATAACTTCATTTAAGCATGTATTATTATTTCTGTAAACTATATTGGTATTATTTTTTAAAAAATATTATGTAAAATAATATGTTATCTCTGTATCTCTATCTATATACATACCTATGTAATATATAGATAGATGGTAGATAGATAGATAGATAGATAGATAGATAGATAGATGATAGATACATTCTAGAGAATACATTTAAGGAAATGCTTGGCTCCATATCCTAGCAAAACTTTTGTTGCTGAGTATGTGGGAGGATAAGAAGAGGGGAGAAAAGGAAAATTCAGTTAACAATGACAAATTAAATAATATTAACTCAAGGTTTCTTAATCTTCTGCCTCTTTTAATTCTTAGCTTTACTGTCTAGGGACTAGATTTATAGCTCTTGGTCTGTAACCTGTAGCTGAAAAGTAATTCTTGTATGAAAGCACATCTGAAATTTTATCATAGGTATTTTAACTCCTGAGTTCAATGTTATATTCTCACTTTTATTTAAATACTATTAACTTATATTTTATATACATATTCCCTGTTATGTACTATAATTGCTATATATCATTTATAAATTATATGTTTTCACATACATATAACTCTCCAGGATTGCATATCAAAATAAGATTCACTGTAGTGTTTGTAGAGTCAATGTAAAAGAAGTGTGAATAAATATCAAAAGGTATTTTGGGTAACTATTATTTTTAATTTAAGGAATGCCTTTATAATATTACCCCTGTGTAAGTTGATACTATGAGTAAGTAGGACTGAGAGAGATTATAAATCAGAATAAGGCAAGTCATGTTGAAATAACAAAAGTGAGGAAGATACATACACAAACATTTCATCTTTTTAAAAAAAAATTATTTATTTAGTCCTGAGACACACACAGAGAGAGAGAGAGAGAGAAGAGAGAATGGCAGAGACATAGGCAGAGGGAGAAGCAGGCTCCATGCAGGAAGCCTGATATCGGACTTGATCCCAGGACTCTGAGATCACGCCCTGAGTCAAAGGCAGATGGTCAACCACTGAACCACCCAGGTGTCCTGCATTTTATTTTTTCTTAAACAAAAACATTTCCTATACCTAAAAGTGTCCTAATATCCATATAGGTTCCATGGAAAAATGAATGCAGAAATGTGATTCTGAAAATAAATAATTTGATTATTATAACAAAAATGCTGATGTTCTGAAAGTAAGAAACAAACTACTTTTCAGTATATGCAGAAGCTTATAAATAATTGATAAATTAATGGCCACTATGTAATAGTTTCAAAATGTACATTTAGGTTCCTATATAAAAATGAATGTTATCAACCAAAACTGTTTACACAGGGTATTACATTGTTTTGTCTAATTCTCTTTAACTATAACATTAGCCTGAGTTAGTAGACAATATTGTTACTGGGGGTTGCAAGAAATAATTTTCCAAGCTCTCCGGTTAGTAAAATGCTGTGTGACACAACGTTTAATTATATTCTTTATGTGACATCAATTCCCAACACAAAATATTTCTTTGTCTTTTTTCCAAAGAGAAGTATTGACTTTAAAATTATAGCATGGTATTTCAATTATAGAAAATACTTCATTAACAGAAGGCTCTGTAATTGCTTTGCCTTTCTGTATTACTCATTTGCATCTATATGTATATTTTATCAATGTAGACTGTCAACCTGAATCATTTGGTGGAATGAAAGCATGAAAACAAGGAAACCAAATAATTATGTCGAGGACTTCATTCATTATTCATGGTGTGACATCATATATATGGAGTCACCTATATGGGAAGATTATTTGAAATGACATAGCTAAATATCTGTGGACATACTTTCACAAGAATTTCTCTATCATTTAGTTTCATATTACACATTGGAGAAAATGAAATTATTCATTGTTGGATGTCAAAAAATTAAAATTTACAACCATTTTTATTTTCTTTCTACTGTAATTTTTTTGTTCTGTGGTTATCATAAAGTATACATAAAATTTCTTATAGGTATAATAGTCAAATTTTAGCTAAGAGTGACATAATCCAACCTATACAAAAAAACTCTACCTTTTTAATCCTCCCTTCTGTATTTTATGTTTTTGATGTCACAATTTACCTGTTATTATATTGTGTATTATTTAGCAAATTGTTGTAGTTATAATTATTTGTACTACGTTGGTCCTTTTACCATAATGATAGAGTGAAACAGTTAACATGAGATTATTTTATAATATTAGATATTCTAAATTTCACTTCATAATTTAACGTTTTCTATATATCATCTATCTATCTATCTATCTATCTATCTATCTATCTATTATCTACCTATCTAATCTATCTTCTCTTTCTGGAAATCAAATAAATAATGTATATATTGCCAATTTGAATTTTTTTTTTTTTTTTGCTGGGACAAGGACTTCTAGTACTAAGTCAAACTCTCACTCTTCACAGATGACATAACACAGTACATGGAGAACCCAAAATACTCCACACCAAAATTGCTAGAATACATACAGCAATTCAGCAACATGGCAGGATACAAAATCAATGTACAGAAATCAGTTGCATTTCTATACACTGAGACTGAGGAAAGATAATTAAGGAATTGATCCCATTTACAACTCTGTCAAAACCCAAGCTACCTAGGAATAAACCTAACTAAAGAGGTAAAGGATCTGTACTATAAAAACTGCACAGCATTTATGAAGGAAATTGAAGACACAAGGAATTGTTAAAAAACACTGTAGACTCATGGGTAGGAAGAACAAATATTATGAAAATCTCTATGCTACCCAGAGCAATTTACACATTTAATGCAATGCTTATCAAGACATCATAGACTTTTTTTTTTCACAAAGTTGGAACAAATAAGCTTAAGATTTGTATGGAACCAGGAAAGACCCTGAAGAGCCAGAGGAATGTTAAAGAAGAAAACTAAAACTGGTAGCATCACAATGTTGGACTCCAAACTATATTGCAAAGCTTTGATCATCAAGAAAGCATGGTACTGGCACAAAACCAGACACACAGATCAATGGAACAGGATAGAGAAACCAGAAATTGACCCTCAACTCTTATTCTCTACCCCATCACCCCATGCTTTTTCTGTGCTCTCCATCTTCCCTGGGCGACTTACATCTGGAATTAAATTTCCTGGTATGAACCTGTTAATTTTTCATTGAATTCCAAACTGAATTTATAAAATTTACCTAGCTGGTATCCCTGGGTGGCGCAGCGGTTTGGCGCCTGCCTTTGGCCCAGGGCGTGATCCTGGAGACCCAGGATCGAATCCCACGTCGGGCTCCCGGTGCATGGAGCCTGCTTCTCCCTCTGCCTGTGTCTCTGCCTCTCTCTTTCTCTCTCTCTGTGTGACTATTATAAATTAAAAAAAAATAAAATAAAATTTACCTAGCATGCTTTCTGTATTTTATTCAATTTCAACATGCTGAAATTACATCATAATGAAGTAAAAAGTTAGTCAATTGATACCAAGATATTTTTTCATTTGGTGGAATGACTGTTTCTCAAACAGTCCCAACCATTAAAACAAAACAACAACAAAAAGCCAATTCCAACACATGTGTGCAAACTTTTTATTCCAACAAAGATAAAAAGCACATGCGTATTTATGTGTGCACACAATCGCACACATTCACCTATAGTCTACCACTTAACTAACAATTTATTATCATGTCATTAACCTGTGCAAGTCATTTCATATTGTATTACCTCAGATTATCATCACAATAATCTTATGAAAATGGTACCATTACTAATCACACTGTAGAGTTATGAAAAGTGAGTTTTAGAAAGGTTTAATCACTTGGACAATTTTGCAGAATTAGAAGTGAGATGAGTGCCATGCAATCAAGATAGCTTGAAGCCAGAACTCTGCTTTTTAACTACTATGCCAGAGTGCTTTTGCCAGACCAGATAAAATATGATATTTGTCATGTAGACCATTATTTCATTAGAGAAAGACCATTTTAAAATCAAGAATAGCAGGATGAATAATTTGGAAAAAATTAAAAATCATAAACTACACTAATACAAATTCTAAACTAAAAATCCTAGATTAAACTAAGTCTAGGTTTAGGAAGAAAACTAATTCATTTTGCTAATCACACGTGAAATCTTTGTTATAGACAAGCATTTAGAAATCACTAAATGTTAGTTCATTTGGTGGCATTTGATAGATACCTCCTTCAAGGAGATTCTAAGTTGTTGGGACATCTAATGATAGAATAGCAGGCCAGCAGATTTCCTTGAACTATACTTAAATAGGCAACTATCTACTTAACTTACGGATATAGTGGTGAGAAAAAAAAGTCTTTTTTAAAGATTTTATTTATTTATTCACAAGAGACACTCAGAGAGAGGCAGAGACATAGGCAGAGAGAGAAGCAGGCTCCCTGTGGGTAGCCCGATGCGAAACTTGATCCCAAGATCCCGGGATCATGAACCTGAGCCAAAGGCAGATGTTCAACCACTCAGCCACCCAGGTTCCCCAAAATACTAGTCTTTGAATGAATGAACTTGGTTTTAATTCTACTAACACTGCCCTCTTATATCACATGCTGTTTTAAGACTTTAGTGAGATAGTATATTTTATTTATTTATTAATAAGAGACACAGAGAGAGGCAGAGACATATAGAGGGAGAAACAAGCTCCATTTGGGGAACCCAATGCGGGACTCGACCCCAGGACCCTGGGATCAAGCCTTGAGCCGAAGGCAGATGCTCGACTGCTGAGCCACCCAGGAGTCCCAAGACTTAAGTGAGATAGTAACAGTACTTGATAAAGGCCTAGAATATAATAGCAATTTATTTTGGATATAGAACTTACATTCAAGTAAATTAAGTTCTGTGGACTTCAGTTTTCTTAAAGGTAAAGAATCCATGATTTGAAATGATTTTAGGACTTTTGTTCAGAAATGTCACTCACAAAGAGTAAATAATTTTTTTTAAATTTTTATTTAAATTCCAGTTAGTTCACATAAGGTGTAATATTAATTTCAGGTGTACAATGTAATGATTCAACACTTCCATAAAACATCCAGTGCTCATCACACAAGTGCATCCTTAATCCTTATCACCTACTTAACCCATCCCACTCATCCACCTCAACTCTGCTAACCATCAACTTCTTCTTTATTGTTAAGACTAGGTTTCATGGCTTGCCTCTCTCTTTTTTTTCCCATGATCATTTGTCTTGTGTCTTAAATTCTGCATATGAGTGAAATTATAATAGTATTTGTCTTTCTCTGGCTTTTGGAATAATACTTTCTAACCCCATCCATATCATTGCAAATTTCAAAATTGTATTCTTTTTGTGGCTGAGATGGAGATATATATATATATATATATATATATATATATATATATATATCTTCTATATATATCTATCTACTATTTTTATCCATTCATCAGTTGAATCTTCATAGATGAAGAGACTGAGAACCAGAGAAGTTAACTGATAGCTGGTAACTGACAGAGATAGGACTCTGGAATCCCTGTCATAATATTCTTTACACTTCACCACATCTACTAATTTATCTTAGTAGTTATATAAAATTTTGTCAGAAATTGAAAATAGTGAAAAATATTTTAGTCTGGAAACTTTGGGGCCCTTAGTGATTTTATTTATTTACTTGTATTTTTGAGGTTTTTTTTAATCCTTAAACACTTCTTGCAAAATATCAACAAGTGTCCAAAGATGGATGAGCACTGGGTGTTGGCAAATTGAATTTCAACAAAATATTTTAAAAATTGAGTGAAGAGTTTTCCTTAAAAAACAATCTTGGGATCCCTGGGTGGCGCAGCAGTTTGGCGCCTGCCTTTGGCCCAGGGCACGATCCTGGAGACCCGGGATCGAATCCCACGTCAGGCTCCCGGTGCATGGGGCCTGCTTCTCCCTCTGCCTATGTCTCTGCCTCTCTCTCTCTCTGTGTGATGACTATCATAAATAAAAATTTAAAAAAAAAAAAAAACAATCTTAGTTGTTCTAGTGTAACCAAACCAATATGAATTGGCTCCTTGGTGAGTCACAGAACCTGCACCACATGACTTGTCACATAGAGAAAACTTTATCTGCAGCATCAAATAAGATAACAGGGAATGGCTTTCAGATCCATGATCTCCTGAGACAGTGTGAATGGGCACCTTTTGTTTAGGGTTAGGATGAAGATTTAGATAGAGAAGACTTGTCATCATATGTAGGGGCAGGCAAATGTTTGGGCATGCACCTTAAAGAAACATGCGTATACATACAGCATATGTTATGTAAATTAGGCTGAGGATCCCCCTTGGACCGAGATTGTAGTATTATAATGAAGTAAAGGTAATAGTAGGTCATTCTAGAGTTCAATCCATGGTCCATATGTGTAGGCACTAATTAAGTTTTTAGCTCAAAAGATCTGGGTGGCCTGGGTCTGTAAGAGGTCTTCTAAGGGCAGTCATCATCATGTGAGAGGTGGTTTCAGGTGGGTTTCACCTGCTGAATTGCTGGAAAGAAGAACTTAAGAGACAATGTAAGACAAAGGTTAGTGAGTATAATCAGGTGGACAGTAAATGTCACTCTTGGGGATTAGGTAATGATACTAGTGCTATAGGATCTTTACTTGATTTGTGTGGTTTCTATGTTTCACCCCAGAAAAAAATAACCCTAGTATATCTATTTAAATAATTTATCTTTCATGTTTTTTTGTCAATTCCAAAGTGCAATAACTCTATATTATTGGTGAAAATGAATTGTGCTTTGTGCATTTTAGCAACTTTTGAGTATTTATATGGAGCACTCTGAAGCAGCAATTAAAATAATTAAAGAGGGTGAAGAAATATTCAGCATTTAACAAAGATTTCTGAGAAAATGTTAATTTCTGTCAAATAAAAAATTCTATGCACAGATGCCTCCTGACAGTAGCTGTGCTTTGCATGCCAAATAACTTGTTTACTCTCTCAATGTTTGCCAAGTTTACTGTCAATTTACAAATAATTTTCATTTTGCTATTTATTTCACTGCCTTTTGATGGATATGCCCTCCAGACTTTTATCTTGCATGTAGACAAACTAATTAATATTTTCCCATCAGGCAAATATTTTTTCTTAGATCTAAATATGGGTTAGCTTCTTCTTCATTTCCATATGCTATTTCCTGTCAATCATCTACGTTATGTGCTGCAAAAAATTGCATCTCAGTAGTTGTCAGTTTCCGTGTTTTACAGATTACACACAGACGAAACTTATCTAATAGCCTAAGAATATATACACATAACTGTGGATTCAATTAGAAAAAAAAAGGTACCTTTGTGATATCATGGGCATTCAAGAAATCAAATTTAAAGTAAAAAAGAACATACTTGAAATCACCTGTTGGTCCCTATTATGACCCTATTTGCTTGGCTACTGATGTACTAAAACTCAACTGGAAGTACAAATTGATAATTAAGATATCTATTTCTAAATCTCAACACCAAAGTCAATTTTTAAACATCCTTAAAATACAGATAAAAAAATTAGATGCCAACCCACATAAGACACAGGCCTATATATAGAGAGGAACAAAGCAGATGTCACTTGAAATCATTTAGTCAAGTTTTAGATGGTAAAATATTGCTTTCCGATGGAACTTATTTTCTATAAATAAAATCCTACTAGCTTCAATATAGCTGTTATTTTCATGTGAAAAGCCTGTGTGTGTTCACACATACCAGTGGTGGATTTTTGTAAATTATAGAAATGTGTAAGTGAGAATGTTGCACACAAAGTGAGATATGAAGAGCAAATCCTAATATTCATAACTACCATATTGAGAAAAAAATAATGAAATATCTGTTCAGGTTATAGATTCTGGAACTGGTTTTCTTTTAACATGCTATAAAAACTTGTAAAAGAAATAAACCAGCAAGCAAACATTGCTAATTTGTATTTCTCTTATTTAGAGTATTATGCATAAAGGCCAGTTTATTCATATAAGACTATGTGTTTAGCTGAAATTTATTTAAATAATACATTGAAATCCTCGAATTATCCTTTTATTAAAGATTTCCAGTAACCATTGCTAGTTAAATTTCTGCTAACAGAACTACAGTCCCTTGAAAATTCAACTTACCAGCTGTACAAGTTAACAAAATTCTTTATCATGAGTCAGCGAATTTGCTGATAAATACTACAAGGTGGGATGCCAATAAGTCTTATAGCCAGGGAGGAGGGGCAAGATGGCAGAAGAGTAGGGTCCCCAAATCACCTGTCCCCACCAAATTACCTAGATAACCTTCAAATCATCCTGAAAATCTACGAATTCCGCCTGAGATTTAAAGAGAGACCAGCTGGAATGCTACAGTGAGAAGAGTTCGCGCTTCTATCAAGGTAGGAAGATGGGGAAAAAGAAATAATGAAACAAAAGGCATCCAAGGGGGAGGGGCCCCGTGAGGGGCCGGGCTAAGGCCGGGGCGAGTGTCCCCAGGACAGGAAAGCCCCGACCTGGAGAAGCAGGAGCTGCACCAATCTTCTCGGGCGGAAAGGCGCCCGCAGGGAGTTAGAGCAGGACCCCAGGAGGGCGGGGATGCCCTCGGGCTCCCTGGGACAGTAACACCTGCGTGCCCCGGAGAGTGCCCCAAGCTCCCTAAAGGGCTGCAGCGCACACTCATTGACCCGGGAGCAGCTCGGAGGGGCTCGGGCCGCGACTCTACACAGAGGAGGCTGTGCGGCCGGGAGCAGTTCAGAGGCAGCTCCGGCAGAGGAAGAGGCTCCGTGCAGAGGGGGCTGCACAGCTCCAGGAGCACCTCGGAGGGGCTCAGGGAAGGCTCTGCAGAGAGGCTGCTGCGAGGCCGGGAGCACGAATCCAACAGCACAGGCCCCGGAGCACAGGGTGCCCGGGACACAGCACAGGATCCGACCTCCCCCCGGGACAGGCAGGGCCCAGGACAGCAAGGACGCTCCTGCCCCGAGCTGAGCAAATCAGCGGCCCCGCCCCCGAGCATCCAGGCCCTACAGACCAAGAACTCCATAGCTACTGCTGGAGCTGAATCCAGGGCTCCAGAGCTGGCAGCTGCCAAGTGGTTGTTCCTCCTGGGGCCTCACGGGGTAAACAACCCCACTGAGCCCTGCACCAGGCAGGGGACAGAGCAGCTCCCCCAAGTGCTAACACCTGAAAATCAACACAACAGACCCCTCCCCCAGAAGACAAGCTAGACGGACAAGTTCCAGGGGAAGTCAAGGGACTTAAAGTATACAGAAACAGAAGATACTCCCCCATGTTTTTTTTTCTTTTTGATTTCTGTTTGCTTCCCCCACCCTTTTTTTCCTTTCTTTCTTTTTCTTTCTCTTTATCTTCTCTTTTTTTCTTTTTTTCTTCCTTTCTCTTTGTTCTTTTTCTCTTTTCTTTCCTTCTTTCTCTACTCTCTTTTTCTCTTTTTTCCAATACAACTTCTTTTTGGCCACTCTGCACTAAGCAAAATGACTACAAGGAAAACCACACCTCAAAAGAAAGAATTATAAACAGTCCTCTCTCCCACAGAGTTACAAAATCTGGATTACAATTCAATGTCAGAAAGCCAATTAAGAAGCACTATTATACAGCTACTGATAGCTCTAGAAAAAAGCATAAAGGACTCAAGAGACTTCATGACTGCAGAACTTAGATCCAATCAGGCAGAAATTAAAAATCAATTGAATGAGATGCAATCCAAACTAGAAGTCCTAATGACCAGGGTTAACGCGGTGGAAGAACAAGTGAGTGACATAGAAGACAAGTTGATAGCAAAGAGGGAAACTGAGGAAAAAAGAGACAAACAATTAAAAGACCATGAAGATAGATGAAGGGAAATAAACGACAGCCTGAGGAAGAAAAACCTACATTTAATTGGGGTTCCTGAGGGCAGCAAAAGGGTCAGAGGGCCAGGATATGTATTTGAACAAATCATAGCTGAAAACTTTCCTAATCTGGGAAGGGAAACAGGCATTCAGATCCAGAAGATAGAGAGATTCCCACCAAAAATCAATAAAAACCGTTCAACACCTTGATATTTAATAGTGAAGCTTGCAAATTCCAAAGATACAGAGAAGATCCTTAAAGAATCAAGAGACAAGAAATCCCTGAATTTCATGGGGAGGAGTATTAGGGTAACAGCAGATGTCTCCACAGAGACCTGCAGGCCAGAAAGGTCTGGTAGGATACATTCAGAGTCCTAAATGAGAAAAACATGCAACCAAGAATACTTTATCCAGCAAGGCTCTCATTCAAAATGGAAGGAGAGATAAAGAGCTTCCAAGACAGGCAGGAACTGAAAGAATATGTGACCTCTAAACCACCTCTGCAAGAAATTTTAAGGGGGACTCTTAAAATTCCCCATTAAGAAGAAGTCCAGTGGAACAATCCACAGAAACAAGGACTGAATAGATATCACGAAGACACTAAACTCATATCTTTCAGTAGTAACTCTGAACGTGAACGGGCATAATGTCTTCATCAAAAGGCGCAGGGTTTCAGACTGGATAAAAAAGCAGGACCCATCTATTTGCTGTCTACAAGAGACTCATTTTAGACAGAAGGACACCTACAGCCTGAAAATAAAAGGTTGGAGAATCATTTACCATTCAAATGGTCCTCAAAAGAAAGCAGGGGTAGAAATCCTTATATCAGATAAAGTAAAATTTACCCTGAAGACTGTAGTGAGAGATGAAGAGGGAAACTATATCATATTTAAGGATCTATACAACAAGAGGACTTAACAATCCTCAATATATATGCCCCAAATGTGGGAGCTGACAATAGCCAAAGTGAAGAAATACTTAGATAATAATACACTTACACTTGGTGACTTCAATCTAGCTCTTTCTATACTCCATAGGTCTTCTAAGCACAACATCTCCAAAGAAACGAGAGCTTTAAATGATACACTGGACCAGATGGATTTCACAGATATCTACAGAACTTTACATCCAAACTCAACTGAATACACATTCTTCTCAAGTGCACATGGAACTTTCTCCAGAATACACCAAATACTGGACCACAAATCAGGTCTGAACCAATACCAAAAGATTGGGATCGTCCCCTGCATATTCTCAGACCATAATACCTTGAAATTAGAACTAAATCACAACAAGAAGTTTGGAAGGACCTCAAACACGTGGAGGTTAAGGACCATCATGCTAAAAGATGAAAGGGTCAACCAGGAAATTAAGGAAGAATTAAAAAGATTCATGGAAACTAATGAGAATGAAGATACAACCATTCAAAATCTTTGGGATGCAGCAAAAGCAGTCTTAAGGGGGAAATACATCGCAATACAAGCCTCCATTCAAAAACTGGAAAGAACTCAAATACAAAAGCTAACCTTACCCATAAAGGAGCTGGAGAAAAAACAGTAAATAGATCCTAGATCCTGCAGAAGAAGAGAATTAATAAAGATTCGAGCAGAACTCAACGAAATAGAGACCAGAAGAACTGTGGAACAGATCTACAAAACCAGGAGTTGGTTCTTTGAAAGAATTAATAAGATAGATAAACCATTAGCCAGCTTTGTTACAAAGAAGAGAGAGAAGACTCAAATTAATAAAATCATGAATGAGAAAGGAGAGATCACCACCAACACCAAGGAAATATAAACGATTTTAAAAACATTATGAACAGCTATACGCCAATAATTTAGGCAATCTAGAAGAAATGGACGCATTTCTGGAAAGCCACAACCTACCAAAACTGGAACAGGAAGAAATAGAAAACCTGAACAGGCCAATAACCAGGGAGGAAATTGAAGCAGTCATCAAAAACCTCCCAAGACACAAAAGTCCAGGGCCAGATGGCTTCCCAGGGGAATTCTATCAAACATTTAAAGAAGAAACCATACCTATTCTACCAAAGCTGTTTGGAAAGATAGAAAGAGATGGAGTACTTCCAAATTCATTCTATGAGGCCAGCATCACCCTAATTTCAAAACCAGACAAAGACCCCACTAAAAAGGAGAATTAAAGACCAATATCCCTGATGAACATGGATGCAAAAAGTCTCAACAAGATACTAGACAATAGGATCCAACAGTACATTAAGAAAATTATTAACCTTGACCAGGTAGGATTTATCCCCGGGACACAAGGCTGCTCAATACTTGTAAAATAATCAACGTGATTCATCATATCAGCAAGAGAAAAATCAAGAACCATATGACCCTCTCATTAGATTCAGAGAAAGCATTTGAGAAAATACAGCATCCATTCCTCATCGAAACTCTTAAGAGTGTCGGGATAGAGGAAACATTCCTCGACATCTTAAAAGCCATCTACAAAAATCCCACAGCAAATATCATCCTCAGTGGGGAAGCACTGGGGGCCTTCTTCCTAAGATCAGGAACAAGACAGAGATGTCCACTCTCACCACTGCTATTCAACAGAGTACTGGAAGTCCTAGCCTCAGCAATCAGACAACAAAAAGACATTAAAGACATTCAAATTGGCAAAGAAGAAGTCAAACTCTCCCTCTTCACCGATGACATGATACTCTACATAGAAAACCCAAAAGCCTCCACCCAAGATTGCTAGAACTCATACAGCAGTTTGGTAGCGTGGCAGGATACAAAATCAATGCCCAGAGTCAATGGCATTTCTTTACACTAACAATGAGACTGAAAAAAGAGTAATGAAAGAGTCAGTCCCATTTACAATTGCACCCAAAAGCATGAGATACCTAGGAATAAAGCTAACCAAACAGGTAAAGGACCTATACCCTAAAAACTATAGAACACTTCTGAAAGAAATTGAGGAAGAAACAAAGAAATGGAAAAATATTCCTTGCTCATGGATTGGCAGAATTAATATTGTGAAAATGTCAATGTTACCCAGGGCAATTTACACATTTAATGCAATCCCTATCAAAACACCATGGACTTTCCTCAGAGAGTTAGAACAAATTATTTAAGATTTGTGTGGAATCAGAAAAGACGCCGAATAGCCAGGGGATTTTGAAAAAAGAAAACCATAGCTGGGGGCATCACAATGCCAGATTTCAGGTTGTACTACAAAGCTGTGGTCATCAAGACAGTGTGGTACTGCCACAAAAACAGACACATAGATCAATGGAACAGAATAGAGAACCCAGAAGTGGACGCTGAACTCTATGGTCAACTAATATTTGATAAAGGAGGAAAGACTATCCATTGGAAGAAAGTCTCTTCAATAAATGGTGCTGGGAAAATTGGACATCCACATGCAGAAGAATGAAACTAGACCACTCTCTTTCACCATACACAAAGGTAAACTCAAAATGGATGAAAGATCTAAATGTGAGACAAGATTCCATCAAAATCCTAGAGGAGAACACAGGCAACACCCTTTTTGAACTCGGCCACAGTAACTTCTTCCAAGATACATCCACGAAGGCAAAAGAAACAAAAAGAAAAATGAACTATTGGGACTTCATCAAGATTAGAAGCTTTTGCACAGCAAAGGATCTGTCAACAAAACTCAAAGACAACCTACAGAATGGGAGAAGATATTTGCAAATGACGTATCAGATAAAGGGCTAGCTTCCAAGATCTATAAAGAACTTCTTAAACACAATACCAAAGAAACAAACAATCCAATCATGAAATGGGCAAAAGACATGAAGAGAAATCTCAGAGGAAGACATAGACATGGCCAACACGCACATGAGAAAATGCTCTACATCACTTGCCATCGGGGAAATACAAATCAAAACCACAATGAGATACCACCTCACACCAGTGAGAATGGGGAAAAATAACAAGGCAGGAAACCACAAATGTTGGAGAGGATGTGGAGAAAAGGGAACCCTCTTGCACTGTTGGTGGGAATGTGAACTGGTGCAGCCAATCTGAAAAACTGTGTGGAGGTTCCTCAAAGAGGTAAAAATAGACCTGCCCTACGACCCAGCAATTGCACTGTTGGGGATTTACCCCAAAGATTCAGATGCAATGAAATGCCGGGACACCTGTACCCCGATGTTTATAGCAGAAATGTCCCCAGTAGCCCAACTGTGGAAAGAGCCTCGGTGTCCATAGAAAGATGAATGGATAAAGAAGATGTGGTTCATGTATACAATGGAATATTACTCAGGCATTAGAAACGAAAGTACCCAACATTAGCTTCAACGTGGATGGAACTGGAAGGTATTATGCTGAGTGAAGTAAGTCAGTCGGAGAAGGACAAACATTATATGTTCTCATTCATTTGGGGAATATAAATAATAGTGAAAGGGAAAATAAGGGAAGGGAGAAGAAATGTGTGGGAAATATCAGAAAGGGAGACAGAACGTAAGGACTGCTAACTCGGAGGGGAGGAGCAAGATGGCGGAAGAGTAGGGTCTCCAAATCACCTGTCTCCACCAAATTACCTAGAAAATCTTCAAATTATCCTGAAAATCTATCAATTCGGCTTGAGATTTAAAGAATGACCAGCTGGAATGCTACAGTGAGAAGAGTTCGCGAATCTATCAAGGTAGGAAGACGGGGAAAAAGAAATAAAGAAACAAAGGCCTCCAAGGTTGCGGAGCCCCGCGAGGAGCCGGGCTGAGGCCGGGGCGAGTGTCCCCAGGACAGGAGAGCCCCGTCCCGGAGAAGCAGGAGCTGCACCAACCTTCCAGGGCGGAAAGGCCTCGCAGGGAGTTGGAGCAGGACCCAGGAGGGCGGGGATGCCCTCGGGTTCCCTGGGACACTAACAGACACCTGCGCCCCGGGAGAGTGCGCCGAGTTCCCTAAGGGCTGCAGCGCGCACTGCGGGACCCGGAGCAGCTCGGAGGGGCTCGGGCGGCAGCTCCGCGGAGGGGGTTGCGCGGCCCGGGAGCGCGAATCCAACAGTGCAGGCTCCGGAGCACAGGGCACCGGGACACAGCCCAGGATCCAGCCTCCCCCCGGGACAGGCAGAGGCCGGGAGGGCCCAGGACAGCGAGGACGCTCCTGCCCCGAGCTGAGCAGATCAGCGGCCCCGCCCCGGAGCCTCCAGGCCCTGCAGACGGAGTTCCTGCCAGAGCTGAATCCAGGTTTCCAGAGCTGGCCCCGCCACTGGGGCTGTTCCTCCTGCGGCCTCACGGGGTAAACAACCCCCACTGAGCCCTGCACCAGGCAGGGGTACAGCAGCTCCCCCAACTGCTAACACCTGAAAATCAGCACAACAGGCCCCTCCCCCAGAAGACCAGCTAGACGGACAACTTCCAGAAGCCAAGGTACACAGAATCAGAAGATACTCCCCAGTGGTTTTTTTTGTTTTTTTTTTTTTTTTTTTTTTTTTTTTTGCTTTTTGATTTGTTTCCTTCCCCCACCCGCCTTTTTTTCTCCTTTCTTTTTCTTTCTCTTTTTCTTCTTTTTTTTTCTTCCCTTTTTTTTCTCTTTATCTTTTCTTTCCTTCTTTCTCTCCTCTCTTTTTCTCTTTTTCCCAATACAACTTGCTTTTGGCCACTCTGCACTGAGCAAAATGACTAGAAGGAAAACGTCACCTCAAAAGAAAGAATCAGAAACAGTCCTCTCTCCCACAGAGTTACAAAATCTGGATTATAATTCAATGTCAGAAAGCCAATTCAGAAGCACTATTATACAGCTACTGGTGGCTCTAGAAAAAAGTATAAAGGACTCAAGAGACTTCATGACTGCAGAATTTAGAGCTAATCAGGCAGAAATTAAAAATCAATTGAATGAGATGCAATCCAAACTAGAAGTCCTAACGACGAGGGTTAACGAGGTGGAAGAACGAGTGAGTGACCTAGAAGACAAGTTGATAGCAAAGAGGGAAACTGAGGAAAAAAGAGACAAACAATTAAAAGACCATGAAGATAGATTAAGGGAAATAAACGACAGCCTGAGAAAGAAAAACCTACCTTTAATTGGGGTTCCCGAGGGCGCCAAAAGGGACAGAGGGCCAGAATATGTATTTGAACAAATTCTAGCTGAAAACTTTCCTAATCTGGGAAGGGAAACAGGCATTAAGATCCAGGAAATAGAGAGATCCCCCCCTAAAATCAATAAAAACCGTTCAACACCTCGACATTTAATAGTGAAGCTTGCAAAATCCAAAGATAAAGAGAAGATCCTTAAAGCAGCAAAAGACAAGAAATCCCTGACATTTATGGGGAGGAGTATTAGGGTAACAGCAGACCTCTCCACAGAGACCTGGCAGGCCAGAAAGGGCTGGCAGGATATATTCAGGGTCCTAAATGAGAATAACATGCAACCAAGAATACTTTATCCAGCAAGGCTCTCATTCAAAATAGAAGGAGACATAAAGAGCTTCCAAGACAGGCAGCAACTAAAAGAATATGTGACCTCCAAACCAGCTCTGCAAGAAATTTTAAGGGGGACTCTTAAAATTCCCCTTTAAGAAGAAGTTCAGTGGAACAGTCCACAAAAACAAGGACTGAATAGATATCATGATGACACTAAACTCATATCTCTCAATAGTAACTCTGAATGTGAACGGGCATAATGACCCCATCAAAAGGCGCAGGGTTTCAGACTGGATAAAAAAGCAGGACCCATCTATTTGCTGTCTACAAGCGACTCATTTTAGACAGAAGGACACCTACAGCCTGAAAATAAAAGGTTGGAGAACCATTTACCATTCGAATGGTCCTCAAAAGAAAGCAGGGGTAGCCATCCTTATATCAGATAAACTAAACTTTACCCCAAAGACTGTATTGAGAGATGAAGAGGGACACTATATCATACTTAAAGGATCTATTCAACAAGAGGACTTAACAATCCTCAATATATATGCCCCGAATGTGGGAGCTGCCAAATATATCAATCAATTATTAACCAAAGTGAAGAAATACTTAGATAATAATACACTTATACTTGGTGACTTCAATCTAGCTCTTTCTATACTCGATAGGTCTTCTAAGCACAACATCTCCAAAGAAACGAGAGCTTTAAATGATACACTGGACCAGATGGATTTCACAGATATCTACAGAACTTTACATCCAAACTCAACTGAATACACATTCTTCTCAAGCGCACATGGAACTTTCTCCAGAATAGACCACATATTGGGTCACAAATCGGGTCTGAACCGATACCAAAAGATTGGGATTGTCCCCTGCATATTCTCAGACCATAATACCTTGAAATTAGAACTAAATCACAACAAGAAGTTTGGAAGGACCTCAAACGCGTGGAGGTTAAGGACCATCCTGCTAAAAGATAAAAGGGTCAACCAGGAAATTAAGGAAGAATTAAAAAGATTCATGGAAACTAATGAGAATGAAGATACAACCATTCAAAATCTTTGGGATGCAGCAAAAGCAGTCCTAAGGGGGAAATACATCGCAATACAAGCCATCACCTTAATTCCAAAACCAGACAAAGACCACACCAAAAAGGAGAATTACAGACCAATATCCCTGATGAACATGGATGCAAAAATTCTCAACAAGATACTGGCCAATAGGATCCAACAGTACATTAAGAAAATTATTCACCATGACCAAATAGGATTTATCACTGGGACACAAGGCTGGTTCAACACCCGTAAAACAATCAATGTGATTCATCATATCAGCAAGAGAAAAACCAAGAACCATATGATCTTCTCATTGGATGCAGAGAAAGCATTTGACAAAATACAGCATCCATTCCTGATCAAAACTCTTCAGAGTGTAGGGATAGAGGGAACATTCCTCGACATCTTAAAAGCCATCTATGAAAAGCCCACAGCAAATATCATTCTCAATGGGGAAGCACTGGGAGCCTTTCCCCTAAGATCAGGAACAAGACAGGGATGTCCACTCTCACCACTGCTGTTCAACATAGTACTGGTGGTCCTAGCCTCAGCAATCCGACAACAAAAAGACATTAAAGGCATTCAAATTGGCAAAGAAGAAGTCAAACTCTCCCTCTTCGCCGATGACATGATACTCTACATAGAAAACCCAAAAGTCTCCACCCCAAGATTGCTAGAACTCATACAGCAATTCGGTAGCGTGGCAGGATACAAAATCAATGCCCAGAAGTCAGTGGCATTTCTATACACTAACAATGAGACTGAAGAAAGAGAAATTAAGGAGTCAATCCCATTTACAATTGCACCAAAAGCATAAGATGCCTAGGAATAAACCTAACTAAAGATGTAAAGGATCTATACCCTCAAAACTATAGAACACTTCTGAAAGAAATTGAGGAAGACACAAAGAGATGGAAAAATATTCCATGCTCATGGATTGGCGGAATTAATATTGTGAAAATGTCAATGTTACCCAGGGCAATATACACGTTTAATGCAATCCCTATCAAAATACCATGGACTTTCTTCAGAGAGTTAGAACAAATTATTTTAAGATTTGTGTGGAATCAGAAAAGACCCCGAATAGCCAGGGGAATTTTAAAAAAGAAAACCATATCTGGGGGCATCACAATGCCAGATTTCCGGTTGTACTACAAAGCTGTGTTCATCAAGACAGTGTGGTCCTGGCACAAAAACAGACACATAGATCAATGGAACAGAATAGAGAATCCAGAAGTGGACCCTGAACTTTATGGGCAACTAATATTCGATAAAGGAGGAAAGACTATCCATTGGAAGAAAGACAGTCTCTTCAATAAATGGTGCTGGGAAAATTGGACATCCACATGCAGAAGAATGAAACTAGACCACTCTCTTTCACCATACACAAAGATAAACTCAAAATGGATGAAAGATCTAAATATGAGACAAGATTCCATCAAAATCCTAGAGAAGAACACAGGCAACACCCTTTTTGAACTCGGCCATAGTAACTTCTTGCAAGATACATCCACAAAAGCAAAAGAAACAAAAGCAAAAATGAACTATTGGGACTTCATCAAGATAAGAAGCTTTTGCACAGCAAAGGATACAGTCAATAAAACCAAAAGACAACCTACAGAATGGGAGAAGATATTTGCAAATGATGTATCAGATAAAGGGCTAGTTTCCAAGATCTATAAAGAACTTATTAAACTCAACAGCAAAGAAACAAACAATCCAATCATGAAATGGGCAAAAGACATGAACAGAAATCTCACAGAGGAAGACATAGACATGGCCAACACGCACATGAGAAAATGCTCTGCATCACTTGCCATCAGGGAAATACAAATCAAAACCACAATGAGATACCACCTCACACCGGTGAGAATGGGGCAAATTAACAAGGCAGGAAACAACAAATGTTAGAGGGGATGCGGAGAAAAGGGAACCCTCTTACACTGTTGGTGGGAATGTGAACTGGTGCAGCCACTCTGGAAAACTGTGTGGAGGTTCCTCAAAGAGTTAAAAATAGACCTGCCCTAGGACCCAGCAATTGCACTGTTGGGGATTTACCCCAAAGATATAAATGCAATGAAACGCCGGGACACCTGCACCCCGATGTTTATAGCAGCGATGGCCACGATAGCCAAACTGTGGAAGGAGCCTCGGTGTCCAACGAAAGATGAATGGATTACAAAGATGTGGTTTATGTATACAGTGGAATATTACTCAGCTATTAGAAATGACAAATACCCACCATTTGCTTCAACGTGGATGGAACTGGAGGGTATTATGCTGAGTGAAGTAAGTCAGTCGGAGAAGGACAAACATTATATGTTCTCATTCATTTGGGGAATGTAAATAATAGTGAAAGGGAATATAAGGGAAGGGAGAAGAAATGTGTGGGAAATATCAGAAAGGGAGACTGAACGTAAAGACTGCTAACTCTGGGAAACGAACTAGGGGTGGTAGAAGGGGAGGAGGGCGGGGGGTGGGAGTGAATGGGTGACGGGCACTGGGGGTTATTCTGTATGTTAGTAAATTGAACACCAATAAAAAATAAATTAAAAAAAAAGACTGCTAACTCTGGGAAATGAAGTAGGGGTGGTGGAAGGGGAGGAGGGTGGGGGTGAATGGGTGACAGGCACTGAGAGGGCACTTGACGGGATGAACACTTGGTGTTATTCTGTATGTTGGTAAATTGAGCACCAATAAAAAAATAAAATTATTATTAAAAAAAGACATAGCCAGACAGAATTGAGAGAGCATACAATGAAAGGGAATGACTAGCTGACAACTAGCAGATAATCATTCTCTTTTCTTCCACCTTAGTTCAAGTAGGTCTTATCCATTGGTTCCTTTTTCAGTTTTCTGTAAATAATAGGGAGACAAAGATCTCTATTTATAATCATGTATATTACTAATATATTTCAAAGTGACAAAAGCTCTATAGAGTTGGATGTAATGCAAGATTTGTAAGCACATTTTGTCAGAATTTTTTTCCATTTCTTTTTTTTATAAATTTATTTTTATTGGTGTTCAATTTGCCAACATATATAATAACACCCAGGGCTCATCCGTCAAGTGCCCACCTCGGTGTCCGTCACCCAGTCACCCCACCCCCCGCCCACCCCCCATTCCACCACCCCTAGTTCGTTTCCCAGAGTTAGAAGTCTTTCATGTTCTATCTCCCTTTCTGATATTTCCCACTCATTTTTCTCCTTTCCCCTTTATTCCCTTTCACTATTTTTTATATTTCCCAAATTAATGAGACCATATAATGTTTGTCCTTCTCCGATTGACTTATTTCACTCAGGATAATACCCTCCAGTTCCATCCAAATCGACACAAATGGTAGGTATTTGTCGTTTCTTTTTTTTTTAAATAATAAATTTATTTTTTATTTGTGTTCAACTTGCCAACTTACAGAATAACACCCAGGGCTCATCCTGTCAAGTGCCCCCGTCAGTGCCCATCACCCATCCACCCCCACCCCCCCGCCCTCCTCCCCTTCCACCACCCCTAGTTCGTTTCCCAGAGTTAGGAGTCTTCATGTTCTGTCTCCATTTCTGATACTTCCTACCCATTTCTTCTCCCATCCCTTCTATTCCCTTTCACTATTATTTATATTCCCCAAATGAATAAGACCATATAATGTTTGTCCTTCTCCGATTGACTTATTTCACTCAGCATAATACCCTCCAGTTCCATCCACGTTGAGGCAATGGTGGGTATTTGTCATTTCTAATGTCTGAGTAATATTCCATTGTATACATAAGCCACATCTTTGTAATCCATTCATCTTTCGATGGTCATCGAGGCTCCTTCCACAGTTTGGCTATTGTGAACATTGTTGCTATAAACATCGGGGTAAAGGTGTCCCGGCATTTCATTGCATCTGTATCTTTGGGGTAAATCCCCAACAGTGCGATTGCTGGGTCATAGGGCAGGTCTATTTTTAACTCATTGAGGAACCTCCTCACAGTTTTACAGAGTGGCTGCACCAGTTCACATTCCCACCAACAGTGCAGGAGGGTTCCCCTTTCTCCGCATCCTCTCCAACATTTGCTGTTTCCTGCCTTGTTAATTTTCCCCATTCTCACTGGGGTGAGGTGGTATCTCATTGTGGTTTTGATTTGTATTCCCCTGATGGCAGGTGATGCAGAGCATTTCCTCATGTGCTTGTTGGCCATGTCTATGCCTCCCTCTGTGAGATCTCTGTTCATGTCTTTTGCCCATTTCATGATTGGATTGTTTGTTTCTTTGGTGTTGAGTTTCATAAGTTCTTTAAAGATCTTGGAAACTAGCCCTTTATCTGATATGTCATTTGCAAATATCTTCTCCCATTCTGTAGGTTGTCTTTGAGTTTTGTTGACAGTATCTTCTGCTTTGCAAAAGCTTATTATCTTGATGAAGTCCCAATAGTTCATTTTTGCTTTTGTTTCTCTTGCCTTCATGGATGAATCTTGCAAGAAGTTACTGTAGCCAATTTCAAAAAGGGTGTTGCCAGTGTTCTTCTCTAGGATTGTGATGGAATCTTGTCTCACATTAAGATCTTTCATCCATTTTGTGTTTCTCTTTGTGTATGGTGCAAGAAAGTGGTCTAGTTTCATTTTTCTGCATGTGGAGGTCCAATTTTCCCAGCACCATTTATTGAAGAGACTGTCTTTTTTTCCAGGGGATAGTCTTTCCTGCTTTGTGGAATATTAGTTGACCATAAATTTGAGGGTCCACTTCTGAATTCTCTATTCTGTTCTATTGATCTATGTGTCTGTTTTTATGCCATTACCACACTGTCTTGATGACCACATCTTTGTAGTACAACCTGAAATCTGGCAATGTGATGCCCCCAGCTATGGTTTTCTTTTTTAAAATTCCCCTGGCTATTAGGGGTCTTTTCTGATTCCACACAGATCTTAAAATAATTTGTTTCAACTCTCTGAGGAAAGTCCATGGTATTTTGATAGGGATTGCATTAAACGTGTAAATTGCCCTGGGTAACATTGACATTTTCACAATATTAATTCTTCAAATCCAAGAGGGTGGAATATTTTTCCATCTGTGTCTTCCTCAATTTCTTTCAGAATTG
Source organism: Canis lupus baileyi (assembly GCF_048164855.1). Lineage (NCBI taxonomy): Eukaryota > Metazoa > Chordata > Mammalia > Carnivora > Canidae > Canis > Canis lupus. Next base: position 61,011,894 of record NC_132876.1, read on the forward strand.
TTCTCCAGTTTTTAGGACATAGATCCTTTACCTCTTTGGTTAGGTTTATTCCTAGGTATCTTATGCTTTTGGGTACAATTGTAAATGGGATTGACTCCTTAATTCCTCTTTCTTCAGTCTCATTGTTCGTGTATAGAAATGCCATTGACGGATTCCATGGGTGGCGCAGCGGTTTGGAGCCTGCCTTTGGCCCAGGGCGCCATCTTTGAGACCCGGAATTGAATCCCACCTCGGGCTCCCTGCATGGAGTCTGCTTCTCCCTCTGCCTGTGTCTCTGCCTCTCTCTCTCTCTCTCTGTGTGTGACTATCATAAATAAATAAAATCTTAAAAAAAATAAATGCCACTGACTTCTGGGCATTTATTTTGTATCCTGCCACACTGCCAAATTGCTGTTTTTGTTCTAGGAATCTTGGGGTGGAGTCTTTTGGGTTTCTAGGTAGAGTATTATGTCATCTGCGAAGAAGGAGAGTTTGACTTCTTTGCCAATTTGAATGCCTTTAATGTCTTTTTTGTTGTCTGATTGCTGAGGCTAGGACTTCTAATACTATGTTGAATAGCAGTGGTGAGAGTGGACATCCCTGTCTTGTTCCTGATCTTAGGGGAATGGCTCCCAGTGCTTCCCCATTGAGAATGATATTTGCTGTGGGCTTTTCGTAGATGGCTTTTCAGATGTTGAGGAATGTTCCCTGTATCCCTACACTCTGAAGAGTTTTGATCAGGAATGGATGCTGTAGTTTGTCAAATGCTTTCTCTGCATCTAATGAGAGGATCATATGGTTCTTGGTTTTTCTCTTGGTGATATGATGAATCACATTGATTGTTTTACGAGTGTTGAACCAGCCTTGTGTCCGGGAAATAAATCCTACTTGGTCATGGTGAATAGTTTTCTTAATGTACTGTTGTATCCTATTGTCTAGTATCTTGTTGAGAATTTTTGCATCCATGTTCATCAGGGATATTGGTCTGTAATTCTCCTTTTTGGTGGGGTCTTTGTCTGGTTTTGGAATTAAGGTGATGCTGGCCTCATAGAATGAGTTTGGAAGGACTCCTAGGTTGAAGAGAGGTACTGGAGGAACTGCCTCAACACAGGGTAAAAGAATTAGAATGGATCAAAAAAAATTCTAAGAACCTAACTTTTTTCTAGGAAATACATTTTTATAACTTAGGTATTTAAGAATTATTTTAATTCAGACTAAAAGAAAGGATATTTGCTGAAGATAGGAGAAATCTGGCAAGCCTATTGGATAATAGATAACTGATCTAAATGATATTAATTAGCCTGTGTACTTTATGTTTGTCAGCTACTGAATATGTGAGGACCTGAGGTGCTGTTCCTAAAGGTTCTCACATCATCCTGTTTCTCTTCTGTCATGTTTTTTCTCATCTATTTTTCTGATGTGATCAAATGACAGAATTATATCACAACTATTCTGATGGGTCCACACAATAGGATAATATGCAGCTGCCATAAGCTCTCAAGACTCTGCTTTTCTTTCTCACTTGGATAAAAACTTATATAATATAATGGTAAGATAGCTAACATGTATATGGCACTTAATATATGCCAAGACTGGTAAAAGCACTTTGTGTAAACTAAACATTTAATCCATACAATACTTCTATGAAGTAGTACTATTATAATCCCTATTTTACAGATTTAGGAACTGGGGCTCAGGGAGACTAGGTAATATCTCTAAATAATTTCTTTTCAATTTTAAAAGCATGTATTTATTCATTTTAAATAAGTTTACTTGAGATATGTGAAATAAATACAATATTATTCTTTAGTATTGAAGTATAGTTGACATATAATTTTATATTAGTTTCAGGTGCACACATAATGATTTAACAATTCTATATTTTATTCAATGCTCCCCACAATAAGTGTGTTCACCATCTGTCACCATACAATATTGTTACAATATTACTAAAAATATTTATTTTTCTTTTTTTTAAGATTTCATTTTTAAGTAACCTTTACAGCCAATGTAGGACTCAAAATTACTGAGATCAAGTGTCACTGAGCCAGCCAGGCACGCACTGATAATATTTATTATACTATACTTTGTAACTTTATGATATACTTAGTTTATAATTATAAGTTTGTACCTTTTAATTCTCTTTACCTATTTCACCCACGCTGGAAACCATCATGTTGTTCTCTGAATATGAGGTTATTTTTTTTCTTTTTCTTGTATGTTTGATTGTTTTTTAGATTCTACAGTAGAGTGAAATAATATGGTATTTGTTTTTCTCTGTCTGACTTATTTCACTTAGCATAAAACCCTCTAGGAGCAGAAGCAGGAAGATAGCAGTAGAGTCAGAAGACACTAAGGTCACCTTGTCTCACAAACTTAACTAGATGATGATCAAATTATCATAAATACACCTAATCTGAAGACTGACAGAGCAAACTCAATAACTAAAGGGAGAGAAAAAAGTCATATCAAAGAACATAAGAAGTACAGAGGCATGGTTTAGGGGAGAAACAGATCATGACTGCTGTGGAGAGGAGAGAGAGGAGTTGTGCAGAATGGCAATAGAGAGAGAGGAGTACATAGGGAAATGCAAAAGGAGAACATTTTCCCAAAGACAATGGCTTGAATAATGAGAGGGTCTGAATTCTGTGAGTTCTTGCAACCAGCAGAGTTTAAAGCCTGATGTTTTAAAGGTCAGCAAGCTTTGCTGAACCTGGAAAGCTTCAGGGCTGCTACTGGAAAGAAAGCAGGCAAACAATCAAGGGGCAGATATCCTAAAGGCAATAACCCGAAGAGTGCCTGGGGCCCACAGTGGTAGAATATTTGTGCTTTCCAGAGTGAATCCTTGATAGGCAGCATTCACCAGGATACCTCTCCAAGAACAAAAGAGCTACCTAGGGGCATTTCCCTCCCCTGCCCCTCAGCAAATACACAGAGCCACCTGTGGGAAGCAGGGAAGAAGGGCACTGATTGCCTAACTTGCTTACAATAAGCCCCATCTCCAGCACTCTGGTTGGACTGCTCTTATCAGTCATGCTCACCTCAGTTCCAGTGTGGCAAGCTCCTCCAAGAGAAGACCAGCAAAAACCCCAGCACATGCCATGTCTGCAAATCAGAATGATGCAGAGTGAAAATTATTTATTTATATTTATTTCTTTATTTTTAATTTTATTAAAACACTTGTTCAAGCAGACTCAACCAAAACACACACATGCACACACATACACACACATATGGGAAAAGAGAAGACTCTTTTATTGAACTCCAATAAATTAAAAAAAAATTTTAACAATTAGTTAAAAAGTGAGACCTGTCACCACCTCCATAATAACTGAGACTCTGCATTTCCACCAACATTGCTCTTGTCTTCTGGCTGATCTATCCTGCTGCTAATTTTTGTATCCTTTGTATAAATATACCTTGTGGTATAATTACTTGATCATAGGGTAGTAGTATTTACAAATTATTTTGTAATTTGGGGGGAACCTTCATACTATTTTCTAGAGTGGCTGTACCAGTGTGCTAATTGTTTATGGTATGCTGCAAAGTGACACACAGTGGGGAAATAATTCACACTGTTTGCCTTTGGGTTCTTCCATGCCTTCTCCCTAGGAGAATAAGTCAGAATAAATAGTAGCATGAACTCTTGGTGGGAATGTAATTATGATTTCAATTGTCTTGCTATTTTTTTTATTATAAGAGGGATAGAGCCAAGAGGGTACTGTGCTAATTTGAAGGGATCCATGCACCCTGATATTTATGGCAGCATTATCTACAATGACAAAATTATGTCAATAATAATAAATAAACCACATTCAGGCCAGGGACCAATCATTACTTAAGATTTTATTTTATTAATAAAAATTCCCTAATCTGGAGAAGGAAACAGACATCCAGATCCAGAAGGCATAGAGAACTCCCATCAATAGTCACAAAAGCAGGATAACACCAAGACATATTATAATTAAACTTGCAAAATTTAGTGAAATAATAAAATAATAATAAACGAAATCTAAATCTAAATCTAAAGAAATTTGTGATCAGTAAACCAGCCATAAATATTAGAGGGGACTCTTTGAGTGCAAAAGTAGAAACCAAAAATAACAAAAAGAAGAAAAGATCGGAGAAAATATACAGGAACAACCTTAAAACAATTAAATTTAATTTAATTAAACAATTTAATTAATTAATTAATTAATTAATAATTTAATTTAATTTAATAATTTTCTGCCCACTCTTCTCTCTTCATCTTCTTGAATTACTATGATACAAATTTTATTACATTTGATAGAGTCCCTGAATTCCTTATGTCTGTTCTCAGGTTCCATAATTAATCTTTCTCTCTTTTGTTCAGCTTCATTATTTTTCATTATTTTGTCTTCTATATCACTAATTATTTCCTCTGCCTCTTCCAGCCTGCTATTCATTGCATCAAGCCTGTTTCGACCCTAAGTTATTTCATTCTTCATTTCTGATTCATTCTTTTTTAACTCTTTTACCTCTGTAGTGTCTCACTGATGCCTTTTATTTTTTTCTCAAGTCCAGTCTGTTACTATCCCTTTGATTGTTGCTCTGCCCCAACAAATTTATTATATCTCTGAGTGTGGTCTTGAAATATGGAATATGAAAAGAGAAGCACAGTACACACTGGAATACTACTCAGACCCCCAAAACAATGAAATCTTGCCATTTTCAAAGATGTGGCTGGAGGCAGAAGGTATTATGCTAAGAAAATTCAGTCAGAGAATGACAAATACTCTACGACTTCACTCAGGTAGATTTTAAGAAACAAAATAAATAAGCAAAGGAGAGAAAAGGGAGAGAGAGGAAAACCAAGAAACAGATTCAATTATAGAACAAACTGATGGTTACTAGAGGGTAGGTGGGTGTGGTGATATGTTAAAAAGGTGATTATGATTACAGTGTTGTACTTGTTTTGATGGGCACCAGGTGTTGTATGTAAGTGTGGAATCACTAAATTTTGCACATGAAATTAATATGACACTGTACGTTAACTAATTGGAATTAATATAAAAAATAAATAATAAAATCAAGCTTGTCCTAGTATCAGTGTGTCAGTCCCATCCCACAGAATATCAGCATAATCCCCTGCCCAAGCCATGTCTTTAAAGCCTGAAGTTTTAAAGGTCAGCATGCATAAGAGGGATAGAGCCAAGAGGGTACTGTGCTGCTCCTAGGGAGAAGGCATGGAAGAACCCAAAGGCAAACAGTGTGAAAATTACAATTTGAAAACTGCTTAGGACACACAGTGGGGAAATAATTCACTCTTTTCATATTCCTTCCCTGAGAGACAACATTCATGGAGACATCTTTCTGGGGACAAAGGATCTGGCTGGTTCCATTTCCTTCTGCCACTGCTCAGAATAAAAACAGAACCACCCGTGGGAAGCAACCCAGGTCTAGCACAGGCTGCCTAACTTGCTTATGGCAACTCTCACATACTTGTGCTATGACAGGACTCCCCTTCTCAGTCAAATTTAACTCAGTCCCAGCACAGTAGATCCTTTCCCCAAAATACCAGAAAAAAAAAAACCTGCCCACATCATGTCTCCTGACCAGAGAGTTCTGGAGAGCTTCAGTTCTAGTGGAAGTAGTATCACAACTCATTTAACAAGCTGCCCATAGCACAGCTGGTTAAAACTCATGACATTCTGGCCAATGAACAAACACTGCCAAATACAGGCAAGAGGAGTCTCTGCAGAAAACTAGTCTGAAGAATGAAGCTGACAAAACACAACCACAGAGCACATAAAGCACACACCAGAAACAGTCCTTGAAGCACCATGTCCTGGAAACTATATGACCTCTTCTTCATAAAGCCATTATACTTAGTAGCAAGAAATATAACTGGCATTTGTAACACAGAGAAAAAGGCAGAAACTTAGGCAAAATACAAGGATGGAAGAATTCATACCAAATGAAAAGACAAGACCACACTCAGAGATATAAGTGAAGCAGATATAAGTAACATGCCTGATGAAGAATTTAAAGCAACAATCAAAGGGATAGTAACAGACTGGACTTGAGAAAAAAATAAAAGGCATCAGTGAGACACTACAGAGGTAAAAGAGTTAAAAAAGAATGAATCAGAAATGAAGAATGAAATAACTTAGGGTCGAAACAGGCTTGATGCAATGAATAGCAGGCTGGAAGAGGCAGAGGAAATAATTAGTGATATAGAAGACAAAATAATGAAAAATAATGAAGCTGAACAAAAGAGAGAAAGATTAATTACGGAACCTGAGAACAGACATAAGGAATTCAGTGACTCTATCAAATGTAATAAAATTTGTATCATAGTAGTTCAAGAAGATGAAGAGAGAGAAGAGTGGGCAGAAAATTTATTAAAGAAATAATAGCTAAAAAATTCCCTAATCTGGAGAAGGAAACAGACATCCAGATCCAGAAGGCATAGAGAACTCCCATCAATAGTCACAAAAGCAGGATAACACCAAGACATATTAAATTAAACTTGCAAAATTTAATGAAAAAGAATAAATCTTTTTTTAAAAAATATTTTATTTATTTATTCATGAGGCACAGAGAGAGAGGCAGAAACATAGGCAGAGGGAGAAGCAGGCTCCATGCAGGGAGCCTGATGTGAGACTCGATCCCCGAACTCCAAGATCACGTCCTGGGCTGAAGGCAGATGCTCAACCGCTGAGCCACCCAGGTATCCCCAAAAAGAATAAATCTTAATAAAGGCAAAACAAAAAGTATCCTTAATTTCCAAGGAAGACTCACTAGGCTAGGTTAAGGTTTTTCAACAAAAACATAGCAAGTCAGAAGGGAGTGGCTGATATATTCAAAGCATTGAATGGAAAAAGTCTGCAGCAAAGAATACTCTATCCAGAAAAGCTATCATTCAAAATAGAAGGAGAAATAAATAGTTTCCTAGACAAACGAAATCTAAAGAAATTTGTGATCAGTAAACCAGCCATAAATATTAGAGGGGACTCTTTGAGTGCAAAAGTAGAAACCAAAAATAACAAAAAGAAGAAAAGATCGGAGAAAATATACAGGAACAACCTTAAAACAATTAATAATATGTCATTAAATATATATCTATCCATAATTACTTTGAATATAAATGGACTAAGTTCTCCAATCAAAAGCAATAGGATATTAGAATAGATTTTTTTTAAAAAAGCAAGACCATCTATACACTGCCTACAAGAGACTCATTTTAGACCTAAGGACACCTGGAGATTAAAAGTAAGGAGACAGAGAAACATTTATCATGTAAAAAGATGAGACAAGAAAGTCATAGTAGCAATACTTACTTATATCAGACATACTAAATTTTAAAATAAAGACTATGACAAGACACAGAGAAAGGCAGAATATAATAACAAAGAGGACAAACCAACAAGAAGATATAACAATTATAAATATGTTCCCAACATGGGAGCTTCCAAATATATAAAATAACAAAAATAAAGAGAATAATTGATAATAATACAATAATAGTAGGGGACTTTAACCCCCACTTAAATCAATGGACAGATCATATAAACAGAAATTAATGGCTTTGAATGACACACCAGACCAGATGGACTTAAAGATATATTCAGAAGATTACACCCTAAAACAGAAAACACATTCTTTTTAAGTATGCATGGAGTATTTTCCAGAATAAACCTCATATTAGTCCCAAAAGGCCTAATCAGACACATAAAGACTGAATTCATACCATGCAACTTTTCTGAACATAAAGCTATGAAACTAGAAGTCAAACAATAGAAAATACCTGGAAAGACCAGAAATACATAGAGGTTAAACAATATGCTACTAAAGAATGAAAGGGTTGGGGCAACTGGGTGGCTCAGTGATTGAGCTCTGCCTTTGGCTCAGGGCATGACCCCAGGAACCTGGGACTGAGTCCAGCATCAGGCTCCCCACAGGGAGCCTGCTTCTCCCTCTGCCTGTGTCTCTGCCTCTCTCTCTCTGTGTCTCTCATAAATAAACAAACAAAATATTAATAAAAAGAATGAAAAAGTCAACCAGGAAATGAAAGAATAAATTTTAAAAGTACATGGAAACAATTGAAAATGAAACACAATTGTCCAAAACCCTTGGAATGCAGCATAAACAGTCATAAGAGGGAAGTATATAGCAATTCAGGGCTACCACAAGAAGAAAGAAAAATCTCAAAAAAATAAAAAACAACCTAATCCTACACCTAAAAGAACTAGAAAAAGAACAACAAATGAAGCTTAAACTGAGCAGAAATAAGGAAATAAAGATTAGAGCAGAAAGAAATGATAAAGAAACTTAAAAAGCAGTAGGACAGTTCAATGAAACCAGGTGCTGGTTCTTTGAAAAAATTGATAAAACTGTAGCCAGACTTATAAAAAAAAGAAAAGAGAAAAGACAGACGAAATAAATAAAATCAGAAATGAGAGAGGAGAAATAACAACAAACACCAACAAAAATTAGAAAATATATATATAGGAATACTATGAAAAACTATATGCCAAAAAATTAGACATAGATAACCTGGAAGAAATGGAAAAATTCCTAGCAACATATAAACTACCAAAATGAAACAGGAAGAAATAGAAAACTTGAAGAGACCAAAAACCAGCAGAGAAATTAAACCAGCATTTTTAAAACTCCCAACAAACAAACGTCTCTAATGAGTTGGGTTCATGGATGAATTCTACCGAACGTTTAAGAAGAGTTAATACCTATTATCAAGCTATGCCAGAAAAAGGGAAATGGAAGGAAAATCTCCAAATTCATCTTAGGAAACCAGAATTACCTTAATACTAAAACAAGAAAAACATTCTACTCATAAAATTAACTACAGGCCGATATCCCTGATGAACATGGATTCAGAAATTCTCAGTAAGATACTAGCAAACCAAATCTAACAATACATTAAAAGAATCACTTCATATGATCAAGTGGGGTTTTTACCTGGGTTGCAAAATTGACTTAATATTTTCAAATTAATTAATGTGATGCATCACATTAATGGAAGGAAAGAAAAGAACCATATGATCAAAGGTGCCAGGTACTGGGGAAGACCAAGGCCCCCAGCAATCCCTCTCAGAGTGCACAGACTCCGTGGATGGAAAAGTATGTGGGAGAATGGTGACATCCCCTGAGCTTGGAAGGAGGCAGAAATGGCTATTTTGCTGGCCTGGGACTTGAGACACTGGAATTCAGAAAGTGGACTGGCCAGAGGCAGAGCTGGCTCCAGGTCCATAACATCTGATATGCCCAGTGGCCCAAGGGACACATTAACTCCTCTCCTGCCTCCTTCAGTACCCTGGGATTCCAAAACCCAAGAAAGCTGCTGGATCCTCTGGGACCTATAATATTTCCCCCTGTCAGGCTGAAAAGTCTCACATGGGAGAGGTCCGGATATGCCCCTTCTTGTGTATGGACCCTCTGGTGGCTGGATACCTCCCATATATGATACATAAATACATAGTGTGGAGCCTATGTGTGTGTGGACCTGTGTGACTGGGAGGCCACAGAACACCCACTGTGCAGTGTGAGCCTAGTGCACCTGCTGGTGGACAACATTGCCATGGCACTGCTACAGCCCTTCTTGGAGGTCACCAAGAAGGCATGTAACATATTCTTTAATATGAACCTATGGACTGTTTCCAAGTGTTCCAGTTTATGGCCCATGGCTTAATAGCTGGGAAAATCCTGGAGTCTATCATGAATGTCTCCATTCAGACCTCACAGTGCACAATGACTAGTCACACAGCTACTGCTACCCCAAGGGTGCCATGGACATGCTGACCAAAAGGATGGCTCTGGAGCTTAGGTCACATAAGATCTCCATGAACGCAGTGAACCCCACACTAGTGATGTCCCCATAGGACAGAGCAACTGGAATGACCCTCCAGAAGGCCAAGAGCATGGTGGATTGAATCCCATTTGTAAAGCTATCTGAGGGTGGAGAATATGGTGGACACCATCTTTCTCCTGGTGAGTGACTAGAGCAGCATGACCACAGGTTCTACTATGCCAGTGGATAGGGGATTCCTTGGTACCTGAGTTCCCTCTACCTAACATTCCTGTGCTCCATGCTAGGCTCACACCTGTTACCCCATCTCTCCAATAAACATGATTTATCTGCCCACTCTGCACACTGATTCCTTGGCTGCTGGCAAGTGGCTGGAAAATGTAGAACTCAGTGCTGGGAGTGGGAATAAGTCCCAGGTAGGCAGATATTCATTCAACTCACATCCAAAATACAATAGCAGGGTGCACATGACATGCACTAGAAACACACCCTGAAGCAACAGACCCCATACAGTGTAGGACCCCTTCTTAATATAGTATTAGTTTCAGGACCAGGAAACATAACAAACTCTCATAAAATCAAAAGACAGAAACCTAGACATGACAAGACAAAGGAATTATCCCCAAAAGAAAGATCAGGAAGAAATCACACCCAGGGATTTCTGCAAAGCAGATAAAAGCAATATATCTGAAAATGGATTTAGAACAACAGTCATAAGAATACTAGTTGGGCTTGAAAGAAGTATAGATGACACCAGAGAAACCTTGGCTGCCAAGATAAAGCAGCTGAAACCTAGTCAGGCTGAAAATTTAAAAATACAATAAATGAGATGTAAAAACTAACTGAATGTAAACACAATGAAGTTGGAAGAAGCAAAGCATTGAATAGGTGATATAAAAGATAAAATTATGGAAAATAAGCTGAAAAGAAGAGATAAAGAAAAATATTAGAATAAGAATATAGACCTATAGAACTCAGCGATTCCACAAAGTGCAATAATATCCATACTAGTGGAAGAAGAGTTGGGGGAAAGAGATAGAAGTTGTATTTGAAGAAATTATAGCTGAGAACTTACCAAATCTGGGGGCGGGGGGAGATAGGCATTCAAGCCCAAGATGCACAGAGAATTCCCTTCAATATCAAAAACCAGAAGAATACTAAGACATATTATAGGAAAGCTTGCAAAATACAAAGATAAAGAGAGTATTCTGAAAACACCTCAGGACAAAAGTCCTTAACATACAAGGGTAGACCCAAAGCTTAGCAACAGATTAGTCCACAGAAACTTATAGGCCAGAAGAAAGTGACATGAGATATTCAACCTACTGAATGGAAAAACATGCAGTCAACAATATTATAACCAGCACTACTGTCATTCAGAATAAAAGTAGAGATAGTTACCAGAAGCAACAAAGACTAGAAAGGAACAGAGACAATCTATAGGAACAGTGACTTTATGGGTAATACAATGACACTAAATTAATATATATCAGTGATTACTCTGAATATAAATGGACTAAATGCTCCAACCAAAAGACATAGGGTATGAGAATGTATAAAAAACAAAACCTGTCTATCAGCTGCTTATATGAATCTCATTTTAGAGAGAAAACATATCCAGATTGAAAACAGGAGGTTTGAGAACCATTAATCATGCTAATGGACAATGAAAGAAAGCTGGAATAGTCATCCTTATATTAGACAAACTAGAATTTAAGCCAAAGACTGTAATAATAGATGAAGGACACTTTATCATAATAAAGATATCTATCCAATAAGAAGACCAAAAAATTGTAAATATTTATGCCTCCAACTTGGGAGTAACCAAATATATAAGTCAATTAATAACAAAACTAAAGAAACTCATTGATAATAATAAAATGATAGTACAGAACATTAACACCCCACAAACAGCAATGGACATATCATCTAAGGAGGTGATTAACAAGGAAATGATGGCTTTGAGTATCATACGGGCCACATAGACTAAAAGATATATTCAGAGCATTTCATTCTAAAGCAACAGGATACACATTCTTTTTGAGTATGCATGGAATATTCTCTAGAATATATCACTTAGTGTGTCACAACTCAGCCCTCAACAAGTCCAAAACTTTCATACCACACCATGCATATTTTCAGACCACACAGTCTGAAACATGAAGTCAATCACAAGAAACAATTTTGAAAGACCTCAAGAACATGCAGGTTAAATGATATTCAACTAAGGAATGAATGGATCAACAGGGAAATTAAAGAAAAAAATTTAAAAATACATGGAAGCAAATGAAAATGAAAATGCTACAGTGCAAAACATTTGGAATGCACCAAAGGTGATCTTAAGGAGGAAGTACATAGCAACACAGGCCTTCCTCAATAGGCAAGAAAAGTCTCAAATACAAAACATTGCCTTACACATAAAGAAGATGGAAGAAAGGAGCAAATAAAGCCTAAAACCAGCAGAAGAAAGAAATTCATGAGATGAATCATGTTGAAATAAAAGAAAGCAGTAGAAACAGATCAACAAAATTGGAGCTTGTTCTTTGGAAGAATTAAAAAAGTAATAAACTCCTACCCAGATATAGCAAAAAAAAAAAGAGAAAGGACACAAATAAATAAAATCATGAACGAAAGAGGAGAGATCACAACACCACAGAAATACAATTATAAGAGAATTTTATGAACAATTACATGTTAACAAATTGGGCAACCTAGTAGAAATGGATAAATTCCTAGAAACATAGGAAATACCAAAACTGAAAAAAGAAGAAATAAATAATTTCAAAAAACCTATAACAGGAAAGTAATTGAGTCAGAAACCAAAAATCTCCCAAACAAACAAATGTCCAGGGCTGGATGGATTCCCATTGAATTCTACCAAACATTTTTTTCTTTCACTGAATGTTTTTAATTTATTTTTTAAGTTTTTTTTTTTTTTTTTTTTTTTTTTTTACTGGAGTTCAATTTGTCAACATATAGAATAACACCCAGTGCTCATCTGATCAAGTGCCCCCCTCAGTGCCCATCACCCAGTCACCCACAACCCCCGCCCACATCCCTTTCTACCACCCCTTGATGTTTCCCAGACTTAGGAGGCTCTCATGTTCTGTCTCCCTTTCTGATATTTCCCACTCATTTTTCACCTTTCCCCTTTATTCCCTTTCACTATTTTTTATATTCCCCAAATGAATGAGAACATATAATGTGTGTCCTTCTCCGATTGACTTATTTCATCCAGCATAATACCCTCCAGTTCCATCCATGTCGAAGCAAATGGCGGGGATTTGTCGTTTCTAATGGCTGAGTAATAGTCCATTGTATACATAGACCACATCTTCTTTATCCATTCATCTTTCAATGGACACCAAGGCTCCTACCATAGTTGGGCTATTGTGGACATTGCTGCTAGAAACATGTGTAGGCGTTCCGGCATTTCACTGCATCTGTATCTTTGGGTTAAATCCCCAGCAGTGCGATTGCTGGGTCGTAGGGCAGAGCTATTTTTAATTCTTTGAGGAACCTCCACACAGTTTTCCAGAGTGCGTGCACCAGTTCACATTTCCACCAACAGTGCAAGAGGGTTCCCCTTTCTCCGCATCCTCTCCAACATGTGTTGTTTCCTGTCTTGTTAATTTTCACCATTTCCAGTGGTGTGAGGTGGTATCTCATCGTGGTTTTGATTTGTATTTTCCTGATGGCAAGTGATGTGGAGCATTTTCTCATGTGCTTGTCGGCCATGAATATGTCTTCCGCTGTGAGATTTCTTTCTGTTCATGTCTTTTGCCCATTTCATGATTGGATTGTCTGTTTCGTTGCTGGTGAGTTTAACAATTTTAATAATTTTAATGGATCTTGGATACTGGCCCTTTTTCTGATAGGTCATTTGCAAATGCCTTCTCCCATTCAGTAGGTTGTCTTTTAGTTTTGTTGACTGTCTTTTTTGCTGTGCAGAAGCTTCTTATCTTGATGAAGACCCAATACTTCATTTTTGATTTTGTTTCTCTTGCCTTCATGGATGTATCTTGCAAGATGTTACTGTGGCCAAGTTCAAAATGGTTGTTGGCTGTGTTTTCCTCAAGCATTTTGATGGAATCTTATCTCACATTTAGGTCTTTCATGCATTTTGAGTTTATATTTGTGTATGGTGCAAGAGAGTGGTCTAGTTTCATTCTTCTGCATGTGGATGTCCAATTTTCCCAGCACCATTTATTGAAGAGACTGCCTTTTTTTCAGTGGATAGTCTTTCCTGCTTGATCGAATATTAGTTGACCATAAAGTTGAGGGTCCACTTCTGGATTCTCTATTCTGTTCCATTGATCTATGTGTCTGTTTTTGTGCCAGTACTATACTGTCTTGATAAGCATAGCTTTGTAGTACAACCTGAAATATGGCATTGTGATGCCCCAAGCTGTGGACTTCTCTTTTAATATCCCCCTGGCTATTTGGAGTCTTTTCTGATTCCACACAAATCTTAAGATAATTTGTTTCAACTCTCTGAAGAACATCCATGGTATTTTGATAGGGATTGCATTGAACATGTAAATTGCCCTTGGTAGGAGAGAGATTTTCACAATATTAATTCTGCCAATCCATGAGAATGGAATATCTTTCCATCTCTTTGTGTCTTCCTCAATTTCTTTCAGAAGTGTTCTATAGTTTTTAGGGTATAGATACTTTACCTCTTTGGTTAGGTTTATTGCTATGTATCTTATGCATTTGGGTGCAATTGTCAATGGGATTTACTCCTTCATTTATCTTTCTTCATCCTCATTGTTACTGTATAGAAATGCCACTGACTTCTGGGCATTGATTTTGTATCCTGCCACACTGCCAAACTGATGTATGAGTTCTAGCAATCTTGGGGTGGAGTCTTTTGGGTTTTCTATGGACAGTATCATGTCATCTGCCAGGAGAGAGAGTTTGACTTCTTCTTTGAAAATTTGAATGCCTTTTATTTCTTTTGGTTTCCGGACTGCTGAGACTAGGACTTCCAGTACTATGTTGAATAGCAGTGGTGAGAGTGGACATTCCTGTCTTTTTCCTGATCTTAGGGGAAAGTCTCCCGGTGTTTCCCCATTGAGAATGATATTTGCTGTGGGATTTTCGTAGATGGCTTTTAATATGCTGAGGAATGTTCCCTCTATCCCTACACTCCGAAGAGTTTTGATCAGGAATGGATGCTGTATTTTGTCAAATGTTTCTCTGCATCCTTTGAGAGGATCACATGGTTCTTGTTTTTTCCCTTGCTGATATGATCAATTATATTGATTGTTTTATGAGTGTTGAAGCAGCCTTGCATCCTGGGGATAAATCCCACTTGGTCATGGCGAATAAGCTTCTTAATGTATTGTTGTATCCTATTGGCTAGTATCTTTTTGAGAATTTTTGCATCCATGTTCATCAGGGATATTGGCCTATAATTCTCGTTTTTGGTGAGGTCTTCGTCTGGTTTTGGAAATAAGGTGATGCTGGCATCATAGAACGACTTTGGAAGTATTCCATCTCTTTCTATCTTTCCAAACAGCTTTAGTAGAATAGGTGCGGTTTCTTCTTTAAACTTTTGGTAGAATTCCCCTGGGAAGCCATCTGGCCCTGGACTTTTGTGTCTTGGGAGGTTTTTGATGACTGCTTCCATTTCCTCCCTGGTTATTGACCTGTTCAGGTTTTCTATTTCTTCCAGTTCCAGTTTTGGTAGTTTGTGGTTTTCCAGAAATGCGTCCATTTCTTCTGGATTGCCTAGTTTATTGGTGTATAGCTGTTCATAATATGTTTTTAAAATCGTTTGTATTTCCTTGGTGTTGGTAATGATCTCTCCTTTCTCATTCATGATTTTATTAATTTGAGTCTTCTCTCTCTTCTTTTTAATAAGGCTGGCTAATAGTTTATCTATCTTATTAATTCTTTCAGAGAACCAACTCCTGGTTTTGTTGCTCTGTTCCACAGTTCTTCTGGTCTCGATTTCATTGAGTTCTGCTCGAATCTTTATTAACTCTCTTCTTCTGCTGGGTGTAGGATCTATTTGCTGTTTTTTCTCTAGCTCCTTTAGGTGTAAGGTTAGCTTTTGTATTTGAGTTCTTTCCAGTTTTTGAATGGATGCTTGTATTGCGATGTATTTCCCCCTCAGGACTGCTTTTGCTGTATCCCAAAGATTTTGAACGGTTGTATCTTCATTCTCATTAGTTTCCATGAATCTTTTTATTCTTCCTTAATTTCCTGGTTGACCCTTTCATCTTTTAGCAAGATGGTCCTTAACCTCCATGTGTTTGAAGTCCTTCCATACTTGTTGTTGTGATTTAATTTTAATTTCAAGGCATTATGGTCTGAGAATATGCAGGGGACCATCCCAATCTTTTGGTATCGGTTCAGACCTGATTTGTGACCCAGTATGTGGTCTATTCTGGAGAAAGTTCCATGTGCTCTTGAGAAGAATGTGTATTCAGTTGAGTTTGGATGTAAAGTTCTATAAATATCTGTGAAATCCATCTGGTCCAGTGTATCATTTAAAGCTCTTGTTTCTTTTGGAGAGATTGTGCTTAGAGGACCTGTCGATTTTTAGAAAGTCTACATTTAAGTCACCAAGTAGATGTGTATTATAATCTAAGTATGTCTTAATTTTGGTTATTATTTGATTTATATACTTGGTGACCCCGGGAACCCCCATTAAACGTAGATTTTTCCTCCTGAGGCTGTCATTTATTTCCCTTAACCTATCCTCATGATCTTTTAATTGTCTCTTTTTTCCTCAGTTTCCCTCTTTGCCATCAACTTGTCTTCTATATCACTCACTCGTTCTACCTCATTAACCCTCATCGTTAGGACCTCTAGTTTGGATTGCATCTCATTTAATTGATTTTTAATTTATGCCTGAGTAGATCTAAATTCTGCAGTCATGAAGTCTCTTGAATCCTTTACGCTTTTTTTTTTCTAGAGCCATCAGTAGCTTTATAATTGTGTTTCTGAATTGGCTTTTTGACATTGAATTGTAATCCAAGTTTTGTGACTCTGTGGGCAAGAGAACTATTTCTGATTCTTTCTTCTGAGGTGAGTTTTTCCTTCTAGTCATTTTGCTCTGTGCATAGTGGCCAAAAACATTTTGGACTAGAAGAAGGAGAAAAAGGGAGAAGAGAAAAAAATAACAAAAAAAAAGAAAAAAGGGGGGAAGCAAACAGATAACAAAAAGCAAGGGAGAGTATCCTCTGATTCTATATATTGTAAATCCCTTGACTTCCCCTGGAGGTTTCCAGTGCTGCTTCGTCAATAACTTGCTTTTCTCCTGTCCTTCTAGCTGGTCTTCTGGGGGAGGGGCCTGCTGTGCTGATTTTCAGGTGTGTGCACCTGGTGGAGCTGCTTAGTCCCCTGCCTGGTGGGAGTTATTTATCCTGTTTATCCTGTGAGGCCACTGTGAGGCTCAGTGGAAGTTGTTTATCCTGTGAGGCCCCAGGAGGTACAACAACAGTGGCAGCCGCCAGCTCTCCAGCCCTGGAGTCAGTTCTCGTAGTAACTGCCACAGGTCTGGGTCCACAGTGGCCTGGATGCTCCGGGGGTGGGAGGCGCAGATCTGCACAGCTCGGGGTCGTTCAGCGGCTGGGGAGCGTCCTTGCTGTCCTATGCCCTCCCGGCTTCTGCCTGTCCCGTGGGGAGTGCCGGATCTTGGGCTGTGTCCTCCAGTGCCCTGGGGTCCAGGGCCTGTGTCACTGGAATCATGCTCCAGGGGCTGTGCAGCCCCCTCCTCCTGGAGCCGCCAGCCAATCCGGCGCCTGAGCTCCTCCCGGGCCCTGCCTGGCGAGCTGCAGCCTTTTAAGGAGCTCGGCCGTGGTGTGTGGCATGCTCTCCCCCTGGGGCACAGGTCCTCTGTTAGTGCCCGTGGGAGCCTGAGGGCATCCCCGCCTCTCCTGGGATCCTGCTCCAACTCCCTGCGAGAGCCTTTCCATCCGAGAAGATTTGTGAAGCTCCTGCTTCTCCAGGTGGGGGCTTTCCTGTCTTGGCGATACTTGGCGGGAGGCCTTAGCCTGGCTCCTCGCAGGGGCCCCTCCCCCTTGGATGCTTTTTTATTTCTTTATTATTTTTTTCTGTCTTCCTACCTTGATAGAAGAGCAAACTCTTCTCACTGTAGCATTCCCGCTGTTCTCTCTTTAAATCTAAGGCCGAATTTGTAGGTTTTTCAACATGATTTGAAAGTTATCTAGGTAATTTGATGGGGACAGGTAACTTGGGGACCCTAGTCTTCTGCCGTCTTGCCCCCTCTCACCTTTATAGATTTTTTATACTAGCCTTTTATCTGATATGTCATTTGCAAATATCTTATTTTATCTGTTCACTTCTGGTTTTGTTGACTGTTTGCTTTGCTGTACAATATCTTTTTGTTTTTTTCAAGTCCTAATAGTTAATTTTTGCCTTTTTTTCTCTTGCCTTTGGAGACGTGCATAGAAAGAAGTTACCGCAGCTGAAGTCAAAGAGGTTGCTGCCTGTGTTCTCTAGGATTTTGATGGATTCCTGTCTCATATTTAGGTTTTTCATTCATTTTGAGTATTTTTGTGTATGATGTGAGGAAATGGTCTAGTTTCATTCTTCTGCATGTGGCTGTCCAATATTCCCAACACCATTTGTTGAAGAAACTGTCCTTTTCCATTAGATATTCTTTCCAGCTTTGCCAAGGATTAGTTGACCATAGAGTTGAGGGTCCATTTCTGGGTTCTCTATTCTGTCCCATTGATCTATGTGTCTTTTTTTGTGCCAGTATCATACATTCTTGATAAGTATAACTCTGTAATAGAGCTTGAAGTCCAGAATAGTGATATCACCAGTTTTGCTTTTCTTTTTCAATATCCCTCTAGCTCTTCAGAGTCTTAACTCATTCCATACAAATTTTAGGATTATTTGTTCCAATTCTGTGAAATAAGTTAATGGTATTTTGATAGGGATTGCATTGAGTGTATAGATTGCTGTAGGTAGCATAAACATTTTAACAAAATTTATTCTTCCAATCCATGAGCATGGGACTGTTTTCCATTACTTTGTGTCTTCCTCAATTTCTTTCATGAGTGTTCTATAGTTTTCTGAGAACAGATATTTTGCTTCCTTGGTAAGGTTTTACCTTATGGGTATCTTAGGGGTGCAATTGTAAATGGTATTGATTCCTTAATTTCTCTTTCTTCTGTCTCACTGTTAGTATATAGAAATACAACTGATTTCTGTGCATTGATTTTATATCCTGCCACATTGCTGAATTCCTGTATGAGTTCTAGCAATATTTTTTGGGAGGAAGGATCTTTTGGATTTTCCATATAGAGTATTATGTCATCTGGAAAAAGTGAGAGTTTGACTTCTTCTTTGCTGATTTGGGTTCTTTTTTGTCTGATTGCTGAACTAGGACATTTATTACTATGTTAAATAATAGTAGTAATAGTGGACATCCCTGCCATTTTTCTGACACTAGCAGAAACGTTCTCCATTTTCCCTATTGAGAATGATATTCACTGTTGGCTTTTTGTATATGGTTTTTATGATAGTGAGGTATCTTTCCTCTATCTCTAAATTGTGAAGAGTCTTAATCAAGAAAGAATGCTGTGTTTTATCAAATGACTTTTCTATATTTATTGAGATCATCTGTTTCTTGTCCTTGCTTTTATTAACAGTGTATCAGATTGATTGATTTGCAGATACTGAACCACACTTGCAGCCTAGCAATAAATCCAGCTAGTTTCCATTGAATAATCCTTTCAATATACTGTTGGATCCTATTGGCTAGTAACTTGCTAGGAATTTTGGATCCATGCTTATCAGGGATATTGGTCTGCAATTCTCCTTTTTGACCAGGACTTTGGCTGCTTTAGGGTCAAAGAATTAAATGTAAGTGTAAAGATGAAAAATTAAAAAAAGACTTAAAAAAAACAGAAAAAAAGGGCAGAAATAAAAAAGAAAATATCATCAGACAGGTTAAGAGAAAAAAAATCCATACCCTAGATTCTGGGTGTATTTTGGTCTGTTAGAAGGAATTTCATTCCAAAATTGTAAAGGAAGAAAAACTTATATATATCAAACAAATAAAATTTTAACAATGAAAGGATAGAATGTAAATGTAAAAATGAAAATTAAAAAAAAGTTTAAAAATGATTTGATAAATGAGAAATTGGTTGAGAAAAGGAAAAAGAAAAAAATCAAAATTGAATTATTAAATAATTGTGGGAAAATAATTCTGAATGCTGAATTCTGTATGCTGCATTTCCCCTGCATGGAAGTTTTGCAGTTCTCAATAATTGGTAAACTTGGTTTTTGTATAGACAGTCTTGCTGATCTTCTGGTGGAGGGGCCTGTTGCACTGATTCTCAAGTGACTTTGCCCTGGGCAAAATTGCACCACCCTCACCAGGGGTTCAGGAAAAATAATCTGCTATGGATTGTTCCATGTGGCTTTTGTTTCTTGAAGGCTTTCCTTGTAGTTTTAGAGGATAAGAGTGAAAAGGGCAGCCTCTCAATCTCCAGCCTTGGAGCCTGAAGCTCCCCATTCCTAAGTGCACCCCCAGGGAAAAACAATCACTCCTGTCTCCCTGGTCTCTGTCCAAACGCATGCTCACCCAGCCTGTGACTAAGCATTTCTACCTCAAGTAGATGGCCACATGTCGAGTCTCCAAACCCTGCAGACTCCTATGGCATGTCCTTACACTTCTCCTCCCAGGGGAGGAAGGGAGGTCTCACCCATTCTGCTGTTTGTTGGGCCCTTGCTCAGAGAGCAGTAATGCTGACTGTGCCACAGTTCCCAGAATATAGCAACTCTGAGCTGCAAACGCACTCCTGGGTTCACTGATTGCACCTGGTTTCCCTACTCTGATGCCTGGGAACTCTGCTGCACTCAGGCCCTCTCTAGTCTTCCTGTGATCCTGAGGATCTGAAACCCTACTGTCCCTCCTAGGATTTGCCACCTAGCACCTATTCAGCAGGGACATCTCTCACAGAAGCAGGCTTCTAAAAGTTCTGATTTTGCACTTTGCTGCTATATCACTTTCCAGTAGTCAGCTTACAGTGGCTCCCTCCCTCTGTGGTTTATCTTCCCATATATCACCTTGAATTCATTTCTGTGTACAATCTACCTTGCAGAAAGTGGTCACTTCTCCATTTGTATAATTGCAGCTCTTCTTTTCTTAGATCTCTGGTTGAGTTCACAGGTGTTAAGAATGATTTAACACATATCTAGCTGAATTCCTGGGACCAGACAAAACTAGGGTCTACTCCTCCACCATCTTGGAGTCTCCTCCTGTTTCCTACCTTTATACTGTCAATTTTGTTCTCTCTTTTCCACTCAGAGTCCCATTTCATATTTCTTGAAGGCAATTTAATGGTCATGAACTCCTTTAGTTTTCACTTTTCCAGGAAGCTCTTTATCTCTCCTATTCTGAATGACAGCCTTGCTGAATACAGTATTCTTGACTGCAGACTTTTCCCACCCAGCACATTAAATATATCATGCCTCTCCTTTCTGGCTTGCAACATTTCTGTGTTGAAAAATCTCCAGATAGCATAATGGGTTTTACCTTTTATGTTACTGGCTTTTGTCTAGCTGCTTTTATTTTATTCTTTATCAGTATATTTTACCAATTTATTTACAGTAAGTCTTGGTGTGGGTCTGCCTTTGTTGATTTTGATGATAGTTCTTTCTTGATCTGGATGTATATCTTTTACCAAATAGGGAAGTGTTCAGCTATTATTTCTTAAAATATTATGCTCCCTTTTTTCTTTCTTCTTCTGGGACACCTATAATGTGAATGTTATTAAATTTGATGGAGTTGAGTTCCTTAAGTCTGTTCTTATTTTGCATATATTTTTTTTCTCTTTCGTTCAGCTTACTTTCCATTACTCTGTCTTCTAAGTCACTAATTGGCTCTTCTGTTTCTTGGCTTCTGGTCTTCATTTCATCAAACCTATTTCTTACTTTGCTTTTTTTTAATAATAAATTTATTTTTTATTGGTGTTCAATTTGCCAACATACAGAATAACACCCAGTGCTCATCCCGTCAAGTGCCCCCCTCAGTGCTCATCACCCATTCACCCCCAACCCCTGCCCTCCTCCCCTTCCACCACCCCTAGTTTGTTTCCCAGAGTTAGGAGTCTTTATGTTCTGTCTCCCTTTCTGATATTTCCTACCCATTTCTTACTTTGCTTATTGACCCATTTATTTGTACTATGTTATTCATTACCCTGCTTTTAGGCTCTCAGTCATTTCTTCAACTCTTTTCTTAAGTTTAATGAGTATTCTTATGATCATTGCAATAAATTATGTATCATGTATTTTACTTATGTATTTTTTGCTTATATCTTGGCCTATGACTTTGTCCTTTCCTTTCATTCGGGATAAATTTCTGTTTCTTTATTTTGTCTACCTTGCGTGTCTGTTTCTTTGTGTTAAGAAAGTGAGCTATATCTTCTGCTCTTGAAAGTAGTGACTTTAGGAGGAAGAGGTCCTGGAGTGCCTTGCAGTGCAGTGTCCCCCATTCATCAGAACCTGGCATTTCAGGAGAATATCCTATGTGTGTTACTTACACCTTACTGTTGTTTCCAAGTCATTTTTCTTTTTATTTCAGCCATCTACAGTGACTCTCTGTCTGTTGTGCACTGTGCTTACTGTCTGTGTTGTTATTGGGACCCAGGCAGGCCAGTTCTGAGGGGGAGTCATCCCCAGGGAAACTGGGAGAGGGGCAGGGATATTAGCAATATTTGCACTTGGCCACTAATTATATGCCGGTCCCCCTGAAACATTGCAGTGGCTGGAGTTTGCACTTGGGGTGGCCATGGGCAGGGGGCTAGATCCAGTGTGGTGATGACAAGCCTGGTGCATGATGGTGTCTGGGTGTGTGTGGCTGAATGTGGTGCGTGGCTGAATGTGGTGCACAGTGGTACCTGTGCACCAGATGACTGAACATGGTGCACTTATTAACAAAATTTGCCCTGAACCCAGAGCTGAGGCTATCATGGTTGGAGTGGGTGAGTCCTCAAGAGAAATCATGGGCATAGTGCACACCTAGCAAGTTAGGTATGGAGTGTCTGTGCAGTGCCACTTCCTGCATGTGGATATGTGTTTATGCTGAGGTGGGGTGGAAGAGGGAAATAGTATCTTCCAGCTCCCTCATTTTTGAAGTCCCCCAACAAGTTCCAAAATCAGTATGAACAGGTTTTTCTCCCCTTTGCCCTGGCATTGTGTAAGCTGTGGTTTTTGTGTTGCCTCCCCATGCAAGCTGTTGTCTCTTTAAGGGCAGTGACCCATCTAGCACTTGCCTTCCTGGCTCAACCAGTGCTGAGTCAGATTACCCTTAAAACTCCAGGTTCTAAGTCCTTCTTTTTACAAACTCATAAATTTGTTCCCTCATATTTAAACCAAATGTTTTGTGGATTAGTCTTCCCATGTAAGCCTCCTAGTGAGAGGGTCTGTTTCTCTGCCCTCTGCACACAAAGCTCCCTCTCTCTTGTGCACAGCTTCCCTCCTCATTTCTGATCTTCTTAAATTTCAAATATAGTTTATTTTTATTTTATTCTCTATTTTATGTTATATTATTTATTTTTTCCTTTATTCTTCTAGTTATGATTTTAGTTCATTCTTTTAAGAGTTCCTTAGGTATTGAACTTAGGTTGCTGATTTGAGACCATTCTTTTATAATGTAAAAATTTGTAACTATGAATTTACCACAGCACTGCTTTTGCTGCTCTCCATAAGTTTTAGTATGTTGTGTTTTCACCTTCATTTGTCTCAAGACATTTTCAAATTATCTTGTGATTTTTTTTCTTTGATCTTTTTGTTGCTTAGGAGTATGTTCAGTAATTTCTACATATTTGGGGATTTTCTGGTTTTCCTTCTGCTTCTGATTTCTACTTTCATTCTATTGTGATTGGAAACTGTACTTTATGCCATTTAAACCTTTTAAAATTTATTATTATGATCTGTGGCCTAACAAGTGTTCTATCTCACAGAATGTTCCATGTGCATTTGATAAATACTTATATCCTGCTATTATTTGTTACAGTGTTTTTTAGGTCAAATTAATCTGTAGTGTTGTTCAAAACCTCCATTTCCATATTGATCTTATGTCTGGTTGTTCTTTTCACAATTGAATATAGGATATTGAATCTCCTGCTTTGTTTTTTTTTCAAATTTTTATTCAAATTCCAGTTTGTTAACATTCAATGTAACATTAGTTTCAGGAGTAGAATTTAGTGATTCATCACTTATATATAACATCCAGTGCTCATCATAACAAGTACCTTCCTTAATACCCATCACCCACTAGTCCATCTCCCCACCCACTCCCCCTCCAGCAACTCTCAGCTTGTAGTCTATAGTTAAGATACCTAAGAATAAACCTGATGAAGGAGGTAAAAGATTTGTACTCTGAAAACCACAGAACATTTATGAAAGAACTTGAAGATGACATAAAGAAATGAAAAATGAAAAAAAATATTCCATGCTCATGGATTGGAATAAAAAATATTGTTAAAATGTCTATACAGCCCAAGTAATGTCCAACTATTTTGGTAGAGATGTCTAATCACTTCAGTTTTCTCATGGTTTGCTTCATATATTTAAAATATCTCATTTTTGACATCTATATATATTAATAACTGTAATATTTCCTTGGAGATATTATCTTTTATCATACATAGTATCTATTTTTGTCTCCTGTAAGATTTTTTTAAAAATTTGTATTTATTTATTCAAGAGAGAAACAGAGACACAAGCAGAGGGAGAAGCAGGCTCAATGCAGGGATCCTGATGCAGAACTCAATCCCGGGACTCCAGGATCACACCCTAGGCCAAAGGCAGGTACTAAACCACTGAGCCACCCAGGGATCTCCAGTCTCTTGTAAGATTTTTTTGACCTAAAATCTATTTTGTCTGATATTTTATAGCCAGTATAATTCCCTTTGGTGACTGTTTACATGGAATAATTTTTACAACCTTTAACTTTCAAATTACTCATGTTTTCATATTTAAGGTGAGACTTTTTACTTTTATTTTTTAAAAAATATTTTATTTATTTGTTCATGAGAGACAGAGAGAGGCAAAGACAGAGGCAGAAGGAGAAGCAGGCTCACTGTGGGGAGCCTGATATGGGACTTGATCTCCAGACACTAAGATCATGACCTGAGCCAAAGACAGATGCTCAACCACTGAGCCACCCAGGCACCCCTAAAGTGAGACTTTTTAGACACAATATATTAGGATCCTGTTTTAATCCATTCTGTCAGTCTATGTTTTTTTAACTGGGAAATTTATCACTACATTTAAGGCAATTATTCATAGTTAAGGACTTACTATTTGCACTTAGTTATTTGTTTTCCACATATTTTACAGCTTTTTTTGTCTCTCATTTCCTCCTATAATGCTTTCTTTTTGATTTTTTTGTATTGTTATTTTCACTCATTTCTTATTTTTTAAATATATATCTATAGGAATTTTTGTGTTACAAAGGGAGTTACATATAATATCATAACATCATAAAGTTAATTCTGTTTTAAACTAATATCAATATAAATTCAATCTCACTAAAACTACTTTTATAGCTCAATCATCCTTTATGTTATTGCTGTTACAAATTACAACTTTAATTAAATATATTATATTACATCTTTTGTTATAAATTATATTAGAATAGATTAACCTTTACTTTCAGGTTTTACTTTAAATCCTGTAGAGTAAAAAGTAGTGTTATAAGAAAAATTACAATAATGCTTGTTTTTATATTTACTTTTGTATTTACCTTAATTTTGTAATATATATATATATATATATATATATATATATATATATAGTCACAGGAGACACAACCACAAAAAATCTAAGAGAAGCAAAGAAGGAAAAGAAGCAGGCAGTGAGCCTGCCCCTGAACAGGAGAGCACCGAAGGTGAACCTGCTGAGTAGGCATGGCTATGGCCTGTTGTGTATATTAGGGCCAGAAATATACCATAAATCTTGTTATTTTTCTGGATAATGTTTAAGAAATTTACTTTTAATCTTGTTCTGTTAGTATGATAACTTTTTTCTCAAAATAAAAGAGTAAATTTTTCATGTTAAGTTAAAAATCTTTGTCTTGTAATATTTAAAAAAATAAAGACAGCAATGACATATATATATATATATATTATGGCTCCTAGTTTTTCTCTGACATTTTTTTCATTTCAACTTGAAGGATTGTTTTCAGCATTTATAGTAGGGAAGGTCAAGTAGTAATAAACTCCCTCAGCTTTTCTTAATTTGGAAATGAATTATTTTCTCCTCAGTTTTGAAAAGCGAATTTACCAGATTTAAAATTTTGAGTTGACAGTCTTACTATTTTTTCCTTCAGCACTTTAAATGTTTTATCTCACTGTCTTTGGTTCTGAAATATTTCTGCTTATAAATCTACTGATAATATTATTGAGGTACACTTTTTTATTATTTTTTTATTGGTGTTCAATTTACCAACATACAGAATAACCCCCAGTGCCCGTCACCCAATGACTCCCACCCCCCGCCCTCCTCCCCTTCTACCACCCCTAGTTCATTTCCCAGAGTTAGCAGTCTTTACGTTATGTCTCCCTTTCTGATATTTCCCACACATTTCTTCTCCCTTCCCTTATATTCCCTTTCACTATTATTTATATTCCCCACATGAATGAGAACATATAATGTTTGTCCTTCTTCGACTGACTTACTTCACTCAGCATCTCAGCATAATACCCTCCAGTTCCATCCACGTTGAAGCAAATGGTGGGTATTTGTCATTTCTAATAGCTGAGTAATATTCCATTGTATACATAAACCACATCTTCTTTATCCATTCATCTTTCGATGGACACCAAGGCTCCTTCCACAGTTTGGCTATTGTGGCCATTGCTGCTATAAACATCGGGGTGCAGGTGTCCCTGCGTTTCATTGCATCTGTATCTTTGGGGTAAATCCCCAACAGTGCAATTGCTGGGTCGTAGGGCAGGTCTATTTTTAACACTTTTATATAACAATCTTCATTCTCTTCTTGCTTTCAAGACTCTTTATTTTTGATTTTGACACCTTGATTATAACGTGTCTCAGGGCAGGTCTCATATTTATCCTACTTATTCATTAATTTTATGTTTTTGTACTTTTATATTTGTACTTTTCTTTAATTATTTCCCTGTGGCATTTATGAATCATGCTGCTGTATCTTCCCATAGTTTGAGATTTCAGATACCTTTTTCCATTTGACATTATATATATATTTTCAAATAATTCTCTTACCCATTTGTCTCTACCTTCTATTGGGGCTCCCATAATGTGTATATCTATTTTTTGATGGTGTCACATAAATCCTTTAGGGTTTGTTCACTTTTATATTTTTTTTTCTTTTAACTTCTCTGAATTGATAATTTGAAATTATCTGCCTTCTGATACAGTCATTCTTTTTTCTTCCTATTTGAATCTGCTGTTAAACCATTGTAGTGAATTTTTCAATTCATTATTGTATTTTATAGTTTCAGAACTGACATTTAGCCTTTTTTTGTAATTTCTATCTCTTTGTCAATATTCTTATTTTGTTTATATGTTGTTTATCTGATATAATTGAGGTTTTTTTGTGTATTACTTTAATTTCCTGATCATATATGACAAGATTTTAAAAAATCTGTCTAGTATATCTGAAGATTGTTCCTTCATAATTTATAACAATTATTATGTTTCTTTAGTAAATTATGATTTCCTATTTATTTTGTATGAATTGTGATCATTTATTGACTTTTGTACACCTGAAAAAAAATACTACTTTTTAAACTCTGTAGAATGGTTCTATGTATTGAAAGATTTTCATTAATATTCTAAGCATGAAGCTTATGAATCTGAAGCTGATGGTCTTCTCTGACCTATTCTGTGCATATGCCATCCTTGGACATATGTGTGCATTTTTTCCATTCTTTTAAAACATTTCTGAATTTAAATGTCTTGATTTTTTTAAGGGTATTACCTTTGCTTCTAACAACTTAGATATTATCTTGTGCATGGAATCAGTGGTCTTTCATCCTTTTTGTTTGTGAGATTATTTCCCTGTGGCATTTATAAATCATGATTCTGTGTCTTTCCATAGCTTGAGATTTCAGATACCTTTGTCCATTTGAGCTCCAAGTTAGGCTTCAGAGAGACCAGTTAGGAAGCCTTCAGACACATCAAAACATTGCAAATTTGGCCCATTTTACTCTGGTTTACAGAGGGAACTAAGGATTGGGATTCTGCTTAGCTCAAACCATCCTGCATCACATCAGAAAGAGTGGGAAGCACCGTGGAGTAAAAAGCACAACAACATGTCCTACAATGATCAATGTATCTTTTTTTCCGGGGGTGGGGGGGATTGTGTGTTTGGTTGATGTACAATTCAAAATGATTCCCAGAGTTCTTATTAAGTTAACTTAGTTTTTTTGTTTTTTTGTAATTTACTAATTGTTTCTAGGGAAAATTTAGGGCTGGGGATTTTTAATTTACCATCTTGCTGACATCACCTATTCTATCAGTTTTGACTCATATATTTGGAAGATATAAATTAGGTGCTTACAGAATTAAGATAGTTATTTCATTTGATTACTTGACCCATTTATTATTTACAATATGTTTTTCTCTATAGGGTAATATTCCTTTTCTGAAATATAAGTTTTCCCACATTAATATAACCCATGAAATTTTCTAGACTTATTTTTTTCATGTAATTAAGTAGGTGGAGATAAGAATGTGGATGATGTCTATTGTCATCAGGTTTCAATTATTTTATGAAATACGCATCTAGGAAACCATTTTGAATTTAATCTTTATTACCTTTTTCTCCATGTATCTTTTCAAATCCAAGGAGAAATTCACTGTAAAACATATTTTCTTAAAAGTCTGGCCTGTAGCCTAGTTGCTTTTATGCCTGTCCTTTACAATTTATTTATCCTGAGCTTTTTTCTCATTTACAAATGCTGTACATTGTCCACAACAGGAAAAAAATTGGAAACAAACCGAAAATAGATGGAGAATAAAGAACAGCTTACTAAAGGATTAGTGAGTTAAGCAGAAAATTAAGATGAATTTAAAAATTGGATAAGGGGGCAAGATAGGGGAAGAGTAGGGTTCCCCAAGTCACCTGTCCCCACCAAATTACATGATAATTTTCAAATCATCCTGAAAACCTACGAATTTGGTCTGAGATTTAAAGCGAGAACAGCTGGAATGCTACAGTGAGAAGAGTTTCCGCTTCTATCAAGGTAGGAAGACGGGGAAAAAAATAATAAAGAAATAAAAAAGCATCCAAGGAGGAGGGGCCCCTGTGAAGAGCCAGGCTAAGGACACCCGGCGAGTGCCCTCAGGACAGGAAAGCCCCCTCTCGGAGAAGCAGGAGCTTCACCAATCTTCTCGGACAGAAAGCTGCTCCAGGGAGTTGGAGCAGGATCCCTCAGGCTCCCAAGGGGACTAACAGAGGACCTGCCCCCCGGGAAAGAGCGCCACATGCCAAAGCCAAGCTCCCTAAAAGGCTGCAGCCTGTGCCCTGCAGCGCCGGTAGCAGCTCCGGCAGAGCGGGCTGCTGGCCCCAGGAGCGTGATTCCAGTGGTGCAGGCCCTGGAGCACAGGGCACTAGGAAACACAGTCCTAGATCCGGCACTCCCCCCAGGACAGGCAGAGGCCAGGAGGACACAGGACTGCAAGAACGCTCCTGCCGCTGGGCAGCCCTGAGATTTGTAGATCTGCGCCCTGGGCCCCTGGAGCATCCAAGGCCCTGCAGACTGGGAGCTGCGGTAGTTATACAAGAACTGACTCCAGGGCTGGAGAGCTGGTGGCCGCCACTGTTGTTGTTCCTTGTTGTTCCTCCTGGGGCCTCATAGGATAAACAACTCCCGCTGAGCCTCACAGTGGCCTCACAGGATAAACAGGATAAATAACTCCCACTGAGCCATGCAACAGTGCACATACCCGAGAACCAGCACAGCAGGCTACTCCTACAGAAGACCAGATAGGACAGGGGAAAAGCAAGTTATTCACCAAGCAGCACTGGAAAGTTCCAGAAGAGGTCGAGGGATTTACAGTATATAGAATCAGAGGATACTCCCCCTGGTTTTTTGTTTTCTGTTTGCTTCCCTCTCTTTTTTTCTTTTCTTCTTCTTCTTCTTCTTCTTCTTCTTCTTCTTCTTCTTTCTTTCTTTCTTCTTCTTCTTCTTCTTCTTCTTCTTCTTCTTCTTCTTCTTCTTCTTCTTTTTGCTTCTCTCTTTTTCTCCTTTTCCCAATACAACTTGTTTTTGGCCACTCTGCACTAAAATGACTAGAAGGAAAAACTCACCTCAAAAGAAAGAATCAAAAACAGTCCTCTCTCCCACAGAATTACAAAATTTGGATTACAGTTCAATGTCAGAAAGCCAATTCAGAAGCACAATTATAAAGCTATTGGTGGCTCTAGAGAAAAGCATAAAGGATTCAAGAGACTTCATGACTGCAGAATTTAGATCTAATCAGACAGAAATTAAAAATGATTAAATGAGATGCAATCCAAACTAGAGGTCCTAATGATGAGGATTAATGAGGTAGAAGAACAAGTGAGTGACATAGAAGACAAGTTGATGGCAAGGAGGGAAATTGAGGAAAAAAGAGAAAAACAATTAAAAGATCATAAGGATAGGTTAAGGGAAATAAATGACAGCCTCAGAAGAAAAATATCTATGTTTAATGGAGGTTTTCGAGAGCACATAAAGGGACAGAGGTCCAGAAACTGTACTTGAACAAATCATAGCTGAGAAGTGTCCTAACTTGGGAAGGAAAACAGGCATTCAGATCCAGGAGATAGAGAGATCCCCCCCCACCAAAAAAAATCAATAAAAGCCACTCAACACCTCGACATTTAATAGTGAAGCTTGCAAATTCCAAAGACAAAGAGAAGATCCTTAAGCAGCAAGAGACAAGAGATCCCTAACCATTATGGGGAGAAGTAATAGGTTAACAGCAGACCTCTCCACAGAGACGTGGCAGGCCAGAAAAGGCTGGCAGGATATATTCAGGGTCCTAAATGAGAAGAACCTACAGCCAAGAATACTTTATCCAACAAGACTCTCAGAATAGAAGGAGAGATGAAGAGCTTCCAAAATAGGCAGAAACTGAAAGTATATGTGACCACCAAGCCAGCTCTGCAAGAAATACTAAGGGGGACTCTGTAATATAAAGAGGAAGTCCAAAGGAACAATCCACAAAAACAGGGGCTGAATAGGTATCATGATGACACTAAACTCATATATTTCAATAGTAACTCTGAACATGAATGGGCTTAATGACCCCATCAAAAGGCACATGGCTTCAGAGTGGATAAAAAAGCAAGACCCATCTATTTGCCTTCTGCAACAGACTCATTTTAGACATAAGGAGACCTACAGCCAGAAAATAAAAGGTTGGAGTACCATTTACCATCCAAATGGTCCTCAAAAGAAATCAGGTGTAGCTATCCTTATATCAGATAAATTAAATTTTATCTCGAAGACTGTAGTGAGATATGAAGAGGGACACTCTATCATACTTAAAGGATCTATCCAACAAGAGGACCTAAAAATCATGAATTTTTATGCCCCTAATGTGGGAGCTGCCAAGTATATCAATCAATTAATAACCAAAGATGAGACATACTTAGATAATAATACAGATATACTTGGTGACTTGAACACAGTCCTTTCGAAATCGACAGATCTTCTAAGCACAACATCTCCAAAGAAACAAGAGCTTTAAATGATAACCTGGACCAGATGGATTTCACAGATATTTACAGAACTTTACGTCCAAACTCAACTGAATACACATTCTTCTCAAGTGCATATGGAACTTTCTCCAGAATAGACCACATACTGGGTCACAACTCAGGTCTTAACTGATACCAAAAGATTGGGATCATACCCTGTTGTTTTCAGACCATAATTCTTTGAAATTAGAACCAAATCACAAGAGGAAATTTGGAAGGATTAAACACGTGGAGGTTAAGGATCATCCTGCTAAAAGATGAAAGGTTCAACCAGGAAATTAGAGAAGCATTAAAAAGATTCATGGAAACTAATGAGAATGAAGATACAAACGTTCAAAATCATTGGGATACAGCAAAAGCAGTCCTGAGGGGGAAATAGATCTCAATACAAGCCACGATCCAAAAACTAGAGGGACCTCAAATACAAAAGCTAACCTTGCAACTAAAAGAGCTGGAGAAGGAACAGCGAATAAAACCTACACCCAGCAAAGGATGAAAATTAATAAAGATTCGAGCAGAACTGAATGAAATCGAGACCAGAGGAACTGTAGAACAGATCAACAAAACCAGGAGTTGGTTCTTTGAACGAATTAATAAGATAGATAAACCATTAACCAGTCTTATTAAAAATAAGAGAGAAAAGACTCAAATTAATAAAATCATGAATGAAAAAGGAGAGACCACCACCAATACGAAGGAAATACAAAAGATTTTAAAAACTTTTAATGAGCAGACATACGCCAATAAATTAGGCAAACTAGAAGAAATGGATGCATTTCTGGAAAACCACAAACTACCAAAACTGGAACAGGAAGAAATAGACAACATGAACAAGCTGATAACCAGGGAGGGAATTGAAGCAGTCATCAAAAACCTCCTAAGACTCAAAAGTTCAGGGCCAGATAGCTTCCCAGGGGAATTCTATCAAACATTTAAAGAAGAAACTATACCTATTCTACTAAAGCTGTCCGAAAGATAGAAAGAGATGGAATTACTTCCAAACTCCTTCTATGATGCCAGCATTACCTTAATTCCAAAACCAGACAACGACCCCACAAAAAGGAGAATTATAGACCAATATCCCTGATGAACACAGATGGAAAAATTCTCAACAAGATACTAGCCAATAGGTTCCAACAGTACATTAAGAAGCTTCTTCACCATGACCAAGTGTGATTTATCCTTGGGATCCAAGGCAGGTTCACGACTAGTAAAGCAATCAATGTGATTGATTATATCAGCACGAGAAAAATCAAGAACCATATGATCCTCTCAATAGATGCAGAGAAAGCATTTGAGGAAACACAGCATCCATTCCTTATCAAAACTCTTCAGAGTGTAGGGATAGAAGGAACATTCCTCAGCATCTTAAAAGCCATCTACAAAAAGCCCACAGCAAATATCCTTCTCAATGGTAGGCACCAGGAACCTTTCCCCTATGATCAGGAACATGACAGAGATGTCCTATCTCAGCACTGCCATTCAACATAGCATTAGAAGTTCTAGCCTCAGCAATCAGGCAACAAAAAGAAATAAAACGCATTCAAATGGGCAATGGAGTAGTCAAACTCCCTTTATGCAAATGACATGATACTGTACATAGAAAACCCAAAAGACCTCACTCCAAATTTGTTAGAACTCATACAGCAATTTGGCAGTGTGGCAGGATGCAAAATCAGTGCCAAGAAATCAGTGGCATTTCTTTACACTAACAATGAGACTGAAGAAAGAAAAATTAAGGAGTCAATCCCATTTACAATTGCACCCAAAAGCATAAGATACCTAGGAATAAACCTAACCAAAGAAGTAAAGGATCTATACCCTAAAAACTACAGAACATTTCTGAAAGACATTGATGAAGACACAAAAAGATGGAAAAATATTCCATGCTCATGGATTGGAAGAATTTATATGGTGTTAGTGTCAATGTTACCCAGGGAAATTTACACATTTAATGCAATCCCTATCAAAACACCATGGACTTTCTTCATAGAGTTGGAACAAATCATATTAAGATTTGTGTGGAATCAGAAAAGACCCCATATAGCGAGGGGAATTTTAAAAAAGAAAACCATAGCTGGGGGCATCACAATGCCAGATTTCAGGTTGTACTACAAAGCTGTGGTCATCAAGATAGTGTGGTACTGGCACAAAAACAGACACATAGATCAATGGAACACAATAGAGAATCCAGAAGTGGACACTCAACTTTATGGTCAAGTAATATTCAGCAATGCAGGAAAGACTATCAACTGGAAAAAGGACAGTCTCTTCAATAAATGGTGCTGGGAAAATTGGACATCTCCATGCAGAAGAATGAAACTAAACCATTCTCTTACACCATACACAAAGATATACTCAAAATGGATGAAACACTAAATGTGAAACAAGATTCCAACGAAATCCTAGAGAAGAACACAGGCAACACCCTTTATGAACTTGGCCACAGTAACCTCTTGTAAGATACATCCACGAAGGCAAGAGAAACAAAAGCCAAAATGAACTATTGGGACTTCATCAAGATGAAAAGCTTCTGCACAGCAAAAGAAACAGTCCCCAAAACTTAAAGACAACCTATGGAATCGGAGAAGATATTTGCAATTTACGTATAAGATAAGGAGCTAGTATCCAAGATGCATAAAGAACTTATTAAACTCAACAGCAAAGAAACAAACAACCCAATCATGAAATGGGCAAAAAACATGAACATAAATTTCACAGAGGAAGACATAGACATGGCCAAGAAGTACATGAGAAAATGCTCTGCATCACTGGCCATCAGGGAAATATAAATCAAAACCACAATGAGATACCACCTCACACCACTGATAATGGGGAAAATTGACAAGACAGGAAACAACACATGTTGGAGAGGATGTGGAGAAAGGGAAACTCTCTTGCACTGTTGGTGGGAATATGAATTGGTGTAGCCACTCTGGAAAACTGTGTGGATGCTCCTCAAAGAGTTATAAATAGATCTGCCCTATGACCCAGCAATTGCACTGCTAGGGATTTACCCCAAAGATAATGATGCAGTGAAACACTGGAACACCTGCACTCCGATTTTTATAGCAATGTCCACAATAGTCAAACTGTGGAAGAAGCCTAGGTATCCATAGAAAGATGAATGCATAAAGATGTTGTGGTACATGTATACATTGGAATATTACTCAGCCATTAGAAATGACAAATACCCACCATTTGCTTTGACATGGATGGGACTTCAGGGTATTATGCTGAGTGAAGTACATCAATTGGAGAAGGACAAACAGCATATGGTGTCCTTCATTTGGGGAATATAAAAATTAGTGAAAGGGAAAGGAGAGAAAATTGAGTGAAAATATCAGTGCTGTTGACAAATCATGTGAGACTCCTAACTCTGGGAAACGAATAAGGTGTAGTGGAAAGGGAGGTTGGTGGGGGGTTGAGGTGACTTGGTGACGGGCACTGATGGGGGCACTTGGCAGGATGAGCACAGGGTGTTATGCTATATGTTGGCAAATTGAACTCCAATAAAAAAAGAAATAATAAGAAAGAGACTTATAGAGAAATATAGGCATACCTCAAGAAGCAAAAAAAAAAAAATCTGCAATAAACGACTTAACTTTACACCTGATGGAGCTAAATAAAGAATATAAAACAAAAACTGAAACCAGTAGAAAGAAGGAAATGATATGGATTATAGAAGGAAAAATCTAAAAAAAAAAAAATCAAAATAGAACAGATCAATGACATCAGGAGTTGTTTCTTCGAAAAAAAAAATAATAATAGAATTGATAAACCCCAGCCAGATGTATCAAGAAAATAAAAGACTCAAATAGATAAAAATCACAAAAGAGAGAAGAGAAATAATATTAACAGAGAAATACAATTATAGAAATGTAGGAACATTTTGAATAGCTCTACCACCAACAAATTGGACAACCTAGAAGAAATGGATGATTCCTAGAAACATATAAACTACCAGAACTGAAATAAGAAGAAATAGAAATGTTGAACATTTTGCTAACCACCAAAAAAAATTAAATAAATAATAAAAAACTCCCAACAATCAGCAGCCCATGCCCAGATCGCCTCACAGATGAAGCCATCCATACATTTAAAGAAGGGTTAGAAAAAAAAAATAAATAAAATAAAGAAGGGTTAGTACCCATTCTTCCCAAACTATTACAAAATTAATAATAATTACAATAAATATTATTAATAATTAAATGATAATATAATCTATAGTATATATATAACACCTTTTTAATAGATTTTATTTATTTATTCATGAGAGATACACAGAAAGAGGCAGCAACATAGGCAGAGGGAGAAGCAGGCTCTCTGTGAGGAGCCTGGTACAGGACTGTATCCCAGGACCTCAGGATCACGACCCAAGCCAAAGGCAGATGCTCAACCACTGAGCTACCCAGGCATCCCTATATACAACATATTCTTATCCACCCATCCATTCATTAGTCGATGGAAGCTTAGGCTTTTCACATAATTTTGTTATTGTAGATAATGCTATATAAACATCAGGATGCATGTATCCTTTGAATTAGTATTTATGTATTTTTTAGGTAATCCAAAGAATTAATAATCCAGTTCCTGGATTTCAGGGTAGTTAGTTCTATTTTGAACTTTTTGAGGAACCTGCTGAGATTTCTAAGAAATTATTGAAGACTTGGCCTAGTTTTGTTTGCTTGAACCTCCAAGGTGTTGGAGGTTGGGTTTCTTCTAAGGCCTCTCTCCTTGGCTCATAGATGACCCTCTTCTCAGTATATCTTCACATGATGTTCTTTCTGTGTCTGCCTCCAAATTTTGTCTTTTACAAGGTAATCAGTCATACTGTATGGGCTTACCTTCATGATATTATTTTAAATTAATTTCCTCTTTAAATATACTATCCTC
This sequence comes from Canis lupus baileyi, assembly GCF_048164855.1. NCBI lineage: Eukaryota > Metazoa > Chordata > Mammalia > Carnivora > Canidae > Canis > Canis lupus. The sequence goes on from NC_132876.1 coordinate 61,048,286, forward strand.
AAATACATACACAGTCTGAGGTATTAAAGATTAGGATTTAAATATGAATTTTGGGGACACAATTCTGCCCAAAACAGCCGTGTCATTCTGTGACATGTGAAAATATCATAGCCAATGTTATACTCAATGGTGAAAGACTAGAAACTTTTGAAATCAGGAACTCTGAAATCAGGAACAAAATAAGGCTGCACACTTTGCCACCTCTATTCAGCATACTAATGCATTTCCTAGACAGAAACTTTAGGCAAAAAGGAAAAACAAAAGACATTCAAATTAGACTGGAAGAAGTGAAATTATTTGTTTGCAGATGACACAATCTTATATGTAGGAAACACTAGATTCCAGAAAAAATAAATGTTAGAACTAATAAACAAATGCAACAAAATTTTAGATTTAAAAACCAACACTCTGGGCAGCCCCGGTGGCTCAGCAGTTTAGCGCCGCCTTCAGCCCAGGGCGTGATCCTGGAGACCTGGGATTGAGTTCCACGTCGGGCTCCCTGCGTGGAGCCTGTTTTTCCCTCTGCCTGTGTCTCTGCCTCTCTCTCTGTGTGTCTCTCATGAATAAATAAATAAAATTTCTTAAAAAATAAAAAAATAAAAACCAACACTCTAGTGCGTCCAGAAAAATAAAAAAATAAAAAAATAAAAACCAACACTCAAAAATGGTTAAGATTATATACACTAACAGTAAAAAGCCAAAAAATAGAATTAAGAAACTGATTATATTTACAAAAAAGGAAATAAAATACTTGTAATAAAATTGACACATAAGTAAAAAACATATATACTTATAAATATGTAATGTTGATAAAAGAAAATTTAAGACACTAATAAATCTAAAGACATCCCATATTCATGAATTATATTTAAAATTGTTAAGATGTCAACATTGCTATCAGAGCAATCTAGAGATTCAATACAACACCTATCAAAATTTTAACAACTTATTTTTTCTTTTTGAGAAGAAGAGAAATCCATCCTAAAACTCATGGAATCTCAAGAGGCCACGAGTAATAAAAATAATATTAAAAAAAGAAAATACATGTCATACTTCCAGATTTTAAAACTTACTATAAAGCTACAGTAATAAAAACATAAATACAGACATATAGACCAGTGGACTAGATAAATGGCCCAACATAAACAATAACATAAATTGTTAAATGATTTTTGACAAAGATGATGAGACCATTTTATGGTTAAAGAAAAGCAGTTTCAACAAATTGTGAGAAGAAAACTATACAAAAGCTTACACATGGATGTTCATAGCAGTCTTATTTGTAATAGTGAAAGTTAAAATAAACTGTCTTTCTGCTAATGAATTAAATATACGATATATCCAGACATAGAAATTTTATTTGTCAAATTAAAAGAAAAAAACTATGTGCAGCAACATGGCTGATACTGAAAACATTATATTAAATGAAAGAACTCCGTACAAAAGATCATATATTGTATGACTCCATTTACATGAAGTGTCCAGAATAGGCAAAGTGTCTAGACAAGGAAAAAAGACTATTGATTGCTTAAAGTTAAGAAACTCAGAGGTAATGGGAAAGTGATGGTTAATGGGCATAAGCTTTCTTTTAAGGGAGATGAAAATATTCCAAAAGTTGACTATGATAATGATTGTATAACACTGTAAATAAATGGAAAAATTTGGAAAAAAATTTAGAAAACTCTACACCAACATCCAAAAATATTAAGTTGGATTGTTACTTTATACCATATACAAAAATTAATTCAAACTCGATCAAACCTTAAATGTAAGAACTATACCTATAACATTCTGAGAAGAAATTGTGATGGAAAAATGTGATGACATTGGATTTGGCAATGATTTCTGGTATATGACAGAAAAAACACAAATAAATATATATAATTTGTGTATCAAAGAAAACTATATGATGATGAAACCACGGAAATTTTAAAAATGGACAAAACATATATGATAAGGGGTTAATACCCAGAATATATTTTGTAAAAAAACTCTTATACCCAATAAAAAAATACAACTCCTTTGTAAAATGGGCAAATTATGTAAAAATTTTCCAAATGCATATATATGGCTAATAAGCACATGAAGAGATGCTCATAATCACTAATCACAAAAAAATGAAAACTAAAAACACAATGAGATGCCATTTCACATCCTTTTTAATGATTATTATCCAAAAAAAAGCTAACAAGTTTAGGCAAAAATGTGGAAATATAAGACTCTTATATACTATTGTTGGGGATGTAAAATAGTGCAGCCTCCAAGAAAAACAGTATGGTGGAACAAAACAAAACTTTATGATCCAGGAATTCCACTTCTGAGTATGTACCCAAAGTAAATGAAATGGACTGAGACAGATTTTTATAAACCCATGTTAATAGCAGCATTATTCACAATAGTCAAAAAGTGGAAACTAACATCTCTCCATGGACAAATGTACATAGAAATGGATTATATATATATGGTATATATATAATATATGAGAATATATATAATGAGAATGAAAATTCTGACATTTGTTACAAGATTAAGAAACCTAAAAACATGTTATGTGAAATAAGACAGTCACAAAATGATAAATACTGTATGATTCAACTCAGAGGCATATGTAGAACTCAAATTCATACAGACAGAAATGTAAAATAGTGGTTTCCAGTAGTTGTGAAAAGGGAAGATGGGGAGGCTTTTTTTAAGATTTTATTTATTCATGAGAGATAGAGAGAGAGAGAGAGAGAGAGAGGCAGAGACACAGGCTGAGGGAGAAGCAGGCTCCATGCAGGGAGCCCGCTGCGGGACTTGACCTGGGTCTCCAGGATCATGCCTTGGGCTGAAGGTGGCGCTAAACCACTGAGCCACCCAGGGACCCCCTAGGTTTTTTTTTTTTTTTTTAATACATACAAAGTTTCAGTTTGGAAGATAAGAAAATTTGTGGAAATGTTTGGAGGTAATGGCTGAACAATATTTTGCATATACTAATGCCACTAATGTGTACACTTAAAATTTTTGATATAAAAATTTAATATGATAATTTTATGTTATGTATATTTTTTCACAACAAAAAATGTATCATAGAAATACTGATAGTCCTTTGTTTTATTTCTCAAATTCAACATATGAGTAAAATTATATGGTATTTCTCTTTCTGTCTTGGTTAATTTTACATAATATAGCCTCTTGGTTAATCCAAGCTATTGTAAATGGCAAGCTCTCATGCTTTTTTAGTTCAAGTACTATTCCATTACACACACACACACACACACACACACTCAAACACACTTTTACCCAATATCTTCTTTATTCATTGATCTATTGATGGACACCTGGGTTGCTTCCCTATCTTGGCCATTATAAATAATGCTGCAATAAACATAGAGGTGCATATATCTTCACGAATTAGTATTTTATTTTATTTGGGTAAATACTTAGAGTGGAATTACTGGATCATACTCATATATATGGCAAATGAATTTTCAATTTTTTTAAAGATTTTATTTATTATTCATGAGAGACAGAGAGAGAGAGAGAGAGGCAGAGACACAGGCAGAGGGAGAAGCAGGCTCCATGCAGGGAGCCTGATGCGGGACTCGATCCTAGGACTCCAGGATCACGCCCTGAGCCAAAGGCAGGCGCCAAACCGCTGAGCCACCCAGGGATCTCCCATTTTCAATTTTTTGAAAAACTTCCATACTCTTTTTCACAGTGACCATACCAATTTGTATTTCCAATAGTGCATGAGGGATCCTTTTTCTCCACATTCTCACAAATACTTGTTATTTTTTGTCTTTTTGAGTCTAGTAATTCTGACAAGTATGAAGTGATATCTCATTGTGGTTTTGATTTGTATTTCCCTGGTGATTTGTGATGTGAAGCATCTTTTCATGTCTATTAGTCTTTTCAATGTCTTCTTTAGAAAAAATGTCTATTCAGGTCTTCTGCCGATTTAAAAAATAAGGTTATTATTATTTTGTTGGTGTTGAGTTTTATAAGTTTCTTATACATCTTAGATATTAAGCCTTTATTAAATATATAATTTGCAAATATTTTCTTCTATTTAGTAGAGTTTTTTTCATTTCATTGATAATTTCCTTTGATGTGCAAATGCTTTTTATTTTGGTATAGTCTCAATAGTTTAATTTTGCTTTTGTTTCCCTTGCCTGAGGAGACATACATAGAAAAATGTTAATAAGGTCAATATAAATGAAATTACTGCCTATGTTTTCTTCTTGGAGTTTTATGGTTTCAGGTTTCATATTTAGGTATTTAATCCATTTTAAACTAACTTTTGGGTATGGTGTAAGAAAGTGGTCCAGTGTTATTCTTTTGCATGTAGCTGTCCAGTTTTTCAGCTTCATATGTTGAAGAAAGTGACTTTTCCCCCATTGTATTTTCTTACCTCCTCTGTTTTAGCTTAATTAACCATATAAGTGTGGACTTATTTCTGGGATCTCTATGCTGTTTCATTGTTTCTTGTGTCTATTTTGTGTCAATAAATATTGCTTCGATCACTACAATTTTACAATATATCTTGAAATCTGGAATTATGATACTGTTTCGCTTTTCTTTCTAAAAATTGCTTTGGCTATTTGTAGTCTTCTGTGGTTTTATACAAATTTAGAAAACCAAAAAACACCTAACCAACAAAGAAAAAAATTTTTGTTGTCAGAAGGAAGGTGGATGGGGGGAATGTGTGACATAGATAAAGGGGATTAAGAAATACAATTTTAGTTACAAAATAAATAAGTCATGGAGATGAAATGTCCAGCATAGGAAAGGATTGTAATAATATTGTTTGGTGACAGATGATAAGCACACTTATCAATGCAAGCATTGAGTAATGTGTACAATTGATGAATTATTATATTGTAGACCTGAAACTAAAATAACAATGTATGTTAATTATACTTCAATAAAGAAAAAGCAAGCTAATAGAATTGAAAAGACAAATAAACTAACAATATAATTGCTGCTTAAATCACTTTTCTGGAGGAAAAATATTGTGAATATAATAAACCCAATGTTTCAATTCAATAGGAGCCCTCTAAAGAGAAAAGATACAATAATAGAATGAGGCTTGGAACTTGAGAAAGGAAAGCATCAGATAAGTAAATATAGAGATAAATATAACAGATTACACCATTTATTATGAGTTTATTAAATCTTATTAGATGATTGAAACATAAATTATAATACCAATTCATGTGGCATTTAATGTGTATGGAGGCCATATTTAAGAATTATATTTTTTAAATGGGAAAGTAAAGAAATTTAAATGATAGTTAATTCTCTTCACTTTACTAAGTGGTTAAATGTCAATTTAACCAAGTAGACTGTGATCAATTTTTTTCATACATTATAATCCTAGTCCAATAACGGAGATAAATACAATGTAAAAAAACACAAAACAGTATAAATAAATCAAGATGGAATCTTTTTAAAAAAATATTTTTGTAAAAAAACGCAAAACAGTGTAAACAAATCGAGATGGAATCTTTTTTAAAAAAATATTTGCTGGAACAAAACATTACATTACTTTCAAGTGTACAACATAGTGATTCAACTTGTCTGTATGTTATGCTATGTTCAGCAAAAGTCTAGCTACCATCTGTCACAATACAATTACAACATCATTGACTATATTACCCATACTGTATCTTATTCCCATGATAACTGGAAACCTGTAAGCTCACAACACCCCTTCAGCCATTTCACTCATCCTACAAAATCCCTCTCTTCTGGCAACCATCAGTTTGTTCTCTGTAGTTATAGGTCTAATTCTGCAGTTTTGTTTGTTCATTCATTTGGTTTTCAGATTCCATTTATGAGTGAAATTATATAGCATTTATCTTTCTCAGTCTGACTTATTTCATTTAGCATGATATATTCTAGGTGTATACATTCTTTTTAAATTTTCAAACACCTAAAAGAAAGTAAAAGAAGAGAGATAGAAATAAAAATAATAAGCAAATTAAACAATGAATAATTAGAGACAAACTTAGTCATAAATATAGCAGTAATTATCTTAAATAGTTATGATTAAATAAATATTTAACTATAAAGTTTAAATAATCACATTAAATCACCTTAATTACATAATTTTATTACATTAAATAAGTACATTATTATCTTAATAATCTAAATGATGTAAATACAACAAATAAGAGAGATTGGGAGAGTGGATAAAAACAGATACATAATTAAGAATGAATAAAGGCAATAGAGACAAAAAGGATTATTACACAATGATTAAGAAATTAATACACCAGGAAAATAAATGTTCCTTATTATGTATGTATCAAATAAGAGCCACAAAATATATGAAACAAAAGCCAACATACCTGAATGAACAGGTAGCATCATAAATAGAGTTAAAGACTTCAAAACCCAAATATCAACAATAACTGCTCAACAGACAATCAGCAATGGGAAGAATGAGATAATGCCATAAATTCACAGGATCTAATTGATGTGTACAACAACCCAGCCAAGAACAGAAAAATACACATCTTTTCCAAATGCCCATGGATCATCCATCTGTATGCTGAAAATTACAAAATGATAATGAAAGCAAAGAAGATCTAAATAAACACATATATATGAATTCAAAGATGGAAAATAGAAAAGAGTTTAATTCTCTACAAGTTGATGTGTATGTTTAAAGAAATTATCAAAATCTCAGCTACGTATTTTTTAAAACATTTTATTTATTCATGAGAGACACACAGAGAGAGAAAGAGAGAGAGAGGCGGAGACATAGGCAGAGGGAGAAGCAGGCTCCATGCAGGGAGCCCGACGTGGAACTCGATACCGGGAATCCAGGATCACGCCCTGGGCCAAAGGCAGACGCTAAACCGCTGGGCCACTAGGGCTGCCCTACAGCAAGGTATTTTGAATGTACATAGATTTTTCTAAAATTTATATGACATTTACACCTTAGAATAGCTAAAATAATCTTGTAAAATAAGAATGCAGTGCAAAGAATCACTATAACTGAGACGAAGTCTTATTATGTAGCAAGAGAAATCAATAAAGTTAAAATTGGCAGAGGAATAAACATATGGACCAATGGAACAGTGGAGAATCTGAAGAGACTGATATAAATATGCTAAACTGATTTTGGAAAAAAATCTCAAAGTAATTCAATGCAGGAAAAATAAACTTTTGAAGAAATGGGGCTGAAGCAAGTGTACATCCATAGGCAAAAGAAAAAAAAAAAAAACCTCAACCTCAAGTTCTCACAGCTTACACAAAAATTAACTCAAAATGGATCATGGATTGAAGTGTAAATTGTAAAACTATACAACTTTAAGAAGAAACAACTTAGGAGGAAACCCTTACTATCTAGGGCTAGGTAAAAAGTTCTTAGGATTAACAAAAAATGCACAATCCACAAAAGGCAAAAACATGATAAGTTGTACCATATGAAAATTTAAAAATTCTGCTCTATGAAAATTATTCTTAAAAGGTTTAAAAACAAGGTGAACTCAAGAAAGGGAAGACTATATAATGGGAAAAAGACAGTTTTTTTCAACAAATGATGTTGAGAAAACTAGTCAGCTGCATGCAAAATAATGAAACCGGACCATTTTCTTGCACCATACACAAATAGAAATTGCAAATGTATTAAAGACTTAACCGTGCGATGCCTGGGTGGCTCAGCAGTTGAGCGTCTGCCTTCAGCTCAGGGTGTGATCCCGGGACCTGGGATCAGGTCCCGTGCCCTTGCAGGACACCTGCTTTTCCCTCTGCCTGTGATTCTGCCTCTCTCTGTGTGTCTCTCATGAATAAATAAATAAAATCTTAAAAAAAAGACTTAACCGTAATACAGGAAACCATGAAAATCCTAGATGAGAACACAGACAATAACTGCATTGACATAGGCCATAAAAACTTCTTACTAGATACATCTCCTTAGGCAAGGGAAACAGAGACAATTATCAGAACTTCATTAACATAAAAAGCTTCTGTGTCAGGAAGAATAATCAAAAAAACTAAAAGATACTCTATGGAATTGGAGAAGATATCTGCAAGTGACATATCTGAAAAAAAGGGTTAGTATCCAAAATATATAAAGGACTTACACAAATCAATATCAAATTATGGAAAGAATCTAAATGTCCATCGACTGATAAATGGATAAAGAAGATACGGTGTATATATATGTAGATATTTGTGTGTGTGTGTGTTTGTGTGTGTATATATATATATATATATATATATATATATATATACACTCTTAGCCACACTCTTTTGTAATTTAGCTTTTGCAACACCAAGCAAGACAGCAATAGAGAAATGCAATGAGAAATGCTGTGAAAATTTCTCCCTCCTTGGTGTATGCCTTTGCTCTTGACTGAGAATCAGGGCCAGTGGGATTCCTGTTTTTGTGACCACACATGCCTAAGGTGGAATTTATACACGGAGCTGGGATGGTAATTTTTCACAGGAAATGAATGAAGGCTAAATTACACAGAATCTAGCTGTTCTTAAGGGAATTTAGCAGTATTTATTGAGTTAATGTTTATTACTTTGCTGTATACCCTTAAGAACATTTTTTTGTATATCTTTTTTATTGGAGTTCCACTTGCCATCAGGGAAATGCAAATCAAAACCACAATGAGATACCACCTCACACCAGTGAGAATGGTGAAAATTAACAAGACAGGAAATAATAAATGTTGGAGATGATGTGGAGAAAGGGGAACCCTGTTGCACTATTGGTGGGAATGTGAACTGATACAGCCACCCTGGAAAACTGTGTGGAGGTTCCTCAAAGAGTTAAAAATAGGGCTGCCCTATGACCCAGCAATTGCACTCCTGGGGATTTACTCCAAAGATACAGATGCAGTGAAAAACAGAGACACTTGCACCCCAATGTTTGAATGGATAAAGAAGATGTGGTCTATATATACAATGGAATATTACTCAGCCATTGGAAATGATGAATACCTTAAGATCATTTGTAGATATGGCGCTGCTGTGTGTCTCAGTCAGCTAAGTGTCTACTTTGAGTTCAGGTCATGATATCAGGGTCCTTAGATAGAGCCCTGCATTGGGCTCTCTGCTCAGGAGAGAGTTTGCTTCTCTCTGCCCCTCCCCCCTCCTTGTGCTCTTTCTCAAGTAAATAAAATTTTAAAATAAAAAATAATTTCTAGAAATTCTAAATGTTTGATTATATATATAAACATAGATATAAGTATATTTTCTTAAAACTGTATGCAAATATATATTTTTTCTAAATATAATCTTTAAATAATATACCTTTTCAAAATCATAGAAGCATGAAATACTTAAGGAAAAATTTATTAAAATATATACATGGTATGTAAATTTAATATAACCAGGGTTTTTTTAGATTTATTTATTTATTCATGAGAGACACACAGAGAGAGAAAGAGAGAGAGAGGCAGAGACATAGGCAGAGGGAGAAGTAGGCTCCATGCAGAGAGCCTGATGTGGGACTCGATTCCAGGATCCTGGGATCACACCCAGACCCTAAGGCAGATGCCCAACTGCTGAGCCACTCAGGCCTCCTACAATTTTTTTTAAACCTAAAATTTGTATGGAAAAACAAAATACTTCAAATAGTCAAAGTAATCTTGAGAAAGAAAAACAAAGCTGGTGGTATCATGTTCCTCTATTACAAGCTATATTACAAAGTTATAATATTAAAGAGTAGTATGATATACGCATAAAAAGAAACATATAGATCCACTGAATAGGATAGCCCAGAAATAAATCCATCCATATATGTCTTATAAATTAATTTATGGCAAAGAAGCTAAGAATATACAATGGGAAAATAACATCTCTTCAAAAATTGCTGTTGGAAAGCCCTGGGCAGCCACATGTAAAAGATTGAAACTAGAGCAATATTTTATGACATAAACCAAACTTAAAATGAATTAAATACTTAAATGTAAGACTTGAAACTGTAAAAATCTGAGCATAGAAATAGGTGGCAAACCCCTTCCTTGACGTTGCTCTTAGTGATGACTTATTTTGGATTTGACATCAAGAGTAAAGGTGACAAATGCAAAAGTAAACAATGGAGACTACATCAAATTAAAAAAAAAGTTTCTTCACAGAGGGATGGGGAAGATGGCAGTAGAACAGGACCCTAGACTCACTTCATCCTGTGGATACAACTAGATAATTATCAAATCATTACAATTACCCTAGAAAATTACCTGAAGACCGGCACAACCACCTCCACAACTAAAGGCAGAGAAGAGGCCACATCAAACAAGGTAGGATGTGTGGTGATGTGTATTGGGAGAAAAATGGACCATAGCTGCTGTGGTGGGGATGGCACTCTGGTCATAGAATAGGATGAGATACAGAATAGGACAAACACAAGGGAGTTCATGGGCAAAACAAACCCCCTTAGCAATTGGCTTAGAAAGCAAGAGGGGCTGAAATTCCTGAATTCTTGCAATAAGGAAGGCTTAAGGTCTAGAGTTTTAAAGATCAGCAGATTTGGCTTGGAATAGAATCCAGAGGGCATTGGGGCTGCTCTTAGAGAAAAGACAGGGCAAACAGAAAACATATGACATGAAAACAGTGATCTAAAGACACACAGTGGGGAGGTTATTTGCTCATCTTGGAGCATGTCCCAGAAAGGCAGCATTCATGGAGAGAAACTATATGGCAGGACACTATAGGATTTCTTCTTCATAAGAAGAATTATTGTCTTATTCTTAAGAATAAGAGATGTGATTAACTTTCCTAACATAGAAAAACAGGCACAGAGACACATTAAACAAGAGAATAGAGAAATTTTCCCAAAGGGAAGAACAGGATGAGGCTACAGCCAGAGATCTGAGTGAAATGGACATAAGTAACAATCCTGATGGAGTATTTAAAGCAATTATCATAAGGATACTCAATGGACTTGAGCAGAGTGGAAGACATAATTAAGACCCTTAACACAGAGATAAAAAATAGTCAGTCTGAGATTATGTGTGTGATGAATCATATTAAAACATGCTTGATGCAAAGAACAGCAAGATGGAAGGAATGGAACCAAATGAATGACCTAGAAGACAGAGTAATTTAAATTAACTGAGTTGAACAAAAGAGAGAAACAAGAATTATACAAAACAAGAATACACATAGGGAACTGAGCAACTTCATCAAATATAATTACCTTCACATTAGAAGAGTCTCATAAGAAGAAGATAGATAAATGGGGAAAGCAAATTTATTTGAAAAGATAATAGTTGGACACTTTCCTAATCTGGGGAAGAAAACAAATATTCAGATCTGGAAGTCACAGAAAACTGCCAACAAAATCAACAAAAGCAGATCCATACAAAGACATATTATAATTAAAATTAAAAATATAGTGATAAGGGAAAAAATAAAAGCAGCAAGATAAAAACAGACAGTTACATAAAAGGGAAATACCATAAGACTATCAGGGAATTTTTCTGCAAAAATGTTCCACGCCAGAAAGGAGAAGCATAATACATTACAAGTGCTGAATGGGAAAAATATTAAAATTATGTATATTCTATCTAACAAGGCTATCATTCACAAGAGAAGGAGAGATAAATAGTATCCCAGAATAAGACAAAAATTAAAGAAGTTCATAATCACTAAGCTAGCCCTGTAAGACATAATAAAACATACTCTGAGTGGAAAGCAAAGATCCAAAGTGACACTATAAAGACTGGACACACAAGAGCAGTAAAAATGAATATTTCTGTGAAAAAATTAGTCAAAGTACTCACAAAATAAAAATGTAAAATATGGCCACATATACCTAATATCTGGGAAAGAGAAAAGAATGGATTTACACTTAAGTGACCAATAACTCAATACAGGCTGCTAGATGCAGAACAGGTTATATACAAACCTAGTGGTAACCATACATCAAAAACTACTAATAAAAATGCAAAAAGTAAAGGAAAGAAATCCAAATATATAACTAAAAAATCAGCAAAAAATGAGATAAAGAAAACAAAAGACCAAAGAAAATCTCTACAAACAACAACAAAACAAGTAATAAAATAGTAATAAATACATATCTATCAATAATTACTTTGAATGAAAATGTACTAAATGTTCCAATCAAAAGAAACACGGAGTCAGAATGGATTAAAAGAAAACACAAGATCCATCTTTATGTTGCCTATAAGAAACTCAAATAAGACCTAAAGACACCTTTAGATTAAAAGTGAAGAGATGAAGAAATATTTATCACACAAATGAATGTCAGAAGAAAGTCAAAGTAGTAATACTTATATCAGACACAAGAGACTTTATTATTTTTTTATTTTTTATTGGTGTTCAATTTGCCAACATATAGAATAACACCCAGTGCTCATCCCATCAAGTGCCCCCATCAGTGCCCATCACCCAGTCACCCCCACACCCTGCCCACTTCCCCTTCCACCACCCCTAGTTCATTTCCCAGAGTTAGGAGTCTCTCATGTTCTGTCTTCCTTTCTGATATTTCCCACTTATTTTTTTCTCCTTTCCCCTTTATTCCCTTTCACTAAGATAAAGACGGGTAACAAGATACAAAGAAGGACACTATCATAAAGGGGACAGACCAAGAAGATATAACAATTATATATATATATTTACCCAAAAGGGAAGCACACAGTTAATAACAAATATGAAAAAAATAATCGGTAAAAGTACAATAATAGTTGGGGACTTTAACACTGCGTTAATAAAAAGATCATTTAAACAGAAAGTCAACAAGGACACAATGGCTTTGAATAACAACCTGGAACAGATAGATTTAACAGATATATTCAGAATTCCATCCTAAAACAGCAGAATACACATTCTTTTCAAGTGCACATTGAACATTATCCAGAATAGAACTCCTATTAGGTCAAAATAAAACTCAAACAATGCAAAATGTAAAAGTCATACCATGCATCTTTTCTGACTACATACTATGAAACTAGAAATGAACCACAAGCAAAAATCTGGAAAGACCACAAATACATGGTTGTTAAATAACATGCTATGAAACAATGAATGAATTGATCAGGAAATAAAAGAAGAAATAAAGATACATGGAAACAAATGAAAATGAAAACAAAATGGTCCAAAAACTCTGGTCTGCAGCAAAAAGGCGTTCAAGAGGGAAGTTTACAGCAACACAGGCCTATCTCAAGAAGCAAGAAATATCTCAAATAAAATAACTGTACACCTAAATGAGCTAGAAAAAGAACAAATACAACCTAAAACAAGTAGAAGGAAGGTAATAACAAAGATTATAACAGAAATATAGAAAATTAAAAAAAAAAACAGAACCAACAACAAAACTAGGTCCTTTGAAAAAAATCAAGAAAATTGACTTACCTTTGGACAAACTTATTAAGAAAAAAAATAAAGGTTTCGAATCACAAAATAGGTAGGTCAAATAAAAACAGTTATAAGAGAATATTATGAAAAAACATATCCAACAAATTGGACTACAGAGAAAAAATGGACAAATTCTTACAAACACATAATTCCCAAAGCTGAAATGGAAAAAATAGAAAATTTGAACAGACAGATTGCAATCAAAGAAATTGCATCAATAATCAAACTCCCAACAAACAAAAGTCCAGGACCAGGTGGCTTCACACATGAATCCTACCAAATATTTAAAGAAGAATTAATGCCTATTCTTTCCAAATGGAGCTAAGATGGCAGCATAAGCTGAATACTCTAAATTTGCCACCTCCTTCAAACACCACTAGATAATTATTAATTCATTCTGAATACCCAAGAAATTGACCAGAGGACTGACAGAACAAACTGCCCAAGTAGAGGGAGGACAGAGGCCAAATTGAGGAAGGTAAAAAGTGCAGAGATGTGTTTAGGGGGAGAAACATATCACAGGTGCTGCAGAGGGCAGGAGCCCTTCTCACAAATAAATGAGAGAGAGAGAGATAGAGAGAGATACACAGCTATATGCACAAGAGAACACCTCCATAGAGCAATTGCCTGGGAAAATGAGAGGAGCTGATTTTTGCTAGTTTTTGCAACTAGTAGGACTCAAAGACTGGAGATTTAGAAGTTAGCAGGTTTGGCTAGATAGAGACATGAGGGCATTGCCCTACTCCTAGAAAGAAGGCAAGTAAACATCCCCCAAACAAATGGTACAGTCCAAGGATTGCCTAAGGGGAATGGAGAGAGAAGGCTCTTCTTGGAGCATATCTGTGAGATAGGACATGTGCAGAGTTGCTTATCTGGGAACAAATAGCCAGCAGGCACCATTTCTCTCCCTTCCTCCTAATCATAGGGCCAGAGACACCTGCTGAGGGCTGCCAACTTGGAAACTGGTTGTATAGCCAGCTCTGTTCCAAATCCCATTTCCCTGTACTCTAGTGCAACTGCCCTTGTCAGTAAAAACTCTATTAGGCCCAGCACTGTGAGACCATCCCTCAAAATACTAGTGCAGGTACCCACCACACCATGTCCCTAAAAACTTAGGGCTTTAAAAATCAGCAGGCTTTGATGGGATAGAGCCCAAAGTTCACCGTGCTGCTCAAGGCAGGCGAGAAACCCAGAGACAGACCACATGAAAACAGTGATCTGAAAAACGCCTGGAATGAAGAAAAGGAAATTATTTGCAGTCCTGGGAGTGCTTCCCTGAGAGCAACAAGCACAGACTCCTCTCTCCCAGGATAAAGGAGCTGCCTGGCACCATTTCCTTCCAGTACTCCTCAGTATCAACTAACTTCAGGAAATGACACAGCACCAACACCTACTGCCTAACCTGTTTACAAGTACTACCCCCCTGTGCTCTACTGGGACTGCTTTTTTCAGGCAAGTATGGCTAAGAATCAGCACAGTGGATCACTGCCCCAGAAGACCAGCAGAAACCTCCACCACCACCATGTCTACCAACCATAGAGTACTGCAAAGTTTCAGATCTTGTGTAAATTGCATTGTCTCATTTAACAAGCAGACCAGAGCATACCTAGTTAAAACTCATGACAAGCCTACATCCAAGAGCTGCCAACTGCAGGTAAGGACAATCTCTGCAGACAATTGACTGAAGAGAAAAAGCAGCCAAAACACAGCAGCAAAATGCATACAGCACACACAAGAAACACTCCTTGAAGCACCTGGACACTATATGACCTTGTCTTCATAAAGCCATTACCCTTAGACAAAATGCCATGACTGAAGAATTCATTACAAAAGACAGAACAAGGAAAGCTCATGGAGAGAGAGCTAATCAAAGGAGATATAAGTAATATGCCAGATGAACAATAACTAGAAGGATGTTCACTGGATTTGAGAAAAACATGGAAGACAACAAAGAGAAACTTACTGCAGAGATAAGAGAGTAAAACACAGAAATGAAAAATACAATCTGACATTAAATACAGATTTAATGGTATAATGATCACAAGGATGAAAGAAGCAGAGGATAAGTGATATAGAAGATAGAATTATGGGGACAAAATAAACTGAACAAAGGACAGAAAGAAGATTTATGGAATAAGAGAGTAGACCTAGGGAACTCAGTGACTCTATTAAACATAATAATATTCATATCATAGGAATCCAGAAGATAGAGAAAAAGGGGAAGAAAATTTATTTGAGGAAATAATAGCTGAAAACTTCCTTAATCTGGGGAAGGAAACAATATCCAAATCCAAGGGGCACAGAGAACTCCCATCAAAGTCAACAAAAGCAAGCCAACACCAAGACATATTGTAATTAAATTTGCAAAAATATAGTGACAAAGAAAAAAAATGTTTATAGCAGCAAGGCAGAATAAGTTATTAACTTACCAGGAGGGCAGCCCGGGGGCTCAGTGGTTTAGCGCCGCCCTCAGCCCAGGGCCTGATCCTGGAGACCCGGGATCAAGTCCCACATCGGGCTCCCTGGGTGGAGCCTGCTTCTCTCTCTGCCTGTGTCTTTGCCTCTCTCTCTCTCTCTCTCTGTGTGTCTCTCATGAATAAATAAATAAAATCTTAAAAAATAACTTACCAGGAAAAACTCATAAGGCTAATTGGAGAAATTTGAACAGAAACATAGCAAGTTAGAAGAGAGTGGCATGATATATTCAAAGTGCTGAATGGGAAAATTCTGTAGCCATGAATACTCTATCCAGCAAAGCTCTAATTCAGAACAGAAGGAGAGCTAAAGAGACTCCCAGACAAACAAGAACTGAAGGAGTTTGTGATCACTAAACCAGCTCTGTAGAAATATTAAAAGGGACTCTTTGAGAAGGAAAGACCAAATGTGACAACAACTAGAAAGGAGTCAAAAATCTCCAGAAACAATGAAAACAAGTAATCAAATGGCCCTAAATACATATCTATCAATAATTACTTTGAATGTAAATGAGCTAAATATTCCAATCAGAAGACATAAGGTCTCAGAATGTATAAAAATAACAAGAACCATCTACATACTGTCTACAACAGCCTCATTTAGACCTAAAGATGCCTTTAGATTGAATGTGAGTGGATGGAGACACAATTTATCATGCATAAGGACATCAGAAGAAAGAATAGTAGTATCTATGTCAGACAAACTAGATTTTAAACCAAACACTATAGCAAGAGATTAAGGGACTATCCCCAAAGAGAATCTAATGAGTATTAATATTTATGTCCCCAATGTGGGATCACCCAAATATATAAAATGATTAGTAACAAAGATAAAATAATCCATTGATAATTATGCGATAATCACAGGGAATTTTAACAGTCTACCTACATCAGTGGACAAATAATCTAGGCAGAAAATTAATGAGGAATCAATGGCTTTGGGTGACACACAGGAATAGACAGACTTAGCAGATATATTAAAAATATTTTATTCCAAAACAACAGAATACATGTTCCTTTTATGTGCACGTGGGACATTCTCCAGAAAAGATCACATACTAGGTCACAAATCAAGTCTTAACAAGTACAAAAAGATTTAGATCATACCATGCACATTTTTAGACCACAACACTATGAAACTTGGAGTCAACCACAAGAAAAATTTTGGAAAGTGCATGGAAGTTAAACAACATGTTCCTAAGCAAAGTATGGGTCAACTGAGAAATCAAAGAAGAATTTTTTTAAAAAGTACACGAAAATAAGTGATAATGAAAGCACAGTTGTCCAAATCCTTTGGGAAGCAGCAAAAGTGATCTGAAGGCCTATCTGAAGAAGCAAGAAGAACCTCAAATAAACAACCTAATCTTACACCTAAATGACCTAGAAAAAGAACAAAAAAATAAAGCCTAACATCAGCAGAAGAAGGGAAATAATAAAGACTAGAGCAGAAGTAAATGACATAAAACTAAAATAAACAATTGAACAGATCAATGAAACCTAGTGGGTTTTTTTTTTGAAAAAAGAAGGATAATTTATAACTCCCTAGCTAGATGTGTCAAAAATAAAATGGAAAAGACCCAAATAAATAAGATCACAAATGAGAGAGGAGAAATAGCAACCATGACCACAGAAACACAAACAGTCATTAGGGAACATTATGAAAAACCATATGCCAACAAATTTTAAAACCTAGATGAAATGGACACATTACTGACAACATATAAGCTGCCAAAACTGAAACAGTAAGAAATAGAAGACTTGAACAAACTGAAAACCAGCAAAAAAATTGAATCAGTAATGAACACTTATCCCACAAGCAGAAGCACAAGGCCAGATGGATTTACAGGTGAATCCTAACAAACATTTAAAGAAGAATACTAATTCTTCTCAAACTATTCCAAAAAATAGAAATGAAAGGAAAAGTAAACTCATTTTATGAAGCCAGAATTACCCTGATTCCAAAACCAGACAAAATCTCTCCTAAAAAATGCATACATACATACATACATACATACTACAGGGTAATATCCTTGGTGAACATGGATGAAAAAATTCTCAATTAAATACCATCAAATTGAATCTATCAGTACATTAAAAAATCACTCACCAAAATCAAGTGGGATTTATTCCTGTGAAGAAGAATGGTTCAGTATTTGGTAACAAAACAACATGATGCAATGCATTAATAAAACAAAGTTTAAGAATCATATGACCCTCTCAATAGATGCAGAAAAAAAGCATTTGAAAACGTACAACATCCACCAATGACAAAAACCTTCAACAAAGAAGGAAAAGAAGGAGTATAACATAATAAAATTGGTATATGAAAAATCCACAGCAAATATAATCCTCAATGGGGAAACAGAGCATTTCCTCAACAGTCAGAAATAAGACAGAGATGTTCACTCTACTCTGACCACTATTTTACTGAACATAGTACTGGAAACCCTAGTCTCAGCAATCAGACAACAAAAGGAATAAAAGGCAGGCAAATTGGCAAGGAAGAAGTCAAACTTTCACTATTTGCAAAGGACTTGATACTCTATAAAGAAAATCCAAAGACTCCACCAAAAAATTGCTGGAATTGATACACAAATTCATTAAAGTCTCAGGTTACAAAATCAATATACAGAAATATGTTGCATTTCTAAACACCAGTAATGAAGCAGCAGAAAGAGAAACCAAGGAAATCAATCCCATTTACAGTTGCACCAAAACCAGTAAAATACCGAAAAAGAAACTAAACCAAACAAACAAATGGTCTGTATTCTGAAAAGTATAAAACACTGATGAAGGTAATTGAAGATGACACAAAGATATGGAAAGACATTGCATGTTCATGGATTGAAATAACAAATTTTGTTAAAAATGTATTTCCAAAGCAATCTACACATGTAATGTCATCTGTATCAAAATACCAACATTTTTCACAGAGCTGGAACAAACCATCCTAAAATTTGTATGGAATCACGAAAGAACTCAAGTTGTGAAATCAGTCTTGAAAAAGAAAAGCAAAGCTGGAGACATCACAATTCCAGGCATCAAGTTATATTGCAAAGCTGTAGTGATCAAGACAGTATGGTACTTACACATAAACAGACACATAGATCAACAGAACAGAATAGAAAACCCAGGAACAAGTGTACAACCACATGGTTGATCAATAATACTTTATAAAAATAAAGAAGTATTATATATAATATATATTTATATATATTCATAACATATTATAAATATAAATGGTATTTATTTATAATATAAATAATATTTATATTATTCATTTATTTATATTTATTCCTCTTATCATATGTTACTAGTAATATATAATATAAATATTCTATATTATATTATTCAGCCTAAAAAAGAATGAAAAGTAAAAAGAAAATGGAAAAAAAAGAAAAGTAAAAAGAAAAAAGAATGAAATCTTGTCATTTGCAATGACATAAATGGAGATAGAGTGGATTATGCTAAATGAAATAAGTAAGAGAAAGGCAAATCCCATATGATTTCAACTCACATGTACAATTTAAGAAACAAAGCATATGGGCAAGTGGTTAAAAAGAGTAAAAGACAAAGCAAGAAACAGACTCTTAACTATAGAGAAGAAAGATACCAGACCCAAGGTGGGTGGGAGGAAGGATGAAATAGGTAATGGCAATTAAGGACTGTACTTTGATCAGCACTGGGTGATGTATGGGATTGTTAAATCACTATATTGTACACCTGAAACAAATATAATACTGTATTTTTACTTACTGAAATTAAAATGAAAATTAAAAAAGCTTCTGCACAGCAAATGAAACCATCAACAAGTTGAATAGCTTGATGTATGGGAGAAAAATATTTGTAAATCATATATATGATAAGAGGTTAATGACCACAATGTACAAAGCACTTTACACTATATAACAAATTTTAAAATCTCTTTAAAAATGGCCAGATGAAGAAATTAGAAATATTTTTTCAAAGCAAGACATTGAAAGGCCAACAGTTACATGAAAACATTTCAAAAAAAAAAAAAAACATTTCTCAGCACCACTACTCTTCAGAGAAATGCAAATAAAAACCACAGTGAGGTATGACTTCACAATTGTTAAAATAGTTGCTATCGAAATGATAAAGGATAAGTTCTAGTGAGGATGTGAAGAAAAAGGAGCACTCATGTACTGATGGTAGGAATGTAAATTCATGCTGCCACTGTTGGACACAATATGGAAATTCCTCAAAAACATAAAATAGAACTACAATATCATTGAGTAATTTCATTTCTGGGTACTTATCTGAAGAAAATAAAA
Organism: Canis lupus baileyi; assembly: GCF_048164855.1. Classification (NCBI taxonomy): domain Eukaryota; kingdom Metazoa; phylum Chordata; class Mammalia; order Carnivora; family Canidae; genus Canis; species Canis lupus. The sequence goes on from NC_132876.1 coordinate 61,068,381, forward strand.
ACATTCACTTGAAAAGATATAAATGCTCCCATAATTTTTGCTTGATTATTTACAGAAGCCAAGATATGGGAACAACCTAAGTGTTAATAGGTGAATGTTTAAGAAAATGTATATATATATATATATATATATATAAAATAAAATGTTATATATATAATAAGAGTATACTTATATTTGTTTATAATTTTTATTTAAATGTTTAATTAAAACAGTTATATAAATCATATTCAGCCATTACAAAATGAGAAAATCCTGCCACCTCTAACGAAATGGATGAATCTTGAGGGCATGATGCTAGTGAAATATGTCAAACAGGAAAAGATAAATACTATATAATCTCACTTATATGTGGAATATAAATAAAGCTTCATCGATACTGAAAATGGATTGATGGTTGCCAGAGGGAAAGGGTAGAAAGTGATCAAAATGGATGAAGGGAGTCAAAAGGTACAAGCTAATACAATAAATAAGTCTTGGGAATCCAATGTACAGCATTATGCCTATAATTAATATTGTGTTACATATTTTAAGGTTGCTAAAGGGGTAAAATTTACAAGTTCTCATTGCATGCTTAGTGATATAGGTCAGACTTAGAAAGGCAAATATCATATGATTTCAGTCATATGTAGAATCTAAAAGACAAATAAAAACTAGAATCAAACGTATAAATACAGAGAACAAACTGATGGTTGCCAGAGTGAAGGGGAATGGAGGGATGGGCAAAATGGGTGAAGGGGAGTGGGTGTTATAGGCCTGTAGTTATGGAATAAATAAGGTATGAGAGTAAAAGATGTAGCATAGGGAACATGGCCAACGATATTGTAATAGTGTTGTCTGGTGACACATGGTAGCTATACATGCTGTCAGCATAGCATAACATAGAGAAGTATTGAATCACTATGTTGTGCACCTGAAACTAATGCAATGATACGTGTTAACTGCACTCAAAAAATATTAAAAAGTAATTAAAAATAGAAATAATATATGATCCAGTAATTCCACTACAGGTAACCCTTCAAACACACACACACACACACACACACACACACACACACACACACAAACAAAAAACACTGATTCAAAAATATTGAAAAGAAAAAAATGAGTGCCAAGGTGGCTCAGTTGGTTAATCATCTTCCTTTGGGTCAGGTCATAAACCCCGGATCTTGGAATGGAATCCCACATCAGGCTCCCTGCTCAGTGAGAAGTCTCCTTCTCCCCATGTCTCTCCCTCCCTCTTTCTCTCTCTCTGCCTCTCATGAATAAATAAATAAAGTATTTTTTAAAAGAAAAGAAAAACGTTTTCATCACAAAACAATTATGTAACTATGGTGGTAGATGTTATGTAGTCATATTGCCGTGATCATTTTGCAATAAATATAAATACTTAATCATTATGTTGCAATACTGAAATTAATATAATTATGCCAATATTACCACATATATAATATATACAATATATATAATATATATTAGAATATTCACTTTAAAAACTGAAACTACATACAAAAAGCTTTTAGGGACTCTGAAAAAAAGAAACTTATTCTAATTTTCAAGTGGTCATCTCTTTTTTCTCAAGTTTAAATTCCAGTTAGTTAACATACAATGTAATATTAGTATTGCATTTAGATTTTAGTGATTCATCACTTATACATACAACATCCAGGGCTCATTACAAGAAAGCCCTCCTTAACACTCAACACCAATTTCATGCATCCCCCCATGAAAATCCTGTTTGGGGAACCCTGGGTGGCAGAGCGGTTTGGCGCTTGCCTTTGGCCCAGGGCGCGATCCTGGAGACCTGGGATCAAATCCCACATCGGGCTCCCAGTGCATGGAGCCTGTTTATCCCTCTGCCTGTGTCTCTGTCTCTGTCTCTGTCTCTGTCTCTGTCTCTGTCTCTCTCTCTCTCTCTCTGTGACTATCATAAATTTAAAAAAAAAGAAAATCCTGTTTGTTCTCGATAGTTAAGAGTCTGGGGGTGCCTGGTGGTTTGGTGGTTGAGCCCCTGCCTTTGGCTCAGGTCGGGATCCTGGAGTCTTGGGATCAAGTCCTACATCAGGCTCCCTAGAAGGAGCCTGCTTCTCCTTCTGCCTGTCTCTGCCTCTCTCTACGTGTCTCTCATGAATATATAAATAAAATCATTTTTTTAAAAAAGATTGTTTTCTGGTTTACTACTCTCTTTTTCTCCCCTGTGTTCATCTGTCCTGTTTCATATATTGATTTTTTTCATTTTTCATTGTAATAAACATTAAACATTAAATTTTCCATCTTAAATATTTTAAGCATACAGATCAGTAGTGTTAAGTATATTCACATTGCTTTGCAACAAAATTCTAGAATTTTTTCATCTTATAAAGTTAAAACTCTATACCCATTAAACACTAATTCACCCTCCCTCTTACCCCCAGCCCTTAATTATATTTAAAGATATCTATATAAAAATATATAATATATAAAATAAATTATATACATTTTATATAAAATACATATTTTATATATATATATAAATATATAATTATATAATTATATGTCTGTGATATACCACAACTTCTATATACATTTATCTATGAGTGGACACTTGGGCTGCTTCCATAATATGACTGTTGTAAATAATGCTGAAATAAACAAAGGGATGAATACATCCCTTTGAATTAGTGTTTTTATATTTTTTTGGTAAAGTCCCAGTAGTACTATTACTAGATTATAGGATCATTTTATTTTGAAATTTTTGAAGAAATTCTATATTGTTTTTCACAGTGGCTACACCAGTTTACATTCCCAACAACAGTGGACAAGCGGCTCTTTTTCTGGTCCTTGCCAAAACTTGTTTCTTGTGTTTTTGATTTTAGGAATTCTTATAGGTGTGACATGATATTTCATTGTAGATTTGATTTGCATTTCCCTGATGATGAGTGATGTTGAGGATCTTTTCATGTGTCGACGTTGGCCATCTCTATGTCTTCTTTGGAGAAATATTTGTTCATGTCTTCTGCTCATTTTTTAAATTGGAGTATTTGATTTTTGGTTGTTGAATTGCACCAGTTCTTTATATATTTTGAGTACAAATGCTTTATTGGGTATGTCACTTGCAAAAATCTTCTCCCATTCAGTAGGCTTTTACTTTTATTGATTGTTTCCTTTCTTGTGCAGAGCTTTTTATTTTGATACAATTTAAATAGTTTAAGTTTACTTTTGTTTCCCTTTTCTCCAGAGACATACTTTAAGATGTTGCTATGGATGACCTCAGGGAAATTACTGTTTGTGTTCTCTTCAACAGAAGAATTTTATGGTTTAAGACTTTAGGTCTTTAATTCAATTTGAGTTATTTTTATGTAAAGTTTAAGAAAGTGGTCCATTTCATTATTTTGCATGTAGCTGTCCAGTTTTCCCAACTCCATTTGTTGAGGATACTATATTTTACCTATTGATTTATTATTACAAATTTTGTCAAAGATCAATTCACCATATAATCGTGGGTTTATTTCTGGGCTTTCTATCTGTTCCATTGATCTATGTGTTTATTTTTCAGCTAGAGCAATATTTTTCTGATTACTACATTTGGTGGTATAACTTGAAATCTGAAATTGTGATACCTCCAGGTTATTTTTATTTTTCAAGATAGTTTTGGCTATTCCAGTACTATGTCAATAAAAGTGGTTAGAGTGGATATCCTTTTATGTTTCCTGATCTTAGAAGAAAAGCTTTCAGGTTTTCACCATTAAGTATTATTTTAGCTATATATTTTAAAAATATATGTCCTTTATTATGTTGAAGTGTGGTTCCTTTGATCCTTCTTTGTTGAGAGCATTTATCATGAATGGATGTTGTGTTTTATCCAATGTTTTTTTTTCTGCATCTATTGAAATGATCATATAAATTTTCTTTTCTTTTATTGATATGATGCCTTGCATGGACTCATTTGCAAATATTGAACCACATGCATCTAATGAACAAATACCAATTGAATGTGATGAATGAGTTTTTTAATATCTTGGATTCAGTTTGCTCATATTTTTTGAGTATCTTTGCATCTTTGTTAATCAGAGATATTGGCATGTAGTCCTCTTATTTTCTAACGTCTGTATCTGATTTTGGTATAAGCATAATGTAGGTCTCATAGGATGAATTTTGAGGTTTTTCTCTCTATTTTTTGAAGTAGTTTGAAAAGAATAGGTATTAACTCTCCTTTAAATGTATGTTAGAATTCACCTGTGAAGCCATTTGCTCCTTGACTTTATTGGTTAGGAGTTTTTTGATTTCTGCTTCAATTTCATTTCTGGAAATTGATCTGTTCAAACATTCTATTTCTTCCTGCTTCAGTTTTGGGAACTTATATGTTTCTAGAAATTATCCATTTCTTCTAGGTTGTCTGATTCATTTGAATATTTTTTCATAATATTCTCTTTTTTTTCAAAGATTGTATTTATTTATTCATGAGACATGCAGAAAGAGAAAGAGACATAGGCAGAGGGAGAATCAGTCACCCTGTAGGGAGCTTTATGTGAAACTTGATCCCAGAACTCTGGGATCAAGACCTGAGCCAAAGGCAGACACTCAACCACTGAGCTGCCGGGGTGCCCCTTCAAAATATTCTTTTATAATAATTTCTATTTCTATGGTGTCAATTTATGTCTCCTCTTTCATTTCTAATTTTGTTTGAGTTGTCTCTCTCCCCTCCCTTCTCCCTCTCTCTCCCTTTCCTCTCTTTTTATGAGTCTCTTTAAATGTTTTTCACTTTTGTTCTTTTCAAAGAACCAGCTGCTGTTTACAATGATCAATTTCATTATTTTATTTTTTTAAGTTTATATTTTATTTCTTTATGCTCTAAACTTTATTTTTCCTTCGTTCTACTGGTTTTGGGTTTTGTTTGTTCTTCTTTTTCAAGCTCCTTTAGGTGTAAGGTTAACTTTTTTATTTTAAATTTTTCATGATTCTTGAAGTAGGCCTGTGTCTCTATAAACTTCCCTCTTAGAACTTTCAGTGCATCACAAAGGTTTTGGACCTTTATGTTTTCATTTTTTGTCTCCATGTATTTTTTTATTTCCTCTTTTATTTCCTGGAAGACTCATTCATTTTTTAGTAACATCTTAAATTATCAGCATGCATTTGTGCTCTTTCTACTATTTTTCATGTGTTTAATTTTTAGTTTTATAGCATTTTATTCAGAACATGCATGAGATAATTTGATCTTTTTGAATTTATTGCAACTTGTTTTGTGGCATAATATTGGATCTATTCTGTAGAATGTTCCATATGCAATTGAAAAGAATGTGTATTCTGCTATTTAAGGATGGAATGTTCTGAGTTAACATCTGTTAATTTCATCTGATCTAAAATGTCATTAAAAGCCATTGCTTTCTTTTTGAATTCTGTTTGAAGGATCTGTCCATTGATGTAAGTGGAATATTAGAGTCCTGTACTGTTATTGCATTACTATCAACTACATAGTAATTGTAATTATCATTACATATCATTACATCAATTAATTTATGTTTGTTATCAAATGCTTAAGAATTTGTATGCTTTATGGTAGGGTGCATAAATATTTACAAATGTTACATATTATTGGATTGTCTCCTTAATGATTGTATAGTGTCCTTTTCTGTCTCTTGTTATACTTTGTTTTGAAGTCTGTTCTTGCATATATGTGTATTGCTACCCTGGCTTCTCTTGTACATACATTTGCATGATAACATGCTTCTTCATAATTTCACTTTCTATTTGTAAATATGTTTAGGTCTGAAATTAGTCTCTTGTAAGCAACATATAGATTGGTCTTGTTTTTGTATCTACTCTGACACCCTATATACTTTGATTGGAGCATTTAGTACATTTACAATCAAAGAAATTATCGATAAGTATGTATGTACTGCCATTTGGTTACTTATATTATGGTTTTATTTGTAATTTTTCTCCATTTCTTTCTTCTCTTGCTCTCTTCTCTCATGATTAGTTGGCTCTCTTTAGAGATATATTTGCATTTATTTCTGTTTATTTACTGGTTTTTGATTTGTCAAATGAGGACACTAAATTCATACTTTTCAATAGTAACTCTGAACTTGAATGGGCTAAATGATCCCATCAAACGTGCAGGGTTTCAGACTGGATAAAAAAGCAAGACTCATCTACCGGTTGTCCCTAGGGGCACCTGAGTGGCTTAGTTGGTTAAGCATCTGATTCTTGATTTTAGCACAGGTCTTGACATCAGAGTTCTGAGGTGGATCCACAAGTCATGCTCCATGCTCATCAGGGAGTCTTCTTGAGATTGTCTCTCCCTCTCCCTCTGCCCCTTCCCCTCTCTCTTTCTCTGATAAATAAATAAATAAATAAATAAATAAATAAAAATGCACTCCTATCCCTCCACCCTCACCAATACCTCTTGTTTCATAATTTGTTAATTTTAGTCATACTGACAGGTGTGGCATGATACCTCATTGTAATTTTGTATTTTCCCTGATGATAAGTGATGTTGAGCATCTTTGAATCTATCTGTTAGCTATTTACATGTTTTCTTTGGAAGAATGTCTATTAATGTCTTCTGCCCATTACTTCACTGGATTATTTCTTTTGGGTGTTGAATTTGGTAAGTTCTTTACAGATTTTGTAAATATTATTTGAAAGTATCTTCACCTATTCCATAAGTTTCCTTTTGGTTTAGTTGTTTCCTTTGAAGTGCAGAAGCTCCTTATTTTGATGAAGCCCCTGTAGTTTATTTTTGCTTTTGTTTCCCTTGCCTCTAAACACGTACCTAGTAAGAAGTTGCTATGGAAAATGTCACAGAAATTGCTTCCTGTGTTCTCCTCAGGGATATTGATGGGTTTACTGTCTCACATATATATCTTTCATCAATTGTGAATTTATGTTTGTGTATGGTGTAAGAAAGTGATCCAATTTCATTCCTTTACATTTTGCTGTGCAATATTCCCAATACCATATATTGAAGTAACTGTCTTTTCCCATTGAATATTCTTTCCTTCTTTGTTGAAAACTTGTTGACCATATAGTTGTAGGTCCATTTCTGGGTTTTCTTTAGTATTCCATTGATCTCTGTATCTGTTTTTGTTCTGATACCGCACTGTCTTGATTATGATAGCTTTGTAACGTAGTTTGAAGTCAGGCATTGTGATGCATTCAGCTTTGATTTTCTTTTTCCAATATCACTTTGATGATTCAGGGTATTTTTGATTCCATGCAAATTTTAGGACTATTCGTTCTAGTTCTGTGAAAAATGTCAGTGGCATTTTGATAGGTATTGCATTACATGCATAGATTGCTTTGGGTAATATAGACATTTTGACAATATTTGTTCTTCCAATCCATGAGCATAGAATGTCTTTCTATTTGAAGGTTTTATTTATTTATTTATTTATTTATTTATTTATTTATTTATGAGACAGAGAGACAGCGAGCAGACTGAGGGAGAGAGCATGTGTAGGGGGGGAGGGGCAGAGAGAGAAGGAGAAACAGTCTCCCTAATGAGCAAGGAGCCTGATGTGGGGCTCAAACCCAGGACCCTGGTATCATGACCTGAGCTGAAGGCAGACACTTAACCAATTGAGCCACTCAGGTGCCCCTGTATTTCTATTTGATTGTCATCTTCAATTACTTTAATCTGTATTCTTTACTTTTCACTGGATAAATCTTTTACCTCTTTGGTTGGGTTTATTCCTAGGTATATTATAGTTTCTGGGTCAACTGTAAATGGGAAAGATTCCTTGTATTCTCTATCTGCTGCTTCATTTTTGGTGTAGAGAAATTAAACAGATTTCTGTACATTGATGTTGTATCCTGTGATGTTACTGAATCTGTGTATCAGTTGTAGCAATTATCTGGTGTAGTCTTTCAGGTTTTTAAGAGAGTATCATGTTCTCTTTGAACAGTAAAAATTTGACTTCTTCCGTGCTGGTTTGAATGCCTTTTATTTGTTTTTGTTGACTGATTGCTAATACTAGGACTTCCAGTACTATGTTAAGTCTTAGTGGTGAGAGTGGACATCACTATCTTGTTCCTGAGCATAAAGATAAAGTTCTCAGATTTTCCCCATTGAAGATAATATTAGCTGTGGGTCTTTCATATATGACCTTTATGATGTTGAGGAATGTTTCCTCTAGCCATACTTTGTTGATGGTTTTTATCAAGAATGGATGCTCTATTTGGCAGCCCCGGTGGCCCAGCAGTTTAGCGCCGCTTTTGGCCTGGGGTGTGATCCTGGAGACCCAGGATCGAGTACCACCTCGGGCTCCATGCATGGAGCCTACTTCTCCCTCTGTCTGTGTCTCTGCCTCTCTCTCTCTATGTGTCTGCTGTAAATAAATTTAAAAAAATCTTTAAAAAATCTCCTTGCTGATTAAAAAAAAAAGAATGGATTCTCTATTTTGTCAAATGCATTTTTGTTTCATCTACTGAGATCATATGGTTCTTACAATTTTTTTTCAATGAAGTCTATCATGTTAATTGATTTGCAAATATTGAAACACCTTTGTATCCCAGGAATAAATTCCACTTGATCATATTGAATAATCCTTTTAATGTAATTTTGGGTCCATTTTGCAACTATCTTGTTGAAAATTTTCACATACATGCTCATCAGGGATATCAGCCTGTAATTCTCTTTTAGTGGAGTCTTTGTCTGGCTTTGTAATCAGGGTAATGCTGGCTTCATAGAATGAATTTGGGATTTTTCTTCCATTTCTAGTTTTTGTAACAGTTTTAGAGGATATGCTTGAACTCTCCATGAAAGGTTGGTTAAAAAAAAAAAAAGAAAAGAAAGAAAGAAAGAAAAATTTGTTAAAATTCCACTGGGGGGGGAGGCGAGGCAAGATGGTGGAAGAGTAAGGTCCCCACATCACCTGGCCCCACCAATTTACCTAGATAACATGCAAATCATCCGGAATACCTACAAATTCAGCCTGAGATTTAAAGAGAGAACAGCTGGAATGCTACAATGAGAAGAGTTCCGGCTTCTATCAAGGTAGGAAGATGGAAAAAAATAAAGAAATAAAAAAGCATTCAGGGTGGGGGGCACCCGTGAGGAGCCGGACTAAGGCCGGGCTAAGGCCGGGCTAAGGCCAGGCAGCGAGTGCTCCCAGGAGAGGAAAGCCCAGTCCCAGAGAAGTAGAAACTTTACCAATCTTCCCGGATGGAAATGCGCTTTCAGGTGACTCGGGCAGGATGCCAGGAGGGGCAGGAATGCCCTCAGGTTCCCGGGGGGTACTAACAGAGGAACTGTGCCCAGAGGGAGAGCATGCCACACAGCGCGGGTCGAGCTTCCAAAAAGGTTGGAGCACACACCTGACGGAGCCTGGGAGTAAGTAAGGTGGCGACTCAGGTGGCGGCTCTGTGCAGAAGGGGCTGCACGGCCCGGGAGTGTGATTCCAGAGTTGCAGACGCCGGAGCCCAGGATGCTGGGGGACACAGCACAAGATCTAGCGCTCCCACCATGACAGGAGGAGGCGGAGAGGACACAGGGCAGCAGGGACACTCCTGCCTCCAGGCAGCCCCAATCTGTGCAGATTGGTGCCCTCCACCCCTGAGCATCCAGGCCCCCGTGGACTGGGAGACTGCGGTAGTTACTGCAGGAGCTGACTCCAGAGCTGGAGAGCTGGCCACTGACACTGCTGTTGTTCCTCCTGGTGTCACCTTGTTCAGGGGACTGAGAAGGGGCCTCACAGGATAAACAGCTCCCACTGAGCCATGCACCTGGCAGGGGGCTGGGCAGCTCCAGCAGGTGCACACACCTGAAAATCAGCACATCAGGCCCCTCTCCCAGAAGAACAGTTGGAAAGAGAGGGGAAAAGCAAGTCATTGACCAAGCAGCACTGTAAAGTTCTAGGGTAAGTCGAGGGATTGGAGTATATAGAAATCACAAGACACTCCACCTTGTTTTTTGTTTTCTGTTTGTTTCTCCCACCCCTTTTTTTCTCTTGTTTTCTCCATTTTCCAGGACAACTTGTTTTTGGCTACTCTGCACTAAGCAAAATGACTAGAAGGAAAAACTCACCACAAAAGAAAGAATCAGAAACAGTACTCTCTCCCATAGAGCTACAAAAATTTGGATTACAATTCAATGTCAAAAAGCCAATTCAGAAGCACAATTATAAAGTTACTGTTGGCTCTAGAAAAAAGCATAAAGGATTCAAGAGACTTCATGACTGCAGAATTTAGATCTAATCAGGCCGAAATTAAAAATCAATTAAATGAGATGCAATCCAAACTATAGGTCCTAATGACAAGGGGTAACAAGGTAGAAGAACGAGTGACTGACATAGAAGACAAGTTTATGGCAAGGAAGATGAGGAAAAAAGAGAAAACAATTAAAAGATCATGAGGATAAGTTAAGGGAAATAAATGACAGCCTCAGAAGGAAAAGTTTACATTTAATTGGGGTTCCAGAGGACGCCAAAAAAGACAGAGGACCAGAAAGTGCATTTGAACAAACCATAGCTGAGAACTCCCCTACTGAGGGAGGGAAACAGACATTCAGATCCAGGAAATAGAGAGATCCCCACCAAAAATCAATAAAAACCACTCAACACCTCGACATTTAAAAGTGAAACTTGTGAATTCCAAAGATAAAGAGAAGATCCTTAAAGCAGCAAAAGACAAGAGATCCCTAACCTTTATGGGGAGAAGTATTAGGTTAACAGCAGACCTCTCCACAGAGACTTGGAAGGCCAGAAAGGTCTGGGAGGATATATTCAGGGTCCTAAATGAGAAGAACATGCAGCCAAGAATATTTTATCCAACAAGGCTCTCATTCAGAAGAGAAGGAGAGATAAAGAGCTTCCAAGATAGGAAGAAACTGAAAGAATATATGGCCACCAAACCAGTTCTGCAAGAAATATTAAGGGGAACTCTGTAAAAGAAAGAGGAAGTCCAAGGAAACAATCCACAAAAACAGGGACTGAATAGGTATCATGATGACACTTAATTCATATCTTTCAATAGTAACTCTGAACGTGAATGGGCTTAATGTCTCCGTCAAAAGGCACAGGGTTTCAGACTGGATAAAAAAGCAAGACCCATCTATCTGCTGTCTACAAGAGACTCATTTTAGACATAAGGACACCTACAGCCTGAAATAAAAGGTTGGAGAACCATGTACCATTCAAATGGTCCTCAAAAGAAAGCAGGGGTAGCCATCCTCATATCAGATAAACTAAAGTTTATCCCGAAGACTGTAGTGAGATGAAGAGGGACACTATATCATATGTAAAGGATCTATCCAACAAGAGGACCTAATAGTCACAAATATTTATGCCCCGAATGTAGGAGCTGCCAAGTATATTATTCAATTAATAAGCAAAGTTAAGACATACTTAGATAATAATACACTTATACTTGGTGACTTGAACACAGTGCTTTCAACAACTGATAGATTTCTAAGCACAACATCTCCAAAGAAACAAGAGCTTTAAGTTATACACTGGACCAGATGGATTTCACAGATACTTACAGAACTTTATATCCAAACGCAACTGAATACACATTCTTCTCAAGTGCACATGGAACTTTCTCCAGAATAGACCACATACTGGGTCACAAATCAGGTCTTAACCGATACCAAAAGACTGAGATCGTACCCTGCATATTTTCAGACCATAGTGCTTTGAAACTAGAACTATATCTCAATAAGAAGTTTGGATGGATTTTAAACATGTGGAGGTTTAAGAACATCCGGCTAATAGATGGAAGGGTCAACCACAAAATTAGAGAAGAATTAAAAAGATTCATGGAAAAAAAAAGATTCATGGAAACTGATTATATATTATAATTACATGGAAACTGATTATATATTATAATTACTGATTATTATAACTGATAATGAAGATACAACCATTCAAAATCTTTGGGATACAGCAAAAGCAGTACTGTGGGAGAACTACATCCCAATACAAGCATCCATCCAAAAACTGGAAAGTACTCTAATACAAAAGCTAAACTTGCACCTAAAGGAGCTGGAGAAAAAAAAAAAAAACAACTAGATCCTACACCCAGCAGAAGAAGAGAATTAATAAAGATTCGAGCAGAACTCAATGAAATAGAGATCAGAGGAAATGTGGAACCGGTCAAAAAAAAACAGGAGTTGGTTCTTTGAAAGAATTAATAAGATAGATAAACCATTAGCCAGCCTTATTAAAAAGAAGAGAGAAAAGACTCAAATTAAAAAATCATAAATGAGAAAGGAGAGATCACCACCAACACCAAGGAAATACAAACGATTTTACAAACTTATTATGAGCAGCTATATGCCAATAAATTAGGTAATCTAGAAGAAATTGACTCATTTTTGGAAAGCCACAAATTACCAAACTAGAACGGGAAGAAATAGAAAACCTGAACAAGCTGATAACCAGGGAGGAAATTGAAGCAGTCATCAAAACCTCCCAGGACACAAAAGTCCAAGGCCAAATGGCTTCCCAGTGGAATTCTATTGAACGTTTGAAGAAGAACCCATTCCTATTCTACTAAAGCTGTTTGGAATGATAGGAAGAGATGGAATACTTCCAAACTCATTCTATGAGGCCAGCATCACCTCACTTCCAAAACTAGACAAAGACCCCCATGACAAAGAATTATAGACCAATATCCCTGAAGAACACAGATTCAAAAATAAAAAAAAAAAATTCCCCTGGGGAAGCCATCTGACTCTGTGCTTTTTTTTTCTGAGATTTGTCTGTTGGCTTATGTTTTATTTATTTATTTATTTATTTATTTATTTATTTATTTATTTATTGTAGTTCAATTTGCCAACATATAGCATAACACCCAGTACTCATCCCACCGAGTGCTCCCCTCAGTGCCCATCACCCAGTCATCCCAACACCCTGGCCGCCTCCCTTTCCACTACCCCTTGTTCTTTTCCCAGAGTCAGGTTTCTCTCATGTTTTGTCATCCTCACTGATATTTTCACTCATTTTCATTTATTCCCTTTCACAAGTTTTTATATTCCCCAAATGAATGAGACCATATAATGTTTCTAAGGCTCAGTAATACTCCATTGTATAGATGTACCACATCTGCTTTATCCATTCATCTTTTGATGGACATCAAGGCTCCTTCCACATTTTGGCTATTGTGGACATTGCTGCAATAAATATTGGGGTGCAGGTGTCCCAGCGTTTCACTGCATCTGTATATTTAGGGTAGATCCCCAGCAGTGCAATTGCTGGGTCGTAGGGCAGATCTATTTTTAACTCCTTGTGGGCCCCTCCCCACAGTTTTCCAGAGTGGCTGTACCAATTCCCATTCCCACTAAGAGTGCAAGAGGGTTCCCCTTTCTCGGCATCCTCTCCAACATTTGTTGTTTCCTGTCTTGTCAATTTTCACCATTCTCACTGGTGTGAGGTGGTATCTCATTGTGGTTTTGATTTCTATTTCCCTGATGGCAATTGATGCGGAGCATTTTCTCATGTGCTTGTTGGCCATGTCCATGTCTTCCTCTGTGAGATTTCTGTTCATGTCTTTTGCCCATTTCTTTGATTGAAGAGACTGTCTTTTATCCAGTGGATAGTCTTGCCTGCTTTATCGAATATTAGTTGACCATAGAGTTGAGGGGCCATTTCTGGATTCTCTATTCTGTTCCATTGATCTATGTGTCTGTTTTGGTGCCAGTACCACACTATCTTGATGATAACAGTTTTGTAGTACAACTTGAAATCCCGCATTGTGAAGCCCCTGGCTCTTGTTTCTTTTTCAATATTCCCCTATTTGTGGTCTTCTCTGATCCACACAAATCTTAAGATTTTTTTCCACATTTCTGAAGAAAGTCCATGGTATTTTGATAGGTATTGCATTAAATGTGCAAATTGCCCTGGGTAATATTGACATTTTCACAATATTAATTCTTCCAATACATGAGCATGGAATATTTTTCCATCTTTTGTGTCTTCCTTTATTTCTTTCAGAAGTGTTCTGTAGATTTTAAGATATTGATCCTTTACCTCTTTGGTTAGGTTTATTCCTAGGTATCATGCTTTTGTGTGCAATTGTAAATGGGATTGACTCCTTAATTTTTCTTTCTTCAGTCTCATTGTTAGTGTATAGAAATGGCACTGATTTCTGGGCATTGATTTTGTGTCCTGGCACACTGTCGAATTGCTTTATGAGTTCTAGCAATCTTGGGGTGGAGTGTTTTGGGTTTTATATGTAGAGTATCATGTCATCTGCAAAGAGGGAGAGTTTGACTTCTCCTTTGACAATTTGAATGCCTTTTATTTCTTTTTGTTGTCTGATTGCTGAAGCTAGGACTTCTAGTACTATGTTGAATGATGGTGGTGAGAAGGGAGATCCCTGTCCTCTTCCTGATCTTAGGGGAAAGGCTCTCAGTGTTTCCACATTGAGAATGATATTTGCTGTGAGCTTTTTGTAGATGGCTTTAAGATGCTGATGAATTTTCCCTCTATCCCTACACTGTGAAGAGTTTTGATTAGGAATGGATGCTGTATTTTGTGAAATGCTTTATCTGCATCTATTGAGAGGATCATATGGTTCTTGTTGTTTTTTTTTCTCTTGTTGATATAATTTATCACGTTCATTTTTTTATAAGTGTTAAGCCAGCCTCGCACCTGGGGATAAATCTCACTTGGTCATGGTGAATAATATTCTTTTTTTAATGATTTTATTTATTCATTCATGAGACACACACACACACACACAGAGAGAGAGAGAGAGAGAGAGAGAGAGAGAGGGAGAATGAGAGAGAGAGAGGCAGAGACACAGGCAAATGGAGAAGCAGGCTTCAAGCAGGGAGCCTGATGTGGGACTGGATCCCGGGTCCCCAGGATCAAGCCCTGGGCTGAAGGCAGTGCTAAACCACTGAGCCACACGGGCTGCCCTAATATTCTTAATGTACTGTTGGAACCCATTGGCTAGTATATTGGGGAGAATATTTGTATCTGTGTTCACCAGAGATATTGGCTTATAATTCTCCTTTTTGGTGGGGTCTTTGATTTTGGAATTAAGGTAATGCTGGCCTCATAAAATGACTTTGAAAGTATTCCAAGCATTTCTTTCTTTTGGGACAGCTTTAGTAGAATAGCTATTGTTTCTTCTTTAAACATTTGATAGAATTCCCCTGGGAAGCCACTGGCCTTGGACTTTTGTGTCTTGGGAGGTTTTGGTTGACTGCTTCAATTTCCTCCTGGGTTTTGGCCTGTTTTGGTTTTCTATTTCTTCCTGATCCAGTTTTGGCAGTTTGTGGTTTTCCAGAAAAGCATCCATTTCTTCTAGATTGCCTAATTTATTGGCGTATAGTTGCTCATAATATGTTTTTAAAATTGTTTCTATTTCCTTGGTATTGGTTGTGATCTCTCCTTTTTCATTCGTGATTTGGAGTCTTTTTTTTTAATAAGACTGGATAATGGTTTATCTATCTTATTAATTCTTTCAAAGAACCAACTCCTGGTTTTGGAGTTCTTTTGGTCTCTGTTTCATTGGGTTTTGCTACAATCTTAATTCTCATCTTCTGCTTGGTGTAGGTTTTCTTTGCTGTACTGTCTCTAGTTCCTTTAGGTGCGAGGTTAGTTTTTGTATTTGAGGGTTTTTTTTTCCAGTTTTTTGAGGGATGCTTGTATTGTAATGTATTTCCTTCTTAGGACTAATTTTGCTGTATCCCAAATATTTTGAATGGTTGTGTCTTCATTTACATTAGTTTACATGAATCCTGTTAGTTCTTCTCTACTTTCCTGGCTGACCAATTAGTCTTTTAGCTGGATTCTCTTTAACCTCCATGTGTTTGAGATTCTTCTCAGTTTCTTCTTGTGATTGAGTTGAAGTTTCATGGCACTATGGTCTGGAAACATGCAGGGGACAATCCCAGTCATTTGTTATAGGTTTAGACCTGATTTGTGACCCACTATGTGGTCTCTTCTGGAGAAAGTTCCATGTGCACTTGAGAAGAATGTTCATTCAGTTACATTCAGATGTACATATCTGCGAAATTCATCTGGTCCAGTGTATCATTTAAAGCTCTTGATTTTTTGGAGATGTTGTGCTTGAAATATCTGTCATTTGCAGAATGTGCCATGTTGAAGTCTTTTACTATTAATGTATTAATATCTAAGTATATCTTTACTTTGGTTATTAGTTGATTGATATACTTGGCAGCTCCCACATTTGGGGCATAAACATTCATGATTGTTAGGTCCTCTTGTTGGATAGACCCTTTAATTTTAATATAGTGTCCCTCTTCATTTTTTAAAAATATTTTATTTATTTATTCATGAGAGACAGAGAGAGAGAGGCAGAGACACAGGCAGAGGGAGCAGTAGGCTCCCCACAGGGAGCCCAATGTGGGACTCGATCCCAGAACCTGGATCATGCCCTGAGCCAAAGGCAGATGCTCAACCTCTGAGACACCCAGGCATCCCTCTTTATTTCTTATTATAGTCTTTGGGATAAACTTTAATTTATCTGATATGAGGATTGCTACCCCAGATTTCTTTTGAGGACCATTTGAATGGTAAATGGTTCTCCACTCTTTCATTTTCAGTTTGGAGATATCCTTAAGTCTCAAATGAGTCTATTATAGACAGCAAATGGATGGGTCTTGCTTTTTTATCCAGTGTTAAACCCTGTGTCTTTTGATCGGATAATTTAGCCCATTCACATTTGTAGTTACTATTGAAAGATAGGAATTTACTGTCATCATAATACTTATTGAGGCCCTGTTTTGTGGATTATTTCTTTGGGCTTCTTGTTTCTTTAACATGGACCCTCCTTAATATTTCTTGCAGAGCTGGTTTGTTGGTCCCATATTCTTTCAGTTTCTTCCTCTATTGGAAGCTCTTTATCTCTCCTTTTATTCTGCATTAGAGCCTTACTGCATAAAGTATTCTTGGCTGCATGCTCTTCTCATTTAGGACCCTGAATGTATCCTGCGACCCCTTTCTGGCCTGCCAGGTCTCTGTAGAGAGGTCTGCTGTTAATCTAATATTTCTCACCATATAAGTTAGTCATCTGTTGTCTCTTGCTGCTTTAAAGATTCTCTCTTTATCTTTGATATTTGCAAGCTTCACTATTAACTGTCGAGGTGTTGAATGGTTTTCATTGATTTTTTTAGGGGGGTACCTTTCTATCTGGTGGATCTGAATCCCTGTTTCCCTCCCCAAATTAGGGTAGTTCTCAGCTATTACTTTTTCAAATATGCCTTCTCACCCTCTGTCCCTCTTGGTGCTCTCTAGAGCCCCAATTACAAGTAGATTTTTCCTTCTCAGACTATCATTTCTTTCCCTTAACATTTCTTCATGGGCTTTTAATTGTTTCTCTCTTTTTTTCTCAGCTTCCTTTCTTGCCATCAACTTGTCTTCTATGTTGCTCATTCATTCTTCTACCTCATTAACCCTATCATTAGGACCTCCAGTTTGGATAGCATCTCGTTTAATTGACTTTTAATTTCAGCCTGATTAGATCTAAATTCTGCAGTGACAAGGTCTCTAGAGTCCTTTATGCATTTTCTCAGAGCCACCAGTAACTTTATAATTGTGCTTCTAAATTGGCTTTCTGACATTGAATTGTAATCCATATTCTGTAACTCTGTGGTAGAGAGTACTGTTTCTGATTCTTTCTTTTGCAGTGAGTTCTTCTTTCTAATCATTTTGCTCAGTGCAGAGTGGCTGTACGAGCTGTCTGAGTCAAGAATATCAACCACAACCTAAGTAAATTTCACTCTAGATGATTCTGCTGTGGTCAGAGACCAGAAATGGAAAAAAAAGATCAGAAGGAAATAAAACAAAAGAACAAGTGAAAAATAAATTTTGAGAGAAAGTAGTAAAAATTAAAAGGTCAAGAATCCCAAAGAAGAAGAGAAAAAAAAGAAAAAGGAGAAGAAAAAAGGGTGGGGGGGGACTGGGAGATGCTGGTAGTGACAAAGTTGTAGTAGAGGTATGATGTAGTCTCCCTGAGGTGTTCTAGATGGTGATCCTCTTGTTTCTGAGTATATTAAGTTCTGTATGTTAGAAGATGCTCAGTCCCAAATTTATATAAACCAGAAATACTTGTAGAAGGCCCTAACATTGACCACCAAAACATAAATGAGACAAAAGAGGGGGGCAGAATGGTAATAAGGAAACTCACAGAATGAACCAGCACAGTATACCACTTGGTTCTGAGTGCATGCTGGTCATGTTTTAGAAGGTATTAACTTCCACCATTTTAGAACAAAATGAGGCAGAGAAAACGAAAACACAAACAAAAAAACATATCTTGTATATCTCCCAAAATTAAGATGAGTATGTTGAAGGGAATCCAGAAGTGGAAAATATATCTAGGACCTGTAATTGTAGAAATATGAAAGACAAAAAGGAAGAATCTTAAAAATTTAAGAGGTGTTAAAAAATTGTAGTTAAGATGAGAAAAAAGAAAAAAAATGGAAATTTACAGTCTGATATAAAAACTAGTTGTACTGGAAAAAGGACAAAAAAATTTGAGGGGTACCCTCTAGTTCTATATAGTGTAAATCCCTCGACTTCCCTGGAGCTTTGCTGTGATGCTTGGTCAAGAACTTGCTCTACCCTTATTCTTCCAGCTGGTCTTCTGGGCGAGGGGGCTGCTGTGTTGATTCTCAGGTGTGTCTACCTGTGGGAGATGCCCTGCCCCCAACCAGGTGCCAGGGTCAGTGGGAGCTGTTTACCCCATGAGGTGTCTGTTGCCTGGTGGCCCCGTCTCTCCCAAGCACAGGGTGAAACAAGGAGAAACAACAATAATGGCGGAGGCCAGGTCTCTAGCTCTGGAGTTAGATCCCCACTAGCAACTAAGCAGTCTTCCAGTCCACACTGGCTTAGGTTCTCCTTGGCCAGCATACATGTGCTGACCTGCACCACTTGGGGGTGCCCAGCGGCAGGAGATTCCTCGCTGTCCTGTGCCCTTCCTGCCTCCACCTGTCCCGGGGAGAATGCGAGACTATGAGCTGTGCCCGCTCAGCACCCCGGGATCTGGTGCCTGTGCTGCTGGAATCATGCCCCCAGAGCTGTGGCTCCCAAAGACAGCAGGGCACAGACCCCTCTGTTCAGAGCCCCCGCCTGACCAACTGGCTTCTCCCAAATTCCCCGCTGGGTTCCCACTCTAGCCCTTTACCGATATTGGCTAACTGTCTGTGGTGCACTTTCCCCCAAGCACACTTCCTCTATTAGTGACTCTGGGAGGCTTGAGGCTCTACTGCTCCTCTTGCAATTCTGCTTAATTTCCCTGCTAAGCGCCCTTCCATCGGGGAAGAATCTAGTGTGGAATTTTAAAGTTTCTGCTTCTCTGGGCCTGGGCTTTCCTTGATTATAGATTTGTAGTACAACCTGAAATCTGGCATTGTGATACCCCCAGCTATGGTTTTCTTGTTTAATATTCCCCTGGCTATTCAGGGTCTTTTCTGATTCCACACAAATCTTAAGATGATTTGTTCCAACTCTCTGAAGAAAGTCCATGGTACTTTGAAAGGAATTGCATTAAATGTGTAAATTGCCCTGGGTAAAATTGGAATTTTCACATTAATTTTACCAATTCATGAGCATGGAATATTTTTCCAATTCTTTGTGTCTTCCTCACTTTCTTTCAGAAGTGTTCTGTAGTTTTTAGGATATAGATCCTTTACCTCTTTGGTTAGGTTTATTCCAATTGCATTTGGGTGCAATTGTCAATGGGATTTTTTTCCTTAATTTCTCTTTCTTCAGTCTCATTGTTAGTGTATGGAAATGCCACTGATTTCTGGGCACTGATTTTGTATCCCTCCACACTGCAGAATTGCTGTATGAATTCTAGCAATCTGGGGGAAGGGAGGCATTTGGATTTTCTATGTACAGTATCATGTCATCTGCAAAGAGGGAGAGTTTGCCTTCTTTGCCAATTTGAATTCCTTTTATATCTTTTTGTTGCCTGATTACTGAGGCTATCCCTGTCATGTTCCTGATGTTAGGGGAAAGGCTCTCAGTGTTTCCCCATTGAGAATGATATTTCTGGGGGTTTTTAGTAGATGGTTTTTAAGATGCTGAGGAATGTTCCCTCTATCCCAACACTCTCAAGAGTTCTGATCAGGAATAGATGTTGTATTCTGTGAAAAGCTTTCTCTGCATATATTGAGAGGTTCACATGGTTCTTGTTTTTTTCTCTTGCTGATATGATCAATCATGTTGATTGCTTTATGAGTGCTGAACCAGCCTTGCATCCTGGGGATAAATCCCACTTTGTCATGGTGAATAATCTTAATGTACTGTTGTATCCAATTGGCTAGAATCTTGTTGAGAATTGTTGCATCAGTGTTCAAAAGGGTTATGGGTCTATAATTCTCCTTTTTGGTGGGGTCTTTGTCCAGTTTTGGAATTAAAGTCATGCTGGCCTCATAGAACGAGTTTGGAAATACTCCATCTCTCTTTATCCTTCTGAACAGCTTTAGTAGAATAAATGAAGAAGAATGATTTCTTCTTTAAAAGTTTGAGAGAATTTTCCTGGGAAGCCATCAGGCCTGGACAATTGTGTCTTGGGAGGTTTCATGACTGCTTCAATTTACCCAGTTATTGGCCTGTTCAGCTTTTCTATTTCTTCCTGTTCCAGTTTTGGTGGTTTCTGGTTATTCCCAGAAACGCGTCCATTTCTTCTAGATTGCCTAATCTATTGGCGTATAGCTGCTCATAATAAGTTTTTAAAATCGTTTGTATTTCCTTGGTATTGGTGGTGATCTCTCCTTTCTCATTCATGATTTTATTAATTTGAGTCTTCTCTCTCTTCTTTTTAATAAGGCTAGCTAATGGTTTATCTATCTTATTAATTCTTTCAAAGAACGAACTCGTGGTTTTGCTGATTTGTTCCACAGTTCTTCTGGTCTCTATTTCATGGAGTTCTGCTCAAATTATTATTAACTGTCTTCTTCTGCTGGGTGAAGGTTTCATTTGCTGTTCCTTCTCCAGCTCCTTTAGGTGCAAGTTTAGCTTTTGTATTTGAGTTCTTTCCAGTTTTGGATGGATGATTGTATTGCTGTTTATTTCCCCCTCAGGACTGCTTTTGCTGTATCCCAAAGATTTTGAATGGTTGTATCTTCATTAACATTAGTTTCCATGAATCTTATAAATTCTTCTCTAATTTTCTGGTTGACCCTTTCATCTATTAGCAGGATGGTCCTTAACCTCCACATGTTTGAAATCCTTCCAAACTTCTTCTTGTTGTTTAGTTCTAGTTTCAAAGCTTTATGGTTTGAAAATATGCAGGGGATGACCAATCTCTTGGTATAGGTTAAGACCTGATTTGTGACCCAGTATGTGGTCTGTTCTGGAGAAAGTTCCATGTGCACTTGAGAAAAATGTGTATTCAGTTGCATTTGGATGTAAAGTTCTGTAAATATCTGTGAAATCCATCTGGTCCAGTGTATCATTTAAAGTTCTTGTTTCTTTGTATATGTTGTGCTTAGAACATCTATCAGTTGTAGAAAGCACTGTGTTCAAGTCTCCAAATATAAGTATTATTATCTAGGTATGTCTCAACTTTGGTTATTAATTGATTGATATACTTGGCAGCTCCTACATTCGGGGCATAAATATTCATGAGTGTTAGGTCCTCTTGTTGGTTAGATCCTTTAAGTAAGATATATTGTCTCTCTTCGTCTCTTACTACATTCTTTGGGCTAAACATTAATTTATCTGATATGAGGATGGCTACCCCTGCTTTCTTTTGAGGACCATTTGAATGGTACATGGTTCTCCAATCTTTTATTTTCAGTTGTAGGTGTCCTTACATCTGAAATGAATCTCTTGTAGACAGCAAATAGATGGGTCTTGCTTTTTTATCCCGTCTGAAACCGTGCACCTTTTGATAGAATCATTAAGCCCATTCATGTTCAGAGTTAATATTGAAAGATATGAATTCAGTGTCGTCATGATACCCATTCAGTCCTTATTTTTCTGGATTGTTTCCTTGGACTTCCTCTTCCTTATACAGATTCCCCTTTAATATTTCTTGCAGAGCTGGTTTGGTGGTCACATATTCTTTCACTTTCTGCCTATCTTGGAAGCTCTTTATCTCTCCTTCTATTCTGAATGTGAACCTTGCTGGATAAAATATTTTTGGCTGCATGTTCTTCTCATTTAGGACCCTGAATATATCCTGGCAGCCGTTTTTGGCCTGCCAGGTCTCTGTGGAGAGGTCTGCTGTTAACATAATAATTCTCCCCATAAGGTTTAAGGATTTCTTGTCTCTTGCTGCTTTACGGATCTTCTCTTTATCTTTGAAATTTGCAAGTTTCACTATTAAATGTCGAGGTGTTGAACAGTTTTTATTGATTTTAGGGGGGGGGAATCTCTATATCTCCTGGATGAATGCCTGTTTCCCTTCCCCCTTTAGGGAAGTTCTGAGCTATGATTTTTCAGATACACTTTCTGGTCCTCTGTCCCTTTTGGCACCTTCCAGAACCCAAATTAAACGTAGATTTTTCATTCTGAGGCTGTTATTTATTTCCATTAACCTATCCTCATGATCTTTTAATTGTTTTTCTCTTTTTTCGTCAGCTTCCTTCCTTGCCATCAAATTGTCTTCTTTGTCACTCACTCATTCTTCTACCTCATTAATCCTCATTGTTAGGACTTCTAGTTTGGATTGCATCTCATTTAATTAATTTTAATTTTTACCTGGTTAGATCTAAATTCTGCAGTCATGAAGTCTCTTGAATCCTCTATGCTTTTCTAGAGCCACCAGTACGTTTAAAATTGTGCTTCTGAATTGGCTTTCTTACAATGAATTGTAATCCAAATTCTGTACCTCTGTGGGAGAGAATACTGTTACTGCTTCTTTCTTTTGTGGTAAGTTTTTCCTTCTAGTCATTTTGCTTGGTGCAGAGTGGCTAAAAACAAGTAGTACTAGAAAAAGGAGAAAAAGAGAGAAAAACAGAAAACAAAAAACTAGGGGGGTAGTTTGTGATTCTATATACTGTAAATCCCTTGACTTCCCCTGTAACTTTCCAGCGCTGCTTGGTCAACAACTTTCTCTTCCCCTGTCCTTTCAGCTGGTCTTCTAGGGGACGGGTCTGCTGTGCTAATTCTCAGGTGTGTGCACCTGGGGGAGCTCCCCAGCCCTGCCAGGTGTATGGCTCAGTGGGAGGTATTTATCCTTTGAGGCACCTGCTCCCTGGAGGCCCTGCTCAGTCCCTTGGGCAAGGTGATATCAGGAGGAACAACAACAGTGTTGGCGGCCAGCTCTCTAGCTCTGGCGTCAGCTCCCATGGTAATTACTGCAGCTCCCAGTCTGCAGGGGCCTGGATGCTCCAGGGGCGGCGGGTGCCAATCTGCACAGTTCAGGGCCACCTGGCGGCAGGAGTGTTTTTGCTGCCCTGTGTCCTCCAGGCCTCTGCCTGTCCTGGGGGGAGCACCAGATCTTGGGCTGTGTCCCCCAGCGCCCTGGTTTGCAGGACCTGCACCGTTGGAATCACGCTCCTGGGGCCATGCAAGCCTTCCACAGTGAGCCACCACCTGAGCTGCTCCGGGCCCTGCCAGGCACACCCTCTAGCCCTTTAGGGAACTGGTCCCACGGTGTGTGGCATGCTCTCCCCTTTGGTGTGCTTCCTCTGTTAGTGCCCCTGGGAGCCTGAGGGCATCCCTGCCCCTCCTGGGATCCTGCTCCACTCCCTGCACGCGCCTTTCCATCTGGGAAGATTGGTAAAGCTCCTGCTTCTCCAGGACTGGGCTTTCTTGTCCGGGGGGGCACTCGCCGCCTGGCCTTAGCCCGGCTCCTCATGGGGGCCCATCCCCATTGGATGCTTTTTTATTTATTTAGTTTTTTCCATCTTCCTACCTTGATAGAAACATGAACTCTTCTCACTGTAGCATTCCAGCTGTTCTCTCTTTAAATTTCAGGCCGAATTCGTAGGTTTTCAGGATGATTTGAAAGTTTTCTGGGTAAGTTGGTGGGTACAGGTGACTTGGTGACCCTACCTTTCTGCCATCTTGCCCTGCCTCCTCTCTCCTCTTTCATTTATGATTTGATTAATTTGAGTCTTCCCTATTTTCTTTTTAATAAGTCTGCCTGTGTGTTATCTATCTTATTATTTCTTTTGAAGAACCAGCTTCTCGTTTCTTTGATATGTTCTACAGTTCCTCTTGTCTCTGATTGAGTTCTGCCTTAATTTTAATTGTTTCTCTTCTCCTGCTTGGTTTAAGCTTCACTTGCTGTTCTTTCTTCCATCCCTTTAGGTGTAAAGTTAGCTTGTGTATTTGAGTTTTTTCCAATTTTTTTGAGGGAGGCTTGTTTTGAAATGTAATTCCTTTTTAGGACTGCCTTTGCTGTATCCCAAAGATTTTGAACACTTGTGCTTTCATTTTCATTAGTTTGCATGTAACTTTTTAATTTTCTCTAATTTCCTGGTTTAGCAATCATTTATTGTAGGATGCTCTATAACCTCTAAGTATTTTAGTTACTTCCAAATTTCTTCTTGGGATTGAGTTCTAAGTTCAAAACACTGTGGTCTGAAAATATGCAGGGAATTATCTCAATATTTTGGTATTTGTCGAGACCTGGTTTATGACCCAGTATGTGGTATATCCTGGATACAGATCCATGTGCACTTGAGAAGATTGTGTATTCAGGTGTATTATGATGGAATGTTTTTTTTTTTTTTATGATGGAATGTTTTGTATAAATCTGTGAAGTCCATTTGTTCGAGTGTGGCATTCAAAGCCCTCATTTCTTTGCTAACCTGCTTAGAACATCTATTCTTGGCTGAGAGTTGAGTGTTGAAGTCTCCTACTATCAATGTATTAGTAGTTATGTGTGTCTTTACTTTGGCTATTTGTTGATATAATTGGCTGCTCCCATACTTGGGACATAAATATTTATTATTTTAGGTCTTCTTGCTGGATAGATGCTTTACGTATGACACAGTGTCTCTCTTCATCTCTTATCAAAGACTTTAGTTTTACATCGAATTTATCTGATATGAAGTTTGC
Organism: Canis lupus baileyi; assembly: GCF_048164855.1. Classification (NCBI taxonomy): domain Eukaryota; kingdom Metazoa; phylum Chordata; class Mammalia; order Carnivora; family Canidae; genus Canis; species Canis lupus. The sequence continues at coordinate 61,093,295 of NC_132876.1, forward strand.
TATTCCAACTTTATATTGAGTTCCATTTTCATGGTCAAGTGTTCTCCATACCTTCATTTTCAGTCGTAATGTGTTCTTTGGTCTAAATGAATCTCTTGTAGATAGCATGTCAATGGGTCTTCTTTTTTATCCTTTGTGATACCTTGTGTCTTTGACTGGATGTTTTAGCTCATTCATTTTCAGATTAACTATTGAAAGGTATGAATTTAGTGTCATACTATTACCTGTACAGTCCCTGTTACTGCAAATTGTTTCTTTGTGCTCCCTCTTCGCTTACAGGATCCCCCTGAATATTTCTTGTAGGGATGGTTTGGTGGTCACATATTCTTTCAGTTTCTGTCTATCTTGCAAGCTTTTTACCTCTCCTTCTACTTTGAATGACAGCCTTGCTGGATAAAGTATTCTTGGCTGCATTGTCTTCTCACTTAGTAACTTGAATATATTATGTCAGCCCTCTCTGGCCTGCCATATCCCTGTGGTTAGGTCTGCTGTTTAGCTGTTATTTCTCCCCATATATATATTAGGAATCTCTTGTCTCAAGCTGCTTTTAGAATTTTCTCTTTGTCTCTGAAATTTGCAAGCTTCACTATTATATATCAGGGTGTTAATTGTTTTTTTTTTTGTTGATTCTGGGGAGGGGTTCCTCTCTATCTCTTCGATGTGAGTGCCTGTTTCCTTCATCAAATTTGGGGAGTTCTCAGCTATGCTTTCTTCAAATATACCTTCTGGTCCTCTCTTACCCTCCACATGCTCTGGAATGCCATAAATACAGATATTAATCTTTTTCAAACTATCACTTATTTCCCAGAGTCTCTCCTCATGGGCTCTTAGCTGTTTTTCTCTTTTCCTAATCTTCTTTCCTTTCCATCAACTTGTCTTCTGCTATCACTGTCTCTTTTGCTACATTAACCCTAGCTGATCCAGTTGATACTGCATCTCAGAGTATTTTTAATTTTTGCCTGGTCATATATCATCCCTTCAAGATCCTAGATTATCTAGGATCTTTTTACAAGGCCCTACAGTATTTTCATAACTGTAATCCTGAATTACATCTCTGACATCTTACTTAAATTCATAACCATTAGGTCTGTGGCAGAGAGTATTACCTCTGGTTCTTTTTTTGTGGTGAATTCTTTCTTCTAGTCATTTTGTCTGGTGTCAAATCACTGTAAGAATGAGCAGGCTCAATCACATCAAACATGATCGAAGCAAAACATAGTAGACAATTCTGAAGAGGTCAGGGACCAGAAAATAAAAGAAAAAAAGGCAAAAAAGTGAAAAGGAAATTTCAAAAGAAATGGTGGGGGAGAGATAATATAGTTTCACTGAGTCGACCACGACAGGGATTCTCTTGGTTTTGAGTGTATTTTAGTGTGTATGTTATGGTACTAAATTCCATATTTATATAAAAAAGGAAAACTTAGGGAAACAACTGCAACAACAATAAAAACAAATCAAGGGGCAGCCCAGGTGGCTCAGCAGTTTAACACCGCCTTCAGCCCAGGGCCTGATCCTGGAGACCCAGGATCGAGTCCCACATCGGGCTCCCTGCATGGAGCCTGCTTCTCCCTCTGCCTGTGTCTCTGCCTCTCTCTCTCTGTGCCTCTCATGAATGAATGAATGAATGAATGAATAAATAAATAAATAAATAAATAAATCTTTTTAAAAGAATCAAGAATAAAAAAGAGGAGGGGGCCATGGGAAGGGAGACAGTATATAATCTCAATGAGTATACTAATACAGGGTTCCATTTTCTTCTGGGTGTATTTTGGTCTGTATGTTAGAAGGTACTAAATTCCAAACTTATAAAAACAAAACAAAATAGAACAAAAATACTAAAACTTAAATTGAATTGAATACAGTGAAAGGAAGCCAAAAATGAAGAATATATTTACAATATGTAATTGTAAAATATGAAAGTCAAAAATGAAAAAAAAAACTTACAAGTGAAGAATTGAAAAAATATTATAGTCAAGGGACACCTGAGTGGCTCAGCAATTGAGCATCTGCCTTTGGCTCAGGCCGTGATCCTGGAGTTCTGGGATGGAGTCCCACATCAGGCTCCCTGCATGGAGCGTTCTTTTCCCTCTGTCTGTGTCTCTTCCTCTCTCTGTCTCTCATGAATAAATAAATAAAATCTTTAAAAATATATATCATATTTAAGATGGGAAAATAAGAAAGAATTTTGGAAATTTTAACGTGAAAGGGAAATGAATCATAAGGGAAAACCTTGGGTTCTATATACTATTTTCCCTCAGTCCTGGAGTTTTCCAGTCTTATTTGGTCAATAAAATTGCTGTTCCCCTATTCTTCCAGCTGGTCTTCTGGGGAGGGATCTGCTGTGCTTATTCTCATTGTCTGTGCCTGTTTAGGGATGCCCTGCCCCTTGCCAGGTGGCCTGGCACAGTATAAGCTGCTTGCCCCGTGATGTCTTTGTTCCTTGGATGCCATGCCTATCTTGAGGGTGAAAGGAAAAAAAATGTCAGTGTGGGATCCCTGGGTGGCTCAGCGGTTTGGTGCCTGCCTTTGGCTCAGGGCGCAATCCTGGAGTCCCAGGATCAAGTCCCGCGTTGGGCTCCCAGCATGGAGCCTGCTTCTCCCTCCTCCTGTGTCTCTGCCTCTCTTTCCCTCTCTCTGTCTATCATAAATAAATAAATAAATCTTTAAAAAAAATGTCAGTGGTCCGATCTCTAGCCCTGGATCCAAGAACCCCCAGCATGTGCCAAATTGATGATTCTGTTTGTGTGTCAATATCAGACTCAGTGCCCACTCACTAAGATCCTCCTCAGGGGCAGGTTGGGTGACACTGATTTGCAGAACTTGAAAGGGACTAGGAGGTGAGAGAGGTTTTGCTCCCTCATGCATGCACCCATAGATAGCACTCATCTGGTTGTGTGTGCACTCACTCCACCTCTCTCAGATACTAGCAGAGGGTTGCTGCATTCCAATCCATTGCAGGCAGCCAACACAGATAGCATCCCTGATCTGTGGTTTGCAGTTTATGGCACAAGTTGAACTTTCTCCCAGACACACTGACCTAAACCCATTACCCACTCCAATGCTTGGGAATTTTGCCAGATCAGGCACCCCTTTTCTTTTTGTCCCTCCTGGAATATTGAGACCTCACTGCCCTTCCTGCGATTTTGTCCTGTTTCACCACGGAGCACTTTTCATGCAGGAAAGACACTCTCAGAAGCATATATCTAAAGGTTCCCCTTTTGTCCCCCAGGGCTATATCACTTTCCTGCAGCCAGCTTAAAAAAGGATCCCCTCATTTATCTCCCAATATATCCTCTCAACTTCACTTCTCCTTACTCCTACCTTGCAAGAAGTGGTCACTTTTCTATTTTTAGTGTTCCAGCTGTTTTTTATTTATTTATTTTTTTTCTTCATTTTACCAGTTTTATTATGCATATTTCTACTTTTTAACATAATTTTTAAACTGTATTGCTTAATTACACTGTGGTCTTCATCAAGCCGATTCTGATAACACTTGCACATGTTACTTGGAGCATTAATGGCAGCTTAATAGTAAAAGATGATCATAAAACACCTATTATCAATGACACTGTTAGCTCATTTATATCTATTTATTGCTACATCTTTTGTGTAAAATCAAATTCAATGTCCCTGGTAGTAGAAAAGGGGCCCTTGAGTTAAAATGACAGGAACTAAAAAGTAAATGTTATCTGTCAAGAAACTCTGATTTGTATTTTCCTAGACTTGAAGAAACCACAAAATACCATTTTTTTTTGTGCTATTTATTCTCTATCACCTAAAATACTACCTTTAACAATTATCGTATAAAAACAGATGACTAAAATGTGTATAGTTCTTGTACATCATTATCTGACTCATTCAGTAATAAGGAAATACATGCAGATATCAAATACTTATTTTAAAAAATTACATCTCAGACTGAATTCATATGTGTTCTGGATGGTTAACAGTTATATAGCCGAATTTGGAGGAACAGATGAAACAATTATCCCTACTCTTCTACCATCTTGCCTCCCTCTGACAGTTTCAATAAATTTTTTAATATTTATTTTTGTTATTAGAGAGAGAAAGAGAGTGAGAGAGAGAACACAAGGCAGGCTAGGGGTAGATGTATTAGTAGGGAGAGAATCCCAGGCAGACTCCATACTGAGCACAGAGCCTAACACAGGGCTCTATTTCATGAACCTGAGATTATTATCTGAGCTGAAATCACGAGTTGGATGCCTAACTGACTGAGCCACTCACACGTCTTCTGTTTTCTTTTCTTTTTTTTTTTTAAAGAGAAGTTCTAGGAATAACATTAATGGTGATAAATGCATTTATTTTAATAAATACAGGAATGCCTTCAAGAAATAATACAGCCTTAAGCCTGAAGGAACTAGGAAAGGAAGAGCAAAATAAGTGCAGAGTTAGCAGAAGGAACAGAGAATGAATATCAAAGAAGAAATTAATGAAATAAAGAAACAAAAGCAATAGAAATAATCAGTGAAACTAAGATCTCATAATTTGAAATGATAAAAATTGACATACATTTATCTGGGTGAACTGAGAAAAAGGACTCAATTATAAATGAAAGAGGAAACTTTATAGATGATATCACAAAATTTCAAAAAATCATAGTGCGCATTGATGGTATAGTGGTGAGCATAGCTGCCTTCCAAAAAATCATAGTGCTACAGTGAATAATTATATGACCACAAGGTAAATAATATAGAAAAAAATGGATAAATACCTAAAATATACAACCTACAAACCCTGAGTCAAAAATGAATAAATCATCTGAACAGTTAAATAACAAGTTAAGGAAATTGAATCAGTATTCAAAGATCTTCCATCACAGAAAATCCCAGTTCCAGATGGTTTCACTGGTAAATTCTAACATTTAATAGAGAAATGCCAATCCTTAAACTCTTCCAAAAAATTGAAGAGGATTAAATACTTTCATACTCATATTCTGAGATGAGCATTATACTATTACCAAAACAAGATAAGGAAATTAGAACAATACTATAGACCAATATGTCTGACAAATATAGATGAAAATTTTTTAATATTTTTTTCATTTTGTTTTTTGATTCTTGTTTTGTTTCCTTTTTTTAGTCCTGGATGTTTTATGCAACTATGAATTACTGAATTCTACATCTGAAAGTAATGGTGTACTACTATATGTTGGCTGACTTAATTTAAATCAAGTTTATATCAGTTAGTATATACACAGTAAAAAGATTATATGCGAGCAACCCAGGTGGCTCAGCGGTTTAGCACCACCTTCGGCCCAGGATGTGATCCTGTAGATACTGTAGACCCAGGATCGAGTCCCACATCAGGCTCCCTGCACGGAAACCTGCTTCTCCCTCTGCCTGTGTTTCTGCCCCTCTCTCTCTCTCTCTGTGTCTCTCATGAATAAATATATAAATATATAAATAAATAAATATTTAAAAATAAATATATAATATATAATAAATATACAAATATTTAAAAAATAAAAATAAAAAGATTATATATGCCATGACAAAGTGGGATTTTTCCCCAGAGTGCAAAAAAGTTTTAGCATATGTAATAAATAAATGTGATATATCACATTAATAGAGTGAAAGATAAATATCATATATCTCAATAGATGCAGAAAAAGCATTTAATAAAATAAAATGTCCGTTCTTGATTAAAGCTCTCAAGAAAATGGATATAGAATGCACATACCTCAACACTATAAAGGCTATATAAAATGAAACCCACAGCTAGCATCATATACAATGCTGAAATATGGGGGGGGGGAGTCCTTTAAGATCAACAAGAAAACAAGGAGGTCCACTCTCACCACATATTCAACAAAGTACTGGAATTTTTAATTCCATCAATTGGAGAAGAGGCGGGGCAAGATGGCAGAGTGTAGGGTCTCCAAGTCACCTGTCCCCACCAACTTAGCTAGATAACTTTCAAATCATCTTGAAAACCTACGAATTCGGCCTGAGATTTAAAGAGAGACCAGCTGGAAAGCTACAGTGAGAAGAGTTTGCACTTCTATAAAGGTAGGAAGATGGAAAAAAATAATAAATAAAAAAGCATCCAAGGGGGAGGACCCTCGTGAGGAGCCAGGCTAAGGCCGAGCGGCAACTGCCCCCAGGACAGGAAAACCCAGGCCCGAAGAAGCAGAAGCTTTAGGAATCTTCCTGGAAGGAAAGGCGCTAGAAGAGAGCTCGGGCAGGATCCCAGGAGGGGCAGGGATGCCCTCAGCCACCCAGTGGCACTAAGAGAGGAACTGCGTCTCGGGGAAGAGCGTGCCACACACTGCATCCGAGCTCTCTGAGGGTCTGGAGGGCGCAACCTGCAGGGCCCTGGGAGCAGCTAGGGAGGCGGAGCAGGTAGCGGCTATGCACAGAGGAGGCTACACAGCTCTGGGAGCACGATTCCAGCGGTGCAGGGCCCAGAGCCAAAGGCACTGGGGGACACAACCCAAGTACCAGAGCTCCCCCCAGGACAGGCAGAGGCCAGGAAGACACAGGACAGCAAGGACGCCCCTGCTGCTGGGCGGACCCGAGATGTGCAAATCAACATCCCCTGCCCCCGGAGCATCCAGGCCACTGCAGACTAGGAACTGCGGTAGTTACTATGGGAGCTGCTCCAGAGTTGGAGAGCTGGCCACTGCCAATGTTGTTGTTCCTCCTTGTGTAACCTTATACATGGGACTGAGCAGGGGCCTCACAGGATAAACAGCTCCCACTGAGCCGTGCACCTGGCAGGGGGCTGAGAAGCTCCCCCAGGGGCACACATCTGAAAATCAGCACAGCAGGCCCCTCCCCAGAAGACCAGCTAGAAGGACAAGGGAAAAGCAAGTTATTGACCAAGCAGCACTGGTAAGTTTCAGGGGAAGTCAAGGGACTTACAGCATATAGAATCAGGATACTCCCCCTTGTTTATTGTTTTCTGTTTGATTCTCCCTGCCTGATTTTTTTTCCATTTTTCTTCTCATTTTTATCCTCTATCCAGTACTACTTGTTTTTGGTCACTATGCACTGAGCAAAATGACTAGAAGGAAAAACTCACCACGAAAGAATCAGAAATCAGTACTCTCTCCTACAGAGGTACAAACTTTGGATTACATTTCAATGTCAGAAAGCCATTCAGAAGCACAATTATAAAGCTACTGGTGGCTCTAGAAAAAAGCATAAAGGATTCAAGAGACTTCATGACTACAAAATTTAGAGCTAATCAGTCTGAAATTAAAAGTCAATTAAGTGAGATGCAATCCAAACTTGAAGTCCTAAGGACAAGGGTTAACAAGGTAGAAGAATGAGTAAGTGACATAGAAGACAAGTTGATGGCAAGGAAGGAAGCTGAGTAAGAAACAGAAAAACAATTAAAAGACCATGAGGATAGGTTAAGGGAAATAAATGACAGGGTCAGAAGGAAAAATCTATGTTTAATTGGGGTTCCTGAGGGGGCCGAAAAGGACAGAAGTCCAGAAACTGTATTTGAACAAATCATAGCTGAGAAAGTACCTGACCTGGGGAGGAAAAAAGGCATTGAGATTCAGGAGATAAAGACATTCACCTCGTAAAATCAATAAAAACCTCTCAACAACTCGACATTTAATAGTGAAACTTGCAAATTTCAAAGATAAAGACTAGATCCTTATAGCAGCAAGAGACAAGAAATACAGAAAATTTATGGGGAAAAAATATTAGGATAACAACAGACCTCTCCACAGAGACCTGACAGGCCAAAAAGACCTGCCAAGATATATTCAGGGTCCTAAATGAGAAGAATATGCAGCCAAGAACACTTTATCCAGCAAGGCCCTCATTCAGAATAGGAGAGGTAAACAACTTCCAAGATAGGCAGAAACTGAAAGAATATGGGACTACCAAACCAGCTCTGCAAGAAATATTAAGGGGGACTCTGTAAAAGAAAGAGGAAGTCCAATGGAACAATCCACAAAAATAGGGACTGAATAGGTATCATGATGACACTAAATTCATATCTTTCAATATTAACTCTGAATATGAATGGGCTTAATGACCCCATCAAAAGGCACAGGGTTTCAGACTGGATAAAAAAGCAAGACCCATCTATTTGCTGTCTACAAGAGACTGATTTCAGGTGTAAGGACACCTACAGCCTGAAAATAAAAGGTTGTAGAACCATTTACCATTCAAATGGTCCTCAAAGGAAAGCAGGGATAGCCATCCTTATATCAGATAAATTAATGTTTATCCCAAAGACTGTAGTAAAAGATGAAGAGGGACACTATATCCTACTTAAAGGATTTATCCAACAAGAGGACCTAACGATCATGAATATTTATGCCCCAAACGTGGGAGCTGCCAAGTATATCAATTAATTAATAACCAAAGTTAAGACATACTTAGATAACAATACACTTTTATTAGGGGACTTGAATTTGACACTTTCTACAATCCACAGGTCTTCTAAGCACAACATCTGCAAAGAAACAAGAGCTTTAAATGATACACTGGACCAGATGGATTTCACAGCTATTTACAGAACTTTACATCCAAATGCAACTGAATACACATTCTTCTCTAGTGCACATGGAACTTTCTCCAGAAGAGACCACATACTGGGTCACAAATCAGGTCTTAACCAATACCAAAAGATTAGGATCATCCTCTGCATATTTTCAGACCATAATGCTTTTTTTAATAATAATAAATATATTTTTTATTGGTGTTCAGTGTGCCAACATACAGAATAACACCAAGTGCTCATCCCTTCAAGACCATAAAGCTTTGAAACTAGAACTAAATCACAAGAAGTTTGGAAGGCTTTCAAACACGTGGAGGTTAAGGACCATGCTGCTAAAAGATGAAAGGGTCAACCAGAAAATTAGGGAAGAATTAAAAAGATTCATGGAAACTAATGAGAATGAAGATACAACCATTCAAAATCTTTGGGATACAGCAAAAGCAGGCATGAGAGGGGAAATACATCACAATACAAGCATCCATCCAAAAACTGGAAAATATTCAAATATAAAAGCTAACTTTGCACCTAATGGAGCTAGAGAAAAAACAGCAAATAGATCCTACATCCAGCAAAAGAAGACAATTAATAAAGAATCGAGGAGAACTCAATGAAATAGAGACCAGAAGAACTGTGGAACAGATCAACAAGACCAGGGGTTGGTTCTTTGAAAGAATTAATAAGATAGATAAACCATTAGCCAGCCTTATTAAAAGGAGAGAAAAGACTCAACTTAATAAATTCATGAATGAGAAAGGAGAGATCATCACGAATTCCAAGGAAATACAAACGATTTAAAATACTTATTATGAACAGCTATACGACAATAAATTAGGCAATCTAGAAGAAATGGACACATTTCTAGAAAACCACAACCTACCAAAACTGGAACAGGAAGAAATAGAAAACCTGAACAGGCCAATAACCAGGGAGGAAATTGAAGCAGTCATCCAAAACCTCCCAAGACATAAAAGTCCAGGGCCAGATGGCTTCCCTGAGGAATTATACCAAACGTTTAAAGAAGAAACCATACCTATTCTAATAAAGCTGTTCACAAAGATAGAAAGAGATGGAGTGCTTCCAAACTCGTTCTATGAGGCCAGCATCACCTTAATTCCAAAACCAGACAAAAACCCCACCAAAAAGGAGAATTACAGACCAATATCCCTGATGAACATGGATGTAACGATTCTCAACAATATACTAACCAATAGGATCCAACAACACATTAAGAAGTTAATTCACCATGACCAAGTGGAATTTATCTCCAAGATGCAAGGCTGGTTCAACACTCATAAAGCAATCAATGTGATTGATCATAGCAGCAAGAGAAATAACAAGAACACTATGATCCTCTCATTAGATGCAGAGAAAGCATTTGACAAAATACAGCATCCATTCCTGATCAAAACTTTTGAGACTGTAGGGATAGAGTGAATATTCCACAGCATCTTAAAAGCCATGTATGAAAAGCCCACAGCAAATATCCTTCTCAATAGGGAAACACTGGGAGCATTTCCACTAAGATCAGGAACAAGACAGGGATGTCCACTCTCACCAATCCTCTTCAACATGGTACTAGATGTCCTAGCCTCTAGGATTTTGATGGAATCTTGTCTCCCATTTAGATCTTTCATCTATTTTGAGTTTATCTTTGCGTATGGTGCAAGAGAGTGGACTAGTTTCATTCTGCTGCATGTGGATTTCCAATTTTCCCAGCATCATTTATTGAAGAGACTGTCTTTTTAAATGGGAAAATTAACAAAGCAGGAAACCACAAATGTTGGAGAGGATATGGAGAAAGGGGAACCCTCCTGCACTGTTGGTGGGAATATGAACTGGTGCAACCACTCGGCAAAATTGTTTGGAAGTTCCTCAAAGATTTAAACATAGATCTGCCCTACAACCCAGCAATTTGACTGCTGGGGATTTACCCCAAAGATACAGATGCAATGAAATGCCGGACACCTGCACCCCAATGTTTATAGCAGCAATGTCCACAATAGCCAAACTGTGGAAGGAGCCTCAGTGTCCATCAAAAGGTGAATGGGTAAAGAAGTTGTGGTATATGTGTTCAATGGCATATTACTCAGCCTTTAGAACCGACAAATAGCCACCATTTGCTTCGATGTGGATGGAACTGGAGGGTATTATACTGAGTGAAATAAATCAATCGGAGAAGGACAAACACTATATGGTCTCATTTATTTTGGGAATATAAAAAATAGTGAAAGGGAATAAAGGGGAAAGGAGAAAAAATGAGTGGGAAATATCAGAAAGGGAGACAGAACACGAAAAACTCCTAACGCTGGGAAACAAACTAGGAATGGTGGAAGGAGAGGGTGGCGGGTTGTTGGTGACTGGGTGATGGGCACTGAGATGGGCACTTGATAGGATGAGCATTGGTTGTTATTCTATATGTTGGCAAATTGAACACCAATAAAAAATAAATTTGTATAAAAAAAATAAAATTGCACGAAAAAGCATAAGATACCTAGGAATAAACCTAACCAAAGAGGTAAAAGTTCCATACCCTAAAAACTACAGAATACTTCTGAAAGACATTGAGGAAGACACAAAAAAAATGGAAAAATATTCCATGCTCATGGATTAGAAGAATTAATATTGTGAAAATGTCAATGCTACCCATGGCAGTTTACACATTTAATGCAATCCCTATCAAAATACCATGGACTTTCTTCAGAGTGTTGGAACAAATCATCTTGAGATTTGTGTGGAATCAGAAAAGACCCCGAATAGCCAGGGAAATATTGAAAAAGATAACCAGATCCACGGTCATCACAATGCCAGATTTCAGGTTGTACTAGAAAGCTGTAGTCATCAAGACAGTGTGATACTGCCACAAAAACAGACACATAGATCAATGGAACAGAATAGAGAATCTGGAAGTGGACCCTCAACCTTATGGCTAACTAATATTTGACAAAACAGGAACGAGTGTCCACTGGAAAAAAGTCTCTTCAATAAATGGTTTTGGGAGAATTGCACATCCACATGTAGAAGAAGGAAACTAGACCATTCTCTTACACCATACACAAAGAGCAACTCAAAATGGATGAAAGATCTAAATGGGAGACAAGATTCCATCAAAATCCTAGAGGAGATCACAGGCAACACCTTTTTTTAAAGTTGGCCACAGCAACTTCTTGCAAGATACATCCATGAAGGCAAGAGAAACAAAAGCAAAAATGAACTATTGGGACTTCATCAACAAAAAAAGCTTCTGTACAGCAATAGAAACAGTCAACAACACTAAAAGACAACCTACCAAATGGGAGAAGGTATTTGCAATTGACCTATCAGATAAAGGGCTAGTATCTAAGATCTATTAAGAATTTATTAAAGTCAACAGCAAAGAAACAAACAATCCAATCATGAAATGGACAAAATACATGAACAGATATATCACAGAGGAAGACATAGACATGGCCAACAAGCACACGAGAAAATGGTAGGCATCACTTACCATCAGGGATATACCAATCAATACAACAATGAGATACCACCTCACAGCAGTGAGAATAGTCAACATTAACAAGACAGGAAACAACGAATTTTGGAGATGTGGAGAAAGGGGAACCCTCTTGCACTTTTGATGGTAATGTGTACTGGAACAACCACTCTGGAAAACTGTGTGGAGTTTCCTCAAAGAGTTAAAAATGGATCTGCCCTACAACCCAGCAATTGCACTGCTGGGGATTTACCCCAAAGATACAAATGCAGTGAAACTTTGGGACACCTGCACCCCAATATTTATAGCAGCAATGTCCACAATAGCCAAACTGTGGAAGGAGCCTCAGTGTCCATCAAAAGGTGAATGGATAAAGAAGTTGTTGTATATTCATACAATGGAATATTAGCCATTAGAAACGACAAATACCCACCATTTGCTTTGACATGGAGGGACTGGAGGGTATTATGCTGAGTGAAATAAGTCAATCAGAAAAGGACAAACAGTACATGGTCTCATTCATTTGGGTAATATAAAATTTAGTGAAAGAGAATAAAGGGAAAGGAGAGAAAATGAGTGAAAATATCAGTGAGTTTACAGAATATGAGAGACACCTAACTCTGGGAAATGAACAAGGGGTGGTGGAATGGGAAGTGGGTGGGTGGACGGGGTGGGTGGGTGATTGGCGCAGAGGTGAGCACTTGTCGGGATGAGCACTGGGTGTTATGCTATATGTTGGCAGATTGAACTCTATTAAAAAAATAAAAATTCCATACAGTTGTAAGATTAATAAATAAAATGCATGACAATTGGAAAGAAAAAATAAAATTATCATTATTCATCTATAGTATAGTTTTGTATTAGTGAATTCCAATTTTCTATTAGAGAATTCAATCGAAAGCCTCTTAAAGGTAATCAACTATTTCAGTAAAGTTTCAGACTGTAAATTCAAGCTGGGAAAATCAGTTGCATTTCTGTATACCAATTTAAAAAAAATCTGAAAAAGAAGTAAAGAAAACTATCTTATTCACAATAACAAGAAAAATAATACAAAACTTAGGAATAAATTTAACCAAGAAAATGAAAGATCTGCTCAATGAAAACTGTAAGATTTTAATTAAAGAAATGGAGGGATCCCTGGGTGGCGCAGCGGTTTAGAGCCTGCCTTTGGCCTGGGGCGCGATCCTGGAGACCCAGGATCGAATCCCACATTGGGCTCGTGGTGCATGGAGCCTGCTTCTCCCTCTGCCTGTGTCTCTGCCTCTCTCTCTCTCTCTCTGTGTGTGTGTGTGACTATCATAAATAAATTTTAAAAATTAAAAAAAAAAAGAAATGGAAAAAGAGGAAATTTTCAGGAGGCGGGGCAAGATGGCAAATTAGGGGTCCTCAACTCACCTGGCCCCACCAACTTTCCTAGATAACTTTCAAACCATCCTTCACACCTCCGAATTCGACATGAGATTTAAACAGAGAATAGCCTGAAAGCTACAGAGAGAAAGGTTTTCACTTCTAACAAGGTAGGAAGGTGGAAAAAGATAAAATAAATAAGAATCAAGTTGGGGAGTAACCCTGGGAGTAGCCAGCCTAAGGCCCACAGTGAAACCTCCGGGACAGGAAAGCCCAGCCCCAGAGAACTGGAAACTTTAAAAAATCTGCACTAGGGATCCCTGGGTGGCGCAGCGGTTTGGCGCCTGCCTTTGGCCCAGGGCGCGATCCTGGAGACCCGGGATCGAATCCCATGTCGCTCCCGGTGCGTGGAGCCTGCTTCTCTCTCTGCCTGTGGCTCTGCCTCTCTCTCTCTCTCTCTCTCTGTGACTATCATAAATAAATAAAAATTAAAAAAAAAATCTGCACTAGATTCTTCCCCAACAGAAAGGCGCGTAGCAGGGAAATTGGGCAGAATCACAGGAGGGTCAGTGAAGCCTCCAGTTTCCTGGAGTCACTAATAGAGAAAGTACACCCAGGGCAATGCTCGACACAAAATGTGGGCCAATCTCAAAGGGCTGGAGCATGCACCCGGCGGGGCATCTGCGAGAAGCCGGTGGGTCAGGTGGGCCTTCCCTGTGGGATCCACGCCACCAGGAGCACGATTCCAGCAGCACACAGGGCCCCGGAAACCAAGGAACTGAGCAGACACAGCCCATGATCCTGCACTCCCTCTGTGATAGGCAGAGGCTGGGAGGGCAGAGGACAGCAAGGACTCTCCTACCACCACCATAGGCTGCCCTGTTAGCTGTGCAGATCATCACAACCTCGCCCCCGCAGGAGCGTCTAGGCCAGTGTGGACTGGGAGACTGCATTAGTTACTAGCAGGGAGCTGAATCCAGGGCTGGAGTCCTGGCCACTTCCATTGTTGTTCTTCCTCCTTGTTTCATATTGTTCCTGGGAGAGGCAGGGCTGCCAGGGAACAGAGGCCACATGGGGGTAAACAGCTCCTACTGAGCCCAGCACCTGGCAGGGGGAAGGGCAGCTCCATCAGGTACACACACTTGAGAATAATCAAAGCAGGCCCCTCCCCCAGAAAACCAGCTGGAACAACAGGGGAAGAGCAAGTTCTTGACCAAGCAGCGCTGGAAAGCTCTAGAGGAAGTCAGAGGGATTTATAGTACACAGAACTAGAAGGGACCCCTCCTATTTTTTTTCTTCCTTTTTCCAGTACAACCTGTTTTTATATCAGACTGTAAATTTCTAATTTTTCTTTTCTTTTCCCACCTTAACTACAATATTTTACCAACACTTCATTTTTAAGTTTCTTCCATTTTCACTTTCATTTTCTACAATTATAGGTCTTAGATATTTTTTCCACATCTAGATTCCCTTCACATACTCAACTTAATTTTGGGAGATATACAAGATAGGTTTTTTGTTGTTGTTTTGTGATTTTTGTTTTCTCTGCCTCATTTGTTCTACAATGGCGGAAGTTAATATCTTCTTAAAACATGACCAGCATGCACCCAGAACCAAGTGGTATACCATGCTGGTTCATTCTGTGAGATTCCTCTTTCCCATTCTGCCCCCCCTTTATCTCATTTATGTTTTGTTGGTCAATGTTGGGGCCTTCTAAAAGTATTTTTGGTTTATATAAATTTGAGACTGAGCATCTTCATAACTTAATATACTCAGAACCAAGAAAATCACCCTCTTGGACACCTCAGGTAAACTACATTCTCCCTTCACTACAACAATACAGAACTTAATATACTCAGAACAAAGTAGATCAACCTCTAGGACACCTCACATAGACTACATTCTCCCTCCACTACAACTTCGTCTCTACCACCATCCCCGAGGGCCCCCGCTTTTTCCTTTCTCTTTTCTTTTTTCTATTTTCCTCTTTACTTTTTCTTTTCCTCTTCTTTTTTTCCTTCTTCTTATTTGGGATTCTTGGCATTTCATTTTTTATTACATTGTTTTAAAATTTGTCTTTCACATTAGTGCTCCTTTTCTTTTATTTTGTTCTGATCTTAGTTTTCAATTTCTGGATTCTGTCCTTGGCAGAATCATCAAGGAGGAAATTTCTTAGGTCATGCTTGATATTCCTGACTCATCCCACTCATGCAACCGATCTGCACTGAGCAAAATGACTAGAAAGAACTCACCACAAAAGAAAGAACCAGAATCCATACTCTCTGCACAGAGTTACAGAATTTGGATTACAATTCGATGATAGATAGCCAATTCAGAAGCACAATTATGAAGCTACTGGTGGCGCTGGAAAAAAGCATAAAGGATTTAAGAGACTTCATGACTGCAGAATTTAGATCGAATCAGGCTGAAATTAAAAAATCAATTAAATGAGATGCAATCCAAACTGGAAGTTGTAATGATGAGGGTTAATGAGGTAGAAGAAAGAGTGAGTGACATAGAAGACAAGTTGATGGCAAGGAAGGAAGCTGAGGAAAAGAAAGAAACACAATTAAAAGACCATGAGGAAAGGTGAAGGGAAATAAATGATAGCCTGAGATGGAAAAATCCACGTATAATTGTGGTTCCAGACAGCACTGAGAGGGACAGAGGTCTAGAAACTGTATTTGAACAAATCATAGCTGAGAACTTCCCTAACTTGGGGAGAGAATCAGACATTCAGATGCAGGAGTTAGAGAGATCCCCCCTAAAACCAATAAAAACCATTCAACACCTCAACATTTAACAGTGAAACTTGCAAATTCCAAAGATATAGAGAAAAACCTTTAAACAGCAAGAGACAAGAGATTGCTAACTTATATGGAAAGAAGTATTAGATTAACAGCAGACCTCTCCACAGAGACCTGGCAAGCCAGAAAGCCCTGTCAGGATATATTCACAGTTCTGAATGAGAAGAACATGCAGCCAAGAATTCTTTATCCAGAAAGGCTCTCATTCAGAATAGAAGGAGATATAAAGAACTTCCAAGATCGGCAGAAATCTAAAGAATATGTGACCATGAAACCAGGTCTGCAAGAAATATTAAGGGGGACGCTGTAAAATAAAGAGGAAACCTAAAGAAATATGTCAGAAAAATGGGCCACAGTAGGTGTTATGATGACGCATAACTCATATCTCTAAAAAGTAACTCCGAATGTGAATGTGCTTAATGATACCATAGAAAGACACATGATTTCAGACTGGATAAAAAAGCAATACCCATCTATTTTCTGTCCATGAGAGACTCATTTGAGACCCAACGACACCTCCACCTGAAAATAAAAGGTTGGAGGAGGATTTACAATTCAAATGATACTCAAAAGAAAGTTGGGGTAGCAATCCTCATAACAGATAAATTAAAGTTTATCCCAAAGACTGTAGTAAGATATGAAAGATATGAAGAGGAACACTATATCATACTTAAAGGGTATATGTGCAAGAAGACCTAACAATCATGAATATCTATGCCCCTAATGTGGGAGCTGCCAAGTATATCAATCAATTAATACTCAAACTAATAACATACTTAGATAATAATACACTAATAGTAGGAGACTTCAAGATGGCACTTTCTGCAAATGACAGATATTCTAAACACAACATCACCAAAGAAAGAAGAGCTTTAAATGTTACACTGGACCAGAGGGCTTTCACAAATATGTACAGAACTTTCAATCTTAACACAACTGAATACACATTCTTCAAGTGCACATGGAACTTTCTCCAGAATGGATCACAGACTATGGCACAAATCAGGTTTCAACTGATACTGAAAATTGGGACAGTCACCTGCATATTTTCAGAATAAAATGCTTTGAAACTAGAACTCAATGACAGGAAGAAATTTGGAAGAAACTCAAACAAGTGGAGGTTAAAAAGCATCCTGCTAAAAGATGAAAGGGTCAACCAGGAAGTTAGAAAAGAATTAAAGAGATTCATCAAAACTAATGAAAATGAAGAAAAAAACCATTCAAAATCTTTGGGATACAGCCAACGCATTCCTAAGAGGGAAATACATTGCAATACAAGCCTCCCTCAAAAAATTGGAAAAAACTCACACACAAGCTAAGCTTGCATATAAACGACGTGGAGTAAGAAATGCAAATAAAACCTACACCCAGCAGAAGAAGAGAGATAATAAAGATTCGAGCAGAACTCAATGAAGTAGATACCAGAACAGCTAGAACAGACCAACAAAATCAGGAGTTGGTTCTTTGCAAGAATTAATAAGATATATAAACCATTAGCCAGCCTTAATAAAAAGAGAAAAGACTCAAATTAATAAAATCATAAATGAAAGAGGAGAGATCATAACAAATACCAATATAGTAGAAATAATTTTAAAAACATATTATGAGCAGCTTTATGCCAGAAATTAGGCAATCTAGAAGACATGGATGCATTTCTGGAAAACCACAAATAACCAAACCTGGAACATGAAGAAATAGAAAACTAGTGCAGGCCAAAAACCAGGGAGGAAATTGAAGCAGTCATCAAAAACTTTCAAAGACACAAAACTCCAGGGCCAGATAACTTCCTAGGGGAATTCTGTGAAACGTTTAAAGAAGAAACAAAACCTATTCTACTAAAGCTGTTCCAAAAGTTTGAAAGGGACAAAATACTTCCAAACTTGTTTTATGAGTCCAGCATCATCTTGATTCCAAAACCAGACAAAGACCCCACTAAAAAGGAGTATTATAGACCAGTATCTCTGATGAACACAGATGCAAAAATTCTCAACAAGATACTAGCCAATAGGATCCAACAATACATTAAGAAAATTATTCACCATGACTAAGTTGGATTTATCCCCAGGATGCAAGGCTGGTTCAACACTCGTAAAACAATCAACATGACAGATCATATAAACAACAGAAAATACAAGATCCATATGCTACTCTCAATAGATGAAGAGAAAGCATTTGACAAAATACAGAATCCATTCCTGATCAAAACTCTTCACGGTGTAGCAATAGAGGGAACATTCCTCAGCATCTTAAAAGCCATCTACAAAAAGCCCGCAGCAAATATTATTCTCAATGGGGAAACACTTGAAGCCTTTCCCCTGAGATCAGGAATATGACAGGGATGTCCACTCTCACCACTGCTATTCAACATAGTACTGGAAGTCCTAGCCTCAGCAATCAGGCAACCAAAAGAAATAAAAAGCATTTAAATTGGCAAAGAAGAAGTCAAACTCTCCCTCTTCGCAGATGACAGGATACTTACTGTACATAGAAAACCCCAAAGACTACACCCCAAAATTGCTAAAACTCATACAGCAATTCGGCAGTGTGGCAGGATACAAAATCAATGTCCAGAAATCAGTGGCATTTCTATACACTAACAATGAGACTGAAGAAAGAGAAATTATGGAATGAATCCCATTTCCAATTGCACCCAAAAACATAAGATATCTAGGAATAAACCTAACCAAAGAGGTAAAAGTTCTATACCCTAAAAACTACAGAACACTTCTGAAAGAAATTGAAGAAGACACAAAGAGATGGAAAAACATTTTATGCTCATGGATTGGAAGGATTAATATTGTGAAAATGTCAATGTTACCCAGGGCAATTTACACATTTAATGCAATCCCTATCAAAATATCATGGACTTTCTTCAGAGAGTTGGAGCAAATCATCTTAAGATTTGTGTGGAATCAGAAAAGTCCCCAAATAGCCAGAAGAATATTGAAAAAGAAAACCATTAGGTGGGGCATCACAATGCCAGATTTCAGGTTGTACTACAAAGCTGTGGTCATCAAGACAGTGCGGTACACAGATGAATGGAACAGAATAGAGAATCCATAAATGGCCTCTGAACTCTATGGTCAACTAATATTTGACAAAGCAGGAAAGACTATGCACAGGAAAAAGGACAGTCTCTTCAATAAATGGTGCTGGGAAAATTGGACTTCCACACGCAGAAGAATGAAACTAGATCATTGTCTTATACCATAGACAAAGATAAACTTGGGCAGCTCTGGTGGCTCAGCGGTTTGGCACCTGCCGTCAGCCCAGGGTGTGATCCTGGAGACCCCGGATCACGTCCCGCATCGGGCTCCCTGCATGGAGCCTGCTTCTCCCTCTGCCTGTATCTCTGCCTTTCTCTCTCTCTCTATCTCTCTCTCTCTCTCTCTCTCTGTCTCTCATGAATAAATAAATAAAATCTTTTAAAAAAGACAAAGATAAACTCAAAATGGATGAAAGATCTAAATGTGAGACAAAAATGCATCAAAATCGTAGAGGAGAACACGGGCAACACCCTTTTTGAACTTGGTCATGCTCATTTCTTCAAGATACATCTATGAGCACAAGGGATACAAAAGCAAAAATGAACTATTGGCACTTCATGAAGATAAAAAGTTTCTGCACATCAAAAGAAACAGTCAACAAAACTAAAAGACAACCTACAGAATGGGAGAAGACATTTGCAAATGACCTATCAGATAAAGGGCTAGTATCCAAGATCTATAAAGAACTTATTAAATCCAACAACACCAAAAAAAAAAACAAAGAATCCAGTCTTGAAATGGACAAAAGACAGAAATAGACATTTCATCAAAGAAGATATAGACATGGCCAGCAAGCACATGAGAAAATGATCCACATCACTTGCCATCAGGGAAATACAAATCAAAACCACAATGAGATACCATCTCACTCCAGTGAGAATGGTGAACATTAACAATACAGGAAACAACAAATTTTGGAGAGGATGTGGAGAAAGGGGAACACTCTTGCACTGTTGGTGGGAATGTGAACTGGTGCAGCCACTCTGGGAAACTGTGTGGAGGTTCCTCAAGGAGTTAAAAATGGATCTGTCCTACGACTCACAAATTGCACTGCTGGAGATTTACCCCAAAGATACAGATGCAGTGAAAAGGTGGGACACCTGCACCCCAATGTTTATAGCAGCAATGTCCACAATAGTGAAACTGTGGTAGGTAGGAGCCTCGGTGCCATCAAATAATGAATGGATAAAGAAGATGTGGTTTTTATATACAATGGAATATTACTGAGTGATTAGAATTGACAAATACCCACATTTTGCTTCAGCGTTGATGGAGCTGGAAGGTATTATTCTGGATGAAGTATGTCAATTGGAGAAGGAGAAACATTATATAGTTTCATTCATATGGGTAATATTTAAAATAGTTAAAGGGATTAAAGGGGAAAGGAGAGAAAATAAGTGGGAAATATCAGAAAGGGGGACAGAACATGAAAGACTCCTAACTGGGGAAAGAACAAGGGATAATGGAAGGGGAAGTGGGCGGGTGGACGGGGTGATTGGGTGATGGCCACTGAGGGGGGCATTGACGAGATGAGCTAAGGTTGCTATACTATATGTTGACAAATCAAACCCCAATTAAAAATATACAGAAAAAAAAATGAAAAAGAAGGATACCTTCTTCTTAGTGGTAAGAAGGCCACTAAGGGGGGGAATTGACGAGATGAGCTAAGGTTGCTATACTATATGTTGGCAAATCAAACCCCAATTAAAAATATACAGAAAAAAAATTGAAAAAGAAGGATACCTTCTCCTTCTGGCTTAGTGATTGAATGTCTGTCTCTGGCTCAGGTTGTGGTCCCAGGATTGTGGGATCAAGTTCCACATCATGTTCCCTTAGGTATCCTGCTTCTTACCCTGCCTGTGTCTCTGTCTCTATCTCTCTGTGTCTCATAAATAAATAAGTAAAATCTTTTTAAAAGCAAAATTGAAGAAGAGACAAAAATATCCAACAATATTTTGTGTTCATGGATTGCAAGAGTCTATACTAATAAAATGTGTATTATGTCCAGGCCATCTATAGCATTGATACAATTCCTACCAAAATACCAATGGAATTTTTCTCAGAAATAGAAAAAAAACACTTAAATATACATAGAATTACAAAAAATTCTAAATAACAATAAAGATCCTAGGAAAGAAAAACAAAGCTGGAAGCAACTCATTTCCTTATTTTGAATATACTAAAAGCTATTGTAGTGAAAAAATATGATGCTAGCATTTACATAGAAAATAATAAAATAAAAGAGAGCTCAGAAATAAACTCTACATGTGAATTAAACTAATATTTTTCAGGGAATAAAGAATATTCAGTTGGAAAAGAGTCTCTTTAATAAATTGTTTTAAAAGAATGGAAAACCACATAAAAATGAAATTGGATTCTTATTATACCATTTACATAATTACTTTTAAGTGAAGGAGAGAGTTAAGATGGTTAGAGTAGTAGGGATCCCTCAGCTTTCCTTGTCCTTTGGACACAGCTAGATGAACATCAAATAATTTTGAATAACTAGGAAGTCTATCTGAAGTTTAGAAAACAATTTGCACAATTAGAGAAAGAGAAGTGACAGATGTGAGTTTCAGAGCCATGAATTGGGGGAGAGAAAATCCATGTTGCTGTGGAAGGAAGGGAGCCCTTCTCAGGAAGAGAAGATGGAGAGAGAGGTAAAGGAGGGGAGAGAGAGCAGTAGATAGGATTCCCATAAGAAAAACACCCCCAAGTCAATTTACTAGGTAATCAAGAAGAACTGCCTGTGACAAGTTTTTTTTTTCACACAGTGGAGCTCAAAATCTGAGGTTTTAGAAGTCTGCATCACTCCTTGGAGTCAAAGAAGTGAGCAGTAAGGCTCCTGGGAAGAGGGAGGATGGAAATTCAGGAGGAAAGAGTAAACAATGTGGTGTAGGGATCTCCTGAGTCACACCAGAAGAGAACATTTCCCTTCTTGGAGTACATTTGGAAGAGGGTATATTGCCTTTCCAAGGCCAAAAGACCTACTAAGTGCCATTGATTGGCTGTTCAACAGAAGGGACAGAGGCATTTGCAGAGGGCAGATAACCTGGTCACAATTTTTTTCACTTTGCTTCACCATAGATTCCAACACCTGTGTGGGATGCAACTGCTTTTCTGGGACAAAACAACACCACCGGCAATGCTGTGAGGCTCTTCTTTGTGTGTGGGGAGTAGGTCTGTGCCTTCCAGGGTCTTTTAAGATTTGGAGTTTTTAATCCCAGCTGCAGGCCAGCAATAAACACAGGAAAACTATGGTGCTAGGCATGCCCATGGCTTAGGCACAGATATGGTTGAGGTCAGGGATTAGATGATAGGCCTAGGACACAGGAGAGGAGATTGTTTGCTTTCATGTGAGGGCTTCCTGAACAGAGGCCAGCATAAATTCCACTTCCAGGGTTAAGAGACTAGGGTTATGCCATCTTCCACCCTTGCCCCCCAGCATGGTACAAATTCAGTGAGCAGCAAAATACCCCCAGTGGAGGCTGGATCTGCTTACACCAAACCCCACCTGCCTAAACCATGCAGGGGCATCTTTATTATGGCAGGTCTGACTAAAAGGCAGCACAGGTGGGCTGCCATGAGAGGACCAACACAGGTCGCACATGTGTACCAAGTCAACTGATCATAGCATTCTCCAAAGCATCAGCTTCTGTTCTGGTGGTGGAAATGGGACCAGGATTTCATTCATTTATTTTTTATTCATTTTACTTTGGAATCAGGGTTATAATTTTTTCCTCATTTGCTTGTGTGGTTTTTTATTTCCCTTTTTTCATTTTCTGGATCAGGTGATTTTATTTTTTCTTTCTTTCTTTCTTTCTATTTCTTCTTTCTTTCTTTCTTTCTTTCTTTCTTTCTTTCTTCTTTCTTTCTTTCTTATTTGGAATCAGGCTTATATATTTTTTGTCTGTTTGCTTTTTTGTTTCTTTTCATTTTCTCTTTCCTTGGATTAGGCTTTTTTTAAAAATCAGGCTTATTTTAAAAAAACTAATCAAACCACCATTTGTTAAAGGTTTAAACACTCCCCACTGTATGTAAGGAGGATATCTACAGAGGACTGACCTGTGGGAAGGAGCAAGCAAAACGCAACAGCAGTGTGCATACAGCATATAGCAGAAACACTCTCTGAAACACAGGGCCCTCAACAGTGTATGACTCAATCTTAATATAGCATTACTCTCACGAGCAGGAAACAGCAATCTTTCATAACATGCAAAGGATAAAAACCTAGACAAAATAACAAGACACAGGAATTCTCCTAAAAAAATATATCAAGGAGAAAATACAGCCAAGGATTTGTTCAAAAGAGATATTGAAGTAAGTCAATCGGAGAAGGATAAACATTATATGTTCTCATTCATTTGGGGAATATAAATAATAGTGAAAGGGAATATAAGGGAAGGGAGAAGAAGTGTGTGGGAAATATCAGAAAGGGAGACAAAACATGAAGACTCCTAACTCTGGGAAACGAACTAGGGGTGGTGGAAGGGGAGGAGGGCGGAGGGGTGGGGGTGAGTGGGTGATGGACACTGAGGGGGACACTTGAGGGGATGAGCACTGGGTGTTATTCTGTATGTTGGCAAATTCAACACCAATAAAAAATAAATTTATTATATAAAAAGATATAATCAATATATATGAAAAATATAAAACAACAGTCATAAGAATACTAGCTCAGCTTGAAAGAAGTATAGAAAACACCAAAGAAACCCTTGCTACTGAGATAAAAGATGTAAAAAATAGGATGAATTTTTTTTAAATGCTAAAAAGAAGAGGGAAAGAAACTAATAGATCATGAATATAGACTTAGGGAACTCAGCAATTCCACAAAGCATGATAATATCTGTTTCATAGGAATCCCAGAAGAGCAGACAAAAGGGAGAAGTTTTATTTAAAAAAATAACTGAGAAATTCCCTAATCTGGGGAGGGAAACAGGCATTCCAGTCCAAGAAGTACAGAGGACTCCTCTAAAAATGAACCAGGAGAGATCAACACCAAGATATAGGGAAACTTGTGAAATACAAAGATAAAGAGAGAATTCTGAAAGCAGCCAGAGACAAAAGGTACTTAATCAAGTGTAGACAGACAAGGTTGCCAGTGAATCTTTTCACAGATATTTGGCAGAACAACCAAAGCAACAAAAAAGTGATATGATATATTCAAAGTGCTGAACGGGAAAATATGCAGGCAAGAATGATATATCCATCAGGTTGTCATTCTGAATAGAAAGAGACATAAAGAGTTTCCAAAGCCAGCAAAAACTAGTTTGTGAACTCTAAAGCAGCTTTGCAAGAAATATTAAAGGGGACCCTATGAGTGAGAATCTTTAACCTCCATGTGTTTGCGTTTCTTCCAAAGTTCTTCTTGTGATTAAGTTCTACTTTCAAAGCATTGTGTTCTGAAAATATGGAGGTGGCTATCCCAATCTTTTGGTATCAGTTGAAACCTGATTTGTCACCCAGTATATGGTCTCTATTCTGGAAAAACTCCATGTCCACTTAAGAAGAATGTGTATTCAGTTGTGTTTGGATATAAAGTTCTGTATATATCTGTGAAATCTATCTGGTCCAGTGTATCATTTAAAGTCCTTGTTTCTTTGGTAAGGTTGTGCTTAGAAGATCTGTTATTTGCAGAAAGTACCATGTTGAAGTCCTATTAGTGTATTATTATGTATGTATGTCTTTACTTTGGTTATTAATTGATATACTTGTCAGCTCCCATATTAGGGGCATAGATATGCCTTACTGTTAGGTCTTCTTGCTGGATATACCCTTTAAGTATGATATAGTGTCCCTCTTAATATCTTACTACAATCTTTGGGATAAACTTTATCTGATATGTGGATTATTATGCCAACTTTCTTTTGAGGACCTTTTGAATGGTAAATGGTTCTCCAACCTTTCATTTTTGGGCTGTATCTGTCCTTAGGTCTCAAAAGAGTCTCTTGTAGACAGAAAATAGATGGGTACTACTTTTTTATTCTGTCTGAAATCCTCCTTCTTTTATGGGATCATTTAGCCCACTCATGTTCAGAGTTACTATTGAAAGATAGGAATCTAGTGCCATCATAATACCTATTAATTTCCTGTTTTTGTGGATTATTTCTTTGGGCTCCCTCCTTCTTTTACAGGGTCCCCCTTAAAATTTCCTGCAGAGCTGGTTTGATGGTCAAATATTCTTTCAGTTTCTGCCTATCTTGGAAGTTCTTTATCTCTCTTTCTATTCTGAATGACAGCCTTGCTGGATAAAGAATTCTTGGCTGCAGGTTCTTCTCATTTAGGGCCCTGAATATGTCCTTCCAGCCCTTTCTGGCCTCCCAGGTCTCTGTGGAGAGGTCTGCTGTTAATCTAATATTTCTCCCCATAAAAGTTAAGAATCTCTTGTCTCTTGCTGTTTTAAGGATTATCTCTTTATCTTTAGAATTTCAAAATTTCACTGTTAAATGTCATGTTGAATGGTTTTTATTGATTTTTTGGGGGGGTACCTGTCTATCTCCTGGATAGGGAGTTTCCCTCCCCAAATTAGGGAAGTTCTCAGCTATGATTTGTTCAAATATACTTTCTGGCCCTCTGTTCATCTTGGTGCTCCTGAATGTCTGTTTCCCTCCCCAAATTAGGGAAGTTCTCAGCTATGATTTGTTCAAATATACTTTCTGGCCCTCTGTTCATCTTGGTGCTCTATAGAAACCTAATTATATGTAGATTCTTCCTTCTCAGGCTATCATTTATTTCCTTTAGCCTTTCCTGATGATCCCTTAATTTTTTTCTCTTTTTTTCTCAGCTTCCTTCCTTGCCATCAACTTGTCTTCTATGTCACTCACTCATTCTTCTATCTCATTAACCCTCATCATTAAGACCTCCAGTTTGGATTGCATTCCATTTAATCTATTTTTAATTTAGGTCTTATTAGATCTAAATTCTGCAGTAACAAAGTCTCTAGAGTCCTTTATTCTTTTTTCCAGAGTCACCATTTAGTTTTATAATTGTGCTTCTGAATTGGCTTTCTGACATCGAATTGTAATCCAAGTTCTGTAACTCTGTGGCAGAGAGTACTGTTTCTGATTCTTTCTTCTGCGGTGAATTCTTCCTTCTAGTAATTTTGTTCAGTGCAGAGTGGTGGTATGAGCGTGATGAGTCAAGAATATCAGCCACAACCCAAGTAAATTATACCCTAGATGATTCTGACAAGGTCAGAGACCAGAAAATGAAAACTAAGATCAGAACAAAATAAAACAAAAGGATCACTCAAGTGAAAAACAAATTTTAAAGCAAAGTAGAAAAAAGGCCAAAATCCCAAAGAAGAAGAAAAAAAGAAAGAGAAAAAATGTAAAGAGGAAAAAGGGGGGGAAAGGGGGGTACTGGGAGATGGTGACAAAGTTGTAGTGGAGGGAGAATGTCGTCTACCTGAAGGGTCCTAGAGGGTGATACTCTTGGTTCTGAGCATATTAAGTTCTGTATGTTAGAAGATGATCAGTTCCAAATGTATATAAGCCAGCAATTTTTGTAGAAGGCCCCAACACTAACCACCCAAACATAAACAAAATAAAAGATGGGGGTAGAATGGGAACGAAGAGAGAATATAATCTCACGGAATGAACCAGCACAGTATTCCACTTGGTTCTGGCTGTATGCTGGTTATGATTTAGAAAGTATTGACTTCTGCCATTGTAAAACAAAATGAAGCAGAGAAGACAAAACAAAACAAAACAAAACAAAAACACATATCTCTTACATCTCCCCAAATTAAATTAGTATGTTGAAGGGAATTCAGAAGTGAAAAATATATCTAAGACATGTAATTGTAGAAATATGAAAGTCAAAAAGGAGTAAACTTAAAAATGAAGAGCTGGTAAAACATTGTAGTTAATGTGGGAAAAGAGAGAAAATATTGGAAATTTTTAGTCTGATATGAAAATGAGTTGTAATGGAAAAAGGAAGAAAATTAAAAATGTTGGGGGGACCCTCTAATTCTATATGCTATATTCACTCGATTTTCCCTTGGTCCTAGAGCTTTCTGGCACTGCTTGGTCAAGAACTTGCTCTTCCCCTGTTCTTACAGCTGGTCTTCTGAGGGAGGGATGTGTTGTGCTGATTATCAGGTGTGTGTGCCTGGTGGAGATGCCTAGGCCCCTGCCAGGTGTATGGCTCAGTGTGAGCTGTTTATCCTGTGAGGCCTTTGTTCCCTGTGGCCCCGCCTTTCTAGAAGTGAAAAGTTTGCTCTCTGTATAATCCTGGTTGTTCTCTCCTTAAATCTCAGGTTAAATTCATAGGTGTTCAGGATGTTTGAGGTGAGTTGAGGACTCCTACTCTTCCACCATTGCAGGATCACTGTGCTCTGCTAAGTCTTGGAGTTTCTGACCAAATTCTTGCTTCCTGCTCTGCTTTGATCAGAGGCATTTCTCTTATTTCCTTGCCTCAAGAGGTTCTGTGCCCTTTTCCTCCCCTGACTTTGTTCTGCCAAAATCCCCTGTACCCAAATCCGCAGCCAGAGTAGCTAGAAGAAAAGAAGATTTTTAAAAAATCTGCATTCTCACATTCTTCGTAAAATATTATATATAATCTACCCAGAATACAATTCCTTAGCATCTGTGTTCATCTAAACTAAAGAGACATATAATCTGCTTCTAAACTACAATGTTGGAAAAAGGAGGAATAACAGTTATAAATAGTCTTGATTAAAAAAGGGAGGGGATCCCTGGGTGGCGCAGCGGTTTGGCCCAGGGCGCGATCCTGGAGACCCGGGATCGAATCCCACGTCGGGCTCCCGGTGCATGGAGCCTGCTTCTCCCTCTGCCTGTGTCTCTGCCTCTCTCTCCCTCTCTCTGTGTGACTATCATAAATAAATAAAAATTTTAAAAAAAGGGAGACAAAAAATAGTGAAAGGGAATAAAGGGGAAAGGAGAAAAAATGAATGGAAATATCAGAAAGATAGAACATGAAAGACTCCTAACTCTGGAAATGAACTAGGGGTGGTGGAAGGGGAGGTGGGCGGGGGGTGGGGGTGACTGGATGACGAGCACTGAGGTGGGCACTTGACGGGATGAGCACTGGGTGTTTATTCTATATGTTGGCAAATTGAACACCAATAAAAAATAAATTTATATAAAAAAACTCAAAAAAAGGGGGATACAATGAAAGAATGGGGTCACCAGTACAAAATAATGGAAATACATACAGGCAAATTCATTTAGGCTTCAAAGCCTAGACAAAAATCCTCTGAGTTCCATGACTCCATTTCCTGGGCTTTTATTTTTCTCACCTGGCCTGGTAGTTCCACCCTCTGAGTCATCCTTCCTATTTAATGAAATGTAGTACATGTTGCAACTGAACAATTTTATATGACTATTTCCAACCAGTATAATGGGGGGGTGTTCAGCCGTCTTCTTTCCTTTCTCACATTGTCTTTCTCATTCCAAGCTAGAAGTGTTTCTGGAGATACAATATTCTCATGAAACTTTTAAGTTTCATCTGTATGTGATAGATGTTGACTCATCAAGATAGGATATTAGTTTATAACTTTTCCTAGATAATCCTTTCTCCCCCTCCTCTCTTTTTGACATTTTGGGAGATAGTTGAGAAGACATAACTTTGAGCTTTATGAATGATTTCTGGTTTGATTGAAGGAAGTCTATGAATTACAACCTTGTTCTCTCCAAAGGGGCTTTGCAACTGAATACTATCTCTGACTTTTGCTCAAAGTTGTTAAAACACACTCTCAGCCTTTTCTCTAAAATGCTCTCCTGACAGTGTATCTTCTAATTTTAGAATCTTTTACAATCAGGATATAGTATTATTTTCCAACTTTTTTTTTCCAACTTTTTTTTCCAACTTTTATTTTCCAACTTTTAATTACCTTTTATATACCAGAATATATATATATATATATATACATATATATATATTTAGTATATATATATATTTAGTATATATATATATTTAGTATATATATATTTAGTGTATATATATATATATATATATACTAAAAGTTTTTATAGGTGAGTTGGTAAAAGGTTATATATATATATATGTATATATGTATATATATATAGCATATATATATGTGTGTATATATATAATATATATATATATATATCATTTTATTTATTAGTGAGACACAGAGAGAGAGAGGCAGAGACCCAGGCAGAGTAAGAAGCAGGCTCCTCAACGGGAGCTCAATGTGGGACTTGATCCCGGGACTCCAGGACCATGCCCTGAGCTGAAGGCAAACACTCAACCACTGAGCCACCCAGGAGTCCCTCATTTTATATTTTTTCTTCTTAAATTTTTCTATAAGGCACAAGAATAAAGCAAGCCATACTCAACATTTTTAAGGAAAATGTATCAACTACATATTCAAACTCATCATGTAACAGTTCTTCTTTCCACTTCACTGTAGGACAAAACTTCACTAAGTTTGATCTAATTATATAAAAGAGGAATGCCTGCATGGGTCAGCAGATGGGCGGCTGTCTTTGGCTCAGGTCATGATCCTGGGATCCAGGATCAAGTCCTTCATGGGGCCCTGCAAAGAGCCTGCTTCTCCCTCTGCCTATGTCTCTGTCTCTCTGTGTCTCTCATGAATAAATAACTAAATCTTTAAAAATAATTATATAAAACAAATCCTTTTTCCTTTGGTTTCTACCTGATCCTCACTAGTAGCGTTTGACACCCATATTTTATTAACTGTTTGTTCAAGGAAATCGGGATTTTTTGTTTCTATCCAGTTTTTCAAAATTCTTCCAAGCTCTTTCCATTGTTCAATTTCTTATTTCTACATATTTAGCATAGCAATATTCTGTTTCCATACAACAAAATCTGTATTAGTTTTATTTTTAAATAGTTTTATGTAGAAATGACATACATACCATATGATTTTGACATGTAAGATACACAATTCAATATATTTTGGTATATAAACAGAGTTATTCAAACATCACCATAATCAATATTAGAATTTTTCATCACCCACGAAGGAAACCACATTGCCATTAGCAACCATTTGCCATTTTCCCCACAAAGTCTTTCCCTAGCTGTAGCCCAGTACAAATCTATTTTCTGTCTTTCCAGGTTGGCCTATTCTGGATATTTCATATACATGGGATGAGGCACTTTGCTGTTGTGACTGAAACTTTTAGTTTAATGTTTCAAGATTCATCCATGTTGTAGTATGTAACAGTATTTTATTTCTTTTTCTGGTTAAATAATATTCCATTATATTATAAAAATTTAGATTTATTCATTCATCAGTAGAAGGCAATTTGCATTGTTTCCACTTTTTGACTATTATAAATAATACTGCTATGAAAATTCATGTAAAAGTGCAAGTGTGAACATAGGTCTCCAATTTTCTTGATTTCTAAGACCATAATCACTGGATCATATGCTAACTTTATATTTAACTTCTTTTGGGAACTATCATACTACTTTCCACACAATTTTATATTGCCATGAGCAATGTATGAATTTGCTGATTCTTCCACATCCTCACCAGCACTTATTATCCATTTTTAAAATTTATATTATTATAACCATTCCAGTGTGTGAAATGATATTTCATTGTACTTTGCATTTACATTTCCTAATGGTTAATAATGTTTAGCATTTTTTATTGTGTATATTTGACCAGTTTTATATCTTCTTTAAGGAAATATTATTCAGATATCTTTCCCATTGTATAACATGGATGTTGGTCCCTTTATTATTGACATCTAATGATTATTTGTGTATCTTAGATACAAGTCTTTTATCAAATACATGATCTGCAAATATTTTCTTCTTTAATATGATTTATCATTTCAATATTTTTAATAGTATCCTTTGAAGCACAAACGTTTTTATTATGGTGAAGTCTAATTTCTCTCTTTTTTTCCTGCTTGTACTTTGGCTGTCATATTCAAAAATATTTGCCTAACTCAAGGTCACAAAGATTTATTTTTATATTTTCTTCTAAGTATTTTGTAGTTTTAGCTCTTGTGTCCTGGCATATGACCCATATTGATTTTAATTTTGTATATGAGGAAGGAGTTCATATTCATTTTTGGCATATGAATTACCATTTATTCTAGTATACTTTGTTAAAAAATTTGTTCTTTCTCATTAAATTATCTTGACACTCTTATTAAAATTTTAAATAGAGTTTATTTTAGGTCTATTAATTCTCCACCATCTATCTAAGGACGTGTTCTTGTGCCAGGGCTACCTTCATTATTTTAGCTTTATAATCAGTTTTGAAATTGTTAAGTAAAAGTATTCCAAATAGGATATTATTTTTAAGATCATTTGATTAATTTGAATGATCACTAGGAATAATCCTATAAATTTAACTTTTGAATCTACCACACTGAATATCACTATGAATTTTAGGATCAGCTTGTCAATTTCTGAAAAAAAACACTAATTGGGGTTTTTATGGGGAATATGTTGATTCTTTGGATCAATTTGGGGAGTGTTTTAACAATATTAAGTTTTCTGATCCATGAGCATGGAATATCTCACATATTAGGTCTTCTTTACTATCAGAAATATTTGCTAATTTTCATGGTATAATAGAATTCTTCTATTAATTTATTGTCAACCATTTTCTTCCTTTCAATGCTATTGTAAATGGAGTTGATTTATTAATTTTCTTATTTTTACTACTTTTGTGATTATAGATTTAGATTATATATTTTTTTAATTTTTTAAGATTTTATTTATTCATTCAGGAGACACACACACACAGAGAGACAGAGACAGAGAGAGAGGCAGAGACACAGGCAAAGGGAGGGAGGCTCCATGCAGATAGCCTGATGTGGGACTCAATCCTGGGTTTCTAGGATCACACTAGAAGGCAGAAGGCAGTGCTAAACAGCTGGGCTGAAGGCAGCGCTAAACAGCTGAGCCACCAGGGCTGCCCTAGATTTAGATTATAGATATATAATAATCTATATATAGATATATAGATGATAGATTTTTATATATTAATCCCATACCTTGTTAACTTGTTTAACTTTTTATTAGTACACATAAGTTTTTAGTAAGTTCCTTCTGACCTTTTACATATGAGGTCATGCCAACTGAAAATAGTTTCCTTTTTCCTTTTCAATCTGGATGTTTTATATGCAGTTACTTGCCTATTTCTTTCTGTCTGAGACCTCCAGTATGATGTGGGATAGAAGTAGCAAGAAAAAGATTCAGACTTCTAAAATTAAGTATGATATTTGCACTGGATTTTATTGCAGATGTTCTTATCAGATCATGGAAATTAACTTATATTCTTACTTTAATGAGAATTTAAATGAAAATAATGTAGTTTCCATAATATTTTTTCCTGATTATATCATATGTTACATTGATTTTTTAACATAAAATCTAACATTTGGTAGAAAAATCATACTTGATAAGTTTATATAATCATTTTATATGTTGCTGTATTCAATGCATTAGTATTTTGTTGAAAATTCTTACATCTGTGTAAACACAAGAGGTATTGGTTTCCAGTTTTGTTTTCTTGTGATGGATTTGTCTCATTTTGGTAACTGAAAACTAATGGGTTTATTGGCTTAATTTGGATGTGTTCTCTCCTCTTCTATATTTGAAATCACTTTTTGTAAAATTGGTGCTAACTTTTAAAAATGTTTGGAATTTTCTGTGTAAATGCTGTTGGTATTTTGATAAGGATTGCATTAAATCTGTGTATCACTTTGAATAGCATAGACATTTTAACAATATTCATTCTTCTAGTCCATTAGCATGGACTATCTTTCTATCTTTTTGTACTGTCTTCAATTTCTTTCAACAGTATTTTATTATTTTCAGTATATAGGTCTTTTACCTCTTTGGTTAAGTTCATTCCCTGGCATCTTATTATTTTTTGTGAAATTCTAAATGATATTGTTTTCTTGATTTCTCTTTCTGCTGCTTCATTATTAGTGAATAGAAATGCAATGGATTTTTGCACATTAATTTTACATCATGCAAGTTTACTGAATTCATTCATCAGTTCTAGTAATATTTTGTGTAGTCATCAGGGATTTCTATATATAATATCATGCCATTGGCAAGTAGTGAAAGTTTTATATCTCCTTTTACTCATTTGGATGTCTTTTATTTCTTTTACTTGCCCAATTGTTGTGGCTAGGACTTACATAACTATGCTGAATAAAAGAGGTGAGAATGGACATCCTTGTCTTGTTCCAATGTTAGGCAGAAAGCTCTCAGTTTTTCTACATTGAGTATGAATGTGGGATTTACATAGATGGCCTTTATTATGTTGAGATATATTCCCTCTAAACCTACTTTGTTGTGTGGTCTTTTATCATGAATGGTTGTTGTACTTTCTCATTCTTTTTCTGAATCTATTGAAATGATCATATAGTTTTCATCCTTTCTCTTCTCGATGTGATGTATCATATTGTTTAATTCTTAAATGTTAGACCACTCTTGCAGCCCTATAACAAATACCATTTGATTGTGTTGATTACTCTGTAATGTATCATTGTATTCTGTAGTATTGTGTTGAGGATTTTTAATATATGTTTATCAAAGACATTGGCCTGTAGTTCTCTTTTTTTGTGGTATCTTTATCTGGTATTGGTATCAGAATATTGCTGGCCTCATAGAATGAATTTAGGAGTTTTAGTTCCTCTTCTGTTTTTTGTAATAATTTGAAAAGAATAGGTATTAACTCTTCTTTAAATGTTTGGCAGAATTTGCCTGTGAAGTCATCAGGCCCTAGACTTTTGTTTGTTGGGAATTTTTTGATTATCAATTAAATCTCTTTGCTGGTAATTAATCTATTCATTTTTTAAAATTTATTCTTACTTCAGTTTTGGTAGTTAATATGTTTCTAGGAATTTACCCATATCTTCTAGATTTCACAATTTGTTGGCATGTAGTTTTTCATAATATTCTATTACAATTGTATGTATTTCTCTGGTATTGTCTTTTTAAAGATTTTATTTATTTATTCATGAGAGACACAGAGAGAGGCAGAGGGAGAAACAGGCTCCATGCAGGGAACCTGATGTGGGACTTGATCCTCAGACTCCAGGATCATGCCTTGGGCCAAAGGCAGGGGCTCAACCGTTAGCCACCCAGGTGTCACAGGTATTTTTTTTTTCAATTTCTCTTCCATCATTTATATTTTTATTTATTTGAATACTATTTGCTTTTATCTGTTGAACCAGCCTTGCATCCCAGGGATAAATCCCACTTGGTCATGGTGAATAATCTTATTAATGTATTGTTAGATCCTATTGGCTAGTATCTTGTTGAGAATTTTTGCATCTGTGCTCATCAAGGATATTGGTCTATAATTCACCTTTTTGGTGGGGTCTTTGTCTGGTTTGGGAATTAAGGTGATGCTGGCCTCATAGAATGAGTTTGGAAGTATTCCATCCCTTTCTATCTTTCAGAACAGCCTTAGTACAATAGGTATTGTTTCTCCTTTAAACGTTTGATAGAATTCCCCTGGAAAGCCATCTGGCCCTGGACTTTTCCATCTTGGGAGGTTTCTGATGACTGCTTCCATTTAATACCTGGTTATCAGCCTGTTCAGGTTTTCTATTTCTTCCTGCCCAAGTTTTAATACTTTGTGGTTTTCCAGAAATGCATCCATTTCTTCTAGATTCCCTAATTTATTGGTGTATATCTGCTCATAATATGTTTTTCAAATATTTTGTATTTCCTTTGTATTGGTTGTGATCTCTCCTTTTTCATTCGAGATTTTAGTAATTAGACTCTTTTCTCTTTTGTTTTGAATAAGACTGGCTAATGGTTAATCTATTTTATTAATTCTATCAAAGAAACAACTCTTGGTTGTCTTGATCTGTTTTACAGTTCTTCTGGCCTCTATTTTATTGACTTCTGCTCAAATCTATTAACTTTCTTCTTCTGCTGGGTATAGGTTTTATTTGCTGTTTTTTCTACAGTTCATTTAGGTGCAAAGTTAGCTTGTGGTTTTGAGTTTTTTTCCAATTTTTTGAGGGATGCTTGTATTGTGATGTATTTCCTTCTCAGGACTGGTTTTGCTGTATCCCAAAGATTTTGAATGGTTGTATCTTCATTCTCAGTAGTTTCCATGAATCTTTTTAATTCTTCTCTAATTTCCTAATTGAATCTTTTATCTTTCAGCAGGATGCTCTTCAACCTCCACGTGTTTGAATTTCTTCCAAATTTCTTCCTGTGATTGAGTTCTAGTTTCAAAACATTATGGTCTGAAAATATGAAGGTGACAATCCCAATCTTTTGGTATCAGTTAAGACCTGATTTGTGACCCAGTATGTGGTCTATTCTGGAGAAAGTTCCATGTGTACTTGAGAAGAATGTGGATTCAGTTGCCTTTGGATGTAAAGTTCTGTAAATATCTGTGAAATCCATCTGGTCCAGTGTATCATTTAAAGCTCTTGTTTATTAAGAGATATTGTGCTTAGAATGTCTGTAATTTGCAGAAAGCACTGTGTTGAAGTCTCCCAGTATAACTGTATTATTATCTAAGTACGTCTTCACTTCGCTTATTAATCGATTGATATACTTGACAGTTCCCACATTAGACATAAATATTCTTGATTATTAGGTCCTCTTCTTGGATAGATCCTTTAAGTATGATATAGTGTCCCTCTTCATTTCTTAATAGTCTATGGAATAAACTTTAATTTATCTGTTTCAAGGAATGCTACCCCTGTTTTCTTTTGAGGACCATTTGAATGGTACATGGTTCTCTAACCTTTTATTTCAGGCTGTAGGTGTCCTTATGTCTAAAATGAGCCTCCTGTAGACAGCAAATAGATGGGGCTTGCTTTTTTATCCAGTCTGAAACCCTGTGCCTTTTGATGGGATCATTAAGCCCATTCACGTTCACAGTTACTATTGAAAGATATGAATTTAGTGTCATCATAATACCTGTTCCGTCTCTGTTTCTGTAGGTTGTTTCTTTGGGCTTCCTCTTTCTCTTACAGAGTCCTTAATATTTCTTTCAGAGCTGGTTTGGTGTTCCCATATTCTTTCAGTTTCTGCCTATCTTGGAAGCTCTTTATCTGTCCTTCTCCTAAATGAGACCCTTGCTGGATAAAGTGTTTTTGGCTGCATGCTCTTCTCATTTAAGACCCTTAGTATGTCCTGCCAGCCCTTTCTGGCCTGCAAGATCTCTGTGGAGAGGTCTGATGTTAATCTAATATTTCTCCCCATATAAGTTAGGAATCTCTTGCCTCTTGCTGCTTTAAGGATTTTCTCTTTCTCTTTGAAATTTGCAAGTTTCACTATTAAATGTTGACATGTTGAACAGTTTTTATTGATTTTAGGGGGGCGGGATCTCTCTATCTCTTGCATCTGAATGCCTGTTTCCCTCCCCAAATTAGGGAAGTTCTCAGCTATAATTTCTTCAAATATGTTTTCTGGTCCTCAGTCCCTTTCAGCGCTCTTTGGAACCTCAATTAAATGTAGATTTTTCCTTCTGAGGCTGTCATTTATTTCTCTTAACCTTTTCTCATGATTTTTAAATTGTTTTTCTCTTTTTTCTAAGCTTCCTTCTTTACCAACAACTTGTCTTCTGTGTCTCTCACTCTTTCTTCTACCTCATTAACCTTTGTCGTTAGGACCTCCAGTTTGGATTGCACCTCATTTAATTGATTCTTAATTTTGGCCTGATTTGATCTAAATTCTGCAGTCTTTTTTTAAAGATTTTTTTAAATTTATTTTTCATAGAGACAGAGAGAGAGGCAGAGGCACAGGCAGAGGGAGAAGCAGGCTTCACACAGAGAGCCCGACGCGGGACTTGATCCAGGGTCTCCAGGATCACGCCCTGGGCTGCAGGCGACGCTAAACCGCTGCGCCACCAGGGCTGCCCTAAATTCTGCAGTCTTTTTTTTTTTTAATTTCTATTTATTTATGATAGTCACACACACACACACAGAGAGAGAGAGAGAGAGGCAGAAACACAGGCAGAGGGAGGAGCAGGCTCCATGCACTGGGAGCCTGATGTGGGATTCGATCCTGGGTCTCCAGGATCGCTCCCTGGGCCAAAAGCAGGTGCTAAACCTCTGCGCCACCCAGGGATCCCAATTCTGCAGTCTTGAAGTCTCTTGAATCCTTTATGCTTTTTTCTAGAGCCACCAGTAGCTTTATAATAGTGCTTCTGAATTGGCTTTCTGACATTGAATTGTAATCCAAATTCTGTAACTCTGTGGCAGAGAGTACTGTTTCTGAATCTTTCTTTTGTGGTGAGTTCTTCTTTCTAGTCATTTTGCTCACTGCAGAGTGGCTAAAAATGAGTTGTAGTGGAAAAAGGAAGAAAAAAATAAAGGAAAAACAAACACACAAATGAAAACAAGGAAGGGTATCCTCTGGTTCTATATACTGTACATCCCTCGACTTCCCCTGGAGCTTTCTGGTCATGACCTTGCTCTTCCCCTGTAGAAGCTGTATTGATTCTCAGGTGTGTGCACTTGGGGGCTTACCCCATCCCCTGGCAGGTGCACGACTCAGTGGGAGCTGTTTATCCTGTGAGGCCCCTGCTCCCTGCTGGCCCCACTCCATCCCAGCACAGGATGATACCAGGAGGAACAACCTCACTGGTGGAGGCTAGGTCTCAAGCCCTGGGGTCAGCTCCTGCAGTGACTACTGCAGCTCCCAGTCCACACTACTGGATGCTCCCAGGGGAGGGGGGTGCTGATCTCCACAGCTTGGAGGCGCCTGTCAGCAGAAGCATCCTCACTGTTTTGTGCCCGCTCAGTCTCTGCCTGTCCCGGGGAGAGCACAGGATCCGGGCTGTGTCCCCTGGCACCCTTGGATCTGGGGCCTGTGCCTCTGGAATCATGTTCCTGGGGCTGCATAGCCCCTGCAAGGTCCCTTTTAAAATATTTTATTTATTCATTCATGAGAGACACAGAGAGAGAGGCAGAGACACAGACAGAGGGATAAGCAGGGAACCTCATGTGGGACTTGATATTGGGTCTCCAGGATCACACCTTGGGCTGAAGGTGGTGTTAAACTGCTGAGCCATTCGGGCTGCCCCCCTTTTTAAAGCTAATACATGCACAGGTTTTGGAGAATAGAAAATAAATATCACTGGGGGAAAAGTATTTTGTCTACCACAAGGGGTTTCTCCTGGAAAATTTGAGCTTTAATATTACAAAGGAAGATGAATACTACAAATTGGAGTATCACCCCTGAAAGGCTGTATATCAAAATCCGAATCCCAAATGTGACAGTATTTGAAATTGGTGCCTTCTAGACATAATCCAGTTTTGATGAGGTCATTAAGGTTGAGTCTCATGATAAAATTAGTACCATTATAATTATAGAAAAAGGCAAAAGTCCACTCTTTCTTCATCATGTGAGAACTCAGCATGATAGTGAACATCTTAAAATCAGAAAGAGGACTGTTACTTGAACACAAAATCAGCCAGCTCCTTGATCTTAGACTTCTCAGCCTTCAGAAATATAATAAATAAATGTTTGTTCTTTTTTAAGATTTTATTTATTTATTCATAAGAGACAGAGAGAGAGAGATAGAGAGAGAGGCAGAGACATGGAGCCTCCCATGCAGAGACCCTGATGTTTGACTGGATCTCAGGTCTCCAAGATCACGCCCTGGGCTGAAGGCAGCACTAGACCACTGAGGCAACCGGGCTGCCCTAAATGTTTGTACTTTAAGACATCCAATCTATGGTATTTTGTTAAAGCAATCTGAACTGGCCGACAGTAATTGTTATCAGAAGTGAATTGCTGGGACCCCTGGGTGGCTCAGTGGAGGAGCATCTGCCTTTAGCTCAGGGCATGATCCCAGGGTCCTAAGATCGTGTCCCACATTAGGTTTCCAGTGGAGAGCCTACTTCTCCCTCTGCCTATGTCTCTGATTCTCTCTATATATATCTGTATCTCTTATGAATAAATAAATAAAAGCTTTTAAAAAAGTGAATTACTGCTGTAACAAATACCTAAAAATACAGAAGCAGCTTTTGAACTGAGTAATGGATAGAAGCTGAAAGAATTTGGGAGTGAATACTAGAAAAATTCAATATTGCCATAAATATGATACTAAAGATGATTCTGGTAGGAGTTCAGTATGGAAAGAAAAGAGATGCAAAGAAAGCTTCCATTTTTGTAAATAATACATACATAATCATATGCAGAATATTGGTAAGAAGATGGGCATTTAAAGCCATTCTGATGAGGTGTCACATGAAAATAAGAAATAGGTTATTGGAGAATGAAGAAATAAGCATCCTTATACTAAAGTGGCAAAAAGTTACCTGAATTGTGTTTATGGTCTAGTATTTTGGTGTAGTATTTGCAAACAATAGAATTAAATATATAGCTGAGAAAATTTCTAAGCAAAATGTCAAAGACTGACTTGACCTCTCCTGACTGCTTATAATAAAATGTAAGGAAGAGAGAAATAAATTGAAGAAAAAACTTAAGAAGAAAAAATCCCAAACTTAATGATTTTAAAATTATCAACCTATGAATATTACAAAAAGAAATAGAAAGAAAAAGAAAGAAAGAAAGAAAGAAAGAAAGAAAGAAAGAAAGAAAGAAAGAAAGAAAAAGGAGAGAGAGAGAGAAGAAAAGAGAAAAGAGAAGAGAAAGAAGAGGAAGTATTCTGGTGGGAATACTAAAAATAGGGCCAAGCAAAATTTTGATAAGGTTATTTGTATGTGTGTGAACCACAGACGCAATCAGACACTTGAGCATGAATACTATCAGCTTGCCCTTCAGGGGCCTGGGATGTGATGCAATAAAGACTGAAGGACTACTTAGATTCTACTAGACAGGATAACAAATCCATTCAGTTGTGAACCTGCATATTCTTCAGTAATAAGAGAGTGGCTCCAAAGAAAATTCAGAAATCATTAGGGCCACCACCTAAATTTCAGCAGACCAGACATCTTCTAACCAAAGTTTTCTTTGATAAAACTATAGGATTCATGGTAGCAAGGACTCATAGAGTCCTAGGGGCAACACTCACCTGGAAGAGTCCTTGAGACATGGTCCATGCCCCAAAGAGCCAAAGAGTAGATGGGATCCCTGCAAACAATTACAATGCCCCATTGAAATTTTATATAACTTTATCACCTCAGTTGGTCTGGAAGGCAGAGCATCAGATTGAAGATAATTATTCTTGAATTCCATGTTGTAGGATTTGTCTTGTTGTATTTTGGACTTAATTGGGACACATAACACCTTCCTACTGTAACCAAACCAAAGTGAGGTCAATCCTTTGTATGTCAGAAACTGCACCAGGTTGAATTGTTACACAAAGAAAATTTTATTTGCAACAAATAAGGAAATCATGAGAAATAACTTCCAAAAGGATTCTCTGAGTACAATGATTTGGTTCCTTTTATTTAGGGTTATGATGAATATTTAGTTAGGATAGACTTATCATTTGTAGAAGAGGGCATAAGGTCATGCATATGCCTTAAGGTAACATGCCTATACACATGCTGTATGTTATGTAATTAAAACTTGTGCTCCTTGGGCAAAGATTTTAGAATTATAATGAGGTAAAGGTAGTCATCTGTCATTCAGAGGTCACTCTATGGTCATCTACACAGACACTAGTCTGTGTAGACACTAGTTAGGGGTTAAACTCAAACTTGTCTCTCAGTCTGGGCTGGTTGGAGATCTTGTCAGGGCAGTTTCTATTGCTGAGTGTGTAGTTTCACTTTCCATTTACCTGAGTTAAGAGCTAAGCTGTAAAGAACATCTTAAGGAAAAATGTGGGACCAAGGTTGGTGAGTATACTATGTGGGCAGTAAAGATCAGATCTTGGAGTCTAGCTGGTGACATTTGCTTACTATCTGTCTCTTTTTAAATGGGGTTATCTATCCTATGTCTCTCCCACAATTTAATTTAAGAAGCACATAACTTGCTTGTTTTTACAGATTGGCAGCTTAATAAATTTTTTCCTCAGGATGAATTATAATTTGACTCTCATCCATACCAGATTTAGGTAAAATTTACTTGAGACTTTGGGCTTCAGACTTTAGAGTTAATACTGGAAATAGTTAAGTCTTAGTCTTTACTGTTGCAGTAAAGTTAATGTATTTTTCATGTGAGAAGTATGTAAGTTTTGGAGGGACAAGAGTAGAATACTATAGACTAAAGTTTTGTGATACTGAAATTCTTATTGAAACCCTAATCCCTAATGTGACAGTATTTGGAGGTGGGGCTTTTAGTAGGTAATTAAACTTAGATAAAGTAATGAGATTTGGGGCCCCTATGATGGGATTAGTGCTCTTATTAGAAAAAAAGGAGACCAGAGACCATTTTTTCTTTAACATGTGATGATACAATTAGAAGACAGTTACCTGCAAACTAGGAAGAGGTTCCTCAACAGACTACAAATCTGGCAGCACTTTGCATTTAGACTTTAAAGTTTCCACAACTGTGAGTAATAAATTTTTGTTGTTTAAGCCAACAAATCTAGGTTGTTTTGTTATAAAAAATATGAGGATGACTGTAGCTTTATACTTTCTATGTTGCCAATCATAGCTACTTTGTGTATATTTTTTTACCTTATATAATGACTCATCTGTTTATTTATTTATTAAAAGGTTTTATTTATTTATTCATGAGAGACACAAAGAGAGAGAGAGGCAGAGACACAGACAGAGGGAGAAGCAGGCTCCATGCAGAAGTCGGATGTGGGACTCGATCCCAGGACTCCAGGATCATGCCCTGGGCTGAAGGCAGGTGCTAAACTGCTAAGCCACCCAGGGATCCCCCTTTTTATTTATTTTGAATATGGTTGACACACAAAGTTACTGAAGAAGTCACCTTTAGGCAAACAGGCATGAGTGATGGAAGCAACCCCCTGGCTCAGACAGGCTTGTCAGACAACCCATCTCAAAATATCTATAGGCTCTAACTCACTAATGGGCTACTAACAAGGCAGTTACCAGAAAAGGGAAGATTCCATATGTCACCATACCCTCTCATCTTCCCCCTTTAAAGGAAACCCCCATCTGCTGCCTCATTGCAGACAGCCTCTCCTTTGCTGCCCTGGCCACTGTTCCCTTGTGGTATATTCAATAAAAGATTTCCTTTGTTCTGCCTCAGATTAATTATTTTACCTCTCATGCCACTGGCTTCCAACTGATCATATCCCTGAATTTGGGGGCCCCCAACTGATCAAGAGATAGCACATTTATATACCACTTTGGGGCCCATACAAGGAGATTTTGTGCCCCCCCTCCCCACACACACATTTGGGAGAACCCCGAACAAGGAGCCTTTGCCAGTCTGGGAATTTCTCAAGACTTTCCCTTGGTGCACTGACTTTAGTACTCTTTGGGGAACTGAAGAGCTCTGGCCAAGTTTACTCTTTATGAGGACCTGAATGCCCAAGAAGGAACCAGCCAGACCACTCTTGCTTGAAAGGGTGAAGTATTTCCCCCTTTTCCATTGGAGGAAGCATTCGTTTCCTCTCTCTTTGTAGCCCTTTGGCAGCCTAATTCTAGTACCTCACAGACAACTGAAGGCCTCTGGCCAGGGCGACTTTCTGGTGTGGTCTGAAGGTCTTAGAGCAAATAGATCAGACTGTCTACATCTGTGAGGGTGAGGGAACCCTTTCCTCTGCTTTCTCACTCTGTCACCCGAGGTCTGCTCCCAAAGTCCAGTGCAATTGGCAGCTCACCCGGGGTGAATCCACACACATTACAGACTCATTTGGGACCCTTTTCTGATGCTGGCTGACTCTCAGTCACCTTTCTTCTTTTGGCCTCCACCCCTTTTCCTCTGTTCTCACAGATCCAACCACTGTCTTGATCTGTGGGCAAACATGTTCCTATGCATCTGAGTGGTGAGGCCACCCTTCCTTTCCCCCACCCAGCTCAGTCAAACCAGTGTCCAGCCCTTCCTGTTGCCAGGGGATGCTTTGACAGCAAGTACCATGCCATTTGCCACAACCCACTTGGTGGGACCCCCCCAACTTAGTAGAATACCAAAAAATAAGTCACCCTGTATTTGCCATTTGCCACAACCCGCTTGGTATGACACCCCAAAAGAGTCAGTTGCCTCATATTTGCCATGACTCCTCTCTGTGTTGGGTTGATACCTGAAAAGTCAGTCGCTTCATATAGATCTAGTCCTTTTTCAAGTCAGTGAGGTGCCCTGAGTAAATTCATGACCATGAGTTGGAGCTCCATTCCCCTTGGCAGGATGCCCCTTTGGGAATGGGCAACTGGTCTTTCCCACCATAGGACCTCCTTTCTTCCTTTGGATTCACCCTTGGCTATTTCCTTAAATGGGGGAGCAAATTTAACCCAGAAGGTTTAAGGAAAAATGTCTCATCTTTTTGTCTCCTGGCCTCAATACAAACTCCCATATCAAGAGGTATGGCCCTCCCTTGGAGCTCTTTCTTATAATACTATTTTCAAGCTTGAACTCCTTTACTGGAATTCCAAATGGTTGGAAGTAACATACATTTATTACTCAGTTTCATAGCCCTAAATAAGGACCTCAACCTAAAAACTGCTCCTGATATATTGGATGCTAACTTTCACTGCTCCTCCTTCTAATAGATGTGGGGTCTTCTCCTTAATTCATTCCTTAAGTTAATGGCTGTAATTGGAGCCAACTGTGTTTGGCCTACCTGGGATGGGGACTTTAAGGAGCATTGCCAAGCAGCTGCCAAAAGTCCTTTTGTTTCATGGAAGTTCCCTGTTTTCTCTGACATGACATGGACTGACTATTCCT
This sequence comes from Canis lupus baileyi, assembly GCF_048164855.1. Lineage (NCBI taxonomy): Eukaryota > Metazoa > Chordata > Mammalia > Carnivora > Canidae > Canis > Canis lupus. Next base: position 61,137,136 of record NC_132876.1, read on the forward strand.
ACTTGGTGAAAAATATGGCATCTGCTCATCTGCCCAAGCTGATGAGCTTTGGAACCTGGAGTCCTCTTTTTCTGACCTCTGAGAGCACCCCATCTCTTCTACTTTCCCTTCCCTCTCTTCTTGATTCTGCACCACTTTGGATGTGGCCCACATAGCCAGTTCTTATGCCATCCTGGTGCCTCTGGGGCCATTGGTTCATTCTGCCCTTGCTTTCAAAGAGCAAAGAACATCTTCTTGTACTTACATCACTCATTTCAAATATCCCCACCAGTGCCCCAGGTAAAAACTGACAATGGGGAATAAATCAATTAACTTTTAAGTGGTCCAGGTACAACATAATTTGGTATTTTAAAAAATTAAAACCTTTATTTTACCAAGGTTTGCTGAAGGTCAGATAATCTTGTGTTTTCTCTGTTGCAATTTGTTAGTTGTTAGCAGAAAGATGACTTAAAATTATGGTTAATTGTGTTCAGTCTCAATTTTTTCATGAGTAACTGTTGAGATGGCTTTCAAAGTCTTTGGTAACCTGAAAGTTAAAATTTTGCTTGCATTATAAATTGGATTGAAGTCATTGGACATCTACATCTTTTCCAAATGAGATAAAATACTAAAGCATTGATTACTGGGATGGCTGGGTGGCTCAGCAGTTGAGCATCTGCCTTTGGCCCAGTGAGTGATCCTGGAGTCCTGGGATCGAGTCCCATGTTGAGTTCCCTGCCAGAAGCCTGCTTCTCCCTCTGCCTATGTCTCTGCCTCTCTCTCTCTCTCTCTCTCTGTGTCTCTCATGAATAAATAAATAAAATCTTAAAAAAATAAAGCATTGATTACTGAATGTATGTTTGTGATTTTGAATTTTTATTGTAGGGAAATTAAGGATATTTGAGTCTATTGGAAAATATGGTTTGTGCTTATTTGATTCATAAATTTGTTTTCTAAAGAATTCTGGTGTAATAGTTCACAATTGGTTAATATTTAGCTTTCACTGGAGACTAAGGTTTCTAAGGGTTTAAAGTTCTGCTAATTATAATTAAAACTGATAGAAACAAGGGAAACAACACTGTGTGTAAGAAAGTAAGGGTTGTGTAAGAAATATCTAAAGGAATACTTTGTATTAAGGTAAAATAAAGTAATTTTGTCCTAAAAAGAAAAGACATGGGAAAAATATGAATGCAAAAGAAAGTTGTAGAAGGTTTCTGAAGGGAAATCTTGGGTAAGGAATTTTATGTGTGGTCAGGATGGACTAAGGTTGCAATGACTGGATTTTAAAAGTACAATGGCATAAGATTGAAATTCTGCTTTATTTCCGTTAAAAAGGCAGTTTTCTTGTATTGTTGGCTTGCTCTTGATAAGAAAATGTAAATCAAGTTGTTTTTTTCTTTGCCCAGAAAAAACAGTTTCTATGTTTTGTCTTCATTAAGTCTTTGATCAGCCATAATCCTATTTAGGCCTGTGCTTTAAAACTTCTAAGGCTTTATCCTTGTGAATGGTGTAAGAGAATGGTCCAGTTTCATTCTTCTGCATGTGGATGTCCAATTGTCCCAGCATCATTTGTTGAAGAGACTGGCTTTTTTCCAGTAGATAGTCTTTCTTCCTTTGTCAAATATTAGTTGCCCATAAAGTTGAGGGTCCACTTCCGGATTCTCTATTCTGTTCCATTGATCTATGTGTCTGTTTTTGTGCCAGTACGACACTGTCTTGATGACCATAGCTTTGTAGTACAACCTGAAAACTGGCATTGTGATGTCCCGAGCTCTGGTTTTCTTTTTTAATATTCCCCTGGCTATTTGGGGTCTTTTCTGATTCCACACAAATCTTAAGATGATTTGTTCCCACTCTCTGAAGAAAGTCCATGGTATTTTGATAGGCATTAAACATGTAAATTGCTCTGGGTAACATTGACATTTTCATAATATTAATTCTTCCAATCGATGAGCATGGAATATTTTTCCATCTCTTTGTGTCTTTCTCAATTTCTTTCAGAAGTGTTCTGTAGTTTTTAGGATATAGATCCTTTACTTATTTGGTTATGTTTATTCCTAGGTATTTTATGCTTTTGGGTGCAATTGTAAATGAGATTGACTTCTTCATTTTTCTCTACTTCAGTCTTATTGTTAGTGTATAGAAATGCCACTGATTTCTGGGCATCTATTTTGTATCCTGCCACACAGTCAAATTGCCATATGAGTACTAGCAATCTTGGAGTGGGACCTTTTGGGTTTTCTAGGTACAGTATCATGTCATCTGCGAATAAGAAGAGTTTTACTTCTTCTTTGCCAATTTGAATACCTTTTATTTCTTTTTGTTATCAGATTGCTGAGGCTAGGACTTCTAGTACTATGTTGAATAGCAGTGGTGAGAGTGGAATGGATGAAAGATCTAAATGTGAGACAAGATTCCATCAAAATCCAGGAGGAGAACACAGGCAACACCCTTTTTGAACTTGGCCACAGCAACTTCTTGCCAGATACATCCATGAAGGCAAGAGAAACAAAAGCAAAAATGAATTATTGGGACTTTATCAAGATAAGAAGCTCTGCACAGCAAAAGAAACAGTCAACAAAAATAAAAGACAACCTACAGAATGGGAGAACATATTTGCAAATGACCTATCAGATAAAGGTCTAGTATTCATGATCTATAAATAACTTATGAAACTCACCAGCAAATAAACAAACAATCTAATCATGAAATGGGCAAAAGACATGAACAAAAATTTCACAGAGGAAGACATAGACATGGCCAACAAGCACATGAGAAAATGCTCTGCATCACTGGCCGTCAGGGAAATACAAATCAAAACCACAATGAGATACCACCTCACATCAGTGAGAATCATGAAAATTCACAAGACAGGAAACAACAAATGTTGGAGATGATGTGGAGAAAGGGGAACCCTCTTGCACTGTTGGTGGGAATGTGAACTGGTACAGCCACTCTGGAGAATTGTGTGGAGGTACCTCAAAGAGTTAAAAATAGATCTGCCCTATGACCCAGCAATTGCACTGCTAGGGATTTACCCCAAAGATACAGATGCAGTGAAACTTTGGGACACCTGCACCCCAATGTTTATAGCAGCAATGTCCACAATAGCCAAACTGTGGAAGGAGCCTCGGCGTCCATCAAAAGATGAATGGATAAAGAAGACGTGGTCTATGTATACAATGGAATATTACTCATCCATTAGAAACAACAAATACCCACCATTTGCTTCGATGTGGATGGAACTGGAGGGTATTATGCTGAGTGAAATAAGTCAATCGGAGAAGGACAAACATTATATTGTCTCATTCTTTTGGGGGATATAAAAAATAGTGAAAGGGAATAAAGGGAAAGGAGAGAATCTGAGTGGGAAATATCAGAGAGGGAGTCAGAACATGAGAGACTCCTAACTCTGGGAAATGAGCAAGGGGTGGTGGAAAGGGAGGTGGGCAAGGGGTTGGGGTGACTGGTTTACAGGCACTGAGGGGGGCACTTGATGGAATGAGCACTGGGTGTTATACTATAGGTTGGCAAATTGAACTCCAATAAAAAGAAATTTTAAAAAAAGAAAACTGTGTGGATGTTCCTCACAGAGTTAAAAATAGAACTGCCCTACAACCCAGCAATTGCACTGCTGGGGATTTACCCCAAAGATACAGATGCAGTGAAACACTGGAACACCTGCACCCCAATGTTTATAGCAGCAATGTCCACAATAGCCAAACTATGGAAGGAGCCTCAGCATCCATCGAAAGATGAATGGATAAAGACGATGTGGTATATGTATACAATATAATATTATTCAGCCATTAGATACCACAAGTACCCACTATTTGCTTTGACATAGAGGGATCTGGAGGGTATTATGCTGAGTAAAATAAGTCAATCAGAAAAGGACAAACATTATATGGTCTCATTCATTGGGGAATATAAAAATTAGTGAAAGGGAATAAAGGGAAAGGAGAGAAAATGAGTGAAAATATCAGTGAGGGCGACAAAACATGAGAGACACCTACCTCTGGGAAATGAACAAGGGGTATTGGAAGAGGAAGTGGGCGGGGGGTTGGGGTGAGTGAGTGATGGGCAATGAGGGGGGACACTTTTCGGGATGAGCACTGAGTGTTATGCTATATGTTGGCAAGTTGAACTCCAATAAAAAAAATTAAAAAGAAATTCTAAGGCTTTTAACAATCTTCCTCAAGATTTGAATTATAAATGAAATCTCTTTGACTAATTAGACTTGTTTATTTGGTATGTTATATTCTGGAATGAGTTTATCACTCAGTATTCTGGTTGTTGAAGTGTTAATGAGTCACAGAAATAATTGAATTTCCCTGGGCCTCTGAGTGGCTCAGTTGGTTAAGCAACTGATTTGGTTTCGGCTGAGGTCATCATCTCAGGGTTGTGTGGTTGAGCCCCACATCAGATTATATGCTCAGTGCAGAATCTGCTTCAGATTCTCTCTCTCTCTCTGTCTCTCGCTCTCTTTCTGCAAATAAGTAAATAAAATCTTAAAAAAAACCCAAATAACTGAATTTCTTTGGCAGCTACATTTTAATGAACTTTCATTTCAGATCATTAACAATGTCCATTTCTGAGTTTTTGTCACTTATGGTTGTGTGTTACTGAAAAATGAGTTTTGTCTTTAAAGGAGATTCATGAGAATGACTTTTTTGACAAATACAGATTTTTTTTATATCTTTAGGATCATAAAACTGGAATGGGTAAGAATTTCCAGAAGTAACTAAAAGCTGCGTTCAACTGAATAAAAATTAGTAACATGGGATTAAATGAATTGAGCAAGATGATTATAGTTTTGTGTCTCTTGTTTGAAACATTTCTGGTTCTCTAATGTTCACTTTTCCAATTTAAGAAAATTTTCTCTTAAGGTATCTGTGACTTATACAAATGTGATAAAGTATTCATTTGTTAACAAATTGAAGAATTTAACTTTTCTCTGTACTCAAAAATCTGAGTATTCTTTCTTTCATGGCAATTCAAATTATTTCATAAATTCAATAAGAATCTCTTCTTATAGCAGGACATCATTAAAAACATTGGTTATTTTACTAAAGCTTTTATTAGAATGTCATATTGGAGAGACATTGGTAGACTCAAATATGACTGACAGCTTTAAGAAAATATTGGCCTCATACCTTTTTACAGAGTTCCAAGCAGCCTTACCAGATGAGTAAAGAATGTCACTTCCTGGCAGGTGCAGGAACGTCAGGATATTTGGGGACCTCAAGAGGAGGAATTCACCCAAATCCACAGGTATTGCAGGCATGTCTGGTGGCAAATATTTGGCTTGGCTTCTGGCCTAGAAAGGCTACTAAAAGTTCAATTGAGATTCCTTATGAGAAGTTCCCGCAAAGCAAATTTTACAAGATCTATATTGTCAGTCACTAATCTTGCTGAGCTTATTTTTTAAAAGATTTTATTTATTTATTAATGAGAGACACAGAGAGAGAGAGAGAGAGAGTCAGAGACACAGGCAGAGGGAGAAGCAGGCTCCATGCAGGGAGTCCAATGTGAGACTTGATCCCAGGACTCCAGGATCATGCCCTAGGCTGAAGCCAGGCACTAAACCGCTGAGCCACCCAAGGATCCCCTTGCTGAGCTTATTTAAAATACTAGTCCAAGTTTATTAAAATTGGACTTGTTTTGCAAATGAATTAGTCTTGATTTGGCTATCTCTGAAAATAAGGGTTATTTTAGACAGAAAAATTATGTTTCAATAACACATCTTTGTGGATGTTAAATTCCACTTCCAATTGTCTTTGAAAGTTTTTTGTTTACCCAAGCTAGACAATTTGAGGTAAACTTCAGAAAAAAAATTCTACAGTATATAGACATTCTTCAGGCTTGTCATCTTGTGGAGATAATAACAGGACCCAATGGTCATATGATTATTTGAACTGCTGGAAAAAGGATTGATTACCCAACAATTATATTATATATTATATATATACCCAACAATTACCCAACAACTCAACTATAACTTTGAGCAATTTTGTGTGACTGGGATGACAAGATCATTCTTTAAAAGATGGCACATACACTATTCCATGGGATTATGTATAGACTTATGGAATTAGTGGATGTCTCCACTTTCCTTTTTCCTTATGATTGGATTGGATGATGCACTTGAGGTGCTCATACCTCAGACAAACGTTTTGCCATTTGACAGTGATCCCTCATATTTAGGACATTGTTGAGGCTAGAGAGAAAACAAAGAAGGCTTCCTTTTCTTTTTCCTATTCTAATTACACATTGTGTTATATTCCTAGGGCAAACTGTCTCTACCATTAATGACCACCAAAACCAGTACAATCCAAGACCTGACCCCTCTTTCTCAGGTAACGTATATCCAAAACTTATATCTGAGGATTGGGTATAAATTAACAATCTTTCACAGGAAAAAATCTGCTTGAATCTGCCTGGACTGGACCCTGTCAAGGTCTCCCGAACCACTCCAAAAGTAGTAATGCATTCTTCCATTTATGAAATGAATAAATCATGGGAATAAAAAGAACAACATATGGAATACAGTCAACGATATTGTAATTACATTCTATGGTGACAGATGGTAGCTACACTTATGGTGAGCATAGCATAATATATAGAGAAGTTGAGTCACTATGTTGTACACCTGAAACTAATGTAACATGGTGTCTAAATAGGGTGCTTCTAAATCAGATGAGGGCATCCAAATGTGGGGACATGATCAGATGGAAGCTGTGGCATGGGAGATGAAAAAATTCACTTGAAGCAGAACAAAGGAGATTATTTATGGATACAAAACAAAAGAGCAATGGGTAGGACAACAAGGGAGAGGCTGTCTGCCAGGAAGCCGTGGGTAGGGGCTGTTATTAAAAGGGGAATATGAGAGGGTAGATGACCTGTGGAATCTTCCATTTTTGGATAATTGTGCCTAGTTGTAAGTAGCCTATTTGTGAGTTAGGGCCTATGGATATTTTGAGGTGGGTTGTCTGATGGGCCTGTATGAACCAGGGGGTTGTTGTGAGCCCTTTCTACATTCCATCATTCAAGCCTGTTTGCCTAAAAGTGGCCTCTACATCTCCCCTGACAGTTGGACAATGACAAAACTTTGGCTTTTGGGTGAAAGTCTCATTTTCAATTCTTTCTTCCTGCTGAATGAAGAGTGTAGGGATGCCCCTACTTAAACTTGTCAGTCCATCAGTGGTTCTGTGCAGGTATAAACCAAAGCATAGTATTGTATTAACATACTGATAAGCAATTTGAATGAAATTCCTTGGTGGCCAAGTGTATGGATTTGGGGAAAGGACCCTCTGATGGTATGGGCTGGAATCCCTGTTGAACCATAATTTGTATATGGAATTTTTGGATTCTAGAAGAGACAAATTTAACAAAGAGATGAAAGAGAGGGGGACCAATAATTAGGGGTAAGGGTATTGAAGCCAGGGGCTCTAATTTTGAGTATTGTTGATACACAATATTACATTAGTTTAAGGCATAAAACTTCATGATTCCACAACTCTATAGGTTGTGATATGCTTACTCTCTGTCACTGTATGATGTTATTAAAATATCATTGACTATATTTATTATGCTGTGCCTTTTATCCCTGTGACTTATTCATTCCACAACTGAGAGCCTGTATCACCCACTCCTCATTTTGTCATTTCTCCAATTCCTTCACTCTGATAACTATCAGTTTGTTTTCAGTATTTATAGGCCTGATTCTGCTTTTTGTTTGTTTATTAATTTGCTTTTTTTTCAGATTCCACACATCAGTGAAATCATATGATGTTTTGTATTAAATATTTGGTCACCCTCAATGATTTTGTTTACTGTTGCTTTCTCAGCTACTGAGGAATTGGAGTAAGGTAGTGGGCCAACTAAGAATGTGTATAGCTAAACAACAAGCAGTGCTTGATTATTTTGGACAGGTATTGTTACTTAAAATAGCCACATCAGCAAGATAGAGTTTTTAGTACCCATTGATTATTATATGATATCCTTAACTAAACTCTCTAGGAAAGATGAATTGGAAACATTCATGAAGTAAGGAAACAAAAATAGTACACTGATGATAGATTTTAGCCATGCAAAAATTGCCATCATGTACATTTCCTTTTTTAATTGATAATTGTGGCTTAGGTTTTTGTGTTATATTTAAGCATAAATTAAGGTAAAACATAATTGCTAGTTTTATATATTTGTGTCAAATCAACTGCTATGTGAAGATTATTAGACTTATGTTTTGAAGCTCTTAGAGGATACACTGTTATACTTCTAGGGGAAGAAAAGTAATTATGCCACTACACACTTATTAGAATGGCCAAAATCCAGAACGCTGACAAAATCAAAACCTGGTAAGGGTATGAAGTGTCCGCTAGCAAGAATTCCTGTGCCCTCAAAGTCTTTCTAGCTGGACTAAGAATAAAATTGGCATGAGACAGATTAACAAAAGAAAATCAAAGTTAATAGCATACATACAGGGAATCCACACAAACATGAAAATTCCAAAGACAGGCAAAATGAGCTATATATGTCATTCTGAACTAAGGAGGAGGCAAAAAGGGTCTTGGACTTTAGAGGAAAGAAATGCACTTCATGGGGGAAATAAGAAGAGCAGATGTTTGGTGATTAGATGTTTGTTCTATCATGCAGATGGGTCACTGAGATAAAATTTACTTCTGTTAATAACCCTTATTTGAGCACCCAATTTGGATTTTCTGTGATTAAGGAAAGAAAAAAAGGTTCCCTGGAGTCCATAGACTCTCTGGTGCTTTTATTAAAAAATATTTTATTTATTTAATCATGAGAGACATACAGAGAGAGGAAGAGACAGGCAGAGGAAGAAGCAGTCTTCCTAAGGGGAACTCAATGCAGAACTTGATCCTAGGACCCCGGAATCATGACCTGAGTGAAAGGCAGATGCTCAACCACTGAGCCACCCAAGTGTGCCTCCCAAGTGCTTTTTAGCTCAAAATAAACCACATTCCAAGATGACACATTTAGTCTGGGGAGACTAGGCTATCCTGAACACCTTCCAGAGCAAGGAAGGTTTCCATTGCTGGTGGGAATGCAAAGTAGTGTAGCCACTTTAAAAGATAGTTTGATGACCACAGCTTTGTAGTACAACCTGAAATCTGGCATTGTGATGCCCCCAGATATGGTTTTCTTTTTTAAAATTCCCCTGGCTATTCGGGGTCTTTTCTGATTCCACACAAATCTTAAAATAATTTGTTCTAACTCTCTGAAGAAAGTCCATGGTATTTTGATAGGGATTGCATTAAACGTGTATATTGCCCTGGGTAACATTGACATTTTCACAATATTAATTCTGCCAATCCATGAGCATGGAATATTTTTCCATCTCTTTGTGTCTTCCTCAATTTCTTTCAGAAGTGTTCTATAGTTTTGAGGGTATAGATCCTTTACATCTTTGGTTAGGTTTATTCCTAGGTATCTTATGCTTTTGGGTGCAATTGTCAATGGGAATGACTCCTTAATTTCTCTTTCTTCAGTCTCATTGTTAGTGTATAGAAATGCCACTGACTTCTGGGCATTGATTTTGTATCCTGCCACGCTACCGAATTGCTGTATGAGTTCTAGCAATCTTGGGGTGGAGACTTTTGGGTTTTCTATGTAGAGTATCATGTCATCGGCGAAGAGGGAGAGTTTGACTTCTTCTTTGCCAATTTGAATGCCTTTAATGTCTTTTTGTTGTCTGATTGCTGAGGCTAGGACTTCCAGATAGCCAAACTGTGGAAGGAGCCTTGGTGTCCAACGAAAGATGAATGGATAAAGAAGATGTGGTTTATGTATACAATGGGATATTACTCAGCTATTAGAAATGACAAATACCCACCATTTGCTTCAACGTGGATGGAACTGGAGGGTATTATGCTGAGTGAAGTAAGTCAGTCGGAGAAGGACAAACATTATATGTTCTCATTCATTTGGGGAATATAAATAATAGTGAAAGGGAATATAAGGGAAGGGAGAAGAAATGTGTGGGAAATATCAGAAAGGGAGACAGAACGTAAAGACTGCTAACTCTGGGAAACGAACTAGGGGTGGTAGAAGGGGAGGAGGGCGGGGGGTGGGAGTGAATGGGTGACGGGCACTGGGTGTTATTCTGTATGTTAGTAAATTGAACACCAATAAAAAATAAATTAAAAAAAAGATAGTTTGAAATTCTTCTTTTGTATTTGTTTTTTTATGAACTATACATATTTTACCATATGAACCAGCAATCATGATCCTTGATAGTAACGCAAAGGAGCTGAAAGCTTATGTCTGTACAAAAACTTGTATGTAGATGTTTATAGCAGCTTTAGTCATAATTGCCAAAATGTGGAAACAACCAAATATGTCCTTCGAAAGGTGAATGGATAAATAAACTGTGGTAAATGCAGATAATCATTTATAATTCAGCATTAAAAAATAAGCTATGAAGTTATGAAAAGACATGGAGGAAACTCAAATGTGTATTGCTAAGTAAAATAAGCCAATTTGAAAAGGCAGTGTATTGTATGTTTCCAAAAATATGACATCTGGAAAAATACAATACTAGAAATTGAGGAGGGAGGGTTGAATGAGCAGAGCACAGAGGATTTTTAGGGCAGTAAAACTACTCTGTGTGATATTATAATGGTGGATATATTTACCCAAGTTCATAGAATGTACAACACGAGGAGTACACTCTAAGGTAAACTATATAGCCTTTGGATGACAATGATATATTAATGTGTCTTTATCAAATGTACTATTCTAGTGGGAAACATTGTGGGGAAAACTATGCATGTGAGGGTGTAGGGATATAAGGGAAATTTCATTACCTTCAGTTCAATTTTTGTGTGATGTCAAAATTGCTCAAAAATATAGGCCTAGAAAAGAAAAATCCAGAAACAGTAACATGCTTGTATGTTTATATTTACTATACTTTTACATTGGTTTACATTTTAAATTGGTCTTAATATAAAACTAAAATTCTGGTTGGTGATAAAAAGTAATGAAATTCCATTGACCAGTGGAAAAGTGACATAAAGCAGAAATACCTACAAAAATGATTTTTACAGCAAAACCTTTCCTAATGAAGTAGATTAGACAAACCTGGCTCATTTGCATTATATAACTTATAATCATTAGGATAGTGCTTTTCATCCTTTAGAGAATATAAAAAAGACACCCCTGGGGAAATTGTTAAAGTACTAATTCCAAGACTTTCTCCTCTCAGTTCTTATTCCACACTTGAGGAGTACTTTTCTAGACTACTAGGATACATGGCACTTGAAATTTCTTGTGAAATCAATCCATCTAGGGAAAAATATGTACTTTGAAGATACCCTTAAAATACTTAAAAACAAAAAAAAATACTTAAAAACAAAGGGACATTTTAAAGCAGTTTAAGAGATTTTGTGATATTTTAAACAAAAGGTGAAATATTCTAATAGTGTATTTTCAAGATAATAGTTCTGTTATCTACAACTGTCAACTGTGCTATTTTGGAGTTTCATAGACTAGGTTATGTTTTACATCTTTTTGTTATTTGTTTTTGTTGTAAAATAAGAAATAGTCAGCAATTTTGATGCAGATTTTTTTAAAGATTTTTTAATTTTTTATTTATTCATGAGAGACACACAGAGGCAGAGACACAGGCAGAGGGAGAAGCAGGCTCCATGCAGGGAGCCTGACGCGGGACTCAATCCCAGGAATCCAGGATCGTGCCCTGGGCTGAAGGCAGGTGCCAAACCGTTGAGCCACCCAGGGATCCCCTGGTGCAGATTTTTAGCAAATAAAAGTAGTAAAACAAACGAGGTTGATAAATTGATATTTTAAATAAAAACTTCTAAATTTTGTTAGCACTGCTGATTCCTTAAGTCCCTGAGATGTGCCTGGAAATATAACATAAACTTGACCTCTTAACTTCCCCAGGCTTACCTAAGAAAGTCATCCAATAATTCCTTAACAACCTCAAAAAAAGAAAAACAAATCCTATGCCTATAAATTGTGTTCACTGAATATCTCCCTGAACATACTGAGTTTGTTTTCTACAGATGATGATTTTACTGAAGTTTGATTAGCCTAAGAACACTAATCTTTTTTTTAAAATTTTTTTTATTATTATTTATTTATGATAGGCAGACAGTGAGAGAGAGAGGCAGAGACACAGGCAGAGGGAGAAGCAGGCTCCATGCACCGGGAGCCCGATGTGGGATTCCATCCTGGGTCTCCAGGATCGCGCCCTGGGCCAAAGGCAGGCGCTAAACCACTGCGCCACCCAGGGATCCCTTTTTTTTTTTTTTTTTTTTTTTTGCGAAATAACACTGAAGTACCATAGCATAAGTACAAAGATTAAAATAAAGTAGGTTTTTAAAACTATATTACGCCTTTCTTTTCTGGTGATATCAAGTGGTTATAATTACACCACCACTGCAGAACAAGTGCTCTAATTCCTTCATATGACACTTTTGTTGCCATTTCGAGCAATATACTGTTCAACATGGGTCTGCTTTTGTAAAAAAAAAAAAAAGTGTTCATTAAAATTATTGTATGCTTATCTAAGCATTGTATGTTTGTCTAGATCTTTTCAATTGGTATTGTAGGGAATACACAAAAGTGAAATTTAGTCCTTTTAAAGAGTTGAAAAGAAAGAATCTTTTGGGGGGAGGGGCAAGATGGCGGAAGAGTGGGGTCCCCAAGTCACCTGTCTCCACCATATTACCTAGATAACCTTCAAATCATTCTGAAAACCTACGAATTTGGCCTGAGAATTAAAGAGAGAACACCTGGAATGCTACAGTGAGAAGAGTTCACCCTTCTATCAAGGTAGGAAGATGGGGAAAAAAGAAATAAAGAAACAAAAAGCATCCAAGGGGAAGGAGCACCTGCGGGGAGCCGGGCTAAGGCTGGGGCGAGTGTCCCCAGGACAGGAGAGCTCCGTCCCGGAGAAGCAGGAGCTGCACCAACCTTCCCGGGCGGAAAGGGGAAAAAGTGCTAACTCCTCCCAGGGAGTTAGAGCAGGACCCCAGGAGGGCGGGGATGCCCTCAGGCTCCCTGGGACACTAACAGACACCTGTGCTCTGGGAAGACTGTGCCACACCCTGCGGCCGAGCTCCCTAAAGGACTGCAGCATGCACGGCAGGACCTGGAAGCAGCTCAGAGGGGCTCGGTAGGATGATCGCGTGGAGGGGGTTGAGCGGCTCCGGGAGCAGCTGGAGGCGGCTCTGGCAGAGGAAGACGCTCTACTCGGAGGGGGCTGCGTGGCCGCGGAGCAGCTCGGAGGGGCTCGGCGGCAGCTCTGTGGAGAGGAGGCTGCGCAGCAGGGAGCACGAATCCAACAGCGCAGGCTTGGGAGCACAGGGCTCAGGGGACACAGCCCAGGATCCGACCTTCTCCCGGGACAGGCAGAGGCCAGGAAGGCCCAGGACAGCAAGGACGCTCCTGCCCCAAGCTGAGCAGATCAGCGGCCAGCCCCCGAAGTATCCAGGCCCCTCCAGACCATGAGCTCTGTAGTTACAGCGGGATCTGAATCCAGGGCTCCAGACTGTCCGACGCCACTGTGGCTGCTCCTCCTGGGGCCTCACGGGGTAAACAACCCCCACTGAGCCCTGCACCAGGCAGGGGGCAGAGCAGCTCCCCCAAGTGCTAGGCCCCTCCCCCAGAAGACCAGCTAGACGGACAAGTTCCAGGGGAAGTCAAGGGACTTAAAGTACAGAAAACGAAGATACTCCCCCGTGTTTTTTTTTTTTTTTTTGCTTTTTGATTTCTGTTTGCTTCCCCCACCCTTTTTTTCCTTTCTTTATTTTTCTTTCTCTTTTGCTTCTCTTTTTTTCTTTTTTTCTTCCTTTTTTCTTTTTTCTTTTACTCTTTTCTTTCCTTCTCTCTCTCTCTTTTTCTCCTTTTCCCAATACAACTTGTTTTTGGCCACTATGCACTGAGCAAAATGACTAGAAGGAAAACCTCACCTCAAAAGAAAGAATCAGAAACAGCCCTCTCTCCCCAGAGTTACAAAATTTGGATTACAATTCAATGTCAGAAAGCCAAATCAGAAGCACTATTATAAAGCTACTGGTGACTCTATAATAAAGTATAAAGGACTCAAGAGACTTCATGACTGCAGAATATAGATCTAATCAGGCAGAAATTAAAAATCAATTGAATGAGATGCAATCCAAACTAGAAGCCCTAACGATGAGGGTTAACGAGGTGGAAGAAATAGTGAGTGACATAGAAGACAAGTTGATGACAAAGAGGGAAACTGAGGAAAAAAGAGACAAACAATTAAAAGACCATGAGGATAGATTAAGGGAAATACATGACAGCCTGAGGAAGAAAAACCTACGTTTTTTGTTTTTTTTTTAATTTTTATTTATTTATGATAGTCACACACAGATAGAGAGAGAGAGGCAGAGACACAGGCAGAGGGAGAAGCAGGCTCCATGCACCGGGAGCCCGACGTGGGATTCGATCCCGGGTCTCCAGGATCGTGCCCTGGGCCAAAGGCAGGCGCCAAACCGCTGCGCCACCCAGGGATCCCCAGAAAAACCTACGTTTAATTGGGGTTCCCGAGGACGCCAAAAGGGACAGAGATCCAGAATATGTATTTGAACAAATCATAGCTGAAAACTTTCCTAATCTAGGAAGGGAAACAGGCATTCAGATCCAGGAAATAGAGAGATCCCCCCTAAAATCAATAAAAACCGTTCAACACCTCGACATTTAATAGTTAAGTTGCAAATTCCAAAGATAAAGTGAAGATCCTTAAAACAGCCAGAGACAAGAAATCCCTGACCTTTATGAGAAGGAGTATTAGGGTAACAGCAGACCTCTCCACAGAGACCTGCAGGCCAGAAAGGGCTGGCAGGATATATTCAGAGTCCTAAATGAGAAAAACATGCAACCAAGAATACTTTATCCAGCAAGGCTCTCATTCAAAATGGAAGGAGAGATAAAGAGCTTCCAAGACAGGGAGCAACTGAAAGAATATGTGACCTCCAAACCAGCTCTGCAAAAAATTTTAAGGGGGACTCTTAAAATTCCCCTTTGAGAAGAAGTCCAGTGGAACAATCCACAAAAACAAGGACTGAATAGATATCATGATGACACTAAACTCATATCTTTCAATAGTAACTCTGAACATGAACGGGCTTAATGATCTCATCAAAGGCGCAGGGTGTTAGACTGGATAAAAAAGCAGGACACATCTATCTGCTGTCTACAAGAGACACATTTTAGACAGAAAGACACCTACAGCCTGAAAATAAAATGTTGGAGAACCATTTACAATTCAAATGGTCCTCAAAAGAAAGCAGGGTAGCCATCCTTATATCAGATAAACTAAAATTTACCCTGAAGACTGTAGTGAGAGCTGAATAGGGACACTATATCATACTTCAAGGATCTATCCAACAAGAGGACTTAACAATCCTCACAATATATATGCCCCGAATGTGGGAGCTGCCACATATATCAATCAATTAATAACCAAACTTAAGACATACTTAGATTATAATACACTAATACTTGGTGACTTCAATCTAGCACTTTCTACAATCGATAAGTCTTCTAAACACAACGTCTCTGAAGAAAAGAGAGCTTTAAATGATACACTGGACCAGATGGATTTCACAGATATCTACAGAACTTTACATCCAAACTCAACTGAATACACATACTTCTCACCTGCATACGGAACTTTCTCCAGAATAGACCACATACTGGGTCACAAACAGGGTCTGAACCAATACCAAAAGATTGGGATCATCCCCTGCATATTCTCAGACCATAATGCCTTGAAATTAGAACTAAACCACAACAAGAAGTTTGGAAGGCCTTCAAACACGTGGAGGTTAAGGACCATCCTGCTAAAAGATGAAAGGGTCAATCAGGAAATTAAGGAAGAATTAAAAAGTTCATGGAAACTAATGGGAATGAAGATACAAGAATTCAAAATCTTTGGGATGCAGCCAAAACAGTCCTGATGGGGAAATATATTGCAATACAAGCATCCATCCAAAAACTGGAAAGAACTCAAATACAAAAGCTAACCTTATACCTAAAGGAGCTAGAGAAAAAACAGCAACTAGATCCTACACCCAGCAGAAGAAGAGAGTTAATAAAGGTTCAAACAGAAATCAACGAAATCGAGACCAGAAGAACTGTGGAACAGATCAACAAAACCAGGCGTTGGTTCTTTGAAAGAATTAATAAGACAGTTAAACCATTAGCCAGCCTTACTAAAAGGAAGAGAGAGAATATCAAATTAATAAAATCATGAATGAGAAAGGAGAGATCACTACCAACACCAAGGAAGTACAAACGATTTTAAAAACATATTATGAACAGCTATACACCAATAAATTAGGCAATCTGGAAGAAATGGGCGTATTTCTGGAAAGCCACAAACTACCAAAACTGGAACAGGAAGAAAGAGAAAGCCTGAACAGGCCAATAACCAGGGAGGAAATTGAAGAAGTCATCCAAAACCTCCCAAGACACAAAAGTCCAGGGCCAGAAGGCTTCCCAGGGGAATTCTATCAAACGATTAAAGAAGAAACCATACCTATTCTAATAAAGCTGTTTGGAAAGATAGAAAGAGATGGAGTACTTGCAAATTCATTCTATGAGGCGAGCATCACCTTAATTCCAAAACCAGACAAAGACCCCACCAAAAAGGAGAATTATAGACCAATATCCCTGATGAACATGGATGCAACAATTCTCAACAAGATACTAGCCAATCGGATCCAAGAGTACATTAAGAAAACAATCAATGTGATACATCATATCAGCAAGAGAAAAACCAAGAACGATATGATCCTCTCATTGGATGCAGATAAAGCATTTGACAAAATACAGCATCCATTCCTGATCAAAACTCTTCACAGTGTAGGGATAGAGGGAACATTCCTCAACATCTTAAAAGCCATCTACAAAAAGCCCAGAGCAAATATCATTCTCAATGGGGAAGCACTGGGAGCCTTTCCCCTAAGATCAGGAAAAGAGAGGGATGTCCACTCTCACCACTGCTATTCAACATAGCATATTCTAGGACTGCTAGAAGTCCTAGCCTCAGCAATCAGACAGCACAAAGACATTAAAGGCATGCAAATTGGCAAGGAAGAAGTCAAATTCTACCTCTTTGCTGATGACATGATACTCTTCATAGAAAACCCAAAAGCCTCCACCCCAAGATTGCTAGAACTCATACAGCAATTCGGCAGTGTGGCAGGATACAAAATCAATGCTCAGAAGTCATTGGCATTTCTATACACTAACAATGAGGCTGAAGAAAGAGAAATTAAGGAGTCATTCCCATTGACAATTGCACTCAAAAGCATAAGATACCTAGGAATAAACCTAACCAAAGAGGTAAAAACCCTATACCCTAAAAACTATAGAACTCTTCTGAAAGAAATTGAGGAAGACACAAAGAGATGGAAAAATATTCCATGCTCATGGATTGGATGAGTTAATATTGTGAAAATGTCAATGTTACCCAGGGCAATTTACACGTTTAATGCAATCCTTATCAAAATACCATGGACTTTCATCAGAGAGTTAGAACAAATTATTTTAAGATATGTGTGGAATCAGAAAAGACCCCAGATAATCAACGGAGTATTGAAAAAGAAAACCAGAGCCAGGGGCATCAGAGTGCCGCATTTCAAGTTGGACTACAAAGCTGTAGTCATCAAGACAGTGTGGTACTGGCACAAAAACAGACACATAGATCCATGGAACAGAATAGAGAATCCAGAAGTGGACCCTGAATTTTATGGTCAACTAATATTCGATAAAGGAGGAAAGACTCTCCACTGGACAAAAGACAGTCTCTTCAATAAATGGTGCTGGGAAAATTGGATATCCAAATGCGGAAGAATGAAACTAGACCACTCTCTTGCATCATACAGAAAGATAAACTCAAAATGGATGAAAGATCTAAATGTGAGACAAGATTCCATCAAAATCCTAGAGGAGAACACAGGCAACACCCTTTTTGAACTCAGCCACAGTAACTTCTTGCAAGATACATCCATGAAGGCAAAAGAAACAAAAGCAAAAATGAACTATTGTGACTTCATCAAGATAAGAAGCTTTTGCACAGCAAAGGATACAGTCAACAAAACTAAACGACCACCTACAGAATGGTAGAAGATATTTGCAAATGACATATCAGATAAAGGGCTAGTTTCCAAGATCTATAAAGAACTTATGAAATTCAACAGCAAAAGAAACAATTCAATCATGAAATGGGCATAAGACATGAACAGAAATCTCACAGAGGAAGACATAGACATGGCCAACACGCACATGAGAAAATGCTCTGCTCACTTGCCATCAGGGAAATCCAAATCAAAAGCACAATGAGATCCCACCTCACCCCAGTGATAATGGGGAAAATTAACAAGGCAGGAAACCACAAGTGTTGGAGAGGATGAGGAGAAAAGGGAACCCTCTTGCACTGTTGGTGAGAATGTGAACTGGTGCAGCCACTCTGGAAAACTGTGTGGAGGTTCCTCAAGGAGTTAAAAATAGATCTGCCCTATGACCCAGCAATTGCACTGTTGGGGATTTACCCCAAGGAGACAGATGCAATGAAACGCTGGGACACCTGCACCCCTATGTTTATAGCAGCAATGTCCACAATAGCCAAAGTGTGGAAGGAGCCTCAGTGTCCATCGAAAGATGAATGGATAAAGAAGATGTGGTTTATGTATACAATGGAATATCACTCAGCCATTAGAAATGACAAATACCCACCATTTGCTTCAACGTGGATGGAACTGCAGGGTATTATGCTGAGTGAAAGGAGTCAATCGGAGAAGGACAAACATTATATTCTCTTTTATTTGGGGAATATAAATAAGAGTGAAAGGGAATAGAAGGGAAGGGAGAAGAAATGGGTAGGAAATATCAGAAAGGGAGACAGAACATGAAGACTCCTAACTTTGGGAAATGAATTAGGGGCGGTGGAAAGGGAGGAGGGTGAGGAGTGGGGATGAATGTGTGACGGGCACTGAGGGGGGCATTTGACGGGATGAGCACTGGGTGTTATTCTGTATGTTGGCAAATTGAACATAAATAAAAAATAAATTTATTATTAAAAAAAGAACCATAAAAAATAAAAATAAAACAATAAAAGGAACAATCTTTTATATGATAAATCCAACATCATCATATGTAAACCTCATTTACTATGGAATGTGTCTGTTTCCAGCTCATTAATTGAATAAAACTTATTTTCTCATTCTAGTAGGCAGTACTGTTCTGCAACTAATGAAATAATGTCTTTAGAAAAAATTTTAAAAAGATATAATGTGATAAAATAATTCCCTAAAACAATGGAATGACAATATGCTGTTAAAAAGATCAGTCACCAAAATATGAAGCTAAATTAGGAAGGATAAAACTAAGATGAGTAAGTGGGTATTCTTAAGATACCAAATCATTTGTTTACTAATATCTAGGTTGTTTTCTGTCATCTAATTAAATGACCCTAAAATTTTCAAGAAAAATTTTATATTGAAATCAAATAAATATCTAGATACTCTTTTTGCCTTTTTCCGTGTGATGGGAAACTCAACTAGTTTTGTTCTTTACAAAATATTTTACTCATGGCATCCTATGCCATTTTATTTATCTAAGCACTTATCTTGTATTATCTTCAAGGTTTAAGTAATTTACAAATTTTTATTTCAATTATTTAATAACATTAGTTTCAAGCGTACAACTCAGTGATTTGTGAGGTTTATACATTATGCTCCTTTCATCACAAATGTAGTTATTGCAGTATCATTGGTTTTATTCTGTGCTTTTTATTCTGTGACTTAATTTCATAACTGGAAGCCAGTATCTCCCTCTTACCTTCACCTATTTTGGCCAACTTTCCAAACTTCTCTTCTTTGGCAAACATTAGTTTACCTGTATTAAGAGGTCTGATTTGGCTCTTTGTTTTCTTATTAATTTGATATGTTTTGTTTTGTTTTTTGCTTTAGATTCCACTTATGAGTGGAATCATATGGTATTTGTCTTATTCACTCTGATGTATTCACTTAGTGTACTATCCTCTAGGTCCATCTATGTTATCTTAAATGGCATGATTTCTTTTTTCATGGCTAAATAGTGTTCCACTGCATATATACATATTATATTTTCCTTATCAATTTATCTGTTGAAGGAAACAGGTTGCTTCCATATCTTGGCTATTGCAAATACTAATGCTATAAAATTAGTGGTGCATATATCTTTTTAAATTACTATTTTCATTTGCTTTGGGTAAATATCCAATAGTGAAAATATTGGATGACTTGGTGTTTCACTTCTTAATTTTTTTAAGGATCCTCCATACTATTTCCTATAGTGGCTGTACCATATTACATTCCCACAAGCAATGCACAAGGGTTAACTTTTCTCCACATCCTCACCAACTTATTATTTCTTGTATTATTTTAGACATTCTAATTGTTGTATGGTGATTTTAGCCATTCTGATAGGTGTGGGGTGATTTGTTAGTGTGGTTTTGATTTGCAATTTCCCTAATGATTAGTGAAGTGACCATCTTTTCATATATATGTTGGCCATCTGGATATCTTCCTTAAGAAAAGTCTATTCAGGTCCTCTCCCCATTTTTTAAATAAGATTGTTCATATTCTTGGTGTTGAGGTGTATAGGTTCTTTATATATTTTGCATTAACCCCTTATTAGATATATCATTAGGAAATTTTTCTTCTCACATTCAGTAGGTTTTTTTGTTTTGTTGATGGTTTCCTTTGCTATGAAAAAGCTTTTTTTGATGTAGTCTCAGTAGTTTATTTTTGCTTTTGTTTTCCTTGCATTAGGAGACACACCTAGGAAAATGTTTCAGTGGCTGATGTGAGGAAATATATGACTGTGCTCTTTTCTAGGATTTTTATGGTTTCAGGACTCATATGTAGGTCTTTAATTCATTTGGAGTTTATTTTTCTGTATGATGTTAGAAAGTGGTCCAGATTAATTACTTAAATGTAGACATCCAGTTTTCCCAATACCATTTATTGAAGAGACTGTCTTTTCCCAATTGTATATTCTTGCCTAAATTGTAAGAGATTGACCATATAATTCTGGGTTGATTTCTGTAATCTATATTCTGTACAGTTGGTCTATGTGCATTTTTTGTGCCAGTTCTATACTATTTGATTACTACAGCTTTATAGTATATCTTGAAATTGGGGATTGTGTTACTTCCAGTTTTGCTCTTCATTCTCAAGATTTCTTTGACTATTTAGTGTTTTCTGTTTCCATACAAATTTTAGTATTATTTGTTCTAGATTTGTGAGACATTCTGTTGGTATTTTGATAAGGCTTTCGTTGAATCTGTAGATCACTTTGAATAATACAGACATTATAACAATATTAGTTCTGTAAGTGAACATGGAATATCTTTCTACTTGTTTGCATCATCTTCAATTCTTTCATCAGTGTTTTATAGTTTTCAGAATATAGATCTTTCATCATTTTGGTTAAATTTATTCCTATGCATTTTTTTTTCTCTTTGGTGTAATTCTAAATTGTGTGTGTGTGTGTGTGTGTGTGTGCATGTGTTTAATTCCTTTCTCTGCTACTTCATTGTTAAGGCATAGAAATTCTCCCAATTTCTGGGTATTAATTTTGTATCCTGCCACCTTTTAAATTTGCTCTTTGCATCTAGCAGTCATTTTGTGAAATCTTTAGGGATTCTATGCATTTTTCATGTCATTTGCAAATAGTGACAGTTTAACTTCTTTATTGATGTGAGAGCTTCTTATTACTTTTTTCTGATTGCTGTTCTAAGACATTTATCTTGAATAAAAGTGACAAGATTGGATATCCTTTCTCTCAATTTTTCATCATTGAGCATGATGTTAGCTGTGGATTTTACATATGTAACTTTTATTATATTGAGGCATGTTCCCTCTAACCATACTTTGTTAAGAGTTTTTATTATTAATGGATGCTGATTATAATCAAGTGGTTTTTCTGCATCTATTGGAATTTTTTTTGAGATTTTTATCTTTAATTTTGTTGATGTGGTGTATTATGTTGATTGACATGTAAATGTTGAACTATCCTTGCATCTCTGGAATAAATCTCACCTAATCATGGTGAATGATCTTTTTAATATATTACTGTACATGGTTTTCTAATATTTTTGAAGATTTCTGCATTTATGTT
Organism: Canis lupus baileyi; assembly: GCF_048164855.1. Classification (NCBI taxonomy): domain Eukaryota; kingdom Metazoa; phylum Chordata; class Mammalia; order Carnivora; family Canidae; genus Canis; species Canis lupus. The sequence goes on from NC_132876.1 coordinate 61,159,306, forward strand.
TGTCTGTAGTTTTCTTTTTCTGTGGTTTCTGCTTTTGGTATCAGGGTAATGCTTGTCTCATAGAATGTATTTGGAAGCTTTTCTCCCTCTCCTATATTTTCTGGTAGTTTGAGGAGAATAGGTATTAACTATTCTTTAAACATCTGGTGAATTCCCCTGTGAATCTGTTTGCTCTTGGACTTACTTTTTGATAGTATTTTTTATTACCAACTCATTTTTATTACTTGTAATCAGTCTATTCAGATTTTTTCTTAAATTTCTGGTTCAGATTTGGAAGATTGTAATTTTACTTACTGTAATATTCAACTTTGATTGGTTCATTTTTTATTTTGTATCTCGTTTTGAAGGTTTTACTGAGGCCTTTTATTCTTTCTTCCAGCTCAGTGAATATCTTTGTGATCATTAGTTTAAACTCTTCTTAGGAATAATGCTTATCTTTTTTTTTCATTTATTTGTTGTTCTTAGTGATTTTTCTTATTATTTTGGAACATATTCTTCCTTCTTACTACTTTGGTTGGCTTTTTTTATTTCTACAGTTTAGGTGAAATGGCTACTTCTACTAAAATTGAAGTTGCACTCTTGTGTCTAGTGTGTCCTATGTAGAATGTGTGTCTTTGGTGACTTTTGCTGGTGACCTGGAACTATAGCTGTATATACTAGCTACTTTTCTAAACTTTTATGGCTTTTTATAGAAAGAAGATAATAATAATAATAATAATAATAATTGACAATAATAATAACATTTTAAAAAGGAAAATAAAATAAGAAAAGAGAGAACAGAAATAAAATAACAAGAGAAAAGGAAAAGAAAACAAAACCAAAGTACAAAAATTAAAACAAGAAAAATTATAAAAATTTTAAAATAAATAAATATTCTTAAAAATATTTTTAATTAACACACACACACACACACACACAAAACACAAAACAGAACAAACAAATTAAACAAAAAGCAGCTTATTTTCTGTGTCCCAGTACCACAGAAGCTGTTGTGTTCTTGAAAAACCTAAGTTTGCTGATGTTGCAAGCTTAATACAAGGTGGACATTACACTGGTATCAGCTTTTATTTGAATGTATGTATTTATTTATTTATATGCAAAAGTGTTTACATTTTATTTAATTTCAATGCATTATAGCTAACACATAGTGTTATATAAGTTTCAGTTAAACAATATAGTAATTCAACAATTCCATACATCACCCAGTGCTCATCACAACAAATGCACTCCTCAATCCCCATCACCTATTTCACCCACTGCCCCCAACTTTCTTTTGATAACCATATAAATCTCTCATATCTTCTTTATCTATTAATCTATCAATAGACCCTAAGGCTGCCTCCATATTTGGCTATTGTAGATAATGCTGCTATAAACATAAGGAGATGAATGTATCCCTTGAATTAGTGTTTTCATATTTTTTGGGTAAATGTCAAAAAATAGAATTACTAGATCACATGGTAGTTCTATTTTTAGCGTCTTAAGGAACCATCATACTATTTTTCAGACTAGTTGTGACAGTTTTCATTCCCATCAACAGTGCATGAGTGTTCCTTTTTCTCCACATCTATACCAACACTTGTTGTTTCTTATGTTGTTTATTTTATGCATTCTGACAAATATGAAGTTGTATATATAGTTTACAAATAAAACTATGTATATGTATAACTGTATAATTTCATAACTATATCTAAAGTATAAATATATAATATTTGTGTTTAAATAATATAAATATATATATTTTATGATTTTCATTTCCCTGATGCTGAGTGATGTTGAGCATCTTTTCATGTGTCTGTTGGCCATCTGGATGATGTCTTCCTTGAAGAAAAGTCTGTTCATATCTTCTGTTCATTTTTTAATTCCATTATTTGTTTCTTAGGTGTTCAGTTGTATCTGTTCTTTATATACTTTGGAATAATAACACTTTATTTGATATGTCATTTGCAAATCTCTTCTCCAATTTCATAGGGTGCCTTTTAGTTATTTTGATTATTTACTTTATAGTGCAGAAGAAGCTTTTTATTTTGATGTAGTCTCAATAGTTATTTTTCTTTTTATTTCCCTTGCCTCAGGAGATATATCTAGAAAAACGTTGGTACAGCTGATGTCAGAGACCTTACTCCCTGAGCTCTCTTCTAGGATTTTTATGGTTTCAGTCTCACATTCAAGTCTCTAACCTATTTTGAATTAACCTGTGTGTAGTATAAGGCAGTAGTCCAGTTTCATTACCTTGTATATAGCTGACCAGTTTTTCAATACCATTTGTGACTGTCTTTTTCACATCAGATATTCTTTCCTGCTTTATCTAAGATTCAATGTTAAAATTGGCTTCTAGGTTGTAGAGAAAACAGGATTCTCACTGCTCCTCCACCCTTTTTAACCCCTGTTTTTTCTTCCTTTTCTTCTTTATTTTCTGTGTCCAGTTGCAACCAGGGCTGATGTGGATGTGTGGACCTTGAGGATTGCTAAAGTAGAATCTCCTGGTGGTGACTAGACCACCAGTTTTGACATGGAGAACTGCCTGTTATGGCAGATCCTCCTGTTACAGCATCAGGAAACTTCTCTGTTTCTGGGCTTTTAAGTAGAGTGAGAGAGAGCATTTCCATAGCTTCTCACTTTTAAACCAAGCATTTTTAGTGTGTCCCATGAGACTGGGGCTGTTTTGGGTTTATGGACCCTGGGCTTTCTGAGGTCACAAGCTCACAGTGATGACCATATCTGAATGTTATAGGGTCTCAGTCCTGCTCCAGTTTCAATTTGAAAATGGAGTGGGGGTGTAGCTGTTCTGAAGGAAAGATTCTCGTCAGTTCTAAGGGGGAAAAACATCTTATTAATATAAAAATCTATTAGAAACAGAAAGAAAAAAGAGAAACATAGATAAGGGCAATAATAACCAGTAAAGGAGAATAAGACAAAGTTAAATCAAATAAGGTACTTATAACATCCAACCATATTAGCTGGGAAATCCCCTTGGAGAGAGCCAGGATGAAATCGTGATTGAGAAGCCTGGGTGTCTCAGTGAATGGGGGGGCAAGATGGTAGAGGAGGAGGGTCCCCAAGTCACCTGTTCCCACCAACTTACCTAGACAACTTTCAAATAATTCTGAAAACCTACAAATTCAACCTGAGATTTAAAGAGAGAATAGCTGGAACGCTACAGAGAGAAAGGTTTTCACTTCTAACAAGGTAGGAAAGTGAAAAAAATAAAAAAAGAATCAAGTGGGGGAGGGGCCTCCGGGAAAAGCTGGGCTAAGGCTGCGTGGCAAAAGCCTCCCAGTACAGGAAAGCCCAGTCCCGAGGGAAGAAGGAAATTTAAAAATCCACACCGGATTCTTTGAGAATGGAAAGGCACTTAGCAGGGAACTCAGGCAGAATCGCTGGAAGGGCAGTGGAGCCTCCATTTTCCTGGAGTCACTAATAGAGGAGGTACACCCTGGGGACAGCACACCACAGACTGTGGGCCGAACTCCATAAAGGGCTGAAGAAGAAGAAGAAGCCCAGGCGGCAGCTCCAGATGGAGGGGGCTGTGCCCTGCTACCTTCAGGAGCCAAGGCCCTGGAAGTGCGATTCCAGCCCCACAGGCTCTAGATCCCAGGGCGCCAAGTGGACACAGCCCAGGATCCTACACTCCCCCCCAGGACAGGTAGAGGTGGGAAGGACCCAGGACAGCGAGGACTCTCCTGCCACTGGGTGCCCCCAAGCTGTACAGATCAGCATCCCGCGCTCCCAGATCATCTAGGCCAGTACAGACTGGGAGACTGCAGTAGTTATTGTGGGGAGCTGACTCCAGGGCTTGAGAGCTGGTCACCGCCAGTATTGTTGTTTCTCCTTGTATCACCCTGTGCCTGGGACGCAGTAGGGCTGCCAGGGAACAGAGACCTCACAAGAAAAACAGCTGCCACTGAGCCGTGCACCTGGCAGGAGGCAGGGCAGCTTCCCGAGGTGTACACACCTGAGAATCAGCATAGCGGACCCCCAGAAGACCAAATAGAAGAACAGGGAAAGAGCAAGTTCTTGAACCAAGCAACGCTGGAAAGCTCCAGGGTAAGTCAAGAGATTTACAGTATAAGGAACCAGAGAATACCTCTCCTTTTTTTTCTTCCCTTTTCCAGTACAACTTATTTTGATATCAGACTGTACATTTCCAATTTTTCTTTTGCTTTTCCCACCTTAACTACAATATTTTACCACATCTTCATTTTTAAGATTCTTCCTTTACGACTTTCATAATTCTACCATTACAGGTCCTGGGTCTAGGTTCCATTCAACATACTCAACTTAATTTTGGGAGATATACAAGATATGTCTTTGTTTTGTTTTGTTTTGTGTTTTTTGTTTTCTCTTCCTCATTTTATTCTACAATGGCAGAAGTTAATACCTTCTAAAACATGACCAGCATGCACCCAGAACCAAGTGGTATACCATGCTGGTTCACTCTGAGAGATTCCTCATTCCCATTCTGCCCCCTCTTTTGTCTCATTTATGTTTTGGTGGTCAATGTTGGGGCCCTCTGCAAGTATTTCTGGTTTATAAAAATTTTGGACTGAGCATCATCTAATACACAGAATTTAATATACTCAGAAACAAGGGGATCACTCTCTAAAACCCCTCAGATAGACTACATTCTCCCTCCACTACAACTTCTTCACCACCGCCATCTCCCAGTCCCCCGGTTTTTTTCTTCTCCTTTTTTTTCTGTTTTCTTTTACTTCTCTTCTTTAGGATTCTTTAGGATTCCGAGGCTTTTATTTTTTTCTATTTGTTTTAAAATTGGTTTTTCACTTTAGTGTTCCTTTTGTTTTACATTATTCTTATCTCTCTTTTCAATTTCTGCTCTCTGACCTCATCAGAATCATCTAGGGTGAAATTTACTTAGATCATGGTTGATATTCTTGATGCAAACCACTAACACAGCCACTCTGTACTGAGCATGATGACTAGAAAGAAGAACTCATAACAAAAGAAAGAATCAGAAACAGTATTCTCTGCCACAGAGTTACAGAACTTGGATTACAATTCAACATCAGAAAGCCAATTCAGAAGCACTATTATAAAGCTACTGGTGGCTATGGAAAAATGCATAAAGGATTCAAGAGACTTCATGACTACAGAATTTAGATCTAATCGGGCCAAAATTTAAAAACAATGAAATGAGATGCAATAAAAACTAGGAGTCCTAACGACGAGGGTTAATGAGGTACAAAAACAGTGAGTGACATAGAAGACAAGTTGATGACAAGGAAGGAAGCTGAGGAAAAAAGAGAAAAACAATTAAAAAATCATGAGGAAAGTTAATGGAAATAAATGACAGCCTCAGAAGGAAAAGTCTACATTTAATTGGGGCTCCAGAGGGCTCCAAGAGGGTCAGAGGTCCAGAAAGCATATTTGAAAAAAGTTATAGCTGAGAACTTCCCTACTTTGGGGAGGGAAACAGGCATTCAGATCCAGGAGATAGACAGGTACCCCCTTAAAATCAATAAAAACCGTTCAACATCTTGACATTGAATAGTGGAACTTGCAAATTCCAAAGATAAAGAGAAAATCCTTAAAGCAACAAGACACAAGACATCCCTAACTTATATGGGGAGAAATATTAGATTAACAGCAGACCTCTCTACAGCGACCTGACAGGCCAGAAAGGGCTGGCAAGATATATTCAAGGTCCTAAATGAGAAGAGCATGCAACCAAGAATACTTTACTCAGCAGTGCTGTCATTCAGAATAGAAGGAGAGATAAAGAGCTTCCAAGAGAGGCAGAAACTGAAAGAATATGGGACCAACAAACCAGCTCTGCAAGAAACATTAAGGGATCTATAAAGAACTTATTAAACTCAACACCAAAGAAACAAACAATCCAATCATGAAATGGGCAAAAGACATGAACAGAAATCTCACAGAGGAAGACATAGACATGGCCAACATGCATATGAGAAAATGCTCTGCATCACTTGCCATCAGGGAAATACAAATCAAAACCACAATGAGATCCCACCTCACACCAGTGAGAATGGGGCAAATTAACAAGGCAGGAAACAACAAATGTTGGAGGGGATGCGGAGAAAAGGGAACCCTCTTACACTGTTGGTGGGAATGTGAACTGGTGCAGCCACTCTGGAAAACTGTGTGGAGGTTCCTCAAACAGTTAAAAATATACCTGCCCTACGACCCAGCAATTGCACTGTTGGGGATTTACCCCAAAGATACAAATGCAATGAAACGCCGGGACACCTGCACCCCAATGTTTCTAGCAGCAATGGCCACGATAGCCAAACTGTGGAAGGAGCCTCGGTGTCCAACGAAAGATGAATGGATAAAGAAGATGTGGTTTATGTATACAATGGGATATTACTCAGCTATTAGAAATGACAAATACCCACCATTTGCTTCAACGTGGATGGAACTGGAGGGTATTATGCTGAGTGAAGTAAGTCAGTCGGAGAAGGACAAACATTATATGTTCTCATTCATTTGGGGAATATAAATAATAGTGAAAGGGAATATAAGGGAAGGGAGAAGAAATGTGTGGGAAATATCAGAAAGGGAGACAGAACGTAAAGACTGCTAACTCTGGGAAACAAACTAGGGGTGGTAGAAGGGGAGGAGGGTGGGGGGTGGGAGTGAATGGGTGACGGGCACTGGGGGTTATTCTGTATGTTAGCAAATTGAACACCAATAAAAAATAAATCAAAAAAAAAAGAAACATTAAGGGGAAATCTGTAAAAGAAAGAGGAAGTCCAAAGAAATAATCCACAAAACAGGGACTGAGTAGGTATTATGATGACACTAAATTCATATCTTTCAATAGTAACTCTGAACATGAATGGGCTTAAAGATCCTATCAAAACATGCATGGTTTCAGACTGGATAAAAAAGCAAGACCCATCTATTTGCTGTCTACAAGAGACTCATTTTAGATGTAAGGACACCTACAGCTTGAAAATGAAAGATTGGAGAAGCATTTACCATTCAAATGGTCCTCAAAAGAAAGCAGGGGTAGCCATACTCATATCAGATAAATTAAACTTTATCCCAAAGACTGTGGTGAGAGATGAAAAGGGACACGATATCATACTTAAAGGATGTATCCAACAAGAGGACCTAACAATCATGAATATTTATGCCCCAAAAGTGGGAGCTGCCAAGTATATCAATCAATTAATAACCAAAGTTAAGACATACTTATATAATGATACACTTATACTTGGAGACTTGAGCATGGCACTTTGTACAATTGATAGATCTTCTACACAACATGTCCAAAGAAATAAGAGCATTAAATGATACACTGGACCAATGGATTTCACAGATACTTGCAGAACTTTACATCCAAACATAACTGAATACTCATTCTTCTCAAGTGCACTTGGAACTTTCTCCATAATAGGCCACATACTGGGTCACAAATCAGCTCTGAACCAATACCAAAAGATTGAGATCGTACCCTGCATATTTTCAGACCATAGAGCTCTGAAACTAGAACTACACCGCAAGAAGAAGTTTCAAAGGATTTCAATCACATGGAGGTGACCATCCTGCTAAAAGATGAAAGGGTCAATCAGGTAATTAGAAAAGAATTAAAAAGATTCATGGAAACTAATGATAATGAAGATACAACCATTCAAAATCTTTGGGATACAGTAAAAGTACTCCTGAGATTGAAATATTTCGCAATACAAGCATCCCTCAGAAAACTGAAAAAAACTCAAATACACAAGCTAATCTTGCACCTAAAGGAACTGGAGAAAGAGCAGCAAATAAAACCCACACCCAACAGAAGAAGAGACTTAATACATATCCGAATAGAAATCAATGTAATAGAGAGCAGAACTGTGGAACAGATTAACAAAACCAGGAGTTGGTTCTTTGAAAGAATTAATAAGATAGATAAACCATTAGCCAGCCTTATTAAAAACAAAGACAAAAGACTTAAATCAATCAAATCATGAATAAAAAGGGAGAGGTCACCACCAATACCAAGGAAATACAAATGATTTTAAAAACATATTAGGAGCAGCTATGCACCAATAAATTAGGCAATCTAGAATAAATGCACGCATTTCAGGAAAACCACAAACTACCAAACCTAGAATAGGAAGAAATAGAAAAACTGAACAGGCCAATAACCAGGAATACAATTGAAGCAGTCATCAAAAACCTTGCATGACACAAAGTCCAGGGCCAGTTGGCTTCCCAGGGGAATTCCATCAAACTTTCAAAGAAGAAACCATACCTATTCAACTAAAGCTGTTCTGAAATATAGAAAGAGATGAAATACTTCCAAACTTGTTTTATGAAGCCAGCATCACCTTAATTCCAAAACCAAAGACCCCAACAAAAAGGAGAATTATAGACCAATATCCCTGATCAACACAGATGCAAAAATTCTCAACAACATACTAGTCAATAGGTTCCAACAGTACTTTAAGAAGATTATTCACCATGACCAAGTGGGATTTATCCCCAAGATGCAAGGCTGGTTCAACACTCAAAAAGTAATCAACGTGATAAATCATATCAACAAGAGAAAAACTAAGAACCATATGATCCTCTCAATAGATGCAGAGAAAGCATTTGACAAAATACAGCATCCATTCCTGATCAAAACTCTTCAGAGTGTAGGGATAGAGGGAACATTCCTTAGCATCTTAAAAGCCATCTATGAAAGCCCACAGCAAATAACATTCTCAATGGGGAAACACTGGGAGCCTTTCCCCTAACATCAGGATAGCAACAGGGCTCTACACTCTCACCGCTGCTATTGAGCATAGTCCTAGAAGTCCTAACCTCAGCAATCTGATAACAAAAAGAAATAAAAGGCATTCAAATTGGCAAAGAATAAGTCAAACTCTCCCTCTATGCAGAAGACATGATAGTGTCCATAGAAAACCAAAAAGACTATCCCAAGATTACTAGAACTCATACAGCAATGCAGCAGTGTGGCAGGATACAAAATCATTGCCCAGAAATCAGTAGCATTTCTATACACTAAAAATGAAAATGAAGAAAGAGTAATTAAGGAGTCAATCCCATTACAGTTGCATCCAAAAGCATAAGATATCTAGGACGAAACCTAACCAAAGAGGTAAAATATCTATACCCTAATAACTACAGAACACTTCTTTTTTTTCTTTCACTTTTTTCTTTATTTTTTATTGGAGTTCAATTTGCCAACATATAGCATAACACCCAGTGGTCATCCCATCAAGTGCCCCCTCAATGACCCTCACCCAGTCACCCCCCACCCCTGCCCACCTCCCTTTCCACCACCCCTTATTCATTTACCAGAGTGACTACAGAACACTTCTGAAAGAATTTGAGGAAGACACAAAGAGATGGGAAAATATTCCATGCTCATGAATTGGAAGAATTAATATTGTGAAAATGTCAATGCTACCCACGGCAATTTACACATTTAATGCAATCCCTATCAAAATACCATGTACTTTCTCCAGAGAGTTGGAACAAATCATCTTAAAATTTGTGTGGAAACAGAGAAGGCCCCGAATACTCAGAGGAATATTGAAAAAGAAAACCAGAGCCGGGGGTATCACTATGCCGGATTTTAGGTTGTACTACAAAGCTGTGATCATCAAGACTGTGTGGTTCCTGCACAGAAACAGACACATAGATCAATGGAACAGACTAGAGAACCCAGAAATGGGCCTTCAACTCTATGGTTAATTAATATTCCACAAAGCAGGAAAGACTATCGACTGGAAAAGGACAGTCTCTTCAATAAATGGTGCTGGGAAAATTGGACAGCCACCTGCAGAAGAATGAAACTAGACCATTCTCTTACACCATACACAAGGATAAACTCAAAATGGATGAAACATCTAAATGTGAGACAAGAATCCATCAAAATCCTAGAGGAGAACACAGGTAACACCCTTTTTGAACTTGGCCACAGCAACTTCTTGCAAGATACATCCACGAAGGCAAGGGAAACAGAAGCCAACATAAATAATTGGGACTTCATCAAGATAAAAAGCTTCTGCACAGCAAAAGGAACAGTCAACAAAACTAAAAGACAACCTACAGAATGGGAGAAGATATTTGCAAATGACGTATCAGATAAAGGGCTAGTTTCCAAGATCTATAAAGACCTTATTAAACTCAACAACAAAGAAACAACCCAACATGAAATGGGCAAAATACATGAATGGAAATTTCACAGAGGAAGACATAGACATGACCAACAAGCACATGAGAAAATGCTCCGCATCACTTGCCATCAGGGAAATACAAATCAAATCCACGATGAGTTACCACCTCACACCAGTGAGAATGGTGAAAATTCACAAGACAGGAAACAACAAATGTTGGAGAGGCTGTGGAGAAAGGGGAACACTCCACTGTTGGTGGGTTGTGAACTGGTACAGCTCTTGTGGAAAACTGCGTGGATGCTCCCCAAAGAATTAAAAGTAGAACTACCCTAGGACCCAGCAATTGCACTGCTGGGGATTTGCCCCAAAGATACAGATGCAGTGAAATGGCAGTACACCTGCACTCCACTGTTTATAGCAGCAATGTCCACAATAGCCAAACTGTTGAAGGAGCCTCAATGTACATCGACAGATGAATGGATAAAGAAGATGTGGTATATGTATACAATGGAATATTAATCAGCCATTAGAAATGACAAATACTCAGCATTTGCTTCAACATGGATAGAACTAAAGGGTATTTTGCTGAGTGAAGTTAGTCGGAGAAGGACAAACATTTTATGGCCTCTTTCATTTGGGGAATATAAAAGTAGTGAAAGGCAATAAAGGGGAAATGAGAGAAAATGAGTAGCAAATATCAATGAGGGTGACAGAAAATGAGACTCTTAACTCTGGCAAAAGGACAAGGGGTAGTGGAATAGGCGGTGGACGGGGGGTTTGGCTGACTGGGTGACAGCAACTGAGGGGGGCACTTGATGGGATGATCACTGCGTATTATACTATATGTTGGCAAGTCAAACTCCAATAAAAAATATACAAAAAATTAAAAAAGAAGAACGAAGCCTGGGTGGAGTTTCCTCCCTTCAGTTGTGGCTTCTGACTGATAATTCCCATAAAGGATGTATTTATAAAGCAAATGACAGGGCTTTGAACTTAAACATTAGTTTGTCTACATGCAGTTTGGAGTGAGGTGCATCTCTATGTTATCATGTCTTTAAATATTCAAGGAGCCTGGGTTAGGCATGCTTGCCTCCCCTCCCAGATTCCTTGGTGGGTTGGTCAGCCCAGCCTGGAGCCAGAGGGGAGGTAAAGCAAGTTACAGCTCTTGGTTATCAGACAAGAAGGACCTATTTTGACCTGTAGGCCAGCTAATAGCAACTAATCAGACCCCAATGGTCACTTATGCAGCACAAGTTGCATAACAACTTGCTTTAAACAACATTCTTTAGCCTATCTGTATATATGGAGGTCATTGTTGTCATTTATGAAAACAAATCACTGAATACTCCATGCATACAATATGGTAACCTGTGACATTTCCTAGTTCCTCTGACCTAGAGATTGTTACTGCAGCAACTCTACTTTTTTGTGGAGTTCTAATGTTTCACTTATATGCCAGTTGCTCTTTTAAACCATGGCTTTTTTTTCTGAGTTCAACAACAAAGGAATTTGTTCCTAGTCCCTCAGTACTATACCTCCCCACTTACCATTCACAGAAGAGGACATGGAGATTTCCTTTGGTACCATGTCTCCATCTCTCTTGATGTTGTCTTGCCATTCTCTCTATCATTGGTTATGCAATAGCTGTTCGGTTAAGCCTCAGTTCTTCAGGAGGAATTGTTTTACTAATAGGTGTAACTTGTGTTCTTAGAGGAGGTGAATTCACAGTCTTCCTACAGCATCATCTTGGACTGAAACTCCCGGATTTTACAAATTTTGCAACAAAATCCCTGTGCATATATCTTTTTAAACTTGATTATTTCTTTAGGAAAATTCCTATAAGTAAAATTATTAGGTCAACTGATATGAAAATTCTAAGGCTTCTGATTTATACTGTCAAAGCACTTTCCAAAAATACAGTACCCAGTTATTTTCTCAAAATACGTGTTTTATTTTTTCCAAAATTTTCTATTTAAATTCTAGTTAATAAGCAAATGCAGTAATTTTTCAAACAACTAGCTCCTGGTTTCATTGATCAGGATTGGGATTCTTGGGATTCTTGTTGGTTTCCTTTTTTTCAATTTTTTAAAAAAATATTAATTAATTAATTTATTCATTCGTAAGAGATACGGAAAGAGAGGCAGAGACACAGGTGGAGGGAGAAGCAGGCTTCCTGTGGGGAACCAGATGTAGGACTTGATCCTGGACCCTGGGATCATGCCCTGAGCTGAAGGCAGATGCTCAACAACTGAGCCACCCAGGCATCCTGCTTTTCTTCACATTTTTATTTAAATTCTAGTTAGTTATCATAGTGTACTATTAGTTTCAGGAGTAAAATGTAGTGATTCATCACTTACAAATAATACCTAGTGCTCATCAAAATAAGTGCTCTTCTTATATCCATCAACCAATCTCTGTCACTTTTTCCCTTGTCTCTTTTTTTTCCTTCCTATATGTTCATCTGTTTTGTTTCCTAAATACAAATTTGAGCGAAATCATATTCTATAGGTGTTTCTCTGACTGACTTATTTTGCTTAGCATAATACCTTCCAGCACCATTCATATTGTTGCAAATAACAATTATTTCATCCTTTTTTAAGGCTGAGCAATATTCCAGTGTGTGTGTGTGTGTGTGTGTGTATCACATATTCTTTATCTATTCATCACTCAAAGGATACTTGTGCTGTTTACATAGTTTGGCTATTGTTGATAATACTGCTATAAACATTGGAATGGATATACTCCATCAAATCTGTATTTTTGTATCCTTTGGGTATATAGCTAGTAGTGCAATTGCAGGATCATAGGGTACTTCTATTTTTAAACTTCTAAGAAACCTCCAAAGTGTTTCCCAGAGTGGATGTACCAGTTTGCATTTGCAGCAACAGTGTAAGAGGGTTACACTTTCTCTGCATACTTGCCAACATCTGTTGTTTCAGATGTTGCTAATTATAGCCATTCTGATAGGTGTGAGGTGGTATCTCATTGTGGTTTTGATTTTTATTTCTCTAATGATGAGTGGTGTTGAACATCTTTTAATGTGTCTGTTGGCCATCTGGATTTCTTCTTTGGCAAATGTCTATGCGTGACTTCTGCCCATTTTTTGACCATATTATTTGTTTTTTGGGTGTTGAGTTTAATCTAGTAAGAAGCACTATGGCCAAAGGGTGCCTTTATGGTTCAGTTGATTGACTCTTGATTTCAGCTCAAGTCATAATCTCAAGGTCTCTCTCTCTCTCTTTCTTTTTCTTTCTCTTCTCATTCTCTCTCTCAAAATAAATAAATAAATCTTTAAAAAATAACTGCTATGGACCAGGTCAAACAGATTCTGCCTGTGTTGTCCTCTGGGATTCTGATGGTTTCCTGTCCCACATTTAAGTCTTTCATATATTTTAAAATAATTTTTCTGTATGGTGTAAGAAAATGGCCCAGTTTCATTTTCTGCATATTGCTGTCCAATTTTCCCAACACCATTTGTGGAAGAGACTATCCTTTTTCCCGTCGGATATTCTTTCCTACTTTGTAGAAGATTAGTTCACCATATAGTTGTAGGTCCATTTCTGGGTTTTCTCTTCTGTTCCATTGGTGTATATGTGTGGTTTTTTGCTTGTACCATACTGTCTGGATGACTACCTTTGTAATACAGCTTGAAGTCTAGAACAGTGATTCCTGAAGATTTGTTTTTCTTTTTCAGGAAATTTTGGATATTCAAGGTCTTTTGTTGTACCATACAAGTTTTAGGATCTAGCTCTGAGAGAAACGCTGTTGATATTTTGATAGAGGTTGATTAAGTGTGCTGATTGCTTTGGGTAATAGATACCATTTTTAAAGTTTTTATTTATTTATTCATGAGAGACACACAAAGAAAGAGAGAGGCAGAGACACAGGAAGAGGGAGAAGCAGGCTCCATGCAGGGAGTCTGATGTGGAACTCAATCCCAAGACTCCAGGATCATGCCCTGGGCCTAAGGTAGGCGCTAAACCTCTAAGCCACCCAGGGATCCAGTGTAATAGAAACTTTTTAGCAATGTTTGCTATTCCAATCCATGAGTATTAAATGCTTTATAATTATTTTTGTTTCTTTTTAAATTTCTTTCAAAAATGTTTTATAATTTTCAGAATATAGATCTTTTACCTCATTGGTCATATATATTGCTATGTATCTTACCATTTTTTGTTACAATTGTAAATGGGATTGTTTCCTTGACTTCTTTTTCCACTAGCTTTATAATTGGTGTGTATAGATGAACAGATTTCTCTATCACTCTCTAAAATAAATAAATAAAATCCTTTTTTTAAAAAAAAAAAAAGGAGGACTTTTTGAGTGGGAAAGGCCAAAAGTGACAAAGACTAGAAGAAAGACAACCTCCAGAAACAATGACTTTATAGGTAATACAACAGCACTAAATTCATATCTATCAATAGTCACTCTGAATGTAAATGGACTAACTTCTCCAATCAAAGACCTAGAGTATTAGAATGTATAAAAAAGAAGACCCATCTATATTCTGACTACAAGAGACTCATTTTAGAGCTAAAGTCACCTGCATATTGAAGGTGAGGGGATGGAGAACCATCTACCCTGCTAATAGATATTGAAAGAAAGCTGGAGTAGGCATACATATATCAAGAAAACTAAATCTTAAATGAAAGATTGTAACAAGAGATAAAGAAAGGCATTATATTATAATTAAGTTATCTATCCATCAAGATGAACTAATAATTGTAAATTTGCTACCAACATGAGAGCAACCAAATATATAAAATAATAACAAACTTAAACAAACTCATTAATAATAATACAATTATAGTAACAAATTTTAACAACCTAATTACAGAAATGGACAGATCATCTAAGAGAAAATCAATACAGAAACAATGACTTTGAATAACACACTGCCCACATGGATTTAACAGATATATTCAGAACATTTCATCCTAGAACAGCAAAATACGCATTCTTTTCAAGTGCACATGGAATATTCATCAGAACTGATCACATACTGGGTCACAAATCACGCCTCAAGAAGTACAGAAAGATTGAGACCATATGATGCATATTTTCAGACCACAATATTATGAAACTTGAAGTCAATCACAAGAAAAAAAAAGGAAAGACCACAAATAACTTGAAAAGTAACATCTTACTAAAGAATGAATGGGTTAACTATGAAAATAAAGGAAAATAAAAATGCATGGAAACAAGTGATAATAAAAACTCAACGGCCCAAAACTTGGGGAAACAGCAAAAGTGGTTCTAAGAGGAAAGTTTATTGCAATACAGCCCTACCTCAAGAAGAAAGAAAAGTCTCAAATACACAAACTAACGTTACACATACAGGAAATAGAAAATGAACAGCAAATAAAGTGTAATGCCAGCAGAAGAAGGGAAATAAAACAAAAATAGAGCAGCAATTAATGATACAACAACAAAAAAGAGTAGAACAGATTATTGAAACTAACAGCCATCTCTTCAAAAGAATTAATAAAATTGATAAACCTCTAGCCAGACTTATCAAAGAGAAAGAAAAAAAACAAATATATAAAACGCAAATAAAAGAGGAGAGATCAACACCACAGAAATACAAACAATTATGAAAGAATATTTTGAAAAATTATATGCCAAAAAACTGGTCAATCTATAAGAAATGAACAAATTCCTAGAAACATACAAACTTCCAAACTGAAATATTAAGAAATAGAACAGTCCCATAACCAGCAAAAAAATTGAATTGGTAATAAAAAAAAATCTCCCAACAAACAAAAGTCCCAGACCAGATGGCTTTTCATGGACATTCTACCAAATATGTAATGAAGAGTTTATGCTTATTCTTCTCAAATTATTTCAAAATATAGAAATGGGATGAAAACTTCCTAATTCATAATATAAGGCCAGCATTACCTTGATTCCAACACCAAACAAAAACCCCATTAAAAGTAGAATTTAAAGCCAATATCCCTGATGAACAGAGATGCAAATCTTTTCAACCAGATACTAGCAAATTGAATCCAAAATACATTAAAAACATTATTGACTACCATCAAGTGGGATTTGTTTCTGGACTGCAGAAGTGGCTCAATACTCACAAATCAATCAATGTGATACACTACATTAAAAAAAGAAAAGATAAGAACTATATGATCTTCTCAACAGATGCAGTAAAAGGACTTGACAAAGTAAAAGATTTATGATAAAAATCCTCCAACAAAGTACGGGTAGAGGGAACACCCCTCAGCATCATAAAGGCCATATATGAAAGAACACAGCAAATATCATCCTCAATTGGGAAAGAGTGAGAGCTTTTCCTCTAAGGTCAAGACAAGACAGGGGTATGCACTGTCATTGATTCAATTTGACATAGTACTATAAGAACTAGTCTTAGCAACAAGACAATAGCAATAAATAAAAGCATTAAAATCAACAAGGAAGAAGTCAAACTTACACTATTTGCAGACAACATAGAAAATCTAGAGGAAGACTCCATCTAATATTGCTAGAACTAATACAGAAAATTCAGAAAATTCACAGGATATAAAACAGATGAGAATATGAGTGGAGGGAGGGCCAGAGTTCAAGGGTGAAAGATAATCTCAAGCAGACACCCTGGTGAGCACAGAGCCCAGTGCTGGGCTCAATCTCATAATCTTGGGTTCATGGCCTGAGCCAAAATCAAAAGTTGTATAATTAACCAAGTAAGCCACCCAGGTTCCCTAAAGAGTCCCCTTTAATATTTCTTGTAGGGCTGGTTTGGTGTTCACAATATCCTTTACCTGTTGTTTGTCTGGGAAACTCTTTATCTTCCCTTCTTTCCTGAATGACAGCCTTGTTGTATAACACAGTCTTGGCTGCATATTTTTTCCCATTCAGCATGTTGAATATATCATGTCACTGTCTTCTGGCCTTTTAGGTTTCTGTGGAGCTATCTGCTACTAAATGGACTTGTCTTCTCTTGTAGGTTAGGGGCTTCTTTTCCCTTGCTGCTTTCAGGATTATTTCTTTCTCTCTGAATTTTGCAAATTTTATCGTGATGTGTCTTGGTGTTGGCTAGCTTTCGCTGATTTTTATGGGAGTTCTCTGAGCCTCTTGGATTTCAAAGTTTGTTTCTTTCCCCAGATTAGGGAATTCTTCAGTTATAAGTTTTTCCAATAAACCCATCTTTCTCTCTCTTCTTCTGGGACTCCTATGATACAAATGTTGTTACATATTATGGAGTTGCTGAGTTTCTTAAGTCTACATTTATGATCTAATATTTTTATTTACCTCTTCTATAAGATAATCTTATCTTATATATCACATATTTGTTTCTCTGCTCTTCTATCCTTGTGATCTGTACAACCAGTAGGTTTTACATCTTGATTATAGCTTTTTTTTTTTTTTCACCTGACTAGTTTTTAGGTATTTTATCTCTGTGGTAAGGGTCTCTCTGTTTTTTTCTATGATTTTTTTTTCAAGCCAGCTAGTATCCTTATGGTTATTTCACTTTTTATGATTCTTTAAAATTCTGGTTCAAAAATATTACTTATATCTATTTTTAAAGATTTTATTTATTTGTAGATTTATTTTATATTTTTTTAAAGATTTATTTATTTATTTATTTATTTATTTATTTATTTATTTATTTATGAGACAAAGAGCAAGTGAACATAAGCAGGAGGAGTGACAGAGGCAGAGGGAGAAGCAGTTTCCCTACTGAGAAGGAAGCCTAATGCAGGGCTTCATCCCACGATCCTGGGATCATGACCTGAGATGAAAGCAAGATGCTTAATCAACTGAGGCACCCAGAGGCACCTACTTATTTCTATTTTGATTAGCTTTTTGGCCATGACCTCTTCTTGTTTCTTTTGGGGTGTGTTTCTCCATCATAGCATTTCATCTAGTTCTCTGACTTTGGTGTGTTAGGAAAGCCTGTGCCTGTTCCTATTTCCAGTAGAGCTGAAGTTTTGCAACACTATGATCAGTAGACCTAATGAATTTGTGGAGTTTGTGTTGGTCTTGTGGCAAAAGGGCCTGATGTTGCTTTGTCTTTCAATTCCACTTGCCATATTAAAAAAGGCACCTACAAAGTAAAAGGATATTGGGCTTGATCTAAGTCTCTGAAGTCTCTGAGGTGTGTTCTTTGCTTCTCACTGAAGTCTGTCCCTGCTGATGGGAGTGGTGGAAAATGATGACAGCCTGCTTACTTTGAAGTGAGGAGTTCATGTTCACCACTGTTCAGGAATCCCTCCCAGAAGAGTAAACAATCTTCCCTCTTGTGTCCCAGGCTTCCATTAGATCCCTGCTATCACCTCTTGGTGTCCATGCCATCTGTCTGGTGAAGTGGCACAGTGCTCCTGTGTTTATCTGAGGAGTTCAGCTAGGTTTCAAAACTCCAAATTTTAAGTACTCCATGCAGTGCACACCAAACTAACCTCGGTGGGGGGGGTGTCTCACTGCACTATGTCTGGTACTGTTTTGTCCCAGAAAAGCATTCACAGACCACATAGGGCTTGGATTTTATGATAAAGTGTAGAAAAAAGCCAGAATCTGGGATAGCTAACCTCATTAGGTGTCTTTACTTGTATGCTAATACATGAAGTAGCTCACCGATGTCTGCTGACCCTTTTGTCCTCTGAGAGGTAGTGCCACCTCTTCAGGAAGGGGAACTCTCTCTTCCAGCATGACCCAGTGGATCCTCAGAGCACCATGTCTGCTGCTGCCCTCTGCCCTCCTCCACAGGAGCATTGTTATGCCCACCAAGCTGAATCCTGGCAATGATGTGGACAGAACTTTTTTTTAGAAAAAAGTTCAGATTCTCAGCTCTGCTGCTTGTAAAAAAATGCGATAATTAGCTCTTCTCATTTTCCTAGTCAATGTTTTGAGGAAGTATTTTTCTTGTGCATTCCCCCAGCATGCTGCTTTCTCTCTTCCTCTCTTTTCCCTCTCTCTCTCCCCCACCATGATCAGTGCTTACTCCCCTCCATAGCACCTAGGATTCTTCTGTCCCCCAAATCACATCACTGCACCTCAAAATGTGACCTTTTTTCTCCGTTTAGTTGTACAGTTTTTCCTCCCAGTCCTCAGATCGATCTCCTGGGTGTTCAGAATGAATTGATGATTATCGAGCTGTATTCAAGAGACAAGACAAGCATAAAGCCTCCCTCCTACCCTTCCATTTTAACTCCTAACTCAGTCCATGTATATTTAAAGGAAATATTGATAGGGATGTGCTTACTGCTCTTTGGTAATTGTTTTTTTGGTTGTTTTTGTAGTTTTCTTTCTTCTTTGATTCTTATCTTCCTCTCTTTCTTTATGGCTTGATGATTTTCATTAGTAGTATGCTTATATTCCTTTTAATTTATTGTTTTCGATATTTACTATAGGTATTTTTATTTGTGGTTATGATGAGGCTTTTATATGACAATTTATAACACTTTATTTTTGTTGATATTTAAGTTTTATATCATTATAAAGCTCAACATTATTACTGCCCTCCATGTTTAATGTTAAGATGTCACATTTTACAGTTTTATCTTGTGTATTTCTTAGCTAATTATTGCAATTTTATTTATTTTCCCTACTTTCATTTTTTCCCTTTCATACTGGCTTTATAAATGTTTAATCCCCTACCTTTACTGCATACTTACGTTTTTAGCAAAATTTATTCTTTCATATGTGCTCTTTTTACTAATTAGCATTCTTTCTTTTCAGTCTATATGTACCTAAGTCACATGTAGTTTAAGGCTGGTTTAGTAGTGATGAACTTCTTTAGCTTTTGTTTATCTGGAACATTTTCTTCTTCACTTCTAAAGATAACTTTGCTGGGTCAAGTATTCTTGCTTAATTTTTTTTCAGTATTTTTAATATATCATGTCAATCTCTTCTGGCTTTCAACGATTCTGCTGAAATATCTGCTGGAGTCTTAGGTGGTTCCCTTGTATTTATCAAATTATTTTATCTTGTTGCTTTAATATTTTCACTTTGTCTTAACTTTTACCATTTTAATTATGTGTTTTGATGGGTCCCTTTGGATATCTCTTATTTGGAACTCTCTTGGCTTCCTGGGTCTAAATACTGTTTCTTATCCCAGATTAAAAAGGTTTTTAGCCATTATTTTTTCAAATAAAATTTCTGTCCCTTTTCTCTCTTTTATCTTTAGGATGCCTATTCTGCAAATGTTGATATGCTTGTTGTTGTCCCATAGGTCCCTTAAGTTATTTTCACCTTTTTTTATTCTTTTTTTTTCTCTTTTGCTAATCTGATTGGTTTAGTTCCACTGCCTTGTCTTTGAGATGACTTATCCTTTTTTTCTCCCTGCTTCATGTGGTCTTTTGTTGAATGCCTCTAGTATGTTTCACTGCAGTTATGGTATTCTTCAGCTTTGTAACTTATTTCTCTGTTTCTTTATTCTGCTCAATTCCCTATGGTGGTTTTTATATAGTATATGAAAAAGTCAATTTTTCTGTCTTGAGGGAGTGCCCTCATGTTGAAGATTAACCATGCCATTCAACCTTATTTCATCTCTGGGTTGTCTCTTAAACCATTGTGCCTGTCCAAGAAGACTATTACATTTTTTTAAAAGATTTTATTTATTTATTTATTTATTTATTTATTTATTTATTTATTTATTGAGAGAGAGAGAGAGAGAGAGATAGGCAGAGAGAGAAGCAGGCTTCAGGCAGGAAGCCTGATGTGGAACTCAATCCTGGAGTCCTGGGATCATGCCCTGAGCCAAAGGCAGACGCTCAATCACTGAGGCACCCAGGCATCCCAACTATTACATTTTTAATAGCTGTCATTAGTGAAGATGTACGATGATTTACCAGTGTTCAAAACAGCAGGATTTTAACATCTATGTTCAGGCTGACTAGAAGTTAAACCCTCGGACACCAGCTTTTAAAATTATGAAAATATATGCAGTACTTTGGGACCACAAATACTGCCCCATTGGCCACAGTATCTAAGTTATCTGGAGGTGTTCCCTGGTGGCAGTTATGGAATTTGGGACTTCAGATAATTTCATAAGTACTTTTCTGAATCATATCAGGGAAGTGAAGCAAGGTAGAAAGAGAGAACCAAGGTGATGTCTACATTATGTGTTCCTTGAGAGTAGCTATTTAGGTCACTAAATGTATGCCAAAGCTGAAGCCTGACTCTCCAGAACAATCAAAGAAGACTTCTTCACCAAAAACAGGAGTTATGCCTTAGTCTGGTGTCTGTGCAGTGCCCTGAGTATTGTAGCTTGGTAAGAACCATTATTCTGATTGCTACCATTCTATGGGACTCAAGAATGCAAGCCCCCAGACACCAGAGACAGGCAATAAAGGAGTTTCCCCTGAGTAGGAGCCACAATACCAGGGCACAAGATATAAAAATTAGAGTGACAGAAGCATGTTCATCTTCTCTCTATCTGACACAGATACTCTGGAGGATGGTAGAGGATAAGGGCAAAAGAGTGTCCACCTTCTGAGGTCTCTAGCAAAGATTACAGTAAGCACCTAGGTTCATGTTTAATTAAAAGCCTTTCTCTCAGGGTGCACTCATGATGATTAAGGACTAGGCCTCCTTCATAGAAAGAACAAGCTCCTAGACCTGTTTCTTCTTGTCTTGCCATAGGGCAGCTTCTCCACTAGGTACAGTGCTACAAAACAAAGACCTGTTTCTTCTTGTCCTGCCATAGGGCAGCTTCTCCACTAGGTACAGTGCTACAAAACCAATGATTATAACACTCACTAGCCACTAGAGCCAAATTATGTAGAGGTATCCCCTGCCAGCAGTTGCAAAAATTGTCATGCCAGTTAGAGGTATGAGCTCCTTTCTCAGTGCCACAAATTATTACAGTCCCATGGGACCAGGAACTCAAGGACCTCTGGCTTCCAGATCCAGGTGATCAAAAAGCCTCCCATAGAAAGTAGCCACAAAAATTGGAAAACCAGACACATGTAAAAGGTCCTAATGGTAACATCTTGCAAGGCAAAATGTCACAACCATAATGTGGATGTTGATATGATCTATTCACTTCATTCAGGTTTCACTAGTTTTACCTAGACATATATGTGTATTTCCTATGTAATTAATTACATGCATAGATTTATGTAACCAACATCACAGGCATAACACAGTACAGTCTGTCATCACAAGTCTTTGTGTTACTCTAATAACAACATCCAATCCCATCCCCACTTCTAACCTCTAACCCCTAGAAACTACTAATCTATTTTCCATTTCTCTAAATTTGCAATTTCAAAATGTTATTAAAATATGCAATTTGGGGGTATTGAGGTTTTTTCATCTAGCATTTCCTAAAGATTCACCCAAGTTGTGTCTGTATCAATAATTTGTTGTATTTTAAAATATTTTATTTATGTATTTATTTACTTGAGAGAGAGAAAGAGCAGAGAGAGAGAAAGCATGAGTGGGAGAAGAGAAGAAAGGAGAGAGAGGGACAAGCAGACTCTGCACTGAGCACAGAGTGTGGAGCCCAATTAATTGCTAAGGAAGTGGTTTTCTTTGGTATAGATGTGCCACATTTTAAAAAATCAGCCAGTATAAAATATCTAATTTATTTCCATTTTATGGTTGAACTGAATAAATCTGCTATGAATATTAATGTAAAGAATTTTGTGTAAACATACATTTCCACATCTTAGGGATAAATGTCAACTTTTCATTTACTGGATCATATGGTAATTGCATATTAATTTTGTGAATAGCTGTCAAGGTGTTCCAATAGTTATTCTATTGTTATACTATTTTGCATTCCCAAAATCAATGTCTGAGTAATTTAATTTCTGTGCATCCTTGATAGAATTTCATATTTTCACTATTTTTTAACAATTTTTATAGCTAACAATGTTTAGCATCTATTCTTGGTTTTACATGCCTTCAGTTTTTCCTCTTCAATGTGATTTATTTTTATTGTCCAATTGGATATTTTGTTTTTACTGTTGACTTACAAAAGTTCTTTATATATTATAGACACTAACCTTTTGGTGGATATGCATTTTTCAAATATTTTAGCACAGTATGAATCTTTTTTCATTCTATTAAAAGGGTTTTTCACAAGGCAAAATTCAACAATTTTTATGACGTCCAAACTGTCAATTTTCCCTTTTAAGAATTGTATTTTGGTGTTATATCAAAGAACCTTTTGCATAGGCAAGTTTCTAAAATTTTCTACTATACTGTCTCTTTTAGAGTTTATACTTCTACATTTTATATTTAAATCTATCATACATTTTGAATTAAATTATAAAATTTGGCTATATATACTCAATTGCATTAATACCATTTTTAAAGATTTAATTTCTTTATTCATCACATACACACACACACACACACACACAGGCAGAAGCATAGGCAGAATGAGGATAATCAGGCTCCATGCAGGGAACCCAATGTGGGACTTGATCCTGGAACTTTGGGATCATGCCCTGAGCCGTAGGCAGAAGCTCAAACACTGAGCCAGCCAGGTATCCCAACTTTAATACCATTTGTTAAAAGGTCAATCCCTTTCTCATTAAATTACTTTTGCATCTTTGTAAAAAAATAATCTGGGCATATTAATGTGGTTTTTTTCTAGATTTTTTCTTCTGGTCCATTGACCTATTTGTCTATGCCTCTAACAATACCACAATGGCTTGGATGCAGTAAATATATAGTAATTATCAATATTGAGTAGAATAGTTCCTCAAAATTTATTATACTTTTCTAAAGATTTTATTTATTTATTAGAGAAACAGAGATAGATGCAGAGACATGGGCAGAAGGAGAAGCAGGCTCCCTGCATTAAGCCTAACAGGGGACTCAATCCCAGGATCCCGGGATCATGACCTGAGCCAAAGGCAGATGCTCAATAACTGAGCCACCCAAGTGCCCCTATTATACTTTTTAAAGATTATTTTAGCTATTCTAAGACTTATTATAATTTCTATATATTTTATAATAATTTTTCTACATAAAAAAAGTTGTTAGAATGTTGATATGAAGTTCATTAGAGCTATAGATCACTTCGGAAAGAATTTACACTAACATGCTGAGTATTCTGACTCATGATTGTGGTATGTCTATTTATGAAATTCTTTTCTCTCTTTCTCTCTCTCTCTCTCTCTCTCTTTTTCCTCTTCCTAAAAGACTTAAAAGAAGGGAAGGGAGAAGAAATGGGTAGGAAATATCAGAAACGGAGACAGAACATGAAGACTCCTAACTCTGGGAAACAAATTAGGGGCAGTGGAAGGGGAGGAGTGCAGGGGGTGGGGGTGAATGGGTGACGGGCACTGAGGGGGGGCATTTGACGGGATGAGCACTGGGTGTTATTCTGTATGTTGGCAAATTGAACACCAATAAAAAATAAATTTATTATTTAAAAAAATTAAAAGAATTAGATTCTAGACTTGAAACCAATTTGACTTGAAGTCTCTATCTTTACAATCTCTTCTATAGCTAATGATCTATTAAAGTTTTCTAATTCATACTTAACAAATTTTATTACATATATTTTCCTAGGCAAATCACGTTGGCAATTTAGATTTTCAAATTCAGTAAGATAGAACATTTTCATGAGTTTTTAATTTTTTATCATAAGTGTACTTTTGAATCTCTATCCCCTGTTTCACCCTTCACCCCACTCATCTTTCTTCTGGTAACCATTAGTTTTCCTCTATAGGTAATACTCTGTTTCTTGATTTGTCTTTCTCTCCCTTTCTTTCCCTTTGCTCATTTGTTTCTTAAATTCCACTTTTGAGTAAAATTATATAGTTTTTGTTTTTCTGTGACTTATTTTGCTTAGGATTATAATCCCTAACTTTACACATTGTTGCAAATAATAACATTAATTTTTATGTCTAATATTCAGATATAGATAGATGATATATTAGATAGATGATAGATCATTTATTTATCCTCTCATCTATAGCTGGACACTTGGGCTGTTTCCATAATTTGGCTATTGTAAATAATGCTGCAATAAATATAAGGATGCATGTATCCCTTTGAATCAGTGTTCTTGTATATTTTGGATAAATATAAAGCTTATAATGTGATTACTGGATCATAGGGTAGCCCTATTTTGTATATTTTTAGGAAACTGAATACTGTTTTCCACAGTAGCTGCACAAGTTTGCATTCCACAAAAAAAGTTCACAAGGGTTCCCTTTTGTCCACATTCTTAGCAACACTTGTTTCTTGTGTTGTTGATTTTAGTCGTTTTGATAAGTGTGAGATGATATCTCATTGTAGTTTTGACTTGCATTTCCTAATGACGAACAATATTGAACATCTCTTGATGTGTCTTTTGAATATTTGTCAGTCTTCTTTGGAAAAATGTCCGTTAATATCTTTTGCCCATTTTTTAATTGGATTATTTGGCTTTTGGGTGTTGATTTGCATAGGTTTGTTATATATTTTGGATATTAACTTTTTATCAGATATGTAGTTTACATTTTATTTTTATTTTGTGGGTTGCTCTATAGTTTTATTGACTATGTCCTTTACTACGCAGAAGCTTTTTAGTTTGATATAGTCCCAATATTATTTTTGCTTTTATTTCTCTTGTCTTAGGAGACATATCTAAGTAAAAGTTTCTATGGTTGATTCTAGA
The DNA here is from genome assembly GCF_048164855.1 of Canis lupus baileyi. Lineage (NCBI taxonomy): Eukaryota > Metazoa > Chordata > Mammalia > Carnivora > Canidae > Canis > Canis lupus. The sequence continues at coordinate 61,184,989 of NC_132876.1, forward strand.
GTCTTTACTGCCTGTGCTCTCTTCAGTGATTTTTGTAGTATCTGGTTTCACATATAGGTGTTTAATTCATTTTGAGTTTATTTTTGTGAATGGAATAATTGTCCAGTTTTCCTAGAACAATTTGTTGAAGAGGCTGCTTTTCCCATTAGATATCCATTTTTCCTTAGCTAAAGATTAATTGGCCATATAATTGTGTTTTTAATAAGTTTTCTGTTCTATTCCATTGATCTATGTGTCTATTTTTATCCCAGTACCATACTGTTATAATTATCACTGCTTTGTAATATGACTTGAAATCTGGCTTTGTGATACCTCAATTTGCCTTTCTTTTTTAAAATTGCCTTGTTTATTTGAGGTATTTTGTGTTTCCACACAAATTGTAATATTGTTTATTCTAGTTCTGTGAAAAATGCTGTTTTTTTTTTCTGTTGGTATTTTGACAGAGATTGCATTAAATGTGTAGACTGCTTTGGGAAGTATACACATTTTAAAATATTTGTTCTTTGAACCCATGAGCATGGAATGGCTTTCCATTTCTTTCATCAGAGTTACCTGCAGAAAGCAGCAGAGAACCCATGATGGCTGCTGAACTTATTTACACCAAGCCACACTTTGATAGTCTATGGAGACCACCTTTCTCAATCAAGCATGCCTCAGTCCCAGTGTAGTGGGCCTTTCCCCAGAAGACCAGCACAATCCACTACCCACACCATATCTCTAAAATCTGGACTTTTAAAAGTCAGCAGTCTTGGCTGCAATACAGAATGGAGGACACTGTGCTGCTCCTAGAGAGAAAGCAGGCAAATATCCCAAGGGCAGAAAATGTGGAAACAGTGATCTGAAAAATGCCTGGGTCAAATAAGAAGATTAATTGTTCTATTAATTAGTGCTTCCCATAGAGGTAGCATTCATGGAGATGTTCCTCCAGGAACAAAGATGCGATCTGGCAACATTTCCCTTACCTGCCCCTCAGCCTAAATTCAGAGCCATCAGTAAGAAGCAGAACAACATACACACTGGATGCTTGACTTTCTTATACCAAGCTCCATCTCCTGTGTTCTGGAGAGAAAGGCCTTCTCAGTCAAGCTTGCCTGAGTCCCAGTGTGGCAAGACACTCCCCTGGCAGACTGGCACAAACTCCTGCCCATGCCATGTATTCCATTCAGAGAGCTCTGCAGGGCCTCAGTTTTAATGGAGGTGGTGTCAGGTATCATTTAACAAGCAGACCAGGGCACATTTAGGTAAAACTTGCCACATTCAGGCTAGAGACCAAACATTACTCATAGTAGACAAGGAGAGCTGTTACAGACAACTGGCCTGAAAGGAAAGATTAGCCAAATAATCAGCAGAGCACATGCAGCACACATAAGATAAACTTCCTGAAGCGCTAAGCCCTGAGCATTATGTGACTTTTTCCTCATAAAGCCATTACTAGCCAAGAGACAAAACTGGCTTCATTTACATACAGAAAAAGGTGGAGATGTAGACAAAAGTGCACACAGAGAAATTTATCCCAAATGAAAGAACAAGATAAGGCCATAGCTAGAGATCTAAGCTAAACAGATATAATAGCATGCCTGATGGAAAATTTAAGACAAAGGTCACAAGGATACTCACTGAGTTTGAGAAAAGAAGATAAGACATCAGTGAGACCCTTACCACAGAGATAAAAGAGTTTTAAAAAAGGATCCATCAGAGATGAAGTTGCAATAAATGAGATTTGAAGCAAGCTTGGTGCAAGAAGGAGGCTGGAAGAAGCAGAAGAACAATTTGGTAACATAGAAGTCAAAATAATGGAAAACAATGGAGCTTATCTTGAGTATTATATAATTTTCAGAGTACAAGTCTTTTACTTCTTTAGATAAGTTTATTACTAGAAATTGTATTGTTTCTTGGTACAATTGTAAATGGGATTATTTTCTTTTTATTTCCACTGCTTCATTATTAGCATATAGAAATGCAACCAATTTCTATACTTTGACTTTGTATCTTGTAACTTCAATGAATTCATTTGTCTTCAATGAAGACAATTCATTGTCTTCAAACTTCACTTTCTCATGAAGTTTTTGGATATTCTATATATAGTATCATTTCATGTGCAAACAGGGAAATTTCACTTCTTCCTTGACAATTTAGATACTATTTATTTCTTTTTTAAAAATATTTTTAAATTTTATTTATTTATTTATTCATTTACTTATTTATTTAATTCATGAGAGAGAGAGGCAAAGACACAGGCAGAGGGAGAAGCAGGCTCCATGCAGGGAGCCAGATGCGGGACTTGATCCCTGGTCTCCAGGATCACGTCCTGGGCTGAAGGCAGGCGCTCAACTGCTGAGCCACCCAGGGATCCCCAAAATTTTATTTATTTATTCATGAGAGACACACAGAGAGAGGCAGAGACATAGGCAGAGGAAGAGGTAGGCTTCTTACAGGGAGCCCAAAGTGGGACTCGATCCCTGGAACCAGAATCATGTCCTGAGCAAAAGGCAGACACTCAACTACTGAGCCACTCAGGTATCCCTGGATACTTTTTATTTCTTTATCTTGTCTACTTTCTGTGGGTGGACTTCCAGTACAATTTGTACAATAAAAGTAGTGATAGTGGATAACATTATCTTGCTCCTGGCCTTAGGGAAAAATGCTCTCAGTTTTTCTCCATTGAATTTGATGCAGGTTTTTTCATATAAGGCTTTCTTTTTTAATGTTGAGGTTTGTTTCTTCTTTACCTACTTTGCAGAAGCTTTTTATCACGATTGGATGTAGTTTGTCGAATGTGTTTTTCTGAATGTATTCAAACGATAATTTGTTTTTTACCCTTTTTTTCTTATTGCTATGATATATCACAGTGATTGTTTTATGGATTTTGAACTAACTTTCAATCCCGGGAAGAAATTACCCTTTATCTTGGTGGATTATTTTTTAATGTATTGTTGGATTCAGATTGCTATTATATTTTTAAGTATTTTTGAATTTATGTTGATGAAAGATATTGTCTTGTAGTTCTCATATTTAGTGGTATCTGTATGTGGTTGTGGTATCAAAGTGATACATACTTTGATACATGTATGATGTACATACATACAAAAGATACATACTTTTCTCATGGAATGAATTTGGAAGTTTTCCTTGCACCTGTATATTTTGGAACAGTTTGAGTAAATATTAACTCTTCTTTAAATGTTTGGGAGAGTGAAGTCCTCAATGTCACTCAGTACAAGAACTCCCCCAGGAAGTGCAACGTGAGGCTACTGCCCTGGAACCCCACTGTGAGCCACTTCATCTGACCAGACAAGCAGAGTGCTGCTCATTCCACTTTGTGCTCTGCTCCTGTGCCCTCCTGAGCCCACAATAAAGGCCAATCTTTCATCTTCGAAATCAACCAGTCAATACATGCATACATATATACATATATACATACATACATACATACATACATACATAAAAAATGTTTGGAAGAATTCACCTGTGAAGCTATCTGGTCCTGGACGTCCTTTAGTTAAGATTTTTAAATTATCATTACTGATGCAATTTCAATGCTGGTAACTACTCTGTTCAAATTTGCTATTTCTGCCTGCTTTAGTTTTGATAGGTTATACGTTCCTGGGATTTACAATATTTTTTTTAGGTTGTCCAAATTGTTGGCATATAGGTTTTCATAACATTCACTTATACGTGTTTCTATTTCCTTTATATATATATATATATATATATATATATATATATATATATATATATATATTCAATTTGCCAACATATAGCATAACACCCAGGGCTCATCACATCAAGTGCCCCATTCAGTGCCCATAGAAAATGCTATTTTATAACCTCTCCACAAATTGGCATAAGATACAGACATTTTCACAAGGCATATCTAACAAACAATTAGAGATCTGGTGGTTCCAATGGTTTTGCTTCATGCATTTTCTACAGCATCTAGTTTATGTGGTGCCAAAGTGAGCATTCATAACATTTTTTTATTTTTATAAATTTATTTTTAATTGGTGTTCAATTTGCCAACATATAAAATAACACCCAGTGCTCATCCCATGAAGTGCTCCCATCAGTGCCCCTCACCCGGACACCCCACCCCCGCCCACCTCCCCTTCCACCACCCCCAGTTGGTTTCCTAGAGTTAGGAGACTCTCATGTTCTGTCTCCCTCCCTGATATTTCTCACTCATTTTTTCTCCTTTCACCTTTATTCCCTTTCACTATTTTTTATATTCCCCAAATGAATGAGACCATATAACGTTTGTCCTTCTCTGATTGACTTATTTCACTCAGCACAATACCCTCCAGTTCCATGCACATCGAAGCAAATGGTGAGTATTTGTCATTTCTAATGGCTGAGTAATATTCCACTGTATAAATAAACCAAATCTTCTTTATCCATTCATCTTTCGATGACCCGAGGCTCCTTCCACAGTTTGGCTATTGTGGACATTGCTGCTATAAACATCGGGGTGCAGGTGTCCCGGCGTTTCATTGCATCTGTATCTTTGGGGTAAATCCACAGCAGTGCAATTACTGGGTTGTAGGGCAGATCTATTTTTAACTCTGAGGAACCTCCACACAGTTTTCCAGAGTGGCTGCACCAGTTCACATTCTCACCAAGAGTGCAAGAGGGTTTCCCTTTCTCCACATCCTCTACAACACTTGTGGTTTCCTACCTTGTTAATTTTCCCCATACTCACTGGTGTGAGGTGGTATCTCATTGTGGTCTTGATCTGTATTTCCCAGATGGCAAGTGATGCAGAGCTTGTGATGCATGTGCTTGTTGGCCATGTCTATGTCTTCCTCTGTGAGATTTCTGTTCATGTCTTTTGCCCATTTCATGATTGGATTTTTTGTTTCCTTGGTGTTGAGTTTAATAAGTTCTTAATAGATGTTGGAAACTAGCCCTTTATCTGATACGTCATTTGGAAATATCTTCTCCCATTCTGCAGGTTGTCTTTTAGTTTTGTTGACTGTATCCTTTGCTGTGCAAAACTTCTTATCTTGATGGAGTCCCAATAATTCATTTTTGCTTTTTTTTCTCTTGCCTTTGTGGATATATCTTGCAAGAAGTTAGTGTGGCCGAGTTCAAAAAGGGTGTTGCCTGTGTTCTCCTCTAGGATTTTGATGGAAACTTGTCTCACATTTAGATCTTTCATCCATTTTGAGTTTATCTTTGTGTATGGTGAAAGAGAGTGGTCTAGTTTCATTTTTCTGCATGTGGATGTCCAATTTTCCCACCACCATTTTTTGAAGAGACTGTCTTTTATCCAGGGGATAGTGTTTCCTCCTTTGTCGAATATTAGTTGACCATAAAGTTGAGCGTCCCCTTCTGGATTCTCTATTCTATTCCATTGATCTATGTGTCTTTGTGCCAGTACCACACTGTCTTGATGACCACAGCTTTACAAACAACCTGAAATCTGGCATTGTGATGCCCCTATCTCTGGTTTTCTTTCTTATAATTCCCCTGGCTATTCAGGGTCTTTTCAGATTCCACACAAATCTTAAAATAACTTGTTCCAACTCTGTGAAGAAAGTCCATGGTATTTTGATAGGGATTGCATTAAACATGTAAATTGCCCTGGGTAACATTGACATTTTCACATTATTAATTGTTCCACTCCATGAGCATGGAATATTTTTCCATCTCTTTGTGTCTTCCTCAATTTCTTTCAGAAGTGTTCTGTAGTTTTTAGGGAATAGATCCTTTACCTCTGTGGTTAGGTTTATTCCTAGGTATATTATGCTTTTGGGTGCAATTGTCAATGGGATTGCCTCCTTAATTTCTCTTTCTTCAGTCTCATTGTTAGTGTATAGAAATGCCACTGACTTCTGGGCATTGATTTTGTATACTGCCACACTGCCAAATGGCTGGATGAGTTCTAGCAATCTTGGAGTGGAGGCTTCTGGGTTTTCTAGGTAGAGTATCATGTCATCGGCGAAGATGGAGAGTTGGACTTCTTCTTTGCCAATTTGAATGCCTTTTATTTCTTTTTGTTGCCTGATTCCTTAGGCTAGTACTTCTAGTACTCTATTGAATAGCAGTGGTGAGAGTGGACATCCCTGTTTTGTTCCTGATCTTAGGGGAAAGGCTCCCAGTGCTTCCCCATTGAGAATGATATTTGCTGTGGGCTTTTCGTAGATGGCTTTTAAGAAGTTGAGGAATGCTCCCTCTATCCCAACATTCTGAAGAGTTTTGATCAGGAATGGATGCTGTATTTTGTCAAATGCTTTCTCTGCATCTATTGAAAAGATCATATGGTTCTCGTTTTTTCTCTTGCTGATATGATGAATCACATTTATGGTTTTACAAGTGTTGAACCAGCCTTGTGTCCCAGGAATAAATCCCACTTAGTCATGGTGAATAATCTTCTTAATGCATTGTTGTACCCTATTGGCTAGTATCTTGTTGAGAATTTTTGCATCCATGTTCATCAGGGATATTGGTCTGTAATTCTTTTTCATGGGGTCTTTGTCTGGTTTTGGAATTAAGGTGATGCTGGCCTCATAGAACGAATTTGGAAGTACTCCATCTCTTTCTGTCTTTCCAAACAGCTTTAGTAGAATAGGTATGGTTTCTTCTTTAAACATTTGATAGAATTCCCCAGGAAAGCCATCTGGCCCTGGACATTTGAGTCTTGGGAGGTTTGTGTGACTGCTTAATTTCCTCCCTGGTTATTGGCCTGTTGAGGTTTTCTATTTCTTCCTGCTCCAGTTTTGGTAGTTTGTGGCTTTCCAGAAATGCGTCCATTTCTTCTAGATTGCCTAATTTATTGGCATATAGCTGTTCATAATCTGTTTTTAAAATTGTTTGTATTTCCTTGGTGTTGGTAGTGATCTCTCCTTTCTCATTCATGATTTTATTAATTTGAGTCTTCTCTCACTTCTTTTTAATAAAGCTGGCTAGTGGTTGATCTATCTTATTAATTCTTTCAAAGAACCAACTCCTGGTTTTGTTGATCTGTTCCACAGTTCTTCTGGTCTCTATTTCGTTGAGTTCTGCTTGAATCTTTATTAACTCTCTTCATATACTGGGTGTAGGATCTATTTGCTGTTTTTTCTCTAGCTCCTTTAGGAGTAAGGTTAGCTTTTGTATTTGAGCTCTTTCCAGCTTTTGGATGGATGCTTGTATTGCGATGTATTTCCCCCTCAGGACTGCTTTTGCTGCATCCCAAAGATTTTGAACGGTTGTATCTTCATTCTCATTAGTTTACATGAATCTTTTTAATTCTTCTCTAATTTCCTGGTTGACCCTTTCATCTTTTAGCAGGATGATCCTTTACCTCCACGTGTTTGAAGTCCTTCCCACCTTCTTGTTGTGATTTAGTTCTAATTTCAAAGCATTATGGTCTGAGAATATGCAGGGGACAATCCCAATCTTTTGGTATTGGTTAAGACCTGATTTGTGACCCAGTATGTGGTCTATTCTGGAGAAAGTTCCATGTGCACTTGAGAAGCATGTGTATTCATTTGCATTTGGACATAAAATTCTGTAGATATCTGTAAAATCCATCTGGTCCAGTGTATCATTTAAAGCTCTTGTTTCTTTGGAGATGTTATGCTTACAAGACCTATCGAGGGTAGAAAGCACTAGATTGAAGTCACCAAGTATAAGTGTATTATTATCTAAGTATGTCTTAACTTTGATTATTAGTTGATTGATATATTTGGCAGCTCCCACATTCGGGGCATGTATAATGAGGATTATTAAGTCCTCTTGTTGGATAGATCCTTGAAGTATGATATAGTGTCCCTCTTCATCTCTCACTACAGTCTTCGGGATAAATTTTAGTTTATCTGATATAAGGATGGCTACCCTGCTTTCTTTTGATGACCATTTGAATGGTAAATGGATCTCCACCCTTTTATTTTCAGGCTGTAGGTGTCCTTCTGTCTAAAATGAGTCTCTTGTAGACAGCAAATAGATGGGTCCTGTTTTTCCATCTAGTCTGAAACCCTGTGCCTTTTGATGGGGTCATTAAGGCCACTCACGTTCAGAGTTACTATTGAAAGATATGAGTTTAGTGCCATCATGATACCTACTCAGTCCCTGTTTGGGGGGAATGTTCCATTGGACTCCTTCTTAAAAGGGAATTTTAAGAGTCCCCCTTAAATTTTCTTGCAGAGCTGCTTTGGTGGTCACATATTCTTTCAGTTCTTTCCAGTCTTGGAAGTTCTTTATCTCTCCTTCTATTCTGAATGAGAACCTTGCTGGATAAAGTATTCTTGGCTGCATGTTTTTCTCATTTAGGACCCTGAATATATCCTGCCAGCCCTTTCTGGCCTGCCAGGTCTCTGTGGATTGGTCTGCTGTTAATCTGATATTCCTCCTCATATAAATTAGGGATTTCTTGTCTCTTGCTTCTTTAAGGATCTTCTCTTTATTTTGGAATTTCAAGTTTCACTATTAAATGTTGAGGTGTTGAACGTTGTTTATTGATTTTAGGGGGGATCTCTCTATTTCCTGGATCCGAATACCTGTTTCCCTTCCCAGATTAGGAAAGTTTTCAGCTAGGATTTGTTCAAATACATATTCTGCACCTCTGTCCCTTTTGGCGCCCTCGGGAACCCCAATTAAACGTAGATTTTTCTTCCTTAGGCTGTCACTTATTTCCCTTAATCTATCCTCATGGTTTTTGTTTGTCTCTTTTTTCCTCAGTTTCCCTCTTTGCCATCAACTTGTCTTCTATGTCACTCACTCGTTCTTCCACCTCGTTAACTTTCATCTCATTGTTAGGACCTCTAATTTGGATTGCATCTCATTTAATTGATTTTTAATTACTGTCTGATTAGATCTAAATTCTTCCGTTATGAAGCCTCTTGATTCCTTTATGTTTTTTTTTTCTAGAGCCACCAGTAGTTTTATTAATTGTGCTTTTGATTTGGCTTTCTGACATTGAATTGTAATCCAAATATTGTATTCCTGTGGGAGGGAGGACTGTTTCTGATTCTTTCTTTTGAGGTGAGATTTTCCTTCTAGTCATATTGCTCAGTGCAGAGTGGCCAAAAACAAGTTGTATTGGGAAAAGGAGTAAAAGAGAGTAGAGAAATAAGGAAAGAAAAAGAAAAAAAGAAGAAAAGAAAGAGAAAAAAAGAAAAAAGGAGAGAAGAAAAGAAAAAACGGGGAGGGAGCAACAGAAATCAAAAAACAAAAAATAAGGGGTGTATCCTCTTATTCTGTATACTGTAAGTCCCTCGACTTCCTCTGCAACTTTCCAGTGCTGCTTGGTCAATAATTTGTTTTTCCCCTGTTGGTCTAGCTGGTCTTCTGTGGGAGCGGCCCTGTTGTGCTGATTTTCAGGTGTTAGCACTGGGGGAGCTCCTCAGCCCCCTGCCTGGTGCAGGGGTCAGTGAAAGATATTTAAGTTGTTTATCCGGTGAGGCCACTGTGAGGTTCAGTGAGGCCCCAGTAGCCACAACAACAGTGGTGGTGGCCAGCTCTGGAGCCCTGGAATCAGCTCCTGCAGTAACTACAGAGCTCTCAGCCTGCAGGGGCCTGGATGCTCCGGGGGCGGGGCCGCTGATCTGCTCAGCTTGCGGCAGGAGTGTCCTTGCTGTCCTGTGCCTTCCTAGCTTCTGCCTGTCCGGGGGCGGGGGGAGCGCCGGATCTTGGGATGTGTCCCCGGCGCCGGTGCTCCCGGGCCTGTGCTGTTGGATTCACACTCCTGGCCGCGCAGCCTGCTCCGCGCGGAGCCACCAACTGAACCGCCTCCAAGCTGCTCCCGGGGCCAGCCGTGTGCGCTGCAGCCCTTTCGGGAGCTCGGCTGCGGGGTGTGGCGCGCTCTCCCCGGGGCGCAGATGTCTGTTAGTGTCCCCGGGAGCCTGAGGGCATCCCAGCCCCTCCTGGGGTCCTGCTCTAACTCCCTGGGAGCGCCTTTCCATCCAGGAAGATTGGTGAAGCTCCTGCTTCTCCGGGACGGGGCTCTCCTGTCCTGGGATCACTTGCCGTGGCCTTAGCCCGGGTCCTAGCATGTCCCCTCCCGCTTGAATGCTTATTTCTTTATTTTTTTCCCCCGTCTTCCTACCTTGGTAGAAGCGCGAACTCTTCTCACTGTAGCATTCCAGCTGTTCCCTCTTTAAATCTCAACCCGAATTCGTAGATGTTCAGGATGATTTGAAGGTTATCTAGGTAATTTGGTGGGGACAGGTGACTTGGTGACCCTACTCTTCAGCCATCTTGCCCCGCCCCGAAGTCTTATAACATAAATTGGTGATTGCCTAGGACTGGCCTTTGGATGGCAATTGAAAAAAACTGGTAATAGACATGGGATGTTATTGATACATAAGAAGATAAATATAAAATTTATTGTGTTGATGTTTGCACAACTCTGTGATTATACTATAAACCAATACAGCATGCAGTTAACATAAGGGTGAATTCCACAACTTAACATATTTTTTTATTTAAGTACTTCTGTTTACCAAAATATTCCATTGAGGAAGTACAATAGCAAAGCTCAGAGAGGGAAAATATATATTTATATAGATAGACAGATAGAAAATAGTATATATTTTTAAATATAAAATAGAAAATAAAATAAAAATATTATACAAAATAGAATACATTATTTAAAATAGAAAATATTATATATTTGTATGGATACACAGATATATAGATATGACAAAGGACTTGTATACATAATATACTCATTTAATTTAATCAGAAAAGGACACACAACCCAATAGAAAACTGAGTAAAATTCTTGAATGATCAATTTATAAAAGAGAATAATTAAATGGCCAATTATAGTAAATGGTACTCAACTTTTTCAGTTATCAGAGAAATGCAAATGACTTACTAATATATATTTTTTTAAACATACAGCATTTCATTAGTTTCAGATATACAATATAGTGATTCAATGATTCCTAAATCATCTGGTGCTCATCATGACAAGAGCACACTTTAATCCCCATCAATTATTTCACCTACTTCCCCCATCCAGCGGTCCCTCTAGTGACCATCAGCTTTTACTCAATAATTAAGAATTTGTTTCTTTGTCTCTCTTTTTTCCACTTTTGCTTATTTGTCTTTGTTAAATTCCACAAATGAGTGAAATAATGTGACATTTGTCTTTCTCTAACTGACTTATTTATTTCACTAAGCATTATGCTCCCTAGCTCCATCCAAGTGATTGCAAGTTTCATTCTATTTATGCTATATATATATATAATATATATAATATTGCACTGTGAATATATATAGCATAAATAGAATGAATATATATATATATATATCCACAGTGCAATATTATATATATAGCATAAATAGAATGAATATATATATATATATATAAGTATAGAAGATGTGATATATATATATATATATATATATCACATCTTCTTTATCCAGTCATCAATGGGTGGACATTTGGGTTGTTTCTAATAATATGGCTATTGAAAATAATTCTGCTATAAACATAGGGGTACGTGAGACACTAATATATTATTGCTAGAATGGCAAAATTAAGACTCAAAATACCACATGTTCCTGAAAATGTGGAGAACCTGGACTATCATATGCTGCTCAAGTATATGCTGGTATAATCACTTTATCTTTTTGACAGTGTCAATGAATCTAAATATTTTAATTTCTATGACCCAAAGTTTCACAATAGATAATCCCAAAAGAAATACATACATGCATTCACCAGAAGTCATGTGCAAAAGTGTTCATCAGGGATCCTCTCAACATTTGTCTCACACCTGTATAACCCAAATAATCATTAAGTGTAGAAATGGATATTCTTTTCTTTATTCAATATACAGCAATAAGAATAAAGAAACCATTGCTGTATGCAACATGGAGCTCAGGAATGTGATGCTGGAAGAAAGAAGCCAAATACAAATGAAGTACACACTATACAACTTGTATAAAGATAAAAAATTAGAAGAAGTTACTTACGGTCACAGAATGCAAGATAGTAATAACTCTAGAGGGTAATGAAGGATTTCTGAGGTGCTAAAAATATCCTACTTTTTAATCAGGGTATTGATTGCCTGGGTATGATTACTAAATGCTTTTCTACAATTTTTAGTAATATCACACCTCAAAGTAAGTTAAAAGTCAATTTTTTAAAATGATGCTTCACATAGAAGAAAACAGAATAATCCTTTACATTATGGAATCAATGTTAGTGCAGCATAATATTTACCTTATTTAATGATAAACCTTGGACTAAATATAAAGTACAAAACTGAATTTACAAAATATGTGTTAGCCATTCAATTCAGTTTCATAAGTATATATTGTTTACAGCAAGAAAATAAGGTATGATAAAGAGATACAATTATAGAATAAAGCACTTAGGAGTACAAAAATATATTTATATATAATTTTAATTTTTGCATGTTGCTTTCCAGGATTCTGAACACCATTTGATGAAAAGACTGTCTTTTTTCCATTGCGTATTCTTCCCTGCTGCACTGTAGATTAATTGACAATATAGTTGTGGTCTCATTTCTGGGTTTTCCATTTTGTTCTATTGATCCATATACTCATTTTTGTGTCACTACCATACTGTTTTGATCACTACAGCTTTGTAATATAAATTGAAGTCAGGAATTGTGATGTCTCCAGCTTTACTTTCCTTTTTCAAGGTTTCTTTGATTATTGGGGGTCTTTTTTGGTTCCATACAAATGTTAGGACTGTTTTTTCTAGTTCTATGAATTACATTGTTTTTTTATAGGAATTGCATTATATGTATTTATAGCTTTGTGTAGTATAGACATTTTAACAATATTTGTTCTTCCAATCCAGGTGCACAGATGCTGTTTCCATTTCTTTGCCATTTTCAGATGTGTTTTATAATTTTCAGAGTACATATCTTTTAACTCTTTGATGAGATTTATTCCTCGGTATCTTATGGTTTCCGGTGCATTTGTAAATGGGATGCATTGCTTAATTTGTCTTTCTGCTGCTTTGTTATTGACATAGAGATATGTAACAGATTTCTGTATGTTGAGTTTGTTTCCTGTGATTTAGCTGAATTTGTTTAGTTGTAGCAGTTTTTTGGTGGAGTCCCGTCATCTGCAAAAAATGAAAGTTCGACTACTTCCTGCAGATTTGGATGTCTTTTATTTCTTTTTGCTGTCTGATTGCTGTGTCTGAGATTTCCAGTACCATGTTAAATAATCATGATGTGAGTGAACATCCGGTCTTGTCTCTAACCATAGAGGAAAAGCTGTTTTTCCCCATTGAGGATATTAGCTGTGAGTTTTTCGTATACCATTTTTATTATGTTGAGGTATGTTCCCTCTAAAACAACTTTGTTGACTGTTTTTATCATGAATGAATGTTGTACTTGTCAAATATATTTACCACAGCTATTGAAACAATCATATGGTTCTTTTCCTTTCTTTTATTAATGTGATATATCACACCCACTGATTTCTGAATTTTGAATCACCCCTGCAACACAGGAATAAATCCCAAGTGATAAGGGCAAATTATTTTTTTTACATTTTTTTATTTTTAATTCTAGTTAGTTGATATACAGTGTAATATTAATTTCCAGTGTACAATATAACAATTAAACACTTCCATACAATATAATACCTGGTGCTCATCACATCAATGTATTCCTTAATCTCCATTGCTTATTTAACCCATTCTTCCACACATCTCCCTTCTGGTAACCAACAGTATTTTATTTATTTATTTATTTATTTATTTATTTATTTATTTATTCTCTATATTTAAAGTCTATTTCTTAGTGTACCCCTCTCTCTTTTTTTTCCTTACTCATTTGATTTTTTTCTTAGATTCCACATCAAGTGAAATCATTTTGCATTTCTCTTTCTCTACTGAATTATTTTTTTAGCATAATACTCTGTAGCTACATTAAGGTTGCAGCAAATAGCAAGATTTATTTTTATGGCTGATTATATATATATATATATATATATATATATATATATATCTTCAAAATCCATTCATCAGTCAATGGACATTCGGTCTGTAATTTGGCTATTGTAGATAATGCTGTTATAAACGACATGGTGTGTGTAGAGCTTAGAATTAATATTTTTGTATTCTTTGGGTAAATAAAGAAATATAATTCCTGGCTTGTAGGGTAGTTATATTTTTAACTGTTAGAGGAACCTCCATATCGTATGTTTTCCAGGGTGGCTGCATCAGTTTTCATTCCCACCAACAAACAAGTTTCTCCACCATACACAAAGATAACTTCAAAATGGTTGAAAGACCTGAATGTAACACCTAAAACTATAAAATTCCTAGAATAAAACATAGTAATTTGTTTGACATTGGCCATAGAAAACTATTTATGGACAGTAATTTCTTTACATTGGCCATAGAAAACATGTCTAGACATGTCTCTTGAGGCAAGGAAAATGAACGGAAAAATAAACTATTGGGACTACATCAGAATAAAAAGCTTCTGCACAGCAAACCAATTTAAAAAACCCTAAAAGATGACCTATGGAATGGGAGAAGATATTTGCAAATGACATAGCTGATAAAAGTTTAGTATTCAAAACCAATAAAGCAATTATCAAACTCATAATCCAATAAGCAAATTATCCAGTTAATAAATGGACAGATGACATTAATAGAAATTATTCCTAAGAAGAAATCAAGATGGCTAAAAGACACATGGAAAAATGCTGAACATCACTGATCATTGGGGAAATGCAAACAGAAACTTTAAATAAAAGATACAAATCATATGATTTTCTCAGTAGATGCAATCATTTGATAAAGTAGAGCATCAATTCTTGAGAAAAACTCTCAAAAAAGTAGGGATAGAGGGAACATACCTCAGCATCATAAAGACCATATACAAAAGACTCACAGCTAATATCATTCTCAGTGGGGAAAAACAAAACTTTACCTTTGTGGTCAGGAATAAGACAGGGATGTCCATTCTCACCACTAGTATTTAAATGTAGTACTAGAATCCTAGCCAGACCAATCAGACAAGAAAAAGAAAGAAAATGCATCCAAATCTTCAAGGAAGAAGTCAAGTTTCACTATTCACAAACACATGACATCCTATGTAGAAAACCTGAAAGGCTTCACTGCAAAATTTCTAGAACTGATGTGCAAATTCAGTAAAGTCACAAGAATATAATCAACACACAGAAATCTGTTGGGTTTCTATACACCAATAACAAAGAAGCAAAAAAGAAATCAAATGATTGATCCCATTTACAGTTGGACCAAAAACCATAAGATATCAAAGAACAAGCTTAACCAAAGTGGTAAAAGATGTATACTATGAAAATATTGATCCCTTATGATAGAAATTGAAGAGGACAAAAAGAAATGGAAAAACATTCCATTCTCATGTATTGGAAGAAAAAATATTACTAAAAATGTCTATATTACCCAAATCAATCAACACATAAATGTAATCCTTATAAAAAATATCACCAGCATTTTGAACAAAGCTAGACCAAACATTTCTAAAACTTGTGTGGAACCACAAAAGTCTCCAAATAGTCAAGGTAATCTTGAAAAAGAAAAGCAAAAGTGGAGACATAATACTTCTGGACTTCAAGCTATATAATGAAGCTGTAGTGATAAAGACAATATGGCACTGGCACAAAAACAGACACAAAGGTCTATGGAGCAGTATAGAAAACCTAGAAATGGGACTCATAAGTATATGGTCAACTAATCTTTGACAAAGCAGGAAAGAATGTCCAATAAAAAGAAGTCTCTTCAACAAATGGTGTTGGAAAAACTGGACAGTAACATGCAAAAAATGGAACTGGATCACTTTCTTACACCATACACAAAAATAAATTCAAAATGGATGGAAGACCTAACTGTGAGACAGGAAACCTTCGAATTTTAGAGGAGAACACAGCAACATCCTTTACATCAGCTATAGCAACCTCTTATTAGACATGCCTACAGAGGCAAGGGAAACAAAAGTAAAAATGAATTGAGACTTTTTCAAATTAAAACTTGTGCAGAGGTGCCTGGGTGGTGCAATCAGTTAAACATCTGACTCTTGGTTTTGGCTCAGGTTGTGATCTTCAGTTGAGAGATCGAGACTGACATTGGGCTGAGCACTCAGCATGGAGTCTGTTTAAGACTCTCTCTCTTTTCCCCCTCCCCCTATTCTGACTTTCTCTCTTGTTCTCTCTAAAATAAATAGATAATTAATTTAAAAATCCTTTAAAAAGCTTGTGAACAGCAAATGAAATGCACAAAAAAATTAAACTATGAGACAAATTAGAGAATGGGAGAAGATACTTGCAAGTGACATACCTGATAAAGGGTTAGTATGCAAAATCTATAAAGAACTTATCAAACTCAACACCCCAAAACCACATAATCCAGTCAAGAAATGGGCAGAAGACATGCATAGACACATTTCTAAAGAAAACATGGGGATGTCTAACAGACACATGAAAAAAAAAATGCTCAATATCACTCATCATCAGGGAAATACAAGTCAAAAATACAATGTGATACCACCTCACACTTGTAAGAATAACTAAAATTGATAACATAGGAAACAACAGATGTTGGTGAGGATGCAGAGAAATGGAAACCATCTTATATTGTTGGTGGGAATACAGATTGGTATTCCCAGAGAAACCACTCTGGAAAAGGAGGTTCCTCAGAATTTTAAAAATATAACTATCCTATGACCCAGCAATTCCACTACTAGGTATTTTTTTTCAAAATACAAAATACAAAAAAGATACTGATTCAAAGGGCACACTCACCCCAACATTTATGGCAGCATTATCGACAATAGCCAGAATATGGAAAGAGACCAAATGTCCATCAGCTGACAAATGGATAAAGAAGATGTGGTATGTACACATACAATATAATATTACCAAGGCATCAAAGAGAATTAAATCTTGCTATTTGCAGTGATGTGGATGGAGCTAGAGTGCATTATGCTCAGTGAAATATGTCAGAGAAACACAATACCATATGATTTCACTCATATGTAAAATTTAAGAAAAAAAATCACATAAACATATGTGAAGGGGCAAAAAGGAGAAGAAGACAAACTATAAGAGACTCTTTTTTTTTATTTATGATAGTCACAGAGAGAGAGAGAGAGAGAGAGAGAGAGAGAGGCAGAGACACAGGCAGAGGGAGAAGCAGGCTCCATGCACCAGGAGCCTGATGTGGGATTCGATCCCGGGTCTCCAGGATCGCACCCTGGGCCAAAGGCAGGCGCCAAACCGCTGCGCCACCCAGGGATCCCGAGACTCTTAATTATAGAGAACAACCTGAGGGTTGCTGGAGGGAGGTGGGTGGAGACTGGGCTAAATGGGTGATGGATATTAAAGAAGGCAATTGTGATGAACACTAGGTGTTATATGCAAGTCATGGATCATTAAATTGCACTCCTGAAACTAATATTACAGTATATGTTAGCTAAAATTTAAATAAGAACTCGAAATATAAAGAGAACATTTTAAATAAAATAAAACGCAAAAATAAAAACCACAATGTGATATCACCACACACCTGTCAGAATGTCTAAAATCAACAACACAGGAAACAACAGGTGTTGGTGAGGATGTGGAAAAAGGATAACCCTCTTGCACTGTTGGTGGGAATGCAAACTTCTGCAATCACACTGGAAAACAGTATGGTATAAAGGTTTCTTAAGATGTTAAAAATGGAACTATCATATGATCCAGCAATTGCACTACTAGGTATTTACCCAAAGAATACAAAATACTATTCAAAGAGATATATGCATCCTGATTTTTAGAGCAGCATTATCTACAGTGCCATATTATATAAACAGAACAGTTGTCCATTAACTGATGAATAGGTAAGGAAGATGTGATTATATATATTTATATTTATATCTATATCTATATATATAGTAGAATATTCCTCAGCCATAAAAATAATTATACCTTATTATTTGTAACAACATGGTGGAGGTAGAGAGTATAATGATAACTGAAATAAGTAAGTCTGAGAAAGATAAATAACATATGACTCCATTTAGATGTGGAATTTAAGAATCAAAACAAATGAGCAAAGGGGAAAAAAAGAAAACCACACCAAGAAACGGACACTAAACTACAGAGAACATGCTGTTGGTTATCAGAAGCAAGATGGGTGGGGGGATGGGGTTAAATAGATGATGGGCTTTAAGGAGTACATTGTTGTGATGAGCACCAGGCATTGTATGGAAGTGTTGAATCACTATATTGTACACTTGAAATTAGTATTACATTGTATGTCAACTAACTCGAATTTATTTACTTTACTTATTTACTTATTTTATATATATGAGAAATTTATAAGAGGGAAGTGATAATGTCAATATTTCCAGAATGAAAAACAGAATGTCAAAGTTAGAATATCTGACCTAGAAGATTACTGCTGTATTAATGTTTGGATAAAGATATCTAAAAATATACTGATTAAACAAATGATGAAATCATGAAAGAATACAAGTGAATTTTCCATCTCTAAATGACATGAATATCTAGAATAAATGTTCCCAACAAATGCTGAGAACATAATTATAAAAAAACAACAAACTAAAATCCTTTAACATTTTGCAATTTTTCTAATTTTTACATAGGGATCAATGGTAGAATAGGCTGAGACTGTGAATTTGAGTTTTAAAATGCTATTCATATATTACTTTGATAAATTATTAAAACATTTTTGAGAATCTAAAATAGAAAAAATGGAAATGTAGTTAGGTTCTGAATTTTCTCTTTTTAGAATCTCATATAGACTTATCAATTTACTTATATCACTTATCCATTTACTTCCTCATTCAAATACATTAGATCCACACCTATATTTTACCTGCCATTGTCCTAGGAAATGGAGATAAATGGTAAGGAAATAAAAACCCAGGAGCGTGAATATCCATCAACACCAAAGTGGTTTCATTTATTGTTGTATATCCATGCTATGGCTTATTGTCCATCTGATAAAATGTATGAACTTATTGAACTCTTCATTAGTTTTGGGAGCACATCTATGCCAAACTTTTGACAGCTATATAATGAAACAGAACACTACCCATCAAGGCATTTCAATTCTTTCCCTGATCATTTGCAACTAATGTTTTCAAATTTATTAGTTATTATTAGTTTTATATGATAGTAAGCCGGATAACTAGTAATGGAAATGTCCATTATTCATTGAGGCAGTTATGAAGGAAAGTAATATATTTTGGTAGTAGAGATATTTTGTATATGTAGAATATTTAGAGCTTTGAAGAATCTGTTAGTGTTTTTTTTTCTGTTTTTTTTTTTTTTTTTTTTTTTCTGTTAGTGTTTTGACCTTAGTAATGAATAAGAGATTTTGGTGTTTAACATCGTTAGTTGGATCTGATAAATTTTGTTGACACAGTTATTGTATTTCCAAATCTTATTTATGCTTCTAGATAAAAGTCAATAGTAATTTCATGTGAATTCTTCAATACAGATTGACAAGAGTTTTTATTCTATTTATAATAAAACAATTAAATCAATATCACATAGAGAAAAATGTGCTCCCAAACACACATTAACCTTTATAGTTAAATATAGCTTTTTTTAAACTATGAAATTTGATGGCATTTAATTTTAGCTTTCTCCATGCTTTTACTTTGGGGAGAAGAGTTAGTTTTCCAAAAGTCTACTGAACTGTTTTTACAACATGGAAAACAACTTGTTTTCCAATTTGGTCTTTTGTCACTCATATTTTGACATAGCAGGCTTTTTTGTAGCATTCATTTATATCTATTAAAAAAAATTTCCAAAATTGATACTTTCTATGTATCATACTTTTATTCTGCCACCTGAAAACAATATTTTGATAAGACTTATTTAAAAGCCTTTCTTTGGATTATTGTTTTTTACTTTTTCATCCTTGCCTTCACTTACAAAAAATCTTCTCAGGGACACCTGGGTGGTTCAGCAGTTTAGAGCCTGTCTTCGGCCCAGGGCATATCCTGGAGTCCTGGGATTGAGTCCACATTGGGCCTCCTGCATGGAGCCTGCTTCTCCCTCTGCCTATGTCTCTGCCTCTCTCTCTCTTTCTCTCTGTGTGTCTCTCATGAATAAATAAGAATAAGATAGTTTTTTAAAAAACTTCTCAAAATGGATGGTCAATTGTACTAGTTAATATATGAAGAATATTCCAAGTATGATTGTATAATTTGGACATTTTTAAGTGAGTGCAACAAAACTGAGTAAAGAATTCAAGTGATTACCTGGATTTCCTACATTCCATGTTCTCTGGTCTCAATTATCTGGATATTTCAAAAACTCATTCCAAAGTGGTTTGCTCCTAAATGTTCTGGTTAACTGCTTCAATTCCCCGTTTCACATTACATAAGCAGGCAATTTTAATGTCATAGAATACAAATATCTTAGAAATATATTTTCACTTTGTGAAAGATGTAGGCATGTGTATGTACTTTGGTCTCCATTTATTCAAGGCGTTTACATTCATACGCATAGGTAAATGCAGGCATGCATATATAAATAATCATGTCTAAGCTTTCTCATGCACACATTTTCCTCGTTATACTAGTACAGTAATTTCAGTTAATAATTGCATTGAAGACTGCTTTTATTTTATTTATTTATTTTAAGAATTTTATTTATTCATGAAAGAGAGAGAGAGAGAGAGAGGCAGAGAAACAGGCAGAGGGAGAAGAAGGCTCCATGCAGGGAGCCCACTCAATCCTGGGACTCCAGGATCACCCCTGGGCCGAAGGCAGGCACCAAACCCCTGAGCACTCAGGGATCCCCTGAAGACTGCTTTTGATTATTGCATATTACCTTCTATTAATTTAACCAGTATGGTCTTTGTCTCCTTTAATGCTTGTTTTCAATAATACATAAGAGAAAAAAATAAAAAATTTGTCACTCTGCAATTTACACATTTTTTGTATCAACCTACTTACTAGTGGCATATGTGTTTCCTCTTAACAGATTTAAATTTTAATTTTCCTGAATCAGTGTTAACCAAGAAAAAGGTAATTGTTGTTAAGAATATTCATACTGTCAGAATATCTTTCATTCTAAAGGCTGTTAGAATCTTTGCAGAAGTAATTACTGAAATTCTATTCAACTGTAATAATAAGCTGCCACTGATGACAGCAATTACTGGGAAAGTGTAATAGAAATCAATGGCACATTTTTCCCTGACAAGTACTTTTCTAAGGTTTACATTGGCTGAATAGTGTTGGCAATGACGATGTGCTCTATCATTCTTAATCATGCCTGGAATGATGTTACAGTGTGAACTGCTCACTGTTAGAGAGCAACTCATTGCTTGTTTCACTTGACACTTGTCCAGGCTTTCCATATATAGGACTATGTACTTCAGATAAATACGGGTTAAATTATGTTTCTTCACCTGTTTATATATTTTTGAAGTACAGGCTTTAAGTACAGTTTACTTCAAATAAATAAATGAATTGAAGTTAAGCCAAATTGGCAAGGCAAACTTCTAAAATTGCAAAAGGTTTGGTATCCATACTTAGGTCAAATTATGGGTGCTTCTTTCAATTTCAACCTTCAGCAGTGATAATCTTCACTATCAGCATTCTTGGTCATGCTTCCCATCATGTCATTTTCTTTTTCAGCTTCGACCAACTGGATACCTATGGTTAACTTTTAGCAGAGGAAGTTAATGCTTTGAGTATTTACAATTTGGTAAAATAAAGTATTAAATTTTGGCCCTTAAAATGAATATCTTAACTTTATCCAGGATGTTTGATTCCAGGAGAAAGGTGAGGAAAGATAATATTCATTGAGATGTTTCCATGTGTTAAATACAACATGCTGTGTTAGGTGTATTATATAAATCATCTCTTCTTCTCACAAAGCCTTCCAAAGTAGAGTTACACTCATTTCACAATTGCTTTGTGCAAATGAGAAACATAAGGACAGAGGAGACTTTAAGCATCTATTGCATAATCATCTGTTTGCAGCCATTAATACTATCCAACAAGACCAGTTCTTTCAAGACACAATTAATCCCACATTGTCCATCCAGTTTTGAAGTGATACCACATGAACTTGAAGTGATATCATGTCTTATCTTGAAGTGATAGAACCTGGACTCCTTTAAAGGGGATTATCTACTACCATCATAAGTAATAACCAAAAAAATCAAGTGGAGCTGTGAGATGCCCTATTTTCTTGAATGAATGTTAAAGCAAAACAAGGTAATTAATTTATTTTTCTGTGAAAAACTCAAATGATTACAAAATAAGCTTAAAATTCAAAATATAATTCAGCATTCATAGAAGGATTTAGGAAAGCTATAAAACTTAAATAACTTTATTTAAAGTATTTAAACTTTCTTATCATGGTGGGTTAAATTGCATTCTAATAGTTGGATTTTAAGAGAACTATATTATAATTTATCCTCTCATTTGTTTAGTGAATTTACCACTAACAAAGGTGTAGGATGGAAACAACACAATAACTTATGTAGGAGAGATCATGTGGCTCTCTGTCTCAATGACCAGAGCAGAAAATATTCTTGATAAGAATACATATCCCTGAGTTTGAGACTAGACTCAATTTTCGAGGACAAAATTTTAAATCCAAGCTAACTGAACTGCTGCATGTTGCTATTTTTCTTTGTTTTAGAATTGATGCTGGAGTGTGCTCAGTGAATTAAGCCAAGTACTTTTTTTAATTTATTTTTTATTTTTTATTTTTTATTGGTGTTCAATTTACCAACATACAGAATAACCCCCAGTGCCCGTCACCCAATCACTCCCACCCCCCGCCCTCCTCCCCTTCTACCACCCCTAGTTCGTTTCCCAGAGTTAGCAGTCTTTACGTTCTGTCTCCCTTTCTGATATTTCTCACACATTTCTTCTCCCTTCCCTTATACTCCCTTTCACTATTATTTATATTCCCCAAATGAATGAGAACATATAATGTTTGTCCTTCTCCGACTGACTTACTTCACTCAGCATAATACCCTCCAGTTCCATCCACGTTGAAGCAAATGGTGGGTATTTGTCATTTCTAATAGCTGAGTAATATTCCATTGTATACATAAACCACATCTTCTTTATCCATTCATCTTTCTTTGGACACCGAGGCTCCTTCCACAGTTTGGCTATTGTGGACATTGCTGCTAGAAACATTGGGGTGCAGGTGTCCCGGCGTTTCATTGCATCTGTATCTTTGGGGTAAATCCCCAACAGTGCAATTGCTGGGTTGTAGGGCAGGTCTATTTTTAACTCTTTGAGGAACCTCCACACAGTTTTCCAGAGTGGCTGCACCAGTTCACATTCCCACCAACACTGCAAGAGGGTTCCCTTTTCTCCACATCCTCTCCAACATTTGTGGTTTCCTGCCTTGTTAATTTGCCCCATTCTCACTGGTGTGAGGTGGTATCTCATTGTGGTTTTGATTTGTATTTCCCTGATGGCAAGTGATGCAGAGCATTTTCTCATGTGCATGTTGGCCATGTCTATGTCTTCTTCTGTGAGATTTCTGTTCATGTCTTTTGCCCATTTCTTGATTTGATTGTTTGTTTCTTTGGTGTTGAGTTTAATAAGTTTTTTATATATCTTGGAAACTAGCCCTTTATCTGATATGTCATTTGCAAATATCTTCTCCCATTCTGCAGGTTGTCTTTTAGTTTTGTTGACTGTATCCTTTGCTGTGCAAAAGCTTCTTATCTTGATGAAGTCCCAATAGTTCATTTTTGCTTTTGTTTCTTTTGCCTTCGTGGAAGCCAAGTACTTTTTAATAAATTAATCAGCAGTATTCAGTTCAAGAGATTAAATACTGTTGGTATATGAAACTATAGATTGGCTATAAGGGCTAGAAATATAGAATACAGAATCTGCATCCTCCGCATAAGGAGTCTATAAACTTCTCTCCAAAACCAAAGAAGAATAAATAAACTGTTGAACTCTGAGGCCAAATTATGGGGATTCACATATTCCTGTTATTAACACCAAATTTAATACCTTCTTTTACAATTGTTTCTTTACCTGTTAGAGGAACAAGCATTATTATGAATAATAAATGAAAAGAATATTTCAGCTGACCGCAGGACTCCAGGTTTCTAAAGAGCAAAATTTAATAAGATGTACAGTAAAACCATGATTTATCTACATTTTAAAGGAATTACATATGATAATTGGAACATTTTTTTCCTTCTTTCTTTGGCATAACATGAATTATAGATATGGAGATGATAATGAGGTAGGAACCAGAAACCTGGATTTTGTTCACAGCTGCAGTAATCATCATTTTATTAATCGAGGCATCTCAAAAATTAATTAGACTTGGTATTTTAATCTGTAAAATGGAATACTAATATCTACCCTGTCTACTCTATACAATTCTTGCAGGAATCAAAAAAGATAGCACATATTAAATTACTTTCTAAATTAAAAAATACTCTACAGCTATAATGATATATTGCCACTTTACCCATGGAGAATTTATAACTGTGCTCTTCAGAGTAAATAATCTGTTTATGCACTTTTAGGAAATCCCAATTATTAAGTCCTCACTGAACTATAATTCTCTAATCCTAAATTATATATATAGTGCCAAACTACCCATGAAGAAAAATACATGCACACAAGAGAAAACCACACACTTTGAGACTCAGAAGTTGTAATATGCATTAATGACATGTTACAGAATCCCACGGTGTGTCTATGCCCACTTGAAGAAAGCACTGATTGACCAAAGGAGATGTTAAGCTTAGGCAGAAAATCAAAGCCTTCTCAGTATCCTCTGTCTTATCCAGTATGCTTTATGTAGTTTCAAATCTTTTTTTTAAGGACAGATACCTTGTTTAAACAAGCATCACCAAAATAGCACAAATTATTTATTAATAAATGATAACCAGCACAAATTATTTACAAATGTAGCATCCAGGGGCACCTGGGTGGCTCAGTCGGTTGTTTGCCTTTGGATCAAGTCATGATCCCAGGGTCATTGGATTGAGCCAGGTATCAAGCTCCTACCCCTCAGGGAGTTTGCTACTCTCTCCCTCTGCTCCTACCCACCCATCCTGCACATGCTCCCTTTTGCTCTCTTTCAAATAAATAAATAAAATCTTTAGCAACTATTATGCCATCAAATTTAAAATGCTCTATAAGGACAATTTATGTTTCTGCCTCTTAAAAAAGTATTTGGGATGGATTAGGCAAAACAGAACATTTTTTCAAGTTAGTTTTCAAGTGCTGAGTTTTTCTCAGATGTTTCTCAGAAATGGCTGTGCCTATGACCTGGTGTATTTTTGTTTGTGTTTAAATAAATGAATTCCAGGGAAATTTAAAATCTGACCTAATTACTTGTTTACAGTTTCAGAGAGCCAATACCATACAAAAATTCTTCTAAATAGAGTCATATCAAGAAAAGAAAAACATTAATTAAATTAAATATGAAGCTCTTGGAAATAAATTTTCAGTTAAGAGGTTGAATTTTTTCCTAAAATTTTGCTACTCTGTATTGAAATGCATATTTAATTCAGCCTGCTCCTTCCTTTTCCTTGGATAGTGCACAGCATGCATTTTATTGTTGTGACATATCAACAGTATGAATTACTCCCTAAAATAGCCATGTGCTTAAATCACTTTGACTCTTTGGCTTCTTTGATCCAGGCTGATTGTGCCAAAATCCGGCAGGAAAGATTCTTTCGTAGCCTGAGTCATTGGCTTTCAGACTAGAATTATTGGAGTCATAAACATGTTAGCAGCAGATAGGCCATGTTCACAAAGGACTGTGTAGTTCTCTATGTGGAAAGCCTGAGAGCCTATGCAGAGTGAGACCTTAGTCATAGATATTAGAATACCTTTCAATGTACTTTAAAAACTTTTTTATTGTAATCTATAATCTACTCTTTTCACATATTTCCAGTATCCAATACTGTGTTATTAAAGATAATTATGATAAAGTACATTAGACCTTTAGACTTCTTCATTCTACATAAATGCACCTTTGTACAATTTGGTCAACATTCCCTCATTATACCACTCATCTAGGACCTGGTAACTACCATTCTGATCTTTGCTTCTATGAATTTAATCTTTTAATATTCCACGTGTCAGTGAGATCATGTAGTGTTTGTCTTTCGGCTCCTGATTTATTTCACTTAGCATAATGACCTGGCTCATCATTGTCGTTGCAGGTGGACCAAATTTAAATCTCTGTAGGTGAGTAAAGGGATCTGAATTTTTAAGATGCACCCAAGTCAATCTGATATGGAAAGTCTATAGAATACTTTTTGAGAAAATCATTGTAGCTATTGCATGCCTTTATAATTTTATTTGTAAACTACTGGAAGAAAACAAACAAAAACAGAAAAACAATCCTGAGCCTTATAAAACTACATATTCTGGCAGATTAGTAGTCACAGAGTGGAATCATTTCCAGGATTACATTTCTATCCATGATTACTGAGAAATTAAGACAGATACTACAGTTTAGATAGGAAACTGCCTATGAGATGAGAAACCCATCAATATAGCTCTGACCAAAATATTTTCTTTCACATATTTATAGTGCCCAAAAATCTATCATTAAAAATGTTTCCTGGAGGATAAGGGGGCAAGAGGGTGGAAGAGTAGGGTCCCCAAGTCACCTGTCCCCACCAAATTACCTAGATAACTTTCAAATCATCCTGAAAACCTATGAATTCAGCCTGAGATTTAAAGAGAGAACAGCTGGAATGCTACAGTGAGAAGACTTTCTGCTTCTATCAAGGTAGGAAGACAGAAAAAAAAAAATAAAAAAGCATCCAAGGGGGAGAGGCCCCGCTAGGAGCCGGGCTAAGGTCTGGCTGCGAGTGCCCCCAGGACAGGAAAGCCCCATCCTGGAGAAGCAGGAGCTTCACCAATCTTCCCAAACGGAAAGGCCCTAGCAGGGAACTCGGACAGGATCCCAGGAGCGGCGGGGATGCCCTCAGGATCCCAGGGGCACTAACAGAGGACCTGCACCCCGGGGGAGAGCGTGCCACACCCCGCGGGCCGAGCACCCTCAAGGGCTACAGCGCCCGCCAGCGGGGCCCCAGGAGCAGCTCAGGGCAGCTCCGGCAGAGGCTCCGCAAGGAGGGGGCTGCACGGCCCCGGAGCGCAATTACAGTAGTACAGGCCCGAGCGCAGCATGATGGGGGACACAGCCCAAGATCTGGAGCTCCCCCAGGACAGGCAGAGGCATTGATTTTGTATCCTGCCCCACTGCTGAATTGCTGTATGAGTCCTAGCAATCTTGGGGTGGAGGCTTTTGGTTTTTTTTTTTTTTTTTTTTTGTCTGATTGCTGAGGCTAGGACTTCTAGTACTATGTTGAATAGCAGTGGTGAGAGTGGACTTCCCTGTCTTGTTCCTGATCTTACGGGAAAGGCTCCCAGTGTTTCCACATTGAGAATTATATTTGCTGTGGGTTTTTCTTTAATTGGTGTTCCCGAGGGTGCCGAAAGGGACAGAGGGCCAGAATATGTATTTGAACAAATTCTAGCTGAAAACTTTCCTAATCTGGGAAGGGAAACAGGCATTCAAATCCAGGAAATAGAGAGATCCCCCCCTAAAATCAATAAAAACCGTTCAACACCTCGACATTTAATAGTGAAGCTTGCAAATTCCAAAGATAAAGAGAAGATCCTTAAAGCAGCAAGAGACAAGAAATCCCTGACTTTTATGGGGAGGAGTATTAGGGTAACAGCAGACCTCTCCACAGAGACCTGGCAGGCCAGAAAGGGCTGGCAGGATATATTCAGGGTCCTAAATGAGAAGAACATGCAACCAAGAATACTTTATTCATAGACGACTTTTAAGATGCTGAGGAATGTTCCCTCTATCCCTACACTCTGTTTTGATCAGGAATGGATGCTGTGCTTTGTCAAATGCTTTCTCTGCATCTATTGAGAAGATCATATGGTTCTTGTTTTTTTCTCTTGCTGATATGATGAATCACATTGATTGTTTTACGAGTGTTGAACAAGCCTTGCATCCCGGGGATAATTCCCACTTGGTCATGGTGAATAATCTTCTTAATGTATTGTTGGACCTATTGGTTAGTATCTTTTTTTTTTAAGATTTTATTTATTTATTCATAGAGACACACAGAGAGAGAGGCAGAGACACAGGCAGAGGGAGAAGCAGGCTCCATGCAGAGAGCCCGACGTGGGACTCGATCCAGGGTCTCCAGGATCACGCCCTGGGCTGCAGGCGACGCCAAACCACTGCGCCACTGGGGCTGCCCCCTATTGGTTAGTATCTTGTTGAGAATTTCTGAATCCATGTTCATCAGGGATATTGGTCTATAATTCTCCTTTTGGGGGGGGTCTTTGTCCGGTTTTGGAATTAAGGTGATGCTGGCCTCATAGAATGAGTTTGGAAGTATTCCATCTCTTTCTATCTTTCCGAACAGCTTTAGTAGAATAGGTATGCTTTCTTCTTTAAATGTTTGATAGAATTCCCCTAGGAAGCCATCTGGCCCTGGACTTTTGTGTCTTGGGAGGTTTTTGATGACTGCTTCAATATACTCCTTGGTTATAAGCCTGTTCAGGTTTTCTATTTCTTCTTGTTCCAGTTTTGCTAGTTTGTGGTTTTCTAGAAATGCATCCATTTCTTCTAGATTGCCTAATTTATTGTCATATAGTTGCTCATAATATGTTTTTAAAATCTTTTGTATTTCCTTGGTATTAGTGGTGATCTCTCCTTTCTCATTCATGATTTTACTAATTTGAGTCTTTTCTCTCTTCTTTTTAATAAGGCTGGCTAATGGTTTATCTATCTTATTAATTCTTTCAAAGAACAGACTCCTGGTTTTGTTAGTCTGTTCCACAGTTCTTCTGGTCTCCATTACATTGAGTTCTGCTCGAATCTTTATTAACTCTCTTCTTCTGCTTGGTGTAGGACCTATTTGCTGTTTTTTCTCCACCTCCTTTAGGTGCAAGGTTAGCTTTTGTAATTGAGTTCTTTCCAGTTTTTGGATGGATGCTTGTATTGCGATGCATTTCCCCCTCAGGACTGCTTTTGCTGTATCCCCAAGATTTTGAACGGTTGTTTCTTCATTCTCAATAGTATCCATGAATCTTTTTAATTCTTCCTTAATTTCCTGGTTGACCCTTTCATCTTTTAGCAGGATGGTCCTTAACCTCCATGTTTTTGAAATCCTTCCAAATTTCTTGTTGTGATTTAGTTCTAATTTCAAAGCATTATGGTCTGAAAATATGCAGGGGACGATCCCAATCTTTTGGTAGCTGTTAAGACCTGATTTGTGACCCAGTATGTGGTCTATTCTGGAGAAAGTTACATGTGCACTTGAGAAGAATGTGTATTCAGTTGTTTTTGGATGTAAAGTTCTGTGATATCTATGAAATCCATCTGGTCCAGTGTATCATTTAAAGCTCTTGTTTCTTTGGAGATGTTGTGCTTAGGAGACCTATCAAATGTAGAAAGCGCTAGATTGAAGTCACCAAGTATAAGTGTATTATTATCTAAGTATGTCTTAACATTGGTTACTAATTGATTGATATACTTGACAGCTTCCACATCAGGGCATAAATATTTATGATTGTTAAGTCCTCTTGTTGTATCGTTCCTTTAAGTATGATATAGTGTCCCTCTTCATCTCTTACTACAGTCTTTGGGATAAATTTTAGTTTGTCTGATATAAGGATGACTACCCCTGCTTTCTTTTGAGGGCCATTTGAATGGTAAATGGTTCTCCAACCTTTTATTTTCAGGCTACAGGTGTCCTTCTGTCTAAAATGAGTCTCTTGTAGACAGCAAGTAGATGGGTCTTGTTTTTTTATCCAGTCTGAAACCCTACGCCCTTTGAAGGGGTCATTAAGCCCATTCACATTCAGAGTTACTATTGAAAGTTATGAATTTCGTGTCATCATGATATCTATTCAGTCCCTGTTTTTGTGGATTGTTCCCTTGGACTTCCTCTTACTTTTACAGAGTCCCCCTTAATATTTCTTGCAGAACTGGCTTCGTGGTCACATATTCTTTCAATTTCTGCCTATCTTGGAAGCTCTTTATCTCTCCTTCTATTCTGAATGAGACCCTTGCTGGATAAAGTATTCTTTGCTGCAGGTTTTTCTCATTTAGGACCCTGAATATATCCTGCCAGCCCTTTCTTGCCTGCCAGGTCTCTGTGGATAGGTCTGCTGTTAATATAATATTTCTCCCCATAAATGTTAGAGATCTCTCGTCTCTTGCTACTTTAAGGATCTTCTCTTTATCTTTGGAATTTGCAAGCTTCACTCTTAAATGTCGAGGTGTTAAGCAGTTTTTATGATTTTAGGGGGGATCTCTCTATCTCCTGGATTTGAATGCCTGTTTCCCTTCCCAAGTTAGGGAAGTTCTCAGCTCTGATTTGTTCAAATACAGTTTCTGGACCTCTGTCCCTTTCAGCGCCCTCAGGATCCCCAATTAAACATAGATTTTTCTTTCTGAGGCTGTCATTTATTTTCCTTAATCTATCCTCATGATCTTTTAATTGTTTTCTCTTTTTTCCTCAGTTTCCCTCTTTGCCATCAACTTGTCTTCTATGTCACTCGTTCTTCTGTCTTGTTAACCCTCATCGTTAGGACCTCTAGTTTGGATTGCATCTCATTTCATTGATTTTTACTTTCTTCCTGATTAGATCTAAATTCTGCAGTCATGAAATTTCTTGAGTCCTTTATGCTTTTTTTCTAGAGCCACCAGTAGTTTTATAATAGTGCTTCTGAATTGGCTTCCTGACATTGAATTGTAATCCAAATTTTGTAAATCTGTGGGAGAGAGGACTGTTTCTGATTCTTTCTTTTGAGGTGAGTTTTTCTTTTAGTCATTTTGCTCAGTGCAGAGTCGCCAAAAACAAGTTGTACTTGATAGAAGTGTGAACTCTTCTCACTGTAGAATTCCAGCTGTTCTTTCTTTAAATGTCAGGCGGAATTTGTAGGTTTTCAGGATGATTTGAAAGGTATTTAGGTAATTTGGTGGGGACAGGTGACTTGGGGACCCTACTCTTCCACCATCTTGCCCTTCCCCCGCCAGCAGAGAACTATTCAAAGTAACAATTAATACCACTGAGCAAAATTCTATAGTATTTATGCAGGTAATTTTAACCCTAGAACTGTCCACATACTGAGAAAATTTACATTCCAAAAGGTCTTACATGTGGAAGAAGCAACAATTACAGGTTCAAGCTTGTGAATATATATTCTGAATATGAAAGTATTGGAAGGGAACAATAAAAGAAAAAAATGTATCTATAGTAAGTAAGCAAATTCTTAAAGGAATCAAGAGAGACTTCAGACAATTTCTGAATCCAGCATTCTCCATATCCTTCTATTTGAGGAAATGTGTTCCAACTATGTCATCCTTGTCTCTTAAAATGGTGGTCACATCAAATTACCTGTTATGTTTAAGCCACCATTTGTTTATTAAGCATCTACTACAGCCAGAACCCCTTGTTTAAGTTAGTAGCAGTAATACAAGAAGTATCACTCATATTTGTTTTCTTGCCTAAGGCCTTGAAGAGGAGACTACAAATTTTAAATAATTGTTGCTATATCTAATCCTATAAAACATCTGGACCTAAGACATCACAGTACAGAACCTTACTTAAGTGAACTGATTTCTCCAAAAAGCACAAGCATTGTTATATCACATAGAAATTATAACTGTATTAGCAAAATATATAGCTTCAGAAGGAAACGTAATTTAAATCAAATAATGTCCAGCAGGAGTCATCATGGCCATGGACACTAAGTGCATAGGGAATGCTCCTGGACACAATTTCACAAACAGTGCAATCTTTAGTAATCAACAAAGGCCTCATAGAAGACCTGTTTGTGAGCATTACAGTAAAGCCCTGTGACCATACTATAAAAACCTACTGAGGACCCCAAAGGTGCTGGGTATTTGTTCATACTGCAGACATTTGGTTTGAAAAATATTTAGAGATTATGCACTATCAGAGATGGTAAAACACAGAGAAGTATACATTATTGGTATTAATATGATCCCATTTTTATCTTTCATCCCAGTCTTTTTGGTCTGAGGAAATATATATTATTAGAAAATTGCCAATTGGTCACCAGATTCTAATAATTTGTCTGTGGTATCTTTTGCCATATCTGTCCATTCTTCTCTATTTCTACTGTTCTATTCAAGCCCTCTTCAACTTTCCCTCAGATTACTGTAATAGGATGTCAATAGATCTTTCTCCTTCTTTCTTGATCCAATTCATTTTGAACAATTTCAAATCAATGATTTTCAATTACTCTCCAGTATCCAGGTTATGACATAAAATAAACACCCAAAACCTAAAACAAATACTAGTCTTACCTTATTAGTATTATCTCCCACAATTTTTGTAAATATGCATTTCTGAAAAAATGAATTTCTGTTCAAATTTATTTTCAATGACTTACTTTTACTTGCTAAGTCCAGTTCTCAGTGTTTTTCTTCTTGATACCTTTATAACACCTGACACTGTTGGTATAATCTTCCTGTAAACTCTTTTCCTCCTTGAATATGTACTGTTAAAAAGTGTCTACTTCATTCTGTGAATTTTGTTTTTCAGTTTCC
The DNA here is from genome assembly GCF_048164855.1 of Canis lupus baileyi. Classification (NCBI taxonomy): domain Eukaryota; kingdom Metazoa; phylum Chordata; class Mammalia; order Carnivora; family Canidae; genus Canis; species Canis lupus. The sequence goes on from NC_132876.1 coordinate 61,217,488, forward strand.
TTTGCTGGCTCCTCATTTTAATTCTCTATTTTGGGACATTGAGGAGATAGCCTTTGCTTTTACTTTAAATAGGCAAGTTTATGTAATCAAGCAGAAACTTTTCTTTCATATATTTAACAACACTGCATTGTACACTTAAAATTTGTTAAGAAGGTAAGAAAAGAAACCTTTCTATAACTTCCTGCTACCAAATGTTCCAACATTCTTACATCTGTATTTTTTCTTTACATACATCACATTATTAGGAGTTGTGTCAACTCTTATTTAAAATCAATACCTCAGGGTGCCTGGGTGGCTCAGTCAGTTAAGCATCTGACTTTGGCTCAGGTCTTGTTCCTTGGGTCCTGGAATCAAGCCCCACTTCTGCCTCCCTTCTCAGCAGGGAGCCTGTTTCTTCTTTTACTTCTACCTGCTGTTCCCCTTGCTTGTGCTCTCTCTTTCTCTCTCTCTCTCTCTCTCTCTCTCTCTCAAATAAACCAATAAAATCTTTTAAAAAATAAAGTAAATTCCTCTTCCGGGAAGGAGGCGAGTGGGGGTGGGGAATGGGGTTATTGGGTGATGGGCATTAATGTAATGAGCACTGGGTATCATGCAACCAATGAATCACTAACTACTAGCCCTGAAACTAATAATGCACTATATGTTAACTAATGTAAATTTAAACAAAATCTAAAAAAGTCAATTCTTTGTGTTCTGAATTCTAATCCTTCTACATTCTCTGTAACTTTATACTCAAAATTTCCCTTGCTATGCACTTGAACCACTCTCCACTCCAGGGTTCACAATGTACACTGGCTTAATGAATGCTCACCTAAAACCTGAAGGGAAAATGTTTTTCCCTTCTTGCTCTCACATATTCCTGTCTCTTGACTGTATCTTTCTCATAAATGCTTTCACATGCTCTAATGTCTTTATAATAAGAAATTTTAAAAACCCTAAACTCTTGACATCTCTCTAATTATCAGACCTTTCCACAGACACTGGGGATGAATGGGACTGAATAAAATAGTTTAAGTTGAGACTAGTCAACACTTTACTTTCCCTTAATCCTTCATGTGAGCAGGGTCCAGCAAGAAGCTGAACAAAATCCACAATGAAATAGTCTAAATAAGAAAACGTACAAAAGATATGAACAGAAATTTCACCGACGCTGATCTACAGATGGAAAGTAAAGACGCAAAGAAATATTCAATATCACTAGCTATTAGATAAATACAAATTAAAACCCAATGAAATATTACTACACATCTATCACAATGGCTCTAACTTTAAAAATGGTGGCAATACTAAATGCTGGTGAAGAGGTAAAGAAATTGGATTACTCATATATTGCTAGTGGGAATTTAAAGTGAAATATCTAGTCTGGAAAACATTTTTCCAGTTTCTTATAAAGTGAAACATTAAATTGTCATACAATCCAGTAATTGCAATTTTGGGCATTTATCACAGGAAATTGAAAACTAATTTTAACATAAAAACTTGTACATGAATATGCATTGCAGCTTTATTTCTAACAGGCCAAAAATGGAAACAGCCTAGATGTTCTGCAAAGGAGAGTGGTTAAGCAAATTGTGATATTTTCATAGACATATACAACAATAGAAAGTAGTGAACTCCTAAAACACACAACTTGGGTGAATCTCCAGGAAATCATGCTGATTGAAAAAGTTAATTCCAAGAGGTTACATACTGTATGATTTCATTTATGTAATCTAAAATGGTGGAATTATAGAAATAGATAACAGATTAAAAATTGCTAGAAGAGAGAAGTGTAAGGGAGTGATGGGGAATGTGAGTGTGGCTTATGAAAAGGTAGCAGGAAGGATCATTATGGTGATAAGATTATTCTGTAATTTTCTTTTAATTTTTATAATTCAAGTATAGTTGGCATACAATGTCACATTAGTTTCAGATGTACAATATAGTGATTCAATAATTCTATACACTACTCAATGCTTGCCAGGATAAGTGTATTCGCCGTCTGTCATCATATGACCTATTGCAATATTATTGACTGTATAAATGTTAATATCTTAGTCATATTATTGTACTATAGTTTCTCAAGACATTACCATGGGGAGAAATTGGGTAAAGGGTACATAAGTTCTCTATATTATTTATTACAACTCTATGTGAATTAATGATCTTAAAGTAAAAAGGTTAATTTAAAATATTTGAATTTATGGGGGCACTTGGGTTGGCTTAGTTGGTTAAGGATCTGGCTTCAGCTCAAGTCATGATCCCAGGGTCCTGGGATCAAGTCCTACGTGCAGCCTCCCACTCAGTGGGAGCTTGCTTCTCCCTCTCCCTCTTACACTCCACACTGCCTGCCTGTGCTATATTTTTCTCTCTGTTAAATAAATAAATAAAATATTTAAAAATATTTGTATTTAATGAACATTTTTACAGTATTAAACTATATATAGATATAGGATATAGATATATTGATGATATAGATATAGATGGATTAAGTGGATTTTCACATTGGTAACATATATGATATTTTTACATAGGTAACATATATGGCATGACACACTAAAACTGCACAGAGTAAAAGATTTTAATAAATTCTAATTAAATTAAAAAGCTTAAAATATTCAGCATCATATAAACAAATTTTACTTGATTCTCATTCTATATTATGATACTTTGACTTTTAAATTTCATAGATCATTCTGAGTATTTTGCAGTAAAAATAACTATTGCAACTATTAATCAAAATTATTTATTTTTATAATTTTATTCTTAAGGTATTTTTATAATAGTATAGTAAGCTTTTGTTGGTTTTATTTAAATTCAAATTAGTTAACATATAATGGATTATTAATTTTTGAGTAGAATTTAGTGCTTCACACAGTGCTCATTACATCAAGTGCCCTTCTTAATGCCCACCACCTAATTACCACAAACCCCTATTCACTTCCACTCCAGCTACAAACCTCAACTTGTTCTCTCTAGTTAGGAGTCTCATGGCTTCTCTACCTCTCTGCTTTTATCTTATTTTTGTTTTTTTTTTAAAGTTTTTTTGTTTTTTATTTATTTATGATAGTCACACACACAGAGAGAGAGAGAGGCAGAGACATAGGCAGAGGGAGAAGCAGGCTCCATGCACCGGGAGCTCGACGTGGGATTCGATCCCGGGTCTCCAGGATCACGCCCCGGGCCAAAGGCAGGCGCTAAACCGCTGCGCCACCCAGGGATCCCTGCTTTTATCTTATTTTATTTTTCATTCACTTCTCCCATATTCTTCTGTTTTGTTTCTTAAATTCCACATGAGTGAAAACATACATTTTCTTTTTCTATTTCACTTAGCATAATACTCTCTAGTTCCATTCACATCCTTGCAAATGGTAAGATTTCATTCTTTTGATGGCTAATATTCCATTGTACATATATACCACTTCTTTATCCATTCTGTTGGTTGCCTTTTATTTTTTAAAATTTCATTGAATTTATAATTTAAATAATTTTAGTGGTGACATATGGAATTTTAAGGATGAATATAAAATTAATTTTCTCCAAAAAATAAGATTTATTTTCTTCAAATTGTGTACTGAATTTTTTACTATGTCTAATAAAGATGATTTATTTAAAGGTATATTTTTCTTTTTTAAGGTATATTTTCAAGGGTAAAATTAAGGTCATTAAATATTCAAAGCTATAAATAGCTAAGGTAGGTCTTTGTGGCACACATCAAAATTAAAATTCTTATGGACAACTAAACAAATAACCTTGGGAGAAAAACAAAAACAAAGTAATTTTTTTAAAGAAGTAACAACAAAAAAATACCTTTATAGAGAGGTTGACATATTTTAGAGTTAATTATAATTTTCGATTATATTTCTGGTAATATATTTTTTGGGGTCATGTGCAGTTTTTGTTTTGTTTTGTTTTTATTTAAATTCAACTAATTAACATTTAGTGTATTATTACTTTCAGAGGTAGAGTTGAGTGATTCAACAGTGTTATATGATACACAATGCTTATTACATCACGTGTCTTCCTTGATGTCCATCATCCACTTATCTCAACTCACCACCCCTTTCCCCTCCCACAACCCTCAGTTTGTTTCCTATGATTAAGAATCTGTTATGGTTTGTCTCCCTCTCTAATTTCATTTCCTTTCCCCTACACCTTTTAGTCTTGTTGATTTTTCCCTTTCCTATGCAAAAGCTTTTTATCCTGATGAAGTCCTAATAGCTCATTTTCTCTTTTGTTTCCCTTACCTCTGGAGACTTGTCCATCAAGAAGTTGATGTGGCCAATGTCAAAGAAGTTGCTTCCTGTAGGTTTTTGATAGATTCCTGTCTCACAGTTGGGCCTTTCATCCATTTTGAGGTTATTTTTATGTGTTGTGTAAGAAAATGGTCCAGTATCATTCTTCTGCATGTGGCTGTCCAGTCGTCTCAACATCATTTGTTGAAGAGCCTGTCTTTTTTTTCCATTGGATATTATTTCCTCCTTCATTGAAGATCAGTTGAGGCCCATTTCTGTATTCTCTGTTCTGTTCCATTGATCCATGTGTCTGATTTTGTGCCAGTACCATACTATCTTAGTGATTACAGATTTGTAATACAGCTTGAAGCCTGGAATTGTGATACTTCTAGCTTTGGTTATCTGTTTCAACATTCCTTTGGCTGCTTAATATCTTTTCTAGTTCCACGCAAACGTTAGAATTGTTTGTTCCAGCTCTTTGAAAAAATGGTGGTGGTATTTTGACAGGGATTGCATTGAATGTGTAGATTACTTTGGGTATTACAGACATTTTAACAATATTCATTCTTACAAACCAGGAGAATGGAATGCTTTCCATATATTTGTGTCCTCCTCAATTTCTTTCATAAGTGTTCTATTGGTTTCAGCATATAGATCTTTTACTCCTTTGGTAGGTTTATTCCCGAGTATCTTATCGTTTTTGGTGCAATTGTAAATGGAATCAATTACTCAATTTCTTTTACTGTTTCTTAATTATTGGTGTATATAACACAACAGACTTATATGAATTGACTTTATATCCTACGACTTTGTTAAATTCCTATATCAGTTCCAGCAATTTTTGAGTGGAGTCTTTCGGGTTTTCTACATAGAGGATCTTGCCCTCTGCAACATGTTTGACTTCTTCGTGGCTGATTTGTATGCTTTTATTTATTTTTGTTGTCTGGTTGCTGAGGCTATGACCTCCAATACTATGTTGCACAACAGTGGTGAGAGGGGACATACCTGTCATGTTCTTGACCATAGAGGAAAAGCTCTCACTTTTTCCCCATTGAAGATGTTATTAGCCATGGTTCTTTCACGTATGGCCTTTATAATACTGAGTAGTGTTCTTTCTATCCCTACTTTGATGAGGGGGTTTTTATCAAAAAAGGATGCTGTATTTTGTCAAATGCTTTTTCTGCATCTATTGAGAGGATCACATGGTTCTTATTCTGTCTTTGATTAATGTGGTGTATCATATTGATTGATTTGTGGATGTTGAACCACTCCTGCAGTCCAGGAATCAATCCCACTTGGTTATGGGTATAATCCTTTTAATGTACTATTGGATCTAATTAGTGTGAATTTTTAATCCATTATTCATAAGGGATATTGGTTGTGATACTTTTTAGTGTGGTCTCTGGTTTTGGGATTAAGGTGATGATGCCCTTATAGAAAGAGTTTGGAAGTTTTCCTTTCATTTCTATGTTTTTGGAACAATTTCAGAAGAATAGGTATTGATTATACTTTGATGTTTGGTAGAATTCCCCTGAGAAGCCATGCAGTCCTGGACTCTTGTTTGTTGGGAGATTGTTGAATACTGATTCAATTTCTTTGCTAGTTATGGTTCTGTTCAGATTTTCCATTTCTTCCTATTTCAATTTTGATAGTACAATAAGATTCTTAATTTCTGAATACAATTACCTTTTATTTTAATTATTTTAATGCTTTCATTACTGTCTATTAAATAAAATTATGTTTCACATGTTTATGATAAATTAGTTGCCTAAATTACAGCAAAATGTTTTATGGAATGTATATAGGTTATGAATAATTTATGCCTTTATTTTATTAGGCATTCAAACATTACCAATCCATTAGCAGAATATTCAGATGTACACAGTAAGAAAATGCTATAGATTGTGATATTTTGCTACCAAAGTACAAAAGCTTTTGCTCTTCTCATGTCTTTAAATTTGGTTGTTAGGAAAGGCTGACTTTTAAGTTAGAAAGATACCATACATTTTACTTAGCATCGTTAACATGGCTTATAATTTATATATGCAGACATATGGTGTGTGACTTTTTAAATTTAAAATCAATTAATTAACATACTGTGTATTATTAGTTTCAGGGGTAGACTTCAGTGATTAATCAGTTGCATATAATACCCAGTGCTCATTTCATTGCCCTCCTTAATGCTCATCACCCAGTCACCCCATCCCCCATCACTCTCCCAGCACCCCTGTTTATTACCTATTGTTAAGAGTCTCTTATGGTTTGTCTCCCTCTCTGATTTCATCTCATCTTAATTTTTCTTCCCTTCCCCTATGTTCATCTGTTTTGTTTCTTAAATTCCACATATAAGTGAAATCATATGATATTTGTCATTCTCTGACTGACTTATTTTACTTAGCATAATACCCTCTAGTTACATCCATGTCCTTGCAATTGGCAGGATTTTACTCCTTTTGATGGCTAAAGAATATTATATTGTAAATATATAGAGAGAGATGCAGAGACCAACTCTTTAAAAAAGTTTGATTTGGCTACTTTGGGTCTTTTGTGGTTCCATACACATTCTAGAATTATTTGTTCTAGTTTTGTGAAAATGTTATTTTGATAGATACTTCATTAAATCTGTAGATTGTTTTGGGTAGTAATGACATTTAAATATTTATTCTTTCAATCCATGAGCAGGAAGTGCCATTTCGTTTGTTGGTGTCATCTTCAATTTCTTCTATTAATGTTTTATGGTTCTTGGAGTACAGGTCTTTCAGCACCTTGGGTAAGTTAATTCCTAAGTACTTCATTATTTTTAAGTCTTTCTTTGAATTCAGTTAGTTACCATACAGTGAAATACTAGTTTCAGGTGTACAGTAATAGTGATTCAACAAGATCATACAACACCTTGTGCTCATCACAAATGCACTCCTTAATCTCCCTCATTTATTTAAACACATAGCCCCACTCACCTCCCATCTGGCAACCATCAGTGTGTTCTCTATATTTAGCGCCTGTTTCTTGATTTGCCCCTCCTCTCTTTTTTTTTACCATGCTCAATTGTTTTGTTTCTTAAATTCCACATATGAGTGAAATCACATATTTGTCTTTCTTTGACTGACATACTTTTCTTACCAAAATACCGTCTAGCTCCATCTGTGTCTTTGCAAATGATAAGATTCCATTCATTTATATAGCTGAGTAATATTTCATTATAGACAATATCTATATAGATATACATATAGATATATTCGTTAAACATTCATCAGGGAATGCACACTTGAGCTGTTTCCAGAATCTGGCTATTAACAATAAAGTTGCTATAAACATTAGGGTACATGTATCCCCTTGAATTAGTATTTTTGTATTACTTGGGTAAATATTTAATAGTGCAATTGCTGGATTATAAATTAGTTCTCTTTTTAAATTTTTGAGGACTCTCCATACAGTTTTCCAGAGTAGCTGCACCACTTTGCATTCTCATCAACAAAATAAGAGGATTCCCCTTTCTTCAGATCCTCACCAAACCTTGTTGCTTCTTGTGTTGCTAATTTTAGCCATTCTGACAGATGTGAGGTGATATCTCATTGTGGATTTGATTTGCAATTCCCTAATGATCAATGACATTGTCTTTTGTCTTTTCATGTGTCTGTTGGTTATTCGGATGTCATCTTTGGAAAAATGTCCATTCACATCTTCTGCTTATAGTCTAATTGGATTATTAATTTTGGGGATGTTTAATTTTTAAGTTCTTTATATATATTGGATATTAACATATTATCAGATGTAATTTGCAAATATCTTCTCCCATTCACTAGATTGCCTTTTAATTTTGGTGATTGTTTCCTTTACTCAGCACAAGTTTTTGATTTGATGAACTCCCAACGGTTTGCCTTTGGTTAGTTTCCCCTGCCTCAGTGGACATATCTAAGAAGAAGTTGCTTTGTCGATGTCAAAAAAGTTACTAATTGTGTTCTCCTCCAGGATTTTGATGTTTCCTGTCTCACAATTAGGTCATTAATTCATTTTGAATTTATTTTTGGGTATAGTGTAAGAAGGTGGTCCAATTTCATTGTTCTCCATGTTGTTGTTCAGTTCTCTTGACACCATTTTTTGAAGAGACTGTCTTTTTTCCATTGGATATACTTTCCTTTTTTGTCAAATATTAGTTAACCATATAGTTATGAGTCCATTTTTGGGTTATTTATTCTGTTTTATTGATCAATTTGTCTATTTTTGTTCCAGTACCAAGCTGTTTTGATCATCAAAGCTTTGTGATAAAACTTGAAGACTGGAATTCTGATGCTTCCAGCTTTGTTTTCTTTTTCAAGGTTGCTTTGGGTACTTAGGATCTTTTGTGGTTCAATACAAATTTCAGGGTGGTTTGTTCTAGATCTGTGAAAATACTGGTATTTTGATAGGTTTTGCATTAACTTTTAGATTGCTTTGGATAGTACCAACATTTTCTCAATATTTCTTCTGCTAATCCATGATGGAATGCCTTTCTATTTCTTTGTGTCATCTTCGATTTCTTTCATCAGTGTTTCATAATTTCTAGAGAAGAGGCCTTTCCCCTCTTTGGTTAGGTATATTCCTAGGTGGATGGTTTTTGCTGCAATCGCAAATGGGATTGATTCCTTGATTTGTCTTTTTGCTACTTCATTATCGGTATATAGGTATGCAACAGATTTCTGTACATTGACTTTGTATCCTGAAACTATGGAATTTGTATTAGCTCTAGTAGATTTTTTGTGGATTCTTTTGGGATTCCTATATGGATTATACTGTCTTCTGCAAATAGTACAATTTTTCCTTCTTTCATGCTATTTGGATGCTTTTAACTTCTTTTTGTTCTCTAATAGTTGTGGCTAGGACTTTCAATAATATGTTAAATATCAGTGATGTGAGTGGACACCTCTGTCTTGTTCCTGACAATAAAGGAGAACTCTCAGTTTTTCCTTGCTGAAAATGATTGTAGCTATGGGTTTTTCAGAGATGGCTTTTATTATGTTAAGGTTCGTTTCTTCTAGGGACGCCTGAGTGATTCAGTGGTTTAGCTCCTGCCTTCAGCCCAGGGCATGATCCTGGAGTTCCAGGATCCAGTCGAACATCTGGCTCCCTGCGTGGAACCTGCTTCTCCCTCTGCCTATGTCTCTGCCTCTCTCTCTCTCTCTCACTCTCTGTCATGATAAATAAAATGTTTTAAAAAATAAAAAGGTGTGTTCCTTTTAAACCTACTTTCTTGAGGGTTTTTATCATGAATCTGTATCATATTTTGTCAAATGTTTTCTGTGCTTCTACTGAAATGATAACATGGTTCTTATATTCTCTTAAAATGTGGTATATTGGGGGACAGGGGCAAGATGGAGGAAAGTTAGGGTCCCCAAGCCACCTGTCCCCACCAAATTACCTAAATAACATTCAAATCATCCTGAAAACCTACGAATTTGGCTTGAGATTTAAAGAGAGAGAACAGCTGGAATAATACAGTGAGAAGAGTTCACGCTTCTGTCAAGGTAGGAAGACGGGGGGGAAAAGAAATAAAGAAACAAAAGGCATCCAAGGGGGAGGGGCCCCATGAGGAACTGGGCTAAGGCCCGGGCGAGTGCCCCCAGGACAGGAGAGCCCCGTCCTGGCGAAGCAGGAGTTTCACCAATCTTGCCAACGGAAAGGCACTTGGAGGGAGTTGGAGCAGGATCCCAGGAGGGGCAGGGATGCCCTCAGGCCCCCGGGGACACCAACAGAGGACCTGCGCACCAGGGAGAGTGCACCGAGCTCACTAAAGGGCTGCAGCGTGCACACGCATTGACCCGGGAGCAGCTCGGAGGGGCTCAGGCGGCGGCTCCGCAGAGGGGGCTGCGCGGCCTGGGAGCAGCTCGGCGGCAGTTCGGGCAGAGGCTCCCCACAGAGGGAGCTGCACGGCCGGGAGCACGATTCCAACAGCGCAGGCCCAGGAGCACTGGGTGTCGGGGACACAGCCCAAGATACAGCGTTACCCCCAGGACAGGCAGAAGCCAGGAGGTTACAGGACAGCAAGAATGCTTCAGCCTCCAGGCGGCCCCAAGATGAGCAGATCAGCGGGCCACGCCCCCTGAGCGTTCAGGCCCCTACAGACTGAGAGTTCCGTAGTTACTGCAGGAGCTGACTCCAGGCCTGGAGACTGGCCAGTGCAACTGTTGTTCTTCCTCCTTGGGCCTCACAGGATAAACAATCCCCATTGAGCTATACAGTGGCCTCATAGGATAAACAGGTTAAAGAATTTTTACTGAACCCTGCACCAGGCAGGGTGCTGAGCAGCTCCCCCAAGCGCTAACACCTGAAAATCAGCACAGCAGGCCCCTCCCACAGAAGACTAGCTAGACCAACAGGGGAAAAACAAATTATTGACCAAGCAGCACTGAAAGTTCCAGGGGAAGTCGAGGGATTTACAGTAAACAGAATCAGAGGATACTCCCCCTTGTTTTTTGTTTTTTGATTTCTGTTTGCTTCCACCCCCCCTTTTCTTCTTTTCTTCTCTTCCCTCTTTTTTTTCTTTTTCTTGTCTTCTTTCTCTTCTCTCTTTCTCTCCTTTCCCAATACAACTTGTTTTTGGCCACTCTGCACTGAGCAAAATGACTAAAAGGAAAACCTCACCTCAAAAAAAAGAAACAGTCCTCTCTCCCACAGAGTTACAAAATTTGGATTACAATTCAATGTCAGAAAGCCAATTCAGAAGCACTATTATAAAGCTACCGGTGGCTCTAGAAAAAAGCATAAAGGACTCAAGAGACTTCATAATGGAAGAATTTAGATCTAATCAAGCAGAAATTAAAAATCAATTGAATGAGATGCAATCCAAACTAGAAGTCCTAACGACGAGGGTTAATGAGGTGGAAGAATGAGTGACTGACATAGGAGACAAGTTGATGGCAAAGAGGGAAACTGAGGAAAAAAAGAGACAAACAATTAAAAGACCATGAGGATAGATTAAGGGAAATAAATGACAGCCTGAGGAAGAAAAATTTAGGTTTAATTGGGGTTCCCGAGGGCACCGAAAGGGAGAGAGTTCCAGAATATGTATTTGAACAAATCATAGCTAAAAACGCTCCCAATCTGGGAAGGGAAACAGGCATTCAGATCCAGGAAATAGAGAGATCCCCTCTTAAAATCAATAAAAACCGCTCAACACCTTGACATGTAATAGTGAAGCTTGCAAATTCCAAAGATAAAGAGAAGATCCTTAAAGCAGCAACAGACAAGAAATCTCTAACATTTACAGGGAGAAATATTAGATTAACAGAAGAGCTCTCCACAGAGACCTGGCAGGCCAGAAAGAGCTGGCAGGATGTATTCAGGGTCCTAAATGAGAAGAACCTGCAGCCAAGAATACTTTATCCACCAAGGTTCTCATTCAGAATAGAAGGAGAAAGAAAGAGCTTCCAAGATAGGCAGAAACGGAAAGAATATGTGACCACGAAGCCAGTTCTGCAAGAAATACTAAGGGGGACTCTGTAAAAGTAAGAGGAAGTCCAGTGGAACAATCCACAAAAACAGGGACTGAATAGGTATCATGATGACATGAAATTCATCTTTCAATAGTAACTCAACGTGAATGGGCTTAATGACCCCATCAAAAGACACAGGGTTTCAGACTGGATAAAAAAGCAAGACCCATCTATTTGCTGTCTACAAGAGACTCATTTTAGACATAAGGATACCTACAGCCTGAAAATATAAGGTTGGAGAAACATTTACGATTCAAATGGCCCTCAAAAGACAGCAGGGGAGGCCATCCTTATATCAGATAAACTAAAGTTTATCCCGAAGACTGTAGTGAGAAAAGAAAAGTGACACTATATCATACATAAAGGATCTATCCAAGAAGAGGACTTAACAATCATCAAAATTTATGCCCCGAATGTGGGAGGTGCCAAGTATATCAATTAATAAACAAAGTTAAGACATATTTAGATAATAATACACTTATACTTGGTGACTTCAATCTAGCGCTTTCTACACTCAATAGCTCTTCTAAGCACAATATCTCCAAAGAAAAAGACCTTTAAATGATACACTGGACAAGATGGATTTCACAGATATTTACAGAACTTTACATCCAAATGCATATGAATACAAATTCTTCTAAAGTGCACATGGAACTTTCTCCAGAATAGACCTCATACTGGGTCACAAATCAGGTCTGAACCGATACCAAAAGATTGGGATCGTCCCCTGCATATTCTCAGACCATAATGTGTTGAAATTACAACTAAATCACAACAAGAAGTTTGGAAGGATTTCAAACACATGGAGGTTAAGGACCATCCTGCTAAAAGATGAAAGGGTCAACCAGGAAATTAGTGAAAAACTAAAAAGAGTAATGGAAACTAATGAGAATGAAGATACAACCATTCAAAATCTTGGGGATACAGAAAAGCAGTCGTGAAGGGGAAATGCATCACAATACAAGCAGCCATCCAAAAACTGGAAAGAACTCAAATACAAAAGCTAACCTTACACATAAAGGAGCTAGAGAAAAAACAGGAAATAGATCCTACACCCAGCAGAAGAAGAGAGTTAATAAAGATTCAAGCAGAACTCAATGTAATCGAGACCAGAAGAACTGTGGAACAGATCAACAGAACCAGGAGTTGGTTTTTTGAAACAATTAATAAGATAGATAAACCATTAGCCAGCCTTATTAAAAAGAAGTGAGAGAAGACTCAAATTAATAAAATCATGAATGAGAAAGGAGAGATCACGACTAACACCAAGGAAATATAAACAGTTTTATAAGCATATTATGACCATCTATACGCCAATAAATTAGGCAATCTAGAAGAAATGGAAGCATTTCTGGAAAACCACAAACTACCAAAACTGGAACTGGAAGAAAGTGAAAACATGAACATGCCAATAACCAGGGAGGAAATTGAAGCAGTCATCACAAACCTCCCAAGACACAAAAGTCCAGGGCCAGATGGCTTCCCTGGGGAATTCTATCAAACGTTTAAAGAAGAAACCATACCTATTCTACTAAAGCTCTTTGGAAAGATAGAAAGAGATGGAATACTTCAAAACTCGTTCTATGAGGCCAGCATCACCTTAATTCCAAAACCAGACAAAGACCCCACCAAAAACGAGAAATATAGACCAATATCCCTGATGAACATGGATGCAAAAATTCTCAACAAGATACTAGCCAATAGGATACAACAGTACATTAAGAAGATTATTCACCATATCCAAGTAGGATTTATCCCCTGGATGCAAGGCTAATTCAACACTCGTAAAACAATGAATGTGATTCATCATATCAGCAAGAAAAAAAACAAGAACCATATGATCCTCTCAATAGATGCAGAGAAAGCACATGACAAAATACAGCATCCATTCCTGATATAAAATCTTCAGAGTGTAGGGATAGAGGGAAGATTCCTCAACATCTTAAAAGCCATCTACGAAAAGCCCACAGCAAATATAATTCTCAATGGGGAAGCACTGGGAGCCTTTCCCCTAAGATCAGGAACAAGACAGGGATGTCCACTCTCACTACTGCTATTCAGCATAGTACTAGATGTCCTAGCCTCAGCAATCAGACAACAAAAAGAAGGAAAAGGCATTCAAATTGGCAAAGAAGAAGTCAAACTCTCCCTCTTCGCAGATGACATGATACTGTACATAGAAAACCCAAAAGCCTGCACCCCAAGATTGCTAGAACTCATACAGCAATTTGGCAGTGTGGCAGGATGCAAAATCAATGCACAGAAGTCAGTGGCATTTCTATACACTAATAATGAGACTGAAAGAGAAATTAAGGTGTCAATCCCATTTACAATTGCACCCAAAAGAATAAGATACCCAGGAATAAACCTAACCAAAGACGTAAAGGATCTATACCCTAAAAACTATAGAATTCTTCTGAAAGAAATTGAGGAAGACAAAAAGAGTTGGAAAAATATTCCATGCTCATGGATTGGCAGAATTAATATTGTGACAATGTCAATGTTACCCAGGGCAATTACACGTTTAATGCAATCCCTATCAAAATACCATGGACTTTCTTCACAGAGTTGTAACAAATTATTTTAAGATTTGTGTGGAATGAGAAAAGACCCTGAATAGCCAGGTGAATTTTAAAAAATAAAACCGTAGCTGGGGGCATCACAATGCCAGATTTCAGGTTGTACTACAAAGCTGTGGTCATCAAGACAGTGTGGCACTGGCACAAAGACACATAGATCAATGGAACAGAATAGAGAATCCAGAAGTGGACCCTGAACTCTATGGGCAACTAATATTCGATAAAGGAGGAAAAGACTATCCATTGGAAGAAAGACAGTCTCTTCAATCAATGGGTCTGGGAAAATTGGACATCCACATGCAGAAGAATGAAACTAGACCCCTCTTTTGCACCATACAGAAAGATAAACTCAAAATGGATGAAAGATCTATTTTTTTATTTTTTATTTTTATTTATTTATTTATGATAGTCACACAGAGAGAGAGAGAGAGAGAGGCAGGGACACAGGCAGAGGGAGAAGCAGGCTCCATGCACCGGGTGCCCGATCTTGGATTCGATCCTGGGCCTCCAGGATCATGCCCTGGCCAAAGGCAGGCCCTAAACCAATGCGCCACCCAGGGATCCCGGATGAAAGATCTAAATGTGAGACAAGGTTCCATCAAAATCCTAGAGGACAACACAGGCAACACCCTTTTTGAACTTGGCCACAGTAACTTCTTGCAAGGTACATCCATGAAGGCAAGAGAAACAAAAGCAAAAATGTACTATTCGGACTTCATCAAGATAAGAAGTTTTGCACAGCAAAGGATGCAGTCAACAAAACTAAAAGACAACCTACAGAATGGGAGACGATATTTGCAAATGACGAATCAGATAAAGGGTAGTTTCCAAGATCTATAAAGAACTTATTAAACTCAACACCAAAGAAACAAACAATCCAATCATGAAATGGGCAAAAGACATGAATGGAAATCTCACAGAGGAAGACATAGACATGGCCAACACGCACATGAGAAAATGCTCTGCATCACTGGCCATCAGGGAAATACAAATCAAAAGCACAATGAGATACCATGTCACACCAGTAAGAATGGGGAAAATTAACAAGGCAGGAAACCACAAATGTTGGAGAGGATATGGAGAAAGGGGAACCCTCTTGCACTGTTGGTGGGAATGTGAACTGGTGCAGCCACTCTGGAAAGCTGTGTGGAGGTTCCTCAAAGAGTTAAAAATAGATCTGCCCTATGACCCAGCAATTGCACTGTTGGGGATTTACCCCAAAGATGCAGGTGCAGTGAAACTCCAGGACACCTGCACCCCGATGTTTATAACAGCCATGTCCACAATAACCAAACTGTGGAAAGAGCCTTGGTGTCCATCGAAAGATGAATGGTTAAAGAAGATGTGGTCTATGAATACAATGGAATATTACTCAGACTTTAGAAATGACAAATACCCACCATTTGCTTCGATGTGGATGGAACTGGAGGGTATTATGCTGAGTGAAATAAGTCAATCGTAGAAGTACAAACATTATGGTCTCATTCATTTGGAGAATATAAGAAATAGTGAAAGGGAATAAAGGGGAAAGGAGACAAAATGAGTGAGAAATATCAGAAAGAGTGTCAGAACGTGAGAGACTCCTAACTCTGGGAAACAAACTAGGGGTGGTGGAAGGGGAGGTGGGCGGGAGGTGGGAGTGACTGGGTGATGGGCACTGAGGAGATACTTGATGGGATGAGCACTGGGTGTTATTCTGTATGTTGGCAAATTGAACACCAATAAAAAATCTATTTATAAAAAATAAAAAAAATAAAATGTAGTATATTACATGGATTGATTTGTAAATAATCAACCACACTTGCAACCCAAAAATAAATCCCACTTGTTTATGGCAAATGATATTTTCAATGTTTCAGTGGATTCATTTCCTAGTATTTTACTGAGAATTTTTGCATCCGTATTCCTCAGGAATATTAGCCTGTAATTTTTGTGTGTGTGGGGTCTTTATCTGGTTTTGTAATGAGGGTAATGCTGGCCTCATAGAAATGAATTTGGAAGTTGACCTTCGTTTTGTATTTTTTTGGATCAGTTTCAGAAAAAGAGGTATTAACTCTTTAAAAGTTTGGTATAATTTGCCTGTGAAGCCATTTGACTCTAGACTTTTGTTTGTTGGGATTTTTTAGTTTTGATTCAATTTCTTTGCTGTTTCTTATTCTGTTCAAGTTTTCTAATTTCTCCCTGTATCAGGTTTGGTAGTTTATGTTTCTAGGAATTTATCTAGTTTTTCCACATTATCCTATCTGTTGGCATATAGTTTTTCATAACATTCCCCTATAATTGTTTGTATTTCTGTGGTATTGGTTATTTGTCCTCTCACACTTGTGATTTTATTTATTTGTGTCTTTTTTCTTCTTCATAAATCAGGCTAGAGGGTATGAATTTTATTAGTTTTTTTCCTGTTTCATAGATCTGTTTTATTGTTTTTTAGTAAATAAAATATAATTTATTTCTGCTTTAAATTTTATTATTTTCTTCCTTCTGCTGCCTTTATGTTTCATTTATTGTCAATTCTCTAACTCTTTTAGGTGTAAGATTATATTATTTATTTGAGATTTTTCTTGCTTCTTGAGGTAGGCCTATATTATTATACACTGCCTTCTTAGTACTTTTTTTTTTTGCTGCGTCCCAGAGGTTTGGACTGTTGTTTTAATTTTCTTTGTTGCCATGTACTTTTTTATTTCCTCTTTGATTTCCTAGTTGATACATTCATTGCTTAGTTACATGTGCTTAAACTCCATATATTTGTGCTGCTTCCAAATTTTTTCTTGTGGTTGAATTGGAGTTTTACAGCATTGTGCTCAGAAAAGTTACATGGTGTGATTTCAATCTTTTTGTATTTGTTAATGCATGATTTATGACCTAATAATATGCAATCTATTCTGGAGAATATCCCCTGTGTACTTGAAAGTTATATGTATTCTGCTCTTTGAGTATGGAATGTTCTGATAATATATGCAACATTTCTCTGGTTGAATATTCATTCATAGACATTGTTTCCTTGTTGATTTTCTGTTTAGATCTTCTGTCTACTGATGTAAGTGGGGTATTAAAGTCCCCCCACTATTATTATCTTATCAATTAGTTATTTCAGGTTTCTTATTAATTGTTGTATATATTCTGGTGCACAAATATTTACAACTGTCATATCTTCTTATTGGAGAATCCCTCTTATAATTATATAGTGCCTTTGTCTCATATTACACTTTTTAATTTTTTAAAAGATTTTATTTAATTATTCATGAGAGAAACACACAGAGAGAGAGAGAGAGAGTGAGAGAGAATGAGAGAGAGAGAGAGAGAGGAAGAGACATAGGCAGAGGAAGAAGCAGGCTCCACGCAGGAAACCTGATGTGGGACTTGATCCCTGGACTCCAGGATCACTCCCTAATTACACGTTTTTAAATGTTAGTTTATCTGGAACAGGTATTGCTACTTTGACTCTCACTTAACATTCATTTACATAATATTTCTCCATCCCTTCACTTTTAATCTGGAAGTGTCTCTAAGTCTAAGATAAATTTCTTGTAATTTCTCTTAGCCCATTTCCAATTATTTTTTTGCCCATTTCGAATTAATGTAATTATTGACAGATATGTAGTTATTGCCATTTGACTACTTTTTTGTCATTGTTGCTGGAGATTTCTCTGGTCCTTTCTTGTCTTTGTCATTTTGGTCTCTCCTGTGAACTCAGAGTCTCTTTTAATATTTCTTGCAGGGCTGGTTTAGTGTTCATGAGTTCCTTTAGTCTTTGTTTGTATGGGAAACTATCTCCTATTCTAAATGATGGCCTGTTTTTTTTTTTTTCAAGATTTAAAAAAAATTCACATTAGCTCACATATAGTGTAATATTAGTTTCTGAGATAAAATTTAGTGATTTATCAGTTGCATATAGGACCCAGTGTTCATTACACCAAGTACTCTCCTTAATGTCCATCACCCAATTCTCTATCCTCCTGCTTTCCTCCCACCCAGAAACCCTCAGTGTGTACCTTATGCTTAAGAGTCTCTTATAGTTTGGCTCTCTCTCTCTGTTTTTATCTTATTTTATTTTTCTTTCTCTTCTCCTATGTTCATCTGTATTATTTCTTAAATTCTACATGTGAGTGAAATCATATGCTTTTGTTAATAATTGAAGGACATGCTTAAATTAAGTTAAAGGTAAGTGAATTTACTCCAAAGATACAGATGCAATGAAACGCCGGGACATCTGCACCCCTATGTTTATAGCAGCAATGTCCACAATAGCCAAACTGTGGAAGGAGCCTAGGTGTCCATCGAAAGATGAATGGATAAAGAAGATGTGGTTTATGTATACAATGGAATATTACTTAGCCATTAGAAACGACAAATACCCACCATTTGCTTCAACGTGGATGGAACTGGAGGGTATTATGCTGAATGAAATGAGTCAATCTGAGATGGACAAACATTATATGATCTCATTCATTTGGGGAATATAAATAATAGTGAACGGGAATAGAAGGGAAGGGAGAAGAATCGGGTAGGAAATATCAGAAAGGGAGACAGAACATAAAGACTCCTAACTCTGGGTAACGAACTGGGGGTGGTGGAAGGGGAGGAGGGCGGGGGGTGGGGGTGACTGGGTGGCGGGCACTGAGAGGGGCACTTGACGGGATGAGCACTGGGTGTTATTCTGTATGTTGGCAAATTGAACACCAAAAAAATAAATTTATCATTAAAAATATTTTAAGTCCTAGTATAATTAACATACAGTGTTACATTAGTTTCAGATGTTCAATATAGTGATTCAATAATTCCATACATCACCCAGTGTTCATCACAACAACTGCAGTCCTTAATTCCCATCACCGATTTTATCCATTTCCCCACCCACCTTCACTTTGGTTACATCATTTTGTTCCCTATAATTAAGAACCTGCTTCTCGGTTCACCTATCTGTCTTCTTTTCCTTTGCTCATTTGTTTTGTTTCTTAAATGTCACATATGAGTGAAATCATATGATATTTGTCTTTCTCTGAGTGATGTATTTCACTTAGCATCATACTCTAGCTCCACCTATATATTTGTAATGGTAAGATTTCATTCTTGTTTATGGCTGAACAATATTCAACAATATTCCTATGTATATATATATATATATGAATATGTATATATATGCAATATTCAATAATATTCATATATATGAATATATATATATATATAAAATCTTCCTTATGCATTCATCAGTCAATGGATATATAGGATCTTTCCATAATTTGACTATTGTTGATAACGCTCCTATAAACATCAGGCTGCATATGTATCCCTTTGAATTTGTATTTTGTATCATTTGTATAAATACATGGTAATGCAATTGCTGGATCATAGGGTAGCTCCATTTTGCAATTTTTGAGGATCCTGTATACTATTTTTCAGAGTGCCTGCACCAGTTTATTTGCACACCAATAGTGCAGGAGTCTTCCATTTTCACTACATCCTCAAGAAAAGGTGTTGCTTCTTGTGTTGTTGATTTTAGTCATCTGGCAGCAATGGTATGACATCGCTTTGTAGTTTCGATTTGCATTTCCCTGATGATCACTGACATTGAGCATTTTTTCATATGCGTGTTGGACATCTGTATATAACCTTTGGGAAAATGTCCATTTATGTCTTCTTCCCATTTTTAATCAGATTAATCATTTTTGAGTGTTGAGTTTGACAAGCTATTTATATTCTTTGGATATTAACCCTTTATTGGATATGTCATTTGCAAATATCTTCCTCCAGTAGGTTGCCTTTTATTTTTGTTGATTGTTTACTTCACTGTACAAAGGCTTTTTATTTTTTAAAATATTTTATTTATTTATTCATGAGCAACAGAGAGAGTCTAAAATGAATACAGAACTTTAGCACATACTTTTCTTTTTTAAAGATTTTATTTATTCATCCATGAGAGACAGAGAGAGAGAGAGAGAGAAAGAGGCAGAGACACAGGCTGAGGGAGAAGAGGGTCCATGCGGGGAGCCTGATGTGGGACTTGATCCCGGGTTTCCAGGATCATGCCCTGGGATGAAGGCAGCAGTAAACTGCTGAGCCACCCAGGCTGCCCAGGCTTTTTATTTTGGTGTATTACCTATAATATACTTTCGCTTTTTCCCCCCTTGCTACAGGAGACATATCTAGAAAAATGTTGCTGTGGCCCATGTCAGAGAAATTACTGTCTGTGAATCCTTCAAGGGTTTATATGGTTTCATTTCTCACATTTAGGTCTTTAAGACATTTCAAATGTATTTTTATGTGCAGTGAAAGAGAATGGTCCAGTTTCATTAGTTTGGATGTTGCTGTCCAAGTGTCCCAACATCATTTCTTGAAAAGACAGTCATTTTACTACTGGATATTCTTTACTTCTTTGTCAAAGATTGGCAATATAGTTGTAGGTTTATTTCTGACTTCTATTCTGTTCCATTGATCTATGTTATCTATTATTGTTCCAGTACCATATAGTTTTGATTACAATAGCTTTGTAATATAACACCAAGTCCAGAATTATGATGCTTCCCGCTTTGCTTTCTTTTGCAAATTTCTTTGGCTATCCAAGGGTCCTTTGTTTCATACAAATTTTAGGATTGTTTTTTCTAGTTTTGTGAAAAATGCAGTTGGTGTTTTGATAGAATTTAATTAAATATGTAAACTCATTTGGTTTTTACAGACATTTTAACAACATTTATTCTTCCAATCCATGACCTTGGACTGTCTTTGTATTCCATTGTGTCATCTTGAATTCCTTTCATCAGTGTTTTAAAATTTCTGAGTACATATCTTTCAATCTTTGATTACATTTCAAGTATCTTATTATTTTTGGTGAAATTGTAAAATGGTTTGATCCCCTAATTTCTTGTTCTGCTGCTTCATTATTGGTGTATAGAAATGCAACATGTATCTTTTCATTGGTTTTGTATCCTGTGAATTTACTGAATTTGTTTGTCACCTCTAGCAGCATTTTGGTGAAGTCTTTTGGGTTTTCTATCTATGGAATCATATCATCTGCCACAGTGAAAGTTATTCTTTTTCTTTGCCAATTTGGTTGCCTCTTATTTCTTTTAGATGTCTTATTGCTGTGGCTAGGATTTCCAGTAGTACATTGAATAAAAGCAATGATATTAGACATTCCTGTCTTATTTCTGATTGTAGAGAAAAAGCTCTCAGTTTTTCCATATTTAGAATGATGTTCAAAGTGGATGTTTCATATATGACCTTTATTATGTTGACATACATTCCCTCTAAACCTACTTTTTAAAGGGTTTTTTATCATGAATGGATGTTGTGCTTTGTCAAATATTCTCTGCATCTATTGAGATAGATGACCATATGGTTCTTTTTTTTTCTTTTATTAACATGATGTGTCATTTTGATTGATTTGTGAATAATGAACCACTTTTGAAAGCCAAGAAAAAATCATATTTGATAGGGGTGAATGATTTTTTAATTTATCATTGGATTCGGTTTGCTCATATTTTGCCGGGGATTTTGCATCTATGTTCATCAGAGATATTGGCCTGTATTTCTCTTTTTTTGTGGCATCTTTATCTGGTTTTCATATTAGGATAATGCTGGCCTCATAGAATGAACATGGAAGCTTTCGATCATTTTCTATTTTATGGAGTATTTTGAGAAGAAAAGGTACTTACTCTTCTTTGAATGTTTGGTCAAATTCACCTGGGAAGCCATCTAGTCCTGGATCTTTGTTGGTTGAGAGTTCTTTTGATTACTCATACAATTTCTTTACTGGTTTTTGGCCTGTTAAAATTTCTATTCCTTCCAATTTCAGATTTAGTAATTTATATTTCTAAGAATTTGTCCATTTCTCCTTACATTGTTCAATGAGTTGGCATATAGTTTTTCATACTATTCTTTTATAATTGTTTGTATCTCTGCAGTGTTGTTTGTTGTTATACTCTCTCATTTGTGATTTTACTTATTTGGGTCTTTTTTCTTATTGATAAATCTGGCTAGATGTTTATCAATTTTATAATTTCTTTTCAAGGGACTGGTCTCTGGTTTCACTGATGTATTCTATTGTTTGTTGTTTGTTTATATATCTTTTCTTTCTACTTTAATCTTTGTCATTTCCTTCCTTTGGCTGGTTTAATGTTTTCATGGTTGCTCTTTCTCTAGCTGTATAGGTTTAGTTTTCTTTTTAATTTCAGATTTTTTTGTGCTTCTTGAGGTAGGCTTATATTGGTATACATTTCCTTCTTATATTGGATTTTCTGGTCTCCTGAGGTTTTTGAACCATTGTGTTTTCATTTCCATTTGTTTTCACCTTGATTTTTTTTTATTCACCATTGGTTCTATCATTGTTTAATAGCATGTTGTTTAACCTCCAGGTATCTGTGCTTTTTTCCAGATTTTTTCTTGTGTTTGATTCTTAGTTTCATAGCATTGTGGTCAGAAAAAAATGCATGGTATGAATTCAATCTTTGTGAATTTGTTAAGAATTATTTTGTGGCCTAATATGTGATCTATTCTGGAAAATGTCCCATGTGCTGTTGAAATAATGTGTATTCTGCTGTTATAGAATGGAATATTCTAAATTTATCTGTTAAATCCATCTGTTCCAGTGTGTCATTCAAAGCCATTCTTTTGGGACGTCTGGGTGGCTCAGTGGTTGAGCATCTGCCTTCAGCCCCGGGCATGATCCTGGAGACCTGGGATCAAGTCCCACATCAGGATCCCTGCATGGGGTCTTCTTCTCCCTCTGCTTGTGTCTCTGTTTCTCTCTGTGTGTCTCTCATGAATAAATAAAATATTTTTTAAAAAAAGCCATTCTTTCCTTGCTGGCTTGCTGCTTAGATAATCCATTGATGGTGGGTTGTTAAAGCTCCCTACTATTATCGTTTTATTATAAATTTGTTTCCTAATGTTTGTTATTAACTATTTTGTGTATTTGAGTGCTCCCATGTGGGGCACATAAGTATGTACAATTGTTATATCTTCTTGTTGGAGAATCCCCTTTTTTGGGGATATAGTGCTTTATTTTTTCTCCTTACAGTCTCTGTTTTAAATTCTACTTTTCTGATATAGGTATTGCTATTCTGGCTTTCTTTTGACGTCCATTTGTGTAAAAAATATTCCTCCTTCCTATCACTTTCAAACTGCATTTGTCTTTAGGTCTTAAATGAGTCTCTTAGAGGTAGTATATAGATTTTTTTTTGCACATTTTTGTTTTTTTTATCCATTTGGAGAGCTTATATCTTTGCATTGGAGCATTTAGTACATTTACATTCAAAGTAATTATTGATAATATATCTTTATTTCCATTTTTTTATCTTGTTTTATTTTTTTCCTAGTGATTCTCTCTGATCCTCTTTTATCTTTCTCTTTCTCATGTTTTGTTAATTTTCTTCAGTGGTACATTTGGATTTCTCTTTTTGATCTTTGCTTATTTACTAGTAGTTTTTAATTTCTGTTTACCATTAGGTTTGTATATAACATCCTCTGCATATAGCAGTACATATTAAGTAAATGATTGTTTAAGTATGAACACATTACTTATTCCTCTCCTCCCCACATTTTAGTTATATATTGTCATATTTTACATTATTTCCTTTGTGAGTTCCTTGACTTATGTGTTATAGAAATTTCATTTTTACTGCTTTCGTGGTTCCTACTTTCATACTATCTATCACTTTTAGTCTTTCCTTTCCACTAACAGTGTTCCTCTGAATATTTCTTGCAGGCCTTATTTAGTGCTCATGAAATCTTTTAAATTTTGTTTTTCTGTGAAATTCTTAATTTTTTACTTCTATTTTGAATGTTAGGCTTACTGGATAGAGTTTTCTGGCTGCAGATTTTTCTCTTTCAACACTTTGAATATATCATGCCACTCCAGTCTGACTAGGAGAGTTTCTGCTGAAAAATATGCTGGTAGTCTTATCAGTTTTCCCATATAAGTAACTTTCTCCTTTCTTCTTCCTGCTTTTAAGGGTTTTTTTTTCCCTTCTCACTCTATATTGTAAGTTCAGTTACATTTTGGTGTGGATCTGCTTTTGTTGATTTTCCTAGAGGTTGTCTCTGATTCCTGGATCTGAATATCTATTAGGGAAGTTTTCCACTCTTATTTCCTCAAAATAATTTCTGCCCCCTTTTCTCTTAATTTGTACTCTGGTACTAGTATAATGCAAATGTTATTATATTTTTTATGTTATTATATTTGATGGAGTCACTGAGTTCGATAAATCTATTCTCATTTTGTATAAGTCTTCTTTCTCTTTTGTTCAGCTTAATTATTTTCCTTTAATTAGTCTTCAAGGTAATTACTTTGTTCCTCCTCTTCTTCCAGCCAGCTGTTAATTGAATAGAATATTTCTAATCTTCAGTATTGCACTCCTCATGTCTTCTTGATTCTTCCTTAGTTATTTGTATTATTTTTAAGTTTTTATATAAATTCCAATTAGTTAGGATACAGTGTAATATTACTTTCCAGAGTACAATTTAGTGATACAACACTTTCATACAACACCCTGTGCTCATCAGAATGAGGGAACTCCTTAATCCCCATTATCTATTTAACACATCCCTCTTGCGACATCCTCTCTGGCAAACAACAATTTGTTCTCTATAATTAAAAGTCCATTTATTGTTTTGCCTCTTTCTATATCCCCCTATGATCATTTGTCTTGTTTCTTAAATTCCGCATATGAGTGAAATCATATGGTATTTGCTATTCTCTGTCTGATTTATTTCACACATCATAATACTGCCTAACACCATCCATTCGATTGTATATGGCAAGATTTCATTCTTTTTTTCTGGATAAGCAATATTCCATTATTTATATCTTTATTCATTTATTAATCAATGGACATTTGGGCTGTTTCTGTAATTTGGCTATTGTAGATAATGCTGCTGCTGCTATAAATATAGGGGAACATGTATCCCATCGAATTGGTATTTTAGTATCCTTTGGGTAATTACTTAGTAGTGCAATTGCTAGGTCACATGGTAATTCTATTTGGTAATTTTTGAGAAACTTCCATGTCATTTTTTAGAGTGTCTGCAACAGTTTGCATTGCCATTAACAGTAGAAGAAGGTTACCATTCTCTGAAACCCTGCCAACAACTGTTGCTTCTTGTGTTCTCAATTTTACCCATTCTGACAAGAGTAAGGTGACTCATTGTAGCTTTGGTTTGTATTTCCCTGCTGATGAATGTTTCTTTTTAGTATTCTTTTGTTTCTGTTGGCAAACTCTATGTATTCTTTGGAAAAATGTCTATTCCAAACTTTTGTCCGTTTTTAAATGGATTATTTATTTTGTGAATATTGAGATTTATAAGCACTTTATGGACTTTGGATACTAATCCTTTATCAGATATGCCATTTGCAAATATCTTCTCCCATTCTGAATGTTATCCTTTAGTTTTGTTGATTATTTCCTTTGCTGTGCAGAAGCTCTTTATCTTATTGTTTTGATTTGTGTTTTCTTAATGATCAGTGATCATCTTTTCACGTGTCTATTGATCATTGGCCATTGGTATGAAAAATCTCTTCTCATATCTTTTACTATTTTTTAACTAGGCTATTTGATTTTTGAGTATTAAGATTTATGAATTATTTAAGTATTTTAGATATGAACCCTTTAACATATATGTCATTTGTGAATATCTTCTCCCATTCAGTAGGTTGTCTTTTAGTTTTGTTGATTGTTTCCTTCACTGTGCAGAACATTTTATTTTGATCAAATCCCAGTGGTTTAATTTTGCTTCTGTTTCCTGGGCCTCAGGAGACACATCTAAGAAAACATTGCTATGCCAATATCAAAGAAGTACTGTCTGTGTTCTCTAGAATTCCAAGGTTTTCCTGTTTCCCATTTAGGACTTTAATCCATTTTGAATTTATATTTGTGTATGGTATAAGCAAATAGTCCAGGTTTATTATTTTGCATGTTGCTGCCCAATTTTTCCAACCCCATTTGCTGAAAAGACCCTCTTTTTTTTCCTTTGGATAGTTTTCCCTGCTATGTAGTTGATTGATTGACCATATATGGGTTCATTTCTGGATTTTATATTATCTTTTTTCAATCTATGCATCTATTTTTGTGCCAGTAGCATAGTATATTAATCATTACAGCTTTGTAGTTTGGTGTCTGGGATTATGATACCTCCAGCTTGGCTTTTCTTTTTCAAGATTGCTTTGACTATTTAGGGTCTTTTGCATCTCCTTACAAATAGTAGGATTATTTGTTCTAGTTCTCGGTAAAATGCTGGTGGTATTTTGATAGAGATTACATTAACTGTGTAAAATGCTTTGGATATTATATAAGTTTTCACAATATTTGTTCTTCTAATCCATGAACATGCAATGTCTTTCCATTTCTTTGTGTCATCTTCAAATATTTTCATTAATGTTTTATAGTTTTCGTAGTACAGATCCATTACCTCTTTGGTTATGCTTATTCCTAGATATCCTATGGTTCTTGGTGCAATTATGTGCGAAATAAATTCCTTGATTTCTCTTTCTGCTGCTTCATTATTGGTGTATAGAAAGGCAACAAAGGGGCACTTGGGTGGTTCAAACTTCTGGTTTCAGCTTAGGTCATGATCTCAGGGCACCACATTCAGCAGGGAGTCTGCTTGAGATTCTCTCTCTCTCTCCACCTCTCCCTCTGACCCTCCCCCCTCATGTAGTCTGTCTTATCTCTCCATCTCTAAAATAAGTAAATATATAAATAATTTATTTTTATTTTTTTAAGATTTTATTTATTTATTCATGAGAGACACACAGAGAGAGAAAGGCAGAGACACAGGCAGAGGGAGAAGCAGGCTTCATGCAGGAAACCTGATGTGGGACTCGTTCCTGGGATTCTAGGATCATGCCCTGGGCCAAAGGCAGGCACTAAACCACTGAGCCACCCAGAGATCCCAAATAAATCTTTTAAGTAAAAGAAATGAAGCAGATTTTTCCATGTTGATTTTCTTCTATTCTCTGCCTTTACTGAATTCATGTATCAGTTAGAAAATCTTAGTTAAGGCTTTTGAGTTTTCATTATAGTGTCATGTCATCTGAAAATAGTGAAATTTTTATTTCTTCCTTGTCTCTTTGGATGCCTCTTATTTCTTTTGGCTGTCTTATTGCTATGGCTAAGATTTCTAGTACTATGTTAAATAACAGTGGGGAGAGTGGAACTCCCTGTTTTGTACCTGATCATAGAGAAAAATATCTTAGTTTTGCCCATTGAAGATGATAGTAGCTCTGGGTTTTTCATAGATGGACTTTATTATGTTGAAGTTTGTTCCCTTTACTCTATATTGCTAGGAATTTTTAAAAAGATTTTATTTATTTATTCATGAGAGACACAGAGAGGCAGAGACATAGACAGAGGGAGAAGCAGACTCCTTGAAGGAGCACAATGTGGGATTCAATCCTGGAACTCCTGGATCATGCCCTGAGCCAAAGGCAGACACTCAACCCCTGAGCCACCCAGGCATCCCCAATGATAGGATTTTTAATCATGAGTGGATATTGTACTTTGACAAATGCTTTTTGTGCATCTACTGAGAGGATCATATGGTTCTCATCCTTTCTTTCACTAATGCAGTGAATATCTTGATTTATTTCCACATGTTGAATCATCCTACAACACAAGAATAAATCTAACTGGATTGTGATAAATGTTTCCTTTGATGTAGTTTTGACTTGGTTTTGTTAATATTTTATTGAGATTTTTGCATGCATGTTAATCAGGGATATTGGCCTATAGTTGTGTGTGTTTTTTGTTTGTTTGTTTTATTTTGTTATTTGCTTTTTATGGAATCTTTGTCAGGTACTGGTATCAGGTGATATAAGGGTAGTGTTAGCCTCTTAGAATGAGTCCTGAAGTTATTCATCATTTTATATTTTTTGAAATATTTTGAGAATAACAGGGCATTAACTTTTCTTTAAATGTTTATTAGAATTCTCCTTTGAAGCCTTCTGTCACTGGAATTTTGTTTGTGGGGAGATTGTTACTGATGCAATTTCATTGCTGGCTATCCAGCTCTTTAAGTTTTCCATTTCTTCCTGTTTCAATTTTATTAGTTCATATATTTCTAGGAATTTATCCATTCTTTCCAGGTAATCCAAATTATTGACTTTTTTTTCATAATAAACTCATAATTTATTGTATTTCTGTGGTATTAGTTATTATTTCTCCTTTTTAATTTGTGATTTTATTGATTTGCATCTTTTTTCTTTTCATTTTGATAAATCTGGCTAGGGAGTTATCAATTTTATTAATTCTTTCAA
Organism: Canis lupus baileyi; assembly: GCF_048164855.1. Taxonomy (NCBI): domain Eukaryota; kingdom Metazoa; phylum Chordata; class Mammalia; order Carnivora; family Canidae; genus Canis; species Canis lupus. The sequence goes on from NC_132876.1 coordinate 61,245,998, forward strand.
AGAATCAGCTCCTGGTTTCATTTGTCTGTTCTATTGCTTTTCATTTCTATATTTCTTATTATTTAGTTTTTCCTTCCTTCTGCTGGTGGTAGGTTTCATTTGTTGTTCTTTTTCTACCTGCTTTAGGTTTGAGGTCAGGTTATTTATTTGAGATTTTTATTGTTTCTTGGTGTAAGCCTGTGTTGCTATGTATTTCTCTCTTAGTACTTCTTTTGGTGCATCCTAAAAATTTTGGATCATTTTGCTTTCATTATTGTTTCCATATACTTTTTAACTTTCTTCTTTGATGTCCTAGTTGAGGCATTCATTGTAGAAGCAAAGTTTTAACCTCTATGTATTTGTAGCCTTTCCAAATTTGTTTCTTCTGGTTTACTTCAAACATCAAAGAGTTATGGCCAGAAAATTTGAATGTATGATATCAATATTTTTGTACTTGTTGATGCCTGATATGTGATCTATTCTGGGGAATATCCCATGCGCACTTGTAAAGAATGAATATTCTGCTGCTTTGGGATAAAATGTTCTGAATATATTTGTTTAGTGTATTTGTTCCAATATATCATTCAAAGTCATTGTTTTCTTGTTGATTTATCTGGTTAGTTTCTAGTTAGTGTTTTGATGTAAGTAGGGTGTTAAAGTCCCCTACTACAATTGTATTATTATCAGTGAAACCTTCTGTTTGTTATCAATTGTCTTCTATATTTGGGTGCTCCCAGGTTGGGTGCAGAAATATTTATAATTGTTAAAACTTCTTGGTAGATAATCCCATTTTTATGATATAGTGCCCTTCTCCATCTCTTATTACAGACTTTGGTCTAATGTCTAGTTTGTGTGACACAAGTATTGCTACTCTGGCTTTCATATGATATGCATTTGCATGAAAAATATTTCTCCAACCCTTCAGTTTCAATACACATACATATTTATTTAGGTCTACAGTGAGACTCTGTAGACAGCATATAGATGAGTCTCAATTTTATTCATTCTGACAGTTTATGTCTTTTTATTGGGGCATTTAGTTTATTAACATTCAGAGTTATTATTAATAGATGTGTATCTAGTGCCATTTTATTACTTATTTTGCCATTGTTTCTGGAAATTTATCTGTTCCTTGTCTTTGTAACTTTTGATGTGTCCTTTTTTGGTCTTTCCTTTCCTCTCAAAGAGTCCCCTTTAATATTTCTTGCAGAGCTGGTTTAGTGGTCATGAATTCCTTTAGTTTTTGTCTGAGTTACTCTTCATCTATCCTTCTCTTCTGAATGATAGCTTTGCTAAATAGAACATTATTAGCTGCAGATTTTTCCCATTCTGCATTGTGAGTATGTCATATATAACTCTTCTGGCTTGCTAAATTGTGGTTGAGAAATCTCCAGGTATCCTTATGGGTCTTCCCTTCTATGTTGGGGACTTCTTTTGTCTTGCTGATTTTTTTTCTTTGCTACTCTATTTTGCAAATTTAATTACAACACGTCCTGGGGTTGGACTGCTTTTGTTGATTTTGATGGGAGTTCTCTGTGTCTTCTGGATCTGGATGTCTGTTTCCTTCCTCAGATTAAGGACATTGTCAGTTGTCAATACAATAGCAGTCAGCTATTTCTTCAAATAATTTTCCTGCCCCTTTTGCTCTTTCTTCTCCTTCTGGGACTCCTATAATATGAATGTTATTATGTTTGATGGAGTCGCCGAGTCCTAGAAGACTTCTTTTGTTGCATAATTCTCTCTCTAGTTCAGCTTCATTATTTTCCATTACTTTGTCTTCTAGCTCACTAATTAATTCCTTTACTTTTTCCCATTTACTGTTAATTACATCAAGACTTTTGAATCTTGCTTATTTTACTGTTCATATTTGGTTGATTCTTTTTATATATTTTTACCTCTGTGGTAAGGGTCTCATCATATGGTCCATTCTTTTATTCAATACAGTGAGTATCATTATGACTATTGCTTTAAATTTTCCATCATGCGGGACACCTGAGTGGCTTAGTGGTTGGGTGTCTGCTTTCAGCTCAGGTCGTGATGCTGGGATCTGGGATCGAGTCCCACATTGGGCTCCCTGCATGGAGCCTGCTTCTCTCTCTGCTTGTGTCTCTGCCTCTCTCTCTCTCTCTCAGTCTGTGTCTCTCATGAACAAATAAATAAATCTTTAAGAAAATAAATTTTGCATCATGCATGTTACTTATGTTTTTTTTTTTCACTTATAACTCTGGCCATGGCATTATATTGTTCTTTCATTTGGGATCAACTCCTCTGTTTATATATATAATCAGCCTTCTTCTACTTGTTAGAAAACATAATTGTGTCTCTTACTCCTGGAACTAATGGCTTCATGGGGAAAAGTTCAGGTAGTGTCCAGGAACTGGCATACCAGTTAGTGTCTCTAGTATGTGCTGCATGCACTCTGCTCTTCTGTTCTTGCTGCTCCATCCTCCTGTACTTATGCAATAAGGCCATCACCATCTCCACTCCTATCAGGACACTGCAAAACTCCAGTTTGGAGATGTGTGGACAAAAGTTTGTACTTGTCTTCTCAAAGACATAGTCCACTGCACAGGGACTGAGCTAAGTGTGCCTGAGAAGTGAAGTTCCACTGGAATGTAGGGGATAGGCCTAAATGTAAGCACATTAGACAGCCAGTGGCAGTGCTGAAGTGATACCTGCAGGTAACTCTATGTTTATGCTGAGGAGTAGGGAAATTGACAAGCAATCTCTTCTGTTCCTAGAGAAATCTCTGTGATCACTGTTCTTGGGGGCATGCTCTAAGTGGAATAATTAATATCCCCACTGCATGCCCTTTTTTCTCTTCAAATTGTTGATTCCACACTATATGTCCACTGGTTATTTACCTGCCTTCTCTGCAAGACTGGTCCTAATGCCTCCAGATTCTCCCAGGACCCAGTCTTCTGATATTTAATACTTCAGGCTTTAAGACCTCTGTTTGCAAGAACTCATGAAATTCAGCGCTTCTCACTTTCCAAGTCAATGGCTATAGGGAAATGTTCTTCTTGTGTATTCCCCTATTAACTCCCTCTCTTTTCCCCTTCTCAATGACCATAGTTCTCTCCCCTCTGCAGCAGTTAAGATCCAGTTCTCCCTTAAGCCATTTTTTTCTGCAGTTCCTGTGTTCTATGATGTGGCCTGTTCTCTCCTTTAATTGTGAAATTTGTTCTGCTGGTCTTCAGGCTGATTTTTTGGTGTATTTAGGATAATTTCATAGTTATCTATTTGTATTCATGGGACAAGGTAATTTAAGGTCCTTCTTCTCTGCTATGACTTTCCTATATCTCCCTCCATGATGAATTTAGACATAAATCAAACTCATCAAGAATAACTTATAACAGATTAGTGGTTGCCCAAGGATGAAAGCTGGTAAGACTGATATTGTAAATACAGATAGTGAGGAGTGATTAACAAGGGGTACAAGAAAACTTTGGAAAATGACTACTTATATACATATTCTTCAGTGTGGTGATACCTTTATAGGTGTATATAAATCTCAAAGTTAACTAATTATAGATTTTAAATATGTGATGATTTTGTGCCATTTATGTTACAATAAACTTTTAAGAAAATAGGAAAAATGAAAATATTTTGAGTACTTGCATACATAAACAGGACTAAATATTTTCATATAAATTATTTCACATAAAATGTGGCTTTAACATGGAACATTCTCCATAATAGATCACATACTGGGTCACAAATAATTCTTCAACAAATACAGACAAAGATCATTCTTTGCATATTTTCAGACTATAATGCTATGGAATATGAAGTCAATCACAAGAACGGATTTGAAAAGACAACAAATAAATGGAAATGAAAGAACATACTAGTAAAGAATGAATATGTTAACCAGGAAATTGAAGAAAAATGAAAACAAATGTACATGGAAGCAAAAGAAAATGAAAACACAATAGTTCAAAATGTTTGGGATGCACCAAAGGCAATCCTATGAGGGAAATATATTGCAATACAGGGCTACCTCAAGAAGGAAGAAAAATCTAAAATACACAACCTAAGTTTATACTTACAAGACCTAGAAGAGGTACAGGAAATAAAGCCTAAAGCCAGAGGAGAAATGAAATAATAAAGATTAAAACAGAAATAAATTATATAGAAACAAAACTAAAGTAGAACAGATCAACAAAACTAAGAGCCATTTCTTGAAAGTGTTAATGAAATTGATAAACCCCGGCAGCCCAGGTGGCTCATTGGTTTAGCATCACCTTCAGCCCAGGGCATGATCCTGGAGACCCGGGATGGAGTCCTACATCTGGATCCCTGCATGGAGCGTCTTCTACCTCGGCCTCTGTCTCTGTCTCTCTCTCTCTCTCTCTCTCTGTCTCTCTCTCTCTCTCTCTGTGTGTGTCACTCATGAATAAATAAATAAAATCTTTAAAAAATTGACTAACCCCTAACCAGACTTACCAAAAAGAAAAGAGAAAAGAACCAAATAAATAAAATCATGAATGGAAGAGGAGAGACCATAACTAATGCCACAGAAATAAAATTAATAATAAAAGAATATTGTAAAAAAATGCATGTCAAAAAACTGGGAAATCTGGAAGAAATGGACCAATTCCCAGAAACATACAAACTAGCAAAACTGAAATGAGAAGTAAATAATTTGAACAGATCTATAACCAGTAAAGAAATATAATCACTAATCAAAACTCTCCCAAAACACAAAGTTTTGAAGCCAGATGGCTTTACAGAGTAACTCTACCAGACATTTAAAGAAGAATTTATACCTATTCACATCAAATTGTCCCAAAAAATATAAATGGAAGGGAAACTTCTAAACTCCTATGATCCTAGCATTACTTTGACAATGGAACCAGAAAGACCCCACTTAAAAAGAATTACAAGCCAATATCCCTGGTGAACACAAATGCAGAAATTCTAAACAAGATACTAACAAATCAAATCCAACAGAACATTAAAAGTATTACTCACCATGATCAAGTGAGATGTTTCCCTGGGCTGCAGCGGTGGGTCAATAGTTGTGAATCAATCAATGTGATATATCACATTAATAAAAGTCAGGATAAGAACCATATTATCCTTGCAATAGATGCAGAAAAAGCATTTGACAAAATACAGCATGTTTTCTTGATGAAAGGCCTCAAGAAAGTAGGGACAGAGGAGACATACCTCAGCATCATAAAGGTCATATTTGAAAGACACACAACTAATGTAATTAACAGTGGGGAAAAACTGAGAGTATGTTCTGTGCAATCAAGAACAAGACAGAGATATCCACTCTAAACATTGTTATTTCACATAGTACTGGAAGCCTGGGCTCAACAATCAGACAACAAAAGAAATGAGGCATTGAAAGCAGCAAGGAAGAAGCCAAATTTCACTATTTGCAGACAACATGATACTCTATGTAGAAAGCTCAAAAGTCTCCACCAAAATATTGCTAGAACTAATATACATATTCATCAAATTTGTGGAATATAAAATCAACATACAGAAATCTGTTGCATTTCTGTACATTTATAATGAAGCAATAGAAAGAGAAATCAAGGAACCAATCTCCTTTACAATCACACCACACAAATATGGCGGAAGAATAGGGTCCCCAAGTCACCTGTCCCCACCAACTTACCTAGGTAACTTTCAAATCATCCTGAAAACCTACGAATTCAGTCTGAGATTTAAAGAGAGAACAGTTGGAATGCTACAGTGAGAAAAGTTTGCGCTTCTATCAAGGTAGGAGGATGGAAAAAAAGAAATAAAAAAGCATCCAAGGGGGAGGGGCCCCCCGAGGAGCCAGGCTAAGGCCATGTAGCGAGTGCCCCCAGGACAGGAAAGCCCAAGAGCTTCACCAATCTTCCCGGATGGAAAGACAATCGCAGGGAACTCGGGCAGGAACCCAAGAGGAGCAGGGATGCCCCCAGGCTACCAGGGGCACTAACAGAAACTGCGCCCGGGGGGAGAGCGAGCCACACACTGCGGGTTGAGCTCCCTAAAGGGCTGGAGGTCACGCGCAGCAGGGCCTTGGAGCAGCTCAGGCTGTGGCTCAGGCAGTGGCTCAATGAAGAGGGGGCTGCATGGCCCCTGGAGAAACTTGGGCAGCATCTCCAGCAGTGGCTCCCCACGGTGGGGGCTGTGCGGCCCCGGGAAGTGTGATTCCAGCGGTGCAGGCCCCAGAGCCCAGGGCGCTGGAGTACACAGGCCAAGATCCGGCGCTCCCGCCGGGACAGAAAAAAGGCCGGGAGGACACAGGACAGCAAAGACGCTCCTGCCACTGGGTGTCCTTGAGTTTTGCAGACCGGCACCCCCCACCTCCAGAGCATCCAGGGACTGGGAACTGCGGTAGTTACTGCGGGAGCTGACTCCAGAGTTGGAGAGTGGGCCGATGCCACTGTTCTTCTTCCTCCTGGTGTCACGTTGTACCTGGGACTGAGCAGGGGCCTCACAGGATAAACAGGACCCATTGAACAGTGCACCTGGCAGGGGACAGGGCAGCTCCCCCAGGTGCACACATCTGAGAATCAGCACAGCAGTCCACTCCCACAGAAGACCACCTAGAAGAACAGAGGAAAAGCAAGGTATTGACCAAGAAGCACTGCAAAGTTCCAGGGGAAATCGAGGGATTTACAGTACATAAAATCAGGGGATAATCCCCCTTGTTTTTTGTTTTCTGTTTGTTTCCACCACCTTTTTTTTTTTCCTTTATTTTCTCTCTTTTTCTCCGTTTTCCAGTACAACTTGTTTCTGGCCATTTTGCCCTGAGCAAAATGACTAGAAGGAAAAACTCAAAACAAAAGAAAGAATCATAAACAGTCTTCTCTCCCACAGGGATACAAAATTTGGATGAGAATTCAATGTCAGAAAGCCAATTCAGAAGCACAATTACAAAGCTATTGGTGGCTCTAGAAAAAAGCATAAAGGATTCAAGAGACTTCATGACTGCAGAATTTAGATCTAATCAGGCAGAAATTAAAAATCAATTAAATGAGATGCAATCCAAACTAGAGGTCTTAATGATGAGGGTGAGTGAGGTAGAAGAATGAGCGAGTGACATAGAAGACAATTGATGGCACGGAAGGAAACTGAGGAAAAAAGAGAAAAACAATTAAAATCATGAGGATAGGTTAAGGGAAAAAATGACAGCCTCAGAAGGAAAAATCTAAGTTTAATTGGGGTTCCAGAAGGTGCCGAAGGGACAGAGGTCCACACAGTGTATTTAAACAAATCATAGCTGAGAACTTCCCTAACTTGGGAAGGGAAACAAGCATTCAGATCCAGGATATAGAGAGATTCCCCCCGAAAATCAATAAAAACCATTCAAAGCCTCGCCATTTAATAGGGAAACTTGCATATTCCAAAGATAAAGAGAAGATCCTTAAAGCAGCAAGAGACAAAAAATCCATTACCTTTATGGAGAGAAGTATGAGAATAACAGCAGACCACTTCACAGATACCTGGCAGGCCAGAAAGGGCTGGAAAGATATATTCAGAGTCCTAAATGAGAACATGCAGCCAAGAATACTTTATCCAGCAAGGCTCACATTCAAAATAGAAGGAGAGATAAAGAGCTTCCAAGATAGGCAGGAACTGAAAGAATATGTGATCACCAAATCAGGTCTGCAAGAAATACTAAGGGGGGCCCTGTAAAAGAAAGAGGAAGTCCAAGAAAACAATCCACAAAAACAGGGACTGAATAGGTATTATGATGACACGAAATTCATATCTGTCAATAGCAACTGTGAAAGTGAATGGGCTTAATTACCCCATCAAAAGGCGTGGGGTTTCAGAATGGATAAAAAAGTTGGACCCAATCATTTGCTGTCTATAAAAGACTCATTTCAGATATAAGGACACCTACAGCCTGAAAACAAAAGGTTGGAGAACAATTTACCATTCAAATGGTCCTCAAAAGAAAGCAGGGGTAGCTATCCTTATATCAGATAAACTAAAGTTTATCTCAAAGACAGTAGTGAGAGATGAAGAGGGACACTACATCATCCTTAAAGAATTTATCCAACAAGAGAACATAAAAATCATCAATATTTATGCCCTGAATGTGGGAGCCATCAAGAAGGGATCCCTGGGTGGTGCAGCGGTTTGGCGCCTGCCTTTGGCTCAGGGCATGATCCTGGAGACCCGGGATTGAATCTCACGTCGGGGTCCCGGTGCATGGAGCCTGCTTCTCCCTCTGCCTATGTTTCTGCCTCTCTCTCTCTCTCTCTCTCTCTCTCTGTGTGTGTGACTATCATAAATAAACAAATAAAAAAGTAAAATAAAAAAATCAAAGTTAAGACATACTTAGATAATAATACACTTATACTTGGTGACTTCAAAATAGTGCTTTCTACAATCGACAGGCCTTCTAAGTACAACATCGCCAAAGAAACAAGAGCTTTAAATGATTCACTGGACCAGATGGATTTCACAGATATCTACAGAACTTTACATCCAAATGCAACTGAATACACATTCTTCTCAAGTGCATATGGAACTTTCTCCAGAAGAGACTACATACTGGGTCACAATTCAGGTCTTAACCAATACCAAAAGATTGGGATTATCCCCTGCATATTTTCAGACGATAATGCTTTGAAACTAGAACTAGATCACAAGAAGAAGTTTGGAAGGATTTCAAACACGTGGAGGTTAAGGACCATCCTGCTAAAAGATGTAAGGGTCAACCAGGAAATTAAGGAAGAATTAAAAAGATTCATGGAAACTAATGAGAATGAAGATACAACCATTCAAAATCTTTGGGATACAGCAAAATCAATCCTGAGGGGGAAATACATCGCAATACAAGCATCCATCCAAAACTGGAAAGAACTCAAATACAAAAGCTAACTTTGCACCTATAACAGCTGGAGAAAAAAACATCAAATACATCCTACAACCAGCAGAAGAAGAGAATTAATAATGATTCGAGCAGAACTCAATGAAATAGAGATCAGTGGAACAGAATAGAGAACCCAAAAGTGGACCCTGAACTTTATGGTCAACTAATATTCGATAAAGGAGGAAAGACTATCCATTGGAAGAAAGACAGTCTCTTCAATCAATGGTGCTGGGGAAATTGGACATCCACATGCATAAGAATGAAACTAGACCACTCTCTTGCACCATACACAAAGATAAACTCAAAATGGATGAAAGATCTAAATGTGAAACAAGATTCCATCAAAATCCTAGAGAAGAACACAGGCAACACCCTTTTTGAACTCGGCCACAGTAACTTCTTGCAAGATACATCCAGGAAGGCAAAAGAAACAAAAGCAAAAATGAACTTTTGGGACTTCATCAGTATAAGAAGCTTTTGCACAGCAAAGGATACAGTCAACAAAACTAAAAGACAACCTACAGAATGGGAGAAGGTATTTGCAAATGACATATCAGATAAAGGGCTAGTTTCCAAGATCTATAAAGAACTTCTTAAACTCAACACCAAAGAAACAAACAATCCAATCATGAAATGGGAAAAGACATGAAGAGAAATCTCACAGAGGAAGACATAGACATGGCCAACATGCATATGAAAAAATGCTCTGCATCACTTGCCATCAGGGAAATACAAATCAAAACCACAATGAGATACCACCTCACACCGGTGAGAATCGGAAAATTAACAAGGCAGGAAACCACAAATGTTGGAGGGGATGCGGAGAAAAGGGAACCCTCTTACACTGTTGGTGGGAATGTGAACTGGTGCAGCCACTCTGGAAAACTGTGTGGAGGTTCCTCAAAGAGTTAAAAATAGACCTGCCCTACGACCCAGCAATTGCACTGTTGGGGATTTACCCCAAAGATACAGATGCAGTGAAACGCCGGGACACCTGCACCCCGATGTTTATAGCAGCAATGGCCACGATAGCCAAACTGTGGAAGGAGCCTCGGTGTCCAAAGAAAGATGAATGGATAAAGAAGATGTGGTTTGTGTATACAATGGAATATTACTCAGCTATTAGAAAGGACAAATACCCACCATTTGCTTCAACGTGGATGGAACTGGAGGGTATTATGCTGAGTGAAGTAAGTCAGTCGGAGAAGCACAAACATTATATGTTCTCATTCATTTGAGGAATATAAATAATAGTGAAAGGGAATATAAGGGAAGGGAGAAGAAATGTGTGGGAAATATCAGAAAGGGAGACAGAACGTAAAGACTGCTAACTCTGGGAAACGAACTAGGGGTGGTAGAAGGGGAGGAGGGCGGGGGGTGGGAGTGCATGGGTGACGGGCACTGGGGGTTATTCTGTATGTTAGTAAATTGAACACCAATAAAAAATAAATTAAAAAATTAAAAAAAAAGAAATAGAGATCAGAAGAACTGTGGAACAGATCAACAAAACCGAGTTGATTCTTTGAAAGAATTAATAAGATAGAAAAACCATTAGCCAGCCTTATTAAAAAGAAGAGAGAAAAGACTCAAATTAGTAAAATCATGAATGAGAAAGGAGTGATCACCACCAACAGCATGGAAATACAAACAATTTTAAAAACTTATGAGCAGGTATACGCCAATAAATTAGGCAATGTAGAAGAAACGGATGCATTTCTGGAAAGACACAAACTACCAAAACTGGAACAGGAAGAAATAGAAAACTTGAATAGACCTATAACAAGGGGGAAAATGTAAGGAGTCATCACAAACCTCCAAAGACACAAAAGTCCAGGGTCAGATGGCTTCCCAGGGGAACTATATCAAACGTTTAAACAAGACACAATAACTATTCTCCTAAAACTTTTCCAAAAGATAGAAAGAGATGGCATACTTCCAAACTCGTTAAATGAGGCCAGGATCACCTTAATTCTAAAGCCAAAAAAAAGCAAAAAGTAGAATTATAGACCAATATCCCTGATGAACACAGATGCAAAATTCTCAACAAGATACTAGCCAATAGGATCCAACAGTACATTAATATTATTTACCATAACCAAGTGAGATTTATCCCCAGGATGCAAGGCTGGTTCAACACTTGTAATGCAATCAATGTGGTAGATCATATCAATTAGAGAAAAACAAGAATGATATGATCCTCTCCATAGATGTAGAGAAAGCATTTGACAAAATACAGCATCCATTCCTGTCAAAACTCGTCAGAGTGTAGCAATAGAGGGAACATTCTTCAGCATCTTAAAAGCCATCTACAAAAAGCCCACAGCCAATATCATTCTCAATGGGGAAACACTAGGAGCCTTTCCCTTAAGATCAGGAACAAGACTGGGAGTCTACTCTCACCCTACTATTCAGCATAGTACCAGAAGTCCTAGCCTCAGCAATCAGGCAACAAAAAGAAATAATTACATTCAAATTGGCAAAGAAGAAGTCAAACTCTCCCTCTTAGCATATGACATGATACTGTACATAGAAAACCCAAAAGACTCCACCCCAAGATTGCTAGAAGTCATACAGCAATTTGGCAGTGTGGCAGGATACAAAATCAATGCGCAGAAGTCAGTAGCATTTCTATACACTAACAATGAGACTGAAGAAAGAGAAATTAAGCAGTCAGTCCCATTGACAATTGTACCCAAAAGTATATGATACCTATGAATAAACCTAACCAAAGAGGTAATGGATCTATACCCTACAAACTACAGAACACTTCTGAAGGAAATTGAGGAAGACACAAAGAGATGGAAAAATACTCCATGCTCATGGATTGGAAAATTAATATTGTGAAAATGTCAATGTTACTCAGGGCAATTTACACGTTTAATGCAATCCCTATCAAAATACCATGGACTTTCTTCAGAGAGTTGGTACAAATCATCTTAAGATTTGTGTGGAATCAGAAAAGACCCTGAATAGCCAGGGGAATATTAAAAAAGAAAATCATAGCTGTGGGCATCACAATGCCAGATTTCAGGCTGTACTACAGAGCTGTGATAATCAAGATAGTGTGGTTCTGGTACAAAAACAGACACATAGATCAATGTAACAGAATAGAGAATCCAAAAGTGGACCCTCAACTCTATGTTCATCTAATATTTGACAAAGCAGGAAAGACGGTTCACTGGATAAAAAGACAGTCTCTTCAATAAATGGTCCTGGGAAAATTGGACAACCATGTACAGAATTAATCTAGAGCATTCTCTTACACCATAGACAATGATAAACTCAAAATGTATGGAAGATCTAAATGTGAGAGAAGAATCCATCAAAAATCTAGAGGAGAACACAGGCAACACCTTTTTTGATCTTGGCACAGCAACTTCTTGCAAGATATATCTATGAAGGCAAAGGAAACAAAAGCAAACATGAATTATTGGTACTTAAGATAAAAATTTCTGCACAGCAAAATAAACAGCCAACAAAACTAAAAATCAACTTATTAAATATGAGATGTTATTTTCAAATGACATATCAGATAAAGGGCTAGTATCCAAGATCTATAAAGAACTTATTAAACTCAACACCAAAGAAACAAACCATCCAATCTTGAAATGGGCAAAAGACATGAACAGAAATTTCATAGAGGATGACATAGACATGGTCAACAAGTGCATGAGAAAATGCTCCGCATCAGTTACCATCAGGGAAATACAAATCAAAACCACAATGAGATACCACCTCACACCAGTGAGAATGGGGAAAATTAACAAGGCAAGAAACAACAAATGTTGGAGAGGATGTGGGAAAGGGGAACCCTCTTGCATTTTTGGTAGGAATGTGAACTGGTACAGCCACTCTGGGAAACTGTGTGGAGGTTCCTCCAAGAGTTAAAAATAGAACTGCCCTACGACCCAGCATTTGGATTGCTGGGGATTTAACCCAAGGATACAGGCACAGTGAGATGCTGGAACACCTGCACCCCAATGTTTATATCATCAATGTCCACAATAGCCAAACTGTGGAAGGAGCTTCAGTGCCCATTAACAGATGAATGGATAAAGAAGATGTCATCAATATATACAATGGAATATTATTCAGCCATTAAAAATGACAAATACCCACCACTTGCTTCAATGTGAATGGAAGTGTAGGGTATTATGCTGAGTGAAATAAGTCATTCGGTGAAGGACAAACATTATATGCTCTCAGTCATTTGGGGAATATAAAAAACAGTTAAGGGGAATAAAGGTGAAAGGAGAGAAAATGAGTGTTAAATATCAGAGAGGGTGACAGAACATGAGAGACACCTAACTCTCACCACTTTTGTTCATTATAGTAGTAGATATCCTAAGCTCACCAGTCAGAGAATAAAAAGTAATAAAATGCATTCAAATTATCAAAGAAGAAGTTGACCTCTCCCTCTTCACAGATGTCATGATCCTGTTTATAGAAAACCTGAAAGATATTGTTGGACATTGCTCCAACATTGCTAGAACTCATACAATTTAGCAACATGAAAGGAAGCAAAATCAATGCACAAAAATCTGTTGTATTTATACAGACAACTATGAAACTCAAGAAAGTTAAATTGAGGAATAAATCCCATTTACAATATCACCCAAAACCATAGCATACAAGGGAATAAGCCTAACCAAAGAGGTATCGTATCTATACTCTCAAAACAACAGAACTCTTATTGAAGAAATTGAGGAAGACACAAAGAGATGGAAAGATATTCTATGCTCTTAAATTGGAAGAACAAATATTGTAAAAAATGTCTATGCTATCCAGAGCAATTTACACACTTAATGCAATCTCTAGCAAAATACCATATACTTTCTTCATATTGTTGGAACGAATACTCTTAAGATTTGTATGGAGCCAGAAAGGACCTTAAATAGCTAGAGGAATGTTGAGAAAGAAACCAAAGCTCAGCCGTAATAATACCTGACTTTAAGCTGTATTACAAAGCTGTGATCATCAAAACAATATTATACTGACAAAAGCTAGACACGTAGATCATTGGAACAGAATACAGCATCCAGAAATGGACTCTCAAATCTATGGTCAGCTTATCCTTAACAAAGCAGGAAATAATCTCCAATGGAAAAAATGACCTTCTCATCAATAAATGGTGTTCAGAAAATTGGACAGCTTTATGTAGAAGAATGAAACTGGACCATTCTCTTTCATCACGCACAAAGATAAACTCAAAATGGTAGAAAGTTCTAAATATGAGACAAATCCATAAAAATCCTAGAGGAGAACACAGGCAACATCCTTTTTAACTTGGCTACAGAAACTTCTTGCAAGATACATCTATGAAGGCAAGGGAAACAAAAGCAAAAATTAACTATTGGCACCACATCAAGATAAAAAGCTTCTGTACAGCAAAAGAAACTGTTGATATAACTGGAAGTCTACATACAGAATGGGAAAAGATACTTGCAATGACATATTAGATAAGGGGCTAGTCTCCAGGATCTATAAAGAGCTTATCAAGCTCAACACTCAAGAAATAACCCCAGTCATGAAATAGGCAGAATACAGGATCCCTGGGTGGCGCAGCAGTTTGGCGCCTGCCTTTGGCCCGGGGCGCGATCCTGGAGATCCAGGATCGAATCCCACGTCAGGCTCCCGGTGCATGGAGCCTGCTTCTCCCTCTGCCTGTGTCTCTGCCTCTCTCTCTCACTGTGTGCCTATCATAAATAAAAATTAAAAAAAAAATTTAAAAAAAAAAAAAAGAAATAGGCAGAATACATGAACAAACATTTCTCCAAAGACGACCTACACATGGCCAACAAGCACATGAAAAAACACCCCACATCACTTGCCATCAGGGAAATACAAATCAAAACCACAATGAGATACCACTCTATACTGGTAAGAATGGCTAAAATTGACAAGACAGGAAACTTCAAATGTTGGCAAGTAGGGAAAAGGAAAGTAGGGAAAAGGAAACCCTCTTGTACTATTGGTGAGAATGCAAGGTGGTGCAGGCGCTGGGGAAAACAGTATGGATGTTCTTCAAGAAGTTAAAAATAGAACTCCCCCACCACCCAGAAATTGCAGTATTGGGTATTTGCTCCATATATACAGATGTAGTGAAATGACAGGCCACCTGCACCCCAAATTTCATAGTGGCAATGTCTACAATAGCCAAACTGTGGAAGAAGCCAAGATGTCCTTCGACAGATAAATGGATAAAGAAGATATATATATATATATATATATATATATATATATATATATATACCCTCAGGATGAATACCTACCATTCACATTGATGTGGATGGAACTGGAGGATTTTTAAAAAAGATTTAGTTATTTATTCATGGGAGACACAGACAGAGAAAGAGAGAGAGACAAAGATACAGGCAGAGGGAGAAGCAGGCTCCCCACAGGGAGCCTGATGCGGCACCCCATCCCAGATCCTGGGACCGTGACCTGAGCAGAAGTCAGACGCTCAACCACTGAGCCACCCAGGTGTGCTGGAACTGGAGGATATTATACTCAGTGAAATAAGTCAACTGGAAAACGACAATTATCATATGGTTTCACTCGTATATTTAATATAAGAAATAGTGAAAGGGACTATAAAGGAAGGGGGGAAATGAGTAGCAAAAAAATTAGAGGAAGATAAACCATGAGTGACTCCTAAACATGGGAAACTAAGTGTTGTAGAAGGGGAGATGGGTGGGGGGATAGGGTAACTAAGTGATGGGCATTAAGCAGGGCACATGATGAGATGAGAACTGGGTATTATACTATATGCTGACAAATTGAATTTAAATAAAATTTTTAAAAAAGAAACAACACGTGTTGTTGAGGATGTGGAGAAAGGGGAACACTTTTGCACTGAATACTACCCCTGAAACCAATGTTGCACCCTGTTATCTAAGTAGAATTTGAATAAAAATTTGAAAAGGAAAAAGAAGTTAATAAAATCTCTTTACTTCTGCTCTGAGAGAATCCTAGCAAATTTAAAGAGGAATTTATCTTTTTTAGAAAGATGTGTGGCTATTTACATCCCCTCTCACAGGAACCTACACTGGCTACTTAAGGTGTGCTCTTGCCACCCATGATATATAATAGTTAGGAGCCTATCTAGATGGTTCCCTGGAGAAAACTACCAGTTACTGAAATAATTATTCCCCTTCTCTTCATACTCTTTTACCTATAGGTGTTTCTGTATAATTTCTGCTTGGGATTCAGCAGAATTATTTCAAGATGAGCCTCAAAGTCAGCAATGGAAGTCTCAAGTTTATGGTGTCCTCATATACAAAAAATATATGGCTGTCCTTAGAGATATCTTCCTAAGACAGCAGTTTCTTTTAAGCCACTTTTCTTCACCAGAACATAGAGAACCTGTGTTGAACTCCCTTGTCTGAATTTTGAGCATGCTCCTTGATTCTCATTCCCCTGTATGACCAGTTTCTACCTTGCTCTATCAAAGTTGTTCTCTGAATAACAATCCAAAATTAAGTATATAGATAATATTATAGAAATATATACAGTTTCATATTGGGTCAACACTCTGATCTGCATACCTTAGTTGCACTAAGTAACATACAACAGCAAGAAATCATGTACTTTCAAAGGTCTATTCTAGTACTTAAAATATGCACTAAGCTTAAAGTTTTTCGATTACAATAGAGTATGGCTCTATGACCCTTAGATCAAAATCTACTGAATCAATTTATAGCTTTACACTGTATAACTCAATCCAAACTGCTATGAAATATATATTCTCAGGTAGGTAGCAAGGGCAGGATGGAAATGGTAGATTTTAAAAACATTCTTGCAGACATTTTTACTTTTATGTGCCCATTTGAACACTCAATTAAAAAACAAAACAAAAACAAAACAAAACAGCCAGTCTGGTAGGAAGATGTGCTTTTATGGGATCTTCTGAATTTTTTTAGAAGAAAACAAATAACTTTTTACAAAGTAAAGAGAAGGATATGATTGTTAAATATCATTATCTAAGGA
This sequence comes from Canis lupus baileyi, assembly GCF_048164855.1. NCBI lineage: Eukaryota > Metazoa > Chordata > Mammalia > Carnivora > Canidae > Canis > Canis lupus. The sequence goes on from NC_132876.1 coordinate 61,262,805, forward strand.
CAATTTGTAGTACTTTTTAAAAGGTAATTATAGTCTTCACAGCTCAGTTTTCATGATCTGTAAATTTAGCCTTAATAATACAATGTGACAATATAGCTATCAAAATCATTGCGTTTTTGAAAATCATTTCCAGCATGTCAAAAACTAACCACCTCTATTTCTTTCCAAAATATGGAATAAAGTGTATTTATTCCTTTTAATTAGAGAAAAAAAGAAATGTAAAACAATTATCATTAAATATTGTTATGTAGGGACACGTGGGTGGCTCAGTGGTTGAGAGTCTGCCTTCAGTTAATGACATGGTCCCAGGATCTGGGATCGAGTCCCACATTGGGCTCCTTTAAGGGAGCCTGCTTATCCTTCTGCCTATGTCTCTGCTTCTCTGTGTGTGTGTGTCTCTCATGAATAAGTAAATAAAATATTTTATAAATAAATAAATAAATAATAAATAAATAAATAAATAAATAAACATTGTTATGTACATATTCAATTTGGAGTGTAACTTGCCTTTGACCAACCTATTGCCACATATATTAGACTGAGTTTGCCATGGGAATAAGGAAAGTTTTGTGAAGAGTGGAAATTAGTTCACATATGTACAGCCACACCTCTGTGTCATTAAGCAGATATACTGAATTATAGGTAAACTGTGGCCAATCAGAAAGCATATTATATGGTTTATGTAGTTCTTTAGCTTTTCAAAGTATCAAGTTCTTCTATTTTAGGTTTTCTTTAATTCAAGTTCATCAAGATAGAGTCAGTTATATAAACAAACTCCAATGTGTGCTTCCAGTTAATTTAATATGAAAAAAATTAGTGCTGTAAAGGAAAGTATATATCTTGACCACCAAAAATTTGATGTGAAGTTTAAAGACATTGATTGAGCACTGTTATGGACTGAATTTTTCTGTCCTTCAAAGATTTGTAGGTCAAATTTCTACAATCCAATGTAATGATATTGTTACCCAAAACTGAGTTCACTTTTTGGTGAGCGTCAAGCCAAAAGGCACAGCCAGATCAGATAACAGGAAAGAAATGGTTTTATTTGCAACAATAAAGAACATTGGGGATATTTCCCAGAACAGTCTCTCCTCAAACAACAAAACTAGAAAAGTTCAAAACTATGGATGCATGCATATTCATGACAGGAGGCTTGGAAATCGGGGTATTCGGCATGGAATTAAGGCAAATGTCATTGTAAGGTGACAGAAGTTGAAGTCATGTGGGCTGGGAAAGGTCAGCATGATCAAATCTTTGGTTCCAATTGATCCATTATTTGAATGCTCAAGGGGTTGAAATCCTGTAAAATTAACTCAAGGGATCCCTGGGTGGCGCAGCGGTTTGGCGCCTGCCTTTGGCCCGGGGCGCAATCCTGGAGACCCAGGATCGAATCCCACGTCGGGCTCCCAGCGCATGGAGCCTGCTTCTCCCTCTGCCTGTGTCTCTGCCTCTCTCTCTCTCTCTCTCTCTCTCTCTCTCTCTCGCTCTGTGTGACTATCATAAATAAATAAAAATTAAAAAAAAAAAAGATTGTTATTTGGGTAAGTAGTGCTGGTCAGGCACAGATTACAATTATATATTTTCAGTAAATAGTGTCTACATATAACAATAAAAAATAAACATGAGCATGAATCTCCTTTTATCACAATATTCTGCAACACATAGGGAAACTCATTTACTATGTTAAAAATTTACTTCCTCGTAGGGAGGGGCAAGATGGCGGAAGAGTAGGGTCTCCAAATCACCTGTCTCCACCAAATTACCTAGAAAACCTTCAAATTATCCTGAAAATCTACGAATTCGGCCTGAGAATTAAAGAGAGAACACCTGGAATGCAACAGTGAGAAGAGTTCGCGCTTCTATCAAGGTAGGAAGACGGGGAAAAAGAAATAAAGAAACAAAGGCCTCCAAGGTGGAGGGGCCCCGCGAGGAGCCGGGCTGAGGCCGGGGCGAGTGTCCCCAGGACAGGAGAGCCCCGTCCCGGAGAAGCAGGAGCTGCACCAACCTTCCCGGGAGGAAAGGGGCTCGCAGGGAGTTGGAGCAGGACCCAGAAGGGCGAGGATGCCCTCGGGCTCCCCGGGACAGTAACAGCAACTGCGCACCAGGAGAGTGCGCCGATCTCCCTAAGGGCTGCAGCGCGCACGGCGGGACCCGGCGGGACCCGGAGCAGCTCGGGGGGGCTCGAGCGGCGGCTCCGCGGAGGGGGCTGCGCGGCCCCGGGAGCAGATCGGAGGGGCGCGGGCAGAAGAAGAGGCTCCATGTGGAGGGGGCTGCGTGGTTCCAGGAGCAGCTCCGGGGCGCTCGGGCGGCGGCTCCGCGGAGGGGGTTGCGCGGCCCGGGAGCGCGAATCCAACAGCGCAGGCTCTGGAGCACAGGGTGCCGGGACACAGCCCAGGATCCTGCCTCCCCCGGGACAGGCAGAGGCCGGGAGGGCCCAGGACAGCAAGGACGCTCCTGCCCCAGCTGAGCAGATCAGCGGCCCCGCCCCGGAGCCTCCAGGCCCTGCAGACGGAGACCTCCGGAGTTCCTGCGGGGGCTGAATCCAGGTTTCCAGAGCTGGCCCCGCCACTAGGGCTGTTGCTCCTGGGGCCTCACGGGGTAAACAACCCCCATTGAGCCCTGCACCAGGCAGGGGCAGAGCAGCTCCCCCAACTGCTAACACCTGAGAATCAGCACAGCAGGCCCCTCCCCCAGAAGACCAGCTAGATGGACAACTTCCAGGAGAAGCCAAGGGCCTTAAGGTACACAGAATCAGAAGATACTCCCCCGTGGTTCTTTTTTTTCCTTTTTTCTTTTTTTGTTTTGCTTTTTGATTTGTTTCCTTCCCCCACCCCCCTTTTTTCTCCTTTCTTTCTTTTTCTTTCTCTTTTTCTTCTTTTTTTTCGTTTTTTTTCTTCCTTTTTTTTCTCTTTCTCTTTTCTTTCCTTCTTTCTCTCCTCTTTTTCTCCTTTTCCCATTACAACTTGCTTTTGGCCACTCTGCACTGAGCAAAATGACTAGAAGGAAAACCTCACCTCAAAAGAAAGAATCAGAAACAGTCCTCTCTCCCACAGAGTTACAAAATCTGGATTACAATTCAATGTCAGAAAGCCAATTCAGAAGCACTATTATACAGCTACTGGTGGCTCCAGAAAAAAGCATAAAGGACTCAAGAGACTTCATGACTGCAGAATTTAGAGCTAATCAGGCAGAAATTAAAAATCAATTGAATGAGATGCAATCCAAACTAGAAGTCCTAACGTCGAGGGTTAACGAGGTGGAAGAACGAGTGAGTGACATAGAAGACAAGTTGATAGCAAAGAGGGAAACTGAGGAAAAAAGAGACAAACAATTAAAAGGGCCAGATGGCTTCCCTGGGGAATTTTATCAAACGTTTAAAGAAGAAACCATACCTATTCTCCTAAAGCTGTTTGGAAAGATAGAAAGAGATGGAGTACTTCCAAATTCGTTCTATGAGGCCAACATCACCTTAATTCCAAAACCAGACAAAGACCCCACCAAAAAGGAGAATTACAGACCAATATCCCTGATGAACATGGATGCAAAAATTCTCAACAAGATACTGGCCAATAGGATCCAACAGTACATTAAGAAAATTATTCACCATGACCAAGTAGGATTTATCCCTGGGACACAAGGCTGGTTCAACACCCGTAAAACAATCAATGTGATTCATCATATCAGCAAGAGAAAAACCAAGAACCATATGATCCTCTCATTGGATGCAGAGAAAGCATTTGACAAACTACAGCATCCATTCCTGATCAAAACTCTTCAGAGTGTAGGGATAGAGGGAACATTCCTCGACATCTTAAAAGCCATCTATGAAAAGCCCACAGCAAATATCATTCTCAATGGGGAAGCACTGGGAGCCTTTCCCTAAGATCAGGAACAAGACAGGGATGTCCACTCTCACCACTGCTGTTCAACCTAGTACTGGAAGTCCTAGCCTCAGCAATCAGACAACAAAAAGACATTAAAGGCATTCAAATTGGCAAAGAAGAAGTCAAACTCTCCCTCTTCGCTGATGACATGATACTCTACATAGAAAACCCAAAAGTCTCCACCCCAAGATTGCTAGAACTCATACAGCAATTCGGTAGCGTGGCAGGACTCAAAATCAATGCCCAGAAATCAATGGCATTTCTATACACTAACAATGAGACTGAAGAAAGAGAAATTAAGGAGTCAATCCCATTGACAATTGCACCCAAAAGCATAAGATACCTAGGAATAAACCTAACCAAAGAGGTAAAGGGTCTATACCCTCAAAACTATAGAACACTTCTGAAAGAAATTGAGGAAGACACAAAGAGATGGAAAATATTCCATGCTCATGGATTGGCAGAATTAATATTGTGAAAATGTCAATGTTACCCAGGGCAATATACATGTTTAATGCAATCCCTATCAAAATACCATGGACTTTCTTCAGAGAGTTAGAACAAATTATTTTCAGATTTGTGTGGAATCAGAAAAGACCCTGCATAGCCAGGGGAATTTTAAAAAAGAAAACCATATCTGGGGGCATCACAATGCCAGATTTCAGGTTGTACTACAAAGCTGTGGTCATCAAGACAGTGTGGTACTGGCACAAAAACAGACGCATAGATCAGTGGAACAGAATAGAGAATCCAGAAGTGGACCCTGAACTCTATGGGCAACTAATATTCGATAAAGGAGGAAAAGACTATCCATTGGAAGAAAGACAGTCTCTTCAATCAATGGGTCTGGGAAAATTGGACATCCACATGCAGAAGAATGAAACTAGACCACTCTCTTTCACCATACACAAAGATAAACTCAAAATGGATGAAAGATCTAAATGGGAGACAAGATTCCATCAAAATCCTAGAGAAGAACACAGGCAACACCCTTTTTGAACTCGGCCATAGTAACTTCTTGCAAGATACATCCACGAAGGCAAAAGAAACAAAAGCAAAAATGAACTATTGGGACTTCATCAAGATAAGAAGCTTTTGCACAGCAAAGGATACAGTCAACAAAACTCAAAGACAACCTACAGAATGGGAGAAGGTATTTGCAAATGACATATCAGATAAAGGGCTAGTTTCCAAGATCTATAAAGAACTTCTTAAACTCAACACCAAAGAAACAAACAATCCAATCATGAAATGGGCAAAAGACATGAAGAGAAATCTCACAGAGGAAGACATAGACATGGCCAACATGCATATGAGAAAATGCTCTGCATCACTTGCCATCAGGGAAATACAAATCAAAACCACAATGAGATACCACCTCACACCGGTGAGAATCGGAAAATTAACAAGGCAGGAAACCACAAATGTTGGAGAGGATGCGGAGAAAAGGGAACCCTCTTATACTGTTGGTGGGAATGTGAACTGGTGCAGCCACTCTGGAAAACTGTGTGGAGGTTCCTCAAACAGTTAAAAATATACCTGCCCTACGACCCAGCAATTGCACTGTTGGGGATTTACCCCAAAGATACAAATGCAATGAAATGCTGGGACACCTGCACCCCGATGTTTATAGCAGCAATGGCCACGATAGCCAAACTGTGGAAGGAGCCTCAGTGTCCAACGAAAGATGAATGGATAAAGAAGATGTGGTCTATGTATACAATGGAATATTACTCAGCTATTAGAAATGACAAATACCCACCATTTGCTTCAACGTGGATGGAACTGGAGGGTATTATTTTGTGTGAAGTAAGTCAGTCGGTGAAGGACAAACATTATATGTTCTCTTTCATTTGGGGAATATAAATAATAGTGAAAGGGAATATAAGGGAAGGGTGAAGAAATGTGTGGGAAATATCAGAAAGGGAGACAGAACGTAAAGACTGCTAACTCTGGGAAACAAACTAGGGGTGGTGAAAGGGGAGAAGGGCGGGGGGTGGGAGTGAATGGGTGACGGGCACTGGGGGTTATTCTGTATGTTAGTAAATTGAACACCAATAAAAAATAAATTTAAAAAAATTTACTTCCTCAATTCAAAAACATGGCCTCAAGAGGTAGAATAGAAGGAACCTAAGCTCACCTCATGCCATGGATACAACTAGATAACACCCACATCGATGTAAATAACCCATACAATGGCGTGAAGACTGGCAGACAAACTCCACAAGTAAAGGTTGAGAAGAGGCAGGTTCAAAGAAGGTAGGAAGGGTGAATATGTGGTTTGGGAATAAAACAAACCATGGCTATCATAGATCTAGGGGGAGCCAGGGGCATGGTAAAGGGCAAGAAATAGCCTATCACATCATGGAGACTGCACAGGGATGATGAATCTCTATAACATTTGTCATTGAAAGCAACAATGGCTGAATTTCATGAGTTCTAACAAACAGCAGGACATAAAGCCTGGAATTTTAAAAATCCACAGGTTCAGCTCCTAGAGAGTCCATAGGGTATTAGGAAGCAGAGTTACTGCCCTTAAGAGAGCATGACAAAGAGCCAGCCAAGATCCAGCCTAGAAGCAGCAGTTTGAAAATTCTGGGGAAATAATGGAAGGAGAGTTAATTACTCATCTCAGAGCATGGCCTAGAGAGGTAGGTATCACAGAGACACCCTTCAAAGAACAGAAAAACTGGCAGATGCCATTTTCTTCCAAAGATCCCTAGCATAAATACATAGCCACATTCAGAAACCAACACAGCACCCAAACTTGCTTCCTAGCTTGTTTACACCAACCTTGCATCACAGTTCAAAGCATCAATACTTTCCACTCTTGCCTTAATACCTTTGCTCTGGGTCCTCTCCCCCAGAAGATACATTCAAACTTCAGCAACACTTCATCTCCCACCCCAAGTTTTGTGGTATCTCAGTTCTAGCAGTGGTGGCAGCAGCAGAAGGCTTTATTTCCAAAGTGAAACAGCAGAAACCTTGTTAAAATGTGTCCCACCCAGCTGGGGACCACACACTGCCCCAACAGGCAAAGAGAGCCTCCAAAGACAACTGAACTTATATACATATGCCACAAACATAAAAGACACCCATGAAGTGCCAGGAACTGGGGAAGAGGGGACATGGCACTGCAGGGCACTGTAGGACCACTTTTTCAAAAAGCCATTACCTTTAAAAGCAGAAGACATAGCTGAATATCCTAGCACAGAGAAATAGGCAAGAAGGTTAGACAAAATAAGGAGACAGAAAAAAAATATGTCCCAAATGAAAGAACAGGACAAAACCACAACAAACGATCCAAACAAAATGGATACAAGTATATGTCTGACAGAGAATATAAAGTAATGATCATTAAGATAATCATTAGACTAAAGAGTAGAACATTTCATTGAGATTCTCAACAAAGAGATTAAAAATGATCAGTGATTAAGAAAACAATAAATGAAAATAAAAATACAGTTGGTAAAACAAATAACAGGCTACAGGAGCAAAGGATGAATTAATGATCTGGAAGATAGAATAGTGAAACTAATCAACATGAGAAAATGAAAGAAAAAAATAATTATGAAAACTGCGATTCCATCAAGCATAATAACATTCACATTATATGGATCCCAGAAAAACAAGAGATGGGAAGGAGGCAGAGAATTTATTTGAAGGACTAATGGCTGAAAACTTCCATAATCTGGGGAAGGACGGAGATATCCAGATCCAAGATGTACAGAGATCCTCCAACAAAATCCACTCAAGGAAGTCCAAATCACACACATAGTGAGTAAAATAGCAAAAATTAGTGATAATGTAACAAAAAAATTGGGAGCATGAAAACTTGTAAGCACAAAAAAAGTAAAACAAAAACAAAAACAAAAACCCTAGATCTGTAAAAATCAGTAAAGGGACTCAGAAAATAAAAAGATATTAATTATGATACCATATTACTATAATATAGTAGGAAAGGGGTGAAGAATGGGATCAAAATTAAGTGTTCAACAACTTAACAAAGACAGTTATATGTAGAAGATATTATATACAAACTTAATGGTAACCACAGGGGAAAAAAACGGAATAGATATGTAAAGAATAGAGAAAGGAATCCAATTACATCACAAAATAAAGCCAATAAACCATGAAAGAGAGCAAAAGAAAAGATCAGAAAAAACTAAGAAACAAACACAAAACAAGTACCAAAGTGGCAATAAATGCATATCTATTAAAACCACTTTGAATGTAAATGTATTAAAATCTTCAATCAAAAGACATAGGTGACAGAGTAAATTAAAAGAGAACAAGATTTATCTATATACTGCCCCCTGAGATGCATTTCAGATCTAAAGACACTTATAGATTGAAAGTGAGGGGATGGTGAAATATCTGTCATGCAAATGAATGTCAAAAGAAAGCCAGAGTAGCAATACTTATATTGGACAATGTAGAGTTTAAAACAAAGACTGTGACAAGAGACAAAGGAAGATGCTGTATAATGATAAAGGAAACAATCCAACAAAACATATCTTTATAAATATTTATGCACCCAACATAAATAGGAACATCCAAATACATAAAACTGTTTAGAACAAACCTAAAGGAACTTACTGATAGTAATACAATAATAATAGAGGACTTTAAACCCCACTTACATCAATGAACAGATCATCTAAACAAAATCAACAAAGGAACAGTGGTATTGAGTAACACACTGAACCACATGGACATAACAGATATATTCAGTACATTCCATCCTAAAACTACAGAATATAGGTTATTTTCAAGTGCACATGGAACATTCTCCAGAATAGATGACACATTAGACCACAAAACAAGCCTTACCAATTCAAAAGGATTAAAGTCATACCATGCATCATTTCTGAACATGACATTATGAAACTTAAAATCAACTACAAACAAATCTAGAAAGAGCACAAATACATGGGGTTCAATAACATGCTACTAAACAATGAATGGGCCAATCAAGAAATCCAAGAAGAAATTTAAAATTACATGGAAACAAATGAAAATTAAAACACAGGGATTCAAAATCTTTGAGATGCTGCAAAAGCAGTTCTAAGAGTGAAATTTATAGCAATACAGGCTTATCTCAAAAAACAAGAAAAAATTCAAGTAAACAATGTAATATTAGAGGTAGGAGTTAAGATGGCAGAGTAATGGGGGCCCTATGCCTGCCTCATCCCTAAAAAAAGAGCTAGATAAATATAAAATAATTCTGACCACCCAGGAAACTGATCTGAGAACTGAGAAAACATTCATTGCATGACTAAAAGGAGAAAGGAGGCCACATTGTGGAAGTTAGGAGGAGCAGAGATGTGATCTAGGGGGAAAAGAATTCCCAGTGCTGTCCAGGGGAGGATCCCTCATTAGGGAGAGAATGCTATGACCAAGAAGCAAAACCCACTGGATGTAATGAGCACAAGAAAGCACAAGAAAGGAAGAAGCAGAGGAATAAATAAATTATATAGAAGATAAAATTATGGAAAATAACAGAGCTGAAAGAAAAGGAAACTAAAATATTGGATCATGAATGCAGCGACTCCATAAAATATAATAATATTTATATCATAAGCATCCCAGAAGAAGAAAAGAGGGAAAAATGGGCAGAGGTTTATTTAAGAAAATTAGAGCTAAAAACTTCCCTAATCTGGAGATGGAAACAGACATCCACAATCAGGAGGCACAGAGAACTCCCATCAAAATAAACAAAATCTGGCCAATTCCAAGACATATCACAATAAAATGTGCAAAATACAGAGATAAGGAAAGAATCCTTAAAGCAGTAAGGGAAAAGAAAACCCTGATCTACAAGTGAAGACAAGGTTAGCAGCAAATGTCTTCACAGAACTTGTCAGGCCAGAAGAAAGTGGCATGATATAGTCAACATGTTGAAGAGGAAAAAATATGCAACCAATTCTACTTCATACAAGGACAGAGAGATAAAGAGTTTCCCAGACAAACAAAATCTAAAGGAGTTTGTGACCACTAAGCCAACCCTACAAGAAATCTTAAAGGGGACTTTTGAATTGGAAACACAGGCCAAAAGCAACTAAGACTAGACAGGAAAAGAGAAAAGCTCCTGAAACCCAGATTTCACTGATAATATAATGGCACTAAATTGATATCTGTCAATAATCATTCTGAACATTAATGTACTAAATGTTCACACCTAAAGACCTAAGGAATCAGAAAGGATAAAAAAACAAACAAACAAGATTCATTATTTCATTCATCTATGGAATTTAAGAAACAAAACAGGAACAGAGGGGGAGGTAGGGAAAAATAAAACAAGATGAAAGCAGAGAGGAGACAAACCACAAGAAACTTTTAACAGTAGGAAACAAGGCAAACTATTAAATACTCTTAACTATAGGAAACAAACTGAAGGTTGATGAGGGGAGGTGTGTGAAGGGATGGGGTGATAGGCATTAAAGAGGGTATGTGATGTAATAAGCACTGGGTGTTATAGGCAACTGATGAATCACTGAATTCTACCTCTGAAACTAATAATGTATATTAATTAAGTGAATTTAAAGAAAATAAAATTTAAAAAATGGAAAATAACAAATATTGGCAATGAATACAAAATACCCATCCATATGCCGCCTACAAAAGAATAATTTAGGCCTCAATACACTGATTATGAAAGTAAGGGGATGTAAAACTGATGAATGGATAAAGAAGATGTGAATATATATATTCATATATATATATATAAAGAATTAAATATCTCCATATGTAACAATGTGGATGGAGCTAGAGAGTATTCTGCTAAGTGAAAGGAGTCAGTCAAAGATAAATATCATATGATTTCACTCAAATGTGGATTATAAGGAATGAAAAAGATGAAAATAGGGGAAGGGGAAAAAGAGAAGGAAGCAAATCATAAGAGACTCAACTACAGAGAACAAACTGAGGGTTGCTGGAGAGGAGGTGGGAAGGGGAAGGGCTAAATGGGTGATGGGTATTAAGGAAGGCAATTGCTGTGATGAACACAAGGTATTACATGAACACAAGGTAAATAATAATCAGTAAATTTTACTCCTGAAACCAATATTACACTATATGCAAACCACTTAGAATTTAAATAAACTTGAAACAAACAACAGAAACACAGCCAAAACATACACATAAAGGAATTAGAAAAATAGACAAAACCCCAAAACTGGAGATAGAAAGAAATAATAAAGATCAGAACAGAAGTACATGATGTATAAACCTAAAATAATAAAATAATAATAATGGAACAGATCAATGACAAGAGGATCTGGTTCCTTGAAAAGCTTAACAAAATGGATAAACTTCACATGAGATCCATCAAAAAAGAAAGAAAAATAACAGGACTCTAATATACAAAATCACTAATGAAGAAGGAACAGAAATAGCAACAGATCCACAGAAATAAAAACAATTGTAAGAGATTATGAAAGACTGCATGCCAACAAATTGGGTAACCTAGAAGGCATGAATATATTTCTAGAAATAACCTACCAAAACTGAAATAGGAAAATTAGAAAAATTTAACAGATTGATTGCCAACAATAAAATTGAATCAGTAATCAAGAAACTACAAACCAACAACAGTCCAGGACCAAATGGCTTCACAGGCAATTCTACAAAATATTTAAAGAAGAATTAATATCTATTCTTCTCAAACTTCCAAAAAATAGAATAGGAAGGAAAACTTCCAAATTCATCCTATGAGGCCAGCATTATCCTGATATCAGAACCAGATAAAGATACCACAATAAAAGAGAACGACAGATCAATATCTCTGTTGAACACAGATATAAAAAACACCAACAAAATGCTAGGACACCAAGTCCAATAATACATTAACTAATAATTTACCATATTCAAGTTGAATTTATTGTCAGGATGCAAGGATGGTTTAATATTTGCAAGTTAAGCAACATTGTATTTTATATCAGTAAGAGAAATGATAAAAATATATATGATCATTTCAATAGATGCAGAAAAAGCATTTGACACAGGACAATATCTATTCAGGATAAAACCCCTCAACTGAGTAAGACTAGAGGGAGAATACCTTACCATATGAAAAGGCTTATAGGAAAACAACAACAATGACAACAACAACAACAGAAGGAATATTTTAATCAATGGCAAAAATGAACAAAACTGAGAGCTTTCCTCCTAAAGTCAAGAACAAGACAAGGATGTTCGCAATTACCATATTTATTAATATAGTACTGGAAGTCCTAGCAAAAGAAATTAGACAACAAAAAGGAATAAAAGCATCCACATTGGTAAGGAAGAAGTAAAACTCATACTATTTGCAGATAACATGTTACTATATATAGAAAACTGAAAGGATCCACCAAAAAACTACTGGAACTGATAAGTGAATTCAGTATAGTCACAGGATACAAAATTAAGGTACAGAAGTCTGATGCATTTATATGAGCTAATAATGAAGCAGCAGAAAGAGAAATTAAGAAAACAATCCTCTCTATAATTGGACCAAAAATAATTAAATACCTAAAAATAAACTTAACCAAGGAGGTGAAAAATGTGTACTTCAAAAGCCATGAAACATTAATGAAAGAAATTAAACACAAACAAATGGAGAAAAATTTCATGCACATGGATTACAATATCCAATATTTTAAAAAATGCTCTACAGTACCCGAAGCACTCTATTCATTTAATGCAATCCCCATTAAAATACTAACACCATGTCTCACATGACTATCATAAGTAATCCTAAAATTTGTATGGAGACACAAATGAACCTGAATAGCAAAATAATTCTTTTTTTTAATAATAAATTTATTTTTTATTGGTGTTCAAATTGCCAACATACAGAATAACACCCAGTACTCATCCCGTCAAGTGCCCCCATCAGCGCCCGCCACCCAGTCACCCCCACCCCCAGCCCTCCTCCCCTTCCACTACCCCTAGTTCATTTCCCAGAGTTAGGAGTCTTTATGTTCTGTATCTCTTTCTGATATTTCCTACCCATTTCTTCTCCCTTCCCTTCTATTCCCTTTCACTATTATTTATATTCCCCAAATGAATGAGAACATATAATGTTTGTCCTTCTCCGATTGACTCGTTTCACTCAGCATAATACCCTCCAGTTCCATCCACATTGAAGCAAATGGTGGGTATTTGTCATTTCTAATAGCTGAGTAATATTCCGTTGTATACACAAACCACATCTTCTTTATCCATTCATCTTTCGATGGACACCGAGGCTCCTTCCACAGTTTGGGTATTGTGGACATCAGGGTGCAGGTGTCCTGGCGATTCATTGCATCTGAATCTTTGGGGTAAATCCCCAACAGTGCAATTGCTGGGTCGTAGGGCAGGTCTATTTTTAACTCCTTGAGGAACCTCCACACAGTTTTCCAGAGTGGCTGCACCATTTCACATTCTCACCAACAGTGTAAGAGGGTTCCCTTTTCTCCACATCCTCTCGAACATTTGTGGTTCCTGCCTTGTTAATTTTCCCCATTCTCACTGGTGTGAGGTGGTATCTCATTGTGGGTTTGATTTGTATTTCCCTGATGGCAAGTGATGCAGAGCATTTTCTCATGTGCATATTGGCCATGTCTATGTCTTCCTCTGTGAGATTTCTGTTCATGTCTTTTGCCCATTTCATAATTGGATTGTTTGTTTCTTTGGTGTTGAGTTTAATAAGTTTTTTATATATCTTGGAAACTAGCCCTTTATCTGATACGTCATTTGCAAATATCTTCTCCCATTCTGTAGGTTGTCTTTTAGTTTTGTTGACTGTATCCTTTGCTGTGCAAAACCTTCTTATCTTGAAGAAGTCCCAATAATTCATTTTTGCTTTTGTTTCTTTTGCCTTCATGGATGTATCTTGCAGGAAGTTACTGTGGCTGAGTTCAAAAAGAGTGTTGCCTGTGTTCTCCTCTAGGAGTTTGATGGAATCTTGTCTCCCATTTAGATCTTTCATCCATTTTGAGTTTATCTTTGTGTATGGTGCAAGAGAGGGGTCTAGTTTCATTCTCCTTTCTTGTCTGATTACTTCAGCTACATCTTCCACTACTGTGTTGAGTAGAGGTGGTGAGAGTGGACATCCTTATCTTTTTCCAGCTCTTAGAGCAAAAACTTGCCTTTTTTTTTAACATTGAGAATGACATTAGCTGTGGGCTTTCCATATATAACCTTCATTATGTTGAGGTATATTCCCTCTAACCTCACACTGTTAAGAGTTTTTATCATTAAATTGTGTTGAGGGCAGCCAAGGTGGCTCAGATATTTAGCACCGCCTTCAGCCTGGGGCATGATCCTGGAGACCCGGGATCCAGTCCCATGTCAGGTTCCCTGCATGGAGCCTGCTTCTCTGTCTGACTGTGTCTTTACCTCTCTCTGTGTGTTCTCATGAATAAATAAATAAAATATTTACATAAGTAAATAAATAAATGATGTTGAAATTTGTCAAGTAATTTTTTGCATCTATTGGTATGATCATGATTTTTTATCATTATTGATTTGATGTATCATATTGATTGATTTGTGAATATTGAACCACACTTGCATCATTGTCATGAATCCCACTTTATGATTAAAAAAACCATAGTAATATTTTTAAAAATATACTGTTGGGTTCAGTTTCCTGATATTTAGTTGAGGATTATTTCATCATAGATTTTTGTCTGTAGTTATTTTTTTAAAGATTTAATTTATTTATTCATGAGAGACAGAGAGAGAGAGAGAGAGAGAGAGAGAGAGAGAGGCACAGACACTGGCAGAGGGAGAAGGAGGCTCCATTCCATGCAGGGAGCCTGATGTGGAACTTGATCCCAGGTCTCCAGGACCAAACCTTGGGCTGAAGGCAGCGCCAAACCGCTGAGCCACCTGGGGTGCCCTGTAGTTATTTTTTTCTCTTTTATTTTTCTTTCTTTTTTTGTAATATTTTGTCTGGTTTTAACATTATGATAATGCTGACTTTGTAGAATGAATTTGGAAGCACTCCCTCCTCCTTTATTAAAACATCTTGAGAAGAATAGACATTAACTCTTCTTTAAATATTTAGTAGAATTCACCTGTGAAACCAACTCATCCTGAATTGTTGATGTTGTTATTAGGGATATTTTCATTACTGATTTCATGTTATTACTAGTAATAGGTGTGTTCAAAATAGTATTTTTATTCCTGTTTCAGTTTTGGAAGTTTCTGTATTTCCAGGAACATATTCATTTCTTCTACATTATTGATTTTGTTGCCATACATTTTTTTGTTATTTTATCTTGTATATGTTTGTATTTCTGTGTTATTGGTCGTAATTTCTCTTCCATAATTTTTGAATTTATTTATTTGAGACGTTTTTTCTTCATGAGTCTGGGTAAAGTTTTATCACCTCAGTGTATTTTTTTCAAAGATCTAGGTCTTGGTTTTATTGACCATTTCCATTTATTTTTTAGTCTCTATTTCATTTATTTCCACTCTACTTTTTGCTATGTCCTTTATCTATTTATTAGCTTTGTGAGGGGGGTTTTCCTGTTAGAACTGCTTTTACTACATTTCAAAAATTTTGGACTATTTGTATATATTTTGATCTGTCCTTATTTATTTTTTTATTTATTCATTGATCCATTGGTTGTTTAGTAGCATGATGTTTAGCCTCCATGTGTTTATATTTCTTTTTCCTTCAAGATTTTTTTTCAAATTTCAGATTAACATATAATATAGTATTAGTTTCAGGAGTAGAATTTAGTGATTCATCACTTGCAGATAACACCAAGTGCTCATTACATCCAGCACTTTTTTTTTAAAGATTTATTTAATTTATTTATTTATGACAGTCACACACACACACAGAGAGAGAGAGAGAGAGAGACATATGCAGAGGGAGAAGCAGGCCCCATGCACCAGGAGCCTGACGTGGGATTCGATCCCGGGTCTCCAGGATCGCGCCCTGGGCCAAAGGCAGGCACTAAACCGCTGCGCCACCCAGGGATCCCTACATCCAGCACTTCTTAAAACTCCTTATCCATTTAACCTGTCCCTCCACCTAGCTCTCCTCCAGCAACCCTCAGTGTGTTCCCTATGTTTAAGAGTCCCTATGCCCCCTGTGTCTTTATCTTTTTTTAAATTTTTCCTTCCCTTCCCCTATGTTCATTTGTTTCTTAAATTCGACATATGAGTGAAATCATATGATATTTGTCTTTCTCTGACTGACTTATTTGGCTTAACATAATACACTCTAGTTCCCTCTATGTCACTGCAAATGGCAAGATTTCATTATTTTGATGGCTGAGTAATATATATTATATATAATATATATATTATATATTATATCTAATTACACACACACACACACCACATCTTTATCCATTCATCAGTCAATGGACATTTGGGCTCTTTCCATAATTTGGTTATTGCAGATATTGCTACTATAAATAGGGTGCATGTGCCCCTTTCAATCAGTATTTTTGTATCCTTTGGATAAATATCTAGTAGTTCAATTGCTGGGTCTTGGGTAATTCTATATTTAACTTTATGAGGAACTTCCATATTGTTTTACAATATTTGCACCAGTTTGCATTCCCACCAACAGTGTAAGAGGTTTCCCCTTTCTCTGCATTCTTGCCAAAATCTGTTGTTTCCAGAGCTGTTAATTTTAGCCATTCTGGCCAGGGTGAGGTGGTATCTTACTGTGGTTTCATTTGTTTTTCCCTGATGCCAAGTGATGTGGAATATTTTTTCAATGTGTCCATTGGCCATTTTTATATCTCCTTTGGAGAAATGTCTGTTCATATTTTCTGTCCTTTCTTGATTGTGTTTTTAATTTTTGGTGTTAGTTTGATAAATTCTTTATGGATTTTGGATACTAGCCCTTTGTCCTATGTGCTTTGCTAATATCATCTCCCATTATATAGGTTGTCTTTTAGTTTTGTTTATGGTTTACTTTGTTACATAGAATCTTTATATCTTGTCAAAGTTCCAACAGTTCATCTTTGCTTTTGTTTTCCTTGGCTCTGGAGACGTTTCTGTTAAAGAAATTACTGCAGCTGATGGCAAAGAGGTTACAGCCTGTGATCTCCTCTAGGATTTTGTTGTATTCCTATCTCTCATTTAGGTCTTTAGTCCATTTTGAATTTATTTTTGTATATGGTGTAAGAAAGTGGTCCAGTTTCATTCTTCTGCATGTGGTTGCCCAATTTTCTCAGTACAATTTGTCTTTTTACCATTGGATATTCTTTTCTGTTTTGTCAAAGATCAGTTGACCATAGAGTTGGGGGTCCATTTCTGGTTCTCTATTCTGTTCCATTGATCTATGAGTCTGTTTTTGTGCCACTGTGATACCATTTTGATGATTATAGCTTGAAGTCCAGAATTGTGATGCCTCCAGATTTGATTTTCTTTTTTCAAAATTACTTTCACTATGTGGTGTCTTTTCTCAGGAGAATTTTAGAAAATATTTAAAGAGAATTACCACCTATTCTTCTGAAATGGTTCGAAAAACAGAAATGGAAAGAAAACTTCCAAACTCATTCTATGAGGCCAGTATTCCGTGATTCCAAAACAAGGCAAAGACCCCACTAAAAAGAAGAATTACAAACTAATATCCCTGATGAACATGGGCACAAAAATTTTCAACAAGATACTAGCTAATGAAGTCTGACAGTATATTTAAAGGATCATTCACCACGACCAACTGGGATTTATCCCTAAGCTGCAAGGGGTGGTTCAATTCATGCAAATAAATCGACATGATATACCACATTAATAACAGAAAGGATAAAGCTGTACAATTCTCTCAATAAGTGAAGAAAAGGCATTTGACAAAGTGCAGCATATTTTCTTTTTTTAAAGATTTATCAGAAAGGGAGACAGAACATAAAGACTCCTAACTCTGGGAAAGGAACTGGGGGTGGTGGAAAGGGAGGAGAGCAGGGGGTGGGGGTGAATGGGTGATGGGCACTGAGGGGGGCACTTGACGGGATGAGCACTGGGTGTTATTCTGTATGTTGGTAAATTGAACACCAATAAAAAACAAATTTATTATAAAAAAAGATTTATTTATTTATTCATGAGAGACATAGAGAGAGAGAGGTAGAGGGAGAAGCAGGCTCCCTGCAGGAGCCTGATGTGGGACTTGATACTGAAACTTCAGGATCACGCCCTGAGCTGAAGGCAGATGCTCAACTGCTGAGCCACCCAGGTGTCCCAAGCATATTTTCTGGATAAAAGAACCCAAGAACTCAGGGATAGAAGGAGCACAATGATTTTTCACAGAGCTAGAACAAACGATTCTAAAATGTGTATGGAACCATATATGTATAATATTTCCATTTT
Source organism: Canis lupus baileyi (assembly GCF_048164855.1). Classification (NCBI taxonomy): domain Eukaryota; kingdom Metazoa; phylum Chordata; class Mammalia; order Carnivora; family Canidae; genus Canis; species Canis lupus. The sequence continues at coordinate 61,280,996 of NC_132876.1, forward strand.
ATCTTTCTTTGGAGTAATCTCTACTCTCATAAAATTGTGGTTAGAAAAGATTCCTGATATGATTTCAATTTTCTTAAATTGATTGACTTTCTTTTACATTTTTAAAATTTAAATTAAATTTGCCAACATATTAGTATACCACCCAGTGCTCATCACTTCAAGTGCCCCTTTCAGTGCCCATCACCCAGTTACCCCATCCCCCCATCCACCTCCCCTTCCACAACCTTTTGTTTATTTACCAGAGTTAGGACTTTATCATGGTTTGTCTCCCTCTCTAATTTTTCCACTCAGTTTCCCTTATAATTCCTTTCACTATTTATTATATTCCATATATTACTGAAACCACATGATGATTGTCATTTTTTTGTGACCAAAACCAGTTTTTTTTTGTGATCTATCCTGGAAAATATTTCACATACACTTGAAAAAAAAAGTATTCTCCTCTCTTTGATAGAATGTTCTTAATATATCTGTTAGTTCCATCTGGTCTAATGTATCATTACAATCTTGGATTCCTTATCAATTTTCCATGTGAATGATATATTTATTGATGCAAGTGGGATATTAAACTTCTTACACCTGTGTTATTACTGCCAAATTCTCCCTTTATATCAGTTGGTATTTGTTTTATGCATTTAGATGTTCCTATTTGGGTGTGTAAATATTTATAGTTGTTCAATATTCTAATTGGATTGATTATTTTGTCATTATGTAGTGTCCTTCTTTGTCTCTCCCTATCTTTTAAAGTCTATTTTGTCTCATGTAAGTATTACTATTCTTACTTGTTTTTCACTTTCATTTGTATAATGTTTTTCCATCTCTTCACTTCTGGTCTGTATTTCTCTAGGCTTGAAGCAAATCTCTCATAGGCACCATATTGATGTTTGTTTGTTGAATCCAATGTCTCACCCTGTTTTCTGTTTGGAGCATTTAGTGCATTTACATTTTTCAAATATTTTATTTACTTATTTGACACAGAAAGAGAAAACACAAGCAATGGGAGTAGCAGAGGGAAAAGGAAAAGCAGGCTCCCTGCTCCAGGACCCTAGGATCATGACTTGAGCTGAAGGCTGATGCTTAACCAGCTGAGCCACCCAGGACCCCTAGTGCATTTACATTTTAATTTTTGGTAGGGGTATACTTATTCTCACGTTGTTACTTGCTCTATGGTTGTTTATGTAGCTTTCTTTTCCTCTCTTCTTGTTTTTGTCTCTTCCCATGTGGTTTGATAAATAAGTACATTTTTTATATAAACTGTATATAAATTTTTACTCCCACCTTCACATTTTATGTATATGATGCCATATTTTACATCTTTTTGTTTTCTGCATCCACTAAGTTTTGTAGATACAACTGATTTACTACTGCTGTGTTTTAATCTTCATAACATCTTTATGAGTGATTAATTTACTACTTTACTATATGTTTGATTTTACTTGTGATTTTTTTTCCTTTTATAAATTTCTCACTTTTATTATGGACTTTTTCTTTACACTTAAAGAATTCTCTTTGACATTTCTTATAATAATAAACTGCTTTAGGGGATCCCTGGGTGGCTCAGCAGTTTAGCGCCTGTCTTCAGCCCAGGGCACGATCCTGGAGTCCTGGGATCAAGTCTCACATCAGGCTCCCTGCATGGAGTCTGCTTCTCCCTCTGCCTGTGTCTCTGCCTCTGTGTGTGTGTGTATGTATCTCATGAATAAATAAATAAAATATTTAAAAAATAATAAACTGCTTTAATATTTTTATTATAGTACCTGTTTTCCTTTCATTCCAAATAATAACCTTGCCAGGGTAAGTATTCTTTGCTGTACATTTTTGTTTTTCCTTTCAGCACTTTGAATACATGGCACTCCCTTCTGTCCTGTGGTTTCTGCTGAAAAGTCACCTGATAATCTTAAGAGCTTTCCCTTGTACGTAACTGTTTTATTTTCCCTTGCTGCTTTTTAACATTATTTTTACCACTGTAAATATTCTATATTTTGATTTGGACCTACTTGGGTTCATCTTTAGGGTCTTTCTGTGCTTCCTGGACATGGATGCCCATTTCCTTTCACAGATTTGGTAAGTTTTCAGCTATAATTTATTCAAATATATTTTCTTCTCCCTTCTTTCACTGACCCTTCTCCTTTTGGAAATCACTAGAATGTGAATGTTATTAACCCTGGGGATGTTGCTGATTTCCCTTAACCTATTCTCATTTTTAGTATTTTTTAAAAATTTTTTTATTTCGTTTTTGGTTAGTTAGCATATAGTGTAATATTGGTTTCAGGAGTAAAATTTAGTGATTCTACAACACTATAAAAACCAGTGCTCATCACAATAAGTGCCCTCCTTAGTACCCGTCACACATATTCTTTCCTTTTTTTTTTTTTTTTCTCTTCATCTTGGTTGCTGACCATTACCGTATATTCCAGATAGGTGATCCATTCTGCATACTCTAGTCTGCTAATGATTCTTTCTTGTGCATTTTTATTTGAGCTATTGAATTCTTAATCTCTGCATGGTCCTTTCTTTTATTTTCAATCTCTATTGAAGTACTCACTGACTTTATCTGCTCTTTTCTCAAATCCATTGATTATCTTTATGACCATGACTTTGAAATCTTTGTTGGGCTTATTGATTAACTTCCCTTCCCATAGCTCTTTTATTGTGATTTTTGTCTTGTTCTTTCATTTGGGACACGGTCCTATATTTTTGTATTTGTCTAACTTTCTGTTTTTCTGTGTTAGCTATAGGTCATGTATGTCTGATCTTCTTGAAAGTAGTAGTCTTGTCTTGAATTCATTCATGCACTTTAGTGCAATTCCACCTAGTCACCAGAATGTAAGATCCAGAAGTGTTTCTTGTGTAGACTTCTTGTACCCTCTGTTGTGGTTGAGCCATGATTACCTTCCATCAAACTGGCTACAATGACCCATTTTTCCTGCTATTTGTGCACTGGGAAGGATTTACTCTCTGCACAGTTAAGAAGCCTGTTTGTGGTCACTGTAGACTTACTTATGGGCAAAGCTTGCAATTAATCAATAGTCCACAATTAGCCTCTCTGCTCTGGGTGTATGTACATGAAAGGGCAAGGATTGCTCCCTGCACAGCAAGATAGGAAGCCTGGCTTTGTGAACTGTAGACATACTGCTGGGAAGGATTTTCTGCCTCCACCTTCCCAGGGTAAGAATCACATTGAAGTTGCAGTGGTCCTGGACTGGACTGCCTGCTGTTATGCAGGAGTGACATTGAAGCAACATTTGTCAAGGTAGGCATGTTTGATGGAGCATGTGTATGTAGGAAAACACTGGGGCATGAGTTGGTAGAAAAATAGATGGAAAATATTAGTGCTGGCTCATTCAGTCATCTAGCTTTCAAGGCTGGAGGAGGGGAATATAAATGGCACCTACCAGCATTTTTATTTCTGGAGAAATCTGCAAGTCCCTGCACTTTCAGCATATATTCCAAGATTAATCAATAATACCCCAGATATTTTTTATACTGCTGCCACTGAGCTGTGTCTTAAGCTGAGTTGTTTAGTGTGTTGGCTCTTTAAGGGCAGAGACTTGGTTACCTATTGCCCTTCAGCTCTTTTCAAGTCTGTGGATTTATAAAGCTTCTTGAGTTAATCCCCACTTGTTTTCAAAGTCAAACATTATCATGACTCATTTTCCTAAAGTGGGTCCCCAGTGCCAGGGGTATCTGGTATGGGGTCTGATCCCCGCATTTCCCATGCTTGTGATAGCCCTTTCATTTTTGCTTACCTGCACAAGGGTTTTTGATTCTCAAGTACATCTCCACTCCTCATACTTCTTTTTTACCTACCCCTCCTACTTCTTTTGATGTGGCTTTCTCTCTATGATTTTGATTAGCTGTTGAAAATCTGTTCTGCCAGTCTTCTTGTGGCTTCATGAGTTAATTGCATGGATATAGCTGTAATCTCTGTGTGTCCAAACCAAAATGTGTTCAGGGTCATTCTACATTTGCAATCTTCCCACAACTCTTCTCATGGCACTTTGAATGGCTATATGGTAGGTCTTTTATGCATGTGTATCATATTTTTTTAATCATTATTGTCAAAAGATAATATTCTGGGGCTCCGGAGTTACCCAGTCAGTTAAGTGTTGGACTCTTGATTTCAGCTCAGGTCATGATCTCAGGGTGCTGAGATCAAGCCCTATGTCAGGCTCTGCACTGGACATGGAGCCTGCTTAAAATTATCATCTCCATCTCCCTCTGCCCACTCCCACTCTCTCCCTCTCTCTTAAGAAAAAATAAAGGCAATACTACTATTGTCCTTAATTTAATATATTGAAGTACTAAGCAGTTTACTGAATCCAGATTAGTAAATCTCGTGTGATTATCTGATTTTCCAATGGACATGGGTGTACAGCTGAAGAACCCATAGAATATGCAAGTAATATGTGAAAATAATTAAACATAATTTATTCCTTTTTGTTTCTAATTTTTGTTCATCCAAATTTGTCAGAATCCAATATTTCACAAACTTAAAAATCATATTAATAAGTTGTGGACTATTGTTCTTAAGTTTGTATGTTGTTTTTAGGAATGATCATTTATTTATATTTTCAATTCTGCTACATGTTTTGATGACAGTTTTAACTCACCTTTCTTTCATATTACTTCTTTGTGAAGCAAACATTGTATTGATGAATATTTATCTTCTATTCACATATTAAGTTTATTTTTATTATACTGGAAAGAATGTAGTGTAAGAAATCAAAGATGCCTTCCAATATCATTATTATTCTATAGTGTATTGTAGATCACACACAATACAAGATAAGGAAATACATTATAAAGAAGGGAGAAAGCTCATATTTTTGCAGACCACATTATCTATTTAGAAAAACAATGAATTCAAGTAAAATGTATAGCGGTTACAAGATATCAGTAAAGAAGCCATATAAAGCAACATAAATTAAAATAACTTGCTTTATTAACAATAATAACTTATTATTAACAATACTAAATAATAGTAAATAAAAGAATATCTACTGATAGAACAAAAGGAAGTACAATATCGTTCTCAATGATGACAACAATACAAAATATCACAAAATGGGAGAGAGGGTTTAAGATGACAATATGAGAAAACTGAATTTAATTCCTCCACAGACATACTGATTTTACACCTACATATTGATCAATTACTTCTGAAAAAGAACTGAGGGCTGACTAAACAGATTCTTCACAACAAAAGGTAAACAGACCACATAGAAAATGGCGGAAGATACATAGACTTAGTAATGACAGAAACTCCACCTGCAACAATGTTAAACTTCAGTCAGGGAGGTAAGTACTGAGGGACCAGGAGCAAATTTGTTTGTCCTGGGGCACAGGAAATATTATGTGGTTTAAAATAAAATAAGATGTGGATTAAAATATGTGATTTAAGAGACTTCACACATTCTTACAACCAAGAATATTCTACCTGGCAAGGTAATCATTCAGCATTGAAGGATAAATAGTTTCCCAGATAAATGAATTTTAATGAAATTTATTACTACTAAACTGCCTTTCCAGGAAATTTTACTGGGATGTTTATTTTGTTCTCCAAGTTTTTATCTAAATTCCAGTTAGTTAACATGTAGTGTAATATTGTTTTCTGGTGTAGGATTTAGTGGTTCATCACTTATGTACAATACCCAATGCTCACCACAAGTACCCTCCTTAATATTCATCACCTATTTTTCTAAGTGAAAAATAAAAGACCAAACTTAGAAGTGAAAAAATTATTGAAAGAAAAATTTCAGGAGCAAAAGCTAACACATAATAAGGATACTAGAGTAATCACTTAAAAGCTGGTATGAAAGCAGGTATGAATGTTAAAAGAGAAAATTAAAAAATCAATTACATATAAAAATTAGTTAAGAGGCTCACAAAATAAAAATGTACAATATGACATACAAAGAATATGGATAGGAAAGTAAAGAAGTAGTTCTTTTAGAATGTGGCCTAAGTTGTGTGAAAATCAACCTAATATAGCCTGCTATATATGTAGGATGTTATATATGAATCCCATGATAACCGCAAACCAAAAATTTATGACTGATACTCAACATAAAAAGAAAAGAAACCAAGCATGACATTAAAGTACTTTATAACAAGGAGATAGAGCAAAAGAAGAAAAATGGAATAGAAAAAGACTACTAAAACAAACAAAACAATTAACAAAATGGAAATAAATACATATCTATCAATAATTAATTATACATAGTCTAAGTGATGCATTCAAAGGACATAGGGTGACTACATGGATAAAAATACAAGATCCCTATGTCTCCTGTTTAGAAGATAACCATTCAGACCTGAAGACACATACAGATTAAGTAAAGGATGGAAAAAAAGTATCCTGGGATGCCTGGGTGGCTCAGGAGTTGAGAGGCTGTCTTCAGCATACTTAGGAAGAAACCTAAACAAAGAGGTTAAAGTTCTGTACTATAATAACTACAGTGTGCTTATACAAGAAATTGAGGAAGACACAAAGAGATGTAAAAATATCCCATATTCATGGATTGAAGAATAAATATTGTGAAAATGTTTATGCTATCCAGAGCAAAATACACATTCAGTGCAATCCCTTTCAAAATACTATGGACTTTCTTCACAGAGTTGGAGCAAATAATCCTAAGATAGATTTGTATGGACTCAGAAAAGACACCACATAGCCAGAGGAATCCAGAGGAATGTTGAAAAAGGGAACCAAAGCTGGGTAATCACAATGCCTAATTTCAACCTGTATTATAAAGCTGTGATCATCAAAAGAGTATGGTACCAGCACACAAAAAAAAAAAAAAAAAAAGACACACAGATCAATGGAACAAACATAGAGAACCCAGAAATGGACCCTCTGACAAGGCAGGAAACAATAACCAATGGGAAAAAAAAGGATGGTCTCTTCAATAAATGATGCTGGGAAAAATGGACAGCCACATGCAGACGAATGAAACTGGACCATTTTCTTACACCATACATCAAGATACACTCAAAATTGATGAAACACATAAATGTTGGACAGGAATCCATCAAGATCCTAGAGGAGAACACAGGCAATAACTTTTTTTTACCCTGGCTACAGCAATTCCTTGCAAGACACGTCTGTAAAGGCAAGGGATACAAAAGCAATAGTGAACTATTGGAACTTCATCAAGACAAAAAGCTTCTGCAAAGCAAAGGAAACAGTCACCAAAACTAAAGGACAACCTACAGAATTGGAGAAGATATTTGCAAATGACATATCAGGTAAAGGGCTAGTATCCAAGGTCTATAAATACTTATCTAATGCAACACCCATAAAACAAACTATTCAGTCATGAAATCGGCAGAAGACATGAAAAGACATTTTTCCAAAGAAGACCTACTTGTGGTCAACAGGCACATGAAAAAATGCTCAGCATCACTTTTAATCAGGGAAATACAAATCAAAGCCACACTGAGATACCACTTTACACCAGTGAAAATGGTGAAAATTAAAAAAAAATGGTGAAAATTAACAAGACAGGAAACAACAAATGTTGGTGGTGATGTGGGGAAAGGGGAACTCTGTTGCACTATTGATGGGAATGCAAGCTGGTACAGCCACTCTGGAAAACACTGTGGAACTTTCTCAAAAAGTTAAAAATAGAACTCCCCTTTGTTCCAGCAGTTTCACTACTGGGTATTTACCCCAAAGATACAGTTGCAGTGAATGATGGAACACCTGCACCCCACTATTCAAAAGTAGCAATGTCCACAATGGCCAAACTGTGGAAGGAGCCACGATGTCCTTCAACAGATGAATGGATAAAGAAGATGTGGTGTATATATACACAGTAGAATATTACTAAGCCATTAGAATGATGAATACTTACCATTTACATCAATATGGATGTAAATGCTAAGTGAAATAAGTCCATTGGAGAAAGACAATTAACATATGGTTTCACTCATGTGTGGAATATAAGAAATAGTGAAAGGAACCATAAGGGAAGGGGAGAACTGAGTGAAAAAAAAAAAAAAACGAGAGAGGAAGCCAAACCATGAAAGACCCCTAACCCTGGGAAACAAAGGGTTGCAGAAGCAGAGGTGGGTAGGTAGATAGAGTAACTGGGTGAATGAAATTAAGGAGGGCACATGATGAGATGAGCACTGGATGTTATACTATATGTTGGCTAATTGAATTTAAATAAAATAATAAAGTTAAATGTATCCTTGTTTTATAACTTAGCATTTTTACTTCTAGATACATGCATATAAAATGAATATATGTGTCAACAGATACATATGTTTAAGAATTTTCTTCCTCTTTTTCAAAGATTTTATTTATTTGAGAGAGAGACAGAGAAACAGAGAGCATGAGCAGAGGGAGGGGCAGAGGGAGAAGGAGAAGCAGATCCCCTACTCAGCGGGGAGCCAGATTTAGAATTGAATCCCAGGAATCTGGGGTCATGACCTGAGCCAAAGGCAGACACTTTATGTACTGAGACACCAAGGCACATATTTAAGAATTTTCGTTACAACTTTATTTTTTTAAGATTTTATTTATTTATGAGAGAGAGAGAGAGAGAGAGAGAGGCAGAGACACAGGCAGAGGAAGAAGCAGGCTCCATGCAGAGAGCTCGATGTGGGACTCGATCCTGGGACTCCAGGATCACGCCCTGGGCTGAAGGCAGGCACTAAACCACTGAACCACCCAGGGATCCCCTATATTTTCTGAATTAAAAAAAAGAAGTCTTCTGATGTAGAACTCAGAAAGTATAGGAGATAATGACAAAAGGAAAGACTGAAAAAATCATTCTAATTCTGTGTCATAGAAGTTTTTATATATAAAAATATCCTTGTCAGATTAGTATCATAGAAGAGCATCCTGGCTGCAAAGTACAGGGTGAAAGGGAAAGATAAGAATCAAAATGACTATTTATGAGACCATTGAAACAGATCATTAAGATGAGAAGAAAGACAATCTACATTAGGAATGAAGAGGATGTACAGAATTATGAAATTGTTTAAGAGGTAGAGAATCTATATCATTTACTAATTAATTGAATGGTGAAACTGAGGAAGAGAAAGAAGTTTAGTATTACTCTCAGTTTATTGGTAGATTGCATAATCAATAAATATATAGGCAATCTAAGTGAAGAAAGGTTTGAGGTTTGATCTTTCAAGGGAAGGGTAGTGGAGATTAATATAAAATAGTATTTTCTAAAATGATGAGGTGCAGATACCTGCAGGAAATTGAAATAGAGATGCTCAATTTGCTGTTTGACAAAGTGAGTCAATTGCTCCAGAAAGAGCTATTAGATGACGATAAATCACTTGATAATGATGAATATATTACTGATATTTTAACATGGATGTGAGTGAAATCAACAAATACAGCAGAAATAACATCAAGAATAGAAACTTTGGGGAGGAGCAAGATGGCGGAAGAGTAGGGTCCCCAAATCACCTGTCTCCACCAAATTACCTAGAAAACCTTCCAATCATCCTGAAAATCTATGAATTCGGCCTGAGAATTAAAGAGAGAACAGCTGGAATGCAACAGTGAGAAGAGTTCGCGCTTCTATCAAGGTAGGAAGACGGGGAAAAAGAAGTAAAGAAACAAAGGCCTCCAAGGGGGAGGGGCCCCGCGAGGAGCCGGGCTGAGGCCGGGGCGAGTGTCCCCAGGACAGGAGAGCCCCGTCCCGGAGAAGCAGGAGCTGCACCGACCTTCCCGGGCGGAAAGGGGCTCGCAGGGAGTTGGAGCAGGACCCAGGAGGGCGAGGATGCCCTCGGGTTCCCCGGGACAGTAACAGAGCAACTGCTCGCCAGGAGAGTGCGCCGAGCTCCCTAAGGGCTGCAGCGCGCACGGCGGGACCCAGCGGGACCCGGAGCAGCTCGGAGGGGCTCGGGCGGCGGCTCCGCAGAGGAGGCTGCGCGGCCCCGGGAGCAGCTCGGAGGGGCTCGGGCAGAGGAAGAGGCTCCGTGCAGAGGGGCCTGCGCGGTTCCAGGAGCAGCTCGGGGAGGCTCGGGCGGCAGCTCCGCGGAGGGGGTTGCGCGGCCCGGGAGCGCGAATCCACCAGCGCAGGCTCCGGAGCACAGGGCGCCGGGACACAGCCCAGGATCCCGCCTCCCCCGGGACAGGCAGAGGCCGGGAGGACCCAGGACAGCGAGGACGCTCCTGCCCCGAGCTGAGCAGATCAGCGGCCCCGCCCCGGAGCCTCCAGGCCCTGCAGACGGAGTTCCTGCCAGAGCTGAATCCAGGTTTCCAGAGCTGCCCCGCCACTGGGGCTGTTCCTCCTGCGGCCTCACGGGGTAAACAACCCCCACTGAGCCCTGCACCAGGCAGGGGCACAGCAGCTCCCCCAACTGCTAACACCTGAAAATCAGCACAAAAGGCCCCTCCCCCAGAACACCAGCTAGACTGACAACTTCCAGGAGAAGCCAAGGGACTTAAAAGTACACAGAATCAGAAGATACTGCCCCGTGGTTCTTTTTTTTTTTTTTTTTTTTTTTTTTTTGTTTTGCTTTTTGATTTGTTTCCTTCCTCCACCCCCTTTTTTCTCCTTTCTTTTTCTTCTTTTTTTTCTTTTTTTTTTCGTTTTTTTTCTTCCTTTTTTTTTCTCTTTCTCTTTTCTTTCCTTCTTTCTCTCCTCTCTTTTTCTCTTTTTCCCAATACAACTTGCTTTTGGCCACTCTGCACTGAGCAAAATGACTAGAAGGAAAACCTCACCCCAAAAGAAAGAATCAGAAACAGTCCTCTCTCCCACAGAGTTACAAAATCTGGATTACAATTCAATGTCAGAAAGCCAATTCAGAAGCACTATGATACAGCTACTGGTGGCTCTAGAAAAAAGTATAAAGGACTCAAGAGACTTCATGACTGCAGAATTTAGAGCTAATCAGGCAGAAATTAAAAATCAATTGAATGAGATGCAATCCAAACTAGAAGTCCTAACGACGAGGGTTAACGAGGTGGAAGAACGAGTGAGTGACATAGAAGACAAGTTGATAGCAAAGAGGGAAACTGAGGAAAAAAAGAGACAAACAATTAAAAGACCATGAGGATAGATTAAGGGAAATAAACGACAGCCTGAGAAAGAAAAACCTATGTTTAATTGGGGTTCCCGAGGGCGCCGAAAGGGACAGAGGGCCAGAATATGTATTTGAACAAATTCTAGCTGAAAACTTTCCTAATCTGGGAAGGGAAACAGGCATTCAGATCCAGGAAATAGAGAGATCCCCCCCTAAAATCAATAAAAACCGTTCAACACCTCGACATTTAATAGTGAAGCTTGCAAATTCCAAAGATAAAGAGAAGATCCTTAAAGCAGCAAGAGACAAGAAATCCCTGACTTTTATGGGGAGGAGTATTAGGGTAACAGCAGACCTCTCCACAGAGACCTGGCAGGCCAGAAAGGGCTGGCAGGATGTATTCAGGGTCCTAAATGAAAAGAACATGCAACCAAGAATACTTTATCCAGCAAGGCTCTCATTCAAAATGGAAGGAGAGATAAAGAGCTTCCAAGACAGGCAGCAACTAAAAGAATATGTGACCTCCAAACCAGCTCTGCAAGAAATTTTAAGGGGGACTCTTAAAATTCCCCTTTAAGAAGAAGTTCAGTGGAACAGTCCACAAAAACAAGGACTGAATAGATAACATGATGACACTAAACTCATATCTCTCAATAGTAACTCTGAATGTGAACGGGCTTAATGACCCCATCAAAAGGTGCAGGGTTTCAGACTGGATAAAAAAGCAGGACCCATCTATTTGCTGTCTACAAGCGACTCATTTTAGACAGAAGGACACCTACAGCCTGAAAATAAAAGGTTGGAGAACCATTTACCATTCGAATGGTCCTCAAAAGAAAGCAGGGGTAGCCATCCTTATATCAGATAAACTAAAATTTACCCCGAAGACTGTAGTGAGAGATGAAGAGGGACACTATATCATACTTAAAGGATCTATTCAACAAGAGGACTTAACAATCCTCAATATATATGCCCCGAATGTGGGAGCTGCCAAATATATAAATCAATTATTAACCAAAGTGAAGAAATACTTAGATAATAATACACTTATACATGGTGACTTCAATCTAGCTCTTTCTATACTCGATAGGTTTTCTAAGCACAACATCTCCAAAGAAACGAGAGCTTTAAATGATACACTGGACCAGATGGATTTCACAGATATCTACAGAACTTTACATCCAAACTCAACTGAATACACATTCTTCTCAAGTGCACATGGAACTTTCTCCAGAATAGACCACATATTGGGTCACAAATCGGGTCTGAACCGATACCAAAAGATTGGGATTGTCCCCTGCATATTCTCGGACCAAAATGCCTTGAAATTAGAACTAAATCACAACAAGAAGTTTGGAAGGACCTCAAACACGTGGAGGTTAAGGACCATCCTGCTAAAAGATAAAAGGGTCAACCAGGAAATTAAGGAAGAATTAAAAAGATTCATGGAAACTAATGAGAATGAAGACACAACCATTCAAAATCTTTGGGATGCAGCAAAAGCAGTCCTAAGGGGAAAATACATCGCAATACAAGCATCCATTCAAAAACTGGAAAGAACTCAAATACAAAAGCTAACCTTACACATAAAGGAGCTAGAGAAAAAACAGCAAATAGATCCTACACCCAAGAGAAGAAGGGAGTTAATAAAGATTCGAGCCGAACTCAACGAAATCGAGACCAGAAGAACTGTGGAACAGATCAACAAAACCAGGAGTTGGTTCTTTGAAAGGATTAACAAGATAGATAAACCATTAGCCAGCCTTATTAAAAAGAAGAGAGAGAAGACCCAAATTAATAAAATCATGAATGAGAAAGGAGAGATCACTACCAACACCAAGGAAATACAAACGATTTTAAAAACATATTATGAACAGCTATACGCCAATAAATTAGGCAATCTAGAAGAAATGGACGCATTCCTGGAAAGCCACAAACTACCAAAACTGGAACAGGAAGAAATAGAAAACCTGAACAGGCCAATAACCAGGGAAGAAATTGAAGCAGTCATCAAAAACCTCCCAAGACACAAGAGTCCAGGGCCAGATGGCTTCCCAGGGGAATTCTATCAAATGTTTAAAGAAGAAATCATACCTATTCTCCTAAAGCTGTTTGGAAAGATAGAAAGAGATGGAGTACTTCCAAATTCGTTCTATGAGGCCAGCATCACCTTAATTACAAAACCGGACAAAGACCCCACCAAAAAGGAGAATTACAGACCAATATCCCTGATGAACATGGATGCAAAAATTCTCAACAAGATACTGGCCAATAGGATCCAACAGTACATTAAAAAAAATTATTCACCATGACCAAGTAGGATTTATCCCTGGGACACAAGGCTGGTTCAACACCCGTAAAACAATCAATGTGATTCATCATATCAGCAAGAGAAAAACCAAGAACCATATGATCCTCTCATTGGATGCAGAGAAAGCATTTGACAAAATACAGCATCCATTCCTGATCAAAACTCTTCAGAGTGTAGGGATAGAGGGAACATTCCTCGACATCTTAAAAGCCATCTATGAAAAGTCCACAGCAAATATCATTCTCAATGGGGAAGCACTGGGAGCCTTTCCCCTAAGATCAGGCACAAGACAGGGATGTCCACTCTCACCACTGCTGTTCAACATAGTACTGGAAGTCCTAGCCTCAGCAATCAGACAACAAAAAGACATTAAAGGCATTCAAATTGGCAAAGAAGAAGTCAAACTCTCCCTCTTCGCCGATGACATGATACTCTACGTAGAAAACCCAAAAGTCTCCACCCCAAGATTGCTAGAACTCATACAGCAATTCGGTAGCGTGGCAGGATACAAAATCAATGCCCAGAAGTCAGTGGCATTTCTATACACTAACAATGAGACTTAAGAAAGAGAAATTAAGGAGTCAATCCCATTTACAATTGCACCCAAAAGCATAAGATACCTAGGAATGAACCTAACCAAAGATGTAAAGGATCTATACCCTCAAAACTATAGAACACTTCTGAAAGAAATTGAGGAAGACACAAAGAGATGGAAAAATATTCCATGCTCATGGATTGGCAGAATTAATATTGTGAAAATGTCAATGTTACCCAGGGCAATATACACGTTTAATGCAATCCCTATCAAAATACCATGGACTTTCTTCAGAGAGTTAGAACAAATAATTTTAAGATTTGTGTGGAATCAGAAAAGACCCCAAATAGCCAGGGGAATTTTAAAAAAGGAAACCATATCTGGGGGCATCACAATGCCAGATTTCAGGTTGTACTACAAAGCTGTGGTCATCAAGACAGTGTGGTACTGGCACAAAAACAGACACATAGATCAGTGGAACAGAATAGAGAATCCAGAAGTGGACCCTGAACTTTATGGGCAACTAATATTCGATAAAGGAGGAAAGACTATCCATTGGATGAAAGACAGTCTCTTCAATAAATGGTGCTGGGAAAATTGGACATCCACATGCAGAAGAATGAAACTAGACCACTCTCTTTCACCATACACAAAGATAAACTCAAAATGGATGAAAGATCTAAATGTGAGACAAGATTCCATCAAAATCCTAGAGAAGAACACAGGCAACACCCTTTTTGACCTCGGCCATAGTAACTTCTTGCAAGATACATCCACGAAGGCAAAAGAAACAAAAGCAAAAATGAACTTTTGGGACTTCATCAAGATAAGAAGCTTTTGCACAGCAAAGGATACAGTCAACAAAACTCAAAGACAACCTACAGAATGGGAGAAGATATTTGCAAATGACATATCAGATAAAGGGCTAGTTTTGAAGATCTATAAAGAACTTATTAAACTCAACACCAAAGAAACAAACAATCCAATCATGAAATGGGCAAAAGACATGAACAGAAATCTCACAGAGGAAGACATAGACATGGCCAACATGCACATGAGAAATAGCTCTGCATCACTTGCCATCAGGGAAATACAAATCAAAACCACAATGAGATACCACCTCACACCAGTGAGAATGGGGAAAATTAACAAGGCAGGAAACAACAAATGTTGGAGAGGATGTGGAGAAAAGGGAACCCTCATACACTGTTGGTGGGAATGTGAACTGGTGCAGCCACTCTGGAAAACTGTGTGGAGGTTCCTCAAAGAGTTAAAAATAGACCTGCCCTAGGACCCAGCAATTGCACTGCTGGGGATTTACCCCAAAGATACAGATGCAGTGAAACGCCGGGACACCTGCACCCCGATGTTTATAGCAGCAATGGCCACGATAGCCAAACTGTGGAAGGAGTCTCGGTGTCCATCGAAAGATGAATGGATAAAGAAGATGTGGTTTATGTATACAATGGAATATTACTCAGCTATTAGAAATGACAAATACCCACCATTTGCTTCAACGTGGATGGAACTGGAGGGTATTATGCTGAGTGAAGTATGCCAGTTGGAGAAGGACAAACATTATATGTTCTCATTCATTTGGGGAATATAAATAATAGTGAAAGGGAATATAAGGGAAGGGTGAAGAAATGTGTGGGAAATATCAGAAAGGGAGACAGAACGTAAAGACTGCTAACTCTGGGAAACGAACTAGGGGTGTTGGAAGGGGAGGAGGGCGGGGGGTGGGAGTGAATGGGTGACGGGCACTGGGGGTTATTCTGTATGTTAGTAAATTGAACACCAATAAAAAATAAAAAATCTAAAAAAAAAAAAAAGATGAAATCGAGAGGGAGACAAACCATAAGAGACTCTTAATCATAGGAAACAAACTGAGGGTTCCTGGAGGGGAAGGGGGTGGGAGATGAGGTAACTGGGTGATGGATATTAAGGAGGACAAGTGATGTCATGAGCACCGGGTGTTATATAAGACTGATGAATCAGTCTTACTCTGAAACCTCTAACTCTGAAAGCAATAATACATTATGTGTTGATTAACTGAATTTAAATACAACTTTAAAAACTAAATATATAAAAAAAATCTTTTAAAAAGTTGTTAGTAAAAAAATAAGTAAATATATCAAAAAGTATATAGCAAAAGATATACAGAATTTTCCTGAATAATTAGAAATTAAATCATTATATACTGATATTTAAATAAATCATAATTTAAAAAGAAATCCTAATGGGAATTTAAAACCATCCAGAAGTGAATAATAAAAAACCATACTACATATCAAAAATTAGACCTTGGGATAGGCACAGCTTTTTAAAATCAAAACAAAAATATGTGGCTGTGAAAAAAAAATTACATTTAGAATGTTAAAACTATTTTTCTCTTTCTTTTGGTTAAAAATACTAAAGAAGTAAAACTGACAAATTGAAACTAGGAAATACAATGCCTGCCAATAAAAATGAATTGTTAAAAAAAAAAAAACAACAAAATGTGAATGAGTGCTTGTACTTCATCCTTGTAATTGTGTGTTTACTGTAGATAAAGTGCTATCTTTATTTCATGTAAAATTTGGTATTATTTTATTTGGTTTTATTATTTTATTTGGTATTAAAAGTGGTATTATTTCATTTAAAAAAAAAAAAAGAATAGAAACTTTGGAACACACTTTTAGTAACAGGAAATTGGTGCATTCTTGCATGCCACTAAAAAAGGAATTTGAAAAGGAAACCAAGAACAGTTACAAAAGGAAAAGTTCCAGGAAAAAAAATCATAACATAGACATCAAGACAAAAATAGATTTCAAGAAATGGATAGTAAATAATTTCACATATGATAGTGATCAAGGAGAATGAGTAAAAAAAATATAATAATTCTGAATAAGCCAAGAAACTAAGATTTCCCAGTATCAATGAGCACATCCAGCACCCAGATATTGGTCTCCACTATCATTCTCTCCTATAAAGAGAGGAATGGCTGATTACAGTGTCATGGTGAGTAAAAGATTTCTTGATACGAAAAAAAAGTCTTAAAATGATGTAAAGTAAGAGTGTTGAAAAAAATGATAGGTCTCTCTCTCTCTCTCTCTCTCTCTCTCTCTCTCTCACACACACACACACACACACACACACACATACATGAGCACACACCAAAGTCACCTTAAAAGGAGGTACAGTTGGCCAAATCTGGAAAAATATGAACACCAAAATAATAAAATATGGTGATAAATTATAAAACACTGAAACCATATTAACTTGAGTCTATCCTAATAATAAATAGAAAAATAAATAGTGTGATAAATGGCAGGGTCAGAGAAAACATTATATGATAAAATGGATGTGTTGACTGACAGATATACAAGGACATCTGAACTTGCAAAATCCATCTTTTGTAACCATCATAATAAATTTCACATGAGAAAAGAATAGATGCTAAATCTAGAAGAACATTTTGAGAAGTTCAGAATATTTGTATGATCTTAAATGTGTTCCCAAAAGTGGATATTAGTTGTAAAGAAAAATTTATATACTGGAGAAATTGGATAACAACTTGACTAAGTGACCACATTAACATTACTAAGAAGGGACAGATAGACATTGTGGACTTCCAGATGTTATATCCTAAGGACAAAATAACCCCTATAAATTATTCTGGATGAGAATGCATAATTTGAATCTAATCTAAACAAAATATCACACAAACCCCAAATGAAGAACATTCTATTAATCTACAAATACATTAGTTTGACATACAACAATTAAAAGCAATGGAAATATCTGATATTAAATAAGGCTAGAGAGGTGGGGCAAAATGGCAGAGGAGTAGGGGTCCTCTACTCACCTGGTCCCACCAACTTACCTAGATAACTTACAAATCATCCTAGACACCTATGAATTCAACCTGAGATGTAAAGAGAGAACAGCCAGAACGCTATAGAGAGAAGGGTTTTCACTTCTAGCAAGGTAGGAAGGCAGAAAAAAAAATAAAAAGAATCAAGTGGGGGAGGGGCAGTGAGAGGAGTCAGGCTAAAGCCAACTGCGAAAGCCTGTGGGACAGGAAAGCCCACCTCCTGAGAAGTGAGAACTTTAAAAAATTCCTCACCGGATTCTTCCCAGACGGAGAAGTGCTAAGCAGGGAAATTGGACAGAATCGCAGGAGGGGTAGTGAAACCTCCCAGTTTCCCAGAGTCACTGATAGAGGAATTGCACGCCAGGGAAAGTGCACCACAAACTGTGGGCCGATCTCGGTAAAGGGCTGGAGTGCACACCAGCAGGGCATCTGGGAGAAGCCAGTTGGTTAGGCCATGGCTCCAGATGGAGGTGTCTGTGCCCTGCTGCCTTTGGGAGCCACGCACCCCAGGGAGAGCGATTCCAGCAGCGCAGGGCCCCGGATCCCAGGATGTCTGAGCCCACAAAGCCCACAATCCTGGTTTCCCCCCAGGACAGGCAGAAGCAGGGAGGACACAGGACAGCAAGGACTCTCCAGCCACTGGGCGCCCCCAACTGTGCAGATCAGTGTGCCTGCGCCGGCCTGGAAACATCTAGGCCAGTGTGGACTGGGAGACTGGTAGTTACTAGCAAGGGGCTGGCTCCAGAGCTGGAAATATGGCGGCTGCAATTGATTACCTCTACAGTCCCTGTTTCTTCAGAGTTTCTCTGTTTATTTGGGCTCCCTCTTTACTTACAGGGTCCCCCTTAATATTTCTTGTGGAGCTGGCGGGGTGGTCATATATTCCTTCAGTTTGTTTGTACTGGAAGTTCCTCATCTCTCCTTTTATTCTGAATGACAGCTTTGCTGGATAAAGTATTCTTAGCTGCTTGTTTTGCTCATTTACTAACCCTAAATATATCATGACTGCCGTTTTTGGCCTACCAGATCTCTGTGGTTCTTAATCTGATATTTCTACCCTATATATTAAGAATTTCTTGTTTCAAGTTGATTTTAGGATTTTCTTTTTATCTCTGAAATTTGCAAGCTTCACTCTTATATGTTGGGGTGTTGATCGTTTTTTGTTTATTTGGAGGTGGTCCTCTGTGTCTTTAGGATATGAATGCTTGTTTCCTTCCCAGGTTACAGAGTTCTCAGCTTTGATTTGTTTAAATATACCTTCTGATTCTTGCTCTGTCTTCCACACCTTATAAAAGCCCAATAATACAATGCTATTCTTTTCCCAACTATTACTTAATTCTTTGATCCCCTCCCTGTTGTCTCTTAATTGTTGTTGTCTCTTCTCAGCTTCTTTCCTCTCCATTAACTTATCTTCTATATCACTTTCTCTTCTGCCTCATTTAGCCTAGCTGTTAGAGAATCCAGTTTAGACTGCAACTCAGTAAGAGAATCTTTAATTTTGGCCTGATTAGATCTCATTTCTGCAGTAATAGATTTTCTATAGTCTTTTATCCTTTTTTTCAAGCCCAACTGGTATCTTTATAATCATATTCCTGAAATCTATCTTGACATTTTTACTTAAATGCATATTCTTGGATCTGTGGCAGAGAATATTAAATCTGGGTCTTTCCTTTGTGTTGAATCTTTCCTTTTGCTAATTTAGTCCAGTGAGAATGGCTGAAAAAAATGAACAAATTCAGAAATATTAACCCAGAGCCAGGCTAAATTTACACTAGACAATTCAAAAGAAGCAAGGACCAGAAAATAAAAGAAAGAAGACAAAGAAAAAGAACTTAAAAAGATTGTGGGGGAGAGAGAATATAATCTCACAGGGTGTACCAATTTGCTGATCCACATGTTTTTGTTTATTTGTTTCTTTATTTTTTCATTGGAGTTAAATTTGCCAACATATACTATAACACCCAGTGTTCATCCCGTCAAGTGCCCCGCTAAGCGCTCATCATGCAGTTACCCCAACCCTTCGCACACCTCCCTTTCCACCACCCCTTGTTCGTTTCCCAAAGTTAGGAGTCTCTCGTGTTCTGTCACCCTCACTGATATTTCCCACAAATTTTCTCTCCTTTCCCTTTATTCCCATTCACTATTTTTTATATTCCCCAAATGAATAAGACCATATAATGTTTGTCCTTCTCCGATTGACTGATCTCACTCAGCATAATACCCTCTAGGTCCATCCACATTGAAGCAAATGGTGGGTATTTGTCGTTTCTAATGGCTGAGGAATATTCCATTCTATATGTAGACTACATATTCTTTATCCATTCGTTTTTCAATGGACACCAAAGTTCCTCCCACAGTTTGGCTATTGAGGACATTGCTGCTATATACATTGGGGTGCAGGTGTCCCGAATTCACTATATCTGCATATTTGGGGTGAATCCCCAGCAGTGCAATTCCTGGGTAGTAGGACAGTTCTATTTTTAACTCTTTGAGGAACCTCCACACAGTTTTCCAGAGTGGCTGTACCAGTTCACATTCCCACCAAAAGTGCAAGAGAGTTCCCCTTTCTTCACATCCTCTCCAACATTTGTTGTTTCCTGTCCTGTTAATTTTCCCCATTCTCACTGGTGTGAGGTGGTATCTCATTGTGCTTTTCAATTGTATTTCCCTGATGGCAAGTGATGCGGACCATTTTCTCATGTGCTGGTTGGCCATGTGTATGTATGTGTTCTTTGGTGAAATTTCTGTTCATGTCTTTTGCCCATTTCATGACTGGATTGTTTAATAAGTTCTTTATAGATCTTGGATACAAGCCTTCTATCTGATAGGTCATTTGCAAATATCTTCTCCCATTCTGTAGGTTGTCTTTTAGTTTTCTTCACTGTTTCTTTTGATGTGCAGAAGCTTTTTATCTTGATTAAGTACCAATATCTCATTTTTGCTTGTGTTTCCCTTGCCTACATAGATATATCTTGGAAGAAGTTGCTGTGGCCAGGTTCAAAATGGGTGTTGCCTGTGTTCTCCTCTAGGATTTAGATGGATTCTTGTCTCACACTTAGATCTTTCATCCATTTTGAGTTTATCTTTGTGAATGGTGTAATAGAATAGTCTAGTTTCATTCGACTTTACGTGGATGTCCAGTTTTCTCAGCACCACTTATTGAAGACATTGTCCTTTTTCCAGTGGATAGTCTTTCCTGCTATGTCGAATATTAGTTGACCATAGAGTTGAGGGCACATGTCTGAGTTCTCTATTCTGTTCCATTGATCTATGAGTTTGTTTTTGTGCCATTACCATACTGTCTTGATGATCACAGCTTTGTAGTACAACCTGAAATCTGGCATTGTGATGCCCCTGGATATGGTTATACTTTTCCATATTCCCCTGGCTATCCGGGGTCTTTTCTGATTCCACACAACTCTTAAGATGATTTGTTCCAACTCTCTGAAGAAAGTCCATGGTATTTGGATAGGGATTGCATTAAATGTGTAAATTCCTCTGGGTAGCTTTGACATTTTCACAATATTAATTCTTCCAATCAATGAGTGTGACATATTTTTCCATCTCTTTGGTATCTTCCTCCATTACTATCAGAAGTGTTCTGTAGTTTTTAGGGTATAGATCCTTCATCACTTTGGTTAGATTTATTCCTAGATGTCTTATGCTTTTGGGTACAATTGTCAAGGGACTGACTCCTTCATTTCTCTTTCTTCAGTATGATTCTTAGTGTATAGAAATGCCCCTGATTTCTGGGCATTGACTTGTATCCTGCCACACTGCCAAATTTCTGTATGAGTCCTAGCAATCCTGGGGTGGAGTATTTTGGGGTTTTCTACATAGAGTATCATGTCATCTGTAAGGAGGGAGAGTTTGACTTAATCTTTGCCAATTTGAATGCATTTACTTCTTTTTTGTTGTCTGATTGCTGGGGCTAGGAATTTTAGTACTATGTTGAATAGCAGTGATGGGAGTGGACATTCCTGTCGAGTTCCCAATCTCAGGGGAAAGGCTCCCAGTGTTTCCCCATTGAGAATGATATTTGCTGTGGGCTTTTTGTAGATGGCTTTTAAGATGCTGAGGAATGTTCCTTCTATCCCTACACTTTCAAGAGTTTTGATGACAAATGGATGCTGTATTTGGTGAAATGCTTTCTCTGCATCTATTGAGAGATTCATATGGTTCTTGTTTTTTTTTTTTTCTCTTGTTGGTATGATCTATCACATTGATTGCTTTACGAGTGTTAAACCAGCCTTGCATCACGGGGATAAATCCCCATTGTTCATGGTGAATAATTTTAATGTACTGTTGGATCATATTGGATAGTCTCTTGTTGAGAATTTTTGTATCCATTTTCATCAGGGATATTGGTGTATAATTCTCCTTTTTGGTGGGGTCTTTGTCTGGTTTGGGAATTAAGGTGATGTTGCCTCATATAACAAGTTTGGAAGTATTCCATCCCTGTCTATCTATTGGAACAGCTTTAGTAGAATAGGTATGGTTTCTTCTTTAAACGTTTGATAGAATTCCCCTGGGAAGCCATCTGGCCCTGGACTTTTGTGTCTTGGGATATTTTTGAAGACTACTTCAATTTCCTCCTTGGTTATTGGCCTGTTCAGGTTTTCTATTTCTTCCTGTTCCAGCTTTGGTTGTTTGTGGTTTTCCAGAAATGCGTCCATTTCTTCTAGATTGCCTAATTTTTGGTGTATAGTGCTCATAATATGTTTTAAAATCGTTTGTATTTCCTTGGTATTGGTAGTGATCTCTCCTTTTTCATTCATGATTTTATTAATTTGAGTCTTTTCTATTTTGTTTTTAAAAGGCTAGCTAATGGTTTATCTATCTTATTAATTATTTCAAAGAAACAACTCCAGATTTTTTTAATCTATTCTTCAGTTCTTTTGGTCTCTATTTCATTGAGTTCTGCTCGAATCTTTATTAACTCTCTTCTTCTGCTGGGTGTAGGATTTATTTGCTGCTTTCTCCAGTTCCTTTAGGTGTGAGGTTACATTTGAGTTTTTTCCAAATTTTAAGAGATGTTTGCATTTTGATGTATTTCCCTCTCAGGACTGCTTTTGCTTTCTCCCAAAGATTTTGAACTGTTGTATCTTCATTCTCGTTAGTTCTCATGAATATTTTTAGTTCTTCTCTAATTTCCTGGTTGACACATTCATCTTTCAGCAGGATGGTCTGTAACCTCCATGTGTTTGAATTGCTTCCAAACTTCTTGTGGTTTAGTTCTCATTTCAAAGCAGTATGGTCTGAAAATATGCAGGGGGCGATCCCAATCTTTTGGTATCGGTTCAGACTCGATTTGTGACCCAGTATGTGGTCTATTCTGGAGAAAGTTCCATGTACACTTGAAAAGAATGTGTATTCAGTTGAGTTTGGATGTAAAGTTCTGTATATATCAGTGAAATCCATCTAGTCCAGTATATTATTTAAAGTTCTTGTTTCTTTGGAGATGTTGCGCTTAGAAGAACTGCCATTTGCAGAAAGTGCTATGTTCAAGTCTCCCAATATAACAGTGTTATTATCTCAGTATGTCTTTACTTTGGTTATTGATTGGTATACTAGGCAGCTCCCTCATTAGGGCATATATTCATGATTCTTAGGTCCTTTTGTTGGATAGATCCTTTACGTATGATGTAGTGTCCCTCTTCATCTCTTACTACAGCCTTTGGGATAAACTTTAATGTATCTGACATGAGGATGGCTATCCCTGCTTTCTTTTGAGGACCATTTGAATGGTAAATGGTTCTCCACTCTTTCATTTTCAGGCTGTAGGTGTCCTTAGGTCTAAAGTGAGTCTCTTGTAGACAGAAAATAGATGGGTCTTGCTTTTTTATGCAGTCTGAAACCCTGCCTATTTTGATGGGATCATTAAGTCCATTTATATTCAACGTTACTAGTGAAAGATATGAATTTAGTGTCATCATAATACCTATTTAATTCTTGTTTTTGTGGATTATTTCTTTGGGCATACTCTTTCTTTTACAGAGTCCAACTCTGTAAAACTTTTACCAACTTTTTGTAAAACTTTTACCAACTCTTGCAGAGTTGGTTTGGAGGTCACATATTCTTTCAGTTTCTGCGTATTATGGAAGCTCTTTATCTCTCTTTCTATTCTGAATGAAGCCTGGCTGGATAAAGCATTCTTGGCTGCAGGTTCTTCTTATTTTGGACCCTGAATATATCCTGCCAGTCCTTTTTGGCCTGTCAGATCTCTGTGGAGAGGTCTGCTGTTAATCTAGTATTTCTCCCCATGTAAGTTAGGAATGTCTTGTCTCTTGCTGCTTTAAGGATTTTCTCTTTATCTTTGGAACTTGCAAGTTTCACTCTTAAATGTCGAGGTGTTGAACAGTTTTTATTGATTTTAGGGAGGGACCTCTCTATATCCTGGTCCTGAATGCCTGTTTCCCTCTCTAAATTAGGGAACTTCTCAGCTATGATTTGTTCAAATACACTTTCTGGTCCTCTGTCCCTCTCGGCAGCCTCTGGAACCCCAAATCAATGTAGATTTTTGCTTCTGAGGCTGTCATTTATTTCCTTTAACCTTTCCTCATGGTCTTTTAATTGTTTTTCTCTTTTTTCCTTGGCTTCCTTCCTTGCCATCAACTTGTTTTCTATGTCACCCACTTGTTCTTCTACCTCATTAACCCTCATCATTAGGACCTCCAGTTTTAATTGCATCTCATTTAATTGATTTTTTAATTTTGGCCTGATTCGATCTAAATTCTGCAGTCATTAAGTCTCTTGAATCCTTTATGTTTTTTTTCCAGAGCCACTGGTAGCTTTATAATTTTGCTTCTGAATTGGCTTTCTGACTTCTTATTATAATCCAAATTCTGTAACTCTGTGATAGAGAGTAATGTTTCTGAATCTTTCTTTTGTGGTGAATTCTTCTTCTTGTCATTTTCCTCAGTGCAGAGTGGCTAAAAACAAGTTGTACTGGAAAAAGGAAGAAAAAAAAAACAAAAGAAATACAAAACAAGGCAAACAAACAAACAACAACAACAGCAACAAAAAGAGGTATATCTCCTGATTCTATATACTGTAAGTCCCTCGACTTCCCCTGGAGCTTTCCAGCACTGCTTGGTTAAGAACTCACTCTTCCCCTCTCCTTTCAGCTAGTCTTCTGGGAGAAGGACTTGCAGTGCTGATTCTCAGGTGTGTGCACCTGGGGCGCTGCCCCACCCCCTGCCAAGTGCAAGTCTCAGTGGGAGCTGTTTATCCTTTAAGGCCCATGTTCCCTGGTCATCCCGCTCCTTCCCAGGCACAGCACAACACAAGGAGGAACCACCACACTGGTGGTGGCCAGCTCTCCAGCTCTGGAGTCAGCTCCCCCAGGAACTATCACAGTGTTCCAGTCTGCATTGGCCTGGATGCTTTGTGGACAGGGGTGCTGATCTGCACAGCTAGGGGGTGCCCACTGGCAGGAGCATCCTCACTGTCTGTGCCCTCACTGCTTCTGCCTGTCTTGCGAGGAGTGCAGGATCCTGGGCTGTGTCCCCCGGCGCCCTGGGATCTAGGGCTTGTGCTGCTGGAATCAGGATTCCAGGGCCATGGCTCCCGAAGGCAGCAGGGTGCAGCCCGTCCATCTGGAGCTGCTGCCAGAGGTTTTCCTGAGGCCCCGCCGGGCAGGCACTCCCCCCACCCCTTTACCAAGCTTGGCTCACAGTCTTTGGTGCGCTCTCCCCCAGATGCACTTCCTCTGTTAGTGTCCCAGAGAACCTGGAGGCTCCACTGCCCCTCCTTTGTTTTTTCCTGGTTTCCTTGGGAGCGCCTTTTCATCTAGGAAGAATCCGGTGCAGATTTTTAAAGTTCCTGCTTCTCTGGGACTGGGCTTTCCTGTCTTGGAGGCTTTTTCTGCCTGGCTTTAGACTGTCTCCTCATGGGGACCCCTCCCGCCCTTGATTCATCTTTCTTTCTTTCTTTCTTTCTTTCTTTCTTTCTTTCTTTCTTTCTTCTTTCTTTCTTTCTTCTTTCTTTCTTTCTTCTTTCTTCTTTTTTTTTCCATCTTCCTACCTCGTTAGAAGCATAAACTCTTATCTCTGTAGCATTCCAACTCTTCTCTCTTTAAATCTCAGGTCGAGGGATGCCTGGGTGGCTCAGTGGTTGAGCGTCTGACTTTGGCTCAGGCTGTGATCCTGGACCTAGGATCAGGTCCCCCAGGTCCAGCATCGGGCTCCCTGTGGGGAGCCTGCCTCTCTCTCTGTCTGTGTCTCTGCCTTTCTCTGTGTCTCTCATGAATAAATAAATGAAATCATTTTAAAAATGTCCATTTCCTTATAAAAAATAAATAAATCTCATGTCAAATTTGTAGGTTTTCAGGATGATTTGAAATTTATCTAGGTAAGTTGGTGGGGACAGGTGATTTGGGGACCCTACTCCTCCGCCATCTTCTTTATCATCTCCCAATCCACTTGGTTCTGATTGTATTTTGGTTTGTATGCTAGAAGTTACTAAATTTCAAAATTATAAAAAATAGTACAAAACATATATAAATGTAAAATTGAATATGGTGAAAGGCAGTCAAAAATGAAGAATATATCTATCACATGCCATTTTAAAATGTGAAAGTCTAAAAGGAAAAAAAAACCTTGAAAACAAAGAGTTGATCAAATATTATAGTTAAGACTGGACAAAAGTAAAAGTATTTGGAAATTTTAACCCTAAAGTTAAATTAATCATAGAAAAAAAAAACCCTCGACTTCTATATACTAATTTTTCAGTCCTGGAATTTTCCACTCCTGTTTGGCCAGTATACTTGCTGTTCTCCTGTTCTTCCAGCTGGTCTTCTGGAAGAGGGCCTGCTGCACTGATTCTCAGATGTCTGTGCCTGGCTGGAGTTGTACCACAACTTGCAGGTTGGTAGGGCTCAGTGTAAGTATTTCCCCTGTGAGGTCTTTGCTCCTTGGGGGCCTTCCAGGCCTCTCTTGAGGGTGAAAGGAAAAGAAAAAAAAAAAAAACGAGAGAGACCACTCCCAGATCCCCAGCCCTGGACCTGGACCTGGCACTCAGACATCCAGGCCTGTGCCAAACTGCAGACTCCTACTGTGTCCACTCACTCAGATCCTCCTCAGGGGCAGGTAGAGGGACCCTGATTTGTGCAATTTGTAGTGCACTGGGGCAGTGAGATTTTGCCCACTTGTATACGTACCTGATCTGCCCCTTCCAGAGGAAGCAGAGAGGGTTGCCCCATTTATGTCTATTGCAGGGCCCCAGCTGGGGGAGTATTCACCACATCCAGTGTGCACCTACTTTGCCTCTCCCAGATGATAGTAGAGGTTTGCTGCATTCCAGTCTTTTGCAGGTACCCAGCACTGGCAGTGATCAACTAATCCATCAAGGATTTGTAGTTTATGACACAAAAAGCTGAGTCTTCTCCCAGGCTCATTGACCTAAATCCATGTCTCTGCCTCAGTGCTTAGGAAATCTGCTGGCTCAGATGCTCCTGATATTTCTGTGTCTCTTGGAATATTGAGACCTCACTGTCCCTCCTGCAATTCTGCCCCCTTTCACCACTGAGCACCTTTCAGGCAGGCAAGAGTTTCATAGGAGCAGAATTCTAACAGTCCCAATTTTGAGCCCTGGAACTGTATCACTTTCCTGTAGCGGTCTTACAAAGGCTTCATCCCCCTCCTGTTTATCTTCCAATATATCCCCACCATTTCTCTTCTCTGCACTCCTACCCTTTAAGAAGTGGTCATTTTTCTATTTGTAGAGTTGTTCCAGTTGTTCTTCCTTTACATCACAGATTGAATTGATAGGTGTTCAGGATGGTTTGAAAGTTATCTAGTAAATTTGGTGCACTGGATGAAAGAGGACCTCTAATCTACCATCATCTTGCATCTAGTTTTGGGTACATTTAACTTTAAAAAGAAATTGCCAAACTATTTTCAAAAGAGCCTGTGCATATTGAAACCACACCAGTAAATTATGAGACTTATCTGATTTCTGAATCCTCATCAAATTAGCTTCTGTCGGGCAGCCTGGGTGGCTCAGCAGTTTAGCACTTGCCTTTGGCCCGGGGTGCGATCCTGGAGACCGGGGATCGAGTCCCATGTCAGGCTCCCAGCATGCAGCATGCTTCTCCCTCTGCCTGTCTCTGGCGCTCTCTCTCTCTCTCTCTCAAGAATAAATAAATAAAATCTTTAAAAAGATTAGCTTCTGTTAGAGTTCTTTATTTATATCATTCCAGTGAGTGTATAATGGCATCCAATTATCATTTTAAATTATATTGTTCTATTCATTAATGAAGTTCAACACCTTATAATTTACTCCTTGGTTATTCATGATTCCTGTTTTGTGAAGTGACTGTTAAACTCTTATGCATATTTGAGATGTCTGAGTGGCTCAGGGGTTGAGCGTCTGCCTTCAGCTCAGTGCATGATACCAGGATCTGGGATCGAGTTCCACATCAGGCTCCCTGTGAGGAGCCTGCTTTTCACTCTGCCTATGTCTCTGCCTCTCTCTCTGTGTGTCTCTCATGAATAAATAAATAAATCTTTTAAAAAAGAAACCTCTTATATATATTTTTACTAGATGGTTTGTGATTTTATTATTGATTTTTATAAGCTATTTACATACATTTATATATTCTAGAAGTGTCTTATTTCAGATATATACAACATAAATGTTTTCTCCCAGTATGTGGATTTTTAAAAATATTTTTTCCTAGGCTTTGTTGGAATAATTGAGCAAATAAAATTGCAGATATTTAAAGTGTACATTTTGATGGTTTGATACACATATATATTGTGAAATGATGACTGTAATCAAGTTAATATATCCATCACCTCACATAGTTAAGTATATTTTCTTGTGATGAGAACACTCAAGACCTATGCTCAGCAAATTTCAATTATGCAATACCATATTACTAACTATAGTCACCATGCTATATATTTGATCCTCACAGATTATGCATTTAAATGTATTCCGTTATTATTACTTTACACTTTGATCTAGATCTTCCCATTTTCCCTATCCTTCAACCACTGGCAATCAGCATTTTACAGCCTATTTCTATGTTTTTCCCGAATACAAATGAAAACATACAGTGTTTGCCTTTGTCTGGATTATTTCCCTTAGCATGACTTTTCAATTTATCCATGTTATCAAATGATGGGAATTATTTATTTTTTATGGCTGAAAAATATTTTTTTACTACATATACCATATTTTAAAATTCATTTATCTGTCAATGGACACTTAGGTTGTTACTGTATCTTAGCTATTGCAAGTAATGCTGCATTAAGCCTGGGAGCGAAGATACTTCTCTAAAATACTAGTTTTTCCCTCCAGATATATATCCAGGAATAGAATTACTCAATAATATAGTAGTTGAATTTTTAATTTTTATGGGAACTTTCTACTGTTTTTTATGACTGTACCAATTTACATTCTTACCAGTTCCAGCACACTAGGGGGCCTCTTCTCCACATCCTATCCAACTTGTGTTATCTGATGTCATTTTGATAATAGTGAGCTATCTTACTAGCTGTGAAGTTATATAACTCTTAATTTACAGAATATATTCTTGATAATTAATTATGTTGAACACCTTTTTATGTATCTTTTGGTCACCAGGATATCTTCTGGAAAAATTGTTTATTAAGGTTTGTTGCCAATTTATTTATGCATTTTTTCATTTATTATAATTGAGTTGTATGAGTTATTAATATATTAATGATATTCATCACCTAATGAATATATGATTTGCAAGTATTTTCTCATATTCCTTACACTGCCTTATTTTTCTTTTAATTGTTCCCTTTGGGCAGCCTGGGTGGCTCAGTGGCTGAGCACTGACTTCAGCCCAGGGCTTGATCCTGGAGACCCGGGATCAAGTCCCACGTCAGGCTCCCTTCATGGAGCCTGCTTCTCCCTCTGCTTGTTTCTCTGCCTCTGTGTGTGTGTGTGTGTGTGTGTGATGAATACATAAATAAAATCTTTTAAAAAAAGAAACTTTAAAAAATAATAAAAAAACAAACTTTTAATTTTTAAAAAGATTAAATAAATAAATAAGTGATCCCTTTGCTGGACAGTTTTTTTTTCTTTAATTTTATGTAGTTCCACTTTGTTTTATTTTAGTTGCTGTTGCCTAAAATTTTGGTGTTATATTCAAAAAAGTGTTGCCAGGATTAATATCAAGGATTTTTTTTCCTGTTTTCTTCTAAGAAATGACATCATCACAATGGTAACATGGGTCATTCCCAAATTCTGTCCACCTCACAAGAAGATCAAGTAACAACTCTCCATAGATAGGGCACCATTGTAAAAGTTCCAGTCCCAGATTTTGCACCAAAGGACCACCGTGGATCACAGGGACCAAGAAGGAGAGCATTGGAAGAGTAAGAGAGTGGCTGCAGTCTGATAGCATCACATCTCACCTATGCCAACATCATTCTAAGAGGGTCCACTTTGTCCTATAATTTATCCAGTGGGATAAAGGCCAAGGTGGATATCTGGCTTCTCCGTGTTACCGGATGCTTCCCAGGAAATCCATTTATGAATCATATCACAAAAATTGTTAGGGGGAATCTGTGGGACTTGAACATTAAGGATAAGAAAGAGATAGACAACAGGGACAGTAATTATAGCAACCAGTGCTCAGATCATGGTGGGCCTTTTTCCTGCTTGTAGTGGCATAGGTCTCAACCAGTGATTCTGCCCATCTGTGGAGTTGAGTCAGTGGCCCTATGTGGCCAGAGAGCTGGGATGGCAGTTATGCTTAATTTTTTAACCCTTGAGCCATGCCACCCATGAGGCTGATTCTATAACTCTCTCTGGACAGAGAAGCAAATTCTCAGATCCTCGCAAATGTTAAGTATAGCGTCCAGTCCTGACTGGACAGGAAGCTTGACTAGAGAATGTGAGCAGTTGTGGAGCCCATCCTAAAGCCCTGCTTTCCCTGGCAGCCAAGCTGGCAGCCCATCCTGACTGTTAAATATACCTGTAGTCCTGCATAACCAGGGATCCTGAGCAGTGACACTGGTGCTTAGTGTAAGGTGCCACCCGACTGTGAACCGAGCTTATTGACTCACTCTGCAGTGGTGTTGACTAAGGTCTTGAATAATTGCTAAGCATATCCTGTGGCCTGGCTTAGACGGATAGCCCAACCAGTGACCTCAACCAATTGTAGATCATAACCAGAGGCTTCACACAATGAGTGATCCTGAACAGTGATCCTACCCAAATAGAGAACACAATATGTAATCCCATCCAAATGTGGGGTATAGCTGGAGGCATTTATTGATGAGAGAGATTAACCAGCATCCTTTTTCAACAGCAAAGCACAGCCTGTGGCCATGCCCAGCTCTGATGTGCTGCTTGTGCCCACAAATAATAGCAAAGAATAGCCTAAGATATCACTCAACCAAGAAAGAATCCAAAGCCAAGACCATGGTGCTGCCCAATGATGGAATCCAACCTGTTGCACAACCCTTCCAGGAAACAGACTTATCTCCCCTGAGTAGAGGCAATTGCAAAGCCAAGCTAGCGGTTCCACCTGAGGGGGCAGCTATTAGCCCCATGCAATTATAAAGTACACCCCAAAACCACACTTAAACAAAGAGACCAGCCAGCAGAACCAAAGAGTTGAATACAGACAGCAACATTCCCTTAATTTCAGAACATGAGAGATGGTCTTTCCCAACTAGAGACATCTGTATCATGTCTTGTCTGTCCAAGGTGCTACCAATGAACTCATCCAGAAGTCCAACTTGAACTGACAAGTGAACAGGTAACAATGCAAGGGATCATTGCTTTTTTTAAAGATTTTATTTATTTATTCATGAGAGACACACACACACAGAGGCACAGACAAATGCCAAGGGAGAAGCAGGCTCCATGCAGGGAGCCCGATGTGGGACTTGATCCCGGGTCTCCAGGATCACACCCTGGGCTGAAGGGGGTGCAAACCACTGAGTCACCCAGGCTGCCCCAGGATCATTGCTTTTAAACCAAATGGATACTGGTGCACTGATACTCAAATGCACACATATCAATGTAAGGAGTTAAGGAGAACAAAGACTCAAGGATATATGACACCAACAAAATATAAACTAACACACCAAAAAACTCCAATTACTGAAACTAAAAAAATGGAGAACTAAGAACTGTTCAAAGAATTCAGAATTTGCAAAAGTTCAGCGGGAGTGTATTCAGCAAGAACAACAACTAAATAAAATTAGAAAAATAAGGCATAAACAAAATTAGCAGTATAACGAAGAAATAGAAATCAGATAAAAATCATAGAGTTGAAGGATACAATGAATAATATAGAAAATTCAATAGAGAACTTCAATAGTAGACTCAAACATAAAATAGAATAAGTGAACTGGAAGATACGTCATTTGAAATTATCCAGTCGGAGAATCAGACACTGTCCACAGCAAGCAAGGGAAACCTGCAGATGGCTGCCTTGAACAATCATCCAAAACACAATAACAAATTGCGTGCAGCATACACCATATACGATTCCTGAAGTACCAGGCCTGGGACAATACATGTCTGTATTACCCAAAGCACTCTACACATTTAATGCAATCCCTATAAAAATACCAACACAATTTTCACAGAGCCAGAAGAAACAATCCTAAAATTTCTGTGGAACCACAAAGACCCAAAATAGCCAAAGCAAACTTGAAAAAGCAAACCAAAGCTTCAGGCATCACAATTACAGACTTCAAGTTATGTTAAAAGCTATAGTAATCAAAACATTATGACACCAGCACAAAAATAGACACATAGATCAATAGAAAAGAATAGAAAAGCTACAAATGAACTCACAATTATATAGGCAATTAACTTTTGACAAAACAGGAAGGAGTATCCAATGGGAAAAAGACAATCTGTTCAACAAAATACGTTGGGAAAATTAGACACCAACATGCAAAAGAATGAAACTGGACCAATTCCTTCCACTTTCTTAAAACAAACACAAACTTAAATACAAAATGGGTTAAAGTTCTCAATACAAGACTATAAAATTCCTAGAGGAAAACACCAACAGTGACCTGTTTGACATCAGTTGTAGAAATTTCTTTCTGGTTTCCTGAGGCAAGGGAAACAAAAAACAAAAACAAACTATTGAAACTTCATGAAAATAAAAATTTCTGCACAAAGAAGGAAACAAATCAACAAAACTAAAAGGGAATCTTCAGAATGGGAGAAGATATTTGCAAATGACATATTCAATAAAGGGTTAGTATCTAAAATATATAAAGAACTTATAAAACTCAACACCTAAAACCCAAATAATCCAATTACCAAATAAACAAAAGATATTAATAGACAACAAAGACCTACAGATGGCCAACAGACACATGAAAAGATGCTCAACATCACTGATCATCAGGGAAATGAAAATAAAAACTTCAATGAGATATCACCTCAAAACTGTCAGAATGGCTAAAATCAACAAAACAGGAAATAATAGGTATTGGTGAGGATGTGGAGAAAGAGGAAATCTCTTGCCTTGTTGGTGGGAATGCAAACTGGTACAGACACTATAGAAAACAATATGGAGGCACCTCAAAAGTTAAACATAAAACTAATTTATGATACAATAATCATGCTCCTGGGTACTTACTGAAAGAGTTAAAAAAATACTAATTCAAAGGGATACAGCACCCCAATGTTCTTAGCAACATTACCTACAATAACCAAATTATGGAAATAGACTAAGTGTCTGTGTGTGTGTATATATATATATATATATATATATATATATATATATATATATACAACTTGGCCATAAAAACGAATAGTATATTGCCATTTTCAAAAATATGGATGGAACTAGAGGGTATTAGGCTTAGTGAAATAAGTCAGTCAGATAAAGACAAATACTATATGATCTCATTCATATACGGAATTTAAGAAACAAAACAAATGGGCCAAGAGGAAAAAAAGAGAGAGGGAGACAAAACAATAAAAGGACTCCTTAAAAAAAATTTTAGGGGTGCCTGGGTGGCTCAGTGGCTGAGCATCTGCCTTTGTCTCAGGTCGTGGTCCCCGGGGTCCTGGGATCGAGACCCACATCAGGCTCCCTGTGGGAAGCCTGCTTCTCCCTCTGCCTTTCTCTCTGTGTCTGTCATGGATAAATAAATAAAATCCTTTAAAAAATAAAATAATATTTTTAGAGAGAGAGAATCAGTCAGGGGAAGGGGGAGAGGGAGAGAGAGAGGGGGGATTCTTATTTCTTTATTTTTTTAATTTTATTTATTCATGAGAGACACAGAGAGAGAAAGAGAGAGAGAGAGAGAGAGAGAGAGAGAGAGAGAGAGAGAGAGAGAGAGGTAGAGACACGGGCAGAGGGAGAAGTAGGCTCCATGCAGGGAGCCCGACGTGGGATTCGATCTGGGTCTCCAGGATCACACCTTGGGCTGAAGGTGACCCTAAACCGCTGAGCCACCCGGGCTGCCCGAGAGAGAGAATTCTTAATCAGGTTTCATGCCCAGCATGGAGCACAATGTTGGGGACTCAATCTCAAGCCCCTGACATCCTGACCTAAGCCCATATCAAGAGTCAGATGCTCAAATGAACTGAACCATCTTCGTGTCCCTTTTTTTGTTTTGGTTGTTGTTGTTGAGTTTTAGAGAGAGGATTCAAGTTTAGAGAACAAACTGATGGTTACCAGAGGGGAGGTGGGTCAGGGAATAGATAGAATAGGTAGGGATTAAGTGCACTTGTGATGAGCACAGGTTTTTGTATGGAAGTTTTGAAACACTATATTGTACATATGAAACTAATATTACACAGTATGTAAACCAACTGGAAGTTAAATAAAAACTTAAGTAATATAAAGTATATTACATATCCATAGTAATTAAATGAGTATGGGAGAAAAACAGAAACATAGATCAATAGATCAGAATAGAGAGCACAGGAATAAACCGCACATAAACAGTCATTTAATTTATGACATAGGAGCCAAGAATATACAGTCTCTTCAATAAATGGTGCAAACACTGGGCAAATGTATATCAAAGAAAAAAATTAAGCTACTATCTTGCACCATACAGAAAATCAATGTGGATTAAGAACATAAATATGAGACCTGAAACCACAAAACTCCTAAAAGAAAATACAGGAGTTAAGCCCTTTGGTATAAGTCTTGATGACAGTTTTACTTGGCATCAACAGTTAAAACAACAACAGCTAAAAATAAACAAGTGGGATTAAAAATACAAAAAAATAAAAAATAAACAACCCCAAACCAAACAACTGTACAGCAAAGAAAACTTCAAAAAATGAAAATAATACCCATCAAATGGAATAAATTATTTGAGAATTATATATCTGATATGGGGTTAGTATTCAAAACAAATAAAACTCATATGAATCAATAGCAGACAAAAGATCTGATTCAAAATAGCCAGTAGATCAGAATAGATTTTTTTCCCTGAAAGATGTACAAATGGACAACAGGTACATGAAAAGACACTCAGCATCACTAATCATCAGGGATGATTTGACGATTTGATGCAAATCAAAACTACAATGAGATACTATTTTATACCTGTTAGAATGGCTATTGTCAAACACACAAGAAATAAACAAATGTTGGTGAGGTCCTGGATAAAAGGAATCAAAGTGCACCAAATGCACTTTTGGTGGAAATGCAAATTGGTGCAGCCACTAAGGAAAACAGTATGGAGGTTTTTCAAAAAATAAATAAATAAATAAAATGGAGCTACTATGTGATCCAGCAATTCCATTTCTGGGTATTTTTGTGAAAATAAATTTTATAAAAACAACTAACTCAAAAATATGCACAGATTCTCATGTTTATGTATTCATTGCAGCATTACTTACAATAGTCCAGATATGGAAACAACATAGGTGTCCATAGATGGGTCAGTGTATAAAGAAAATGTGATGTAGGTGTACTAGAATATTATTCAGTGGGGTGCAGGATGGCTCAACCGTTTAAGTATCTGCCTTAAGCTCAGGTCATGTTCTTTGGGTCCTAGGATCAAGCCCTGCATTCGCCTCTCGGCTCAGTGGGGAGTCTGCTTTTCCCTCGCCCTCTGTCCCTTCCCCCTCTGTCATGTTCTCTCTCTTTCTCCCCAATAAATAAAATATTTAAGAAAAAAATAATATTATTAAGCTATAAAACAACAAATCTTTCTATTTTGACCATATGGATTACCTGGGGACCCTGTGTTAAATATGTCAGAGAAAGACAAATAGTGTATGATTTTATTTATAAATGGAATGTCAAAAAACAAAACTCAAACAGCAAATTTTTGATTGCCTGTGATGGGGTTATGGTGGCAAAAGTGAGTGAAGGTGGTTAAATTATGCAAACTCTATTAGATAAATATGTAATGGAGATGTAATGTATAACATTAGAATATTTAGTTAATACAATATTGCATATTTCAATGTTGCTAAGAGTTTAAATCTTAAAAATTCTCACCATAAAAAAAATAAATGTAACTATGCCAGGTTAAAAAAAAAGTTCCTAACTTTATGGTAATCATTTTTACAATATAATGAATTTTAATTTGATCTTTTGGGATGCCTGGGTGGCTTAGAAGTTGAGTGTCTGCCTTTGGCTCAGGGCGTGATCCCAGGATGCAGGGATCAAGTCCAACATTGGACTCCCTGCAAGAAGCCTGCTTCTCCCTCTGCCTGTGTCTCTGCCTCTCTGTGACTCTCATGAATAAATAAACAAAATCTTTAAAATAATAATTTGGCTTTTTAACTTTCACGCTACATTTATAAGTGATGGTTCTATCACTTTTACTGTATGCTTGCCTTTACACATGAGTTGTGTTCTTTTTAATATAATTTTCCAACTTCTAGTTATGGCCTTTTCTTTTAACTTTAAAGAAATTTTTTTAACTTTTGTAAGGCCAGTTTAGTAGTGATGAACTCCTTTGACTTTTCTTTGTCTGGAAAATTCAATCTCTCCAATTTTGAACTGGAACCTTGTGAGGTAGAGTATTTTGCTTCTTGATTTTTAAATTTTAAATCAAATTGTTATTTTGCACACCATCAGCTTAAACAATATGTCAATTAAAAAACAAACCAAAAGCAGACTCTCAACTATAGAGAATAAAGAGTAGGGTGATCGGTCGAAGGGTGGTAAAATAGGTGAAGCAGCTTGATGATCACTGAGTAATTTATAGAAATGTTGAATCACTATTTGTACACCTGAAGCTAATATAACACTGTATGTTAACTATAATGGAATTAAATTTTTAAAAATGAGAGTGAAAAATAATTTGCATTTCTTTTTATGAAAGAAATTATCTCAATATTGGGTATGGTCAGAAAGTTATCCCCAGGGCACCTGGGTGGCTCAGTGGTTGAGCATCTGCCTTTGGCTCAGGCCAAGATCCCAGGCGTCCTGGGATCTAGAGTCTCTGCATTGTGTTCCCTACAGGGAGCCTGCTGCTCCCTCTGCCTATGTCTCTGCCTCTGTGTGTGTGTGTCTCTCATGAATAAATAAATAAAATCCTAAAAAAAGAAAGTTTCCTCCTATATATATCTAGATATCCAGGGACACCTGGGTGGCTCAACGGTTTAGCACTGCCTTCAGCCCAGGGTGTGATCCTGGAGACCCAGGATCAAGTTCCACGACAGGCTCCCTTCATGGAGCCTGCTTCTCCCTTTGCCTGTGTCTCTGTCTCTCTCTCTCTGTGTCTCTCATGAGTAAATGAATAAAAACTTTAAAAAAATAGATATCTAGAAAGTTTCCACTTATATATATCTAGATATCTATATATGATGATACACATATCATCATCACCTCATTTGCCAGAGCACTTTTTAACAAATCTTTCTTCCAAAGTTAGAGATGTTCTCACAATTAAATACGAATTTGTTTGCAAATACATTTATTTGCTTAAGTCCTGGTAAATGGAAGGGGGCGATTTATGTTTCTTCAAAATAAAAAAGTGACACTCTTATTTTTATAACATTTTTTGTTTGATAACCACAAGGTGGTTTACAAGTCATTAGCATATCCTCCCAGATATTATCACTATTAGCATTCTATTACAGCTGAAGGAGCAGAAAATATAACATTTTTACAATGCTATTGTCTACATCTGGTGTAATTCAGGATTTCTTGAATTAATTCACTATTTTTAATTTAAAAATTTTACCAAAATAAGTAAGTAATGACAAATCAGAACATGATCAGATTGTTTTTGTTTTTGTCTTTTTTTTTTTGGTCCTCCATATGATGTTATTACAAGGTTATGGTTGAATAAATTTTTCCTTAAAATTTAAAATAAAAATTTATTTTAAAATTTAAGTCATTTACAGAAAATTCATATTATGTGTTACATTGACAGGAACTAAGGAGGGAACTAGATGGGATGAGCACTGTGTTTTATACTATATGTTGGCAAATCGAACTCCAATAAAACAATATACAAAAAATTGTATAATTATATATATAATGCAAATAAATATCATATTTACAAATACAAACAAACATCACATTTTAATTTAATTATTCATGTCATTGTCTTTAGTTTTAAAGAAATTAAATGACCTCAAAGGAAAAAAAGAATATTGATACTTTCTTGGAATCACATATCAAAAATATTGCATGGGATATATTTATCCCAAAAGTTAATTGTTTCTTACCTGAAATTCAGCTTTAACTGGGCATCCTGTATTTTTATTTGCTATAGTTAGCAACCTTATCATCACTGGAAGGCCTCTGAGTAACTCTTAGGAATTGTGCTGAACCATGCTATTTACTACCTGTCCATTAGACTGCACCAAAAATCCATTGGAAGCGAGTTTCTTAAAAGCCTTTTCTTTAAGTTAGCCTGTTTCTCTGCCTTTTGGCTCTAACACCTGCGTATTTAATTGTTTGCTAGTAAAAAACTGCATTTTGTACCTGTTTTCTTATGTAAACTTCCTCTCAGCTGCCATTCAGCAATGGGCATGGACAAAAATATTTCTCAAGAAAGTTTACCCTGACCACCTGCATTGACATGTAGATTTTTGGGCCAAACACTAACCCTACTGACTTTCATCTTCTGAGATTTATTCCCATAAACTCACAGTTGTAAACAAGCAGTGTAGATGATTTTGATGTGCCCTGAAGTTTGAAAACAATTGGTCAGGTGGGTGACAGTGTGCCAAGTTATTCTAATGTGACACAACCCTTAATGTAAAAATTGAGTTATTTATTCTGAATGCATGTTATTTAAACTAGTTTCAAAGCATAAAATAATGTTTCTCAAAATATGGCAAAAACCCAAAAACATCATAATCACCTGGGTGTGCCTTTTATAAATTAATATCTAAATCTTCCTCAAACTTTTTGTTAGGCAGAATCTCTAGCATTGAAGATTACTAATCTAAACTTTTTATAAATGTCAGTGATTAAAAAATGGTAATTTGTTAAAATATAATATTTGAGAACCACTGTTGTGGAATTTTTTTCTTATGACACACTGGACTAAATCATTGGATTTATTTTTGCCAGATCTTCTGTGCTGCTTTCTAATGGCTGAGTTTCTGACCATGCAAGGGCTCCTAGAAAAAACTGTCCTATAGTAACTATGGAACATATTTTTATTTTTT
Organism: Canis lupus baileyi; assembly: GCF_048164855.1. Classification (NCBI taxonomy): domain Eukaryota; kingdom Metazoa; phylum Chordata; class Mammalia; order Carnivora; family Canidae; genus Canis; species Canis lupus. The sequence continues at coordinate 61,320,269 of NC_132876.1, forward strand.
TTAATAATAAATTAATTTTTTATTGGAACAGGGAGGGAACAGCTCCGAGGGGCTCAGGCGGGGGCTCCGAGCGGAGGGGGCTGTGCAGCCCCGGGAAATATCAGAAAGGGAGACAGAGCATAAAGGGTCCTAACTCGGAAAAGAACTAAGGCTGGTGGAAGGGGAGGAGGGCAGGGGGTGGGGGTGAATGGGTGAAAGGCACTGAGGGGATGAGGACTGGATGTTATATTGTATGTTGGCAAATTGAACACCAATAAAAAATAAATTTATTATTAAAGAAAAAAAAATTCTTGAAAAAAAAAGAATAAATAAATAAATAAATAAATATGCTGTGGTTGGTAGTTTTCTTGCCCTTTCCCACTCTAGATAGTTAAAGGTTTTTGTCAGTTCTAATATGCTCCATTTATCTTGCTATCACGTTATGCCTTGCCTCCATATTCCAGAACCACTATGGTTCTGACCCACCTAATATGTCCACTCTTGTGGGAGATTCTCCAAAGCTGATTCCTATACTGCCACACTCAGCTTACTTCAGACAGATGTGACAATCCCAGTCTCACAAACCAGCAAGCCTTCATTGCCTAAAGGCAGACCTATCTGCTAAGGGTGCAGAAAACAAAACCAGTCCTAGCAGCTCATTGCAGAGAGCCATTCTGTGTACTGGGTCAACCCATTAGTGACTAAACAGTTGCTGTATCCTAGTCCCTAGGCCAGCAGCATGGGGATAAATCCTTGCCCGTAAATGCATCCATAGTAGTTTTAACTAGGCTTCACAGCCAGATGCACAAGAAGTAAGCCCTGCCTGCTAGTGCACCCACAAGTGTTGCTCAGCCACTAAAAGAGCATTCTTGCAGCTCACTAAAGAAGACAGCCCTATAATGAATTTGGATCTAGTGACCTTTGATTTCATTATAAGACATCACATGGGGCCTTCTATATGAAATCACTTCTTTCAAGATCAGGCCACAGATGTGACCCATGTAATACTTAAAATCAAACAGAAATTTAAAGAAATCGAGGAGACAATGGAATTTGTCCCAAGGGAAAGAAAAAGACAAAAATCACAGAAAAAAAAGCCAAACAAAAAGGTTGTAAAAATATGCCTAACAAAATGTTCAAAATAATGGACATAAAGCTGTGTAGTTTACTTGAGAGAAGAGTAGAAAAACTCAGTGACAATTGCAGCCAAAAGATAGAATTTATAAAATATAAAAAATAATTAATTGGATCTGAAGAATGCAATAACTGAGATGAAAAAAAATTCTAGAATGAATCAACTGCAAGTTAGAAGATGCAGAAAACTGGTTCCACAATCTGGATGACATGGTAATGGAAGGCAAACAAGCTAAACAACAAAAGTTTAAAACTTATAATAAAAAATGAGGAGGAAAAAAAAATGAGGAGGATAAGTTCAGAAAACTTGATGACATCCTCAAACATAATAACATTTGCATTATATAAGTTCCATTAGGAAAGAGAGATAGAAGAGAACAGAACATGTATTTGAAGAAATAATAGCTAAAGACTTTCCTAACCTATGGAAGGAAATAGATATTTAATTTAATTTCAGAAAGCACTAAGAGCCCCTATTCCCAAAACAAAAAACAAGAAAATCCGCATCAAGACACAAATTAATTAAAATGAAAAAATTAAAAATGAAGATAGAAACTTAAATGTGGGAAGAGAGAACACTTCTATAAAAGGAAAGCCCATAAGGTCATCAGCTGACTTTTCAGCAGAAAATTTACAGGCCAGAAGGCAGTGGCATGATGTATGCAAAGTGCTGAAAGAATCAAAATAAAAAGCTTTTGCACAATGAAGAAAACCATCAACAAATTGACAAGGCAACCTAGTGAATGGGAGAAGGTCTTTGTAAATGATATATTTGATAAGTGGTTAATATCAAATATATATTAAGAACTTATATAACCCAACACCAAAAAAAAACCCACAAATAATTCAATAAAGGCAGAGGACCTGGATTTTTTTTTCCAAAGAAATTATACAAATGACCCACAAACACCTAAAAAATTTCTTAACATCACTAATCATCAGGGAACTGCAAGGTAAAACTTCAATGAGATATTACTTTGCACCTATCTGAAAACCTATAATCAGAAAGATAAGAAATCACAAGTTTTTGGCAAGGATTTAGAGAAGATAACTTCATGCACTGTTGGTGGAAATGTAAATTGCTGCTATCACTATGGACACCAGTATGCACCATTATTTGTAATAGCCAAGATATGGAAGCAACCAAGTGTCCATCAATAGATGAATTGATAAAGAAGAAATAGGGATACCTGGGTGGTTCAGCAGTTGAGCATCTGCCTTCAGCTCAGGGCATGATCCTACATTGCGCTCCCTGAATGTAGCCTGCTTCTCCCTCTGTCTATGTGTCTGCCTCTCTCTGTGTGTCTCTCCTGAATAAATAAATAAAATCTTTAAAAAAAGATAAAAAAAATGAAATATATTTACAATGAAATGTTACTAAGCCATAAAAAATAATAAGTCTTGCCATTTGCAACAACACATATAGACCTAGAGGGTGTAATGGTAAGTGAAATGAAACAGAGAAACACAAATACCATACAATTTCACTCATATGTGGAATCAAAGAAAAGGAACAGACTCTGAAATATAGAGAACAAACTGGTGGTTGCCAGAGAAAAGATGGGTGGAATGATGGGTGAAATAGGTAAATGGAATTCATAGTACACTTATTTTGATAAATAATGAGTAATGTATACATTTGTTGAATCATTATATTGTACACCTGAAACTAATATAACACTATATGTTAGTTATACTTCAATAAAAAAAATAAATTAGGAGACACTGAAAAGAAAATAAAACCCTATGACCTGGAATACTCTACCCAGCAAGATTATGATTCAGAATTGAAGGAGAGATAGAGTTTCTTAGAAAAAAAAAGTTGAAGGAGTTCATCACAAACCTTACAAGGAATGTTAAAAGCTACTTTAAGTAAAAGGAAAAGGCCATTCCTAGATGTAAGAAAATTATGAAAGAAAAAAAAATGGCCAAAGTAAATATATAGTAGTGATGGAAGATCAATCCGATAACAAAATTAGTGAGAAGTTTAAAACACAAAAGTAGTAAAGTCCAATTATATACAAAATTTTGTACAGAGATACACAAAGTGAAATGATATGAGATATGACATCATATACATAAAATATGGAGAAGGAAGTCAAAATTTCATGTTTTTATAATGTGTTTGAACTTAAAGACTCATCTACTCAATGTACACTACATACACATAGGATACAATACATGAAACTCATGGTAACCATAAACCAAATACATAGATACACACATACAAAAAGAAAGGAATCCAAGCATAACACTAAAGAAAGCCATCAAGCCACAAAGGAAGAGAGCAAGAGGAAAAGAAAGGAACAGAGAATAACTACAGAAATGACCAGAAAACAATTAATAAACTGGCAATAAACTGAGGGGAGCACTTGATGGGATGAGCACTGGGTGTTATTCTGTAAGTTGGTAAATTGAACACAAATAAAAAATAAATTTATTATAAAAAAATTAATACATATCAGCTATGTGTACCTTTGCCACCCAGGTATGTCTAGACTCAGCTATAATCAAGTGTTCAGTCCCCTAGAGTGTTTGATGTGTTTTTAACTGACTTGCTGACCTCCCAGGTTTTGTGAGACAACTCAGAGAAAATACTTTTAAAGTCATGCCACAGGATGGACATCACTGCCTCTGTGTAGGAATTCTTAGAACAAGAGGCTCAGAGTGACTGATCTCTCTTCAAGGCAAAAGCAATGCCAATATGGCAGTACAGACCTCAAGAAGGGAGAGTCCTCTCCAAGGATTCCACCCCTAGTCCTAGTAGCTCGAATGAGTTAGCCCAGGTGTGCTGCCATTGCCTCCGCGCGGAGCCTCTGCCCTAGCTGCCTCCGAGCTGCTCCGGGGCCGCAGCGCGCGCTGCAGCCCTTTAGGGAGCTCCATGGCAGGGTATGGCGCGCTCTCCCCTCGGGCACAGGTCCTCTGTTAGTGCCCCTGGGAGCCTGAGGGCATCCCTGCCCCTCCTGGGATTCTGCTCCAACTCCCTGCGAGCGCCTTTCCAACCGGGAAGGTTGGTAAAGCTCCTGCTTCTCTGAGGACTGGGCTTTCCTGTCCTGGGGGCAGTCGCTGCACGGCCTTAGCCGGGCTCCTCGAGAGGCCCTTCCCCCTTGGATGCTTCTTTCTTTATTTTTTTTCCCCGTCTTCCTACCTTGATAGAAGCGCAACTTTTCTCCCTGTAGCATTCCAGCTGTTCTCTCTTTAAATCTCAGGAGGAATTCGTAGGTTTTCAAGATTATTTGAAAGTTATCTAGGTAATTTGGTGGGGACAGGTGACTTGGGGACCCTACTCTTCCGCCATCATTCCCCTTCCCTCGGAAGTGGAATATTCTTTACTTGGAGTGGAGAAGCAGAGTTTTGTGCCTTATCTTCGTTATTTGGTCAGAAGTTTCTTGTCAGGACATCTGCCATCTTGGGCCTGTCTGGTTTGATCTGGCTTTTGTGGAGTGTTGCCAGGACAGGCTTTTAGCTTTCCTGATAGTTGGCTATTAATTCCTCATTGCTGGCCTCCACGTGTCCTGTTGGAACCTAACTAACTGACTACTCTTAACACTTGAGTGGAGCTTTTGGTATCATAATGAAATAAATGTAGTTGTCTTTCATTCTAGAGGTCATTCCAAGGCCCACCTATTCAGGGATTATGTTCAAACTGGTCTGGGTGGTCTGAGCCAGCTGGAGGTCTTCTCAAGGCAATCACTATCACTTAAGGGGTGGTTTTGGTTTCCATATGTGTGAATTAATAGATAAGTGGAAAGAAGACCTTAAGTGAAATATTGGACAAAGTCTAGTGAATATAAGCAGATGATCAGTAAAGGTCAGGTATTTGGGTCTAGCTGGTGACAATATCTGATAACTAAATTTTGAATTCTTTCAGCTGTTTAAGGATTTTAAGAGAAAGGAAACTAAATGCTGTTAGAAATCATTTTTTTTCCTGAGGTGCGACTTTGATGTTTAATTTGAAATGTCCCAGATATTTGGTTAAACATTATTTTTGAGTACATCTGAAAGGTTGTTTCTAGATAAAAATAACATTTTAATTGGTAGACTCATAAAGCAAATTGCCTGCCATAATGTGAGTAAGCCTTATCCAATCCATTGACAGTTTGATAGAACAAAAAGATGATGCAAATGTCATTCACCAATTTATGAATGCATAAAGAAGATATGGTATTTATATTTAGTAGAATATTATTCAGCCAAAAGATTGAAATCTTGCCATTTACAATGACATGGTTGGAGGTAAAGTGTATTATGCTAAGCAAAATAAGTCAGTCAGAGAAAGACAAATACATTATATGGTCTCATTCATTTGGAGAATATAAATAATAGTGAAAGGGAATAGAGGAGAAGGGAGAAGAAATGCATAGGAAATATCAGAAAGGGAGACAGAACATGAGAGACTCCTAACTGGGAAATGAACTCGGGGTGGTGGAAGGGGAGGGGGGGGTGGGGGTGACTGGGTGGCGGGCACTTAGGGGGACACTTGGCGGGATGAGCACTGGGTGTTATTCTGTATGTTGGCAAATTGAACACCAATAAAAAATAAATTTAGTATTTAAAAAAAAAGAAAAGTATTCTGGGGTGGCCCGGGTGGCTCAGCGGTTTCGCGCTGCCTTCAGCCTGGGGCCTGATCCTGGGGACCCGGGATCGAGTCTCACCTCCGGCTCCATGCAAGGAGCTCGCTTCTCCCTCTGCCTGTGTCTCTGCCTCTCTCTCTCTCTCTCTCTCTCTCTCGAATAAATAAAATCTTAAAAAAGACAAATACAATATGATTTCACTCATATGTAGGATTAAAGAAACAAAACAAATGAACATAAAGTCGAAAAGAGAGAGAGAGAGGAGAGACAGACAAAGTATAAAACAGACTCTTAACTGTAGAGAAAAGACTGTAGGTTGCTGGAGGGGGGTGAGTAAGAGATGGGTATTAAGGAGGGCACGTGTGATGAGCATTGGATGCTGTATGTAAGTGATGAATCACTAAATACTACAGATGAAACTAATATTATACTATATGTTAACTAACTATAATTTAAACAAAACCTTAAAAAAAGAAATAGAAATTTTAAAAAGACTGAGTAGGAAAAATTCTCTCTCTTTAAGAATGTCTTTGAGCTTAAACAACAATCTTCTGCCTTCAGACTCTGAGTTGACTGGAACTTGTACCTTCAACTGTCCCTGTTCTTCAGGCCTTTAGACTCAGACTAGAAATATACCATCAAATTCCTTGGATTGCCATCTGCAGATCTTGGGAATTCTCAATTGCCATAATGACATAAGCCAATTCCTTAAAATAAATCATATACACATACATATAAGCATATATAATATATATATATATATGTATATATATATATATATAGTCATACCACACTTTAGTGCTTTGCATATACTGCAGTTTTTATAAATTGTTTGTGGCAACACTGCAATTTGGAAGACTACCAGTATCATTTTCCAATGGCATTTTCTCACTTCTTGTGTCTCTGTCACATTTGGTAATCTTCATTATATTTCAAAAGTTTCCATTATTATATATTTTGTAATAATCTATGATCAGTAATCTCTGATGATAGTATTATAATTGTTTGTGGGGCCATGAACCATGCCCATATAGCATGACAAATGATAAATATTCTGTGTGTTCTGATTACTCCACCAAATTTGTTATCCCTCCATCTCCCTCTCCTTGGGCCTCCCTATTCCCTGAGTCACAGCAATATTGAAATCATACCAATTAATAATCCTATAATAGCCTCTTAGTATTCAACTGAAAGGAAGAGTCAAACAACTTTCACTTAAAATCAAAAGCTAGAAATGATTAAGCTCAGTGGGGAAGGCATGACAAAAGCTGATATAAGCCAAAACGTAGATATCTTGCACCAAACTATTAGTAAAGTTGTATATGCAAAAGAAAAGCTTTTGAAAGGTAATTAAAAGAGCTACTCCAGTGAACACACAAATGATAAAGTGAAACAGGCTATTGCTAATATAAACAAAGTTTTAATGGTCTTGATAGAAGATCAAACCTCCTACATCATTCCCTTAAACCAAAGCCTCCTCTAAAGCAAGGCCCTAACTCTCAGTTCTGTGAAAGCTGGAAGAGGTGTGGAAGCTGCAGGAAAAAAGCTGGAATCTCAGAGAAGTTGGTTCATGAAGTTTAAGGAAAGAATCCATTTCAATAACAAAGAAATGCAGGATGAAGCACAAGTGCTGATGTATAAGTGGAAGCAAGTTATGCAGAAAATCTAGGTTAAATAATGAATTAAGGTGGCAACACTAAGCAACGGATTTTCAATGTAGATTAAACAATCATCTATTGGTAAAAGATTACAACCAAGACTTTTGTACCTAGAGAGAAGTTAATGTCTACCTTCCAAGCTTCAAAGCACAGGCTGACTTGTTAGAGATTAATGTAACTGGTGACTTTAAGTTGAAGTCAATGTTGATTAACTATTTGAAAGTTCTAGGTACTTTAGGAATTATGTTAAATCTACTATTCCTGTACTTTATAAATGAAAGAGCAAAGCCTGTATGACAGCACATCTGTTTGCAACATGGTTTACTGAATATTTTAAGCTCTCTTTTGATACCTACTGCTTACAGGAAAAGGTTTCTTTCAAAATATGACTGCTTATTGACAATGCACCTGTTCACCCAGAGCTCTGATGGAGATGAACAATGAGATTCATGCTATTTTCATGCCTTCTAATACAAGATCCATGTTGAAGCCTGTGGATCAAGGAATAATTTAGAATTTCAATTCTTATTATTTAACAAATACATTTTTAAGGCTATACATGCCATAATGATTCCCCTGATGGATCTGAGAAAAATAAATTTAAAGCTATATGGGAAGAATTTGTCATTCTAGATGCCACTCAGGTCATTTGTGATTCTTGGGAAGAGGTCAGTATTTTAACATTAACAGGAATTTGGAAGAAATCGATCCCAAACCTCATGGATGACTTTGACGGTTTCAAGACTTCAGTGGAGGAAGTAACTGCAGATGTGGTATTAATAGCAAGACAACTAAAATTAGAAGCACAGCCTGGGGATCCCTGGGCGGCGCAGCAGTTTAGCGCCTGCCTTTGGCCCAGGGCATGATTCTGGAGACCCGGGATCGAATCCCACGTCAGGCTCCCGGTGCATGGAGCCTGTGTCTCTGCCTGTCTCTCTCACTGTGTGCCTATCATAAATAAATTAAAAAAAATAAAAATAAATAAAAAAAGAAGCACAGCCTGAAGATGTGACTGATTGCTGTAATCTTACCATATGATAAAACTTTAACAGATAAGTAATTTATTCTTATGGATAAGCAAAAAATGTGGTTTCTTGACATGGAATCTACTCCTAGAGAAAATGCTGTGATAATTGTTGAAAAGACAACAAAGGATTTATAATATTTCACAAACTTAGTCGATAAAGCAGCAACAGAGTTTAAGAGGACTGACTCCAAATTTGAAAAGTTCTACTCTGAGTAAAATGTTATCAAACAACATGGTATGCTACAGAGAAATTGCTCATGAAAGGAAAAATCAATGTGGCAAAAATAATTGTCTTATTTTTATTGGCACAACCACTCCAAACTTCATCAACCACAGCTGAACAGTCAAAAGTTATCAAATTTGAGACAAGTCTTTCCACAAGCAAAAAGATTATACTTGCTTACAGTGCAGGTTATAGTTAGCAATTTTTAGCAATAGAGTATTTTTAATTAAGGTATATGCATTATTTTTATACATAATTATTTTTACACTTAATAGATCTCAGTATATTGTAAACAACTTTTACATGCACTGGGAAACCAAAACATTAATTTGACTAACTGTATTACAGTATCCACTTTTTTGCAAAGGTCTAGAACCAAGCTTGCAATATCTCTAAGGTATGCCTTAGACACACATGTATATACATCTATAATCTTCTATTGTCTGTGTTTCTCTGGAGAGCCCTGAGTGATATACATTTTGATACTAGGATGAGGTCCTTAAGCATTTAAGTCACATATTTGACCTGATTAGACCTGATCATGTGTACATCACGTCTACTTGGTGATGGATTGTTGGTTCCCACATTCAAGTTTATGTCTTGGATCAGGTAAAACCCAGTTCACAATAGACAGCTCAGATAACATGGTAATTTGGTAGCCCATCGTCAAGCACTCAGTCTACTATGATCTAGTAGCCAGCCAGGAGCATTTCTCAAAATCATATTAATTATGCATAGATGACGCCAAGGCTTTGATCCAAAAACCTGTTGTTCTGCACTGTGATTTAACTATGGCACCTGCCAAATACCGAAACACCATCCCATATGCCACTGACAATTTAGCCTCATTGCATCTCCTGAATTGTATGGCTGAAGTGGGAGAGCAACTTGCAAAGCAGCATGGACCTATTTCAGAGCCTTCTCTTATTCTGGGACAGTCATAAGTAGCAGACTTTTTTGTTCACCTGCAAAATTGATGAGTCATAGCCAAATACTTCTGCCATAATAAGTGGCATCCCATATATCCTAAGTATAGGCCACTACTTGGTCTCTGAAATTCAAGCAAATTTATCATAATATCCTCCTGACATTGAGAAGACATGCTATCTTTTCCACATTTGTTCCCAGAAAGAAGATAATTTATCAGGGAATGTGAAATGAGACCCCAACCTCAGGTGTGTTTTTAAATTAACTTTTATTATCTTCTCTTCTTACTTTTATCATTAGTAAAATAATAGAAATGGATGGGAGCATGACTATTGGAAGCAGATGTTTGCTTTTGAGAACATATTCAAATGTAATTGTGGGTCCTCACAACCTTTCTCTCTGATGTAATAGATTTTTGTGCGTCCATGTACTAAAATAAATAAGCCTTATTTTATATGTTTCAATTCCAAAAGAAATACATGCTTGTTATTTAACATTTATAAAAAGGGAAAGTTGAAAAAATGGGAAAAAAACTCTTATATTCTTACTATCCAGTTTATACCTTATTTTTTCTTCTATGTAGCTATCTTCTATCATACCCAATTTATTTTTGATTGAGCTAAAACAAAGACACTGTTCTTGAAGTCATTCTCTGAAAAAAATTACTTAGCCAAGCACAGCTGTTAGTCCATAGAATCAAACAAAGGGAATGTTTTATATTTCGAATATTTTGCATAAGAGACAGTTTATGGTAGGTTGCGTGTGTGTTTTATTGAGATTCACTTTGGAATATAATGGATTTTTATTTTTTTATTTTTATTTTTTAAATATTCTATTTCTTTATTCATGAGAGACACAGAGATAGAGACAGAGATAGAGATAGAGACACAGAGAGAGAGAGAGAGAGAGAGAAAGAGAGAGAGAGAGGCAGAGACACAGGCAGAGGGAGAAACAGGCTCCATGCAGAAAGCCCAATGTGGGACTCGACACTGGGACCAGGATATTATGCCCTGAGCCAAAGGCAGATGCTCCACCACTGAGCCACCCAGGCTGCCCTTAAGACAATTTTTATTTAGCTTTAAGGGGGAAATAATTAACAATCTTGGATACTAGCCCTTTATCTGATATGTCATTTGCAAATATCTTCTCCCATTCTGTAGGTTGTCTTTTAGTTTTGTTGACTGTTTATTTTACTGTGCAGAAGCTTTTATCTTTATTAAGTCCCAATAACTCATTTTTGCTTTTGTTTCTCTTGCCTTCATAGTTATATCTTGCAAGATGTTACTGTGGCAAAGTTTGAAAAGGTTGTTGCCTGTGTTTTCCTTTAGGATTTTGATGGAATTTTGTCTCACAGTTAGATCTTTAAACCGGTTTGATTTTATCTTTGTATATGGTGTAAGAGAATGGTCAAATTTCATTCTTCTCAACGTGACTGTCCAATTTTCCAACACTATTTATTAAAGATACTGTCCTTTTTCTAGTAGATAGTCTTTCCTGCTTTGTAAAATATTAGTTGAGCATAGAGTTGAGTGCCCATTTCTGGGTTCTCAATTATATTCCATTGTACTTCTGAATTGAATTTCTGACATCATATTTAAATCCAAATTTTATAATTTGGTGGCAGAGTGTATTGCTTCTGGTTCTTTCTTTTGTGGTGATTTCTTCCTTCCAGTTATTTTGTCCAGTGCAGAGTGGCTGTATGAGTGGGCTGAGTCAAATTATCAATCATGACCTAAGTAAAATACATGCTTGATAATTCCAAAAAAGGCAGAGACTATTAAATAAAAGAAAAAGAACAACAAAACAAAATAAAACCAAAGGACTACTAATGTGAAAACAAATTTAAAACAAAATAGTAAAAAAAAAAAGATGAAGAAGAAAAAAAGGGGTAGGGGATGGTGGTGATGAGGAAGTGGTAGTGGAGAGAGAATGTAGTCTATCTGAGGGGACCTAGAGTGTGATCCTCTTGGTTCTGAATGTATTCTGTTCTGTATGTTAGAAAATACTCAATTCCAAATTTATATATACCAGCAATATTTATATAAAGACTCAAAATTGGCCACAAAACATAAGCAAGATAAAAATGGGGGGAAGAATGGGAAGGAAGAGAGAATAGAGTCTCACAGAATGAACCAACACAGTGTTACACTTGATTTTGCGTGTATTTGTTCCATGTGTTAGAAGATACTAACTCTCAGAATTGTAAAGCAAAACAAGGCAGAAATATCAAAAAAACAAAAAACCATATCTTGTACCAAAATTAAATTGAGTATGTTGAAGGGAATCCAGAAGTGAGAATATATCTAAAACATGTAATTGTAGAAATATGAAAGCCAGAAAGGAAAAAGCTTAAAAATGAAGAGTTTGTAATTTTTTTTTTTATGATAGTCACATAGAGCGAGAGAGAGAGAGAGGCAGAGACATAGGCAGAGGGAGAAGCAGGCTCCATGCACCAGGAGCCCGACGTGGGATTCGATCCCGGGTCTCCAGGATCACGCCCTGGGCCAAAGGCAGGCGCCAAACCGCTGCGCCACCCAGGGATCCCAAGAGTTTGTAAAATATTGTAGTTTAGGTGGGAAAAGAGAAAAAAATATTGGAAAATTTTAACTTGTTATAAAAACAAGTCATAATGCATGAAAAAAAGTAAAGGAAAAGAAAAAAAAAAGCCTCTAGTTCTATATACTATTCCCCCAGTCCTGGGGCTTTCCAGAGCTGTTTATTCTATAAACTTGCTTTTCCCTTGTTCTTCCAGCAGTTCTGGGAGAGGGTTCTGCTGCATTGATTCTCAGGTGTCTGTGCCTGGGCTGAGATGCCCCACCCCTTGCTGGGTTCAATGTAAGTTCCCTAGAGGCACTGCCTCTCCCAATTTCAAGGCAAAAGGAAGAGAATAAAATGGTGGTGATCAGATTTCCAGCTCCAGAGACAAGACCTCCCCACAAGTACCTAACCGCAGTCTCCAGCCCACACTGGCCTGCCTACATGCTCCTGGGGGCATGCACAAGTCCACCGATCTTCACAGCTTGCAGGACACCCAGAGGCAGGAAAGTTCTTGGTTTCCTGTGCCCTCCTCACTTCCTCCTCTCTCAGGGGGAACAGAGGATAGTTGTCTTCGTCTGCTTTGGCACCCTTGGATCCGGGGCCCTGTACTGCTGCACCCACACTCCTGGGGACCATCTGTCCTGAATGGAATAGACAATAGCCACCTCCATCCTTTGCAAGACTCTAGGGTAAAGGGAGATCCAGAGTCACCCTGTGTAACCCACTGGCTTCTCCCAAATGCCTCAGAGTGTTGCAGTGCTCTACCCCTTTACTGAGATCCGACCTCAGTGAGCTTGGGGTGAGCTTTCTACCAGGCGCCTCTATTCTTGGAGTGTGTCTGGGAATCTTGAGGCTTCACTGCCCATCCTGGGATTCTGCCCTATTTCCCTGCTAAGCACTTTTCTGTCAGGGAAAACAGATGCAGATTTTTAAAGTTCACGCTTGTCCAGGGCTGGGCCTTCATTGCCCCAGAGGCTTTTGTGGCTCTGCTTTCTCCTGGCTTGTCATGGTTCCCCTCCCCTACCTTATTTCTTTTAAAAAATTATTTTCACCCTCCTACCTTATTAGAAGCAAAAACTTTTCTCTCTGTAGTATTCTAGTTCTTGTCTCTTTACACCTCAGGTCAAATTTGTTAGGTGGCTCAGGATGTTTTGAAAGTTATCTAGGTAAGTTTGTGGGACAAAATGAGTTGAGGACTCCTATGCTTTTGCCATCTTGCCTCTGCCTCCTTGATACATGTTTTAAATTGTAGATTCTAGTCCTAGCCATTACCAAGAAAGTTACAGTGTTATAATTTAACGTATAATTTCATTGCAGTTTACTATTGTACTGTATACATATTGTTTAATTAAAATGAATTTATAAGGTAAGCAAATGTAAAGTAAGACATACTTGAAAAATTCTGAGTTTGGCATTCTACCATAGAAATTCTTATGTTTTAGATCTTTGACTTTTCTACCTTCATAAAATACAGTCTTGAGATTCTAATAGTAACATCTCTTAATACTTTTTATTTGGTGTCATTTCTACAAAAGAATTAGAAATAATCTAAAGGAGCAGTTACTTTAAAACAATAGCTACTTCATTTACCTTTTATCTGATAACTGTCTCTAAGGGATGTGTGATTTGTATGTGCGTCTATACATAAAAAGAAAAACTATAATTAATCTTTGAAAGTCAGTGTACATGAAAATTTTATTTCTAGATTGATATATATATATATATATATATTGTTGGAGTGATATAATGTCACTTTAGATCATAAAGTGATTGAGAATAGGAACCTTATATGAATGGAATCATAATGCAGCATACTGCTCAGTAAATATTAAGCAGCAGCAGTTGGAAATTGCTTTAGAATATATGTGAATATATGATTATAGTGCATGTATGGTGGCATTATATAGTTTTGGTAATATTTCAATTACTTACCTTCTCTAAGGTATTCAAAACTACAAAAAAACTATCTTGTGCTGAAGGATGCCAAACACCATGTATTTCAGAAATTTCAGCCGTTGTTCAATGTAAATCATACTTCCTGAGGATTTTATAATTCCATTTCTCTCCAATACTCACAAAGTGACCCAAGAGAATGGACATTTGTGGTTACTGAATTGCTTTGTTTGTTTGTTTGTTTATTTACAAATAGGAAATTAGAGTAAAACCTGCTTATAACAGGTTGAAAAACAAACCTGTCATCAAATGCTATTTATTAGAAGAAATCATTAAACATGGTGTAAATTGTAAGGAAATTGTTCTTGAGATTAATTAGCATTTGACAATTCACTTAAGACTTTTGATGCCCACATTATTTGTAGATATTTTTATTATGAGAAACTGGTTTAAATGATAAAAAATAAATTTTCACTAGCTTAATAAAACTCTTTATTCATGAGACACCCACACTTATAACAGGAACTCAGTTTTCACCTTCAAATTTGTACAAAAAACTAACTGAAAGCAAAAATCATCATCATCATCATCATCATCATCATCATCATCATCTACAGATTGAGAGCAGGTGGTTAGCTATCCCACTTTTGAAAGACTGATCATTTATTATTTGACCAAACATATCCACTTAAAGTAGTTGAGGCTAAAATGAAAGTAAAGTAACTAAATCATTTTTTAAAAATTCCTGGAACACGGAATATCATTATGGAACTCCTTCAGTGTTTGTAAAAAATCCTAAACTATTTCGAGAACAAAAATGCAACACTATACAGACACCTTGGTGGCTCAGTAGTTGAGAGGCTGCCTTTGGCTCAGGTTGTGATCCAGGGGTCCTAGAATAGAGTCTTGTATCAGGCTCCCTGCAGGGATCCTGCTTCTCCCGCTGCCTATGTCTCTGCCTCTCTCTCTGTGTTTCTCATGAATGAATGAATGAATGAATGAATGAATAAATAAATAAATAAATAAATAAATAAATAACGTCTTTTTATAAATGCAACACTATATAACAACTGTAGGAGAGGCTGCTCTTTAGAACTAAACTGGACTAGAAAGAAAACCACATTTTGACAAAGAAAACTGTATTCATTGTTAACTATGCTTGATTCTAAGTGTAACAAATAACTGGAATTATACTTTTAAAAAATGAAATAATCAACAGAAAACATCTTTCTGTAAACTGTTGTGAGAAAAAAAAGGAAAGTTAGAGAAGATTTTATATTCTCTTTCTTCCTGAGTAGAACAATTGCTATGATTTCTTTTAAAAAGGAAAGGGATTGTATTGGGTTGATGCTAAATGTCAGAAAACGTCAATAGCTGAATAATGAAAAAAACATAAAAAAGTGAGTACAAAAAGATTCTCTATTTTCCAACAAATTGATAAGCAAACCACTTTGGTGATTGAATCTGTTACATGTAAAAAGTATTAATCATTCACACAAATGAAATACCTTGTGCATATGTGAAATATATATATTATATAAAATATTATATAATATACAATATTATATATTTATTATATATAAAATATATTATATATTTTAAAGTGGTTAAGACTGTGATCTCTAGAGACTGATTAGATTAAGTTTCAGGTTTGCTAATTCCTAGCCAAGTAATCTTGAGAAAATTATTGAATTTCTATAGGTCTCACTCACCTGTAACATGGAGATAGTAACAGTATCTATCTCATAAAGTCAATTTGAGAATTAATTGAGATAAAATAGACAAAACACTAGAAGGTACACTCTTCACAAAATAAACACTTAAAATGTTAGCTACACATACATATAAATATATGCATAGTTTAATCTTTAGGTAAATAGAAAAGAACAAGGATTAAGCTTGTCAAATGGAATTTTAAGTTAGTAACTATATATTTTTTAAGAATTTTACTTATTTGAGAGTGAGCTAGAAAGAGAGCACAAGTAGGCAAAAGTGTAGATGGAGAGGGGGAAGCAGACTCTCCACTGAGCAGGGAGCCCCTGTGGGGCTGGATCCAAGGACCTAGAGATCATAACCTGAGCCAAAGGCAGACACTTAACAGACTGAGCCACTCAGTTGCCCCAAGTTGCTAGTTACCTTAAATTGGTGAGCCTCTAAACTGAATTCCATGTATTTAATTGGACTGGAACAATCCTAAAAGACCTGCAGGAACTTTAAGGAAAATTGTCAAACAGTTATTACTGGTATTAAAGGAGCTGAAGTTGAATTAGTTTTTTCAAGGCTCCCTTTGTAAGTCTGAGTTTAACCCGAGGTGAAATTTGAATCTATTTCTTTGTCGATCACTCATTCACCTACTATTTTGGATTTCACATATGGTAGTACCTGGCCATTTTCAAAGTAGATTTCCAGGTTAAATTTGTTTAAAATAAGTATTATAAATCTGGGACTTTACTCCTGAATATTGCAGGACAAGTTTTATAATTGTTTGTTTAATCTGGACTGGTTTTAGTAAAAATTAAGATTTAATATAGCTGATCCATGTCTTTTTTATAGTAAATATTTAATTGGTTCCATCAGTGACTCCACTACAAGTTTTCCTGAAAGGGAAACAGAATCAAGCAACCTAGAGGTTCGTGAGGTGTAAGGATCACCAAGGAGGCTCCCAAAGTCACTGACCCCATGCCACATACCCAGTGGCCCAGTAGAATGTGGGTTGGGCTGATAGAATATGAAGAGAGAAAGGAATGCATGGTGAAGGAAATAGGCCCCAGCCTTTTCCTTCACCTGCAGGAATGAAAAAAAAAGGGGGGGCAGGAGACTCCCTACACAGAAGGGCTGAAACTACACAGTCAAGTTCTCAATCTTATATTGGGAGAAAGAGATGGGCCTCTTTCCAACTGTCTTGTTTTAGGAACCCCTCCCCTGGTGGTCTTCTGTAACCTCTATTCTATTTTCCTGTTTCCGTTTTCCAAATTCTGCAGTTCAAATCCAAGTTCTGAATTCTGTTCTACCTTCTAGGTTCATGTCCAATTTTGTGACCCAGATTCTTCCCAGCTCCCATCCCCTTTCCCAGACTTTCTAAGTGGAATATGAAGGACCTCGTCCTGACGGTGCTAACTTGAAGGTTTTCCCTTTTACTTCTTGAGGCAGTTTTAGGCTTTTCCCTGACAGGAGGGACTTGGCTCAGACTTTCCAACCAGTAGGTGGCCCAGTGGAGACCAGGGAATTCCAGAGAGCCAGGCCTGACTAGTTCATCTCTAACCACTGGACACATTACATTTTGTGCAACGAAAGCTTAACTGAGGCCTTCCATAGTGATAACTGGAGACTGGTGGCCTTGAGATGAGGAATCTTAGGGGGAAATGTGAGAAGACATAAAAGGTTGCTGTTCTTCATTCAGAGAAACTAAAAATTGCTTCCAGCACAAGGGATGGGGTGAACAGAGAAGGTGGGAAGGGTCTGGGCAGAGCAGCAAGACCTCAGAACCCTGTCATCCTTCAGCTTCCCCTTGTCTGAGCTGAGCATGCACCCCCAGAGTCCTCCCAGATCTGAGAGAAAACCAAGACAGCAGGACTGGGAGGTTGTCTGTCCATGGCTGCCCTGAGGGAAAAGGGGAAGGAGGTGGAGGCAGAGGCAGCATCACTGGAGAGGCCAGATCTTCGAAGGGATCATGATCCGAGACTCCATGTGTCGCACCAATGGGACTGTGTAGTAGATATTTTCGTCCCAGCCCCTCTTTCTCCAGGCAGCATTTCGAGTCTCTTCCCGAGATTGCAGGTCTTTATAGGCCCAGAGATGGTGTACAACGTAGAGCTCTCCTATCTGCAAGAAGAAGTCGCCTACTGCCTCCTGGTTCTCTTGCCGGTACTTGATTGCCCGAGCCCAGTTGTTTCCCCACTAAATCATGGTTCCTGGCTTGAGCTTGTATGTCCTCAGCTCATAGATGTTGGGGCCTGCTCTGGGCTGTGGCTCATTCCAGAAGCTGAACTCAAGGAGCATCTGGTTTCTCCTCGACAGTAGCATCTGGCTCCGCTCTTTTTGGAACTCCAGGTACTCCTTGTTGCTTTTGAGCTTGTTCATGCAGTCCATGAGGACTGGATAGCAGCCTGAGAATCGCCACAGGTGTACTGCCTGGTCCTGCTCCCCGTACCATGTGTTCCAGTTGCCCACGAGCGAGCAGGGGTAGTCCTCATCCAGGTGCAGCTTGGGCAGCACAGCCTCTGTCAGGCTGTTGTAGGCATCCAGACATTCAGGCTTCACATTGTGAAACTGGATCTTGTAGAGGTTGCTGGTTTCCGTCTTGGACAGCAGGGTGGAGTGGGCATCCTTCCAGGGATCCACCTTGTGCACAGAGAGGGAGCGGAACCAGCTACCTTCATTGTCCTTGGAATAGAAGCATGCAGCAGCCGCGACATCCCTGGCACGGGGCTTCGGGCTCCCCAGCAGCCGCTGCGCGGCTGCAGAGATGCTGCACAGCCACAGAGCCATGTTGGAGCGGCGCAGGTTCGCTGATCCATGTCTTGTCTGCATCTCAGATTCCCAATATAACATTCATTCCCTTAAGGCTTTTAATGTGTGTCATTCCTCTTATCAAAGTTTTCACTTTAAAAAGGTTATACTAGAGGTTTGCTGGAGGGGAGGTAGGTGGGGAGTTGGGTTAATGAGTGATAAGTATTGAGGAGGGCAACTTTTGATGTACACTGGGTGTTATATGTAAGTGATGAGTCACTAAATTCTACTCCTGAAACTAATATTATACATTATACTATATGTTAACTAACTGGAATGTAAATAAAAACTTGTAACTATAAAAAAATGGCTATACCAGAGGTGGAAGTTATGAAAATATGCAAGGACAATCTCAGTCTTTTGGTATCATTTGAGACCTGTTTTGTCACCCAGCATATGGTCTATTCTGGATAAAGTTCCATGTGTGCTTGAGAAGAATGTGTATTCTTTTGCATTATGATGGAATGTTCTGTATATAACTGTGAAATCTGTTTGGTCCAGTTATCATTGAAGGCCCTTGTTTCTTTGGTGGTATTCTGCTTAGAATATCTGTCTTTTTCTGAGAGTGCTGTGTTGACATCTCCTACTATTAATGTATTATTATCTATGTATCTATTTTATTTTTTGAATATTTTATTTATTTATTTATTTATTTATTTATTTATTTATTTATTCATTTATTCATGAGAGTCACACAGAGAGAGAAGGCAGAGACATAGGCAGAGGGAGAAGCAGGCTCCATGCAAAAGAGCTCAATGTGGGACTTGATCCTGGGACTCCAGGATCACGTCCTAGGCCAAAGGCAGGCCCTCAACCCCTGAGCCACACAAGCGTCCCCTCTTTACTTTGATTATTAATTGATTAATATAATTCACTGCTCCAATATTAGGGGCATAAATATTTATAATCATTAAAAATTTGGGGACCCTGGGTTC
The DNA here is from genome assembly GCF_048164855.1 of Canis lupus baileyi. NCBI lineage: Eukaryota > Metazoa > Chordata > Mammalia > Carnivora > Canidae > Canis > Canis lupus. The sequence continues at coordinate 61,339,666 of NC_132876.1, forward strand.
CAACCCAGCAGTTTAGCGCCTGCCTTCGGCCCAGGGCATGATCTTGGAGCCCCGGGATTAAGTCCTGCATTGGGCTCCCTGCATGGAGCTGGCTTCTCCCTCTGCCTGTGTCTCTGCCTCTCTCTCTCTCTCTCTCTCTCTCTCATGAATAAATAAATAAAATATTTTTAAAAATAAAAATTAAAAATCATTTTTAATTTTTAATATATCCTTTAATTATAATATTGTGTCCCTCTTCATCTTTTATTACTGTCTTTTGTTTAAAATCTAATTTATGTGATATGAGGATTGCTACCCCCACTTTCTGTTGAGGACAATTTGAATGGGAAATAGTTCTCCACCCCCTCATTTTCAGTCTGGAAGTGTCCTTAGAGTCTCTTGTAGACAGTATGTAGATAGGTCTTGCTTTTTTATCTTGTTCGATACCCTGCAACTTTTGATGTGATCATTTAGCCCATTCATGTTCTGAGTAACTATTTAAAGATATAAATTTAGTGTCATAGTATTACCTATAGTCTGTTTCTGTGGATTGTTCTTTGGGCTCCCTCCTTTTCTTACGGTGTCCCCCTTAATATTTCTTGCTGAACTGGTTTGGTGTTCACATATTCTTTCAGTTTCATTCTATTCTGTAAGTTCTTTATCTCTCCTATTCTGAATGACAGTTTTGCTGGATAAAGTATCTGCGGCTGCATGTTTTTCTTGTTTAATCACCCTGAATATATCATGCCAGCCCTTTCTGACCTGCCAGGTCTCTATGGATAGGTCTGCTGTTAATCTTATATTTCTCCCCACTATATGGGGAATTCTTACCCCATAGGTAAGAATTTATTTTCTAGAGCTGCTTTTAGAATTTTCTCTTTGTCTTTGAAATTTGCAAGCTTCTCTATTATATGTCAGGGTTTTGATCAGTTTTTGTTGATTTTAGGGAGGAAGAGTCCTCTTGGATCTGAATGCCTTTTTCCTTCTCCAGATTAGGGAATTTCTCAGCTATCATTTGTTCAAATACACTATGTGGTCCTCTCTCTCTCTTTCTAACTATTCTGGAATCCCAATAAGATGAATATTATTCTTTATATTAATAAATGAATAAATATCATTTATTTCCTGAAGTCTTTCCTCTTGGGTTGTTAATTGTTTTTCTCTGTTTTCCTCAGCTTTCATCCTTTCCATAAACTTCTGTTCTATGTCATTCACCCTCTCTTTCACTTAATTAACCCTAGCAGTTAACCTAGTATCCAGTTTGGGCTGCATTTCAGTTAAAGTATTTTTAATTTTGGCGTGATTAGATCTCAATTCTATAGTAAGAGGATCTCTAGAGTCCTTAGTGTTTTTTTTCAGAGCCACCGGTAATTTTATAATTGTACTTCTACATTTTATCTCTGACATGATACTTAAATCCTCATCTAGCATTTCAGTGACAGAGAATATTACTTCCAGTTCTTTCTTTTGTGGTGACTTCGTCCTTCTAGTCATTCTGTCCAGTAAAGAATGGCTGTATGAGCAAGCAGAGTAAAAAAATATTGACTATGACTTAAATAAAATACACCCTTAACAACTCTGAAGAGGTCGGAGACCCAAAAATAATAGAAAAATAAAACAACAAAGTAAAACAAAAGGACCATGAAAGTGAAAAACAAAATTTAAAACATAGTAAGAATTTTTTAAAGGGTGGGGAGGACGTGGTGGTGGTGAGAGAATATATTCTCACTGAATGGAGCTAGAGTGATCCTCTTGGTTCTGGGTGTATTTTGTTCTGTAGTTAGAAGACGCTAAATTCCAAATTTGTATAAATCAGCAAAACTTATATAGAGACCCAGCATTGGCCACAATAACAGAAACAAGATTAAAGAAGGAGGCAGAATGGAATGGAGAATACAGTCTCACAGAATGAGCCAACATGGTGTTCCACTTGGTTCTGAGTGTACTTTGGTCCATGTGTTAGAAGGTACTAAATCTACCATTACGAAACAAAACTAGTCAGAAAAAAATGAAAACAAAAACAAAAAACCATAACTCACATGTCTATCAAATTTAAATGGAATATGTTGAAAGGAATCCAAAAATGAAGAATATATCTAAGACATGTAATTGTAGAAATATGAAAGTCAAAAACAAAAAAGCTTAAAAATGAAAAGTTGGTAAAATACTGTAGTTAAGCAGGAAAAAAGAAGAAATATTGGAAATTTTTAGCCTGAAAGATAAATGAATTGTAAGAATAAAAGCTTCGAGTTCTATATACTATTTTCCCTCAGTCCTGCTGCTTTCTCGTGCTGTTTGTTCAGTAATCTTGCTCTTCCCTTGTTCTCCCAGCAGTTTTTCTGGGGTAGGGGCCTGCTGTGTTGATTCTCAGGTGTCTGTGCCTGAGTGGAGATGCCCCATCATTTGCCAGGTGGCCAGACTCAGTGTGAGCTGTTTATCCCGTGAGGTCTTTGTTCGTAGAGGCCGCACCTTTCCCAGGTGAAAGGCAAAATGAATGGGTGACGGGCACTGAGGGGGGCACTTGACGGGATGAGCACAGGGTGTTATTCTGTATGTTGGTAAATTGAACGCCAATAAAAAATAAATTTATTAAAATATATATATAAAAATAAAAAATAAATAAATAAATAAAAATAAAAATTTAAAAAAGGCACCAGCCAGATCTCCAACTCTGGAACCGAGAGCTCTCTGCCAGTACTGAACCGCACACTGGCCTTGATTCTCCTGGGGGCAGGCATGAGAGCACTGATCTGCACAAATTGAAGGGCGCCCATTGGCAGGAGAGATTTTGCTGTCCCATCACCTCCCTGTTTCCACCTGCCCTGCATGTAACAGAGATAGCTTGCTTTGTCTGCCAGGGCACCCTCAGATTGAGGGCCCTGCACTGCTGGACCCGCCCTCCTGAGGTCTGCGTCTTCTGAAGGAAGGGAACAGAGGGTAGCCCACCTCCATCCATTGCCAGGCTCCAGGGTAAGGAAATCTCAGGTGCTAGCCTGAGATATCATCTGGCTTCCCCCAGATGCTCTGGGAGGTTTGTGTTGTTCTCGCCCTTTATCGTGATCCAACTACAGTTTGTGGTGGACTTTCTCCTGGGCGAGTCTATTTTTATTTTGTCTCCAGGAATATTGAGACTTCACTTCTCCTCCTGTGATTCTGCCCTATGTCCCCACTGAATACTTCTCAGTCAGGAAGACTCTTTCAGGTGCAGTTTTCTAAAGTTCCCGATTTCCACGGCTCTGCTTTCCTGCCCCATCTTTCCTCTTCTCCACCTTCCTACCTTGTCAGAAGTGATCACTTATCTCTCTGTAGTATTCTAGCTATTTTCTCTTTACATCTCAGGTTGAATTCATAGGTGTTCAGGATGCTTTGAAAGTTATCTAAGTAAGTTGGTGGGGCCAGGTGAGTTGAGGACCCCTACTCCTCTGCCATCTTGCCAACAGACACATGAAAAAATGTTGGCTTGTGTTCTTTTTTTTTTTTTAATTTTTTTTAAATTTTTATTTATTTATGATAGTCACAGAGAGAGAGAGAGAGAGAGGCAGAGACACAGGCAGAGGGAAGCAGGCTCCATGCACTGGGAACCCGATGTGGGATTCGATCCCGGGTCTCCGGGATCGCACCCTGGGCCAAAGGCAGGCGCCAAACCGCTGCGCCACCCAGGGATCCCATTGGCTTGTGTTCTACTCTAGGGTTTTATTAGTTTCCTTTCTCTCATTCAAATATTTAATCCATTTTGAATTTATTTTTCTTCATGGTGTAAGAAAGTGGTACAGTTCCATTCTTTTCCATGCTGGTGTCTAGTTTTCCCAACATTTGTTGGGAGATTCTATTTTCCATTGCATATTCTTTCTTGCTTTGCCCACTTGGGGGTTCATTTCTGGGTTTTTGATTCTGTTCTATTAATAAGTGCTTTGTGCCAGTTAAATGCTGCCTTGATCACTACAGTTTTATAATGTAACTTGAAGTCCAACATTGTGGTGCCTCCAGCTTTGCTTTTCTTTTTAAAGATTGCTATGACTATACAGGGTTTTTGTGGTTGCATACAGACTGTATAATTACTCTAGCTCTGTGAAAAATGCTGGTGGTATTTTGATAGGGATTGCATTATTCATGTAGAATAATTTGGATAGTATAGATATTTTAGCAATATTTGTTTTTCTAATCCATGAGCATGAAGTATTTTTCCTTTTTTTGTATCAACTTAAATGTATTTTGTCAGTGTTTTACAGTTTTCAGAGGACATATTTTTTTAGATTTTTGGTTAAATTTATTTCCAGGTACCTTAGGTTTTTTGGTGGAAATTTAAATGAAATTGGCTCCTTATCAGTGTACCGAAATGCAACAGATTTATGAAAGGTGATTGTATGTCCTGTGACTTTTCTGATTTGGTGTATCACTTCTAGCAATTATTTGGTGGAGTTTTTGGATTATCTAAATGGAACATCATGTAATCTGCATATAGTGAAAGTTTTAATACTTCCTTGATGATTTGGTGCCTTTCTATTTATTTAAATTCAAATTTTTCTATTATTATTCTTTTTACATTTTTTTTATTTAAATTCAATTGGCCAACATATACTATAACACCCAGTATTCATCCCATCAAATGCCCTCCTCAGTGTCTATGACCCAGTAACCCCATCCCCTACCCATCTCTCCTTCTGCAACTCTTGCTTTCTTTCCCAGTTAGGAGTCTCTCGTGGTTTTTCTCCCTCTCTAATTTTTCCCACTCAGTTCCCCTCTTTTCCCTTATAATCCCTTTCACTATTTCTTATATTCCAAGTATAAGTGAAACCATATGATGATTGTCCTACTCTGATTGACTTATTTCACTCAGCATTTAATTAACATATACAATATTATTAGTTTCAGAGGAAGAATTTAGTGATTCATCAGTTGCATACAACACCCAGTGTTCATTACTTCAGGTGCCCTCCTTAATGCCCACCACCCAATTTCTGCATCCCCCCACACAACTCCATTCCAGCAATACTGTTTGTTTCCTAGAGTTAAGAGTCTCTTATGATTTGCCTCCTTCTCTGTTTTTGTCTTGTTTTATTTTTCCTCCCTATACCTATTTTCATATGTCTGGTTTCTTAAATTCCACATATGAGTGAAAACATATAATTGCCTTTCTCTTACTTACTTATTTGGCTTAGCATCATACCCTCTAGTTCCACCCACATTGTTGAAAATGTCAAGATTCATTATTTTTGATCATTGAGTAATATATATACAACAGACACATGAAAAAATGCTCAACATCCCTCAACTTCAGGGAAATACAAATCAAAATTGCAATGAGATACCACCTGACACCCATCAAAGTGGCTAAAATGAACAACTCAGGAAAGGAGAGATGTTGGCAATGATGTAGAGAAGGGGGGAACCCTCTTACACTTTTGATGAGAAGGCAAACTGGTGCAGCCAATCTGAAAAACAGCATGGAGGTTTCCCAAAAAATTAAGAAAATAAGTATCTTACAAGTGAGCAATTGAACTTCTAGGTATTTATCCAAAGGATACAAACAAAGTGATTCAAAGGGGCACATGCATCCCAATGTTTATAGCAGCAATGTCCACCATAGTCTACCATAGTAAAAATGTGGAAAGAGCCCACATGTCCATCAACAGAAATATATATATATATATATATATATATATATATATATATATATATCTTCTGCCCCCCTTTTTTTGTTCTTTTGGGGCATTGAGTTTGATAAATTCTTTATACATTTTGAATACTAGCACTTTATCTAATAAGACATTGTAAATATATTCTCACATTCCTTAATATGCCTTTTAGTTTTGTTGACAGTTTCCTTTGCTGTCCAAAAGCTTTTCATCTTGATGAAGTCCTCATAGTTCATTTTTGATTTTTTTAATTTGCCTTTGGAGATGTGTCTAGCAAGAAGTTGCTGTGGCCAAGGTTGAAGAGGTTGCTGCTTGTGTTCTTCTCCAGGATTTAGAAGGTTTACTGTCTCCTATTTAGGTATTTAATCCATTTTGAGTTATTTTTTGTATATGATGCAATAAAGTGGTCCAGTTTTAGTCTTCTGCATGTGAGTATCCAATATTCCCAAATCCACTTGTTGAAGAGACAATTTTCCTTTGGATATTCTTTCCTGCCTTGTTGAAGATTACTTGGCCATAGATTTGAGGGTTCCTTTCTGGGTTCTCTATTCTTTTTTTGGGGGGGTTCTCTATTCTGTTCCATTAATCTATATGTCTGGTTTTCTGCCCATACCATGCTGTCTACATGACTTAAGAATTATAATATAGTTTGAAGTCTGGTATTATCCTTCCAGCTTTGGTTTTCTTTTTCAACATTACATTGGCTATTCTGGGTATTTTCTGGTTCCACACAAATTTTAGGATTGTTTGTTCCAGCTCCGTGAAAAATATGATAGGGATTGTACTGAATATGTAGATTACTCTGGGTAGCTGAGACCTTTTAACAATATTTGTTCTTCCAATCCATAAGCATGGAATGTTATTCCATTTCTTTGTGTCTTTCCCAATTTCTTTCATGAGCATTCTGTAATTTTCACACTGTAGGTCCTACCTCTTTGGTCACGTTTATTCCTAGATATCTTATATTTTTGTTGCAAATATAAATGGGATTGATTCCTTGTTAGTGTATAGAAATGAAACACTGTTAGTGTATAGAAATGAAACTGATGTTTGAGCATTGATTATATATCCTGCCAAGTTTCTGAATTACTATATGAGTCCTAGCAATTTTGGGGTGGAGACTTTTGGGTTTTCTATATAGAGTATCATATCATCTGCAAAGAGTGAAATTTTGATTTCTTCTTTGCCAATTTGAATGTATTTATTTATTTTTGTTGTCTGATTGCTGAGGCTAGGACTTTTACTACCAGTTTAAACAATAGTGGTGAGAGTGGACATCCCTATTTTGTTCCTGACCTTAGGGGGAAAGCTCTTGGTTTTTCGCCATTGAGACTGATATTCACTGTGGGTTTTTTGTATGTCTTTTATGATGCTAAGTTATGTTCCCTCTATCCCTTCATGGTGGTTAGATTTTATGAAGAAATGATGCTGAATTTTGTCAAATGTTTTTTCTGCATCTATTGAGAGGATCTAATAGGTTTTGTCCTTTATTTTATTAATATGGTCTGATTGGTTGTGGATCTTGAAACAATCTTGCTGCCCAGGAATAATTCCCACTTGGTTGTGGTGAGTAATCCTTTTATTGTTGTATCTTTTTGGTTAGTATCTTGGTTATAATTTTGGTATCTAGGTTTATCAGGGATATTGGTCTGTAATTCTTTTTGATAGAGTGTCTGCTTTTGGTATCAAAGTGATATTGGATTCAGAATGAGTGGAATTTTTCCTTCTATTTCTATTTTTTGGAACAAGTTCAGAAGAATCAATATTAGTTATTCTTTAAACATATGGTAGAATTCCTCTGGGAAACCTGGACATGGGCTTTTGTTTTTTAGGAGAATTTTGATTACTGCTTCAATTTTTTTTGGATAGTTATGGATCTGCTCAGGTATTCTAATTTTTTTCTGCTTCAGTTTTGGTAGTTTATATTTTCTAGGAATGCATACATTTCTTCTAGATTGCCTAATTTGTTGGCATATAATTGTTTATAATATTCTTTTATAATTATTTGTATTTCTTTTTTATTTTTTGTGCTCTTTAATTTATGATTTTAGTTATTAGATTTATTTCTCTTTTTGATAAGTCCAGCTAGGGTTAATTGATATTATTTTTTTCACAGAACCAGCAGTGGTTAGGACTTCTAGCAGTGTTAAATAACAGTGATGAAATTGTACATCCTTGTGTTGTTCTTGACTAGAGGAAGCACTTTCAGTTGTTCCCCATTGAGAATGGTATTGACTGTGGGTTTTTCATATAAGGCCCTTATATGTTGATGTACATTCTCTCTATCACTATTTTATTGAAGGTTTTTATAATGAACGGATGTTTTCCTTTGACAAATGCTTCCCCCCCATCTATTTGAAGGATAATATGGGTTTTAACCTTTCTTGTATTAATGTGGTTTATCACAATGATTTATTTCTGAATATTGAGTCACATTTTCATGCCATGAAAAAAAAAACTACCACTTGTTTGGGGTGAATGATTCTTTAAAGGTAGTTTTGGATTTTATTTGCTAGTATTTTATTAAGAATTTTTGAAAAAAAAAAGAATTTTTGCATTGGGTAGATTGGAAGGAAGATTGTGGGGGAGTAGGTTACCCTAGTTTCATCTGGTCCCTTGAATTCAGCTAGATAGCTATCAAATAATTCTGAACACTTGTAAGCTCAACCTGAGATGATAGAAAAGAATTGCTGCCATTATAAAAATAGAAATAAAGAAGATGTGGTTTATGTATACAATGGAATATTACTCAGCCATTAGAAACGACAAATACCCACCATTTGCTTCAATGTGGATGGAACTGGAGGGTATTATGCTGAGTGAAATAAGTCAATCGGAGAGGGACAAACATTGTATGTTCTCATTCATTTGGGGAATACAAATAATAGTGAAAGGGAATATAGGGGAAGGGAGAAGAAATGTGTGGGAAATATCAGAAAGGGAGACAGAACATAAAGACTCCTAACTCTGGGAAACGAACTAGGGGTGATGGAAGGGGAGGAGGGAGGGGGGTGGGGGTGAATGGGTGACGGGCACTGAGGGGGGCACTTGACGGGATGAGCACTGGGTGTTATTCTGTATGTTGGCAAATTGAAAACCAGTAAAAAATAAATTTATTATTAAAAAAAAGAAAAGTGACCACTCTTTGAAAGGTAGGTGATGTGAAGAAATGAATCTGTGGCAATATATCTGAAAATAAACTATGGGGGCAGAGATCTTCTGTAAGTCAGATACTGGAGTATCTGAGCACAAAATCAGAACTTTTAGAAGTCTGCTCTGTTGAGGAAATTCCCTGCTTGAAATGTGCTCATGTGGCAAAGTGGGGAAGAATCCTAGGGGGGAGAGTGTGGTTTCATGATCCCTGGGATCACAGAAAGAACAGAGGTGCTTGAGTGTTGCAGAGTTTCCAAGCACTGGAGTGCGGAAGGTGGCTGCAATAGTGAGCCCAGGAGTAGGCTTTCAGCTCTGTGTTGTCATAAACTGAAAACTGCAGCATGATTGGGAGACCACTCTCTGAGCAGGAGCCCAGCAAGTAGCAGAATCTTGGGGAGATGGTGCTCCTTCCCCCAAGAAGATTGGAGTGGGTGTACACTACAGGAACATCTGGCTAATACCAAAGTTTCCCAGCACACAAAACTGAAAAACTGCTGCTCTAGGGGAAATATTATATAGAATTCAAGTGTTTTTTTTTCTTAAAAATTTTTAGTCTTTCAGTTTAAAATATCCTTCTTTTTTCTTTTCAACTAGTTTCTTATTTTACCGACTCTATTTTTTAAGTCCTATATTTTTCACTTTTACATTTACATTTTAAAGATATATTTTTCTTTTTTGTATTCCTTTCACTGTATTCAATTTTATTTTTGTGTAATTTTAAGTTTTTCTTTCTTTACAATGTTGGGATCTATTTTCTTCCAACAAATACCAAAATTAACCCCAAACATAGGTTATCACCCTGTTCTGTCCACCTGTTTGATTATAACCTCTCTATTTTTTCTTTTTTGTTTTTGTTTTATGATATCATCTGATTTTTCTAGTGTATATTTCATTTGGCTCCTGGTTAATATATTTGTATGTTGTTCTCCCATTCATCTATTATCCTCTGTACAAAATGGCAATACAGAAAGATTATCCAAAGAAAAAAGAATAAGAGGTAGGAATAATTGTCAGAGACTTAATAAATATGAATATTAGTAAATGTCAGTGCTAGAATTGAAAATAATAAGTATAAAGATACTATCTGAGCTTGAAAAAAACATAGACCAGACTACTAATCAGGTTGAAATAAAAAAAATGGTATTGCTGAGATGTAATCAACAATGGAGGTGCTAACTGATAGGATAAATTAGACAGAAGAGAGAAAAAGTAACATAGAAGATAAAATGACCGAAAATAAAGAAACTGAGGAAAAAAGATATAAACAACTTCTGGATCATGACCTGAGGAATCAAGACATCAGTGATATCAACAAGTGAAACAATATTGGAAAAATTGGGGTTCTACAGGAAGAGGAAAGAGAGAGAAGCCAGAAAGTATATATCAGCAAATTATGCCTGAGAATGTCCCTAATATGGAGAAGGAAACAAGCATTTAAGTCTAGGAGGATAAGGGAAACCCTCTTAAAATCAGTAAAAATAGGTCAATACCTTGACATATATTAGTGAAGCTTGCAAATTCCAGAGAAAAAGAGAAAATTTTGAAAGCAGCTCTAGACAAGAAGTCCTTAACCTACAAAGGTAGAAACAATAAGCTAGCTGCAGACCTATCCATAGAGACCTGGCAGGTCAGAAAAGACTGGCATGATATATTCAGGGTACTAAATGAGAAAAAATATACATCCAAGAATACTTTATCCAGGAAAGCTTTCATTCAGGAAAGAAAGAGAGATAAAGAGCTTCTGGGACAAACAGAAACTTAAAGAGTTTATGATCACTAAATCAACCCTGCAAGAAATATTAAAAGAGATCCTTTAAGAAGAGAGAGCTCCAAAGTAATATAGACCAGAAAGGAACAGAGACAATATACAGAAAGATTGAATTTACATATATACAATGGCAATAAATTCATATTTTTCAATAGTTACTCTGAATATAAATCAAAAGACACAAGATATTCATTTGGAAAAAAAAGCAAAACCCATCAATACGTTGTCTGCAAGAGACCCATTTTATACCTAAAGACACCTCTAGATTGAAAATGAGGGGGTGGAGAACCATTTATCAAACTAATGGACATAAATAGAAAGCTGGGGTAGCAATCCTTCTATCAGATAAATTAGATTTTAAACCAAAGACTATAATAATTGATGAAGAATGAAACTGCCACACTTAAAGGTCTATCCAACAAGAAGACTCAACAATTGTAAATATTTTCACTCCTCAGATGGGAGCCACCAATTATATAAACCAATTAATAACAAAATTTAAAAAAAACATTGTTAATAGTAAAATAATAGTAAGGGACATTAACACCCCACTCATACAATGAACAGATCTTCTAGGCAGAAGATTAACAAGGAAATACGGGCGTTGAATGACACACTGGACTAGATGGACTTCACAGATATATACAGAACATTCCATCCTAAAACAATGGAATACACATTCTGTTCAACTGCACATGGCACATTCTCCAGAATAGGTCACATACCAGTTCACAAATCAGGTCTTAACAAGTACCGAAAGACTGAGATTATTCCTTACATAATTTCAGACCACAGTACTTTGAAACTTGAACTCAATCACAAAAAGAAATTTGGAAGGAACTCAGAAACTTTAGGTTAAAAAGCATCCTAATAAAAATGAATAGGTCACTCAGGAAATTAAAAAAGAAATAAAATAATAAATGGAAACAAATGAAATGGAAAATGCAACTGTTCAGAACCTTTGGGATGCAGCAAAGGTGGTCCTAAGAGAGAAGTACATAGCAATATAAATATTTCTCGGGATCCCTGGGTGGCACAGCGGTTTGGCGCCTGCCTTTGGCCCAGGGCGCGATCCTGGAGACCAGGGATCGAATCCCACGTCGGGCTCCCGGTGCATGGAGCCTGCTTCTCCCTCTGCCCGTGTCTCTGCCTCTCTCTCTCTCTGTAACTATCATAAATAAATAAAAATTAAAAAAAAATAAAAATATTAAAATATTTCTCAAAAAATAAGGAAAGTCTCAAATACACAGCCTGACCACACAACTAAAGAAGAATGATAAATAACAGGGAAAAATGCCTAAACCAAGCAGGGGATGAGAATTAATGAATATTAGACCAGAAATAAATTAAATAGAAACCAAAAGAGCACTAGAAAATATCAATGAAACTAGGAGCTGCTTCTTTTAAAGAATTCACAAGATCAATAAATCCCCAGCCAGACTTATCAAAAAGAAAAGAGAAAGGGCCCATATTAATAAAATCATGAATGAAAGAGGGGAGATCACGACCAACACCAAGAAAATACAATCAATTTGAAGAACATAATATAAGCAACTATATGACAACAAATTAGGCAATCTGGAAAAAAATGGATGCATTCCTAGAAACATAACCTACCAAAACTAAAATAGGAAGAAATAGAATACCTAAATATATACAAAACCATCAAGGCAATTGAAGCTGTGACAACAACAACAAAAAATCTCCCAACAAATAAGATCCCAGGCATGAATAGAGTCCCAGAGAGAATTCTACCAAATGATCAAATAAGAACTATTATCTATTCTTCTGAAGCTATTTCAAGAAATAGAAATAGAAGGAAAACTGCTTTACTCATTTTATGAAGCCAGCATTACCTCGATCACAAAACCAAAGACCCCAACAAAATGGAGAATTACAGACCAATATCCTTGATGAACATAGATCTCAAAATTCTCACCAAGATACTAGGCAATAGTAACCAACAGTATATTAAAAGGATTATTCACCAGGACAAAGTGGGATTTATTCCTAGACTGCAAGGTGTGGTTCAACATCTGCAAATCAATCAACGTGATATGTCATAATAATAAAATAAAGGACAAGAACTGTATGATAGGGATGCCTGGGTGGCTCAGTGGTTTAGCATCTGCCTTTGGCTCAGGGCATGATCCCAGAGTCCCAGATTCGAGTCCCACATCAGGCTCCCTGCATGGAGCTTGCTTCTCCCTCTGCCTATGTCTCTGACTCTCTCTCTGTCTCTGTGTGTGTGTCTCATGAATAAACAAATAAAAACTTTTAAAAAAGAACCGTATGATCATCTCGATTGACTTAGAAAAAGCATTTGACAAAATATACCATTTTTTTCTTGATTAAATGTCTCCACAGTATAGGGATAGGGTGAACATACCTCAAATAATAAAAGTCATCTATGAAAAGCTCACAGTAGATATCAGTCTCAATAGGGAAAAACTGAGATATTTTCCCCCAAGTTCAGGAACAGAACAGGGACGTACATTCTCATTACTGTTGTCCAACATAGTACTAGAATTCATAGTCTCAGGAATCAGACAACAGAAATAAACAAAGGCATTCAAATTGGAAAGGAATAAGCCAAACTCTCACTCCTCACAGATGACATGATTGCTAGAACTCATACATCAATTCAGCAAAATGGCAGGATTGAAAATCAATGGACAGAAATCAGTTGCATTTCCAAAAACTAACAATGAGACAAAATAAAGAGAACTTAAGGAGTTGATCCCATTTACAATTCCACCAAATACCTAAGATACCTTTGGAATAAGCTTAAACAAAGAGGGAGACATGCCTTCGTGGCTCAATGGTTGAGCATCTGCCTTCAGCTCAGGGTGTGGTCTTGGAGTCTCGGGATCGAGTTCCACATCAGGCTCCCTGCAGAAAGCTAGCTTCTCCCTCTGCCTATGTCTCTGCCCCTCTTTCTCTGTGTTTTATGAATAAGTAAATAAAACCTTTAAAAAATAAACAAAGGAGAAAAGCATCTCTTCTCTTAAAAAATGAAGAATAATCATGAATGAAATTAAGGCAGACAAAAAAGATGGAAAAACATTTCATGTTCATGGATTGGAAGATCAAGTACTGTAAAATGTCTATTATACACATACAGTACAATCACTATCAAAATACTAGTGACTTTTTTCATAGAACTTAAACAAAATCTCTAAAAATTGTACATAACCAGAAAAAACTGTGAATATCAAACATAATATTGATAAAGAAAACTAAAGCTTGGGGCATCATAAAATGCCTGACTTCAAATTATATTACAAACTTGTGGCCATCAAGATAGCATGGTATTGGGACAAAAACAGACACATAGATCAACGGAACAAAAGAGAGAACCCAGAGATGGGCCCTCAACTCTATTATCAACTAATTTCAACAAAGCAGTAAATAATCTTAAAAGGAAAAAGGACAGTCTCTTGAATAAATAAATAGTGCTTGTAAAATTAGACATCCACATGTAGAAGAATGAAAATGGACCATTATCTTACACAAACACAGAGATAAAGTGAAAATGGATGAATCACCTAAATGTGAGGCAGGAATCCATCAAAATCCTAGAGGAGAACACAGTACCAATCTCTTTGACCTGGGCCACAGCAACTGCTTGCTAGACATGTCTCTAAAGGCAAGGGAAACAAAAGAAAAATGAAGTATTGGGACTTCATCAAGATGAAAACTTCTGCACAGCAAATGATAGTTGACAACATCAAAAGAAAACTGACCAAATGAAAACAGATATTTCCAAATGTCTTTTCAGATATAGGGCTAGTATCCAAAATCTATAAAGAATTTATCAAAGTCAACAGCCAAAGAACAAAAAATTCAATCAAGAAATGGGCAGAAGACATAAACAGACATTTCTCCAAAGAAGACATTCAAATGACCAACAGACACATGAAAAAAATGCTCCACATCACTTGCCATCAGGGAAATAGAAATCAAAACCACAATGAGATATTAATTCACACCAGTCAGAATGGCTAAAATGAACAAGTCAGGAAAAAACAGATATTAGCAAGGATGCAGAGAAAAGGGAACCCTCTTATTCTCTTCATGGAAATGCAAGCTGGTGCAGTAAATCTGGAAAACAATATGTCATTTCTTCAAAAAGTTGAAAATAGAGCTATACTGTGATCCAACAATTGCAGTACTAGGGATTTACCCCAGTAATACAAATGTAGTGATACGAAGGGGCACTCTTACCCCAATGTTTATAGCAGTAATATCCACAGTAGCCAAACTATGGAAAGAGCCCAGATGTCTTATGACAGATGAATAGATACAGAAATGTGGTATATATTAACTCTCCTTTAAATATTTGCTAGCATTGTCCTGTGAACTTGTCTTGTCATGGACTTTTATTTGTGGAGATACTTTTTTTTTATTACAAACTCAATTTCTTTGCTGTTTGTGGGTTCGTTCACACTCCCTTTTGTTTCTTTTTTAGTTTCTTAGTTCTGTGTTTCTAGGAATTGTTTCATTTCTTTCAGATTGTCCAATTTGTTGGAATATATGTTTTCTAATATTTCCTTATTATTGTTTGCATTTCTGCACTCTTGTGTTTTTATTTCTCCTCTCTTATTTATGATTTTATCTATTTGGGTCCTTTCTCCCTTCTTTTAATAATTCTGGTAGGGGGTTATCAATTTTATTAATTTTTTCAAAGAACCTGCTCCTGGTTTCATCTATTCTACTGCATTTTTGTCATTGTTGTTTTAATTTTTATATCATTTATTTTTGCTCTATCTTTATTAGCTTCCTTTTTCTGCTTACCGTTAGCTTCCCTTTCTACTTCCTTTAGGTATAAGGTTAGGTTGTTTGAGATTTTTCTTGCTTTTTGATGTAGGCCTGTATTGCTCTATTCTAGCCTCTTAGGACCAGTTTTGCTGCATCTGAAAGGTTTTGAACCATATTCTTATCATTTTCATTTGTTTCCATGTTTTTTTCTTTAAATTTATTATTTGATTGTCTGGTTGACCCATTCATTCTTTAGTACCATGTTGCTTAATCTCCATTGATTTGTAGTCTTTCCAAATTTTTCCTTGGGTTGACTTTATTCTTCTATTTTTTTAAAAGATTTTATTTATTTATTCACGAGAGACAGAGACAGAGACAGAGACAGAGACAGAGAGAGGCAGAGACACAGGCAGAGGGAGAAGCAGGCTCCATGCAGGTAGCCTGACGTGGGACTCAATCCCGGGTCTCCAGGATCACACCCTGGGCTGAATGCAGCACTAAACCACTGAGCCACCCAGGCTGCCTCTCTTGGGTTGACTTTAAATTTCAGTGTTGTGATCAGAAAATATGCATCTTCTGTTCTCAAACTTTTGTACTGTTGAAGCTTGATTGATGACTATTCTGGAGAATGTCCCATGTTAACTTGAAAATAATTTGTGTCCTGCTGATTTAGGATGGAATATTTAGAATATATGTTAAGTTCATATAGTGCAGTGTGTCATTCAAAGCCACTTTTTCATTGTTGATTTTGTGCTTATATGATCTGTCCATTGTTGTAATTGAGTGTTAAAGTCCCCAACTATTTTTGTATTGTTATCAATGAATGCCTTTGTTTTTATTATCAAATGTTTTATATATTTGGGTGCTTCCAATTTGGGGACAAAAATATTTACAATCTACTTTTTATGACATAGTGCCCTTCCTCATCTGTTGTTAAAGTCTTTGTCTTATTTTATTTTTTTAAAGATTTTTATTTATTTATTCATAGAGACACAGAGAGAGAGAGAGGCAGAGACACAGGGAGAGGGAGAAGCAGGCACCATGCAGAGAGCCCCACGTGGGACTCAATCCGGGGTCTCCAGGATCACGCCCTGGGCTGCAGGCGGCGCTAAACCACTGCGCCACTGGGGCTGCCCTAAAGTCTTTGTTTTAAATCTAGTTTGTCTTACATAAATATTGCTACTCCAGCTTTCTTTCACTTTCATTGGTATGATAAGTATATCTCGATTAATCTGCTTTCAATATGAGGCATCTTTAGGTATAAAATGAATTTCTTATAGGCAACATCAAGAAGGATCTGTGTATTGTTGTTGTTTTGTTTGTTTGTTGTTTTTAATCCAGTAAGACATCCTATATATCTTGTTTGGAGCATTTAGTCCATGTACATTCGGAGTTATTATTCATAGACAAGTGTTTAATACCATTTAATACTTGTTTTCTCATTCTTCCTAGAGATATTTTCTGTTTCTTTCTAGTCTTTGTCACTTTTGTTCTCTCCTTTCCACTCAAATAATCCCCTTTAATATTTAATTCAGGGCTATTTTAGTGGTCATGAATTCCATTAGTTTTTGTTTGTCTGAGAAGCCTTTAATCTCTCCTTCTATTCTGAAAGATAGTCTTCCTGGATAGAGTCTTCTTAGCTGCATATTTTTCCCACTCAGCATATTGAGTATAGAATACTACTCTCTTCCAACTTGCCAAATTTCTGAGAGATCTTCATTTTGCCTTATGGGTCTTCCTTTATATGTTAGGGACTTTTGTCTTGCTGCTTTTTAGCTTCTTTCTTTATTGCTATATTTTGCAAATATAATTACAATATGTCTTGGGGTTGGCACGAATTTGTCAATTTTGATGAGAGTTAGCTGTGCCTCCTGCATCTGAATGTCTGTTTCCTTCTCCAGATTAGGGAAGATTTTAGCTGTGATTTCCACAAACAAGTTTTGTGCCACCTCTTCTCTCTTATTCTTCTTCTGGGACTCCTATGATATGAATGTTTGATGGAGTTAATGAGATAACTCATTAACAGTTTCACTGTTTAAGTCTTTTATCATGATCCATAATCCTTCACTCATTCTTTTATCAGCTTCATTATTTTTTGTAATTTTATCCTCTATATCACTTATTCATTCGTCTGTTCTTACATCCACTCTGGATGTTAAGTGGTCAATACATCCACTCTGCTTGAATCTCAGTTATATGTTTCATTTCTAACTGGTTTTGTTATAATGATTTGATCTTTGTGGTAAGGGACTCCCTGATGTCTTCCTTTATTTATATATGTAATATATAAACACACACACACACACACACACACACGCACACGTTTTCAGAAGCAGAATTTAGTGATTCATTTATTACATATAACACCCAGTGATCATCATAACAAGTGTCCTCCTTAATACCCATCACCCATTTATTCCATCCCCAATGACCCTCCCTCCACCAACCTTCAGATTGCTCTCTATATTTAATAGTCTGTTTTATGGCTTGCCTCTTTCTTTCTTCCTATATGTTAACCTGTTTTGAATCTTAAATTCCACATATGAGTAAAATCATATGGTATTTTCTTTCTCTGACTGATATTTTTCACTTAGCAAAATACTCTTGAGTTCCTGGGTGCCTGAGTGACTTAGTTGGTTAAGAGTCAAACTGATGATTTCAGCTCATGTCATGATCTCAGAGTTGTGAGATGAGCCCCACATCTGGTTCCATGCTGGGTGTGGAGCCTGTTCAAGATTCTGTGTTTCCCTCTCCCTGTCCCTCTCCCATCTGCCTCTAAAAAAAAAAAAGCAAAAAACAAAAACAAAAAACTCTCCAGCTCCATCCACATTATGAACTCACCAGTCAATGGACATGTAAGCTCTTTCCATAGTCTACCTTTTCTTGATAAGCTCCTATATACATTGGGTTGCACATGCCCCTTCAAAACAGTATTTTGTATACTTTGGGTAAATAAATAACTAGTAGTGCAATTGCTGTATTGTAGAGTAGTTCAATTAATATGTTGTAGAATATTTTTGTTTGAAAAGTTTTGAGGAACCTCCACACTGTTCTCCACGGTGGCTGCACCAGTTTGCATTCCCATCAACAATAGAAGAGAGTTTATCTTTCTCTGCACTCTTGCCAATACCTGCTATTTTCTGTGTTATCATTTTAGCCATTCTGTGAGGTGGTATCTTATCATGTTTTTAATTTGTATGTTCCTGATGATGAATGACGTTGAGCATCTATTCATGTATCTTTTACCCATATGAATGTCTTCTTTGGAAAAATGTCTATTCATGTCCTCTGCCCATTTCTTAACTAGATTATTTGTTTTTTGGATATTGAGTTTGAGATATTTCATTTGAAAATATATTCTTCCATTCTGTAGGCTGACTTTTAGCTTTGTTGATTCTTTCCTTTGGTGTACAGAAGCTTTTTATCTTGATGAAGTCCCAATAGTTCATTTTTGCTTTCCCTGCCCTCTTGCCTCAGGACATGTGACTAGTAAGAATTTTCTGCAGCTGAGGTCAAAGATATTGCTGCCTGTGTTTTCTTCTAAGACTTTGATGGTTTCCTCTCTCACATTTTGGTCTTCCATTCATTTTAATTTATTTTTGTGTATGATGCAAGAAAGTGGTTGAGTTTCATTCTTCTGCATGTTACTGTCCAGTTTTCTCAACACTGTTTGTTGAAGAGACTGCCTTTTTCACATTGGATATTCTTTCCTGCTTTGTAAAAAATTAGTTGACCATATAGTTATGGGTTAATTTCTGGGTTTCTATTCTATTCCATTGATAGAAGTATCTGTTTTTATGCCAGGACCATATTTTCTTCATGAGCATAGCTTTGTAGTAGCTTCTAGTCCAAAACTGTGATGCCTCTTGCTTTGCTTTTCTTTTTCAGGATTTCTTTGTGATTTTGGGTCCTTTGGTATTTCCATACAAAGTTTAACATAGAGTATTCCAGCTGTGTGAAATATGCTGGTGCTGTTTTGTTAGAGATTCCGTGAAATATGTAGATTCCTTTGGGTAATGTAGTCATTTAAAAAATATATGCTCTTCTAATTCTTAAGCATGGAATGATTTTACATTTCTTTGTGTCCTGTTAATTTCTTTTGTCAGTATTCTATAGTTTTCAGAACACAGACCTTTAACCTCTTTGGTTAGGTTTATTCCTAGGCATCTTATGGTTTTTGGTGTAATTGTAAATGAGATCGAATCCTTGATTTCATTTTCTGCTGCTTCATAACTGGTGTATGAAAAACAGCAGATTTCTTTACACTGATTTTATATCCTGCAACATTAATGAATTCATGTATTAGTTCTATCAGCTTTTGTGGATTATCTCAGATATTTTACATACAGTATTATGCCATCTGCACATACTGAAAGTTTAAATTCTTTGCCAATTTGAGTAACATTTATTTCTTTTTAATGGTTGCTTGCTGATGCTAAGGCTTCTAGTATTATGTTAAATAACAATGGTGAAAGTGGCAATCCCTGTCTTGACCTTCCTCTACAGGAAATGCTCTCAGTTTTTGCCCATTTAGGATAATATTAGCTGAAGGTCTTTCATATATGGCCTTTATGATGTTGAAGTATGTTCCATCTATACCTACTTTATTGATAATGAATGCTTTTTTTGTCAAATCCTTTTTCTGCATCTGTTGAGAGGATCATATTGTTCTTATCCTTTATTTTATTAATGTGCTATATCATGCTGATTGATTTGTGGATATTGAACCATCCCTGCAGCCTAGGAATAAATTTCACTTGATCGTGTTGAATAAATCATTTAATGTACTGTTTGATTCAATTTTCTAGTATCTGTGTGAGAATTTTTGCCTCCATGTTCATCAGAGATATTGCCTGTAATGCTTTTTAGTGTGTTCTTTGGTTTTGGAAACAAGGTAATTGTGGACTCATACAATGAGTTTGTAAGTTGCCCTCTTGTTTATATTTTTTGAAACAAGTTTGAGAAGAATATGTATTAACTCTTTTTAAATATCTGGTAGAATTTCACTGGGAAGTCCTCTGGCCCTGGACTTCTCTTTGGTAGGAGAGTTTTTATTACACATTCAATTTCTCTGCTAGTTATGGGCCTTTTCAAATTTTCTATTTTTTATGTTTTAGTTTCTGCAGTTTGTATGTTTCTAGGAGCTTATGCATTTCTTCCAAAATGCTCAATTTTTGACATATATTTTTTTCATAATATTCTCTTATAATTGTATTTCTGTGGTGTTTGTGATCTCTCCTCTGTTATTCTTGATTTTATTTATTTGGGCCCTTTCTCTTTTCTTTCTAATAAGTCTGGCCAGGGGTTTATCAATGTTATTAATTCTTTAAATGAACCAGCTCTTAGTTTTGTTGATCTGTTTTACTGTGGGTTTTGTTTGTTTGTTTGTTTCCATATTGTTTATTTGTGTTCCAATCTTTATCATTTCCTTTCTTCTGCTGCCTTTAGGTTTTACTTGCTGTTCCTTTTCTAGCTCCTTTAGGTGTAAGGTTAAGTCGTGTATTTGAGATTTTTCTTGCTTCTTGAGATAGGCCTATATTGCAATACACTTCCCTCTTATGACTACATTTGCTAAGTCCCAAAGGTTTTGGTCTGTTGTCTTTTCATTTGCATTTGCTTCCACATGTTATTTTTTTTTTCTTTCCTGGTTAACCCATTCATTCTTTAGTAGATATTCTTTAGACTATCTATATTTCAGGCCTTTCCAATTTTTTCCTATTAATCACTTCAAGTTTCATAGTATTATAGTCTGAAAATGTAGATTTTGTGATCTCAATATTTTTATAGAGGACTGCTACGTGACCCAGTATGTGACTTATTCTGGAGAATGTTCCATGTACGTTCAAACAGGATGTGTATTCTGCTGCTTGAGCATGAAATATTCTGCATATATCTGTTAGACATTCTTGTCCAGTGTGTCATTCCGATCCAGTTTCCGTGTTGATTTTGTTTAGATTATCTGTACATTGGTGTTTGTGGGATGTTAACGTCCTCTACTATCATTGTATTGTTATCAATGAGTTTCTTTTTTTTTAATTTCATTTTTTCTTCCAGTATTTTTATTTATTTTTTATGATTTTTAATTTATTTATTCATAGAGACACACACACAGAGAGAGGCAGAGACACAGGCAGAGGGAGAAGCAGGCACCATGCAGAGAGCCTGACATGGGACTCAATCCAGGGTCTCCAGGATCATGCCCTAGGCTGCAGGCGACGCTAAACTGCTGCGCCACTGGGGATGCCCAATGAGTTTCTTTATGTCTGTTATTAATTGATTTATATATTTGGGCTGAGGGCATAAGTATTTACAATTGTTAGATCTTCTTGAATGATAGACCCCTTAACTATAATATATTACCCTCCTTCTATTTTTACTATCTTTGGTTTAACATCTGGTTTTCTGATATAAGTATGGCTACTGCTGCTTTGTTTTGGCATCCATTGGCATGAGAGATGGTTCTCCATCCCCTCACTTTCAATTTTTAGGTGTCTTGGGTCTAGAAGGAATTTCTCATAGGCAGGATCTAGATGGGTCTTTTTGTTGTTTATACATTCTGATACTCTATATCTTTTGATTGGAGCATTCAGTCCATTTACATTTGTAGCTATTAATTTTTTTAAATGCTAGGTTTTGGGGTTTTTTAAAGATTTTATTTCTTCATGAGACACACACACACACACATACACACACACAGTGTCAAAGACATAGGCAAAGGGAGAATCAGGACTTCTGCAAGGACCCTGATGTGGGACTCGATCCTGGACTCTGGGGTCATGCCTTGAGCCAAAGGCAGACACTAAACAACCGAGCCACCCAGATGTCCCCATTCATAGTTATTATTGAGAGATATGAATTTAGTGCCTTGTATTGCCTTAAGCTCTTGTTTCTGGTTGTTTTCTCTTTTCCTTTCTAGTTTGTCACTTTTGCTCTTTCTTTCCCACTCAGACTCCACTTTAATATTTTTTTCAGGGCTTCTTTAGTGGTCAAGAAGTCCTTTGGTTTTTGTTTGTCTGTGAACAGTAGTGTTCCTTCTATTCTGAATGATAGCCTTGCTGCAGAAAGTATCTTTATGGCTGCATATTTTTCTCATTTACCATTTTGAATATATCATGCCACTTTCTTCTGGCCTGCCAAGTTTCTGTGTACAAGTATGCTGCGAACCTGATTTGTTTTCCCTTGTATGGTAAAGACTTTTTTTCTCTTGATGCTTTCAGGATTCTTTCCTTGCCTGTGTATTTCATAAATTTGACTACAGTATGTTTTGGTGTTGGCCAGTTTTTGTTGAATTTATTTATTTTTTAATAATAAATTTATTTTTATTGGTGTTCAATTTGCCAACACAGTTTTTGTTGAATTTAATGCAAGTTTTCTATGCTTCTTGGATTTCAGGGTTTCTTTTCCCAGATTAGGCAAGTTTTCAACAATATTTATAAAATTAAAGTTCTGCACCTTTTTTCTCTTGTTTTCCTCTGGGATTCCTATGATATGAATACTATTATGATTTAAGGAGTCACTGTCTTCCCTATGTCTTCATTCATGATCCAATGCTTTTCTTTCCTTCTTTTCAGCTTCATTATTTTCCATAATTTTATCTTCTGTATCACTGATTCATTGCCCTGTTTTATCCAACTTTCTTATCATTGCATCCAGTCAATTTCCCATCTTGGTTATAGCATTCTTTATTTCTACCTGACTAGTTTTAATTCATGTATCTCTGCAGTAATGAATTCTCTATTGTCTTCTATACTTTCCTCAAGCCCAGTTAGTATCCTTATGGTTGTGTTTTTAAATTCTGATTTAGGCATCTTATTTATATCTGTCTTGGTTAAATCCCTGGCAATTATTTCTTCCTTTTGAGATGAAATCCTGTGTCTTGTCAGTTTCTCTAGGTCAGTGTGTATGTGTGTGTGTGTGTCTGTGTGTGTGTGTGTGTGGTGTGTGTGTTAGGCAAATCTTTTATATTCCTGCCCCTGAGAGTAATGCCTATATTAAGAAGAGGTCCTATCCACATGCAGAACAATAAAACTAGACCATTCTCTTACACCATACACAAAGAGAAACTCAAAATGGATGAACGATCTAAATGTGAGGCAAGACTCTATCAAAATCCTAGAAGAGAACACAGGCAACATCCTTTTTGAACTTGGCCACAGCGACCTCTTGCAAGATATATCCACAAGGGCAAGAGAAACAGCAGTAAAAATTAATTATTGGGATTTCATCAAGATAAAAAGCTTCTGCACAGCAAAAGAAACAGTCAACGAAACTAAAAGACAACCTATAGAATGGGAGAAGATATTTGCAAATGACCTATCAGATAAAGGGCTAGTTTCCAAGATCTATAAAGAACTTCTTAAACTCAACAGCAAAGAAACAAACAATCCAATCTTGAAATGGGAAAAAGACGTGAAGAGAAATTTCACTGAGGAAGACATAGACATGACTAACAAGCACATGAGAAAATGCTCCACATCACTTGTCATCAGGGAAATACAAATCAAAAGCACAATGAGATATGACCTCATGCCAGTGAGAATGGGGAAAATTAACAAAACAGCAAACAACATTATTGGAGAGGATGTGGATAAAGGGGAACCATCTTGCACTGTTGATGGTAATGTGAACTGGTGCAGCCACTCTGGAAAACTCTGTGGAGGTTCCTCAAAGAGTTAAAAATAGAACTGCCCTAGGACTCAACAACTGCACTGCTGGGGATTTACCCCAAAGATACAGATGCACTGAAATGCCAGGACACCTACACCCTGATGTTTATATCAGCAATGTCCACAATAGCCAAACTGTGGAAGGAGCCTCGGTGTCCATCAAAAGATGAATGGATAAAGAAGATGTGGTCTATGTATACAATGAAATATTACTCAGCCATTAGATATGACAAATATCCACCATTTGCTTCGATGTGGATGGACCTGGAGGGTATTATGCTCAGTGAAATAAGTTAATCGGAAAAGGACAAACGTTATATGGTCTCATTCATTTGGGGAATATAAAAATTAGTGAAAGGGAATAAAGGGAAAGAAGAGAAAATGAGTGAAAATATCAGTGAGGGTGACAAAACATGAGACACCTAACTCTGGGAAATGAGCAAGGTGTGGTGGAAAGGGAGGTGGGAGGGGGGTTGGGGTGACTGGGTGATGGGAACTGAGGGGGCACTTGTCGGGATGAGCACTGGGTGTTATGCTATATGTTGGCAAATTGAACTCCAATAATTTTTTTTAAATGGAAAAAAAAGAAGAGGTCCTATATTGTCCTGGGCCTGGTGTTTCAGGAAATGGTTCATAGTGTGCATACTACTGTTATGTTTTGGCCTGCAATTTCCCTCAGGTCAGTCCTCTGCATATTTCCTCCTTTCGTGCAGTGGAGAATGTTTGGAACTTGTCCATTGTGGGACACATCTTAACTAGGTGTGTTTTGGTCTCCTTGTTAAAAAAAGCTAGATCCTACTTCCCCTAGAGCTGGCTTAGTAGCACCCTATGATCAGTAGACTTGTGTATGCTAGATTTTTATACTGAGCTTCTTGGGTAAGAGCCTCCTACATTGGTTCTCAGGCATACTTGTAGTAAAGATGCACCTTCAGGATGCAGAGGGGCAGGGCTTAGTGTAAGTGGTTTCAGCCTCTATTGGGGGTACTCTGTTGCTCACTGAAGTTTGTCAGTGCTGATGGGGTGAAAATTGCATTGCCTTGCAATCTTGTCCCTGGAACAGTGAGCTCATGCTCACTACTATTCAGGAAGCTCTCATAGAAGAGTAAACAATCTTCCCCCTTATTTCCCCAGCTTTTGTCAGATCCTTGCCTTCACCCTGTCTGTATTTGAGTTATCTGTCTGCCAGGCAGCACAGTTCTCCTGTGTTTTATCTCAGCCACATGTCTGGGTTTCAAAACTCCAAATTTTAGGGACCCCATATGGTGTGGACCTGTACTGATATTCTGGGGCAATGTCTCACCACACTGTGACTGGTGCCAGTTTGTCCCAGAAAAGTGGCCACTGAACCATGAAGCATTTCTGAATGTATGGTAAAGTGCAATAGAATGCTGGTACCCAGGTTTGCTACCCTAATTGCATGTCTCTGTTCCTATGCTAATGGACAAGGCAGTATGTTGGTGCCTGCCAGTTCTTTTCTTCCTAGAGAGGCTGCGCCACCTCTCCCAAATGCATTCCAAGAAGGAGAATTATTTCTCCCCATGTGACCCATGTGATCTTCAGACTGCACAGTCAGCTTCTAGGCCTGTACCCTCCTTCCCCATAAGAGCACCACTAAGTCCACCAGGCATGACCTGTGTGGCACAGACTTCTAAAACTCCAGACATTGAGCTTTGCTGCTTATAAAGACTTGTAGTAGTCAGCCCGTCTCCTTTTCCCAGTTAATGATTTTTGGGAAGAGTTTATCTTGTACAGTATGCTGGAAGTTGCTTTTACTCTTTCTTTCTCTCTAATTCCTCTCTCTGTGATCAGGGTTCTCTCCCCTCCACAGCACCTGGAATTCTTTTCTGCTCCCCAAACTCAACTCTCAGGAACTCTTACCTTCCACAAAGTGGTCATTTTCCTTCTAGATATGCAGTTTGTTCCCTCAGTCCTCAGATCAAGTTCTTGGATATTTAGAATGCTTTGATATTTATCTTGCTGTGTTGGAAAAATGTGCCAAGAATAGGGTCCCCCTAATACTTTTACATCTTAACTCTTCTCCTCTCCCTGAAGTCTTCCATGCTTTGCTCAAGTTCAAGTTTTATTATGATTGTTGCTTTAAATTCATCATCAGACATATTACTTACATCTGTATTTATTAGATATGTGGCCATGACCTTTTCTTGTTTCATGTGGGGTGAATTCCTCTGTCTTGGTATTTTGTCTATATCTCCATCTTTTTTTTGTATGTTTGAAAATCAATTTATGTTTCCTGCTCCAGAGAGTAATGGTTTGATGAGGAAAGGGTCACAGAATGTCCAGGGTCTGGTACTTCAGGGACTGTCTGTACTGTGTGCTGTGTGCACTCTGCTGGTGTGTTTTAGCTCCTCAATCCATCAGGACAATCATTTGCAGAGGCTCTTCTTGCCTGCAGTGGACAACTTGGGCCTTGGCCAGAATGTGGTGACTTTTAACTAGGTGTGCTCTTGTCTGGTTGTTAAATGAGACCTGATGCTACTACCACTAGAACTGAAGCCTTGCAGAATTCTCTAGCCAGGAGATGTGGTGTGTACAGGGATTTCTGCTGGTCTTCTGGGGGATAGGGCCCAGTGCACTGGTTCTAAAGCACACCTATAAGGAGAAGGGCAGTACAGGTAGAGCACAGGGGGCAGCACATGGTGTAAGCAGATTAGGTAGCCACTGTTGGTGCTATTCTGTTAACTGAAGTTGGTTTAACAAACTGAAGGACAGGGGAGAGAGGTGCATTTCTGGCACCAACCAGCTCTTTTTCCCCAGAAGTGTCTCTGTGCTTGCTTCTTTCAAGGAAGTACTCCCAGAAGAATGAATAATCTCCCCCCTTCCCTGCCGAATCCTAGGCATTTTTTAGATTGTTGTTTTCACACTGTTTCCGGGTTGCTTGCCTTCTAGGAACTGCAGAGTGCACTTTGGGCTCTATCTAAACCAAGTTTGTTGACTTATTTTTTATTTATTTTATTTTATTTTTAGGAAGAGAGAGAGCATGTGTGAGTGGGGGGAGGGTCAGAGGGAGAGAGAGGCTCTCAAGCAAGCTCTATGCTCAGTGCAGAGCCCAATGCAAGGCTCAATCTCATGACCCCAAGATCAGAACCTGAGTCAAAATCAAGAGTCAGAAGCTCAAATGATTGAGCCATCCAAGAGCTCCAAAACTTCTGACTTTAAAAATTCAAAACTTTATGGGCCCGGTTTGGCAGTGTCGCTGTGCTGATCCTAGGAAGGGTCTTGTAAAACTGGGACTGATGCAGATTTGACCAGGAAGCGCTGCTGTGCTAGAGCACAGGGGTGTGGGATTTGAAGTAAATACACTAGGCAGCCAGTATACAAGCTAGCCACTCTAGCAGGTGGTTCTGCATCTATTCTAAAGGGCAGTGGAAGAAAATGGCTCTACTGTCCCCAGAGACATATCTCTGTGAATGCCATCTCTCACAGATCCACCCAAGAAGAGCAAACAATCTTTCCTCTGTGAGCCTTAAGCTTTTCTCAGATCTTACTGTGTGCCCCCTCAAGTTGTTTGCCTGCCTTCTCTCCAAGAAGACAGTACCATCAGGGCTCTATCCCAGTCAAGCCTGCTGATCTTTAAAATTTTAGGCTTTAAGGCCTACTGGTTGCAAAAACTTCTACAAATGCAAACCCCTCTCGTTTTCCCCACCATTGATTTAGGGAATGTATTATATCTTCACAATTCCATGTGTTCTTCTTTCCCCTCACCTTTCTTCACAACTAAGTCTCCCTTCCCTCTAGCACCTGTGATCCATTTCTCCCCCAAACCACATCTCTACACTTTCTATCTTCTTCGAGGCGGTTTCACCTCTCCCTACAGTTGTGCAATTTATTCTGTCAGTCCTCAGGTCAATTTCTTGGGTATTCATAATGATCTCATAGTTATCTAGTTGTGTTTTGGATGAGACAATCCTAGGTCCTCCTACAATGCTGCTATCTTAGGTGTCCCTTGTCTTTCTATGTCTGACTTATTTCACTTAGCCTAATGCTCTTCAGGTCTATCTATGTTGTAAAATAGCAACATTTCATTCTTTATTATAGCTTAATAATATACTGTTATGTATATATACCATTATTTCTTTATCCATTAAAGGACATTTGGGTTGTTTCCATATCCTGGCTATTATAAATCATGCTGCAATAAACACTGGGCTTTATATATCCTTTCAAATTACTGTTATGTTTTGTTTGGAAAATAACACAAAGTGGAATTTCGGAATCATATGATTGTTTAAACGTCATATTTTAAGTCTTAGCCAAAGCAATTAAATATGAAAAAAAGTCATCTAAATTGTAAAGAATTAGTAAAATTGTGACTATTTTCAGATGACATGATACGATTTACAAAAAAACCCCAAAGACTCCATCAACAAAATGTTAGAACTAATAAATGAATTCAATGAAGTTGCCGGATACAAAATCCATATCCAAAAATCTGTTGGATTTGTATATATTAATAATGAATTATCAGAAAGATAAATTAATACATCAATCCCATTTATGATTGCATCAGAAGGAATAAAATTCCTAGAAATAAATTTAACCAAGGAGTTGAAAGACCTGTATATTGAAAACTACAAGACATTAATTAAAGGAATTGAAGAAGAATGTTTCATATTCATGGACTGAAGAATTAATAGATAAAATGTACATACTACCCAAAACAATGTACAGATTCAATGCAATCCCTATAAAAATTCTAATGTGTGTGTGTGTGTGATGTTTTCATCTGGTTCTTAATATGTTTCTTACAGTTATATTTTTAAAAAATGTATAGGATTAATGTTAATTTTAAAAATTTAGATAGAATTCATTATTGAAACCATATAGGCCCCAAATTTCCTTTATGAAATTATTTAAATTTACTAATTCAATATCTTCATTTTTATAAGTGTGAATATTTTCTATTTCTTTTGAATCACTTTGGATAGCTTATAACTTTGTTGGAATTAATTGATTTAATCTACATTATCCAATTTTTTGGCACAATTGTTCATATTATTTCCATATAATACTATTTATTTATGTAAGGTTAGTAGTAATTTTATTTTATTTAGTAATTTTAGGCTCCTTCCATTTTTCTTGGTCATTGTAAGTTATAGTTTGTCAAGTTTGTTGATGTTTCATTTGATATTTTTTCAATTATCTTTATTTTCTATTTCATATACTTTTGCTATAATATTTATCACAAATTTTCATCTGCTTAATTACATTTGGTTTACTCTAGTTTTTGTAGTTTCTGAAGGTAGAAATTTTGGTTATTGATTTGAAATATTTCATCTTTTTAAATAGACACCTTTATCCATTTCTCTCTTAGCACTTATCTGGCTGCATAATTTAAGCACTGGCATGTTGCCCTTTATTTACATTTATCTCAATTCTTTTTCCTAATTTCCCTGTGATTTATTCCTTGATCCATTGGTTATTTAGAACTATGTTGCTTAAATGCTCTAAATTTTGTATCTCCTCAATTTCTTAATCTTATCAATGTCTTATCTCATTACACTGTGGTTCATAAATATATGTTGTATGATTTCAATTATTTTAATTCAGTGGTATTAGGCTCCTGCATTCCAGAATTCTCTGACAATTAGTGTATTCTAATCAAATGGGTAATTTATTTCCTGAGTCTAAGCTTCTTCATGTATAAAATGAAAGTTAATAATATTACCAGCTTCACATATTATTTAAAAGGTTCAATGATATAATATTTTAAAGCACTTTGTGAACTATAAAATATTATTTGTATGGCTTGTCAGTAATTAGAATTGAATTAGGATTTTTTTAAACTTATGAATAATGTTTCCCACTCTCCACTTTTATTCAACATAATAGTAGAAGTTCTTGCCAGAGCATTTGGACAAGAAAAAGAAATAAAAGGCATTCAAATCAGAACAGAAAAAGTAAAACTTTTCATTTGGAGATGACATATTTATATAGAAATCCCTAATGTTATCCCTTCCAACACGCATATGTTTAGAAACAATAAACACATTCAGTAAAGTTGCAGGATACAAAATAAATATACAAAAATCAGTTCTTGTTAGTATACTTTATTAGCAATTGATCTGAAAAAAATCCCAATTACAACAGCATAAAAAATAACAAAATTATTAGGAATAAATTTAACTAAGGAAATGAAAGATTTATAAAATAAAATCTCATGACTATGATGAAAGTAATTGAAGACAGAAATGAAAAGATAACCCATGCTCATGGATTGTAGGAATTAATATTGCTAAAATGTCAATACTACCCAAAGTCATTTATAGATCCAATACTATTTCTATCAAATTTCCAATGCCATTAAAAAATCTTTAAAAAATACTAAAATTGTAGAGAGTGACAAATAAACCCAAGTAGTCAAACCAATCCTAAGAAAATTGATCAAAACTGGAGGCATCACACTACCTGATTTCCAATTGTACTACAAAGCTATAGCAATTAAAATATTATGGTACTGGCATAAAACAGATACATAGACCAATAGAACCAAATAGAAAGCCCACAAATAAACTCAAGCATGGAATATCATCTAATATTTGACATGTGAGCCAAGAATATTTAATGGGGAAAGGGAAATCTCTTAAATAAATGGTATTGGAAAAGCTGGATAACCACATGCAGAAAAAATGAAATTGGACCCTTAACTTACACCAGTCACAAAAATTAATTTGAAATAGAAGACTAAAATCAAAGACCCAAAACCATATATGTCTTTCTTACAAGGGCCAGTAGTTACATGAAAAGATGCTCAATATCACTAATCAGGGAGTTGTAAATTAAAATCACAGTTAGATATCTCCTCACAGTAGTTAGGGTGGCTATTACAGAAAACAAAATGATAACAAGTGTTGTCAATGATGTAGAAAAATTGGAAACTTTTGATTTTTGCAAGGGTTGTGAATTGGTGTAGCTGCTATGGAAAACAGTGTGGAAGATCCTCAAAAAATTAAAAATAAACCTATTATGTGATCCAGCAATCTAACTTTTAGGTACATATCAGAAGGAAATAAAATCACCATGGTAATATCTGTATCACAATAGTCATTGCAGCACTGTTCACAATAGACATGTATCCAACCTGAGTGTCAATGAATGAATGAATATATACACAAATATATATATATATCAAAGATTCAAGATAAAGGAAAGAAGTCCTGCTATTTGTGACAAAATAACAGCATGGATGGGCCTTGACATTATGAAAATAGAAATTGTCAGACAAAGAAAGAGAAATTGTGAATGATATCATTTATATGTGGAATCTAAAAAAAGAACTCATACAGAGTATACTGGTGGTTGCCAGGGGCTAGATGTTATGAGAAATAGGGAGATGTTTGTCATAAGGTACAAATGTCCAGGCATAAGATGAATAAGTATGGGGATCTAATGCACAGCATGGTGACTATATTTAACAATTCTGTATTACATACTTGAAAGTTAAGAAGAGTAGTTCTTAAATGCTATCAATAGAAAAATTGTAAACGTGTGTTGATGGAAATGCTAATTAACTGTTATAGTAATCATTTTGCAATATATACATTTATGAAATTATCACATCACATACCTTAAACTTACATGTTACATGGCAATTTTATCTTAGTAAAGTTGGATAAAAAAATCACCCATGTTGGGGATCCCTGGGTGGCTCAGTGGTTTAGTGCCTGCCTTTGGCCCAGGGCATGATCCTGGAGTCCTGGGATCAAGACCCACATTGGGCTCCCTGCATGGAGCCTGCTTCTCACTATGCCTATGTCTCTACCTCTGTGTGTGTGTGTATGTGTCTCTCATGAATAAATAAATAAAATCTTAAAAAATAAAAAAAATCACCCATGCAAGTATAATATAATTCTTGTTTTTGAAGCATATCTTATTCGTAACAAATTTGAATTGTACATGTCCAAAAACATTCTAGGATACGTTTTCAACAACAGTTTTTTTTTCAGGCAAAATAGTCTTTAAAGAATAAAAATAAGGAAAGTTACTCTATCCACTGGAAAACCTATAAATTATGTTATGGAATATTATTCTAAAAGCTTTTTTTTGGTTAATTGTAAGTAAATTTGAGAAAGAATGACACGATAATTTTAATTTTAAGATTATTAGGCTTATCATATTTATTCATGATGGCACTTGTGATAATGGAGATCCAGTTGGGGAACTAAGAGTTTGGAAACTATCAGTAATAATCAATATGTGAGGTAAAAACAGATAATACATGTGTTTTTGTTTTCTCTAAATTTCATTTAAATGTTTATCATTATATTATATAAGAGTTGATTTTGTCCATGTCTTGCTCTCTCTAGATATTAATTGCATTTAAGTAAGGAAAAAAAAAGGTAAGAAAACAAGCCCTAAATAAACTATGTTAGGGTTTTTGGTGATGATATAAATTACAGATTACTTGGATAAGATTAGGGGATATGAAAAGAGAGAATATCAATTCATTTATTTCTGGGTGGAGTCTCAAAACATATTCAAATCCTCCTAGGAAATGTTGCTATGTTAAGTCCAGACATAATGAGTCTTAGACAAGATGAGGAGGATTTTCCATTGTCTTGCATGGCTATATGATAAAAGAATAGCTCATACAGAGACACTGGTAGGTTATGAGAAAGGTTAAAAGTAAACCAGACCGAATAACATATTGCTTTATGTACTCCCCACCCACCATCCAATCTCAGAATTTAGATGCAAACTTGAGGGAAATTAAAGACTGAAAATCGGCTAAGATAACATTTCTACCATTTAAAAAAAGTAGGAAGAATCAATATATCCAGAAGGTACAGCAATTGTAAATAGATACACAACCAACATTGGAGCATCTCAGCAAATACTTATATTTTAAAGGAGAAATAGACAATACAGTAATAATAGGGGACATCAACACTCCAACTTTCAGCAGTTGGTAAAGTATACAAAGAAATCAAAAAGGAAATGTTGAAGTTTAACCATACTTTAGACCAAATGGACTTAATAGACGCGAATAGAACATTACATGCTACAGCAACAGAATACACATTCTTCTCAACTGCACAAATACATTCACCAGAATAGATCATGGAAGAACACAAAACAAGTCTTAGCAAATTTAAGAAGATTCAAATCATACCATATTTTCTGACTATAATGGAATTAAATTGGAAGTCAACAACAAGAAATTGCATAACCTAACAACTTAGATAATTGGATAAACTACTAGAGACACACAGTTAACAAAGGCTAAATGAGAAAGAAATGGAAAATCTATACAGACCAATAATGAGTAAAAAATTTTAAACAATCATCAAAAGTCTTCCAATACACACACACACACACACACACACACACATATCCCTCAGGACCACACAGCTTCACCAGCAAATTTTATTTTAAAAAATTAAGGAGGGATCCCTGGGTGGCGCAGCGGTTTAGCACCTGCCTTTGGCCCAGGGCGCGATCCTGGAGACCCGGGATCGAATCCCACGTCGGGCTCCCAGTGCATGGGGCCTGCTTCTCCCTCTGCCTATGTCTCTGCCTCTCTCTCTCTCTCTCTCTCTCTCTCTCTGTGACTATCATAAATAAATAAAAATTAAAAAAAAATAAGGAATAATTAGCACCAATTTGTCCACGCAATTCCAAGAAATTGAAAATGGTGACCATTCCCAAGTCATTTTGTGAGGCTGGTATGACTTTGATAACAAAGCCAAATAAAAGTACAGAAAAAAACGTATAGATCAATTTCCTTGGTAAGTATGTGTAAAAATTCTCCACAAAATATCGCAAAATGAATTCAAAACATATTCAAAGGCTACATCATGACTGTAAGAGTAATTACTGGAATGTAAGGATGGTTCATGTGCATATCTATAAATGTAATAAATCACGGTAATAGAATAAAAGATAAAACATACATAACCATTGTGATAGATGAACAGAAAGCATTTGACAAATACAACATCTTTTGATAAATAAAAACCCTGAGATAGAGCAGCCCCGGTGGTGCGGCAGTTTAGCGCTGCCTGCGCCTGAGGTGTGGTCCTGGAGACCAGGGATCGAGTCCCACGTCAGGCTTCCTGCATGGAGCCCACTTCTCCCTCTAACTGCGTCGCTGCCTCTGTGTGTGTGTGTGTGTGTGTGTGTGTGTGTGTGTGTGTGTCTGTGAATAAATAAATAAATAAAAATCTTTAAAAAAACCCTGAGATACTAGGTAGAGAAAGAACATAACTCAATATAATAAACACCATATATGTCATACCCACAGCTAGTATTAAATTCAATAGTAAAAAAAATGAAAGTTTTCCTCTAATATCAGAGATAAGGGAATAGTGCCCACTTGAACAATTCTTAGTCAATATAGTATTGGAAGTCCTACCGAGGTTGACTAGGCAAGACTAAAAAAAATAAAACAAATCCAAATAGGAAAGGAAGAAGTAAAATTGTCAGTATTTGTAGATCATATGATTTATTTATTTAGGAAATCCCAAGAATAAAGCAAAAAAAAAATACTGTTGGAGATAAAAAAAAATGGATTCATAAAGTTGAAAGTTATAAAATCAACTTGCAGATGTTACATTTATTTACACTTAATAATAAGCCATCATAAAGAGAAATAAAACAACCATGTTCACAATAGCATCATAACCAATGAAATATCTAGAAAAAATGAACAAGGGAATTAAAAATTCTATAAAATAAAAACTATAAGACTTTGGGGTGCCTGGGAGGTTCAGCTGAATAAACATCTGACTCTAAGTTTTGACTCAGGTCATGATCTCATGGGTTGTGAGATCGAGCCCCTCTTTGGGCTCTGTGCTCAGCAGGGAGTCTGTTTGAGGATTCTCTCTCTCCTTCTCTCTCTGACCCTCCTTCCTGTGATTTCTGTCTCTTTCTCCCAAATAAATAAGTAAATATTTACCAAAAAATGGAAACTATAAGACCTTGTTAACAAATCCAAACTAATGAAAAAACATTCATGTTCTAGGATCATTAGAATTAATATTGTAAAAATGTCCATAATGCCCAAATCCATCTACATATTCGATGCAATCCCTACAAATATATTATGACATTGTTCACAAGCATAGAAAAATCAGTTCCAAATTTTGTGCAGAACCACAAAAGGCCTCTAATAGCAAAAGCAATATTCAAAAACAAAAATAAAGTCAGATGAATCATGCTTCCGGATATCAAATGATATTATAAAGATATAGTAATAAAAAGAGCATTATAATGGTATGTAAATAGAAACAGACCAATGATTAAAATAGCACTGAATTGTTTTTGCTTTTATTTCCTTGGCTTCAGGAGACATAACTAGTAAGTTGTTGCTACAGCTGATGTCAGAGAGGTTACTGCCTGTGTTCTACTCTAAGATTTTTCTCCCACAAATGGCTATATTGACATCACAAAGGTCTGTGTATTTGTTTTGTTTTGTAGATATTGAAGAATTGATTTCATTTTTAACTTTTTTGCTTCAAGTTATTATTTACATGCTACTTTTTAAACATATAGTGTTATGAAGGTTTCAGGAGTATAATTAGTGATTCATCACTTACATGGAACACCTAGTGCTTATTGCAAGTGCCGTCCTTAATACCCATAACCCATTTAGCCCATCCCCACCCACTTCCACTCCATCAACCCTCAGTCTGTTCTCTATAGTTAAGAATTTCTTATTGTTTTCTTCCCTTTATTCCCTCTCTTGCCCTAGTTCATCTGTTTCATTTCTCTCTTTTAAGATTTTATTTATTTATTTAAGACAGAGATAAAGAGACAGAGCATAAGTGGGAGTAGGGGCAGAGAAGAGTGAAAGGGAGAAGAAGACTCCCCACTGAGCATGGAGCCTGATGTGGGGCTTAATTCCAGGATCCTGAGATCATGACTTGATCCAAAGTCAGACATTTAACGGACTGAGCCACCCAGGTGCCCCTACCTGTTTTGTTTTTTAAATTCCACTTGATTGGAATCATATGATATTTGTCTTTATCCGACTGACTTATTTTGCTTAGCATAATGTACTCTAGCTCCACTCATATTGATTCAAAGGGCAAGATGGCTTCTTTTTAATGGATGAATAATATTCTAGATAGATCGATGGTAGATAGATAGATAGATAGATAGATAGATAGATAGATATTATATCTTCTTTATCCATCCATAAGTCGATGGATATTTGGGAGTCTTCTAGGATTTAGGTGGCTTCCAGACTCACATTTAGGTCTTCAATCCATTTTGATTTTATTTTTCTATGTGGTGTAAGAAAGTGATCCAGTTTCTTTCTTCTGCATCTGGCCATCCAGTTTCCCAACACCATTTCTAGAAACTACTGTCTTTTTTCCATTGGATGTTATTTCTTGATTGTCAAAGATTAGTTGGCCATATAATTATGGGTCCCTTTCTGGTTTTTCTATTCTCTTCTATTGATTTACATGTCTGTTTTCATGCCAGTACCATACTATCTTGCTCTCTACAGCTTTATAGTATAACTCCAGAATTGAAGTCCAGAATTGAAATGCCTTCAGCTTTGTTTTTCCTTTTCAAGATTGCTTTAGCTATTCAGAGATTTTTGTGGTTCCATACAAATTTTAAGATTGTTCTATCTCTATGAAAAATCATTTTGTTATTGTGATGAGAATTGCTATAAATCCGTAGATTTCTTTGGGTAGTGTAGACGTGTTAACAATATTTGTTCTTCCAATCCATGAGCATGGAATGTTTTTCCATTTCTTTGTGTCATCTTCAATTTTGTTTATAAGTGTTTTATGGTTTTCAGATTAAGGATCTTTTACATCTTTGGTTAGATTTATTACTAGGTGTCTATGGTTTATGGTAAAATTATAAATGGGATTGGTTCCTTGAGTTCTCTTTTTACTGCTTTATTATTGGTGTACAGAAATACAACCATTTCTGTACATTGATTGTGTATCCTGAAGCTTTACTGAAGTTGTGTATCAGTTCTAGCAATTTTTTTTGGTGGAATCTTTCATGTTTTTAGATACTGCATCATGTTCTCTGCAAAAGTGGAAGTCTGACTTTGTTACTACTGTTTGGATGCCTTTTTAAAAGATTATTTATTTATTTATTTATTTATTTATTCATGAGAGACAAAGAGAGAGAGATAGAGGCAGAGACACAGGCAGAGGAAGAAGCAGGCTCCATGCAGGGAGTCTGATGTGGGACTCAATCCTGGGAGTCCAGGATATATGCCCTGGGCTGAAGGCAGGTGCTAAACCAGGGATCCCCTGGATGCCTTTTGTTTATTTTTGTTGACTGATTGCTAAGGATAGGACCTCAAGTACTATGTTAAATCACAGTGGTGAGAGTGGATATCCCTATTTTGTACCTGACCATTGAGGAAAAGCTCTCAGTTTTCTCCCTTGAAGATAATATTACCTGTGGGTTTAGCATATATGGTCTTTATTACTTTGAGGTATGTTTCTTCTATCTCTACTTTGTTGAAGGTTTTTATCAAGAAATGATGCTGTACTTTGTCAAATCCTTTTTCTGCATCTAATAAGAGGAATATATTGTTCTTTCCTTTCTTTTATCAATGTGGTATATCTCATTGATTGATTTGAAAGTCCATCAAGTTAAAAAAATAAAAATTCTGCACAACAAAGGAATCAATCATCAAAACTAAAAGACAATCTTTAGAATAGGAGATGATAATTGCAGATGACATATCTGATAAAGGATTAGTTTCCAAAATCTCTAAAGAACTTATCAAACTCAACACCCAGAAAACAAATCATCCAATTAAAAGATGAACAGAAGATGTGTATAGACATTTTCCCAAAGAAGACATACAGATGGCTAACAGATGCATAAAAAGATACTCAACAACACTCATCATCAGGGGACCACAAATAAAAACTACAATGAGAAATCACTTCATAAAGGTCAGAATGACTAAAATTAACAACACAGGAAGCAACAGGTGTTGGTGAGAATGTAGGGAAAGGGGAACACTCTTAAACAGTTTGTAGGACTGCAAACTGCTTCAGCCTCTCTGAAAAACAGTATGGAGTTTCCTTAAGAGGTTAAAAATGGAATTATCATATGATCTAGCAATTGCACAACCTAGGTATTTACCCAAAGAACACAAAAATACTGATTTGAAGGGATAC
Organism: Canis lupus baileyi; assembly: GCF_048164855.1. Classification (NCBI taxonomy): domain Eukaryota; kingdom Metazoa; phylum Chordata; class Mammalia; order Carnivora; family Canidae; genus Canis; species Canis lupus. Next base: position 61,377,755 of record NC_132876.1, read on the forward strand.
ATGCAATCTTATGATTATAGCAGCATCATCAATAATAGCCAAATTATGGAAAGATCCCAGATGTCCACAAGCTGATGAATGAATAGAGAGGAAGTGGTACACACACACACACACACACACACACACAACGGAATATTACTCAGACATAAAAAAGAATGGAATCTTCCCATTTGAAATGATGTGGACAGAACTACTATTATGCCAATATAATACATCAACCAGAGAAAGACAAATACTGTATGATGCCACTAATTTATAGAAGTTAAGAAACAAAACAGATTAATATGGGAGAAAAAAGAGACAAACCATAAAGCACTGTTAACTGTATAGAATAAACCAAGGACTGCTGAAGGGGAAGTGGACAGGGTTATGAGTTAAATGGTGGATGGGTATTAAGGAGGGCAACTGGTGTTTTGAGCCTTGGTTGTTCTATGTAAGTGATGAATTATTAAATTCTCCACCTGAAACTAGTACTACATTGTATGTTTACCAACTGGAATTTACATGAAAATTTGGATAAAAAAACAAAAAATTAAAATAAAATAGCACAGAATTAAAATCTGTAAATTAAGCACATACAGCCAACTCATGTTTGATAAGAGAGGTAATAATGCACAATGGGGAAAGGAAGGTTTCCTCAAGAAAAATATTTGAAAAACTGAAGAAACACATGCAGAACAACAAAAAATGAATCTTTATGTCTCCAATGACAGAAATCAACTAGAAATAGATTAAAGAAAAACATAAGATTGATACCATAAAAATCCTAGTAATAAATGTAGGGAAAATAAACTTCTCAACATTGATCTTGGAAAATAATTTTTGGATTTGACGTCAAAGTACAAACAACAAAATCAAAAATTAACAAACAGGGGTGGTAGAAGGGGAGGAGGGCGGGGGGTGGAAGTGAATGGGTGACGGGCACTGGGTATTCTGTATGTTAGTAAATTGAACACCAATAAAAAAAAAATAAAAAAAAAAAATTAAAAAAAAAAAAAAAAAAAAAAAAAAAAAAAACAAAAATTAACAAACAAGATTACATAAAACTCAAAAGCAACAATCAACAAAATGAAGAGGCAACCTACAGAAAGAGAAAAATTTCAAATCATGTATCTGAAAAGGGGTTGATATCCAAACTATATAAATAATACATAATACTCAAAAACAATAACAAAAGCAACAAAAACTATCTGATTCAATAATCAGCAGAAGAACTAAATAGACATTTTTCCAAAGAAAACTTCTGACTTCAGTACTTCTGGGAAAATGATGGAGTAGAAGGATTTCAAACTCATTTCTTCCTATGGACACATATAGATAACAAAAGACATCAGTGTATCTGACTCAGAAAGTGACCTGAAGATTTGCAGAGCAGACTTTTTACAGTTAATTTCAGAGAGAAGGAGGAGTAAGGACATGTTCAGGAATGAAACTCCCCTCAAGACTAACCGCAAACAAGAGTGACACCACAAGCATAGGGAAAGGAGGGGAGCAGAAACCACACTAGGCACCCCAGACATTAGGGACTTGTATTGCAAATATGAGTCCCCATAACATTTAGCTTTGAAATTCAGTGGGACTTAAATTCATGAGTTTTTTACAATAACCTGCTCTTAACTCCAGGTACTTTAAAAATCATCAAACTTCGCTCTATGAGTCAGAGGATCATAGGAAACTGAGTCTACAACCCTAAAGAGAGAGCAAAACAAACAATCCTGATGACATATAGCATAGAAGCAGCAGTTTGAAAAATATCTGAGGTATATATGAAGGAAATCTATTTACTAATCCCAGAACCTGTTCTAGAAAGACAGGGATCTGTAGGACACTTATCTGAGAACAAAAGAGAGGGTAGGATCCATTTCTCTCCCCTCCTCCAAAGCCCATATAGATGGAGACCTGCAGGAAATAGTTCAAACACTTTCTGCTACCTTGCTAACAGTACACAACCTGCCCCTGCATTACCCTGTGTATCATCCCCATTGAACACAACCCACTCAGGATTCCCTACAGAGAGTCCTTTCCATGTCTCATCCTGCAAGCAGCCACCACAGGAACAGGTGCCATTTCAATGTGAGTACTGCTCTAAGGGAAGGGAAAGAAAACCACATTAACCAGTATACTTGCAGTCCCAGCAGCCAAACTTTATATCTTGCAGTGCAGAGAAAGTGCTCTGCAAATCTGTTACTGCAGCCCTGGCAGGAATTAGAATGAAACCAAGCTGGATGACAAAAAGATAAATGAATAACAAAAAAATGAGAATGTGTAAAAAAGTTAAAATAGATTAAGGGAACTCAGGGGCATAATCAAGTGTAATAATATTTGCATTATGGGAATCTCAGAAGTAGAAGAGAGAGAAAAGAAGGCAGAAAATTTCTTTGGAAAATTGTAGCTGAAAATTTCCCATATCTGGGGCAAGAAACAGATGTCAATATTAAGGAGACAAAGAGAACCCTCGATAACTTCAACACCCCCCAAAAAGTCCACTTCAATATACATCGTAATTAAAATTGGAAAAAGGAGTGATACTTTTTAAAGCAGCAGGAGGGAAAAAAAAGTTATATACAACATAAGGCAATCAGCTTATTGTCCAGCAGAAATGTTGCAAACCAAAAAGGAGTGGCATTATATAATCAAAGTGCCAAAAGAAAATAAAAATTGCCATAAAAAATACTCTATTCAGCAAGGGGATCATTCAGAAAAGATGGAGAGATAGAGTTTCTCAGAAAAACAAAGTTTGATGGAATTTATCATCACTAAACCTGCCTTAACAGAAATATTAAAAGGATTTCTTTGAATGACAAAAAATGGTCATAATTAGGAGTAAGAAAATTATGAAAAGATTAAAAAGACACATGTAAATATTAACATAATAAAACAATTAGATTAATCATTTATAACATCAGTGAGAAGGTTAAAGCACAAAATCTGTAAAATATTATATCTATAAAAATCAGTCAAGGGATTTGTGAAGTTAAAAATGTCAAGCATGACATTGTATCCATTAAACATAGGATGAGAGGGAGTAAAAATTTATTGCGTTTAGGATGTGTTCAAACATAAGTGACCATCAACATTATATAGACTGCCATATACATATGATGTTGTATATAAGCCTAGTGGTAACAATAAATCAAAAAATGCAAAAAATAGAGAAATATTTATAAGCATATATCTTAAGAAGACCATAAAACCAGAAGAGAATAAGAGAAAAAAGGAACAGAGAAAAATTAAAAATTAACCATAAAATAAGTAACAAAATGGCAATAAGCACATACTTTTTAATAACTAATTTGAATATAAATGGACTAAACATTTCACTCAAATAATGGGGAGACTGAAGAGATTAAAGAGAAAAACCCATCTATAAACCGTTTACAAGAGATTCAATTCAGATACCTGTAGATTGAAAGTGAAGGGATAGAAAAATACTTTCCATGACAAAGAAAGTAAAAAGAAAGCTGGGATAGCAATATTACTATTAGATAAACAGATGTTAAGAAAATACTATAACAAGAAATGAAAAAGGACACTACATAATGATAAAGAGAACAATCCAACAGGAAAATATCAATTATAAATATTTATTTATCCAATGTGGAAGCATCTAAGTACACAGAAAACCTGAAGGATCACAAAAAAAGAACTGCTAAAATTGATCAAGCAATCCAGTAAAGTTGCAGGATACAAAATCAACGTACAGAAATTTATTGCATTTCAGGAAATAAAAACAATTTTAAGAAAATATTATGAGCAACTCTATGCCAACAAATTGGGCAATCTGGGAGACATTGGTGCATTCATGGAAATTTATCAATAACCAAAACTGAAACGGGAATGAATAAAAAAACCTAACAGACCTATAACCACCAATGAAATTGAAGCAGTCATCAAAAACCTCCCAAGAAACAATATTCCAGGGCCAAATGGCTTTTCAGGGGAACTCTATCAAACATTTTAAGAAGAAATAATATCTATCCTTCTGAAGCTCTTCAAAAAAATAGAAGGAAAATTTTCAAACTCATTCTATGAAGCCAACATTACCTTGATCCCAAACCCAGACAAAGATTTCATCAAAAAGGAGCATTATAGACTGATATCCTTGATGAACATGGATGGCAAAATGCTCACCAAGATACTTGCCAATAGGATCCAACAATACATTAAAAGGATTATTCACCATGACAAAGTGGGATTTATTCCTGGGATGCAAAGTTGGTTCAGCATCCACAAATCAATCAAAGTAATACAGTACATTAATAAAAGAAAGGACAAGAACCATATTATCCCCTAAACTGATGCAAAAAATGTATTTGACAAAATTCAGCATCTTTTGTGTATAAAAATTCACCACAGTTTAGGGATAGAGGAACCTACCTCAACATCATAAAGTCTGTTTAGAAAAAGGCCATAGCAAATATCATTCTCAATGGGGAAAAATTGAAAGCTTTAACTCTAAAGTCAGGAACATGACAGGGATGCCTACTTTTACCACTGTTATTCAACATAGTTCTAGAAGTCCTAGCCTCAGTTATGAGAAAACAAAAAGAAACAAAGATTTTCAAAATGGCAAAGATGTCAAACACTCACTCTTCACAGATTACATGATACTTTACGTGGAAAACCCAAAAGACACCACCCCAAAATTGCTAGAGCTCATAAGAATTCAGTAACATGGCAAGATAGAAAATAAATGCACAGAAATAAGTTGCATTTCTATACACTAACAGTGAGACAGAAAAGAGAGAATTGAAGGAGTCAATCCCATTTACAATTGCACCAAAAACCATAAGATACCTAAGAACAAACCTAACCAAAGAGGTAAAGGATCTATACCAAAAGACAACCAACCAAATGAGAGAAGATATTTGCAAATGACATATCAGGTACAGGGCAAATATCCAAGATCTATAAAGAACTTATCAAATTCAACACCTTAGAAACAAATAATCTAGGCAAGAAATGGGCAGAGGACGTGAGCAGACATTTCTCCAAAGAAGACATTCAGATGGCCAACAGACACATGAAAAAAAGCTCCACATCACTTGGAATTAGGGAAATAAAAATCAAAACCACAATTAAATACCATCTCACACCAGTCAAGATGGCTAGAATTAACAAGACAGGAAACAATATATGTTGGTAAGGATGCAGATAAAGAGGAACCCTTTTACACTGTAAGTAGGAATGCAAGCTGGTGCAGCTGCTCTGGAAAACTACATATAGATTCTTCAAGAAGTTAAAAATAGAGCTACCCTATGACCTAGAAGCTGCACTACTAGGTGTGTATCCCAAAGATACAATTGTAGTGATCTGAAAGGGCACCTGTACCCCAATGTTCATAGAAGCAGTGTCCACAATAGACAAACTGTGGAAAGATCTGAGATATATATATATATCAAGAAAGATTGAATACTATCAGAAAGGATGAATACTAACCATCTACATCAACATGGATGGAACTGGAAGGTATTATGCTGACTGAAATAATTCAATCAGAGAAAGACAATTATATTCTTTCACTCATATGTGGAATATAAGAAACAGTGCAGAGGACCATAGGGGAATGGAGGGAAAACTGAATGGGAAGTTATCAGAGAGGGAGAAAAAAACATAAGAGTCTCTTAGCTATAGGAAAAAAACTGAAGGTTGCTGGAGGGGAGGTGGTTTGGGAGATTGGGTAAATGGGTGATGCTCATTAATGAGGGCACATGATGTGGTTAACACTGGGTGTTATATGCACTGATGAATTATTTACTACTACATCTGAAAGTAATGATGTACTACTATATGTTGGCCAATTGATTTTAAATTTAAAAAATAAAGAATCTGTTGCATTTCTATACAACAAAAGGAAGCAGATAAAATGTACACATTCAATACAATCCCTATAAAAATACCAATAGTATTTTTCACAGAACTAAAACAAACAATCCTAAAATTTTATAGAACCACAAAAGACTATAAATACAAATAATAATCTTGGGGAAAAAAGCAAAGCTGAAGACATTACAATTACAGACTTTAAGTTATATCACAAAGCTTTAGAAATCAAAACAATATGGTAGTGGCCCAAAAAATAGACACACAGATCAATGTAACAGAAAAGAAAACCCAGAAATAAAACCACAATTATATAATTAATTAATCTTTGACAACACAGAAAAGAATATCCAGTGGGAAAAAGTCATTTCAAGAAATGGTGCTGGGTGAACTGAACATGCAAAAGACCACTTTATTTTTCCTTTTTTTAAAGATGTTATTTATTTATTCACGAGAGACAGAGAAAGAGAGGCAGAGACACAGGCAGAGGGAGAAGCAGGCTCCATGCAAGGAGCCTTATATGGGACTCTATCCCGGGATTCCAGGATCACGTCCTGAGCCGAAGGCAGATGCTTAACCACTGAGCCACCCAGGCTGCCCAAAAAACCACTTTCTTACACTGTACACAAAAATAAATTCAAAATGGATTAAAGAACTGAATGTGAAACCAAAAACCATAAGAATACTAGAAATGGACACAGGCAGTAACTTCTCTGACACCAGCTATAGGAATATTTTTTCGAGATATGTCTCCTGAGGTAAGATAAACAAAAGCAAGAATAAACTACTGGGAGTAAATAAAATTCTTTAAAAAAACAAAATTAAAAATAAAACCAGCACAGTGACAAAAACAGTCAATAAAACTAAAAGGCAACGTATGATATGGGATAAGATATTTGCAAATGACATATCCAATACAGGATTAGTATCCAAAATATATAAAGAACTTATAAAACTCAAAATCCAAATAAACAAATGATCCAATTAAAACATGATCAGAAAATATGGAAAACATTTCTGCAAAGAAGACATCTATGTGGCCAACAGACATGAAAATATGCTCATTATCACTTATGATCATGAAAATGCAAGTCAAAATTACAATGAAGTATCACTTCACTATTGTCAAATGGCTAACATCTACAACACAAGGAAAAATAGGTATTGGCAGGGATGTGGAGAAAAAGGAACCCTCCTATAGTGTTGGTGAAAATGCAAACTGGTGCATCCCTTGTGAAAAACAGTATTACTGTTTTTGAGATTACTCAAAATATTAAAAATAGAACTCCCTAAGAACCACTAATGGCACTACTGGGCATTTACCAAAAGAATGCAAAAATGCTAACCCAAAGGGATATAGGTACCCCTATGTTTTAGCAGCATTAACAATAGCCAAGATATGGAAGCAGCCCAAGTGTATATCAATTTATGAATGCATAAGGAAGATATGGTGTATATATGCAATGTAATATTAAGCCATAAAAAGGACTGAAATCTTGCCATTTGCAATGACATTAATAGAGACAAAGAACATAATGCTAAGTGAAATGTAACAGAGAAAAACGGATACCATATGATTTCATACATATGTGAAATTTAATAAAAATATCAAACAAGCAAAGGGAAAAAAGAGACAAGCCAAGAAACAGACTATTACAGAGAACTAATAGTTAGCAGAGGGGAAGTGGATGCGGGGATGGGTTAAATAAGTTATAGAAATTAAGGAGTGCACTTATCCAGATAAGCACTGGGTGATGCATGGAATTGTTGAATCACTATATTGTACACCTGAAACTAATATAAAATTGTATGTTAACTGGAATTAAAATAAAAGTTTAACAAAAACAACTATTAACAGAAATAGAGAAACCAACAGTAATGCAATAATAATAGGGGATTTTAACGCCCCACTGACAGTAATAGATAGATCATCCAGGCAGAAAATCAAGAAAACAGTAACATTAAATGATACACTAGATCAGATGAACCTAACATATACTCAGAACATCCCATCCAAAAGCAACCCATTCAGAATCCAAGGCATATTATTTTCAATTGTACATGGAACACTTCTGGAATACATTACAAGTTAGACCATAAAACAAGTCCCAAGAAATTAAAAACTACAACATTGAAATCATACCATGTATCTTTTCACACCACAACAGTAAGAAACTAGAAATCAATCACAAGGAAAAAATCTAAAAAAAAAAAAAAAAAAACAAGGAAAAAATCTGGAATCTGACATATAGAACTCCAACACAAATACATTGAGGCCAAATAACATGCTGCTAAATGACAAATGGGTCAAGCAAGAAATGAAAAAAGAAATAAAAGAATACATGGATATAAATGAAAATTAAAAGATCCCAAACAACTAGAATGTAGCAAAAGCTGTTCTAAGAGGGAAGATTATATCAATACAGGCCAAACACAAGAAGCAAGAAAAATATGAAATAAACAACATAACCTTACACCTAAAGGATCCAGAAAAAGAATAACAAGCAAAGCCCAAAGTCAATAGAAGAAAATAAATAGTAAAGATTAGAATAGAAATATATGAAATTGAGACAAAAAATAAACCCATAGAGTAGATCAATGATATCAGTAGATGGTTACTGAAAAGATCAACAAAATTGATAAACCTTTAGCCACACTCATCAAGGAAAGGAAAGGGAAGCAAAGTGAACAAAACACAGAGAAAGGACTCAAATAAACAAAGTCAAAACTGAAGGGGGATAAATAACAATCAACATCACAGCAATACAAAAATATTATAAAAAATCATATGCCAACAAATTGGAGAACCCAAAAGATATGGAAAAATTCCCAGAAACATATCACATTCCAAAACTGAATCAGAAAAAATAATAAAAAAAACTGAATCAGGAAAAGCAGGAAATTTGAAGACTGATTAACATCAATAAAATTGAATCAATAATCAAAAAAACTCCCAACAATCAAAGCTCCAGAACCAGATGGCTTCACAGGTGAATTCTAGCAAACATTTAAAGAAGAGTTAAACCTATTCTCCCCCAATTATTTCAAAAATAGAAGAGGAAGGAAAGCTTCAAATTCATTCTGATATCAAAATTTCATAAAGATAATAAGGAAAACTTCAGACCAGTATCTCTGATCAACATAGATGCAACAACTGTCAACAAAATATTAGCAAACCACATTAAATAACATATTTAGAAAGTTAATCGGAGGACAAACATTATATATTCTCATTCATTTGGGAAATATAAAAAATAGTGAAGGGGAAAGGAGAGAAAATGAGTGGGAAATATCAGTGAGGGTGACAGAACATGGGAGACACCTAACTCTGGGAAATGAACAAGGGGTGGTGGAAAGGGAGGTGGGTGAGGGGTTGGGATGACTGGGTGATGGGCACTGAGGGGGCACTTGATGTGATGAGCACTGGGTGTTATGCTATATGTTGGCATATAGAACTCCAATTAAAATATATATATACAAAAAAGAAAATCATTCACCACAATCAAGTGAAATTTATTTCAGGGAAGCAAGTATGGTTCAATATTTGCAAATTAATCAATTTAATCCATCACATTAACAAGAAAAAAATATAAAAACCATATGATAATCTCAGTAGATGCAGAAAAAACATTTCACGATGTACAAAATACATTCATGATAAAAACTTCAATAAAGTCAGTTTAGAGAAAATATGTCTCAACATAACAAAGGCAATAATTGAAAAACTCAGCTAATATCTTACTCGCTGGTGAAAACCTGAAAAATTTTCCTCTAAATCAGTAACAAGACAAAGATGTCCATTCTCATCACTTTTATTCAATGTAGTACTGAAAATTCCAGCCACAGCAATCATACAAGAAAAAATAAAATACATTCAAACCAGCAAAGAAGTAAAACTTGTACTATTTGCATAAGATATGATACTATGTATAGAAAATCCTAAAGACACCACAAAGAAAACTACTAGAAGAGATAAATGAATTCAGTAAAAGTCACAGTATACAGAATTAATATACAAAAATCTGTTGCATTTCTATACACAAATAAAGAAGTAGCTGAAAGAGAAATTAAGAAAACAATCCAATTTCAATATCACCAAAAGGAATAAAATAGCTAGAAATTACCTTAACCAAGGAAGTGAAAGACCTATACTCCAAAAACTATAAAACATTGATGAAAGAAATTGAGGATGACACAAAGAAATGAAAATATATTTCATGCTCATTGATTTGAAAAACCAATATTGTTAAACTGTCCATATTATCTCCCCAAATTAGCAGATGTAATGCAAGCCAATTCAAAATACCAACAGTTTTTTTCACAGACTAGAAAAAAATAATCTTAAAAACTTATGAAACCACAAAAAACTCTTTATCTTGATTAAGTCCCAATAGTTCATTTTTCCTTTTGTTTCCCTTCTCTTCATAGATGTATCTTGCAAGAAGTTGCTGTGGCCAGGTTCAAAAAGCGTGTTACCTGTGTTCTCCTCTAGAATTTTGATGGATTCTTGTCTCACATTTAGATCTTTCATCCATTTTGAGTTTATCTTTGTGTATGGTGTAAGAGAATGTTCTAGCTTCATTTTTCTGCACATGGCTGTCCAATTTTCCCAGCACCGTTTATTGAAGAGATTGTCCTTTTTCCACTGGATAGTCTTTCCTGCTTTGTCGAATATTAGTTGACCAGAGAGCTGAGGGCCCAATTCTGGGTTCTCTATTCTGTTCCATTGATCTATGTGTCTGTTTTTGTGCCAGTACCACACTGTTTTGATGACCACAGCTTTGTAGTACAACTTGAAATCTGGCATTGTGATGTCCCCAGCTTTGCTTTTCTTTTTCAATATTCCCCTGGCTTTGCAGGGTCTTTTCTGATTCCACACAAAACTTAAGATGATTTGTTCCAACTCTCTGAAGAAAGTCCATGGTATTTTGATTGGGATAGCATTGAATATGTAAATTGCCCTGGGCAACCTTGACATTTTCACAATATTAATTCTGCCAATCCATGAGCATGGAATATTTTTCCATCTCTTTGTGTCTTCCTCAATTTCTTTCAGAAGTGTTCTGTAGTTTTTAGGGTATAGATCCTTTATCTCTTTGGTTACATTTATTCCTATGTTTCTTATGCATTTGTGCAATTGTAAATGGGATTGACTCCTTCATTTTTCTTTCTTCAGCCTCATTGTTAGTATATAGAAATGCCACTGATTTCTGGGCAATGACTTTGTATACTACAATTGCCAAACTGTTGTATGAGTTCTAGCAATCTTGGGGTGGAGTCATCTGGATTTTATATGTATAGTGTTATGTCATCTGCAAAGAGAGAGTTTGACTTCTTCTTTGCCAATTTAAATATTTATATAAAACTTAAATAGCAAAAGCAATCATTTATCATCAATCTATGATAAAAAGATGATTATACATAATGGGGAAAAAGACAGTCTCTTCATGCAATGGTGTTGAAAAACTGAACAGCTACATGCAAAAGAATGAAACGATCACATCCTTACAGTATACACCAAAATAAATCTAAAATGGATTAGAGACATATGTGTAGCACCTGAATCCTTAAAATTCTTAGAAGCAAATACAGGCAGTAATTGATATGGCATCACTCATAGAAACATTTTTCTAGATATGCGTCATGAGCATGTTATGAAGGCACACACGAGTTGTGTCTTTCCACAATGACAGTTTTATTCATTCTTAAAGTTAAATCAAAATTGTAAAGCAGTCTTGCCACATGACAAACTTAATTAACATTGTATGTTAATTATATTTTTTTAAAAATTGATAAAAACGGCGGGAAGGGGCAAGATGGCAGAAGAGTAGGGTCCCCAAGTCACCTGTCCCCACCCAATTAACTAGATAACTTTCAAATCGTCCTGAAACCCCACAAATTCGGCCTGAGATTTAAAGAGAGAACAGCTGGAATGCTACAGTGAGAAGAGTTCGCGCTTCTATCAAGGTAGGAAGACGGGGGAAAAAAATAAAGAAATAAGCATTCAAGCGGGAGGGGACATGCTAGGACCCGGGCTAAGGCCACGGCGAGTGCTCCCAGGACAGGAAAGCTCCGTCCTGGAGAAGCAGAACTTCACCAATCTTACCAGAAGGAAAGGCACTCACAGGGAGTTGGAGCAGGATCCCAGGAGGGGCGGGGATGCCCTCAGGCTCCCAGGGGCACTAACAGAGGACCTGCACTCAGGAGGAGAGCACGCCACACACCGCAGCCGAGCTCCCTAAAGGGTTGCAGCGCTCGCCCAGCGGGGCCCCAGGAGCAGCTCAGGCAGCGGTTCAGGCAGCAGCTCCACATGAGTGGGCTGCGCGGCCAGGGAGTGGAATTCCAACGGCGCAGGGCCCGGAGATCAGAGCGCTGGGGGACACAGCCCAGGATCCGGAGCTCCCACCGGACAGGCAGAGGCTGGGAGGACACAGGACAGCAAGGACACTCCTGCCACTGGGCGGCCCCAAGCTGTGCAGATCTGCGGCCCAGCCCCTGGAGCACCCAGGACGCTGCAGACTGGAGGCTGTGGTAGTTATTACGGGAGCTGAATCCAGGGCTTGAGAGATGGCCACCTCCACGGTTGTTGTTTCCCCTGGGGCCTCATAGGATAAACAACCCCCACTGAGCCTCACAGTGGCCTCACAGGATAAACAGAATAGTCAACTCCCACTGAGCCGTACACCAGGAAGGGGGCTGAACAGCTCTCCCAGGTGCTCACACCTGAGAATCAGCACAGCCGGCATCTCCAACAGAAGACCAGCTAGAAAGACAGGGGAAACCCAAGTTATTGACCAAGCAGCACTGGAAAGTTCCAGGGGAAGTAGGGGGATTTACAGTATATAGAATCAAAGGATACTCCCCCTTGTTTTATTCTTTTGTTTGCTTCTCCCCCCCTTTTATTACTCTTTTTTTCTTTTTCTTCTTTTTTTTTCTTTTCTTTTTCTCTTCTCTCTTTTTCTCCTTTTCCCAGCACAACTTGTTTTTGGCCATTCTGCACTGACCAAAATGACTAGAATGAAAAACTCACCTCAAAAGAAAGAATCAGAAACAGTCCTCTCTCCCACAGAGTTACAAAATCTGGATTACAATTCAATGTCAGAAAGCCAATTCAGAAGCACAATTATAAAGCTACTGGTGGCTCTAGAAAAAAGCATAAAGGACTCAAGAGACTTCATGACTGCAGAATATAGATCTAATCAGGCAGAAATTAAAAATCAATTAAATGAGCTGCAATCCAAACTGAAGGTCCTAATGATGAGGGTTAACGAGGTAGAAGAACGAGTGAGTGACATAGAAGACAAGTTGATGGCAAGGAGGGAAACCGAGGAAAAAAGAGAAAAACAATTAAAAGATCATGAAAATATGTTAAGGGAAATAAATATCATCCTCAGAGGGAAAAATCTACGTTTAATTGGGGTTCCCAGGGGGGCCGAAAGGGACAGAGGTCCAGAATATGTATTTGAACAAAGCATAGCTGAAAACTTCCCTAATTTGAGGAGGGAAACAGGCATTCAGATCCAGGAAATAGAGAGAACCCCCTAAAATCAATAAAAACCGCACAACTCGACATTTAATAGTAAAACTTGCAAATTCCAAAGACAAAGAGAAGATCCTTAAAGTAACAAGAGACAAGAAAGTCTCTAAATTTAATGGGGAGAAATATTAGATTAACAGCAGACCTCTCCACAGAGACCTGGCAGGCCAGAAAGGGCTGGCAGGATATATTCAGGGTCCTAAATGAGAAGAACATGGAGCCAAGAATACTTTATCCAGCAAGGGTCTCATTCAGAATAGAAGGAGAGATAAAGAGCTTCCAAGATAGGCAGAAACTGAAAGAATATGTGACCACCAAGCCAGCTCTGCAAGAAATACTAAGGGGGATTCTGTAATAGAAAGAGGAAGTCCAAGGGAACAATCCACGAAAACAGGGGCTGAATAGATATCATGATAACACAAAATTCAAATCTTTCAAAAACAACTCTGAACATCAATGGGCTTAATGAACACATCAAAAGGCGCAGGGTTTCAGACTGGGTAAAAAAGCAAGACCCATCTATTTGCTGTCTACAAGAGACTCATTTTAGACAGAAGGACACCTCCAGCCTGAAAATAAAAGGTTGGAGAACCATTTACAATTCAAATGGTCCTCAAAAGAAACCAGGGGTCACCATCCATATATCAGATAAACCACAGTTTATCCCGAAGACTGTAGTAATAGATGAAGAGGGAAACTATATCATACTTAAAGAATCTATCCAACAAGAGGACCTAACAATCATCAATATTTATGACCCTAATGTGGGAGCTGCCAAGTATATCAATCTATTAAAAACCAAAGTTAAGACATATTTAGGTAATAATAAACTTATACTGGGTGACTTGAATGTAGTGCTTTCTACAATCTTCAGGTATTCTAAGCAGAACATCTCCACAGAAACAAGAGCTTTAAATGTTACACTGGACCATATGGATTTTATAGGTATTTATAGAACTTTACATCCCAACGCAACTGAATACGCATTCTTCTCAAGTGCACATGGAACTTTCTCCAGAAGAGACCACATACTGGGTCACAAATCAGATCTTAACCGATACCAAAAGATTGGGATGATCCCCTGCATATTTTCAGACCATAATGCTTTGAAATTAGAACTAAATCACAAGAAGAAGTTTGGAAGTATTCAACCACGTGAAGGTTAAGAACCATCCTGCTAAAAGATGAAAGGGTCAACCAGGAAATTAGAGAAGAATTAAAAAGATTCCTGGAAACTAATGTGAATGAAGATACATCCATTCAAAAACTTTGGGATACAGCAAAAACAGTCCTGAGGGGGAAATACATCGCAATACAAGCATCCATCCAAAAACTGGAAAGAACTCAAATACAAAAGCTAACCTTACACTTAAAGGAGCTAGAGAAAAAAACAGCAAATAGATCCTACACCCAGCAGAAGAAGAGAGTTAATAAAGATTTGAGCAGAACTCAATGTAATGGAGACCAGAAGAACTGTGGAACAGATCAACAAAACCAGGAGTTGGTTCTTTGAAAGAATTAATAAGATAGATAAACCATTAGCCAGCCTTATTATAAAGAAGAGAGAAAAGACTCAAATTAATAAAATCATGAATGAGAAAGGAGAGATCACCACCAACATCAAGGAAATACAAAAGATTTTAAAAACATATTATGAGCAGCTATACGCCAATAAATTAGGCAATCTAGAAGAAAGAGACGCATTTCTGGACAACCACAAACTACCAACACTGGAACAGGAAGAAATAGAAAGCCTGAATTGGCCAATAACTAGGGAGAAAATTGAAGCAGTCATCAAAAACCTCCCAAGACACAAAGTCCAGGGCCAGATGGCTTCCCTGGGGAATTCTATCAAAAGTTTAAACAAGACACAATAACTATTCTTCTAAAGCTGTTCACAAAGATAGAAGAGATGAAATACTTCCAAACTCATTCTATGAGGCCAGCATCACCTTAATTCCAAAACTCGACAAAGACCCCACCAAAGAGGAGAATTATAGAACAATATTCCTGATGAACATGGATGCAAAAATTCTCAAGAAGATACTAGCCAATAGGATCCAACAATACATTAAGAAGATTATTCATCATGACCAAGTGGGATTTATCCCTGGGATGCAAGGCTGGTTCAACACTCATAAAGCAATCAGTGTGATTGATCATATCAGTAAGAGAAAAAACAAGAACCATATGATCCTCTCAATAGATGCAGAGAAACTATTTGACAAAATACAGCATCCATTCCTGATCAAAACTCCTCAGCGTGTAGGGATAGAGGGAACATTCTTTAGCATCTTAAAAGCCATCTACGAAAAGCCCACAGCAAATATCATTCTCAATGGGGAAACACTGGGAGACTTTCCCCTAAGATCAGGAACAAGACAGGGATGTCCACTCTCACTACTGATATTCAAAATAGTACTAGAAGTCCTAGGCTCAGCAATCAGGCAACAAAAAGAAAGAAAAGGCATTCAAATTGGCAAAGAAGAAGTCAAACTCTCCGTCTTCACAGTCGACATGATACTGTACATAGAAAACCAAAAGACTCCATCCCCAGATTGCTAGAACTCATACAGCAATTTGGCAGTGTGGCAGGATACAAAAATCAGTGCCCAGAAATCAGTGGCATTTCTATATACTAACAATGAGACTGATTATAGAGAAAGGAAGGAGTCCATCCCATTGACATTTGCACCCAAAAGCATAAGATACCTAGGAATAAACCTAACCAAGGAGGTAAAGAATCTCTACCCTAAAAACTACAGAATACTTCTGAAAGAAATTGAGGAAGATACAAAGAGATGGAAAAATATTCCGTGCTCATGGATTGGACGATTTGGTATTGTGAAAATGTCAATTTTACCCAGGACAGTTTACACATTTAATGAAATCCCTATCAAAACACCATGGGCTTTCTTCAGAAAGTTGTAAAAAATCATCTTAAGATTTCTGTGGAATCAGAAAAGTCTCCGAATAGCCAGAGGAATATTTAAAAAGAAACTCATAGCTAGGGGCATCACAATGCCAGGTTTCAGGTTGTACTACAAAGCTGTGGTCATCAAGACAGTGTGGTACGGCACGAAAATGGACACATAGATCAAAGGAACACAATATAGAATCCAGAAGTGGACCCTCAACTTTATGGTCAACTAATATTCAACAAAGGAGGAAAGACTATCCACTAGAAGAAAGACAGTCTCTTCAATAAATGGTGCTGGGAAAATTGGACATCCCCATGCAGAAGAATGAAACTAGACCATTCTCTTACACCATACACAAAGAGAAACTCAAAATGGATGAAAGATCTAAATGTGAGACAAGGGGCAGCCCGGGTGGCTCAGTGGTTTAGCACCACCTTCGGCCCAGGTTGTGATCCTGGAGACCCTGGATCGAGTTCCACATCGGGCTCCCTGCATGGAGCCTGCTTCTCTCTCTGCCTGTGTCTCTACCTGTGTTTCTGCCTCTCTCTCTCTCTCTCTGTGTCTTTCATGAATAAATAAAATCTTAAAAAAATAAATGTGAGACAAGATTCCATCAAAATCCTAGAGGAGAACACAGGCAACACCCTTTTTGAACTTGGTTGTATTAATTTCTTGCAAGATACATCCATGAAGGCAAGAAAAACAAAAGCAAAAAATGAACTATTGTGAAATTATCAAGATAAGAAGCTTTTTCACAGCAAAAGAAACAGTCATCAAAACTAAAAGACAACCTACAGAATGGGAGAAGATATTTGCAAATGACGTATCAGCTAAAGGACTGGTATCCAAGATCTATACAATGGAATATTACTCAGCTATTAGAAATGACAAATACCCACCATTTGCTTCAACGTGGATGGAACTGGAGGTTATTATGCTGAGTGAAGTAAGTCAGTCGGAGAAGGACAAACATTATATGTTCTCATTCATTTGGGGAATATAAATAATTGTGAAAGGGAATATAAGGGAAGGGAGAAGAAATGTGTGGGAAATATCAGAAAGGGAGACAGAACGTAAAGACTGCTAACTCTGGGAAACGAACTAGGGGTGGTAGAAGGGGAGGAGGGCGGGGGGTGGGAGTGAATGGGTGACGGCACTGGGGGTTATTCTATATGTTAGTAAATTGAACACCAATAAAAAATAAATTAAAAAAAAAGAACTTCTTAAACTCAACAGCAAAGAAACAAACATCCAATCATGAAATGGGCAAAAGACATGAACAGAAATTTCACAGAGGAAGACATAGACATGGCCAACAAGTACATGAGAAAATGCTCTGCGTCACTTGTCATCAGGGAAATACAAATCAAAAGCACAATGAGATACCACCTCACACCAGTGGGAATGGGGAAAATTAACAATACAGGAAACTACAAATGTTGGAGAGGATGTGGAGAAAGGGGAACCCTCTTGCACTCTTGGTGGGAATATGAACTGGCGCAGCCACTCTGGAAAACTGTGTGAAGGTTCCTCAAAGAGTTAAAAATAGACCTGCCCTAGGACCCAGCAATTGCACTGCTGGGGATTTACCCCAAAGATACAGAGGCAGTGAAACGCCTGGACACCTGCACCCCGTGTTTATAGCAGCAATGTCCATAATAGCCAAACTGTGGAAGGAGCCTCAGTGTCCATTGAAAGATGAATGGATAAAGAAGATGTGGTTTATGTATACAATGGAATATTACTAAGCCATTAGAAACGACAAATACCCACCATTTGCTTCGACGTGGATGGAACTGGAGGGTATTATGCTGAGTAAAATAAGTCAATCAGAGAAGGACAAACATTACATGGTCTTATTCATTTGGGGAATATAAAAAATAATGAAAGGGAATAAAGGGGAAAGGAGAAAGTATGAGTGGGAAATACCAGAAAGGGAGACAGGATATGAGAGACTCATAACTCTGGGAAACTAACAACGGGTGGTAGAAAGGGAGGTGGGCGGGGATGGGGGCGACTGGGTGCCGGGCACTGAGGTGGGGGCTTGATGGGATGAGCACTGGGTGTTATTGTGTGTGTTGGCAAATTGAACACCAATAAAAAAATACTATAAAAATAAAACAATTTGATATACTCAAAAAAAACAAAAGAGAGAATGACATTTGCTGTGGGCTTTTCATTGATGGCTTTTAAGATGCTGAGGAATGTTCTCTCTATCCCTACACTCTGAAGAGTTTTGATCAGGAATGGATGCTGTATTTTGTCAAATGCTTTCTCTGCATCTATTGAGAGGATCATATGGTTCTTGTTTTTTCTCTTGTTGATATGATCTCAAAATGTGCTCCAAGAAGAGCAGATAATCTCCCCCACCTTTGTCCTCTAGGCTTTCTTTAGGTTTCTATTCCCATGCTATCTGAACCTGGGCTATTTGCATGCCTTTTCTCAAGGAGCAGTGCGGTGTCCTCTAGGCTGTTTCTCAGCCAAGCCCACTGACCTTCAAATCTCCAGACTTTAAGCTCAGCTATTTGCAAAAAGTCACAAATACATCCTCTCTCATTTTCCAATCCAATGGCTTCAGTGAAAAATTATTCTTGTGCATTCCCCTGTGTGCTCCTCTCTCTGTTGCCCTTCTCCATGATCATCACTCCCTCTCTTCTATAGCACCTGTGAAGTGTTTCTCCCCTAAACCGTGTCTCTGTACTTCCTACCTTCTTTGATGTGGCCTCTTCTTTTCCTTTAGTTGTGTACTTTGTTCTGTCAGTCTTTAGGTCAATTTCTGGGGTATTAAGGATGATTTGAATTTTATGTAATTGTGTTCATGGAATGAGGCAAGCCTAGGATCCTTCTATTCAATCACTATCTTCCCCACAGAAAACCCAATACATTATTAATATCAGTTGTTGGATTCTTTGGTTCCAGAATTTGTATTTTTTTTCAGAATTTCAATATTTTTAATAAAGCACTACTCTTTATTAATCATATTTCTAAGTTCATTTCTAATGAGAATTTATTCTCATATTTCTAAGAAATGCCTTTCTCAGTTTTCTTGTGGCTCATTGAATTTCTTATTCATAACAGCTTTTGAATTCTTTTATGACTTACATCACAATAATGTCTCTGCATTTGGTTGCTAAAGAATTTTCATTTTCTTCTCATGATACTCTGTCACTCTCATTTTTTTATAGTGTTTGATGCAATATGCCTCTGTTACTGTACTTGAAGTACTTAATATCTTTCTTTGCTTTTTTTCTTTGCTTTTTTACATTTTTATTTAAATTCAATTTGCCAACATATAGTATAACACCCCGTGCTTATCCCATCAAGTGCCCTCCTCAGTGCCTGCCCCCCCAGTTACCCCATCTCTCACTCACCTCTCATTCCTCAATCCTTTGTTTCCCAGAGTTAGGAGTCTCTTATGGTTTGTCTCACTCTCTAATTTTTCCCACTCAGTTCCCCTCCTTTCCCTTATAATCCCTTTTACTATTTCTTATATCCCACATATGAGTTAAACCATATGATGATTGTCCTTCTCTGATCGACTTAATTCACTCAGCATAATACCCTCCAGTTCCATCCACGTTGAAGCAAAGGGTGGGTATTCATCTTTTCTGATGGCTGAGTAATATTCCATTGTATATAAATATCACGTCTTCTCTATCCATTCATTTGTTGAAGGGCATCGTGGTTCCTTCCACAGTTTGGCTATTGTAGACATTGCTGCTATGAACATTGGGGTGCAGGTGTCCTGAAGTTTCACTACATCAATATCTTTCATATTTAGATAAGGTTTCCTTTGATTCAAACCATTCAAATTGGCAATTAAAAGTTTTTTTCTTGTTTCCCAGAAAGTGGCACTGTAGTACAAGTTGTTGCTGTTTCTTGCTGTAGCTGATTGTTGCTAAAGTTAGGAGCAAGTGCATAAAAAACTAGAAGAAAAAAAACCTAACCACAGAGTCTAGAGAGGTGTGTGCTTAGCACATGGGACTTTGGGTGTGCTCACAACATGGTAAAGGGATTCTTGAGTGAGAGAATTGCAGGGGTCTGTGGGAAGACATCTTGCTGGAATGTGGGGTTAGACAGCAGGAAATATGTTCCTTCAGTCAGCCGTCTTCCTTTTTCCCTCCTTCTCCCCAACCCTGGAAGTGTCTTCAGAAATCCAACTTTTGGAGAATTACAATGGTACCCTCCAGCTGCAATCTATGCAGGTGGGCAGAGTTTTACTCACCCCTTTCACTTTCTACCTCCTTTGCTAGAAAGGTCATGATTCTGGTGCTGCTGTTTCTGTTGCTATGACTCCCTTGGCTCCATAGACTCCTCTGAGGTCAAATCCATCCGCTTTTGGATGCACACATGGATGATTCTCCCAGATGTCTGGTATACTGTGCAGAGTCACTTTTGTTTTATTATGAACATCCCATTATTTGTAAATCAAAGAGAGAAAAAAGGAATGACTCATGCTGCCATAATGTTCATATCACTTTTTTTGTTTATGTCACTTTTAATTTAGTTTCTATATATTTTTTGTACCACTTTCTCTGGAATTAAAACAATCTCATACTGATTCCTTACTCATAGTGATAAGATGACTATGTTAATTCCACCTAAGGTCCAGTGTGAAGAGACTGTCTAACATGTCTAACATGTCAACAAATGTCCAGGAACTGAGTGTCATTATTTCTAATTGGTCTGATCTTGGTCACGAGCTCAATATTAAACCAAGAGCCATAGACAGGGGAATGTAATGTAATGATTATTTTAACCTTGTGCCATAATTTGCATCCTTAGAGCTTGTACTGGATTCAGTTTCACCTGAAGTACATGGACTGAGAGTAAAATCAGGCTATCTCAAAAAAGCAAAGTGGTTTCTGGGTGGCAAAAACAAAGCAAATATCCACTACAAGATAATGCAGTCTAATTGCTTCAAATTCATATGTCAGTATCAATAATGCAAGGACCTTAGGGATACTTTGATATTTATTATCTAAATAGGGATGTGGTTATAATGTAATTTGCTTATAATGGGCATAAACCAACCGAGCACTCAGTTTACATTTACATAGATGATCATGCCTATCCGATTCTATTTTCAGTGTTAATAAAATGATCATCTACCAAATGTTGTTTTCCCTCACAACCTTATGTATATGATTTGTTAATTAACCAGACTATATTTTAATGGGAAGCTTCTGGCAATGTTATCAACAAATGTCTCTCTTTGTCCTTTTTGTCCCATCTACCCTTCAGAATCCTAACATTACATATTTCAGTCCACCTATATTGTCCATAGACTTAGACCTTTATGTACTATTGGAGAAATTCATACAAAAATGCCTAAATATTATCTGTTATCTCCTTAAAATGATGTAAATATAGGAGACATATATAGGACTTTTGGTTACCTCTTTGATAACCTTTATCAAAAAAGGAAGCAAAGCTTCTTCCAAAATTTATAATGGAAAAGCATTCAATTTGATGTCTAAAGGACTCTAATGTCTCTGTTGTAATAAAAGTATATAATTCTTAAAAGAAATGATAAATGCGTATGGGCTAGATGGGTGACAGATATTAAGGAGGATACTTGCTATGATGAGAACTGGGTTCTGTATGTAAGTGATAAATCACTGAATTCTACTCTAGAAATCAATATTGCACTGTTTGTTAACCACCTAAAATTTAAATAGAAATATTAAAAAGGGATAAATACCATTTATTGTCAAAAGAAAATAACTTTGGAGATCATAAAGATGTAAAGAAAGTATTTAAATCACATAAATTTAATTTTGAAGACATATGAGACATTCTCTGAGAATCCCATAGATATGAAGAAGATGTTTTACATTTACTGAGGTACTATGTCAGTTGGTAATAACAAAGGCCAGTAGAATTTGAATTATTATTAACATAGTTCACAAGTTCATGAGTTTTAAAAAGACTCAATTGTTTCCATATCCTGTTTTCATTTTCAGAAAAGATTCTTTTTTCTCACTTAGGGTCATATTTTTTTACAATAATTTTGATATGATTCTCATATTCTCTTGAACCTATTCTATTAATCCAATCATTTCCCCTCATCATCTCCAACCTTCCTCTCTCTTGTTGTTCTTTCCCCTTTATCAAATTAATCTAGTTAGATTTGTTCTAATCTCTTTCATTAAAATAAAACAAAATATAATGAAAAATATCTCATGATCCGATCCTACATTCTTCTTTAGCTCTTGCCCTCATTCAATGAGATATGACTTTGGTTTGATTTCCCACCACTTCACTGAGACCATTTACAAAAATGTAAATGACCTCCAAATAGATACATTCAATTTTTCTGTTATTCTTGATTTCCTTCTGATATTGATGAACTCTTCATATGAAACTCTATATTTGCCCAAATTAGAAAAATCACTGCTGGTTCTCCTGCTATCTCTGTGTCCTTTATTTACTAGATTGATCTAGTTTTTCCGCTTAAATGCTGAGATTTCTCCATATTTTATTATATTATCTCTTCATTCCGTATGATTCTTAAGGAGATCTCATTCACTTTCAAGATTTTGATAGTATTTGACATTGTGATGATTTCTAAATATCTCTAGTATCCACCTGCTTCTTGAGCTCCAGACCTCTATTCAACATATCTACCCAGTCCTTTAACAAAATCTCAAATGCAGCATGTCAAAATCTAATTTTTTCATCAGATTAAACTCTCTGGTATCCATTTCTTCTTCAAAGCACATAGCAGTATAAAAATACCACTCAATCTTCATACCAGAAACCTGAAAATAATTCCTCACGTTCCCTCAATATCCACACTCAGTTTCTTACTAATTTTTTTCAGTTATATTTGTAATTTTTTTAACCTACCATCTGCACTACATCATCATTGCTACCAACAATGCATGCAGGGACTGTTACAGACACTTTGTTTCAATGCTACTGCTAATTCCATTTTAGTCTGACCATCACTATCTCTCAATTGAAATTATTGGAGCATTTTTTTTTTCTTATCAGGTCTTTTGTCCTCAACTTAGTTCCTCTAAAATATATCTTCTATGCTATTCCTATGATTGATATTCAAGAAAATCCATCCAATAATATTATTCCTCAGCTTTATAACATTCACTTGCTCCACTAATATCAAAATTTTAAAGTCCAAAATCCTTAGCTTGGTTCATTAAATGATTTTATTTTCTGTATTGTAATTATTTTCCAAGTCTCATCCCTCACTAACTTTGCATACTTTTTTTCCTTTCATATTATCAAAGTTAATTAGCTTTTGCACTTTTTAGTAGAACTGGGTGGTTTCAAGGCTAAGAACATGGAATGGTCATTAACTTTTACATAATGTCTTCATTTTATTTAGGGTTTCCTTTATTGATTTTTATATATAGTATATATTTTATTTATTCAATGCATACTGAGTGTCTTGTATGGATCAGGCACAGTGATATGCTATTAACAAAATTAACATGGTGTCTAATAAGGAATGATAAGAAGCAAATAGAAAGGGCACTAAAATAGCATTTGGGTAATATCTTGCCAAAACCAAAATCTAAAATATTAAAAGGAGATTGTTGTGTGAAGGTAAGTGTGGTTTGTGATGGAAAAGGTGTATCTTATTTGACAAAAGGACTACAAGGTGTATCTAGTCCAAATATATCCTCAATTTAATAATCCCCTCTATGGAAGTCCATCCTCTGCTTCAGTACTGGTTCTTATTATATAAAACTAAAGATGTTGAAAGCAATAATTAAAAACACACTGAGTGGGGTTTCAGCTTTTACATTTATTGACTATAAAACTTCAAGTAGTTAGTAATTCTCTTTGGGTCACACATTTCACACATTGGCATTACATTATTATGGTTATTCTAAACATTAAATTAAGCTTTATAGTAGGGCAGCCTGGGTGGTTCAACGATTTAGCGCTGCCTTTGACCCAGGGCATGATCCTGGAGACCTAGGATTGAGTCCCACGTTGGGCTCCCTGCATGGAGCCTGCTTCTCCCTCTGCCTGTGTCACTGCCTCTGTGTGTGTGTGTGTGTGTGTGTGTGTGTGTGTCTCATTAACAAATAAATAAAATCTTTAAAAAATTTAAAAAATAAGCTTTATAATATAAAGGCCTCATACACACACATGCATACACAGACATACATACAAATAGATTTGACAAAGAGAACACTCAATAAGTATTAGCTATTACTATGGAAATAAGCAAGCTGAATCTATATAGACTGAATATCATAGCAGAAAATGATTTTTGGAATACATCTCTGAAAACTACTTTATCGCTACACATCATTCTAGCATAACATAATATAAAATATATTTAAAAGTCAATTTATTTATTCCTCTTGGTTGATTCCCTTGTTAAGCATACCCACTTCTCATAATTCCTGAGCATATTATAAAGTAAAATAAATAGATTTAACTTATTAGCATGCAAGCTCCAAGATGGCATCAAACTTATTTTCTACTATATCCATGGAATTTGAAATAGATGATAGTCTACATAAGCATTTAATGAACAAATGATTTAAAAAATATACAATATAATCTAAGAACACAGATCTGAATGCAACTTTAACCAAGAAGCAAAAAAATGCTGTGAAATTCTACTCTATCATGTATCAGTGGCCCCAAAATATCCCAGTATTTGAATTGTCAGGAAAAATGTAAACTGAAAATCAGAAAATGCAGGTTCTAGAATGGTGATTTTCCTTCTGCTCATTGTCAGAGTTGCCATCTCCATCATTATAGCAATAATTATTGAACACATTTTATATGACAGGAATTTTGCTAAGTGTTTTTCATTTATTACCTCATTTAAACCTCACAATTCTCTAATGAGGTAAATACTATCATTCTTGACCCCATTATATAGATAAGAAGCCTTGAGAAATTAAGTTGAGCAAGGGCACACAGAGATAGAAAACTGCACAGCTGGGACTCAAATGCATGATCTCCTCAATTTCAAAACTGACACTCTTAACAAATATTCTTATTACCTTGCATGGGCAAACCATTTCCTATTTTTGTGCCAATGTATGTCTTTTTGAAAAATCAGAGGTTGAACATTTTCTGGGTGATTTCCTTATACTTTGCAATTATGTCATTTCATTCAAAATCTTTCACTTTTATGAATTGTGGTCCACATTTGGAAATATGGTTTTCAGGGGAAAAATACTACACATACAATTTAGAATTCAGTGCTTTGAAATTTGATATTTGAATTCATTCTAAATTATTGCTGAAAAATTTAGATAAACTAGTCATGTTGTACACTATTAAATCACTTAAAGAACAAATGAAACTTAGAGGTCGGGACGCCTGGGTGGCTAAGCGATGAACCATCTGCCTTTGGCTCAGGGCGTGATCCTGGAATCCCCAGGATTGAGTCCCACATCGAGCCCCCTGCCTGGAGCCCTTTGCCTCTGTCTCTGCCTCTCTCTCTCTCTCTCTCTCCCTCTCTCTCTGTGTGTCTCTCATGAATAAATAAATAAATAATCTTTGAAATTTAGAGGCCTATAAAGAGGAATGAGAATTAATTAACTATTCTATGAACTCATCTCTAATTCTTTTTTTCTGGCTGATAAACCAAATAGGTAGTAAAGCTATCATAGACTAGCATTATCAGTTGGAATCAGGAAATACATCAGTTACTACTCTTCATTTCTTGTGGCCACTCAATGAAGACAGCTGGTTGACTAGGAAAGGAAGAAAGGAACAACCTCTTAAAATGGTTTGCCTTGGTTAACAACATGAAAATACTGGCTTACAGATTCAGACTAAATGAATATTTATGCAAGTCAAGGGGGCCAGATGCACACACATCTTCAGTAAAAATAAAACTATATCAACTAACATATTGCCATATTTTCCATAGTATTTGTATTTTTTTACATCATTTGATTCTTATTGCTCTGTGCCACACCTCCTGTTCATTCAGCAATCAAATGTGATAATGCCATTACAGAGCTGTGGAAACTGCAGCTCAGAGAGGTTCAATGATTTCACTGAAGACCATACACCTAAAAGTGACAGAGCTAGAATTGAAACTCACTGTTCCAGAATATAAAACCCATGTTTTCCCCATCTCCTTTTTTTTTTTTTTTTTTTTTTTTTTTGGTGCACTGAACAGGCAGCCATCTCCATACCAGCTGTAATACTTCTTTCTCATGCTTACAAATGGTTGTATTCCAACTTTTGATTTGTAAGCTGATTGCACTAGACTTACAATGTATATTACCATACACACTGTATTATGGTAGTTACATCAATAGACTAGCTTACAAAAACCTATTTAATCCACATGTGCCTTAATTAAAGCATTTGAAAACCTAAATACCACAACCTCATCTTTAATTCGAAATTCAAAGTATTTTGTTTTTGCCAGTTATGTAGCACTTAAGTTTCTTAAATTGTAAAGTTTCATTCTCTTTCTACTACATCAACTGACATGTTCATAGGTAAGAATTATAAATCTATGCATGATTAAATTAATAAAGCGAGTTCAGAAACAAAATCCATACTCATAGCTATCCATTCTTGACATTTTGTACCAAGAAGTAGGACATAAGCTGAGGGGTGTGAATAAAAATTCTCTAAATAGAGACATATGGTATGTTTCTGAGGCAGAGGCTTTCACTGCTATAAAAAAAAAAGGTAGTAATAATGGCAGAAGAGAAGGTAGTATTTTGGGTTTCTCTCCCGATTTTTCATTTTCATGAGCTACACTGCCATGGAAAAAATACATCTATCATTTAGAGGCACAGTATAGGGTTGCAGATTCAGACACAAGGAACAAAAGCCTAGAAGATACCTCCAAACTCCAAGAAAGATGGTATACTATTTAAATGCACGTACTTAGAAATCAGAGAGACTGAGTTTAATATGTGGTTTGTCACTTTTTAGTTGAATTACTTTGGGAAAATTACTTAATTTCCCCAAACTCAATTTATTAATCTGTAATATATGGGAAATAATACTACCCACAATATTGGATGGTTGTGAAGATTAGATTAGATTATGAGTACAAATAATTTAGAACCTAATACAGAATAAACAGTAAAGTTTAGTCATTATGATTATGGTGGTGGTGGTGATGATGATGATAGTTACTATTTTTTTATTTATTTATGATAGTTACACAGAGAGAGAGAGAGAGAGAGAGAGAGAGAGAGGCAGAGGGAGAAGCAGGCTCCATGTAGGGAGCCCGACGTGAGATTCGATCCCGGATCTCCAGGATCGCGCCCTGGGCCAAAGGCAGGCGCCAAACCGCTGTGCCACCCAGGGATCCCGATGGTTACTATTATTGTTAGTGTTATTACTATCATTCTATTACAATGGCATTTCAGGATTTGTGGAAGTCATTTATATGTAAGGGACACAAAGACAGCATATACAATACTTGAAGCAAGCTTTTATATATAAGTATTTTTTTAAGTTCTCAGAGTAGTTAAAATACTGAGAAAATTAAAAAGGCAACAGCAAGGAAGAAATCTGGAATGGGACCCTAAATTTGTTCACAGATGTTTTATAAAGCCAACAATTACTTGACAGAGAATTCATGGGCTGACTTCAACATTAGCAAATTTTCTAAAAAGGTAAGAAAAGAGGGCCCTAACACTTTCAAAGTACCAAATACTTCACATACCCAAAGATACGGTGAAAGGAAAGATGCAGCCATTTTAATTAAATGCAAGCTTACATAAAATGTCAGGAAATGTTTTTCGCTGCCAGTGTATAGTAATTTGTTTACCTTTTATCTCAGATATATCACACTCTGATATCATTCTCTTGATAGAAATTATAAAATAATCTTAAAATGATTTCATAAATTATGATCTAATCATAATTTCATTAATAGGAGAAGTGACACTTGAGGTTGTTTAATGTCTAGCACAAATGATAGACAAATCCAGGTAAAACAAAACATTAAAAGGGCCAATATATTCAAACTGCCCAGCTCCTTTTAAATTTAGTGGAATGTTCAGTCAACCTTTCTTTAAAGGAGTACTTTTTGGAAAAGATGAAAGGTATAGGGAAAAGGAGACTGTCTGATACTGCCCACATATTGCAAAATTTACCAAGCAAACAACTGACAGATTAGTTAAGAGGTCTTTCATTTTATTTTAACTGTTCCTGAAAAATGAATTTAATTGTGTAAAAAAGCACAATAACTTTAGCTGAATGTCTTTTGGTTCTTTAAACTGGGAATCAGGGACATTTTTAACAAAGGTTTTGAAACTTCTTTTGAAATCAAGAAGCTGCTATGCATAGATAAGAGGAGAGGTTTGGGAATTCTCTAACAGAAATTTCAAGGATTTTTACATCTGCTTTTTTATATTAACTGGTAATTATCCAGAAGGGCACATAATAGTGCAGAAATGACAGAAGCCAACAAAGGTTTTCTTAAGATCTGCAAATTGTCAGTGATCAGCAAGGTGCAACAGAAAGGCTTTTGCTAGTACAATTATTTATGCCAGTTCAGTTTGCTTTTAGGTAATAGTGATGGCCTGCTACAGAGAAGCTACTTATCATGGGTCCTGCACATTAACTTCAACAGTTACTAAGAAAATATGGCAAAAAAGGTTTTTCAAAACCCTGGTTGTTCTCTCTTATTTAGAAATTGTTTTCTGAAAAACAGTATTTTTTTTTTATTCATGATAGGCACACAGTGAGAGAGAGAGAGGCAGAGACACAGGCAGAGGGAGAAGCAGGCTCCATGCACCGGGAGCCCGACGCAGGATTTGATCCCGGATCTCCAGGATCGCGCCCTGGGCCAAGGGCAGGCGCCAAACCGCTGCGCCACCCAGGGATCCCTGAAAAACAGTATTTTGATGATTAAGCTGTCACATTAAACAATAAAAATTTCCTTTAATTTTCCAGCATGCCTAACTATTAAAATTAATATATACATATGAGTTTAATCACTGTGAATGTGGAACTTATCAAGACCCTAGAGATAATCAAACCGTGAATCCCACAGATATATCATGAAAGTTTGGAGGGACTTCTTTAGTGTATACTCCAGTATGCCTTTTTTACACACTTTTTTCTGGCCCATAAAGATTTCCTGGGACCCACAATAAGGAATGTCTCCTTCATCTACAGGTGAAGGGGATTAAGAGTACACTTATCTTTATGAACACTAAGTAATGTATAGAATTGTTGAATCATTATATTGTACACCTAAAACTAATAAAATGGAATATCCTAGGACATCTATCTTATCCAGAAACTCTGGTTTTATTCACTTTATGATTGTTCTAGCCTCTTAACAATGCCAAAAGTTTGGCAAATTTCATTATATACAGAAAGTGCTCAATAATTAATACCAATAATATAAAAATAATAATATTATTGACAATTAACATATATTAAGTGTTTACTAAAAGTCAAGACATTAGCACATTTCATCCTCAGAGAAAATCTATGAGATGCTTATTCTCCCAACATTACAGATAAGGAGACTCAGAAGAGCTCCTTAATTTGTCCAAGGACACATTCTGTAGTTACAAAATCAGAGTTTATATTTTAATTCTATTTCTTTTCTGAGGACTATTCTCTTAATCACTGGATGGTAACATTTCTACAATGAACATTGGTTGACTAAATGACTAAATAATAACAGGCTATTGTTGTTTTTTTAATCACTTCTCTCTTTCCAGAGGTCCCTTATTTCTACATCTGCCTAGTTTTCCATTTGGCTATCACATTAATTTATTCCCTACTACCAGCCTTAACCTGTTTCATTGTTCTATATCTCTCCTCAAAAAAATGATTCTATATTCCACTTTCCATGCAAAACTTTAAACTTTAAATGATCCTAGAAGTCTCTCCCTTTGAATCCTTTCCACATGGGTTGCCATACAGCAATTCCCACTCTTGTTTGTAAGATAGATATTTATTGAAAATATATATAGGAGTAGTACTGGAGAGTTGGATGGTAGAGTTCAGGAGGACCCTAAGCTCACACAATCCCATGTTTATAACTTGATATCACTCACATCCAAGAAATAAAACAGGGAGTGAAGACTGGCAAAACAAACTCCACAACTAAGTGTAGAGAAAAAGCCCCATCAGAAAGTTTCGGAAGGGCAGGAATGGTGGTCAGGAGCTATCCACAGGATGGAGCTGCTGGCAGGAGTAGGGAAAGTACCAGGGAGCTCAAACAGGGAAAATGAACCCCCATAAATTCTGGTCTTGAAGACCAGATAGGATAAATTCTGTGTTTGTATAACCAGCAGGACTTGAAGCCTGTATCTTTAAAAGTCTACCAACTCAGCACTAGGCCAGCCTGGTGAGCAAATGATACTCAGATTCCTGCCTTTATAGAGAAAACAGCCCAGAGAGAGGCAACATAGAATAAATGACTTCCATAATGTGAGTGAGATCTGTTTATATTGATTTGGAAGCATTTTGGGGGACTTCTCTGGGAACAAAGGAGATGGCAGGTGCCAATTTTTCCACCATCCCCCAGCATAAACACAGGGCAACCTGCCAGAGGTTGTGCTGCACAAACACTTGCTACCTAACCTATGAACAGTGCACTCCCATGAGTTCATCTGAAGGCTAGTCCACTCCAAAACTGCTGGCGTCCACCTTGGGCTCACTGGAATTTTTGTTAACATTGTACATCCCCACCCAACTGTTGCCTCAGCATGTTATGTTTCTACCACCACCACCCATTCCAGCCTGGGTCTAGTGGCTCAGTGCAAATGTTGCTAATGCAACAGCCCCAACCCCAAAGCCTTCTGCTGTCATATCCTGCCAGAGTTAACCTGCCTGAATCTCACTAATATCGCAGAGAGAAGGCATAGCCCACAACAGGCAAAGAATCAGTGCAAACATCTGGACTGAAAGGAAAAGTGGCTCAGACATAATGGCAGAACACAATCAATACACATAGGAGACTCACTTAAAGTGCCAAATTCTGGTGAACAGGAGACACAGCACCCCAAGGAACTACAGGATCTGTATTTCATAAAGCCACTACTTTCAAGAACAGAAGCTGTGGCTAACTTTCTTAACATAGTGAAACAGACACAGAGAGGTAAACAAAATGAGAAGACAGAGAAATGTGCCCCAAATGAAAGAACAAGATGGAAATAATAACAGGAGATCTAAGCAAAAAAGAAATAAGTAATTTGATACAGAATTTAAAGTAATGATCATAAAGATACTCATCAGACTTCAGAGAAAGGTGTAAGGCATCAAAAGGATATTTGACAAAAAAAAAAAAAAAAGAAAATAACATATTGGGATCCCTGGGTGGCGCAGCAGTTTAGCGCCTGCCTTTGGCCCAGGGCGCGATCCTGGAGACCGGGGATCGAATCCCACGTCGGGCTCCCGGTGCATGGAGCCTGCTTCTCCCTCTGCCTATGTCTCTGCCTCTCTCTCTCTGTGTGTGACTATCATAAATTTAAAAAAAAAAGGAAAATAACATATCATGGATGAAGAAATCAATAAATGTAATTAAATATACAATACATGAGATTAAAATGTAGGCCAAAGGAAGCAGAGGAATGTATCAGTGACCTGCAGGATAGAGTAATAAAAAGGAGTTAAGTTGAACAAGTGAGAGACAAATACTGCATAATGGGAATAGACTTAGAGAACTCTATTAAGTATATAGCATGTGTATTATAGGGATCCTAGATTGAGAAAACAGAGAAAGGGGGGCAGAAAATACATTTGAAGAAATAATAGCTGAAAAATTCCTGAATCTGGGAAGGGAAACAGATGCCTAGATTCAGGAGGCACAGAGTTTCTCAACAAATTCAACCCAAGGATGTCCATACCAAGATACATAACAATTAAAATGGCAAAAACTAGGGATGCCTGGATGGTTCAGGGACTGAGCATCTGCCTTTGGCTCAGGGCATGACCTTGTATCCAGAGATGAGTCCCGCATCAGGATCTCCATGAGGAGTCTGCTTCTCCATCTGTGCATGTCTCTGCTTCTCTCTCTCTGTCTCTCATGAATAAATAAATAAAATCTTTTTTAATGGTAAAAACTAGTGATAAAGAATTTGAAAGGCTGCAAGAGTAAAGAAGACAAGTTATATATGAAGAAAATTCTATATGGCTATCACCCAATTTCTCAGCAGAAACAATGCAGATGAGAAAGGGAGTGGTACTATGTATCCAAAGTGATGAGAGGGAAAAATCTACAGCCAAGAATACTTTACCCAGCAAGGCAATCATTCAGAAAAAAAAGGAGAGATAAACAGTTTCACACACACACACACACACACACACACACAAGTTAAAAGAATTCATGACCACTAACCCAGCCCTAAAATTGATGTTAAGGAAGACTCTATGACTAGGAAAAAATAAGTAATACTATGAAAAATAAGATGCACAACATGAAAAGATGTAAAAGATGATACCAGGTATCTGAAATGTGGAAAGGATATGGGTAAAGAACAAGTTCAAAATTAAGTGATCATCTTAATATAAACTTCTATGTTGTGCATAAATTGAAATGATAACCACAAATCAAAAATACAATAATTGATATCCAAAACATAGAGCAAGAAACCCCAGTATATAATAAAAGAAAACCAGAAAACCATTAAAGAGAGAGAGAGAAAAAAAGGTTAAGAGATAAACTACAGAACCACAAAACAAGTAACAAAATGGCAATAAATATATAATCTATCAATAATTACTATGAATATAAATGGAATAAATGTTCCAAAGACATAGGATGACAGAGTACATAGAAAAGACTCATCTGTACATTGCTTCTAAGAGACTCATTTCATAACTAAAGGCACCAGCAGATTGAAAGAGAGGGGATGAAGAAAGATTTACGATGCAAATGGATGTCAAAGAAAGGCCCAAGAAAATATTTCTATTGGACAAAATAGACTTTATTTTTTTAAAGATTTTATTTCTTTATTCATCAGAGACACAGAAAGAGGCAGAGACATAGGTAAGAGGAGTAACAGAAACCCTGCAGGGAGCCTGATGTGGAACTTGATCCTAGGACCCTAGAATCACAGCCTGAGCTGAAGGCAGATGACCAACCACTGAGCCACCCAGGTCTCCCCACAAAATAGACTTTATTTTTTTAAAGATTTTATTTATTTATTCATGAAAAACAGAGAGAGAGAGAGAGAGAGGCAGAGACACAGGCAGAGGGAGAAGCAGGCTACATGCAGGGAGCCTGATGTGGGACTCAATCCCGGGTCTCCAGGATCACACCCCAGGCCAAGGGTGGTGCTAAACTGCTGAGCCACTAGCGCTGCCCACAAAATAGACTTTAAAACAAAGATGGTAAGA
Organism: Canis lupus baileyi; assembly: GCF_048164855.1. NCBI lineage: Eukaryota > Metazoa > Chordata > Mammalia > Carnivora > Canidae > Canis > Canis lupus. Next base: position 61,411,322 of record NC_132876.1, read on the forward strand.
AGTTACTGTGGCCGCAAAAGAAACAAAAGCAAAAATGAACTATTGGGACTTCATCAAGATAAGAAGCTTTTGCACAGCAAAGGATACAGTCAACAAAACTAAAAGACAACCTACAGAATGGGAGAAGATATTTGCAAATGACGTATCAGATAAAGGGCTAGTTTCCAAGATCTATAAAGAACTTGTTGAACTAAACACCAAAGAAACAAACAATCCAATCATGAAATGGGCAAAAGACATGAACAGAAATCTCACAGAGGAAGACATAGACATGGCCAACACGCACATGAGAAAATGCTCCACATCACTGACCATCAGGGAAATACAAATCAAAACCACAATGAGATACCACCTCATACCAGTGAGAATGGGGACAATTAACAAGGCAGGAAACATCAAATGTTGGAGAGGATTTGGAGAAAAGGGAACCCTCTTACACTGTTGGTGGGAATGTGAACTGGTGCAGCCACTCTGGAAAGCTGTGTGGTGGTTCCTCAAAGAGTTAAAAATAGAACTGCCCTAGGACTCAGCAATTGCACTGCTGGGGATTTACCCCAAACATAGAAATGCAATGAAATGCCGGGACACCTGCACCCCGATGTTTCTAGCAGCAATGTCCACAATAGCCAAACTGTGGAAGGAGCCTCGGTGTCCATCGAAAGATGAATGGATAAAGAAGATGTGGTTTATGTATACAATGGAATATTACTCAGCCATTAGAAATGACAAATACCCACCATTTGCTTCGACGTGGATGGAACTGGAGGGTATGATGCTGAGTGAAATAAGTCAATCGGAGAAGGACAATCATTTTATGGTCTCATTCATTTGGGGAATATAAATAATAGTGAAAGGGAATAGAGGGGAAGGGAGAAGAAGTGGGTCGGAAATATCAGAAAGGGAGATAGAACATGGAAGACTCCTTACTCTGGGAAACAAACTAGGGGTGGAAGGGGAGGAAGGCGGGGGGTGGGGGTGACTGTGTGGTGGGCACTGAGGGGGGCACATGACGGGATGAACACTGGGTGTTATCCTGTATGTTGGCAAATTGAACACCAATAAAAAATAAATTTATTATTAAAAAAAGAATATCTATAATAACAAAATATTCCTAATTCCTCTTATTTGTCCCTTTTACCATTGTCGTCATTCATTTCACTTATACTTAAGAATCCTAACTCTGGGAAATGAACTGGGGGTGGTGGAAGGGGAGGAGGGCGGGGGGTGGGGTGACGGGCACTGAGGGGGACACTTGACAGGATGAGCACTGGGTGTTATTCTGTATGTTGGTAAATTGAACACCAATAAAAATTATTTTATTAAAAAACAATAAATAAACTCAACATTTAAGACAGAAAAAAAGAATACACACACATATATATTATACATACATATCTAATGTATATATACACAGGCTCTAGTATATATATATATACTAGTACATATACTAGTACATATATATGTATATATACATATACTAGTACATACACATATACATATATGTGTATGTATATATACATATATTGTATATGTGTATATATACACAGAATGTCTACACATATATATACATATATTACTATATATACATATATACAGATACATATATAATGTATATATGTCATAAATTTTTGTATATAATGTACATATATGTATATATACAATGTCTACAGATGTTTATACATATACTCTATCTGCTATTATTTTGCTATTCTGCTATTAATATCTATCTTAGATATATTAAGAATAAGAAATATAATATATTTTTAAATTTATCTTCATCTATTCCTTCTCTAATGCTGTCCTTTTAGTGTGAAGATCTGATTTTCTGATTTATAAATATTTTCTCTCTAAAAGACTTTTTCAACATTTCTTACAGGCCAGTCTGCTGACAACAATTTTTCTAATTTTTTTTCAGTGCAAGAAAGTCTTTTGTCTCCTTCACTTTTGAAGAATAATTTTTTTTAATTTTATTTATTTATGATAGTCAGAGAGAGAGAGAGAGAGAGGGAGAGAGGCAGAGACACAGGCAGAGGGAGAAGCAGGCTCCATGCACCGGGAGCCCGACGTGGGATTCGATCCCAAGTCTCCAGGATCGCGCCCTGGGCCAAAAGCAGGTGCCAAACCGCTGCGCCACCCAGGGATCCCTGAAGAATAATTTTTAAGAGCACATAAATCTAGATTGTTTTTCTCTGAACACTGATTTCTCCTCAGAAATAATGCAAGAAAGAAGATAATGAAGTAAAAGATTTAAAAGTGTTCACAGTTTGGCTATTGTGGACATTTCTGCTATAAACATCGGGGTGCAGGGCAGCCCCGGTGGCGCAGCGGTTTGGCACCGCCTGAAGCCCCGGGCATGATCTGGAGACCCTGGATCGGGTCCCACATTGGGCTCTCTACATGGAGCCTGCTTCTCCCTCTGCCTGTGTCTCTGCCTCTCTCTCTCTCTCTCTCTGCATCTCTATGAATAAAAAAATAAAAAATGTATTTAAAAAAAAAAACATTGGGGTGCAGGTGTCCCGGCGTTTCATTGCATCTGTATCTTTGGGGTAAACCACAAGCAGTGAAATTGCTGGGTCGTAGGGCAGATCTATTTTTAACTCTTTGAGGAACCTCCACACAGTATTCCAGAGTGGCTGTACCAGTTCACATTCCCACCAACAGTGCAAGAGGATTCCCCTTTCTCCACATCCTCTCCAACATTTGTTGTTTCCTGTCTTGTTAATGTTCACCATTCACACTGGTATGAGGTGGTATCTCATTGTGGTTTTGATTTGTATTTCCCTGATGGCCAGTGGTGCGGAGCATTTTCTCATGTGCGTGTTGGCCATGTCTATGTCTTCCTCTGTGAGATTTCTGTTCATGTCTTTTGCCCATTTCATGATTGCATTGTTTGTTTCATTGCTGTTGAGTTTAAGAAGTACTTTATAGATCTTGGAAACTAGCCCTTTATCTGATACGTCATTTGCAAATATCTTCTCCCATTCTGTAGTTTGTTTTTGAGTTTTGTTGAATGTTTCTTTTGCTGTGCAGAAGCTTCTTATCTTGATGAAGTCCCAAGAATTCATTTTTGCTTTTGTTTCTCTTGCCTTCATGGATGTACCTTGCAAGAAGTTGATGTGGCCAAGTTCAAAAAGGGTGTTGCCTGTGTTCTCCTCTAGGATTGATGGAAACTTGTCTCACATTCACATCTTTCATCTATTTTGAGTTTCTCTTTATGTATGGTGTAAGAGAATCGTCTAGTTTCATTCTTCTGCATGTGGATGTCCAATTTTCACAGCACCATTGACTTTTTTTCCAGTGGTTAGTCTTTCTTTTCTTTTCTCCTTTGTCAAACATTAGTTGACCATAAAGTTGAGGGTCCACTTCTGGATTCTCTATTCTGTTCCATTTATCTATGTGTCTGTTTTTGTGCCAGTAGCACACTGTCTTGATGACCACAGCTTTTTAAAAAAGATTTATTTATTTATTTAATAATGATAGAAATAGAGAGAGAGAGAGAGAGAGAGAGAGAGGCAGAGACACAGACAGAGGGAGAAGCAGGCTCCATGCCGGGAGCCCGTCGCGGGACCCGATTCCAGGAGGCCAGGATCGCGCCCTGGGCCAAAGGCAGGCGCCAAACCGCTGAGCCACCCAGAGATCCCCGATGACCACAGCTTTGTAGTACAACCTGAAATCTGGCATTGTGATGCCCCCAGCTATGGTTTTCTTTTTTAAAATTCCCTTGGATATTCGGGGTCTTTTCTGATTCCACACAAATCTTAAGATGACTTGCTCCAACTCTGTGAAGAAAGTCCATGGTATTTTGATAGGGATTGCATTGAATATGTAAATTGCCCAGGTCAACATTGACATTTTCACAATATTAATTCTGCCAATCCATGAGCATGAAATAGTTTTCCATCTCTTTGTGTCTTCCTCAATTTCTTTCAGAAGTTTTCTGTAGTTTTTAGGGTATAGATCCTTTACCTCTTTGTTTAGGTTTATCCTAGGTATCTTATGCTTTTGGGTGCAATTGTAAATGGGATTGACTCCTTAATTTCTCTTTCTTCAGTCTCATTGTTTGTGTAGAGAAATGCCAGTGATTTCTGGGCATTAATTTTGTATCCTGACACACTGCCAAATTGCTGTATGAGTTCTAGCAATCTTGGGGTGGAGTCTTTGGGTTTTCTACGTACAGTATCATGTCATTGGCAAAGAGGGAGAGTTTGACTTCTTCTTTGCCAATTTGAATGCCTTTAATGTCTTTTTGTTGTCTGATTGCTGAGGCTAGGACTTCTAGTACTATGTTGAATAGCAGTGGTAAGAGTGGACTTCCCTGTCTTGTTCCTAATCTTAGGGGAAAGGCTCCCAGTGCTTCCCCATTGAGAATTATATTCACTGTGGGCTTTCCGTAGATAGCTTTTAAGATGTCGAGGAATGTTCCCTCTATCCCTACACTCTGAAGAGTTTTGATCAGAATGGATGCTGTATTTTGTCAAATGCTTTCTCTGCATCTAGTGAGAGGATCATATGGTTCTTGTTTTTTCTCTTACTGATATTATCAATCACACTGATTGTTTTACGAGTGTTGAACCAGCCTTGCATCCCGGGGATAAATCCCACTTGTTCATGGTGAGTAATCTTCTTAATGTATTTTTGGATCCTTAGAGCATTTTTCTAATTTGATAATTCTAATATTCCTGCTGTATATGAGTCTGTTTCTGATACTTGCTGTGTCTATTCGAACTGTGTTTTTTGTTTTGTTTTGTTTGTCTTTTTAGTATGCTTCATAAATTTTTGTTGAATGTTGTACTTGATGGACTGGATAAAATAGCTTTGGTTAGCAGGACTTTATTCAAGTGTTAGAAGGTATGAAGAGAAGGTAAGCCTTGTATACTCCTGTTGATTAGATTTCAGTCTTTTCCTGAGCCTGTGCTGTTGAGCACTTTACAAGTGCCTCCCAGTGCTTTATTTCCCTTAATTTCAACAGGATATCTGGGGGATTTGGAGTTGGATATTTTGCATCCTCCCCAAGGATAGTAAAGTAGGCTTGAGTTGAGTATTTCTCTTCCCTCAGGTTAGTGAAGCTTTGACAAAATCCAATAGGTTAGGGTCTGGCAAAATAATTTCTCTTGAGGCAGTCCTTATTAAGAAGAGAAGAAAGCCGTAACATATTTCAAAATAGCCACTCTCCCCGTCTATTTGCCAAATTGCAAAGGTTTTGTTTTTTGTTTAGTTTTCATTTTTCTTTCTGATCCTCAACGTGAGAATCTGGTATAGCTCCAGGAGGTGGACTTTACAAAAGTGCGAGGAATCTCTTGGCGTTTTAAACTCACAGATGTTTGCATACTGAGTCTCCAATAATTCAGCAATTATAATGCAGATTTTCCTATTCTGGTATTGGTTCCTGAAGAAAAATTTTATTATGCATTTCTACTAGAGTAAGTTGTGATTCTTTATGTGTCTCCAATCTTTAGGGCACCATTTTTCCCTTTTTTTTTTTGTTTTTGTTTTTGTTTTTAATTTATTTTTTATTGGTGTACAATTTACTAACATACAGAATAACCCCCAGTGCCCGTCACCCATTCACTAGCACCCCCCGCCCTCCTCCCCTTCTACCACCCTAGTTCGTTTCCCAGAGTTAGCAGTCTTTACGTTCTGTCTCCCTTTCTGATATTTCCCACACATTTCTTCTCCCTTCCCTTCTATTCCCTTTCACTATTATTTATATTCCCCAAATGAATGAGAACATATAATGTTTGTCCTTCTCCGACTGACTTACTTCACTCAGCATAATACCCTCCAGTTCCATCCACGTTGAAGCAAATGGTGGGTATTTGTCAGAATATGTATTTGAACAAATCATAGCTGAAAACTTTCCTAATCTGGGAAGGGAAACAGGCATTCAGATCCAGGAAATAGAGAGATCCCCCATTTTTCCCTTTTACCTCACTTCTCTGATGGATCTAAGAAGATTTTTTTTAAGTTTGTTCGACTTTTTCTTGTTAGGATGGAATGGTGACTTCCAAGCTCCTTAATGCCAGACTAAAAACTGGAAGTCTTTCTTTTAAAGTAATTGTTTATAGATAAAATTTTCTTTCTGATCTCAGCTTTTGCTTTATTTCACAAATTTCACTATTTTTTATTTGTTTATTTTTGCTCAAAGTATTTCCTAAAGTCCTCTTTTATTTCTTTTTTTGGCCCATTAGTTATTTAAAAATATGCTTTTAATTTCCATATATGTGTGAATTTTCTAGTTTTCCTTTAGTTATTGGCTTCTAGTTTCATTTCCATTATGTCTAGTCATTGAGTCTATTGTTGAAAGTGGAATATTGATATCTTCAACTATTTTTTAGAACTATTTCCACCTTTAATTTTGTCAGTCTTTGCTTCACATATTTTGAAGGTCATTGTTATATATAAATATGTACCTAATTATTATATGTTCTTGGTGGATTACCTCTTTCATCAGTGTATAATGGCATTTTATCTCTTTTAACCTTTTTTTACTTAGATTCTGTTGTGTCCGATATTAATATAGCCATCCCAGCTGTCTTTTGATTACTTACATAGGATATTTTTTGCATTCTCTCACTTTCAAATAGTCTGGATCTATCAATCCAAGGTGAATCTCTTGTAAAAAAAATCTATAGGTAGATAATTTTAAAATTACTTTACTAAGCTCATTTAATTTGAGACTTTAATCCATTTATAAATTACTGATATGAAATGTCTACTATCACTTTTTCTGTACTTCATATTTTTCTCATTTGTGTCATCACTGTCTTCTTTTGTGATTAATAGATTTTTCTTTTTTCTATTATACAATTTAGGTTCCATTCTCATTTCATTTTCTGAATATTTTTTAGTTATTTTCTTAGTGGTTACCTTGTGGATCACAATTATCATATTACATCTATGACAATGTAGTTTGGATAAACAGAATTTTAACTTCAATAGTACTCAAAAATTATACCCTTATATTACATTTTTCCCTTTCCCTTCATGTTGTTTTTGATACAAATTATACCTTTCTATATTATGTTAGCATTAAAATAAACATAATTATTGCATGTGGGTGTGTTTTTTGTTTGTTTGTTTGTTTGCTTGCTTTTGTTCTTTAAAACATGTAGATAAAAGTAGGAGTTAAATATAAAATAAAACAATACTGGGAAGCCAAGGTGGCTCAGCGGTTTAGCGCTGCCTCAGCCCAAGGCCTGATACTGGAGACCCAGGACTGAGTCCCACCTCAGGCTCCCTGCCTGGAGCCTGCTTCTCCCTCTGCCTGTGTCTCTGTCTCTCTCTCTCTGTCTCTCTCTCTCTCTCAATCTCTCGAATAAATAAATAAAAAATCTTAAAAAAATGCTATTTTATCCATTTACCTATATAGTTATTTTTACCAGTGATTTTTTTCTTAAATGATTTCAATTTACTTTTGTTATCTTTTCATTTCATCCTGAAGGACTTCCTTTAGCATTTCTTATAGGCCAGGTCCATTAGCAACAAACTCCCTCAACTTTCATTTATCTAGGACTGTATTGAAGTCTCTTTGATGTAAAAAAAATAAAACAAAATGTTTAAATTATTGTATTGTGATGGAATTCACATAAAATAAAATTAACCTTTTAAAAAATGAACAGTTTAGTGTCATTGAATACATTCACAGTATCTTGTTACTTCCACTTTTATCACCACAAAATGAAATCACTTTTCCATTGAACTTTTGCTCCACATTTCTTTTTTCCCCCAGACACTGGCAGAGACTAATCTGCATCCATTCTCTATAGATTAACTGATTCTGGATATTTCATATAAATGGAATCCTATATGTAACCATTTGTTCTGACTTATTTTTACTTAGGATATTTTCTGTGTTTATCCTTGTAGTAGTATGAATTAGTATTTCATTTCTTATTATGACTGTAGAAAATACCATATTTTAAAAAATCCTTTCATCCATTTAGAAACATTTGAACTATTTTCACCTTTGGCGATTGTAAATGGTCTTGTTGTTACCATGCTTGTGTTTGTATTTGCTTGAATATGTGTAATCAATTCTTTTGGGTCTATACCAAGAAGTGGAATTGCTTAGTCAATATGTTTAGCTTTTTGAGAAACTGACAAAATCTTTCCAAAATGACTTAACCATTTAACATTTTCTCTAGGAATGTATGAAGGTTCTAATTTATTCACATCCTTAAAAAAATATTTTATTTATTTATTTATTCATGAGAGAAACACAGAGGTAGAAACATAGGAAGAGGGAGAAGCAAGCTCCCTGCAGGAAGCTTGATGCAGGACTTGATCCCAGGACCCCAGGATCACACCCTGAGCCTAAGACAAATGCGCAACCACTGATTCACCCAGGCATCCCTAATTTAGTCACATTTTTAATCAGCACTAGAAAATGTATTTTCTTAAAAAAGGAAAAACATACAGCCATTCAAATGGGTGTGAAATAATATAACATTGTGGTTTTGATTTGCATTTCTCTAATGACTATTGCTTTGAGAACATATTCATGTACTTGTTGGTCCTTTCTATATCTTCTATAAGGAAATTTATATTCAAGTCCTTTGCCCAATTTTTCATCAGATTGTTATGTATTTTGTTATTGAGTTGTAAGTGTTCTTCATATATCCAGGATACTAGATTTTTTATCAGATTAACTATTTACAAATAATTTCTTGTAATTCTGTGGGCTGTTATTTCAACTTTCTTCATAATGTGTTTTGAAAAGGAAAAGATTTTCATTTTGATAAAGTTCAATTATTTTTCTTTTACTACTTCTGTTTTTGGTTACAAACCTTAGAGTTTATTGCTCAATCTATGGTCATAACAATTTACCACTCAGATGTGTTGTAAGATATTTAGTTTTAAGTCTTATATTTAGGTCATGGATCTATTTGGTTAAATCTTTGTATGTGCTACATGGCAGTTCAATTTTATTATTTTGCATGTGTATATAAAGTTGTCACAACACTCCTTTTTAATGAAAATTTTTCAGTGTGGAATGCTTTTGTCACAATTTTTGAGAGTTAATTGCCCACCTGTATGTATGTATCTTTGGTATCACAATCAATTCCCTTGTTCTATATAAGCTTATGCCACTATTACACTATTTTCATTGTTGTAGCTTTGTGGTAATATTAAAATTGGGAATTATGAGTCCTCTAAATATGTTATTTTCCTATTTTGAGGTTTTGTTTGTTTTTTCCTATTCGAAACCTCTTTCAATTCTGGGTGAATTTGGGGTTTGAAAAAACAAACAGAAAACCCTGTAGGGTTTTTCATATGGATTTCATTGAATCTATAGGCTGTTTATCAATATTAAGTCTTCCAATCCATGGACAGTAGACTTTCCATTTTAGTTCTTCAATTACTTTCAGCAATGTTTTGTACTTTTCAGTGTACAAGTCTTACAGCAATGTACTCAAATTTATTTCTATATATGTTATCGTTTTGGATATTATTTTAGGTGGAATTATTTAATTTTACTTTTGGATTGTTCATTACTTATGTATAAAAACACATTTGGGTTTTTTTCATATTGATTTCGTACCATGCAAATTACCTGAATTCATTTTAACACTATTAGCTATTCTTTATGGATTATTTGGAATTTTCTATAGAATCATGTCACCTCTGAATAGAGATTGTTTTATTTCTTTCCAATTTAGATACCTTTTATTTCCTTTTTTCTTGCTAATTGCACTAGCTAGAAATTCTATTAAAAAGTTAAATAGTTACAGTGAATGTGGAATCCCTGTCTTGATCCTAATTTTGAGGAAAAGCTATTTGTTTTTCATAAATAAAGGTAATTATTTTATGGTTGTTATACAAATGTGCTTTATCATACTAAGAGTATTCTCTTCTATTACTAGTTTTGATTATTTATATCACCAGAAGTCTTTAATTTTGTCAATTTTTCTTTATTAATTGAGTTAACATGGTATTCTTTTTTTAAGATTTTATTTATTTATTCATGAGAGGCAGAGAGAGGGGGGGGCAGAAACACAGGCAGAGGGAGAAGCAGGCTCCATGCAGGGAGCCCGATGTGGGACTGGATCCCAGGTCACCAGGATCATGTCCTGGACTGAAGGCGGTGCTAAACCGCTGAGCCACCCCGGCTGCCCCCAACATGGTATTCTATGTTGAACCACTCTCCCATTCCTGGGAAAAAAGCCAACTCATTGTGATATATAATCATTTTAATATTCTGTTGGATTCAGTTTTCTAGCAGTTTGTTCAAAATTTTTGTCTGTATATACATAAAGGATATTGGTCTGTAGATTTTTCTTGTCTCATTTTGCCTGGTTTTGTAATCCCAGGAATCTTAATCTCAGAATGATTTAGATAGTGTTCTCTCCTCTTGTATTTTAAAACTTTTTGTGACAGATTTGGGTTGATACATTTTGAAACGTTTATTATCATTTATCAAGGAAGCCATCTGGAGATGAGATTTCCTATGTGAACACTTTTGTTTTCTTTTGTTTTTACCACTTCAATTTCTTTATTTCTTACAACTCTATTCAAATGTTCTTTTTCTTCTTGAGTTGCTTCCAGTGCTCTGTATCTTCTAGGAATTTGAATATTTCATCTAGATTATGTAATTTTTGAAAATCATTGATTTATAGTATTCTCTTATAATCCTTTGATTTCCATAGGTAAGTAATTGTAGAATCCTGATTTTCATTGCTGATTTTAGTTATTTATGTCTTATCTCTCTCTGTCTCTCTATTGTCTCTCTCTGTCTTTCTCTGTCTCGCTGTTTCTCTCTCTCTTTCTCTCTCTCTCTCTGGTCAATCCAGGAAAAATTGTAAATTCCACTGATATTTTGAAAGACCTGAATTTGAGGCTTTTGATTTTTAAATTATTCTTTCTATTTTGTTTTGTTTACCCCATCTCTATTTTCTTTTCTTTTACTAGCTTTGGGTTTACTTTGCTCTTCTTTTTTAGTTTCTTAAAGTACACCATGATGTTATTAATTTAAGAGGTTTCCTTTATGTATTGGGGCATTTAGTACTATATATTTCCCCACAGAGCATTGATTTTTCTTCACTCCATAAGTTTTGTTATGTTGTGTTTTCAGTTTTTATATTCTAAGTATTTTCTACATTTTCACATATTTGTGAATTCCAATTTTCCTTTTTTTTGAGTTCTAGTTTGCTTCCCTATTGGTTAGAGAAAATAACTTGGTTTTAAGTCATTTAAACTTGTTTTGTGGAGTACCATATGATCTATCTTGGAGAATGTTCCATGTGCAGTAGAAAAATATATATATATTCTTCTGTTTGTTGGATAGAATGTTCCATACATGTTTCATGGTTCTAGTTGGCTTATACTATTGTTCAAGCCCTCTATTTTCCTATTAATCTTCTTTCCATGTGATCTATAATCATTCACAATAGAATCCTTAAGTACCCAACTACAGATTTAGAACCATTACTTCTTTCAAAGTGGTCAATGTTGTTTTTTTTTTCCTGATATTTTATCTCCCTATTGTTTGGTGCATACATAATTATATATGTCATGTATTCTTTTTAAATTAATGATTTTATCAATATATGTTGTCTTTTTTTTGTCTTTTGTAGTAGTTAGTTTTAGCTTTAAATTATGTTTTGTCTGATATTAATATAATCATTGCTGTTCTTTTGGTTACTATATGCATGGGATAATTTTCTATACTTTTATTTTCAACCTACTTGTTTTCTTTGATTTAATGTGATCATATTGAAGACATCATATAATTAATTTTTAAAATATTTCCTATCAATTCAGTGGGGAGAGAGGCAAGACAGAAGGAAAGTAGGGATCCTTGTTTCATCTGCTCACTTAAATTTAGCTAGATAAATATTAACCATCCTGAACACCTACGAATTCAACCTGAGATATAAAGAAAGAATGGCAGGCACTCTACAAATAGAAAAGTGACAATTGTTTTGCAAAGTAAGAGTGCAGAGAAGAGAAACAGAGGGGATTTATCTGAAGATAAATGTTGGGGGGGGGAACCTTCATAAGCCAGCTGCAGGAAAGTGATACAACCTTGGAGTTCAAAATCTGAACCTTTAGAAATCTGCTCCTATGAGACACTTCCCTGCCTGAGCTGGAAGTACATAAACATTGGTGTGGGGAATTGACTTTAGGTCCACAAGCCTGGGTGAAGGCTCAGTTTGCTTTGCCATAAACAGAACTTTCACTGGATCAGGTTGCAGTTCTCCATGTTCGGTTTCTGCAAAGACTGGAATACAGCAACTGTCCACCTTCCTCTGGGAGAGGCAGAGAAGATGTGCACTTGACTGGGTGAACACTCTCCATGTCAAGGCCCTGCAATGGACAGAAAAGGGGTGACCCTCAGCTTCCTCTGGGAGGATCCAATGAGGTTTGCACACAGGCAGGCAAAAGCTTTCCTTGCCAGGGCCATGGAAATTGCACAAATCCGTGTCCTCCCACCCCGCCTGCCCCCCAAGGAGGATCTGAGTGGGTAGGTGCCATAGGAGTATGCACAGTTTGGGACACACTGGGATCTCTCTGCTCCATGGCTGGGAATCTGGGTGCAACCATTTTGTTTATTCCTTTTGTCCTCAAGAGAGGTGGGGAAAGCCTTCAGGGAACAAAAACCTCACACAGTAACCAGCTTACACTGAACCTGGCCACCTGGCAAGGGATAGTGTAGCTCCACCCAGGCATTGAAACATGAGAATCGGTGCAACAGGACCTCCCCCAGAATAGAGGAAAGAACAGGGGAAAAGCAAGATTTATTGACCAAACATGACTGGAAAACACCAGAACTGTGAGAAAAGAATAAATAGAAATAGAGATTTCTTTCCTATGATTTATCATTCAGGGAAAAAATTCCAATGTTATTTCTTTTTCTCCTGTATCAACTAGTTTATTATTTTATCAACTCTTCATTTTTAAGTCTTTTCTTTTTAACTTTCATATTTTACAATTACATGTTATAGATATATTCTTCATTTTTGGCTTCCTTTCACCATATTCAATTTTATTTTTGTATATATATGTTTTGCTTTTTAAAATAATTTTGGAATTTAGTATCATCTAAAGCAAAGACCAAAATACACTCAGAATCAAGAGAACCATCCTGTTATGTCCACAGTGTGAGATTACATTCTCTACTCCCCCCTCCCACTATTCCTCCTTTTTTTTGTGTTGTTTTCTTCCCTCTCTTTTTAGAATTTATTTTTCATTTTCTCTATTTTTATTTTCTTTTCTTTGTTTCTTTTTTAAATGATTTTATTTATTTATTCATAATAGACACACAGAGAGGCAGAGACATAGGAAGAGGGAGGAGTATCAGGCTCCATGCAGGGAGCCTGATGTGGGACTTGATCCTAAGACGTCGGGATTACACCCTGAGCCAAAGGCAGTTGCTCAACTGCTGAGCCACCGGGGGACATCCCTCTTTTATTTTATGGTTCCTGCCATCTTTGGAATTGTCTAGTGTGCATGTTGCTTGGGTTGTGGTTGATATCTATGCGTCTGCTCACTTGTAAAGCCATTCTGCATTGGACAAAGTGACTAGAAGTAAGAATCTACCACAAAAGAAAGAAACAAGAGTAGTAATCTCCATCACAGATCTAATAGATATTCTTTTAAGTAAAATTTTGCATATAGAGTTCGGGAATACAATTATAAAATTACTAGTTGGGCTTGAAAAAAATAAAACTGAGAAAACTCTAGAGAATCTCTTACTACAGAAATGAGATATAATCAAGCCAAAATTTAAAATGCTCTAACTGAGATGCAGTCTAAATTGGATGCTCTGAAGTTAAGATAAATGAAGCAGAAGAGAAAATAAGTGACATAGAAAATAAGTTGATGGAAAGGAGGGAAGCTGAGGAAAAGAGAGAAAAACAGCTAAGAGCCCATGAGGTGATGCTCTGAGAAATAAGTAATACTTAGAAAAAAATAACATCCATATTATTGGAATTCCTGAGGGCATAGAGAGAGGACCAGCATGTATATTTGAGCAAATCATAGCTGAGAACTTCCCTAATTTGAGGAAGGATATAGGCATTCAGATCCAAGAGACAGGGAGGTTCCCTCCAAAAATCAGGACATTTGACAGATGAATGGATAAAGAAGATGTGGTATTTATATACAATGGAATATTACTCGGCCATTAGAAAGGATGAATAATTACCATTCACACTGGTATGGATGGAACTGAAGGGTATTATGCTGAATAATTAGATTCATTTCTATACACTAACAATGAAACAAAATAAAGGAAAATTAAGGAATTGATCCTATTTAATTTTGCACAAAAAATGATAATTAGGAATAAACCTAACCAAAGTGGTAAAGGATCTATACTCTAAAAACTACAGAAGACTTATGAAAGAAATTGAGGAAGACACAAAGAGATGGAAAAACATTCCATGCTCCTGGATTGGAAGAATAAATATGTGAAAATATCTATGGGATCCAGAGAAATCTACACATTCAATGCAATCCTGATCAAAATACCATACTCTTTCTTAACATAGTTGGAACAAATAATCCTAAGGTTTATATGGAACCATAAAAGACACTGAATAGCCAGAGGAATGTTGAAACAACAACAACAACAAAGATGGGAGCATCACAACGCCAGACTTCAAGGTATATTACAAAGCTGTGATCATCAGGACAGTATGGGATTGGTACAAAAACAGACACATAGATCAATGGAAAAGAATAGAGAACCCAGCCACAGACCCTTGACTCTATGGTCAACTTTTCTTCAACAAAGCAGGAAAGAATATCCAACAGATATTTCCTGCCCTTTTACAAATGGTCTTGAGAAAATGGTACAGCTACATGCAGAATAATGAACTTGGACCATTTACTTACATCAGACACAAAGATAAAATAGCTGAAAAATCTAAGTGTGAGACAGGAATCCATCAAAATCCTAGTAAAGAACTCAGGTAGCAAAATTTTTTATCTCATACACAGCAAGTTCTTCCAAGACTCTAACGGCAAGGAAAATAAAAGCAAAACTAAACTATTGGGATTTTATTGAGATATAAAGCTTCTGCACAACAAGGAAATAGTCAAAAAAAATTTAAAGTCAACCTACAGAATGGGAAAAGATATTTGCAAATTACATATCAGATTAAGGATTAGAGAGGGAAGGGCAAGATGGCGAAAGAGTAGGGTCCCCAAGTCACCTGTCTCCACCAAATTACCTAGATAACCTTCAAATCATCCTGAAAATCTACGAATTTGGCCTGAGATTTAAAGAGAGAACATCTGGAATGCTACAGTGAGAAGAGTTCGCGCTTCTATCAAGGTAGGAAGACGGGGAAAAAAGAAATAAAGAAACAAAAAGCATTCAAGGCGGAGGGTCCCCGCGAGGAGCCCGGCTAAGGCCCGGGAGAGTGTCCCCAGGACAGGAAAGCACCAACCCGGAGAAGCAGGAGCTTCACCAATCTTCCCGGACAGAAACGGGCTCGCAGGGAGTAAAAGCAGGACCGCAGGAGGGGTGGGGATGCCCTCAGGCTCCCTGGGACACTAACAGACACCTGTGCCCCATGGAGAGTGCAACGAGGTCCCAAAAGGGCTGCAGCACGCACACAGCTTGACCCGGGAGCAGCTCGGAGGGGCTCCGGCAGAGGCTTGCGCGGAGGGGACTGCGCAGCACCAGGAGCAGCTCAGAGGAGCTAGGGTGGCGGCTCCACAGAGAGGGGACTGCCCGGCCGGGAGTGCAAATCCAACAGCACAGGCCCGGAAGCACAGGGCACCAGGGACACAGCCCAGGATCTGACCTCCCCCCCGGCCCAGGCAGAGGCCAGGATGGCCCAGGACAGCAAGGACGCTCCTGCCCAAGCTGAGCAGATCAGCGGCCCCACCCCCGGAGCATCCAGGCCCCTGCAGACTGAGAGCGCCATAGTTACTGCGGGAGCTGAATCTAGGGCTCCAGAAGTGGCCGCCGCCACTGTGGTTGTTCCTCCTGGGGCCTCAAGGGGTAAACAACCCCCACTGAGCCCTGCACCAGGGAGGGGGATGAGCAGCTCCCCCAAGTGCTAACACCTGAAAATCTGCACAACAGGCCCCTCCCCCAGAAGACCAGCTAGACTGACAAGTTCCAAGGGAAGTCAAGGGACTTAAAGTACACAGAATCAGAAGATACATCCCCATGTTTTTTGTTTTGTTTTGTTTTGTTTTGATTTGCTTTGTTTTGTTTTGTTTTGTTTGCTTTTTGATTTCTGTTTGCTTCCCCCACCCCTTTTTTCTTTCTTTTTCCTCTTTTTTGTTTTTTTCTTCCTTTTTCTTTTTTCTTTTTCCTTTTTTCTTTCCTTCTTTCTCTCTTCTCTTTTACTCCTTTTTCCAATACAACGTGTTTTTGGCCACTCTACACTGAGCAAAATGACTAGAAGGAAAACCTCACCTAAAAAGAAAGAATCAGAAACAGTCCTCTCTCCCACAGAGTTACAAAATCTGGATTACAATTCAATGTCAGAAAGCCAATTCAGAAGCACTATTATAAAGCTACTGGTAGCTCTAGAAAAAAGCAAAAAGGACTCAAGAGACTTCATGACTACATAATTTACATCTAATCAGGCAGAAATTAAAAATCAATTGAATGAGATGCAATACAAACAAGAAATCCTAACAACAAAGGTTAACGACGTGGAAGAATGAGTGAGAGACATAGAAGACAAGTTGATGGCAAAGAGGGAAACTGAGGAAAAAAGAGACAAACAATTAAAAAACCATGAGGATAGATTAAGGGAAATAAATGACAGCCTGAGGAAGAAAAACCTACATTTAATTGGGGTTCCCAAGGGCGCCGAAAAGGACAGAGGTCCAGAACAAGTAATTGAACAAATCCTAGCGGAAAACTTTCCTAATCTGGGAAGGGAAACAGGCATTCAGATCCAGGACATAGAGAGACCCCGCCCTGAAAATCAGTAAAAACCGTTCAACACCTTGATATTTAATAGTTAAGCCTGCAAATTCCAAAGATAAAGAGAAGATCCTTAAAGCAGAAAGAGACAAGATATCCCGGACTTTTATGGGGAGGAGTATTAGAGTGACAGCAGACCTCTCCACAGAGACCTGGCAGGCCAAAAAGGGCTGTCAGGATAGATTCGGGTCCTAAATGAGAAAATCATGCCAAGAATACTTTATCCAGCAAGGCTCTCATTCAGAATGGAAGGCGAGATAAAGAGTTTCCAAGACAGGCAGGAACTGAAAGAATATGTGACCTCCAAACCAGCTCTGCAAGAAATTTTAAGAGGGACTTTTAAAATTCGCCTTTAAGAAGAAGTCCAGTGGAACAATCCACAAAAACAAGGACTGAATATATGTCATGATGACACTAAACTCACATCTTTCAATAGTAACTCTGAACATGAACGGGCTTAATGACTCCATCAAAAGGCGCAGGGTGTCAGACTGGATAAAAAAGCAGGACCCATCTATTTGCTGTCTACAAGAGACTCATTTTAGACGGAAGGACACCTACAGCCTGAAAATAAAAGGTTGGAGAACCATTTACAATTCAAATGGACCTCAAAAGAAAGCAGGTGTAGCCAGCCTTATATCATATAAAATAAATTTACCACGTAGACTGTAGAGAGAGCAGAAGAGGGACAGTATATCATACTTCAAGGATCTATCCAACAAGAGGACTTAACAATCCTCAATATATATGCCCCGAATGTGGGAGCTGCCAAATATATCAATAAATTAATAACCAAAGTGAATACATACTTAGATAATAATACACTTATACTTGGTAACTTCAATCTAGCACTTTCTACACTCGATAGGTCTTCTAAACACAACATCTCTGAAGAAACGGGAGCTTTAAATGATACAATGGACCAGGTGGATTTCAAAGATACCTACAGAACTTTACATCCAAACTCAACTGAATACACATTCTTCTCAAGTGCACATGGAACTTTCTCCAGAATAGACCACATACTGGGTCACAAATCAGGTCTGAACTGATACCAAAAGACTGGGATCGTCCCCTGCATATTCTCAGACCATAATACCTTGAAATTAGAATTAAATCACAAGAAGAAGTTTGGAAGGACTTCAAACACGTGGAGGTTAAGGATCATCCTGCTAAAAGATGAAAGGGTGAACCAGGAAATTAAGGAAGAATTAAAAAGATTCAAGGAAAGTAATGAGAATGAAGATACAACCATTCAAAATCTTTGGGATACAGAAAAAGAAGTCCTGAGGGGGAAATATATCGCAATACAAGCATCGATTCAAAAACTGGAAAGAACTCAAATACAAAAGCTAACCTTACACCTCAAGGAACTAGAGAAGAAACAGCAAATAGATCCTACACGCAGCAGAAGAAGAGAGTGAATAAAGATTCGAGCAGAACTCAATAAAATTGAGACCAGAAGAACTGCGGAACAGATCAACAAAACCGGGAGTTGGTTCTTTGAAAGAATTAATAAGATAGATAAACCATTACCCAGGCTTATTAAAAAGGAGAGAAGACTCAAATTAATAAAATCATGAATGAGAAAGGAGAGATCACTACCAACACCAAGGAAATACAAACGATTTTAAAAACATATTATGAGCAGCTATACGCCAATAAATTAGGGAATCTAGAAGAAATGGACGCATTCATAGAAAGCCACAAACTACCAAAACTGGAACAGGAAGAAATAGAAAACCTTAACAGGCCAATAACCAGGGAGGAAATTGAACCAGTCATCAAAAACCTCCCAAGACACAAAAGTCCAGGGCCAGATGGCTTCCCAGGGAAATTCTATTAAACGTTTAAAGAAGAAACCATACCTATTCTCCTAAAGCTGTTTGGAAAGATAGAAAGAGATGGAGTACTTCCAAATTCGTTCTATGAGGCCAGCATCACCTTAATTCTAAAACCAAAGACCCCACCAAAAACGAGAATTATAGAGCAATATCCTTGATGAAACTGGATGCAAAAATTCTCAACAAGATACTAGCCGATAGGATCCAACAGTACATTAAGAAAATATTCACCATGACCAAGTAGGATTTATCCCTGGGACACAAGGCTGGTTCCACACTCGTAAAACAATCAATGTGATTCATCATATCAACAAGAGAAAAACCAAGAACCATATGACCCTCTCATTAGATGCAGAGAAAGCATTCGACAAAATGCAGCATCCATTCCTGATCAAAACTGTTCGGAGTGTAGGGATAGAGGGAACATTCCTGAACATCTTAAAAGCCATCTATGAAAAACCCACAGCAAATATCATTCTCAATGGGGAAGCACTGGGAGCCTTTCTCCTAAGATCAGGAACACGAAAAGGATGTCCACTGTCACCACTGCTATTCAACATAGTATTGGAAGTCCCAGCCTCAGCAATCAGACAACAAAAACACATTAAAGGCATTCAAATTGGCAAAGAAGAAGTCAAACTCTCCCTCTTTGCCAATGAATGGATACTCTACGTAGAAAACCCAAAAGACTCCACCCTAAGATTGCTAGAACTCATACATCAATTTGGCAGCGTGGCAGGATACAAAATCAATGCCCAGAAGTCAGTGGCATTTCTGTACACTAACAATGAGACTGAAGAAAGAGAAATTAAGGAGTCAATCCCATTTACAATTGCACCCAAAAGCATAAGATACCTAGGAATAAACCTAACCAAAGAGGTAAAGGATCTGTACCCTAAAAACTATAGAACACTTCTGAAAGAAATTGAGGAAGACACAAAGAGATGGAAAAATATTCCATGCTCATGTATTGGCAGAATTAATACTGTGAAAATGTCAATGTTACCCAGGGCAATTTACACGTTTAATGCAATCCCTATCAAAATACCGTGGACTTTCTTCAGAGAGTTAGAACAAATTATTTTAAGATTTGTGTAGAATCAGAAAAGACCCCGAGTAGCCAGGGGAATTTTAAAAAAGAAAACCATATCTGGGGGCATCACAATGCCAGATTTCAGGTTGTACTGCAAAGCTGTGGTCATCAAGACAGTGTGGTCCTGGCACAAAAACAGACACATAGATCAATGGAACAGAATTGAGAATCGAGAAGTGGACCCTGAACTTTATGGTCAACTAATATTCGATAAAGGAAGAAATACTATCCACTGGAAGAAAGACAGTGTCTTCAATAAATGGTGCTGGGAAAATTGGACATCCACATGCAGAAGAATGAAACTAGACCACCCTCTTTCACCATACACAAAGATAAACTCAAAATGGATGAAACATCTAAATGTGAGACAAGATTCCATCAAAATCCTAGAGAAGAACACAGGCAACACCCTTTTTGAACTAGGCCACAGTAAATTCTTGCAAGATACATCCATGAAGGCAAAAGAAACAAAAACAAAGATGACCTATTGTGACTTCACCAATATAAGAAGCTTTTGCACAGCAAAGGATACAGTCAACAAAACTAAAAGACAACCTACAGAATGGGAGAAGATATTTGCAAATGACGTATCAGATAAAGAGCTAGTTTCCAAGATCTATAAAGAACTTATCAAAGTCAACACCAAAGAAACAAACAATCCAATCATGAAATGGGCAAAAGACATGAACAGAAATCTCACAGAGGAAGACATAGACATGGCCAACATGCACATGAGAAAATGCTTCGCATCACTTGCCATCAGGGAAATACAAATCAAAACCACAATGAGATACCACCTCACACCAGTGAGAATGGGGACAATTAACAAGACAGGAAACCACAAATGTTGGAGAGGATTAGGAGAAAAGGGAACCCTCTTGCCCTGTTGGTGGGAATATGAACTGGTGCAGCCACTCTGGAAAACTGTGTGGAGGTTCCTCAAAGAGTTAAAAATAGACCTGCCCTACGATCCAGCAATTGCACTGTTGGGGATTTACCCAAAGATACAGACGCAGTGAAATGCCGGGACACCTGCACCCCGATGTTTCTAGCAGCAATGTCCACAATAGTCAAACTGTGGAAGGAGCCTCGGTGTCCATCGAAAGATGAATGGATAAAGAAGATGTGGTCTATGTATACAATGGAATATTACTCAGCCATTAGAAATGACAAAAACCCACCATTTGCTTCACCTTGGATGGAACTGGAGGGTATTATGCTGAGTGAAGTAAGTCAATCGGAGAAGGACAAACATTATATGTTCTCATTTATTTGGAGAATATAAATAATAGTGAAAGGGAATAGAAGGGAAGGGAGAAGAAATGGGTAGGAAATATCAGAAAGGGAGACATGACATAAAGACTCCTAACTCTGGGAAACGAACTAGGGGTGGTGGAAGGGGAGGAGGGCAGGGGGTGGGGGTGAATGGGTGACGGGCACTGAGGGGGGCACTTGACGGGAATAGCACTGGGTGTTATTCTGTATGTTGGCAAATTGAACACCAATAAAAAATAAATTTATTTTTTTTTAAAAAAAGGGAAATACAAGTCAAAACCAAAATGAGATACTGCCTCACACCAGTGAGAATGGCTAAAATTAAAATAAAGGAAAGAACAGATGTTGGCAAGGATCTGGACATGTGGGTAACTCTTGCACTGTTGGTGGGAATGCAAGCTGGTATAGCCTGTCTGTAAAAGAGTTATGGAGATTGCTCAAGAGTTAAAAATAGAGCTACTCTATGACCCAGCAATTGCACTACTGGTTGTTTACCCAAAAGATACAGATAGAGTGAAATGCCAGGACACCTGCACCCCGATGTTCACAGCAGGAGCGTCCACAACATCCAAACTTGGGAGGATCCACTATGTCCTTGGAAAGATGAATGGATAAAGATACTATATATATCTTTTTATAATTAAATATAATTTAATAATTAATTATAATTAATAATTATAATTAATAATTAAATACAATTATTTTATTATATATATTATATATAATATTACATATATATAGAGAGAGAGGTAACTCAGCTATCAAAAAGAATTAAATCTTGCCATTTGCAATGACATGGATACAACTAGAGGGTATTATGTTAATTTAAATAAGTCAGTCAGGAAAGTAAATTACCATATGGTTTCACTCTACATGGAATTGATGAAGCAAAACAGATGGACATCTGGGAAGGGAAGGAAAAATAAAGAAGATGAAAACAGAAAAGGAGGGAAAAGAGACTCTTAATCATAGGAAACAAACCAGGGTCGCTGGAGGCGAGGAGGTTGGTGAAATAGGGTAACTGGGGTATGGGCATGAAAGAGGGCACGTGATGTCATGAGCACTGGGTGTTATATCCAACTGGTGAATCACTGAATTCTACCTCTGCAACTAATAATACACTATAAGTTAATTAAAAAAAACATATTAAGGATTAGTTTTCAAGGCATATAAAATGTATACAACTCAACAACCAAAAAAAAAAAAACATTCCAGTCAAGAAATGGGCAGAATACATGAACAAACATTTCTCCAAAGAAAACCTATACAGGAAAAAGGCAAATGAAAAAAAATACCACACATCATTTGTCATCAGGGGAATACAAATCAAAACCATAAGATACCACTTTTCACTGGTGAGAATGGCTAAATTTAACAAGACAGGAAACAAGAAATGTTGATGAGGTTGTGGAGAAAGGGGAATCCTGTTGCACTGTTTTTGGGAATGAACTGGTACAGACACTCTGGCCACATTGTGGATGTTTGTCAAAACAGATAAACCAGTACCTTTGGAAGAAGCTTTTCTTTGCTCAAGTTTAAAACACTAATCCACAACAGGAATTCTTGAATATTCAAGACTACTATCATGCCTGAGCATATGTCTGGTGCAAAGGTAATGTGAAACATACAATGTTTTAGTTATATTTCTCTGGAATAATCTTTCATTTGGTTGGTGTATGGCTTTGACTGTCTTCCAGGGCTCTGATATCCTTGATTCTCTCAAGTTTTGCCAGTTTGTTTATTATTATTATTTCTTTTAAAGAGTTTATTTATTTATTCATTCATTCATTCATTCATTCATTCACAAGAGACAGAGAGAGATAAAGAGAGAGAGACAGAGACACAGGCAGAGGGAGAAGCAGGCTCCATGCAGGAAACCTGATGTGGGACTCGATCCCAGGACCCTGGGAACATGCCCTGAGCCAAAGGCAAATGCTCAACTGCTGAGCACCCAGGCAACCCTATTTACTTATTATTTTAAATTGTTTCTGGAAAGGGAAAGTCCCCTGGAGTTCCCACAGTGTCATTTTCACTAATGTAGTCTGGTACCCTCTAAGTGGGTTTCTCCATCATTTTACTTTTAATGTGTTTGATTCATAATATTAAAAGTGGTGTTATTTTATTTTAGATAATATAGAGTTTGGTCTTATTATTTTGTACATTTTATTAATCTCTATAGTTTAATTGGTGTAGTTAGATGATTTATATTTATTGTGATGAGTGATATATTTGGATATTTATCTACCATGTTTATAGCAGTTTTCTATTCATTGTTCTTGTCATGGATTTTTGTCATATTCATTTGCCCTCTCTGGTTCTAATTGAATATTTAGTATAATTCCATTTTATCTCTTACATCGGTATATCAACTATACTTGTTTTGTATTTTAATGGTTTCTCTAGACTGTAAAATAGGGCAGGTATGTCTTATTTCATATAACTTTATACTACTTTATACTGCTTTCTATGTAGTACATTTACCTAGTAACAGAGTAATCCCAGTTCCTTTCTCTTGCCTTTATTTCATTTCTGTCATTCAATGTACATATCCATGTATACTAATCACACAATTCATTGTTGGTAGTTATTTTATTTTATTTTTTATCATAAATTTATTTTTTATTGGTGTTCAATTTGCCAACATACAGAATAACACCCAGTGCTATTCCCGTCAAGTGCCCCCCTCAGTGCCGGTCACCCATTCACCCCCAACCCCTGCCCTCCTCCCCTTCCACCAGCCCTAGTTCGTTTCCCAGAGTTAGGAGTCTTTATGTTCTGTCTCCCTTTCTGATATTTCCCATACACTTCTTCTCCCTTCCCTTCTATTCCCTTTCACTATTATTTATATTCTCCAAATAAATGAAAACATATAATGTTTGTCCTTCTCCGACTGACTTACTTCACTCAGCATAATACCCTCCAGTTCCATCCATGTTGAAGCAAATTGTGGGTATTTGTCATTTCTCATGGCTGAGTTATATTCCATTGTATACATAAACCACATCTTCTTTATCCATTCATCTTTTGATGGACACCAAGGCTCCTTCCACAGTTTGGCTATTGTGGACATTGCTGCTCGAAACATCGGGGTGCAGGTGTCCCGGCGTTTCATTGCATCTGTATCTTTGGGTAAATCCCCAACAGTGCAATTGCTGGATCGTAGGGCAGGTCTATTTTTAACTCTTTGAGGAACCTCCACACAGTTTTCCAGAGTGGCTGCACCAGTTCATATTCCCACCAACAGTGTAAGAGGGTTCCCTTTTCTCCGCATCCTCTCCAACATTTGTGGTTTCCTGCCTTGTTAATTTTCCCCATTCTCACTGGTGTGAGGTGGTATCTCATTGTGGGTTTGATTTGTATTTCCCTGATGGCAAGTGATACGGAGCATTTTCTCATGTGCTTGTTGGCCATGTCTATGTCTTCCTCTGTGAGATTTCTGTTCATGTCTTTTGCCCATTTCATGATTGGATTGTTTGTTTCTTTGGTGTTTAGTTCAACAAGTTCTTTATAGATCTTGGAAACTAGCCCTTTATCTGATACGTCATTTGCAAATATCTTCTCCCATTCTGTAGGTTGTCTTTTAGTTTTGTTGACTGTATCCTTTGCTCTGCAAAAGCTTCTTATCTTGGTGAAGTCCCAATAGTTCATTCTTGCTTTTGTTTCTTTTGCCTTCGTGGATGTATCTTACAAGAAGTGACTGTGGCTGAGTTCAGAAAGGGTGTTGCCTGTGTTCTCCTCTAGGATTTTGATGGAATCTTGTCTCACATTTAGATCTTTCATCCACTTTGAGTTTATCTTTGTGTATGGTGAAAGAGAGTGCTCTAGTTTCATTCTTCTGCATGTGGATGTCCAATTTTCCCAGCACCATTTATTGAAGAGACTGTCTTTCTTCACCGATGACATGATATTCTACATAGAAAACCCAAAAGCCTCCACCCCAAGATCGCTAGAACTCATACAGCAATTTGGGAGCGTGGCAGGATACAAAATCAATGCCTAGAAATCAGTGGCATTTCTGTACACTAACAATGAGACTGTAGAAAGAGAAATTAAGGAGTCAATCCCATTTTCAATTGCACCCAAAAGCATAAGATACATAGGAATAAACCTAACCAAAGAGGTAAAGGATCTATACCCTAAAAACTATAGAACACTTCTGAAAGAAATTGAGGAAGACACAAAGAGATGGAAAAATATTCCATGCTCATGTATTGGCAAAATTAATACTGTGAAAATGTCAATGTTACCCAGGGCAATTTACACGTTTAATGCAATCCCTATCCAAATACCTTGGACTTTCTTCAGAGAGTTAGAACAAATTATTTTAAGATTTGTGTGGAATCAGAAAAGACCCCGAATAGCCAGGGGAATTTAAAAAAAGGAAACCACATCTGGGGGCATCACAATGCCAGATTTCAGGTTGTACTGCAAAGCTGTGGTCATCAAGACAGTGTGGTACTGCCACAAAAACAGACACGTAGATCAATCGAATAGAATAGAGAACCCATAAGTGGACCCTGAACTTTATGGTCAACTAATATTCAATAAAGGAGGAAAGACTATCCATTGATAGTTATTATAAATGTATTTCCTCAGAAAAATTAAGAATAGTGAAAACCAAATGGTCTGTCCTTAATTTATTCCTTTTCAATTCACTTCCATTCTATGTGTAGATCCATGTTTCTAACCTATATAATTTTATACTTCTTGAAGCACTTCTTTTATATTTCGTGAAGCACATTCATGATGACAATGCATTCCTTCAGTTTTTTTTTCCCTGAGTGTTTTATTCACCTTTCAGTTTTGAAGAACAGTTTTGTTATATATGGGATCCTTAATTGTTGTTTTCTCCACTCTTTTAATATGTCACTCCACTCTTTTTTATTCCATTATTTCTATTAGTCACTTGTAATTTTTATCATTCTTTTTTCTGTTGGCAGGGCATTTTTCCCTTTTGATTTCTTTCAAGATTTTGATATTCTCCAATTTGAATATGATATGCTTGGGCATAATGTTTTTAAAATTGATTTAGCCTCATGTTTTCTGAGATTTATATGCATTAATATGTCATTTATTTTAATGTTTTTGCCCATTATTACTTCAAGTAGGAACCCTTAAAGAGCCAGTTTGGCAAACGCCTCTGTTGAGATACAGCATAGAAACTGCAGTTTATTTTTTTGAGGTTTTTTCATTTATTTATTCATGAGAGACACACAGATAGAGAGAGAGAGGCAGAGACACAGGCAGAGGGAGGAGCAGGCTCCATGCAGGGAGCCTGACGTGGGACTCGATACAGGGTCTCCAGGATCACGCCCTGGGCCGAAGGCAGGACTAAAGCGCTGAGCCACCCGGGCTGCCCAGAAACCGCAGTTTGAAAAAACAAAACAAAACTGTGATATACCTAAATGAGATTTATTCTCTAATCTCAGAACTTCCACTGGAGGGGCAAGGATATTTAGAAGACCCATTCAAGATCAAAGACCTTGTGGACAAAAGCCTAGATAGCTGGACATTTAAAGTAACCAACCTGAATATTGTCAGTTAAGACCTGATTTGTGACCCAGTATGTGGTCTCTTCTGGAGAAAGTTCCATGTGCCCTTGAGAAGAATGTGTATTCAGTTGCGTTTGGATGTAAAGTTCTGTAAATATCTGTGAAATCCATCTGGCCCTGTGTATCATTTAAAGCTCTTGTTTCTTTGGAGATGTTGTGCTTAGAAGACCTGTCGATTATAGAAAGTGCTACATTGAAGTCACCAAGTATAAGTGTATTATTACCTAAGTATGTCTTAACTTTGGTTATTAAGTGATTGATATACTTGGCAGCTCCCACATTTGGGGCATATATATTGATGATTGTGAAGTCCTCTTGTTGGGTAGATCCTTTAAGTATGATATAGTGTCCCTCTTCATCTCTCATTACAGTCTTCTGGATAAACTAGTTTATCTAATATAAGGATGGCTACCCCTGCTTTTTTTTTGAGGACCATTTGAATGGTACATGGTTCTGCAACCTTTTATTTTCAGTCTGTCCTTATGTCTAAAATGAGTCTCTTGTAGACAGCAAATAGATGGGTCCGGCTCCTTTACCTAGTCTGAAACACTGCGCCTTTTGATGGGGTCATTAAGCCCATTCACATTCAGAGTTACTATTGAAAGATATGAGTTTAGTGTCATCATGATACCTATTCAGTTCCTGTTTTTATCGATTGTTCCATTGACTTACTCTTTCCTTTACAGAGTCCCCCTTAATATTTCTTGGAGAAATGGTTTGGTGGTCACATATTCTTTCAGTTCCTCCCTATCTTGGAAGCTCTTTATCTGTCCTTCTATTCAGAATGAGAGCCTTGCTGGATAAAGTATTCTTGGCTGCAAGTTCTTCTCATTTAGGACCCTGAATAGACCCTGCCAGCCCTTTCTGGCCTGCCAGTTCTCTGTGGGGAAGTGTGCTGTTAATCTAATATTTCTCCCCATAAAAGTCAGAGATTTCTTGTCTCTTGCTGCTTTAAGAATCTTCTCTTTATCTTTGGAATTTGCAAGCTTCACTATTAAATGTCGAGGAGTTGACCAGTTTTTATTGATTTTATGGGGGCATCTCTCTATTTCCTGGATCTGAATGCCTGTTTCCCTTCCCAGATTAGGAAAGTTCTCAGCTATGATTTGTTCAAATACATATTCTGGACCTCTGTCTCTTTCAGCGCCCTCAGGAACCCCAATTAAACATTGATTTTTCTTCCTCAGGCTGTCACTTATTTCCCTTAATCTATCCTCATGATCTTTTAATGGTTTTTCTCTTTTTTCCTCAGTTTCCCTCTTTGCCATCAACTTGTCTTCTATGTCACTCACTCATTCTTCTACCTCTTTAACCCTCATAGTTAAGACCTCTAGTTTGGATTGCATCTCATCCCATTCATTTTTAATTTCTGTCTGATTCGATCTAAATTCCGCAGTCATGAAGTCTCTTGAGTCCTTTATATGTTTTTTCCAGAGCCACCAGTAGCTTTATAATTGTGCTTCTGAATTGGCTTTCTGACACTGAATTTAATCCAAATTCTGTAACTCTGTGGCAGAGAGTACTGTTTCTGATTCTTCCTTTTGTGGTGTGTTCTTCTTTCTAGTCATTTTGCTCAGTGCAGAGTGGCTCTATGAGTGGTCTCCATCAAGAATATCAAGCAAGACCTAATTAAATTTCACCCTTAATGATTCACTCAGGTCAAAGACCAGAAATTTAAAACAAAGATCAGAACAAAATAAAACAAAAGGACCATTAAAGTGAAAAACAAATTTTAAAACAAAGTAATAAAAAGTAAAAGGCCAGGGATCCTAAAGAAGAAGTGCAAAAAGAAAAAAAAAGAAACAAAAAAAGGACCAAAAATAAAAAAGAAGAAGAAAAAAAAAGTGGGGAGGATTGGGAGGTGGCAGTGGTGATAAAGTTGTAGTGGAGGGAGAATGTAGTCTACCTGAGGGGTTCTAGAGGGTAATCCTTTTGTTTCTGTGTATATTAAGTTCTGTATGTTAGAAGATACTCTGTTCCAAATTTACATAAATCAGAAATACTTGTAAAGGGCTCAAACATTGACTACCAAAACATAAATGAGATAAAAGAGGGTCGCAAAAAGGGAATGAGGAATCTCACAGAATGAACCAGCACAGTATACCACTTGATTCTGGGTGCATTCTGGTCATGTTTTAGAAGGTATTTACTTCTGTCATGTAGAACAAAATGAGGCAGAGAGAAGAAAAAAAAACACAAAACAAAACAAAACAAAAACATATCTTGTGTATCTCTCAAAATTAACTTGAGTATGTTGAAGGGAATCTAGAAGTGGAAAATATATCTAGGACTTGTAATTGTAGAAATATGAGAGTAAAAAAGGAAAAGTCTTAAAAAAAGAAGAGTTGGTAAAATATTGTAATTACGGTGGGAAAAGAGAAAAGAAAATTGGATTTTTACAGTCTGATATAAAAACGAGTTGTACTGGAAAAAGGAAAAAAAAAGGAGGGGTAACCCCTTCTTCTATATACTGTAAATCCCTCGACTTCCCCTGGAGCTTTCCAGTGCTGCTCAGTCAAGAACTTGCTCTTCCCCTGTTTTTCCAGCTGGTCTTCTGGGGGAGAGGCCTGCTGTGTTGACTCTCAGGTGTGTGCACCTGGGGAGCTGCCCCGCTCCCCCTGCCCAGTGCTGGGCTCAGTTGGAACTGTTTACCCTATGAGACCTCTGTCCCTTGGCAGCCACGCCTCTCCCAGGCACACACGACACCAGGAGGAACAACACCACTGGCAGCAGCCAGGTCTCCAGCTCTGGGGTCAGCTTCCCCAGTAACTACCACAGTCTCCCCACTCGCACTGGCCTAGATGCTCCGGGGGCGGCCCTGAGGCACTGATCTGCACAGTTTGGGGGAGCCCAGTGGGAGCCTCGCTGTCCTGTACCCTCCCCACCTCCACCTGTCCCGGGGTGAGCGCAAGATCCCCGGCTTTGTCCACCCAGCGCCCTGGGATCTGGAGCATGAGCTGCTGGAATCGTGCTCCTGGGACCAAGTTCCCGAAGGCAGCAGGGCGCAGAACCCTCCACCCAGTGCTGCCGCCTGCCTGACCGGCTTCTCCCCGAGGCCTCGCCTCGGAGGTATGCACTCCAGCCCTTTACCGAGATTGGCTCCCGGTCTGTGGCATGCTTTCCCCTGGGCGCACTTTCTCTATTAGTGACTCCGGGAGACTCATGTATGATTATTTTAATGTATTGGTGACATCAGTTTGGTAATATTTTTTTTTTATTTATGATAGTCACACAGAGAGAGAGAGAGAGGCAGAGACACAGGCAGAGGGAGAGGCAGGCTCCATGCACCGGGAGCCCGATGTGGGATTCGATCCCGGGTCTCCAGGATCGTGCCCTGGGCCAAAGGCAGGCGCCAAACCGCTGCGCCACCCAGGGATCCCAGTTTGGTAATATTTTGTTTGAAAATTTGCATCTATGTTCATTAAGGATATTTTGTGTGTGTGTGTGTGTGTGTGTGTGTGTGGTTTCCTTGTCTGCTTTTTGTATTAGAGTATTGCTGGCTTCATAGAATGAGTTTGGAAAAGTTTTCTATATCTTTATTTTTGGAAGAGTTTGAGAAGAATTGATAATAATTTTTTTTTAATATTTGGTAGACTTCATCAGTGAAGCCCTATGATCCTGGACTTTTGTTTTTTGATAATGTTTTAATTACTGATTCTTTCTCTTTTCTGGTACTAGTTGATTGTACAGTGTAAGAGTCCAATTTCATGGTTTTCCATATGGATATCCAATTTTCCCAAAACCATTTGTTGAAGAGGATATCCTATCCCTTTTTTGTATTTTGGTCACTTATGTGGAATATCAGTTGACCTTATCCATGGATATATTTCCTGACTCTCTATTCTGTTCCACCAGTCTGTATAAATGTCTTTATGTCAATACTATTCAGTTCTATTTAATGTGATTTTGTAATATATTTTGAAATCAAGAAGTGCAATACCTCCAACTTTGTTCTTTTGCTCAAAATTATATTTGTGGTACCATATGAATTTTAGTGCTTAATGTTTTTAAATGTACAATTCAATGTTACTAAGTATGCTCACAGTGTTGTGCAACTATTGTCACTGTTTTCAAAACTTTTCATCATTGCAAAGAAAACCTTGTAACCATTAAGCAAAAACTTCCCAATCCAGCCTCATCCCATTGTAAATGCTCAGTCACTTTCTGTCTCTGTGAATTTGCCTGTTCTAAATATTTCATCTTTATTTACTAAGTATGATGTTGCTCCTTTGTGAAAAATGCTGTTATAAACTTGAGAGAACTGGCTACTGAGATAACAGTTAAACCAAGTATATATAGAAAATTGCTTACAATAGCCAGAATATTAATGAAAACTATTTCAGCGACTAAAAAAAGTTTTTTCAGGGAATCTTGAAAATCTAGAGCTGAAATATTCTAATGTGTTTAAGTAATATCTCAACTTTTCCAGCTGTTTACATTCAGTAATTAAACATCCAGTGCTATCAGATATTCTCTTTTTAAAGATAACCTGGACTTTAGGATTGTCAGGTAAAATCCCCCAAATTTAAAAAGTCTGCAGACTGCAGCTGACCATCATGTCATCAAGTTACAGATTTTGTTATAAACAAAATTTTTATATGATAGGAGGAAAATCCCACTATATGTTCAGTGATACACATTTTTTATGAAACAGAGATGGAAGATTTGTGACTTTTTTATACCAAATTTAAGGAACCAAGATATAGAAATAGGAAGTGAATACCCAAGAATGAGTATTGGTAAGGTAGAACTAGTACTTCAAGGAGCCAAAGGACTCTAGAGTGGGAAATTGTTGTTTTTTAAAAGAACTTTGCATTTGATAGACAATAAATATTTATTTGATAAATAAGGTAAAAGAAAAAGTATAAAATAGTAATTAATATAATACTATTAGACATTTGATTTAAGAGTAACTTTGTTAATATCATAAAAGTGTTTTTCACTTATCCAACATTTGAAAGAGGCAGATTTTCAACTTTCCTGAAGTCTCCTAACCTAATAAGTTGATAATTCATACAGTTCTATTTTTGAATAATTTTTAAAGTTTTTCTCTTTTAAATGACAGGATATTCAAATGAAATTTAAAACACTTACTACAAAGATCCCTTTTAGGATCCAGCGGTTGCTAAGATCAGCGCTGGGTGGCTCAGCGGTTTGGCGCCTGCCTTTGGCCCAGGGCGCGATCCTGGAGTCTCTGCGATCGAGTCCCAGGATTGAGTCCCATGTCAGGCTCACGGCGGAGCCTGCTTCTCCCTCCTCCTGTGTCTCTGCCTCTCTCGCTGTCTACGTCTATCATAAATAAATAGATAAATCTTAAAAAAAAGATCCTTCTTATGATATTATAAATTAGTGTGTTCTAGATTTTGAAACAGTGGATATTTACTTTAACCAATTTATATAAAATTATATCAGTCTCTTCTGAAAATATATTCCCTGAAAAAAATCTATGCTCTTATTTCAGACTGGAGTGTAGATCTACAGCATGGAACACTTGGGGTACTTTTTTCCATTTCAATAAATGAATATGTTCTTATTCAATATGGATTTGAATTTAATTGAAAATCATATCAATTCTCACAGCCCTGGATGATGATGATGACGATGATGATGATGATGATTGTTGTTATTATTATTATTATTTTGGTTGTCCTTCCTTTTGATTTTTTCATTGTCATTTATGATCTGAATTCTGATGGTTCCATCTTGTGGTGAAAGTTAGAATAGGTTCTATGTAGTGTTTTCCTTTTGTCTGTAAAAAGTCTGAAATTAGACTTAATGTAAAAAGTCAAAATTTAGAAATACTGAGACGCTTGGGTGGCTCAGTGGTTGAGAATCTGCCTTTGGCTCAGGGCGTGACCCCGGAGTCTTGGGGTCTTGGGATGGAGTCCCGCATTGGGCTCCCTGCATGGAGCTTACTTCTTCCTCTGCCTCTCTCTCTCTCTCTCTCTCTCTCTCTCTCTCTCTCTCATGAATAAATAAATAAAATCCTTAAAAATAGAAATACTTATTTCAAAACTGTTTGAATATATTCTCCTTGCCCTAATAAATTCATAGACAAGTAAAAATGTCTCATAGGCAGATATTTCAATATAGTGTGATACTAAAGGAGAGATTTACATGAGTGTCAGTAGTGTCACAAAGGTGTTTAATCCTTTTCACCTTTTAGGAAGGTCAGGTAGAAAATGGTTTTATTTGGTTCAGGGCTTTGGTTAAAATGTTAAACTATGGTATATGGGAAAAATAAGCCAAATGTCAATTCTTTTGGAAGCATAATGATAAGTCCTCAAAACTGAGGTCAGAGACAGGAGACTGAAGCAAGCATCAGAAGTCAAAATTGCTCACTAAAAAGGGATCAGATATTCAGAGATTAAATTACAGAAAAGCAATAGATAGAGACATGGAAAAAGAAAGTGATATAGAAATTGTCTAAGGATAATAGGAGGCTGGTGGAATGGTAATATAAATGTAGAGCAGACAACTTAGACTTCTAATTGACATGCCATTCTAAGCTCATTCTTTGAAACACCACTCTACACAAAATACATGATAATGTTTGGTGAAATATAAATAGTGAAAATTATTGATATTAGCAGGTGAAAAAGAGAAAACATTCTCTGTTAAGTCTAAATTTAAAGAGGATGAAGAAGGAGAAAGAGAAGGAAGAGGAGTAAAGCTAAAAAAGCCAAAATCTGCTGTTCTCTGAGTCCAGAACTAGGCAATGGATCTAGGAATGAATTTCCCAAAGATTCCTGAGAGTTTAAACTACTTTGTGTAAGTTTGAAATCGAAGGCCTGTGTTTACTGATTAAAACCAAGATCTGGGATTACATCCCCTCACTTATGAAAAAAATTTGAATAAAGCTAATAATTATATCTGCTTAAGGTAGCTTATATAAATCAACATACTTTGGGAAGCTCAAGAATACAGACCAAAAAATCATGAGCAGAAAGTGAGTCAAGCTTCTGTAGGCTGAGTGACTGAATCTAAAATTTATCCAACATGACTATAACAGAGCAATTCTAAACCATCAATATAGTTTACATACTAGATACTATCAACCTCCCACACCAATTTGATTCCCAAATGCAAAAACAAAAACAAAAAAAACAACCATGTATTTCCTTTGCCTGCAGGTTTTTTCTGGCATTTAAAACCTTATTTGTCACCCATGTAGCTAGAAGTGCCATGGAATCAATGTTATCCAG
The DNA here is from genome assembly GCF_048164855.1 of Canis lupus baileyi. Taxonomy (NCBI): domain Eukaryota; kingdom Metazoa; phylum Chordata; class Mammalia; order Carnivora; family Canidae; genus Canis; species Canis lupus. Next base: position 61,445,188 of record NC_132876.1, read on the forward strand.
AGTATTCCTCAACAAATACTCCAGCTCCCTCATTCATTCAGGAGGATAAATTTGAGGTGGATATTTTACACTAAATTCCATAATTACCCAGAATAATAAAACTTCACTTGCCTACAGTGATAATTTTATTAATAACAAAATTTTGGACTACTTTCCATTTTCTAACTCACTTCTTTATTACTTTTACAGAGCTTCTTTGGATCAACTATAAGTACCCTAGCTAAAAAAAAAAAATCATTGCTATAAATTCTGATTCTGGCATAGCGCAAACTAAAACATACTGATTTGGGATTGAAGATATAATGGAGCTGGGTAGAGGTAAAAGCAAAACCATTAGAAAGAAAAAGGCTGAAAAAAAATGAGGAAGATAAAATCTCAAATTTTAAAAGCAAATAATAATAATTATAATAAAACTTTTTATTAGACCTTGAATAAAGAATGAGAAGATTGGAAAATAGTATTAAGGAACTCATCCATTAATGCAGCATAGAGAAAAGTAATAAAATACATGAAAAGGGATAAAAAATGATATACTAAAGGGTTCCAATATTCATTGAATAGTGGTTCCAGAAGAATAGAATAAGGAAGTGATGAAAAGTGATATTTAAAGAAGTTACTTTTTGAGAATTAAAAAGGTACAGAATTAAAGTAGACTCTATCTACAAAGCAAATATAATTCTACATACAGATGTATCAGATACATAACAGTTGAGGAAACAATCTTAAAAGCTAACACAGTAGACAAAGTAGAACTTAAGGCAAAATAGCATTAGCACTAAAAGAAAAATGCATAAAAATTAAAGAAATCTAAAAATAAGAATTTTAATGCAAACAATAATAGAGGTTTAAAATATGAGAAGATACAATTAGTAGAATGAATATGAAATTGACACCTCTATGAGCACAGTGGAATATTTTTAAATATCCCTATCAAAACCAGTAGGTCGGGTTGATCAAAAATTAACTAGTATGTAAAAGATTTGAATATGTAAAATAACAAGTTAGATTCAATGGAAGTATCAGGTTGGAAAAGCTTCAGACTCTAGATTATTTCAAGAAATATTCAGGGGCACCTAAGTGGCTCAGTTGTCGAGTATATGCCTTTGGCTCAGGTTGTTATCCCAAGGTCCTCAGATTGAGTCCTGTGTCAGGTGCCCCACAGGAAGCCTGCTTCTCCCTCTGCCTATGTCTCTACCTCCCATGAATAAATAAATAAAATATTAAAAAAATATTCAGCAAAGCCAAGGTGAAGTTCTTTTTTTAAAATTTTATTTATTTATTCATGAAAGACACACACACAGAGAGAGGCAGAGTACACAGGCAGAGACACAAACAGTGGGAGAAGCAGGCTCCATGTGGGACTCCATCCCAGGTCTCCAGGGTCACGCCCTGGGCTGAAGGTGGCACTAAACCGCTGAGCCACCCGGGCTGCCCTGTGAAGTTCTTGACTTCAATTTTCCTGTTAGATGAATCTCGCATTAATTAAGAATGAATTGTCGTTAGTACTTCACATTTACCCATCATTGGCTTGGTGTAGCCAAATGGAGTATGGCCTAAACACTTTCACAATTGGCATAAATATTTCATATATCTTCCAAAAAGATTGCATGTTCTCTACTTGTTAGATGAAGATATTTTCAGACACAGAAAAACTGAGTAAACTTATCACCATTCAACAAAAAACCTTAATGGAAATAAATGGCATATGGTCATTTGATTTATGTGGAAGCAAAAGTGACCCAAAAGAGAATATATACATATTTCTAAGCAATGGCCAATGACCTAACCATCTAATTAGAAGCCTGAAAGGAAAAGGACTAGAAGGGGCACCTTAGTGGTTCAGTCAGTTAAGTGTATGCTTTCTGCTCAGGTCATGATCCTGGGGTCCTGGGATTGGCCCCTGGTTGGGCTCCCTGGTCAATGGAGCCTTTTTCCCCTCTCCCCTCCCGCCACTCATTCCCTCTCTAAAATACATACATACATACATACATACATGCATACATACATACGATCTTTTAAAAAAGCAAAGGACTGGAAAATGAAAGATAAGAAAATCTGTGGTAGAAGCATGTAGATGGATGCATGCAAACAGACACGAAGTAGAAAGATTTTTGCACCATATATTAATGAGAAACAGTAAGCATTCACATGGAAGAGGCATTAACAAATACGTAGACAAAATGACTCAGTAAAAAGTTGACTATATTGGTTTCTTCCAACCTGTATGGGTCAGCAGCTTATCTTACAAGGATAAATGCTAATTCTTGCTATGGATTTACCTTTGTCTGTCACAAGGCCAACCAAACTTCTTGGGGTCTAAAAGAATACCTGATATGAGATGTGGGACTGGGTCCATGACCACAGAATCGAATAGTTACATCATATACTACATAATCCAGAATCAGCTAATACTGAAGAATGTTGAAATGATTTTTTTCATGTTATAGTAGGTAACTTTATGGAGGTTTTTAAAGTTTTTTATTAGTATTATTTTAAAAATATTTTTAGAGGCACCTTCGTGGCCCAGTGGTTGAACATCTGCCTTTGGCTCAGGTCATGATCCTGGGGTCCTGGGATCAAGTCTTGCAGCAGGCTTCCCACAGGGAGACTGCTTCTCTCTCTGCTTATGTCTCCACCTCTCTTACTGTGTCTTTCATGAACAAAATAAAATCTTAAAAAAATAAAGATTTTTTAAAAATATTTAAAAAGTATTTGAGAGAGAGAGAGCAGAGAGGAGGGGCAGAGGAAGAGTGAGAAGCAGGCTCCCACTGAGCAAGGAGCCCAGTGTGGGCCTTGATCCCAGGACCCTGAGATCATGACCTGAACTAAAGGAAGACACAACTGACTGAACCACCCAGGTGCCCCACCTTTCTTTCTTTCTTTCTTTCTTTCTTTCTTTCTTTCTTTCTTTCTTTCTTTCTTTTCTTTCTTCTTTCTTTCTTTCTTTCTTTTTCTTCTTCTTCTTCTTCTTCTTCTTTCTTTCTTTCTTTCTTTCTTTATTTCTTCCTTCTTTCTTCTTTCTTTCTTTCTTTCTTTCTTTCTTTCTTTCTTTCTTTCTTTTTCTTTCTTTCTTTCTTTCTTTCTTTCTTTCTTTCTTCTTTCTTTCTCTTTACTTCTCTCTCTCTCTCTTCTTTTTTTTATTATTTTAATTCCAGTACAGTTAACATAAGGTGTTATACTTGTTTCAGGTGTAAAATATAGTGATTCAACGATTCCATACATTACTTAGTATTCATCATTAGAGAGTGTAGTCCTTAATCCCTATCATCTATTTCACCCATCCCCCCATACACATCCCCTCTTGTAATCATCAGTTTGCTATATATTGCCAAGAGTTTGTTTCTTGTTTTCCCTCTTTTTTTTTCCTTTGCTCAGTTGTTTTGTCTCTTGAATTCCACATATGATGAAACCATATTTGTCTTTCTCTGACTGACTTATTTCATGTAACAAAATACTCTCTATCTCTATCCATGTCATTGGAAATGACAAGATTCAATTATTTTTTATGTTTGAGTAATATTCCATTATCTATATCTATATCTCTATATATTTATATATATATCACTTATTCTTTACCCATTCGTCAGTCCACAAGCACTGGCACTATTTCCATAATTTGGCTATTATAGATAATGCTGCTATAAACATTGGGGTACGTGTATCCCTTTTAAATCGTATTTTTTTTATACTTTGGGTAAATACCTAGTGTGATTGTTGAATCATAGGGTAGTTTATGGATAACTTTTTGAGGAACCTCCATACAGGTTTCCACAATGGTTGCATCAGTTTGCATTCCCACCAACAGTGTAATAAGGTTCCTTTTTCTCTACCTCTTTGATAATATTTGTTTCTTGTGTTTTTATTTTAGCCATTCTGAAAGGTGTGAAGTGATATCTCATTCTTGTTTGTATTTCCCTTATTATGAGTAATGTTGAGTATTTTTTCATGTGTCTGTTGGCTATTTGCATGTCTTCTTTGGAGAAATATCTTTTAATGTCTTCTGTCCATTTTTTAATTGCATTACTCAATTTTTTGTGTTAAATTGTTTAAGTTCTTTATATATCTGGGATACTAACCTTTTATCAGATATTCCATTTGCAAATAACTTCTCCCATTCAATTTATTGTCTTTTAGTTTTGCTGATTGTTTCCCTTGCTGCACAGAAACTTTTTTATATTTTAGCATAGTCCCAATAGATTATTTTTACTTTTATTTTCCTTGTCTTAGAAGACAGATCTAGAAAAATGTTGCAATGGCTGATGCAGACATATTACTGCCTGTTCTCTTCCAGGATTTTTATGGTTTCAGGTCTCAAATTTAGATTTATAATCCATTTTGAATTTATATTTATGTGTAGAATAAGAAAGTGGTCCAGTTTCACTGTTTTGCATGTAGCTGACCAGTTTTCCCAACACCATTTGTTGAAGAGAGTTTTTTCCAATTGGATATTCTTTCCTGTTTTGTTGAAGATTAATTTGCCACATAATTATGGGTTTGTTTCTGAGTTTTGAAATTAATAACTTAATGTACAGGTGAAGTGACTATTTGAAGTCAAAAACAAGGATAGGATTCTATTCTTTAGGATAAAATATATTTATTAATTCGAAGACCTCTATATTTTACAGTGACTCCATTAAGAGTAAAACATTGTTCTGGGAACTAAGGAGTGGAAACAAAACTGGACCCATTTACAACCATCCCAAGAGACCTACTAGAACATGTTGTGGTTTTATTTCCACAACTCTGGGATTTTCAAGATTAGATGTCCATATCCATAATGGATTTTGCCTGGGATTACAAAAATTGCCCTGCTAAACTAGATGTAACAGGTGCCACCTGGGTTCTTTCGGCTCCTTATGTCCAGGAACCATCATATGAAGAGTCAACACTGTGGAAAGTGTTATTGATCCTGATCAACAGGAGATCGGGCTTCTTTCATACCATGGCAACAGAGAAAAATATGTATGAAACTTAGATGATACATTTGATCACCTTTTGGTAATCCATGACTGGTCACCTAAAGCAACTCCAGTTTCCAAAAGGAATTAAGGGCTCAGTAGTCATAAGAATAAATTTTGGAACACATATCTAAGCAAGAGCTATCATGTCCTCCTGAGATTATATCTGAGATGGGAAATGGGTAACATTTGTGGCCTGATACCAAACACAGTGATGAATTTGCCCCACTAATTTCCTTCTATGTTTTTTCATAGAAATTAAGGCCCATAGGGACCATAGAGGAGATGCTTCATTAACATATGTGTAGAAACATAAATGTGCTGCGCAGAGGTAGTATATAATGTGGATGTGCCACTCAGATCTTTTTCAGAAGATCATAGTTTCCACTTCTAACTTCATGGATTCTAGGATCATACTTACTCAGAACTGGTGCAACACTGCCCAAGCAAAGACACCAGAAAATAGGGGTAGCAGGCCTCTTTCCCCAGAAAATGAGCTGAAAGAACAGGAGAAAAATGTTTCTAAACTACACAGTATTGCAAAACTCCAGCACTAGGGGAAAATTGCATATACAATTTGAGTTTTTTTCTCAAGATTCACCTGTCTTTCACTATAAAATTTTCCATTTCTTTTTTCCCTTTTCAACTAGTTTCTTATTTTATCAAATCTTTGACTTTTAAAAGTATTTTATTTAATTATTTGATACAGAGAGTGAGTACATGCACAAGCAGGGGGAGTGTAAGGCAGAGGGAGAGGGAGAAGCAGGTTTCCCACTGAGCAGGGAGCCAGATGCAGGATTCAATCCAAGAACCCTGGGACCCTGGGACTCTGGGATCATGACCTGAGACAAAGGCAGATGCTCAACTGACTGAGCCACCTAGGCACCCCTCAACTCTCTGATTTTAAGTCTTTTTAACTTCCAATTTTTGCATTTATATTTAAAAGATATATTCTTCATTTTTGGCTTCTTTTCACTGTATTCATATTTATAAATATGAAGTTTTGCATTGTTTACAATTGTGTCTTTTAACACACAAACCAAAGTGCACTTAGAACCAAGTGGATCAAAAAAATCAAAAAAATAAAAATAAAATAAAATAAAATAAAATAAAATAAAATAAAATAAGAACCAAGTGGATCACCCTGTTTTGTCCACACTGTGAGATTATGTTCATTTCCCAACCTTCTCTTTTTCTTTCTTTTTCTTTACTCTTTTTATTATTTTCTTTTACTTTTTGGTACTTTTTTGGTTTCTGACTTCTTCAGATTTGCCTAGTGTGTATTTCAATTGAGTCATGGTTGATATTTTTTATTTTGTTCACTCATTCATCTATTCTCCTTGGGCAAAATGAGTATCAGAAAGGGAGACAGAACATAAAGACTCCTAACTCTGGGAAACGAACTAGGGGTGATAGAAGGGGAGGAGGGCAGGGGGTAGGGGTGAATGGGTGACAGGCACTGAGGGGGGCACTTGAAGGGATGAGCACTGTGTGTTATTCTGTATGTTGACAAATTGAACACCAATAAAAAATAAATTTATTATAAAAAAAAACAAAATGAGTATCAAAAGAATTCAATACTAAAGAAAGAACCAGAGGTAATTCTTTCTTCTATAGATCTAATTGGTATGGATATAAGACAAATGTCAGAGATGCAATTCAGGATAACAGTTGTAAAGTTACTAGCTGGGATTGAAAAAAAAGAATTCTTCACTAAAGAATATCATGGTGAAGATATGAGTTCTAATCAGAATGAAATTAAAATGCTCTAACTGACATGCAGTCTAAATTGGATGTTCTAACACCTAGGATAAATGAGGCAAAAGAGAGAGTACATGAAAAAGACAAGTTGATGTAAAGGAAGGAAACTGATGAAAAGAGAGAACAACTAATGAACCATGAGAGGAGGCTTTGAGAAATTAGTGATGCCATAAAATGAAAAAAAAAGAATTTTGGGGGTCTTAAAGGAGAGGGGGAGGGACAGATGAAATATTTGAGCAAATCATAGCTGAGAAATTCCCTAATCTCAAAAGAAAAAAGGCCTTCAAGTCCAAGAGATACAGAGGACCCCACCCAAAATCAATGAAAATAGATCAATATGCCAACATATAATAGTGAAGCTTGCAAATCTCAGAGATAAAGAAAATATCCTGAAAACAGGTAGAGACAAGAGGTTCTTAACCTATAAGAGGAACATTAGACTGGTATCCAAACTATCCAAAGATAGGGCAGCCCCAGTGGAGCAGCGGTTTAGCACCGCCTTCAGCCCAGGGCATGGTCCTGGAGACCAGGGATTGAGTCCCACATCAGGCTCCCTGCGTGGAGCCTGCTTCTCTCTCTGCCTGTGTCTCTGCCTCTCTCTCTCTCTCTCTCTCTCTCTCTCTCTCTCTCTCTCGTCTCTCATGAATAAATAAATAAAATCTTTAAAAAATCTTATTTTTTTAAAAAAATAAAATCTTTAAAACATAAACTATCCAAAGATAGTTCAGAAAGGGCTGTCATTATATATTGAGTATTAAATGAGAAATACATTAGCCAAAAATACCCATCAAGGTTATCATTCAAAATGGAAGGAGAGATGAAGAGATTCCAGGACAGAAAGAAACTGAAAGAATGTGACCACTAAACCAAGCCTGCAAGAAATATTAAGGAGGATTCTATAAGCAAAGAGAGAGCTCAGGAGTACCATAGACCAGAGAGAAGCAGAGACATCTAAAAAAAAGAGACTTTACAGGAAATACAATGGCACTATATTCATATCTTTACATAGATACTCTGAATGTAAGTGCTTCAATCAAAAGACAAAGGGGAGCAGATTGGAAAACAAAACAAAACAAACAAACAAAAAACACAAGAGTCTTCCATATGCTGCCTACAGAGAGACTCATTTCAGAACTAAGGACAACTCCACACTGAAAAGGAGGCCATGGAAAACAATTTGTCATACTAATGTACCTCAAAAGAAAGCTGGGGTAGCGATCCTCATATAAGACATACTAGATTTTGGGACGCCTGCATGGTTCATTGGTTGGGCAGCTGCCTTCGGCTCAGGTCGTGAACCTGGGATCCAGGATTGAGTCCCGCGTTGGGATTCTGTGAAGAGCCTACTACTCCCTCTGTCTCTCTCTCTATGTCTCTGTCTCTCTCTTTCTTTCTGTGTCTCTCATGAATAAATAAATAAATCTTTAAAAAGAAATACAAATTAGATTTTAAACCAAAAATTGTAGAAAAGGAAGAAAAGGGACACTATTTCATACTTAAAGTGTCTGTACAACAAGAAGAACTAGCAATTAAAATATTTAGGCTCCTCAATTGTGAACATTTGATTATATCAACCAATTAATAGCCAAAATAAATAAATACATTGATAACAATACAATAATAGTAGGTGATTCCAACACCCGACTCACAGCAATGGATCTAAGTAAGAGATCAATAAGGAGAAAAGGGCTTTGAATGACACACTGGACCAGATGGACTTCACAAATATATACAGATTATTCCATCCTAAAGCAACAGAACACACATTCTTCTCTGGTGCACATGGAACTTTCTTGAGACTAGATCACATACAGGGTCACAACCAGGTCTGAACTAACACCAAAAGATTAGAATTATTCCCTGCATATTTTCAGATCACAATGATTTGAAACATGAACTGAATCACAAGAGGAAATTTGGAAGAAACTCAGACACTTGAAGGTTCAGGAGCATCCTACTAAAAGAATAAATGGGTCAACCAGGAAATTAAAGAAAATAATTTAAAAATCATGGAAACAAATGGAAATGAAACACAACTGTTCAAAAACTTTGGGATGCATGCAATCCTGTCCTAAGAAGGAAGAACATTTCAATACAAGCCACTCTCAAAAAATTAGAAAAATCTCAAATACACAAGCTAACCTTACACTAAGGGAGCTGAAGAAGAAACAGCAAATATAGCCTAAACAAAAAGGAAAAAAAATAAAAATTAGAGCAGAAATCAATGAAATATAAATGAGTAGAAGAATAGAACAGATTAATGAAACTAGAAACTGGTTCTTTCAAAAAATTAATAAGACGGCAGCCCAGGTGGCTCAGGGGTTTAGTGCTGCCTTTAGTCAAGGGCATGATCCTGGAGACTCAGGATCGAGTCCTACATCAGGCTCCCTGTGTGGAGCCTGATTCTCCCTCTGCCTATGTCTCTGCCTCTCTCTCTCTCTCTCTTTCTCTCTCTCTCTCTCTGTGCCTCTCATGAGTAAATAAATAATAAAAAATGAAAAAAGAAATTTACTAAAAAAATTAATAAGATCAATAAGCTGCTAGCCAGAATTACTAAAAAGAAAAGAAAAAGGTCTCAAATTAATAAAATAATGAATGAAAGCGAAGCGATGACCCCAAACATCAAGGAAATATAAACAACTATCAGAACATATTATGAACAACTATATGCCAACTAATTAGGCAAGCTGGGAGAAACAAATTAATTCCTAGAAATTGATAAACTACCAAAACTTTAAAAGGAAGAAATAGAAAATCTGAATGGACCCATAACCAGCAAGGAAATTGAAGTAGCAATCAAAACCCTCCAAAAAAACAATAGTCCAGGGTCAGATGGTTTTCCAGGAGAATTATACGAAACATTTAAAGAAGAACTAATACCTCTTCTGAATCTGTTTCAAAAAATAGAAATGGAAGGAAAACTACCAAATTTGTTCGATGTGGCCAGCATTACCTTGATCTCAAAACCATATAAAGATCTAATCAAAAAGAAGAATGAAGGACCAATATCCCTGATGAAAATGGATGTCAAAATACTCCAAGACATTAGCCAATATGATCCAACACTAAAATTAAAATGTCTGTTCACTACAAGCAAGTGGGATTTATTCCTGTACTGCAATGTTGGTTCAACATTCACAAATCTACCAGCATGATACATCACACTAAGAAAGGACTAGAAACATATGATCTTCTCCATTGATGCAGACAATCATCTGGAAAAATACAGCATTATTTCTTTATTAGAACTCTCCACAGTGTAGGGATAGAGGGAACATACCTCAATATCATAAAAGCCATCAATGAAAAGCCCACAGTGAATATCATTCTCAATGGAGAAATACTGAGATCTTTTTACCCTAAGGTCAGAAACATGACAGGGATGTTCACTCTCACCACTGTTATTCAACATAGTAATAGAAGTCCTAGCCTCAGCAATAAGACAACAAAAAGAAATAAAATGCATTTAAATTGGCAAAAGAGTCACATTCTCATTCTTCACGGATAACATGATATGTTATGTGGAAAACCCAATAGACTCCACCTGAAAGTTGTTAGAACTCATACAAGAATTCAGCAATATGGCAGGATATAAAATCAATGCACAGAAATCACTTGCATTTCTATACATTAACAATGAGACAGATGAAAGAGAAATTAAGGAATCAATCTTATTTAAAATTGCACCAAAAACCATAAAATACCTAGGAACAAACCTAACCAAAGAGGTATAAGATCTGGACTCTAAAAACTACATAACACTTATGAAAGAAATTGAGGAATACATGCTCATGGATTGTAAAAGTAAATATTGTTAAAATGTCTATGATACCCAGAGCAATCTAAATATCATCGACATTTTTCACAGACCTGGAACGAATAATCCTAAAATTTTCTTGGGACCAGAAAAGACCTTGATTAGCAGACGAATGTTGAAAAAGAAACCATAGCTGTTTGCATCACAATTCCAGACTTCAAGCGATATTACAAAGCTGTAATCATCAAGACAGAATGTTACTGGCACAAGAACAGACACATGGATCAATGGAACAGAATAAATGGTGCTGGGAAAATTTGTCAGCCATATGTAGAATAAAGCTGTACTATTCTCTTACACCATACCAAATATAAACTCAAGATGGGTGACATATCTAAATGTGAGCCAGGATTCCATCACAATCCTAAAGGAAAACACAGGCAACAATCTCTTTGACCTCCACCACACCAACATCTTGCAAGACACATCCATGAAGGCAAGGGAAACAAAAGCAAAAATGAACTATTGGGACTTCATCAAGATAAAAACCTTCTGTGCAGCAAAGGAAACAGTCAAGAAAATTTAAAGGCAACCTACATAATGGGAGAAAATATTTGCAAATAATATATCAGATAAAGAGTGAGTATCCACATTCTATAAAGTATTTATCAAACTCAAAATCCTAAAAAAAGAAACCATTCAAGAAAAAATAGAAGATATGATCATACATGTCTCCAAAGACATTCAAATGACCAACAGACACATGAAAAAAATCCCCCCATCACTGAGTATCAGGTAAATACAAATCAAAACCACAATGAGAGACCACATTACACCAGTCAGAATGGCTAAAGATAACAAACTAGAAACAATAAATGTTTGTGAGGATGCAGAGAATAGGCAACTCTCTTGCACTGTTAGTGAGAGTGCAAGCTGTTTTGGGGAATAGAACCTGGTACAGACACTCTTGAAAATGGTATGGAGTTCACTCAAGAAGTTAAAGATAGTGCTACTCTATGACCCTGCAACTGTACTACTAGGTATTTACCCCAAAGATACAAATGTAGTAATCTGAATAGGCCCCTGCACCCCATTGTTCATAGCATCAATGTCCACAATAACCAAACTTTGGAAAGATATGAGACATCTATCCATAGATGAATGGATAAAGAAGATGTGATATATATGTGTGTATATATATATACACACGCACATACACACACAATGGAATATTACTCAGCCATTGGAGAGGATGAATAGTTATCATTTACTTTGACATGGATGGAACTGTTGGATATTATGCTGAGTGAAATAAGTCAATCAGAGAAATACACTATCGTATGGTTTCACTCACATGTGGAATATAAGAAACATCGCAGAGGATCATAAGGTAAGGGAGGAAAAACTGAATGCGAAGTCATCAGAAAGGGAAACAATAACAACAACAACAAAAAAAACATGAGATACTCTTAAGTATAGGAAACAAGAGATTCCTGGGTGGCTCAGTGGTTGAGTGTCTGCCTTCAGCTCAGGGTATGATCCCGGAGTCCTGGGATCAAGTCCCACATTGGGCTCCCTGTGGGGATCCTGCTTCTCCCTCTGCCTGTGTCTCTGCCTCTTTTGTGTCTCTTATGAAAAAATAAATAAAATCTTAAAAAAATAAGTATAGGCACAAACTGAGGTTTGCTTTAGGGGAGTTGAGTGAGGGGATGGGTTAATTGCATGATGGGCTTTAAGGAGGGCAGTCATGTGATGAGCTTTGGGTATTATATGCAACTGATGAATTGTTGAACACTACATTGGAAACTATGTGTGTAATATACGTTGACTAATTGAAGTTAAATTTAAAAATTGAAAGACATATAATAATCAAAAGCTTCAAATTATCTTTACAAATTTTCATATACAATGTATAGGATTCAAATAAATTTGTAAGATACAATGGATTTTTTAAATGATCAAAATGCAAGAGTGCATTCAAAAGGAACCAACCCTCATGAGTTACAGACATTAGAATTATCAGCAAGATAATTAAAATTACTATAAAATATTGTATTAAAAACTGGACAAAATATTGAATTGCAGCAGGCCACCAGAATCAATAAAAAAGAACCAAATGCAAATTCTAGAACTGAAGAACAAAAATTAAGAGTTTATTGAATCTGTTTAATAGTAGTGAGTAAAAAAATATAATTAGTGAAATAGAAAGTAAGTCACAGAAAATGTCCAGACTGAGGCATGGAAGGAAAAAACAACTGAAAAATGCAAACAAATAGATCTATGATATCATGGAAGGATTCATATTTTTTGATGCTGCAAAGGGAAAGGAGAAATTTGGATGGGAGCAATATTTTAAGAAATAATTCAAGAGATAACAGTGTATAATTTCCCTAAACTAAGGAAAAATATCATGCCACAGATTCAAGGAGTACTAAAAACTCAAGCAGAATTAATGCAAATAAAACAACATCTAGGCATGTTCATAGAAAAAATGCTGAAAATAAAATTCAAAGAGAAAAATTTTAAAAATTTCCAGAGAGAAAAACATATTACCTTTAAAGGAAATCAAAAGAAGCCAGAAGATAATGACATAACATCTTTAAAACACTAAAAGGAATTAATTTTCAAACAAAAATCTAACATAACTAATTTAAGTTCTATTGAACTTATTCTTAAGTGAGGACAAAATGAAGCTGTTTCAGGCAAGGAAAAGCAGATTTCATCATCAGTCAACACAAAACCCTAATTGGTGGGAATAATTTTCTTTTTCAGGAAGAAGGAAAATTATCCCAGATGTAAAGAAAAAGTTAAGGAGGAGAGAGGGAAGAACAATAACAAAATTGTGGGGTTATCAGTCAGTAAATTAAACTGAGTATTGATCTTACAAGTAATTATGATGATGGCCTTTAAAGTTTAAAATTTTGGAAGAATTTTTTAAAAATAAAATGTTGGAAGAATTAAAAAACAGAATGGAGTGGAACAAAAAAAGAAACCGGAAGAAATAATGATAGTTTTCCAAAGATCTTGGATTATATGTATATTAAAATATATTAATTTCTATAATATTTTAATAATTTGAGAATTCGCATTGTCATTTCTAGGGTAAAATAAATTCATACAAATGTTCTGTTTTGAGACAGAAATATACAAAATTCCTGAACACATCTCTTTTCATGGAAATGCCAAACCTATAGCTACATATGAAACAATTTCCTCTGGGGAAAAAAAAAATTAGCTAAGCAATTCTTACACATAGGGCAAATAAGAAAAACTCCACACTGAAGTGAGCAGGAGAAGCTAAGACACAATCTCACCATATATACCACCTCCAGAGCAGTGACCCACAACCAGGAGGAAACTCAAATCCCCAAGCTTCTCCGTGAGGAGCACAAATATTTGAATACAACATTAGACACCCCAACTTTTAAGAGTTGCACCTTAGAGATGAGCACCAGAGACATCTAGCTGTGAATATAATAGGGTTTACATCCATATGACTCAAAAGGCTATAGAAAACTGAAAAAGAGTTCTTAAATGGTCTGTGCAGCTTTATCTGCCCCAGGGCTCAGTGCAGAGGCAACTGACAGAGAAATGCCCAGACTTTTAAGTGAAAGAGGCTTTTTTTCTTGTCTTAACATATTGACCTGAGGGACAGGCATCTCATTTAATACACATCTACTGGCCTCCTAACATACTATCTGAGACAGAGGCCAGCTAGTGTCATCTTTGTGCTCTCCCGCTGCCTCACTCCAGCTCACCAGTAACTCTCAGAAAGGAGCTTGTACCTTCATCTTGCTCTCCAATTTATTCAGTTGTTCACCCACGGGACATATCTAGATTGGCTGGCTCTGGTGGACAGTGGGACTTATGCAAGAGAATCTCAGGGACTGTAACAAATGGAGAAAGGGCACTTAACTGTATGCCACCGCTTAAGAACAGCAAAGAAGCAAGAGACTGAGGCATCCAATCTTACTGTGAAAAAGACCTATTAGCTCATCTTCATAGCTGTGGCATGAAAGGCAGACCTTTTTATTAAGATTTTATTTATTTATCCCTGAAAGGCAGAGAGAGAGGCAGATACATTGGCAGAGGGAGAAGCAGGCTCCTCATAAGGAGCCCAATGCGAGACTCAATCCCGGAACCCCAGGAATACTCCCTGAGCCAAAGACAGACACTCAATTGCTGAGCTACCCAGGTGTCCCTAGACTTTTAATTAAACACACATTTCAGGGCTGACTGTGATACTATCTAGAGACCATGGAGGGCAGATGTTATCTTTATGGTCTCCCTATGCAATACTACAGGGTGTAGTATCTTCAAAAGAGGAGTTTATACATACATCCAGTGCCCTGGATTTTATATATGGTGCCTCAGTTATTGTGGCTGTTGCCCAGGGCTTTTGCCTTGATTGCCTAGATGTGGTGGCTAGTGGAGCTTGTGCCCCTGGTCCCATGGCTGTGTTGCAATTAGAGAGAAAGTTCTTGTCCAGTTACCACATCCCAGGGCAAAACACAGACAGCAGGATAAAACACATACAATTTTTCTGTAAAGGAGGCTTATTTGTTTGTTCTGGAGCTTTGGTGTGAGTGACAGGCTTATGGTTTGATAAACATCTAGGTTCCTACTTAGATGCTCTCAGGGAACAGATGATAATGAAGGTCATCTTTGTGCTCTTCCTCTGCCTTGCCTCAAGTTATTGAAATGAAAATATGTTCCTTCAGAAAGGAGCTTGTACCCTTGTCTGGCACCCTGATTTTTGTGATTGTTACCCTAAGACACCTCTAGATTGCCTGGCTCTGGTGGCCAGCAGGGCTTACATTTGCAAGTCCCACTCAACTGTATATATTTGCATACTTTAGATGAAATCAGGCACATTCAGGGTGGTATGGCCATAGACTATATTTGCATACTTTGAAAGCTACTACCTGGAGATTCCAGTCCAAGATGGCAGTGTAGAAGACCCTAAACTCATCTCCTCCATGAACACACCAAATTACATTTATGGAGTGATTCCTCTTGAAGAACTGAAAGCCAACTGAACAAATTGTGCACAACAAAATATAGAATGACAAAGGGCAACAAGAGAGACAGAGACAAGGGAACAAAAGGAAATGCCACACCTGACACTGTGAACTACAGTGGTGAGGGATGGTACTGAAGGGCCAAGAACAGATTCCTCTGTCCATGCTCACACACACATGCACACACACTACCTGTTGTTTAAAAAAAAAACTAGCACATAAAAGAGCCATCCTAGAACTCAAGGAAAGGGTGAAAGAATTTCTGGAACTCTCTCTGGGTGGAAGAGGCAGATTTCCATAGTCTATGCTCCCCTTTCATCTTGAAAACAGACTACTGCACAGTCCAGGCACCCTAACTGGCCTGCCACCTCAGTAAGCCCTGGGGTTCTAGAACACACCACCCCCAATCATTCCACCAAGGTAGCCACAGGATGGTATATATCAGAACTCCTCCAAATAGTACTCATTATACCTCCAGTATTCACATCAAGGTGACACAGGTGTCATACACCATGGAAAACTCCAGGCTTACACCACCTTGGCTTCAGACAGATTCCTAGGACACCTCCAGCACAGAGCAAAACAGAAGCACCCAACTGATGTCTTCTTCAGTTTCAGGTGCCCAGCCAGGATGCTCTCTGAGTAGAGTACTCCCAGGAATCCCTGGCCTATGACTTCCCTGGTTTTAGTCATCCCAACAAGACACCCTTTACTGAAGGACACTAGAACACCCCTTCTTGGACTGGCCTTGGCTCGTCATTGAGCCAGGGAACTCCCTGTTCTGAGCTCCCTGGGATACCCCAGCTTGTACCCACTTCAGCTCTAGCCATCCCATCAGGAAGCACTCAGTATGAAGAATTCTGAGACAACCTGGCTTGCAACAATTTCAGCTTGAGTTTGAGTTATCCTGCCAGAGCACCTTTTCTGTGACTAGGTCAGGAGCCAGACAGCTTTAGCTGTCCTGCCAGTGTGCCCACACCCTACATGGTGCCCACACCCTACATGGATCACCCCAGGACCTCCCAACCTGTACCAACCTTGGCTTCCACTGCCCCATTCAGGGCAACCTCTGTGCAGAGCCCTGGAACACCCTGGTTTTTATCCACCTTAGCTTTGCTATTCTTTTTTTTTTAATTTATTTTTTATTGGTGTTCAATTTACTAACATACAGAATAACCCCCAGTGCCCGTCACCCATTCACTCCCACCCCCCGCCCTCCTCCCCTTCCACCACCCCTAGTTCGTTTCCCAGAGTTAGCAGTCTTTACGTTCTGTCTCCCTTTCTGATATTTCCCACACATTTCTTCCCCCTTCCCTTATATTCCCTTTCACTATTATTTATATTCCCCAAATGAATGAGAACATATAATGTTTGTCCTTCTCCGACTGGCTTACTTCACTCAGCATAATACCCTCCAGTTCCATCCACGTTGAAGCAAATGGTGGGTATTTGTCATTTCTAATAGCTGAGTAATATTCCATTGTATACATAAACCACATCTTCTTTATCCATTCATCTTTCGTTGGACACCGAGGCTCCTTCCACAGTTTGGCTATCGTGGCCATTGCTGCTATAAACATCGGGGTGCAGGTGTCCCGGTGTTTCATTGCATTTGTATCTTTGGGGTAAATCCCCAACAGTGCAATCACGGGGAGAAAAGCTTTGCTATTCTGCCAAGGAGACCTCTTTGTGTAGAAACTGGGTACCACTAACTTACACTCACATTAGTTTCAACTATATTGCCAGGGTACCCTCTGCACATAGAGTCCGGAGACATACTAGCCCGCATATTACTTCAGCTCCAGCTGCCCCCTATAGCACCATTGCACAGAAGACACCAAGACACCCTAGCTTGCACCCATTTTACCTTTAGATATTCTTTCAGAGTTCCCAAACACATAAAAGACTGGGACGATCCAGCCTTCAGCCACTTGAGGGAGAAAAGGCATCTATTAAAGGAAAGCCCAAGAACCTCTGAAGCTACATGTTGCCTTACCTCTAGCTACCTTTCCAAGACACTCTCTGCATGGAGATGCCTAAGATACCCCAAATAATACCAACTTTAGTTTCAACTCTTTTGTCAATGTGTCCTCTCTATATAGAGTCTCAGGACACCCTATCCTACACCCAACATTCACATTAAAGGGGTCCTAGAAGAAAAAAGACAATGAGGTAGAATATTTATCTGAAAAAAAAAAGCTGAAAACTTCTCTAACCCAGAGAAGCACATACACATCCAGGTGCAAGAAGCACAGAGTTCCAAAATAGGTTGAACCCATGAAGGTCCATGCCATGACACATAATAATTAAAATGTCAAAGATTAAAGATAAACATAAAGAGTTAAAAGCAGCAAGACAGAAGCAAAAAAAGGGGGGGGGGGACTAATAAGACTATGACCGGATTTTTCAGCAGAAACCTTTCAGAGAAAAGGAGAGCGACATGATAGGCTGTAAGGAAAAAAAAGTCCTTAAAACAAGAAAACTCTACCAGTTAAGATTATTCTTGAGATTTGAAGATGAGATAAAGAATTTCTAAAACAAACAAATGTTAAAACAGTTTATCACCTCAAAATCAACCATACAAAAAAAAGTTAAAAAGACTTTTTTTAATCCTTCTACACATACCATTTTTATTAGTTTTTTTATTCCAGTTAGTTAACATGTAGTATAATCTTAGTTTCAGTTGTACAATTTAGTGATTCCACACTTACATACGATACCCAGTGTCACAAATGCATGCCTTATCCTTATCACCTATTTAACTGATTCCCTCATCCACTTTCCCTCTGGAAGCCACCAGTTTGTTCTCAATAGTTAAGTCTGTTTCTTGGTTTGCCTATCTTTCCCCCCATAATCATTTGTTTTATTTCTTAAATTCCACATGTGAGTGAAATTATATGGTATTTGTCTTTCTTTGACTATCTTACATGCTTAACATAATACTCTCTAGCTCCATCCACATAGCTGCAAATAGTAAGATTCCATTCTTTTTTATGGCCAAATAATATTCCATTATATATATATATATATATATATATATATATATATATATATATTCAGAATGGAATATTATTTCATTATATATATAAAATGTATATATAATATATATTATTAACATATGCAAATAATAGATGCATATTATGCATATAAAATATAATATTATATATAATATAACATATATAATATTATATTCCAATAATATTCCATTATATATTATTATAATGGAATATATATATGGAATATATATATGGAATATATGGAATATAATATATATGGAATAAATATGGAATATAATGGAATATGGAATTCCATATGGAATATATATGGAGTATAATGGATATATATTATATATAATTATATATTATATTATATATATGTAATACGTATATCTCACTCATCAGTGGATGGACATTTGGGCTCTTTCCACCATTTGGGCTATTGCTGACAATGCTCCTATAAACATGACGGTGATTTTATCCCTTTGAATTAGTATTTTTGTATCCTTTGGCTAAATAACCTACTAGTGAAATTGCTGGATTGTAGGGTAGTTCTATTTTCACTTTTTGAGGAACCTCCATACTGATTTCCAGAGTGGCTATACCAATTTGCATTGGCAGAAGCAGTGTGAGTACACCTATCTCCACATCCTCACCACTACCTATTGTTTCCTGTGTTGTTAGTTTTAGCCATTCTGACAGGTGTGAGGTGATAGCTCATTGTAGTTTTGGTTTGCATGTCCCTAATGATGACTGATATTGATAATCTTTTCATATATCTGTTGACCAAAGATATGTCTTCTTTGGAAAAATGACTATTCTTGTCTTCCATTTTTTTAACTGGATTGCTTTCTGGGGGTTGACTATTAAAAGTTCTTTATATATTTTGAATACTAACTCTTAATCAAATTATCATTTGCAAATACCTTCTCCTATTCCAGTGATTGCCTTTTAGTTTTGGTGATTTTTTCCTTCACACCTGCAGAATTATTTTTTTAAATTTTGAATTCCCAGTAATTTCCTTTGTTTCCCTTGCCTCCTGAAACATATCTAATAAGTTGTTCAGCCAGTGTCAAAGAGGTTATTGCCTGTATTCTCTTAGGATTTTAACAGCTTCCTGTATCACAGATCTTTAATTCATTTTGAATATTTTTGTGTCTGGTGTGAAAAAATGGTCCAGTTTCATTCTTTTGCATGTCGCTATCCAGTTTTCCCAACACCTTTTGTTGAAGAGACTATATTTTTTTTTCCATTGGATATTCTTTCCTGCTTTGTGGATGATTAATTGAACATAGGGTTGTGGGTTCATTTCTGGGTTTTCTAATCCATTCCATTGATCTACGTGTCTATTTTTGTGCCAATACCATACTGTCTTGATTATTATAGCTTTGTGATATAACATGAAGTTAAAAACTGTGATGCCTCCATCTTTTCTTTCTTGTTTCAAGATTCCTTTGGCTATATGGGGTCTTTTGTGTTTCCTTGCAAATTTTAGGATTGTCTGTTCTACCTCTGTAAAAAATGTGTTTGATGTTTAGATAAAGATTGTATCAAATGTGTAGATTTCTTTGGATAATATAGACATTTTAACAATATTTGTTATTCAAATCCATTAACATGCGATATTTTCCATTTCTTCATGTTGTATTGAATTTCTTTCACCAGTCCTTCATAGTTTTCAGATCTTCATAAAAATCTTTACCTCTTTGGTTAGGTTTGTTCCTAGGTACTTTATTGTTTTTGGTGCTAATGTAAATGTGATTTATTCCTTGATTTCTCTTTCTACTACTTCATCATTGGTGTATAGAAATGAAAGACTTCTGCATATTGATTTTGTGTCCTGTGACATTATTAATTCATGTATCAGATCTAGCAATTTTTTGGTGAAGTATTTTAGGTTTTCTATATAGAGAATCATGTCATCTGCAAAGAGTGAAAGTTTGAACTTTTCCTTGCTGATTTGAATGCCTTTCATTTCTTTTTGTTATCTGATTTCTGAGGCTAGAACTTACAGTACTGTGTCAACAGTGGTAAGAATGGACATCTCTGTCATGTTCCTGATCGTAGTGGAAAAGTTCTTTTTTTTCCCATTGACAATGATATTGGCTTTGGGTTTTTCATATGTGGCCTTTATGATTTTGAAGTATGGCCCCTCTATCCTACTTTGTTGAGGGTTTTTATCATGAATACATGTACTTTGTCAAATGCTTTTTATGTATCTATTGAAAAGATCATATTTTTCTTATCCCTTCTTCGATTAATGTGCTGTATTATATTGCTTGATTTGCAAATATTGAACCACGCTTGCATCCCAGGAATAAATCCCACTTCATTGTGATGAATAATACTTTCACTATAATGTTGGATTTGTTTTTTTTTTCATTTAAAATATTTTTATTAAAATTCAATTTAGTTAACATGTAGTGTATTAGTAGTTTCAGGGGTAGAATGTAGTGATTCACCAGCTGCATATAACACCAAGTGCTCATTCCATCACATGCCCTCCTTAATGCCCATGATCCAGTTACCTCGTCCCCCTCCATACCTCCCCTCCAGCAGCCCTCTGATTCCTTTTTTTAAATAAATTTATTTTTTATTGGTGTTCAATTTACCAACATACAGAATAACACCCAGTGCTCATTCCCTCAAGTGCCCCCTTCAGTGCCCGTCACCCATTCACCCCCACCCCCGCCCTCCTCCCCTTCTATAATGTTGGATTTGATGTGCTAGTATTTCGCTGAGAATTCTTGCATCCATGTTCATTGGGGATATTGGCCTGTAGTTCTTTGTTAGTGGAGTCTTTGTCTGGTTTTGGTATGAAGGTAATGCTGGCTTCAAAGAATGAACTTGGAAGTTTTCCTTCCATTTCTATTTTTCAGGAGAGTTTGAGAAAAAGAGGTATTAACACTTCCTTAAATGTTTGGTTGAATTCACCTGTGAATCCATATTTGCCTGGACTTTTGTTTTTTGGGGGAAATTTTTCATTACAGATTCAATTTCCTTGTTGGTTATAAGACTATTCAAATATTCTATTTCCTCTTCTTTTGGTATGGTAGTTTACATGATTCTAGGAATGATTCCATTTATTTCAAGTTGTCCAATTTGTTGGCATATAATTTTTATAATATTATCTCATAATTGTTAGCATTTCTGTGGCTGTTATTTCTCGTCTCCTGTTCATGATGTTATGTATTTTGATCCTTTTCTTTTTGATGACTCTGCCTAGGGGTTTATCAGTTTTATTAATTTTTTAAATAAACCAGGTATTGGTATCACCGATCCATTCTATTGTTTTTGTACTTTCTATGTCATTTATTTCTATTCTAATCTTTATTATTTCCTTCCTTATACTGGGTTTGGGTTTTATATATTCCCCTTTTCCTAGCTCCTTTGGGTGTAAGGTTAGGTTGTTTGAGATTTTTCTTGCTTCTTGATGTAGACTTGTACTGCTAAATTCTTACTTCTTAGGACCACTTTTGCTGCATCCCGAAGCTTTTGGACTACCATGCTTTCATTTTCATGTGTTTGCATGTAATTTGTTATTTCTTCTTTGATTTACTGGTATACATGTTCATTGTTTCTTAGTATGTTGTTTAACCTCCATATATTAGTGATATTTCCATTATTTTTTTAAATTGTGGCTGACATCATGTTTCATGGTGTTGTGGTTGGAAAATATGCATGGCATGATCTCAATCTTTTTGTACTTGTTGAGATCTGGTTTGTGACCTAAGATGTGATCTCTTCTGGAAATCTCCCATGCACACATGAAAGGAATCTATATTCTGCTGGTTTAGGATGGAATTTTCTAAATATATCTGTTTACCCAATATTGTCCAGTGCTTCATTCAAAGCAATTGTTTCCTTGTTGATGTTCTGCTTGGATGATCTGTCCATTGATATAAGTGGAGTATTAAAATCCCATATTATTATAGTATTATTATCAATTAATTTCCTTATGTTTATAATTAAGTATTTTATATATTTGGGCATCCCCATGTTGTGGCCATAATATTTACAATTGTTAAATCCTCTTGGATAGTAGGATAGTTGGATAGTAGCCTTTATTATGATATAGTGCCCTTCTTCATCTCGTTATAATCTTTGGTTTTAAATCTAGTTTTTCTTTTCTCTCTCTTTTTTTTTTCGAGATGGAGAGGGGGAGAAGAGGAAGAGGGAGAAAGAGGATCTTAATCAGGCTCCATGTCCAGTACAGAGGTTAACTTGGGGCTCTATCTCACAAACTTGACTGAAATCATGGCCTGAGCCAAAATTAAGAGTCATATGCTTAACCAACTGAACCACCCAGATGCCTCAAGATTTTCTGATATAAATATCACTACGCCATCTTTTTCTTTATATCTATTTGCATGATAAATGTTTCTCTGTCCCCTCTCATTCACTCTGCAGTCTCTAGTCTATAAGAAGTCTCTTGTAGGGACACCTGGGTGGCTCAGTGGTTAAGCGTCTGCCTTCGGCTAAGGGCGTGATTCTGGAGTCCCGGGATCGAGTCCCACATTGGGCTCCCTGCATGGAGCCTGCTTCTCCCTCTGCCTATGTCTCTGCCTCTCTCTCTCTCTCTCTATCTGTGTGTGTCTTTCATGAGTACATATATAAATAAAATATTTTTAAAAAGTAGTCTCTTGTAGACAGCATGTTGGTGGATCTTATTTTTCTAATCTATTCTGACACCTTATGCCTTTAATTGTTAGTCCATTTACATTCAGAGTAATTTTTGGTAGATATGTAGTTAGTGCCAGTTTATTACTTGTTTTGTTGTTGTTTCTGGAGATTTTCCCTGTTCCTTTCTAGCCTTTGTCACTTTTGGTCATTCCTTTCCAGTGAGAGTCTCCATTAAGATTTGTAGCAAGTCTGGCTTAGTGGTCATGAACTGCTTTAGCTTTTCTTTGTCTGAGAAACTCTCATCTATCCTTATATTCTGAATGACAAGCTTCCTAGATAGAGTATTCTTGGCTGCTGATTTTTCCCATTCAGTATATGGAGTATATCATGGCATCCTTTCTGGTTTATCATGTTTTTTCAGAGTGATCTGCAGCTAGACCTATGGGTATTCCCTTTTAATTTAGGGACTTCTTTTGTCTTGATGATTTTAAGATTTCTCTTATTGCTATATTTCGCTAATTTGACATATGTATTGGTATTGCCCTGATTTTGTCCATTTCGATGGGAATTCTCTGTGCCTCATGGATCTGGATGTCTCTTTCCTTCCCCATATCAGGGTAGTTTTTAGCCATCATTTCCTCAAGTAAATTTTTTGTCCACTGTTCTCTCATCTTCCTCTGGGACTCTATAATATGACTGTTATTACCTTTTATGGAGTCATTGAATTCCCTGTCTATTCTTGTGTTTCATAATTCTTTCTGTCTCTTGTTAAGCTTTATTAAATTCCATTATGTTGTCCTCTATATCACTTATTTGTTCCTCTGGAACAAATTGAATTTGTTCCAATTTTAGTTATTGCATTTTTCATTTCTGACTCATTTGTTTTTAACTGTTTTATCTTTATGGTAAGGTCTCCCTGAAGTTTTCCATTATTTTCTCAAACCCAGTAGTGTCCTTATGATTGTTGCTTTAAATTCTCCTTCAGGAGTATTACTTATATCTGTCTTTGCTTAGATTTCTGGCCATGATTTTATCTTGTTCTTTCATTTGGGATGAATTCCTCCATCTTGGCAATTCTAAGTCTCTGTTCTGTGTGTCAGAAATGTCTTATGTTTCTTGCTTATGAGACTAATGGCTTTATGAAGAAGGGGTCATATGGTGTCCAGGGCCTGTCACTTCAGGAAGTGCCTCTGGTGTGTGCTGGTGTATGCTGTTGTGTTTTTGCTTCTCTATCCTCAGACCATTTATATTCAGAGATTCTCCTTGCCTACAGTAGAAGGAATTATTCCTTGTCCAGAATATGGTGAGTTTTAACTGGATGTGCTCTGGTCTGATTGTTAAATAAGAGCTGAAACTACTTCCAGTACAATGAAAGCCCTGCAGAACTCTCTGGTTTGGAGAAGTATGTGTAAGGGTTTCTGCTTGTTTTCTGGGGAATGGGCCTACCACCCTGGGACTCATGCAAACTGATTGAGATGGACAGTAGTGCCACAACACAGGGGTGTGAGACCTGGTGTAAGCAAGATAGGCAAACAATTTTGGTGGCATACTGTTTACTGCAGATGGCTCTGTATTTATGTGAAGGACAAGGTAAGGAAACGATGCCAGCCAGCTCCCTTGCCCCTGGAGTGGCACTTCTGTGCACGTTTCCCCTCAGCGAAGTTGTCATAGGAGAACAAATAATGCTTGTCTTCTATGTTCCATACCTTTTTCGGATCACTTTTTTCACACTGTCTACCTCCAATTTGATTCCCTGCCTTATCTTCAGGAGCACCATAATGTCCTCTGGACTCCAACCTATCCAAGTCCACTGACTTTTAAAATTCTAGGCTTTAGGGATGTGATCTAAGCAGAGACCTGCCCTGGTCTTCTGGGGGAAAATCTGTTGCACTGGTACTAATGTGAGCTTGACTAAGAAGGGAGTCTCACAGAACGTAAAGACTGCTAACTCTGGGAAACGAACTAGGGGTGGTAGAAGGGGAGGAGGGCGGGGGGTGGGAGTGAATGGGTGACGGGCACTGGGGGTTATTCTGTATGTTAGTAAATTGAACACCAATAAAAAATTTAAAAAAAATAAAAAATAAAATAAAAAAATAAAAAAAAATAAAAAAATAAAAAAAAAGAAGGGAGTCTCAGTAGAGTGCAGGGGTGTGGGACTTGATGTTAGTAAATTAGGCAACCAGTTTTGGGGGTGAGCCACCTGCCACAGGTAGCTCTTTTTGTTGAGGAGTAAGGCAGGGAAATCATGCCATAGGCTCTTATGTCCCTGGTGAGGAGTCTCTATGAATGCTATGTCTCAGGGATGGCCTCCAAGAGGAATTAGTAATTTCCTCCATTTGTGCCCCAGGCATTCTGGGTTCCATCAGGTTCCATGATGTCTACCCCTGGGTTGTCTGCCTGCTTTTTCTCCAGAAGTAAGACAGCACCCTAAGGGCTCTATCTCAGCCAAGACTCCCTACCTTTAAAGATCCAGTCTTTAAGATGTATTGGCCACAAGAACTCATGAAAATCAGTCCATTTTCCCAGTGAATGGCTTTGGGGAATTGTTCTCTTTGTGCATTCCCCTGTGTGCTCCTCTTTCTCACCTTTCTATGCTACCATGGCTTCCTCCCCTCCACAGCATCCATGTTCCACTTCTCCACCAAACCACTTCTCTGTACTTCCTACTTTCTTTGATGTGGCTTCTCCCTTTTTAGCTGTGGAGTTTGTTCTGTCAGTCTTCAGGTTGGTTTTGGGGTGTTTACAATGATTTGATAGATATCTAGCTGTATTTAAGGGACAAGACAATCCTAGAGTCCTACTCTGCCACCATCTTAGCTCCCTCTAAATGGACTCTTTAAGTGAAAAACACATGACCATAATTAGAGGTAAATAATTTATGAATAAAGAGATATAAAACACAACAGCAGATGTACTTGTATATAAAGATATGCATCAGATGTGGAGAAAGGAGTTTTAAAAAAGGAAGAAGTTTTGTTGTTGTTGTTGTTTTTAATGTGTATAAACTTAAATGAACATCACTGGTATTGACTGCCATATACTTGAAATATTAAATATGAACCCAAAACTAATAATAGATACACAAGAAATAAAGGAAAAAAAGTCAAATGTAATACTACAGAAGTTCATCAGTCACAAAGAGAGCAAGAGAAGAAGGAACAGAAGAAGTACAAAAATAACCAGAAAACAATTAACAAAATTGTGATAAGTACATATCTATGAATAATTGCTTTAAATATAAATGGCTCACATAATCCAATGAAAACACAAAGCATTGTGGAATGTATTAAAAAATAGAAAAAAAATACCGATTGATATGCTGCCTTGAAGAGACTCTCTTCAAACTAAGGACACATACATACTGAAAGTGATGGGGTAAAATAAATATCTACCATGCAAATGTAAGCTAAAAAGTAGCCAGTGTAATAATACTTACATCAGACATTATAGTCTTAAAAAAAAAGAGTATAACAAGAGACAAAGAGTGTTACATGTGTTAGAAGGATTAAAACAAAAAATATATAAAAATTGTAATTTCTATAAACACAACATTGGGGCACCTACACACATAAAGCACATTTTTAACAGATACAAATATAAAAATTGAAGGTAATAAAATAATAGGAGATTTTTAACACCCCACTTACATCAATGGATAGGTCATCCAGGCAGAAAATCAATAAAGAATCAGTGTCTTAGAATGACATATTAGACAAGATGGACATAAATAAATATATAAAACATTCTATAAAAAAATACAAAACAGAATACACATTCTTCTCAAGTGTATATGGAGCTTCTCCAGAATAGATCACACATTAGGACCATAAAACAACCTTCAATAAATTAAAGAATGAAATCTACCATGCATTTTTTTCCAAATCACAACAGTGGGAAACTAGAAATTAATCACAAGAAAAATAATGAAAAACAATACCCACATAAACAGCTGGAGGCTAAACAGCATGATACTAAAAACCCAATAGGACAATAAAGCAGTCAAAGCAGAAAATTAAAAATACACGAAGACAAATGAAAACAAAAACACAATGGTACCAAATTTTGGGAATCAATGAAAGGAAATGTAAGAAGGAAATATATAGTGATACAGACTTACCTCAAGATACAAAAAAAGCCCCCAAATTAATCTAATAGTATACCTAAAAAAACTAGAAAAACAAAAATATTCAAAGCCCAAGGTGAGTAGAAGGTAGAAAATAATATATATCAGAGAAGAAATATGTAAATTAGAGAAAAGGGGGGAAAAAGCCAATGAAATGAAGAATGGATTTTATGAAAAGATAAAATTGATAAAACATAGCCATACTCATTAATAAATAGGACACAGATTTTAAATATCAGAAATGAAAAGTAATTAACAACTGACATCACAATGATACAAATGGCTAATAATGATAAAATTTATAGGCCAACAAATCAGACAACCTGAAGGAATGGATAAATTCCTAGAAATATAAAGTCTTCCAAAACTGAATCAGAAAGAAATCGAAAATTGGAACACATGCATTACTAGTAATAAAATTAAATCAGTACTAAAAAACTACCAAAAAAGAGAAGATGGGGCAATATGGCGGAGGAATAGGGGTACTCAACTCACTGGGCCCCACAAACTTACCTAGATAACTTTCAAATCAGACTAAACACCCTATGAATTTGACCTGAGATTTAAAGAGAGAACAGCTGGAATGCTACAATGAAGGGTTCTTTGCTTCTAGCAAGGTAAGAAGGTAGAAAAAAATGAAATAAAAAATAATCAAGGGGGGGAGCAGCACTGCAAGGAGCCAAGCTAAACCAGGGCAGCAAAAGTCTCTGGACAGGAAAACCCAGCCCCAGAGAAGCAAGACCTTTAAAAATCCGGACCGGATGCCTCCCAGATGGAAAAGCACTTACCAGGGAAATTGGACAGAATCTCAGGAGGGACAGTGAAGCCTCCTGTTTACCGGATCCTTAATATAGGAAGGGGGCCAGGGAAAAGTGCATCACAAACTGTGGACCAATCTCGGTAAAGGACTGGAGCCCACACCCTGCAGGGCATCTGTCAGAAGCCAGTCAATTAGGCGGGCTGGTTCCAGATGGAAGTGTCTGCACCCTGCTGCCTTTGGGAGCTGCACAACCCAGGAGCACGATTTCAGCAGCCCAGGGCCCCGGATCCCAGGGCCCCTGAGCAGAAACAGCCCAAGATCCTGCACTCCCCCTGGGACAGGCAGAAGCGGGGAGGGCACAGGAGGACAGTGAGGACTCTCCTGCCGTTGAGCACCCTGCAAGCTGTGCAGATCAGAACACCCACACTGGCCCCGTGAGCATCTAGACCACTGTGGACTGGGAGACTGCATTAGTTACTAGACAGAAGCTGACCCCAGAGTTAGAAATCTGTCCACTGCCATTGTCTTGTTCTTCCTTGTTTCATCTTGTGCCTAGAAGGGATGGGGCCGCCAGGGAACAAAGGCCTCACAGGATTCACAGTTCATGCTGATCCTGGCACCCAGAAGGGGGTGGGGCATTTCTGCCCAGACACACACACCTGAGAATCAGCACAGCGGACCCTCCCCCAGAAGACCAGCTGGAAGAATAGGGGAAGAGCAAGTTCTTAAACAAGCAGTGC
Source organism: Canis lupus baileyi (assembly GCF_048164855.1). Taxonomy (NCBI): domain Eukaryota; kingdom Metazoa; phylum Chordata; class Mammalia; order Carnivora; family Canidae; genus Canis; species Canis lupus. Next base: position 61,473,927 of record NC_132876.1, read on the forward strand.
TAGAAAGATCCAGGGAAAGTCAGAGGGATTTATAGTATATAGAACTAAAGGGTTATCCCTCCTTTTTTCCCCCTTTTTCCAGTACAATTCGTTTTCATATCAGACTAAAAATTTCCAATATATTTTATTATTTTCCCACCTTAAATAAATATTTTATCACCTCTTCATTCTTAAGTTTCTTCCGTTTTGATTTGATATTTCTACAATTACATGTCTTAGATATATTTTCCACTTCTAGATTCCCTTCAACATACTCAATTTAATTCTGAGAGATATAGATGTTTTTTGTTTTCTTTTGTGTTGTTTTCTCTGCCTAATTTTGTTCTACAATGGGAGAAGTTAATACCTTCTAAAACATGACCAGCATGTACCCAGAACCAAGTGGTATACTGTGCATGTTCATTCTGTGGGATTATATTCTCTCTTCAATCCCATTCTGACCCCCTCTTTTATATCATTTATGTTTTGGTGGTCAATGGTGGGGATCTCTACAAGTATTTCTTGTTTATATAAATTTGGGACTGAGTATCTTCTAACATACAGAACTTAAACACTCAGAACCAAGAGGATCAGCCTCCAAGACCCTCAGGTACATTACATTCTCCCTGCACTATAAGTCCTTTACCACCACCATCTCCCAGTCCTCCCCCCATCTTTTTTTTCTTTTATTTCCTCTTTACTTTTGCTATTTTTTCTCTTTTTATTTTCTTTTCTTCTTCTTCTTTAGGATTCCTGACCTTTTATTTAATACTATTTTGTTTTAAAATTTGTTTTTTTACTTTAGCAGTCCCTTGGTTTTATTTCATTCTGATCTTTGTTTCATTTTCTGATGTCTGACCTTGAAAGAATCTTATAGAGTGAAATTAACTTAAGTTGTGGTTGATATTCTTGATTCAGCCTGCTTGTACATCCACTCTGCACTGAGGAAAATTACTAGAAGGAAGAACTCACCACAAAAGAAAGAATCAAAACAGTACTTACTCACTGCCATAGAGTTACAGAATATGAACTACAGTTCGATGTCACAAAGCCAATTCAAAACCACAATTTTAAAGCTAATGGTGGCTATGGGAAAAGGCATAAAGCATTCTAGAGACTTCATGACTGAAGAATTTATATCTAACTACGCCAAAATTAAAAATCAAATAATTGAGATGCACTTGAAACTGGAGATCCTAATGACGAGGGTTAATGAGGTGGAAGAGAGAGTGAGCAACATAGAAGACAAGTTGATGGCAAGGAAGGAAGTTGAGAAGAAAAGAATAAAACAATTACAAAACATAAGGAAAGGTTAAGGGAAATAAAGGTTACACTCAGAAGGAAGAATCTACATATAATGGAGGTTCCAGAGAATGCTGAGATGGACAGAGGGCTAGAAAACATATTTGAACAAATCATAGTTGAGACCTTCCCTAATTTGGGGAGGGTAACAGGCATTCAGATCCAGAAGGTAGAGATGCCCCCCCCAAATCAACAAAAACCATTCAACACCTCGACATTTAATAGTGAAACTTGCAAATTCCAAAGATAAAGAGAAAATCCTTAAGGCAGTGAGAGACAAAAGATTCCCAATTATATGGGGAGAAATTATAGATTAATAGCAGACCTCTCCACAGAGACCTGGCAGGCCAGAAAGGCCTGGCAGGATATATTCAGGGTCCTAAATGAGAAGAACATGCAGCCAAGAATACTTTACCCAGCTAGGCTCTCATTCAGAATAGAAGGAGAGATAAAGAACTTCCAAAATAGGCAGAAACTGAAAGAATCTGTGACCACCAAACCAGCTCTGCAAGAAATATTAAGAAGGACCCTGTAAAAGAAAGAGGAAACCCAAAGAATTAGTCCACAAAAACAGGGACTGAATAGATATTACAATGACACTAAACACATCTTTCACTAGTAACTCTGAAGGTGAATGGGCTAAATGATCCCATCAAAAGATGCAGGGTTTCAGACTGGATAAAAAAAAAATCAAGACCCATCTATTTGCTGCCTACAAGAGACTCACATTATTTTATTTTAAAGATTTTATATATTCATGCAGACACAGAGACAGAGAATAAGAGAGAGGCAAAGACACAGGCAGAGGGAAAAGCAGGCTTGATGCAGGGAGCCCAACGTGGAACTTGATCCTGGGTCTCCAGGATCACACCCTGGGCCGAAGACAGCGCCAAACTGCTAAGCCACCCGGGCTGCCCAAGAGACTCATTTTAGACCTGAGGACACCTCCAGCCTGAAAATGAAAGGTTGGAGAACCATTTACCATCCAAATTGTCCTCAAAGGAAAGCTGGGGGTAGCAATCCTCATATCAGATCAGTTAGATTTTATACCAAAGGCTGTAGTAAGAGAGGAAGAGGGACAGTATATCATACTTAAAAGGTCTATCCAACAAGAAGACCTAACAATCATGAATATTTATGGCACTAATGTGGGAGCTGCCAAGTATATCAATTAATTAATAAGCAAAGTAAAGAGATACTTAGATAATAATACACTAATAGTAGGAGACTTCAACACGACACTCTTCAAATGAAAGATATTCTAAGCACAACATCACCAAGGAAACAAGAGCTTTTTGGACAGCCCAGGTGGCTCCGTGGTTTAGCACCACCTTTGGCCCGGCACCTGATCCTAGAAACCCAGGATCGAGTCCCACGTCAGGCTCCCTCCGTGGAGCATGCTTCTCCCTCTGCCTCTGTCTCTGCCCCTCTGTGTGTGTGTGTCTCTCATGAATAAATATAATATTTAATAAAAAACAAAAAAGAAACAAGAGCTTTAAATGATACACTGGACCAGATGGATTTCATAGATATATATAGAACTTTGCATCGAAATGCAACTGAATACAAATTTTTCTCAAGTGCACATGGGACTTTCTCCAGAATAGACACATACTGCATCAGAAATCAAGCCTCAACTGATTATAAAACATTAGGATTGTCCTCTACATATTTTCAAACCATAATGCATTGAAACTAGAACTCAATCACAAGAATTTTGGAAGGAATTCAACCAACGTGGCAGTTAAAGAGCATCCTGCTAAAAGATGAAGGGGTCAACCAAGGAATTAGAGTAGAACTAAAAAGATTCATGTAAACCAATGAGGATGAAGACACAACTGTTCAAAATCTTTGGGATACAGCAAAAGCAGTCCTAAGAGGGAACTGGAGAAATAACAGCAAATAAAACTTACACCAACCAGAAGAAAAGAGTTAATAAAGATTTGAGAAGAATTCAGTGAAATAGAGACCTGTATAGAGAACTGTAGAATAGATGAACAAAACTGGGAGTTAGTTCTTTGAATGAATTAATAAGATACATAATTAGCCAGCCTTATTAAAAGGAAAAGAGAAAAGATGCAAATTAATAAAATCATGAATGAAAGAGGAGAGATAAGAACCATACCAAAGAAATACAAATTATTTTTAAAAAATATTATCAGCAACTATACACCAATAAACTAGGCAATCTAGAAAAAATGGAAGCATTTCTGGAAAACCACAAATTATCAAGACTGAAACAGGAAAAAATAGAAAATGTGCACAGGCCAATAATCAGTGAGGAAATGAAGCAATCATCAGAAAACTCCCACAACACAAAAGTCCAAGGCCACGTGGCTTCCAAAAGAGAAATCTATCAAACATTTAAAGAAGAAACAATACCTATTCTACTAAAGCTGTCCCAAAGGATAGAAAGGGACAGAATATTTCCAAACTCATTTTACGAGGAACCCATCACATTAATTACAACACCAGACAAAGACCCAAACAAAAAGGACAATTATTGACCAATATCCCTAATGAACACAGATGCAATAATTCTCAACAAGATACCAGCCAGTAGTATCCAATAGTACATTAAGAGGATTATTCACATGACCAAGTGGGATTTAACCCCGGCATGCAGGGATGGTTCAACACTCGTGAAACAATCAATGTGATAGATCATATCAACAAGAGAAAACACAAGAACCATATGATCCTCTCAAAAGATGCAGGGAAAGCTTTTGACAAAATACAGCATCCATTCCTGATCAAAACTCTTCACAGTGAGGAGATGGAGGGAACATTCCTCAGAATCTTAAAAGCCACCTACGAAAAGCCCACAGCAAATATAATTCTCAATGGGGAAGCACTGGAAGCCTTTCCCCTAAGATCATGAACAAAACAGGGATGTCCACTCTCACCACTGCTATTCAACATAGTACTAGAAGTCCTAGCCTCAGCAATCAGATAAATGAATAAATAAATAAATAAATAGCATTCAAATTGGCAAAGAAGAAGTGAAACTCTCCCTCTTTGCAGATGACATGATACTGTCCATAGAAAATCAAAAAATATTCCACCCCAAGATTGCTAGAACTCATACAGCAATTCGGCAGTGGGGCAGGATACAAAATCAATTCCCAGAAATCAGTGGCATTTCTATACACTAACAATGAGACTGAAGAAAGAGAAATTAAGGAGTCCATCACATTTACAATGGCACCCAAAAGCATAAGATACCTAGAAATAAACCTAACCAAAAAGTTAAAGGATCTATATCCTAAAAACTACAGAACACTTCTGAAAGAAATTGAGGAAGACACAAAGAGATGGAAAATATTCCATGCTCATGGACTGGAAGAATTAGTATTGTGAAAATGTATATGCTACCCAGGGCAATTTACAGGTTCAATGCAATCCCTATCAAAATACCATGGAGTTTCTTCAGAGCGTTGGAGCAAATAATCTTAAGATTTGTGTGGAATCAAAAAAGACCCCGAATAGCCAGGCAAATATTAAAAAAGAAAACCAGAGCCAGGGGCTTCAAATTGCCGGATTTCAATCTGTACTACAAAGCTATGATCATCACGACAGTGTGGTATTGACACAAAAACAGACACATAGATCAATGGAACTGAGTAGAGAACCCAGAATTGGGCCTTCAACTCTATGGTCAACAAATATTCCGCAAAGCAGGAAAGAATATCCACTGGTAAAAGGAAAATCTCTTCAATAAAATGTGCTGGGAAAATTGGACAGCCACGTGCAGAAGAATGAAGCTAGACCATTCTCTTACACCATACATAAAGATAAACTCAAAATGGATGAAAGGTCTAAATGTGAGATGAGAATCCATCAAAATCCTAGAGGATAACACAGGCAACACCCTTTTAGAACTTGGCCACACCAATTTCTTGCAAGATACATCTATAAAGGCAAGGAAAACAAAAGCAAAAATATTGGAACTTCATCAAGATCAAAAGCTTCTGCACAGCAAAAGAAAACAGTCAACAGAACTAAAAGACAACCTACAGAACAAAAGACAACCTACAGAATTTGAGAAGATATTTGCAAATGACATATCAGGTAAAGGACTGTTATCCAAGAAGTATAAAGAATTTATGCAACTCAACAGTAAAGAAATAAACAATCAGATCATGAAATGGGCAAAAGACATGAACACACATTTCACAAAAAATACATACACATAGCCAACAAGCACATGAGGAAATGCTCCACATCACTTGCCATTATGGAAATACAAATCAAAACCACAGTGAGATACCACCTCACACCAGTGAAAATGGTGAAAATTAACAAGATAGGAAACAACAAATGTTGGACAGGCTGTGAATAATGGGGGACACTATGGAGATTCCTCAAAAAGTTAAAACTAGAGCTACCCTATAACCCAATAATTGCACTACCAAGTATTTATATAAAGGATACAAACATAGTGATGATACAAAAAGACACATGCACCTCAGTGATTACAACAGCAACGCCCACCCACAGTAGCCAAAATATGGAAAGAGTCCAGATGTCCATTGACAGATGAATGGATAAAGATGTGATACACACACACACACACACACACACACAAAGGAATATTACTCAGCCATCAAAAAAAGAGGGCAGCCTGGGTGACCCAGCGGTTTAGTGTTGCGTTCAGCCCAGGGTGTGATCCTGGAGACCTGGGATCTAGTCCCACCTCAGGCACCCTGCATGGAGCCTGCTTCTCCCTCTGCCTGTGTCTCTGCCTCCCTCTCTGTGTGTGTGTGTTTTTCATGAATAAATAAATAAAATCTTTAAAAAAATGAAATCTTATATTTTGCAATTGCATGCACGGAACTGGAGTGTATTATGATAAGTGAAATATGTCACTCAGAAAATCAAGTATAATATGATTTCACTCATATGTGGAATTTAAGAAACAAAACAGATGAACATGGGGAAAGGAAGGAAAAATAAAATAATATATAAACAGAGAGAGAGGCAAGCCAAAAGACACTCAAGTATAGAAAACAAACTGACGGTTGCTGGAGGGGATTTGGGTAGAAGATGAGGGACTATAATGAGCATTAAGGATAGCACTTAATGGAATGAACATTGGGTGTTACATGCAACTGATGATTCACTAAATCCTACCTCTGAAACTAATAATATACTATGTGTTAATTAATTTAATTTTAATATAAAAAATTAAAGATGAAGCTAGAGATATCATAGTCTGAGACTTTCCAATATACTAGAAAGCTGTAGTAGTCAAAACACTATGGTACCAGCACAAAAATGGAACACAACAGAAAGCCCAGAAATAAACTCAAGCATATATAATCAATTAATGAATGGCAAAGGAGGCAAGACTATACAATGGGGAAAAGACAGTGTCTTCAATAAATGATGTTGGGAAAACTGGACAGCTACATGTAAAAGAATAAAACTGACCCACTTTCTAACATTATGCACAAAAATAAATTCAAAATGTATTGAAAAACTAAATGTAAAACCTAAAACCATAAAACCCTAAAAGAAAGCATACTCCATATTTTATTTGACACCCGCTATAGCAATGTTTTTAGGTATGTATCCTCAACTAGTAAACGAAAGAAAAATTTGAACTACAGTAAAAAGTGAAGAAAATCGTCAACAACAAAGAAAGCAAACCTAGTAAATGGGAAATTATATTTGTAAATGATAAATTTGATAAGGGCTTATGACCAAAACACATAAAGAAAGTATAAAACTCAGTGCTATCATTATCATCATTCACCTAAATATTGGGCAGACAACCGAAATAGATATTTTTTTCCAAGAAAGACATAAAAATGACCAAAGAACAATATAAAACATCAGGAAAAGATGTTAATAAAATGGAGATAAGTGATTTATGTAATAAAATCTTCAAAATAATGGTCATAATTATGCTCACTGAGCTGGGGAGAATTGCTGAATAAACTGAGAATTTCAAGAAAGAGAACAGATTAGTACCAAATAGTATTTACAATTCTGAACAATATGATAAGTGAACTGAAAAAACATTTTAGAGCATTTCAATAGCAGAATAAATAAATGAAAAGCAAGGATAAGTGAACTATAAGACAGGATAAAAAAACCTCATACAATAAAAGAAGCAAAAAAGAAAGAGAATGTAAAAAGTTGGGGTAGTTTTAAAGAGCTTAAGGGACAGCGAGCTAATATTTGCATTATGAGAGTCTCAGAAAATAAAGAGAATGGGACAGAAAATATATTTGAAGAAATAATGTTCAAAACTGATTCATAATAAAAATCATTAGCAACAGAATTCTCAAGAGATGGCAGTGTAGGAGCATCCTAAACTCACCTCCTCCCGTGGACACCCATACATAACAGTCACATCACTGCAATTACCCCAGAAAATGACTCAAATACTGGTAGAACAGGTTTTCCTGTTAAATGTAGAGAGGAAGCCTCATCAAAAAGGGTAAGAGGGATACAAATTCCCAGTGAGACTAACCATGAAACAGAGAGACAGTACAAACATGAAGATAGATAAGGAAGAGACTCCACACCAGGTATCCCAGAGACAGGGGACCTGGGCTGGGAAGATGAATTTCCATAACATTTGGCATAAAAAACCAGTGGGGCTTAACTTTGTGAGTACCAGTGGGGCTTAACTTCAGGTAGTATAAAAATCAGTAGGCTTAGCTCTTGGAGAACTGCAGGGTGAGAAAAATCTGAGTTCATGCTTTTAAAGACCAGCATAATAAACAATCTCACTGAAATATAGGATAGAAACAACAGTTTGAGAAGTGCCCTGGGTATTTGTTGAGATTTATTTAATAATCTCAGACAGTATGCAGAGGCGCAGAGTCTTTAGGAGATTTTACCAAGATAAAAAAGCCGTATCTCCCCACTTTTACACAAGCTAAATAGACACTGGTGGTAAGCAGCATGAGCATCTGACACTTACCTTGCTAATAACACTGAATCTTCTCCTTCAAATTCACCTCATCCAACCCACCCCACTTGGCAAGAGAGTCTCTAAAATTGCTCCTACCATATTGCAACCTGAAAGTAGACCTGGAAGGGACTGGTGCCAGTCCTAAGTGACTCTGGCACTGAGGAGAGGAAAAGACACCCAAATACTCCAGTTCAACTGCAGCAGATGGCTTGTAGGTAGATATCTGAACTGATTGTTGTCTCTGCCCAACAAAAACCTCTTAGTGGGCAGCACGAGGAGAGATCCCTGCAGTTTGGAGTCATTGCAACCCTTTCAGATGGAATAAGAGCAAGCATCTATTCTGACTTCTGGCCCCTCTCACCAATAAATGTGTTTCAGGGGACAAAGCAAAGAGAGCACACTGCAGGTTGGTGCTACTGTAGCCCAAACAGACATACTGGGACAGGAATAATTTTTTATTGATGCTTCTGCCCACCAATGAAAGCCTCTCAGGGAACAAGGGAGGTTATTACAGGTTGGCATAACCACAGCCATGCTGAGCAGGCTGAGGACAGGTATTAGATTTTATTTGGAATACCACTCATCTACACATCCACAGTGGTCTGAGACTGGCCCCTTAACAGCACAGAGAAAAATTCTGTTCCCAGAATTCAATTTGGGCCATTGCATCCAACTGGACTAAAGCCAAAAGAGGCTTGGGCATAAGAATAAGCTTCAGACACCCCACAGAAGAGACACTTCTGAAGTGCTAGGTACTGGTGAACAGGGGACATTTCACTACAGGGCACCACAGCATCACTTCTTCACAAGGCCACTACTTTCATGATCAAGAGATATAGCTGACTTTTCTAATACATAAAAACAAACACAGAGAGTTAGAAAAATGAGAAGACAGAAGAGTAGTCCCAAATGAAAGAACAGGACAAAATCATAGCAAAAGAGCCAAATGAAACAGAGATAAACAATATACCTGATAAAGACTTCAAAGTAATGGCCATAAAGATGTTGGATTAAAGAAGAGAGTGGAGGATCTTGATGAGACCTTCAATAAATACATAGGATACACACACACACACACACACACACACACAGAACCAGAGATGAACTCAAGAACTGATATAAAAAATACACTAATGTGATGTGATAGGCACTGGGTGTTATATGCAATTGATATATTATCAAATATTACATCTGAAACTAATGATGAACTTTGTTTTGGCTAATTGAATTTAAATTAAAAAAATACACTAGAGACAATCAATAGTAGACTAGGGGAGGCAAAGGAATGGATAAGCAACCTGAAGAGAGATTAATGGTTTACAACCAAGCAGAAAAGCAAAATAATAAAAAATAATAATGATGATGACAATGATAATAATAAATGAAAATAGTTTAAGGGAACTCAGTCACATCATCAGGCATAATAGCATTCACATTATAGAAATCCTAGAAGAACAAGAGAGAAAAAAGGGGTGGCCCCTGGGTGGTTCAGTTGATGAAGTGTCTGCCTTCAGCTCATGTCATGATCTAAGGGCCCTGGTATCAAACTTCACAATGGGATCCCTGCTAAGAAACTTTATGTGAAGAAGTAGTAACTAAAAACATGCTTAATCTGGGAAAGGAAACGGACATTCAGATTTAGAAGGCATAGAGAGGCCCCAACAAAATCCACATAATGGGGTCCACATCAAGACACACACATAAAATGGGAAAAAGCAGTGATAAAGAGATAATTTTAAAAAGAGCAGAGGGGAAAACACACACACACACACAGTTACATACAAACTATGTAAAGCCGTCAACTGATTTATCAGAAGAAACTTTACAAGCCGGAAGAGAGTGGTATGATAAATTCAAGATGCTAATAGGAAAAAACCTGCAACCAAGAATACCATACACAACAAGGGTAACATTCTTTAATAGAAGGAGAGATAATTGCTCACATGTAAAGAAAGTTAAAGGGGTTCATCAGCACAGATCCAGCTTTATAAGAAACATAATAGAAATTCTTTGAGTAAAAGGAAAAGGCTGTAATCAGGAGTAAGAAAATTATGAAAGGATAAACATGTACATGTAAATACAAACATAACAAAAGTAGTAGATTAATTACTTATAAAACCAATATGATACTTAAAGCAAAAAATTAGTAAATCTATTATATCAATAAAATTTAGACAAGGCATTCACAAAATGAAAGGATGTAAAGTAGGATATAATATACATAAAAAATGGGAGAGGAAAAATTTAGTGCTCATAGGGCAGGCTCAAATTTAACTTATCATCAACTTAATATGCGTTGGTATATGCAGAAGATGTTATATAATAATCTAATGATAACCACAAATTAAATACCTGTAATAGACAAGCAAAAAAATTAAGAGAAAAGCATCCAAGCATATTAAAGAGAAGCATCATACCACAAAAAAAAAACAGAGCAAGAAAAAAGAAACAGAAAAGAAATACAAAAACAACCATAAAACAAATAATAAAATAATAATAAGTACATACCTATCAATAATTACTTTGAACATAAATGGACTAAATGCAAGACATAATGGACTAAAAAAAGCAAGGATATATATATATATATATATATATATATATATATCCCCTGCCTACAAGAGGCTTACATCAAACCCAAAGTCACATGTAGATTTAAAATAAAAGGATGGAGGGGTAGTTGGATGGATCTCTTAAATATCTGACTCTTGGTTTTGGCTCAGGTCATTATGTCGTGGATTATGGGATTAAGCCCCATGACAGGCTCTGTGTTCAGCTAGGGGCCTGCTTGAAGATTCTCTCCCTCTGCCCCCATCACACACACACTCTCTCTCTAAAATAAATAACTAAAAAATAAATAAAAAAAATAAAAAAAATAAATAAATAAATATTTTTTAAAAAGAAAATTAATGGTTATAAAAACATTTACCATGCAAATGGAAGAAAAAAAAAAGCTAGAGTAGCAATACTTGTATCAGATAAAGTTTAACACGAAGAGTGTAATGAGAGACGAAGACACTACATAATGATAAATGGAACAATACTACAAGAGGATATAATAATTGTAAATATTTACAATATGTGATCATCTAAATACATAAAACAACTATTAACATGAAGGTAGGAATTGAAAGTTATACAATAAAAATAGGGGACATTAACACCCCACTTATATCAATGGATAAATCATTGAGATAACAAGTCAACAGGAAACATTGGCTTTGAATTAGATATTGGACCAGGTAGACCTAAAATATATATTTAGAATATTCCATTCAATAGCAGTTGAATGCACATTCTTTTCAAGTGTACATGGAATATTCTCCAGAATAGAACACAAATCATGCCACAAAACAAGTCTAAATAAATTTTAAAAGATTGAAATTATACCATAAAATTCTTTTGGCCACAACGATATGAAACTAGAAATGAATCACAAGAAAATATATACAAGCAACACAAATATATGGAAGCTAAATAACATGCTACTAACAATGTATGAGTCAAAGAAAAAATCAAAGATGAAATAAATAAATACATGGAGACAAATGAAAATAGAAACATAATGGTAGATTATCTTGGGGATGCAGCAAAAGATATTCTGAGAGGGAAGATTGTAGCAATACAGGCCTACCTCAAGAAATAGATTCTAAAATAAACAACCTTACATCTAAAAAAGCCTAAATCCAGTAGAAAGAAAAAAAATATATGTACATCAGAGAATAAATAAAATAGAGATTATTAAACAGTAGAACAGATCAATGAAACCAGGAGCTGTTTCTCTGAAAAGATCAATAATTTTGATAAACATTTACTCAGATTCAAAACCAAAAGAGAAAACAAACTCAAATAAAATCAGAACTGTAAGATAATAATAACAGAAATACAAAAGATGGTAAAAAATATTTTAAAAATTATATGCCAACATGTAGAACAATAAGTAAGAAATGGATAAATTTCTAAAAACATACAATCTTCCAAAACTTAATTAGGAAGAAACAGAAAATGCAAACAGATTGAGTACCAGCCATTCATTGAAATTGAATTAGGAACCAAACAACACTCAACAAACAATATTCCAGGATCAGACGGATTGGCAGGTGAGATCTACCAACATTTATTTTTTTAAAGATTTCATTTATTTATTCATGAGAGAGAGAGAGAGAGAGAGGCAGAGGGAGAAGCAGGCTCCATGCAGGGAGCCCGACACAGGACCCGATCTTGGGTCTCTAGGATCACTCCCGGCCAAAGGCGGCACTAAACCGCTAAACCACCGGGGCTGCCCGACCCACCAACATTTAAATAATAAATAATACTTATTCTTTTAAAACTATTTTTAAAAATAGAAGAGGATGGGAAGTTTTTTAATTCATTCTACAAGTTCAACATTTCCATTGTACCAACATCAAAGATACTACCAAAAGGAAAGAAAACCCACAAGCTAATGTCTCCAATGAACATAGATACAAAAATCCTCAACAAAATATAAGCAAAGCAAACCTAACAATACATTTAAAAAAGTTATTCACCAGCATCAAGTGGGATTTACTAAAAGGATGCAAGCCTGGTTCAATATTTACATATCAATCTATGTGATACATCACATTAACAAGGACAAAAACCTTCTGATCCTCTCAATAGTTGTAGAGAAATCATTTGATGAAGTACATCAGTTCATGATAAAAACTCAACAAAGTAGATTTAAAAGGAACATATTTCAACATAAAAATGCCATATATAAAAACTGCATAGCTATCATTATATGATGCTAAAAAGTGGTGAAAAAGTGAGTTTTTCTTCTAAGATCAGTAAGAAAACAAGGCTGTCCATTCTCAGTACTTTTATTCAACATAGTACTAGAAGTCCAAGCCATAGCAATCAGAAAAGAAAAAGAAATAAAAGGCACCCAAACTGGTAAAGAAGAAGTAAATGTTTCAGTATTTGCAGCTAATGTGACAGTAAATACAAACCAAAAAAAAAAAAAAAACCAAAAAGAATATAAAAAGAAAAACAGCAACACCTAAGTACTCTACTAAAAGTGACAGACTACTAGAAGTGATATATAAATTTAGTAAAATAACAGGATACAAAATTAATATGCAGAAATATGTGGCATTTTAATACACTAATTATGAAATAGCAGAAATATATATTAAGGAAACAATCACATTTACAATTTACAATTGTACCAAAAAGAATAAAATACCTAGGAATAAACTTAACTACAGAGGTAAAAAACCTATACTCTGATAAGTATAAAAAATGAAGAAAGAATTGAAAATGATATAAATAGAAAGATATTCTATACTCATGGACCAAAACAAGTAATACTGTTACATATCTGATACCACCCAAAGCAATTTGCAGATTTAATTCAATCTCTATGAAAATATTGGCAATTTTTAAGAAACTAGGGCAAAGAATACTAAATTTGGGCAGAATAAAAAACACCTTGCATAGTCAATACAAACTTGAAGATCAATGATAGAAGTATAACAATAAAGGTGTAATAATCAAAACAGTTTAGTATTGGCAGAAAAATAGATACATAGATGAATGGAATGGAGAGTTCAGAAATAAACACAAGCTTTTATTGTAATCTTATCATGTAGAAGGCAATAATATGCAAGTAGGGAAAAGACAGTCTCTTCAACAAATGATGCTGGAAAAATTGGACAGCTACATGCAAACAAACAAACCTGGACCACTTTCTAACACCATAAACAAAAATAAACTCAAACAGGCTTGACGACATAAATGTAAGACCTGACAACACAAAATTCCCAGCAGAAAATATAGGCAATAATTTCTTTGACATCAGATGTAGAAGTATTTTTCTAGATATGGCTCTTCCAGAAAGGAAAACAAAAATGAAAATAAATTATTGAACTACACCAAAATAAAAAGATTTTGCACTGTGGGGAAAACTATCAATGAAACAAAATCACAGCCTACTGAATGGGAGAAGATATTTGCAATTTATATATCCAATCAGGGGCTAACACCTAAAATTTATGAAGAACTTATGGAACTCAACACAAAATAACCCAATTAAAGGGCAGAGGACCTGAATTGATATTTATCAAAAAAAGACATACAAAAGGCCAACAGATACATAAAAAATCAACATCACTAATCATCAAAGAAATCAAAATCACAATGAGAACACCTGGATGGCTCACTTGGTTGAGCATTCAACTATTGATTTTTGCTCAGCTCATGATCTCAAGGTCATGAGACCAAGCCTGGTGTTGGGCTCCATGCTCAGTGCAGAATCTGCTGGAGATTCTTCATCTCCCTATACCCCTCTCCCCTCCTTTCTCTGTCTCTGTATCTCTCTCTCTCTGTCTTTTTCTAAAATAAATAAAGTTTTTTTTAAATGACAATAAGATATCACTTTACATCTGTCAGAAGAGCTAAACCAAGAAATACAAGAAATAACTGTTGGCAAAGATGTGAAAAAAAAAAAAGAACTCTCATTCACTCTTGGGGGAATGCAAAGTGGTATATCCAATGTGAAAAAAAAGTGCAGAGGCTCCCCAAAAAACTAAAAATAGAATTGCCATGTGATCCTATAATTTCACTAATTAGTATTTACTCAAAGTGAACAAAAATACTAATTCAAAAAGATATATACACCCATATATTTATTGAAGCATTGTTTACAATACCAAGATATGTATATGTATGCATACATACACACACATATGTACACTCAGAATTAAATATTCTTCGGCCATAAAATATGAGGTTTTGCTGTTTTCAACAACATGGGTATCCCTACTAAGCAAAATATATCAGTCAGAGAAAGACAAATGCCATATGATTCCACTTATATGTGTAATTTAAGAAACAAACAAATGAACAATAAAAAGAAACAAAAAAAACCTAACTCTTAAATATAGAAAAGACCTAGTCATTGTCAGAGGTAAGATGGATGTGAAATGGGTAAAATAAGTGAAGGGTATTAAGAATACACTTATCATGATGAGCACTGAGTAATGTACAGAATTGTTGTATCATTATATTGCACACCTGAAACTAATATACCACTGTATATTAATTACTTGAATTAAAGAGAGAGATGAAGAATAAAACAGATTCTTAAATACGTTGAACAAACTGATTGCCAGAGGGGACATGGGGGGATGGGTAAAATAGATAATAGGTACATGATTGTGTATATATAAAAAGCACACAAAATGAACCTGCAGATAAATGATTAGAATTATTAATTGAGAGCTGCCTGGATGGTACAGTTGGTTAAGCATCTGACACTTGGTTTCATCTCAGGTCATGCTTTCAGGGTTGTGAGATCAAGCCCCATGTTGGGCTCCACACTCAGTGCAGAGTCTGCTTGAGATTCTCTCTCCCTCTCCCTCTGTTCTTCCTCCCTGCTCTTTCTCTCTAAAATATTTTTTAAAGAATTATTAATTGAATTTAGCCAGTTCATTAGATAAAAATAACAATTAGAAAATATATTTTTAGGTTTTAAACCACACACCTTTTGTCATACATCCAAAATTTCAAATAACTAAGAACATATGTAAAGAAAGTTTAAACAGATAAAATTACAAAACGTTACTGAAAGAAAGTTTAAAACCATAAATAAATGGGAAGACATAATATGTTCATGAAAAAAGACATATTATTTTTTAAAAATTGTATGAGATTACTAGATTCAGTTCACAGTGCTAAGAAGGCAGCATAATAAGAGAATCTAGGCTCTTCTAATATCTAGAACAGAACTAGATACATATCAAATCATTCTAAATACCCCAGAAATCAACCTGAAGACTCACAAAACAAATTCCACAACTAAAAGGAGAGAGGACATGACATTGGAGAAATGGATTGCAGGTGCTGCAGGAAGGAGGAAACCATTGTCATGGAGAAAGGTAAAAGAGAGTGGAACACATAAGGAGAACATATCCCAAAAGCCATTAGCTCGGGGAAAAAAAAAGAGGCTCTGATTTTCATGAGCCCTTACAACTAGCAGGATTTAAAGACTGGAGTTTTAAATATCCTGACTTGGCTGGAAAAGAGTCCTGAGGGTGCTGCCCTACTCTGGGAGAAAAGGCATGCAAACAACCCTGGGATAGATAGCATGGACACTGAAGAATGCCTGGGGTAAATAGCAAGGAGATTATTGGTTTTTCTTGGTGCATGTCCCAGAGAAGTAACTTTCACAGATATGTCTCTCAAAGAACAAATGAAATACTGGTGTCATTTCCCACCCACACCACTCAACATAAATGCAAAGCCACCTGTGGAAAGCAGCTCAGCCCTAAAACTGGCTGCTTAACTTGTTTATACCAGATACCATACCTCTGCATTCTGGTGTGCCTTCCCCTCTTGGCCAAGCTAGATTCAGTCCCAGTGTGGCAGGACCAGCACATGCCCCTGCCACACCACATCCCTAAAGCATAAAATTTTAAAAGTCATCAGGTTTGAGTGGGATAGAGCCCAGAGGGCACTGTTCTGCTCCTGGGGAGAAGGCAGACAACCTGGAGGCAGAGTGTGGAAAAATTTATCTGAACAAAGCCTGGGACACACACAGAAAAGATTATTTACTTTTCTCAGAGTTTTTCCCTGAGAAGCAGCATGCACAGAGACTGCTCTCTGTGGGGGGATGGGGGTGGTGTGGAAACTAGCTGGAATCATTTCCCTTCTTTGCCCTTAAAATAAAGTCAGAACCAGCTGTGGTAAGCAGCACAGTGCCAATACAGGCTGCCTACCCTGGTTACACCAAGTCCCATATCTCTGTGCTGTGATGCTATAGCTCTTCTTGATCAAGATTGCCTGAGTCACAGCAGGCAGTCCCCTTACCCAGAAGAACAGCAGAAACCCATGCACATACCATGTCTCCTGACCAGAGAGCTCTATAAGTCTTCAGTTTTAGTGGAAGTAGTATCAGGTCTCATTTAAGAAGCAGAAAACAGCATACCTAGGTAAAACTGGCCACATTCTGGCCAAGAAACAAGTACTACCTACTCCACACAAGGAGAGCCTCTGCAGACGACTAGGCTAAGGGATAAAGCAGCCAAAACACAACAGCAGAGTGCACGTAGCACACACCAGACACTCCTTGAAGTTCTAGACCATGAACATTATATGACCTCTTCTACATAAAGCCATTACTCTCACAAGCATGAAACATAACAGTCTGTTCTAAGACAGAGAAGACAGAAACTTAGACTAAATGCCAAGCTGGAGGGATTCATACCAAATGAAAGAACAAGTTAAGGTCACACAGAGAGAAGTAAGCAAAACAGATATAAGTAACATGTTTATGGAGAATTTAAAGCAACAATCATAAGGATACTTGCTGGGCTTCAGAAATAAATGGAAGACATCAGTGAGATCTTTACAGCAGAGATAAGAGAGTTAAAAAAAACATCACTCAGGAATGAAAAATGCAATAACTTAGATTCCAAAAATGCTTGGTGCAATAACCACAGGATAGAAAAGCAGAAGAATGAATAAGTGATATAGAATATAAAATAATGGAAAATAATGAACCTGAACAAAAGAGAGAAAGAATTATGGAACATGAGAATAGACTCAGGGAACTCAGTGAATCCATAAAATGTAATAACATCATATTATAAGAGTCCCAGAAAAGGACGAGAGAGAAAAGGAGGTCAAAAATTTCTTTGAGGAAATAATAGCCAAGAACTTCCCTAATCTGAGGAAGGCAACCAACATCCAGATCCAAGAATCACAGAAAACTGCCATCAAAATTAACAAAAGCAAGTAAAAAATGGACAAATTGCAATTAAATTAGCAAAATATAGTAAAAAAAAAATCTTAAAATAAGCAATACAAAAGCTGACTCTAATGTACAAGGGAATACCCATAAGGCAAGCCACAGATGTCTCAACAGAAACTTGACAAGCCAAAGAGGAGAGGCATGACATATTCAACATGCAGAATGGGAAAACTCCTCAGCCAGGAATATTCTATCCAGAAAGTCCACCTTGCAGAATAGAAAGAGAGATAAATAGTTTCCCAGACAAACAAGAAATAAAGTTCTTGACCACTAAACTAGCCTTGCAAGAAATCTTAAAGGAGACTGTTTAAGTGGAAAAGAAAGATCAAAAATGACAAAAAAAGAAACAGGGAAAATCTCAAGAAACAATGATAAAACAAGTATTACAATGGCAATAAATACATATCTACCAATAATTATTCTGAATGGAAATGGATTCCAATCAAAAGACATAGGGTGGGTAGCCCGGGTGTCTCAGTGGTTTAGTGCCGCCTTCAGCCCAGGGCCTTATCCTGGAGACCCCGGATCAGGTCCCGCATCAGGCTCCCTGCATGGAGCCTGCTTTTCCCTCTGCCTGTGTCTATGCCTCTCTCTCTCTCTCTTTCTCCTCTGTCTGTCTCATGAATAAATAAATTAAATCTTAAAAAAGGATATAGGATGTCAGAATGGATGAAAAAAAAGGAAAAAGGGGGGACGGGGCAAGATGGAGGAAGACCAGGGTCCCCAAGTCACCTGACCCCACAAAATTACCTAGACAACTTTCAAATCATCCTGAAAACTTACGAATTTGGCTTGAGATTTAAAGAGAGAACAGCTGCAAAGCTACAGTGAGAAGAGTTTGCGCTTCTATCAAGGTAGGAAGACAGGGGGGAAAAAAGAAATAAACAAAAGACATCCAGGGGGGAGGGTCCCAGCGAAGAGCCAGGCTAAGGCAGCACCGTGAGCGCCCCCAGGACAGGAAAGCCCCGACCCAGAGAAGCAGGAGCTTCACCAAACTTCCCGGAGGGAAAGGCACTAGCAGGGAGTTGGAGCAGGATCACAGGAGGAGCGAGGATGCCCTCAGGCTCCCAGGGACACTAATAGAGGACCTGTGCCCCAGGAAGAGCGTGCCACACCCCCCGGCCAAGCTCCCTAAAGGGCTGGAGCGTGCTCCTGGCTGGACCAGGAGCAGCTCGGGGTGGCTCCAGTGGCAGATCCACGCTGAGGGAGCTGCGCGGCGGGGAATGCGATTCCAACAGCGCAGACCCAGGAGCACAGGGTGCCGGGGGACACAGCCCGAGATCCGGCTCTCCCCCCGGGACAGGCAGAGACCGGGAGGGCACAGAACAACAAGGACACTCCTGTGCCAATGGGCCCGAGATGAGCACATCAGCGGTCCCCACCCCCAGAACATCCAGGCCCTTGCAAACTGAGAGTCCAGTAGTTACTGCACGAGCTGACTCCAGAGCTGGAGAGCTGGCCGCCACCACTGTTGTTCCACCTGGGGCCTCACAGGATAAACAATCCCCACTGAACCTCACAATGGCCTCACCGGATAAACAGGTTAAACAACTTTCACTGAGCCCTGCAACAGGAAGGGGGGCTGAACTGCTCCCCCAAGTGCTGAAACCTGAGAACCAGAAAGCAGGCCCCTACCCCAGAAGACCAGCCAGAAGAACAGGGGAAAAACAAATTATTGACCAAGCAGCACTGGAAAGTTCCGGGGGAAGTCGAGGGATTTACAGTATACAGATTAAGAGGATACTCCCCATGGTTTTTGGTTTTCTGTTTGCTTCCCCCCCCTTTTTTTCTTTCTCTTCTTTTTTTTCCTTCCTTTTTTCTTTTTCTTTTCTTCTTTCTCATCTCTCTTTTTTTCCTTATCCAAATACAACTTGTTTTGGCCAATCTGCACTGAGAAAAATGACTAGAAGGAAAACCTCACCTCAAAAGAAACAATCAGAAACAGTCCTATCTCCCACAGAGTTACAAAATTTGGATTAAATTCAAGCTACTGGTGGCTCTAGAAAAAAGCATAAAGGACTCGAGAGACTTAATGACTGCAGAATTTACAGCTAATCCGGCAGATATTAAAAATTAATTGAATGAGATGCAATCCAAACTATAGGTCATAACGACGAAGGTTAACGAGGTTGAAGAACGAGTGAGTGACATAGAAGGCAAGTTGATGGCAAAGAGGGAAACTGAGGAAAAAAGAGACAAACAATTAAAAGATCATGAGGATAGATTAAGGGAAATAAATGACAGCCTGAGGAAGAAAAACATATGTTTAATTGGGGTTCCCGAGGGGGCCAAAAGGGACAGAGGGCCAGAATATATATTTGAACATATCATAGCTGAGAACTCTCCTAATCTGAGAAGGGAAACAGGCATTCAGATCCAAGAAATAGAGAGATCCCCCCTAAAATAGCAAAACTGCTCAACATCTCGACATTTAATTGTGAAGCTTGCAAATTCCAAAGATAAAGAGAAAATCCTTAAAGCAGCAGGAGACAAGAAATCTCTAACTTTTATGGGGAGAAATATTAGATTAACACCAGACCTCTCCACAGAAACCTGGCAGGCCAGAAAGGGCAGGAAGGCTATATTTAGGGTCTTAAAAGAGAAGAACATGGAGCCAAGAATACTTTATCCAGCAAGGCTCTCATTCAGACTAGAAGGAGAAATAAAGAGCTTCCAAGACAGGCAGACACTTAAAGAATGTGACCAAAAAATTGACTCTGTAAGAAATATTAAAGGGGAACCTGTAAAAGAAAGAGGAAGTCCAAGGAAACAATCCACAAAACAGGGATTGAAAAGGTATCACGATGACACTAAACTCATATCTTTCAATAGTAACTCTGAAAGTATTGACGTTAATTAATTAATTAATTAATGGGCTTAAGGACCCCATTAACAGACGAAGGGTTTTAGACTGGATAAAAAAGTGGGATGCATCTAATTGCTGTCTACATTTTAGACAGAAGGACACCTACACCCTGAAAATGAAAGGTTGGAGAACCATGTACCATTCAAATGGTCCTCAAAAGAAAGCAGGAGTAGCCATCCTTATATCAGATAAACTAAAGTTTATCCCGAAGACTGTAGTGAGAGATGAAGAGGGACACTATATCATACATAAAGGATCTATCCAACAAGAGGAATTAACAATCATCAATATATATGCCCCGAAAGTGGGAGCTGCCAAATATATCAATCAATTAATACCCAAAGTGAAGACATACTTAGATAATAATACACTTATACTTGGTGACTTCAGTCTAGCCCTTTCTACACTCGATAGGTCTTCTAAGCAAAACATCTCCAAAGAAACAAGAGCTTTAAATTATACACTGGACCAGGTGGATTTCACAGATATTTACTGAACTTTGTATCCAAACGCAACTGAATACACATTCTTCTCAGGTGCACATGGAACTTTCTCCAGAATAGACCACATACAGGGTCACAAATCAGGTCTTAATGGATACCAAAAGATTGGGATTGCCTCCTGCGTGTTTTCAGACCATAATGCTTTGAAATTAGAACTAAATCACAAAAAGAAGTTTGGAAAGATTTCAAACACGTGGAAGTTAAGGACCATCCTGCTCAAAGATGAAAGGGTCAACCAGTAATTAAGGAAGAATTAAAGATTCCTGGAAACTAATGAGAATGAAGATAGAACCATTCAAATTCTTTGGGATACAGCAAAAGCAATCCTGAGGGGAAAATACATTGCAATACAAGCATCCATCCAAAAAATGGAAAGAACTCCAATACAAAAGTAACCTAGAAACTAAAGGAGCTAGAGAAAAACAGAAAATAGATCCTAAATCCAGCAGAAGAAGAGAGTTAATAAAGATTTGTGCAGAACTCAAAGAATTAGAGTCCAGAACTGTGGAACAGATCAACAAAACCAGGAGTTCGTTCATTCAAATAATTAATATGATAGATAAACCATTAGCCAGCCTTATTATAAAGAAGAAAGAAAAGACTCAAATTAATAAAATCATGAATGAGAAAGGAGAGATCACTACCAACACCCAGGAAGTACAAACGATTTTAAAAACATATTATGAGCAGCTATATGCCAATAAATCAGACAATCTAAATGGACGCATTTCTGGAAAACCACATACTACCAAAACTAGAACAGGAAGAAATAGAAAACGTGAACAGGCCAATAATCAGGGAGGAAATTGAAACAGTCCTCAGAAAGCTCCCAAGACACAAAAGTCCATGGCCAGATGGCTTCCCTGGGGAATTCTATCAAACGTTTAAAGAAGAAACCATACCTATTCTACTAAAGCTGTTTGGTAAGATAGAAAGAGATGGAATACTTCCAAACTCATTCTATGAGGCCAACATCACCTTAATTCCAAAAGCAGACAAAGAGCCCACCAAAAAGGAGAATTATAGACCAATATCCCTGATGAACATGGATGCAAAAATTCTCAACAAGACACTAGCCAAAAGGATCCAAACGTACATTGATAAGATTATTCACCATGACCAAGTGGGATTTATCTCCGGGATGTAAGGCTAGTTCAACACTCATATAACAATCAATGTAATTCATCATTTCAGCAAGAGAAAAACCAAGAACCACAGGACCCTCTCAATAGATGCAGAGAAAGCATTTGACAAAATACAGCATCCATTCCATATCAAAACTCTTCAGAGTGTAGGGATAGAGAGAGCATTCCTCAACATCTTAAAAGCCATCTACGAAAAGCCCACAGCAAATATAATTCTCAATGGGGAAGCACTGGGAGCCTTTCCTCTAAAATCAGGAACAAGACAGGGATGTCCACTCTCACCACTGCTATTCAACATAGTACTAGAAGTCCTAGCCTCAGCAGTCAGACAACAAAAAGAAATAAAAGGCATTCAAATGGGCAAAGAAGAAGTCAAACTCTCCCTCCTCGCAGATGACATGATACTCTACATAGAAAACCCAAAAGCCTCCACCCCAAGATTGCTAGAGCTCATCCAGCAATTTGGTAGTGTGACAGGATACAAAATCAATGCCCCGAAGTCAGTGGCATTTCTAGACACTAACAATGAGACTGAAGAAAGAGAAATTAAGGAGTCAATCCCATTGACAATTGTACCCAAAGCATAAGATACCTAGGAGGAAACCTAACCAAAGAGGTTAGAGGATCTATACCCTAAAAACAACAGAACACTTCTGAAAGAAATGGAGGAAGACACAAAGAGATGGAAAAATATTCCATGCTCATGGATTGGTAGAATTAATACTGTGAAAATGTCAATGTTACCCAGGGCAATTTACACGTTTAATGCAATCCCTATCAAAAAACCATGGACTTTCGTCAGAGAGTTGGAACAAATCATCTTAAGATTTGTGTGGAATCAGAAAAGACCCTAAATAGCCAAGGGAATTTAAAAAAAAAAAAAACATAGCTGGGGGTATCACAATACCAGATTTCAGGTTGTAGTACAAAGCTGTGGTCATCAAGACAGTGTGGTACTGGCACAAAAACAGACACATAGATCAATGGAACAGAATAGAGAATCCAGAAGTGGACCCTGAACTTTATGGTCAACTAATATTCGATAAAGGAGGAAAGACTATCCACTGTAAAAAAGACAGTGTCTTCATTAAATGGTGC
The DNA here is from genome assembly GCF_048164855.1 of Canis lupus baileyi. Taxonomy (NCBI): domain Eukaryota; kingdom Metazoa; phylum Chordata; class Mammalia; order Carnivora; family Canidae; genus Canis; species Canis lupus. The sequence goes on from NC_132876.1 coordinate 61,497,520, forward strand.
TTGGGAAAATTGGACATCCACATGCAGAAGAATGAAACTAGACCATTCCCTTTCACCATACACAAAGATAAACTCAAAATTGATGAAAGATCTAAATGTGAGATAAGATTCCATCAACATCCTAGAGGAGAACACAGGCAACACCATTTTTGAACTTGACCACAGTAACATCTTGGAAGATACATCCACGAAGGCAAAAGAAACAAAAGAATAAATGAACTATTGGAACTTCATCAAGATAAGAAGCTTTTGCACAGCAAAGGATACAGTCAACAAAACTAAAAGACAACCTACAGAATGGGAGAAGACATTTGCAAACAATCGGCTAGTATCCCAGACCTATAAAGAACTTATTAAGATCAACAGCAAAGAAACAAACAATCCAATCATGAAATGGGCAAAAGACATGTACAGAAATCCCACAGAGGAAGACATAGACATTGCCAACAAGCACATGAGAAAATGCTCTGCATCACTTGCCATCAGGGAAATACTAATCAAAACCACAATGAGATACCACCTCACACCAGTGAGAATGGGGAAAATTAACAAGGCAGAAAACAACAAATGTTGGAGAGGATGCGGAGAAAAGGGAACCCTCTTACACTGTTGGTGGGAATGTGAACTGGTGCAGCCACTCTGGAAAACTGTGTGGAGGTTCCTCAAAGACTTAAAATTAGACCTGCCCTACGACCCAGCAATTGCACTGTTGGGTACTTACCCCAAAGACACAGATCTAATGAAATGCCGGGACACCTGCACCCCGATGTTTCTAGCAGCAATGTCCACAATAGCCAAACTGTGGAAGGAGCCTCGGTGTCCATCGAAAGATGAATGGATAAAGAAGATGTGGTTTATGTATACAATGGAATATTACTCAGCTATTAGAAATGACAAATACCCACCATTTGCTTCGACGTGGGTGGACCTGGAGGGTATTATGCTGAGTGAAATAAGTCAATCGGAGAAGGACAAACATTGTATGTTCTCATTCATTTGGGGAATATAAATAATAGTGAAAGGTAATAGAAGAGAAGGGAGAAGAAATGGGTAGGAAATATCAGAAAGGGAGACAGAACATAAAGACTCCTAACTCTGGGAAATGAACGAGGGGTGGTGGAAGGGGAGGAGGGCGGGGGGTGAGGGTGAATGGGCGATGGGCACTGAGGGGGGCACCTGACGGGATGAGCACTGGGTGTTATTCTGTATGTTGCCAAATTGAACACCAATAAAAATTAAATTTATTATTAAAAAAACAAAAACAAAATTACAATGCAGTACCACCTCACACTGGTCAGAATGGCTAAACTGAACAACTGAGGAAATGAGATGTTGGTGAGATGGCAGAGAAAAGTGAACTATCTCACACTGTTGATGGCAATGATAACTGGTGCAGCTACTCTGGAAAACAGTATGTAGCTGCCTCAAACAGTCAAAAATAGAGCTACCCTATGAACCAGAAATTGCACTAATAGGTGTTTATTTTTTTAAGAAAGAATTTATTTATTTATTCATGAGAGATACACAGAGAGAGGCAGAGACAGAGGTAGAGAAAGAAGCAGGCTTCTAGGTTTTTTTTAATTTGATTATTTATTTATTTGATTTTATTTTTTGTTTATTTTTTATTGGAGTTCAATTTGCCAACATATAGTGTAACACCCACTGCTCAACCCATCAAGTGCCTTGCTCAGTGCATCCATTCTTTGAGATTGCCTAGTTTACTGGCATATAATACGTTTTTAAAATGATTTGTATTTCTTTTGTATTAGTTGTGTTATCTTCTCTTTCACTCATGATTTTATTAATTTGAGCCTTTTCTCTTTTCTTTCTAATAAGGCTGGCTAATGGTATATCTATCTTATTAATTCTTTCAAAGAACAAACTCCCAGTTTTGTTGATCTGTTCTAGTTGTTCTGTTCTCTATTTCATTGAGTTCTGCTTGAATCTTTATTATCTCTCTTCTTCTGCTTGGTGTAGGTTTTATTTGCTGTTCGTTATCCAGCTCCTTTAGGTGCAATATTAGCTTGTGTATTTCAGTATTTTTCCATTTTTTTGATGGATGCTTGTATTGCAATGTATTTCCCTCTCAGGACTGTTTTAGGGGTATCCCAAAGATTTTGAACAGTTGTATCTTCATTTTCATTAGTTTCCATGAATCTTTTAAATTCTTCTCTAAATTCCTGTTTGATCCATTCATCTTTTAGTAGGATGATCTTTAACCTCCACATGTTTGAGTTCCTTTCAATTTTCTTCCTGTGATTGAGCTCTAGTTTCAAAATCAGCACAACAGGCCCCTCCCCCAAAAGACCAGCTAGACGAACAGGGAAAAAACAAATTATTGACCAAGCAGCACTGGAAAGTTTCAGGGGAAGTCAAGGGACTTACAGTATACAGAATCAGAGGATACTATCCTTTTTTTTTTTTTTTTTGCTTTTTGATTTCTGTTTGCTTCCCCCCCACTTTTTTCTTTTTTCTTTCTTTTTATCTCCTTTTCTTCTCTTTTTTATTCTTTCTCTCTCTTTTTTTCTTCTTTTCTTTTCTTCTTTCTCTTTTCTCTTTTTCCCCTTTTCCCAATGCAACTTATTTTTGGCCACTCTGCACTGAGCAAAATGACTAGAAGGAAAACCTCACCTCAGAAGAAAGAATCAGAAACAGTCCTCTCTCCCACAGAGTTACAAAATTTGGATTACAATTCAATGTCAGAAACCCAGTTCAGAAGCACTATAACAAATCTACTGGTGGTATATAAAAAAGTGTAAAGGACTCAAGAGACTTCATTACTGCAGAATTTATATCTAATCAGGCAGAAATTAAAAATCAATTGAATGAGATGCAATACAAAGTAGAAGTCCTAACGACAAGGGTTAACGAGGTGGAAGAACGAGTGAGTGATATAGAAGACAAGTTGATGGCAAAGAGGGAAACTGAGTAAAAAAGAGACAAACAATTAAAAGACCATGAAGACAGATTAAGGGAAATAAGTGACAGCCTGAGGAAGAAAAACCTACGTTTAATTGGGGTTCCCGAGGGCGCCGAAAGGGACAGAGGTCCGGAATATGTATTTGAACAAATCCTAGCTGAAAACTTTCCTAATCTGGGAAGGGAAACAGGCATTCAGATCCAGGAAATAGAGAGATCCACCCCTAAAATCAATAAAACTGTTCAACACCTCGACATGTAATAGTTAAGCTAGCAAATTCCAAAGATAAAGAGAAGATCCTTAAAGCAGCAAGAGAGAAGAAATCCCTAACTTATACGGGGAGGAGTATTAGGTTGACAGCAGACCTCTCCACAGAGACCTGACAGGCCAGAACGGGCTGGCAGGATATATTCAGGGTCCTAAATGAGAAAAACATGCAGCCAAGAATACTTTATCCAGCAAGGCTCTCATTGAAAATGCAAGGAGAGATAAGGAGCTTCCAAGACAGGCATAATCTAAAAGAATATGTGAACTCCAAACAAGCTCTGCAAAAAATTTTAAGGAGGACTCTTAAAATTCCCCTTTAAGAATAAGTCCAGTGGAACAATCCACAAAAACAGGGACTGAATAGATATCATGATGACGCTAAACTCATATCTTTCAATAGTAACTCCGAACGGGAATGGGCTTAATGACCCCATCAAAAGGCGCAGAGTGTCAGACTGGATAAAAAAAGCAGGACCCATCTATTTGCTGTCTACAAGAGACTCATTTTAGACAGAAGCACACCTACAGCCTGAAAATAAAAGGCTGGAGAAACATTTACCATTCAAATGGTCCTCAAAAGAAAGCTGGGGTAGCCATCCTTATATCAGAAAAACTAAATTTACCCCAAAGACTGTAGTGAGAGATGAAGAGCAACACTATATCATACTTCAAGGATCTATCCAAAAAAGGAATTAACAATCATCAATATATATGCCCCGAATGTGGGAGATGCCAAATATATCAATCAATTAATAACCAAAATTAAGACATACTTAGATAATAATACACTTATACTTGGTGATTTCAATGTAGCACTTTCTATACTCGATAGGTCATCTAAGCACAACATCTCCAAAGAAACGAGAGCTTTAATTGACACACTGGACCAGATGGATTTCACAGATATCTACAAACTTTACATCCAAACTCAACGGAATACACATTCTTCTCAAGTGCACATGGAACTTTTTCCAGAATAGACCACATACTGGGTCACAAATCAGGTGTGAACCGATACCAAAGATTGAGATCATACCCTGGGTATTCTCAGACCATAATGCCTTGAAATTGGAACTAAGTCACAAAAGGAGTTTGCAAGGACTTCAAACACATGGAGGTTAAGGACCATCTTGCTAAAAGATGAAAGGGTCAACCAGGAAATTAGGGAGGAATTAAAAAGATTCATGGAAACTAATGAGAATGAAGATAAAACCGTTCAAAATCTTTGGGATGCAGCAAAAGCAGTCCTGAGGGGGAAATACATCGCAATACAAGCATCCATTCAAAAACTGGAAAGAACTCAAATACAAAGGCTAATCATACACCTAAAGGAGCTAGAGAAAAAACAGCAAATATATCCTACAACCAGCAGAAGAAGAGAGTTAAAAAAGATTCGAGCAGAACTCAACAAAATCGAGACCAGAAGAACTGTGGAATAGATCAACAGAACCAGGAGTTGGTTCTTTGAAAGAATTAATAAGATAGATTAACCATTGCCCAGCCTTATTAAGAAGAAGAGAGGGGATCCCTGGGTGGTGCAGCAGTTTAGCGCCTGCCTTTGGCCCAGAGTGTGATCCTGGAGACCCGGGATTGAATCCCAAGTCGGGCTCCCTGCAAGGAGCCTGCTTCTCCCTCTGCCTATGTCTCTGCCTCTATCTCTCTCTGTGTGTGTCACTATCATGAATAAATAAAAAAAAATCTTTAAAAAAAAAGAAGAGAGAGAAGACTCAAAATAATGAAATCATGAATAGGAAGGAGATCACTACCAACACCAAGGAAGTACAAACAATTTTAAAAACATATTATGAAGAGCTATACGCCAATAAATTACGCAATCTAGAAGAAAAGGATGCATTCCTGGATAGCCACAAACTACCAAAACTGAAACAGGAAGAAATAGAAAACCTAAACAGGCTGATAACCAGGGAGGAAATTGAAGCAGTCATCAAAAACCTGCCAAGACACAAGAGTCCAGGGCCAGATGGCTTCCCAGGGGAATTTTATCAAACGTTTAAAGAAGAAACCATACCTATTCTACTAAAGCTGTTTGGTAAGATAGAAAGAGATGGAGTACTTCCAAATTCATTCTATGAGGCCAGCATCACCTTAATTCCAAAACCAGACAAAGACCCCACCAAAAAGGAGAATTGTAGACCAATATCCCTGATGAACATGGATGCAAAAATTCTCAACAAGATACTAGCCAATAGGATCCAACAGTACATTAAGAAAATAATTCCCCCTGACCAAGTAGGATTTATTCCTGGGACACAAGGCTGGTTCAACACTCGTAAAACAATCAATGTGATTCATCATATCAGCAGGAGAAAAACCAAGAACCATAGGATCCTCAAAATAGATGCAGAGAAAGCATTTGACAGAATACAGCATCCATTCCTGATCAAAACTCTTCAGAGTGTAGGGATAGAGGGAGCATTCCTCAACATCTTAAAAGCCATCTATGAAAAGCCCACAGAAAATATCATTCTCAATGGGGAAGCACTGGGAGCCTTTCCTCTAAAATCAGGAACAAGACAGGGATGTCCACTCTCACCACTGCTATTCAACATAGTACTGGAAGTCCTAGCCTCAGCAATCAGACAACAAAAAGACATTAAAAGCATTCAAATTGGCAAAGAAGTAGTCACACTCTCCCTCTTCACCGATGACATGATACTCTACATAGAAAACCCAAAAGAGTCCACCCCAAGATTGCTAGAACTTATACTGCAATTTGGCAGTGTGGCAGGATACAAAATCAATTCCCAGAAGTCAGTGGCATTTCTTTACAATAACAATGAGACTGAAGAAAGAGAAATTAAGGAGTCAATCCCATTTACAATTTCACCCAAAAGCATAAGATACCTAGGAATAAACTTAACCAAAGAGGTAAAGGATCTATACCCTAAAAACTATAGAACACTTCTGAAAGAAATTGAGGAAGACACAAAGAGATGGAAAAATATTCCATGCTCATGGATTGGCAGAATTATTATTATGAAAATGTCAATGTTACCCAGGGCAATTTACACGTTTAATGCAATCCCTATCCAAATAACATGAACTTTCTTCAGAGAGTTAGAACAAATTATTTTAAGACTTGTGTGGAATCAGAAAAGACCCCGAATAGCCAGGGGGAATTTTAAAAAGAAAACCATAGCTGGAGGCATCACAATGCCAGATTTCAGGTTGTACTACAAAGCTGTGGTCATTAAGACAGAGGTACTGGCACAAAAACAGACACATAGATCAATGGAACAGAATAGAGAATCCAGAAGTGGACCCTCAAGTTTATGGTCAACTAATGTTCGACAAAGGAGGAAAAACGGTCCACTGGAAGAAAGACAGTCTCTTCAATAAATGGTGCTGGGAAAATTGGACATCCACATGCAGAAGAATGAAACTAGACCATCCCCTTGCACCATACACAAAGAGAATCTCAAAATGGATGAAACATCTAAATGTGAGACAAGATTCCATCAAAATCCTAGAGGAGAACACAGGCAACACCCTTTTAGAACTCGGCCACAGTAACTTCTTGCAAGATACATCCACGAAGGCAAAAGAAACAAAAGCAGAAATGACCTATTGGGACTTCATCAAGATAAGAAGCCTTTGCACAGCAAAGGATACAGTTAACAAAACTAAAAGACATACTACAGAATGGGAGAAGATTTTGCAAATGAAGTATCAGATAAAGGGCTAGTTTCCAAGATCTATAAAGAACTTATCAAACTCAACACCAAAGAAACAAACAATCCAATCATGAAATGGGCAAAAGACATGAAGAGAAATCTCACAGAGGAAGACATAGACATGGCCAACAAGCACATGAGAAAATGCTCTGCATCACTTGCCATCAGGGAAATACAAATCAAACCACAATGAGATACCACCTCACGCCAGTGAGAATGGGGAAAATTAACAAGGCAGGAAACCACAAATGTTGGAAAGGATGTGCAGAAAAGGGAACCCTCTTGCACTGTTGGTGGGAATGTGAAATGGTGCTGCCACTCTGGAAAACTGTGTGGAGGCTCCTCAAAGAGTTAAAAATAGATCTGCCCTACGACCCAGCAATGGCACTGCGGGGGATTTACCCCAAAGATACAGATGCAATGAAACGCCAGGACACCTGCACCCCGTTGTTTCTAGCTGCAATGTCCACAATAGCCAAACTGTGGAAGGAGCCTCAGTGTCCATAAAAAGATGAATGGATAAAGAAGATGTGGTTTATGTATACAATGGAATATTACTCAGCCATTAGAAATGACAAATACCCACCATTTGCTTCGACGTGGATGGACCTGGAGGGTATTATGCTGAGTGAAATAAGTCAATCAGAGAAGGACAAACATTATATGGTCTCATTCATTTGGGGAATACAAACAATAGTGAAAGGGAATAGAGGGGATAGGAGAAGAAATGGGTAGGAAATATCAGTAAAGGAGACAGAACTTGGAAGACTCCTAACTCTGGGAAATGAACTAGGGGTGTTGGAAGGGGAGGAGGGCAGGGCGTGGGGGTGACTGTGTGATGGGCACTGAGGGGGGCACTTGACTGGATGAGCCCTGGGTGTTATTCTGTATGTTGACAAATTGAAAACCAATAAAAAATAAATTTATTATTAAAAAATAAAATAAAGCAAAATAAAAACCAATCAACATGAAACACTAGTGTAATAGATAGATAAAAATCATATAATCCTCTTAATAGAGCAAAATCATTTCACAAAATCAAATAATACCCTTTCATGATAAAGACCCTCATCAAAGGACATCTGGGTGGCTCAACAGTTGAGCATCTGTCTACAGCTCAGGGCATGTTCCCAGGGTTCTGCATCTGGTTCCCTCCAGGGAGCCTGCTTCTTCCTCTGCCTATGTCTCTGCCTCTTTCTGTGTGTCTTTCAGAAATAAATAAATAAATCTTAAAAATACTCTCAACAAATCAGGTATATAAATATCATATATCAACACAATAATGGACATATATTTAAAACCCACAGCCATATCATACTTACAGGTGAAAAACTAAAAGATTTTTATCTAAAATCTGGAACAAGGCAAGGATGCCCAATCTTACCATTTCTTTTTAACAGTTAAATTCAGGAAAGAGAAAGAAATAAAAGGCCTCCAATTTAGAAAGGGAGCAGTAAAACTACTCTGTTTACAGATGACATAATCTTACAAAGAAAAGAAAATCCTGAAGACTACATCAAAAAACTGAACTAATAAGCAAATTGAATAAAACTTTAGGATAAAAAAATAATCTACAAAAGTCAATAGTGTTCCTAATAGCAACAAGGTATTATAAAAAAAGTAAAAAACTCCTTTTGCAATAGCAATAAAAAGAATAAAACATCAAAGAATAAGCCTAACCAAGTAGGTGAAAGACTTGTATCCTTAAATCTATAAATCATTGATCAAAGAAGTTGCAGCATTCATAAATAAATTGAAACATGGTTATTTTCATAAATTGGAAGAATTAATAATTTTTCTACATTCATTCTTTTCGAAATGGTCTACAGATTCAATGTAATTCCAATTAAGATACAAAAGACTTTATTTTTTTAAGAAATGAAAACACATAAGGGGAAATGATGGTCTATTCCAAAAATGGTGTTGGGAAAAGAGGATATCAACTTGGAGAAAAATGAATCTGGGCCCTAAACTTACACAGAACCTATATACAAAAATGAAAATATATAGACTTAAACAGAAGTTCTGGAACTCTAAAACTCCTAAAACAAACATTATATGTTCTCATTCATTTGGGGAATATAGATAATAGTGAAAGGGAATATAAGGGAAGGGAGAAGAAATGTGTGGGAAATATCAGAAAGGGAGACAGAACGTAAAGACTGCTAACTCTGGGAAACGAACTAGGGGTGGTAGAAGGGGAGGAGGGCGGGGGGTGGGAGTGAATGGGTGACGGGCACTGGGGGTTATTCTGTATGTTAGTAAATTGAACACCAATAAAAAATAAATTTAAAAAAAAGAAGATGTGGTATACATACACAATGGAGTATTATCCATCAAAAAGAATGAAATCTTATGATTTTCAATGATCTGATTGGAACTAAAGTGCATCATGCTAAGTGAAATAAGTCAGTCAGAGACAAATGCCATATGATTTCACTCATATGTGGATTTTAAGAAGCAAAAAAGATAGTCACAGAGGAAGGGAAGGAAAAATGAAATAAAGACAGAGAGGGAGGGAAACCATAAAAGCAGAGGAGAGTGGGGAGATGGAGTAATTGGGTGATGTACATTAAGGAGTGTACTTGATGTAATGAGCACTGTGTGTTATATGCAACTGATGAATCACTAAATTCTACTATGAAACTAATACTACAGTAATGTGAAATGACTTGAATTTAAATACAATTCTGAAAGAAAAGACTGTGTATTCTACCTATTTTCTTTTAGTTTGGAATGTACTGAATATATTTGTTCAATCCATCTGGTCCTCTGTGTCATTGAAAGACACACTTTTCTTGTTTATTATCTTTTTGGATGATCTGTCCATCTATTTAATTGGGGTGTTAACTTCCCCTACTATTATGGTATTACTACTGATTAGTTCTTTTATGCTTGCTATTAACTGTTTTATATCTTTGGGTGGTCCCATGCTGGTTGCATAAATATTTACAATAGTTATATCTTCTTTTGGGATTATCCTGTTTATATAGTGCCCTTCTTTGTTTCTTGTTGAAATCCTTTTTTACAAAAAAAAGATTTTATTTATCTATTCATGAGAGAGAGAGAGAGAGGCAGAGACACCGGCAGAGGGAGAAGCAGGCTCCCTACAGGGAACCCAATGTGGGACTTGATCCTGGGTCCCCAGGATCACGCCCTGGGCTGAAGGTGGCACTAAACCGCTGAGCTACCCAGGCTGTCCCTGAAGTCTTTGTTTTAAAGTCCATTTTGGGAGCACCGGGATGGCTCTGCAGGTCATGCATCTGACTCTTGATTTCAGCTCAGGTCATGAACTCAGAGTCGTGAGATGAGCCACATGTTGGACTCCATGCTGGGTGAAAAGCCCACTTGGGGTTGTCTTTCTCCCTCTCCCTCTACTCCTCTGCTCCCCACCCTTCTCTCTCCCTTTCAAAAATAATAAATAAGTAAAGTTTATTTTGTCTGAGAAAAAATCTATTTTATCTGATACAAGTATTGATACTGTGACATTCTTTAACATCAATTTTTACGATAAAGATTTCTCCATCCCCTCCCTTTCCATCTGCAGGTGTTTTTGGTCCGAAATGTGCCTCTCGTATACAGTATATAGATTGGTTTTGCTTTCTATCCAATCTGACACCCTGTCTTTTTACTGGAGCATTAATCTATTTACATTTAAAGTAATTATAGAGATATATGTATTTATTGCCATTTTGTTACTTGCCTTGTGGTTTTGTAGCATTTTTTCCTGATGTTTTTTTCCTGTTTCCTTTATGGTTTCTTGGTTTTCTTTAGTGATATATTTGAACACCTCTCTCCTTTTTTGCATATCTATTACTGTTTTTATTTGTAGTTATCATTCGGCTTATATATAAAATCTTATGTATATACCTTTCTATATTAAGCTCATGGTCACTTAATTTTGAGTTCATTCCTTACTTCTTTTCCTTCTACATTTCAGATACTTGATATTATATATTACATACTGTTATTTTATAAATCCCTTAAATGGTTTTTTAAAATGCTTATTTTTAAATGCTTTTGTGCTTTTTACTTTCTATACTCAGACTTATGACTTTCCTTTCCACTCAATGACTCTCTTAATATGTCTTGTATGGCTAGTTTACTAGTCATGAACTCATTTATTTTTTGTTTGAGAGAGATAAATTTAACTTTATCTCCTTTTTTCCTGAATTGTATACTTGCTAGAGTATTCATGGTTGCAGACCTTTTCCTTTCAGCACTTTTGAATATATCATGACATTTTCTTCTAGCTTGCAAAGTTTCTGTTGAAAATTAGTTGATAGGCTTATGTGGTTTTATTTTAATGTAACAATTTGCTTTGCTCTTGCAACCTTTAAAGTTTTTTATCAGTATATTTTACAATTTTAATTACTTTGTGCCTTAGTATAAACTTCCTTGGGTTCAATATATTGGGGGATCTCTGTTTCCCTCCCCAGATTTGGGATGTTCTTGGCTATTTCTTCAAATACTTTTTCTGCCCTTTTCTTTCTCTTTTCCTTCTGAGGCCCTTATAATCAGAATGTTATTATGCTTGATGGAGTCACTAAGTTCTCTATGTCTTTTCCTATTGTGCAGTATTCGTTTGTCTCTCATCTTTCCAGCTGCTTCACATCTCTCCAGTTTGCTTCAAATTATCTATCCTCCAAGTCACTGATAGATACATTCCTCTGCTTCCTATAGCCTACTGTTTATTCAATCTACTGTATTTTTAATTTCATTTATGGGGTTTTTATTCTTTGATATGTTATTCTTTAATTTCCTTTCCAAGGATCTCACTGATGTTCTCCACTCTTTCTTGAAGTCCAGTGAATAACTTTATGAGCATTACTTTAAATTCTCTATCAGGCATACTACTTAAATTCTGATTAGTTTAAATCTCCTGCCATAATTTTGTCATATTTTTTTCATTTGGGACAAAATCTTTTGTTTCCTCATTTTGTCTACCTCCCTGTGGATATGTGTGTGTGTGTGTGTGTGTGTGTGTGTGTGTGTGTGTGTGTTAGGGAAGTCAGCTACTTCCTCTGCTCCAAAAAAATAGTTGCCGTATGAAGATCTTGTAGTGCCCTGCAGTGCAGTGTCCACTGTTCACCAGAACCTAATACTTCAGAGAAGTCTCCTATGTGTGATGCTTCCATCTTGCTATTGTGTCTGAGTAGCTTTCCTTTTAGTCCAGACTGCACTGATCCTCTCCTTGTTAAGGGCTTTGCTTCTCTCTGTGCTGTGAGGGAGGCATAAGCAGGCTGATTCTTAGTGGGTATGATCGTAGAAGGGCTTAAGAGCAGGGCAGCAGGGTTAGCAAAATTTGCAGAGTCACTAGTCCTAGACTAGATCCCCCAAAGTAAGGCGGTGGCCAGGGGCACATCATGCATTAGCACCAATGGCCAGGGACAAGTCACATAGCTGAAATGGTGGTAAGGGAAATGCAGTGACTTGGCATGGCATGTGACATCTGTGCATATAGAGTTTGGGTAATTAGTTCTAGGTAAATCCCCCCAAAAATGGAGGCAGCTGTGGGTGTGGTATAGCAGCAACTGTGGGCAGGGTCACATGGCATCTGTGTCCCAGGTGGCTAAGTGGAGAGTCGGGTGTCTAGGGTGTGCAAACTGTGTGGGGCTAGCTGGTGGGACACCTGTTGCATCAACTAAATGTGTGCTAAAGCCAGGGTGGAGGCTGGCAGGCTTGGAGCATGCCAGTCCTCAGGAGAACTTGTGGGTGAGGCAAACTCCTTGCAGGTTATGTAGCAAGTATCTGTACAGTGGCTGGGGGTATGCAGCCTCTGTGTGCATGGTGGTTGGACAGGGCATTCATGGTGTCAGTAAAATTTGCACTGAACCTGTAGTCCTAGGTCAGATTCCCATAAGCCCTATGGTAGCTCAGGTGTGCCAAACTTTAGATATAGCAGCCGCAGCCAGGGGCCTGTAGCATCTTTGGGCATGGCAGCTAGATGTAAATCCAGGTAGCCTCGGGCCTATAACATCTGTGTTGGGAACAGGTGAGATGGGCATGCATCATTAAAAAAAAAAATTGTGCTTCGCCCACCACAGAAGCCAGCATGCTTGGAGTGGGTGAATCCTCAGGAGAACAGCAGGGTACACTGCTGGCAGGTTAGGCAGCAAGTGTCTGTTCTGTGCAGCTTCCTATAGGTGGCTCTGTGTTTATGCTGGGGGAAGGGAGGGAAAATAGTGCCCACCAGCTACTTTGATCCTGGAGAAGCCTCCCAAGAGACTCCTAAATCCTTATAAATAGATTTCCCCATTTGCCCCAGGCATTGTGCAAAGTATTGATTCTGGTGCCTCCCTGTGGTCTGTTGTCTCATTAAGGGCACATACTCAGCTCAGCTAGCACTTGCCCTCTTGCTTGCCCAATGCTGAGTCAGCTGACTTTTAAAGCTCCAGGCTTCAAGTCCAGCTGATTATACAAACTCACAGAATTCAACCCCTCTGGTTTTCAAGGCTAGACATTATGGAGATTCATACTCCCATGTGGGCTCCCTGTGCTTTCCACTCTTGGTGCTTGCAGGTCCGTCCCTCCTGTGGGCAGCTTTCTGCCAAAATTTCTGCCCTTTGTAAATTCTCTGATATAACTTCTCTAAATTTATTCCTGGAGCTTGTTCTTCCAGTCTTCAGATCACTCTCTGGTTTATTGACTTGGATGGGAGTGATGTCTAGTTGTAAATATGGGACAGGGTGAGTTTAGGGTCCTATTCCACCATCTTCCCCTTATTTAAGTGGTATTTATTTATTTATTTATTTATTTATAAGTGGTTTTTAAAACAGAATCCTGCCTGTAGTAAAACTAGCCTTCAAAAATGAGGGAGAAATTAACACATTCCGTGATAAACAAAAGCTGAGAAAATTTATTAATTGCATATCCATCTACCTTACAAGGGAGGCTGAAAAGAGTCCTTCAGGCTGAAATAATAAATAGTATTATTATACTTTTTTTACATATTTTTTGTCCCTTTATGACTTAGGAGACTAATGGATAAAAATAATTAAAACAATGTTAATGGACACCCTTGTATAAATATGTTAATATGTGACAAAATAAGCACATAAAGAGGGCAGAGAGGTAAAAGAACGTATTCTGTATTCTATTGAAGCTAAGTTGTTATCAATTCAATCTAGATAACTATACAAGAAATTTAAATTGAGATGTTAATGTTAATTCCCATTTAGTCACTAAGAAAGCATCTTTAAAATTTATATGAAAATAAGAAGTTAATCAAATTGGCACACTCCATTAAAATGAAACATAAAAAAGGTGGTAATGGCAGAAATGACATACAGAAAAAATATAAAACATGTTTTAAGAAGAATCAAATAGGGGTACCTGGTTTGCTCAGTAAGTAGAACATGTGACTCTTGATCTTTGGATTTTGAGTTCAAGCTCTATATTAGTTGTACAGAATACTTAATATATATATATGTGTGTGTGTGTGTGTGTATGTATTAAAAAGAACAAAATAGTAAAATAGCAGAAGTGAGTCTTGACTTCCTTACCACTCACTAATTTAAATGTAAATGGAAAAAAATAAATGTAAATGGATTAACTTCCCTAATCAATAGAAATAATAGATAAGAATACATGAGCCAACTATGCTATTTATAAATGACTCATTTTAGATCCAATATCACAAATATTTAAAAAAATCACAAAGATTTGAAAGTGAAATTACAGACAGAGAACAAATTGGTGGTTGCCAGAAGGGAAGGGGTTTGGGAATTAGTGAAATAGATAAAAATGACTAAGGGGTACTAAGGGGTACCAGCTTTCAGTTATAAAACAAAAAGTTCACAGGGACAAAAAGTACAGTATAGAGAATATTGTAAATAATACTGTAATAATGTATGGTGACAGATGAAACTACACTTACTGTAGTGAGCATTGAATAATGTTTGAAATTATGAAATTGTTATGGTTTTCTCCTGAAGCTAACATAACATTGTATGTTACCTATACTTAAATAACAAAAATTGTTAAACAAAGTGAAAGTATGAAAAAAAGTAATTACATTCAAGTAATAACTAAAATAAACCTGGGATTATTATACTAATATCAGACAAATATGGCTTTAAGTAAAGAACTTTTCATACTGTTAAAAAGTAAACTAGAAGATATCAAACTATAAGCATATGTACAACAAACAAGAAAACTCCAAAGTATATGAAGTAAATAATGGCAGAAATGACAGAAAAGATAATATTAATCTTATAAGAATAATTGGAAACTTCAAAATCCCGCTTTCAATAATGAACAGATCATCTGAACAGATCATTAATACAGGGCATGAACAATACTATAAAACAATTATAACTAACAGACCTATATAAAATACTGTATATAATTCTTCTCAGTGCACATGGAATGTTACAAGATAGACAATATTTGAGTCTCCAAAATAATTCCCAATACACTTTAAAAGATGAAAATCATGCAAATTATCTTCTCTGACTAAAATTGAATGAAGCTAAAAATCAACAATGGGAGAAAAACTTAAAAATTCACAAAAATCTATAAAGTATAAAACACTGTTAAAACAACAAGTGAACCAAAAAAGAAATCACAAGGCAAATAAGAAAGTAATTTTAAATGAAAACTAATACATGAAATACCAAAACTTATGGCATGCAATGAAACTTAGAAGCAATATCAAACTGGCAGAAGCAATGCTCAGATTGTGATCTGCAAGTGCCATTTCCCAATAAAAAGAATGGTAATTGTGGAGAAATGGCTAATTCAAAGCCTCATCAGGAATATATCAGATGGACCCAGACATCGTAACATACCTGACATCCAGGAAACAATCTAAGACTACTGGGGTCATGTTGAAAACACGGAAATGATAACTTTAACCAGCACCCACTAACCAGAGACAGGACTTTGTAAGCTTCAATAAGATTAAAAACTGTAACACATCAAATATATGTGAAATATAAAAACACATGAAATATATACAAGTCTATCCATTTATTTTTAAATCTCATCAGTCACATTTGGAGTTTGTTGGTATACCATCTCATTATTGCACAATATGTCCAAAATATGCTTTAAAATTACTTCAGAAGAAAAAGTAAGTTGACTCATTACTACAGAGGTAAAAAGCCTACAAACTGAGAAGAGAGTGCAAGATGGCAGAGGATTAGGGCCCCCAAGTCACCTGTCCCCATCAACTTACCTAGATAACTTTCAAATCATCCTGAAAACCTACATATTCGACCTGAGATTTAAAGAGAGAACAGCTGGAACACTACAAAGAAAAGAGTTTGCACTTCTAACAAGGTAGGAAAGAGAAAAAAAATAAAAAAGAATCAAGTGGGGGAGGGGCCCCTGCGAGGAGCCGAGCTAAAGCTGGGCTGCGAAAGCCTCCCAGAAAGGAAAGCCCAGCCCCAGAGAAGGAGGAACATTAAAAATCCGCACCGGAATCTTCCCAGACAGAAAGGCATTAGCAGGGAAACCTGAGCAGAACCGCAGGAGGGGTAGTGGAGCCTCCAGGTTCCCAGGGTCACTAACAGAGGAAGTCCGCCCCATGGAAGAGCAGCCACAGATTGTGGGCCGAGTTCTGTAAAGGGCTGGAGCAAGCCCAGGGGGGCCCCGGGAGAAACTCAGGTGGCAGCTCCGGGAAGAGGGGGCTGCACCCTGCTGCCTTTAGTAGCCGCAGCCCTGGGAGCACAATTCCAGAAGCACAAGGCCAGGATCCCAGGGCACCAAGCTGACACTGCCCAGGATCCAAGTACTCCTCCGGAGACAGGTGGAGGCAGGGAGGGCACAGGACAGCAAGGATTCTCTTGCCGCAGGGCACCCCCAAGCTGTGCTGATCAGCGACCCCCACCCCCGGGAGAATCCAGGCAAGTTTGGACTGGTAGACTGTGGTAGTTACTGTGGGAGCTGAATCCAGAGCTGGAAGGCTGGCCTCTAACAGTGTTGTTGTTCCTCCTGGTGTCACCCTGTGCCTGGGACAGAGCAGAGCTGTAAGAGAACTGGGATCTCACAGGTTAAACAGCTCCCACCGAGCCATGCACCCAGAAGGGGGACGGGGCAGGTCGCCGAGGTGCACACACCTCAGAATCAGCACAGAGGGGCCCCTCCCCCAGAAGTCCAGTTGGAAGGACAGGGGAAGAGCAAGTTCTTGGCTGAGCAGCACTGCAAAGCTCCAGGGGAAGTGAAGGGATTTAGTATATAGAACCACAGGATACCCCTCCTTTTTTTTTTTCCTTCCTTTTTCCAGTATAACTCATCTTTGGCACACTACACCAGCAAATTGACTAGAAAGAACTCACACATTCTGAAATAATCAGAAGCAGTACTCTCTGCCACAGAATTACAGAATTTGGATTATAATTCGATGTCAGAAAGTCAGTTGAAAAGCACAATAATAAAGCTACTGTGGCTCTGGAAAAAACCATAAAGGATTCAAGAGACTTCATGACTGCAGAATTTAGATCTAATCAGGCCAAAATTTAAAAATCAATTAAATTAGATGCACTCGAACCTGGAGATCCTAACAACAAGAGTTACTGAGGTAGAAGAAAGAGTGAGTGACATAGAAGACAAGATATGGCAAGAAAGGAAGCTGAGGAAAAGAGAAAAACAATTAAAAGACCACGAGGAAAAGTTAAGGGAAATAAATGACAGCCTCAGAAGGAAAAATCTATGTATAATTGGGGTTCCAGAGGATGTCGAGAGGGACAGAGGACCAGAAAGCATATTTGAACAAATCATAGCTGAGAACTTCCCTAATTTGGGGAGAGAAACAGGCATTCAGATCCAGGAGATAGAGAGGTCCCCCCCCCCAGAATGTAAATAAAAGCCATTCAACACCTCGACATTTAATAGTGAAACTTGCAAATACCAAAGATAAAAGGAAAATCGTTAAAGCAGGAGAGACAAGAGTTCCCTAACTTATATGGGGAAATTATATTAACAGCAGACCTCTCCAGAGAGACCTGACAGGTCAGAAAGGGTTGGCAAGATACATTCAGGGTACTAAATGAGAAGAACGTGCAGCCAAGAATTCTTTATCCAGCAAGGCTCTCATTCAAAATAGAAGAAGAGATAAAGAGCTTCCAAGATAGGCAGAAACTGAAAGAATATGTGACCACGAAACCAGCTCTGCAAGAAATATTAAGGGGGACACTGTAAAAGAAAGAGGAAGCCCAAAGAAGTAATCTGCAAAAACAGGACTTTAATAGGTATTACAATGACACTAAATTCATTTATTTCAATAGTAACTCTGAACGTGAATGGGCTCAATGATCCCATCAAAAGACACAGGGCTTCAGACAGTATAAAAAAGCAAGATCCATCCATTTGCAGTCTACAAGAGACTCATTTTAGACGTAAGGACACCTCCAGCCTGAAAAAAGGTAGAGAATCATTTACCACTCAAATGGTCCTGAAAAGAAAGCTGGGGTACAAATCCTCATCTCAGATAAATTAAAGTTTATCCCAAAGACTGTAGTAAGAGATGAAGAGGGACACTATATCATGCTTAAAGAATCTATCCAACAAGAGGACTTAACAATCATCAATATATATGCCCTGATGTGGGAGCTGCCAAGTATATCAATCAATTAATTACCACAGTAAGGACATACTTAGATAATAATACACTAATAGTAGGAGACTTCAAGATGGCACTTTCTGCAAAAGACAGATATTTAAACAAAACATCTCTAAAGAAACAAGAGCTTTAAATGATACACTGGGCCAGATGGATTTCACAGATATATACAGAACTTTGCATCCAAACGCAAGTGAATATATTCTTCTCATGTGCACATGAAACTTTCTCCAGAATAGACCACAAATTGCACCACAAATCAGGACTCAACCAATAACAAAAGATTGGGATTGTCCCCTGCGTATTTTCAAACCACAATATATTGAAACAAGAACTCAAACACAAGAAGAAATTTGGAAGAAACTCAAACACGTGGAGGTTAAAGTGCATCCTGCTAAAAGATGAATGACTCAACCAAGAAGTTAGAGAATTAAAAAAGATTCATGGAAACTAATGAGAATGATGATGCAACCATTCAAAATCATTGGGAGAGAGCAAAAGCAGTTCTGAGAGGGAAATACATTGCAATACAAGCATCCCTCAAAAAATTGGAAAAACCTCAAATACACCAGCTAACCTTGCATCGAAAGGAACTGGAGAAAGAAGAGAAAATAAAACCTACACCCAGCAGAAGAAGAGAGTTAATAAAGATTCATGCAGGCCTATAACCAGGGAGGAAATTGAAGCAGTCATCAAAAACCTCCCAAGACACAAAAGTCCAGGGCCAGATGGCTTCCCAGGGGAATTCTATCAAACGTTTAAAGAAGAAACCATACCTATTCTACTAAAGCTGTTTGGAAAGATAAAAAGAGATGGAATACTTCTAAGCTCATTTTATGAGGCGAGCATCACCTTATTTCCAAAACCAGACAAAGACCCCACCAAAAAGGAGAATTATAGACCAATATTCCTGATGAACATGGATGCAAACTTTGTCAACAACATACTATCCAATAGGATCCAACAATACATTAAGAAGATTATTCACCATGACTAAGGGGGATTTATCCCTGGGATGCAGGGGTGGTTCAACACTCATAAAACAATCGTGATAGATCATATCAACAAAAGAAAAAACAAGAACCATATAATCATCTCAATAGATACAGAGAATGCATTTGACAAAA
The DNA here is from genome assembly GCF_048164855.1 of Canis lupus baileyi. Taxonomy (NCBI): domain Eukaryota; kingdom Metazoa; phylum Chordata; class Mammalia; order Carnivora; family Canidae; genus Canis; species Canis lupus. The sequence goes on from NC_132876.1 coordinate 61,517,095, forward strand.
TACAGCATCCATTCCTGATCAAAACTCTTCAGAGTGTAGGGATAGAGGAAACATTCCTCAGCATCTTAAAAGCCATCTACAAAAAGCCCACAGCTAATATCATTCTCAATAGTGAAACACTGGGAGCCTTTCCCTTAAGATCAGAAACACAACAGGGACGTCCACTCTTACCACTGCTATTAACCATAGTACCAGAAGTGCTAGTGTCAGCAATCAGGCAACAAAAAGAAAGAGAACACATTCAAATTGGCAAAGAAGAAGTCAAACTCTCCCTCTTTGCAGATGACATGATAATGTACATAGAAAACCCAAAAGACTCCACCCCAAGATTGCTAGAACTCATACAGCAATTCAGCAGTGTGGCAGTATACAAAATCAATACCCAGAAATCAGTGACATTTCTATACACTAACAATGCAACTGAAGAAAGAGAATTTAAGGAGCCAATCCCATTTCCAATTGCACCCAAAAGCATAAGATACATAGGAATAAACCTAACCAAAGAGGTAAAGAAAGGAGGTATACCCTAAAAACTACAGAACACTTCTGAAGAAATTGAGGAAGACACAAAGAGATGGAAAAGTATTCCATGCTCATGGGTTGGAAGAATTAATACTGCGAAAATGTCAATGCTACCCAGGGAAATTTACACATTTATTGCAATCGCTATCAAAATACCATGGACTTTCGTCAGAGCATTGGAACAAATAATCTTAAGATTTGTGTGGAATCAGAAAAGACCCCGAATAGCCAGGGGAATATTGAAAAAGGCAACCAGAGCCGGGGCCTCACAACGACAGACTTCAGGTTGTACTACAGAGCTGTGGTCATCAAGACAGTGTGGTTCCTGCTCAGAAACAGACACATAGATCAATGGAACATAATAGAGAATCCAGAAATGGGCCCTCAACTCTATGGTCTACTAATATTTGACAAAGCAGGAAAGACTATCCACCGCAAAAACGGCAGTCTCTTCAATAAATGGTGCTGGAAAAATTGACAAGCACTTGCAGAAGAATGAAACTCGACCATTCTCTTACACCACCACAAAGATAAACTCAAAATGGATGGAAGTTCTAAATTTGAGACAAGAATCCATCATAATCCTAGAGAAAGATATAGACAACACCTTTGTTGAACTTGGACACAGCAATTTCTTGCAAGATACATCTATGAAGGCAAGGGAAACAGAAGCAAAAATGAATTATTGGGACTTTATCAAAATAAAAAGCTTCTTCCCAGCAAAAGAAACCATCTACAAAACTAAAAGACAACCTACTGAATGGGAGAAGATATTTGCAAATGACCTATCAGATAAAGGGCTAGTATCCAAGATCTACTAAAACTTATTAACTCAACAGCAAGGAAACAAACAATCCAATCATGAAATGGGCAAAAGACATGAACAGAAAGTTCTAAGAGGAAGACATACACATGGCCAACAACCACATGAGAAAATGGTCCACATCACTTGCCATCAGGGAAATAGAATTCAAAATAACAATGAGATACCACATCACACCAGCGAGAACGGTGAAAATTAACAAGACTGGAAACAACAAATGTTGGCGAGGCTGTGGAAAAAGGGGAACCATCTTGCACTGTTGATGGGAATGTGAACTGGTACAGCCCTCCTTGAAAACTGTGTGGAGGTTCCTCAAATAGCGAAAAATAGAACCCCCCTACGACCTATCAATTGCACTGCTGGGGATTTACCCCAAAGATAAAGATGCAGTGAAATGGCAGGACAGTTACACCCCAAGGTTTATAGCAGCAATGTCTCAATAGCCAAACTGTGGAAGGACCCAAAGTGTCCATTGAAAGATGAATGGATAAAGTAGGTGTGGTATATATATATACAATGGAATATTACTCAGCCATTAGAAACGACTAATATCCACCATTTTCTTCGATGTGGATAGAACTGGAGGGTATTATGCTGAGTGAAGCAAGTCAATCGGAGAAGGAAAAACCTATGGTCTCATTCATTTGGGGAATATAAAAAATAGTGAAAGGGAATACAGGGGAAAGGAGAGAAAATGTGTGGGAAAAATCAATCAGGGATGGTGACAGAACATGAGCGATACCTAACTCTGGGAAACAAACAAGGGGTGTTTGAAAGGGAGGTGGTTGGGATGTTGGGGTGACTGGGTGACGGGCATTGAGGGGGGCACTTGATGGGATGAGCACTGGGTGTTATGCTATATGTTGGCAATTCGAACTCCAATAAAAAATATATACAAAAAAAAGCCTACAAACTAAGTGGACTGAAATAAAACAGTATAACTGAAGTTCAAAACTGACTGGATGAACTGACAACGATGATGGAAGAAGTATAGGAACAAATCAGTGATATAGAAAATAAATTTGGGGAAAAACTGAAGCTGAAAAGAAGAAGGAAAGAAAGATATTGGATCCCAAATGTGGACTTAGGGAACTGAGCAACTCCATAAATTGTAATAATATTCATATAATAGGATTCTGATAGTGGGACAAAAAGTTAGGAAGTTTACTTGATCAAATTATAGTTATAAATGTCCCCAATTTAGGGAAGGAAAGAGACATGTACATCTGGGAATCACAGAGAACTCCCATCAAAAGCTACAAATTGGGCAACACCAAGACATAATAAAATCTGCAAAAGACAGATATAAGAAAGAGTATTGAAAGTCCAAAGATAAAGAAATCCTTAACTTTGAGGGGAAGACAAAATGTTAGCAGCATATTTATCCACAGAAATTTGATAGTCCAGAAGATAGTGGCATAATACATTCAACCTACTGAATGAGAAAATATGCATTCAATAATACTTTATCAGCAAGACTGTCATTCTGAATAGGAGGAGAGATAAAGAGTTCCTCAGATAAACAAAATCTAAAGAAGTTTGTGACCACTCCTTTAGAGTGGTCATGAAAGCTGCAGGAAATAGTAAAGGGGAGTCTTTGAGTGGGAAAGAAAGACCAAAAGTAACAAAGACTAGAAAGGAACAGAGGAAGAAATCTCCAGAAATACCAACCTCAAAATTTATGTAATAGCACTATATTCATATCTATCAATAACCACTCTGAATGGAAGTGGACTGGATGTGCAATTAAAAGACATATGGTATCAAAATGGATGTAAAAATAAACCAAAAAATAACCCCCCAAAGAAACAGAAAAATAAAAGCAAAAACAAAACAAAACAAACAAAAAAGACCCATCTATATGCTGACTATGACAGACTCATTTTAGACCTAGATACCTGCAGATTGAAAGTGAAGAGATGCCAAACAACTGGTCATGCTAATGGACATCAAGAGAAAGCCAGAGTAGGGACACCTGAGTGGCTTAGTCGTTGGGACTTCAGCTCAGTGGTTGAGCCTTCAGCTGAGGTCCTGATCCTGGGATCCTGAGATTGTGTCCTGCATCATCTGGCTCCTCTCCGGGAGCCTGCTTCTCCTTCTATTTATGTCCCTGCCTCTCTCTGTATGTCTCTCATGAATAAATAATTAAAATCTTAGGAAAAAAATCTCTGAACACACAAAAGTCCAGGGCCAAATGGATACCCAGAGGAATTCTAGTAAATATTTTAAAAAGAGATAATACTTATTTTTCTTAAACTGTTCCAAAAAATAGAAATGGAAGGAAATCTTCCAAATCCATTCTATGAGGCCAGCATTACCTTGATTCCAAAACTAAACAAAGATCCCACAAAAGGGAGAATTACATACCAATATCTCTGATGGAAATGGATGTAAAAATTCTCAAGAAATGAGCAAATCAAATCCAACATTAAAATTATTATTCAACATGATCAAGTAAAATATATTCCATGGCTGCAGAGGTGGTTCATTACTTGCAAATCAATCAACATGATACAACACATTAATAAAAAGAAGGGTAAGAACCATACGATCCTCTTAATAGATGCAGAAGTAGCATTTGACAAAATAAAAATACCCTCAGCAAATTAGAAATTAAAAAAAAACATCATAAAGGCCATTTATAAAAGACCAACAGTTATATCATCTTCAGTGTGGAAAAACTGAAAGCTCTTCCTCTACAGTCAAGAACAAGACAGGGATGTTCACTGTCGCTTTTGTTTTTATATATATGTATATAATATATACATACATATATATGTATATAATATACATATATATGTATGTATTTATATATCTATATTATATATATATATATATATAATAGAGAGACAGAGAGAGAGAGAGAGAGAGAGCAAGGAATCTAGACTGAAGCAGCGTATTTTAATATGTATTATTACCAATACAGTTAGGAGCAGATAATAAATTAAAATAATTCAAACATTTTAACTTGAAATCTAGGACTAGAATTAATATCAGCCTGAAAATGGCCCCTTTATAATTCATTCAGTCATTCATTTATTCATTCAAAAGCATTTATTGGATACCAGTTATATAGAAGGAATCCTTCTAAGTGTTGTAGTCAGAATTAAACAAAATGAAAAGGTCATTTGTTCTCATGCCCATTATATTTTAGTTGGGGACAAACATTCAACAAAATGATATATTTTATGTTATATATTTAAAATAAAAATAAAGTATAATTTAATAAACAAGATAAAACATTAAAATGTCAGAAAGGCTGGGTACCTCGGTGGCTCAGGCAGTTAAGTATTAGACACTTTTTTTTTACACATTTAGTCTTATTGTAACAAAGCAACTTGTACACTTTTAACATTTAAAACTGAGCACCTTTCCTTTCCAGTGAAACAAAAAGAAAATTTAAACATAAACAGGAACAAAATTACAATAGAGAATGTCAATTCCAAATAAGATCGTACAGGTTCTGCTGATTCTCCCATTGAGTGGTAGGGCTCAAGTCATCATTAGGAGAGTTTTATTTTAAAAGTGTCATCTGAAACTGCAAGGATGTCCGTTAAACATCACAATCAAACATGCCAAAGGAGAAGCCATGTTGTCAAAATGCCCACTTAACCCACCCAAACATCTCAAACCCACCCTTTGCTGACCTTCTATAACCCCATTTTTTTTATAACCCCATTTTTTAAGTTTTTTTTTTCTTTTTTTAAACAAGAGAAAGTAGACAGGTACATGTTGGTAAATGCTAACTGTCCATATTCACAGTGACACAGTGTAATCTCTGAGCCCAATATACAGAGAAAGGAGGAAAAAAGCTAGAATTCTATGCACTACTACACAGGGGCCTAGCACCCTCCAGCTTCCAGCAGAGCTAAAGCAGCAGAAGGTTTTTCTTTTTTCCCACAGAGCACGGTGGTGTTGATTCCATAAAGTTTTTGTTGAGACAGGAAGGAATAAAGATGAAATTGGAACAGAAAGGGGTAGAGATTCTTTTCCTGCTGTATTCTGCTTAAGGTATTTCCCCCAAAAATAAGTTGAGAACAATGGTATAAAGGGAGAGAAAAGAGACTTCAAAAAACAGGGCGAATGAGCACAAGAGGAGGGGGGGAAAAAGAGAGACGCAACTCGCTCCCAGGGACTGGAGAAAATTAAAAAAGGAAGGTTGGAATCTATCAGTGTTCCATTAGTCATCTTCTCCTTCATCCTCCTCTCCTTCCTCCCCCTCATCATGATCTTCATCTTCTTCACCTTCATCCTCATCTCCTTCTTCATCAATATCTTCCAATCCTCCTCCTCCTCCTCCTCCTCCTCCTCCTCCTCCTCCTCCTCCTCCTCCTCCTTCTTCTTCTTCTTCTTTCTTCTTTCTTCTTCTTCTTCTTCTTCTTCCCTTCTTTCTTCTTCCCTTCTTTCTTCTTTCTTCCTTCTCCTTCTCCTTCTCCATCATCCATATTAGGAACCAAGTAGTACTGTAATGGATTTTGCAAAATATCATCTTTGATGACCTCTCCTAACTCATCTGCACCTGCATCAGAATAGTCAGTAAACCAGGTGAAGAAGCTCTCTGGTTCCTCGTGCTGTCTCTTCCTGCTGGCTTCATTCTGCGTTTGACTTGAACGTTTCATCAAATCCTTTCCAGATTTCCATTTGATTTCAGTGGACTTTGACGATGGATCACCACTCTCATTCAGATGAAATTCTTTGGCGGCTCAGGGAAAGCGAGCATCAAACTGGACCGCGGAGCATGAGTGAGGGAGCCGAGCCGCCTGCCTGCCCACCGCCGCCTCTCCTCCGTAAGCAGGAGCCCGGGCCGGGGTCTGGCACGTCGCCCCAGCCCCTCCCTCGTCGTCAGGCTGTGAGGGCAGCGCGTGCAAGAGCCAGGGGGAGGGAGAGCGAGCGAGCGAACGAACGCTGCGAGGAGGCGGCTAGACCCAGCGAGCGCCCTCGCGTGTGGCGTGAGTGGAAGCCGCTGCCTGTTCCTTTCGCCTTTCCTTCTCTCCCCCTCCCTGCTCCCCCCACCCCACACCCCACCGCGGAGCAGCACCATGTCGGCCAAAGTCAGTAAAAAGGAGCTCAACTCCAACCATGAAGGGGCCAATGAGACCTCAGAAAAAGAACAGCAAGAAGCAATTGAACATATTGATGAAGTACAAAATGAAATAGACTTAATGAACAAGCCAGTGAGGAGATTTTGAAAGTAGAACAGAAATATAACAAACTCCGCCAAACATTTTTTCAGAAGAGGTCAGAATTGATCGCCAAAATCCCCAATTTTTGGGTAACATTTGTCAACCATCCACAAGTGTCTGCACTGCTTGGGGAGGCGGATGAAGAGGCGCTGCATTATTTGACAACAGTCGAAGTGACAGAATTTGAAGACATTAAATCAGGTTACAGAATAGATTTTTATTTTGATGAAAACCCTTACTTTGAAAATAAAGTATTAGACTCTTGATCTCAGCTTAGGTCTTGATTTCAGGATAGTGAGTTCAAACCCAAGGTTGGGTTCCGTGCTGAGCATGGAGACTACCTAAAACAAATCAGAAAGTTAGGTTATTCAGAGGATTACAGTTCATTGATATAATGAGAATGATGGAATTATGAGACAAGAACTCTTTAAGGAGATGAAATTTAAGACTTAATGACAAAAGGCATTAGGCATGCAAAATCAAGTAGAAGTGTATTCCAGGCAGAGAAAATATTATGTAAAAGTTTATGGTAGAAAAGTACTGAACTTTTTTTTTATACTATTTGAGAAAGTGAGAGAGTGCTGGAAGGAGAGAGAACATGAGCCAGGGAGAATAGTAGAGGAAGGAGCAGACTCCTCATTGAGCAGGATACCTAATGTGGGACATGATTCCAGGATCCAGGGATTATGACCTGAGCTAAAGTCAGAGGTTTAACTGACTAAGCCACTCATGTGCCCCAAAATGTGTTGAGTTTAATGTGTTGAACAGGCATGACAGCCCACATGGCTACAATGTAGTACATGGCAGGAATACTAGTATGAAATGAGGTAGGAAAGCTAACAGCAGGCAGATTTGTAATGGAAGTAAAAAAAAATAGATATTCTTTTAAGTGGGCAGATATTGGAAGCTTTAAAGAGGAGTGTAATGCAAAGGGGGGAAGGGGCAAATTGACAGAAAAGTAGGGGACTTTGTTTCATCTGATTCTTTGAATTCAGTTAGATAACTATAAAATCTTTCTGAACACTCATGAATTCAACCTGAGATGTAAGAAAAACATTGCTGGAACTCTTCAAGCACAAAAGTGACCACTTTCTGCAAGGTAGGAGGTAAAGATAAGTAAACCTGAAGTGATATATCTGGAGATAAGTGATGAAAGGAGGGAGTCTCCTGAAGCCAGACACAGGAAGTGATATATAACCCTAGATCACAAAATTGGAACCATTAGCAATCTGCTCCAATGAAAGACATCCCTGTATGAAAGGTGCTTAGATGGTGAAACGGTGCAGAATACTACTTGGGACAGTGTGGTCTCAGGATCCCTGGAGTCACAGAATAAACAACGTTCCTGAGCTAGTAGAATTCCGAAGGACTGGAGTGGGGAAACTGGTTATGATCAGCAAGCTCAGGAGGGGATTGTCAACTTAGTTTGCCATAGGCCATGAGTTGAGGTCTGATTGGGTGACCACTGTCCACATGGGGAGAACAATGCAAAGGATAGGAACTCGTGAACCTTTTACCTTCCCTGGAAGAAAGGGAGCAAGTACACACTCCATTGAGAATGCTCTCTGTGTTGGAGGCCTACAAAGTGCAAAAAGAGGGGACTCTCTGGCTTTCCCAAGGAGGATCAGTGTGAGTGCTCACCACAAGAATCTATAGAGTTTGGCACACACAAAAGTAAAGACCATGAAGACTCCTAACTCTGGGAAACGAACTAGGGGTTGGTGGAAGGGGAGAAGGGTGGGGGTGGGGGTGAATGGGTGATGGGCACTGAGGGGGGCACTTGATGGGATGAGCACTGGGTCTTATTCTGTATGTTGGCAAATTGAACACCAATAAAAAATAAATTTATTATTAAAAAAAAAGTAAAGACCACTTATCCCCAAGGGTTTACTGAAGAGAGAGGACCCTGACTTTTCTGCTCTGGGACAGGAGATCAGGATATGTCCATTTGTGTTTTAGTCTTTTAAAGAGGTGTGGAAAGCCTTCAGCTAACAAAAGCCACACAGAGCAAACAAAAACAGTTAACACTGATCCCAGACCCATGGGAAATGGCAATAAACGCTGTCAAGACAAAGACACCTGAGAATCAGTACAGAAGGCCCCTCCCCCAGAAGACCAGCTGGAAGAACAGGTGAACAATGAGTTCAGAGACCTCACAGGACTGAATAACTCCAGTGCTAGGACTATGAGGGGAGGCTTCGCAAAATCACTGATGCCATAAAATGAAAAAAAAAATATTAGAACTATTGGAATCCCAGAGGGAGAAGAAAGAGAGAGAGGGCCAGAAGGTATATTTAAGCAAAGCATAGATGAGAGCTTCCTTAATCTGGGGAAGGAAACATGCCTTCAAGTCCAAGAGGTAGAGAGGATCACTCTCAAAATCATAAAATTAGATCAACCATCCAGCGTATAACAGTGAAGCTTGCAAATTTCAGAGATAAAGAGAAACTCCTGCAAACAGATAGAGACAAGGGCTCTTAACCAACAGAGTGAGGAATATTAGACTGGCATCAGACCTATTCACAGAGACTTGGAAGGCCAGAAAGGGCTGGCATGACACATTCATGGTACAAAATGAGAAAAACATACAACCAAAAATGCTTTAATGCAGCAAAGCTGTCATTCAGAATGAAAAGAGAGATAAACAGCTTCCAGGACAGATAGAAACTGAAAGAATCTGTGACCACTAAACCACCCTGCAAGAAATATTAAGGAAGATTCAATGAGCAAAAGGAGAGGCCAGGAGTAACATAGACCAGAAAGAAACAGTCTACAAAAACAGAGCTTTATAGGTCATAAAATGGCACTAAATGCATATCTTCCAATAGTTACTCTGAATGCAAATGATGTAAATGTTTCAATCAAAAGACAAAGGGTATCAGATTGCATAAAAAAGCAAGACTCATCCATATGCAGTCTACAAGAGACTAATTTTAGACCTAAAGACACCTCTAGACTGAAAATGAAGAGGTAGAGAACCATGTATCATGCTAATGGACCACAAAATAAAGCTGGGGTAGAAATTCACATTTCAGACATACTAGATTTTGAGCCAAAGACTGAAGTAAGAGATGAAGGGGGACACTATATCACAATTAAAGTGTCTACCAAAAAAGAAGATCCAGCAGTTATAAACATTTATGCTCCTAACATGGGAGCAGCCAATTATATCAACCAATTAATAACCAAATTAAAGAAACACATTGATAACAATAAAATAATAGTAGGAGACTTCAAGACCCCACTCAGAGCAATGGATGGATTATCTAAGCAGAAGCTCAACAAGGAATTTGAAAAACACACTGCACGAGGACTTCACAGATATACACAGATCATTCCATCCTAAAGCAACAGAATACACATTCTTCTTGAGGGCACATGAAACATTCTCCAGAATAGATCACGTACTGGGGAACAAATGAGGTCTGAAATTAAACCAAAAGATTGGAATTGTTTCCTGCATATTTTCAGACCACAAAGGTTTTAAACTGAACACAATAACAAGAGGACATTTAGAAGGAACTCAAACACTTGGAAGTTAAAGAGAATCCTAAAAAAGAACAACTGGGACAAAAGGAAAATAAAAGAAGAATTTTTAAAAATTCATGGAAAAAAGAAAAATGAAAACAGAACTGTTCAAAACATTTGGGATACAGCAACAGTGGCCTTTATGGGAAATGTATTGCAATACAAGCCTTTCTCAATTATTTATTTATTTATTTATTTATTTATTTATTTATTTATTTATAATATAATAATTTTTTATTGGTGTTCAATTTACCAACATATACAATAACACCCAGTGCTCATCCCGTCAAGTGTCCCCCTCAGTGCCTGTCACCCACTCGCCCCCACCCCTCGCCCTCCTCCCCTTCCAAGACACCTAGTTCGTTTCCCAGAGTTAGGAGTCTTTATGTTCTGTCTCCCTTTCTGATATTTTCCACACATTTCTTCTCCCTTCCCTTATATTCCATTTCACTATTATTTATATTCCGCAAATGAGTGAGAACATACACTGTTTGTCCTTCTCCGATGGACTTACTTCACTCAGCATAATACCCTACAGTTCCATCCATGTTGAAGCAAATGGTGGGTATTTGTCGTTTCTAATGGCTGAGTAATATTCCATTGTATACATAAACCACATCTTCTTTATCCATTCATCTTTCGATGGACACCAAGGCTCCTTCCACAGATTGGCTATTGTGGACATTGCTGCTAGAAACATCGGGGTGCAGGTGTCCCGGCGTTTCATTGCATCTAAATCTTTGGGGTAAATTCCCAACACTGCAATTGCTGGGTCGTAGGGCAGGTCTAATATTAACTCTTTGAGGAACCACCACACAGTTTTCCAGAGTGGCTGCACCAGTTCACATTCCCACCAACAGTGAAAGAGGGTTCCCGTTTCTCCGCATCCTCTCTAACATTTGCTGTTTCCTGCCTTGTAAATTTTCCCCATTCTCACTGGTATGAGGTGGTATCTCATTGTGGTTTTGATTTGTATTTCCCTGATGGCAAGAGATGCAGAGTATTTTCTCATGTGCATGTTGGCCATGTCTATGTCTTCCTCTGTGAGATTTCCCTTCATGTCTTTTGCCCAATTCATGATTGGATTATTTGTTTCTTTGGTGTTGAGTTTAATAAGTTCTTTATAGATCTTGGAAACTAGCCCTTTAAATGATACGTCATTTACAAATATCTTCTCCCATTCTGTAGGTTGTCTTTTAGTTTGTTGACTGTATCCTTTGCTGTGCAAAAACTTCTTATCTTGATGAAGTCCCAATAGGTCATTTTTGCTTTTGTTTCTTTTGCCTTCGTGGATGTATCTTGCAAGAAGTTACTGTGGCCAAGTTCAAAAAGGGTGTTACCTGTGTTCTCCTCTAGGATTTTGATGGAATCTTGTCTCACATTTAGATCTTTCATCCATTTTGAGTTTATCCTTGTGTATGGTGAAAGAGAGTGGTCTAGTTTCATTCTTCTGCATGTGGATGTCCAATTTTCCCAGCACCATTTATTGAAGAGACTGTCTTTCTTCCAATGGATAGTCTTTCCTCCTTTATCGAATATTAGTTGGCCTTAAAGTTCAGGGTCCACTTATGGGTTCTCTATTCTGTTCCATTGATCTATGTGTCTGTTTTTGTGCCAGTACCACACTGTCTTGATGACCACAGCTTTGTAGTACAACCTGAAATCTGGCATTGTGATGCACCCAGATATGGTTTTCTTTTTGAAAATTCCCCTGGCTATTCGGGGTCTTTTCTGATTCCACACAAATCTTAAAATAATTTGTTCTAACTCTCTGAAGAAAGTCCATGGTATTTTGATAGGGATTCCATTAAACGTGTAAATTGCCCTGGGTAACATTGACATTTTCACAATATTAATTCTGCCAATCCATGAGCATGGAATATTTTTCCATCTCTTTGTGTCTTCCTCAATTTCTTTCAGAAGTGTTCTATAGTATTTAGGGTATAGATCCTTTACCTCTTTGGTTAGGTTTATTCCTTGTTATCTTATGCTTTTGGGTGCAATTGTAAATGGCATTGACTCCTTAATTTCTCTTTCTTCAGTCTCATTGTTAGTGTATAGAAATGCCATTGATTTCTGGGCATGATTTTGTATCCTGCCACGCTGCCAAATTGCTGTATGAGTTCTAGCAATCTTGGGGTGGAGGCTTTTGGGTTTTCTATGTAGAGTAGCATCTCATCGGCGAAGAGGGAGAGTTTGACTTCTTCTTTGCCAATTTGAATGCTTTTAATGTCTTTTTGTTGTCTGATTGCTGAGGCTATGACTTCCAGTACTATGTTGAATAGCAGTGGTGAGAGTGGACATCCCTGTCTTGTTCCTGATCTTAGGGGAAAGGCTCCCAGTGCTTCCCCATTGAGAATGATATTTGCTGTGGGCTTTTCATAAATGGCTTTTAAGATGTTGAGGAAAGTTCCTTTTTCCCTACACACTGAAGAGTTTTGATCAGGAATGGATGCTGTATTTTGTCAAATCCTTTCTCTGCATCTAATGAGAGGATCATATGGTTCTTGGTTTTTCTCTTGTTGATATGATGAATCACATTGATTGTTTTACGAGTGTTGAACCAGCCTTGTGTCCCGGGGATAAATTCTACTTGGTCGTGGTGAATAATTTTCTTAATGTGCTGTTGGATCCTATTGGCTAGTATCTTGTTGAGAATTTTTGCATTCATGTTCATGAGGGATATTAGTCTATAATTCTCCTTTTTGGTGGGGTCTTTGTCTGGTTTTAGAATTATGGTGATTCTGGCCTCATAGAACGAATTTGGAAGTACTCCATCTCTTTCTATCTTTCCAAACAGCTTTAGTAGAATAGGTATGATTTCTTCTTTAAACGTTTGATAGAATTCCCCAGGGAAGCCATCTGGCCCTGGACTCTTGTGTCTTGGCAGGTTTTTGATGACTGCTTCAATTTCCTCCCTGTTATTGGCCTGTTCAGGTTTTCTATTTCTTCCTGTTCCAGTTTTGGTAGTTTGTGGCTTTCCAGGAATGTGTCCATTTCTTCTAGGTTGTCTAATGTATTTGCGTATAGCTGTTCATAATATGTTTTTAAAATCGTTTGTATTTCCTTGGTGTTGGTAGTGATCTCTCCTTTCTCATTCATGATTTTATTAATTTGAGTCTCCTCTCTCTTCTTTTTAATAAGGTTGGCTAATGGTTTATCTATCTTATTAATTCTTTCAAAGAACCAACTCCTGGTTCTGTTGATCTGTTCCACAGTTCTTCTGGTCTCGATTTCATTGAGTTCTGCTCGAAGTTTAATTAACTCTCTTCTTCTGCTGGGCTTGGGGTCCATCTGCTGTTTTTTCTCTCGCTCCTTTATGTATAAGGTTAGCTTTTGTATTTGAGTTCTTTCCAGTTTTTGAATCGATGCTTGTATTGCGATGTATTTCCCCCTCAGGACTGCTTTTGCTGTATCCCAAAGATTTTGAATGGTTGTATCTTCATTCTCATTAGTTTCCAGGAATATTTTTAATTCTTCCTTAATTTCCTGGTTGACCCTTTCATCTTTTAGCAGGATGGTCCTTACCCTCCACGTGTTTGAGGTCCTTCCAAACTTCTTGTTGCGATTTAGTTCTAATTTCAAGGCATTATGGTCTGAGAATATGCAGGGGACGATCCCAATCTTTTGGTATTGGTTCAGACCCGATTTGTGACCCAGTATGTGGTCTATTCTGGAGAAAGTTCCATGTGCACTTGAGAAGAATGTGTATTCAGTTGTGTTTGGATGTAAAGTTCTGTAGATATCTATGAAATCCATCTGGTCCAGTGTATCATTTAAAGCTCTCGTTTCTTTGGAGATGTTGTGCTTAGATGACCTATCGAGGGTAGAAAGAGCTAGATTGAAGTCACCAAGTATAAGTGTATTATTATCTAAGCATTTCTTTACTTTGGTTAATAATTGGTTTAAATATTTGGCAGCTCCCACATTCGGGGCATATATATTGAGGATTGTTAAGTCCTCTTGTTGGATAGATCCTTTAAATATGAGATAGTGTCCCTCTTCATCTCTCACTACAGTCTTTGGGGTAAATTTTAGTTTATCTCATATAAGGATGGCTACCCCTGCTTTCTTTTGAGGACCATTTGAATGGTACATGGTTCTCCAACCTTTCATTTTCAGGTTGTAGGTGTCCTTCTGTCTAAAATGAGTCTCTTGTAGACAGCAAATAGATGGGTCCTGCTTTTTTATCGAGTCTGAAACCCTGCGCCTTTTGATGGGGTCATTAAGCCCGTTCACGTTCAGAGTTACTATTGACAGATATGAGTTTAGTGTCATCATGATATCTATTCAGTCCTTGGTTTTGTGGATTGTTCCACTGACCTTCTTCTTAAAGGGGAATTTTAAGAGTCCCCCTTAAAATTTCTTGCAGAGCTGGTTTGTAGGCCACATATTCTTTCAGTTCCTGCCTGTCTTGGAAGCTCTTTATCTCTCCTTCCATTTTGAATGAGAGCCTTGCTGGATAAAGTATTCTTGGTTGCATGTTCTTCTCATTTAGGACCCTGAATATATCCTGCCAGCCCTTTATGGCCTGCCAGGTCTCAGTGGAGAGGTCTGCTGTTACCCTAATACTCCTCCCCATAAAAGTCAGGGATTTCTTGTCTCTTGCTGCTTTAAGGATCGTCTCTTTATCTTTGGAATTTGCAAGCTTCACTATTAAATGTCGAGGTGTTGAACGGTTTTTATTGATTTTACGGGGGTGGGGCTATCTCTCTATTTCCTGGATCTGAATGCCTGGTTCCCTTCCCAGATTAGGAAAGTTTTCAGCTAGGATTTGTTCAAATACATATTCTGGCCCTCTATCCCTTTCAGCGCCCTCGGGAACCCCAATTAAACGTAGATTTTTCTTCCTCAGGCTGTCGTTTATTTCCCTTAATCTGTCTTCATGGTCTTTCAATTGTTTGTCTCTTTTTTCCTCAGTTTCCCTCTTTGCCATCAACTTGTCTTCTATGTCACTCACTAGTTCTTCCACCTCGTTAACCCTCATTGTTAGGACTTCTAGTTTGGATTGCATTTCATTCAATTGATTTTTAATTTCTGCCTGATTGGATTTAAATTCTTCAGTCATGAAGTCTCTTGAGTCCTTTATGCTTTTTTCTAGAGCCACCAGTAGCTTGATCATAGTGCTTCTGAATTGGCTTTGTGACATTGAATTGTAATCCAGATTTTGTAACTCTGTGGGAGAGAAGACTGTTTCTGATTCTTTCTTTTGAGGTGAGGTTTTCCTTCTCGTCATTTTGCTCAGTGCAGAGTGGCCAAAAACAAGTTTTATTGGGAAAAGGAGAAAAAGAGAGAGAGAGGAGGAAAGAAATGAGAAAAAGATAAAAGGAAGAAAAAAGGAAAAAGAAGAAAAAAGAGAAAGAAAAAGAAAGAAAGGTGAAAAAAAGGGTGGGGGAAGCAATCAGAAATCAAAAAGAAAAAAAAACACGGGGGAGTATCTGCTGATTCTGTATACTTTAAGTCTCTTGACTTCCCCTGGAACTTGTCCGTCTAGCTGGTCTTCTGGGGGAGGGGCCTGTTGTGCTGATTTTCAGGTGTTAGCGCTTGGGGGAGCTGCTCTTCCCCCTGCCTGGTTCAGGGCTCAGTGGGGGTTCTTTACCCCGTGAGGCCCCAGGAGGAACAACCCCAGTGGTTGCTGCAGGTCTGGAAACCTGGATTCAGCTCCAGCAGAAACTACTCCGTCTGCAGGGGCCTGGAGGTTCGGGGCGGGGCCGCTGATCTGCTCAGCTCGGGGCAGGAGCGTCTTTGCTGTCCTGGGCCCTCCTGGCCTCTGCCTGACCCAGGGGGAGGCCGAATCCTGGGCTGTGTCAGGCGCCCTGTGCTCCCAGTCTGCGTTGTTGGATTTACGCTCCCAGGCCGCGCAGCCCCCTCCGCAGAGCCACCGCCTGAGCCCCCTTTGAGCTGCTCCGGGTCCCGCCGTGCGTGCTGCAGCCCTTAGGGAGCTCCGCGCACTCTCCTGCACTAGCCCCAGGTGTCTGTTAGTGTCCCAGGGAGCCCAAGGGCATCCCCCCGACCCCCTGGGGTCCTGCTCTAACTCCCTGTGGGCGCCTTTCTGCCCGGGAAGGTTGGTGAAGCTCCTGCTTCTCCGGGACAGAGCTTTCCTGTCCTGGGGGCACTTGCCCCGGCCTTAGCTCCTCGCGGGGCCCCTCCCCCTTGGATGCCTTTTATTCCTTTATTTCTTTTTCCCCCCGTCTTCCTACCTTGATAGAAGCGCGAACTCTTCTCACTGTAGCATTCCAGCTGTTCTCTCTTTAAATCTCAGGCCGAATTAATAGATTTTCAGGATAATTTGAAGGTTATCTAGGTAATTTGGTAGGGACAGGTGATTTGGGGACCCTACTCTTCCGCCATCTTGCCCCTCCCTCCTTTCTCAAATATTTAGAAAAATTTCAAATACACAAGCTAACCTGATGCCTACGGGAGTTGGAGAAATAGCAAGTAAAGCCTAAGCCAATCATGAGATAAGAAATAATAAAGATTAGAACATAAATCAATGAAATAGAAGCCAGAAGAATAGTAGTACAGATTAATGAGACTAGAAGGTGACTCTCTGAAAGAAATAATAAGATAGGTAAACTCCTAGCAAGATTTATTAAAAATAAAAGATAAAGGATTTAAATTAATAAAATAGTGAATGAAAGAGGAGAGATAACAACCAATACCAACATCATAGAATTATTAGAACATATAATAGGCAAGTATATGCCAACATAGTAGACAACTTGGAAGAAATGGATGCATTCCTGGAATCTTATAAACTACCAAAACTGAAACAGGAAGAAATAGAAAATCTGAACGGACCCATAACCAGCTAGGAAATTGATGTAGTAATCAAAAACCACTCAAAAAAACAACTGTAAAGGGCCAGAAGCCTTTATAAGGGAATTCTAACAAATATTTAAAGAGGATAAAAAAGCTATTCTCTCAAGCTTATTAAAAATAGAAATGGAAGAAACTACCAAACTTGTTCTATGAGGCCAGAATTACCTTGTTGCCAAAATCAGACAAAGAACCCATCAAAAAGAAGAACTACAGACCAATATCCCTGAGGAACATGGATGCCAATAGTCTCATCAAGATACCAGCCGATATTTTTGCTTTTGTTCCCCTTGCCTTCATAGATGTATCTTGCAAGAAGTTGCTGTGGCCAAGTTCAAAAAGGGTGTTGCCTGTGTTCTTCTCTAGGATTTTGATGGATTCTTGTCTCATATTTAGATCTTTCATCCATTTTGAGTTTAATTTTGTGTATGGTGTAAGAGAATGGTCCAGTTTCATTCTTATGCATGTGGCTGTCCAATTTTCCCAGCACTATTTATTGAAGAGACTGTCATTTTTCCAGTGGATAGTCTTTCCTGCTTTGTCAAATATTAGTTGATCATAAAGTTGAGGGACCATTTCTGGATTCTCTATTCTGGTCCATTGATCTAAGTGTCTGTTTTTGTGCCAGTACCAAACTGTCTTGATGATCACAGCTTTGTAGTACAACCTGAAATCTGGGATTGTGATGCCCCAGCTCTGGTTTTCTTTTTCAGTATTCCCCTGGCTATTCAAAGTCTTTTCTGATTCCACACAAATCTTAAGATGATTTGTTCCAACGCTCTGAAGTAAATCCATGGTATTTTGATAGGGATTGCATTGAACATGTAAATTGCCCTGGGTAGCATTGACATTTTCACAATATTAATTCTTCCAATTCATGAGCAGGGGATAGTTTTCCATCCCTTTGTGTCTTCCTCAATTTCTTCAGAAGTGTTCTGTAGTTTTTAGGGTATCCCAATGTTTATAGCAGCAATATCCCCAATAGCGGAACTGTGGAAGGAGCCTCAGTGTCCATCGAAAGATGAATGGATAAAGAATATGTGGTATATATATTCAATGGAGTATTACTCAGCCATTAGAAATGACAAATACCCACCATTTTCTTCAACATGGATAGAACTGGAGGGTGTTATGCTGCGTGAAGGAAGTCAGTCGGAGAAGGACAAACATTATATGGTCTCATTCATTTGGGGAATATAAAAAATAGTGAAAAAGAATAAAGGTGAATGGAGAGAAAATATGTGCGAAATATCAGGGACGGTGACAGAATATGAGAGACACCTAACTCTGGGAAACGAACAAGGGGTGTTGGAAAGGGAGGTGGTTGGGGTGTTGGGGAGACTGGGTGATGGGCACTGAGGGGGGTACTTGACAGGACGAGCACTGGGTGTTATGCTATATGTTGGCAAATCGAACTCCAATAAAAAATATACAAAAACAAATATACTAGCTTGTAGGTTCCAACAGTACACTAAAAAGATTATTCACCACAACCAAGTGTATTTTTTTCCTGTATTGCAAGGGTGGTTCAACATTTACAAGTCAATCAGTATGATACGCCACATTAATGAATGAAAGATCAATAACAATGTGATCTTCTCAATTGATGCAGAGAAAGCATTTGACAATAATACAGCATTCTTTTTGATTAAAACTTCACAGTGTAGGGATAGAGGGAACATACTTTAATACCGTAAAAGCCAACTACAGAAACCCCACACCGAATATCATTCTCAATGGGGAAATACAGAGCTTTTCCCCTAAGGTCACATGACAGGCAAAACCACTCTCACCACTGTTGCTCAATATCATTACAGAAGTGGTAGCCTAAGCAATCAGACAACAAAAAGAAATAGAAGCCATTTAAATTGACAAAGAAGAAGTCAAATTTTCACTCTTCACAGATGACATGATACTTTATGTGGAAACCCAAAAGACTCCACTCCAAAATTTCTAGAATTTATACAGCAACCCAGTGATGTGGCAGGGTATAAAGTCAATGCACAGAATTCAGTTGCACTTCTATACAATAACAATGAGACTTAAGAAAGAGAAATTAAGATATTTATCCCATTTACCATAATATACCTAGGAATAGACCTAACCAAAAGGCAAATTATCTGTACTAAAAACTCCAGAACACTTCTGAAAGAAATCAAGGAAGTCAGAAATAGGAAAACATTCCGTGCTCATAGATTGAAAGAATAAATAGTCAAATAGTCATTGCTACTCATAGCAATCTACACATTCATGCAATCCCTATGAAAATAGCATTTACATTTTTCAGATAGCTGGAACAAATAATTTTAAAATGTGTATGGAACCAGAGAAAAAACTCAAATAGCCATAGGAATGTTGAAAAAGAAAACCAAAGCTGTTGGCATCACAATGCCAGACTTCAAGCTATATTACAAAGCTGTAATTAACAAAACAGTATGCTAGTGGCACAAAAGCCATCACATAGATCAATGGAACAGAATAGAGAACCCAGAAATGAACCCTCACCTCTATGGCTAACAAATGTTCAACAAATCAGGAAAGAATATCCAATGGAAAAATGATAGTGTCTAGAATAAATGGTTCTGGGAAAATTTGACAGCCACATGTAGAAGAATGAATCTGGACCATTCTTTTATACCATATACAAAGATAAACAAAATGGAGAAAGATCTAAATGTGAGACAGGAATCCATCAAAATCCTAGAAGAGAACACAGGTGACAACCTCTTCAATCTCAGCCACAGCAACTTCTTTTTAGAGAGGTCTACAAAGGCAAAGGAATCAAAAGCAAAAATGAACTATAGGGACTTCATCAAGATAAAATCTCTGCATAGCAAAAGACACAGTCAACAAACTTAAAGACAACCAATAAAATGGGGGAAGATATTTTCAAATATCATATCTTATCATATGAAAAGTTAGTATCTAAGTTCTGTAAAGTGCTTTTTAAACTTAACACCCAAGAAACAAATAATGCAGTCAAGAAATGGTCAGAAGAGATAAACAGACATTTCTCCAAAGAAGACATACAAATGGCTAACAGACACATGAAAAAATGCTCCGTAGCACTGGCCATCAAGGAAATATAAATCAAAATCACTCAGAATGGCTAAAATTAACAAGATAGGAAAGAACAGATATTGGTGAGGATGTGGAGAAAAGTGAACCCTTGTACAGTGTTGGCGGGAATGGAGGCTGGTACAGCCACTCTGAAAAATGGTATGCAGGTTCCCCAATAAGTTAAAAATAGAGCTACCCCATGACCCAGTAATTGAACTACTATGTATTTATCCTAAATATAGAAATGTAGTGAACCAAAGGGGCCCCTACACCCCGGGGTTCATGGCAGCAATTTCCACAATAGCAAAACTGTGGAAAGAACCAAGATGTCCATCAACAGATGAATGAATAAAGAGGATGTGAGTTATATATAATTGAATATTAGCCATCAGAAAGGATGGGTACTTGCCATTTACATCAATGTGGATGGAACTGGAATGTATTATACTGAGCAAAATAAGTAAATCAGAGAAAGACACTTATCATATGATTTTATTCATATGTGGAATATAATTAACAGTACAGAGAATCATAGGGTAAAGGAGGGAAATCTGAATGGGGAATCTTCAGAGGGAGAAGAACCATGATGGACTACTAATTATAGGATATAAACTGAGGTTGCTGGAGGGGCAGTGTGTAGGGGATGGTGTAACTGGGTGATGGGCATTAAGGAAGGCTCATCATATGATGAGCACTAGGTGCTATAAGTAACTGACAAGTTATTGAACACTACATCAGAAACTATGTATTAGATGTTTGCTAATTGAATGTAAGTTTTTTTAATTTAAACAAAATTTTTAAAAAGATAGTGATATACACTGATATAAAATCTCTTTCTCTGGAACAGTGCATAATCTCATAAGAAAATGACAGTTTCAGAATTTTATGGCACACTGTTTAGTTCTGAGAGTCTGGACTTGGTGTCAGTAATGTCTCTCATAGTACAGAAAAGGAAAGATCTATGCTTTTCCGTTTTTGTTGTCATCTTTTCTTTAATGACATGTGGATTAATAAAGCTCAGTGATTCCTAACATACACAATGAGAAAAAAGGCAATTTTTATTTTTTCTACAAATGTACACAGGAATACTTTTGATAAATCCTCACTTGTCTTTCCAGTAATATTTCCCCTGTGTCCTGGTATGTTTTCTATGCCAGCCAGGAAACAATCAAAGAAATGAAATAGAATAAAACATATTTATAAATATGTAGCATATATAAAGAACTTGGTCAGCTTACTACCATCAAAAGCATCTTCAAAATTGTTATTTCAATTGACTTATTTCTTAACCCTAAACTCTTTTCAGGGAAAACATAAGAAGGAGCTTCTATACTTATCTCTGAGGATGTTTGCAGTATCTCAAGTGTAAGCATTAGAAATGCTTTATTTAAAAAGGAAAATATGCATAGCAATCAATATCATATGACAGATTTATTCATTTATTGAAGATCTGGGCTTGCTACAGTAAACACAAGATGTAAAAGGCATTGCACCTGCTTCTGATTGACTTAAATCCAAATTAGAGGGGCAAGATTTAAAGTGGTTAGAAATCAAAGCATATGTGTAATAATATAGTTCACAAGTAGCTTGTATAACTATCAATGAAATTTTTAAAAAGGCAAATTTAGGAAAGAAATAGAAAAAGAAGAAGTTAGAGAATGTTTATATGATAATATGTGTTGTGATCTGGCCTGAAGAAACGGGGATATGTAAGAGGGAAAAATATATCAAGGTCTGGGTGACTCAGTCAGTTGAGTGTCTGATTCTTGGTTTTGGTTCAAGTCGTGATATTATGAACTGTGGATTGAGCCCTGTGTCAAGCTCCCTGCTCAGAGGGAAATCTGCTTAACGATTCTCTCCCTCCACCCTTCCTCCATTCTCTCTCTCTCTCTCTTCTCTCTCTCTCTCTCTTTCTCTCTCTCTCTCTCAAATAAATAAATAAATATTTTAAAAATATATTATCCTATGTATTGAGAGCATCATGAGCCAAATGTATGGGAGAAAATTTTAAAAGATTATTTTAAAATGTTGAGTCAATGGTGAGGAAAAGAGGCAATTTACAAAGGGCTCTAAATACTAAAATTAGGGGACACCTGAGTGGCTCAGCAGTTAAGCATATGCCTTCATCTCAGGGCGTGGTCCTGAGGTCCCAGGATCGAGTCCCATGTTGGGCTCCCTGCCTGGAGCCTGCTTCTCCCTCTGCCTATGTCTCTGCCTATCTCTGTGTGTCTCTCATGAATAAATAAATAAAAATCTTTTAAAAAATACTAACATTAAAAAGTTCAGTTTGACATAATATCACAGAAAATGCATAACCTGAAGATACTTATGAGGAAACAATAAATCCAACTTGAGTGATATTCTACAAAACAACTTGAATGCACTTTTTAAAAATGCCAATGTCATAAAAGAAAACAAAAAGCTGAAAAACGATTTTAGTTTAAAGGTTTATAAAAAGATACAACATACAACAATTAAATGCAATGTATGATGCTTAATCAAGAGAAGAATGCTGTAAAATCATTATTGTGACATTAGGCACAATTTTGAATATAGAATTATTTTAGATAACAGTATTTTATCAGTTTTAAACTTTCTAAATTTGATAAATTGATAATTGTGATCATGTACTAGAATTTTCTTTTCCTTTTAAAGACTTTATTCATGAGAGACACAGAGAAAGAGAGATGCAGAGACATAGGCAGAGGGAGAAGCAGGCTCCATGCGGGGAGCCCAATGCAGGACTCAATCCTGGGACTCCAGGATCATGCCCTGAGCTGAAGGCAGGCACTAAACTGCTGAAACCCCAGGCGTCCCTAGAATTTTCTTTTTCTTAGGAAATGTTAATATATGCTGAAATACTTAGAAATGCATAATCAGATGTCTGCAACTTAGTCTCAAACGATTTAGTAACTAACAATAATATGTCCATATATATACAGTGTGGTAAAACAAAGGGAGCAGAGGTAACAATGAATACAGGTAAAGGGTGTATATGTATTCATTGAACTATTTTTGAAATTTTGTATGTGTGACATATTTTTAAATAAAAAATTTGGAAAATAAAATAAAGCTTATTTGCTACTATAAATTGGTTATATAAAGTATTTTTACCAATTTAATACTTATTATGCAGTTATTTAAATTCATATGGTAGGAATAATACAGAAAAAAAAACATGAATTCCCCCCAAATTAACTAAAAATTTCTTTCAATTATAATAAAAATCCAAACACTTATTTTTACAACTTGAGAAATCACATATTAAAATTTGAAGAAAAGAGTATAAAAAGTTGAATTAGTCATGCTTATGCCAATACTATTAATAAGATAATGTGTTTTATATGTAGAAAGTCATTATATGTGCTGAAGATGTATACCAGAAAATTATGGACTGTGCTACATTGAAGTTAGAAAAAAAAAAAAAACAGAGAATGAATGTTCTTCTCTCCTCTTTGATTAAAATCCCAAGTTGTTTTCAATATTAATAAATCTATATATACCTTGAAATTGCTCTTATTATTATCTATATTTCAATATTTCTGTTGTTATATTTTATAACAGCCCATCCAGGTTAAGTAACAATTCAAATTCTATTTGTATAGGAAGATAAAACCAAATGACAGAGTTTACATCTTTAAATTTCTCTGACCCTCTCCTTACTTCTAATGTTGAAATTAAGCATTTTCCCATAAGTTCTGGGTAATTTTGAAACCTTATTTTCAGAAGTATATTTTGCAGTTTGACTATTAAAATCTTAAGTTTTCTTAACCCTTGATGGTGTAAAAAAATCCGTTGAAGACTGAAATACCTCCAAATTTTTTCCAATTACATATGGGCTACATAGGTTAGTATAAAAACAATTGTGTTATACAATCAAAGAGAAAATAAACTAAACCACTAGGTAATTCAGCCTTGTATTAAGAGGTAGCATGACAAAGTAAGTAAAAACACTGAAATCATAATTTGAAGCAAAACCATTCATAATTTGTAAATTAGGCAATCTGAATAAACCCTCAGAGATCATATGAACAGCCATTTTTATTTATTGACTACTAAACCAAGGCCACAAGAAGTTAAAAGACTTTTCTAAGATAATATTGGAAGCTGGGAAATAACAGAGCAAAGGGTAGAATCCATACTTTTATTTTTCTTACCCCTTACTAGCAGAGTTGATTTTTTTTTTCAAATTAAAAATGGGTGCAAAATAAAAAATGCCTATTTAGAAGTCAGAAAGTTATGTCTCCTTTTATTAGGAGAAAAATACAATTATAAAAAGACCTAACTTGTATGGATAAATTCATAAAGGTTAGTTCCATTCAATGAAATCATCTGGATAATAGATAAACATCTTGCCCAAATAAGAATTTGTCCACTGACAGTTGGAGAGGTCTCTCTTCTTGTCATATCTAATAAGTCAACAAGGGATTGATAGTAACTCCCTACAAGATGAAAAGTGAAAAGCCACACTCCTTTCATATGTAATTAGTGCTTGAATATGTCCCTGGTGTTTATGTATGTGTATGTCTGTGTGTGTATATATACACATGTGTGTCTTCATGTGGTCATGTTCAAAATTTAGAACAGTATCTGAAATTTCAAAGGGATCAGTGAAATAACCCCAGAGAGAAGTGCTGTGATTCTCTCTCACAAAGATCAAAGGGAAATACGTATTTTATACAAAAATCTGGGTCATCTAACAAAACCTAAAAGAAAAAATCCACTATATTTCAAAAATGGAAATAGTCCAATCACAGAGCCAAGGTGCTACAAGAGATTTTCATTTCAGTATCTTCCAATTACCTCAGAAACATCATTTCCCCCTTATTCATCATCTACTAGAAATGGAATTACAGTCCTCTTGGCATGTTTCTTTAAATTTTTCTTAAAAAGGAATATTAAAAAGAGCAAACATTTCATATTAACAACCATTCATTGAGTTGTGTCACAATATCCATTGAACATGTATTATGTGCCAGAATCTGTATTAGGCATTGAAGTTACAATGAGAAGATAAAGTTGAAAGGGCACATAACCTTATGGAGCTCACACTGTGTATCACAGGAAGCTCACACTGTATAATATCACAGGAAGAGGGTCATTAGTCAAATACTTGTATTAATAGATGAATGAAAAATTACAACCTGAGATAAATGTTCTGAAGGAAATGAATCTGGCTTTATGACAGAATAACACATTTTAAATTGAGAAGTAAGGGAATTGTTTTCTTTTTTTTTCATTGCATTTTATGTTTATTTATTTTTGCTTTCATAGTGCATATTCTGTTCACGCAAAAGGTGCAAAGGACAGGAAGCAAGGGTTTAACTTGGCTGATGAAAAATCAAGCAAGGGTGACACTTCTAGTTCCATGAACAACCTACAACTAGGAGGACTTCGAAGTTATAGCTGGTACCACAGAGCACACCCAGCTTCTCTGCTGTCTCCTCCTGGGACCTTTGGCTAGGTGACAGAAGCTTCGAAGACAGTGGCCTCTAGTGGACTTTGAGAAGTCGCTTAAAAAAAAAAAAAAAGGTGTTTTGTTTTTTTTTGTTTGTTTGTTTGTTTTTCCTTTGAATCATGGTAGCTGCATCACAAAAGCTCCAATCAAGAGGGTGGTAAAAAGAAGGCACAGGTCATTGCAAATACCAGGTTTTCTCTTTCTCTCTCTTGTAAATATACCATCATATATAAGCTAAAATTTATCTTAGGGTGGCGGGGTCGGCTGGCAGGGGAAGAGATGGGTCGGACCTAAAATTGCATATGTAATAGAATCCTAGGGGGGACACAAAGTGAGGCAGTTTTCTGCCTGAAGCAAAAGAATGGGACACTCGCTCTGGTCTAGGGAATTGTTTTCTAAGGAAGTAACACACCTAAGCTAAGACCTCAAGGGTGAGCAGCCATTAACTACATGAAAAAGAAATAATAGTGTTTGTAAAGAGAAAGCATGGTTTATTAGAGAAATTGAAAACCCTGTGGGGCTGTGTTGTAGAGTGCAATGGAGACTGTATCATTGTTAAGACTAGAGAGATAGGCTGGGGTTAGACAATACAAAGCTTCTCAGGCTCTATTAACTATTATTTAAACTTTTTTCTAAGAGGAATTGACACGTAAACTGACCAGATTAATGCTTTAAAAAGATTACCTCAGGTACAGTGTGAAAAAATGTGTTGTTTTTCTGATTGACTTATTTCACTCAGCATAATACCCTCCAGTTCCATCCATGTCGAAGCAAAAAATTAGTGAAAGGGAATAAAGGGAAAGGAGAGAAAATGAGTGAAAATGTCAGTGAGGGTGACAAAACATGAGACACCTAACCCTGGGAAACAAACAAGGAGTAGTGGAAAGGGAGGTGGGCGCGGGGTTAGGGTGATGAGCACTGAGGGGGGCACTTGGCGGGATGAGCACTGGTTATGCTAAATGTTGGCTAATTGAACTCCAATTAAAAATATTTTTTTAATTAAAAAATTAAAAGAAACAAAGAAAAAAATGTGTTGAAAATGAGCCATTACGAAATGAAAATGTTTAGGAGACCATTTTGAAAAGTAAGTAAGAGACAGTGATAGCTTAGATAAATATGATAGCAGAGGAAATACAAGGAAATGGACTTAGTGACCAAACAGACATGGAGAGAGGGCAGTACAATACAAAGGGATGTTTAAAGAATGATGCTAAGATATCTTGCTTGAAAAAAATGGATAGAGGATAATAACACTAATCTAAATTAGGAAGAATAAGGCTAAGAACTAGATTAGCAGAGAAAATCAAAAGTTCAATTTTACACATAAAAGCCTTAAGATGCCAGAAACATAACCAAGCGACGATGTAAAGAAAATGGTTGACTGTATGTTCTAGAACTAAAAGGAGGTAGTTTGACTGGAGATATTAATTTGTAAGTCATACATGTATGATTAACAAATAAAGCCATTTGTGGGTATGGATGAGATCATCAAGGACAGAATAAAAAGTGAAAATAGAAAAGGACAGGAATCCTTGAGGAACTCTGACATTTAGTGATCTAACAATGAGAGTAAGCCTGCAAAAGATGTAGAGAAAGAGGAACCAGAGAGGGAAAAGGAAAATCAGAAAGTGAGTGGTTATAAAACACAAAAGAAAATAGTTCAAATAGGTGAGAATCTGATTTATATAGAATCATGCTTAAAACTCAAGTGAAATGAAGATTAGGAGGACACTTGTGATGAGCACCGAGTATTATATAGAAGTGTTGAATCACTAAATTCTATACTTGAAACTAATATTACACTGTATGTTAACTAACTGGAACTTAAATAAAAACTTGGAAAAAAAGATGGAAAATGCCTATTAGTAGCTTTAATACAATAGGTGGGAGCAACAAAGACTATGAAGTCAAGAGAGTTTACTTCAGTTTAGTTTAGTTGTGTTTTAAATGGGAGTGACTTGAGCATGTTTAAAACTAATGGGAAAGATCTAGTTCAAAAGAAGAGTGTGAATATACCTGAAAGAAAATAAATGTTTGAAGGCGGTTTAGCACCACCTTCAGCCCAGGGCCTGATCCTGGAGACCCGGAATCCAGTCCCACATCAGGCTCCCTGCATGGACCCTGCTTCTCAGCCTGTCTCTGCATCTGTGTGTGTGTGTGTGTGTGTGTGTGTGTGTGTGTGTGTGTGTGTCTCATGAATAAATAAATAAAATCTTTAAAAAAGAAAATAAATGTTTGATAATGCAAAACAGTAAAGGAATAAATTACAGAGCATAGCTTGAGGTAACAGATCCTAGTTCTGTTTTAAGGACAAGAAATGATAGGAGCAGATAGTATTATGTTGGGGAATTGAAGAAACTCCCATGTATGACTACTATAAGCCAAGTTGATCTTTAGCCCCTTTTATGAAATGATGGAAATTGCAGGACTGAATGGAATCTGAGATGATAAGGTAGTTTTCAACTGTTCTGAAAATATAGGGAGGGGCAATTTTTGGTTATCACAATAACTGGCAGTTACTACTGGTATTTAATGGGTAGGGATCAGGGATGCCAAATAATAAAGAATTACTCTGCCCAAAAAGCCTATCAATAATGACTCCATCCTTTTTTTGAAGTTATAAAAAAAAAAAAACTGGGAACAAGAGATTGGCTGATATCAATTCAGTAAGGTATAAAGGGCAATAACTCAGACTCAAATTGCATAATTCTCTAAGTCCTTGTTCTTCTAATGGATAAAGATGTGGTACACACACACACACACACACACACACACAAACACACACAGGAATATTACTCAGCCATAAAAGGAATGAAATCTTGCCATTTGCGACAACATGGATGGAGCTAGAGGATATTATGCTACATGAAACAAGTCAGTCAGAGAAAGACAAATATGATTTCATTCAAAACAAAGGGAAGAATAAGGGTAATGAATTCTACATATCACATAGTTTTCTATTAGAAAAGTTTGCCTTTGTATGCCCTTTTGAAATCTCAATTCCTATTTATTCTTCTAAAGATTTTTATTTACTTATTTTTAGAGAGAGAGGATGAGCAGGGGGGGAGAGGCAGAAGGAGAGAACAATGAGAATCTCAAGCAGATTCCATTATGAGCATGGAGACCCACATGGGGCTTGATCACATGACACTGAGACCATGAACTGAGCTGAAATCAAGAATTGGACCCTTAACCAACTGAGCCCTCCCCCCCCCATTTATTCTTAAACCCTTAACTAACTGACCACACAGTCTAAATTCATTAATACTTGATTTTATCTGTCTGGACTTAACATGTCAGCACCCTAACATGGAAAGGTAGTTGATGGAATACCAGTTTTATAGACTTTAAATGCATGCATACCTAACAATTCCATTACACGATCTAACAGCAAGGGTGAGTGATGTCTGTTCAACTTCTATAGACAGAGAGAAGAGAGAGAGAAAGAATGAGGCTAAAATAATAAATGTAAGGAAGGAGAGAAAATGGAGAGTCAGAAGTTGTCCAAAATATTTTTTGGTTTGTTAAACAAAGGTAAGGTTGAACAAAATATGAGAAGGAGATGTGATTTGCCCTAAATTTTACATGTAGGAACAAGAGGTTTAAGAACTTTCAACCCAAATAAAAAAACCTGAGAGGGAATATAGAAAAAAATGGCTTTAAATAACAACAAAATCTACTGTTTTCAAATACGCCTGCACACTACTTGGTCATTTTCAAACCATTTTAAAAATGCATCCCCATAAATTTACTATTTTCTCATTATTTCAAAAATAAGGCAAGAAGCAATTAATAAATTCCATTAACATTAACAAAACTCCAAAGAAAGTCAGGGATATCCTAACTGTTCATTAGCTCTTTGGTGCTTTCAAATGACAGACATGCATTTCTGTGACACTGGTTTCTTTAACACATCAAAAAAGCATGTCACCCCAAGAGTTTCCTTTCAAATTTGGAACTATGAAATTTTTTATAAATGCATCTGAACTGGCCAATGTCAGGGGAACATCTTATTCATGCAGTTTTCACAAGCAATTTTATGTAATTCTCACTTTTTAGGTAACATTTGAGTTTTGAAATTACACTAAATTTATTCTGACATTTGAAAAATTATTACATAATCCTTTTGTGGGATAGAACCACATCCTTTTAATGATGCTTATCATAGTAAGAAAGCTTCCCTGTGTTAGCAGGTTTCTCTAAAATACCTATTTATTTAAAACGCTGACCCCACATTTGCATTTTTAAACCCATCTAAAGTAATATCTATTTTCACTTGCCTTAATTCATTCTACTCAGTCTACCAGGGATAGATCAAAATTACTGCTTCTAAAATAAATATGTCAAATCAACCAGACAAAGTGACATGTCCTCACATAACGCATTTTTTTTTATTTTATACTATTACATTCTGTCCATTTGAAAGTGCAAAATATAGATGTGAAACAACATTTCATTCCACATGGTTAAATCTCTGTCTTAACTAGTATATCTGGTTATGTGAAGCAATGGGTAAACCAAGGCCATAGTTTAAAGAAAACAAAAGTGTACCCTTGATTTTAAAGCTTTAACATGTTACTAACTTATATCCATATTCCAAATTAACATTTTAATTAAGTTTTTATTTTAATCCCAGTATACTTAATGTACAGTGTGATATTAGTTTCAGGTATACATGACACTGTTTCCAGAATCCATTCATCACCCAGTGATCATCACTGGTGGCTTCTTAATCCCCATCTCCTATTTAACCCATCCACCTCCACTTCCACCCTCCGGTAACCATCAGTTTTTTCTCTGTAGTTGGGTCTGCTTCTTGGTTTGTCTCTCTCTCTCTCTCTCTTCTAACCATGCTCATTTCTTTTTTTTTCTTTTTGTACATTCTACATATGAATGAAATCATATGGTACTCATCTTTCTGTGACTTACTTCATTTAGCATTATAATCTTTAGCTCCATTCATGACATTGAAAATGGCAAGATTTCATTATTTATGCCTGAATAATATGTGTGTGTATATACATATCACAACTTGTTTGTCCATTCATCAATTGATGGACCACTTGAGCAGCTTCCACGACTTCACTATTGTATATAATGCTGCTATAAACACAGGAGTGTATGTATCCTTTGAATTTGTGTTCTTGTATTCTACAGATAAATACCTAGTAGTGTGATTGCTCGATCATAGAGTAGTTCTATTTTTAATTTTGAGGAAACTTCATCCTGTTTTCCACACTAGCTGCACCACTCTGCCTTCCCACTAGCAGTGCAAGGGGATTCCCTTATCTCCACATCTTCACCAACACCTGTTGTTTCTTGTGTTGCTGATTTTAAGCATTCTGGCAGGTGTTAGGTGATAGCTCATTGTAGTTCTTTGCATTTTCTTGATGGTAAGTGATGAACACATTTTTATGTGTCTTTTGGCCATCTGTATGTCTTTCTTGGAGAAATATCCATTCATGTCATCTATTCATTTTGAACTAGATTATTCATGTTTTGGGTGGTGTATAAGCTTTGTATATATTTTTTTAAGATTTTATTTATTCATTCATAGAGATGCAGAGAGAGAGAGAGAGAGAGAGAGGCAGAGACACAGGCAGAGGGAGAAGCAGGCTCCATGCAGAGCCCGAGGTGGGACTCAATCCAGGGTCTCCAGGATCACGCCCTGGGATGCAGGCGGCGCTAAACTGCTGCGCCACCGGGGCTGCCCAGCTTTGTATATTTTGGATACTAACTCTTTATTGGATATGTCACTTGTAAATATATTTTCCCATTCCATAAGCTGCCTTTTAGTTTTGTTAATTGTTTTTGTTTACTGTGCAGAAGTTTTTTATTTTGTTATGGTCCCAATACTTTATGTTTGCTTTTGTTTCCTTTGCTCCAAGAAACATATCAAGAAAAAAGTCGATATGACTGGTGTCAAAGAGGTTACTGCTGGTATTCTCTTCTAGGATTTTGATGGTTTTAGGTCTCACATTTAGGTCTTTAAACCACCTGGATTTCAATTTTCTGTATGGTGAAAGAAAGTGCCTGGTTTCTTTCCTTTGCATGAAACTGTCCAGTTTCCCAACACAATATGTTGAACAGACTGCTCTCTTCCATTGGATATTCTTTCCTACTTTGTTGAACATTAATTTACTATTTAGTTGTGGATTTATGTCTGGATTTTCTACTCTGTTCTATTGATATATGTGTCTATTTTTGTGTCTGTACCACTGTTTTGATTACTACAGCTTTGTAATATATCTTGAAGTACAGAATTATGATGTCTCTAGCTTTGCTTTTCTTTTTCAAGGTTACTTTGGCTATTAGGGTCTTTTGTGGTTCCATACAAAGTTTTCAGTTGTTTCTTTTAGTCCTATTGAAAAATACTGTTAGTATTTTGATAATGATTGTACTAAATCTATAGTTAGCTTTGGGTAGTTTACACATTTTTAAAATATTTGTTTTTCCAATCCATGAGAATGGAATATCTTTCCGTTTCTTTGTGTCATCATCAATTTCTTTTCTCAGTATTCTATACTTTTCAGAGTACAGAACTTTCACATCTTTTGTTAAGTCTATTGCTAGGATCTTATAATTTTTGCAGCAATTGGAAATGAGATTGTTTTCTTAATGTCTTTTTTTCTGCTTCATTATTGTTTTATACAAATAAAGCATTTATATACACTGATTTTGTATCCTATGACTATTGAATTCATTTATCAGCTCTAGCAGGTTTCTGTGTGTGTGTGTGTGTGTGTGTCTGTGTGTCTGTGTGTCTGTGTGTACGTAGCTTTTTAGACTATGTAGAGTATCATGTCATCTGCAAATAGGGAATATGGTACTTCTCCTTGCTGATTTGGATGCCATTTATTTCTTTTTATTGCCTGATTGCTGTGGCTAAGACTTCCAGTAGTATACTGAATAAAAGCTCTGAGAGTGATGATCACTGTCTTGTTCCTGAACTTAAGGGAAAAGCTCTCAATTTTCCTCCATCAAGCATGATGTTAACTCTGGGTTTTTTATGCATGGCCTTCATTATGTTGAGGTATGTTCTCTCTAAACCTACTTGTCTAATGATTTTTTTTTATTATGAATACAAGTACTTTGTCAAATTCTTTTTCTGCATCTATTAAAATGATCATATGGTTCTAATACTTTCTCTTACAGATATGATATATCTCATTGATTGATTTGCAAATATTGAATCACACTTGCACCCCAGGAATAAACTCTATGTCATCATAGTGAATGATTTTAATGTATTATCAAATTCAATTTGCTAGTATTTTGTTGAGAAATTTGCATCTAAGTTCGCCAGAGATATTGGTCTCTAGGTTGTTTTTTAGTGGTATTCTTCTCTGGTCTGGTAGGGTAATGCTGGCCCAAAGAATGAATTTGGATGTTTTCCTTCCATTTCTATTTTTAGAATAGTTACAGAAGAATAGGGATTAACTCTTCTTGAAAGATAGTTTGCCTATGAACCCATGCAGTCTGGACTTGTTTCTTGGCAGGTTTTAAAAATATATATATATTATTATTATTATCTATTAAATTTCTTTGCTAGTTATCAGTCTGTTCAAATTTTCTATTTCTTCCTATTTCAGCCTTGGTAGTTGATGTGTTTTTAGGAATTTATTCATTTTATCCAGGTTGTCCAATTTGTTTTCATATAGCTTTTCATAATATTCTCATATAATTGTTTGTATTCCTATGGTATAGGTTATTTCTCTGATCTCATTTGTGACTTTATTTATTTGAATTATTTTATTACCTGATAAATTTGCATAGACACTTATCAATTTTACTAATATTTTCAAAGAACTAATTGCTGGCCTCATTAATCTGTTCTATATTTTTTCTAGTTTCTATATCATTTATAGTTTTTGAACATTTCCTTTCTTTTGCTGGTTAGTTTTGCATGCAGTTATTTTTCTAGCTCCTTTAGGTGTAAGGTTATTTGAGATTTTTCTTGCTTCATGAGGTAGGCCTGTATTGCTATAAACTTTGTAATTTAAATTCAGTTAGCCAATAAATACTGCATCATTAGTTTCAAATCTAGTTTTCAATAATTCATCAGTTGCATATAACACCCAGTGTTTATCACAGCTTCTTAGAACTGCTTTTGCCTCATCCCAGAGGTTTTTTTTCCCCCAGAGGTTTTAATACATTGTGTTTTCATTTTCATTTGTTTCCATTTGTTTTTTAAATTTCTTCTTTGATTTTCTGGTTGACCTATTCATGGTTTAGTAGCATGTTATTTAACCTCCATGTATTTGTGCTCTTTCTAGATTTCTTGTGTTGATTTCTAGTTTCATAGCTTTGTGGTCAGAAAATATGTCTGGTATGACATCAATCTTCTTGAATTTCTACAGGCTTGTTTTTTGGCCTAATATGTGATCTCTTCTCCAAAATATCCCATGTGCACTTGAAAAGAATGTGTATTCTGCTGTTTCAGGATGGAATATTCCAAATATATCTGTTCAATATACCTAGACCAGTATGTCATTGAAAGCCACTGTTACCTTGATTTTATATTTGGAAGATCTGTGAATTGATGTTAGTGGGGTTTTATAGTCTCCTACTATTATTTTATTATTACCAATTAGTTACTTTATGTTTCTTATTAAATACTGTATGTATTTAGGTGCACTTGTGTTTGGTGCTTAATTACAATTGGTATATCTTCTTGTTTGATTGTCCTATTTATTATTATATAGTGCCCTTCTTCATCTCTTGTTTCAGTCTTTTTTAAAAATCTATTTAGGAGAGCTTCACTGGCTTAGTCAGTGGAGAATGGGACTCTTGATCCTGGGGTTGTGAGTTTGAGCTCCATATTGGGTGTAAAGATTATTTAAAAATGAAATATTTGAAAAATAAATATCAGCTATTTTGTCCAATATATGTATTGCCAGTCTGACATTCACTTGAAATGTAAATGTTTCTCCATTCCAACTTTAATCTGTAGGTATCTTTTAGTATAAAATGTGTCTCTCTCTTATATGAAGCATATAGATAGATCCTGCTTTTTTTTTTCCTTAAATTTAGACTCAAGTTAGTTAATATAAAGTGTAGTACAGACTTGAAGAGTATAATTTAGTGATTCATCACTTACAGATAACACCCAGGGTTCATCACAAGTTTGATTTCCTTAATGCCCATCACCCACTTAGTCTGTCACCCCATCATAGCCCACTTAGCCCATCATCTGTTTTGTTTCTTAAATTCTACATATCAGTGAAATTATATGGTATTTTTTTCTCTGCCTTATTTCACTTAGAAAATACACTCCAGCTCCACCCATGTCCTTGTAAATGGCTTGATTACATTCTTTTTATGGCTATTTGTTTATTTATTTATTTATGAGCAAGCATGAACTATAGAGAGAGAGAGAGGGAAGGAGAGAAAATCTGAAGACTCCATAATGAGCACAGAGCCTGATGGAGTGCTTAGTCTCACCACCACAAGACCATAACCTGAGCTGAAACCAAAAGCTGGCTCCTTAACTGACTGAGACACCCA
The DNA here is from genome assembly GCF_048164855.1 of Canis lupus baileyi. Lineage (NCBI taxonomy): Eukaryota > Metazoa > Chordata > Mammalia > Carnivora > Canidae > Canis > Canis lupus. The sequence continues at coordinate 61,551,995 of NC_132876.1, forward strand.
GGTGTGCCTATATAACATCTTCTTTATCCATACATCAGTCAATGGACATTTTGGCTCTTTCTATAATTTGGCTACTGTTGACAGAGCTGCTACAAACATTGCTGTGTATCTGCCCCTTTGAATCAGCATTTTTGTGCCTTTTAGATAAATACCTAGTAATACAATTGCTGGGGCATAGGGTAAATCTATTTTTAACTTTTTTTTAACTTTTTAAGGAACTTCCATACTGTTTTCCACAGTGGCTGCACCAGTTTGGATTCCTATCAACAGTGAAAGAGGGTTCACCTTTCCCCACATTCTCATCAACATCTGTTGTTTTTGTTTTGTTTATTTTAGCCATTCTCACAGTATGAGGTGGCATCTCATCGTGGTTTTGATTTGCGTTTCCCTGATGATGAATGATGTTGAATTTTTTTTTTAAGATCTTGTTTATTCATTAGAGACACAGAGAGAGAGAGGCAGAGACACAGGCAGAGGGAGAAGCAGGCTCCATGCAGGAAGCCCAATGCGGGACTTGATCCCAGAACCCCAGGATCACACCCCAAGCCAAAGGCAGATGCCCAACCACTGAGCCACCCAGGCATCCCTGAATTTCTTTTCATGTATTTTAGGCATTTATATATCTTCCTTGGAGAAATGTCTGCTCATGTCTTCTGCACACTTCTTAATTGGAGTCTTTTTGGAGTGCTGATTTTGATGAGTTTGTTATAGATTCTGAATATTAGCCCTTTATCTGATATATTATCCCATTCCTTTGGTTCTCTTATAGTTTTTTCATTGTTTTCTTTGTTGTGTAGAAGCTTTTTATCTTGATGAGGTCCTGATAGTTCATTTCTGCTTTCGTTTGCCTTGCCTCTGGAGACATGCCTAGTAAGAAGTTGCTGCTGCCATGGTCAAAGGGGTTGTTGCCTGTGTTCTTCTCTAAAATTTTGATGGTTTCATGTCTTAGACTTAGTTCTCTCATCCTTTTTAAATTTATTTTTGGGGATCCCTGGGTCGCGCAGCAGTTTGGCGCCTGCCTTTGGCCCAGGGCGCGATCCTGGAGACCCGGGATCGAATCCCACATCGGGCTCCCGGTGCCTGGAGCCTGCTTCTCCCTCTGCCTATGTCTCTGCCTCTCTCTCTCTCTCTGTGACTATCATAAATAAATTTAAAAAAATTAAAAAAAAATAAATTTATTTTTGTGTGTGATGTAAGAAAGTGGTATAACTTCATTCTCTCCATGGCACTGTCCTTTTTTTTCAGCACCATGTGTTGAAGAGACTTTTTTCCATTGGACATTTCTTTTTTTGCATTGTCAAACATTAAATTTACCACATAGTTGTGGGTGCATTTCTGGAACTCTATTCTGTTTCCTTCATCTATGAGTCTGTTTTTGTGTGAGTACCAATCTGTCTTTATAAGTATAGCTCTGTACTAGAGCTTGAGGTCTAGAATTGTGGTGTCTCCTGCTTTGCTTTTCTTTTTCAACATTCTTTTGGTTATTCAGGGTCTTTTCTGGATCCATACAAATATTAGGATTGCTTGCTCTAGTTTTGTAAAAAAAAAATCTGAAAAATTATTTTATTAAAAAAATCTGGTGTTATTTTCATCAGGATTACATTGAATGTATAGATTGCTTTGAGTATTATACAAAATTAAACAATATTTGTTCTTCCAATCCGTAAGCCCAGAATGTTTTTCCACTTCCTCCAGTCTTCTTCAATTTCTTTCAAAAGTGTTCTATTGTTTTCAGTGTATACATTTTTTGCCACTTTGGTTACATTTATTTGTAAGTATCTTACTGTTTTGGGCACAATTGTAAATGGTGTCGATTCCTTGATTTCTCTTTCTGCTGCTTTGTTATTGGTGTACGGAAATGCAACAGATTTCTCTGCATGAATTCTATATCCTGCGCCTTTGCTGAATTTATTTATAAGTTCTAGCAATTTTTTGGTGGAGTATTTTGGAGTTTTTACATAGTGTATCATATGATCTGCAAATAATTAGTGTTTGAATTCTTCCTTGCTGATTTGGAGGCCATTTCTTTTTGTTATCTGATTGCTAAGGCTAGGTGTTCCAGTATTCTGATGAACAACAGTGGTGAGAGTGGCCATCCTTGTTATGTTCCTGACCATACAAGAAAAGCTCTCAGTTTTTCCACATTGAGGATGATATTAGCTGTGGGTCTTTTGTATATGGTCTTTATGATGGTATGGTCCTTCTAGACTTACTGTACTGAGGGATTTTTATCAAGAAATGTGCTATATTTTGTCAAATGCTTTTTCTGCATCTATTCATCTATATGGTTCTTTTTCTTTCTTTTATTAATGTGGTGTATCATGTTCATTGTTTTGCAAATAATGAATCATCCCTGAAGCCATGGAATAAATTCCACTTGATCCTGGTGAATAATTATTTTAATGTATGGTTGGACTTAATTTCCTAGTAATTTATTAGTCTTTACTATTCCCCTTTTTATGCTGGCTTTACGCTTTATTTGCTATTCTTTTTCCAGCCCCTTTAGGTGTAAGGTTAGGTTGTGTATTTGAGACTTCCTTCTTGATGAAGGCCTGTATTACTATATAATTCCCTCCTAGGACAACCTTTTCTGCATACCAAAGGTTTTGGAATATTGTGTATTCATTTTCATTTGCTTCCATGTATCTTTTTCTTCTTTCTTATTTTCTTGGTTAACCCATTCATTTTTAAGTGGGATGTTCATCAACCTCCATGAATTTGTGATCCTACCACTTTTTCATTCCTGTGGTTGTAATCAAGTTTCATAGTATTGTGGTCTGAAAATAGGCATGATATGATTCAATCATTTCATACTGGTTAGGGCCTCATTTGTAATGCAGCATGTGATCTATTGTGGAGAATGTTCCATGTGTACTCAAACAGAATGTGTTTTCTGCTGCTTTAGGATGAAATGTTCTGACTATATCTGTAAAGTCCATTCATACTGGTCAAGTAAGTCATTCAATGTCATTGTTTCCTTATCAATAGTCTGCATAGACAATCTGTCCATTGCTGTGATTGGGATGTTCAAGTCCCCTACTATTACTGAATTATTATTAATGAGTTTTCATAAATGTTACTATTGATTTATATATTTGGGGACTTCCAGTTGGAACATAAATATTTACAATTGTTAGATCTTCTTATTGGATAGACCCTTTTATTATGATATATTGCCCTTCTTAATCTCTTACTATATGTTTTTGGTTTATTTTTTTAATAATAAATTTATTTTTTTATTAGTGTTCAATTTGCCAACATACAGAATAACACCCAGTGCTCATCCCGTCAAGTGCCCCCATCAGTGCCCATCACCCATTCACCACCACCCCCGCACTCATCCCCTTCCACCACCCCTAGTTCGTTTCCCAGAGTTAGGGGTCTTTATGTTCCGTCTCCCTTTCTGATATTTCCCACACATTTCTTCTCCCTTCCCTTCTATTCCCTTTCACTATTATTATATTCCCCAAATGAATGAGAACATATAATGTTTGTCCTTCTCTGATTGACTTATTTCACTCAGCATAATACCCTCCAGTTCCATCCACGTCTAAGCAAATGGTGGGTAATTGTCATTTCTAATGGCTGAGAAATATTCCATTGTATACATAAACCACATCTTCTTTATCCATTCATCTTTCGATGAACACCGAGGATCCTTCCACAGTTTGGCTATTGTGGACATTTCTGTTAGAAATATTGGGGTGCAGGTGTCCCAGTGTTTCATTACATCTGTATCTTTGGGGTAAATCCCCAACAGTGCAATTGCTCAGTCGTAGGGCAGGTCTATTTTTAACTCTTTGAGGAACCTCCACACAGTTTTCCAGAGTGGCTGCACCAGTTCACATTCCCACCAGCAGTGTAAGAGTGTTCCCTTTTCTCCGCATCCTCTCCAACATTTGTGGTTTCCTGCCTTGTTAATTTTCCCCATTCTCACTTTTGTGAGGTGGTATCTCATTGTGGTTTTGATTTGTATTTCCCTGATGCAGAGCATTTTCTCCTGTGCTTGTTGGCCATGTCTATGTCTTCCTCTGTGAAATTAATGTCCGTGTCTTTTGCCCATTTCATGATTGGATTGTTTATAGATCTTGGATACTAGCCCTGTATTTGATAGGTCATTTGGAAATATCTTCTCCCATTCTGTAGGTTGTCTTTGAGTTTTGTTGACTGTATCCTTTGTTGTGCAAAAGCTTCTTATCTTGATGAAGTCCTAATAGTTCATATTTGCTTTTGTTTCTTTTGCCTTCGTGGATGTATCTTGCAAGAAGTTAATGTGGCTGAGTTCAAAAAGGGTGTTGCCTGTGTTCTCCTCTAGGATTTTGATGGAATCTTGTCTCACATTTAGATCTTTCATCCATTTTGAGTTTATCTTTATGTATGATGTAAGAGAATGCTCTAGCTAACTTCTACTGCATGTGGATGTCCAATTTTCCCATAACCATTTATCGAAGAGACTGTCTTTCTTCCAGTGGAGAGTCTTTCCTGGTTTGTCGAATCTTAGTTGACCAAAAAGTTCAGGGTCCACTTCTAGATTCTCTTTTCTGTTCCATTGATCTATGTGTCTGTTTTTGTGCCAGTACCACACTGTCTTGATGACCACAGCTTTGCAGTACAACCTGAAATCTAGCATTGTGATGACCCCAGCTATGGTTTTCTTTTTTAATATTCCCCTGGCTATTCAGTGTCTTCTCTGATTCCACACAAATCTTAAGATTATTTGTGGCAACTCTCTGAAGAAAGTCCATGGTATTTTGATAGGGATTGCATTGAACCTCTCAATTGCCCTGGGTAACATTGACATTTTCATGATATTAATTCTTCCAATCTATGAGCATGGGATATTTTCCCATCTCCTTGTGTCTTCCTCAATTTCTTTCAGAAGTGTTCTGTGGTTTTTAGGGTATAGTACCTTTACCACTTTGGTTAGGTTTATTCCTACGTATCTTATGCTTTTGGGTGCAGTTGTAAATGGGATTGACTCCTTAATTTCTCTTTCTTCAGTCTCATTCTTAGAGTATAAAAATGCAACTAATTTGTGGGAAATGATTTAGTATCCTGCCACACTGCCAAATTGCTGTATGAGTTCTAGCAATCTTGGGGTGGGGACTTCTGGTTTTTCTATGTAGAGTATTATGTCATCTACAAAGAGGGAGAGGTTGACTTCTTCTTTGACAATTTGAATGTCTTTTATTTCTCTTTGTTCCCTGATTGCTGAGGCTTGGAATTCTAAGACTATGTTGAATAGCAGTGGTGAGAGTGGACATCCCTGGCATGTTCCTGGTCTTATGGGGATGGCTCCCTGTGTTTCCCCATTGAGAATGATATTTGCTGTGGTCTTTTCATAGATGACTTTTAAGGAGCTGAGGAATGTTCCTTCTATCCCTACACTCTAAAGAGTTTTGATCAGGAATAGATGCTGTATTTTGTCAAATGATTTATCTGCATCTATTGAGAGGATCATAGACTTCTTTTTTTCTCTTTCTGATATGATCAATCACATTGATTTCTCCATGAGTGTTGAACCAACCTTGATCCCGGGGTAAATCCCACTTGGTCACGATGAATAATCTTTTTTTAAATAATAAATTTATTTTTTATTGGAATTCAATTTGCCAACATACAGAATAACACCCAGTGCTCATCCTGTCAAGTGCCCCACTCAATGCCCGCAACCCAGTCACCCCCACCCCTGGTACGTTTCCCAGAGTTAGGAGCCTTCCATGTACAGTCTCCCTTTCTGATATTTCCTACCCATTTCTTCTCCCTCCCTTCCCCTCCATTCCCTTTCACTATTATTTATATTCCCCAAATGAATGAGAACATATAATGTTTGTCCTTCTCCGATTGACTTATTTCACTCAACATAATACCCTCCAGTTCCATCCACGTTGAAGCAAATGGTGGATATTTGTCATTTCTAATGGCTGAGTAATATTCCATTGTATACATAAACCACATCTTTATCCATTCATCTTTCGATGGACACTGAGGCTCCTTCCACAGTTTGGCCATTGTGGACATTGCTGCTAGAAACATCGGGGTGCAGGTGTCCCGGCGTTTCATTGCATCTGTATCTTTGGGGTAAATCACAAGCAGTGCAATAGTTGGGACATAGGGCAGGTCTATTTTTAACTCTTTGAGGAACCTCCACACAGTTTTCCAGAGTGGCTGCACCAGTTCACATTCCCACCAGCAGTGTAAGAGGGTTCCCTTTTCTCCACACCCTCTCCAACATTTGTGGTTTCCCGCCTTGTTAATTTTCCCCATTCTCATTGGTGTGAGTTCGTATCTCATTGTGGTTTTGATTTGTAATTCCCTGATGGCCAGTGATGCAGAGAATTTTCTCCTGTGCTTGTTGGCCATGTCTATGTCTTCCTCTGTGAGATTTCCCTTCATGTCTTTGCCCATTTCATGATTGGGTTGCTTGTTTCTTTGCTGTTGAGTTTAATAAGTTCTTTATAGATCTTGGAAACTAGCCCTTTAAATGATACGTCATTTGCAAATATCTTCTCCCATTCTGTAGGTTGTCTTTTAGTTTTATTGACTGTATCCTTTGCTGTGCAAAAGCTTCTTATCTTGATGAAGTCCCAATAGTTCATTTTTGCTTTTGTTTCTTTTGCCTTCGTGGATATATCTTGCAAGAAGTTACTGTGGCCGAGTTCAAAAAGGGTGTTGCCTGTGTTCTCCTCTAGGATTTTGATGGAATCTTGTCTCACATTTCTATCTTTCATGCATTTTGAGAGTTTATCTTTGTATATGGTGCAAGAGAGTGCTCTAGTTTCATTCTTCTGCATGTAGATTTCCAATTTTCCCAGCACCATTTATTGAAGAGACTGTTTTTCTTCCAGTGGATAGTCTTTACTCTTTTTTCGAATATTCGTTGACCATAAAGTCGTGGGTCCACTACTGGATTCTCTATTCTGTTCTATTGATCTATGTGTGTGTTTTTATGCCAGTACCACACTGTCTTGATGACCACAGCTTTGCAGTACAACCTGAAATCTGGAATTGTGATGCCCCCAGCTATGGTTTTCTTTTTTAAAATTCCCCCTGGCTATTCGGGGTCTTTTCTGATTCCACACAAATCTTAAAATAATTTGTTCTAACTCTCTGAAGAAAGTCCATGGTATTTTGATAGGGATTGCATTAAATGTGTAAATTGCCCTGGGTAACATTGACATTTTCACAATATTAATTCTGTCAATCCATGAGCATGGAATATTTTTCCATCTCTGTGCCTTCCTCAATTTCTTTCAGAAGTGTTCTATAGTTTTGAGGGTATAGATCCTTTACCTCTTTGGTTAGGTTTATTCCTAGGTATCTTATGCTTTTGGGTGCAATTGTAAATGGGATTGACTCCTTAATTTCTCTTTCTTCAGTCTCATTGTTAGTGTATAGAAATGCCACTGACTTCTGGGCATTGATTTTGTATCCTGCCACGCTGCCAAATTGCTGTATGAGTTCTAGCAATCTTGGGGTGGAAGCTTTTGGGTTTTCTATGTAGAGTATCATGTCATTGGTGAAGAGGGAGAGTTTGACGTCTTCTTTGCCAATTTGAATACCTTTAATGTCTTTTTGTTGTCTGGTTGCTGAGGCTAGGACTTCTACTACTATGTTGAATAGCACTGGTGATTGTGGACATCCCTGTCTTGTTCCTGATCAAAGGGGAAAGGTTCCCAGTGGTTCCCCATTGAGAATTTATTTTCAGTGGGCTTTTCGTAGATGGCTTTTAAAATGTTGAATAATGTTCCCTCTATCCCTACACTCTGAAGGCTTTTGATCAGGAATGGATGCTGGATTTTGTCAAAGGCTTTCTCTGCATCTATTGAGAGGATCATATGTTTATTCGTTTTTCTCTTGCTGATATGATGAATCACATTGATTGTTTTACGAGTGTTGAACCAGCCTTGTGTCCCGAGATTAAATCCTACTTGGTCATGGTGAAGAATTTTCTTAATGTACGATTGGATCCTTTTGGCTAGTATCTTGTTGAGAATTTTTGCATCCATGCTCATCAGAGATATTGGTCTATAATTCTCCATTTTGGTGGTGTCTTTTTGTGGTTTTGTAATTAAGGTGATGCTGGCCACATAGATTGAGGTTGGAAGTACTCCATCTCTTTCTTCTTTCCAAACACCATTAGTAGAATAGGTATGGTTTCTTCTTTAAACGATTGATAGAATTCCCTTGGGAGGCCATCTGGCCCTGAACTTTGTGTCTTGGGAGGTGTTTGATGACTGCTTCAATTTCCTCCCTGGTTATCAGCCTGTTCAGGTTTTCTATTTCTTCCTATTCCAGTTTGGTAGTTTGTGGTTTTGAAGAAATGTGTCCAAGGTTTCTGGATTGCATAATTTATTGGCGTAAGCTGCTCATAGTAAGTTTTTAAAATCCTTTGTATTTCCTAGGTATTGGTGGTGATCTCTCCTTTCTCATTCATGATTTTATTAATGTGAGTCTTTTCTCTCTTCTTTTTAATAAGGCTGTCTAATGGTTTATCTATCTTATTAATTCTTTCAAAGAACCAACTCCTAATTTTTTTTAATCTGTTCCACAGTTCTTCCTGTCTCAATTTTGTTGAGTTCTGCTCGAATCAGGGTATAGGATCTATTTGCTGTTTTTTCTCTAGCTCCTTTAGGTGTAAGGTTAGCTTTTGTATTTGAGTTCTTTCCAGTTTTTGGATGGATGCTTGTACTTCGATGTATTTCCCCCTCAGGACAGCTTTTGCTGTATACCAAAGGTTTTGAATGGTTGTATCTTCATTCTCATTAGTTTCCATGAATCTTTTTAATTCTTCCTTAATTTCCTGGTTGACCCTTACATCTTTTAGCAGGATGGTCCTTAACCTCTACGTGTTTGAAGTTCTTCCAAATTTCTTGTTGTGATTTAGCTCTAATTTGAAGGCATTATGGTCTGAGAATATGCAGGGGACGATCCCAATCTTTTCATATCGGTTCAGAACTGATTTGTGACCCAGTATGTGGTCTATTCTGGAAAAAGTTCCATTTGCACTTGAGAAGATTGTGTATTCAGTTGCGTTTGGATGTAAAGTTCTGTAGATATCTGTGAAATCCATCTGGTCCAATGTATCATTTAACCTCTCATTTCCTTGGAGATGTTGTTTTTAGGAGAGCTCTCGAGTGTAGAAAGCGCTACATTGAAGTCACCAAGTATAAGTGTATTATTATCTAATTATGTCTTAACTTTGGTTATTAATTGATTGATATATTTGGCAGCTCCCACTTTCGGGGCATATATATTGAGGATTGTTAAGTCCTCTTGTTGGATAGATCCTTGAAGTATGATATAGTGTCCCTCCTCATCTCTCACTACAGTCTTCGGGGTAAATTTTTGTTTATCTGATATAAGGATGGCTACCCCTGCTTTCTTTTGAGGACCATTTGAATGGTAAATGGTTCTCCAACCTTTCATTTTCAGGCTGGAGGTGTCCCTATGTCTAAAATGTGTCTCTTGTTGACAGCAAATATATGGGTCCTGCTTTCTTATCCAGTCTGATACCCTGCGCCTTTTGATGGGGTCATTAAGCCCATTCACGTTCAGAGTTACTATTGAAAGATATCAATTTAGTGTCATCATGATACCTATGCAGTCCCTGTTTTTGTGGATTGTTCCATTGGACTTCTTCTTAAAGGGGAGTTTTAAGAGTCCCCCTTAAAATTTCTTGCAGAGTTGACTTGGTGGTCACATATTCATTCAGTTTCTTCCTGTCTTGGAAGATTTTTATCTGTCCTTCTATTCTGAATGAGAGCCTTGCTGGATAAAGTATTCTTGGTTGCATGTTCTTCTCATTTTAGGACCCTGAATATATCCTGCTAGCCGTTTCTGGCCTTCCAGGTCTCTGTGGAGAGGTCTGCTGTTAATCTGATAGTCCTCCCCATATACGTTAAAGGTTTCTTGTCTCTTGCTGCTTTAAGGATCTTCTCTTTATGTTTGGAATTTGCAAGCTTCACTATTGTCAAGATGTTGAACGGTTTTTATTGATTTTAGGGGGGATCTCTCTATTTCCTGGATCTTAATGCCTGTTTCCCTTCCCAGATTAGGAAAGTTCTCAGCTATGATTTGTTCAAATACATATTCTGGACCTCTGTCCCTTGCAGCGCCCTTGGGAACCTCAATTAAACATAGATTTTTCTTCTTTAGGCTGTCATTTTTTTCCCTTAATCTATCCTCATGATCTTTTAATTGTCTCTTTTTTCCTCAGTTTCCCTCTTTGCCATCAGCTTGTCTTCTATGTCACTCACTCGTTCTTCCACCTCTTTAACCCTCGTCGTTAGGACCTCTAGTTTGGATTGCATCTCATTTAATTGCTTTTTAATTTTCAGCCTGATTAGCTCTAAATTCTGCAGTCATGAAGTCTCTTGAATCCTTTATAAGTTTTTCTAGAGCCACCAGTAGCTTTAAAATTGTGCTTCTGAATTGGCTTTCTGACATTGAATTGTATTCCAAATTTTGTAACTCTGGGAGAGAGGACTGTTTCTGATCCTTTCTTTTGTGGTTAGTTTTTCCTTCTAGTCATTTTGCTCATTGCAGAGTGTCCAAAAACAATTTGTCTTGGAAAAAGAGAGAAAAATTAAAAAGCGGGGTAAGGACAAACAGAAAACAAAAAACAAGGGGGAGTATCTTATGATTCTATATAATGTAAGCCCCTAGACTTCCCCTGGAATTTTCCAGCGCTGCTTGGTCAATAACTTGCTTTTCCCCTGTCTTTCCAGCTGGTTTGCTGGTGGAGGAGCCTGATGTGCTGATTCTCAGGTGTGTGCACCTGGGGGAGCTGTGCACCCCCAACCAGGTGCTGGGCTCAGTGGGAGCTGTTTATCCTATGAGGCCCCTACTCAGTCCCAGGTACAAAGTGACACCAGGAGGAGGAACAACAGTGGTGTCAACCAGGTCTCCAGCTCTGGAATCAGCTCCCACAGTAACAACTGCAGCTCTCAGTCTGCAGTTGTTGTTGCTCCGGGGGTAGTGGGCACGGATCTGCACAGCTCGGGGCCGCCTGGCTGCAGGAGCATCCTTGCTCACCTGTGTCCTCCCGGCCTCCGCCTGTCCGGGGGTGAGCCCTGGATCTTGGGCTGTGTCCTCCAGCACCCTGGTCTCCGGGATCTGTGCCACTGGAATCAGGCTCTTGGGGCCACGCAGCCCCCGCTCCATGGAGCCCCCACTGGAGCTGCTCCGGGGCCCTGCGGGGTGCAGGCTCCAGGACTTTAGGGAGCTCAGCCCACGGTGTGTGGTGTGCTCTCCCCTGGGGCGCAGTTCCTCTGTTTGTGCCCCTGGGAACCTGGGGGCTCCACTGCCCCTTCTGGGATACTGCCCAAGTTCCCTGCGAGAGCCTTTCTGTCCTCTTCATGCCTTTCCGTCCAGGAAGATTGGTAAAGCTCCTCCTTCTCAGGGACTGGGCTTTTCTGTACTGGCGGCCCTCGCCGCTGGCCTTAGCCCGGCTCCTCGTGGGGGCCCCTTCCCCTTGGATGCCCTTTTATTTCTTTTTTTTTTCCATCTTCCTACCTTGATAGAAGCGCGAACTCTTCTCACTGTAGCATTCCAGCTGTTCTCTCTTTAAATCTCAGGCCAGGAGAGTCTCCCGTCTCCCGTCTCCGGCCGCCACCGCCGCCTGGAGTCCTGGAGCCTGGAGCGACGTCAGTGCCATTGCAGGCATCAAAGCATTGATTAGTTTGTCCTTTGGAGGAGCAATTGGGCTTATGTTTTTGATGCTTGGATGTGCCCTTCCAATATACAACCAATACTGGCCTCTCTTTGTTCTGTTGTTTTACATCCTTTCACCTGTTCCATTCTGCATAGCGAAAAGATTAGTGGAAGACATAGATGCTATGAATAACACTTGTAAGGAACTTGCCATATTTCTTACAGCAAGCATTGTTGTCTCAGCTTTTGGACTCCCTGTTGTGTTTGCCAGAGCACATCTGATTGAGTGGGGAGCTTGTGCACTTATTCTGAACAGGAAACACAGTCATCTTTGCAACTACACTGGGCTTTTTCTTGGTCTTTGGAAGCAATGATTACTTCAGCTGGCAGCAGTGGTGAAAGGAATTACTTAACTATTGTCAAATGGACTTCTTTTTTTTTCAAATGGATTTCTTGTCATTTGTTGGCCATCCACACACACAGGAGATGGGGTAGGAATGCTGAGTGGTACAGCAAGCCTCTTGGGGGTATTCTAGGTGCTCCCTTCTCACTTTTATTGTAAGCATACTATTTTCACAGAGACTTGCTGAAGGATTAAAATTATTTTCTCTTTTGGAAAAGCTTGACTGATTTCACAATTATCTCTAGTATGCTTTTTGTGGTGTCCTGCCGAATTTAAATATTTATGTGTCCCTGTTTAGTTATTTTTTTAAATCAGTATGCAATGTTAAGCCTTTTTAAAATGTAAAAACCATTTGCATTGGTTAGGAATTAGATTTCTGCTGGCTATTACTGGGCTAAAAGATATCTTTGTCTTAAAATTATTTAACCTCCATTGCAAAAAGTTAAAAGTTTTCAATTCGTCAGAATGACATCGCTCCCAATTTTATGCAAACATGCAGACTGTTGGCATACCTTATAGCCTGTATACTCAGTGCAAATATAGCTGCATTTTTACCTCAGAGGGGCCAAGTATTAATGCCCATGCCCTCCATAAGGGTTGCTGGTTTTGCCAGTGAGCAGGTGTTTTAAGAATTGAAAATAATCTTATGGAATTGCTACAAAGGAGTGCTTTTCTTCTCAGTTGTTAGAAGAATTTATTGTTAAAGGTAAGTGTGTAAAACCAGATTTCTGAGATGGTTTTTATTTATGTTTATTATAGTTAAAGTAGAGTGAGTTGCATTGTGGGAAGAAACGACGTTGAAATTCCATGTTTTTGAATCCTCTTTCTATTTATAAGTGAAATGTTTGATCCTCTATCAGCCTTTCATATTTTACCATGTATGAAATGGACTTACATGGAACTACTACTGATAAGGGAAAGTTGTATGTTTGCGTCACCTAGACCAGAAAACCTTTACCTGTTTCCTCCTTTTAAGTTATTTTATACATTGCATATATTAAGTAAAATAACTTTTCAAATATAGTTTAATAACACTTAAATTAGAGGTGTTTATCTCACCTGGAAAGTAATTGCTATGCCATACATGCCAAGTGCCCCCTGCCCCGCAAGGCCTTGACATGATTAACAAGTGACTTTGTTAGTCTTGCAGAGAAGTGATGCATTAACAATTTAAGATTTTAAGATTTAGACCATGGTAATTGTAGTTCTTATTCTCTAGGGTTATATCATATGTAATTTAAAAATATTTAAGACAAATTTCCTGTATACCTCTCAACTTCTTTGATTTTTATTTCATCATGATAGATATGCTCTTTCCTTTTAAATGACATTTATTGTGTGAATTAATGCAAAGTAGCCAAATCCAGCTGTGTAGCAACTTCAAACACAGACCTGACCAAAAAATCCCCAGTAACCAGGCATGATCAAATCGTAGTGGTCATTTGCATCTCAACAATTATCAGTACCTTTTTCTAGAGCTAGTTATGAAAATGTTCAAGTTGGTTCAACAGTATGTTGTTGAGGATATTTGTGTGTTTATTCAGTATACTTACATAAAAACTATTTTGCCTTCAGACAAAACCTTCAGAGTGATCATGACAAACCTTGCCTTCAGAGTGATCATGACAAACTTTGCCTTCAGAGTGATCATGACAGCTACGTTTTGTTGTTTTATGAAGTTTATTTCTCAAGAAAAGGGGAACAAATTTTGGGTTTACTAAAGATGCTTGAAGGCCACAGGTTTTATTGCCAAAACCCAAGTTGTGACTTTCGCTGTTAGATGGGAAGCAGAATGAAAGATTTGCATGTGGCTGTCCCACTTAGTAGGCTAGAAACGACTTGCAGTGTTATAATGATATAAACCTAAAGAGGAAGGTGCAGGTACACATGAAGTAGCTAGCCATACAGTTGGGAACTCAGTGCCTATGATCTACTTGATTTTTTTTTCAGGAAGTACATCTTCTGGCCCTTCCTCATTATCTGTTCTAGAATATCAGTGCAGTGCACTGCTACTGTTTTATTCACTTGGCCATAGACTCTTTCTTCCAACAGTTGCATATTCTTTCTGTAAACGGATTGCATTGGCAGCATTGTGTCTTTCATCTTGCACACTAGCTCAACATAGTATTCTCTCTGATTTCTAGGCTAGTTATTTGAGGTATGAGTTTTCCATAGAATGTGCATTGATACTGCATTGCCATTCTTCTATGGAAAGAAAACTTTTGATGATGAAACAATAAAGATTTTAAATATCTATTTTAGTTTGTGGGTGTTTTTGAAATGAAAATATACTGTGCACTTCATTATTCATTTTAATAATGTGATATAAAGCAAGTATGACATTAGTCATTAATGTTAGACTTGCAGGAATTTCACTTCCAAAATAGAATTGAAACCATAGTAATGTTATGGTGAAGCCCTATGATTTTGTGCTGTGGTGAAAGGATTGGTAACCTGGGGAAGTAGAATTTTTACCTAACCCTTTACAAAAAAGCCATAAATGATTTTGTTGATATAAAACAAAAGTCTTAGCCCGGCTCCTCCCAGGGCCCCTCCCCCTTGGATGCTTTTTAATTCCTTTTTTTTCCGTCTTCCTACGTTGATAGAAGCCCGAACTCTTCTCACTGTAGCATTCCAGCTGTTCTCCCTTTAAATCTCGGATGGAATTTGTAGGTTTTCAGGATGATTTGAACGTTATCTATGTAAGTTGGCGTGGACAGGTGACTTGGGGACCCTAATCTTCTGCCATCTTGCCCCACCAAAGTAGGTAACCCTCAAACCGTCCTGAACACCTACGAATCTGATCTGATATTTAAAGAGATAATAGCCAGAATGCTACAGAGAGAAGGGTTTTCGATTCTAACGAGGGAGGGAGACAGAAAAAAATAAAATAAGAAGGAATCAAGTTGGGGAGGGGCACCCCGAGGAGCCAGGCTGAGGCCAGTGGTGAAAGCCTCCAGGACAAGAAAATCCAGCCCCAGAGAAGCAGGAACTTAAAAAAAAAAATCTGCACCAGATTCTTTCTGGATAGAAAAGTGCTCAGCAGGGAAATCAGACAGAATCGCAGGATCACAGGAGGGTCAGTAAAGCCTCCATTTACCCAGAGTCACTAATAGAGGAAATGCTCCCAGAGGAAAGTGCACCACAAACTACAGGCAGATCTCCATAAAGGTCTGATGCGCACACCCGGCAGGGCATCTGGAAGAAGCCAGTCGGTTAGGCGGGTGGCTCCAGATGGAGCAGTCTGTGCTCTGCTGCCTTCGAGACCCATTTGCCCCGTGAGTGCAATTCCACCAGCACAGGGCCCCAGATCCCAAGGCGCCTAGCAGACAAAACCCATGATACTGCACCCCCTGGGACAGACAGAAGTGGAGAGGGCACAGGACAACGAGGACCTTTCTGCCACCAGACGCCCCCAAGCTGTGCAGATCAGCACACCCATGCTGGTCTCAGGAGCATCTAAGCCAGTGTGGACCACGAGCTGATTGCAAAGCTGAAAATCTGGCCGCCACCATTGTTGTTTCTCCACGTTGTTTCATCCTGCGCCTCGGAGAAGAGGGCTACCAGGGAACACATGTTTCACAGAGTAAACAGCTCCCACTGAGCCAGGCAACTGTAGGGGGTGGGGCATCACCACCAGGTGCACACACCTGAGAATCAGCACAGCAGGCCCTCTCCCAGAAGAGGAACTGGAAGAACAGGGGAAGAGCAAGTTATTGACCAAGCAGCACTGGAAAGCTCCAGGGGAACTCGAGGGGTTTACAGTATATAGAACCAGAGGGTACCCTTCCTTTTTTCCCCTCATTTTTCCAGTACAACTCGGTTTTATATCAGAATATAAATTTCCAACGTTTTTTCTCTTTTCACACCTTAACTACAATATTTTACCACCTCTTCAATTTTAAGTTTCTTCCTTTTTTACTTTCATAATTTTACAATTACAGGTCTTAGATACATTTTCCACTTCTAGATTCCCTTCAACATACTCAACTCATTTTTAGGAGATATACAAGATATGATTCTTTTCTTTTGTGTTTTTTGTTTTCTCTGCCTCATTTTGTTCTACAATGGCAGAAGTTAATACCTTCTAAAACATTACCAGCATGCACCCAGAACCAAGTGGTATACTGTGCTGGTTCATTCTGTGAGATTATATTCTTGTTTCATTCCCATTCCCCCCCCCCCTTTTATCTCATTTATGTTTTGGTGGTCAGTGGTGGGACTCTGTAAAAAGTATTTCTGATTTATATAAATTTGGGACTGAGCATTTTCTAACATACAGAACTTAATATACTTAGAACGAAGAGGAGCACCCTCTAGGAACCCTCAGATAGAATACCCTATCCCTCCACTACATCTTGTCACCACCACCATCTCCCAGTCCCCCCATTTTTAACTTCTTTTTATTCCTCTTTACATTTGCATTATTCTCTTCTTATATCTCTTTTCTTTTTCCTCTTTTTTTTGGGATTCTTGGCTTTTGATGTTTTACTACTTTGTTTTAAAATTTGTTTTTAAATTTAGCAGTGTTTTTGTCTTATTTTGTTCTGATCTTTGTTTTCATTTTCTGCTTTATGAAAATTAATCATCTAGGGTGGAATTTACTGGGGTTGTGGTTGATATTCTTCATTCAGCTTGCTCGTACAGCCACTCTACACTGAGGAAAAAGACTAGAAGGAAGAACTCACCAAAAAAGAAAGAAGCAGAAACAGTACTCTCTGCCACAGTGTTAAAGAATTTGGATTACAATTCGATGTCAGAAACCCAAACCCAACCCAGAAGGAGAATTATAAAGCTACTCATAGCTCTGGAAAAAAAGCATAAAGGAATCAAAAGACTTCATGACTGAAGAATTTAGATGTAATCAGGCCGAAATTAAAAATCAATTAAATGAGATGCAATCCAACCTGGAGGTCCTAATGATGAGGTGAAAGAGTGAGTGACAGAAGACAAGTTGATGGCAAGGAAGGAAGCTGAGGGAAAAGAGAAAAACAATTAAAAGACCATGAGGAAATGTTAAGGGAAATAAATGGTAGCTTCAGAAGGAAAAATCTATGTATAACTGGGGTTCCAGAGAGTGATGAGAGGACAGAGGGCCAGAAAGCATATTTGAACACATCATAGCTGAGAATGTCCCTAATTTGGGGAGGGAAATGGGCGATCAGAACAAGAAGATAGAGAGGTGCCTTGCCCTGATCAACAAAAACCATTCAACACACTGATATTTCATAGTGAAACTTGTTAATTCCAAAGATAAAGAGAAGATCCTTAAAGCATCAAGAGACGGGTTCCAGAGAGTGATGAGAGGACAGAGGGCCAGAAAGCATATTTGAACAAATCATAGCTGAGAATGTCCCTAATTTGGGGAGGGAAATGGGCGATCAGAACAAGAAGATAGAGAGGTGCCTTGCCCTGATCAACAAAAACCATTCAACACACTGATATTTCATAGTGAAACTTGTTAATTCCAAAGATAAAGAGAAGATCCTTAAAGCATCAAGAGACAAGAGATCACTAACATTTATGGGGAGAAGAATTAGGTTAACAACAGACCTCTCCACAGAGACCTGGCAGGCCAGAAAGGGCTAGCAGGATATATTCGGGTCCTAAATGAGAAAAACATGCAACCAAGAATACTTTATCCAGCAAGGCTCTCATTCAGAATGCAAGGAGAGATAAAGAGCTTCCAAGACAGGCAGGAACTGAAAGAATATATGACCTCCAAACCAGCTCTGCAAAAAATTTTAAGGGGGACCCTGTAAAAGAAAGAGAAAATACAAGGAAACAATCCACAAAAACAAGGACTAAATAGGTATCATGATGACACTAAATTCAAATCTGTCAGTAGTAACTCTGCGCGTGAATGGGCTTAATGAACTGATCAAAAGGCGCAGGGTTTCAGACTGGATAAAAAGGGACCCCAACTATTTGCTGTCTACAAGATACTCATTTTAGACCTAAGGACACCTCCAACCTGAACATGAAAGGGTGGAGAGCCATTTCCCATTCAAATGGTCCTCAAAAGAAAACAGGGGTAGCCAACCTCATATCACATAAATTAAAGTTTATTCCAAAGACTGTAGTAAGAGATGAAGAGGGACACTATGTCATACTTAAAGTATCTATCCAACAAGAGAACCTAACAATCAGGAACATTTATGGCCCGAATGTGGGAGCTGCCAAGTATATCAATCAACTAATAACCAAAGTAAAGACATACTTAAATAATAATAGACTTATACTGGGAGACTGGAACATGGTGCTTTCTGCAATTGACAGACCTTCTAAGCACAACATCACCAAAGAAACAAGAGCTTTAAATGATACACTGGACCAGATGGATTTCACAGATATTTACAGAAATTTACTTCCGAACACAATTGAATACATATTATTCTCAAGTGCACATGGAACTTTCTCCAGAATAAGACCACATACTGGGTCACAAATCACATATTAACCGGTACCAAAAGATTGGGATTGTCCCCTGCATATTTTCAGACCATAATGCTTTGAGACTAGAACTAAATCACAAGAAGAAATTCGGAAGAATTTCAAACACATGGAGGTTAAAGACCATCCTGCTAAAAGATGAAAGGGTAAACCAGGAAATTAGAGAAGAATTAAGAAGACTCATGGACACTAATGGGAATGAAGATACAACCATTCAAAATCTTTGGGATACAGCAAAAGCAGTCCTGATAGGACTATATTGCAATACAACCATCTATCAAAAAATTGGTAAGAATTCACATACAAAAGCTAACCTTGCACCTAAATGAGCTGGAAAAGGAAGAGCAAATAATACCTTCACCCAGCAGTAGAAGAGAGTTAATAAAGTTTCAAGCAGAACTCAATGAAATAGAGACCAGAAATGTGGAACAGATCAACAAAACCAGGAGTTGGTTCTCTGAAAGAATTAATAAGATAGATAAACCATTAGCCAGCCTTATTGAAAATAAGAGAGAAAAGACTCAAATTAATAAAATCATTAATGAGAAAGGAGAGATCACCACCAATACTAAGGAAATACAAACGATTTTAAAAACTTATTATGAGCAGTTATATGCCAATAAATTAGGCAATCTAGAGGCAATGGACACATTTCTGGAAAACCACAAACTACAAAAACTGGAACAGGAAGAAATAGAAAACCTGAACAGGTTGATAAGCAGGGAGGGAATTGAAGCAATCATCAAAAACCTCCCACAACACAGAAGTCCAAGGCCAGGTGGCATCCCAAGAGAAATATATCAAATGTTTAAAGAAGAAACAATATTTATTCGGCTAAAGCTGTCTGAAAGGATAGAAAGGGACTGAGTATTTCGAAACTCATTTTATTAGGACCCCATCACCTTAATTCCAAAACCAGACAAAGACCCAAACAAAAATGACAATTATTGACCAATATCCCTAATGAACACAGATGAAATAATTCTCAACAAGATACTAGCGAGTAGGATCCAAGGGTACATTAAGGTTATTCATATGACCAAGTGGGATTTAAACCCCGGATGCAGGGTTGGTTCAATACTCGTAAAACAATCAATGTGAAAGATCATATCAGCAAGAGAAAAAACAAGAACCATATGATCCTCTCATTAGATGCAGAGAAAGCATTTGAGAAAATACAGCATCCATTCCCGATCAAAACTCTTCACAGTGAAGGGATGCAGGGAACATTCCACAGCATCTTAAAAGCCACCTACAAAAAGCCCAAAACAAATATCATTCGCAATGAGGAAACACTGGGAGCCTTTCTCCTAAGATCAGGAACAAGACAGGGATGTCCACTCTCACCACTGCTATTCAACATAGTACTGGAAGTCATAGCCTCAGCAATCAGACAACAAAAAGACATTAAAGGCATTCAAATTGGCAAAGAAGAAGTCAAACTCTCCCTCTTCGCCGATGAGATGCTACTCTACATAGAAAACCCAAAAGTCTCCACCCTAAGATTGCTAGAACTCATACAGCAATTTGGGAGGGTGGCAGGATACAAAATCAATGCCCAGAAGTCAGTGGCATTTCTATACACTAACAATGAGACTGAAGAAAGAGAAATTAAGGAGTCAATCCCATTTACAATTGCACCCAAAAGCATAAGATTACCTAGGAATAAACCTAACCAAAGAGGTAAAGGATCTATTCCCTAAAAACTATAGAACACTTCTGAAAGAAATTGAGGAAGACACAAAGAGATGGAAAAGTATTCCATGCTCATGGAATTAAAATAGTGAAAATGTCGATGCTACCCAGGGCAATTTATACGTTTAATGCAATCCCTTTCAAAATACCATGGACTTTCTTCAGAGAACTAGAACAAATTATTTTAAGATTTGTGTGGAATCAGAACAGACCCCGAATAGCCAGGAGAATTTTAAAAAAGAAAAAAGAAAACCATAGCTTGGGGCCCCACAATGCCAGATTTCAGATTGTACTACCAAGTTGTGGTCATCTAGACAGTGTGGTACTGGCACTAATCAAAATAAAAACTTCTGCACAAAAAAGGAAAGAATCCACAAAATTAAGGGAAAAACTAGTGAATAGGAGAAGATATTTCCAAATGATGTATCTGATGGAGTTAGTATTCAAAATATATAAAGAACTTACCCAACTCAATACCTAAAAACTAAACAACCCAATTAAATAATGGGCAGAAGACATAAGCAGAAATTTCTCCAAAGAAGACACCCAGATAGCCAATGGACTCATGAAAGGACACTCAATATCACTTGTGATGAGAGAAATGCAAATGAAAACTACAATGAGATATCACCTCACACCTGTCAGAATGAACATCACAGGAAACAATTGTTGGTTATGATGTAGAGAAAACTAAACCCTCAGATGCTGTTGGTGGAAAGGCAAACTGGTCCAACCAGTATAGAAAACAGTATGGAATTTTCTTAAATAATTAAAAATATCATATAATCCAATAATCCCACTATTTACCCAAAGAATACAAAAATAGTAATTCCAAAGGATATATGTACTTCTATGTTTAATGCAGCATTATTTACAATACCCAAATATATAAGCAGCCTAAGTGTCCACTGGTAGATGAATGGATAAGATATGGCATATATACACAATTGAATATTACTCAGTCAACAAAAAGAATGAAACCTTACCATTTTCAATGATATGAATGGAGCTAGAAAGTACTATGCTAAGTAAAATATGTCAGTCAGAGAAAGACAAATACCATATGATTGTACTCACATGGGGAACTTTGGAAACAAAATAAATAAGCAAAGGGGAAAAAAGAGAGAGAAAAGCCAAGAAACAGAATCTTAAATATAGAGAACCAGCATGGTTACCAGAGGGAAAGTGGGTGTGAGGATAGATTAAATAAGTGACGGAGTTAAGGGTTACACTTTTTGTGATGAGTACGGGACGATGAATGAAAATTTTGAATCGCTATATTTTAACTTGAAACTAATGTTGCACTTATGTAAACTAACTGGAATTTGAAAAAGAACTTTAAAAACAAACAATTTTTTTAAAAAGCCAAAGAGGGATCCCTGGGTGGCGCAGCGGTTTGGCGCCTGCCTTTGGCCCAGGGCGCGATCCTGGAGACCTGGGATCGATTCCCACGTCGGGCTCCCGGTGCATGGAGCCTGCTTCTCCCTCTGCCTGTGTCTCTGCCTCTCTCTCTCTCTGTGACTATCATAAATAAATAAAAATTAAAAAAATATATAAAAAAATAAATAAAAAAAATAAAAATAAAAAGCCAAAGAAAGCAAAAAAAAAAGATTCATAACCTCCAACGGTTACCAGAGGGGAGGTTGGTGGGAAGATGGAAGATGGATGAAATAAGTGAAGGGGATTAAGAGTGCACTTTTCATAATGAGCACTGTATAGAATTACTGAATCACTACTATTCTTACTTGAAACAAATAAAGCACTCTATATTACCTATACTGGAATTTTTCAAATTGAATAGTATTTAAAAAAAAAGAATCAGCAACATTTAAAAAGTTTGACAAGAATCCATTCTAACTCTAGAGGGTCCCAACGAATGTGACTGCTTAGACTTCAGTTCCAAT
Source organism: Canis lupus baileyi (assembly GCF_048164855.1). Lineage (NCBI taxonomy): Eukaryota > Metazoa > Chordata > Mammalia > Carnivora > Canidae > Canis > Canis lupus. The sequence continues at coordinate 61,574,105 of NC_132876.1, forward strand.
AGATTTCTAATGGCAGAATTTAGAAATAGACCAAAAAATTACTAGAACTAATACATTAATTCAGCAAAGTTGCAGGACTTAAAGTCAACATACAGAAATCTGTTGCATTTTTATATACCAATTATGATGTAGAAAAGAAATCAAGGAATTAATTCTATTTACCATTGGAACAAAACCCAAAAGATACCTAGGAATAAACCTAACCAAAGAGGTATAGGATCTATCCTCTAAAAAATACAGAACACTTATGAGAGAAATTGAGGAAGACACAAAGAGATTAAAAGGAAGAAAAATTTGTAAAAATATCTATGCTACCCACAGCAATTTACAGATTCAATGCAATCCCTACCAAAATACCATGGGCTTTCTTCACAGAGTTGGAACAAATAATCCTAATATTTGTATGAAATCAGAAAAGACTTTGAATATCCAGAGGAATGTTGAAAGTGAAAACCAAAGCTGGGACATCACAATGCCTGACTTCAAGCTGAATTGCAACACTGTGATCATCAAGACCGTATGGTACTGGCACAAAAACAGACCCATAGATCAATAGAACAGAATAGAGAACCCAGAAATGGACCCTTAAGTCTATTGTCAACTCATCTTTGACAAAGCAGGAAAGAATATCCAGTGGAAAAAGGACAGTATCTTCAATAAATGGTGTTGGGAAAATTAGACAGCCACATGCAGAAAAATGAAACGGAATCATTCTCTTAGATGGTACAAAAAGATAAACTCAAAATGGTTGAAAGATCTAAATATGAGGCAAGAATCCATCAAAATCCATCAGGAGAACATAGGCAACAACCTTTTTGAACTTGGCCGTAGGTACTTCTTGCAAGACACATCTATGAAGGCAAGGGAAGCAAAAGCAAAACTTAACTATTGAGACTTCATCAAGGTAAAAAGCTTCCACTTAGCTAAGGAAACAGTCAACAAAACTAAAGCACAGCTTACAGAATGGGATAAGATACTTGCAAATGATATATCATATAAAGGGCTAGTATCCAAGGTCTATAAATAACTTATCAACCTCAACATCCAAGAAACAAACAATCCAATCATAAAATGGGCAGAAGACATGAATGGTCATTTCTCCAATGAAGACCTATCCATGGTCAACAAGCAAATGCAAAAATGCACCACATTACTTTCCATTAGGGAAATACAAATCAAAACCAAAATGAGACATCATCTTACACCTGTTAAAATGGCTAAATTCAATAACACAATGAACAGCAGGTATTGGTGAGGATGTGGAGAATGAGGAATCCTCTTGTACTGTTGATGGGAATGCAAACTGGTGCAGATTATGTGGAAAACAGTATGGAGTTCCCTCTAAAAGATAATAATAGAACTATCCTAAAACCCAGCAATTGCACTACTAGGTATTTACCTGAAGAATACACAAATATTAATTCAAAAGGATACATGTACCCTGATTTTAGAGCCACATTATCTACAATAACCAAATTATAGAAACAGCCCATGTCCATCGACTGACGAATGGATAAGGAAGTTGTGGTATTTATACGCAATGGATTATTAATCAGCTATAAAGATAATGAAATCTTGCCATTTGCAAAGACATGGATGGTGCCATGGAGTATTATGCTAAACAAAATAAGTCAGTCAGAGAAAGACAAATATGATATGATTTCACTCAGATGTGGAAATTAAGAAACAAAACAAATGAGCAGAGGGAATAAACAGGGAGAGAGGCAAACCAAGAAACAGACTCTTAACTATAGAGAAAAAATGATTTTTAACGGAAGGCAGGCAGTTGGGGAAATGGGCTAAATAGTTTATGAGGATTAAAGGAGACATTTATTGTGATTAACACTTGGTAATGTAGGGAAGTATTTAGTCACTATTCTGTACAACTGAAAATATAACAAACACTGTATGTCAGCTAACTGGAATTTAAATAAAAACTTTAAAATCAGAATAAAAGCACACATTGTTAACGTTGGATGCCTTATTTTTTTAGGTTAAAAAAAAGTGTTCAAAACAAAGAGATGGAAAAACATCCCATGCTCATGGACTGGAAGAATTAATATTGTGAAAATGTCAATGTTACCCAAGGCAATTTACACATTTAATGCAATCCCTATCAAAATACCATGGACTTTCTTCAGAGAGTTAGAACAAATTATTTTAAGATTTGTGTGGAATCAGAAAAGACCTCGAATAGCCAGGGGAATTTTAAAAAAAGAAAACCATAGCTGGGGGCATCACAATGCCAGATTTCAGGCTGTAATACAAAGCTGTGGTCATCAAGACAGTGTGGTACTGGCACAAAAACAGACACATCATAGATCAATGGAACAGAATAGAGAACCCAGAAGTGGACCCTGAACTTTATGGTCAACTAATATTTGACAAAGGAGGAAAGACTATCCACTGGAAAAAAGACAGTCTCTTCAATAAATGGTGCTGGGAAAATTGGACATCCACATGCAGAAGAATGAAACTAGACCACTCTCTTTCACCACACACAAAGATAAACTCTCAAAATGGATGAAAGATCTAAATGTGAGACAAGATTCCATCAAAATCCTAGAGGAGAACACAGGCAACACCCTTTTTGAACTTGGCCGCAGTAACTTCTTGCAAGATACATCCATAAAGGCAAGAGAAACAAAAGCAAAAATGAACTATTGGGACTTCATCAAGATAAGAAGCTTTTGCACAGCAAAGGATACAGTCAACAAAACTAAAAGACAGGGATCCCTGGGTGGCGCAGCGGTTTAGCGCCTGCCTTTGGCCCAGGCCACAATCCTGGAGACCCGGGATCGAATCCCACGTCGGGCTCCCGGTGCATGGAGCCTGCTTCTCCCTCTGCCTGTGTCTCTGCCTCTCTCTCTCTCTCTCTGTGTGACTATCATAAATAAATAAAAATTAAAAAAAAAAACTAAAAGACAACCTACAGAATGGGAGAAGATATTTGCAAATGACGCATCCGATAAATGGCTAGTTTCCAAGATCTATAAAGAACTTATTAAACTCAACACCAAAGAAACAAACAATCCAATCATGAAATGGGCAAAAGACATGAACAGAAATCTCAGAGGAAGAAATAGACATGGCCAACAAGTACATGAGAAAATGCTCTGCATCACTTGCCATCAGGGAAATACAAATCCAAACCACAATGAGATACCACCTCACACCAGTGAGAATGGGGAAAATTCACAAGACAGGAAACCACAAATGTTGGAGAGGATGCGGAGAAAGGGGAACCCTCTTACACTGTTGGTGGGAATGTGATATGGTGCAGCCACTCTGGAAAGCTGTGTGGAGGTTCCTCAAAGAGTTAAAAATAGATCTGCCCTACACCTAGCAATTGTAGTGCTGGGGATTTACCCCAAAGATACAGATGCAATGAAATGCCGTGACACCTGCACCCCGATGTTTCTAGCAGCAATGTCCACAATAGCCAAACTGTGGAAGGGTGCTCAGTGTCCATCGAAAGATGAATGGATAAAGAAGATGTGGTTTATGTATGCAATGGAATATTACTCAGCCATTAGAAATGACAAATATCCACCATTTGCTTCAACATGGATGGAACTGGAGGGTATTATGCTGAGTAAAATAAGTCAATCGGAGAAGGACAAACATTTTATGGTCTCATTCATTTGGGGAATATAAATAATAGTGAAAGAGAATAAAGGGGAAAGGAGAAAAAATGAGTGGGAAATATCAGAAAGGGAGACAGAACATGAGAAACTCCTAACTCTGGGAAACGAACTAGGGGTGTTGGAAGGGAAGGTGGGCAGGGGTGGGGGTGACTGGGTGACAGGCACTGAGGGGGGCACTTGATGGGATAAGCACTGGGTGTTATTCTATATGTTGGCAAATTGAACACCAATAAAAAATAAATTTGTATAAAAAAGTGTTCAATATCACAATTCTCCAAATACAGCTTTAATTATTTTTCACACAGTAAAACTGCCTTCTCATTTCCCAGTTCCAAAACAAAAGCAATAATGATACTGGCCATTCTGAGAACCAGTAGTAATCCTTCAGGTAGAATTTGATTCATACATAGCTCATATATGAAAAAGAAATGTTCAAAGCTTGACTGAGTGCAGGTGTTTTGTGCTGCATTTTCCAAATTATTAGACAATGGGATATAATGGAAGAAATAGAAAATTTCCCAAAGTAACATTGTGGCTACAATTATACTTTTGCTACATGGTTAATACATTGATTCAATCAATGAATAGCTACAAGATGACCAAAATTTACTTTTCACACTTAAATAACATTTAGTTAATACATTATTTCAGTTTTTTAAATACGCTGTGAAGCAGGTATTATTGTCTACATCTCACAGATAAGGAAGATGAAGCTCAGAAAGTTTTGGAGGAGGTTTTCTATTACCATTACAAAAAAAGTTTAATTTGCTCATATATATTTAATATTTAAATCTATGAATTGACTCTTAGTTGAATGATCATTTTATCCAATTTAATTACAAGTTCAAATATCTTCATTATCTTTTCTACTGTGGCCATTTAGGTGACCCTATAATCCGTACTCCATTTTTTAATTCAGTGTTTTCAGCCTAATTAATTTTCCATTTAACACATTGTCTTAGAAAAAAAATATCTGAAACATTTTTACATCACTTTTATGCTCTCTTATCTCAACTACATTCAAAATAACTGCAATTTAGGTAGGACAGATATTTAAACATAAATACAAATTTATACAAGTATATATCATTTTTAAAAATATATACTTAAAAATATATATATATACTTGTGTGAATATCCTTTCACACAAATAATGTTAAAAAAACAAAAATGTATCTATAGCCCTATACTAAGATGATCTGAATAAAATTAAATAATTTCATAATTTTGTTAACCTATTCCATAGGAAATGAGAAGACTTTTTGGGTTTTTTGTTGTTGTTGTTTGTTTGTTTGTTTACTATTCTTGTCAGTAAAAGGAAATAAAATTTTCAGATATAACCTCCAAAGGAAGTTAATTGTCTTAACTCAAAATAAAAGAGCTTAGATTTATTAAAAAAAAAGTTATGTAAGAGATTTTCAAAGGAAGCAAATAATTTCATAAATTTGTTTTTCTTAATTTCTGAACTCAACACAGGAGTGATAACAATCTCAAGATTGCCAAGTTCTTTAAAAGTCTAGGGTGTTCAAAAAAAGGAAGCCTCTTAAAATATTCTATATTAAAATGTTTGGAAAATGCCCTGGATTAGGAGAATTAAATTTAAATTATCTCATCCAATTCTTAGCTTTTCTATAAACATGTCTTTTATAATAAGTAATGCAGACAATGAAAATTAAAAATAATTTAAAGTACAAACTACATCTCTCAACAAATTAAGATATAATCACATACAATCTAGATAGAACCTTTTCTTTCAACCTTGACCATTTTATTTATAACAGACTAGTGCCAACCACTGTACTGTGATATTTATTATTATTAAGTCCTTCTAGAAATTAGAATAACCTAAAGTCAAATGGCATTAATTCTGTGGAACTTAAAAGTTTATATATTTTCTTTTTTTTCTTTTAGCTTAAAAAAGCTATCTAGAAAACCTGCAATGTTTGAAAAATCATATTCCATTATTTCTTTTAAGTCACAAATGGGATGGTCTGTCTAAACCTTAGTACAAAAGTATTTAGATGTTAACATTGTTTAGATACCATGTGAGCATTTATCTTTATGAGATTCTTATTAGATATGAAGTATAATCATCAATAGTTAAATGCCAATGATAGATAAAATTTACAAAAGCATATTCTGTGTGATTTGCAAAAGAAGACATAAAATTATCTAATCGCTTTTGCAGAAAGTTCACCTATACAAGAAGAGCTAATGCTGAGCATATTTATATGATGTGGCATCTAATTACTTACCACAGGAATGCTACCTGGCTCAGAAACACTAATCAGAATCATTCTAATTCTCCCCTAGAAAGACAATCTTGTGGGACCCCTGGGTAGCTCAGCGGTTTAGCGCCTACCTTGGGCCCAGGGCGTGATCCTGGAGTCCTAGGATTGAGTGCCACATCGGGCTCCTTGCACTGAGCCTGCTTCTCCCTCTGCCTATGTCTCTGCCTCTCTCTCTCTCTCTTTCTCTGTGTCTCTCATGAATAAATAAATAAAATCTTAAAAAAAAGACAACCCTGCCCTGGGTAGTCCCCTGCCAAATTCTAAGCATTTTGGTTATTCAATGGTGTCATACTGCCCTCCACCCCCAACACTGGCCAGGTAGCTGGGATGTAGCCATTTAATATTTACAAGGAATATCATAATCTTGGCCACAATAACACGTGCAGTGCTATGACTAAGTGGCTCTATTTTTTTTAAGATTTTATTTATTTATTCATGAGAGACACACAGAGGCAGAGACACAGGCGGAGGTAGAAGCAGGCTCCATGTAGGGAACCCAACATGGGACTCGATCCTGGGTCTCCAGGATCAGGCCCTGGGCTGAAGGCGGTGCTAAACCGCTGAGCCACCTGGGCTGCCCACTAAATGGCTCTATTAAAGTTAAACAGGAAATCCTAGAAGAGCATAAATAGTGTCTTCCTCCCATATTCAGGAGATACAAGTTTCCTGACACAAATCAGTAATTCTGGAAAATCAGACACAATTCCTAAAAGACATTCTCTAAATCAAAGACTTGTCCAGATACTTATGCCACAATCCCTGAGAGATGGAACATTTCAACTGTCAGGTAGGAAAGGAAACTATATGAGAAGACAAAGAGAGGAGAAAAAAAAAAGAGAAGACAAAGAGAGGTTCCATGACCTGATGGTCTTGGTAAAGCACATGGTAAAGGCGGTAACAATGCCAAACAGGCACCAAATGAAAATGCCTCCTATTCCAAACAAAACCAAAGAAACAAAACAAGAAATTTCTCTTATCAACCAAACTATCCACTAATTTGGTAAATGGTATTTCAAAGAAAGATTTGAACTGCTTAAGAACACCTACATTAAAAAAAAAGATCAGAAAAGCCTCAAAGTATGTCCTATGTATTTTCTTTTTTTTTTTTTTTTTTACTCATCAGAGAGAGAGAAAGAGAGTGAGAGGGAGGCAGAAACACAGGCAGAAGGAGAAGCAGGTTCCATCAGGGAGCTCGACATGGGACTCTATCCTGGGTCCCCAGGATCACACCCTGGGCCGAAGGCGGTGCTAAACCACTGAGCCACCCCGGCTGCCCCTATCCTATGTATTTTCTAATTTTAAGTTTCTCAGCTTTGATGTACTCCAACTCTCCTTTTCCTTCCCAATATGAGTTCCTGGTAAGTTTCTGTATGTCAAAAGATACTTTTACAGATCAATGACAAATTATTCTGTTTGAAAATTGTCTGATGGGCAGTAAGTTATCCTTTATGGCTAAGGTATCCTTATCTTACATGACTGAGAAAACCATTGCCTCCAGAAGGTGTATCCCATTTTTTCCTTAATAAACTGATAAAAGATTAATACAGTATCAAAGAAGCATTGCCATTTTCTAAAACATATTAATGGCTAGTAAATCATATTGTATCAATTCATATAATTAGTCAATTTTTATTTAAGTTTCAGGGATGAGCATAAGGAAATCTAATTCATTACCTGGAAATCTCATGCCTGAGATATTTACAACTGTAACAGCATCATGAAGGAGAGATACTCTAAATACTAAAATATAAAGTTTTTCGTTCACCTGAATTTCCTCAAATACAGAGTACAACCAGCCACAGGATTTACTGCAGCAATCAAACTACCAAAGCAAAGGTTGTGGAGCAATGACAGATCTTGAAAGTTGAAGTTCTTCACCTGAAACATGTCACACAGGGTAAGGCTTATCCCAAATGCATTCCATATGATTCCAACTACAGCATACAACAGAATGGTCCCTATGTTTTAAAAAATTGGCCAGATGGGCATAAAATATCCCAAATTAAGGACTTTTGGTAAAAATAGATATAGGAAAAATCTATAAGTATCCACAACAGGTAGGGAGTTGTCATTTAAACTGTAAAATAATGCTCCCATGATAAGTCAGTCGGAGAAGGACAAACATTATATGTTCTCATTCATTTGGGGAATATAAATAATAGTGAAAGAGAATATAAGGGAAGGGAGAAGAAATGTGTGGGAAATATCAGGAAGGGAGACAGAACGTAAAGACTGCTAACTCTGGGAAACGAACTAGGGGTGGTAGAAGGGGAGAAGGGCGGGGGGTGGGAATGAATGGGTGACGGGCACTGGGGGTTATTCTGTATGTTAGTAAATTGAACACCAATAAAAAATAAATTTAAAAAAAGACCTACAAATATGAATAGACAACATTCGGGTACAACTGTGGGCATCTTATTGAGGTAAAACCTCAGAAAAGAGAAAGAATAATATTTTAATGTCTACATTATCAATCATCTATATGTCAGCCTTCTTGTCAAGCCTCATGAGTTCAGGAAAATAGCTTTATGGTCAATTCACAGTTTTTATTTTAATATTGACTGAATAAACATGCAGAGGCATGGATAGAGGCATTTTCCTTTATAATGGGAACAATCCATTTATCAGTTGGCAACATTCTTTTTCTCTTTTGATGATTGTACTAATGATCACCAGAGCTTAAAAAGTATAAAACTGAAAACCAAAATTTAAATGATTTCAATAATAAGAGATGAAAGGGGTTTCAGGAATCATAACTAATTCTTCATAGATAAATAATGATAATTAATTTATCATAAGGAAATTGAGCCTAAAAAGGCAAGGTGACATTTCATTGTTATACAGTATGTGACAGAGCTGGGATGACAAACCAACCAGGTCTCCTGACTCCTATGTTCCTGTAATTATCTCAAACTCTCACTTGCTCTGATTGATAGACATGTGCTTACATTAATTCATACCACTGTATTATCAAAATACATTCCCAAGTATAAAGTTTGCTTTTTTTCTCATAGTATGATAAGAAGTCCTTCATCTTATGAGGGAAATGCAGTTACCTCCAGCTGGCCACATGGCAGCAGTTCTGTCTTATTCTGTATTTTTTTTACCTTTGCCACATCATCATGCTATAGCTTACAGGAAGTCTATAGATATAACTATACAATCAACTCTCTTTGCTACAGGAAAGACCTTAACAATAATCTGAGCTAACCCATGCCCTTTTTCGCTATGCTAATCCCCACCAATACACCGCATTTTCTAATAAAACTGTGAATTAATTGACTACAAATTTCTCAAGGATTGAAGCTACCTTTTACACTTATCCCCTGGCACTTTACTGGCACATAGAAATAGCTGAACACATACTTATCAAATAAATAATAAAAGAAAAAATAAAAAATAAAAAAATAAAAGAAAGCCATTTGTCCTCTAAGCTGAATTTATTTTGTGGTAAATCCTCAACAGTGCAATTGCTGGGTCGTAGGGCAGGTCTATTTTTAACTCTTTGAGGAACCACCACACAGTTTTCCAAAGTGGCTGCACCAGTTCACATTCCCACCAACAGTGTAAGAGGGTTCCATTTTCTCCACATCCACTCCAACATTTGTGGTTTCCTGCCTTGTTAATTTTCCCCATTCACACTGGTGTGAAGTGGTATCTCATTGTGGTTTTGATTTGTATTTCCCTGATGGCAAGTGATGCAGAGCATTTTCTCATGTTGGCCATGTCTATGTCTTCCTCTGTGAGATTTCTCTTCATGTCTTTTGCCCATTTCGTGATTGGATTGTTTGTTTCTTTGGTGTTGAGTTGAATAAGTTCTTTATAGGTCTTGGAAACTAGCCCTTTATCTGACACGTCATTTGCAAATATCCTCTCCCATTCTGTAGGTTGTCTTTGAGTTTTGTTGACTGTATCCTTTGTTGTGCAAAAGCTTCTTATCTTGATGAAGTCCCAATAGTTCATTTTTGCTTTTGTTTCTTTTGCCTTCGTGGATGTATCTTGTAAGAAGTTACTGCAGCTGAGTTCAAAAAGGGTGTTGCCTGTGTTCTCCTCTAGGATTTTGATGGAATCTTGTCTCACATTTAGATCTTTCATCCATTTTGAGTTTATCTTTGTGTATGGTGAAAGAGAGTGGTCTAGTTTCATTCTTCTGCATGTGGATGTCCAATTTTCCCAGCACCATTTATTGAAGAGACTTCCTTTCTTCCAATGGATAGTCTTTCCTCCTTTGTCGAATATTAGTTGACCATAAAGTTGAGGGTCCACTTCTGGATTCTCTATTCTGTTCCATTGATCTATGTGTCTGTTTTTGTGCCAGTACCACACTGTCTTGATGACCACAGCTTTGTAGTACAACCTGAAATCTGGCCCCCAGATATGGTTTTCTTTTTTAAAATTCCCCTGGCTATTCAGGGTCTCTTCTAATTCCACACAAATCTTAAAATAATTTGTTACCCCAAAGATACAGATGCAATGAAATACCAGGACACCTGCACCCCGATGTTTATAGCAGCAATGTCCACAATAGCCACACTGTGGAAGGAGCCTCAGTGTCCATTGAAAGATGAATGGATAAAGAAGATGTGGTTTATGTATACAATGGAATATTACTCACCCATTAGAAACGACAAATACCCACCATTTGCTTCGATGTGGATGGAACTGGAGGGTATTATGCTGAGTGAAGTAAGTCAATTGGAGAAGGACAAACATTATATGTTCTCATTCATTTGGGGAATATAAATAATAGTGAAAGGGAATAGAAGGGAAGGGAGAAGAAGTGTGTGGGAAATATCAGAAAGGGAGACAGAACATAAAGACTCCTAACTCTGGGAAACGAACTAGGGGTGGTGGAAGGGGAGGCGGGTGGGGGGTGGGGGTGAATGGGTGACGGGCACTGAGGGGGGCACTTGATGGGATGAGCACTGGGTGTTATTCTCTATTTTGCAAATTGAACATCAATAAAAATAAATTTATTATTAAAAATAGTAAAAGATAAAAAAACAAAATATAATGGTTTTAAGTTCTGTCTCAGAGTCTTATGTTCTCAATAAAATGTGGTGGCTGGACTATAAAAAAATGAATTTAGGGATCTCTGGGTGGCGCAGCTGTTTAGCGCCTGCCTTTGGCACAGGACGCGATCCTGGAGACCCGGGATCGAATCCCATGTCGGGCTCCCGGTGCATGGAGCCTGCTTCTCCCTCTGCCTGTGTCTCTGCCTCTCTCTCTCTGTGTGTGTGACTATCATAAAAAAAAATGAATTTATTTTGTAATAGTTTCAAAAGTGCTTTACCATATATTCCCCTAATTGATTCTCTCATCACACCAACATAGCAATATAAATACTGTTATTCCCATTTTAGGAATAATAGAAATGAGTCACAAAGAAATACTTCACTTTTTTTTTTTTTAATTTATTTATTTATGATAGGCACACAGTGAGAGAGAGAGAGGCAGAGACACAGGCAGAGGGAGAAGCAGGCTCCATGCACCGGAAGCCCAATGTGGGATTTGATCCCGGGTCTCCAGGATCGCGCCCTGGGCCAAAGGCAGGCACCAAACCGCTGCGCCACCCAGGGATCCCAGAAATACTTCACTTACTCAACAAATTCTTATTGATTGCATAGGTTCCAGGCCCTGGCTCTGAAATTGCGCAAATATTCAATATCTCAATGTAATCTCTTCATACCGCTCGGCTTCCGTCCTTATCTTTTATAAAATCATTTCTTTCTTCTAGGCATTGAATTAATTTGAAAGTTCCTCATGAGAAGGATAGGTTCTTATTCAACTCCATGGGCCAAATATAGTACCCTACACTTAAAATGTGCTACAACAATATTTGCTGAATTAATGAATAAATGCTAACAAGGAAGTTTTGTTTTAATTTACATTCTCTTACTAAAGTTATGGCAAAAAATCATCTGGCAGTAATGGCTCAATAAAGTCCTATTTAAACAAATGGGAAAAAGTTAAAAATACAAATAAATAAATAAAAAGAAAAAATAAACAAATGGGAATGGGTGACCTATTGGGAAGTCTCTTTTATCCTATACTCCTGACATTAACATTTAATTAGGCTATTTACTGAAACAAATATGTCTAGTCCTGCAAAAATGTTTTAAAAGAACCTTTTAAACCTATGAATTATTGTCACCCAAGGTAGCATGTATTTCTATCAAGGAGGCATTGAGACCAGCAGTCCAGTTCTGTTTTATAAACTTCAAAAAGCATCTTCTCTCTCTGGGCTTCAGATTTCCTATCTATAGAATTAGAGTGTTGGATGAGAATTATCACTAAAGGTTTTTTCTTGTTCTGACAATTTACCATGCTATGAATCTATGGATTTTATTTGTGTCATCATTAAATATTACATTTCTTGAATAGTAAAGCTTCAGCATCTATAGTATCACTTAAATAAAACATGATTTTAGAATAAATTAATTAACCAATGACAAAATTTTAAAGATTCTTACATGTTTTCTTGGCATTGTTTTTGGTTATGGACATATAAATAAATGGTCACTCAATCATAAGCACATTGCAGTTTTAAAGGATTCATACAGGGATCCCTGGGTGGCGCAGCAGTTTAGCGCCTGCTTTTCGCCCAGGGCCTGATCCTGGAGACCCGGGATCAAATCCCACGTCGGGCTCCCGGTGCATGGAGCCTGCTTCTCCCTCTGACTATGTCTCTGCCTTTCTCTCTCTCTCTCTCTCTCTCTGTGTGTGTGTGTGTGTGACTATCATAAATAAATAAATAAATTTAAAAAAATAAAGGATTCATACGTTTTTAATATTAACAAGGCAAAAGCCAGATAAACTATTAAGGAAGGTAAAAGGAGGGAGGCGCTAATATGGGGGAATACTAGGAGCACCCTAGGCTTGCCTCATACCTAGAACACAGCTAAATAAATATAAAATTATACTGAATACCCAAGAAATTGATATGAGGACTGTCAGAACAAGCTGCACAGCTAGAAAGAAAGAAAAGACCATATTGTGGAACATAGAAGATGCAGAGATGTCATTTAGAGGAGAAACAGATTGTGGGTCCTATGAAAGGGAGGGATCCCTGGTCACAGAAAAGGGCAAGAGGGAGGGAGAGAGAGAGAGAGAGAGAGAGAGAGAGAGAAAGTGCACAGGAGATCATACAAGGAAAATATTTTCCTAAAGCCATTGAGCAAACAAGAGGAGCTGATTTTGTTAAGTTTTACAAACAATGGGTCTCAAATACTAAAGTTTTAGAGGTCCTCAGCTTGGCCAGTGTGGAGCCCGGAGGGCACTGCAGTGCTTCCGTGGAAAAGGAGGGCATATAGCGCAGAGGAAATGGCCTTATTTAAGGATCCCCTGGGGCACAATGAGAGAGATGTTTCCTCCTTCTTGGAGCACATCTGAGAGAGGTGGCATTGTCCCTGTGGGGACAGAGGAGCCATCAGGTGCCCTTACCAACCCATAATCTTTGCATAGGTTAAGAGACAACCGCTGAGGGCAGCTAATCTGGAAACTTGCTCTTTGGTGCACTTTACTTCAAAATCCATACTCTTGTGCTTTGGTGCAACTGCCTCTCTTGGACAAACCTGCATCAATCCCAATGTGGCAAGACCCATCCCCAGAGGACAAGAATGGGTCCCTGACATGCCAAGTCACAAAAGTTTGGAATTTGAAAAGTCAGCCAGCCTGCCTGGGATAGAAGAAAGGTGTACTGTGCTGCTGGGTGAGCAGACATCCAGGATACAGACAGGTTGAGGGTAGAGATGGGAAGGAAACCTGGGACACATTAGGGAAGATTGGTTTCTCTCTCAGTTTGTTTCCTATAGATAAGAGTCTCTCATGGTTTGTGTGTGTGTGTCTCTCTCTGATTCCATTTTATTTTTTTCCTGCCCTTTCCCTGTGATCTTCTATTTTGCTTCTTAAATTCCGCATATGAGTGAAATCACTTGATAATTGTCTATCTCTGATTGACTTATTTTGTTAGCATAATACCCTCTGTTGCATCCATGTCATTGCAAATGGTAAGATGTCATTCTTTTATTTGACTGAGTAATATTCCACTGTATACATATACTTCTTTATCCCTTCATCAGTCCATAGACACCTGGACTCTTTCTATCAAAAAGATTTATTTCATTTTTTGATGGCTGAGTAATATTCCATCTTATATGAATATATATCTTCTTTATCCACTCATATGTTGATGGGAATCTGAGTTCTTTCAATATTTTGGTTATTGTGGACATTGCTACTATAAACATTGTGATGCAGGTGCCCCTTCAGATCACTATGTATATATCCTCTGGGTAAGTACCTAGTAGTACAATTTCTGAGTCATAGGATAGCTCTATTTTTAACTTTTTGAAGTATAAAGCTATTATTCTTAGGAGCAGGAAACATAAAAGGCTTTCCTCCACATAGAAGAGGTCAGAGAGGGACACCTGGGTGGCTCAGTGGTTGAGCGTCTGCCTTCGGCTCAGGGCATGATCCTGGAGTCCTGGGATCGAGTCCCACATCAGGCTCCCTGCATGGAGCCTGCTTCTCCTCTCTCTGCCTGTGTCTCTGCCTTTCTCTCTGTGTCTCTCATGAATAAATAAATAAAATCTTTTAAAAAAAAAGAAGAGGTCAGAGACTTAGACAAAATGTCAAGATGGAGGAATTGATCACAAAAGAAAGAATTTTAAAAAGTCACAGCTAGGGATCTAGTCAAAACAGATATTAGTAATACATCTGATCCAGAATTTAAAGCAAAAATCATAACTTGAGACTTGAGAAAAGGACCAGTACCAGGGAGTTGTTTTACACAGAGATAAAAAATGTAAAATCTACTCAGATTGAAATTTAAAATGCTATAACTGAGATTCAAAACTGACTGGTGTAATGATCACAGGGATGGAAGAAGCACAGAAATGAACAAGTGATATACAAGAAAAAAATATGAAAAATAATGAAGATGCAAAGAAGAAAATAAAAGTAGTAGATCATGAATGTAGACTTAGGGAACTCAGCAACTTCACAAAGCATAACAACATTTGTATCATAGGAGTCCCAGAAAAAGAAGAGAGGGAAAAGGAGACAGAAGATTTATCTCAGGAAATCATAGCTGAGAACACCCTAATCTGGGAAAGGAAATAGACATCCAAATCCATGAGGCACAGAGAACTCCCATCAAAACCAACAAAAGCAAGCCAACACCAAGATATATCATAGTTAAATTTGCAAAACATATAGATAAATAAATAATCTGAAAAGTAGCAAGACTAAAGAAGTCTCTAAATAGCAATGGAAGATAAATATGGTTAGTAAAATATCTCAACACAGAAGCATGGCAGGCAAGAAGGTACAGGCATAATGTATTCAACGTGCAATTGGGAAACATATACAGCTAAGAATATTCTATCAAACAAAACAATCATTTGGAATAGAAGGAGAGAGAAAGAGGGAGATTCAGCCTGTTAAGTGTCTGACTCCTAATCACAGCTCACATATTGATGTCAGGGCTGTGAGTTCAAGCCCTCTGTTAGGCTATACTGTGGTTTTGAAGCCTACTTTAAAAAAAATCAGAAAGTTTCCCAGGCAAACAAAAACTAAGGGAGTTGGTTAGCACTAAACCAGCCCTGCAGGAAACATTAACAGAATTCTTTGAATAAAAAGTAAAGACCAAAAGTGACAAGGACAAAAAAATAAGAGGAAATCTCCAGAAACAATGAAAAAGTCACAACATGGCACTAAGTTTATATCTATGAAAAAATGCTCTGAATGTAAATGGACTAAACACTCCAATCAAAAGACATAGAGTGTCAGAATAGATAAAAGAAAAGACGCATCTATATGCTACCTACAAGAGATTCACTTTGAACCTAAAAACATATGCAGATCAAAACTGAGGGGATGAAGAAATATTTATCATGTTCATGGATGTCAAAAGAAAGCTAGAGTATCCATACTTATATCAGAAAGACTAGATTTTAAGCCAAAAACGGTAACAAGAGATTAAAAAGGTCACTATAGCATAATAAAGGGGAATATTTAATAAGAATATTTAACAATTGTAAATATTGATGCCCCCAACTTGGAAGCACCCAAATGTTTAAAACAATGACAAATATAAAGAAACTTATTAAAAATAATAGAATATTAGTAGGGGAATTTAGTACCCCACTCACATAAATGGACACACATCTAAACAGAAAACAAGAAACAGTGGCTTTGAATGGCACACTGGAACAGATGGATTTTATACCTCCTAAAGGAGCTAGCAAAGGAACAACAAGTGAATTTTGAGGTCAGCAGAAGAAGGGAAATTAATAAAGATTACAGCAGAAACACATGATATAGAAACAAACAGGGGATCCCTGGGTGGCACAGCGGTTTGGCGCCTGCCTTTGGCCCAGGGCGCGATCCTGGAGACCCGGGATCGAGTCCCACATCGGGCTCCCGGTGCATGGAGCCTGCTTCTCCCTCTGCCTGTGTCTCTGCCTCTTTCTCTCTCTCTCTGTGACTATCATAAATAAATAAAAATTAAAAAAAAATTAGAAACAAACAAATGGACCAACAGAAACACCCCAGCAGAAAAGCTAAATGAAACCAGGAGCTGATTCTTTAAAAAATAATAATAAAAATGGATAAACCCTTTGCTAGAATTTTCAAAAAGAAAAGAGAAGAGATACAAATAAATAAAATCATTAATGAGAAAGTAAAGATCACAACCAACACCACAGAAATACAAACAATTTTAAGAGAATAACATAAAAATTATAAGCCAAAAACATGGACAATGTGGAAGAAAACATAAAAACTTATGAAGGAAAAAAACTGAAACAGGAAGAAATATAAAACCTTAGCAGAACCATAACTAGGAAAGAAATTGAATAAATAATAAAAAAAATCTCAACAATAAAATTTCAGGACCTAAAATATTCCCAGGGTGATTCTACCAAACTTTTAAAGAGTTAATACCTATCATTCTCCAATTGTCCCAAAAAATATAATGGAAGGAGAACTTCCATATTATTATTTCTATGAATCCAACATTACTTTTATTCCAAAACCAAAGACTCCACTAAAAAAGAAAATTAAAGGCTAATGCAAAAATTCTTAACAAAAGAATAGCAAATAAAACCCAACACTAAAAAAGATGCATCATTAAAAGGACCATTCACAATGCTCAAGTGGGATAATCTCCTGGGCTGTAGAGGTGGTTCAATATTTTTGAATCAGTCAAAGTGATATGCCACAATAATAAAAGAAAGGATAATGAATATATGATCCTCTCAATAGATGTAGAAAAGGCACTTAACAAAATATAACATCCGTTCTTGAAAGTAACTCTCAACAAAGTAGGGACTAAGGGAACATATCTCAACATCATAAAGGCCATATACAAAAAACAAACAAGCAAAAAACAATTAATATACTCAATGGGGAATAACTGAGAGTTTTCCTGTAGAGTCAGGAACAAAACATAGATGTTCAATCTCACCATTGCTATTGAACATAGTACTGGAAGTCTTAGACCCAGAAATCAATCAGAAAACAAAAAGAAATAAAAGGCATCCATATTCAAAAAGAAGAAATCAAACTTTCATTATTCATAGAGGACATAATGTGCTATGCAGAAAACCCAAAAGACTCCACCCAAAAAATTTCTAGAACATATACATGAATTCAGTACAGTCTTAGGACACAAAATGAACATATAGAAATCTGTTGCATTTGTATACAATAATGAATAAAAAAGAAAAAAGAGAAATCAGACAATCAGTCCTATATACAATGCACAAAAACCAAAACACACCTCTAGGATGCCTCAGGTAGACAACATTCTCCCTCCACTACAACTTCTTCACCACCACCATCTCCCAGCCCCCCTCTTTTTAAAATCTTTTTCCTCTTTACTTTTGTTTTTTTATCTACGTTTTGTTTTCTTTATTTTCTTCTTCTTTGGGATTTTTGGCCTTTTATTTTTTACTACTTTCTTTTAAAATTTGTTTTTCACTTTAGTAGTCCTTTTGCTTTATTTTATTCTGATCTTTGTTTTCTTTCCCTGGTCTCTGACCTTGTCAGAATCATCTAGGGTGAAATTTACTTAGGTCATAGTTGATATTCTTGGCTCAGCCCACTCATACAACCACTCTGCACTGAGCAAAATGACTACAAGGAAGAATTCACCACAAAAGAAAGAATCAGAAACACTATTCTCTATGACAGAGTTAGAGAATATGGATTACAATTCAATATCAGAAAGCCAATTCAGAAACACAATTATAAAGCTCTGGAAAAAAGCATAAAGGACTCTAGAGACTTCATTATTGCAGAATTTAGATCCAATCAGGCCTAAATTAAAAATAAATTAAATGAGATCCAATAAGAACTGGAAGTCCTAACAGCTAGGGTTAATGAGGTGGAAGAAAGAGTAAGCAACATAGAAGGCAACTGATGGTAAGAAAGGAGGCTGAGGAAACAAAGAGAAAAATAATTAAGATACCATGAGGAAAGGCTAAGGGAAATAAAGTGATAGCCTGTAAAGGAAGAATATATGCATAATTGGGGTTCCAGAAGATGCCAAGAGGGAGAGAGGGCCAGAAAGTGCATTTGAATAAATCATAGCTGAGAACTTCCCTAATTTGGGGGAGGGAAACAGGCATTCAGATGCAGGAGATAGAGAACTCCCAAACCCCAAAAAATAAAAACCGTTAAATACCTCAGCATTTAATAGTGAAACTTGCAAATTCCAAAGATCAAGGAAAAAATCCTTAAAGCAACAAGAGACAACAGATTCTTCACTTATACAGGGAGAAAAATCAGATTATCAGCAGACATCTCCACAAAGACCTGACAGGCCACAAAGGGCTGACAGGATATATTCAGGTACTAAATGAGAAGAACATGCAGCCAAGTATACTTTATCCAGCTAGGCTCTCATTCAGAATAGAAGGAGAGATAACGATCTTCCAGTATAGACAGAAACTGAAAAAAATATGTCACTACCAAACCAGCTCAGAAAGAAATATTACAGGAGACCCTGTAAAACAAGGAGAGAGCCCAAGAAAACAATCCACAAAAACAAGGACTGAATAGGTAATACGGTGACACTAAATTCATATCTATCAATAGTTACTCTGAAGATGAATGGGCTAAATGATCCCATGAAAAGATGCAGGGTATAAGACTGGATAGAAAAGCAAAACCCATCTATATGCTGTCTACTAGATACTCATTTTAGACCTAAGGACACCTCCAGCCTGAAAATGAAAGGGTAGAGAACAATTTACCAACCAACTCATCCTCAATAGAAAACTGGGGTTGCAATCCTCATATAGGATACATTAAAATTTATCGCAAACACTGTAGTAAGAGATGAAGAGGGACTCTGTATTATATTTAAAGTGTCTTTGCAACAAGAAGACTTACCAATCATGAATATTCATGCACCTAATGTGGGAGCTGCCAAGTATATCAATCAATTAATAAACAATAACAGGATACTTAGATAATAATACACTAATTGTAGATGACTGCAATACAGCACTTTCAGCAAATGACAGATCTTCTAAGCACAAAATCACCAAAGAAACAAGGGCCTTAAATGATACATTGGACCAGATGGATTTCACAGATATATACAGAACTTTCCATCCAAACACAACTGAATACACATTCTTCTCAAGTGCACATGGAACATTCCCCAGAATATACCACATACTGGTCACAAATCAGGTCTCAACTGACATCAAAAGATTGGGATTGTTCCCTGCATATTTTCATACCGCAATGCTTTGAAACTAGAACTCAATCACAAGAAGAAATTTGGAAGAAACTAAAACACATGAAGGTGAAAGAAACGATGAATGAGTCAACCAGGAAATTAGAGAAGAATTCAAAAGATTCATGGAAACTAATGAAAATGTAGACAAAACTGTTTGAAATCTTTGGGAACAGCAAAAGCAGTCCTAAGAGGGAAATATATCACAATACAAACCTCCCTCAGAAAATTGGAAAAAAACTCAAACACACAATCTCACCTTGCACCTAAAGGAACTAGAGAAAGAACAGCAAGGAAAACCTACACCAAGGAGAAGAAGAGAGATTATAAAGATTCAAGCAGAACCCAATGAAATAGAGACCAGAAGAATTCTAGAACAGATCAACAATACCAGAAGTTGGTTTTTGGAAAGGACTAATAATATCCATAAACCCTTAGCCAGCCTTACCAAAAAGAAAAAAGACTCAAATTAATAAAATCATGAATGAAAGAGGAGAGATCACAACCAATACCAAGGAAATGCAAACGACTTTAAAAACATATTATAAAAAAAATAATAAAAAAATAAAAACGTATTATAACCAATTGTATGCCAAAAAAATTAGGCAATCTAGAAGAAATGGATGCATTTCTGGAAAACCACAAATTATCAAGACCTGAACAGCAAGAAATACAAAACCTGAACAGGCCAATAACCAGCAAGGAAACTGAAGGAGTCATCAAACACCTCTGAAGACAAAAAAATCCAGGGCCAGATGGCTTCCCAGGAGAATTCTATTAAAAGTTTAAAAAAGAAACAATACCTATTCCACAAAAGCTGTTCTGAAGGAGAGAATTGATGGAATAGTTCCAAATTCATTCTAATGAGACCAGCATCACCTTGATCCCAAAACCAAAGTCCCCACCAAAAAGGAGAAATATAGGCCTATATCCCTAATGAACAGGGATGCAAAAATTCTCAATAAGATACTAGCCAATAGGATCCAATAGTAGATTAAGAAGATTATTCAACATGACCAAGTGGGATTTATCCCCAGGATGTATGGCTGGTTCAACACTCGTAAAGCAATCAATATGATTGATCATATCACCAAGAAAAAAAACAAGAAACATATGATCCTCTCAACAGATGCAGAGAAAGCATTTGACAAAATACAGCATCCATTCCTGATCAAAACTCTTGAGAGTGTAGGGATAGAGGGAAAATTCCTCAGCATCTTAAAAGCTATCCAGGAAAAGTCCACAGCAAATATAATTCTCAATGGGGAAATACCGGGAACCTTTCCCCTAAGATCAGGAACACGACAGGGATGTACACTCTCACCACTGTTATTCAACATAGTGCTAGAAGTACTAGCCTCAGCAATGAGACAGCAAAAATAACTAAAATGCATTCAAATTGTGAAGAAGAAGTCAAACTCTCCCTCTCCTCAGATGAAATGATACTGTACATAGAAAACCCAAAAGAGTCGGCCCCAAGAATTCTAGATCTCATATTGTAATTCAGCAATGTGGCATGATACAAAATCAATGCCCAGAAATCAGTGGCAATTTTATACACTATCAATGAGACTGAAGAAAGAGAAATTAAGGTATTGACCCCATTTACAATTTTATCCAAACCATAAGATACCTAGGAATAAACCTAACCAAAGAGGTAAAGGATCTATACCCTAAAAACTACAGATATACTTCTGAAAGAAATTGAGGAAGACACAAAGAGATGGAAAAATATTCATTGCTCATGGATAGGAAGAATAAATATTATGAAAATATCTATGCTACCCAGGGCAATTTTCACGTCCAATACAATCCCTATCAAAGTACCATGGACTTTCTTCAGAGTTGGAAAAAATAACCTTAAGATTTGCGTGGAATCAGAAAAGACCTCAAATAGCCAGGGGAATATTGAAAAAGAAAACCAAAGCCAGGGGCATCACAATGCCAGATTTCATGTTGTACTACAAAACTGTGATGATCAAAACAGTACGGTACTGGCACAAAAACAGACACATAGATCAATGGAACAAAATAGAGAACCAAGAAATGGGCACTCAACTCTATGGTCAACTAATATTTGACAAAGCAGGATTGAATGTCTACTGGAAAAAGGAGACTTTCTGGGATGCCTGGGTGGCTCAGTAGTTGAATGCCTGCCTTCAGCCCAGGGCATGATACTGGAGTCCCAGGATTGAGTTCCACATCAGTCTGCCTGTAGGCAGCCTGCTTCTCCCTCTGCCTGTCTCTGCCTCTCTCTGTTTGTCTCTCATGAAGAAATAAATAAAATCTTTTTTTAAAAAAAAGTACCGTCTCTTCAATAAACCGTGCTGGAAAAATTAGACAGCCACGTGCAGAAGAATGATACTAGACCATTTTCTTACACCATACACAAAGATAAACTCAAAATGGATGAAAGATCTAAATGTGAGACAAGATTCCATCAAAATCTTAGAAGAGAACACAGGCCACACCCTTTTTGAACTTGGCCAGAGCAACTTCTTGCAAGATATATCTAGGAAGGCAAGGGAAACAAAAGCAAAAATGAACTATTGGGACTTCATCAAGATAAAAAGCTTCTGCACAGCAAGAGAAACAGTCAACAAAACTAAAAGACAACCTGCAAAATGGGATTAGATATTTGCAAATGACATATCAGATAAAGGGATAGTATCCAAGATCTATAAAGAACTTTTTAAACTCAGTACCCAAGAACCAAAAAATCCAATCATGAAATGAGCAGAAGACATGAACAGAAATTTCACCAAAGAAGACTTACTCATGGCCAATAAGCACCAGAGAAAATGCTCTGCATCACTTGCCATCAAGGAAATACAAATCAAAACCACAATGAGATATGACCTCATGCCAGTGAGAATGGTGAAAATTAACAAGACAGGAAACAACATTGTTGGAGAGGATGTGGAGAAAGGGGAACACTCTTACACTGTTGATGGTAATGTGAACTGGTACAACCTCTCTGGAAAACTTTGTGGAGGTTCCTCAAAGAGTTAAAAATAGAGCTAACCTAAGACCCAGCAATTTCACTACTGCGTATTTACCCCAAAGATACAGATGTAGTGAAATGCCAGAACACCTGCACCCCAACGTTTATAGCATCAATGTCCACAATAGCCAAAGTGTGGAAGGAGCCTTGATGTCCACCAAAAAATGAATAGATAAAGAACATGTGATATATATACACACAATGGTATATTGCTCAACTATTAGAAACGGTGAATACCCACCATTTACTCTGACATTGGTGAAACTGGAGGGTATTATGCTAAGTGAAGTAAGTCAATCGGAGAAGGACAATCATTATATGGTTTCACTCATACGGGGAATATAAGAAGTAGTGAAAGGGATTATAGGGAAAGCAGAGAAAATGAGTGGGAAAAATTATAGAGGGTGACAAAACATGAGACTCCTAACTCTGGGAAAGAAACAAGGGATGGTGGAAGTGAGGCGGACAGGGGGATGGAGTGACTGGGTGATGTACACTGAAGAGGGCACTTGACGGGATGTGCACTGGGTGCTATATTATATTTTGGCAAAACAAACTTCAATAAATAATATATATAAAACATGCAAACAAAAAACCAATTTCCTAAATCAACAGACGCACCTGATATCCTTAAAATGACTTTCACATTTGAACTGATGTGGGGAGACCTACAAATCTTTTTGTCTCATTGCTGCACCATATAGGAGGGAATGAAATGATGCATCGTCCAGCCAGTTAATTATGATAAAGAGAAGTAATTCGAGGAAATGATGAAAACCCAGCTTTCTTTCAGGGTATATTAGTGAAAGCTTTCCAAAAATATACTAACACAGATCCCAAGTATCCAGAAGACAGTAATTGTTGGCTCTGCATTTTATCCTACAATCTGTAGCAGGCAGCAGGAGAAAATTACAAAAGGAACTGTTGGACCACAAAAATTCTATAAATCAATTGTTAGATATGGATTTTGCTCTCTTTAATACTAGAGACAGGGCAGAGAAGGAGGACATGTTCATCTAGAATATGCAACATGCCCTGCTGTCAACCATGGCATTGGGAAACCTGCCACCTCAGAATCACCCTATATATGGAAGCCTGAGAGCTTGGAGTCTAGAAAAATGAAACTAAAGCCATCAGATACTCACAAAAAGATGGGCACAAATAAATATGCCTTCTGTAAGATGGATGGCCTTTGGCAAAAGGATTGTCCCCACCTCCTCTATCCAACAAGAAGGCATAACAGTTATGAATATTTATGCCCCTAATGTGGGAGCTGTCAATTATAACAACGGATTAATAATCGAAGTAAAGAAACACATAGTTAATAATACATTAATAGTAGAGGACTTAAACACTCCAACATAGAAACAAGGGCTTTGAATGACTTATTGAACAGGATGGACTTCACAGATATATACAGAACATTCCATCTTAATGCAACAGAATACACATTCTTCTCAACTGCACATGGAACTTTCTCCAGCATAGACCACATACTGGGTCACAAATCTAGTGTCAACCAATACCAAAAGATTGGGATTATTCCATGTACATTTTCAGACTACAATGCTTTGAAACTAGAACTCAATCACAGGAAGAAATTTGGAAGGAACTCTTAACACTTGAAGTTTAAATAGCATTCTACAAAAAAATGAATGAGTCATAGAGAAGAAATAAAAAGATTAGAGCAAACTAATAAAAATGAAAGCATAACTGTTCAAACCTTTGGGATACACAGCAATGGCATTCCTAAGAGGGAAGTACATTTTAATACAAGCCTCCATCAAAAAATTGGAAAAATCTCAAATGCACAAGCTAACCTTAACCCTAAAGTAACTGAAGAAAGAACAACAAATAAAGCCTCATCCAAGCAGCAGAAGAGAAATAATAAAGATTAGAGCAGAACTCAATGAAATAGAGACCAGAAGAACAGTAGAACAGATCCACAAAAGTAAGAACTGGTTCTTTGAAAGAATTAATAAATAGATAAATCCCTAGCCAGACTTAAAAAAAAAAAAAAGAAAAAAAAGACTCAAATTAATGAAATCATGAATGAAAGAGGAGAGATAACAACCAACACCAAGGAAATACACATGATTTTAAGAATATATTATAAGCAACTATATACCAAAAAATTAGGCAATCTGTAAGAAATGGATGCATTCCTAGAAATATATAAACTACAATAACTGAAAAAGGGAGAAATAGAAAACTTGAACAGACCAATAGACAGCAAGCAAACTGAAATCAAAAACAAGAGTTCCAGGCCATATGGCATCCCAGGGGAATTCTACCAAAAAATTATGAAAGAAATAATACCTATTCTTTTGAAGCTATTTCAAAAAATAGAAATGGAAGGAAACTTCCAAACTTTCTGTGAGTCCAGCCTTACCTTGTGCTCAAAACCAGACAAAGACCCCATCAAAAGGGAGAATTACTAACCAATATCCATGATGAATATTGATGTCAAAGTACTCATGAAAATACTGGATAATAGGATCCAACACTACATTAAAAGGATTATTCACCAAAACCAAGTGGGATTTATCACTTGGATATGAGATTGGGTCAACATTCATCAATATGATAGATCACGTTAATAAAATAAAGGACAGGAATATCAACTGATGCAGAAAAAAACACTTGACAAAATACATCATTTTTTCTTGTTTAAACCTCTCCACTGGATAGAGGGAACATACCTCAATATTATAAAAGACCTCAATGAAAAGGCCACAGTGAATATCATTATCAATGGGGAAAAACTGAGAGCTTTTCCCCTAAGGTCAGGAACATGACAGGAATGCCCATTCTCACCACTGTTGTTCAACATAGTACTAGAAGTCCTAACTTCAGTAATCAGACAACAATAAGAAATAAAATACATTCAAATTGGCAAAGAAGAAGTCAAACTCTCACTCCTCATAAATGACATGATACTGTATATAAAAAATCCAAAGTCTCTACTCCAAAATTGCTAGAATTCATACTTCAATTAAGCAACATGGAAGGATACAACATAAATGGAGAGAAATCAGTTGCATTTGTATACAATAACAATGAGCGTGAAAAAAGAGAATTGTAGGAATCAACCACATGTACAATTGCAGCAAAAAAACATTAAGGTACCAAAGAATAAACTTAACCAAAGATTTAAAGGATCTGTACTCTAAAAACTGTGGAACATTCATGAAAGAAATTGAGGACAACACAAAGAGGAGGAAAAACATTCCATGCTCATGGATTGGAAGAATAAATATGTGAAAATGTGTATGCTACCCAGAGCAAACTACATATTCAATGCAATGGACTTCCCTCACAGAGTTGGAACACATAACCATAAGATTTGTATGGAACAAGAAAAGACCACAAATAGCCAGAAGAATGTTGAAAAAGAAAACCAGAGCTGGTGGCATCACAATGACTGACTTTAAACTATGTTTCAAAGCTGTGATCATCATGACAACACAGTACTGGCAAAAAAAAAAAAAAACAAACACATGGATTAATGGAACAGAATAGAGAACTAAGAAATGGATTCTCAACTCTATAATCAACTAGTCTTCAACAAAGTAAGAAAGAATATCCAATGGAAAAAAAAGTTTCTTCAATAAATGTTGGGAAAATTGTACAACCACATGCAGAAGAATGAAACTGGACCATTCTCTTACACCGTATATAAACTCAAAATGGATGAAAAATCTAAATGGGAGACAGGAATCATCAAAATCCTAGAGGAGAACACAGGCAGCAAACTCTTTGACTTTGGCTGCAGTAACTTCTTGCAAGACATGTCTCTAAAGGTAAGGGAAACAAAAGCAAAAATGAACTACTGGGACTTCATCAAGATATAAAGCTTCTACATAGCAGTCAACAAAACTAAAATGCAACCTACAGAATAGGAGAAGATATTTGCAAAAGACATATCAGTTTAAGGGCTAGTATCCAAGACTTAAAAAGAATTTATCCAACTCAACACCCTAAAAACAAACAATCCAGTCAAGAAATGGGCAGAAGACATGAACTTTCTTTTCTCCAATGAAGACCTACAAGTGGCCAGCATGCACATGAAAAAAATGCTCCACATCACTTGTCATCAGGGAAATACAAATCAAAACCACAATGAGAAGGACTTCTGGGTAACTCAGTGTTTGAGCATCTGCCTTCACCTTAGAGCGTGATCCTAGGGTCCTGGGATTGAGTCCCACATCAGGCTACCCCCAGGGAGTCTGCTTCTCCCTCTGTCTATGTTTCTGCCTGTCTCTCTGTGTCTCTCATGAATAAATAAATAATATCTTTAAAAAAAACCCACAATATACTACTTTACACTAGTGAGGATGGCTAAAATTAATAAGACAGTATACGACAAATTTTAGCGAGGATGTGGAGAAAGTGGAACCCTCTTGCACTGTTGGTGGGAATATAACCTGGTGCAGCCACTCTGGGAAACAGTATGGAGGTTATTCAAGAAGTTAAAAATAATGTTACTCTATGACCCAACAATTTCACTATTGGGTATTTGTCCCAAAGATACAAATGTAGTGAAACGATGGGACATCTGAACCCCAATGTTTATAGCAGCAATGTCCAAGATACCCAAAATGTGGAAGGAGCTAAGAATTCCTTTGACATATGAATGGATAAAGAAGTGGTATATATATATGCAATGGAATATTACTCAGCCATCAGATAGGATGAATACCTACTATTTACATCAATGTGGATGGAACTAGAGGGTATTATCCTGAGTGAAATAAGTCAATAGGAGAAAGATAGTTATATGGTTTCATTCATATCTGGAATATAAGAAAATAGGGAAATGGATAATAAAGGAAGGGGATAAACTGAATGGGGAAAAATTAGAGAGGAAAACAAACCAGGAGATACTCCTAACTCTGGGAAGCAGAGGGTCGCAGAAGGGGAGGTAGATGGGGAATTAGTGTAACTGGATGACAGCCATTAAGGAGAGCATGTGATGTGGTGAACCCTGGGGCAAATTGAATTTAAATTTAAATATATAAACAATTAATTAAATAGCTAAGAAAAAAAATCAATACAGTAATCCATAAAAGGAAAAAAAAAATAGACTGCCTCCATCTCCAAAAGAAATGAATCCATACCCAAAACTTTGTTGGCCAAAGTTACAGAAGACTGAAAAGTCCCAAGCTCTCCTATGGCTCCTCTTGGAGATTTCAACATGACGTATCAGGAGCCTTGGGTAATCCTTGATGTAACAGGTAAGAAAATTAAATTATTATGGACATAGGAGACACTTATTCTGTTCTATCTCAACATAATTAGCCACTATCCCAGCACTCTTGGACTGTTACTGGAATAGAGAGACAGCCACAGATGAGACTACTTTCTTGTCCACTAGGTTTGTGGAATGGGCCCTCTTTTGCTTTCACATACCTTTCTCCTGATACCTGAATGCCATTACCCTACTGGAGAAGGACATATTTTAAATAAATGGTGCATAGAACTGAAGGGCAACCAGAAAAGTGTGCCTGTTTTGCAAAAGGAAAGAATAGGAAATAGGAAACAGAGAGAGAGAGAAAGGATAGTCTAAACTTTGTATCTGCCTCCAGTCTTTCTGACAGCATCCTTATGTTTCTGCCCCTACCTCTCTCTCTTGTTTTTGCACCACCCATCAGCACAATTTGCATAACTGGTTTCTCTACCATCCTTTGTGCCTCTGGTGCCATTGGTGCCTGCTCCTCCTACTATATCAAAAAGCAAAGAGCGCCTCAAGCTCTTAGGCCACCTCCTTATGAGGTTCAAACTAGAACATTTTCAAAATCAACATGAATTGAACCAGGAAGCCCCTTGGACTTAAACCACCCAAATTTCCCCACAGTTGCCTCAAATAAAATTGACAGTGGGAACAAATGGATTGAATTTTAATGGGCATGGTGCAATATATTCTATATTAATTAATTCTAAATTAAATTTTTAGTTTAAATAAGAAAGACATGTCTTTGGATTTTTTTATAATAAATTTATTTTTTATTGATGTTCAATTTACCAACATACAGAATAACACCCAGTGCTCATCCCGTCAAGTGCCCCCCTCAGTGCCCGTCTTTAGATTTATCAGCATTGAATATAATACTTTTATTTTACCAAGGTTTACTGAAGGTAAAATAAGCTCATGTGATCTCTGTTGCAATTTGTAAGCAAAAAGATGACTTCAAATGATAGTTAATTTTGTCTATATCATAAGAGATTTCATGAGTAATTGTTATGAACAAGTACATTGAATGAATAAAAATAAAATAGATAAAACTTTTAAATAGCTTTTAGAATTTTTGGTAACCTGAAACTTTGAAGTTTTGTCAAGTTAAATGATAAATTGGATTGAATTAATCAGATTACGAAGTATTTTCCAAATAACATAAAATACTAAAGCTTTGATTCCTAATTGTAGGTCTATGCTTTTGACTTCTTGTGCAGAAACAGGATACTTGGGTCTGTTGGTAAACACACTTCATGCTTATTGAAAGATTGTACTATAGAAAACATGTTTTAAAG
Source organism: Canis lupus baileyi (assembly GCF_048164855.1). Taxonomy (NCBI): domain Eukaryota; kingdom Metazoa; phylum Chordata; class Mammalia; order Carnivora; family Canidae; genus Canis; species Canis lupus. Next base: position 61,603,331 of record NC_132876.1, read on the forward strand.
AATTGTGGAATGTATTCATGAATTTCATATCTAAATCATTCTGGTGTAACATTTCACAATTGGTTATTACTCAATTTTTCACTGGATACTAGCTTTCTAAGAGTTAAAATTCTGCTAAATGTAATTAAGACTGATGGAAATAAGGAAAGCAACTTTGTATATAGGAAAGTAGGAGATATATAAAAAAGAGAAGTAATGAGGAATAATCAGAAGAAAGGCAGATAAGGACATGAGCTCCCCCTTCCCAACGCTAAGAGGGAACCACCCTTAAAAGGAATTTACACTAACTTGGAAGGACCTCTCCACCCTTTAGGTAGATGACGAAAATCTGATTAGGTGACAGGCACATGGAGGGTTAATCAGATTAAAACAGCTCACCAACAAACCCTTTAGAACCCCTAGATTTAACCATGAATCAACAACCCTCTCTGGTTCCCTCCCTCTTTGGGAGCCTGGTACTATTGCTCAATAAACTTTGCTTTATTATCACTCAGTACACTTTGCTTTGCTGCCTGCCACTCTTCCTCTGACATACTACCTATTCATTCTTCAAAGCAGCATGACCAAGGACCGCGGGCACTAAAAAAGATAAGAAATCCTGTAATATAAGGAATGGGAATATATTTTGTTGAAGGAAAAAGAAAGTATTTTTTTCCTAAAATGCTTCTGGTTATTTAGAGGGAAAAGGCTTGGACGAAATTGGAATAAAAAAGAAAGTTTTAGAAGGTTTATGAAGGGAGATCCTTGGAAGAGAATTTTATTTATGGTCAGGACTAAGACTGAAATGAATGGATTTTAAAAGTACACTGGTAATTATTGTAATTCTGCCTTTCTCTCTGTTAAAAAGACAAAGTTTTCTTGGATTGTTGGTCTACTCTTGATAAGAAAATGTAGAAGATTTTTTCTTTATCTTCCAGAAAACTAAAGCATCTATGTTTGTCTTTACCAGGTCTTTGATTACTTAAGAAATTTAAACTTCTCATTATTAAAGGAGCTAAGTTTTGCTAACAAGTATATAACTGCCTTTTGAATCCCTTCTTCCCACATTGGTTAATGTAAATATTACATTTATAATGATCTGTAGTCCTATTTGGCATGTGCTTTAAAACTTTGAGTTTTTTAACTAACTTCTTGATTTGAATTGTAAATGAAGTCTTTTTTAATAGTTAGGCTTATTTATTTGGTATGTTAAGTTACTTGGGAAGCACTGTCAAATAATGATAAGGCTTAAAGTGTATTGTATGTGGAAATGTTTTTAACAGTTCTAAAAATATACATGAAATTCCTGAAGTTTTAAAATGTCTTGGTATAAGTTCATCACTTTATATTCTGATTATTGAAGTGTTGTGTGTTATAGAAATAACTGTATTTCCTTGTCAGGTCCATTGCAATGAACTCTCATATTAGATCTTTAACTATGTTCATTTTTTTAGTCATTTATAGTTATCATTCTGATGCTCTAGCAGAATGAATCTTGTCTTCAAGGAGGTTGGTGAAAAGGACTTTTGACATACATATGTTTCCGATATCTTTAAAATCATAAAACCAAAAAAAAAAAATCATAAAACTACTAAAGCTGCATGAAAAGATAGAGATGGAGTACTTCCAAATTCGTTCTATGAGGCCAGCATCACCTTAATTCCAAAACCAGACAAAGACTCCACCAAAAAGGAGAATTACAGACCAATATCCCTAATGAACATGGATGCAAAAATTGTCAACAAGATACTAGCCAATAGGATCCAACAGCACATTAAGAAAATTATTCACCATGACCAAGTAGGATTTATCCCCGGGACACAAGGCTGGTTCAACACTCCTAAAACAATCAATGTCATTCATCATATCAGCAAGAGAAAAACCAAGAAACATATGATCCTCTCATTAGATGCAGAGAAAGCATTTGACAAAATACAGCATCCATTCCTGATCAAAACTCTTCAGAGTGTAGGGATAGAGGGAACATTCCTCAACATCTTAAAAGCCGTCTACGAAAAGCCCACAGCAAATATCATTATCAATGGGGAAGCACTGGGAGCCTTTCCCCTAAGATCAGGAACAAGACAGGGATGTCCACTCTCACCACTGCTATTCAACATAGTACTGGAAGTCATAGCCTCAGCAATCAGACAACAAAAAGACATTAAAGGCATTCAAATTGGCAAAGAAGAAGTCAAACTCTCCCTCTTCGCCGATGACATGATACTCTACATAGAAAACCCAAAAGCCTCTACCCCAAGATTGCTAGAACTCATACAGCAATTTGATAGCATGGCAGGATACAAAATCAGTGGGCAGAAATCAGTGGCATTTCTATACACTAACAATGAGACTGAAGAAAGAGAAATTAAGGAGTCAATCCCATTTATAATTGCACCCAAAAGCATAAGATACTTAGCAATAAACCTAACCAAAGGGGTAAAGGATCTATACCCTAAAAACTATAGAACACTACTGAAAGAAATTGAGGAATACACAAAGAGATGGAAAAGTATTCCATGCTCATGGATTGGCAGAATTAATATCGTGAAAATGTCAATGTTACCCAGGGCAATTTGCACGTTTAATGCAATCCCTATCCAAATACCATGGAATTTCTTTAGAGAGTTAGAACAAATTATTTTAAGATTTGTGTGGAATCAGAAAAGACCCCGAATAGCCAGGGGGAATTTTAAAAAAGAAAACCATAGCTGGGGGCATCACAAGGCCAGATTTCAGGTTTTACTACAAAGCTGTGGTCATCAAGACAGTGTGGTACTGGCACAAAAACAGACACATAGATCAATGGAACAGAATACAGAATCCAGAAGTGGACCCTGAACTTTATGGTCAACTAATAATATTCGATCAAGGAAGAAAGACTATCCATTGGAAGAAAGACAGTCTCTTCAATAAATGGGTCTGGGAAAATTGGACATCCACATGCAGAAGAATGAAACTAGACCACTCTCACCACACACAAAGATAAACTCAAAATGGATGAAAGATCTAAATGTGAGACAAGATTCCATCAAAATCCTAGAGGTGAACAGAGGCTACACCCTTTTTGAACTCAGCCACAGTAACTTCTTGCAAGATACATCCACGAAGGCAAAAGAAACAAAAGCAAAAATGAACTAATGGGACTTCAAGATAAGAAGCTTTTGCACAGCAAAGGATACAGTCAACAAAACTAAAAGACAACCTACAGAATGGGAGAAGATATTTGCAAATGACGTTATCAGATAAAGGGCTAGTTTCCAAGATGTATAAAGAACTTATTCAACTCAACACCAAAGAAACAAACAATCCAATCATGAAATGGGCAAAAGACATGAACAGAAATCTCACAGAGGAAGACAGAGACATGGCCAACACGCACATGAGAAAATGCTCTGCATCACTTGCCATCAGGGAAATTCAAATCAAAACCACAATGAGATACCACCTCACACCAGTCAGAATGGGGAAAATTAACAAGGCAGGAAACCACAAATGTTGGAGAGGATGCGGAGAAAAGGGAACCCTCTTACACTGTTGGTGGGAATGTGAACTGGTGCAGCCACTCTGGAAAACTGTGTGGAGGATCCTCAAAGAGTTAAAAATAGACCTGCCCTTTGACCCAGCAATTGCACTGCTGGGGATTTACCCCAAAGATACAGATGCAATGAAACACCGGGACACCTGCACCCCGATGTTTCTAGCAGCAATGTCCACAATAGCCAAACTGTGGAAGGAGCCTCGGTGTCCATCGAAAGATGAATGGATAAAGAAGATGTGGTTTATGTATACAATGGAATATTACTTAGCCATTAGAAATGACAAATACCCACCATTTGCTTCAACGTGGATGGAACTGGTGGGTATTATGCTGAGTAAAATAAGTCAATCAGAGAAGCACAAACATTATATATTCTCATTCATTTGGGGAATGTAAATAATAGTGAAAGGGAATATAAGGGAAGGTAGAAGAAATATGTGGGAAATATCAGAAAGGGAGACAGAACATGAAGATTCCTATATCTGGGAAACGAACTAGGGGTGGTGGAAGGGGAGGAGGGTGGGGGATGGGGGTAAATGGGTGACGGGCGCTGAGGGGGGCACTTGATGGGATGAGCACTGGGTGTTTTTCTGTATGTTGGCAAATTGAACACCAATAAAAAATAAATTTATTATAAAAAATAAAATCATAAAACTAATATGGGTGAGAATTTTCAGAACAGAAAAATCTACATTCAAACTGAACAAGAATTAGTATCATTGGATTAAATGAAGTGAGGAAGGTGGTTGTAGTTTTTGTGATTCTTGTTTTAAACATTGCTGATTCTCTAATGTTTGCTTTCCAGATTAAAGAAACTTATTCTCAAGATATCCATAGCTTACAGAAATACGATAAAGTGTTTCTTTATGAAAAAAATGAAATATTTAACTTTTCTCTCTACCTGAACCCTCTAAAATTCAAAAACTTTCATTGAGTATTCTTACTTTCTTGGTAATTATTATATGCATAATTTCAGTAAGAATATGTTCTCCTTGTAATAGGACACCATTGGAAACATTGTTTCTTTTACCAAGGCTTTGACTGAAATATCATATTTGAGAGAGACATGCATACACTCAGTTATGACCAAACAGCTTTAAGGAACTACGATTTATTTTATGAAGCCAATAGAGCCCTTGTTTAAAGAGTTCCCAGAAGCTTTACCAGATGAGTAAAGTCACTTCCTGGCAAGTGCAGGAAAACTCACGATATTTTAGGAATCTTGAGAAGAGGAGTTCATCCAAATATATGGATATTGTGGGCATGTCTGATGGCAAATATTTTGCTTGGCTTCTGGCATAAAGAGGCTATCAAAAATTCAATCTAGAGATTCCTTATAAAAAAGTACCAGGGTGCCTGGGTAGCTCAGTAGATTGAGTGTCTGCCTTTGGCTCAAGTCAGGATCCTGAGGTTCTGGGATCTAGCCATCAGGTTCCCTCCTCAACAGGGAGCCTGCTTGTCCCTCTCTCTCTGCAGGTCCCCCTGCTTGTGTTTTTCTCTCTCTCTGATAAATAAATAAAATCTGAAAAGAAATAAATAAAAAAAAACAAATTCCAGCAAAGCAGATTTTAAAGGATCTATATGATGAATCACTATTCTTGCTGAGCTTATTCAAATAATGAGGCCAACTTTGTTAAAACTGGACTTGTTTTACAAATGACTTAGTCTTGAATTGGCCGTCTTTGGAAATAAGAGTGATTTTAGAGAGAAAAATTGTTTCAGTAATATGTTTTTATGAGTATTAAATTCTACTTATGATTGTCTGAATGTTGTCACTTACCTAAGTTAGAAAACTTAAGATAAAACTCAGAGAAATTGCCACAATAGCTCATGTACAGATCACCTTTGTACATATTCCTCTGTGAGGATAATAACAAGAGCCTTATGGGCATGATTAAACAGTTGGACAATGGGATAGACTCTCCAAAAATTGTATAACTCAGTTATCATCCTGATGGATGCTATGTGGCTGGGATGACAAAATTGCTCCTTAAAAGACAGAGCATACTCCCTCCATGGGGTTAACTATGGACATGTGGAGTTAATGGAAGGCCTCACCTTCCTTATAATTGGATTGGAGAATGCACATGGGCATGCTCTAATCTTCCTGAACAAATCATCTCCCACTTGCTAGTAATTACTCATAATTAAGATATAAGTAAGTCTAGACATTAGGCAAAGATGGCTTCTTGATGGTTTTATCCCTTACCCATATTTGTTCCAGGAGCCACCTCTATTGATATTGAATTACAAATAGAGGCTTTAGCCAAGCATACAGTGACCACTTTAACCAAACCTGACATAAGGTCACTCACAAATTGGAAAGGTGGCCCTCTAAAACCAAATGGCTTTTGGTATCCTGACTACATCTCAAAAAGAAACTTATTCTAATATTGACACTAAATGTTATGTATGTATCCTAGATGACTCCAGTAATGTATGTAAAGATTTAGCAGACATACACACCCAAATTAAGGCAATGTCTGTTCTCTTAGTGACTGGATTTCTTCCTGGTTCAGCAGGAATGAATACTCTTAGTGGAAAACACATCTTTAACTAGCAATAATAGTAATTATGTAGTAATAGTAATTATGCTAGATGCTAGGTCTTTTTTTCAAAGATTTTATTTATTTATTCATGATAGACACAGAGAGACAGAGACACAGAGGGAGAAGCAGGCTCCATACAGGGAGCCCGATGCAGGATTCAATCCCGGGACTCCAGGATCATGCCCTGGGCCAAAGGCAGGCGCTAAACCCCTGAGCCACCCAGGGATCCCCTATGCTAGATCTTTATTGTGGGAACTACTGTTGTTGTGCCCAAGATTGCTAATCCGAGAAACCACCAAGGAGCCGACACAAATGCAAGCGCACGAGTTTTTTAGCAAGCTCCAGCTTGGGTCCAAGTATACCTGACACAGTGGAGCAGGGACTTGGACCCCGAAGAGGGTTACAGCTGGGTTTTTTATAGGCTGGTCTAGGGGATTTTCAGAAGGAGTGGAGGAATTTCTCAAGTTCTGTTTACATTCTGATATGGGGCTTTCAAGGGCATTGAGCTCTGTTCTCATTCTAATATGGGACTTTCTATCATGGGCGTGGGCTCTGTTGTCTTCTGATTTGGGATTCTCTGCTGAGGGCAATTCTGAGCTCTGTTGTCTTTCTGATATGGGATTCCCTACTGAGGACATCCTGCAGTTTTTCCTGTAAAGTTCAGCTCTTATTCACAGGGCCCTAAGATGGCTGTACTTGTGCTAATGCTAAACTTTAGGTGGAATGGCCTTAATTTTTCTCAGCCTCCACACTGTGATTGCATGCTCTGAATGAATATGGTGGACAAATCATCTCAATGGAAACTGTAAGAAGCATTCTTATGAAGAAGCCTCATGCACACCTCCAAGTCAAACAGTCTGCAACTAGGGACCTTTCATTTAATGAGATAGCTTGGGATTTTTATGCCTCCCAATAGGTAGGGTTTACAATCCCTTTCAGCCTAAAGAAGCTATAGAAGAGACATTTGCCCTTCAATAGCCCCTATAAGAATAAGGAGGATAAAAATCTTACGGGGGAGGATAAGACAGGAAAACCAAAGGGACCTCATAAAAGAAAAAGTTGTGTTTTTTCCCTCTGAGCTTCTTTTCTAGCTTCCATTCTTGCTAGGACCTGTACCCCCACCTCACTCTACACATGTCTTGTAATACAAATAGCATATGTCCTCCTTGTAAGTGACAAAATCTCTCTAGAATAAATAATATATAGGGAAGAATGAGTTGACAGTAACTGGACAAGGTATATGTACATCCCGGATCACCAGAGCTAGACATCTTGACACCAAGACACCCCCTTTCCCCCAGGTTCCAAGTAATAACACCTGGGCCCTTGTATTTATTCTGACTGGTTTCTGGATGCCTGAGAGGACTTGTAAACCAGGCTTCTATCCTCAATAAAACCCCCAGACCCCAAACAAAGATTAGACTCTCACCTTTATTTTTTTAAGATTTTATTTATTTATTCATGAGAAACACAGAGAGAGAGAGAGAGAGGCAGACATAGGCAGAGGGAGAAGCAGGTTCCCTACAGGGAGCCTGATGCAGGATTTGATCACAGGACCCCAGGTTCATGCCCCAAGCCAAAGGCAGATGCTCAATCACAAAACCACCCATGTGTCCTATAGACTGCCTCCTTTCCTTTCTGAGTCTCCTGGACACTCACTTCATCTGTTATCTGCATTCTCTCTTTCTTCAGTAAACTCTGTTTTCACCTTCTGTTGGCTCATGTCTGATTTCTCTCCTGTGTGAAACTAAGGACCCTCTTGGATGGTCCTGTGGGATCCAGACCTGGACTGTTGGCATCAAAACCAGTGGGAACTGGAGATATATATATATTCTACAGGGCTACTACAATTCCCAGTGGATATGGAAAATTTTCAAGAAGTTTCCTAAACCTCTGGAGGCTATCTAGTCTACTGCATATAAGAATTGTAACCAAGTTGCGGGGAAAACCCTAGATGTAGAGATTGTTTGTTTTTTCACAGAGAGGGGAGGAGGTTGACAAATTTATTTATTTTTATTTTTTTTAAATTTATTTATGATAGTCACACAGAGAGAGAGAGAGAGGCAGAGACATAGGCAGAGGGAGAAGCAGGCTCCATGCACCAGGAGCCCAACGTGGGATTCGATCCCAGGTCTCCAGGATCGCGCCCTAGGCCAAAGGCAGGCGCCAAACCGCTGCGCCACCCAAGGGATCCCAAGGTTGACAAATTTAAATCAGCTGCTTTAGAAAACTCCGTGAGAAAATGCTTTTCTTTATTTTGAATAAATGGCCTAATGGTTAAGAGCAGGGTGCCAGTATCTTTTTAACCATAATTCCTGTCTTCCATATGGTATCTTTTGAAAGAGCTTTTAAAATAGGGTAAGGATTTTCTACTCTCACTTCCATCCCATGCAAATTATGCCTATTTTATTTGTAGTCAAATTGCTCAGGTTTCACTATGATCTATATGTACTTATTGCTAATAAACTTGGTGAGATTTCAAAAGAGAGGCTGTCCTCCAAAATCATTACATATCATTTTGTATTATCATTCTCTTTTAATTTATTTACCCTCAAGTTAGTCCTGAATTTAAGCCTGACTTATTTTCTCTTGTTTCCCATTGTCAAAATCTTGGAAAGGGGGAGGAAGAGCTAAAATGGCAGCATAGTGGGAGGGCCCTAGGCTTGTCTTTGCCCTTGGCCACACCTAAATAATTATCAAATCATTCTTAATACAAAAGAAATCTACCTGAGAATAGAGAGAACAAAGTGCACAATGAGAGGGAGACGACAGGCCACATCGAGGAAGGTAAGAAGAGTGGAGACATGATTTGGAGGAAAAATGTATTGTGGGTACTGTAAAGCAGTGGGAGCCCTGGTTTCTGACAAAGATGGGAAAAGGATGGAGAGAGAGAGAGAGAGAGAGAGAGAGAGAGAGAGGAATGCACCAGGGAATGCACAAGGAGAACACTTACCCAAAGCCATTGGGTGGTAAAACAAGAGGGACTGATTTTCCTGAATTTTGCCACCAGTTGGGCTCAAAGACGGGTCTGGAGACTTGGCTGGGCTAGAGCCCTGAAGGCACTGCCCTACTCCTATAGATAAGGCAGACAAAAAAAGCTTGGGCAGACAGTGTGAATTGAGGATTGCCTAAGGCAGATGGTCCCTCTTTTTGGAGCATATCTGTGAGAGTTTACATTCTTAGTTTACATTCTTTGCATTCTGTTCTCCAGGACAAAAGAGCCAGCAGGGATCATTTCCATCCACCTTCCCCCAGCATAGACACAGAGACATCTGCTGAAGGCTTGTCTCTCTGACACTGGCCATTTACCCTTCCTATCCAAAATCCCATTCCCTTGCATTCTGGCATTATTGACTTCTCAGTCAAACCTTCATCTGCCCATTATGGTGAGACCCTCCCCCAGAAGACCAGTACAGGTCCTGCTGATGTAGTTTTGGAATATAGGTGAGATTTGGTAGGGTGAAGTCTGGAACAGACAACCAAGAAAGAATTCTTGAGACATATTTGGTGCAAAATGATGGTTTTATTAAAACACAGGGCCAGGACCCATGAACAGAAAGAGCTGCTGCCTTGGGGTTGTGAGGGATGGGTGGCTATATACTTGGGAGTTGGAGAAAGTAAGGAAAAGAGAGGTTTCAAAAGGATTTTCATATGATAAAGAGGATCTACAAGATACTGGAGGCCTTGTCATTGTCAAGTTGTTTTTCCCTCTAGCAAAGCATTAACATTAAGACAGTAGGTAACTTCCTGGAGGAATGTCACACATATCTCACCCAGAAGTGTGTGTGTGTGTGGCAGGGGGGCTGGTGCAGGGTGTCAGCTTGTGCTTTGTCCTCAGCCAGCCTTCCGTTCCCTCATCACTGCCACAGCATGTCCCTAAAATGTAGAGTTTTAAGAGTCAGCAGGCTTGTCTGGGATAGAGCCCAAAGTGTACTGCACTAATCCTGGCAAGCAAGCAAGTGGAGACAGACAGCATGAAAATGGGAATCTGAAAAATGCTTGGGATGCATGGGGTGGAGTGGAGGGGGGATTGTGTGCTCTTCTGGAATTGCTTCTCTGAATGTAGCAAGCACTGAGTCTCTTCTCTGGGGACAAAGGAGCTGGGTCTTGAGCCATTCACCCCCCCACACACACTCCTCAGCATAAACCAGCTATAGTAAAAAGCACAGTACCCACACTGGCTGCCTAACCTGTTTATACCAAGTCCCACCCCCTACACTCTGCTGGAATTGCTTTTCTCCTGCAAGTGTGCCTAAGTCTCAGGAAAGTGAACCCCTTTCCCAGAAGACCAGCAGAAACTTTTACACAAACACACACAGAAGCACACACACACACACACGCACACACACACACACGCAATCACACATCTCCCAGAGAGTTCTGCAAGGCTTCAGTTATAGTGGAAGTATCATCAGCTCTCATTTGATAAGCAGACCAGAGCAAACCTACTTAAAACTAGCCACCAAAAAATAAAAAATAAATAAATAAAACTAGCCACATCCTGGTGAAGGTGAAAATGTCCAAAGGCCAAGGTCCACTCCCACTGCGTGCAAGGACAGCTACTGCAGATGACTGGCCTGAGGATAAAGTAGCTATACCAAAACAGCTGAGTGCACAAAACACACATCAGAGACATTCCCTGAAGCACAAGGCCCTGGACACAATGTGATCTTTTCCTCATAAAGTCATGACTCTCAGATGTAAGAAGCATGACAGGCTTTTCCAACACAAAGAAGACAGAGACTTAGACAAAGTGCCAAGTGTGGAGGCAGAGAAAAATTAAGGCCATCCCACCTGAAGTTTAGCATTAGCACAAGTACAGCCATCTTAGGCCCCTGTGAATAAGACCTGAACTTTATGGGAAAAAACTGCAGAATGTCCTCAATGTCCTCGGCAGGTAATCCCATATCAGAAAGACAACAGAGCCCACACCCATGGTAGAAAGTCTTAGAATGAGAACAGAGCTCAATGCCCTTGAAAGTCCCACATCAGAATGTAAACAGAATTTGGAGAAATTCTTCCACCCCTTCTGAAAATCCCTTAGACCAGCCTATAAAAAACCCAGCTGTAACCCACTTCGAGGTCCAAGTTCCTGCTCCGCTGTGTCAGGCACACTTGGACCCAAGCTGGAGCTTGCTAATAAACCCTCGTGTGCTTGCATCGGTGTCGGCTCCTTGGTGGTTTCTCGGATTCGTAATCTTGGGCACAACACCAAGAAGGAACAATTCGTCCCAAAAGAAAGAACAAAAAAAATGGCCACAGGAAGACATCTAATCAAAAGTCATAGAAGTAATATATTTGAAGGAAAATTTCATAAAGATTGACAATCATAATGAGTTAGGGACAAATGGGGCTAGGCAGGGCTAGGTAGGGGGCCACAAGATCAGGCTCACAAAAATCCCAAAAATGTGAAGATGAAAGAAAACCAGAGTAAATCAGACCATCCTGTTCCAGGTACCGGAAATGGGGTCTTGTTATAACAGTTACTTGTGACCAACAAAGAATTACCAGACCCTAAAAAGGAAGCCATTGAAGGTGTTATCACCAGTACTCAATGGTGATAACAACAGATAACATTAAAAGGATTTAGGTTCTTTGGTTAACTTTAAAAAAGACCAACCCTACAATCCCTCAGTGGCAGCCTTGTTGGGACCCCTCTCACTTCTGAGAGTTTTCTCTGTATCTTCACTTAACAAACTTCTATTGCTTTACTCACTCTCCTTTTTGAGATCCATTCTTCGACTCCATGAGACAAGAACCGAGCTCTCCCCTATCAATAGGGTTACTCATTGTCTTGAGAAAACAATGGAAGATTTCAGGGAGACTCTTACCACAGAGATAAACAAGTTAAAAACTATAAAGAAAAAAAGAAAAATACAATAACTAAGATTCAAAATAGACTGGATACAATGACTACAGGATGGAAGAAGCAGAGAAAAGAATAAGTGATATAGAAGACAGAAAATGGAAAATAATGAAGCTGAACAAAGTAAAGAACTATGGGTCACAAGAATAGACTTAGGAATCTCAGTGACTCCATCAAATGTAATAATATTCATATCATAGGAGTCCCAGAAGAAGAGATGGAAGAAAGGGCAGAAGTTTAATTTGAGGAAATAATAGGTAAAAACTTATCTAATCTAGGGAAACAGGCATCCAAATCTAGGAGGTACAGAGAACTCCCATCAAAATCAATAAAAATAGGTCAACTACAGGAAATATCATAGTCAAATCTGCAAAATATAGAGATAAAGAACATTTCCTAAGAGCTGCAAAACAAAATATGTCCTTAAATTACAAGGGACAACCCATAAGGCTACTGGCAAATCTCTCCACAAAAACATGGCAAACCAGAAGAGTGACATGATGTATTTAATGTGCCAAATGGGAAAAACCTGCAGCCAGAATATTCTATCCAGCCAGGCTATCACTCAGAAGAGAAGGAGATCTAAAGAGACTCCCAGACAAACATAAACTAAAGGAGCTGATGACCACCAAATGAACCCTGCAAGAAATATTTAAGGGGAATCTTTGGATACAAGGGAGAGACCTAAAATGACAAAGACTACAAAGAAAAAGAGAAAATCTCCAGAAGCAATGACAAAACGAATCATAAAATGGCACTAAATACGTGTCTGTCAATAAGTGCTCTGAATGTAAATGGACTAAATGCTTTAATCAAAAGGCACAGGGTGTCAGAATGGATAAAAGAACAAGACACATCCATATGCTGCCCACTACGGACTCATTTTAGGCCTAAGACACCTGGAGACTAAAAAGTGAAGGGATAGGGACACCTGGGTGGCTCAGTGGTTGAGCATCTGCCTTTGGCTCAGGGCATGATCCCGGGATCCTGGATCAAATCCCACATCAGGCTCCCTTCAAGGAGCCTGCTTCTCCCTCTGCCTATGTCTCTGTCTCTCTCTCTGTGTCTCTCATGAATAAATAAATTAATTTTAAAAAAATAAATAAAAGTGAGGAGATAGAGAAACATTTATCATGCCAATAGAAGTCAAAAGAAAGCCAGAGTAGCAATACTTGTATCAGACAAACTAGATTTTAAACCAAAGATTTTACAAGACAGAAAGAAGGGCACTGTATCACAATTAAAGGACCTATCCAACAGGAATATCTAACAATTATAAATATATATGCTTCCAGTATGGATGCAGTAAAATATACAAAACAATTAATAACTAATATGAAGAAACTCATTTATAATAATACAATAATAGCAGGGAACTCTAACACCCTACTTATATTATCTTAGCAGAAAAGCAATAAGAAAACAATGGCTTTGAATAGCACAGTGGACCGGATGGACTTAACAAATATATACAAAACAGTTTTATTTAAAGTACCAGAACACACATTCTTTTCACATACACATGGGACATTCTCCAGAAGAGATAACATACTAAGTCACAAATAAGATCTCAACAAGTATAAAAAAATTGAGATCATACCATGAATACTTTCTGACCACAACACCATGAAACCTGAAGTCAACCACAAGAAAAAATTGGGAAAAACCACAACTACATGGAGGTTAAACAGCATACTACTAAGAATGAATGGGCTATGGCAGCACCGGTGGCCCAGCTGGGTTTAGCAGTGCCTTCAGCCCAGGGTGTGATCCTGGAGATCTGGCATTGAGTCCCATGTCAGGCTCCCTGCATGGAGCCTGCTTCTCCCTCTGCCTGTGTATCTCTGGCTCTCTCTCTCTGTGTCTGTCATGAATAAATGAATGAATGAATGAATGAATGAATGAATACATACATACATACATACATACATAAATACATAAATAAATAAAATAAAATATTAAAAAGAGAATGAATGGGCTAACCAGGAAACTAAGAAGAAATTAAAAAAATATATACAAGGAAATGAAAATGAAAGCATCATGATCCAAAACATTTGGGAGGCAGGAAAAGCAGTCATAAGAGAGAAATATATAGGAATACCGGCCCACCTCAAGAAGCAAGAAAATCAAATAAACAACCTAATCTTCCAGATAAACCAACTAGAAAAAGAACAACTAAATGAAGCCTGAAGCTAGCCGAAAAAGAGTAATAACAAAATTTGGAGCAGAAATAACTGCTACAGAAAAGAAACAAAACAAAATAAAACAGATCCATGAATGCAGGAGCTGGTTCTTTGAAAAAAATAAAATTGATAAATGTGTAGTTAGAATTATTAAAAAGAAAAGAGGAAGGCCCCAAAAGCCTTCCAATTTTACTTTTCCCAAATAAGTAAAATTACAAATGAGAGAAGAAATAACAAACAACACCACAGTTATACAAATAATTATAAGGGAATATTGTGAAAAATTATATGCCAACAAATTGTACAAACTGGAAGGAATGGATACATTCCTGGAAACATATAAGGTACCAAGAATTAAATAGGAAAAAAATAGAAACATAAAAAGACTTATAATATGCAAGGTAATTAAATCAGTAATCAAATATCACTCAATAAACATAACTCCAGGGCCAGATGGCTTCCCAGGGGAATTCTACGAAACTTTTCAAGAAGACTTTATACCTAATGATTCAAACTATTCCCAAAAAAATGGAAATTGAACAAAAACTTTCACATTCATTCTACGAAGCCTGCATTGCCCTGTTTCCAAAACCAGACAAAAACTCCACTAAAAGAGAGAAATACAGACCAACACCTCTGAAGCAAAATTAATGCAGAAATTCTCAACAAAATACTAGCAATTCAAATCAAACAGTACTTTAAAAGAATCACTCACCATAATCAGGTAGGATTTATTCCTGAGCTGCAAGGGTGGTTCAATATTCAGACATGAATTAGTATGATACTACATTAGTAAACGAAAGTGTAAGAAACATAAGATCCTTTCCATAGAGGTGGAAAAAGCATTTGACAAAGTATAACATCCATTCATGATAAAAAAAAAAAACCCTCAACAAAGTTGGTTTGGAAGGAACATATCTTAACACAATAAAGACCATACATGAAAAACACACAGCTAAAATCATCTTCAACTGGAAAAACGGAAAGGTTTTACTCTATGATCAGGAACAAGGTAGGGATGTCCACTCTCACCACTGTCATTTAACATAGTACTGGAAGTCTTAGACTCAGCAATCAGACAACAAAAATAAATAAAATACATACTCTTCAATAAATGGTGTTGAGAAAATTGGACAGCCACATGCAGAAAAATGAAACTGGATCAATCTTTTACACCACACACAAAGATAAAGTCAAGATGGTTGAACAATCTAAATGTGAGACAAAAATCCATCAAAATACTAGAGGAGAACACAGGCAACAACCTTTTTGAACTGGGCCACAGCAACTTCTTGCAAGATACATCCATGAAGACAAGGGAAACAAAAGCAAAAATGAACTATTGGGACTTCATCAAGATAAAAAGCTTCTGCACAGCAAAGGAAACAATCAACAAGATTAAAAGACAATCTATAGAATGGGAGAAGATATTAGCAAATGACCTATCAGATGAAGGGCTAGTATCCAAGGTCTATAAAGAACTTATGAAACTCAACACCCAAGAAACAAACAATCCGGTCATGAAATGGGCAGAAGACATGAGCAGACATTTCTCTAAAGAAGACCAGCACATGAGAAAATACTCTGCATCACTTTCCATCATGGAGATACAAATCAAAACCACAATGAGATACCACTGCACACCAGTGAGAACGATGAAAATTAACAAGACAGGAATCAACAAATGTTGGAGATGAGATGGAGAAAGGGGAATCCTCTTGCACTGTTGGTGGGAATGCAAGCTGATAGAGCCACACTGGAAAACAGTGTGGAGGTTCCTTAAGAAGTTAAAAATAGGGGGATCCCTGGGTGGCTCAGCGGTTTAGCACCTGCCTTTGGCCCAGGGTGCGATGCTGGAGTCCCGGGATCGAGTCCCATGTCGGGCTCCCGGCATGGAGCCTGCTTCTCCCTCCTCCTGTGTCTCTGCCTCTCTCTATCTCTCTCTATGTCTATCATAAATAACTAAATAAATAAGAAATAAATAAATAAATCTTAAAAAAAAAGAAGTTAAAAATAGAGCTACACTATGGTACAGCAATTAAATCACTGGGTAATTACCCGAAGGTTACAGATGTAGTGAAATGATGAGACACCTGCTCCCCAATGTTCATAGCAGCAATGTCCACAATAGCCAAACTGTGGAAGGAGTCATGATGTCCTTCAACAGATGAATGGATAAAGAAGATGTGGTATATATACACAATGGAATATTATTCAGCCATTAGAAATGACAAATATCCACCATTTGCTTTGATGTGGATGGAACTGGAGGGTATTATACTAAGTGAAGTAAGTCAATCATTATATGGTTTCATTCATCTGTGGAATATAAGGAATAATGATAGTGCTTATAAGGGAAAGGAAGGTAACTGAGTGGGGAAAAATTAGAGTGGAAGAGAAACCATGAGAGACTCCTAACTCTGAGAAACAAAGGGTTGCAGAAGGAGAGTAGGGAAGGGGGATGGAGTGATTGGGTGACAGACACTAAGGAGAGCACTTGATAGGATGAGCATTGGGTGTTATACTATATATACGCAAATTGAATTGAAATAAAAAATTAAAAAAGCAAAAGCCATTATATTTCTCAATCTTTAAAACAAAGAAAACAAGTTTAAACAAAACAAAACAAAAGACATCCAAACTGTCAAGGAAAAAGTCAAACTTTTGCATTTTGCCCATGATGTGATACTCTATATATGAACCCAAAAGACTGCCAAAAAAAAAAAAATAGAACTGATACACAAATTCGGTAAATTTGCAAGATACAAAATCAACATTATGGCGTTTCCTCAAAACGTTAGAAATATAACTACCCTATGATCCAGCAATTGCACTACTGGGTATTTACCTAAAGGATCTACTGATTCCAAAGGATACATGCACCCCAATGTTTATAGTAGCATTATCAACAATAGCCAAATCTTTGAAAGAGCCCAAATGTCTATGCCCATCGACCAATGAATGGATAAAGAAGATATATACTCAGTCATAAATAAGAATGAAATCTTGCCTTTTGCAAATGACTTGGATAGAGGTAGAGAGTATTATATTAAGCAAAATACCATATGATTTCACTCATGCGGAGTTTAAGAAACAAAACAAACGAATATGAGGGAAAAAGAAAAAATCAAGAAATAGACTCAACTTTAGAGAACAAATGGGTGGTCACTGGAGCAGAAGTGGGTAGGGGAATGGCTTAAATACATGATAGGTATTAAGGAGGGCACTTGTTGTGATGTGCACTGGGTATTGTATGTAAGTAATGAATAACTAAATTCTATACCTGAAACTAATATTATACTGAATGTTATCTTACTGGAATTTAAATAAAAATTTGGAGAAAAAAAAGAATTGCAATATGACAATTCATAATAAAAAATTATACAACAAACTGGTACATAGATTACAAAATTGAATATCATTAAAATTTTAATAATTAAAAATTAGGTTGTATTTTATTATTTTTTAAAGATTTTTTGTATATATTTTTTATTGGAGTTCAATATGCCAACATATAGCATAACGCCCAGTGCTCATCCTGTCAAGTGCCCCTCTCAGTGCCCATTTTTTAAAGATTTTATTTATTTATTCATGAGAGACACAGAGAGAGAGAGAGAGAGTCAGAGACACAAGCAGAGGGAGAAACAGGTTCCATGCAGGGAGCCTGACATGGGACTCGATTCCAGGTCTCCAGGATCAGGCCCCGGGCTGAAGGTGGCGCTAAACCACTGAGCCACCCAGGCTGCCCTGTATTTTATTATTAATTTCAGAGAGCAAACACAAACATCTAAGGAAAAGGATTTATGCTATGTCCATGTAATTTCGTTCCTGAATTTTCAATGATAAACATCCATATCACAGTGTCTATATAGTTAATAGGTTACACACTTTGAAGGATGATAGATAAATAGATAGATCTATGTCCAAATATCTTCTGGAATATTGATAAAGATGGTGAATTTTCTGTTTACTATTGTGTTATCTCTTCCTTATATATCTACTGTATTTTTGTCATCTAAAATACACTACATAGGCAAGATGGGGGAAAAGTTGGGGTTCTTGTTACATCTGGTCCCCTAAATTTAGCTATATAACTATTAAACCATTCTGTATATCTATGAATTTAAACCCGAGATGTAAAGAAAGAATGACTGGAACTCTACAAATAGAAAAGTGACCACTTTTTGCAAGGTAGAAGTGCAGAGAAGAGAAACAGAGGGGCCATCAGAAGATAAAAATTGAGGGAAGGAGACTTTGTAAGCTGGCTGCAGGAAAGTGATATAGCCCTGGAACTCAAAATTGGGAATTTTAGAAATCTTATCCTGTGAGAGGCTTCCCCACTGAAAGGTGGTGAGTGGTGAAGCTGGGCAGAGTCGCAGGAGAGACATGGATCTCAATATTTCCTGATGAACGGAAAGAATGGGGGTGCCTGAGTCAGTAGAGTTCCCAAGCATTGTATTGAGGTCAGTGAGCCTGGGGGAAAGCTCAGCTTGTTATGCCATCAATCAAGAACCACAACAGGATTGGGTTATGGCATTTTGAGCTGGGTCCCTGCAAAGGACCGGAAAGCAGCAACCCTGTCTTTTTCTGAGAGAGGCAAAGTAGGTGTACACTTGATTGGGTGAAAACTTTCTGTGCCAGTGCCCTGAAATGGACAGAAACAGAGGACCCTCCACTTCCTCCAGGAAGGGTGAATCACGTGCATACACAGGCAGGCAAGAGCTCTCAGGCAAATTGTCAGGGCCCTACAAATTGCAAGAATCAGTGTCCCTCTGGCTGCACCTGGGGAGAATTTGCATACATGGGCAACATAGGAATCTCCACAATTGGGCACATACTAGGATCCCTCCACTGCAAAGTTAAGGATCTGGGGGTGGCCATTTTTTTCCTTTCACACTCAAGAGAGGCACAGAAAACCTTCAGGGAACCTTTGTTCTCTGATATCACAGGGCAAACAGCTTACTCTGAGACCCAAGGACTGGCAAGGGGTGGTGCAAGAACACACAGGCACAGACACTTGAGAAACAGTGTAGGAGATCTCTCACCCCTAAGATCAGCTGGAAGAACAGAACAACAATTTTACTAACCAAACAGGACTGGAAAACTCCGGGACTGCAAGAAAATATTACATAGAATTCAAGGATTCTCTCTTATGATTTGTTTTTCTTTCAGGTTAAAGACTTGCAGTATTATTTCTTTTTTTCCTGTTTTAACTAGTTTATTATATTATCAATCTTCATTTTTAAGTCTTTTATAACTTTCATATTTTAAAATTATATGTTATAGATATATTCTTCATTTTTTGGCTTTCTTTCATTGTATTCAATTCTATTTTTGAATATATATATACATATATATGTTTTGTTTATAAAAATAATGTTGGAATTAGCATACTCTAACACACAGACCAAAGTCACACTGAACCAAATGAATTACCCTGTTTTATCTATGCTTCACCCTCCATTTTTTGTTGTTTCTATTTTTCTTTTATTTGTTTCTCATTTTCTTTATCTTTTCCCTTTAATTTCTGATTCCTGCCTTCTTTGGAATAGTCTAGTGTGTAATATGCTTGGATTGTGGTTGATATATTTGAATCTGCTCACTCATACAGCCATTCGGCAATGGACAAAATGACAAGAAGGAAGAATTCACCACAAAAGAAAGAACGGGGTGGGGAGGCGAAGATGGCAGAAGAGCAGGGGTCCTCAACTCATCTGGTCTCACAAACTTACCTAGATAACTTTCTAAACATCCTGAATACCTATGAGTCTGACATGAGATTACAAGAAAGAACAGCTGGAATGCTAGAGAGAGAAAAGTTTTCGCTTCTAACAAGATAGGAAGATGAAAAAAAAAAGAATGAAGTGGGGGAGGAGAACCATGACTAGCAGGACTAAAGCAGAGTGGCAAGAGTCTCTGGGACAGGAAAGCCCATTACTGAAGAAGTAGGAAATTTAAAAATCCTGCCAGTTTTCCCTGACAGAAAAGTGCTTAGCAGGGAAATCAGGCAGAATTGCAGGAGGGGCAGTGAAGCCTCAATATTCCTGGAGTCACTACAAGAGGAGGGATTCCCTGGTGCAAAAGTCACCCCAAAACATGGCCAGATATCAGTAAAGGGCTGGAGCGTTGCAGGCCTCCAGGACATTTGGGAGAAGCTATTTGGTTAGGTGGGCTGGCTCCAGAGCTCCCTTTACTAGATCATGGCAATGGAAGGAATTGGCTGTGCCCCATTCTCTTTGGGAGAGGCAGTCCCTGGAAGTGCAGGTCTAGCGTCGCAGGGCCCCAGATTAAAGACACCTTGGCAGACAAATCTAGAGATTTTGCATGCCCCCTAAGACAGATGGAAGTGGGGAGGGCACAGGAAATCAAGAATTCTCCTGCCACTGGGCACCCCACAAATTGTGCAGATCAGTACACATGCACCTGCCCCCAGGAGCATCTAAACCAGTAAAGAGTGGGAGACTGTGCTTAATTACTCCTGGGGAGCTAAATTCAGAGCTGGAAGACTGGCCACCACCATTGTGATTTTTCCTCTTTGTTTCACCTTGTGCCTGAGAGAGGCAGGTCCTATTGGGAGCAAAGGTCTCAAGGATAAACAGCTCACATTGAGCCCAGCACCTGCGAAGGGGTGGGGCATCTCCACCCAGGCACGGACACCTGAGAATCAGCACAGCAGACCCCTCCCCCAGAAGACCAGCTGGAAGAACAAGGGGAGAGCAATTTTATTGACCAAGCAGTAGTGGAAAGCTCCAGGACTAAGGGAAAATAGTATATAGAACTAAAGGGTCTTATTTCCATCTTTTTTCTTTTTCCATGAAAAATTCATACTAAAAATTTTATATCACACTAAAAATTTTATATACTTTTATCACACTTTTATATCACACTAAAAATTTCCAATATTTTTTTTCTATTCCCACCTTAACTACAATATTTTACCAGCTCCTCATTTTTAAGTTTTTTCCTTGACTTTCATATTTCTACAGTTACATGTCTTAGGTATATTTTTCATTTCTAAATTTCCTTCCACATTTTCAAATTAATTTTGGTAGATATATGGGATATGGGTTTTTGTTTTTTGATTTTTTTTTGCCTTGTTTTGTTTTACAATGGTGGAAGTTAGTATCCTCTAAAATATGACCAACATACACCCAGAAGCAAGTGGAACACTTGTTGGTTTATTCTGTGAGATGATACTCCCTCTTTCTTCCCATTCTGCCCCCCTCTTTTATCTTGTTTATGTTTTGGTGGTCAATGTTGGGGTTTTATATAAGTATTGCTGGTTTATATAAATCTGGGATTGAGCACCTTCTATCTATCTCACCATCACTATCTGCCATTTTTCTTTTTCCTCTCTTCTTGCTTTTTTTTTATTTTGCTTTTTCTTTTTTCTTCTTTTTGGTTTTTGGTTTTTTACCCTTTTTTACTACTTTAATTTTTTTCAATTTAGTGGTCCTTTTGTGTTATTTTGTTCTGTTCTTCTCTTTATATTATTTTCTGTCCCTTACCTCTACAGAATCATCTAGGGTGTATTTTACTTAGGTGGTGGTTGATATCTTTGACTCATCCTGCTCATACAGCCACTGTGCACTGGACAAAATGAATATAAGGAAGAATTCACCACAAAAGAAAGAACTGGAACTGAATTTGGATTTCAATATCCAACATATATCCATCAGAAATTCAATTCAGAAGTACAATTCTAAAGCTACTTATGGCTCTGGAGAAAAGCATAAAGGACTCTAAAGACTTTGTGACTGCAGAATTGAGATCTAAATAAGCTGAAATTAAAAATAGATTAAATGAGATGCAAAACAAAACAAAACAAACCTGGGTGTACTAACTGTTAGGAATAATGAAGTGGAAGAGAGAGTGAGTGACATAGAAGGCAAGTTGATGGTAGGGAATAAGGTTGAGGAAAAAAGAGAAAAACAATTAAGAGCCCATGAGGAAAGATATAGGGAAATAAGTGATAGCCTGAGAAGGAAGAACATATGTCTAATTGGGATTCCAGAACAGGCTGAAAGAGAGAGCAAGAGGACCACAACTATATTTGAAGAAATCATAGTTATGAATTTCCCACATCTGGGGAAGGAAACAGGCATTCAGATACAAGAGATAGAGAGGACTCCCCCCAAAAATTCAATAAAATCTTTCAATACCTTAACATTTAATAGTGAAGCTTGAAAATGTCAAAGATAAAAATTCTTAAAGCAGATGGAGACAAGAGATCCTTAACTTAAATGGGGAGAATTATCAGATTAACAGCAGACCTATCCACAGATACCTGGAATACCAGAAAAGCTTGACATGATATACACAGAATATTCAATGAGAAAAAGATGCAGCCAAGAATGCATTATCCAGCAAGGCTGTCATTCAGAATAGAAGGAGACAGAAAGACATTCAAGAATAGGTAGAAAGTTAAAGAATATGGGATTACCAAACAGATTCTGGAAGGAATACTAAGGGGGACCCTGTAAAAGAAAGGAGCCCAAAGAAACAATCCACAAAAACAGGGAGTGAATAGGTAATATGATGACACTAAATTCATATATTTCAATAGTTACTCTGGACATGAATGGGCTAAATGATCCCATGAAAAGACGCAGGGTACTGAACTGGATAAAAAAGTAAGACCCACAATATGCTTTCTATGATACTCATTTTAGACTTAAGGACACATCCAGACTGAAAACAAAGGACACTTCCATCCCAAAAATGAAGGGATAAATTTTACCAATCAAATGATTCCCAAAGGAAGCTAAGGTAGCAATCCTCATATCAGATAAATTGAAGTTTATGCGAAAGACAGTAGGAAGAGATGAAGAAGAACACTAAAGCATACTTAAAGGGTCTATCCAACAAGAAGACCTAAAAATCATGAATACTTAGACCCCTAATGTGGGAGCTGCTAATCAATCAATTAATAATCAGAGTAAAGAGATACTTAGATAATTGAAAGTAGGAGATGTCAACAAAGCACTTTCAGCAAAGGACAGATTTTCTAAGCAGAACATCACCAAAACTACAAGGGCCTTAAATAATACACTGGAAAAAAATAGATTTCACAGAGATATACACAACTTTCCATTCAGATGCAAATGAATACATATTCTTCTCAAGTGAACATGGAAATTTCTCAAGAATAGACCACATAATGGGTCACAAATCAGGTCTCAACTAAAACCAAAAGATTGGGATTGTCCCCTCCATAATTACAGACCACAACACTTTGAAACTGAAACTCAATCACAAGAATAAATTTGTAAATAACAACACATGGAGGTTAAAGACCATCCTACTAAAAGATGAATAGGTCAACCAGGAAATTAGAGAAGAATTAAAAATTTTCATGGAAACTAATGAAAATGAAGGTACAACCATTCAAAATCTTTGGGATAGAGCAAAAGCAGTCCTAAGAGGGAAATACATAACAACAATACAAGCATCCCTCAAAAAAACTCAAATACACAAGCTAACCTCACACCTAAAGGGATTGGAAAACAACAGAAAGTAAAACCTACACCAAGGAGAAGAAGAGAGATAATAAAGATTGGAGCAGAACTCAATGAAATAGATATCAAAAGAACTGTAGAACAGATCAACAAAACAAGGAGTTGGTTCTTTGAAAGAATTAATAAGATTGATAAACCACTAGCCAGCTTTATTTTTTTAAGTTTTTTTTATTGGAGTTCAATTTGCCAACATATAGCATAACTCTCAGTGCTCATCCCGCCAAGTGCCACCCTCAGTGCCCATCACCCAGTCACCCCAACCCCTCACCCACCTCCCCTTCCACTACCCTTTGTTCATTTCCCAGAGATAGGTGTCTCTCATGTTTTGTCACCCTCACTGATATTTTCACTCATTTTCTCTCCTTTCCCTTTATTTCCTTTCACTAATTTTTATATTCCCCAAATGAATGAGACCATATAATGTTTGTCCTTTTCTGATTGACATATTTCACTCAGCATAATACCCTTCAGTTCCATCCACATCGAAGCAAATGGTGGGTATTTGTTGTTTCTAATGGCTGAGTAATATGCATAAAATGGGATATTACTAGCCAGCTTTATTAAAAAGAAAACAGGAAAGATTCAAATGAATAAAATCATGAACAAAAGAGGAGAGATCATAACCAATACCAAGGAAAGACAAACGATATTAAAAATGTATTATCAGCAACTATATGCCAAAAAAATTAAGCAATCTAGAAGAAATGGATGTATTTCTGGAAAAGCACAAATTAGCAAAATGGGAACAGGAATAAATAGAAATCCTGCACATTCCAATAACAAGGGAGGAAATTGAAACAGTCATCAAAAACCTCCCAAGACAAAAGCCCAGAGCCAGATAGTTTCCCAGGGGAATACTATCAAACATTTAAAAAGAAATAATTCCTATTCTACTAAAGCTGTTCGAACTTTAGAAAAGGATGGAATCCTTCAAAACTCGTTTTATGGGCCAGCATTACCTTGATTTCAAAACCAAAGACCACACCAAAAGGGAGATTTATAGACCAATATCCCTGATGAACATGGATGAAAAAATTCTCAACAAGATACTAGCCAATAGGATCCAGCAGTACATTAAGATTTTTCATCATGACCAAGTGAGATATATACCCAGGATGCAAGAATGGTTAAACACATGTAAAACAATGAAAGTCTTAGATCACATCAACAAGAGAAAAAACAAGAACCATATGATCCTTTCAGTAGATGCAGAGAAAGCATTTGACAAAATCAGTATCCGTTTCTGATCAAAACTTTTCAGAATGAAGGGATGGAGGGAACATTCCTCAGCACCTTAAAAGCCATGTACAAAAAGCCCATAGAGAATATAATTCTCAATGGTGAAACACCGGGAGCCTTTCCCCTACTATCAGGAATACGACAGGGATGTCCACTCTCATCACTGCTACTCAACATAGTAATAGAAGTCCTGGCCTCAGCAATCAGGCAACAAAAAGAAATAAAAGACATTCAAATTGGCAAAGAAGAAGTCAAACTCTCCCTCTTCACAGATGACATGATTCTGTACCTAGAAAACCAAAGGACTCCACCCCAATACTGCTAGAACTCATACAGCAATTTGGTAGCGTGGCAGGATACAAAATCAATGCCCAGAAATCAGTGGCATTTCTGTACACTAACAATGGGACTGAAGAAAGAGAAATTAAGGAATTAATCCCATTTACAATTTCACCCAAAAGCATCCGGCACCTAGGAATAAACTAACCAAAGAGGTAAAGGATTTAAACCCTAAAAACTATAGAACACTTCTGAAAGAAATTTAAGAAAACACAAAGAAATAGAAAAACTTTCCATGCTCATGGATTGGAAGAATAAATATTGTGAAAATATCTGGCTAGCCCCGGTGGCTCACTGGTTTAGCGCTGCCTTCAGCCCAGAGCATGATCCTGGAGACCTGGGATCGAGTCCCATGTCAGACTCCCTGCATGGAGCCTGCTTCTCCCTCTGCCTGTGTCTCTGCCTCTCTCCTTCTCTCTCTCTCTCTCTCTCTCTCTCTCTCTCTCTGCACCTCTCATGAATAAATAAAATAAAATCTTAAAAAAAAGAAAATATCTTTGCTACCGAGGGCCCTATCAAAATACTATGGACTTTCTTCAGAGAGTTGGAACAAATAACCTTAAGATATGTATGAAATCAGAAAAGACCCCGAATAGCCAGATGAATACTGAAAAAGAGATCCATTGCCAGGGGCATCACAGTGCCAGATTTCAGGTTGTACTGCAAAGCTGTGATCATCAAGACAGTATGGTACTGGCACAGAAGCAGACACATAGATCAGTGGACGAGAATATAGAATCCAGATATTGGCCCTGAACTCTATGGTAAACTAATATTCGACAAAGCAGGAAAGAATATCCATTGGAAAAAGGACAGTATCTTCAATAAATGTTGTTGGGAAAATTGTATAACCCCATGCAGAAGAAGGAAACGACCATTCTCTTATACCATACACAAAGATAAACTCAAAATGGTTGAAAGATCTAAATGTGAGACAAGAATCCATCAAAATTCTAGAGAACAACACAGGCAACAACATTTTTGAAC
Source organism: Canis lupus baileyi (assembly GCF_048164855.1). Classification (NCBI taxonomy): domain Eukaryota; kingdom Metazoa; phylum Chordata; class Mammalia; order Carnivora; family Canidae; genus Canis; species Canis lupus. Next base: position 61,629,532 of record NC_132876.1, read on the forward strand.
TTGGCCACAGCAACTTCTTGCAAGATACATCTATGAAGGCAAAGGAAACAAAAATAAAAATGAACTATTTGGACTTAAGATAAAAACACTTCTGCACAGCAAAAGAAACAGTCAACAAAACTAAAATGCAACCTACAGAATGGGAGAAGGTATTTGCAAATGACATATCAGATAAAGGCTTAGTATCAGAGATCTATAAAAACTTATTAAACTCAACATCAAAGCACTAAAAAATCCAATCATGAAATGGGCAGAACACATAACAGTAATTTCACCAAAGAACACATACATATGGCCAACAAGCACAAGAGAAATTGCTCTGCTTCACTTGGCATCAGGGAAGTACTAATCAAAACCACAATGAGATACCATCTCACAGAAGTAAGAATGGCAAAATTTAAAAAGATAAGAACAAGAAATGTTGGAGAGGATGTGGAGAAGGAGAATCCTCTTGCACTTTTGTGGGAATGCAAACTGGTACAACAGCCAGAGTGCAAACAGCCACTCTAGAAAAACGTTTGGAGGTTCCTCAAAGAGTTAAAAATAGAGATACTTTGTAATCAGCAATTGCACTACTAAGGATTTACCCCAAAGATACAGATGTAGTGAAATGTCGGGACACTCTGACCCCAATGTTCATAGCATCAATGTCCACAATAGCCAAACTGTGGAAGGAGCCACGATGTTCTTCAACATATGAATGGATTAGGAAGATGTGGTATGTACACACACACACACACACACACACACACAGGAATATTACTCAACCACCAGAAAGGATTAATACCCACCATTTGCTTCAACAAGGATGGAACTGGAGGGTATTATGCTGAGTGAAATAAATCAATCAGAGAAGGACAAACATTATATGGTCTCATTCATTTAGGGAATATAAAAAATAGTGAAAGGGAATAAAGGGGAAAGGAGAGAGAATGAGTGGGAAATATCAGAGAGGGTGACAGAACATGAGAGACTCCTAACTCTGGGAAACTAAGAAGGGGTTTTGCAAAAGGAGGTGGGCGGGGGGGTGACTGGGTGATGGGCACTGAGGGGGCACTTGATGGGATGAGCACTGCGTGTTATGCCATATGTTGGCAAATTGAACTTCAATTAAAAAATAAAAGAGATAAAAAAAAATAAAAGAGATAAAGAAAAATAGAATAAACCTCAGGAAAGTAGAATATGAAAAATAGAGAGATGCAGAAATACATGAAATAGCCTCAAAAAATGATAAGCAATGTAAATGCCATTTTTAAATGACAAATGCTCTCAAAATCAAATTTTTAAATCCAGCTTCATGTTATTAAAATAAAAATTCCAAATAAAAATTGCAAAAAATGGGGAAAAATGGAACATTTCTTTTAAAATGAAAATAAATACAGCAATATTAATTATCATACAAAAAAAGATCTCCAGGAATAACTATCAGATGGATGGTCAGAGCTGACATGATACCAAGGGACCTTAAATGCTTGCATTATTCTCTGGATAGGATAGGTGCTTAAAGGAAGCCAGAATAATACATGGAATTCTGGCCATGTCCAAATGTTCCATGGACCTACCATGTGACATCATTTGCCTAGTCCCTGGGTAAAGATAGGGTTGGAATACTCAATATCTGACAGAAACCATTCATTGTATTCCATTCATTTTTTAAAAATAGTATCCCATTCCAATAAAAATTCAATACAGCAATTGGTGATCTTCTTGAATGTTGGAGGCCATATTATACATATAACACTTTAAAATACTGTCTTTACCCATTTATTTTTAAGGATTTTATTTATTTATTCATAAGAGACACACACAGAGAGAGAGGTAGAAACCCAGGTAGAAAAAAAAAGCAGGCTCCATGCAGGGAGCCCAATATTGGACTCGATCCTGGGACTCCAGGATCATGCCCTGGGCTGAGGGCAGGCACCTAACCACTGAGCCACTCAGGCGTCCCTATCTTTACCTATTTATAAAGGGATTCAAAAGGCAGTTTTTTAAAATGTTTTTTTTTATTTTAATTACAGTTCATTAATATACAGTGTTACATTAGGTGTACAATATAGTGATTCAATACCTCCATATATCACATGGTGCTCATCAGGACAAGTGCACACCTTAAAACCATTACCTATTTAACCCATCCTCTCATCCACTTCCCCTCTGGTAACCATCAGTTTGTTCTCTATAAAGAGTCTGCTTCTTAAATTTGTCTCTCTGTCTCCTTTTATCTTCCTCTTTGCTTTTGTTTTGTTTTTTAAATTCCATATATGATGTTGGCAAATTGTATGTAAATAAAAAAATAGAGAAAAAATAAAATATTTTAAAAATTCCATATATGAATGAAATTATATGGTATTCATCTTTCTCTGACTTGTTTTGCTTAGTATTATACTCTCTAACTCTACCCATGTTCTGAAAATGGCAAGATTTCCTTATTTTTTTGACTGAATTGTGTGTGTGTATATATACAATGGACTATGAATGGACTAATTAATCCATTCGTCTATGGATGAACACTGGACTGCTTCCAGAATTTGGCTATTGTACATAAATTCTTCTATAAACATAGCAGTGCATGTATTCCTTTCAGTTAGTATTTTTTTGTATTCTTCGTGTAAATACCCAGTAGTGCAAATGCTGTATCATAGGGTCGTTCTATTTTTAATTTTTGAGGAATCTCCACACTCCTTCCAGACTGGCTGTACCAGTTTACATTCTTACCAACAGTGCAAGAGGGTTCTTTTTGTCCACATGATCACCAACACTTGTTCCTTGTGTTGTTGATTTTAGCTATTCTGACAGGTATGAGGTGATATCTCATTTTACTTTTGATATGCACTTGCATTAAATAATGTTGAACATCTTTTAATGTGTTTCTTGGGCATCTGGATACCTTCTTTGAAGAAATCTCTGCTCATGTCATCTGCCCATTTTTAAAGCTTTTATTTATTTTTTTAAATTTATTCTAAGTGATCTCTACACCCAAGTTGGGGATCGAACTCATGACTCCAAGATCAAGAGTTGTGTGCTCTAGGAGCTGAGCCAGCCAGATGCCCCTCTTCTGCCCATTTTAAAAATTGGATTGTTTTTTGGGTGTTGATTTGTATAAATGAATTGGATGTATCATTTGCATGTGTATTGGATGTGTCATTTGCAAATATCTGCTTTCAGTCCTTAGGTTGCCTTTTAGTTTTGTTGATTTTTCTTTTGCTGGGCAGAAGCTTTTTATTTTGATGAATTCCTCATAGTTGCTTTTGCTTTTATTTTTCCTGCTTCAGGAGATAAATCTAGAATAAAGTTGCTATGGTCAATTTCAAAGAAGTTATTGCCCGTGTTCTCTTCTAGGATTTTTATGACTTCGGATCTCAAGTTTATGTCTTTAATCCATTTGGAGTTTATTTTTTTGTCTATGATGTAATTTTAGCAATTTGGTCTGGTGTTAAGTGATATCTCATTGTAGGGTTTCTTTCATTGTAGTTTTGATTTGTATTTCCCTGATGATAACTGATGTTGAGCATCCTTTCATATGTCATTTAGTTATCTGTATGTATTCTTTGGAAATTTTTATATTCATATCTTCTGCACATTTCTTAACTGGATGATTTGTTTCTTGGGTGTTGAGTTTGATAAGTTCTTTATACATTTTGGATATTAACCCTTTATCAGATATGTTGCTTGCAAATATCATCTCCCATTCTGTATGTTGATTGTTTCCTTCACTGTTCAGAAGCCTTTTATTTTGATGAAGACTCAATGGTTTATTTTCGCTTTTGTTTCCTTTGCCTCAGGAGACATATCTTGTAAAAGTTGTTCTGACCAATGTCAAAGTGGTTGCTGCCTATGTTTTGCTCTAGGATTTTCATGGTTTCCTCTCTCACATTTAAATCTTTCATCCATTTTTATTTAATTTTTGTATGTTGTAAGAAAGTGATCCAGTTTCCTTCCTTTGCATGATACTGCCCAGTTTTCCCAATACCATTTGTTAAAAAGACTGTCCTATTCCCTTAGATATTTGTTCCTGCTTTGTCAGAGATTAATTGACCATGTAGATGTGGATTGATTTCCAGATTTTCTATTGGTTTATGTGTCTATTTTGTGGCACTACATACTGTTTTGATTTATACAGTTTTGTAATAGAACTTGAAGTTTGGAATTGTGATGAAGACACAGTTTTAATAGGGCTCTGAGCACTTAAGAAAGAGTATTTTAATTGTTTCCCATTTACCCCACTGGTGAGGAACACCCTAGAGTTGTGTACACTGGCCAAAACACAACAGCTAACATTGGACAGATGAGATGAATAATAGTTATTAGTCACATATAGTCACAGCCCAGGGAAAAAGGACACACCACATACCACATAGGAGCACAGGGGGCCCAATCAGGAATAGAATGAAGAAGAAAGAGCTGTCCAGTGCAGGTTGTATAATATCAACATGGGGGAAGAGGAGAAAATGAAATTAACTTGTTCAAAAAATTCTATAGGCTGGCAGGGAACTGAAACCCACTACTCAGGGATTAGCAGGAATTGTGTAGGCACCCTTGATAAGGAGGGTGGTCTGAGTAGGAGACCTTATCCATAAAGGCAGCATAGACAGGGGGAACCTTGTAGTTAGGCAATTTGAGGCCGTTCTGATTTCTGATATCAAGGCATCCTATAATTTCAAGACTTAACTTTAGGCTTTACATTAAAGGGGACTCTGCAAAAGATAGGAGTGAAAGCTTCTCTATTGCTCATTCCATATTATCTAGCAGATATAATGATATTATAGATATCTATAGTGGATGGTGATTCTCTGACCCCAATTAGAGAGATACAGCACAGACTCCAGTAATTATATAACAAAGCTATACCTTCAAGAGAAAACTACACGATGCTTGAAAAGTAGACTTGGATATGCTAGTAGGCCCTAGTAGAGACTAAGTACATGAGTAGGGATCACCAAGTGACTATGTCACTAGAGCTGACCATCATGAGATTGTTATTATCAGATCTACCAATTGAAAAGCAATCCATCATACAATAGACTGATCCCAAACTCCCAAGTAAATTGCACATATAGAAAATCCAGACTACATAACAGTTACTTCAGCTCTATTGATGAGTCTCTATTACATGGGATTCTCTAAGACTGGTTGTGAAAAAATATATGTGTATTCTAGGGTCTGCCCCACGGTTGTGGACCAAAAATAGCCTGCTACTGTATATATCAGCCACATATATAAGTATACCTAAAGGACAGAAAGAAGTGGAGGGGCGCCTAGGTGGCTCAGTGGTTGAGCATTTGTCTTTGGCTCAGGTCATGATCCCAGGGTCCTGGGATAGAGTTCTGCATAAGGCTCCCTGCAGGGAGCCTGCATCTCCCTCTGCCTATGTCTCTGCCACTCTCTGTGTGTATCTCATGAATGAATAAAATTTTAAAAAAGAAATAACTAAGAATAGTCCTAGTTGCCAAAGTTTTAAGTACTACATCTGGTTATCCACTTGATATGTATAATAAATTGATTGCCAAAAAGACTGCAATTATTTGCTCCTTCTGACTTTTTTTTTCAACTCATCCCATTAAAAGGTAAAGTCTATTTTTCCACTCCATGAAACTGGGTTGGTCTTGTGTTTTTGTTTGTTTATTTTTGCTTATTGGATACATTAGTACCAATTGTGGGCTTCATATTCAAAAACCATGTGAATGACCTATTGGAATGAACAAACTATGAAGAAGTTTGTAACCCACATTAATGTTGAGGACATCCTCAACATCCACGTGAACAAGATATTTCATCCCATAGATATTAGCTAGACTCTTCTTCTAGTCTAGCCAAGTGTTTTTGTAATAGCACCATGAATAAAGTAATTATGATGGCAAGGATGAGAGCTAGGAAAGTACTTCTTTTTACCACAGTGGACAAGGCTACATCTGTGGATAAATGCCCAATATGCCAACAGCAGCATCTGATCTCTCGATATAGTACTCAAAAGACCAGCTAACCATTTTGTTGTTGTTCAATTATATAATAAGCCCTATTCTATCTCAGATCTGATAGGTCTGCCATATATTACATCATCTGGAATCATCAAGCCTAATTAAATGTCGTAGTAAAGGCTCATGAAAGGTCCATTTTGGAACTATATTTTACACAGTTGAGGTATGATCCTCCAGTATAACGTATATTGGTTAAACTAATGTCTGATATATGGCTCCATATCCTCAATAGCTAGAATAAATTGGTCCAGGAAATAATGGGATTGGCTCCTCTCTCCAACACTTGTAGGCTATGACTTTCCAACTCCAGATTCTTAGACTATATCAGACTTAAAGCTCTCGTCATGATGGGAAAGAATGCTTCTAAAAAAAAAGGAGAATGCATGATGCCATTGAACATGGAGTGAAAATTCCCACCTGGTCATTTAAAACATCTCATGAGAGTGGACCAGCAGGCAAAGAAAAGGGTTAATATTAATGGGGGAAATCAACTCTATTACCATGAGGAGCTAAGATTATTCTTTTTTTAAAAGATTTTTATTTATTTATTCATGAGAGACAGAGACAGAGATGCAGAGACACAGGCAGAGGGAGAAGCAGGCTCCATGCAGGGAGCCCAATGTGGGACTTGACCCCAGGACACCAGGATCACGCCCTGGGCCAAAGGTGGTGGTAAATCACTGAGCCACCCGGGCTACCCAGATTATTCTTGTATAATCAACGTAGGGAGAAGTATTTCAAACCCAGAGAATTTACTAAGGTATTTTTTTGTGCCTCCATGCCTCATGATAATGATTGGTAAGCAAGTATGTTTACCACAGCCCGGCAAGGGCAAATCAACTAAGGACTCAAACCCCTTAAGCTTGAAATTTGGGTCATCCTACCAGATAAACGATCTATATCAACTAAGGTACTAGATGAGATAACTGGAATTTAAATAGAAAAATACTAGATGAGAGTGAGAGGAAAAACTGCCGATAAAGGAGTCAGACAATGGGTATCAATATGGACTTGGGACCAGTTTCAGCAGCAGGGACAGAAGTAGCATGTCTTGTCTTGTCTATGTCTTGTCTTTTGTGGAGAGTGCAGTTGGCACTTGAGGGAATGAGAGGCAGTGAGTGATGCAAAGAGTGGATTTTATGACATATCTTGAGCACCATTTCACAGAGTCTCATCCTCAGGTTTGATTTTAGACATGCATTGACAAAGGCTATTGTGAAACATACAGCCACACTTCTTGCTGACAGTACCTCATCTCAAGCTGGCCCTAGATATTGCTCACTTCTTGTTCCAGGGCTTTTCTGACACCACAACATGGAATGACTCTAAAATCTCACTCTGCATCCACATATGCTTAATCTGAAAATTACTAGGATTTAACAGCCAATAGAACAATCCTCACCTAAATGGGAGCCAGGAGTAAATGAGTAGACAATGCCTTTTAGGCAGGTCATTCTGATGCAAATTCTGTATATCTCTTCAGAATGATCCATCTAGATTAAATATCAATTATCCACAGCAGTAGCCCACTTGACTCTCCATAATTGGATTTTTCCTTCCCTGTTCAGTCTCTTTGGTTCCTCATTTCCATTGTTAAGGATCACTTACTTCCCAAGTAAATTATCAGCATGCAAAACTTTTGAATTGGGCTCAGTTTTCATGGTAAACCAGAATAAGAGGTATATTTTGTTCTTGCTATATTTTTCTCTTGTATCTTCTTGTCTCAGGGGAGGCTTTATTTTTTTTTTTCTTTTTTTTTTTTTTTTTCAGGGGAGGCTTTAAATTCAGCTTTAAAATCAGAAATTGCTTTCAGACAACATTAACATTCCTAGTTTTTGTTTTCCAGCAGCCTAAGAAAGCTAAGGTGAATAGGCTTAGAAACAAATAATGGAATGTATGAATTTGAAGAGAGAGTAGCATGAGCAATGAAAAAGAATGGAATTTCCCAAGACACAGAAGTTTCAAAAATAGCAAAGGATCCATGCCTGAATCTGATGCCTTGAAAAGATGCCAGAAACTCCTGGAAGGGGTGTGTGTGATAAAATAATCTAGGGAAAGTCCTAGACAGGACAGTTTCCAAACTTGGCAAAGAATGCCATGCCAAAGCTTGACACAAATACAGTGGATCTTTAAGGTACCACATAGAGGTAGACAATAAATATGTCACTAGTCTCCATGTTGCATCAAAGACAAGATTTTTAGGAGCTGTATAAAACCTCCAGAGTTTTGAGATTCTAAGAGAAGAAAGGTCCTTAAACACACACACACACACACACACACACACACACTCCCACCCTTCCACATGGACCAAAAATAAGTCTGAATGTGTTCAAATATTTTAAATATATACATATATATATAGGAAATATAGCCAGAGGGATATATTATAAAAATAAATATAATTCATTTCTTAAAAGATAAGCTCCACCCTCCAACTCAACCTGTCCAGAATTGGATACATTATTTCATATTTTTTTCACTCTAGGCATGAGTTTCTTCCTGTATTCTCTATATCAGCTAACAGTCCACTGTGCCATTCATACTAGAAACCTTGGAGTTACTCTTGACATTTCAACTTTATCTGATACATCTAGCTTATCACTAAATCCTGTTAATTGAATTTTCTATACCTTTATCATATTTATCTCCTTCTTATTTTCACTGTATCAATTCATGGCCTCAACATCTCTCCTTGGAATCAGTGTAATAGCCTCTTAAAAGTTCTTCCTGTATCTGGTTTCATCATCTTCCAAATCATGCAGTATATTGCTTTCAAGATTTACCTTTCTAAAATATCAAATTTATAATATTTCCTCTGAAAACAGTTTATTGACTCCTAGTAAATAAAAGAGTAAAACTCAAACATATAAAAAAATTTTCACCCTTATTTCATCTGCACCCACCACCACTCTTATTTCCTATTACTTCCTTCCTGTGATTTTATGATTTTATTATACCAGAATGTTTGTGATTTCTTTTATGCATTATGCTATTCCTCACCTCTGTGTTATGGTCATACTGTTATTTTGTTTCCTGAGTACATTCCTACCCTCTTCTTCTGGATAATTTTTATTTATTCTTTAAGATGTAGTTTAGATGTCATTTCCTATAGGAAATAAAATTATATAGGGGAACCTGGGTGGCTCAGTGGTTAGTGTCTGCCTTCAGCTCAGGTCATGATCCTGGGATCCTGGGATCGAATCCTGAACCAGGCTCCCCACAGGGAGCCTGTTTCTCCCTCTGCACCTATATCTCTGCCTCTCTCTCTCTCTCTCTCTCTCTCGTCTTTCATGAATAAATAAAATATTTTTTTAAATTTTTATTAAGTCTTCCCACTTGGTGTCCCTTATCATACAATGCATGCCTCTATAACTATTCAATTTGCTGTATTAAAATTATCTGTATCCTTTATTGTCCCTTCCCACTTTACTGTGAGCAACATCAGGGCAATAACTTATTAATTTATAGATCCTTAGTTCCTAGCATAGTGCCTGGCACAGATACGTTTTTCTAAGTATTTACTGAACTAAATAGTTAAATGACCTACCTCTTCAAACTTATGTTCTATCATTGTCTTTCATATATACTGTAGTTTTGATAAACTAATTGCTATTTTCTAAAGTTAAAATACAGATTATCACAAGCTATTGGAGTAGGAACCCACAAGCAGAAAACTCTTGTGGAACAGGTACTAGGGTAGGAAAAGTACACTTTGGCAAATTGCTTTGAGGATCAATGTGGACAAGTTTAAGAGTTAAAAACTCTTGTTGGAGAGTATTTATAGAGAGGTTGTCAGGCTTTTGTGATTTTCAGCTTCAGGATCACTACCAGGTTCTCATAATCAGTAAAAAAGAAGAGAAAAGTTCTCTTTTGCTTCCTGCAGGAAAAAAAGGAAAAGTAACCATTTTGAAATACACCAGAGCATTTTATTATTAAGGAAGACTAATTTCAAGAAAGACTATTTTACCAGAGTTTAACCAATCTCAGGGACCTCTAATCCTCTCTAGCATTTCACAAGAAGGAAGAGAAATATCCAACTTTTAACCATGCTAGCCATTCCGTCCCATCTAAGAGAGAGAATTAACTAAGTACTTGTGAGATGTGCAGTCCAGAGACACTCACTGAAAGACTAGGACCTGAACATAAAATTATAGACCACTTTCTTTCCCCACTATCACCATATATTTTATTTAGTATATCACTTCTGATATTCAAAAATATTAAAAGACATACTAATAGGAGCAAACATTATAATCAGACTCAGATTTGACTGGGGTATTGAAATAATCATACTGCAAATTAAAAACAACTACGATTAACATACTAAATGGTCTAAAGAAAAAAGTAGACAACATGCAAGAACAGATGGATATTGTTAAGGAAAGAAATAAAAATTCTAAGAAAAAAAAGTAAATGGTAGAGATCAAAAAGAGTAACAGAAATAATGAAATTCTTTGATGGACAAATTAGTATTATAGTCACAGCTAAAGAAAGAATCTCTGAGCTTGCAGATATGACACAGAAACTTTACTGAAATCCAAAAGAAAAAAGACTTAAAAAAGAGAATAGAACACCAAAGAAATGTGGGACAGCTTCAAAAAATATATCCATAAAAAGAATATGAGGAGAATAGAAAAAATAACACAAGAATTCTTGAACAATAATAAAGAAGAATTAATGTCAGACATTAATCTAATAGTTCCATGAAGCTCAGATTACACTGAGGAGGATACATGCCAAACACCTACACTTACGCATAGAATATTCATACTGCAGAAAATCAACCCTAAAGGAAAAAATCTTGAAAAACCAGAGGAGAAAAATATATTACCTATTGAAGAGCAAACAGGAAGATTATATCTGACTTTTCAGAAACCACATAAGCAATACAAAGAGTATCAAAATGTTTAAAGTGTTGAGAAAGAGAGGAAAAAAATGACCTAAAATCTAGTACCCTGCAAAATTACCCTTGGAAAATAAAGGAAAAATACTTTCTCAGACAAACAAATATCAAAAGAATTTGTAAATAGTAGACTTATCTTGAAAGAAATGTTAAAAAATTCCTCAAAGAGAATGGAAGAAGATGATACATGTTAGAAACCCAGATATTTATAAAGAAAGGAAGAACATTGGAGAAGGAATTAAACAAAAATATTTTACATTTTTCTTATTCTTAGTTCATCTAATGGATAACAGTTTTGCTCAAAATAATAATAACTCAATTATGTGTGCTTATGAATACAATATAACTATATATTTTGCATATTTATATTTACATTTATTTTATTATATATAATATAGTATTAATACATTAACATACTACTAATAATTCTATATTATATTATATTAATTAGATTATTATGTTTATAAATAAAATAGAATAATTATACTTTACATAAATAATATAAATATGTAAATATAATATGCTGACATATATTTCTATATAAATGAAATGAGTGACAGCAATAATAAAAATGAGAGGGAAGAATTAAGATTTATTTATGTATTTTACAGAGAGAGCACAAGAGTAAGGGAGAGAGGCAAAGGAGAGAGAGGAAAAGAAATAAACTTCCTGCTGAGTGGAAAGCCCAATACAAGGCTTGATCTCATGATCCTTAGATCATGATCTGAGGGGATCCCTGGGTGGCGCAGCGGTTTAGCGCCTGCCTTTGGCCCAGGGCGCGATCCTGGAGACCCGGGATCGAATCCCATGTCGGGCTCCCGGTGCATGGAGCCTGCTTCTCCCTCTGCCTATGTCTCTGCCTCTCTCTCTCTCTCTGTGACTATCATAAATAAATAAAAATTAAAAAAAAAAAAAAAAAAAAAAGATCATGATCTGAGCCAAAACCAAGACTCAGACATTTAACCAACTTAGCCAGTCAGGCACCCCAGGAATTAAGAATATTTTTAAGTAAAAGAAGGAAGTATAATTGATATAATAAAGGAGATAGAAGCATATAAAATTTTAACTATAACCACAAAAGTCTGAAAAAAGTGAAAAGTGGAAAAAAATGAGAACAAAAAACAAGGGCAATAAATGGAAAATAATATTAAGTATGGAAGATTTTAATAAAACTATATCAATAATCACTTTAAATGTTAATGGTACAAAGGTATCAATTAAAAAATATTGTCAGAGTGGATTGCAATGGGGACTCAAATATATGCAACTAACAAAGGGCATCAAAACATGTAAGAAAAAAATGATAGAACTGCAAGGAGAAATAGAAAAATCCACTATTATAGTTAAAGACTTTAACATCCCTAATCAAAATTCCAGTAAGCTCATTTTGGAATTCAAAAAACCTGATTCTACAATTAATATAGATGCAAAGTCACAGGATAATCAATGCAATATTGGTGGAGAACATAGATGGAGGATGGATACTACTTGACTTCAAGATTTAATATAAAGCTACAGTAATCAACACAGTGTGGTACTCATGAAAGAATAGACAGACATAACAAGGAATAAAATAGACCAGAAATAGGTCAGCCCAGGTGGTTTAGTGCGGTTTAGTGCCACCTTCAGCCCAGGGCATGATCCTGGAAATCTGGGATCAAGTCCCACCTCGGGCTCCGTGCAGGGAGCCTGCTTCTCCCTCTGCCTGTGTCTCTGCCTCTCTCTCTGTATATCTCTCATGAATAAATAAATAAAATCTTTAAAAAAATAGACCAGGAATAAAAGTACATAAATATAGTCAACTGATCTTTGAGAAAAGGAGCAAGGTTAATGCAATGGAAAAAAATATAATCTTTCAACAAATGTGCAGAAACACATAGACATATACATGCAAAATAATAATAATAGTGATAATAATAATAATAATAATAGGAAATTGAAAGGAACGTGGTATAGTAGGACACTAGGCAAATCTCATCCCATGAACACAAGATAACTATCAAAGCATCCTAGATACCCCAGAAATCAACCTGAAGACTGACAGAACAAATTCCACAACTAAAGGGAGAGAAGAGGTCACATCAAAGATTGTAGGAATTGCAGATATGTGGTTTAGGGAAGAAATGGATCATAGGTGATGTAGAGAGGAGTGAGCCATGGCTCCAGAGAGTGGTGAGAGAGAAGGATAGAGGGGGCAGAAATTTACCTGGGGAATTAATACCTGAAAATTTCCCTAATCTGGGAAACAGACCTCCACAACCAGAAGGCTCAGAGAACTCCCTTCAAAATCAACAAAAGTAGGCCAACACCAAGAGATATTGTAATTAATTTGCAAAATATAGTAATAAAGAAAAATATTTAAAAGCACTAAGACAAAAGAAAGCCTTAACTTACACAGGAATACTCTTAAAGCAAGCCTGGAGATTTCTCAACAGAAATTTGGCAAGCCAGAAAAAAGTGGCATGATATAGTCAAAGTCCTGAGTGGGGAGGGTCACCTGGCTGTCTCAGTTGGTAAAACATATGATTTTTGGTCTCAGGGTTGTGAGTTCAAGTCCCATATTAGGTGTGGAAATTACTTAAAAATAAAATCTTAAAAAAAAGAGCTGAATAGGAAAAATCTATAGCCAAGAATGCTCTATCCAAGAAGGCTATCATTCAGAATAGAAAGAGAGCTAAAGAGATTGCCAAAAGAATGAAAACTAAAGGAGTTTGTGACTAAACCAGTCCTGCAAGGAATATTAAAGGAGACTGTTATGGAAAGAAGAGACCAAAAGTGGTAGTATAAAGATAAGAAATACAAAAGTGATAAAAATGAATACTTTTATTTTAAGAATCTATCAATAAACTCACAGGAAAAAAGATATAAAATATGATGATATATACCTAAAATGTGGAGAGAAGAAAAGAATGAGTTCGAACTAAAATGACAATCAATTTAATATAGACTGTTATTTGTATAGTTCACATACAAACTTGATGGCAGCCATATATCAAATACGTTTTTATAAAAAACAAAATCACATATATCTTGCATACAAGAGACTCATTTTAGGCCTAAATACACCTCCGGCTTGGAATTGAGGGGATGAAGAAACATTTATCATGCCCATGGATACCAAAAGAAAGCTGAAATAGCAATACTAATAATAGACCATCTAGACTTTAAAATAAAGACTGTACCAAGAAACAGAGTAGAGCGCTATATAATATAATAAAGGAGATAATCCAACAAGAAGATAGAACAATTGTAAATATTTATGCCCCCATTATTGGAGTGCCCAAATATATAAAATAATTAATAACAAACATAAATGAACTATTTGATAATAATACAATAATAGTAGAGGACTTTAACACCCCAGTTAAATAAATGGAGAGATCATTAAAACAGAAAATCAATAAGGAAACAGTGGCTTTGAATGGTACACTGGACTAGATGGACTTAACATACATTCAGAACATTCCAACCAAACACAGCAGAATTCACATTCTTTTAAATTGTTCATGTAACATCCTCCAGAATAGATGACATATTAGGCCACAAAATAGGCCTCAACAAATTCAAGATTGAAGCCTTACCATGCAACTTTTCCTACCACAATACTATGAAACTCAGTCAACCACAAGAAAAAAAAGAACAAAAATAATTGTAGGTTAAATAACATGTTTATTACATAATGAATGGGTAAACCAGGATATCAAAGAAGAAATTTTGAAAATATGTGAAAACAATTGAGAAGGAAACCAAAATAGTCCAAAACCTTTGGGATGCAGCAAAACTGGTCTTAAAAGGAAAGTTTATAGTAATACAGACATACCCCAAGAAGCAAGAAAAATCTCAAATAAACAACCTAACCTTAAACCTAACAGACCAAAAAAAGAACAACAAAGCCTACAGCCAGCAGAAAGAAGAAAATAATAAAAATTATAGTAGAAATACACAACATAGAAATCAAAATGAACAATAGTACAGATCATTGAAACCAGGAACTTTTTATTTGAAAGAAATTTTTTAGCCAAACTAATCAAAAAGAAAAGAGAGGGCAGCCTGGGTGGCCCAGCGGTTTAGTGCTGCCTTCAGCCCGGGATGTGATCCTAGAGACCCGGGATCGAGTCCCACGTCAGGCTCCTTGCATGGAGCCTGCTTCTCCCTCTGCTTGTGTCTCTGCCTCTCTCTCTCTCTCTGTGTTTCTGTCATGAATAAATAAATAAAATCTTTAAAAAAAAGAAAAGAGAAAGTATCCAAATAAATAAAATCACAAGAGAAGTAAATCAAAACCAACACCATAGCAATAGAAGAAAAACTATGTGAATATTATGAAAAACTATATGTGAACAAATTAAACAGCCTGGAAGAAATGGATAAATTTCTAGCAACAAAGAAACCACCAAAATTGAAACAGGAAGAAATAGAAAACTTGAGCAAACCAATAACCAGTAAAGAAATTCAATCAGTAAGCAAAAAACTCCCAAAAAGCAAAAGTCAGGTCCAAATGGCTTCCAAAGTGAAGTATACCAAACATTTTAGGGGTTAGTACTTATTCTTCTCAAAGTAGTTCTAAAAAAAAGAAGAAAGAAGAAGAAAAGAAGAAAGAAAGAAAGAAAGAAAGAAAGAAAGAAAGAAAGAAAGAAAGAAGGAAGGAAACATTTCAAATTCATTGTCTGCAGCCAACATTTCTCTGATATCAAAACAAGATAAGGACAGCAAAAGAAAAGGGAACTACAGGCCAATATCTCTTAAGAACATAGATGCACAAATCATCAACAAAATACTGGAAAACTAAATCTAAAAACACATTAAAAAAATCATTCACCACTATCAAGCAGGATTTATTCCTGGGTTGCTAGGATGGTTCAATATTCACAGATAAATCCCTGTGACAAAACACAATAAAAGAAAGGATGAGAACCATATGATCATTAAAAGAGAAGCAGAAAAATCATTTGTAAAAGTACTACCTCCATACATAATAAAAACACTCAACAAAAAGGTTTAGAAAGAATATGCCTCAACACAATAAACACTATATGAAAAATCCACAGCTAATATCATTCTAAGTGGCAAAAAAAAAAAACCCTGTGAATTTATCCTCTATAGTCAGAACAGAACAGGGATGTCTGCTTTAATCACTTTATACACTATATTACTGGAATTCCTAGCCATGGTAATCAGACAACAAAACGAAATGAAAGGCATCAAAATAGGTAAGGAAGAAGTTAAACTTTCATTGTTCACTGATGACATGCTACTCTATATAAAAAAACCCAAGAGATGCCACCAAAAAACCTGGTAGAATAAATTCACTGATAAGTGAATTCAGTAAAGTCCCAGGACACAAAAGCAACCTACAAAAATCTATTGCATTTATATACATTAATAATGAAGCAGCAGAAAGAGAAATTAAGGAATCAATTCCATTTACAATTACTCAGCAAACAAGAGGATACTTAAGAATAAATCAAACCAATGAGAAGAAAGTCCTGTATCCTGAAAATTATAAAGTACTGATGCAAGAAATTTAAGATGACAGAAGTGGAAAAAATATTCCATGCCTATGGATTGGAAGAACAATTTTTCTTTTAATTTTTATTTATCTATTCATGACAGACACACATAGAGAGGTAGAGACACAGGAGAAGCAGACTCCATACAGGGAGCCCAAAGCGCGACTCAATCCCGGGTCTCCAGGATTATGCCCTGGGCCGAAGGCTGTGCTAAACTACTGACCACCCCGGCTTCCCAGAAGAACAAATATTTTTAAAGTGTCTATGCCAAAATAAATAAATAAATAAATAAATAAATAAATAAATAAATAATTAAAAATAAAAATTAAAAACATTAAAAAATAAAATAAAATAAAGTGTCTATGCCATCCAGAGCGATCTACACTTTCAATGTCATCCCTATCAAAATACTCATAGCATTTTTCACAGAGCTCGAACAATTATCCTAATATTTGCATGAAACCACAAAAGACCTTGAATAGTCAAAGCAATTTCAAAAAAGAAAAGCAAAGCTGCAGGCACCAAATTCTTGATTTCAAGTTGTATTACAAAGCTGTAGTGTTCATGACAGTATGGTACTGGCACAAAAATAGATAGATAACAGGGAGAAAAGCAAGAAATGAAGCCAAAAATATATGACCAATTAATCTTCAACAAAGCAGGAAGACTATGCAATGGAAAAAGGACAGTCTCTTCAACAAATGGTGTTGGGAAAACCAGACAGCAACCTGCAAAGAATGAAACTGGACCACTTTCTTACATCATGAACAAATATAAATTCAAAATAGATGAAAGACTTCAATGTGAGTCCTGAAACTGTAAAAGTCCTAGAAAACAAGACAGGTAGTAACTTCTTTGACATTGGCCATAGCAATTTCCTTCTATACATCTCTCCTAAGGCATGAGAAACAAAAGCAAAATTAAACCCTTGGGACTACATCAAAATAAAAAGCTGCTGTCCAGCAAAGGAATCAACAAAACCATAAGGCAAGCAATGGAATGGGGAAAGATATTTGCAAATGACATATCTGACAAAGACATCCAGCAAACTGACACATGAAACAATGGTCACCATCACTCATCTTCAGAGAAATACAAATCAAAATAACACTGAGATGTTACCTCACACCAGTAAGAATGGCAAAGTAAAAAAAAACCACAAGAGACAAAAAGTGAACCACAAATACACTGAGTTCATCACCAGCAGCATCAAGAAAACTATGTACTTTCTAAACTTGCTTGATATATGTTTTCTTTCAAGACCTGGGACACTAAACAAGAAACTGACTAATGGAGAACAGAGTACATTGAGTCACGGATGACAAAAATGAGACCCTCATCTATAACTATGCTATAACTATGCTACTCGGAAGTTTCTTTATAGAATACAATCCTAAGTAGGAATTGCTCCAGCAGTCACAGCATCGAACCATCCCCTTAAAGAACAACAGGGCTTATTCTTGTTTTTATGGTTTCAAAAGCATGGTCTTTAGCCTCAGCCATGTACATTGGTGTGTGATGTGGCATATGGGAAGAAGTCCAAGGGAACTCTCGAAACAGCATAAGGCATTTGAGCTTTAAAGTAACATTTTGTAGAACTATTCATCAATGTATTTGGGACATTTTGTCAAGATTTTCCTTTCCCCCGTCCTCTCTCCCTACTCTCCAACTTTCTTTACAGCTCTCATTGCCTCACACTTGTTCTATAAACAGTTTTTGTCTCCTTCATAACTTTGGTATTGGGTGGGAGTCAGTCCAAGCTGAGACATTCATACCTTGGCAAAGTGGATGCCAGAGAATGTTGTTGCTAAACCACCGATTTCTTGTCCTTTTGGGGAGGTCAAGGCCAGGCCACCACTTGGCTAGAAAGCACATTTGCATAATTTTCACTCGGGGTATCTTTGCCTGTCATATTTCCCTAATAAACTCAACTTAAAAAAAAAAAAAAACCTCAGGGGCCTTTGAATACCTCCAATATATTTCTAGAAATCTAGAATGACATGTACATGTTCCAAACTCTCTGCATGCTCATAATTGACCTGACAAGGCTCCAAGTTCTAATCTCTGGATGCCTGATGATATTGTGGCTCCACACAAACAAGTAATGAGGTCTGAGAGAGAGTTGTCCACTACCTGGCAAATTGTTTAAGGCATCCACTAGTTTTACCTTGGCAAAAACTGGGTAACTGTTATTTTCAGGAGTTTAAGGAAATCTCTGTTCAATTATTACCCAACTACTATGAAAACCATATAGTAGCCTGAGTGGCTTATCATGACAAGGAATGGAGAATTTACATAATTAATACGAAAAAGTTAATAAACAGGAGAAACAACGATAACACCTAACAACAACAACAAAAAATCCTGGGAAGGAGGGGTGGGGCAATATGGCAGAGGAGTAGGGTCCCCAAGGCACCTGTCCCAACCAACTTACCTAGATAACTTTCAAATCATCCTGAAAACCTATGAATTCGACCTGAGATTTAAAGGGAGAACAGCTGGAACACTAGAGAGAGAAGAGTTTGCACTTCTAACAAGATAGGAAGGCTGAAAAAAAAAATTAGGTGGGGGAGGGGCCCCTGGAAGGAGCCAGTTTAAGTCCAGGCGTGGATAGCCTGCCAGGACAGGAAAGCCCAGTCCAGGAGAAGCAAGAACTTTAAAAAATCAGCACCAGATACTTCCCAGACAGAAAGACGCTTAGCAGGGAACTCAGGCACAACCGCAGGAAGGGCACTGGAGCCTCCAGTCTCCTGGAGTCACTAACAGAGGAAGTGTACCCCAGGGAGAGCACACCACACACCATGGGCCTACCTCGGTAAAGGGCTGGAGCAAGGGCCTGCAGGGCCTCGGGAGAAATCAGGTAGCATCTCCAGATGAAGAGGGCTGCGCCCTCCTGCCTTCGGAAGCTGCTACCCCCAGCAAAGGCCCTGGATCCCATGGAACCAAGCATACAAAGCCCAGGATTCTGCAATCCCCTCAGGACAGGCAGAGGCAGAGGGCACAGGACATTGAGGACTCTCTTGCTGCCAGGGCCCCGAAGCTGTGCAGAACAGCACCCCACAACCCTGGATCATTCAGGACGGTGTGGACTGGGAGACTGCAGTAGTTACTGTAGGAGCTGACCCCAGGGCTGGATAGCTGGCCACTGCCAGTGTTGTTCCTCCTCATGTCACCCTGTCCCAGGGAGAGAGAGGGACTACCAGGGAACAGGGGCCTCACGGGGTAAACAGCTCCCTGTGATCCTGGAAACCGAGGGGGTGGGGCAACTCTACCAGGAACACACACCTAAGAATCAGCACAACAGGCTCTTCCACCAGAAGACCAGCTGGAAGGACAGGGGAAGAACAAATTCTTGACTGAGCAGTGCTGGAAACCTCCACGGGAAGTCGAGGGATTTACAGTATATAGAACCAGAGGATATAACACCTTTTTCTCTCTCTTTTTGATCGTTTTTTTTTTCTTTTTTTATTTACTTTTTCCAGTACAACCCATTTTTGCCACACTGCACTGAGCAAAATGGCTAGAAAGAAGAACTCAAAACAAAAAAAGAATAATAAAAAGTACTCTCTGCCACAGAGTTACAGAATTTGGATTACAATTTGATGTCAGAAATCCAATGGAGAAGCACAATTATAAAGCTACTGGTGGCTCTGGAAAAAAATCATAAAGGATTCAAGAGACTTCATGACTGCAGAATTTAGATTTAATCACGCCGAAATTGAAAATCAATTAAATGAGATGCAATCCAAACTGGAGGTCCTAAAGACAAGGGGTAATGAGTTAGAAGAAAGAGTGACAAAGAAGACAAATTGATGGCAAGGAAGGAAGCAGAGGAAAAAAAGAGAAAAACAATAAAAAGACAATGAGGACAGCTGAAGGGAAATAAATGACAGCCTCAGAAGGAAAAATCTATGACTAATTGGGGTCCAGAGGGTGCCGAGAGGGACACGGGACTAGAAAACATATTTGAACAAATCATAGTTGAGAACTTCCCTAATGTGGGGAGGGAAACAGGCACTCAGATCCAAGAGATACAGAAGCCCCTCCTAAAAGAAATAAAAACCATTCAACATCTTGACATTTGATAGGGAAACGTGCAAATGCCAAAGATAAAGAGAAAATCCATAAAGCAGCAAGAGACAAGAGATCGCTAACTTAAATGGGGAGAAGTATTAGATTAACAGCAAACCTCTGCACAGAGACCTGGCAGGACAGAAATGGCTGGCAGGATATATTCAGGGTCGAAAATGAGAAGAACATGCAGGCAGGAATACTTAATCCAGCAAGGCTCTCATTCAGAATAAAAGGAGAGATAAAGAACTTCCAAGATAGGCAGAAACTGAAAGAATATGTGACCATCAAACCAGCTCTGCAAGAAATATTAAGGGGGACTCTGTAAAATAAAGAAGAAGCCGAAAGAAATAATCCACAAAACCAGGGACTGAATAGGTATTATGATGACCCTAAATTCATATCTTTCAATAGTAACTCTGAATGTGAATGAGCTTAATGACCCCATCAAAAGACGCAGGGTTTCAGACTGGATAAAAAAGCATGACCCATCTATCTGCTGTCTACAAGAGACTCATTTTAGACCTAAGACCACCTCCAGCATAAAAATGAGAGTGGAAAAAAAAAAGAAAATGAGAGTGGAGAACCATACCATTCAAATGGTCCTCAAAAGAAAGCTGGGGTAGCCATCCTCATATCAGATAAATTAAAGTTTATCCCAGACACTAGTAAGAGATGAAAAGGGACACTCTATCATATTAAAGGATCTATCAAACAAGAAGACCTAAAAATCATGAATATTTATGTCCCTAATAGGGGAGCTACCAAGTATATCAAACAATTAATAACCAAAGTTAAGACATACTTACATAACAATACACTAATACTGGGAGACTTCAACATGGCACTCTCTGCAAATGACAGACATTCTAAGCATATCTGCAAAGAAACAAGAGGGTTTTTTATAAGAGTTTATTTCTTTATGAGAGGCAGAGAGAGAGAAAGAGGCAGAGACACAGGCAGAGGGAGAAGCAGGCTCCATGCTGAGAACCCAATGTGGGACTTGATCCTGGGTCTCCAGGATCACACCATGGGCAGAAGGTGACTCTCAACTACTGAGCCACCCAAGCTGACAGAAAGAAGACCTTTAAATGATACATTGGACCAGTAGGATTTAACAGATATTTATAGAACTTTACATCCAAACGCAGCTGAATACACATTCTTCTCAAGTACACATGGAACTCTCTCCAGAATAGATGACATACTGGGTAACAAATCAGGTCTCAATCAATATCAAAAGATTCGGATTGTCCATTGCATATATTCAGAACATAATGCTTTGAAACTTAAACTCAATCACAAGAAGAAATTTGGAAAAAACACAAAGAGTGGAGGTTAAAGAGCATCCTTTCAAAGAAGAAATGGTCAACTAGGAAATTAGAGAAGAATTAAAAAGATTCATGGAAATTAATGAGAATGAAATTACAACTCTTCAAAATCTATCGGATACAGCAAAAGCAGTCCTGTGATGGAAATACATCGCAATACAAGCATCTCTCCAAAAATTGGAAAAAACTCAAATACGTAAGCTAACCTTGAACCTAAAGGAAACTAAAGGAGAGATAGGAGCAAGTAAAACCTACGTCAAGCAGAAGAAGAGAGTTAATGAAGATTTGAGCAAAGCTCAATGAAATACAGACCAGAAGAACTGTAGAACAGATCAACAAAACCAGTAGATGGTTCTTTGAAATAATTAATAAGATAGATATACCATTAGACAGCCTTATTAAAAACAAAAGTAAAAAGACTGAAATTAATAAAATCATGAATGAAAAAGGAGAGATCAAAATCAATACTAAAGAAATACAAACGATTTAAAAAACATATTAAGAGCAGCTATACGCCAATAAATTAGGCAATCTAGAAGAAATGGACGCATTTCTGGAAAACCAAAAATTCCCAAAACTGGAACAGGAAGAAATAGAAAACATGAACAGGCTAATAACCAGGGAGGAAATTGAAGCAGTCATCAAAAACATCCCAAGACACAAAAGTCCAGGGCCATATGGCTTCCCAGGGGAATTCTATCAAACGTTCAAAGAAGAAACCATACCTATTCTACTAAAGCTGTTCCAAAAGATAGAAATGGATAGAACACTTCCAAATTCATTTTATGAGGCCAACATCACCTTAATTCCAAAACCAGACAAAGACCCCACCAAAAAGGAGAATTATAGACCAATATCCCTGATGAACACAGATGGAAAATTCTCAAAAAGATACTAGCCAATAGGATCCAACAGTACACTAAGACTATTTACCATGACCAAGTGGGATTTATCCCCAGGATGCAAGCCTGATTCAATACTCAAAGCAATCAACATGCTAGATTATATAAACAAGAGAAAAAACAAGAACCATATGAACCTCTCAGTAGATTCAGAGAAAAGCATTTGACAAAATACAGCATTCATTCCTGATCAAAACTCTTCAGAGTGTAAGGATAGAGGGAATATTCCTCAACATCTTCAAAGCCATCTACGAAAAGCCCACAGCAAATATCATTCTCAATGGGGAAATACTGGGAGCCTTTCCCCTAAGATCAGTAACGAGACAGGGATGTCCACTCTCACCACTGCTATTCAACATAGTAGTAGAAGTCCTAGCCTCAGCAAGCAGGCAACAAAAAGAAATAAAAGTCATTCGCATTGGCAAAGAAGAAGTCACACTCTCCCTCCTTGCAGATGACATGATACTGTACATAGAAAACTCAGAAGACTCCACCCCAAATTGCTAGAACTCATACAAACTATTCAGCAGTGTGGCAGGATACAAAATCTATACCCAGAAGTCAGTGTCATTTCTAAACATGAACAATGAGACTGAAGAAAGAGAACTTAAGGAGTCAATCCCATTTACAATTGCACCCAGAAGCATAAGATACCTAGGAATAAACCTAACCAAAGAGGTAAAGGATGTATACCCTATAAAGTACAGAACACTTCTGATAGAAATTGAGAAAGACACAGAGAGATGGAAAAATATTCCATACCCATGGAATGGAAGAATTATTGTGAAAATGTCAATGTTACCCATGGCAATGTATACATTTAAAAGAATTCCTATCAAAATAGCACAGACCTTCTTTGAGAGGCAGAACAATAAATCTTAAGATTTATGTGGAATCAAAAAACACTCCGAGTAGGTAGCGGAATACTGAAAACTGAAAAAGAAAACCAGAGCCGGGGGCATAACAACGCCAGATTTCAAGTTGTACTACAAAGCTGTGATCATCAAAACAGTATGCTAGGGATCCCTGGGTGGCGCAGCGGTTTGGCGCCTGCCTTTGGCCCAGGGCGCGATCCTGGAGACCCGGGATTGAATCCCACGTCGGGCTCCCGGTGCATGGAGCCTGCTTCTCCCTCTGCCTGTGTCTCTGCCTCTCTCTCTCTGTGACTATCATAAATAAATAAAAATTAAAAAAAAAAAACAGTATGCTAGTGGCACAAAAACAGACAGATCAATGGAACAGAATTGAGAACCCAGAAATCGGCCTTCAACTCTATGGTCTACTAATGTTCAACAAAGCAGGAAAGACTAACCACTGGATAAAGGACAGTCTCTTCAATAAATGGTGCTGGGAAAATTGGACAGCAACTTGCAGAAGAATGAAACTTGACCATTCTCTTACAATACACAAAGATAAACTCAAAATGGATGAAAGATCTAAATGTGAGACAAGAATACATCAAAATCCTAGAGGAGAACACAGGCAACACCCTTTTGAACTCGGCCTGAGCAACTTCTTACAAAATATATCTATGAAGGCAAGGGAAATAAAAGCAAAAAATGAATTATTGAGATGTAATCAAGATAAACAGCCTCTGCACAGCAAAAGAAACAGTAAACGAACCTTAAAGACCACCTACAGAATGGGAGAAGATATTTGCAAATGACCCATCAGATAAAGAGCTAGTATCCAAAATCTATAAAGAACTTCTTAAACTCAATAGCAAAAAAACAATCCAATCATGATTTGCACAAAGTACAGGAACAGAAAGTTTACCAAAGAAGACATAGACATGGCCAACAAGCACATGAGAAAATGCTCCCCATCACTGGCCATCAGGGAAATACAATTCA
The DNA here is from genome assembly GCF_048164855.1 of Canis lupus baileyi. Taxonomy (NCBI): domain Eukaryota; kingdom Metazoa; phylum Chordata; class Mammalia; order Carnivora; family Canidae; genus Canis; species Canis lupus. The sequence goes on from NC_132876.1 coordinate 61,654,074, forward strand.
AAACCACAATGAGATACCACCTCACACCAGTGAGAATGGGGAATATTAACAAGACAGGGAACAAGAAATGTTGGGTTAGGCTGGGCAAGATGGCAGAAAAGTAGGGACCCCAAGTCACCTGTCCTCACCAACTTACCTAGATAAATTTCAAATCATCCTGAAAAACACGAATTTGGCCTGAGATTTAAAGAGAGAACACCTGGAATGCTACGGTGAGAACAGTTCGCACTTCTATCAAGGTAGGAAGATGGAATAAAATAAAGTGCATCCAAGGGGGAGGGGTCCCCACAAAGACCCAGGCTAAGGTCCTGCGGGGAGTATCCCCAGGACAGGAAATCCCAGACCCGGAGAAGCAGAAACTTTACCAATCTTCCCAGACAGAAAGGCGCTAGCAGGGAACTCAGGCAGGAACCCAGGAGGGGTAGGCATGCCCTAGGCTCCCAGGGGCACTAATAGAGGAACTGCGACCCAAGGGAGAGTGCGCCACACACCGGGGGCGAGCTCATTAATGGGCTGCAGCTCGCCAAGCAGGGCCGTGGGAGCAGCTCAGGCAGGAGTTCCCTGTGGAGGGGGCTGCACAGCCCTGGGAGCATGATTCCAGTGGCCCAGTCCCCGGAGCCCAGGGGACCCAGAGGCACAGCCCAGGATCCAGTGCTGCCCCATGGACAGGCAGAGGCCAGGAGGACACGGGGCAGGGAGGACGCTTCTGTCCCCAGGTCCCCTGACCTGTGCAGATGAGCGCCCCCTACCCCTGGAGCATCCAGGCCCCTGCTGAATGGGAGACTGAGGTAGTTACTGATGGAGCTGAGTCCAGAGATGGAGAACTGGCAGCCGCCACTGTTGATGTTCCAACTGGTGTCACCTTGTACCTCGGACTGAGCAGGGCTGCCAGGGAGCAGGGGCCTCACAGGATAAACAGCTCCGACTAGCCCTGCACCTGGCAGGAGACAGGGAAGCTACCCCAGGTGCAAATACCTGAGAATCAGCACAGCAGGCCCCTCCACCAGAAGACCAGCTGGAAGGACAGTGGAAGAAAAAGTTCTTAACCAAGAAACACTAGAAAGTTCCAGGGGAAGTCTAGGGACTTACAGTATATAAAATCAGAGGATACCCCTCCTTGTTTTTAATTTTTTGTTTGTCTCCCCGTTTTTTCTCCATTTTTTCTCCTTTTTTCCAGTACAACTTGTTTTTAGCCACTCTGCACTGAGCAAAATGACTAGACGGAAAAACTCACCACAAAAGAAAGAATGAGAAACAGTACACACTCCCACAGAGTTACAGAATTTGGATTAAAATTCAATGTCAGAAAGCCAATTCAGAAAAACAATTATACAACTACTGGTATCTCTAGAAGAAAGCATAAAGGAACCAAGAGACTTTATGACTGAAGAATTTAGATCTAACCAGGCCGAAATTAAAAATCAATTAAATGAGATGCAATCCAAACTGAAGTTCCTAACAACAAGGGTTAATGAGGTAGAAGAATGAGTGAGTGACAAAGAAGATAAGTTGATGGCAAGGAAGGAAACTGAGGAAAAAAGAGAAAAACAGTTTAAAGATAATAAGGATAGGCTAAGGGAAATAAATGACAACCTCAGGAGGAAAAATCTACGTTTAATTGGGGTTCCAGAGGACGCCGAAAGGGACAGAGGACCAGAAAGTGTATTTGAACAAATCATAGCTGAAAACTTCCCTAAATAGGGAAGAGAAAGAGGCATTCAGATCCAGGAGATAGAGACATCCCCCCCTAAAATCAATAAAAACCATTCAAGACCCCAACATTTCATAGTGAAACTTGCAAATTCCAAAGATAGAAGATCCTTAAAGCAGCAAGAGACGAGATCCCTAAGCTTTATGGGGAGAAGTATTAGGTTAACAGCAGACCTCTCCACAGAGACATGGCAGGCAAGAAAGGGCTGGTAGGATATATCCAGGGTCCTAAATGAGAAGAACATGCAGCCAAGAATACTTTATCTAGCAAGGCTGTCACTCAGAAGTGAAGGGGAGATAAGGAGCTTCCAAGATAGGCAGAAACTGAAAGAATATGTGACCACCAAACCAGTTCTGCAAGAAATTTTAACGGGGACACTGTAAAAGAAAGAGGATGTCCAAGGAAATAATCCACAAAAACAGGTACTGAATAGGTATTATGATGACCCTAAATTCATATCTTTCAATAATAACTCTGATGGTGAATAGGCTTAATGATACCATCAAAAGGCGCAGGGTTTCAAACTGGATAAAAAAGCAGGACCCATCTATTTGCTGTCTACAAGAGACTCATTTTACACATAAGGACACATAAAGCCTGAAGACAAAAGGTTGGAGAACCATTTACCATTGAAATGGTCCTCAAAAGAAAGCTGTGGTAGCCATCCTCATAGCAGATAAATTAAAGTTTATCCCAGAGATGAAGAGGAACACTATATCATGCTTAAAGGATCTATCCAACAAGAGGACCTAACAATTATGAATATTTATGTACCTAATAGGGGAGCTACCAAGTATATCAATCAATTAATAACCAAAGTTAAGACATACTTAGATAATAATACACTTATACTTGGAGAGTTGAATATGGCGTTTTCTACAATTAATATTCTAAACACATCTCCAAAGAAGCAAGAGCATTCAATTATACACTGGACCAGATGGATTTCACAGATATTCACAGAACATTACATCCAAATGCATTTGAATATGCATTCTTGATTCTTTTCAAGTGCACATGGAACTTTCTCCAGAATAGACCACATACTGGGTGACAAATCAGGTCTTTACTGATACCAAAAGATTGCGAGTGTCTCCTGCATATTTTCAGACCATAATACTTTGAAACTAGAACTAAATCACAAGAAGAAGTTTGGAAGGATTTCAAACACGTGGAGGTTAAGGATCATCCTGCTAAAGATGAAAGGGTCAACCAGGACATTAGAGAAGAATTAAAAAGACTCATGGAAACTAATGAGAATGAAGATACAACCATTCAAAATCTTTGGGATACAGCAAAAGCAGTCCTGAGGGGGAAATTCATCGGAATACAGGCATCCATCCAAAAACTGGAAAGAACTCAAATACAAAAGCTAACCTTGCACCTAAGGGAGCTGGAAAAGGAACAGCAAATGAAACCTTCGCCCAGCAGAGGAAGAGAATTAATAAAGATTCGAGCAGAACTCAATGAAATAGAGACCAGAAGAACTGTGGAACGGATCAACAAAACCAGGAGTTCGTTCTTTGAAATAATTAATAAGATTGATAAACCATTATCCAGCCTTTTTAAAAAGAAGAGAGAAAAGAGTCAAATTAATAAAATCGTGAATGAAAAAGGAGAGATCACAATCAATACCAAGGAGATGTAAAAGATTTAAAAAACTTATTATGAGCAGCTATATGCCAATAAATTAGGCAATCTAGAAGAAATGGACACATTTCTGGAAAACCACAAATTCCCAAACCTGGATCAGGAAGAAATAGAAAATCTGAACAGGCCAATACCCAGGGAGGAAATTGAAGCCATCATCAAAAACCTCCCAAAACACAAAAGTCCAGGGCCAGATGGCTTCCCAGGGGAATTCTATCAAACATTTATTTTAATTTTTTTAAAGATTATTTATTTATTTATTCACAGAGACACACACAGGGAGAGAGGCAAAGACACAGGCAGACGGAGAAGCAGGCACCCTTCAGAGAGCCTGAGGTGGGACTCCATCCAGGGTCTCCAGGATCATGCCCTAGGCTGCAGGCGGCGCCAAACCGCTCCACCACCGGGGCTGCCCCTATCAAACATTTAAAGAAGAAACCATACCTATTCCACTAAAGCTGTTCTGAAAGATGTAAAGAGATGGAGTACTTCTAAACTCGTTTTGGGAGGCCAGCATCACCTTTATTCCAAAACAAGACAAAGAGGGGAGGGGGCAAGATGGCTGGGGAGTAGGGTCCCCATGTCACCTGTCCCCAATGATTACCTAAATAACTTTCCAATCATCCTGAAAAAATTACCAATTCGGCCTGAGATTTAAAGAGCGAACAGCTGGAATGCTACAGTGACAAGAGTTCGCACTTCTATCAAGGTAGGAAGACAGAAAAAAAATAAAGAAATAAAAGGCATCCAAGGGGGAGGGGGCCCAGCAAGGAGCTGGGCTAAGGCGGCTAGCAAGAGCCCCAGGACAGGAAAGCCCCCTCCCGGAGAAGCAGGAGCTTCAACAATCTTGCCAGACCGAAAGGCGGAAAGGCGCTTGCAGAGAGTTGGAGCAAGATACCAGGAGGGGCGGGGTTGCCTTCAGGCTCCCAGGGGCACTAACAGAGGACCTGTGCCCCAGGGGGAGAGCATGCCACACACCACGGCCTAGCTCCCTAAACTGCTGCAGCACGTGCCTGGCGGGGCTGGGAGGGCTGGAGGTGGCTCCCCACCAAGGGGGCTGGGTGGCCATGGGAGCACGACTCCAGAAGCTCAGGCCCTAGAGCCCAGGGCACTGGGGACACAGCCCAGGATCCTGCGCTCCCCCCGGGACAGGCAGAGGCTGGGAGGGCCCAGAAGCAAGGACGCTCCTACCGCAAGGCGGCCTGAGTTGCGCAAATCAGTGTCCCCCATCCCGGGAGCATCCAGGCCCCTGCGGTCTGGGAGCTGTGATAGTCATAGGGGAGCTGACTTCAGGGCTGGACAGATGGCCACCACCACTGTTGTTGTTCCTCCTGGGGCTTCACAGGATAAACAAGCCCCACTGAGCCTCACAATGGCCTCACAGGATAAACAGCTCCCACTGAGTCGGGCACCAGGCAGGGGTCTGAGCAGCTACCCCAGGTGCTCACACCTGAGAATCAGCACAGCAGGCCCCTCCCCCAGAAAACCACCTAGAAGGACAGGGGAAAAGCAAGTTATTGACCAAGCAGCACTGGAAAGTTCCAGGGGAAGTAGAGGGATTTACACTATACAGAATCAGAGGATACTCCTTGTTTTTGGTTTTCTTTGCTTCCCCCCTCCCTTTTTTCTTTTATTCTTTTTTTTCTTCTTCTTTTTTCATTTTATAATCTTTTTTTCTCTTATCTCTTTTTCTCCTTTTCCCAATACTACTTGTTTTCTGCCACTCTGCACTGAGCAAAATGACTAGAAGAAAAACCTCACCTCAAAAGGAAGAATCAGAAACAGTCCTCTCTCCCATAGAGTTACAAAATTTGGATTACAATTCAATGTCAGGGAGGAGGGGCAAGATGGCAGAAGAGTAGGGTCCCCAAATCACCTGTCCCCACCAAATTACCTAGATAACCTTCAAATCATCCTGAAAATGTACGAATTCGGCCTGAGATTTAAAGAGAGAACATCTGGAATGCTACAGTGAGAAGAGTTCGTGCTTCTATCAAGGTAGGAAGACGGGGAAAAAAGAAATAAAGAAACAAAAGGCATCCAAGGGAGACGGGCCCTGCGAGGAGCCGGGCTAAGGCCAGGGCGAGTGCCCCCAGGACAGGAAAGCTACATCCCGGAGAAGCAGGAGCTGCACCAACCTTCCCGGGCAGAAAGGGGCTTCCAGGGAGTTAGAGCAGGACCCCAGGAGGGCGGGGATGCCCTCAGGCTCCCTGGGACACTAAAAGACACCTGCGCGCCCAGGAGAGTGCACTGAGCTCCCTAAGGGCTGCAGAGCGCACTGCGGGACCCGGAGCAGCTCGGAAGGGCTCGGGCGGCGGCTCCGCGGAGACTGGGCTGCGCGGCCGGGAGCGCGATCCTAACAGCGCAGACCAGGAGCACAGGGCGCCGGACACAGCCCAAGATCCGTCCTCCCCTGGGGACAGGCAGAGGCCGGGAGGGCCCAGGACAGCAAGGACGCTCCTGCCCCCAGCTGAGCAGATCAGCGGCCCCGCCCCCGGAGCCTCCAGGCCCCTGCAAACTGAGTAGTTCCTGCGGGAGCTGAATCCAGGGTTCCTGAGCTGGCACCACCACTGCGGTTGTTCTCCCTGGGGCCTCACGGGGTAAACAACCCCCACTGAGCCCTGCACCAGGCAGGCGGCAGAGCAGCTCCCCCAAGTGCTAACACCTGAAAATCAGCACAACAGGCCCCTCCCCCCAGAAGACCAGCTAGACCGACAAGGTCAAGGGGAAGTCAAGGGACTTAAAGTATATAGAATCAGAACATACTCCCCGGTGTTTTTTTTTTTTTTTCTTTTAGATTTCTGATTGCTTCCCCCACCATTTTTTTCACCTTTCTTTTTCTTTCTCTTTTTCTTCTCTTTTTTCCTTTTTTTCTTCCTTTTTTCTTTTTTCATTTTCTCTTTTCTTTCCTTCTCTCTCTCTCTTTTTCTCCTTTTCCCAATACAACTTGGTTTTGGCCACTTTGCACTGAGCAAAATGACTAGAAGGAAAACCTCACCTCAAAAGAAAGAATCAGAAACAGTCCTCTCTCCCACAGAGTTACAAAATCTGGATTACAATTCAATGTCAGAAAGCCAATTCAGAAGCACTATTATACAGCTACTAGTGGCTCTAGAAAAAAGCATAAGGGACTCAAGAGACTTCATGACTGCAGAATTTAGATCCAGTCAGGCAGAAATTAAAAATCAATTGAATGAGATGCAATCCAAACTAGAAGTCCTAACGACGAGGGTTAACGAGGTGGAAGAACAAGTGAGTGACATAGAAGACAAGTTGATGGCAAAGAGGGAAACTGAGAAAAAAAGAGACAGACAATTAAAAGACCATGAAGACAGATTAAGGGAAATAAATGATGGCCTGAGGAAGAAAAACCTACGATTAATTGGGGTTCCCGAGGGCAATGAAAGGGACAGAGGCCAGAATATGTATTTGAACAAATCCTAGCTAAAAACTTTCCTAATCTGGGAAGGGAAACAGGCATTCAGATACAAGAAATAGAGAGATCTCCCCCCCTAAAATCAATAAAAACTGTTCAAAACCTCGACATTTAATAGTGAAGCTTGCAAATTCCAAAGAAAAAGAGAAGATCCTTAAAGCAGCAAGGGACAAGAAATCCCCGACATTTATGGGGAGGAGTATTAGGGTAACAGCTGACCTCTCCACAGAGACCTGGCAGGCCAGAAAGGGCTGGCAGGATTTATTCAGGGTCCTAAATGAGAGGAACATGCAACCAAGAATACTTTATCCAGCAAGGCTCTCATTCAGAATGGAAGGAGAGATAAAGAGCTTCCAAGACAGGCAGGAACTGAAAGAATATGTGACCTCCAAACCAGCTCTGCAACAAAATTTAAGGGGGACTCTTAAAATTCCCCTTTAAGAAGAAGGTCAGTGGAACAAACCACAAAAACAAGGACTGAATAGATATCATGATGACACTAAACTCATATCTGTCAATAGTAACTCTGAACGGGAACGGGCTTAATGACCCCATCAAAAGGCACAGGGTATCAGACTGGATAAAAAAGCAGGACCCATCTATTTGCTGTCTACAAGAGACTCATTTTAGACAGAAGGACACCTACAACCTGAAAATAAAAGGTTGGAGAATCATTTACCATTCAAATGGTCATCATAAGAAAGCAGGGATAGCCATCCTTATATCAGATAAACTAAAATTTACCCTGAAGACTGTAGTGAGAGATGAAGAGGGACACTATCTCATACTTAAAGGATCTATCCAACAAGAGGACTTAACAATCCTCAATATATATGCCCGGATGTGGGAGCTCCCAAATATATCAATCAATTAATAACCAAAGTTAAGACATACTTAGATAATAATACACTTATACTTGGTGACTTCAATCTAGCTCTTTCTACCCTCGATAGGTCTTCTAAGCACAACATCTCCAAAGAAACGAGAGCTTTAAATGATACACTGGACCAGATGGATTTCACAGATATCTACAGAACTTTACATCCAAACTCAACTGAATACACATTCGTCTCAAGTGCACATGGAACTTTCTCCAGAATAGACCACATACTGGGTCACAAATAGGTCTTAACCGATTCCAAAAGATTGGGATCGTCCCTGCATATTCTGAGACCATAATGCCTTGAAATTAGAACTAAATCACAACAAGAAGTTTGGAAGGACCCCAAACACGTGGAGGTTAAGGACCATCCTGCTAAAAGATGAAAGGGTCAACCAGGAAATTAAGGAAGAATTAAAAAGATTCATGGAAACTAATGAGAATGAAGATACAACCATTCAAAATCTTTGGGATGCAGCAGAAGCAGTCCTAAGGGGAAAATACATCGCAATACAAGCATCGATTCAAAAACTGGAAAGAACTGAAATACAAAAGCTAACCTTACACATAAAGGAGCTAGAGAAAAAACAGCAGATGGACCCCACGCCCAACAGAAGAAGAGAGTTAATTAAAACTCGAGCAGAACTCAACGAAATTGAGACCAGAAGAACTGTGGAACAGATCAACAGAACTAGGAGTTGGTTCTTTGAAAGAATTAATAAGATAGATAAACCATTAGTCAGCCTTATTATAAAGAAGAGAGAGGAGACTCAAATTAATAAAATCCTGAATAAGAAAGGAGAGATCACTACCAACACCAAGGAAATACAAATGATTTTAAAAACATATTATGAACAGCTATACGCCAATAAATTAGGCAATCTAGGACAAATGGACGCATTCCTGGAAAGTCACAAACTATCAAAACTGGAACAGGAAGAAATAGAAAAACTGAATAGGCCAAAAACCAGGGAGGAAATTGAAGCAGTCATCAAAAACATCCCAAGACACAAGAGTCCAGGGCCAGATGGCTTCCAAGGGGAATTCTATCAAACGTTTAAAGAAGAAATCATACCTATTCTACTAAAGCTGTTTGGAAAGATAGAGAGATGGAGTACTTCCAAATTTGTACCATGAGGCCAGCGTCACCTTAATTCCAAAACCAGACAAAGACCCCACCAAAAAGGAGAATTATAGACCAATATCCCTGATGACCATGGATGCAAAAATTCTCAGCAAGATACTAGCCAATAGGATTCAACAGCACATTAAGAAAATTATTCACCATGACCAAGTAGGATTTATCCCCGGGACACAAGGCTGGTTCAACACTCCTAAAACAATCAATGTGATTCATCATATCAGCAAGAGAAAAACCAAGAAGCATATGATCCTCTCATTAGATGCAGAGAAAGCATTTGACAAAATACAGCATCCATTCCTGATCAAAACTCTTCAGAGTGTAGGGATAGAGGGAACTTCCCTCGACATCTTAAATGCCATCTACGAAAAACCCACAGAAAATATCATTCTCAATGGGGAAGCACTGGAATCCTTTCCCCTAAGATCAGGAACAAGACAGGGATGTCCACTCTCACCACTGCTATTCAACATAGTATTGGAAGTCCTAGCCTCAGCAATCAGACAACAAAGAGACATTAAAGGCATTCAAATTGGCAAAGAAGTCAAACTCTCCCTCTTCGCCGATGACATGATACTCTACGTAGAAAACCCAAAAGCCTCCACCCCAAGATTGCCAGAACTCATACAGCAATTTCGTAGTATCGCAGGATACAAAATCAATGCCCAGAAATCAATGGCATTTCTATACACTAACAATGAGACTGAGGAAAGAGAAATTAAAGAGTCAATCCCATTTACAGTTGCACCCAAAAGCATAAGATACCTAGGAATAAACCTAACCAAAGAGGTAAAGGATATATACCCTAAAAACTGTTGAGCACTTCTGAAAGAAATTGTGGAAGACACAAAGAGATGGAAAAATATTCCATGCTCATGGATTAGCAGAATTAATATTGTAAAAATGTCAATGTTACCCAGGGCAATTTACATGTTTAATGCAATCCCTATCCAAATACCACGGACGTTCTTCAGAGAGTTAGAACAAATTATTTTAAGTTTTGTGTGGAATCAGAAAAGACCCCGAATAGCCAGGGGAATTTTAAAAAAGAAAACCATATCTGGGGGCATCACAATGCCAGATTACAGGTTGTACTACAAAGCTGTGGTTATCAAGACAGTGTGGTACTGGCACAAGAACAGACACTTAGATCAATGGAACAGAATAGAGAACCCAGAAGTGGACCCTGAACTTTATGGTCAACTAATATTCGATAAAGGAGGAAATCTATGCATTGGAAGAAAGACAGTCTCTTCAATAAATGGTGCTGGGAAAATTGGACATCCACATGCAGAAGAATGAAACTAGACCATTCTCTTACACCATACACAAAGATAAACTCAAAATGGGTGAAAGATCTAAATGTGAGACAAGATTCCATCAAAATCCTAGAAGAGAACACAGGCAACACCCTGTTTGAACTCGGCCACAGTAACTTCTTGCAAGATATATCCATGAAGGCAAAAAGAAACAAAAGCAAAAATGAACTATTGGGACTTCATCAAGATAAGAAGCTTTTGCAGAGCAAAGGATACAGTCAACAAAACTAAAAGACAACCTATAGAATGGGAGAGGATATTTGCAAATGACGTATCAGATAAAGGGCTAGTTTCCAAGATCCATAAAGAACTTCTTAAACTCAACACCAAGGAAACAAACAATCCAAACGTGAAATGGGCAAAAGACATGAAGAGAAATCTCACAGAGGAAGACATAGACACGGCCAACATGCACATGAGAAAATGCTTTGCATCACTTGCCATCAGGGAAATACAAATCAAAATCACAATGAGATACCACCTCACACCAGTGAGAATGGGGAAAATTAACAAGGCAGGAAACCACAAATGTTGGAGAGGATGCGGAGAAAAGGGAACCCTCTTACACTGTTGGTGGGAATGTGATCTGGTGCAGCCACTATGGAAAACTGTGTGGAGGTTCCTCAAAGAGTTAAAAATAGACCTGCCCTACGACCCAGCAGTTGCACTGTTGGGGATTTACTCCAAATATTCAGATGCAATGAAACGCTGGGACACCTGCACCCCGATGTTTCTAGCAGCAATGTCCACAATAGCCAAACTGTGGAAGGAGCCTCGGTGTCCATCGAAAGATGAATGGATAAAGAAGATGTGGTTTATGTATATAATGGAATATTACTCAGCCATTCGAAACGACAAATACCCACCATTTGCTTCAATGTGGATGGAACTGGAGGTTATTATGCTGAGTGAAGTAAGTCAATCGGAGAAGGACAAACATTATATGGTCTCATTCATTTGGGGAATATAAATAATAGTGAAAGGGAATAATAGAAGGGAAGGGAGAAGAAATGTGTAGGAAATATCAGAAAGGGAGACAGAACATAAAGACTCCTAACTCTCGGAAAAGAACTAGGGGTGGTGGAAGGGGAGGAGGGCGGGGTGTGGGGGTGAGTGGGTGGCGGTCACTGAGAGGGACACTTTACGGGATGAGCACTGGGTGTTATTCTGTATGTTGGCATATTGAACACCAATAAAAAATTATTTTATTTAAAAAAAAGTAAATAAAAAAAACAATTCAATGTCAGAAAGCCAATTCAGAAGGACAATTATTAAGCTACTGGTGGCTCTAGAAAAAAGCATAAATGACTCAAGAGACTTCATGAGTGCAGAATTTAGATCTAATCAGGCAGAAATTAAAAATAAATTAAATGAGATGCAATCCAAACTAGAGGTACTAACGATGAGGGTTACCAAGGTAGAAGAACGAGTGAATGACATAGAAGACAAGTTAATGGCAAAGAGGGAAACTGAGGAAAAAAGAGAAAAACAAAAGATTATGAGAATAGGTTAAGGGAAATAAATGACAGCCAAAACTAGACAAACACCCCACCAAAAAGGATAATTATAGACCAATATCCCTGATGAACACAAATGCAAAAATTCTCAACAAGATTCTAGCCAATAGGATCCAAATGTACATTAAGAAGATTATTCACCATAAATCCCACCATAAAGTGGGATTTATCCCTGGGATGCAAGGCTGGTTCAACACTCATAAAGCAATCATTGTGATTGATCATATCAGTAAGAGAAAAAACAAGAACCATATGATCCTCTCAATAGATGCAGAGAAACTATTTGACAAAATACAGCATCCATTCCTGATCAAAATTCTTGAGAGTGTAGGGATAGAGGGAACATTCCTCAGCATATTAAAAGCCATCTATGAAAAGCCCACAGCAAATTTCATTCTCAATGGGGAAACACTGGGATCCTTTCCCAAGATCAGGAACAAAACTGGGATGTCCACTCTCACCACTGCAATTCAACATAGTAGTAGAAGTCCTAGCCTCACCAATCAGGCAACAAAAAGAAATCAAAGGCATTCAACATTGGTAGAGAAGAAGTCAAAATCTCCCTTTTTGCAGGTGACAAGATACTGTATGTAGGAAACACAAAAGCCTCCACCCCAAGATTGCTAGAACTCATACAGCAATTTGGCAGTGTGGCTGGATACAAAGTCAACGCCCAGAAATCAGTGTCATTTATAAACACTAACAATGAGACTGAAGAAAGAGAAATTAAGGAGTCAATCCCATTTCCAATTGCACCCCAAACCATAAGATACCTAGGAATAAACCTAAGCAAAGAGGTAAAGGATCTGTACCCTAAAAACTACAGAACCCTTCTGAAAGAATTTGACGAAGATACAAAGAGATGGAAAAATATTCCATATTCATGGATTGGAAGAATTAATATTGTGAAAATGTCAATATTACCCAGCACAGTTCACATCTTTAATCCAATCCTTATCAAAATACTATGCACTTTCTTCAGAGAGTTGGAACTAATCATCTTAAGATTTGTGTGGAATCAGAAAAGACCCTGAATAGCCAGGGGAATATTAAAAAAGAAACCATAGCAGGTGGCATCACATTGCCAGATTTTAGGTTGTACTACAAAGCTGTGGTGATGAATAGAGTGTGTTCGCACAAAAACAGTCACATAGATCAATGGAACAGAATGGACAGTCTAGATGTGTACCCTCAACTTTATGTTGAACTAATAATTGACAAAGCAGGAAATACTATCCACTGGAAAAAAGACAGTCTCTTCAATAAATGGTGCTGGGAAAATTGGACAGCAACGTGCAGAAGAATGAAACTGGACCATTCTCTTACAATACACAAAGATAAACTCAAAATAATATCCTCCAGTTCCACCCACATTGAAGCAAATGGTGGGTATTCGTCCTTTCTGATGGCTGAATAATATTCCATTATATAATATATAAATTTTTTATAAAATATAAAATACAAATGTATATTATATATATATATATATATATATATATATATATATATATATCACATCTTTATCCATTCATCTGCTGAAAAACATCATGGCTCCTTCCACAGTTTGGTATTGTGGACATTGATGCTATGAATATCAGGGAGCGGGTATTCTGCCGTTTCACTGCATCGGTATCTTTGAGGTAAATCCCCAGCAGTGCAATTGGTGGGTTGTAGGGTAGTTCTATTTTTGACTCTTTGAGGAACCTTCACACACTTTTCCAGAGTGCTGTACCAGTTCACATTCCCACCAACAGTGTAAGAGGGTTCCCCTTTCTCCACATCCTCTCCAACATTTGTTGTTTAACGTCTTGTTAATATTCACCATTCTCACTCGTGTGAGGTGGTATCTCATTGTGGTTTTGATTTGTATTTCCCTGATGGCAAGTGATGCAGAGCATTTTCTCATATGCTTGTTGGCCATGTGTATGTCTTCTTTGGTAAACTCTCTGTTCACAACTTTTGTGCAATTCATGATTGGATTGTTTGTTTCTTTGCTATTGAGTTTAACAAGTTCTTTATTGATCTTGGATACTAGTCCTTTATCTGATAGGTCATTTGCAAACATCTTCTCCCATTCTGTAGGTTGTCTTTTAGTTTTGTTGACAGTTTTTGTTTTGTTTTGTTTTTTGCTGTGCAGAAGGTTTTTATCCTGATTAAGTCCTAATAGTTCATTTTTGCTTTTGTTTCCCTTGCCTTCACAGATGTATCTTGCAAGAAGTTGCTGTGGCCCAGTTCAAAAAGGGTGTTGCCTGTGTTCTCCTTTAGCATTTAGATGGATTCTTTTCTCACATTTAGATCTTTCAACAATTTTGAGTTTATCTCTGTGTATGGTGTAAGAGAATGGTCTAAGAGAATGGTCTAGTTTCATTCTGCATGTGGTTGTACAATTTTCCCAACAATATTTATTGAAGTGACTGTCATTTTTCCAGTGGATATTCTTTCCTGCTTTGTTGAATATAAGTTGACCACAGACTAGAGTGCCCATATCTGAGTTCTGTATTCTCTTGCACTGATCTATGTGTCTGTTTTTTTTTTTCTTTGCCAGTACCATACTGTCTTGATGATCACAGCTTTGTAATACAGCATGAAATCCAACATTGGGAGGTCCCTGACATTGATTTTTTTTTCTTTTTCAATATTCCTCTGTGTATTCGGGGTCTTTTCTGATTCCATACAAAACTTAAGGTTATTTGTTCCAACTCTGTGAAGAAAGTCCATGGTATTTTGATAGGGATTGCACCGAACATGTAAATTGCCCTGGGTAGCATAGAAATTTTCAGTATATTAATTCTTCCAATCCATGAGCTTGGAAAGTTTTTCCATCTCTTTGAGTTTTCCTGAATTTCTTTCAGAAGTGTTCTGTAGTTTTTAGGGTATAGATCCTTTACCTCTTTGGTTAGGTTTATTCCTAGGTATCTTATGCTTTTGGGTGAAATTGTAAATGGGATTGATTCCTTAATTTCTCTTTCTTCAGTTTCATTGTTAGTGTACAGAAATGCCACTGACTTCCATGCATTGATTTTGTATCCTACCACATTGCTGAATTGCTGTATGAGTTCTAGCAATCTTGGGGTGGAGTCTTTTGGGTTTTCTATGTACAGTGCCATATCATCTGTGAAGAGGGAGAGTAGAACTTCTTTGCCAATATGAATGCCTTTTATTTCTTTTTGTTGTCTGATTGCTGAGACTAGGACTTCCAATACTATGTTGAATAGCAGTGGTGAGACTGGACATCGGTCTCATGTTCCTGATCTTAGAGGAAAGGCTGTCAGTTTTTCCCCATTGAGAATGATATTCACTTTTGGCTTTTCACAAATGGCTTTTGAGATATTGAGGAATTTTGCCTTTACCCCTACACTTTGAAGAGTTTTAATCAGGAATGGGTGCTTTATTTTGTCAAATACTTTCTCTGCATGTATTGAGAGGATCATATGGTTCTTGTTTTTTTCTTATTGATATGATCTATCACGTTCATTTTTTACAAGTGTTTAACCATCCTTGCATCCTTGGTATAAATCCCACTTGGTCATGGCGAATAATCTTCTAAATGTACTGCTGGATCCTATTGGCTAGTATCCTGTTGAGAATGTTTGCATCGGTGTTCACCAGGGATATTGGTATTTAATTCTCTTTTTTGGTAGGGTCTTTGGTTTTGGAATCAAGGTAATGCTGGCCTCATAAAACAAGTTTGGAAGTAATATATCCCTTTATATCTTTTGAAACAGCTTTGGAAGAATAGGCATTATTTCTTTTTATACTTTTGATAGAATTCCCCTTGGAAGACATCTGGCCCTGGACTTTTGCCTCTTGGGATGTTTTTGATGACTGCTTCAATTTCCTTTCTGGTTATTGGCCTCTTCAGGTTTTCTATTTCTTCCTGTTCCAGTTTTGGTAATTTGGGTTTTCCAGAAATGTATCCATTTCTTCCAGATAATCTAATTTGTTGGCATATAGTTGGTCATGATATGTTTTTATTATTATTTGTCTTTCATTTTTATTGGTTGTGATCTCTCCTCTTTCATTCGTGATTTTATTAATTTGAATCTATTTTCATTTTAATAAGCCAGGCTACGGGTTTATCTATCTTACTAATTCCTTCAAAGGACCAATTCCTGGTTTTGTTGATCTGTTCTACAGTTTTTCTGGTCTCTATTTCATTGATTTCTGCTCGAATCTTTATTATCTCTCTTCTTCTGCTTGGTGTAGGTTTTACCAGCTGTTCTTTTCCTAATTCCTTTAGGTGGGAGGTTAGCTTGTGTATTTGAGTTTTTTCCAATTATTATTGTATTGCTATGTATTTCCCTCTTAGGGCTGCTTTTGCTGTATGCCAAAGATTTTGAATGATTGTATCTTCATTTTCATTAGTTTCTATTAATCTTTTTAATTATTCTCTAATTTCCTGGTTGATCCATTCATCTTTTAGTAGGATGGTCTTTAATCTCCATGTGTTTACGTTTCTTCCAAATTTCATCTTGCCATTGAGTTCTAGTTTCAAATCATTGTGGTTTGAAAATATGCAGGGGACAATCCCAATGTTTTGGTATCAGTTGATACCTGATTTGTGACCTAGTATGTGGTCTCTTCTGGAGAAAATTCCATGTGCACTTGAGAAAAATGTGTATTCAATTGTGTTTGAAAGGAAAATTCTGTATATATATGTGAAATCTATTTGTTCCAGTGAATCATTTGAAGCCCTTGTTTCCTTGGTGATATTTTCCTTAGAAAATCTGTCATTTGCTGAAAGTGCTGTGTTGAAGTCTCATACTTACAACTATCTAAGTATCTCTTTACTTTGGTTATTAATTGATTGATATACTTGGCAGCTCCCACATAGGGCCATTAATATTCATGATTTTTAGGTCTTCTTGTTGGATAGACCCTTTAAAGATGATTTAGTGTCACTCTTCATCTTTTATTACAGTCTTTGATATGAACTTTAATTTTTCTGATATGAGGATTGCAACCCCAGCTTTCTTTTGAGGACGACTTGAATAGTAAATGGTTCACCACCCCTTCATCTTCAGGCTGTAGGTGTCCTTAGGTCTAAAATGAGTCTCCTGTAGACAGCATATAGATGGGTCTTGCTTTTTATCCAGTCTGATACCCTGTGTCTTTTGATGGGATCATTTAACCCACTCACATTCAGAATAACTATTGAAAGATACGAGTTTGGTGTCATTGAAATAACTATTCAGTCCCTGCTTTTTTGGATTGTTTCTTTGGGCTCCCTCTCTCTTTTACATGGTCACCTTTAATATTTCTTGCACATCCAGTTTGGTGGTCACATATTCTTTCAGTTTCTGTCTATACTGGATGCTTTTTATATCTCCTTCTATTCTGAATGAGAGCCTTGCTAGATAAATTATTCTTGGTTGCATCTTTTTCTCATTTAATACCCTGAATATATCATGTCAGCCCTTTCTGGCCTGGCAGGTCTTTATTTAGAGACCTGCTGTTTATCTCATATTTCTCCCTATATAAGTAAAGAATCTCTTGTCCCCATCTGCTTTAAGATTTTTCTCTTTATCTTTGAAATTTACAGTTTCACTATTTTTTTTATAAATTTATTTTTTATTGGTGTTCAATTTACTATTAAATGTTGAGGTGTTGAAAGGTTTTTATTGATTATTTTTTGGGGGTTCCTCTCTATTTCTTCTTTCTGAATGCCTGCTTCCTTCCCCAGATTTGGGAAGTTCTCAGCTATTATTTGTTTGCATATACTTTGTGGTCCTTTCTCAGCCTCTTCTGGAATCACAATTAGATGTATATTCTTCCTTCTCAAGCTATCATTTATTTCCCTAAATCTTTCCTCAGGGGCTCTTAATAGTTTTTCCTTTTTTTCCTCAGTTTCCTTCCTTATCATCAACTTATCTTCTATGTCACACTCTCTCTTCCACCTCATTAACCCTAGCAGTTAGATCATTCAGTTGGGTTTTCATGTCATTTAATCTATTTTAAAGTTTGGCCTGATTAGATCTCAATTCTACAGTCACAATGTCTCTAGAGTCCTTTACGCTTTTCTCCAGAGCCACAAGTATCTTTATAATTGTACTTCTGAATTGACCTTCTGACATTGTATTGAAATTCAAATTCTGTAATTCTATGGCAGAGAGTACCATTTCTGGTGGTGAATTCTTCCTTCTAGTCATTTTGTCCAGTGCATAGTGGCTGTATGAGCGGGCTGAGTCAAATATATCAACCACGACATAATCAAAACACACTCTAGATGATTCTGAAGAGGTCAGAGACCAGAAAATAAAAGAAAAAGAAGAACACAGCAAAATAAAACAAAAGGACCACTAAAGAAAAAATCAAAATTTTGAAACAAAGTAAAAATAAAAGGCCAAAAACCAAAAACAAAGTAGAAAAAAGAAAAAGAAAAAAAAGTCATGAAAAGAGAAAAAAGCGGGGGGATTCTGGTGGTGAGGAAGTGGTAGTCGAGAGAGAATGTAATCTACCTGAGGGGTCTTAGAGGGTGATCCTCTTGGTTCTGAGTATATTTTGTTCTGTATGTTAGGAGATTCTCAATCCCAAATTTATATAAAACAGCGATACTTATAGCAAGCTCCAACATTGACCACCAGAACATAAACAATATAAAAGAGGAGGGCAGAGTAGGAAGAAAGAGAGAATATAATATCATAGAATTAAACAACAGGGTGTTCCACTTGGTTCTCAGTGTATGTTGGTCCTCTTTTGGAAGGTACTAAATTCCACCATTGTAAAACAAAATAAGGCAGAAAAATAAAAAACAAAAAACAAAAAACAAAAACCCATATCTCATATATTTGCCAAAATTAAATTGAATATGCAGAAGGGAATCCAGAAGTTAAAAATATATCTAAGACATGTAATTATAGAAAATGAAGAGCTGATAAAATGTTGCAGTTAAGGTGGGAAAAGAGAAAAATATATTGGAAATCTTTTTTTTATAATAAATTTATTTTTTATTGGTGTTCAATTTGCGAACATACAGAATAACACCCAGTGCTCATCCCGTCAAGTGCCCCCCTCAGTGCCCTTCACCCATTCACCCTCACCCCCTGCCCTCCTCCCCTTCCACCACCCCTAGTTCGTTTCCCAGAGTTAGGAGTCTTTATTTTCTGTTTCCCTTTCTGATATTTCCCACACATTTCTTCTCCCTTCCCTTACATTCCCTTTCACTATTATTTATATTCCCCAAATGAATGAGAACATATAATGTTTGTCCTTCTCTGATTGACTTACTTCACTCAGCATAATACCCTCCAGTTCCATCCACGTTGAAGCAAATGGTGGGTATTTGTCGTTTCTAATGGCTGAGTAATATTCCATTGTATACACAAACCACATCTTGTTTATCCATTCATCTTTCGATGGACACTGAGGCTCCTTCCACAGTGTGGCTATTGTGGCCATTGCTGCTATAAACATCGGGGTGCAGCTGTCCAGGCGTTTCATTGCATCGCTATCTTTGGGGTAAATCCCCAACAGTGCAATTGCTGGATCGTAGGGCAGGTCTATTTTTAATTATTTGAGGAACCTCCACACAGTTTTCCAGAGTGGCTGCACCAGTTCACATTCCCACCAACAGTGTAAGAGGGTTCCCTTTTCTCTGCATCCTCTCCAACATTTGTGGTTTCCTGCCTTGGAAATCTTTAGTCTGATATAAAAATAAGTTGTAAGAAAGGGAGACAGAACATGAGAGACTCCTAACTCTGGGAAACGAACTAGGGGTGTTGGAAGGGGAAGTGGGCGGGGGGTGGGGGTGACTGGGTGACGAGCACTGAGGGGGGCACTTGATGGGATGAGCATTGGGTGTTATTCTATATGTTGGCAAATTGAACACCATAAAAAATAAATTTATAAATTAAAAAAATGAGTTGTAATGGAAAAGAAAAAAGGAAAACAAAAGACCCTGTAGTTCTATATACTATTTTCCCTTAGTTCTGGAGCTTTCCAATACTGCTTGATCAATAAAGTTGCTCTCCCCTTGTTCTTCTAGCTGGTCTGGGGCAGGGGTCTGCTGTACTGATTCTCAAGTGTCTGTGCCTGGGCAGAGATGCCTGCCCTTGCCTGACTCTGGGCTGAGTATGAGCTGTTTATTCTGTGAAGCCTTTATTGTGTAGAGGCCCTGCCTCTCCCAGGCATAAGTTGAAACAAAGAGGAGAAACAACAATGGTTGTGGTCAGATTTCCAGCTCTGGAGTTGATCTTCCCACGAGTAACTAACCATAGTCTCCAGTCCTCACTTTCAGAGATGCTCCCAGGAGCAGGCACAGGTACAGTGATTTGTAAAGTTGGGGGGTGCCCAGTGGGAGGAGAGTTCTTGCTTTCCTGTGAACTCCTTGCTTCCGTGTGTCCCTGGGGAATGTAGGATCGCCAGTTTTGTCCACTTGGGCACCCTGGAATCCAGGGCCTTGTGCTGCTGGACCTGCACTCCTGGGGACCGCCTCTCCCGAAGAGAATGGGGGCACAACCACCTCAGTCCACAGCTGGCCTACCTAACTGACTTGCTTCTTCCAAATCCCCCAGAGGGCTGTGTCGCTCCAGCCCTTTACCATTTTCGGACCTTGGTTTTGTAGTAAGCTTTCCCCGGTACCTCTCCTCTTATAGTGACTCTGGGAATCTTGAGACTTCACTGCCCCTCCTAGGATTCTGCCTGATTCCTCTGCTAAGCACTTTTCCATGAGGGAAAACTCTGGCATGGATTCCATTCTGGTATCAGCTTTTTCTCTATAGACAACACTCTATAGACAACACTCTACTTTTTTTTATAATAAATTTATTTTTATTGGTGTTCAATTTGCGAACATACAGAATAACACCCAGTGCTCATCCCGTCAAGTGCCCCCTCAGTGCCCGTCACCCATTCACCCTCACCCCCCGCCCTCCTCCCCTTCTACCACCCCTAGTTCGTTTCCCAGAGTTAGGAGTCTTTATTTTCTGTTTCCCTTTCTGATATTTCCCACACATTTCTTCTTGGTTTGCCTCTCTCTCTTTTTTTGTACCTTTTTTCAATTTTTTACATTCCACATATGAGTGAAGTAATATGCTATTTGTCTTTCTCTGACTGACTTTTTCACTGAACATAATACTCTCTTAGTTCCATCACTGTCATTACAAATTGCAAAATTGAATTTTTTATGGCTGAGTAATTATGTATCTTCTTTATTCTTTATCCATTCCTCTATCAGTGAACACTTGGGCTGTTTCCATGATTTGGCTCTTGTAGATAACGCTGCTTTAAACATCCAGGAGCATGTACTCCTTTGAATTAGTATTTTTGTATAGTTTGAGTAAATACTTAATAGTATAATTGATGGACCATAAGGTAGTTCTACTTTTGAATTTTTGAGGAAACTCCACTCTCTTTTCCAGAGAGGCTACACCTGTTTGCACTCCTACAAACAGTGCAAGAGGGGTTTCCTTTTCTCCACATCCTTGCTAATACCTCCTGTTTCTTGTGTTGTTGATTTAGGCTATTCTGAGACATGCGAGGTGATAGATATCTCACAGCAGTTTTGATTTACATTTTCCTAATGATGTTGAGCATCTTTTCCTGTGCCAGCTGTCTGTATGTCTTATTTTTTAAAATGTCTTTTCATGATTTCTGCCCATTTTTAATTGGATCATTCATTTTTTGGGGGTATGAAGTTCTATAAGCTTTTTATATATTTTGGATGCTAACTTTATTATATATGTTATTTGAAAATATCTTCTCCCATTCAGTAGATTTCCTTTTAATTTTGGTGATTATTTCCTTCTCTGAGCAGAAGTTTTTATTTATTTATTTGTTTATTTGTTTTTATCATTTTTTTTAGAAAGGGGGAGAGAGAAAGATGAGGAAGAGGAATAGGGAGAGAGAGAATCTTAAGTCTCCAGCATGGAGCCCAACAACAGGGCTCAGTCTCACAGCCCTGAGATCATGACTTGAACTAGAATCAAAAGTTAGACACTTAACCCATGGTGCCACCCAGACACAAGATTCATTTTTACAGGTCATGGACTTGGAATGTCTTTCCATTTATTTGTGTAATCTACAATGTCTTTCACAAACGTTTCATAGTTTTTAGAGTAGAGACATTTCACCTCTTTGATTAGGTTTATTCTTAGGTAAATTAATGAGTTTTGACGTAATTTTAAATGAGATTGATACCTCGATTTATCTTTCTGCTGCTTAATTATTGGTGTATAGAAATGCAACAGATTTCTGTATGTTGATTTTGTATCCTGTGACATTACTGAATTCATGTATTAGTTGTAGCAGTTTTTTTTTGGTGGAATTTTTCAGGCTTTCTATATATAATATCATATCATCTGCAGATAGTGAAAGTTTGACTTCTTCCTTATTGATTTGAATACAATTTTATTTTTCTTGTGGTTGTTTGATTGTTGAGGCTAGGACTTCCCGTACTATGTTTAACAGTATTGAGAGTGGGCATCCCTGTCTTGTTCCTAACCATAGAGGAAAAGATCTCAGTCTTTCTCCAATTGAAGATGGTATTAGTTCTGGGTTTCTCATATATAGTCTTATGATATTGAGGTATGTTCCCTCTAAACCTGCTTTTTGAAGATTTTTATCATAAATATATGTTGTACTTTGAGAAATTATTGTTGTGCATCAATTGAAATGATCATATGGTTCTTATTATACTTTCTTTTATTAATGTAATATATCATGTTGATTGGCTTGTGAATAATGAACCACCCTTACAAACCAAGAATAAATCCAACTTGATCATAATGAATGATTTTTTTAATGTACTGTTGGATCTGTTTTGATACTATTTTATTGAGAATTCTTGCATCAGTGTTTCTCAGAGGTATTGGCCTTTAGTTTTATCTTTTAGTGGTGTGTTTATTTGGTTTTGGAATAAGGATAACGCTGGCCTGGTAGAATGATTTTGGAAGTTTTCCCTCCTTTTGTATTTTTTTGAATAGTTTGAGAAGACTACGTATTAATTCTTCTTAACTCCTCTACTATCCAGCAATTGTACTGCTAGATATTTACCCAAAGAATACAAAAATACTAATTCAATAGGATACGTGCACCTCAATGTTAATGGTAGCATTATCTACAACAGCCAAATCATGGAAACAGCTCTAGTGTTCATATACTGAAGAATGGATAAAGAAAATATGATATCCAGATACAATGGAATATTACTGAGCCATAAAGATAATGAAATCTTGCCTTTTGGAACAACATGAATGAAGCTGGAAAATACCATGCTAAGTGAAATAAATCACAGAAAGACAAATGCCATATGATTTCACACATATGTGGTATTTAACAAAAAGAAAAACAAGCAAAGGGACTGGGGGGGAGGGGCAAATCAAGAAACTGAATCTTAACTATAGAGAACAAACTGATGGTTACCAGAATAGAGGTGGGTAGGGGCATATGTTAAATAGGTGATGGGGGTTAAGGAGTGCACTGGTGTCATGAGCAGCAGGTGTTGTATGGAAGTGTTAATTAGTATATTGTACACTTGAAACTAATAGTACACTATATATTGACCAACAGGAATTCAAATAAAAACTTAAAAAAAACAACCTATTACTTCCATTTTACAAAGGAAACAGGCATAAAAATATTATATACTTGTTAAAGTTCAGAATTCTAATAAGTGGTGAAACTATGGTTTGCACCAGGCAATCAGATTTAGAACCCCTGCTTTTTCTTTTAAAATTTAAATTCTATTTGCCAACATATAGTATAACACTCTGTGCTCATCACATCAAGTGCTCTCCTCAGTGCCTGTCACCTGGCTACACTATCCCCCCACCCACCTCCCCTTCTGCAACCCTTTTTTTTTTGTTTCCAAGAGTTAGGAGTCTCTCATGGTTTGTCTCCCTCTCTAATTTTTCCCTCTCAGTTCCCCACCTTTCCCTTATAATTCCTTTCACAATCTCTTATATTCCATGTATGAATGAAATCATATGATGATTGTCCTTTTCTGATTGACTTATTTCACTCAGCATAATACCCTCCAGTTCCATCCATGTGGAAGCGAATGGTGAGTATTCATCTTTTCTGTTTCCTGCGTAACATTCCATTGTAGAACCCCTACACTTAATCAGTACACTGTATTGACTTTATCTGTACTAACGGAATGCAAGTTGTGGAACAATGTATACAATATGATTATATCATGTAAATAGTGTTCTATGTGCCACTTTTCTAATATTTCACATACACTAATTTAACCCTCATTGCATCTCTATAAAACAGATATTTTAATTTCCATTTCATCTATGAGAAAATAGAGGAACAGAGAAATTAGATAGGATGCCTTATAATACACAGTTATAAGTGTATAGTATGGGTTTGAACTCAGGCAGTTTTACTTCAAAGCAGATTTACTTGTGTTCATTTTGGTAGCACATACACTAAAATTGGAACAATACAGAAAAGATTAGCATGGCCCCTGTGCCAGGATGACATGCAAGTTTGTAAAGCATTCCATATTTTTTAAAGCAGCCTTTGTACTTAACTTTCCTATTATAAGTGACCTTTTTCTCTTCAAACTGACCAAAACTAATACAGATCAAACTATTAATAGTGATTTCCTCTGGAAGGGAGGTAGCAGAGAGGTGAAGATCCAATTTTACTTTTTACTATCTATATATCTATATGGTTTGACTTCTATTATGTGCATGAATTCATGTATTATTTGCAAAATCAAAAATAAATAAATCATTCACATTGTTAGAACTTGGAGTGGAGGCCACTGGCTGGCTGACGAACTCACAATTGTATGTAGTATGCTACCTGAGGGGCGAATCTTTCTTTCACTAACACCACAAGGGTCTCTGGCTCGATGAGTGGAGTTAGATAGTAATTCTCATTATAAGAAAAAAAAACTCAATCAATCAATCAGTCAATCACATACGTAAAAGGACAAGATAAAGTTTACTACCATCTTTAGAATATATTTTTTCCAAACCTACAAGTGTCTGGTCTATTCTTCAAAATGATTATGAACTCAGATACAAACTCCTGAAGTAGACTTGGATGCATAAACAAAAATCTACATTGCTGATACTTTCAGCTTGATTATCAATAGAACTGCTGCTGCTGTTGTTATTTTTACAAATAATGCTTTCAAATTAATTATCACAAATATCCTATATAATAGGTTAATTCAAATTTTGTATGTCATACCAACCAATTTGTTTTAGGTTATCAAAGACATCCTCTTATAAGACAGAGTGCATTAATTCAGCTTGGCACCAAAGGTACAGCTCATAGCAAATCGAGAAAATAAGTCATAATTGCACACCAGAAAGATAATGAAAATAATTTTAAAAATTAGATTTTCTATCACTGCTACCACAAATGAATGTTAAAAGGAAATGGATATCTCAAATTGTTCCTAACCTAGACTCCTTCATTAGTTATGTCCCATCTCCTTTGCCTTTTTCACTTCTATATCCAAATTCTATCAGTCTCCTGTCCTAAATATCTTTGCCTTTCACTACTGTCATTTCATTTTTGTATTGCTGCAGCTGCTTCCTATCTTTCTCCCTTCAAATCCACTTGACATGCTAGATTGATCCACCTTTCATGCCTACAGCTAAATCCTTCATGGTGTCTAATCATCCATGGATTATTAATAAGAGATATAATTTATTGAGTGTCTCATAAGTGAAAGATGCTCTTAGACAACATCTGTACTCATTTAATCTTCACAGTAAATCTGAAAGTTATGGTTTTCTGCATTTTTATAAACAAGAAACAGCCTTGAAAATACTAAAAGTCAAAATCTGACATGAAACCTGAAGGTCTGTATGTTTTTTCCTGTTTATTTCCTCAGTTTCTATTCCTGTGACTTGCTCTTAAAAGCTCCAATTACCACATTGCTTCATGACTGTTCCTTTCACCTTAAACTTCTTTATTCTTATAATTTCCTGGCATATTATACATCTTTCAGGTTTCTGATTAGCTCTCACTTCTTCAGGGATACATGCCTTGACCTACCTAGCATGGTTTAGGTTTCCCTACATTGCATTTACCACATTTGATCAGTTATCACTCTGTGAGTCACTCAAAGATAAATGCTTCATCTTATTCATATTTATATGCTTGTTCTCAAACTTTATACAAGCAGTCTGACACTTATCATCAATAATTATTATCATTTTCTGAACTACTGACATATCAGATCATGTGCCAAACATGTTACATACTTAATTCATTTAATCTTCACCATGATGCTGTCAGGTAGGTATCACTACTCACACTCTAATGATTGATAAAATGACATTCAGAAGAAAGTAATTTGCTAAAGATGCATAGTTATAAGTGGTAGAGCCATAGAATCCAAATTTGCCTAGCACATAAGCTGGTCCTTTACTGTCAATTTCCATTGTTCATTTTTGGCAAATCCAAAAAATCTTTTAAATATTATTGCTTTCTTCAGCCACTTGAAAATAAAGGCTATAATAATGAGCTACAAATGTATTGAAGAGGAAATGGACATTAAAGCATGAGGTCATCTTTTTCCACAGGGTGAACGGAGGAAGTGCTAGAAGAGTTGGTATGTATTGCACTCAATATTACATAAGCCAAAAGGTCAACTACCAGAAGGAAAGCACGTTGTCCCCAAGAAAGGAGGGGCACTGGAGAGGGAAAGGAGGCACTTCAGTGGGCTAAGAAAAAAATGTATCAAAGGCTACTTTGGTGGTCCCCTCCCGTCCAAGTAAGCATTGGCACCATTTACTCTGTCCCTACAAACTTAGGCAATACAAGTTTTAATTTCTCTCTTTCTTTACTCATCCCATTTTATTTTGGTCATTTTATTCCTCAGATGTCTCAGCCCTTCATTGCGGC
Source organism: Canis lupus baileyi (assembly GCF_048164855.1). Classification (NCBI taxonomy): domain Eukaryota; kingdom Metazoa; phylum Chordata; class Mammalia; order Carnivora; family Canidae; genus Canis; species Canis lupus. The sequence continues at coordinate 61,680,545 of NC_132876.1, forward strand.
TGCAGTTGCCAGACACAAAAGCTCACGCTTACCACCATTCCAAAGCAGCAGGAATAGGAATCCGTTAGTTCTACTGTCCAGTTCTTCCCTGTGCCTCGCAGATGAGAGAAAAGAGGCCTTAACAGGAGTTTATTAATCAAGAATTCTTCCCCTCCCCCCCCAGGCCTGCAGTCACCTGGCACCGGAGTTCCTGCATCACAAGGGCACTAGTTTCTCAGCCAATCCAGAGTGCTCAGGCCAATGGCCCTTAGCAACAGCTTTGGAAAAGGGCAGGGCCAGGCTTTGGAACTTTGCATAGCTCAGCCTGAAGCAGTAGTGAAGTGACTGATTCTGGGTTACTTCTCCAAAGTAGCCTTGTAGTGAAAATAATGAGCTCCATTATAATCTATTATACCAGCGTGTCAGGGTCCAGGGAGGTAAGTGGAAAGAAAAGGGCCTTAGAAGGCAAAAAGACTAAATACACTCTAATTGGGGACTTCAGGATTGTGCTAAGACATTACCATCCTCTTCTTGCCTTTCAGTCTTCACCTCTCACCTCTCTAGGGTTGGGAAATGCAGGGGAGAAAAAAGAATGTGGTTATTGCCCTCACCAAGGCTGTACTCTAAGAATTGACTGATCTGGGAAGTTTCTGGGTCCTGAGCTCAGCCAACTTAAGTATTTCCAATACTTCTGCAGATTTTTCAAATGGAAGAGATAAAGAACCCTGTTCTTTAGAAGAGATAAATAACACTGTTTAGGATAGGAAAGGGAAAATGTCAGTGATTAAATGGCCAAAATCCTCAGAAAAGATTGAGTAATCATAAAAGATAAACTGGTAATTTCTAAGAAGAATATCCATTTGCATAGATAAAACATGTCTTAGATTACAGTTTAGATGAATCATGTTGACATTATAAGAGATGTACAGCAGTGGTTTCTAACAGGAATACATTGTGAGCCACATATGTTATTTTATTTATAGTAGTGACTTAAAAAAGGATGAGACTAATTTTAGTATATTTTGTTAAACTCAAAATAGATAAAATTTTACTGTTGCAACATGTAATCAATATTTAAAGAGATATTATATAAATATATTATTCTTATATTAAGTCCTTGAAATCTAGTATGTATATTGTACTTATATAATATTTTATATTGGATTAGCCATACTTCAGGTGCTCAATAGTCACATATAGCTGGCTAATAGTTATAGAAGGACCATTATATGGTTAAGAACCTCATTCTGGAAAAAAAATAAAAGAACCTCATTCTGCAAAGGTTTTGGAGAAGCATGAAAACGAAAGAATTTTGAATTGATTATAAATGTTTAACATTCATCACACGTCTTTTGTGTGTCAAGACACTATGATAGATGCAGGGAGCAATGAGATTTGATATCAGTCTAGAAAGAGTGCATTGCTTTTGTATAAGCTTTATCAATTAGATTAGGGATTTTACCCAGATACTAAGAAACAACAATAAGAAGAAGCACTTTTAAAAAGAAAATTATGGGCCTTTTGACTATTTAACATTGTGATTTATGTTATCAGATATGGTACAAAGAGTCTGTAAGAGGGAATGACTCAAAATCAATAAGGACCACAATGTATACAGCAGAAGACTCACACAACTGTTGGTCTGTGACTCTCAAACTGTAACATAAAAATCATCTGGAGGGCTTGATAAAATATTCCTGAGAGCCACTCCCAAATTCTGTAGTTTTGGAGTGGGATAAGGATGATGTTGCCAATTTTATAATCTACATTCAGACTAGCACTTGTCTAAGCAACTGTTCTTATCTTAATGAGGTTCCGCTGAAAAAGTTTTGAAAAAAAAACACTATTAATATGACTTAAATCACATGCACCATGCCTTCGCAATTTTTAAAAATAATGAGCCTTAGAAAGTAGAAATGTTGTATAATGGAATTTCAGAAACTTCTTAGCTATCAATTACAAATAGACAGGGTTTTCTAACCATGATTGTATTACATTTTTAAGTCATCAAACAAAAAACCTTCTGCCATGCACCTTTTCAGAAATCATACTTGAATAAGCTGGAGTTTGTATTTGTCAAATTGCTTTTACATGTATTCTCATTCTAGTATCAGAGATTTTATTTGGCAAAATTGCCCAAGAATGTCATGTAAAATAGGTAGAAAACTCAAATTTTAAAATTTATGGTATAGTTATTAACCAAAAATTGCAATTATAAAATATGATTAAAAGATAACTAATTAGGAATGCCTGGATGGCTCAGCGGTTGGGCGTCTGCCTTCAGCTCAGGGCATGATCCCGGGGTCTCAGAATCAAGTACCGCATCAGGCTCCCTGCAGGGAGCCTGCTTCTCCTTCTGCTTGTATCTCTGCCTCTCTCTGTATGTCTCTCCTGAATAAAAAAATAAAATATTTTTAAAAAGATAACTAATTATTACAATTTTACTTCTTGGTAGTGTTTCAGAAAAAAAGACAGTGTAAGAATATACAATCTTTCAGCAGATAATACAAATCTAATAGTTCATATAAGAGGATATAACAAGAACTCCACTTTTATACACTACGCTATTTTTAAATCGTAATCTCCTGATATACTTTATTTTCTCATTCTGTGGATTTTATCTCTGTACTTAGGTATAGTCTCTGATTATGGTTTAGCACATGTAGTATGTTTCTTCAAAATTAAAAACCTGGTATGTTCATTTCTTACACAGAGCTACCATAGATATTAGTATAAATTAATGCAGTGATAAGTTGAAAAGTGTGCTTCAACTGTTAGAAGAATGTTATACTACTTCATGTGCAGTATGAAATCAATATGGTAAATATATATATATATAGCCCATTAGAGATTTTTAGTTCTTACTGAAACCTTACTGTATTTCTTAATATACATATTAAACATATTTATATATTACATATATCTACTATATATGTATGTATGTGTTTATCACAAGAAAATTATGTAATTTTTGCTCCTCAAAGAAACACCACACTATTAAAAGCTATTCCTCTTCCATAGCATAATGGATGGGGAAAATAAAACATAAATCATTAGAGTCAGTTGATTAACATCATTTTATCTCTTTATATACTTGTTTAGGTGAAGCAGAGACAGGAAGAAGTTACCAGAATTCTAGATACTTATAAAATAAAGTATGAATTAATAGATATTTCCATCAGTTTGAAGGTACTTCAAGAAATGAGGATGAAAGTTTCCACTCCTAAGGCTCTACCACCTCAGATATTCAATGGCCAAGAATATTGTGGAGTAAGAGTAAATGTCCATTTTTATTTTATTTTCATTTCATGTCCTAAGGTCAAATACATGGAGAAAAAATACAATTATGGGCTGTGAGGGCCAGTATTCTTCATTTATACAATAACTTAATTATGTTTCTAAATATAAGGCAATATGTACTACATTATGAAAAAAGTATCATAAAAGAAAAGTATATCATGCTGCTTGTTTTGAGATACATAGTATTCTCCTTCATACATTATAGTATGAAATGATTGCGGCTAGGGGGAATATTTTTTTTACCTTAGATGGCAGATATTTGCAAAGGCCCAGATAAGATAATTAGCAAACTTACCCAAACACTTGAATTTAATTATTTCATAAGTGGAAATAATCGGCATTGATATTACAAGTTAATTTTAATTTCTTTTAGGATTTTGAAATGTTTCACAAGGCAAAGGAGAACAAAGAGATTTTGAAATTCCTGAAGATTGAATGAATATGTGGTGATGATACAAAAGATATTTACTGAGATCGATCTGCATATACCTCTGTATACACTGGTTACTTTTAATTATAACAATAGAAATATTCCATTAAAGTTAATTGATACCTAGATTAATTTGCAATCACTAACATGGGGGCTTTTACAATTTCAATTTTGCATTAAAATCATTTCTTTTTTACAGAGTGAAAATTTTATAAAGCTATGAAAAAAAACACATTAAATTTCTATCAAGATCAAGCTTTTGGGATGCCTGGGTAGCTTGGTGGTTGAGTGTCTGCCTTCGGCTCAGGGCATGATGCTGTATTCCCAGGATCGAGTCCCACATAGGGCTCCTTGCATGGAGCCTGCTTCTCCTGTCTCTGCCTCTCTCTATGTCTCTCTCTGTGTCTCTCATGAATAAATAAATAAAATCTAAAAAAAAAAAAACAAACTTTTAAGTCACTAGTAGCTGTTAATTTATAGGCATAAAATAGACTTTTAGTGCAATTTTCAATTTACTTTGAGCTTTATTTTTAAATATTTCTCAGTATATTTTTTAAAAGTTTACATACTATACTAAGGTTGTTTAAAGTTTTTATTTATTTATTATTAGAGATAGAAAGAGGGAGCACCAAGGGGCAGAGGCAGAGGGAGAATCTCAAGCAGACTCCATGCTGAGTGTGGAACCTGAGAGGAGGCTCCTATCTCATAACACTGAGATCATGATCTGAGTTGAAATCAGTCGGAAGTTTAACTGAGTGAGCCACCCAGGCACCTGTACTGGAGCTATTTTAAAAAGGAAAGAAAAAAGCATATGACTGGGTCCCATTCCAAGTCTTCCTAAATGGAAATAAGGGAGAGAATTGCAATTTGTATTTTAACAGACACTTCAGGTATTTTTTTTTTTTTGGTATACTAAGATTTGGGAACCAATATTAAGGAATAACAACTTTAGATCACTCCTCTCTTTACCTCCACATTTGCTATAAAATGGTAGTTTTCTTCCAAATTTGTTTCTACACCTGTGGTTTCTATCTTGTTGCATTGTACCTCAATCCACTCAAACCCCAAGTCAGAAACCTGGGTATCATCCAAAATATCACCCACACCCCTCACTCTCGTATGCAATCAATCATCAAACCCTACATGAGCTAGTCTTGATATCCGTTATCCCACTATTCTTTAGCTCTCCAGCTGTTTACCTTGATCATGCCCTAATCATTCTTCCTTATACTATTGCAGTAATATCTTAACTCTCTTCTTCCAGTTTTATTATTCTATATCTGTCCTCTGCTGCTAAATCAGTGCGTTTCAACCTTTACTGAACTTTGTAATTATCTGAGGACTTTGAAACACCATAATTTCTGGATCCTATCCTTATTTATTTATTATTTATTTATTTATTTATTTTACTATTTAATTTTTTAAATTTAAATTGTAATTAGTTAACATAAAGTGCAACATTGGCTTCTGGAGTAGAATTCAGTGATTCAACACTTACATACAATGCCCACTGCTCATTACAAGTGCCTTCTTTAATACCAAACATCTGTCTGGCCCACTGCCCACCCATTTCCCTCCATCAGCTTTGTTTGCTCTTTATTGTTAAGAATCACTTTATGGCTTGTTTTCCTCTCTCTTTTTTTCCCCTTTCTCAAATGTCCATCTGTCTTCTTACTTAAATTCCACATATGAATGAGATCATATGGTATTAAATATGACTTACATATTTCACTTAGAACTATAGCTCCATCCATGTCTTTGTAAATGGCAAAATTTCATTCTTGTTTGTAGCTGAATAATATTCCAGTGTGTATGTACATATACATATATATACCCACATCTTCTTTATCCGTTCATCGGTCAATGGACATTTGGGATCGTTTCATAATTTGACAATTGTTGATAATACTGTTAGAAACACCAGGGTGCATATGTATCCCTTTGAATTAGTATTTTTGCATCCTTTGGATAAATGCATGGTAGCACAATTGCTAGATCATAGGGTAGTTCTATTTTGTAGTTTCTGAGAATCCTCCTTACTATTTTCCAGAGTGGCTGCACCAAGTTTACATTCCAACTAACAGTGCAAGAGGGTTCCATTCTTACCACATCCTCACCAAAACTTGTTTGTTGTGTTCACTATAGCTATTCTAACAGGTGTGAGGTGATATCATGATTTTGATTTGTATTTACATGATGATCAGTGATGCTAAGCATCCTGAAATGTGTCTCTAAGCCATTTAGATATCTTCTTTGGAGAAGTGTCTATTCATGTATTCTGTCCATTTCTTAACTGAATCATTGGTGATTTTGAAAACTTTTTTTTATAGACTGTAGATACTAACCCTTTATCAGATATGTCATTTGCAAATATTTTCTCCCATTATGTAGGCTGCTTTTTAGATACATTAATTGTTTACTTTATGTTGATGAATTCCTAATTCATTTTTGCTTTTGTTTCTCTTGCTTCCATCGACATGTCTAATAAGAATTTATTACAGCTGAGGTCAAAGAGGTTGATTCCTGTTTTATACTCTAGGATTTTGAAGATTTCCTGTCTCACTTTTAAGTCTTTCATCCATCTTGAATTTTTTTTTGATTATGGTGTAAGAAAGTGACCCAAGGGCACCTAGGTGGCTCAGTGGTTGAGCCTCTGCCTTTGGCTAAGGTTATTATCTGAGAGTCTTGGGATTGAGTCCTGCATCAGGCTCCCCACAGGGAACCTGCTTCTCTCTCTGCCTATGTCTCTCCCTCCTTCTCTGTCTCTCATGAAAAAATAAATAAAATCTTTAACACAAAAAGTGGCCCAGTTTCATTCTTTTGCATGTTGCTGTCCAGGTTGTTCAACACTATTTGTTGAATAGACTGTCTTTTTTCCATTATCTATTTTGTGCTTTGTCACAGTTTAGTTAACCAGATAGTTATGGATCCATTTCTGGGTTCTCTATTCTGTTTCAATCTTCTATGTATCTGTTTTTATGCCAGTACCATACTATCTTGATGACTACATATTTGTAAATATAGCTTGAAATTTGGAATTGTGATGCCTCCATTTTTTTTTCTTTTTTAGAATTACTTTGGCTATTCAGGTTATTTTGTGGTTCCACACACATTTTAGGATTGTTTGTTCTAGCTCTGTGGAAAATGCTGGTGGTATTTTGACAGAGATTGTATTGAATGTGTAGATTGCTTTGAGTAGCATAGATATTTTAACAATGTTTGTTCTTCCAATCCATGAGCATGAAATGCTTTTCCATTTCTTTGTGTCTTCTTCAGTTTCTTTCATGAGTACTCTATAGTTTTCAGAATATAGATCTTTTACTTCTTCAGTTAGGTTTATTCTTAGGTATCTTATGGTTTTTGGTGCAATTGCAAATGAGAGCAATTCCTTGATTTCTTTTTCTGCTACTTCATTATGGTTGTATAGAATAAAACAAATTTCTGCACATTGATTTTATATCTTACAACTTTGCTGAATTCATGTATGACTTCTAGCAGCTTTTTGATTAAGTCTTTTAGAATTTCTATATCAATCACGTCATTTTCAAAGAGTGAAAATTTGACTTCTTCCTTGCCAATTTAGATGCTTTTGTTGTCTGATTGCTGAGGCTAAGACTTCTAGTACTCTGTTAAATCATAATGTTGAGACTGGACTTCCTTGTCACGTTTCTGACTCAATTTTTCTCCATTGATGATATTATCTTGGGGTCTTTCATTTATGGCTTTTATGATGTTTAGTTAATCCTCCATCAATCCCAATTTTGTGAGGGTTGTTATCAAAAAAGGATGCTAGGGGCACCTTTGTGGCTCAGTCAGTTATGCATCTGACTCTTGATTTTAGCTCAAGTCATGATCTCAGGGTCGTAAGAGCCAGCCCCACACAGGCTCCACAATGGGCATGGAGCCTGCTTAAGATTCTCTCTCTTCCTCTCCCTCTACTCCTCCCCTCACCTCTCTCTGAAAAAAGAAAGTAAGAAAGGATGTTGTATATTGTCAAATGCTTTCTACATCTGTTAATAGGACTATATGGTTCTTATTCTGTCTTTTGTTAATGTGATGTATCCCATTGATTGCTTTTTTAATATGAACCACCCTTGTAGCCCAGGAATAAATCCCACTTGATCATGGTGAATAATACTTTTAATATACTGTTGAATTCAACCTGGTAGTATTTTATTGAGAATTTTTGCATCCATGTTCATCAGGGATGTTGGCCTGTAGGTCTCTTTTTTAGTAGGGTATTTGTCTAGTTTTGGAGTCAAGGTAATGCTGGCTTCTAGAATGAGTTTGGAAATTTTCCTTCCATTTCTCTTTTTTACAACATTTTAAGGAGAATAGGTATTAATTATTTAAATGTTTGGTAGAATTCCCCTAGGAAGCTATATGGCTCTGGCTTTTGTTCTTTGGGAAATTTTTGATTACTGATTCAATTTCTTAGCTGATTATGAGTATGTTCCATTTTTCTATTTCTTCCTGTTTCAGTTTTGGTAGTTTGTAGGCTAGCAGGAATTTTTCCATTTCCTCCAGGTTGCCCAGTTTGTTGGCATATAATATATATTTTTTTTTTTTTTTGCATTTCTGTGGTGTTGGGATGTCTCCTCTTTCATTTTTTATTTTTATCTATTCTAGTTCTTTCTCTTTACTTTTTCACAAGTCTAGCCAGGAGTATATCAATTTTATTAATTCTTCCAAAGAACCAGCCCTTAGTTTTGTTCATCCATTCTACTTTTTTTGTTTGTTTCCATATCATATATTTCTGTTCTAATTTTTATTATTTCCTTTCTCCTGGCTTTAGACTTTATTTGCTGTTACTTTTCTAGCTTCTTTAGGTATAGTGTTAGATTATATATTTGAGACTTGTTTGCTTCTTGAGGTAGGCTTTTTTTTTTAATTTATTTTTTATTGGTGTTCAATTTACTAACATACAGAATAACCCCCAGTGCCCGTCACCCATTCACTCCCACCCCCCGCCCTCCTCCCCTTCTACCACCCCTAGTTCGTTTCCCAGAGTTAGCAGTCTTTACGTTCTGTCTCCCTTTCTGCTATTTCCCACACATTTCTTCTCCCTTCCCTTATATTCCCTTTCACTATTATTCATATTCCCCAAATGAATGAGAACATATAATGTTTGTCCTTCTCCGACTGACTTACTTCACTCAGCATAATACCCTCCAGTTCCATCCACGTTGAAGCAAATGGTGGGTATTTGTCATTTCTAATAGCTGAGTAATATTCCATTGTATACATAAACCACATCTTCTTTATCCATTCATCTTTCGTTGGACACCGAGGCTCCTTCCACAGTTTGACTATCGTGGCCATTGCTGCTATAAACATCGGGGTTGAGGTAGGCTTTTATCGCAATATACTTCCCTCTTAGGACTACCTTTGCTGCTTCCCAAAGATTTTGGACTAACATGTTTTCATTCTCATTTCGTTTCATCTATTTTTTTATTTCTTCTTTACTTTTTGGTTAATCCACTCATTCCTTAGTAGGATATTCTTTAATCTCCATGTATTTGTAGTCTTTCCAAAAGTCTTCTTGTGTTTGACTTCAAGGTCTGAATCATTTTGATCTGAAAATATGCATGTTATGATCTCAATCTTTTTGTACTTTTTTAAGGCCTGATTTCTGACACAGTATGTGTTCCATTCTGGATAATGTCCCATGTATACTCGAGAAGAATATGTATGTATTCTGCTGCTTTGGTTGAAATGCTTAGTATACATCTGTTAAGTCCACCTGGTCCAGTGTGTCATTCAAAGCCCTTGTTTCCTTGTTGATTTTATTTAAATGATCTGTCCATTGTTGCATGTGGGGTGTTAAAATCCTCTACTATTATTTTAGTATTATCCATGAGTTTCTTTATGTTTATTATTAATTGATTTATATATGTGGGTGCTCCCAAGTGGGAGGTATAAATATTACAATTGTTAGACCTTCTTGATGGATAGATCCCTTAACTATGCTATAATGTCCTTCTTCATCTCTTGTTACAGTTTTTGTTTTAAAATCTAGTTTGGGGCAGCCCCAGTGGCTCAGCGGTTTAGCACCGCCTTCAGCCAAGGGCAGGATCTTGGAGACCCAGGATTGAGTCCCATGTCACCCCCTCAGAATTAAATAAAATTAAAATCTCAGGATTAAATAAATTAATTAAAGAATGTATGTATGTATTTATTTATTTTAGAATTTCCTGGAACATAAGTAAGCACTGAAGTACTGACTATTATGACTTTCAAGGGAGGCAATAGTTCTAAACTGTTACTAATGCTGTGATAGAGGTAGGTACTGGAACTCAGCAGCATACCAAGATTAAATAAATAAATAAATAAATAAATAAATAAATAAATAAAATAAACTCAGATATAGGCAGGGTGAATGCAGGGTTCTAAGGGAAACCAGGGATGCAAGAGTGATTGATAGCTCTTCTATGAAGGCTCACTGAAGGATGGGCAGTGCAAACTTTCAGCTTCCCATCTAGAGGTCCTGGGCACCACCAGGGCCAGGATCATTGTTTAAAGCCTTCTGGGAGGAAAACATTGCAGTCATTTGGAAGCCAGAGTTGCTTACACCAAGCTTGGGTTGTATATTCAGTCTCACACTCTACTAAGAGAATATCAAAGATGGCTGAGTGTAAGCTAGCAGTTATGGAAGCCCTTTAAGATCAGGAAATGAATAAGACTTTTTTGAACATAGTGACTAGAGAGTAGAAGGATACAGACATATCAGTCACAGTTAAAACCAGTTTATCTTTTAAAATATAGAAAATAACTACCGTGTGCATTTTTCCCTTTAACACGTTATTTGTCTAGCTAAGAGACTAAGAAAACTGAGGGGGATTGTCACCCATCATGATAACGTTAACTGGAGATGTCCATAGGAATGTTAATCTGGGCAATATAAAAAGTCTGCTGATTTTCAGATAATGCACTCTAATAGCCATCTACTGAAAAGGTCTTTTTCTCATCTCCTAAACCCCCTGTAATGAATTGAATCGCAGTCCCTGGGGCACCTGGGTGGTATTGTCAGTTCAGCATCTGACTCTTGATTTTGGATCTAGTCATGATCTCAGGGTCATGAAATTGAGCCCTTCATGGGGCTCCATGTTCAGCACAGAGTCTGCTTGAAATTCTATCTCCTGTCCATCTGTCCCTGCTGCTCATATTCTCTCTCTCCACCTTCCTCTCATTAAATAAATAATTAAATAATATATCTATACAGTCACATTCTAGTTCCTGGCATCTATGAATCTTACCTTATTTGGACAGAGGTTTTACAAATGTAATTAAGGCTCTTGAAATGAGAGAAGGTCATCCTGGATTTCCCAGGTAGGTTCTAGATACAATGAGAATCCTTATAAGCGTAAGGCAGAAGGTTAGTAAATAGAAGAGAAAGCACTGTGGCCACTAAAGAAAAGATTGGAATAATATTGGCATATGCCAAGAAATTCTTGGAATCAAAAGCAGCTGAAAGAGGAAAAGAATAGATTCTCCCTTAGAACCTCCAGAAGGAATACAGAATTACTGACACTTTGATTTCAAACATCTGGCCTCTAGGACTCTGACAGATTAGTTTGTTCTTTTAAGCTGCCCAGCTCATACTAATATTTTATGAGACTCATAGAAAACAAATATGCCCCATGTACAATTTCCTAAAATTAAGACAAAAAAAATACCTGGGGTCATGGATGAGGTTAAAAGAGGTTTTCCTTTATACTGTTAAAGAAGAGACACAGGTATATTCCTAAGGTCATGCTATAAATGAGAAAGCTGCTGGAATAACACAAGAATCACTCCAAGTCCCAAGTATTTTTCATTAATTTATTTATTTTTTCCAAGTAGTTTTTGTAAATTTTGTAATGCAGAGATTTTCAAAAGGTAGGTGGATACATAATAAAATTAATAGAGTTGTATGCTATGAGCATTTTTTGAAAACGGAAATAAAACAGTGGAAGATACTCCATTATATGGCACATACTTTTATTTTAAAAGTTTGTTGTATTAAATTTATTAATTGTAATATTAACTATTAATAACACTGACTTCAATATATTGATTATTTAATGTGCCAGCCATGTGTTATCTCATAGGTGAATGGGTCTACATCTTATAGCTGATGAAAAGAAAGTTTAGAGGATTAAATTAAGTAATTCAGCAATGTCTAAAACTAGTAAGTGATATAATAAGCAGAATTTGCAATTAAGTAGGTGGAAATAGAAGGTATTATACTAAGCAAAATAGGTCAATCAGAGAAAGAAAATTATCATATATAATTCCACTCATATGTGGAATTTAAGAAACAAAACAGAGGACCATAAAGGAAGGGGGGAAATAAAATAAGATGAAATTAGAGACAGAGACAAACCAAAACAGACTCTTAACCATAGAAAACAAACTGAGGGTTGCTGGAGGGGAGAGGGGCTGGGAGTACTGTGTGATGGACAATAAGGGGGGTACATTAAAAAAAGGAGGGTATATGATGTAATGATGTAATGTAGCACTGGGTATTATATACAACAGTTGAATCACTGAACTCTACCTCTGAAACTAGTATAACAGTATATGTTAGTTAATTGTGTAAAATTAAAAATGAAAGAAAGAAAGAAAGAGAAAGAAAGAAAGAAGAAAGAAAGAAAGAAAGAAGAAAGAAAGAAAGAAAGAAAGAAAGAAGAAAGAAAGAAGATAAAGTGTGGGAAATGTTTACAAGCTTAATGTCCCCATGTTGAAAGTTTAGAAAGACAGACATAGTATTGAATATGAATAAGTGTTATTGGGAATATTAGCTGTATGACTCTGGGAAAATAATGTAATTCATTTCATCTGTAAAAAGTAGATAATAATATCTACTTTGTATATTTGCATAGATTAAAGAAAATAACCCTTGGAAATAATTTCAAGGAAATCTGATCACAGATTTTTAAAAAAGATTTTATTTATTTATTCATGAGAGACCATAGACACAGAGAGAGAGGCAGAGACACAGGCAGAGGGAGAAGCAGGCTCCATGTGGGGACCCCGACGTGGGACTCGATCCCGGATCTCCAGGATCATGCCCTGGGCCGAAGGCAGGTGCCAAACCACTGAGCCACCCAGGGATCCCCCTGATCACAGATTTTAATATAGTTTAGCAGTTTTTGTTTTAATTTTGGAAGAAAAAATTAAAAGTGTATGGTACCAACTTTTAAAAAATATTTAAAAGTAGTAGACATTGTTCAGAATCTTATTGAAAGGCAAATAAAAAAAAAACTACCTGGGACAAATGATTATGATTAAGACATACAATATATTGTTTGGGAGGAAAATCTGGGGAATGAATTTTGGAGGGAAATTAAGGCATCAAAAGTACACGTTTACTAGAGAATTTAGAAAGCCACTCAATGCCAAGAATGAAAAGTATGCCCAGAGAAGACTTGGCAAGGCCCTGAACAGCACTCATTTTGGTAAAAAAGTTAAACTATCTCTTATTTTAGATGACATGATCTATACATAGTAAATCATAATAACTCCACCAGGAATCTACTGGAAGTAATACATAAATTCAGAGGAGTTGCAGGATACAAAATTAATACCTAGAAATCAGTTGCATTTCTATACACTAATAATGAAGTAACAAAAAGAAAAATTAAGAAGACAACTCCATTTACAATTGCACCAAAAAGAAAAAAAAATGCCTAATAAACTTAACCAAACTGGTAAAAAAATGTATACTCTGAAAACTATAAAATATTGATGAAAAATTTGAAGAGAATACAAAAAGTGAAAAGAGATTCCATACTCATGAATTGGAAGAATTAATATTGTGAAAATGTCCATATTAAAAATGTCCAATTATAAGGCAGTGCACAGACTCAACACAATCTGAATGCCAACAGCATTTTTCACAAAACTAGAACAGATAATCCTAAAATTTGTATGGAACCACAAAAGACTAAATAGCCAAAGCAATCCCTTTTTTAGATGTAATTTATTTATTCATGAGAGAAACAGAAATCTTTTTTTTAAAAGATTTTATATATTTATTCATGAGAGACACAGAGAGTGAGAGAGAGGCAGAGACACAGGCAGAGGGAGAAGCAGGCTCCATGCAAGGAGCTCGATGTGGGACTTGAACCCAGGAATCCAGGATCATGCCCTGAGCAAAGGCAGCGCCCAACCACTGAGCCACTCAGGCATCCCAAAGAAATCCTGAGGAGAAAGCAAAAAACAAAGGTGGAGGTACCACAATTCCTGATTTTAATACAGGCTACAAAGCTGTAGTAATCCAAAGAGTATAGCAATGGCACAAAAATAGACACATAGACCTATGGAACAGAATGGAGGTCCCCCAAAAAAACCCATATTTATATGATCAATTAATTTATCACACAGAAGGCAAGAATATCCTATGGCAAAAAGACAGTCTTCTCAATAAATAGTGCCAGGAAAAATGGACAGCTATATATAAAAGAATGAAATTGGACCACTTTCTAACACCATGTGCAAAAACAAACTCAAAATGGGTTAGACTGAAATATGATATCTGAAACCATGAAACTCCTAGAGGAGAATACATGCAATAATTTCTGTGACATTGGCAAAACTAATGTTTTTCTAGATATGTCTCCTAAGGCAAGGGAAATAAAACAAAAATACACTATTAGAAGTACCTTAGAATAAAAAAGCTTTTGCAGACTGAAGTAAACCATCAATAAAATTATTTTTTATAATAAATTTATTTTTTAATTTCAATTTGCCAACATACAGAATAACACCCAGTGCTTATCCCGTCAAGTGCCCCCCTCAGTGCCCGTCACCCAGTCACCCCCACCCCTGCGCTCCTCCCCTTCCACCACCCCTAGTTCGTTTCCCAGAGTTAGGAGTCTTTATGTTCTGTCTCCCTTTCTGATATTTCCCACATACTTCTTCTCCCTTCCCTTCTATTTCCTTTCACTATTACTTGTATTCCCCAAATGAATGAGAACACATAATGTATGTCCTTCTCCGATTGACTTATTCACTCAGCATAATACCCTCCAGTTCCATCCACGTTGAAGCAAATGGTGGGTATTTGTCATTTCTAATGCCTGAGTAATATTCCATTGTATACATAAACCACATCTTCTTTATCCATTCATCTTTCGATGGACACTGAGGCTCCTTCCACAGTTTGGCTATTGTGGACATTGCTGCTAGAAACATTGGGGTGCAGGTGTCCTGGCGTTTCATTGCATCTGTATCTTTGGGGTAAATCCCCAACAGTGCAATTGCTGGGTCGTAGGGCAGGTCTATTTTTAACTCTTTGAGGAACCTCCACACAGATTTCCAGAGTGACTGCACCATTTCACATTCCCACCAAGAGTGTAAGAGGGTTCCCTTTTCTCCACATCCTCTCCAACATTTGTGGTTTCCTGCCTTGTTAATTTTCCCCATTCTCACTGGTGTGAGGTGGTATCTCATTGTGGTTTTGATTGGTATTTCCCTGATGGCAACTGATGCAGAGCATTTTCTCATGTGCATGTTGGCCATGTATATGTCTTCCTCTGTGAGATTTCTGTTCATGTCTTTTTCCCATTTCATGATTGGGTTGTTTGTTTCTTTGGTGTTGAGTTTAAGAAGTTCTTTATAGATCTTGGAAACTAGCCCTTTATCTGATATGTCATTTGCAAATATCTTCTCCCATTCTGTAGGTTGTCTTTGAGTTTTGTTGACTGTATCCTTTGCTGTGCAAAAGCTTCTTATCTTGATGAAGTCCCAATAGTTCATTTTTGCTTTTGTTTCTTTTGCCTTTGTGGATGTATCTTGCAAGAAGTTACTGTGGCCGAGGTCAAAAAGGGTGTTGCCTGTGTTCTTCTCTAGGATTTTGATGGAATCTTGCCTCACATTTAGATCAATCATTTAGATTGACTCCTTAAATTCTCTTTCTTCAGTCTCATTGTTAGTGTATAGAAATGTCACTGATTTCTGGGCATTGATTTTGTATTGTGTCTGCCACATTGCCGAATTGCTATATGAGTTCTAGCATTCTTGGGGTGGAGTTTTTTGGGTTTCCTACGTACAGTATCATGTTATCTGCGAAGACGGAGAGTTTGACTTCTTTGTCAATTTGAACGCCTTTTATTTATTTTTGTTGTCTGATTTCTGAGTGTAGGACTTCTAGTACTATGTTTACTAACAGTGGTGAGACTGGACATCGGTCTCATGTTCCTTGTATAAGGGGAAAGGCTCTCAGTGTTTTCCCATTGAGAAAGATGTTTGTTGTGGGCTTTTTGTAGATGGCTTTTAAGATGCGGAGGAGTGCTGTCTCTATCCCTACACTCTGAAGAGTTTTGATCAGGAATGGATGCTGTATTTGGTCAAATGCTTTCTCTGCATCTATTGAGAGGGTCATAGGATTATTGTTTTTTCTCTTGTTGATATGATCTATCACGTTGATTGTTTTACCAGTGTTGAGCTAACCTTGCATCCCAGGGATAAATCCCACTTGGCCATGGTGAATAATCTTCTTAATGTATTATTCGGTCCTATTGGCTAGTATCTTGTTGAGAATTTTTGCATCTGTGTTAATGAGAGATATTGGTCTATAATTTTCCTTTTTGGTGGGGTCTTTGTCTTGTTTTGGAAATAAGGTGATGCTCGCCTAATAAAATGAGTTTGGAAGTATTGCATCCCTTTCTATCTTTTGAAACAGCTTTGGTAGAATAGGTATAGTTTCTTCTTTAAACATTTGATAAAATTCCCCTGAGAAGCCATCTGACCATGGACATTTGCGTCTTGGGAGGTTTTCGATGACTGCTTCAATTTCCTCCCTGGTTATTGGCTTGTTCAGGTTTTTTTTTATTTTTATTTATTTATGATAGTCACACACACACACACACAGAGAGAGAGAGAGAGAGGCAGAGACATAGGCAGAGGGAGAAGCAGGCTCCATGCACCGGGAGCCCGACGTGGGATTCAATCCCGGGTCTCCAGGATCGTGCCCTGGGCCAAAGGCAGGCGCTAAACCTCTGCGCCACCCAGGGAACCCCTGTTCAGGTTTTCTATTTCTTCCTGTTACAGTTTTGGTAATTTGTGGTTTTCCAGAATTGCGTCCATTTCTTCTAGATTGTCTGCTATATTGGCTTATAGCTGCTCATAATACGTTTTTAAAATCGTTTGTATTTGCTTGGTATTGGTTGAGATCTCTTTTATTTGTGATTTCATTAATTTGAGTCTTTTCTCTTTTGGTTTTAATAAGGCTGGCTAATGGTTTATCTATCTTATTAATTGTTTCAAGGAACAAACTCCTGGTTTTGTTGATCTGTTCTACAGTTCTTCTGGTCTCTATTTCATTTAGTTCTGCTTGAATCTTTATTAACTCTCATCTTCTGCTTGCTATACTTTTTACTTGCTGTTCTTTCTCCAGTTCCTTTAGGTGCGAGGTTAGCTTGTGTATTTTTCTCCAATTTTTTGAGGGATGCTTGTATTGTGGTGTATTTCCCTCTCAGGACTGCTTTTGCTGTATCCCAAAGACTTGACAGGTTCTATCTTTATTTTAATTAGTTTCCATGAATCTTTTTAATTCTTCTCTAATTTCCTGGTAGACCAATTCATCTTCTAGCAGGATGCTCTTTAACCTCCACTGTTTTAATTTCTTCCAAATTTCTTCTTGTGTTTGAGTTCCAGTTTCTAAGCTTTGTGGTCTGAAAATATGCAGGATAAAATCAATCTTTTGGTATGGGTTGAAACCTGATCTGAGACCCAATATGTGGTCTATTCTGGAGAAAATTCCACATGCACTTGAGAAGAAAGTCTATTCAGTTGTGTTCAGATGGAAAGTTCTGTATATATCTGTGAAATCCTTCTGGTCCAGTATATCATTTAAAGCTCTTTTTTCTTTGGAAATGTTGTGCTTAGAATATCTGTCATTTACTGAAAGTGCCATGTTGAAGTCTGCTATAATTAGAGTTTTATTATCTAAGCATGTTATTAATTGATTGTTGTACTTGGCAGCCCCCACATTCGGGGCAAAAATATTCATGATTGTTAGGTCCTCTTGGTCCTCTTGTTGGATAGATCCTTTAAGTATGATACAGTGTCCCTCTTCATCTCTCACTACAGTCTTCGGGATAAACTTTAGTTTATCTGATAGAAGGATGGCTACCCCTGCTTTCTTTTGAGGACCATTTGAATGGTAAATGGTTCTTCAACCTTTCATTTTCATCCTGGAGTTGTCCTTAGGTCACAAATGAGTCTCTAATAGACAGGAAATAGTTGGGTTTTGCTCTTTTATCCAGTCTGAAACTTTATGTCTTTTGATGGGATTATTTAGCCCATTCACATTCAGAGTTACTATTGAAAGATATGAATTTAGTGTCATAATAATACTTATTCAGGCCCTGTTTTTTGGATTATTTCTTTGGGATTTCTCTTTCTCTTACAAGGTCCTCCTTAATATTTCTTGCAGAGCTGGTTTTGTGGTCACATATTCCTTCTGTTTCTGCCCATTTTGGAAGCTCTTTATCTCTCTTTCTATTGTGACTTACAGCCTTGCTGGAAAGAGTGTTCTTGCTGCATGTTCTTCTCATTTAGGACCCCGAATATATCCTGCCAGCCCTCTCTAGCCTGCCAGGTCTCTGTGGAGAGGTCCGCTGTTAATCTAAAATTTCTCTCTGTATAAGTTAGGAATCTCTTGTTTTTTGCTGCTTTAAGGATCTTCTCTTTATCTTTGGAATTTACATGTTTCACTCTTAAATGTCGAGGTGTTGAACAGTTTTTATTGATTTTGGTGGGGACCTTTCTGTCTCCTGGATCTAAATGCCTTTTTCCCTCCCCAAATTAGGGAAGTTCTCAGCTATGATCTGTTCAAATATGCTTTCCGGTCTTCTGTCCCTCTTGGCTCTCTCTGGAACCACAATTATACGTTGATTTTTTCTTCTGAGGCTTATTTATTTTCCTTAACTTTTCCTCATGGTCTTTAATTGTTTTTATCTTTTTTCCTCAGCTTCCTTCCTTGCCATCAACTTGTCTTCTATGTCCCTCCCTCTTCTAACTCATTAACCCTCATCGCTAGGACCTCCAGTTTGCATTGCATCTCATTTACTTGATTTTTAATTTCAGCCTGATTAGATTCAATTCTGCAGGCATGAAGTCTCTTGATTCCTTTATGCTTTTTTCCAGGGTAACCAGTAGGTTAATAATTGTGCTTATGATTTGGCTTTTTGACATTGAATTGTAATCAAAATTCTGTAACTATGTAGCAGATAGTACCATTTCTGATTCTTTCCTTTGTGGTGAGTTCATCCTTCTAGTAATTTTGCTCTGCACAGAGTGGTGTATGAGCAGGCTGAGTCCAGAATATCAACAAAGACCTAAGTAAATTTCACCCTAGGTGATTCTGCCGAGGTCAGAGACCAAAAATTGAAAACAAAGATCAGGACAAAAGACAACAAAAGGACTACTAAAGTGAAAAACAAATTTTAAAACAAAGTAGTAAAAAATAAAACGCCAAGAATCCCAAAGAAAAAGAAAAAAAATGGCGTGGGTACTTGTAGATGGTGGTGGTGATGAAGTTGTAGTGGAGTGACAATGTAATCTCCCTGAGGGGTTCTAGAGGATGATCCTCTCAGTTCTGAGTTTATTAAGTTATGTATGTTTGAAGATGCTCAGTACCAAATTTATATAAACCAGAAATATTTGTAGAGAGCCCTACCATTGACCCCCAAGGCAAATTAGATAAAAGAGGGGGTTAGTATGGGAATAAGGAATCTCACAGAATGAGCCAGCACAGTATAGCACCTGGTTCTGGATGCATGTTGGTCATGTTTTAGAAGATATTAACTTCTGCCATTGTAGAACAAAATGAAGTAGAGAAAACAAAAAACACACACAAAAAAATATCTTGTATATCTCCCCAAATTAAGTTGAGTATGTTGAAGGAAATCTAGAAGTGGAAAATATATCTAGGACCTGTAATTGTAGAAATATGAAAGTCAAAAAAAAAAAAAGAACCTTAAAAATAAAGAGGTGGTAAAATATTGTAGTTAATGTGAGAAAGGAGAAAAAGATGGCAATTTACAGTCTGATATAAAAATGAGTTGTCCTGGAAAAAGGAAGAAAAATAAAATAGGAGGGTTAGTCTCTGGCTTTGTATACTGTAAATCCCACGACTTTCCCTGGAGATTTATAGTGCTGCTTCTCAAGAACCTGCTCTTCCCCTGTCCTTCCAGCTGGTCTTTGGGGGAGTTGCCCCCTGTGCTGATTCTCAGGTGTGTATACCTGGGGGAGCTGCCCCACCCCCTGTCAGTTTCCAGCTCAGTGAGCACTGTTTACCCCATGAGGCCTTTGTTCCCTGGTGGCCCCACCTCTCCCAGGGAGAGGATGAAACCAGGAGGAACAACTCTGGCAGCAGCCAGGTCTCCATCCCTGGAGTCAGATCCTGCAGTAACTAACAGAGTCTCCTAGTGTGCACTGGCCTAGATGCTCTCGGGGTGGCACTGGGGTGCTGATCTACACAGCTTGCAGGGTGCCCCACATCAGGAGTGTTCTCATGTCCTGTGCCCTCTCTGCTTCTTCCTGTCCCAGGGAGCGTGCATGATCATAAGCCGTGTCTGTTTGGCATCCTAGGGTCTGGGGCCTGTGCTGCTGGAATCCTGTTCCTGAGTCCATGACTCCCAAAGGAAGCAGGGCGCAGACACCTCCATCTTGAGCTGCCCTCCTGACCAAGAGGCTTCTCCTGAATGCCCCAACTTTGTGCGCTACAGCCCTTTACCAACATTGACCTGCATTGTGTGGTGCACTCTCCCCAGGTGCACTTCCTCTATTAGTGACTCCAGGAATCTGGAGGCTTCTCTGGCCCTCCTGTAACTCTGCCCGATTTCCCTGCTAAGTGCCTTTCTGTCCTGGAAGAACCCAGTTCAAATTTTTTAAAGTTCCCGCATCTCCGGGGGTGGACTTTCCTGTCCCAGAGGCTTTCACTGCCTGGATTTAGCCAAGCTCCTTGCAGTGCCCCTCCCCAACTTGGTTCTTTTTATTTTATTTTTTTTCCAGCTTCCTACCATGTTAGAAGTGAAAATCCTTCTCTCTGTAGCATTCCAGCTGTTCTCTCTTTAAATCTCAGGTCGAATTCGTAGATTTTCACGACAGTTTAAAAGTTATCTAGGTAAGTTGGTGGGTCCAGGTGAGGTGAGGACCCCTACTCCTCCGCCATATTGCCCCCTTTTTTCCTTTTTGACTTTCATATTTCTACAATTACATGTCTTAGGTATATTTTTCACTTCTGGATTCTCTTCTACATATTCATTTTAATTTTGGCAAATATACTAGATATCGTTATTCGTTTGTATTTTTTTAATTTTTCCCCCTCAGTTGGTTTTAAAACGGTGGACGTTAGTACTTTGTAAAACATGACCAATATACAGCCAGAACCAAGTGGAACATGCTGTTGGCTCATTCTGTGAGATTATATTCATTTTTCCTTCACACTCTGCCCCCCTCTTTTATTATGTTTATGTTTTGGTGGTCAATGTTGGGGCTTGCTAGAAGTATTGCTGGTTTATATAAATTTGGGATTTATCATCTTCTAACATACAGAACAAAATACATTCAGAACCAAGAAGAGATCACCCTCTAGTACCCCTCAGGTAGACTACATTCTCTCTCAACTACCACTTGATCACCAGCAGCATCCTCCCTTTTTTTCTCTTTTTCCTTACTTTGCTACTTTTTCTTCTTTTTTTCTTTTTTCTTCTTTGTTTTTGGTCTTGGCTTTTTATTTTTAGTACTTTGTTTCAAAACTTGTTTTTCTCTTTAGTGGTCCTTCTTTTTAAAATTTTGTTGTGTTCTTCTTTTTCTTTTATTTTCCGGTCTCTGACCTCTTCAGAATAATCTAGAGTGTATTTTAATTAGGTCATGGTTGATAGTTTTGACTCAGCCCACTCAAACAGCCACTATGCACTGGACAAAATGACTAGAAGGAAGAATTCACCACAAAAAAAAGAACCAGAAATGGTAATCTCTGCCACAGAATTACAGAATTTGGATTTCTTTTGTTTGTTTATTTGTTTGTTTGTTTTTCCCAGAATTTGGATTTCAATACGATGTCAGAAGGTCAATTCAGAAGTACAATTATAAAGCTACTTGCAGCTCTGGAGAAAAGCATAAAGGACACTGGAGACTTTGTGACTGCAGAATTGAGATCTAATCAGGCCAAAATTAAAAATACATTAAATGAGATGCAAGCTCAACTGGATGATCTAACTTCTAGGGTTAATGAGGTGGAAGAGAGAGTGTGTGACATAGAAGACAAGTTGATAGCAAGTAAGGAAGGAAGGTGAGGGAAAAAGAGAAAAACAGTTTAGAGCCCATGAGGAAAGGCTTAGAGAGAAATAAATGGTAACTGGAAAAGGATGAATTGCATCTAATTGGGATTACAAAAGAGGCTGAGAGAGAGAGAGAGAGGACCACAAATATATGTGAACAAATCATAGCTGAGAACTTCCCAAATCTGGGGAAATTCAAAGGCATTCAGATCCAAGAGATGGAGAGACCCCCCAAAATAAATAAAAACCGTTCAACACCTCCACACTCAATAGTGAAACTTGCAAATTTCAAAGATAAAGAGAAAATTCTTAAGCAGATGGAGACAAGGGATTCTTCACTTCTGGGGAGAAATATCAGAGTAACAACAGACCTCTACACAGAGACCTGGGAGTCCAGAAAGAGCTGGCAGGATATATTAAGGGTACTAAATGAGAAGAACATGGAAAGAAGAATACTTCATCCAGCAAGGCTGTCATTCAGAATAGAAGGAGAGATAAAGAGCTTCCAGTATAGGGAAAAACTGACAAAATATGTAACCACCAAACCGACTCTGCAAGAAATACTAAGGGGGACCCTGTAAAAGAAAGAGGGATCCCAAAGAAACAATACACAAAAATAGGGACTGAATAGATAATACTATGAAACTAAGTTCATTTCTTTCAATAGTTTGAATGTGAATGGGATAAACGGTTCCATCAAAAGACGCAAGGAATCAGACTGGATAAAAAGCAAGACTCATCTATATGCTGTCTACAAGAGACTCATTTTAGACCTAAGGACACCTCCAGTCTAGAAAATGAAGGGATGGAGAACCATTTACCATGCAAGTGATCCTCAAAAGAATGCTGGGGGTAGCAATCCTCATATTAGATAAATTAAAGTTTATGCCAAGACTGTAGTAAGATATGAAGAGTGACAATATATCATATTTAAAGGGTCTATGCAACAAGAAGACCTAACATGTATTAATATTTATGTGCCTAATGTGGGAGCAGTCAAGTATATCAATGAATTAATAAGCAAAGTAAAGAGATACTTAGATAATAATACACTAAGAGGGACTTCTTGATGGCTCAGTATTTGAGCACCCACCTTTGGCTCAGGTCATGATCCCAGGGTCCTGGGATCCAGTCTTACATTGCACTCCCCACAGGGAGCCTGCTTTTGTCTGTGCCTGTGCTTCTGCTTCTCTTTGTGTTTCTCATGAATAAATAAATAAAATCTTTTTAAAAAAATACAGTAATGAGACTTCAACATGGCATTTTCAGGAAATGACAGGTCTTCTCAACAGGACATCACCAAGGAAACAAGGACCTTAAATTATTCACTGAACCAAAGAGATTTCAAAGATATATACAGAGCTTTCCATCCAAATACAACTGAATACATATTCTTCTCAAGTGCACATGGAACTTTTTCCAGAATAGACCACATACTGGGTCACAAATCAGGTCACAACTGATACCAAAAGATTCAGATTGTCCCCTGCATATTTTCAGACCACAATACTTTGAAACTAGAATTCAATCACAAGGAAAATTTTGTAAAAAACTCAAACACATGGAAGTTAAAGACCATCCTACTAAAAGATGAATTGGTCAGCCACGAAATTAGAGGATAATTAAAAAGTTTCATAGAAACTAATGAAAATGAAGGTACAACTGTTCAAATCTTTGGGATACAGCAAAAGTGGTCCTAAGAGGGAAATACATGGCAATAAAAGCCTCCCTCAAAAAATTGAAAAAAAAAAACCACAATCAAACCTCAAACCTCAAGGAATTGCAGAAAGAACAGCAAGTAAAACCTACACGAAACAGAAAGAGAGATAATAAAGATTCGAGCAGAACTCAATGAAATAGAGACCAGAAGAACTGTAGAACAGATCAACAAAACCAGGAGTTGGTTCTTTGAAACAATTAATAAGATAGATAAACCATTAGCCAGCCTTATTAAAAAGAAGAGAGAGAAGACTCAAATTAATAAAATCATGAATGAAAAAGGAGAGATCACAACCAAATGATAGTATTATCCAAAATATTATATATTATTATTATTTTCTTGGAAATACAAACGATTTTAGAAACATATTATCAGCAACTATACACCAACATATTAGGCAATCTAGAAGAAATGGATGCATTTCTGGAAAACCACAAATTGCAAAAACTGGAACAGAAAGGAATAGGAACCCTGCACTGGCCAAAAACCAGCAAAGAAATTGAAGCAGTCATCAAAAGCCTTCCAAGACACAACAGTCAAGGGTCAGATGGCTTCCTAGGGGAATTCTATCAAACGTTTAAAGAAAAAATACCTATTCTACTAAAGCTGTTTCAAAGGATAGAAAGAGATGGAATATGTCCAAACTTGTTTTATGGGCCAGCATCACATTGATTCTAAAAACCAAGACCCCACAAAAAGGAGAATTATAGACTAATATCCTTGATTAACACGGATATAAAAATTCTCAACAAGATACCAGCCAATAGGATCCAGCAGTACATTTAGAAGATTATTCGCCATGACCAAGTGCGATTTATACCCAGGATGCAAGGATGGTTAAAATCATGTAGTATAATGAACTTCATAGATCACATCAACTAGAGAAAAATAAGAACCATACGATCCTCTCAATATATGCAGAGAAAGTATTTGACAAAATACAGCATCCATTCCTGATTAAAACTCTTCAAATTGTAGGCGTAGAGGCAACATTCCTCAAAGTCTTAAAAGCTATTTATGAAAAACCCACAGTGAGTATCATTATCAATGAAGAAAAACTGACCACCTTTTCTCTAAATCAGGTACATGACAGGGATGTCCATTCTCAACACTGATTTCAACATAGTGCTAGAAGTCCCAGTCTCAGCAGTCAGACAACAAAAGGAAATAAAAGGAATTCATATTGGCAAAGAAGAAGTTCAACTTTCCTTCTTTCAGATGACATGATACTGCATGTAGAAAACCCAGAAGAATCCACCCCAAGATTGCTAGAATTCATCCTGCAATTCAGCTATGTGGCAGGATACAAAACCAATTCCCAGAAATCAGTGGCATTTCTATACACTACCAATGATACTGAAGAAAGAGAAATTAAAGAATCAATCCCATTTACAATTTCACCCCAAAGCATAATATACCTAGGAATAAACCTAACCAAAGAGGTAAAGGATCTATATCCTAAAAACTACAGAACACTTCTGAAATTCAGGAAGACAGAAAGACATGGAAAAACATCCCATGCTCATGAATTTAAGAATAAATATTGTGATAATGTCTATCCACCCAGGAAAATTTACATGTTTAATGCAATCCCTATCAAAATACCATGGACTTATTCACAGAGTTGGAACAAATCATCTTAAGTTTTGTATGGAACTAGAAAAGACCCCAAATATCCAGAGGAATATTAATAAAGAAACCCAATGTTAGGGACATCACAATGCTGGATTTCAAGCTGTATTACAAAGCTGTGATCATCAAGACAGTGTGGTACTGGCACAAAAACAGACACATGGATCAGTTGAAGAGAATAGAGAACCCAGAAATGGGCACTCAACTCTATCATCAACTAATATTTGACAAAGCAGGAAAGAATATCCACTGAAAAAAGACACTCTCTTTAACAAATGGTTTCAGGAAA
Organism: Canis lupus baileyi; assembly: GCF_048164855.1. Classification (NCBI taxonomy): domain Eukaryota; kingdom Metazoa; phylum Chordata; class Mammalia; order Carnivora; family Canidae; genus Canis; species Canis lupus. The sequence continues at coordinate 61,706,170 of NC_132876.1, forward strand.
TTTGGACAATGTGAGAGAAGAATCCATCTAAATCTTAGAGAAGAACACAGGCAATATCCTTTTTGAAGTTGGCCACAGCAACTTCTTGCAAGACACATCTATGAAGTAAAAATAAAACAAAAGCAAAAATGAACTATTGGGACTTCATCAAGATTAAAAGCTTCTGTACAGCCAAAGAAACAATCAACAACACGAAAAGATAACCTACAGAATGGGAGAAGATATTTGCAGATGATGTATCAGATAAAGGGATAGTATCTAAGATCTATAAAGAACTTATTAAATTCAGCACGCAAGCACCAAAAAATCCAATCATGAAATGGGCAGAACACATGAACAGAAATTTCACTAAAGAAGTCATACACATGGCCAACAGGCACATGAGAAAACTCTCTCATTGACTTTCTATCAGGGAAATACAAATCAAAACCACAATGAGATACCACCTCACACCAATGAGTATGGCAAAAATTAACCAGACAGGAAACATGAAATGTTGGAGTGGTTGTGGAGAAGGTGAACCCTCTTGCACTGTTGGTGGGAATGGAAACTGGTGCAACCACTCTGGAAAACAGTGTGAATATTTCTCAAAAAGTTACCCTTTTTGATTCAGCATTGCACTACTGGGTATTTACCCCAAAGATACAGATGTAGAGAATTGCTGGGACATGGACACCCACATGTTCTTAGCAGCAATGTCCACAATAGCCAACCTGTGGAAGGAGCCTCAGTGTCCATTGAAAGGTGAGTGGATAAAGAAGATGTGGTATATTTATAAAATGAAATATTACTGTGCCATCAGAACAGACAAATACCCACCGTGTGCTTCAACATGGATGGAACTGGGGGGGTATTATACTGGGTGAAGTAAGTCAATTGGAGAAGGGCAAGCATTATATGGTTTCACTAATATGGGGAATATAAGATATATTGATAGGGATTATAAGGGAAAGGAGAGGAATTGGGAAAAATTAGAGAGAGATACAAACCATGAGAGGCTCCTTACTCTGGGAAACAAACAAAGGGTTGCAGAAGGGGAGGTGGGCTGGGGGTTCGGATAACTGAGTGATGGGCACTGAGGAGGGCACTTGATGGAATGAGCACTGGGTGTTATACTATATGTTGCCCAACTGAACTTCAATAAAAACAAATGCAAATAGACAAATGGATAAGGCAGTTGTGGAACACACACACACTGGAATATTATGCAACCACAAAATTTTGAGACCGTATGATATGTGACAACATGGGTGGCTCTAGAAATTATTATACTAAGTGAAATAAGTTAGACATTGAAAGACAAATACCATATGATTCACTCATAGATGGAAGCAAAATAGAGAAAAGGAAAGAAAGAAAAGAAAGAAGAAAAAGAAAGAAAGAAAGAAAGAAAGAAAGAAAGAAAGAAAGAAAGAAAGAAGAAAGAAAGAAAGAAAGAAGAAAGAAAGAAGAAAGAAAGAAAGAAAGAAAGAAAGAAAGAAAGAAAAGAAAGAAAGAAAGAAAGAAAGAAAGAAAGAAGTGAATAAACAAACAAATTAGAATTGGACTTTTAAATACAGAGAACAAAGTGATGGTTGCCAGAAGGGATGGGTAGAGTTGGGCCAAATGGGTAAAGGAAAATGAGAGATACAGGCTTCCTGTTATGGAATGAAAAAGCACGGGATGAAAAGACAGAGCATAAGGAATATAATCAATGACATTATAGTAGAGTTGTATGGAGATAGATGATACCTACACTTGTGAGCATAGCATAATGCATAATAAAGTTTGATCACCATGTTTTACACCAGAACCTCAAATAAAATTTCATGTCAATTGCACTCAAACAAACTTATCTTAAAAAGCACTGCGACTTGAATGAACAAAGAAAAAAAGAGATAAATAAACATAGATTCTTAAACACAGAGAACAAACTGGTGGTTACCAGAGGTGAGGTCAGTGGGAGGATGGGTGAAATAGTTGAATAGGATTAAGAGTATACTTATGAGGAGCATTAAGTAATGTATAGAATTGTTGAATAACTATATTGTACACCTGAATTTCATATAACACTATATGTTAATTATACTCAAATTAAAAAAAAATTAAAAAGGATAAAAAACCTGTAGCTTGATTGACAAAAAGAGAAAGTATTCAAAATACTAAAATAAAAAAAATAAAGATGAAGACACTACTAATCTTAAAGCAATTTAAAGGATAAGAAAATACTATAAAACTATGTTTATACTATATAAACAATTGTATACCAACAAATTAGAAAACTTAGATGAAATGGAAAAATTCTGAGAAAAAAGTTCCAAAATTGACTCAAGAAAAAAAAAAAACAGAAAATATGTACAGTACAGAACTAGAAAGAGTAGATATTGAATCTGTCATCAAAATCCTCCACTGCTGTGGTTAGGACACCCAAAACTAAATTAAATAACAGTGGTGAGAGTGGACATCCCTGTCTTGTTCTTGACTATAGAGGAAATCCTTTCAGTTTTTCCCCATTGAGGACGATGTTAGCTGTGGGTTTTTTTGCATATGGTCTTTACTTAACTGTAAAGAGCAAACTGATGGTTACAAGACGAGATATGGGTGGGGGAATGGGTTAAATAGGTAATGAGGATTAAGGAATGCACTCATTGTGACGAGCACTAGGAGTTGCTTGGCAGTGTTGAATCACTAAATTGTACACCTGAATCTAATATAACACTGTATGTTAACTAACTGGAATTTAAATAAAAACTTTAAAAAATCCCCCCAACAAAGAAAAGTCCAGGACCAAATAATTTTAATGGTGAATTCCACCAAACATTTGAAAAATAATTAAAACCAACTTTCAGAATCTTCTGAAAAATAAAAGATAGAATGCTTTCTATTACATTAGATGAGACCAGCATTACTATTAAACTAAAGGCAGACAAAGACAGCAAATGAAAGGAGAATTTCAGATCACTATTTCTTATTAATATACATCTAAAAATCTTCAACAACCTACTTGGACACTGAATGTAACAGTATATGAAAATACACCATGAACAAGCAAGATTTGTCCCACAAACGTAAGGTGGTTCATCATAAGAAATTCAATTATTTCAATACAGAATATTAATAGACTGAAGGAAAAAAAACACATGATCATCACAATTCATGTAATAAAAACATTTGACAAAATTCCATACCATTTCATGATGAAAAGACCCAGAGAACTAGGCTAGACAAATATAATACAGAATGCTATAAAGGACACTTATGATAACCTATAGCTAAAATCATTTTCTTTTTTTTTCTTTTTTTTTTTTCTAAAATCATTTTCAATTGTTAAAAGACTGAAAACTTTTCTCCTAAGATCAGGAACAAGACAAGGATACCTGTTTCACCACTGCTGTTCAACATTTTACTAGAAGCTCTAACCAGACAAATGATGAATAAATAAAAAATAAAAAATCAACAAGAGGTACCCAAATTAGAAAGGATGAAGAAATACTATTTCTACTGACAGATATCAAGATATATATATTCTCTCAAAGAAGTCACAAAGAAGCTACTAGAGCTTAAATATGTGATTTAGTTCTAATTTCAAGGCATTATGATCTGAAAATACGCAGGGAACGATTCCAATCTTTTGGTGTTGGTTAAGACCTGATTTGTGAACCAGTATGTGGTCTATTCTGGAGAAAGTTCCATGTGCACTTGAGAAGAATATGTATTCAGTTGCGTTTCAATGTAAAGTTCTGTAAATATCTGTGAAATCCATCTGGTACAGTGTATCATTTAAAGCTCTTGTTTCTTTGGAGATGTTGTGCTTAGAATACCTATTGATTGTAGAAAGTGCTAAATTGAAGTCACCAAGCATAAGTATTATTATCTAAGTATTTCTTAACTTTGGTTATTAAGTGATTGATCCTGAATATATCCTGCCAGCCCTTTCTGGCCTACCAGGTCTCTGTGGAGAGGTCTGCTGTTAATCTAATATTTCTCCCCATAAAAGTTAGAAATTTCTTGTCTCTTGCTGCTTTAAGGATCTTCTCTTTATCTTTGGAATTTGCAAGCTTCACTATTTAATAAAATGTCAAGGTGTTGAGCGGTTTTTATTGATTTTAGGGGGGGATCTCTCTATTTCCTGTATCTGAATGCCTGTTTCCCTTCCCAGATTAGGAAAGTTTTCAGCTATGATTTGTTCAAATACATATTCTGGACCTCTGTCCCTTTCGGCGCCCTCGGGAACCCCAGTTAAATGTAGATTTTTTTCCTTTTGAGGCTGTCACTTATTACCCTTAACCTATCCAAATGATCTTTTAATTGTTTTTCTCTTTTTTCCTCAGTTTCCCTCTTTGCCATCAACTTGTCTTCTATGTCACTCACTCGTTCTTCTACCTCATTAACCCTCGTCGTTAGGACCTCTAGTTTGGATTACAACTCATTTAATCGATTTTTAATTTCTGCCTGATTAGATCTAAATTCTGCAGTCATGAAGTCTCTTGAGTCCTTTATGCTTTTTTCTAGAGCCACCAGTAGCTTTATAATTGTGCTCCTGAATTGGCTTTCTGACATTTAATTGTAATCCAAATTTTGTAACTCTGTGGGAGAGAAGACTGTTTCTGATTCTTTCTTTTAAGGTGAGGTTTTTCTTCTAGTCATTTTGCTCAGTGCAGAGTGGCCAAAAACAAGTTGTATTGGGAAAAGGAGAAAAAGAAGAGAAAGAAGAAAAGAAAAAGAAAAAAAAAGAAGGAAAATGAAAAAAAGAAGAAAAAAAGGGGGGGAAGCAAACAGAAACAAACAAACAAACAAACAAAAAAAAACAAGGGAGAGTATCCTCTGATTCTGTATACTGTAAATCCCTCGACTTCCCCTGGAAGTTTCCAGTGCTCCTTGGTCAATAATTTGTTTTTCCCTTGTCCCTATAGCTGGTCTTCTGGGGGAAGGGCCAGCTGTGCTGATTTTCAGGTGTTAGCACTTGGGGGAGCTGCTCAGCCCCCAGCCTGGGGCAGGGCTCAGTGAAAGTTGTTTAACCTGTTTATCCTGTGAGGCCACTGTGAGTCTCAGTGGAGGTTGTTTATCCTGTGAGGCCCCAGGAGGAACAACAACAGTGATGGCGGCCAGCTCTCCAGCCCTTGAGTCAGCTCCTGCAGAAACTAGGGAGCTCTCAGTCTGCAGGGCCTGGATGCTCCGGGGGTGGGGGCCACTGATCTTCTCAGGTGGGGGCCGCCCAGTGGTAAGAGCGTCCTTGCTGTCCTGTGCTCTCCTGGCTTCTGCCTGTACCGGGGGTAGCGCCAGATCTTGGGCTGAGTCCCTGGCGCCCTGTGCCCCCGGGCCTGCGCTGTTGGAATCGCGTTCCCGGCTGCGCAGCCCCCTTCCGTGCGGAGCCTTTGCCGGAGCCACTCCCGAGCTGCTCCTGGGGCTGCGCAGCCCCCTCCGAGCATAGCCTCCGCCAGAGCCGCTTCCGAGCTGCTCCCGGGGTGCGCAGCTTCCTCCCAGCTGAGCTGCCGCCTGAACCGCTTCAGAGCTGCTCCCGGGTCCAGCTGGGTACGCGCTGCAGCCCTTTAGGGAGCTCGGCCGCGGGGTGTGGCGTGCTCTCCCCAGGGCGCAGGTCCTCTGTTAGTGTCCCAGGGAGCCTGAGGGCATCCCTGCCCCTCCTGGGATCCTGCTCCAACTCCCTGTGAGCGCCTTTCCCTCCGGGAAGATTAGTGAAGCCCCTGCTTCTCCCGGGCGGTGCTTTCGTGTCCTGGGGGCACTCGCCCCAGCCTTAGCCCGGCTCCTCGTGGGGACCCTCCCCCTTGGATGCCTTTTGTTTCTTTATTTTTCCCCTGTCTTCCTACCTTGATAGAAGCGTGAACTCTTCTCACTGTAGCATTCCAGATGTTCTCTCTTTAAATCTGAAGCCGAATTCATAGGTTTTCAGGATGATTTGAAGGTTATCTATGTTTATTGGGGACAGGTGACTTGGGGATCCTACTCTTCCTCCATCTTGCCCCGCCCCTGTTAACAGTTTATTTTTAATTTTGTTTCAACATCATTAATAATCAGGGAAATGCAAATCAAAACCGCAACGAGAGATCAATTTATACTTGTCAGAATGGCTAGAATAACAAAGACAAGAAATAAAATGTTTTGGCAAGAATATGGAGGAAAAGGAACCCTCATGTCTTGTTGGTAGAAACACAAATTAGTGCAGCCATTGTGAAAAACAGAATGTAGATTCCTTAAAAAAATTAAAAATAGATTTACTATATGTCCAATAATACCACTACCCGGTATTTAAACAAAGAAAATGAAACACTCATTCAAAAAAGTATATGCACTCTTATATTTATTGCAGCATTGTTTAGCCAAGATACGAAAGTAACCGAAGTATCCACTCATAGAAAAATATATCAATAAAATGTGGTAATGGAATATTACTCAGTCATAAAAAAGAATGAGATCTTGCCATTTACAACAGCATGAATGGACCTACAAGGTATAATACTAAGTGAAATATGTCAGATTGAGAAAGACAAATATCATATGATTTCACTCATATGTGGAATTTAAAAAAACAAAATAAATGAACAAAGAAAAAAGAGACCAAAAACAACTCTCAAGTACAGAGAACAAGCTAGTGTTTGCCAGAGTTGAGGTGGGTGGAGAGAGGGGTTAAATAGACAAAGAGGATTAAAGAATGCTTATCTTGATGAGTGCAGAGTAATGCATAGAATTGTTGAATCCCTATATTATAAAATGTAGATATTATAAAATTTGGAGAGTAATATTTTTAAGACAGAGTTACTTGATGACCCAGAATACCCTTTCCTTTTCATAGCTCCTTAGAACATATCAAACAAATTTTAAGGAGCAAAAAATGTAGAATGGAGTGGGAGGGCTATTCACCACTTAGCTATATAGACTGATGTACCACATGCTGAGTTGTCATTTACCATACCAGATGCTTAATTTGTATTTTTTCCATGTCCACTCTACTCTAGCTATTATAGATTTAATATAAATAATCTTTCCCAGTGCTTTATTATTTTTCTCTTTCAAAGATGTTATTTATTTATTTATTTATTCATGAGAGACACACAGAGGCAGAGACATAGGCAGAAGGAGAGGCAGGCTCCCTGTGGGCAGCCTGATGTGGACTCGATCTCAGGACCTCAGGATCATGACCTGAGCCAAAGGCAGACATTCAACCACTGAGCCACCCAGGTGACCCTTTCTCAGTCATTTCATTTAATATTTTATTAATATTTAGAAATATTGAAATCATGTATGATATGTATACATTTAATCTGATATTGTGAGGGAATGTGAAAAGAAATGAACTTATCCATTATTTCTCACAAGCTTCATCTACATGAACAAACAAGTTTGATTATTTTGACAGACTTAACCAATTCAAACCAGGACAGAAGCTGTGAATCCAGTACATCATTTGACATTTTTCCCTGACAGATGAAAAACAATCAGTGCAAGAATCAAAATACTTTGTGAGTATAAAGCCAGATTAAAATTAGAAAAACAAAACAATGGAGGTAAAATCTGCACTTCCTTTTGTTTCCTAAGTTATTTGCATCAATTGCCTTAAAATTCCATTTCACAGAGCACAGTTTCTGCTGCCATAGTAATAGCAATATTTAGTAGGACCAGGATCTAATTTTTAAATATACATAAATTTAAAATAAGTTTTAAAAAGTTTTTGAACTCCAGAATTTTACTCTTTATTAACCTTTTTCAGAAATATAATTATTTTATATATGGGGTCTGGGAGTGTAGGGGGCATAAAAAGACAATTTCATTCATGCTAACTTTTAATGTGATGAAATGAGAGGCAAAACTACAGATTTTGGAGTTACGAGGACTTAGCTAGCTGCCATTTCTCAACTGTGTGTTCCTGGGAAAGTTATATCACTTCACTTTATTCATCAAAAATATGGAGATAATGATACCTACTGCATAAATTAGGGTTCTCATAGAAAAAAATAGCAATAATGCAAACAATCCTTCTCTCTATATATATATATCTCCTATTGGTATGTGTGTGTGTGTGTGTGTGTGTGTGTGTGTGTATTTGGTTTAAGTGATAGTTCAGGTTGGAGTCTGGAAATTCCAGTAGCAATTGATGTTGCAATCTTGAATCCTGAGGCTGTCTGGAGGGAGAATTCCTTCTTCCTCAGGGGGCCTGAGACTTTCTCTTAAGGCCTTCAACTGATTGAATGAGGTCTCTCTACATTATGGAGAGTGATCTGCTTTAATAAAAGTCTACTAGATTAAATGTTAACCATATCTAAAAAATACCTTCACAGCAATATCTAAACTGATGTTTGAACAAACATCTGGGAATTAGAGCCTAGCTAATTTGACACATAAATCTAATCATTACACCTGCTTATGGTTGTTGTGAGGATTAACTGAATTTATGTGGGCAGGGGACCTATGGAGTGCTTAGAGTATGTGCCCAGCTTTCACCATACCCAGTCACAATCTAATAATTGGGATTTGAGTGAAGAAAAGAAGGAAAAAGTGCTCTGTATGTTCTGGTGTTATTTTTGATTTACTTAAAAGTGGGGAAATGGAAATAAATTTACTAAAACAAGCTCCCATTACAGTTTCTCTGCTTCTTCCCCTACATTAACCAAGTACTAGTGCAAATTAATTATTCCCATGGTAATGCAAATTAATAACTCAAGGTCTTCTAGAATCTCACACAGTTAAGTAGTTTGACCAATTTCTGGAATTAAGGCCTTTTCTTTATCCTTACATTTTTAATAAGGGTAATTAGGTTAACCTTCTCACAGTGTGGACTTTTTAAGAAACCAAGAAAGATCATGTACTTTTAAGGTTATGATATTTGGTTAAAATTTTGGGAAACGTATTTTTTTCCATAAATCACGTGGCATGATTGGTTGGAGGGATTAAATATTTTGACCTTAGGGCATACAGCTATACTAAAATAAGAAATGGTACCAGATGGTAACTTAATTCCATAGGAAGAGATTAAAAGAATCAAAATGGCAAATAAGGTTAATATGCTCATAAAAAATCCTCTATATTTTTGCTGTTCTCTCTTCTCAGACTCTTAGATCCATAAGATTAAATAAAGTAATAATTAAAACAATGTTTTTTTGAATTTGTAATATATGGTCATAATAAACATAATAATAACAGTACAAAAGGGACAGAGAGAATAGAATTATATTGCAGTAAAGTTTTTATATCTCATTGGAATTAGGTCAGTATGAATCTGGGGTGATTTTGACTAAAATGCATATTGGGACTCTAGGCAAACATTAAAAAGTTAAAATATAATTTGAAAATTATCAAAGACATTAAAAGATTATAAGAGAAAATAACTAATTCAAAAGAAAACAACATGAAAGGAAGAGAGGAACAAAAAGACATGAGGTATAGAAAACAAAAGGCAACAAGACAGATGTCAATCCATCAATATCAATAATAACATGAAAATGGGTTAAAAACCTCATCTAAAAACAAATTATATCAGATTGGATAAAAAAACACAACTTCTAAGATTAAACTGCCTATGGGGGACACATTTTGGATTCATAGATAATAACTGTTTTTTTTTTTTTTTTTTTTTTTATGATAGTCACACAGAGAGAGAGAGAGAGAGGCAGAGACACAGGCAGAGGGAGAAGCAGGCTCCATGCACCGGGAGCCTGACGTGGGATTCGATCCCGGGTCTCCAGGATCGCCCTGGGCCAAAGGCAGGCGCCAAACCGCTGCGCCACCCAGGGATCCCGATAATAACTGGTTTAAATGAAAGGATGGAAAAGATATAGTATGCAAACAACTACCATAAGAGAAGTAAATCAATAATATCATAAAAATAGACCTTCAAAAAACAAAAATGTCATTAGAGAAAAAGAGGAACATTTTATAATTATTTAAATCATTCCATGAAAAAAATAAAGCAGTTATGAAATTATATACACCTAACAAATTACCTCCAAAATAAATAAAGCAAAAAATGGCAGAATTGAAGTGAAAAGTAGACAGCTGAGCAATAATAGTTGGAGAGATTAAAAGCCCTGTATTCAATAATAATAGTATAATTACTCAGAAAATCAACAATGAAATAGAAGAAAAAAATACATCAATAAGTCCAAATAATTACCTTTAGAATACTCCAGTGAACAACATTAGACTACTTGCTCTTCTCAAGTATACATAAAATATTCTCCAGAAATCATGTTAGGCAATAAAACAAAGCTTAACAAATTTAAAAGGACTGGAATCATATAAATATGTTATCTAACAACAAGAAATTGAATTAGAAATTAATAACAAGAAATTTGGGAAACTCAAAGAAGATAAAGATTTAAAAAAATAAACATCGGGGTGCAGGTGTCCCGGCGTTTCATTGCATTTGTATCTTTGGGGTAAATCCCCAACAGTGCAATTGCTGGGTCGTAGGGCAGGTATATTTTTAACTGTTTGAGGAACCTCCACATATACAATGGAATATTACTCAGCTATTAGAAATGACAAATACCCACCATTTGCTTCAACGTGGATGGAACTGGAGGGTATTATGCTGAGTGAAGTAAGTCAGTCGGAGAAGGACAAACATTATATGTTCTCATTCATTTGGGGAATATAAATAATAGTGAAAGGGAATATAAGAGAAGGGAGAAGAAATGTGTGGGAAATAGCAGAAAGGGAGACAGAACGTAAAGACTGCTAACTCTGGGAAACGAACTAGGGGTGGTAGAAGGGGAAGGAGGGCGGGGGGTGGGAGTGAATGGGTGACGGGCACTGGGGGTTATTCTGTATGTTAGTAAATTGAACACCAATAAAAAATAAATTAAAAAAAAAGATTTAAAAAAATAAAAATAAAAACCTCCTGAGTAATCAATGAGTCAAAGAAGAAGTCATCAAAAAATTAGAAAATACTTTGATACAATTACATGGTAGAAGAGATACCATACTCAATAAAATACCTTGATATAAGTGAAAACAAAGTCATAACATTCCAGAACTTATGGGATACAGCTAAAACAGTTCTCAGAGAAAAATTTACAAATAATATTTTAAACTAAGAAACATCTCAAATTAATACATTAACCTTCAGCTTTAAAACGCTAAAATAAGCATTTTAAATGCAAGAAAGCTAAAAAACTAGTGTGGAAATTAGTAAAAAGGGAATAAAGAAATAAAGTAAAACAAAAATTCACATAAGTTGGTTCCTTGAAAGAGCAATGAAGTTGGCAATTATTTAGCTAGACTAACCAACAAAAAGAGCAAGGACTCAGGAAAGAAAACAGGGACATCACCATCAACTACAAAGAAATAAATAGGTTCATATTTAGGAACAGAATTAACAACTTTATTTCAACAAATAAGGTAATAGATAAAATGGACAATTTCCTAGAAATTAAAAAACTATAAAACTAATTAAGAACAAAGAGTATCAGAACAGATCTGTAACAAATGAAGATATTTAATTAGTAATACAAAAAATGTCCATATAAAAAGGCCTCAGATAAGGTGTCATTACTGGTAAATTCTGCAAAACATTTAATGAAAGATTAGCACCAATCCTTACAAAAAGAAAAATAGAAGAGGAGGATGAATTCACAATTCATTCTACAAAACCAGTATTACTGTGATGCTGAAAGTAGACAGAGTCATCACGAGGAAACAATGACAGAACAATATTCCTTATGAATATAGGTGCAACATTGCTCAAAAAACCAAATCCAGAAAGGTATTATGCATCATGGCCCAGAGGTACTTTTCTCAGGAATGCAAATTTGGTTCAACATATTAAAATCAATTTATGTCTATAGCTAATATCACCCTCAATGGGAAAAACTGATAACTTTCCCTCTATAGTCAGGAAAAAGACAGGGATTTCCACTCTCGCCAATGTAATTTAATATAGTACTGGAAGGTTTACCCACAGCAATCAGACTAAAGTCATAAAAAGTCATCCAAATCAGCAAGGAAGAAGTCAAACATTCACTATTTGCAGATAACATGATACTCTACATAGAAAACCTGAAAAACTTCACCAAAAAATTGCTAGAACTGATACACAAATTAAGTAAAGTTGCAAGATACAAAACCAACTTAAAGAACTCTGTCGCATTTCTATACACCAATAATGAAGGAGCAGAAAGAGAAATCAAGGAATCAATTCCAAATACAATTGTACCAAAAACAATAAGATACCGAGGAATAAACCTAACCAAGGAGGTGAAAGACCTATATCCTGAAAACTATAAAACGCTGATGAAAGAAATTGAAAATGAGACAAAGAGATGGAATGACATTCCATGCACATGTATAGAAAAAATAAATACTGTTAAAATGCCTCTACTACCCAAAGCAATCTATACAATTAATGCAATACCTATCAAATACCAACAGCATTTTTCACAGAGCTAGAACACACACAATACTAAAATGTGTATGGAAAATCAAAAGACCCTGAATAGGGGCATCTGGGTGGCTCAGTTAGTGAGAAGATAACTCTTGATTTTGGCTCAGATCATGATCTTTGGTTCATGGGATCAAAACCCTCTTCAGAATCCTCACTCAATAGAGTATTCTGGAGATTCTTTCTGCTCTTCACTCCCACTCTCACTTTCTCCTAAATAAATAAGTGAAACTTAAAAAAAGACCCTGAATAGTGAAAGCAATTATGAAAAAGAAAAGCAAAACTGGAGGCATCACAATTCTGGACTTGAAATTATATTACAAACATGTAGTGACCAAAGCAGTATAGTACTGGCACAAAAACAGACACATAAATCAATAGAATAAATATAAAACCCAGAAATTAACCCACAATTATATGGTCAATTAATCTTCAACAAAGCAGGGGACGATATCCAGTGGGGGAAAAACAGTCTTTTCAATAAATGGTGTTGGGAAAACTGGACAGCTACATAGAAAAGAAAGAAACTGGACCACTTTCTTGCATCATATGCAAAAATAAATTCAAAATGGATGAAAGATCTAAATGTGAGACAGAAAATCATCAAATGCTAGAGGGAACAGAGGCAGTAAACTCTTTGGCACTGGCCATCACAACTTTCTATTAGATATGTCTCTTGAAGCAAAGGAAACAAGAAAAATAAGCTATTAGACTTCATTTTAAAAAAGCTTCAGCACAGTGAAGAAATAACCAACAAAACTAAATGGCAATCTACAGAATGGGAGAAGATATTTGGAAATGACATATCTGATAAAGGAGAATGTATATATCCACTGTATATTCTTTTCTGCTTTGTCAAGATTAGTTAATAATATAGTTGTGAGTTCATTTCTGGGTTTTCTATGCTGTTCCATTGATCACATGTCTGTTTTTGTGCCAGTATCATACTGCTTTGACAACTATAGTTTTGTAATATAGTTTGAAGTCCTAATTTGTGATGCCTCCAGGTTTGCTTTTCTTTTCCAGGGATGTTTTCGCTATTTGGAGTCTTTTTTAGGCCTATACAAATATTAGGGTCTTTTGTTCTAGCGCTATGGAAAATGCTGGTGGTATTTTGACAGGGATTGCATTGAATATGTAGATCGCTTTGGGTAGTATAGACATCTTAACAACTTTTGTTCTTCCAATCCATGAACATGGAATATTTTTCCATTTCTTTGTGTCCTTTTCAATTTCTTTCATAAGTGTTCTGTAATTTACACATCTTTTACCTCTTTGTATTCCTAGATATCTTATGGTTTTTGGTGCAACTGCAAATAGGATGGATTCCTTGATTTATTTTTCTGCTTCTTCATTATTGGTGTATAGAAATGCAACCGATATCTGTACATTGATTTTATATCCTGCATTCTTGCTAAATTTATGTGTTAGTTCTAGCAATTTTTTTGGTGAAGCCTTTCAGGTTTTCTACTTAGAGAATCAAGTTACCAGCAAAAAGTGAAAGTTTGTCTTCTTCCTTGCTGATGTGAATGCCTTTTGTTTCTTTTTGTTGTCTGATTGCTAAGGCTAACACTGTCAATATTATGTTAAATGATAATCCCGATCTTGTTCCTGACCATAGAGGAAAAGCTCTCAGTTTTCCCCATTGAGGATGATATTAACTATGGCTCTTTTGCATATGGCCTTTATATTGTTGAGGTATGTTCCATCTATCCCTATTTTGTTAAGGGTTTTTATCAATAGGGGATCCCTGGGTGGCTCAGCGGTTTAGCGCCTGCCTTCGGCCCAGGGCATGATCCTCGAGTCCCAGGATCAAGTCCCGCATCGGGCTCCCTGCATGGAGCCTGCTTCTCCCTTTGCCTGTGTCTCTGCCTCTCTCTTTCTCTTTGTGTCTCTCATGAATAAATAAATAAAATCTTTAAAAAAAAGGGTTTTTATCAATAATGGATGCTGTATGTTGTCAAATGCTCTTTCTGCTTCTATTAAGAGAATCACATGATGCTTAATATTTTATTAATGTACTGTATCACATTGATTTGTGAATATTAAACTGCCTCTGCAGCCCAGGAATAAATCCCATTTGATCATGGTATATAATTAATTTAATGTAATTTGAATTCAATTTGCCAATATTTTATTGGGAATTTTTGCATCCATGTTCTGTTGGTGTAATTATTTTTGGTGGGATCTTTTTTTTGGTTTAGGAATCAAGGTCATGTTGGCCTTGTAGAAGTTTGGAATTTTCCTTCCATTTCTATATTTTGGAACAGTTTGAGAAGAATAGGTATTGACTCCTTTTTAATTATCTGGAGGAATTCTCTTGGGGAACCTATCTGGCCCTGGACTTCTGTTTGCTGGGGTATTTTTGATTATGGTTTCAATTTCTTTGCTGGTTATGAGTCTATTAAAATTTTCTACATCTTCCTGTTTCAGTTTTGGTGGTTTGTGTGTTTTCAGGAATTTATTCATTTCTTCCATATTTCCCAGTTTTTTGGCATATAATTTTTCATAATATTTTCTTATAATTGCTTATATTTTTATGGCATTGTTTGTGATCTGTCCTCTTTCATTCATGATTTCATTTATTTGGGTCCTTTATTCTTTTCTTTTTGATATGTCTGGCTAAGGTTATATCAATTGTATTAATTCTTTCAAAGAACTATCTCTTAGTTTTGTTGATCTGTTCTACTAGGTTTTTTTCCCTATATCATTTATTTCTGCTCTATTCTTTATTATTTCTCATTCTCCTCTGGCTTTAGGCTTTATTTGCTGTTCCTTTTCTAGTTCTTTTACGTGTAAGATTAGGTGTGTATTTGAAACTTTTCTAGCTTCTTGAGGTAGTCCTGTATTACTATGTAACTTCCTCTTAGGATCTCCATTTATGCATCCCAAAGGTTTTGGACCATGGTGTTTTCATTTTCATTTGCTTCCATATATTTTTTTTTTAAATTTACTCATTAACCCATTCATTCTTTAGTAGGATGCACTTTAACCTCCATGTATTAATAGTCTTTCCAAAATTTTTCTTATGATAACTTGAACTTTCATAGCCTTGTCATCTGAATATATGCATATGTGATTTTTATCTTTTTGTATTTAATGAGGGCTTATTTGTGGCCCAGTATGTGATCACTTCTGGGAAATGAGCTATCTGCACATGAAAAGAATTTGTTTTATGCTGCTTTACGATGAAATGTTTTGAATATCTCTGTTAAGTTCATCTGGTCTTATTTGTCATTCAAATCCATTGTTTCCTTTCTGATTTTCTACTTAGAAGATCTGTCCATTGCCGTGAGTGGGGTGTTATAGTCCCCTACTGTTATTGTAGTATTATCAATGACTTTCTTTATATTTATTATTAATTGATTTATATATGCATGTACTTCCAAGTTGGGGGCATAATAATTTACAATTATTAGATCTTCTTGATGGATGGATCCCTTAATTTTGATATCATGCCCCCCTTCATATTTTGTTACAGACTTTGTTTTAAAATCTAGTTTGTCTGATATAAGTATGGCTACTTCACCTTTCTTTTGACCTCCTTTAGCATGATAGATGGTTCCCCATCTCCTCAGATGTTTTTAGGTCTAAAATAAGGCTATTGTAAGCAGTATATAGATGGGTCTCTTTTTTTTAATCAACTGTATGCCTTTTGATTGGAATATTTAGTCTACTTACATTCAGAGTGATTATTGGTAGATATGAATTTAATAGTATTGTGTTACCTGTAAGGTTGATGCTTCTGATGATCTCTGTTCCTTTCTAGTCTTTGTTGCTTTTGTTCTTTCTTTCCTACTCAAAGAATTCCCTTTAATATTTCTTGCAGGGCTGGTTTAGTGGTCACAGACTCCTTTGGTTTGTGTTTGGCTTGGAAACTTCTTATCTGAATGACACCCTTTCTGGGTAAAGTATTCTGGATTGCATATTTTTCCCATTCAGCACATTGAATATATTATGTCTCTGTCTTCTGGCCTGCCACCTTTTTGTGGAAAGATCTTCTGTTAGCCTTATTTGTCTTCCGTTTATGCTTTCAGGACTCTTTCCTTGTCTGTGTATTTTGTGAATTTGACTAGGGTATGTCACGGTGTGGGCTGGTTTTCATTGAATGTGATGAGTTCTCTGTGCCTTTTGGATTTTGATGTCTGTTTCCTTTCCCAGATTCAGGAAATTTTCAGCTATAATTTGCTCAAGTAAACCTCCTATTCCTTTTTTCCCCCCTTCTTCAGGGGCTCCTATGATATAAATGTTATTACATTCTAATATGTCACTTAGTTCCCTAAGTCTACCTTCATGTTCCATTACCTTTTATTTTCTTACTTTCATCTTTATTATTTTACATAATTTTTTCTTCTGTATCACTGATTTGTTCCTCTGCTTTGTTCATCCTCATTGTCTTTGCATCAGTCAGTTTCACTTCTCAATTATAGTATTTTTAAAATTTCAGCCCAACTAATTTTTAGTTCTTTTATCTCTGCAGGAAGAGATTCTTTAGTGTGTTCTATGCTTTTCTCAAGCCCAGCTGGTATTTTTATGATTGTTGTTTTAAATTCTGATTCTAGCATCTTACTTATATCTGTTTTGACTAAGTCCCTGGCCATTACTTCTTCCTATTCTCTGTGGGTGGGGTGAATTCTTCTGGCTTGTTATTTTATGAGTCACTGTTGGTGTTTTGTTTTGTTTTGGTGTGTGTGTGTGTGTGTGTGTGTGTGTGTGTGTGTGTGATAACTAGGTAAGCCTGTTATATTCCTGCTCCTGAGAGTAATTGCTATATTTAGAAGAGGTCCTACACTGTCCTAGGCCTGATGCTTGACAAGGTGTATCAGAGTGTGTGCTCTACTTTTGTGTTTTGGCTACTCCTTCCCTTAGGTGAGTCCTCTGCAGAGTTTCTCCTTGTAGTGGAGAGTGGACATTTTATCCTGTGTGACAAGTTTAACCTAAGCATATTTTGGTCTGCTTTTTAAAAAGAAACCTGATACTATTTGTCCTAGAGCTGAAGCTTTGCAGCATTTTGTGATCCATAGATCTGGTATGTGCAAGGGGTTTGTGCTGATCTTCTGGGGGAGGGTCCTGCTGTGCTAATTTCTCAGTTGGATTTGCTCTAGTGAAGATACACCTGCAGGGCTCCCTGATGGTGGTTTTTGTAAGTGGCTGGAGACTCCACCAGGGGTGCTGTGTTGCTCACTGAAGTTGGTCAGTGATGATGAGGGGGGATGGCAGGGTCTTATTCTCTTGGTCTCATAGCAAGGAGTTCACACCTGCTGCACTTTATGAAGCTCTCAAAGAAGAGAAAACAATCTTCCCTCTAATGTTCCTAGCTTCCATCAGATCCCTGCCTTCACCATGTCTGTTCAAGCTGTCTATCTTCCAGGCAGCACAGTACTCCTGAGTTTTATCTCAGGCCCATGGCTGGGTTTCAAAACTCCAAATTTTGGGGACCTACTTGGCACAGACCTACACTGATCCTCTAAGAGACAGTCTTGCCAAACTGTGTCTTGTGCCAGTCTGTCCCAGAAAAGTAGTCACATGACCATGCAGCAGTTCAGAATTTATGGTACATTGAAAAAAAAACTGGCACTAAATTTTGCTGCTATCAGCAGTTGTCTCTGTTCCTATGGTAGTGAGCAGGGCTGTACATTGGCTCCTGCCAGCTCTTTTGTCCCCAGAGAGGCCATGCCACCATTTCCAAATGCACTCCAAGAGGGGAACTGTTTCTCCCCATGTAACCCAGAGGATCCTCAGACCACACTGCCTGCTCTTAGGCCTCAGCCCTCCTTCCCCTTAGGTGCACCACTAAGCCCATGAGGCATGACTCTGGCAATGGGTGTAGACTTCTAAAACTTCAGACTTTGAGCTCTTCTAGGTTATAAACTTACAGTAGTCCACCCCTCTTCTTTTCTCAGTCAATGGGTCTGGGAAAGAGTTTTTCCTAGGCAATCTCTTGCATGCTTTTACTCTTTCTCTCTTTCTCACATCTGTCTGTGATCAGGACTCCCTCCTCTCTGCAACATCTGCAATTATTTTCTCCTCCAAATGAACTCTCCACAGCTCCTACAGTTCATGATTAGCCATTTTACTACCTCTAGATATGCAGTTTGTTTTGTCAGTTCTCAGATTGATTTTTGGGTGTTTAGAATAATTTGATATTTATCTTAACTCTGAAGCCAAAAGTGTCATTTTCTTTTGACGGATTCCATTTTGACATTGTTAACTTAGTCTATAGTAAAAAAATCCCAGTGCAATAAAACATACAGTGGTGTATTGGTTTTAGGTGTATAATGTAGCAATTCAACAATTCCATATATTTTTCAGTACTCATCAAGATAAATGTGATAGATGTCTCTTAACACTATAATTCATCGGCCTGTATATATAGTATACTGATCCTTTTATTTGAAACAACCTATTCATATAACAGAAAATATGCTTTTATTTTTCAAAATGTCATAGTAGCAACAGTATGAAATTTATTTCTCCTATGAGAAAACACACCAATGAAGGTATAATTCCAAAGGTATTATAGTGTCTAGTTCCATCTTGTGAAAATCTGGATTGGAATGAAAAATAGATTTTTAAAGACAAACTATATAGAATGCTTCAATGGAGACAAGGTAATCTTGAAGGATGAAAAGTGGGTTGACATTGTTTTCAATAATCCACTTTCATTACTCTGAGTATATAACTCCAATATTATATTAAACAATTGGATTAAATGTTAATTTCTTTCTCTTTTTGCATGTCCGTGTCATGAATAACAATGATTTCAAAAATATAAGGGAGGTATTTATAAGACTATGAATTGCTAGTTGGTAGTATTATGTCTTACACTCCCATTTATAATATCAAAATAATTCACCATGATTAATGTTAGGATAGTGAGCCGACAAAAGCAATAGTGATTTGCCACGTATTATTTATCATTTAAGAATATTGCAATTTAGTACTATTACTTTTCTTACAATTTAAATGAACTGAAATATAATTTTTGAATAAATAAGCCTAAAAAATATCCGCATAGATGAGTACAAACAGCATCATCAGTATTTAATAAAGCTCAAGAGAAATTATTGACCAAACGTTTTTTTAGTATTTTCCAGAATCTATTACAAGGCACCCTGTTTCATTTATTGTTCTTCATGGCCTATTTTTGTAGAGAAAACAATGGAATAGTTCCTTGTGCGATTCTAGTGTATACAGCAAAGTTTAGAATCTTAAAAAAGGAAACTTAGAAACTGTATTCAAATTATTTTCTTTCTGTTATTGTTCTTTTCTCCTTTCACACCTTCTGAAACATGTATTACTCATCTTAAATTACTATTATACTTAGAAACTCTGGGAACACATAAATTATGTTTCTAAAGGACTGACTTTATTTTAAAACATTGCATCACGTTTGAATCTCAGTAAGCAAAGCCATGTATTCATTGTATGTTGATTTTGGCAAAAAGAACAGACTTGCATACATCAAATGATATGATAAAGTAATTTAAAGTAAAAGATTTTTTTTAACATAATAAAGTAGTGTGGAATTAAAGCACAATATGTATATCTTCTGGGTAAGTAATTTAAGCCATAATGTTTCTTGTTTTCTTAGAAGTTCTAATAATTAACATTTTTTTAAATGGGCCCTTTTATAGATACTTGTGCTATTCACTGGAATAGAAGCACAGAAAAGATTCTCTCTGCTTAGATTAACAAATTCACACAATATGTGCCTAACCTGAAATAAATATATCAAATATCTGAGAAGTAGTGTGATTCATGATGACAAGTTATTTTAAAAGGGGGATTGCTAAGATTTTTTTTTTAGCAAAGACCCTACAAAAACCAGTCTTGGGCACTGAGTGCTGAACTATTTTATAATAGCTAATTAAAAGTCTGAGTTCTTTGCCAAAGTATGCTGTTTTAAACTTACATGCTATCCCACATTCATAACATATATATGCATATTTCACTGGGGCAAGCAACTTAGAAATATGATTGCATCATAGCTGTGCAGTTATACAAGGAACTTGTCAACTTAATGCATTTATTTTTTGTAAAAGTTCACCTGTCTAATCACTGAAATATACAATGAAAGGCTACATTTAGAGGCCTAGAAAACCCATGGTTTAGTATAAAGAAATTTCAATTACAAAATAATGGGAATGTTATAATTACCAAAAAATATGATATCTAATATATCATAAACTTTACCTGCAACTACTTTTTAATCACAATAACATCACACCAAAAGAGTACATATTTTTGTTAACTAAAATTAAAGAGGCAATTTGGGAACAAGAGACAGATTCCTTCTCTCTGTGTTTTAAATTCCTCCACATCGAACTACAGATACATTTAAGCTGTCAATCACAATACCAAAAAAGGGACAGGACTTTGCTTTTTAAAATCATTGAAATACATAAAATGCCTTGGAAGATAATGATACTATTCCATAACATCTAAATATTTTATGTGCAGTTCCCATTCTCCTATCATAGTATTCATATTTTAATTATGTATTTATTTTGATTGTTTGCATGTGAAAAACTAATCTATTATCTCAACATTAGGCTAATTTCTTTTAGAGCCAAGATAATTTTAAAATCAATAAAGACTCCTTTTTCAAGATGCTTAAGGCAGAGTGCATAAGATTCATGCTTGCTGCTTTGCCTGAGCTTCTGCCTCCTGAAATGAAAAACAAACAAAACAGATATATTTAAATATCACAAAGCATACATTTTTGTACATTTTGTATAAACTATATGAGCTCAAATTATTAAGAATATTTAAAAGCAGGGGGCCCTGTGTGGCTCAGTTGTTTGAGCATCTAACTCTTGGTTTCCACTCTGGTCATGGTCTTAGGGTCCTGGGATTTAGTCCTGTGTCTGGCTCTACGTTCTGGAGGGAGTCTGCTTCTTTCCTGCTCTCCCTCTTCCTCTGCCCCTCCCCCACCCATGTGCTCTCTCTATTTCAAAAATAAATAAATACATCTTTAAAAAATAATATTCAATGGCAAATAATGGCTCCCAGAGAAGATTGCTTAAAAATTATTAATAGAAAAACTATAAAATAGAAACTTCTGTTTAGAAGCATATATAAGACTGACTAATCATTACTAATTGTTTGAAATAATTCCAAAAAAAGTGATTTATAAGTATAGTTCATATTTTATTTAAAAGTAGATGATTTCTGGGATCCCTGGGTGGCTCAGCGGTTTAGCGCTTGTCTTTGGCCCAGAGTGTGATTCTGGAGTCCCCGGGTCGAGTCCCGCATCAGGCTCCCTGCATGAAGCCTGCTTCTCCCTCTGCCTGTGTCTCTGCCTCTCTCCCTCTCATGAATAAATAAAATCTTTAAAAAGAAAAGTAGATGATTTCCTTTCTGTGTGATTTTTCACCAAAATTGAGTGTTCAAAAACATTGTCATCTAAAGTTTATAATTAATTGTTTTTGTTTAATTAAGGTTTAAGTTCCTTGGAAAATATATTATTTGTTAAACGATTGTTGTTTTTAAATTTTACAACAGTAGGCAGGAAAAGAGGTCAAGTTGTTTTCTTCTCCTTGGGCAATGAGTATCTGTAGCGTTGGAACTCTGACCTATAGATGTGCTCTGGCTCCTACTACAGTACTCAACACAAAATATGCTTCAAGGAAAGTTTGAAACTAAAGATGGGTGGCAAGAGTGACTTTGGTGAAAGCAACTTCAGAGTTAGGTTGTAGAAATCATGTATGCTGGACAATATCATTCTAAATACACCTTCCATAAGTTGAATACTTGATAATCTCAGGAGTGGAAATAGTTGAATACACCCAAATGAGCCTCTGACACTATGCCCAGAAAAAGGAGAAAAATAAAAAACTAAAACAAAAAAAAATGATAGATTTTTACAAAACAAAAAAGGTAGAAATGAAAAGAAAAAAGGACACTGAAATTCATTTTTAATATATCTTTAATAAAACAGATGTAAAATATTATTTGACTCACCTCCCAAAACCCTTCACCAAGAAAAAGGTCCTAAGCTCTTTTTTAAAACTCCAAACATAGTATTTGGGTGTCAAAATGAATATATCTTAGACCCACATTATATATATTTTTTTCATATTATAGAACAACCTTTCAAGAATTTCCTCACACGCAGAATGAATTTTACACTAAGACCTCTCAAAGGCTTAGCACATATAGCTGGGGAAATAGTTATATAAAGATGTAAATATGTCCTAATGTGAAATCCTTCTTCTTGTGCACATCTAATACCTCTGAGTAACTAGTATTTTGGAAACAGCCTAATTCCCTAAAGTCACATCCTATCAATCTTTGCTGTAATTAGTTATATTTAACTCTCAGTCATTCCTTTTAATGGAAGAAATTATTAGCACAAACATCCAAAACAAAATGGCAATTCAAAATTCTTTGTAATATCTTCACATCATATTTAAATTATTTATCTTTTAAATTACATTATCCATCAAATATGTATATTGTGCTAAAATATTTGTTACTACATAGATGTAAGTATCCAATATTCATAGTTCATAGATTATCTAACCAAGTAGAGATATTTGGAAACAGGAGTATGAGGTATCCTCCCCCTATATTCCTAATATAAACATCATTGGATAAATGCACTGATTTTGAGTCAGATAATCCTGGGTTCAAATTCGAGCTCTGGTACTTAATTATTATGTATCCTTGGACAAATTACTTAAATTACCTGAGCATCAGTTTCCTCCCCTGTAAAATGCCATAGAGGACACTTAGCTCATAAGGATGGTATAAGGATAAAATGAAATGCATGTGAAGTGTCTAGTTTAGCGTTTGGCCCATTGCAGGCAACTATCCTACTTTCCTGCTTTTCTCCTCTCCAATTTTTGCCTAGTAACTAGGACCAATACCACAGCTAAGTGATGTTAATATAAAATTTCTCTTGGAGAAAAAAATAGGATGGACTTAGTGGAAATAGGACTAACTCTAATTTCACAGCAGAGGCAGATTCCATTTCTTCTCCCTACAGAAAGTTCAACCAAAGCTAATGAGAAAGTTTCTCAAACCAGCATTCTCTATTCTCTCAAAATACTAGTGAACATCAGTTAATGGTTTTTCTCTCAACATGAACATAACCAAATTTTTACTATTTAGTAAAAATACATTATTTCATATCTGAAAATCATCACCTCTACTATAAAGAAATGCTAGTGCTAAGGAATTATCTTTTGTATTAATAAAATAAATAGTAAATATCAGCCTACCCTGTTTTAAATGCACCCAATATAAAAATAATATAAAAATTGTTTTCCACAGGAGGATTCCTTATTCTATGGAAATATTTGTCATAAGGTACTTTTAAATATCAAGTTCTCCACTGCATTGGCTTTTAATGATTTTTATTTTTATTTAATTTTTTTTATAAACACAATTTTTTATATTTTTTAATAAAATAATTTTTATTGGTGTTCAATTTGCCAACAAACAGAATAACACCCAGTGCTCATCCCGTCAAGTGCCCCCCTCAGTGCCCGTCACCCATTCACCCCCACCCCCCCCGCCCTCCTCCCCTTCCACCACCCCTAGTTCGTTTCCCAGAGTTAGGAGTCTTTATGTTCTGTCTCCCTTTCTGATATTTCCCACACATTTCTTCTCCCTTCCCTTCTATTCCCTTTCACTATTATTTATATTCCCCAAATGAATGAGAACATATATTGTTTGTCCTTCTCCGATTGACTTATTTCACTCAGCATAGTACCCTCCAGTTCCATCCACGTTGAAGAAAATAGTGGGTATTTGTCGTTTCTAATGGCTGAGTAATATTCCATTGTATACATAAGCCACATCTTCTTTATCCACTCATCTTTCGATGGACACCGAGGCTCCTTCCACAGTTTGGCTATTGTGGACATTGCTGCTATAAACATCGGGGTGCAGGTGTCCCAGCGTTTCATTGCATCTGTATCTTTGGGGTAAATCAGCGCAATTGCTGGGTCGTAGGGCAAGTCTATTTTTAACTCTTTAAGGAAGCTTCACACAGTTTTCCAGAGTAGCTACACCATTTCACAAGGCTTTTCTTCCTCAGGCTGTCGTTTATTTCCCTTAATCTAACCTCATGGTCTTTTAATTGTTTGTCTCTTTTTTCCTCAGTTTCCCTCTTTGCCATCAACTTGTCTTCTATGTCACTCACTCGTTCTTCCACCTCCTTAACCCTCGTCATTAGGACTTCTAGTTTGGATTGCATCTCTTTCAATTGATTTTTAATTTCTGCCTATTAGATCTAAATTCTGTAGTCATGAAGTCTCTTGAGTCCTGTATGCTTTTTTCTAGAGCCACCATTAGCTTTATAATAGTGCTTCTCAATTGGCTTTCTGACACTGAGTTGTAATCCAGATTTTGTAACTCTGTGTGAGAGAGGACTGTTTCTGATTCTTTCTTTTGAGGTGAGGTTTTCCTTCTAGTCATTTTGCTCAGTGCAGAGTGGCCAAAAGCAAGTTGTATTGGGAAAAGGAGAAAAAGAGAGGAGAGAAAGAAGGAAAGAAAAGAAAAAAAGAGAAAAAAAGAAGAAAAAGAGAAAGAAAGAAAGGGAAAAAAAGGTGGGGGAAGCAAACAGAAATCAAAAAGAAAAAAAAAAAAACCACGGGGGAGTATCTTCTGTTTCTGTATACTTTAAGTCCCTTGACTTCCCCTGGAACTTGTCCGTGTAGCTGGTCTTCTGGGGGAGGGGCCTGTTGTGCTGATTTTCAGGTGTCAGCACTTGGGGGAGCTGCTCTGCCCCCTGCCTGGTGCAGGGCTCAGTGGTGGTTGTTTACCCCGTGAGGCCCCAGGAGGAAGTACCACAGTGGCCTTGGCCA
The DNA here is from genome assembly GCF_048164855.1 of Canis lupus baileyi. NCBI lineage: Eukaryota > Metazoa > Chordata > Mammalia > Carnivora > Canidae > Canis > Canis lupus. The sequence continues at coordinate 61,731,358 of NC_132876.1, forward strand.
GCTCTGGAGCCCTGGATTCAGCTCCGGCAGTAACTACAGAGCTCTCAGCCTGCAGGGCCTGGATGCTCTGGGGGCGGGGCCGCTGATCTGCTCAGCTCGGGGCAGGAGCGTCCTTGCTGTCCTGGGCCCTCCTGGCCTCTGCCTGTCCTGGGGGGAGGCCGGATCCTGGGCTGTGTCCCCGGCGCCCTGTGCTCCTGGGCCTGCGCTGTTGGATTCCCGCTCCCGGCCACGCAGCCCCCTCTCCGCGGAGCACCCACCCGAGCCCCTCCGAGCTGCTCCCGTGCATGCGCTGCAGCCCTTTAGGGAGCTCGGCGCACTCTCCCCGTGCCCAGTTGCTCTGTTAGTGTCCCAGGGAGCCTGAGGGCATCCCTGCCCTTCCTGGGGTTCTGCTCTAACTCCCTGTGAGTGCCTTTCTGCCGGGGAATATTGGTGAAGCTCCTGCTTCTCCGGGAAGGTGCTTTCCTGTCCTGGGGCTGCTAGCCCAGGCCTTAGCCCGGCTCCTCGCTGGGCCCCTCCGCCTTGGATGCCTTTTGTTTCTTTAATTCTTTTTTCCCCATCTTCTTACCTTGATAGAAGTGCGAACTCTTCTCACTGTAGCATTCCAGCTGTTCTCTCTTTAAATCTCAGGCCAAATTCATAGATTTTCAGGATGATTTGAAAGTTATCTAGGTAATTTCGTGGGGACAGGTGATTTGGGGACCCTACTCTTCCGCCATCTTGCCCCTATCCTACAAACCCATTTTTAATGAAAGCACTAGTTCATTCAGTGAATAAACTATTTTTTTGACCCTAAGTTTGGACATTTAACTTGTTTTCAAAGTTTCAAAGTTATATAACACTTTGAAACATACTTTTTATCCATAAAACTCATTCAGTATTTCATTATTTTGGTTGACCCTACTGTTAGATATTTAACTTGCTTCTCAAGTTTTAGGATTCCAAATAACATTTTGATATGTGTTTTTATCCATAAAGCTTTTTCCATGTATAGAATGATTTCAATAGACTATAATACCCAACGTGAAATTACTGCATGAAGGACCATAAGCATGTGAAGGTCCTTGATATCTATTTGCCATTCTGGTTTTCAAAAGGAAATACTAATTTATACCACCACCAGTATTATGTGAGAGCATTTGTTTCAATGCACCCTTCTTGGCATTAATCATTATCACCTTGTTTTTTCTTCACTAATTTCACAGATGAAAATTGAATCTCATTTTATCACGTGGTCTTTATTGTCAGTGCATTTTTCTAATGTGGGTTAACTAGTTGCATTTCTTATTTTGTTTATTTTCTATTCACCAGTTCTTTCTGGAAAGCTTATTGTCCTATTAAATTAAAGGGAAAAAACCCTCTGAAAGTTTAGTCAAAGAATAGAAAAATAATTCTGGAATCAAATTTATCACTTATAGTCTTGGAACAAATCTATTAAATAATAACATTCAAAATCTCCCCTACCACCAAATAAAATGCACAGCATAGGGAATATACTCAATGGTATTGTAATAGTGTTGCATGATGACAGATGGTTACACTTGTGAGTTTAACATAACTTATAGAAAAGTTGAATCACTATGTTGTATACCTGAAACTTATGTAACATTGTGTGTCAACTATGTTCAAGTAAGTAAAACAAAAACAAATCTTCCTATAATCACTCCACCTTTCTACTCCACTGTCAATTTCAGATCTCTTCTTCTTATTCCAATCTATTTGCTCTCTCCTTGATAAAATGTACTGTTCTTTTACTTTATTCCTATTCCTAGGCATAAGGATGGGAAAAAAAAAAAGAAACCACTATAACCAAGCTGACTGGCTCCACTATGAATTCATCAACTCTAACTTTAGCTGGACTCTCTATTTTGCTCAGCAATGCTTCCATTCTCAATCTTAATCAACTCGTTAGTCTGTTTTCAACAACTGAATCCATTCAATTATCCTCAAAGTTTTAATACCTTAAATTTCCCATCACTCCTAGCAGATGATCTTATGCTCACAATATGACATTTTCAAATATGAACTTCGCTAGCCTCCCCACATATTACAATTTCTATTTTTATCCATGCTCTCTTCATATTCTCCAGTCTCAGAAAAAAAAATACATGTCATCTCCTTTCCAAACTAACTCTTCTCCTCGATCACTCACTTTTTTGTTTCCTCCATGACGTTTATTTCCCAGTCACTCAGGTCAGAAGCCCTAGAGACAGCTTCACTTTGTCCCAGTTCCTTATATACATCTCATAAGTTGCTATGTTTTATCATACATAAGTTTTCTATATCTTCTAAATTCATCTTTTCCTTCCCATGGTGCTCCCCCACTTAGGTCCTCTCCATTACTTATTCTGGATTCTTAAGTTACCCTCTAATGGGTTGGCTTATCTCTAATATCTAATTTCTCAAATGTTTTACAATCCTTACAGAGGCCAATTTTCTTAAGACATGGATCAAATAACATCTTAAAAATGCAGAGATAATTTTACTATTATCTTCCCCCATTTCCTACCATGACTTTTGGATACCTAAAGGATAAAGATGAAAGTACTTAACACAGCATTCATAATTTAGTCCAAACTACCTAGCCAACCTCAAATCCTCTATTTAATATGCCCTATTCTGCAGACATGCTGCCCTTCACTCTGCTTCGTGAACATACATACCATCATGTGAAACTATATCTCAAAGCAGTGGTTCCTGTTGCTGCCTCTGTGAAAGACATCTTAGCTCCATTTCAGTATTTTTGAATGCCTAACAACTCAAATGCCATTTCCTCTGTGAAAATTTCCCCAACTCCACAGTAATAATTTATTATTATTTCTTCTGGACACCTACAGCCCTTTAGTCAGGGCATCCAGAATTTACCATAATATGTGTTTGATCATAATTATTTGTAGACATAGTTGTTGTAGAATTATTGTAATACTTTCCCTTCAGGATGTTGAAAACACTTTGAAGGTAGTGACCATTCATTCTCCATATTTGTCCCACCATTAAAGTCAAGTTAGGGCTTGACAATCAATACTTGCTGAATGAATAAGTGAATGAATGAATCATACTTTAAAGTGAAGGAAAGGGAGTAATTCATCACAGAAAATAGATTAGTCTTTTTTCATACTTCCTCTTATATAAACAAATCAATGACTTAACATGGGTTTTCCTAACCTGATTTTTTAAGTTTTTTAAATTGGAATTCAATTTGCCAACATGAAGCATAACACTCAGTGCTCATCCCGCCAAGTGCCCCCCTCAGTGCCTGTCACCCAGTGACTCGAACCGCACACCCACCTCCTTTTCCACAATCCCTTGCTCATTTCCTGCAGTTAGCTGTCTCTCATGTTTTGTCACCCACACTGAGATTTCCCCCTCATTTTCTCTCCTATCCCCTTTATTCTGTTTCAATATTTTTTATATTCCACAAGTGAATGAGACCATATAATCTTTGTCCTTCTCCGATTGAATAAATTCACTCAGCAATGGGAACCCTCCAGTTCCATCCACATTGGAGCAAATGTTGGGTATTTGTCATTTCTAATGGCTGAGTAATATTACATTGTATACATATAACACATCTTCTTTATCGATTCATCTTTTGATGGACACCGATGCTCCTTCTACAGTTTTGCTATTGTGGACATTGCTGCTATAAACATTGGGGTGCAGGTGTCCCGGCTTTTCACTGCATCTCTATCTTTGAGGTAAATCCCCAGCAGTGCAAATGCTGGGTCATAAGGCAGTCCTATTTTAAACTCATGGAGGAACCTCTACACAGTTTTCCAGAGTGGCTGCACCAGTTCACATTCCCACCTACAGTGCAAGAGGGTTCCCCTTTCTCCACATCCTCTCCAACATTTGTGGTTTTCTGCCTTGTTAATTTTCACCATTCTTCCTGGGGTGAGGAGGTATCTCATTGTGGTTTTGATTGGTATTTCCCTGATGGCCAGTGATGCAGAGCATTTAATCATGTGCCCATTGGCCATGTGTATGTCTTCCTTTGTGAGATTTCTGTTCATGTCTTTTGCCCATTTCATGATTGGATTGTTTGTTTCTTTGCTGTTGAGTTTAATAAATTCTTCATAGATCTTGGATACTAGCCCTTTATCTGATAGGTCATTTGCAAATATCTTCTCCCATTCTGTAGGGTGTCTTTTAGTTTTGTTGACTGTTTCTTTTACTGTACAGAGGCTGTTTATCTTGATAAAGTCCCAATAATTCATTTTTGCTTTTGTTTCCCTTGCCTTTATGGAAGTATCTAGCAAGAAGTTGCTGTGGCCAAGTTCAAAAAGGGTGTTGCCTGTGTTCTCCTCTAGGATTCTGTTGGACTCTTGTCTCAATTTAGATCTTTCATCCATTTTGAGTTTATCTTTGTGTATGGCATAAGAGAATGGTCTACTTTCAGTCTTCTGCGTGCAGCTGTCCAATTTTCTTAGCACCATTTATTACAGAAACTTATCTTTTTTGCAAAGGATACTATTTCCTGCTTTGTCGAATATTAGTTGACCATAGAGTTGAGGGCCCATTTCTGGGTACTCTGTTCTTTCGCTGATCTATGTATCTGTTTTTGTGCCAGTACCACACTGTCTTGATGACCACAGCTTTGTAGTACAACCTGAAATCTGGCATTGTGATGCCTCCAGCTATGGTTTTCTTTTTTAATATTCCCCTGGCTATTAGGGGTCTTTTATGATTCCACACAAATCTTAAGATGATTTGTTCCAAGTCTCTGAAGATTGTCCATGGTATTTTGATAGGGATTGCATTAAATGTGGAAATTGCCCTGGATAACATTGACATTTTCAGAATATTAATTCTTCCAATCCATGAGCATGGAATATTTTTCCATCTCTTTGTGTATTCCTCAATTTCTTTCAGAAGTGTTCTATAGTTTTGAGGGTATAGATCCTTTACCTCTTTCGTGAGGTTCATTCCTAGGTATCTTATGCTTTTGGGTGCAAATGTAAATGGGATTGACTCCCTCATTTCTCTTTCTGCAGTCTCATTGTTAGTGTATAGAAATGTCGCTGATTTCTGGGCATTGATGTTGTATCCTGCCACACTGCCGAATTTCTGTATGAGTTCTAGCAATCTTGGGGTGGAGTATTTTGGGTTTTCTATGTAGAGTATCATGTCATTGGCGAAGAGGGAGAGTCTGACTTTTTCTTTGCCAATTTGAATGCCTTTTATTTCTTTTTGTTGTCTGATTGTTGAGGCTAGGACTTCTAGTACTATGTTGAATAGCAGTGGTGAGAGTGGCCATCCCTGTCTTGTTCCTGATCTTAGGGGAAAGGCTCCCAGTGCTTCCATATTGAGAATGATATTTGCTATGGGCTTTTCGTAGATGGCTTTTATGATGCTGAGGAATGTTCCCCCTATCCCTACACTCTGAAGAGTTTTGATCAGGAATGCATGCTGTATTTTGTCAAATGCTTTTTCTGCATCTAATGAGAGGATCATATGGTTCTTGTTTTTTCTCTTGCTGATAGGATGAATCACATTGTTTTACGAGTGTCGAACCAGCCTTGCATCCCGGGGATAAATCCTACTTGGTCATGGTAAATAATCTTAGTGTATTGTTGTATCCTATTGGCTAGTATCTTGTTGAGAATTTTTGCATCCATGTTCATCAGGGATATTGGTCTATAGTTCTCCTTTTTGGTGGGGTCTTTGTCTGGTTTTGCAATTAAGGTGATGCTGGCCTTATAGATCGAATTTGGAAGTACTCCATCTCTTTCTATCTTTCCAAACAGCTTTAGTAGAATAGGTATGGTTTCTTCTTTAAACGTTTGATAGAATTCCCCTGGGAAGCCATCTGGTCCTGGCCTTTTGTGTCTTGGGAGGTTTTTGATGACTGCTTCAATTTCCTCCCTGGTTATTGGCCTGTTCAGGTTTTCTATTTCTTCCAGTTCCAGTTCTGATTGTTTGTGGTTTTCCAGAAATGTGTCCATTTCTTCTAGATTGCCTAATTTATTGGTGGATAGCTTCTTATAATATGGTTTTAAAATCGTTTGTATGCCCTTGGTGTTGGTGATGATCTCTCATTTTTCATTCATGATTTTATTAATTTGAGTCTTTTCTCTTTTGTTTTTAATAAGGCTTGCTAATGGTTTATCTTATTAATTCTTTCAAAGAACCAACTCCTGGTTTTGTTAATCTGTTCCACAGTTCTTCTGGTCTCTATTTCTTTGAGTTCTGCTGGAGTATCTATTAACTTTCTTCTGCTGGGTGGAGGATGTATTTGCTGTTCTTTCTCTAGCTCCTTAAGGTGCAAGGTTAGCTTTTGTATTTGAGTTCATTTCAGATTTTGGATGGATGCTTGTATTGCGATATATTTCCCCCTCAGGACTGCTTTTGCTGTATCCCAAAGATTTTGAATGATTGCATCTTCATTCTCATTAGTTTCCAAGAATCTTTTAAATTCTTCTCTAATTTCCTGGTTGACCCTTTCATCTTTAGCAGGATGGTTTTTAACGTCCACGTGTTTGAATTCCTTCCAAATTTCTTCTTGTGATTTAGTTCTAGTTTCAAAGCATTATGGTCTGAAAATATCCAGGGGACAATCCCAAACTTTTGGTATCTGTCAAGACCTGATTTGTGACCCAGTATGTGGTCTATTCTGGAAAAAGTTCCCCGTTGACTTGACAAGAATGTGTATTCAGTTGCATTTGGATGTATAGTTCTGTAAATATCTGTGAAATCCATCTGGTCCAGTGTATCATTTAAAGCTCTTATTTTTTTGGAGATGTTGTGCCTAGATGATCTGTCAATTACAGAATGCACTCTGTTCACGTCTCACAATATAAGTGTATTATTATCTAAGTATGTCTTAACTTTGGTTATTGATTGATATACTTGGCAGCTCTCACATTAGGGGTATAAATATTCATGATTGTTAGATACTCTTGTTGGATAGATCCTTTAAGTATGATATTGTGTCCCTCTTCATCTCTCACTACAGTCTTTGGGGTAAACTTTAATTTATCTGATATGAGGATGGCTACCCCTGTTTTCTTTTGAGGACCATTTGAATGGTAAATGGTTCTCCAACCTTTCATTTTCAGGCTGTAGGTGTCCTTACTTCTAAAATGAGTTTCTTGTAAATAGTTGGGTCTTGCTTTTTTATCCAGTCTGAAACCCCGTGCCTTTTGTTGGGATCATTAAGCCCATTCACACTCAGAGTTACTCTTGAAAGATATGAATTTAGTGTCATCATAATACCTATTCAGTCCCTGTTTTTATGGATTGTTTCCTTGGACTTCCTCTTTCTTTTACAGAGTCCCCCTTAATATTTCTTGCAGAACTGGTTTTGTTGTCACATATTCTTTCAGTTTCTGCATATCTTGGAAGCTCTTTATCTCTCCTTCTATTCTGAATGAGAGCCTTGCTGGATATTGTTTCCTTGGCTGCATGTTCTTCTCATTTAGGACTCTGAATATATCCTGCCAGCCCTTTCTGGCCTGCTAGGTCTCTGTGGTGACGTCTGCTGTTAACCTAATACTTCTCCCCACAAAAGTTAGGGATTTCTTGTCTCTTGCTGCTTTAAGGATCCTCTCTTTATCTTATGAATTTATAAGTTTCACTATTAAATGTCGGAGTTTTGAATGATTTTTATTGATTTTTGGCGGGAGGGGGGGTGGATCTCTCTATTTCCTGGATCTGAATGCCTGTTTCCCTTCCCAAGTTAGGGAAGTTCTCAGCTATGATTTGTTCAAATACACTTTCTGGTCCTCTGTCCCTTTCGGCACCCTCTGCAATCCCAATTAAATGTAGTTTTTTCCTTTTGAGGCTGTCATTTATTTCCCTTAACCTTTCCTCATTATCTTTTAATTGTTTTCTCTTTTTTCCTCAGCTTCCTTTCTTACCATCAACTTATCTCCTATGTCACCCACTTGTTCTTCTACCTCATTAACCCTCATTGTTAGGACTTCCAGTTTTGATTGCATCTCATTTAATTGATTTTTAGTTTCAGACTGATTAGCTCTAAATTCTGCAGTCATGAAGGCTCTTGATTCCTTTATCCTTTTTTTCTGGAGCCACCAGTAGTTTTATAATTGTGCTTCTGAATTGGCTTTCTGACATTGAATTTTAATCCAAATTCTGTAACTCTGTGGGAGAGAGGACTGTTTCTGATTCTTTCTTTTGTGGTCAGTTCTTTCTTCTAGTCATTTTGCTTAGTGCAGAGTGGCTATAAACAAGTTTACTGGGAAAATGAAGGAAAAGGGGAAGAGGGGAAATCAAACAAAAAACAACAAAAAAAGAAGGACTTATACTGTAAGTCCCTAGACTTCCCCTGGAGCATTCCAGAACTTCTTGGTTAAGAACTTGCTTTTCCCTTGTCTTTCCAGCTTGTCTTCTGGGGGAGGGGACTTCTGTGCTGATTCTCAGGTGTGTGCACCTGGGGAAGATGCCCTGCCCCCTGCCAGGTGCACTGTTCTGTGGGAACTGTTTATCCCATGAGGCCCCTACTCCCTAGCATCCTCACTCAGTCCCAGGTACAAGGCGACATCAGGAGGAAGAACAGTGGTGGCAGCCAGATCTCCAGCTCTAGAGTCAGCTCCAGCAGTAACTACCACAGCTCCCAGTCCGCAGGGGCCGTGATGCCCTGGGGGCGGGGGGGCGCTGATCTGCATAGCTCCGGGCGCCTGGTGCTAGTAGCGTTCTTGCTGTCCTGTGTCCTCCCGGCCTCTGCCTGCCCCAAGGGGAGCACTGGATCCTAGGCTGTGTCCCGTGCGCCTTGGGATCCGGGGTCTGTGCTGCTGGAATCATGCTCTTGTGGCCGTGCAGCCCCCTCCACATGGATCTGCCACCTGAGCTGCCACTTGACCTGCTCCCAAGGCCCCACTGGGCTTGTGTTCCATCCCTTTAGGGAGCTCGGTCAGAGTGTGTGGTGTGCTCTCCCCCTGTGCGCACTTCCTCTGTTAGTGACCCTGGGAACCTGCGGTCTCCACTGCCCCTCCTTGGATCCTGCAGGAGCTACTGCAATCACCTTTTCTTCCGGAAGATTGGTAAAGCTCCTGCTTCTCCGGGACTGGGGTTTCCGGTCCTGGAGGCACTCACCACCTGATCTTAGCCAGCCTCCTCACTAGGGCCCCTCCCCCTTGGATGCTTTTTTATTTAATTTTTTCCCTGTCTTCCTACCTTGTTGGAAGCATGAGCTCTTCTTACTGTGGCATTCCAGCTGTTCTCTCTTTAAATCTCAGGCCGAATTTGTAGGTTTTCAGGATGATTTGAAAGTTATCTAGGTAAGTTGGTGGGGACATGTGACTTGGGGATCCTACTCTTCTGCCATCTTGCCCTGCCTCCCCTAACCTGATTAAACAAAATATCTTACCTAACATTTCTTATGCCTTAAATTATACAAAGTCTAAAAGAAGATATTTTATGCTTGGAAAAAGAAAATTCATCAAGGAAACAGAATTTCACAGTGACTCAGACAACATTGCTAGTAAATGGTCTCTGCTGAGAACATGAACAACAGACCCTCAAAATTGGAGAAGGAGCTGGAGTTCAATGAATCTGTTCAACATAAAATTAGTTGCTAACAACAAAAGATAAAATGGTAGAACAGGAATCATACATTCTGATTAAGCCAGCGTGTGTAGAAAAGAACATGGTAAAAGGCAAAGTATATTTAATGTCCATAGCTTTAAGACATTTCATTAAATAGGAAATTTAATTTTTCATTCTTTTCTTTATATGATATCCCCTGGAAATACTACCACTTGAAAAATTAATTTGTTATTGGCAGCAAGAAAGCCTCAAGTTTAGCCAGCAATTTAGTGACCAGTTTTGAAACTCAAATGCTTTTACTTGATTTGAATGCATGACTCTAGCATTTGCTTTCACACAAAGACAATAGAGGCTGCCAAGAAGATTACTATGTACTAAGATGAGTTCTGTTGATGTAGAACCATGCATGACAGCTGAAATAATGGAGTCTTTAAAATTGGTAACCACTTATTATTTATAAATGGGTCAATAAGAAATTTGCTGCTTTGGATAACTTGATGGAGAAGTCACTCCACCTACATCCTACTCATATACTTTATGTATTTGATTATGCATTGTGTGCCCTACCTGTGTGCCCTACCTGGATTTAAGTACATGCAGAGAAGGAAGAGTTCTGTTACCTATGTTACACTGCCTCTGGCTTAACTTGAATACTTGATAAAGGTAGAAATCTCACTGACTAAAAATTCCAGCAGTAATATAATAGATTATAAAGCAAGAAAACAAAGGAATCATACCTTTGAACCAGGTGGGGCTGTCAAGCCCAAAAAGGCATACACTGCATTATTTTCTCTAGCTTCAAAGAAAGCATCATAGTCCTTAATGAAAAGAAGGCAAGAAGAATTAGCAGTATGCAACCAACAAAGGAAATGAAAGATTAAATTATTCAAAATTAACTCATTGGTCAACCTTTTGGGGGGCATACAAACTATCTAACTTCCAAAATGCTACAATTTTGGAAAGACTAGTAAAGAGGCAAGACATATTACATCCCACTTAATATAGGTTAGAATATATGCTGTTTGGTGGGGCAGAAATGGCAAAATGACTTATTCCATATCACATAGCATTTAAGTCTGTTTGAGGTCAAGTAACTTTCTCCACAACCCAAAGCAACCAACTATTTGTCAGTAAGAGTTTGGTTATTTCTGGTAGGAGGCTGTTGTTTCTGTTTCCCATTATTTCTCTTTCATTATTTATTAAGGTAGAGATATCCTCAGAACCTACAGTATACCTCATATTAACTAGGCCATGCATGTAATAAATCTATGCTGTATTTGGAGGAAGGGAATGTAATTTTCATGAAATATGACCAGAAGAGCAAACAAACTACTTAGATGTTTCAATTCAAGGATCCAAGAAAAACCTCACATGACTGAATTTGGTTGGGCTTCCCACTGTCATCCTCTAAGCCACCAAGTATGTTTTAGAAGTGACAAATAGAATTGCCTAAATTTGACTATGACATATAATCAGTAGCAAATCTACTTAGAAAACACAGCCATTGTCGGTACCTGGCTTATTTTGTTTAAAACACACAAAAATAAGTTTGTCATCTCGGTGGATTTATTGTGGGTGAAAAATATTCATAATTTGCTGGTTTCTCTAGAGATTGCCTCATGAATAGATTGTTAATTACAGGGTTAAGTCCTGGCACTTGAAGAATCTGGAGATATACAGTTTAGATATATGTATAATTTCTGGTACTTGGAGAATCTCTCAAGCCATTAATGACCCTAAATTGGAACCTTACTCCAAGAAATAGCAAAGTTTCTCTTTTATTTAGGGATCTTCTAACGCAATCAGAATTGTTTAGCACTACTGAAATCTCCCCAAGGATTGACTCAAAGCATCTTATTGTGTACCCTACATGTTGGCAAAGGAATAAACCCTAAACAACAGGCATTTATGAACAGCCTCCTATGAGTTTACTCTTCAAAAGTGAAACTATTTTGATATTGATAGCAATTTCATACTGAGACACATGACCTATAAACTACTCAAAATAAACAAACAATATACATCATTTCTACACTCAACCACTTGGAAGGAACTTCAAAATGCTAGCTGAAAGAGTCACAGAAGAGTTATTTCTTACCTTTTGTTCAAAAATAACTCAAGCCAGTCTTTAAATTCATGTGAAAGAATATAGATTCAACTATATTGAAATATCATAAAATGCTACTATAATTGTCTGTTTCAAGATCACAGTATAATATCATTTTGGGGGCCTGGACTTAGCAAACACAAACAGATTTGTAACTCCGAGACAAAAGAACATCACCAGTTTCTCAATTAAGTCAGATTAAATTAGTTTATTTTGCAAATACATATTGAGTACCTACTACATACCAATCATTGTTGGTGCTAAGAATACAAGAGTATACAAAACATTAAGATCTTCATATCTATTCATGGCTCAATCCTAGGGAATTCAAATTTAAAATATTTACAAAGAGTAAACAAAACAGATTGTGATATAGTCTGCTTCTTCTATAGGAATTTGCTTGAGGGAAAAAAAAAGATATTTTGTTTACACCTCTGTGATTCCACTAACATTAACCTGTATATTGGTATCATAATCATTATCAATTCATGAAAATGCTCTAGTTCTTCATATACATAGCATAAGCTCTTTCAGAATCAAGATTATCCTTAAAAATGTACCTATGTAATAGAGCCTCATCTATGTAGTAGGTTAGTTGTTTTAGTCACATTCCAGGCTGGAAATAAGAACCTAATCCATAGTTCAGTGTTCTCAACAGGATATAACTCCCCACCCCCACCCCCAGGGAAATCTGGCAAAGTCTAGAGATATTCTTGGTTTTTCACAACTGGGAGGGTGCTACTGGCACTCACAGACAGAAGACAGGGTTGCTGCTAAACTTTCTATGATGCACAGGGTAGCTCCCAACAACAAAGTATTCTCCAATCCAATATCTCCATAGTGCCAAGTTTGAGAAACCTTCAGATATTTTAAACAACGGAATTCAATACAAAATATGAAGAATTTATTTACAAAGGAACTGATGAAAGGCAAACAGGAAATGGTAAGGGAACCCAAAGATTAGCAACAGCAAGAGGCTGCTACCACAGCTATACAGCTAATGGAAAAAGTGCAGAAGATGATATTACAGAACCCAAGAGTTGGGATACCTGGTACCACAAAGCAGACACAGCCACTGTCATGGACATCTCCAGAAGCCAGGAGGGTTACACCTTGGCTTTTCCTTTCCTCTGTCCTCCAATCTTTCAACCAGTATCTCCCATTATTGGCCAAACCTAATAGCCAGTCAGCAATGAATACTGCGAAATTTAATTTACTGAGGTCAGCAACCCTTCCATAATATAGAATGGAGGAAGAAAATAAAGATAGGATCTTTGTATAAACAGGAAAATGAAATATACACTGGTTTAAAAGAAAAAGTAAGAGCTTTAGAATAAAACAGATTTAGCAAGTCAGTTAGCCTTCTTCTAGGCCTCAATTTCTTCATCTGTAATACAGGAATAAAAATACCTACGTCATGGGATTAGTATGAAAACTAACTATATAATACACATAAAGCATGTAATATAATAACTGACATAGCATATATTTTCTATGAATGGTTACTATATACGCTTCTCCCTAAGAGTCTGTATAGGGACAAATCTTAATTTTCATTGTTATTAAAATCCTAACTTAGTGCCTGGTACACAGCAGACATTCAATAAAAATGTGATCCTTTATCCATTAACAAATATTTGTTTGGTCGAGTCTCACCTCCTGCTCCATCCTTTCCAGCTCCCTATTTCTCACTGATACCTGATTTCTGTAACATACTACATTCCCTTACATTGTGGCTTCTGATGGAGAAATTAGCCAGGTCAATGTGGTTTCTCAACTGTTACCCTTATAACCTAAAATGTGTTTGTTTTCAAGTCCAAACAAATTAAAATTCCTGCTTCAAAAAAAGTTAAGAAAATATTTGCTGGCTTATATCAGACTGGATGGCCTCTGAGGCCTCTTCCAGCTCCTGGGATGCAGCAATTTGCAGAAATTAGAGAATCACTGAGGTTTTATTATCTTAATGAATAGCCTTATTGCCTTTTCCTTATCTGCAGAGTATGTCTTTACATATCGGCCCTGTTGGCAGCAACAGATGAAATATTCAGGACCCTCCTCAGAACTTAAAAATTCAATTCACAGAGAAAATATTTTGTGTCAATAAAGTTCTCAATTTTTCCATGCTCCCTTCCCTAGATTTTCAGAATTGACACACGAATAAAGATCCCCACCAAAAAGTGTCCTTTTACTTGCATATATATATCTATGAACTAAAAGATTTGGATTGCTGACTCTAATACAGTTGTTCTTCAGTCATGCTAATTCTGAGGATATAGCAGGGCAAACAATTCCTTACTGGAAATTCCTATAGCCCTCACATTTGCTTCTTGTACTATCTCATCACATAGAAATGGATTCATAACCACACTCCAATTGTTTCAGGCGTGTATGATTCTTCCCACACCTCACTCCCAACAGCTCCTTAAGAGAAGAAAACTATTATATTTATACTTGTACTTGCCATGGTAGCAAGAATGGTCACCAGCTTCAAATGTTAAATATATAGTGACAGAAGAATAAAGGAAACTACTCTATGGTTTAAATAAAGACTAAAGATGGTATACATGAAAGCACCAGTCACAAAGCAAAACTCCATTTTTGTTTCCCTTGTTCTTTACATGAGTTAAATTAGCTAACTTAACATTTTATGAAAATTCATTAATAATACCAAAATAAAAGTATTATTGACTTCAAGGAGAAAATAAGGTATTATTATTTTTAAACTATTTTTCATCTAAATATGCAGTTGACTTCTCAAAAGCTTCTTCATGGACATAGCAGACACAATGCAATTGCTCTATATAGAATTAAGAAGAAATGGAAAAGCAGGGTGCCTGGCTGGCTTAGTTGATAAAATATGCAGTTCTTGATCTTGGGGTTGTGAATTCAATACACAGGTTGTGTGTAGACACTACCTAAAAGTAAGATCATAAAAAAAGAAATGGAAGAACAACTCTGTGTTCAAGGTCTATATTATCCATTTACAGGAAATTTCAGGGGGCATGATTCATCCATTTGCTTCCTAGTAAAAATATCCCAGCTGCCTAATATGGATGAAGTGATGAACAAAAAAAAGCCTGTATACAAATTTGGGATAAAAGGGATTTGATGTATTTGAGGTGATACATTTGATAAAACAAGAGTTTAGATTTTAATTTTTTTCTTACCCCACGGTACTGGCTTTCATTGAAAATCTGAGGTGGCAGCGGGTACCCTGTGGCTGGTCGATTGTTTTCAGGTACATTTTCTCTCATCCACTTCCGATTCTCTTCATTGGCTGCAATATCTTTTTCTTCAAATCCTATTTTGTTAGCTTCTAAAAAACCAAGCACATCTTGCTGTTTCTTCTTAATCTAGAACCCAAAGGACAAAGAAACTATGTTGTTGAACAAACATTTTGTTGTTTTCATTTTTCAAATTAAACAAAAGTCAGTGTTTGAGAACTAGCAGAAATGAATTCAGACAGGGATAAAAAATTGTGGCTTCACAAAAGACGTGGTTTTTCCACTTTATTATTTTGCTGTTAATGGTGTCTCATAAGTCGATTGAATAGCTTTCAGCCCATAGATCCTTTTATCAACCTCTTTTTTTCTTTTTCCATCAAAAACTCCACATCAAATGACACAAAAGTAAGGCTAGCTAAAGTGTATCAATAGCCTAAACCACAGTTAAATAAAAATTGAGTAATGGAAGCTGTGCTTTCTGATTATCTCTAAGCCTCTCTTAGTTTCAGCCCTTGTAGGAAGTCTTTCCAAAAGATTCAAGTCTATACGGTGTCTTTTTTTTTTGCCTTAAATTTTATCTTTAACTATAATTTTACATTTTTAAATTAAAAACTTTATAATTATTATACCTCCTAAGTGCTTTAGGTTTGCTTCATAGCAGAATAGTTTTTAAAAATATACTTGCTATCATTTTTTCCACTTATTATTCATTAACTTTTTATTTTATTCCCAGTGTATTTAGCATGCAGTGTTATATTAGTTTCAGATTTACACTATAGTGATTCAACAATTCCATATATTACCCAGTTATCATCACAAGTGCACTCCTTAATCCCTATCACCTATTTCACCCATCCTCCCCAACCACCTCCCAAATGGTAACCGTAAGTTTGTTCTCTATAGTCAAGAGTCCGTTTCTTAGTTTATTTCTCTCTTCCTTTCTCCTTTGGTCAATTTTTTTTTAAAATTCCACATATGAGTGAAGTCAATATGGTATTTATCTTTCTCTAATTGACATATTTTGTGAGCATAATACTTTCTAGCTTCATCCATGTCCTTGCAAATGGCAGGGATTTGGGTTTTTTAAAATAGCTGAATAATTTTCAATTATGTATATAAAACCGCATCTTCTTTATCCATTTATCTAGCAATACACACTTGGGCTGCTTCCATAATTTGGTTATTGTATATGCAGCTGCCATAAACTTAGGGGGTGCGTGTGTTCCTTTGAGTTAGTGTTTCTGTATTTTTGGAGTAAATACTTAGTAGTGTAATTACTGGATCATAAGGTAGTTCTATTTATAAATTGTTGAGGAAACTCCATACTGTTTTCTGCAGTGGGTGCACCAATTTGCATTCCCACCAACAGTGCAAGAGGGTTTCCTTTTCTCCGTATCCTTACCAATAATCATTATTTCTTGTGTTTTTCATTTTAGACAATCTGACAAATGTGAGGTGATATCTCAATGTGGTTTTAAACTGCACTTCTCGGGGCCCCTGGGGGTCTTGGCTAAAACTCTGTCTTTGGCTCAGGTCATGATCCTAGGATCCTGGGATCAGGCCCTCATTTGATTCCCTGTTCAGCAGGGAGTCTACTTCTCCTTCTCCCTCACCCCTCACCCGTGCTCAGGTGCCAGTCTCAATAAATAAATAAATAAATAAATTAATTAATTAATTAATCCTTAAAAATAAAATAAATTGCATTTCTCTGATGATGAGTAATATTGAGCATTTTCTCATGTGTCTGTTGGCCGTTTATATGTCTTTTGTTTCTTTTCTTCCAAATTTTAATTTAATTCTAGTTAGTTAACATATAGTGTAATATTGATTTCTACTCATTATCAATACTCATTGGTAATGAGTAGAATTTAGTGATTCATCACCAACATATAACACCCAGTGCTTACTATAACAAGTGCCTTCCTTAATACCCATCACCAATTTAGCCCATTCCCCACCCACCTCCCTTCAACAACCCTGTTTGTTCTCTATTGTTTAGAATCTCTTATGGTTTGCTTCCCTCTCTTTTTTTCTCCTTCACATACGTTCATCTGTTCTGTTTCCTAAGTTTCACATATGAGTGAAGTTATATTGTCTAAATCTGACTGACTTATTTTGCTTAGCATGGTTCACTCTAGCTCCATTCACATCATCGCAAATAGCAAGAATTTTTTTTATCTTTTTGATGACTGGTTAATATTCCACTGTGTATATATATCTCCTCTTCTTTATCCATATATCAGTCAGTGTACATTTGGGCTATCTCCATAGTTTAATTATTACTGATAACGCTGCTATAAACATCAGGGTGCATGTACACCTTTGAATCTGTAATTTTGTATCCTTTTTGTAAATACCTTATAATGCAATTGCAAATAGCAGGATCTTATTCTTTTTTAATGGCCGAGTAATATTCCATTGTATTATATATATATATATATATATATATATATATATATATATATCTTATTATACAGCAATTGCACTGTATGTATAGATGTATTATACATATATAATATATATACATATATACACACATACATATATAACATTTATGTATATAATACATATATGTCTTTTGTTTCTTTTCTTCCAATATATGTATATATAATACATATATACATACAGTGCAATTGCTGTATAATAGGATACTTCTATTTTTAACATTTTGAGGAACCTCCATAATATTTACAGAGTAGCTGCACTGGTTTGCATTCCAGCAACAGTGAAAGAGGGCTCCTCTTTCTCTGCATCCTCACCATCATCTTTTGTTTCCTGTGTTTATTTTAGCCATTCTGGCAGGAGTGAGTTGATATCTCCTTGTGGTTTTGATTTGTATTTCTCTGATGGTGAGTGATGTTGAGCATTTTTTCATGTGTCTGTTAGATATCTGAATGGAAAAATGTCTATTTATGCTTTCTGCCCATTTTTAAAATAGAGTATTTGTTTTTTCTGTGTTGAATTTGAGAAGTTCTTTATGGATTTTGGATACTAGCCCCTGATCTGATATGTCATTTGCAAATATCTTCTCCCATTCTGTAGTTTGTATTTTAGTTTTCTTGATTGTCTCTTTCTCTGTTTCTCCATTTTGAATTTATTTTTGTGCATAGTGTAATAAAGTAGTCCAGTTTCATTCTTCTGCATGTTGCTGCCCAGTTTTACCAATAGCATTTGTTGAGTAGACTTTTTTCCATTGGATATTTTCTACTCTGTTAAAGATCAGTTGACCATATAGTTATGGATCCATTTATGGGTTTTCTACACTGTTCCATTGACTTATGTATCTGTTTTTGTGCCAGTACCATCCTGTCTTGATGACTTTGTAATATAGCTTAGAATTCCAGAATAACAATTCCTCTAGTTTTGCATTTATTTTCCAATATTGCTTTGGCTATTCAGCATCTTTTATGGTTCCAAACAAATATTAGGATTGTTTGTTCTAGCTTTGTGAAAAATGCTGTTGATATTTTGATAAGGATGGCATTAAATGTGTAGACTGCTTTGGGTAATTTAGACATTTCTACAATGTTCTCCTAAGACATGAACATGGACTTTTTTTGTATTTTTTGGTGTCCTATCCAATTTCTTTCATAAGTTTCCTATAGTTTTCAGATCTTTTACCTCCTTGCTTAGGTTTATTTCTAGGTATCTTGTTGTTTTTTTGGTGCAATTGTAACTGAGATAAATTTCTTTTTCTGCTGCTTCATTATTGGTATATAGAAATGCAACAGATTTCTGTACATTTTACACTGCAACTTTACTGAATTTATCTTTTCTAGCAAGGTTTTTATGGAGTTGTTTGGATTTTATACAGAATATCGTGTTATTTGACTTTCTTGCTGATTTGGATGCTTTTTATTTCTTCTTATTGTCTGATTGCCAAAGCTAAGACTTCTAGTACTATGTTAAATAATAACAATGAGAATGGACATTCCTGTCTTGTTCTTGACCATAGAGGAAAAGCTTTCAGTTTTCCCCTCTTGAGGATGATATTAGTTGTGGGCATTTTGTATATGGCCTTTATGATGTTGAGGTATGTTTATAACTACTCTTTTCAAGGGTTTTTATCAAGAATGGATGCTGTATGTTGCTAAATACTTTTTCTGCATTCATTGAGATTATATGGTTCTTTTTCTTTATTTTATTAATGTGGTTGATCACATTGATTGATTTGTGAATATCGAACCATCCTTGCAGCCCAGAATAAATCTAACTTGATTATGGTGAATAATTATTTTCATGAGCTATTAGATTTGATTTGCTCATATCTTCTTAAGAATTTTTTGCATCCATGTTCATCAAGAATATTGGTCTATAATTCTTTTTCATTTTTAATTTTTTTCATTTGTTTTTATTGAAGTTCTATTTGCCAACATATAGTATAACACCTAGTGCTCATTCCATCAAGTGCCCTCCTCAGTGCCTGTCACCCAGTTACCTGAACCCCAGCCCACCTCCCCTTCTGCAACCCTTTGTTCATTTCCCAGATTTAGGAGTCTCTCATAGTTTGTCTCCCTCTCTAATTTTTCCCACTCAGTTCCCTTCCTTTCCCTTATAATCCCTGTCACTATTTCTTATATTCCCCATATGAGTGAAACCATATGATTATTGCCCTTCTCCAATTGACTTACTTCATTCAGCATAATACCCTTCAAGTCCATCCAAGGTGTTATTCAACAGATGAATGGATAAAGAAGATGTGATATATATATATATATATATATATATATATATATATATACACACAATGAAATAGTCCTCAGCCATCAGAAAGGATGAATGTGAATCTCCTTTTAAGTGGGGTCTTTGTTTTTGGATCCAAGGTAATGCTGGCTTCCAAAAACAAGTTTGGAAGTCTTCCTCCCATTTCTATTTTTGTGAATAGCTTGAGAAGAATAGGTATTAACTCTTCTTTAAATGTCTACTAGAGATCCTTTGGGAAGCCATCTGGCACTGGACTTTGGTTCTTTGGGAAATTTTTTATTACTGATTCAATTTCTTTGCTGGTTGTGGATTTGTTCCAATTTGTATTTCTTCCTATTTCAATTTTGGTAGTTTGTAGGTTTGCAGGAATTTGTCCATTTCTTTGAGGTTGCACAGTTTGTTGGCATATAATTTTTTATAATATTCTATTATAATAGTATTTTTAAAAAATATTTTATTTATTAATGAGAGGGGGGAGGGAGAGAGGCAGAGAAATAGAAAGAGGGAGAAGCAGGCTCCATGCAGGAAGCCTGAGGTGGGACTCAATCCTGAGTCTCCAGGATCAGGCCCTGGGCTGAAGGCAGTGCTAAACTGCTGAGCCACCCGGGCTGCCCTATAATTGTATTTCTGTGGTGTTGTTTGTGATCTCTCCTCTTTCGTTCATGGTTTTTTGTTTGTTTGTTTTTTGTTTTTGTTTTTGTTTTTGTTTTACTTTGATCCTTTTTCTTTTCTCTTTGGCAAGTCTGGCTAAGGGTTTATCAGTTTTCTTAATTCTTTCAAAGAACCAGCTCTTAGTTCAGTTGATCTGTTCTACTAGGTTTTTTGTTTCTTTCTATATTGTTTATTTCTGCTTTAATCTTTATTATTTCTTTTCTTCTGTTGGCCTTGCTTTATTTGCTATTCCTTTTTTTCTAGCTCCTTTAGGTGTAAGATTAGGTTGTGTATTTGAGAATTTTATTGCTTCTTGAGCTAGAACCATGTTGCAATATGCTTCCCTCTTAGTACTACCTTTGCTGCATTCTAAAGTTTTTGGACTCTTGTATTTTCATTTTCATTTGCTTCCAAGTTTTTTATAAAATTTTAATATCTTAATTTTCTGGTTAACACATTCATTCTTTAGTAGGATGTTCTTTAATCTCAATATATTTTTGTTCTTTCCAAATTTTTTGTGGTTGACTTCAACATTCATTGTGTTGTGGTGTGAAAATATGGGTTATATGACCTCATTCTTTTTGTACTTTTTGAGGGCTGATTTATGACCCACTTTGTGATCTATTCTGGAGAGTGTTCCATGTACAATTGAAAAGAATTTGTAATTTCCTGCTTTAGGATAAAATTTTTGAATCTTTCTGTTAAGTTAATTTGTTCTAAAACGAGAGAAGGACAAACTAGAAGAGATTCTTTACTATAGGAAACAAACTGAGGGTTGCTGGAGGGGCATTGGGTGGGAGCATGGGGTAACTGAGTGATGGGCATTAAGGACAGCATTGATGTAACGAGCATTGGGTGCTATATGCAACTGATGAATCACTAAGTTTTACCTTTGAGACTAATAATACACTATATGCTAATTAATTGAATGTAAATTAAAAAATAAAAAACATAAATAAATAAAAAGGAAAAAAAGTCATCTGATCTAGTTTCTTATTCAAAACCATTGTTTCCTAATTGAGTTTTTGCTGAGATGATCTCTTGATGTAAGTGGGATGTTAAAGCCTACTACTATTATTGCACTATTATCAGTGAGTTTCTTTATGTTTATTATTAATTGTTTTATATATTTGTATGCTCCCAAGTTGGGGGCATAAATATTTACAGTTGTTAGGTCATCTAGTGGGATAGTCCTAATTATTATGTTGATGATGATCAGATGATTCTTCAGTGCCAGATTTGGTGAGGGAGACACCCTCTCAAACTCACTGAAGACTCTCAACTGATCACCTAGAAGGGATACAGACTTTGGAGTCAGATGGCCTGGGTTTGGATCTCAGGTCTATCACTTTCTAGCTGTGTGACCCCATGGGCAAATCACCTAATCCCTGAGCTATAGTTTCCTCTGCCATAAAACAGACTTCTAACAGGGCTGCTTTAGGACTTAGAGAAGATACAGTACATAAAGTATCCAGCCTGGTGCCTGGCACAGAGAAGATCCCCCATGCACATTACTTTCTCTCCTCTTTATTTGTCCATCCCACGTGGGGAGGCCTGGGCACCTCTGTGTCACAGCTTATGTATGTGGCACTCCAAGGTAGGGTGGGGAACTCATTGTCTCTGTGGTTAGGTGAGGTATTATCTACATCATATCTTCCTTTAAGCACACATGTCAGTATTGATGCACAGAAACTGATGTGAAGACACAGAGGTGAAGTTCCCTACCCGAGTTCACAGCAGAAAATGGTGATAGGTCCAAAAAAGACCTTGGAGCCTTCAGTCTTCAAATTTTAAAAGATTTTATTTATTTGTTCATCACACACACACACACACACACACACACACACACACACACACACAGGCAGAGACATAAGCAGAGGGAGAAGCAGGCTCCCTATGGGGAGCCCCATGCAGGACTTGATCCTGGGACACCCAGGATCATACCCTGAACTGAAGGCAAATGCTCAACCACTGAGCCACCCAGGCAACCCTTCAATTTTTTAAAACAAATTATGCCTGTAATTTACTTTTCAGTTTCCTTTGCAGGATTGAAATGTCTTTTTCGCATCACATTTCCATGTTATTTGCTCTTGGTCCTCTTTTCCAATTACTCATTCTTCAAGTATTTTCTTATCTCTTCATCAAGATCATTGCAATGACCAAAAATTTTCAGAATGCTGTGATTTTTTTTGGTGACATTCCTTCAGCAAGTTAGTCAAGATGTTGCATTCTTCAGTGTGCAAGTGTGGGGATAAGTCAGGATGCATCTTTAGGAGGTGACAGAGCACAACAGAGCAAACTGACTCTCAGTCACACTGGGAGGGCTGAAGTGACAGTCACTAGTGAAGATTCTCCATGCAAAGGCCAGCTGCCTGGATGCTGAAGGCAGGGCAGCTCCGGTGGCAAAGGGTCCCACGCCCTCCACCCCCCCCACCCCCACATGCTGGACAGCATGAAAGTGATTATGCTAGATTAAAATTAATTAAAAACATGTAAATATATAAAAACAAAATGCCACATGACAAAGTTGAGTATGTTGCTGCAGAATGCCCTTCTTCATCTCCTATTACAGGCTTTGCTTTAAAATCTAGTTTGTTAAAAAAGTAAAACAAAGTCTAGTTTGTTTGAGATAAGTATGGCTATTCCAGCTTTTTTTTGTGATTAATTCCTTAATTTCTATCTCTGCTGCTTCATTATTAGTGTATAGAAAAGCAACAGATTTCTGTATGTTGATTTTATATCCTGTGACTTTACTGAATTGATTAGGGGTTCTAATAATTTTTTTGTAAAGTCTTTAGGGTTTTCTATATATAGTATATCATCTGAAAATAGTGAAAATTTTAATTCTTCCTTGCCAATTTAGGTTCCTTTCATTTCTTTTGTTATCTCATTGTTGTGGTTTGGATTTTCAGTATTATGTTGAACAAAAGTGTTGAGAGTGGACATCCTTCTCCTGTTCCTGACGTTGGAGAAAAAGCTCTTAATTTTTCGCCATTGAGTATAATGTTCACTGTGAGTTTTCATGCATGGACTTCAGTATTTTGAGGTATGTTCCCTCTAAACCTAGTTTGTTGAGAGCTTTTTATCATGAATGCATGTTGTACTTTTACAAATGCTTTTTTTCATCTATTGAAATGATGATATGGTTTCTATATTTTCTCTTATTGATGTGATGTATCTTGTTGATTGACTTGTGAATACTGGATCACCATTGAATCCTGGGGAAAAATACCCAATTGATTGTGGTGATCTTAGCTTGTTTTGTTTTGTTTTTGATGAGCTTTTTTTATCCATTCTGTCAATTTATATATTTTGATTGGAGTGTTTAGCCCACTTGAATTCAAAGTAATCATTGATAGATATGTATTTATTACCATTTTGTTACTTGTTTTGTGGTTGTTTCTATCACTTATCTCTGATCCTTTCTTCTCTTGCTCTCTTCATTGTTTGCTGGTTCTTTGATACTTAGATTCCTTTCTATTTATACTTTCTGTCCTAATAAGCATTCTAAAACAAAAAGAAACAAATCTTTCCTTAACCATGCTATAAGTCAGAGTTACTCTACATTTGATTTTCATTGTTTAGAACAGAAATTGGATAATATATGAGCTAAATCTACCTGTATATGAAGTTTGGAATATACCTGTACCACTCATGAGCCATTAGCATGGGCTTCTAAGGTTCTATTTCATGTGTTTGTGCTACTTCTTTGATAGAAGATTTGAAATCCTTACCTTCCCACTCTGTGACATTGGATAAAGTTTGGTCATGTCTGAATCACTTTTTCTGTCCTCAAACACTTCCTTATTCTTTCTTTTCCAAAACTGGTCAAAATATAATAAGAGAATGAACTAATATAATGTCAGCATTTCTACCTGATGTTTTAACAATATTTGGGGGGGTTATAGATTAACACATTGAAATACAAAGCTTTTATTATTATTTCTGTATTACCAGATAGAGATAATACACTTCTTTCGCCTGCTAATCATATGTAGGAGAGAGCTTTAAAATAGTAAAATTAAGACTTTTTAGTTAGGTTTCTCCATTGATATGAATTTTTTTAGAACTTTAATTCACACATCTATGTTAATTAATTTATTTATTTTTTTTATCTATGTTAATTTAAATTTAAAACTATTACTTAACATTTCTGTTAATTTAAATTTAAAACTATTACTTAACATTTCTGAGTTGCAGAGCTCAATCAATAATTTTTTTTAATGGAGTCACACTAAAAAGCTACATGGGGCAGAAGCATCAGAAATATAAAATCAACAGAAGCAGTTCTCTCAAAGGATATAATAATACAAAACATCAACAAAATCACCACCACCAACAACAAACTTCTATACAGTCAAGTTCCCTCTGGATTTGTACCCCTATACTCATTATACACATACATGCATACATACACAGAGGTTGTATTTTTGTCCTTCTAACTTGCTTGTGATTGTGAGTAAACAACTTTCTCTTTCATCACATAACCCCAGGAAAAATTACTCTCTTCTTTAAAGATGCATCACAATCCAACAAAATTTGCAACAAGATATTTTTATTACAAGAAATATATTTCCTTATTAGTTTATAATGTCAAAATTTTCCCCTAAATATAACATATAGGCTTTTATGAATTTTGAGGAAAATCAATGTAAAAATCAGTAATCAGGAGTGAGTATCTAGTGGACTAATGCACTAAGTGGAGGATTCAATTAAATCATTGTTTTCAATCTTCATGATACAATAGGTGTTCAGTTAGTCCAAAATGTGACAAGTGATTTGTCAGCCATTTGTATATTTACAAATTTAGTTTTTTTATAAAGATGATACATAAATATGGTACTTTCAGGCACTTATCATTTTAACAGATATATATATTTTTGGCTTTTTTATTGGAGTTCAATCTGCCAACATATAGCATAACACCCAGTGCTCATCCCATCAAGTGCCCCCCTCAGTGCCCATCACCCAGTCACCCCCACCCCCCCGCCCACCTCCCTTTCCACCACCCCTTGTTCGTTTCACAGAATTAGGAGTCTCTCATGTTCTGTCTCCCTCTCTGATATTTCCCATTTTCTCTCCTTTCCCCTTTTTCCCTTTCACTATTTTTTATATTTCCCAAATGAATGAGACAATATAATGTTTCTCCTTCTCTGATTGACTTATTTCACTCAGCATAATACCCTTCATTTCCATCCATGTCGAAGCAAATGGTGGGTATTTCTTAACAGATATATTTTTAAACAATTTATTTTATTTTAGGGAAAGAGCAAGCTCGTGTGAGTGACAGCATGAGTGAGCACAGAGCCAACACAAGACTCAATCTCGGGACCCTGAGATCATGATCTGAGCTGGAACCAAGAGTCAGACACATGACAACTGAGTCACCTCGGCACCCCTAACAGATATTTTTGAATAAATGAAGAGTTAATGTTATAGCTCACATGCTAAGAATTACACATGGCCCTGGGTAAATGTCATTTGTCATGTCAGTATATTAGAGTAAAAAGGCACAGAGCCTAAATGAATCTTTGAGGCCTTTTGCTCACTATTAAATGCTATGCTGAGAACATTGTACACTCTACTGAGTTAAGATGCTGGTTAGGCCTAGTATCACTGGGCATTATAGCATATGTTCACTGGTATCTTTATCTTTCAACCATCAGCTCCAGACTGAAAATATTTCTTCCATGCTCTGGAAGTACCTAACAGTAAGTATACATGCTTCTTGGAGTGTTTACATTTCTACAAAGCTAGACAGAATGGGCCATAATAATACTTTAAGTAGGTTTTGCCCTGTCAAATGTTCAGCTTTGAATATTCAGGTTATGTATTTTTTTCTAATTAAATCATATCTGTGAGTCCAAATTTTCACATATCATGATTATTTCCAACATGGAATATTTTATATCTAAAGAGTTATTATTGACTTTCTTATATGTCTATAGGCACATGTTCAGTGCAACACATCCTGACAAAAGGGGTTCTGCTGATGCTAATTTCCTAATTTCTTAATGGAACTTAAAATGAAGGGACACAGAGAACATATGTGACTGAAAGCTTCACTTTCGGAACAATTAAGAATGGATGTCATAAGGGTTTACTAAGGAATAAAATTTAAATTCCCTACAGGAAAATAAAAAATAAATTACTTCAAAGTTAAAAGGTTATTAATATCCTTTTCAGCACATAAATGCATTTACAAGTAGAAAATAGCACTGTCCAAGAATTTAAATCTTTTTTTTTTCAGAGCAAACCACACCCTTCACCTCAACCCAAGAATGAAAAATTATTTCTGCCTACATGCCAGGGTTTGAGATTCAATGTATCCTTCCCTCCAAAGACACAGATCAGGGCCTCTGAACAACTAACACCTGGAGGAAACAGCTGCTCTCCAGCTAGCCTCAGTTAGTTTGTCTGTCATGCCAAGAATCAAGCTTCTTTTGAAGAAAGGAAACTGAAATGGTTTCTGCTTTAGTAGGTGCCAATGTGAATGTCTGAATTCCAAGGAAACAATAAAACTTCAGTAATCATGCTTCAAATGGGAAAACAAGAGTATTTTTCATGAAAGTGCCAATCTACCATAAAACATTTAATCTAGGTGGAGGTTTTGTCTTGCTTTATAATCAATATCTGTCACACATTCTCAGCTGACACTTGAATGAACATTGACAGAGGTTCCAATTATGATGTACTAAAATTTAAAATGATTGTCTGAAACTGTGTTTATTTATTTATTTGAAACTGTATTTAGTAGCTACTCAACAATATATCTCAGAGGCCTTTTAAGTGTTTAATAACTTCATTAGTTTCTCTAAAATATCTAAAGAAAGATGTCAGATTCCCTTCCAAGATTACAATCTAATGAAAAGGATTAAATATACTAAACAATACACAACATAGTATTTAAATATGAAGCTAAGACAACCATATGTATAACATGGTGAGAGGGTCCAAATGAATGACAAAGCCAATAGATACAGGGAACTAAGAAGACAGAGCAAGTGCTTATGGCTATTATTGATGTTACTTAGATTAAACTTAATAATACCTAGCACAAATGCTATATATTATATCTATATTGCATGTGACCTATAATTTTATTGAAAGATGTTATACTTAGTAAAGTTCAATATAACTGGCTTATGAAAACTAGGCTTACAAATGTTGTAACATATTGCACTAGAACAACGAAGGTACAGTATTACAAAATAAACTTGGAAACTTTCTAAATGGATGATTCACAATTTCTATGACTAAATGTTTATGCATAATTAGTCTATAATTGAATAAACAATTGTATGGATGTGTATTTTGTCTTTTTAAATAGCTTAAAATTTATGACCCAGGCAATTTCTGCAATTAGGAATTCAAATATATAGATTCCCTCCAATTGGTTCTGCTTATTTCAAATGCTGCCCTAAACAGGGCCACTCTATTTTGTAGGAAAATAGTAAGACTGTATTTGCCTACTCTGTACCTAAACATTTAACAGTAAAGTGTAGGAGGAGTGAACAAATAATATTTAAATCTGCCAATCTACTTACAAAATACATCCAAAAGGAAAATCACATCTGAATTACTGGTTAGTTTTTTTGATGCTGGACCAGTGCTGTGTTGCCACTGGGTAGTTGTTCAGTAACTAGAGATCTGTATGCATTTTAAGTGAATATGGTCATAAGTCTTTAAGCCACTCTTCCTGTTGCTTAATATAATGCTTAATATAATGATACAACCACAGCAAGACACTTGTTTACATCTTGTCTATTTTGCAATATTTTCAAAAATGCTTTGGTCATAATCAGCCATGTAAAATTTGTAATCCATGTCTATTTGCCAACAAGTCCACAACAAATCTGGGTCAAGATGACGATTAAGAATTTTCTTGGGCAGCCCGGGGGGCTCAGCAGTTTAGTGCTGCCTTCATCCCAGGGTATGATCCTAAAGTCCCGGGATCCAGTCCCACCTCGGGCTCCCTGCATGGAGCCTGCTTCTCTCTCTGCTTGTGTTTCTACCTCTCTGTCTCTGTGTCTCTCATGAATAAGTAAATAAAATCTTTTTTAAAAAAGAATTTTCTTGTTGTTCTCCCACCTCTACCCCTAGCTCCCTGGAATTCTCCTGATTGATATTCCACAAAGTGGCAGCAAAAGAGTACAATCTAAGCCTTGTTATTTCACTGTCACCAAAAGAAAAAAATCTACTGTTATTATTTTTTTTAGTTGTACTTTTACCACATCATGTCAACACAGATGTTAAGGTTCAAGTAATTTTAAAAATAGAGCTTGTGTGAAAAGAAGAAATAGTAGATATTTAAGGTAGTTTCTCAGAAATAGCTATTTCTTAAGGTGGTCATAGTAAGGAAAATACAGTCACGTTTATTTTCTAGGTTAAAAAGGCTTTTCTTGACTAAATGAAATATCAGTTCTGAATAACCTCATTTATCCAGCCCTTTCTTATCTGGCAGTTTTTTCTATCTGTACTTTTTGGCAAGAGTCAGAAGGATTGAAGTTCATAAGCTTCACAAGATTTAGACTATGTGGGCTCACAGAAGCTATGGGTTCATCTAGTATAAAGAGACATTTCGGGGTATTAGCAGATGTTCAGTAACTATTTCCAATTTTATAGGAATTTCAAGTTGTGGTTGTGTTCAGACAAGACTAGGAGACAGATATTTTCTTCTTATTATTTATACCAATTAATCACAACTAACATCTATGGAAGGCCAATTAAGTGACAGCAGCCAAGTTAAGTGTTTTATATGTGCTATTTCATTTAGTATTTATAATAGCCTTATAAGGTAGATATTACTACCTCCACTTTACAGATTAGAATATTGAATAAGTTAAGTTAATTTACCCAAAGTCACAAAGCTAGTGGGTGGCAGGGCTGATATTCAAACCTAGATATCTCTAACTCCAGAGCTTAAGTTTGTTCCACTACGTTTCCCTGTACAGCTTCATGATTATATTATATTGATTTTTAAAATTTATATAAGATTGACAATCTCTTACAAAGATCAATAACACTTTTTGATGTATTCTTACTATATAATTTAATACTAAATTTTACTTACCAGACTATAATTTTGTGTTTATTGTCATCCAAATGAGTGTGTATACAATTTAACCAATCTCACATCATTATAAACAAAGGTGATTTGAATACTCAATTCCAATTCTAGGATCCTTTGCTCCTAGAAAAGGATTAGTGCTGGACCTCTTCCTTTTTTTTGTAAATATTCTATTTTTTTTATTCATGAGAGACACACAGAGAGAGGCAGAGACATAGGCAGAGGGAGAAGCAGGCTCCCTGTGGGCAGCCCAAAGCGGACTCAATCCCAGGACCCAGGATCATGCCCTGAGCCAAAGGCAGATGCCTTACCACTGAACCACCCAGGCATCCCAGTGCTGGACCACTTCCTAAGTAATGTTAGGGGCTACCATTCAATCAAGAATGGTTAGCATAGCATAATGTACAGAGAAGGTGAACCACTATGTTGTATACCTGAAAATAATGTAACATTGTGTGTCACCTATAATGAAATAAAAAAAATATTATATACAAATAGTATAGTTTCTATGTACACACTGGGCCTCCAAGCAATTGTTCTTACCCTAATACACAAGTAAAACTAAAATAAAATAGATATTATTTATAGGCTCAAGGAATTTATAAATTATAAGATTATAAATTCCATACTAGTGGATAATTTAAGCAATGGAATCCAGTCAGCCCCTAATCAAAGTCTGGTCTCTTTCTGCTGCATGGAAATGCATAGATTAAGGCTGGGTTAATAAGGAGAAACAAAAGGATACAGACTCCATGTTAGGGTGTGCTAACAATCTGCTGCAGAATTTTATATATTCCAGGTCCCTGTCTGCATTGCACAAAATATAATCCAACTCTAAAGTCTAATATAGTAATTATTATTTATTAAGGGTTGCTTATGGGCCAGGCATTATACTAAGCCTTTTACACAATTATTTTTTCACATACTTATCTTATTTAGTTTCCACAACAATATTAAGAGGCAACTGCTATTATTTTCATTCCAGATTTATAGACGAAGAAACTAATGCTCAAATGAATTAGAAATTTCCTTCAAAGCACATTTGTCTGATCTGTCAGAGTGAAAAGCACCGCTTAAACACTAAGCATAATGAATAACAAAATAATGCATTGCCATACTTGTTATCTTGTGCTAAATTGCACTGTCAACTTAATGATGGATCTTTGAGTGCAGACATGGTTCATAATTCTTTTGTATCATTCTTAATTCTAAACTTTATCCTAGAATAAGAGCAAGAAAAATCATTGATTGTTTTAAAGGTTTTATACACAGGGTAGACTTTTCTAGATAACTCCTTCAGTTTATTCCCACTCTGAAGTTCTGTAATAATGAAACAAACATACCACAAGTAATAAAATCCTTCTGGCACTTTAAGACTTGGTAAGAAAATGTTACAGTGAGGAAGCAGTCATTCATATGAATCCCAATGCCTTTATATATTACAAATGTCTCCTTCTAAAACTGTCATATATTTGGACAAATAAAGTGTAAAGTTAGGTACATTTCTAAGTGCTTCCACAAAAGTGTTAGTTACTTGTGGCCATAGGTGGCTACAGGAAATTAGTGCTAACAGATAAATATAGCAACAAATATTTTCAGCTATTCTGGCTGCTTTGGGAATGCCATTAAAATAAAAACTTTCCTTGAAACAAATCATGCTATTATAATTAAATATCAAAGCTAAATATTTGTGACAAGTGCTAGGTTAACATATGTGGATTTTATGTTCCAAAAAAAAAATTCAGGCTTTTTGCATTAAGAATTTAAAGATAAACAAACCACCTTATTCCAGCCTTCACCTCCCTGCTCTAACCATTTAAATCATTATTAATTCAGTGCAATGAGTTTCTATACAGATTTCAGTCTCCTTTAGGAGAACTTTCTTATAATAGAATAAAGGAAATTTTGTATATGAAGAGGTATAAAATGCTGGTTATTCTATAATTAGCAAAGATATTCTCCAACTCACCATCTCTTTATGAAACAAATTCTGGCAGTATGGAAACTTAATTACAAAAAATATGGCTTCTTCCTAAAGCCACAGTTCCTACAAATGCTACAGGGTTTCTAATTCTGGTCAGACAGATTCTCCACGAAGCCTTCCCATAAAAGGATAAGCAAAACCACAGGAATCCTCCAACAGGCTAATGTGAGGTCACAG
Organism: Canis lupus baileyi; assembly: GCF_048164855.1. Lineage (NCBI taxonomy): Eukaryota > Metazoa > Chordata > Mammalia > Carnivora > Canidae > Canis > Canis lupus. The sequence goes on from NC_132876.1 coordinate 61,762,779, forward strand.
GGCAGGCATATGAAAACCAAATATGGTAGCTAAATTCTCCAACTCACAACACATACTTTAATTTTTTTTTTATTTATGATAGTCACAGAGAGAGAGAGAAAGGCAAAGACACAGGCAGAGGGAGAAGCAGGCTCCATGCACCGGGAGCCCGACGTGGGATTCGATCCCCGGTGTCCAGGATCACGCCCCGGGCCAAAGGCAAGCGCCAAACCGCTGCACCACCCAGGGATCCCACAACAGATACTTTAAAAAGGGAGGGGAGGCTGTAACCACCAACTCCAAACAATCAGTTTGGAATCATAAGAAAAGTAAGCAATTAATATCTTCTCATTAGTGTTAACTGGCTGACAAATACAAACCAATCTACCATGTATGAAATTAGCTTTGCCTTTTTATTTTATATTCCTTTATTTTTATAAATTTATTTTTTATTGGTGTTCAATTTGCCAACATATAGAATAACAGCCAGTGCTCATCACATCAAGTGCCCCTTTCAGTGCCTGTCACCAATTCACCCCCACCCACCGCCCACCGCCCATTCCACCACCCCTCGTTCGTTTCCCAGAGTTAGGAGTCTCTCAAGTTCTATCTCCCTTTCTGATATGTCCCACCAATTTTTAGCTCCTTTCCCCTTTATTCCCTTTCACTATTTTTTATATTCTACAAATGAATGAGACCATATAATGTTTGTCCTTTTCCGATTAACTTATTTCACTCAGCATAATACCCTCCAGTTCCATCCACGTCGAAGCAAATGGTGGATATTTGTCGTTTCTAATGGCTGAGTAATATTGCATTATATACATAAACCACACCTTCTTTATCCATTCATCTTTCTATGGACACCGAGGATCCTTCCACAGTTTGGCTATTGTGGACATTGCAGCTAGAAACATTGGGGTGCAGGTGTCCCAGCGTTTCATTGCATCTGCATATTCGGGGTAAATCCCCAGCAGGGCAATGGCTGGGTCGAAGGGCAGATTTATTTTTAACTCTTTAAGGATCCTCCACACAGTTTCCCAGAGTGGCTGCACCCTTTCACATTCCGACCAACAGTGCAGGAGGGTTCCCCTTTCTCGACATCCTCTCCAACATTTGTGGTTTCCTGCCTTGTTAATTTTCTCCATTCTCGTGGTATGAGGTGGTATCTCATTGTGGTTTTGATTTGTATTTCCCTGATGGCAAGTGATGCAGAGTATTTTCTCATGTGCATGTTGGCCATGTCTATGTCTTCCTCTGTGAGATTTCTCTTCATGTCTTTTGCCCATTTCATGATTGGATTGTTTGTTTCTTTGCTGCTGAGTTTAATAAGTTCTTTATAGATCTTGGATACTAGCCTTTAATCAGATAGGTCATTTGCAAATATCTTCTCCCATTCTGTAGGTTGTCTTTGAATTTTGTTGACTGTATCCTTTGCTGTGCAAAAGCTTCTCATCTTGATGAAGTCCCAATAGTTCATTTTTGCTTTTGTTTCTCTTGCCTTCATGGATGTATCTTGCAAGAAGTTACGTGGCCAAGTTCAAAAAGGGTGTTGCCTTTGTTCTCCTCTAGGATTTTGATGGAATCTTGTCTCCCATTTAGATCTTCATCCATTTTGAGTTTACCTTTGTCTATGTTGCAAGAGTGTGGTCTGGTTTCATTCTTATGCATGTGGATGTCAAATTTACCCAGCATCATTTATTGAAGAGACTGTCTTTTTTCCAGTGGGTAGTCTTTCCTCCTTTGTTGAATATTAGTTGACCATAAATTGAGGGTCCACTTCTGGATTCTCTGTTCTGTTCCATTGATCTGTATGTCTGTTTTTGTGCCAGTACCACACTGCCTTGATGACCACAGCTTTGTAGAACAACCTGAAATCTGGTATTGTGATGCCTCCAGCTATGGTTTTCTTTTTGAATATTCCCTGGCTCTTCCGGGTCTTTTCTGATTCCACACAAATCTTAAAATAATTTGTTCTAACTCTCTGAAGAAAGTCCATGGTGTTTTGATAGGGATTGCATTAAACGTGTAAATTGCCCTGGGTAACATTGACATTTTCACGATATTAATTCTGCCAATCCATGAGCATGGAATATTTTTCCATCTCTTTGTGTCTTCCTCAATTTCTTTCAGAAGTGCTCTGTAGTTTTTAGGGTAGAGATCCTTTACCTCTTTGGTTAGGTTTATTCCTAGATATCTCATGCTTTTGGGTGTAATTGTCAATGGAATTGGCTCCTTAATGTCTCTTTCTTCAGTCTCATTGTTAGTGTATAGAAATGCCACTGATTTCTGGGCATTGATTTTCTATCCCGCCACACTGCCAAATTGCCGTATGAGTTCTAACAATCTCGGGTGGAGTCTTTTGGGTTTTCCAAGTAGAGTATCATGTCATCGGCGAAGAGGGAGAGTTTGACTTCTTCTTTGCCAGTTTGAATGCCTTTTATTTCTTTTTGTTGTCTGATTGCTGAGGCTAGGCCTTCCAGTACTACGTTGAATAGCAGTTGTGAGAGTGGACATCCCTGTCTTGTTCCTGATCTTAGGTGAAAGGCTCCCAGTGCTTCCCCATTGAGAATGATATTTGCTGTGGGCTTTTCGTAGATGGCTTTTAATATGCTGAGGAATGATCCCTCAATCCCTACACTCCGAAGCACTTTGATCAGGAATGGATGCTGTATTTTGTCAAATGCTTTCTCTGCATCCTTTGAGAAGATCATATGGTTCTTGGTTTTTCTCTTGCTGATATGATGAATCACATTGATTGTTTTACGAGTGTTGAACCAGGCTTACATCCCGGGGATAAATCCTACTTGGTCATGGTGAAGAATCTCTTAATATATTGTTGTATCCTATTGGCTAGTACCTTGTTGAGAATTTTTGCATCCATGTTCATCAGGGATATTGGCCTATAATTCTCCTTTTTGGTGGGGTCTTTGTCTGGTTTTGGAATTAAGGTGATGCTGGCCTTATAGATTGAATTTGGAAGTACTCCATCCCTTTCTATCTTTCCAAACAGCTTTAGTAGGATAGGTATAGTTTCTTCTTTAAAGGTTTGATAGAATTCCCCAGGGAAGCCATCTGGCCCTGGCCTTTTGTGTCTTGGGATGTTTTTGATGACTGCTTCAATTTCCTCCCTGGTTATTGGCCTGTTCAGGTTTTCTATTTCTTCCATTTCCAGTTTTGGTAGTTTGTGGTTTTCCAGAAATGTGTCCATTTCTTCTAGATTGCCTAATTTATTGGCGTATAGCTGTTCATAATATGTTTTTAAAATTGTTTGTATTCCCTTGGTGTTGGTATTTTTCTCTCCTTTCTCATTCATGATTATATTAACTTGAGTCTTCTCTCTCTTCTTTTTAATAAGGCTGGCTAATGGTTTATCTATCTTATTAATTCTTTCAAAGAACCAACTCCTGGTTTTGTTGATCTGTTCCACAGTTCTTCTGGTCTCGATTTCATTGAGTTCTGCTCAAATCTTTATTAACTCTCTTCTTCTGGGTGTAGGATCTATTTGCTGTTTTTTCTCTAGCTCCTTTATGTGTAAGGTTAGCTTTTGTATTTGAGTTCCTTCCAGTTTTTGGATGGATGATTGTATTGCGATGTATTTTCCCCCTCAGGACTGCTTTGCTGTATACCAAAGTTTTTGAATGGTTGTGATTTCATTCTCATTAGTTTCTAAGAATCTTTTAAATTTCTTTTAAATTTCCTGATTGTCCCTTTCATCTTTAGCAGGATGGTTTTTTACTTCCACGTGTTTGAAGTCCTTCCAAATTTCTTCTTGTGATTTAGTTCTAATTTCAAAGCATTATGGTCTGAGAATACACAGGGGATGATCCCAATCTTTTGGTATCAGTTAAGACCTGATTTGTGACCCAGAATGTGATCTATTCTGGAGAAAGTTCCATGTGCCCTTGAGAAGAATGTGTATTTAGTTGAGTTTGGATGTAAAGTTCTGTATATATCTGTGAAATCCTTCTGGTCCAGTGTATCATTTAAAGCTCTTGTTTCTTTGTGGATGTTGTGCTTAGAATACCTAGCAATCGTAGAAAGTGCTACGTTGAAGTCACCAAGTACGTGTATTATTATCTAAGTATGTCTTAACTTTGGTTATTAATTGGTTTAAATATTTGGCAGCTCCCACATTTGGGGCATATATATTGAGGATTGTTAAGTCCTCTTGTTAGATAGATCCTTTAAGTATGAGATAGTGTCCTTCTTCATCTCTCACTACAGTCTTCGGGGTAAATTTTAGTTTATCTGATATAAGGATGGCTACCCCTGCTTTATTTTGAGGACCATTTGAATGGTAAATCATTCTCCAACCTTTTATTTTCAGGCTGTAGGTGTCCTTATGTCAAAATGAGTCTCTTGTAAACAGCAAATAGATGGGTCTTACTTTTTTATCCAGTCTGATACCCTGCGCCTTTTGATGGGGTCAGTAAGCCCATTCACGTTCAGGGTTACAATTGAAAGATATGAATTTAGTGTCATCATGATACCTATTCAGTCCCCGTTTTTATGGATTGTTCCATTGGACTTCCTCTGAAAGAGGAATTTTAAGAGTCCCCCTTAAAATTTCTTGCAGAGCTGGTTTGGTGTTCACAAATTTTTCAGTTCCTGCCTGTCTTGGAAGCTCTTTATCTCTCCTTCTCTTCTGAATGAGAGCCTTGCTGGATAAAGTATTCTTGGCTGCATGTTCTTCTCATTTAGGACCCTGATTATATCCTGCGAGCCCTTTCTGGCCTGCCTGGTCTCTGTGGAGAGGTCTGCTGTTAATCTAATATTTCTCCCCATAAAAGTTAGAGTTTTCTTGTGTCTTGCTGCTTTAAGGATCTTCTCTTTATCTTTGGAATTTGCAAGCTTCACTTTTAAATGTTGAGGTGTTGAGCTGTTTTTATTGATTTTAGAGGGGCTCTCTCTATTTCCTGGATCTGAATGCCTGTTTCCCTTCTCAAATTAGGGAAGTTATCAGCTATGATTTGTTCAGTTACATATTCTGGACCTCTGTACTTTTTGGCGCCCTCGGGAACCCCAATTAAATGTAGATTTTTCCCTCTGAGGATGGTTATTTATTTCCCTTAATCTCTCCTCATGATCTTTGGTTTGTCTCTTTTTTCCTCAGTTTCCCTCTTTGCCATCAACTTGTCTTCTATGTCACTCGTTCTTCTACCTCATTAGCTCTCCTCGTTAGGACCTCTAGTTTTGATTGCATCTCATTTAATTGATTTTTAATTTCTGCCTGATTAGATGTAAATTCTGCAGTCATGAAGTCTCTTGTGTCCTTATGCTTTTTTCCAGAGCCACTAGTAGCTTTATAATAGTGCTTCTGAATTGGCTTTCTGACATTAAATTGTAATCCAAATTTTATAACTCTGTGGGAGAGAGGACCGTTTCTTATTCTTTATTGATGTGAGGTTTTCCTTCTTGTCATTTTGCTCAGTGCAGAGTGGCCAAAAACAAGTTGTATTGGGAAAAGGAGAAAAAGAGAGAAGAGAAAGAAGAAAAGGAAAAGAAAAGAAAAGAAAAAAAGGAAAAAAAGAGAAGAAAAGAAAAGAAAAAAAGGCAGGGGGAAGCAAACAAATCATAAAATAAAAAACAAGGGGTATTATCCTCTGATTCTGTATATTGTAAATCCCCTGGGCTTCCCCTGGAACTTTCCAGTGCTGCTTAGTTAGTAATTTGTTTTTCCCCTGTCCCTCTAGTTGGTTTTCTGGGGGAGGGGCATACTGTGCTGATTTTCACGTGTTAGCACTTGGGGGAGTTGCTCAGCCCCCTGCCTGGTGCAGGGGTCAGTGAATGTTGTTTAATCTGTTTATCCTGTGAGGCCAGTGTGAAGCTCACTGGAGGTTGTTTATCCTGTGAGGCCCCAGGAGGAACAACAACAGTAGCAGCGGCCAGCTCTCTAGCCCTAGAGTCAGCTCCAGCAGTAACTACTGCAGCTCTCAGTCTGCAGGGGCCTGGATGCTCTGGGGGCGGGACCGCTGATCTGCTCAGCTCAGGGCTGCCCCGAGGCTGGAGTGTGCTTCCTGCCCAGGGCCCTCCTGGCTTCTGCCTGTCCCGGGTGGAGCGCAGGATCTTGGGCTGTTTCTCTGGCGCCCTGTGCTCCCTGGCCTGCAACTGTTGGAATCGCTCCTGGTTGCGCAGCTCCCTCTGCGTGTACCCTCTGCCCCAGTCGCCCCCAAGGTGCTCCCGGAGCCTTTGCCTGAGCCACCCCGAGCTGCTCCCAGGGCTGCACAGCTCCCTCCCCACGGAGCCACCGCCTAAGCTTCCTCCACGCTGCTCCCGGGTCCAGAGTTGCACGCTGCAGCCACTTAGGGATCTCTGGCGGGGGTTGTGACGCGCTCTCCTGGGGCGCAGGTACTCTGTTAGTGTCCTCAGGAGCCTGAGGGCAGCCCCGCCGCTCTTGGGATCCTGCTCCAACTCCCTGTGATGGCCTTTCAGTCCGGGAAGATTGATGAAGCCCCTGCTTCTCTTGGACGGGGCTTTCCTGTCCTGAGGGCACTTGCCCCGGCCTTTGCCGGGCTCCGTGCAGGGCCCCTCCCCCTTGGATGCCTTTTGTTTCTTTATTTCTTTTTTCCCCATCTTCCTACCTTGATAGAAGGGTGAACTCTTCTCAGTGTAGCATTCCAGCTGTTCTCTCTTTAAATCTCAAAGATTTAGGTTTTCAGGATGATTTGAAGGTTATCTACGTAATTTGGTGGGGACAGGTGACTTGGGGATCCTACTTTTCCATCTTGCCTCTCCAGCTCTGCCTTTTTATTCTTTTCCTTTTCAATTCTAATAAAGGCTACTATGAAATGTGCTAACATGGACACATTCAACAATAGTGTATGGCATGTGAATAAATAAATTAGTAAAATCTGCCCCTGTACAGAAGAAAATATAGATTTTTCAAGTATTTCATGTTAATAGCTTCTGCCCTATTGTTGGGAAGGCACTGTCTTACACTATGACCAAGAAAAAAGTATATAAGTAACATCCTTTGGTACTAAGGATAGGTCCTGAGGGGATTCTGTTCCTTACTTGAACTCCAGGATGGAACAACATCCTGAGATCTGGTCCATGGCCATAAAGAGAGAATTTCCCCTACTTCTCACTACCAAAACCCCATAATTAAGAACAATTAAGTCCCTTTCTTTCCAGGGATCATAGAGTTTCAATCAGAATAATTATATGCCTTTGCAATTTTGAAGCCTGGTTAATTCAGTCAAAGTCAAACAAAATTAGGAGCATTTTGAGAGTGTGCATCAAGAGCCATGGAAACATTCAAGTTCATTGATACAGTAATCTCACTTCTAGATTGCTAGTTTAAGTAAATAAACCAAAGAGGGTATAAACTGTGCCTAAAGAGGTTATGCGATGTTTTGGTATGTTTTTACTGTTGTCATTTATTTGTTTCATTTTCTAGCAGTTCAGGATCGAAAGTGGCCTGCATCCAACCATTTGGGCTTGGCTAAGTAAACAGGTGTGTGGTCATTTGAAATATTGCTGAGTACAATTGAAACTGACCACTGTATGATTATGTAGCAAAAAAAATGATAAAAAGAGTGAACAAGAAAGTCTAGAGAAGTATTTACTATGTCTAGCATAGTATTTGCTATGAAGCCAACTTATAAAAAGGAAAACTCTTTTTAAAGATAAGACAGGTAGGACACCTGGATTGTTCAGCGGTTGAGTGGCAGCCTTCTGCTCATGGCATTATCTTGGAGCCCCTGGATCAAGTCCCACATCAGGCTTCCTGCATGGAGCCTGCTTCTTCCTCTGCCTATGTCTCTGCCTCTCCCTCTCTCTCTCTGTCTTTTTTTGTCTGTCTCTCATGAATAAATAAATAAAATATTTTTTAAAAAAGATAAGACAGGAGTTCAAACACAATTATTATGAGTACTTATATTGATAGCAGGAGTGCTACCTCTTAGCACCTTGCTCAGGAGACTAATTGAGTAGTGTTAAGATCATAAGACTATGGAGATCCCCCACCAAACCTTTTTTTTTAAGAGGAGCTCAAGTGTGCAATGGGGGGAAGGGGCAAAGGGAGAAAGAGAGAGAGAATCTTAAGCAGGCTCCATCCCCAGCGCAGAGCCCAAGGTGGAACTTGATCTCAAGACCCTGAGATCATAACCTGAGTGGAAATCACAAATTAGATGCTTAACTGACTGATCCACCCAGGTGCTCTCTTCCACTACCAAACTTCTTTAGTGATGTTATATTGCTTTACACATTTTTAAGAATATTTCAAATAACAATTTATGTATGTTAAGCTCTTAATAGAGTCAGCATAGTATAGTGCACAGACCATAGATCATGGGACCTGTGGTGAACACACTCTCATGGGATCCCCTCCCATGATCCTTGCCTCATAGTATTGCTTCCTTGTATAATCTCTTCCTCTGGAATGTGGAAATAATTCATTATTTGCTTCCAGCTAATAGAATATGGCAAAGGTGATGGGATATATCTTTACTGATGATGTTATAAGGCTTTATCTTTCTAGCTGACCCACACTGGAGTTTTTCTCTCCTTTTTTTTTTAAATTTTTTTATTTATTTATGATAGTCACACAGAGAGAGAGAGAGGCAGAGACATAGGCAGAGGGAGAAGCAGGCTCCATGCACCGGGAGCCCGATGTGGGATTCGATCCCGTGCCTCCAGGATCGCGCCCCAGGCCAAAGGCAGGCGCCAAACCGCTGCACCACCCAGGGATCCCTTTTCTCTCCTTTTTTGGAAATTAAAAAACAAACTGCCATGATTAGTACAGCCTCAAGGAAATGAATTCTGGCAACAACCATATGAGCTTGAAAGTGGATTCTTCCATAATGGATCCTCTAAATGACAAGCTACTCCTGGTGCACACCTCCATTACAGCCTTGTAGAGAACCCAGCTAATCTATTACAGATTTCTTGAGCCACCGACACTGTGATATAATTAATGTGCATTGTATTGTTTTAAGCCACTAAATTTATAGTACTTTGTTTACAGCATAGAAAATTAATACAGAACATGACTGACTGGGTTTGTATTTATATCTTCCACTTATTATCTGTGTGATTGAGCAAATTAATTACCCTCTCTGAGTTTCAAATGCTTCATTTATTAGTTGAAAGTAACAGCACTCACATACCAGAATGATTATAGAGAAAATTATAGATAAGAGGAGCAATGTACCTCTCACACTGCCTGTCACAAAGCAGCCTAGATTGTAAATTATAAGCACTTTTATATCTGGAACCTTGTCTATTTTGCTCATGGTTTTATCCAGTGCCCATTATCATATTTTACCTATAGCAGGCATTCTATAAATAAATGAAAATAAGCTCTCAAGGAATGGCAGATGCTATTTTAAATATACATAAAGAATCCTTGTTTTCAAGTTACTAACAACAATGAATTACATCATAGTGCACTAATCACAACACAGGGCAGTCTTTCCAGAGCACTATGATAGAGTATGCAGATGAAGAGCTAGACTCTGGAATCAAACTTAAGAATATTGTATCTGCATAATTCAATGTAACTTTTTGATAAGCAGCTATAAATATCAATAGAAATTGCACATGAGAGTGATAAAGAGGTGCTTAAAGCAAATAATGTAGTCCCTAGGTATTCATGATAGGGCTATTGGTCTATAAAGTGCTGGGCTGACATCTGAACATTCAAAAAGTCTAGTAACTTTCCTCACTTCCTGGGGCTCTGAGAAACAAGATGGGCTGTTAAGTATACCCAGAAAATGTTTGAGGGACCACTCAGAGACTGTAAAATTCTTCCAAAAACAACCTTAAAAAGATGAAACTGTTCACTTACTGCATTATAGTAAGATTCCAGAAGTGTTGTGCTTAGAAAAAGTGTCATCCTAAGTAAGAAATTTTATCTTGATAATAGTACATAAAAGATACTACTAATTTAAGAGCATCTGATGGAAAGTTGGATGGCTGTTAGGTATTGTCAAGCAATACATTTCTTGAGTTGTAGAGTAAATTTCCATTAAAAACGTACTGCCTAGAGAACACAGGCAACACCCTTTTTGAACTCGGCCACAGTAACTTCTTGCAAGATACATCCACAAAGGCAAAAGAAACAAAAGCAAAAATGAACGATTGGGACTTCATCAAGATAAGAAGCTTTTGCACAGCAAAGGATACAGTCAACAAAACTAAAAGACAACCTACAGAATGGGAGAAGATTTTGCAAATGACGTATCAGATAAAGGGCTAGTTTCCAAGATCTATAAAGAACTTATTAAACTTAACACCAAAGAAACAAACAATACAATCATGAAATGGGCAAAACTCATGAACAGAAATCTCACAGAGGAAGACATAGACATGGCCAACAAGCACATGAGAAAATACTCTGCATCACTTGCCATCAGGGAAATACAAATCAAAACCACAATGAGATACCACTTCACCCCAGTGAGAATGGGGAAAATTAACAAGGCAGGAAACCACAAATGTTGGAGAGGATGCGGAGAAAAGGGAACCCTCTTACACTGTTGGTGGGAATGTGAAATGGTGCAGCCACTCTGGAAAACTGTGGAGGTTCCTCAAAGAGTTTAAAATAGACCTGCCCTACAACCCAGCAATTGCACTGCTGGGGATTTACCCCAAAGATGCAGATGCAATGAAACGCCAGGACACCTGCACCCCGATGTTTCTAGCAGCAATGTCCACAATAGCTAAACTGTGGAAGGAGCCTCAGTGTCCATCGAAAGATGAATGGATAAAGAAGATGTGGTTTATGTATACAATGGAATATTACTCAGCCATTAGAAATGACAAATACCCACCATTTGCATCAACGTGGATGGAACTGGAGGGTATTATGCTAAGTGAAATAAGTCAATCGGAGAAGGACAAACATTATATGGTCTCATTCATTTGGGGAATATAAATAATAGTGAAAGGGAATAGAAGGGAAGGGATAAGAAATGGGTAGGAAATATCAGAAAGGGAGACAGAACATAAAGACTCCTAACTCTGGGAAATGAACTAGGGGTGGTGGAAAGGGAGGAGGGCGGGGGGTGGGGGTGAATGGGTGATGGGCACTGAGGGGGGCACTTGACGGGATGAGCACTGGGTGTTATTCTGTATGTTGGCAAATTGAACACCAATAAAAAATAAATTTATTATTAAAAAAATAAAAATAAAAATAAAAACATACTGCCAAGAGGGTGCCTGGGTGGCTAATTCAGTTAAGCTTCCAGCTCTTGATTTAGTTCAGTCATGATCTCAGGGTCCTTGAATTAAGGCCTGCATTGGGCTCTGTGCTCAGCATGGAGTCTACTTGTTCTCTCTCTCCCTCTCTCCCTCTCTCTTTCTCATGAGCAAATAAATAAAACCTTATAAAAATACATTAAAAAAAACCCACAACATACTCCCAGGAGTGCCTGCCTGGCTCAGTTGTTAGATCATGGGACTCTTGATCTTGGGATCATGAGTTCAAGCCCCCATGGGGCATAAAGCTTACTTGAAAAAATCCTATCAAATTATAAAACTATTTTTTTCTTAGAATTTGTTACTTTATCTGGAATTTATTAAACTGCTCCAAATGTAAAATAATTCCCACTCCTAACTGATAGATAAATCTGAAGCCATAGAAAAAATTCCAAAGTTAACAAACCCTATATCCACAACACTTAGCTAGTGTTGACCATAAAAATCCACCAACATTTGTAACTGTTAAAAGGGGAAGACCAAAAACATTGTGAAACAATGAGTAGGGAAGTCATTGACTTAACCTCTGAAAGTCCCCCAAATCATTCTATGATGAAGACCAATAATACTCTCAAATAAAAAGACACATGCACATTCTCAGATATGCAATTCCTGTTAACTCCAGGTTGAAAGGAAATTATTTCTCCACTTCCCTTTATTTGTTCAAAGGGAAAGAAAACTGTTTTTGCCTATGTCCTACTACATTTTTAGCCCAGGTAAGATGTTTTACTATGACCAAATTCTGTCTCAGTATAATAAAAACATTTTAAGGCAATGGCTTTTTCAATTAAGAGAGGTATTATGAAAAAAAAAAAAGAGAGGTATTATGGTGGCAACAGAAAGCAGGGGAACAAAACAGAATGATTCAGGAAAGTGTGACCTATTGTTAATTACATTACTAAAATGCAGAGAGAATCTCCATTGGCCACAATGAAACAGAACATCAAATGCAGGGAAAAAAAAACATAATCTTTTTGCATGTTGACCAATTTCATTGAAAAGGCACAAAATGCTCCAATTCAACTCACCCACATTCAATTTATTTAACTTTAAAATTACCATTCTATCAAATACATAACAGGACATATCAAATATTTATACACATTATCTAACTGGGTTAACTTTCACAAATAATTATGCTATATTTTTAGATCACAGGGTCAGCTTCCCAAACAATAAAAACTTTATCTAACTAAATAGCATAGTTTATTAATGTAACAGAATGAGGCAAATAGGTGTGACCTTTTTTTACACACTGAAAACAGTCACTCAATTTAAAGAAAACCCTCAGTCTATTCAAGGTAAAGTATTTCAAGTGGCCTTACACAAACATATGATGATCTCAACTTTTTTTTTCTTTTTTAAAGGAAATTGTAAGAATCTTTACAAAGAAATGCACATTAATAAATGATGTTTAAAATTTAAAAGTTGGGGATGCTTGGGTGGCTCAGTGGTTGAGCGTCTGTCTTTGGCTCAGGGTATGATCCTGAGGTCTGGGATCAAGTCCCACATCAGGCTCCTTGCAGGAAGCCTGCTTCTCCCTCTGCCTAAGTCTCTTCCTTTCTCTCTCTGTGTCTTTCAAGAATAAATAAATACAATCTTTAAAAAAATCTAAAAGTTGTTTATATGACTATTTAAGGTGCACAGGTTCAGTTGGTAGACAATTCTTTGTCCAATTATCTTCACACACACATAAAATGCATGTCCCTGATCACTCTCTCTAGACCCTCCTGGGAAAATAACTGCTAACCATATTCAGCTGATGATGGGTCCATAGCATAATCTTTACACATAAAGTTCTGTCTATGATTTCATAAAGCAAACACAAAGAAGTGAATACTACTTTTTCAGATTACATTAGCAATAATGCTAATTTTGACCTCTATCATTGATGAAGTGATAACATTTCATTACAAATGAAATTAAATACTTTCCTTTCAGGGAAGCATAGCAACATAGAGAATTCTGTATCCTGGGCAAAACAAATTCATTTGCCATAGGAAAAATAACTAGCCTGAAGCCTTAGTTGACCAGTGAACCCCAGGTAAACATTACAGAGAACACTATGAATGTATTCCTGGACTAAAGCCAATATAAATCATGTTCTGAACTGACCAGCTGAGAATAACTATGTGTTACCTAATTAGTTAAATAAAACCAGGATCAAATGGTCCAAGAAGTTAACCAACTAGTAAACTAAGGTTGCTAAACAAAAGAAGCCTGGATCATGCAGTTCTGTCGGCTCATCAGTGAGTTTCTGTGCAATTTAGTTGCTACCATTGTTTTTGGACTTATGACCATCAAGAACCACACCATGAGAAGCAATAAGAACTACTGTAAAGATTTGTGAAAAATCTGATATTTTTACTCTAATTGCAAACTAACAAGTAAACCTGCCATAGTTTTAAGGATGGTGGCAGAAAACATAACCACTTCTAGGTCACAACAGTAGTATCCAGATTATTAGCATTTTCTTGTACCTTTTCTCTGTTCCTCAATTCCTTTATGGTGACACAGGACGCCAAGTGAGGGAACCAGATATTTTATACTGAGTCATATGCAAATTTCCCTTAGCTTTAGAGAGAATGAGAGAGAGAGAGAGAGAGAGACACTATCCCACTTTTCAAGGCTGGTTGCATCCTTAAAATGATAATACAGAACAAAGGTAGTCAGTGCCTTTTTTCACAAGATGTGCACAAATGCAAGGGATCAATGGAGAACTGTCTGCCAATATCTACTATTCACAACGTATTTGTGTATTATACGTTCTCAACTTTTCTACATTTCTTATGAGGAAGCTAGTCTAAACATCAAATGTAATTTTGGGTGATGAAATCCTATAATTTCACCACTTGGTTGCAGAGAAAATTGTAGGAGTTAGGTTAAACAGAAATTATATTAAAAATAGAAATAATGGATTCCTCAAGAATCCATCAACCCAGACTGAACTCTTCTTCTACCAGGGATTGCACAATCATTCAACAGTCCCTCATAAGATAGGTTGTTTATTTGTAAAATCAATTCTTGTTACCAAAGTTACATCTTTAACTTCTCTCTCAAAACCCTAAGTTTAGACAAGCTGCACAGCATTTATTCTCTGTAAACAAGCCTTTGCCTTAAGGGTATTGATTCTGATTCAGGAAATGATTTGTTGAAATAAACTAATACTAGTCAAGTTTTAAAAAAAAGATTGGCATTTATCACTACAAAATTCTTTTTGAAAGTAAATTCTATGAGAAAAAGGACTATAATGTTGGGGCTCCTGGGTGGCTCAGGAATTGAGCGTCTTCCTTTGCCTCAGGTCCTGATCCTGGGGTCCTGGGATCAAGCCCCACATTGGGCTCCCCACAGGGAGCCTGCTTCTCCCTCTACCTATGTCTCTGCCTCTCTCTTTGTGTCTCTCATGAATAAAGAAATAAAATCTTTAAAAAGGGACTGTAATGTAAATGTTACTACTTAATGTTATATAAAAAGCATTGCATTTTTCTAAAGATTTTATTTACTTGACAGAACACATGAATAGGGGGAGGGGCAGAGAGGGCGAGATAAGCAAACTACCCACCAGGACCTCTGAATCAGGACCTGAGCCTAAGGCAGATGCTTAGCAGACAGAGCCATACAGGGGTTCCCTAGACACACTTTATTTTTTAATTTGTTTTTATTGAAGCTCAATTTTCCAACATAAAGTATAACACCCAGTGCTCACCCCATCAAGTGCTCTTCTCAGTTACTGTCACAGAGTTACCCCAACCCCCCACCCACCTTGACTTCGGCAACCCTTTGTTCGATTCCCAGAGTTGCAAGACTCTCATGGGTTGTCTCCCTAATTTTTCCCACTCATTTCCCCTCCATTCCCTTATAATCCATTACACTATTTCTTATATTCCTTGTATGAGTGAAACCATATGATGATTGTATTTATACAATTGCCTTACTTCACTAAGCATAATACTCTTCAGATCCATTCATGTCCAAGCAAATATTAGGAACTCGTCCTTTCTGATGGATGAGTAATATTCCAATGTGTGTGTATATCTATATGTATATACTCCACATCTTCTTTATCCATTCATCTGTCAAAGGACAATGTAGCTCCTTCCACAGTTTGGATATTGTGGACATTGCTGCTATGAACATTGGTGTGCCAGTGTCCTGGTGTTTCATTACATTTGCATCTTTGGGATAAATAATTGCTGAATCATAGGGTAGCTCGGTTTTTAGCTTTTTGAGGAATCTTCACACTGTTTTCCAGAGTGGCCGGATCAGTGTGCTATCAAACCAACAGTGCAAGAGGGTTCCCCCTTCTCCACAACCTCTCAAACATTTGTTGCTTCCTGTCTTGTTATTTTTAGCCATTCTCACTGATGTAAAGTGCTATCTCATTGTGGTTTTAATTTGTTTTTAATTTTTTTTGTTGGAGTTCAATTTGCCAACATATAGCATAACACGCAGTGCTCATCCTTCCAAGTGCCCCCCTCAGTGCCCATCACCCAGTCACCCCAACCCCCTGCCCACCTCCCCTTCCACTACCCCTTGTTTATTTCCCAGAGTTAGGAGTATCTCATGTTTTGTCACCCTCACTGATATTTTCACTCATTTTCTCTCCTTTCCCCTTTATTCCCTTTCACTAATTTTTATATTCCCCAAATGAATGAGACCATATAATGTTTGTCCTTTTCCGATTGACTTATTTCACTCAGCATAATACTTTCCAGGTCCGTCCACGTTGAAGCAAATGGTGGGTATTTGTCGTTTCTGATGGCTGAGTAATATTCCATTGTATACATATACCACGGCTTTTTTATCCATTCATCTTTCGATGGACACCGGGCTCCTTCCACAGTTTGGCTATTGTGGACATTGCTTCTATAAACATTGGGGTACAGGTGTCCCGGCGTTTCATTGCATCTGTATCTTTGGGGTAAATCCCCAGCAGTGCAATTGCTGGGTCATAGGGCAGTTCTATTTTTAACTCTTTGAGAAACCTACACACAGTTTTCCAGAGTGGCTTCACCATTTCACATTCCCACCAACAGTGCATAGTCTACAGCCATACCACCCTGAAAGTGCCCAATCTTGTCTGGTTTTAATTTGTATTTCCCTGATGGCAGTGATGCAGATCATTTTCCCATGTGCTTAGTGGCCATGTGTATGTCTTCTTTAGTGAAATTTCTGTTCATGTGGTTTGCCATTTCATGACTGGATATTTTGGTGCTTGGGTGTTGAGTTTAATAAGTTCTTTATAGATCTTGGATACTAGCCCTTTATCTGATAGGTAATTTGCAAATATCTTCTCCCATTCTGTAGGCTGACTTTGAGTTTTGTTGACAGTTTCTTTTGCTGTGCAGAAGATTTTTAACCTAATTAAGTCTCAATAGTTCATCTTTGCTTCTGTTTCCTTTGCCTTTATAGATGTATCTTGCAAGAAGTTACTGTGGCCAGCTCAAAAAGGTTGTAACCTCTGTTCCCCTGTAGAATTTTGATGGAATCTTGTCTCACATTTAGGACTTTCAACCTTTTTGAGTTCATCTTTGTGTATGGTGTAAGATAATGGTCTAGTTTCATTCTTCTGCACATGGCTGCCCAATTTTCCCAGCACCATTTATTGAAGAGACTGTGCTTTTTCCAGTGGATAGTCTTTCGTCCTTTGCCGAATATTAGTTGACCATAGAGTTGAGGGCCCATTTCTGGGTACTATATTCTCTTCCACTGATCTATGTGTCTGTTTTTGTGCCAGTACCAACTGGCTGGACGATCACAGAAATGTAATACAGCTTGAAATCCGGCATTGTGATGCCCCTGGCATTGGTTTTCTTTTTCAATAGTCCTCTGGCTATTCTGGGTGTTTTTTGATTCCATACAAAACTTAATATTATGTTCCCAACTCTCTGAAGAAAGTCCATGGTATTTTGATAGGGATTGCATTGAACATGTAAGTTGCCCTGGGTAGCATAGACATTTTCACAATATTAATTCTTTCAATCCATGAGCATGGAATATTTTTCCATCTCTTTGTGTCTTCCTCAATTTCTTTTAGAAGTGTTCTGTAGGTTTAGGGTATAGATCCTTTATCTCTTTGGTTTATTCCTAGGTATCTTATACTTTTGGGTGCAATTGAAAATGGGATTGATCCCTTAATTTCTCTTTCTTCAGTCTCATTGTTAGTGTATAGAAAGGTCACTTATTTCTGGGCATTGATTTTGTATCCTGCCACATTGCTGAATTGCTGTATGAGTTCTAACAATCTTGGGGTGGAGTCTTTTGGATTTTCTATATACAGTATCATGTCATCTGTGAAGAGGGAGAGTTTGACTTCCTTGCCAATTTGAAGGCCTTTTATTTCTTTTTGTTTTCTGATGGCTGAGACTAGGACTTCTAGTACTATGTTGAATAACAGTGATGAGAGTGGACATCCCTGTTTGCTCCTGATCTTAGGGGAAAGGCTCTCAGTTTTTCCCCATTGAGAATGATATTCACTGTGGGCTTTTCATAAATGGCTTTTAGAATATCGATGAATGTTCCCTCTGTGCAGTTTGAAGAGTAATTTGTCAAATGTTTTCTCTGCATGTATTGACAAGATCATATGGTTCTTATTTGTTTTCTTATTGATGTGGTCTATCACATTAATTATTTTATGAATGTTGAAGCACCCTTGCATCTGGGGAATAAATCCCACTTTGCCATGGTGAATAATCCTCTTAATGTACTATTGATCCTATTGGCTACTATCTTGTTGAGAATTTTTGCATCCATGTTTATCAGGGATATTAGTCTATAATTCCCTTTTTTGGTGGGGTCTTTGTCTGGTTCTGGAATCAGTGTAATCCTGGCCTCATATAACAAGTTTGGAAGTATTCACTTCCTTTCTATCCTTCTAAACAGCTTTAGTAGAATAGGTATTATTTTTTCTTAAACATTTGATAGACTCCCCTAGGAAGCCATCTGGCACTGGCCTTTTTTGTGTTGGGAGGTTTTTGATGACTACGTCAATTTCCTTGCTGGTTATTGGCCGGTTCAGGTTTTCTATTTCTTCTATTCCAGTTTTGGTATTTTTGGTTTTCCAGAAATGCATACATTTCCTCTAGATTGCATAATGTGTTGGCATATAGCTGCTCATAATATATTTTAAAAATTGTTTGTATTTTCTTGGCATTGGTTGTGATCTCTTTTCTTTCATTGGTGATTAATTTGAGTCTTTTCTGTTTTCTTTTTAATAAGGCTGGCTAGGAGTTTATCTGTCTTATTAATTCTTTCAAAGAACCAACTCCTGGTTTTGTTGATATTTTCCACAGTTCTTGTGGTGTCTATTTCATTGAGTTCTGCCCCAATCGTTATTATTTATCTTCTTGGTGTAGGTTTTACTTGCTGTTCTTTTGCAATTCCTTAGGTGCAACATTAGCTTGTGTATTTGAGTTTATTCCAGTTTTTTGACTGAGGCTTTTGTGATATATTTCCCTCTTAGGACTGCTTTTGCTATCTCAAAGATTTTGAATGGTTGTATCTTCATTTTCACTAGTTTCCATGAACCTATTTAATTCTTCCCTGATTTCTAGGATGACCTATTCATCTTTTAGTAGGATGGTCTTTAACCTCCATATGTTTGAGTTTTTCCAAATTTCTTCTTATTGTCGAGTCCTAGTTTCAAAGCATTGTAGTTTGAAAATATTCAGAGAACAATCCCAATCTTTGGTATCAGTTGAGACCTGATTTATGACCCAGTATGCGGTCTATTCTGGAGAATGTTCCATGAGCACTTGAAAAGAATGTGTATTCAGTTGTGTTCAGATGGAAATTTCTGTATATATCTGTGAAATCTATTTGGTCCACTTAATCATTTAAGGCCCTTGTTTGGTGATTTTGTGCTTAGAAGATCTGTCATTTGCTGAAAGTGCCCGGTTGAAGTCTCCTACTATTAGTGTATTATTATCTAAATATGTCTTTACTTTGGTTATTAATTGATTGATATACTTGGCAGCTCCCACATTAGAGGCATAAATATTCATGATTGTTAGGTCTTCTTGTTGCATAGACCCTTTAAGTATGATATAGTGTCTCTCTTCATCTCTTAGTACAGTCTTTGGGATAAACTTTAATTAATTTGATATGAGGATTGTTGCCCCTGCTTTCTTTTGAGGACCAATTGAATGGTAAATGGTTCTCCATCCCTTCATTTTCAGGCTGGAGGTGTCCTGAGCTCTAAAATGAATCTCTTGTAGACAGCAAATAGATGGGTTTTGCTGTTTTATCCAGTTCAATACCCTGAGTCTTTTGATGGAATCATTTAGCTCATTCACGTTCAGAGTAACTATTGAAGGATGAATTTAGAGTCAGCATATTATCTATTCAATCCCTGTTTTGTGGATTGTTCCTTTGAGCTCCCTCTTTCGTTCCCAGGGTCCCCCTTAGTATTGCTTGCAGAGCCAGTTTGGTGGTCACATACTTTTTCAGTTTCTGTGAATCCTGGAACATCTTTATCTCCCATCTATTCTGAATGAGAGCCTTGCTGGATAGAGTATTCTTGGCTGCATGTTCTTCTCATTTACTATCCTGTATATATCATGCCAACCCTTTCTGGTCTGCCAGGTCTCTGTGGAGAGGTCTTCTGTTACTCTGATATTTCTCCCCATATAACTTAAGAATATCATTTCTCATGCTCCTTGAAGAATTTTGTCTTTATCTCTGAAATTTGCAAGTTTCACTTTTAAATATGGAGGTGTTGAAAGTTTTTTATTTATTACTTTTGGAGGGGGGGTCCTCTCTATCTCTTCTAAGTGTTTGTTTCCTTCCCCAGATTTGGGAAGTTCTCAGCTATGATTTGTTCACGTAAACTTTGTGGTCCTCTCTCTCTCTCTCAGACTCTTCTGGAATCCCAATTAGATGTATATTCTCCCTTTGCAAGCTAACATTTATTTCCCTAAGCCTTTCCTCACAGGCTCTTAATTATTTCCCCCCTTTTACCTAAGCTTCATTCCTTATCATCAACTTCTATGTCACTCACTCTCTCTTCCACGTCATTAACCCTAGCAGTTAGAGCATCAGGTGGAATTGCATCTCATTTAATCTATTTTTAATTTCCACCTGATTACATCTCAATTCTGAAGTCACGAAGCTTCTAGAGTTCTTTATGCTTTTTTAGAGCAACCAGTAACTTTATAATTGTATTTCTGAATTGACTTTTTGACATTGTATTGAAATTCAAATTCTTTAACTGTGGCAGAGAGAACCATTTTTAGTTCTTTCTTTTGTGGTGAATTTTTCCTTCTTCATTCTGTCCAG
This sequence comes from Canis lupus baileyi, assembly GCF_048164855.1. Taxonomy (NCBI): domain Eukaryota; kingdom Metazoa; phylum Chordata; class Mammalia; order Carnivora; family Canidae; genus Canis; species Canis lupus. The sequence continues at coordinate 61,783,239 of NC_132876.1, forward strand.
TGCATACTGGTTGTATAAGTGGGCTGAGTCAAAAATATCAACCACATCCTAAATAAAATACACACTAAATGATTCTGATGAGGTCAGAGACCAGAATATAAAAGAAAAAGAACAGAACAAAATAAAACAAAAAGATCACTAAAGTGAAAAACAAATTTTAAAATAAAATTGTAAACATAAAAAGCCAAAAAACAAAAACAAAGAGGAAAAAAGAAAAAACAAAAGGAAAGAGGGAAAAGAGAAATAAAAGGAGGGATGTTGGTGGTGAGATAGTGGTAGTGGAGAGAGAATGTAGTGTACCTGAGGGGTCCTAGAGGGTGATCCTCTTGGTTCTGAGTGTATTTTGTTCTGTATGTTAGAAGATGCTCACTCCCAAAGTTATATAAACCACCAATACTTATAGAAAGCCCTAACATTGACCACAAAAACATAAACAAGATAAAAGAGGGGGGCAGAATGTGAAGTAAGAGAGAATATAATCTCACATAAGGAACCAACATGATGTTCCACTTGGTTCTGGGTGTATGTTGGTCATGTTTTAGAAGGTACTAACTTCCACCATTGTAAAACAAAACAAGTCAGAAAAAAACAAAAACCAAAAACCCATATTCTGTATATCTACCAAAATTTAATTGAATATGTGGAAGGGAATCCAATAATGAAAAGTATGTCTAAAGATGTAATTGTAGAAATATGAAAGTCAAGATGGAAAAAACTTAAAAATGAAGAGCTGGTATAATATTGTAGTTTAGGTGTGAAAAGAGAAAAAATATTGGAGATTTTTAGTTTGATATAAAAACAAGTCACAATGGAAAAAGAAAAAAACAAAACAAAAGAAAACAAAGGAACTCTCCAGTTCTATATACTGTTTTCTCTCAGTCCTGGAGCTTCCCAGTGCTGCTTGGTCAATAAACTTGCTCTTCCTTTGTTCTTCCAGCAGTTCTTCTGTTGGAAGGTCTGCTGTGCTGATTCTCATGTGTCTCTGCCTGGGAGAACATGCCCTGCCCCTTGCCAGGTTCTGGGCTCAGTGAAAGCTATTTATCCTGTGAGGCCTTTGTTCCCTAGAGGCTCCAGCTATCCCAGGCAGAAGGTGAAACAAAGAGGAGAAACAACAATGGTGGTGGCCAGATTTCAATCTCTGGAGTTGAGCTCCCCAGGAGTAACTAACTGCAGGCTCCCAGTCCTCACTGGCCTAGATACTCCTGGTGGCTGGCATGGGTGCACTGATCTGCACAGCTTTAAGGGCACCCAGGGGCAGGAGAATTCTTGCTTTCCTGTGCCTTCCGTGCTTCTGCCTATCCTAGGGGCAAAGCAAGATCGCTGGCTTTGTCCACTTGGGCACCCTGGGATCCGGAGTCCTGTGCTGCTGGACCCACACTCCCAGGGACTATCCCTGCCTAAGGTATCAGGGTACAGCTACCTCCATCCAGAACCTGCCTGCCTAATAAACTGGCTTCTCCCAAATACAACACAAGGCTGTGGCACTACAGTCCTTTACCAGTATCAGACCTTGGTTTGTGGTTAACTATTTCCCAGGCAACCCCTCCTCTTATAGCGACTCTGGGAATCTTGAGGCTTCACTGCCCTTCCTGCAATTCTATCTGATTTCCCTGCTAAGCATTTTTCCTTCAGAGAGAACTCTGGCACGGATTTTAAAGTTCCCACTTCTCCAGTGCTGGGTTTTCCTGCCCCAGAGGCTTTTGCCACTCTGCTTTAACCCTACTATTCATGGTTCCCCTCCACCATTTTATTTATTTTATTATTTTATTTTATTTTATTATTATTTTATTTTATTTTATTTTCTTATTTTATTTTATTTTATTTATTTATTTATTTTTACTTTTTGCCTTCCAACCTTGGTAGAGGCAAAAACTTTTCTCTGTGTAGCATTCCAGCTGTTCTCTCTTTATTTTTTTAAAGATTTTATTTATTTATTCATGAGAGACAGAGAGAGAGAGAAAGAGAGAGAGGCAGAGACAGAGGTAGAGGGAGAAGCAGGCTCCATGCAGGGAGGCCAATGTGGAACTCAATCCAGGACGTTGGAATACACCCTGAATCAAAGGCAGATGCTCAACTGCTGAGCCACCCAGGCGTCCCAGCTGTTCTCTCTTTAAATCTCAGGTTGAATTCATAGGTGTTCAGGATAGTTTAAAAGTTATCTAGGTAAGGTTGTAGGGCCAGTGAATTGAGGACCCCTATCCTTCTGCCATCTTGCTCCTCCTCCCCTAGCCACTAGGGGAGGCTTTAAATACTTTGTTGTCAAGGGCCATTTCTATCACTACAGAAAGTTTTATCAGACAGTGCTATGTGAGAACTGACAGGAGGGGGAATTCAGTACTTCACAAATCAGAACACAACAGCAGCTTGCTGAAAGGTCTCATGTTTATTACTGAACTAACCTACTGGTATAGAGGAATAGTAACAGAGAAAGTAATTTCCTTGATAAGACATGTCTATTGGCCAGGTAGGAAGGATGTTTTCAACAGTGATGGAATAGGAATATGTGATTTCCATGTAGGTTAAATAGGTGTGCCAATTATGTTTGCTATCTTATGATGTGCAATGCTTCCTCATAGACCAAGCTTGGTTCTTCTCCAGTGCCTCCTCTTGCAGTTGTACCTGATTTTATTACCAGTTTTCATCTGAATCCACTGGGGAATGGGACAATTCTGCTTCTGTTTCTTGGCCAGGAATCGATTGATTCTGAAAGTCTTATGAAAAGACATGGTGAGGAATATCAACCACACACAACCAGGATGGCGGCAGAAAGGAGAGAGCAACAGCATTGCTTTTGTATTTTGTTGTGATTTTAATCAACATTAGAAATAAGCATACACTATGGGGAATAAAAACTACAAAAATGAAAAAACTAATTTTATTTTATGATTTTTAAAAGTGTTTCCCTATGATTACAAATATAGCCAAAACCTGTGAAGAATTCTAGGATAGTTAAATACTGAAAAGTCAGGGTCAATTATCAGCTAGTCTCCATGGTGAGAAAATAAGTTATATTTTCTTCGTTAAGATTCACACGCACAAAGGGGAATGAATTTTAGGACAGTAGATAATTTTTTGAAGTATATCTAAATGCTATGAGCATCTGACTCACTCAGATTATAGCAAAGAATCATGAGTAAAATTAACAGCAAACAGTTATCAAATCCATGCCTATCATGGCCTTTATAAAATTTGAATGTTACTGATTAAGTGTACAAATTACCAAAGCAATAACATTTCATAATATCTATTTGTTGGTTGATAAACATACAGTTTCCTTAAACATTTATGGGTTGTTCAAAAGATCTACATCATACATGTTTGTTAATGAATCTTCATCATAGAATCCTGCCACTTTTTAAGGCTTGAGACTCGCAAACATTTCAGTGACTAGATTTGTAGGGCAGCAGGGAATAAGTAATCAATATTTCCAGCCTTCCAGAATGTGTGCAATTCCATTTTTTGGCATAAAAACAATGAAAATGATGAAAAATTGATTCATTGCTATACTTAATTAAAAGATCTTTTAATTAACTTTTTTTTTCAATGTTCCTCAGTCCATGTTTATATCTTGGTAAGGAAATCCACTCTTTCCTCTAATCCTATAGAGTAATTCTTGTTCTACAACCTAGCTTTCCAGGGAGTATAAAGGACAAAAACACTATTTCTGTTTTATAAAAGTTTAAAATTAAGGAAACTAAATTCAATGTTCCACGCTTCAGTAAAATAGTTATATATCTTAAATACTTACGTCACCTGCTAAATACAACACTAAGCCCTTTAACATTATAACATTTTATGAGGTCAGAAAACATTTCTTAGAGCAGTAAACGTTGTCCAATAAGACATGGCTAGAAAACAGTGGAACAGAGATTCAAAGCAAGTAGTTTTTAATTTTTTTTTCTAGTTCTAAGTTTTTGTTTAAATTCTAGTTAGTAAACAGGAGGAGGCAGGGCAAGATGGCTGAAGAGTAGGGTCCCCAAGTCACCTGTCCCCGGGAAATTACCTATATTACCTACAAATCATCCTGAAAACCTACAAATTCGGCTTGAGATTTAAAGAGAGAACAGCTGGAATGCACAGTGAGAAGAGTTCACGCTTCTATCAAGGTAGGAAGACAGGAGAAAAAAGAAATAAAGAAACAAAAGGCATCCAAGGGGGAGGGGCCCTGCGAGGAGCCGGGCTGAGGAGCTAGGCTAAGGCCTGGGCAAGTGCCCCCAGGACAGGAAAGCCCCAGGAAAGCCCTGCCCAGGAGAAGCAGGGGCTTCACCAATCTTCCCAGACGGAAAGGCGCTCCCAGGGAGTTGGAGCAGGATCCCATGAGGTGCGGGGATGCCCCCAACCTCCCGGGGACACTAACAGAGGACCTGCCCCCGGGGAGAGCACGCCATACCCCCGCGGCCGAGCTCCCTAAAGGGGTGCAGCACTGGCACGGATGGAAACGGGAGCAGCTTGGAGGTGGTTCGGGTGGAGGCTCCCCAGCGGAGGGACCTGTGCAGCCCCCGGAGCAGCTCAGGGGCAGCTCGGGGGCAGCTCGGGCAGAGGCTCCACACGGGAGGGGGCTGCGCGGCCGGGCATCTTGATTCCAACAGCACAGGACCGGGAGCACAGGACCCCGGGGACAGAGCCCAAGATCTGGCGCTACCCTGGGACAGTGAGAAGCCAGGATGGCACAGGACAGCAAGCACGCTCCAGCCACGGGGCGGCCCCGAGCAGAGCAGAGCAGTGCCCCGCCCCCCAGCATCCAGGCCCCTGCAGACTGAGAGCTCCCTAGTTGCTGCAGGAGCTGACTCCAGGTCTGGAGAGCCGGCAGCTGCTACTGTTGTTGTTCCTCCTGGGGCCTCACAGGATAAACAACCCCCACTGAGCTCACAGTGGCCTCACAGGATAAACAGGTTAAACAACATTCACTGAGCCCTGCACCAGGCTGGGGGCCGAGCAGCTCTCCCAAGTGGTATCACCTGAAAATCAGCACAGGAGGCCCCTCCCCCAGAAGACCAGCTAGAGGGACAGGGGAAAAACAAACTATTGACCAAGCAGCACTGGAAAGTTCCAGGGGAAGTCAAGGGATTTACAGTATAGAGAATGAGGATACTCCCCCTTGGTTTTCGTTTTCTGATTTGTTTGCTTCCCCCCTCCTTTTTTTCTTTCTTCTCTTCTATTTTTTTCTTTACCTTCCTTTTGTTTGTTTGTTTTCTTTCTCTTTTGTCCTTTCTCTTTGCTCTTTTTCTCCTTTTCCCAATACAACATGTTTTTGGCCACTCTGCACTGAGCAAAATGACTAGAAGGAAAAACTCACCACAAAAGAAAGAATCAGAAACAATCCTCCCTCCCACAGGTACAAAATTTGAATTACAGTTCAATGTGAGAAAGCCAATTCAGAAACACTATTATACAGCTACTGGTGGCTCCAGAAACAAGCATAAGGACACATGAGACTTCATGACTGCAGAATTTAGATCTAATCAGGCAGAAATTAAAAATCAATTAAATGAGATGCAATCAAAACTAGAAGTCCTAACGACGAGGGTTAACGAGGTGGAAGAACGAGTGAGTGACATAGAAGACAAGTTGATGGCAAAGAGGGAAAGTGAGGAAAAAAGAGACAAACCGAAGATCATGAGGAGAGATTAAGGGAAATGAATATCCTCAGAGGGAAAAATCTACGTTTAATTGGGGTTCCCAAGGGTGCTGAAAGGGAAAGAGGTCCAGAATATGTATTTGAACAAATTCTAGCTGAAAACTTTCCTAATCTGGGAAGGGAAACAGGCATTCAGATCCAGGAAATAGATCTCCCCATAAAATCAATAAAAACGGCTCAACACCTCGACATTTAAAAGCGAAGCTTGCAAATTCCAAAGATAAAGAGGAGAGCCTTAAAGCAGCAAGACACAAGAAATCTCTAACTTTTATGGGGAGAAATATTAGATTAAGAGCAGACCTCTCCACAGAGACCTGGCAGGCCAGAAAGGGCTCGCAGGATATATTCAGGGTCCTAAATGAGAAGAACATGTAGCCAAGAATACTTTATCCAGGAAGGCTCTCATTCAGAATAGAAGGAAAGATAAAGAACTTCCAAGAAATAGACAGGAACTGGAAGAATTTGTGAACACCAAACCAGCTCTGCAAGAAATTTTAAGAGGGACTCTTAAAATTCCTCTTTAAGAGGAAGTCCAATGGAACAATCCACAAAAACAGGGACGGAATAGGTATCATGATGACGCTAAACTCATATCTTTAAATAGTAACTCTGAACGTGAATGGGCTTAATGACCCCATAAAAAGGCACAGGGTTTCAGACGGGATAAAGAAGCAGAACCCATCTATTTACAGTCTACAAGAGACTGATTTTAGACAGGACAACTCCAGCCTGAAAATAAAAGGTTGGAGAACCATTTACCATTCAAATGGTCCTCAAAAGAAAGCAGAAGTAGCCGTCCTTATATCAGATAAACTAAAGTTTATCCCGAAGACTGAAGTGAGAGATGAAGAGTGACGCTTTTTCACACTTACAGGATCTATCCAAGATGAGGACTTAACAATCATCAATATATATGCCCCGAATGTTGGAGCTGCCAAATATATCAATCAATTAATAAACAAGGTTAAGACATACTTAGAAAATAATACACTTATACTTGGTGAATTCAATGTAGTGCTTTCTACAATTGATAGGTATCCTAAGCACAGCATCCCCAAAGAGACAAGAGCTTCAAATGACAACTTGACAGATGGATTTCACAGATATCTACAGAACTTGACATCCAAACGCAACTGAATACATATTCTTTTCAGTTGCACATGGAACTATCTCCAGAATAGACCTCATACTGAGTCACAAATCAGGTCTTAACCAATACCAAAAGATTGGGATCGTCCTCTGCATATTTGCAGGCCATAATGCTTTGAAATTAGAACTAAATCAGAAGAAGAAATTTGGAAGGATTTCAAACACGTGGAGGTTAAGGAGCATCCTGCTAAAGGATAAAGGGTCAACCAGGAAATTAAGGAGAATTAAAAAGATTCATGGAAACTAATGAGAATGAAGATACAACCATTCAAAATCTTTGGTATACCACAAAAGCAGTCCTGAGGGAGAAATACATCGCAGTACAAGTATCCATCCAAAAACTCGAAAGAACTCAAATACAAAAGCTAATCTTACACCTAAAGCAGCTAGAGAAAAACAACAAATAGATCCTACACCCAGCAGAAGAAGACAGTTAATAAAGATTCGAGCAGAACTCAATGAAATAGAGACCAGAAGAACTGTGGAACAGATAAAAAAAAAAAAAAACAGGAGTTGGTGGTTGAAAGAATTAATAAGATAGATAAACTATTAGCCAGCCTTATTAAAAAGAAGACAGAGAAGATTCAAACTAATACAATCATGAACGAGAAAGGAGAGATCACTACAAAAACAAGGAAATACAAACGATTTTAAAAACATATTATGAGCAGCTATTCGCCAATAAATTAGGCAATCTAGAAGAAATGGATGCATTCGTAGAAAGCCAAAAACTACCAAAACTGGATCAGGAAGAAATAGAAAACCTGAACAGGTCAATAACCAGGGAGGAAATTCAAGCAGTCATCAACAACTTGCCAAGACACAAAAGTCCAGGGCCAGATGGCTTCCCAGGGGAATTCTATCAAATGTGCAAAGAAGAAACCATACCATTCTACTAAAGCTGTTTGGAAAGATAGAAAGAGATGGAATACTTCCAAACCCGTTCTATGAAGCCAGCATCACCGTAATTCCAAAACCAGACAAAAACCCCACCAAAAAGGAGAACTATAGACCAATATACCTGATGAACATGGACGCAAAAATTCTCAACAAGATACTAGGCAATACGATCCAACAATACATTGAGAAGATTATTCACCATGACCAAGTAGGATTTATCCCCGGGATGCAAGGCTCCTTCAACACTTGTAAAACAATCACTGATTCATCATGTCAGCAAGAGAAAAAACAAGAACCATATGATCTCCTCAATAGATGCAGAGAAAGCATTTGACAAAATACAGCATGCATTCCTGATCAAAACTCTTCAGAGTGTAGGGATAGAGGGAACATTCTGCAGCATCTTAAAAGCCATCTACGAAAAGCCCACAGAAAATATCATTCTCAATGGGGAAGCACTGGGAGCCTTTCCCCTAAGATCAGGAACAAGACAGGGATATGCACTCTCAACACTGCTATTCAACATAGTACTAGAAGTCCTAGCCTCAACAATAAGACAACAACAACAAAAAAAATAAAAGGCATTCAAACAGACAAAGAAGTCAAACTCTCCCTCTTCACCGATGACATGATACTCTACTTAGAAAACCCAAAAGACTCCACCCCAAGATTGCTAGAACCCATACAGCAATTTGGCAGTGTGGCAGGATACAAAATCAATGCCCAGAACTCAGTGGCCTTTGTATACACTAACAATGAGACGAACGAAAGACAAATAAAGGAGTCAATCCCATTGCCACTTGCACCAAAAGCAATTAGATATCTAGGAATAAAGCTAACCAAAGAGGTAAAGGATCTATACCCTAAAAACTATAGAATACGTCTGAAAGAAAGTGAGGAAGACACAAAGCGATGGAAAATATTCCATGCTCATGTATTGGAAAAATTAATATTGTGAAAATGTCGTTACCCAGGGCAATTTACACGTTTAATGCAATCCCTATCAAAATACCATGGACTTTCTTCAGAGAGTTGGAACAAATTATTTTAAGATTTGTGTGGAATCAGAAAAGACCCTGAATAGCCAGGGGTATATTAAAAAGAAAACCATAGGCCATGCCCATGCTGGGGGCATCACAATGCCAGATTTCAGGTTGTACCACAAAGCTGTGGTCATCAAGACAGTGTGGTACTGGCACAAAAACATACACCTAGATCCATGGAACAGAATTGAGAATCCAGAAGTCGACCCACAACTTTATGGCCAACTAATATTCGATAAAGGAGGAAAGACTATCCACTGGAAGAAAGACAGTCTCTTCAATAAATGGTGCTGGGAAAATTGGACATCCACATGCAGAAGAATGAAACTAGACCACTCTCTTGCACCATACACAAAGATAAACTCAAAATGGAAGATAAACTCAAAATGGATGAAAGATCTTAATATGAGACAAGATTCCATGCAAATCCTAGAGGAGAACACAGGCAACACCCTTTTTGAACTTGGCCACAGTAACTTCTTATAAGATTCATCCATGTAGGCAAGAGAAACAAAAGCAAAAATGAACTATTGGGACTTCATCAAGATAAGAAGCTTTTGCACAGCAAAGGATACAGTCAACAAAACTCAAAGACAACCTACAGAATGGGAGAAGATATTTGCAAATGACTTATCAGATAAAGGGCTAGTATCCAAGGCCTATAAAGAACTTATTAAACTGAACAGCAATGAAACAAACAAACCAATCACGAAATGGGCAAAAGATATGAACAGAAATCTCACAGAGGAAGACATAGACATGGCCAACAAGCACATGAGAAAATGCTCCTCATCACTGGCCATCAGGGAAATACAAATCAAAACCACAATGAGACACCACCTCACACCAGTGACAATGGGGAAAATTAACAATGCAGGAAACCACAAATGTTGGAAAGGATGTGGGGAAAGGGGAACCCTCCTGCACTGTTGGTGGGAATGTGAACTGGTGCAGCCACTTTGGAAAACTGTGTGGAGGTTCCTCAAAGAGTAAAAAATAGACTTGCCCTACGACCTATCAATTGCACTGCTGGGGATTTACGCCAAAGATACAGATGCAATGAAATGCCGGGACACCTGCACCCTGATGTTTCTAGCCGCAATGTCCACAATAGCCAACCTGTGGAAGGAGCCTTGGTGTCCATCGAAAGATGAATGGAGAAAGAAGATGTGGTCTATGTATACAATGGAATATTACTCAGGCATTAGAAACTACAAATACCCGCCATTTGCTTCGACGTGGATGGAACTGGAGGGTATTATGCTGAGTGAAATAAGTCAATCAGAGAAGGACAAACATTATATGTTCTCATTCATTTGGGGAATATAAAAAATATTGAAAGGGAATAAAGGGGAAAGGAGAAAAAATGAGTGGGAAATATCAGAAAGGGAGACAGTACATAAGAGACTCTGTGAAACAAAGTAGGGGTGGTGGAAGGGGAGGTGGGTGGGGGAGGGAGCGGGTGACTGTGTGATGGGTACTGAGGCGGGCACTTGATGGGATGAGCACTGGGTGTTATGCTATATGTAGGGAAATTGAACACCAATAAAAAATAAATTAAAAAAATAAATTCTAGTTAGTAAACATCCAGTGTAAAAGTTTCTGGAGTATTATTTAGTGATTCATCTCTTAGGTACAACACCGTAGGGTAAGTAGCCTTTAATAATTTTTTTAAAATTTTTATTTATTTATGATAGTCACAGAGAGAGAGAGAGAGAGAGAGAGGCAGAGACACAGGCAGAGGGAGAAGCAGGCTCCATGCACCGGGAGCCCGATGTGGGACTCGATCCCGGGTCTCCAGGATGCGCCCTGGGCCAAAGGCAGGCACCAAACCGCTGCGCCACCCAGGGATCCCCACCTTTAATAATTTTTAAGAATTATTTTATTTATTTATTTATTCATGAAAGACACAGAGAGAGCAAGGCAGAGACACAGGCAGAGGGAGAAGCAGGATCCAGGCAGGGAGCTCCATATGGGACTCAATCCTGAGACCACAGATCATGACCGAGCCAGGGTCAGGCGCTCAACTATTAAGCTCGCCAGGCATCCCTTAATTATTATTTAAATTGAAGAATGGTTGACATAGTATTATATTATTTTCAGGTGTAAAATATAGTGATTTGACTTTTTTTTAAAGGTCTTATTTATTTTAGATAGAGAGAGAACACAAGCAAGGGAAGGGACAGAGGGAGAAGTCCACTCTCCATTGAGCTAGAAACCTGACACAGGGCTAGATCCCAGTACCCTGGGATCATGACCTATGCCTAAAGGCAGACATTTAACTGACTGAGCCACCCAGGTGCCCTGTGATTCAACATTTATATACAGGAGATGGCGGAAGAGTAGGTTATCCAAGTCCTGAAAACCTATGAACTCGGCCTGAGATTTAAAGAGAGAACAGCTAGAATGCTACAGTGAGAAGAGTTCGTGCTTCTATCAAGGTAGGAGGACAGGAAAAACATTATAAATAAAAAGCCATCCAATGGGGAGGGGCGCTCATGAGGAACCAGGCTAAGGCCTGGTGGCGAGTGCCTCTGGGGCAGGAAAGCCCAGTCTCAGAGAAGCAGGAACTTTACCAATATTCCCGGATGGAAAGGCGATGCCAGGGAACTAAGGCAGGATCTCAGGAGGGGTAGTGGAACCCACAGGTTCCCAGGGTCACTGAAAGAAAAAGTGCGCCCCAGGGGAGAGCACACCACACACCCAGGGCCAAGCTCCCTAAAGGGATGGAGCACGCACCTGGCAGCCCTCGGGAGCAGCTTAGGCAGCAGGTCAGGCAGCGGCCTTGCACAGAGGGGGCTGTATGGCCCCGGGAGCACAATTCCAGTGGCACAGGCCCCATTGCCCAGGGTGCCAGGGGACACAGCCCAGGATACTGCACTCCCTTTGGGACAGATGGGAGCTGGGAGGCTCAGAACAGCGAGGACACTCCTAATGCAGGGTGCCCTCCAGCTGTGCAGATCAGCGCCCCCAAACCCCGGAGCATCCAGGCCCGGCCCCTGAGGACTGGGAAACTACAGTAATTACTGCTGGAGCTGACTCTAGGGCTGGAGAGTTGGCCACCAACACTATTGTTCCTCCTGGTGTCACCTTGTGCCTAGGACTGAGCAGGGCCTAGTAGTACAGGGGCCTCAAGTGGTAAACAACTCCCACTGAGCCGTGCACCTGGCAGGGGGCAGGGTAGCTCCCCCAGGAAACACACCTGAGAATCAGCACAGCAGGCCCCTCCCAAAGAAGACCAGCTGGAAGGACAGGGGAAAAGCAAGTCCTTGACCAAGCAGTGTTGGAGAGCTCCAGGGGAAGTTGAGGGACTTACAGTATATAGAATCGGGGGATACCCATCCTTGTTTTTTTGTTTTTGTTTTTGTTTTCTTTCATTTCTCATTTTTGTTTTGTTTTTGTTTTTATTCTTTGTTGGATTCTTTCCCTCTTTTTTTCTCTTTCTTTTTCCTTCCTACTTCGAGTACAACTAGATTTTAGCCATTCTGCACTGAGCAAAATGAATAGAAACAAGAACTCACCACAAAACAAAGAATCAGAACAGTACCCTCTCCCACAGAGTTACAGAATTTGGATTACAATTGGATTTCAGAAAGCCAATTCAGAAGCACAATTATAAAGCTACTGGTGGCTCTGTAAAAAAGCATAAAAGATTCAAAGCCTTCATGACTACAGAATTTAGAGCTAATCAGGCTGAAATTAAAAATCAATTACATGAGATGCAATCCAAACTAGAGGTCCTAACGATGAGAGTTAATAAGGTAGAAGAAAGAGTGAGTGACATAGATGACAAGTTGATGGCAAGGAAAGCAGCTGAGGAAAAAAAAGAGAAAAATAGTTAAAAGATCATAAGGAAAGCTCAAGGGAAAAAATGAGAGACTCAGAAGGAAAATCTACATTTAACTGGGGCTCCAGTGGGTGCCAAAAGGGACAGAGGACCAGAATGTGTATTTGAACAAATCATAGCTGAGAAATTCCCTAACTTCCCTGATCATAGGGAGGGAACCAGGCATTCAGATCCAGGAGATAGACCCCCTTAAAATCAAAAAAACACTTTCAACACGGACACATTTAATAGTGAAACTTGCAAATTCCAAAGATAAAGAGAAGATCCTTAAAGTAGCAAGAGATAAGAGATCCTTAACTTTATGAGGAGAACTATCAGGTTAACAACAGACCTCTCTACAGAGACCTGGCAGGCCAGGAAGGGCTGGCAGGATATATTCAGGTTCCTAAAGGAGAAAACCATGCAGCCTGAATACTCTATCCAACAAGATTCTCATTAAGAATAGAAGGAGTTATAAAGAGCTTCCAAGATAGGCAGAAACTGAAAGACTACTCGACCAACAAACCAGCTCTGAAAGAAATATTAAGGGGGACCCTGTAAAAGAGGAAGTCCAAAGAAAAAACGCAAAAACAGGGACTGAATAGGTACTATGATGACACTAAATTCATATCTGTCAATAGAAACTGTGAGTGTGAATGGGCTTAATGATCCCATCCAAAGATGAAGGGTTTCAGACTGGATAAAAAAGCAAAACCAATCTATTTGATGTCTACAAGAGACTCATTTAGACCTAGAACCACCACAGCCTGAAAATAAAAGGCTGGAGATCCATTTACCATTCAAATGGTCCTCAAAAGAAAGCAGAAATAGCAATCCTCATGTCAGATAAATTAAAGTTTATCCCAGAGACTGTAGAAAGAGATGAAGAGGGATACTCTATCATATTAAAGGATCTATCCAACAAGAGGACATAACAATCATGAATATTTATGCCCCTAATGTAGGAGCTGCCAAGTAGATCAATAAATTAATAACCAAAGTTAAGACATACTTAGATAATAACACACTAATCCTGGGAGACTTCAACATGGTGCTGTGTGTAAATGACAGATATTCTAACCACAACATCTCAAAAGAAACAAGACCTTTAAATGATACACTGGACCAGATGGATTTCACAGATATTTACAGAACTTTACATCCAAATACAACTGAATACACATTCTTCTCAAGTGAACATGGAACTTTCTTCAGATTAGACCACATACTGTGTCACAAATCAGGTCTTAACCCATAACAAAAGACTAGGATTGTTCCCTGCATATTTTCAGACCATAATGCTTTGAAACTAGAACTAAATCACAACAAGATGTTTGGAAGAAATTCAAACACATGGAGATTAAAAAGCATCCTGCTAAAAGATGAAAGGACCAACCAGGAAATTAGAGTAGAATTTAAAAGATTCACGGAAACTAATGAAAATGAAGATACAACCATTCAAAATCTTAGAGATACAGCAAATGCAATCCTGAGAGGGAAATACATCGCAATACAAGCATCCCTCAAAAACTGGAGAAAACTCAAATACACCAGCTAACCTTGCACCTAAAAAAAACAGAAGAAAGAACAGCAAACAAAACCTACACCCAGCAGAAGAAGATAGTTAATAATGATTTGAGCAGAACTCAATGAAATAAAGAACAGAAGAACTGTGGAACAGATCAACAAAACCAGGAGTTGGTTCTTTGAAAGAATTAGTAAGATAGATAAACCATTAGTCAGACTCTAAAAAAAAAAAAAAAAAAAAAGAAGATCAAATTAATAAAATCATGAATGAAAAAGAAGAGATCACCACCAATACGAAGGGAATACAAATGACTGTAAAAACATATTATGAGCAGTTATATGGCAATATATTAGGCAATCTAGAAGCAATGGATGCATTTCTGGAAAACCACAAATTACCAAAACTGGAACAGGAAGAAATAGAAAACCTGAACAGGACAATAACCAGGGAGGAAATTGAAGCAGTCATCAAAAACCTCCCAAAACACAAAGTCCAGGGCCAGATAGCTTCCCTGGGGAATTCTATCAAACGTTTAAAGGAGAAACCATACCTATTCTAGTAAAGCTGCTCTGAAAGATAAAAGGAGATAAAAATACTTCCAAACTCATTTTATGAGGCCAGCGTCCCCTTAATTCCAAAACCAGACAAAGACCCCACCAGAAAGGAGAATTATAGACCAATATACCTGATTAACACAGAGGCAAAAATTCGCAACATGTTACTATCCAATACGGTCCAACAGTACATTAAGAAGATTATTCACCATGACCAATTTGGATTTATCCCTGGAATGCAAGGCTGGTTCAACACTTGTAAAGTAATCAATGTGATAGATCATATCAACAAGAGAAAAAACAAGAACCATATGATCCTCTCAATAGATGCAGGGAAAGCATCTGACAAAATACAGCATCCATTCCTGATCAAAACTCTCCAGAGTGTAGGGATAGAGGGAACATTCTGCAGCATCTTAAAAGCCATCTACAAAAGCACACAGCAAATATCATTCTCAATGGAGAAACACTGGGAGCCTTTCCCCTAAGATCAGGAACAAGACAGGGATGTCCACTCTCACCACTGCTATTCAACATAGTACTGGAAATCCTAGCCTCAGCAATCAGACAACAAAAAGACATTAAAGGCATTCAAATTGGCAAAGAAGAAGTCAAACCCCCGCTCTTCGCCGATGACATGATACTGTTCATGGAAAACCCAAAATCCCCACCCCAAGATTGCTAGAACTCATACAGCAATTCAGCAGGATACAAAATCATGCCCAGAAATCAGTGGCATTTCTATATACTAACAATGAGACTGAAGAAAGAGAAATTAAGGAGTCAGTCCCATTCACAATTGCACCCAAAGCATAAGATATATAGGAATAAACCTACCAAAGAGGTAAAGGATCTATACCCTAAAAAATACAGAACACTTCTGAAAGAAATTGAGGAAGACACAAAGAGATGGAAAAATATTCCATGCTCATGGATTGGAAGAATTAATATTGTGAAAATGTCAATGCTACCCAGGGCAATTTACACATTTAATGCAATCCTTATCAAAATACTATGGATTTTCTTCAGAGAATTGGAACAAATAATCTTAAGATTCGTGTGGAATCAGAAAAGACCCCGAGTAGCCAGGAAAATATTGAAAAAAAATCAGAGCTGGGGGTTTCACACGGCAGATTTCAGACTGTACTACAATGCTGTTAGCATCAAGACAGTGTGGTACTGTCACAGAAACAGACACATAGGTCAGTGGAACAGAATAGGGAATCCAGAATGGCCCCTCAACAATATGGTCTTCTAATATTTGACAAAGCAGGAAATACTATCCCTTGGAAAAAAGACAGTCTCTTCAATAAATGGTGCGGGGAAAATTGGACAGCGACATGCAGAAAAATGAAACTAGACCATTCTCTTACACCATACACAAAGATAAACTCAAAATGGATGAAAGATCTACATGTGAGACAAAAATCCATCAAAATCCTAGAGGAGAACACAGGCAACACCCTTTTTGAACTTGGCCAAAGCAATTTCTTGAAAGATATATCCATGAAGGCAAGAGAAAGAAAAGCAAAAATGAATTCTTGGGACTTCATCAAGATAAGAAGCTTTTGCACAGCAAAAGAAACGTTCAACAAAACTAAAAGACGACCTACACAATGGGAAAATATATTTGCAAATGACATATCAGATAAAGGGCTAGTATCCAAGATCTATAAAGAACTTATTAAACTGAACAGCAAAGAAACAAACAATCCAATCATGAAATGGACAAAAGACATGAACAGAAATTTCATAGAGGAAGACATAGACATGGCCAACGAGCACTTGAGAAAATGCTCCTCATCACTTGCCATCAGGGAAATACTAATCAAAACCACAAGGAGATACATCACACCAGTGAGAATGGTGAAATTTAAGACAGGAAGCAACAAATGTTGGAGAGGATGTCGAGAAAGGGGAACCCTCTTGCACTGTTGGTGGGAATGTGAACTGGTGCAGCCACTCTGGAAAACTTGTGGAGGTTCCTCAAAGAGTTAAAAATAGACCTGCTCTATGAGCCAGCAATTGCACTGCTGGGGATTTACCCCAAAGATACAGATGCAATGAAACGCCAGGACACCTGCACCCCGATGTTTCTAGCAGTAATGTCCACAATAGCCAAACTGTGGAAGGAGCCTCAGTGTTCATCAAAAGATGAATGGATAAAGAAGATGTAGTCTATGTATATATTGGAATATTACTCAGCCATTAGAAATGACAAATACCCACCATTTGCTTCGACATGGATGGACCTGGAGGGTATTATGCTGAGTGAAGCCAGTCAATCGGAGAAAGACAAACATTATATGGTCTCATTCATTTGGTGAATATAAAAGATAATGAAAGAGATTATAGGGGAAAGGAGAGAAAATGAGTGGGAAATATCAGAGAGAGAGACAGAACATGAGAGACTCCTAACTCTGGGAAACGAACAAGGGGTTGTAGAAAGGGAGTTGGGAGGGGTTTGGGGTGATTGGGTGATTGGCAGTGAGGGAGGCACTTGAGAGGATGAGCCCTGGGTGATATGGTGTATGTTGGCAAATTGAACTCCAATAGAAAAATAAGTATAAATGAATAAAAAGAAAAAAGAAGTTCCCAGGGGGAAAAAATGCTCACCAGGATAAGTGTAGTTATCATCTATCACTGCACAAAGTTATCACAGTATTATTGACTATAATCTCTATGCTGTACTTTTCATCCCTATGACTTATCTATCTTATAAGTGGAAGTTTGTACTCTTTACTACCTTCACCTATACTGTCTATTCCTTCTGCCATCCTTATTATGTGTTGACTGTTTCTCGCCATGTATTTCCGCAAGGCTTTCAGAATCAAGTGATTCCTGGCCAAGAAACAAAAGCAGAATCGTCCCATTCTCCAGTGGATTTGGAGGAAAACTGGTAATAAATTCAGGTACTACTGCAAGAGGAGGCACTGTAGAACCTCACCTCTGGGAACCAGCTTGACTTTAGCTGCATGAGTCCATGATTTTTACAATGACAAAATAGAAATAGAAGTTAAATAATTAAGTAAGGTATAGGGAAATAATGCCAGTAATTTATTAAATAATTAGGATTCATTTTTTATTCTAAAAATCAAAAAGGGTCTAATCAGGCAAACCAATGAAAAACCCAATCGCATTCAATTAATAAAAGGAAAATTGTTGGATTAAAATATAAATGTACTTTCTTTAAAGACTTCAAAAACAGTTATTTCCATTTAAATATATACTTTTTTCTAATACATTTTCCCAGCATTTGTTTTCAAGTCTAGAACTGAGGTTAAAAATGGATTTAAAATGCTATGGTATAAAATCCATTAAAAAGCAAGCTATGTTCATACATTTTATTAGATTGCCTAACTTAGGTTATTAGGAGAGTGCTGTGTTCTTCAGGAAAGTCTTAGGAAATTTCTATAATTATGTAGTATCCATTTTATCCTAGCAGGCTTTTTTTAAAATATCAGATGTTTAGACTGGGATATATGGTATGAGTTAAAATTGTATTTTTCCTATTCTTTACCAGATAATATGTTTTCAAATATATTTTTTGAGGCTGTACTAAATACAATCATTTCCTCAGTAAACACAGTGGCTGAATAGTTCAAAGAACAATTATTGTCACAACTTCTGGTCAATATGCACTGTGGGGTTCATCTACATGAAAATGTGATTAGTGAAAGACTGGAAATTCTGTGTGTTTTTTTTTTTAAACAAACTATTATGCAGTCAATTTGACCAAAAGTTAAGACTGGAATATTTCTTGTAATTATTACATATCCAGACATAGATGGAATTTCTTTGTTATGTTTAAATTTCCTATTGAATGGATACCTACAATTTTTTTGACATTTTCTATCAAAATATCTGGTATATTGGGCAGGCCGGGTGGCTCGGCGGTTTAGCGCTGCCTCTGGCTCAGGTCGTGATCCTGGAGACCCAGAATCGAGTCCCACATTGGGCACCCTGCATGGAGCCTGCTTCTCCCTCTGCCTGCGTCTCTACCTCTATCTCTCTCTGTGTCTTTCATGAATAAATAAATAAGATCTTAAAAAAGAAACAAAACACACAAAAAACAAAATATCTGGTATATTAGAGTAATTTTCCCGTCTAACCTAGCAAAGTGTAGAGGCTTCACCAAACCCTCCTTGGCATTTGATAACTTATTCCCATGTAATGATTTGGTCTAGAAAGGAGATGCCCATAATTTCTGTTCATTTGGCAGAGCAAAAGGACACAGAATGAAGGTCTCTAGCTCCTCCATTGAGCAGAGGTAAGGAATACATTTGGATATAGTCAATATATGTCTAATTCTAATAAATCTACTAGCACAATTAAAAAAATGCTTCATCTGTTTCTGAACACCATTAAGGGAGGGAAAAAATTAAACTAAGGTGTAAATCCTGCAATTTTTAAGGGCATATAGCTGCTCTTATAAAGAACCAGAATCTGGCCCTGAATTTTCTTTTAAGAGAAGGAAGGGATAGGAGAGCACATGCATGCAGGGTAGGTGAGGCAGAGAGAGAGAGAGAGAGAGAGAGAATCTTAAGCAGGCTTCATGTCCAGCATGGAGTCTGATACAGGGCTCAGTCCCACAACCCTGAGATTATGATGTGAGCTGAAATCAAGAGTTGGATACGTAACCGACTGAACTACCCAAGCACATGGAAAATTTGTTGCTTAAGTGAAAAAAACAGAGGAGGCGAGTCAAGATGGTGGAGGAGTACGGTCCCCAACTCATCTGGCCCCATCAACTTACCTAGATAACTTTCAAACCATTCTGAACACCTACGAATCTGACCTGAGATTTAAAGAGAGAATAGCCAGAATGCTACAGATAGAAGGGTTTTCTATTCTAACAAGGTAGGAAGGTGGAAAAAAATAAAATTAAAGAGAATCAAGTGGGGGAGGGGCACCCCAAGGAGTCAGGCTAAGGCCTGCGGCCAAAGCCTCTGGGACAGGAAAACCCAGCCCTGGAGAAACAATAGCTTTAAAAAAATCCGCACCAGATTCTTCCTGGACAGAAAAGTGCTCAGCAGGGAAATCAGGCAGAATTGCAGGAGAGTCAGCGAAGCCTCCACTTTGCCAGAGTCACTAATAAAGGACGTGTGCCCAAGGGAAGGTGCACCACGAACTGTGAGCCATTCTCAGTAAAGGACTAGAGCATGCATCCAGCAGGGCATCTGGAAGAAGCCAGTCAGTTAGGCTGGTGGCTCCAGACTGAGGTGTCTGCGCCCTGCTGCCTTCGGGAGCCACCAGCTGGGAGAGCGATTCCAGCAGCGCAGGACCCTGGATCCCAGGGTGCCCAAGCGGACATAGCCCACGACCCTGCACTCCTGCTGGGATAGACAGAAGCAGGGAAGGCACAGGACAGCGAGGACTCTCCTGCCACTGAGTGCCCCAAGCTGTGCAGATCAGTGCACCCACTCTGGCTCCAGAAGCATCTAAGCCAGTGTGGACTGGGAGACTGTATTAGTTACTAGTGGGGAGCTGACTACAGAGCTGGAAATCTGGCTGTGGCCATTGTTGTTTTTCCTCCTTGTTTCACCTTGTTCCTGGAGTGGTGGGGCTGCCAGGGAACAGAGGCCTCATGGGGTAAACAGCTCCCCCTGAGCTCGGCACCCAGCGGTGGGGGCATCTCCACCCAGGCACAAACACCTGAGAATCAGCACAGCAGGCCCTCCCCCAGAAGACCGGCTGGAAGAACGGGGGAAGAGCAGGTTCTTGACCCAGCAGTGCTGGAAAGCTCCAGGGGAAATCAAGGGATTTACAGTATACAGAACTAGAAGGTACGCCTCCTTCTTTTTTTTCTTTTTCCAGTACAACTCATGTTTATATCAGACTAAAAATTTCCAGTATTTTCTCTTTTCCCGTCTTAACTACAATATTTTACCACCTCTTCATTTTTGAGTTTCTTCCTTTTTGACATTCATATTTCTCCAGTTACATGTCTTAGATATATTTCCACCTCCAGATTCCCTTCAAAACACTCAACTTAATTTTGGGAGATATACAAGATATATTTTTTGTTGTTGTTGTTGTTTTGTGTTTTTCGTTTTCTCTGCCTCATTTTGTTCTACAATGGCAAAAGTTAATACCTTCTAAAACATGACCAGCATGCACCCAGGACCAAGTGGTATACCGTGCTGGTTCATTCTGTGAGATTATATTCACTCTTCATTCCCATTCTGCTGTCCTCTTTTATCTCATTTATGTATTAGTGGTCAATTGTGGGGCTCTATACAAGTATTTCTGGTTTATATAAATTTGGGACTGAGCAACTTCTACATACAGAACTTAATATACTGAGAACCAAGAGGATCACACTCTAGGACCCCTCAGGTAGACAACATTATCCCTCCACTACAACTTTGTCACCACGAACGTCTCCAGCCCCCCTCCCTTTTCTTCTCCTTTTTTTCTATTTTTTTCTCTTTAATTTTGCTTATTTCTCTTATTTTTTTTTCACTTTTCTTTTTTTTCTTCTTTGGGATTCCTGGCATTTTATTTTTTTACTACTTTGTTTTAAATTTTGTTTTTCACTTTAGTGGTGCTTTTGTTTTATTTCGTTCTGATCTTTGTTTTCAATTTCTGGTCTCTGGCCTCATCAAAATCATCTACAGTGAAATTTACTTAGGTTGTGGTTGATATTCTTGACTCAACCCACTCATACAGCCACTCTGCACTGAGCAAAATGACTAGAAGGAAAAACTCAATGCAAAAGAATCAGAAACAGTACTCTCTGTCACAGAGTTACAGAATTTAGATTATAATTCAAAGTCAGAAACCCAATTAGAAGCACAATTATAAAGCTACTGGTGGCTCTGGAAAAAAAAGCATAAGGGATTCAAGAGACTTCATGACTACAAAATTTAGATCTAATCAGGCTGAAATTAAAAATCAATTAAATGAGATGCAATCCAAACTGGAGATCCTAACGATGAAAGTTAATGAGGTAGAAGAAAGAGTGAGTGACATAGAAGACAAGTTGATGGCAAGGA
This sequence comes from Canis lupus baileyi, assembly GCF_048164855.1. Classification (NCBI taxonomy): domain Eukaryota; kingdom Metazoa; phylum Chordata; class Mammalia; order Carnivora; family Canidae; genus Canis; species Canis lupus. The sequence continues at coordinate 61,804,875 of NC_132876.1, forward strand.
AGGTAGCTGAGGAAAAAACAGAAAAACAATTAAAAGACCATGAGGAAAGGTTTATGGAAATAAATGATAGTCTCAGAAGGAAAAGTCTACATATAATTGGAGATTATAGAGAGAGCTGAGAGGGACAGAGGGACAGAAAAAGCATATTTGAGCAAATCATAGATTTGAACTTCCCTAATTTTGGGAGGAAAACAGGTATTCAGATCCAGGATATACAGAGGTCCCTCCAAAATCAACAAAAACCGTTCAACACCTCAACATTTAAAAGTGGAACTTGCAAATTTCAAAATTAAAGAGAAAATCCTTAAAGCACTGGGAGACAACAGATTTGTAACTTATATGGTGGAGAAATATTAGATTAATAGTAAACCTCTACACAGAGATCTACGAGGCAAGAAAGGGCTAGCAGGATATACTCAGGGTACTAAATGAGAAGAACATGCAGCAAAACATACTCTATCCAGCAAGGCTCACATTAACATTAGAAGGAGAGATAAAGGTCTTCCAAAATAGGCAGAAACTGGAAAAATATGTGACCACCAAACCAGCTCTGCAAGAAATATTAGGGAAGATTCTGTAAAAGAAATAGGAAGCCCAAAGGAAAAAATCCACAAAAACAGAGCCTGAATAGGTATTACAATGACACTAAATTCATAGCTTTCAATAGTAACTCTGAGCGTGAATGGGCTTAATGATCCCATAAAATGACACAGGGTTTCAGGCTGGATAAAAAAGCAAGACCCATCTATTTGCTGTCTACAAGAGACTCATTTTACACATAAGGACACCTACTGTCTAAAAATGAAAGGGTAGAGAACCATTTACCATTCAAATGATCCTCAGAAGAAAGCTGGGGTAGCAATCCTCATCTCAGGAACATTAAATTTTATCCCAAAGACTATAGTAAGAGATGAAGAAGGACACCATATCATATTTAAAGGATCTAACCAACAAGAGGACCTAACAATCATGATTATTTATGTCTCTAATGTGGGAGCTGCCAAGTATATCAATCAATTAATAACCAAAGTTAAGACATACTTAGATAATAATACACTAATACTGCGAGACTACAACATGGCGGTTTCTGCAAATGACAGATATTCTAACCACATCTCCAAAGAAACAAGAGCTTTATTTATTTTTTTTAATTTTTATTTATTTATGATAGTCACACACACACACACAGAGAGAGAGAGAGAGAGGCAGAGACATAGGCAGAGGGAGAAGCAGGCTCCATGCACCGGGAGCCCGACATGGGATTCGATCCCGGGTCTCCAGGATCGCACCCTGGGCCAAAGGCAGGCGCTAAACCACTATGCCACCCAGGGATCCCCCGAAACAAGAGCTTTAAATGATATACTAGACCATATGGATTTCACAGATAGATACAAAATATTGCATCCAAATGCAACTGAATATACATTCTTCTCAAGTGCACGTGGAGCTTTCTCCAGAGTCCACCACATGCTGGGTCACACATCAGGTCTCAACTGAACCCAAAAGACTGGGATTGCCCCTGCATATTTTCAGACCACAATGCTTTGAAACTAGAACTAAATCACAGGAAGAAATTTGGAAGAAACTCAAACACATGGAGGTTAAAGAGCATCCTGCTAAAAGATGAAAGGGTCAACCAGGACATTAGAGAAGAATTTAAAAGATTCACGGAAACTAATGAGAATGAAGATACAACCATTCAAAATCTTTGGGATACACCAAAAGCAGTTCTAAGGGGAAATACATTGCAATACAAGCATCCCTCAAAAAAACTGGAGAAAATTGAAACACAAGTGAACCTCGCACCTAAAGGAACTGGAAGAACAGCAAAGAAAACCTACACCAAGCAGAAGAAGAGAGTTAATAAAGACTCGAGCAGAACTCAATGAAAGAGAGACCGAAGAACTGTAGAACAGATTTAAAAAAAAAAGCAAAAAACAAAAAAACAGGAGTTGGTTCTTTGAAAGAATTAATAAGAGATAAACCATTAGCCTGCCTTACTAAAAACAAAAGAGAGAAAAGAATCAAATTAATAAAATCATGAATGAAAAAGGAGAGATCATAAGCAATACGCAGGATATACAAACAATTTTAAAAACATATTATCAGCCCTGGCCCGAGCCTGAGCCCTGGCCTCCTGAGTCGCCCTCTGGCTCTCGAGCAGCATGAGCTTCACCACCTGCTCCACCTTCTCTTCCAACTATCGGTCCCTGGGCTCTGTGCAGTCGCCCAGCCACTAGGTCTGGCCGATCAGCAGCAGTGTGCCAGCGTCTACGCAGGCACGGGGCTCTGGATCTCCATATCCTGCTCCACCAGCTTCCGGGGCAGCTGGGGATCCAGGGGCCTGGCTGCGGGGATGGCTGGGGGTCTGGCAGATATAGGGGGCATACAGGGCGAGAAGAAGACCATGCAAGACCTGAATGCCCGCCTAGCCTACTACCTGGAGAGGGTGAGGAGCCTGGAGGCTGATAATCAGAGATTGAAGATAAAAATCCGGGAACACCTGGAGAAGAAGGGCCCCCAGGTCAGAGACTGGGGGCATTACTTCAAGACCATCGAGGACCTGAGGGCTCAGATCTTTGCAAGTGCTGTGGACAATGCCCGCATCGTTCTGCAGATTGACAATGCCCGGCTTGCTGCTGACGACTTGCGTGTCAAGAATGAGACGGAGCTGGCCAGGCGCCAGTCCGTGGAAAGCAACATCCATGGGCTCTGCAAGGTCATTGATGACACCAATGTCACTCGGCTGCAGGTACAGAGATTGAAGCTCTCAAGGAGGAGCTGCTCTTCATGAAGAAAAACCACGAGGAAGAAGTAAAGGGTCTACAAAACCAAATCGCCAACTCTGGGTTGACGGTGGAGTTGGATGCCCCCAAATCTCAGGACCTCAGCAAGAGCAAGGCAGATATCCGGGCCCAGTATGACAAGCTGGCTCAGAAGAACGGGGAAGAACTGGACAAGTACTGGTCTCAGCAGATCAAGGAGAGCACCACAGTGGTCACCACACAGACCGCTGAGATCGGAGAAGCTGAGATGACCCTCACGGAGATGAGAGGTACCGTCCAGTCCTTGGAGATCAACCTGGACTCCATGAGAAAACTGAAGGCCAGCTTGGAGAGCAGCCTGAGGGAGGTCAAGACTCACTATGCGATGCAGATGGAGCAGCTCACTGGGGTCCTGCTGCAAATGGAGTCAGAGCTGTCCCAGACCCGGGCAGAGGGTCAGTGCCAGGCGCAGAATTTTGAGGCCCTGCTGAATGTCAAGGTCAAGCTGGAGGCTGAGAATGCTACCTACTGTCACCTGTTGGAAGACGGGGAGGACTTCAGTCTTACTGACGCCCTGGACAGCAGCAACTCCTTGCAGACCATCCAGAAAACCACCACCCGCAAGATCATGGATGGCAAGGTGGTGTCTGAGACCAACCACACCAAAATTCTGAAGTGCTGAGGCAGCAAAACAGGGTACCCTTTGAGGAGCAGGAGGCCAAAAAAAGGTTCAGAGGTCAAAAAAATGTATTATCAGCAAATATACACCAAAATATTAGGCAATTTAGAAGAAATGAACTCAATTCTAGAAAACCACAAACTACCAAAACTGGAACAGGAAGAAATAGAAAAGCTGAACAGGCTGATTACCAGGTAGGAACTTGAAGCAATCCTCAAAAACCTCCCAAGACACAAAAGTCCAGGGCCAGATGGCTTCAGGGGAATTCTATCAAACGTTTAAAGAAGAAAAAATACCTGTTCTACTAAAGCTCTTCCAAAATACAGAAAGGGACAAAATACTTCCAAACTCATTTTATGAGGTCAGCATCACCTTAATTCCAAAACCAGAAAAAGACCCCAACAAAAAGGAGAAAAATAGACCAATACCCCTGATGAACACTGATGCAAACATTCTCAACATGACACTAGCCAATAGGATCCAATAGTACATTATGACGTTTATTCACCATGACCTAGTGGGATTCATCCTCGGGATGCAAGTTTGGTTCAACAGTGTTAAAACAATCAACAAGATAAATCATATCAACAAGAGAAAAAACAACCATGTGATCCTCTCAATAGATGCAGAGAAAGCATTTGACCAAATACATCATCCATTCCTGATCAAAACCCTTCAGAGTGTAGGGATAGAGGGAACATTCCTCAGCATCTTAAAAGCCATCTATGAAAAGCCCACAGGAAATATCATTCTCAATGGGGAAAAACTGAAACCCTTTCCCCTAAGATCAGAAACACGACACGGATATCCATTCTCACCACTGCTATTCAACATAATACTATAATTCCTAGCCTCAGCAATCAGACAACAAAAAGAAATAAAAGGCATTCAAATTGGCAAAGAAAACTGAAACTCTCCATCTTCATAGATGATATGATGCTGTCCATAGAAAACCCAAAGACTCCACCCCAGATTGCTAAAACCCATACAGCAATTCAGTAATGTGGCAGGATACAAAATCAATGCCCAGAAATCTGCGGCATTTCTATACACTAACAATGAGACTGAAGAAAGAGAAATTAAGGAGTCAATTCCATTTACAATTGTACCCAAAAGTATAAGATACATAGGAATAAACCTAACCAAAGAGATAAATAATCTATACACTAAAAACTACAGACACTTCTTAAATATTTTTTTTTAATTTTTATTTATTTATGATAGTCACAGAGAGAGAGAGAGAGAGAGAGGCAGAGACACAGGCAGAGGGAGAAGCAGGCTCCATGCACCGGGAGCCCGATGTGGGATTCGATTCCGGGTCTCCAGGATCGCGCCCTGGGCCAAAGGCAGGCGCCAAACCGCTGCGCCACCCAGGGATCCCCAGACACTTCTGAAAATATTTCCGGAAGACACAAAGAGACAGAAAAATATTCCCTGCTCATGGATTAGAAGAATTAAAATTGTGAAAATATCTATGCTACCCAGGGCAATTTACATATTCAATGCAATCCCTATCAAAATACCATGCACTTGGGCAGCCCTGGTGGCCCATCAGTTTAGTGCCACCTTCAGCCCAGGCCATGATCCTGGAGATCTGGGATCGAGTCCCATGTCGGGCTCCCTGCATGGAGCCTGCTTCTCCCTGTGCCTGTGTCTCTGCCTCTCTCTCTCTCTCTCTCTCTCTCTGTGTGTGTGTGTCTGTCTGTCATGAATAAATAAATAAAATCTTAAAAAATACAATGGACTTTCTTTAGAGTTGTAACAAATCGTCTTAAGATTTGTGTGAAATCAGGGCAGCCCGTGTGGCGCAGCGGTTTAGCGCCGCCTGCAGCCCAGGGCGTGATCCTGGAGATCCGGGATCGAGTCCCAAGTCGGGCTCCCGGCATGGAGCCTGCTTCTCCCTCTGCCTGTGTCTCTGCCTCTCTCTCTCCTGCTCTGTATCTCTCATGATTAAATAAAATAAAATCTTAAAAAAAAAAGATTTGTGTGAAATCAGAAAAGACCCCAAATACTAAGGGAATATTGAAAAATAAAACCAGAGCTGGGGGCATCAAATGCCGGATTCTAATTTGTACTACAAAGCTGTGATCATCAGCACAGTGTGGTACTGGCACAAACACAGACACATATATCAATGGAGGAGAAAAGAGAACCCAGAAGAGGGCCCTCAAGTTTATGGTCAACTAATGTTCAACAAAGCAGGAAAGACTATCCACCGGAAAAAAATACAGTCTCTTCAATAAATGGTGCTGGGAAAATTGGACAGCCACGTGCAGAAGAATGAAACTAGACCATTCTCTTACACCATACACAAAGAAAAACTCAAAATGGATGAAAGATCTAAATGTGAGACAAGAATCCATCAAAATCCTAGAGGAGAACACAGGCAACACTCTGTATGAATTTGGGCACAGCAACTTCTTGCAGTATATATCTATGAAGGCAAGGGAAACAAAAGCAGAAATGAATTACTAGGACTTCAACAAGATCAAAAGCTTCTTCACAGCAATAGAAACAGTCAACAAAACTAAAAGACAACCTATAGAATGGAAGAAGATATTTGCAAATGACTTATCAGATAAAGGGCTAGCATCCAAGATCTATAAAGAACTTATTTTTTTTTTTTTTTTTAAAGATTTTATTTATTTATTTATTCATGAAAGACTAAGAGACAGAGAGAGCCAGAAACAAAGGCAGAGGGAGAAGCAGGCTCCATGCACCAGGAGCCCGATGTGGGATTCGATCCCGGGTCTCCAGGATCACGCCCTGGGCCAAAGGCAGGCGCCAAACCGCTGCGCCACCCAGGGATCCCTATAAAGAACTTATTAAACTCAACAGCAAAGAAACAATCCAATCATGAAATGGGCAAGTGTAATGAACAGAAATTTCACCATTGAAGACATACTCATGGCCAAGAAGCACATGACAAAATGCTCTGTATCACTTGCATTCAGGAAAATACAAATCAAAACCATAATGAGATACCACCTCACACCAGTGAGAACGGTGAAAATTAACAAGACAGGGAACAACGAATGTTGGAAAGGATATGGAGAAAAGGGAACTCTCTTGCACTTTGGGTGGGAAGGTGAACTGATACAGAGACTCTGGAAAACTGTGTGGAAGTTCCTCAATGAGTTAAAAATAAAGCTCCCCTACAACCCAGCATCTGTGATGCTCAGGATTTACCCCAAAGATACATATGCAGTGAAAGACTGAGACACCTGCACCCCAATGTTTATAGCAGCAATGTCCACAATAGCCAACCTGTGGAAGGAGCCTCGTTGTCCATCAAAAGGTGAATGGATAAAGAAGATGTGGTATATGTATACAATGGAATATTAGTCATTAGAAACGACAAATATAAACCATTTGCTTCGACGTGGATGGAACTGGAGGGTATTATGCTGAGTGAAATAAGTCGATCGGAGAAGGACAAACATTATATGGTTTTATGCATACAGGGAGTATAAAAATAGTGAAAGGGATTATAGGGGAAAGGAAAGAAAATGAGTTGGAAATATCAGAAAGCATAACAGAACATGAGAGACTCCTAACTCTGGGAAACAAACAAGAGGTAGTGGAACGGGAGGTGGACAGGAGGGTGGGGTGATTGGTTTCTGGGACTGAAGGGGGCACTTGATAGGATGAGCACTGGGTGTCATAGTATATGATGGCAAATAGAACTCCAATACATACATACATACATACATACATACATACATACATACACAAATACATAAATACATAAATAAATGAGAAAGATACAATTGAAGTTGGTAGACTATTCATAAATTAAACTACTGCATACCGATGGATGTATACTTTCAACAACCATACTATTTTATTTTAAAGAAGGAGAGATAAAGAGAATTACAACACTAATATGAATTATAGAGTTAAAAATAGATCTGCCCTACGACCCACCAATTGCACTGCTGGGGACTTTCCCCAAAGATACAGATGCAATGAAATGCCGGGACATCTGCACCCCGATGTTTCTAGCAGCAATGTTCACAATAGCCAAACTGTGGAAGGAGCCTCGGTGTCCATCGAAAGATGAATGGATAAAAAAGATGTGGTCTATGTATACAATGGAGTATTACTCAGCTATTAGAAACGACAAATACCCACCATTTGCTTCAACATGGATGGAACTGGAGGGTATTATGCTGAGTGAAGTAAGTCAATTGGAGAAGGACAAACATTATATGGTCTCATTCATTTGGGGAATATAAAAAAATAGTGAATGGGAATAAAGGGGAAAGGAGAAAAAATGAGTGGGAAATATCAGAAAGGGAGACAGAACATGGAAGACTCCTAACTCTGGGAGATGAACTAGGGGTGGCGGAAGGGGAGGTGGGCGCGGTTTGGGGTGACTGGGTGATGGGCACTGAGGGGGACATGGCAGGATGAGCACTGGGTGTTATGCCATATTGGCAAATTAAATTACAATAAAATAAATTAAAAAAAGAATTTAGTATTTTTTTTCACAGAAACTCAAATGGATAAGAATCTGTATGTCAGGTCAGCAAGTATTTATGAAGTGCTTGTTCTGAGTTCAACATTACACTAAATGTTCTGGGGACTACAGTTAGAGAAGATAAAAGTACTACATAGGAACAGAAGTCATAGGCATGTGAAACTTTATAAAAATATGAGACTTTATATAATGAAATGTTTTATTATAAGATTTATATTATGAAAGGGATTCTTTCTCTAAAACATTTATGCGTGTATCTTTGGGAAGAGGCTCCAAGCTTTTCATCAGATTATCAAAATTATTAAAGTTGGAAGGTCTAAAATGTGTTATTGAAAAGAAATATGGAAAGACATAGGATGGAAATAATTGCTGATAAATTTTATAATCCAATAAGCAACAGAAAGATCTAACCTTCACAAAGCACTTTAAGCCTTCACATCATTTCTTTCATTTAAACCAAGAGGAAAAAAAAAAACAAAAACAAGAGGAATTTGAAAAAGATTCTTAAGTTATGAAATGAGATGAAGGATACAGGAAGGAAATTGGTAGACCAGTAATATGCAGAATGGGTTAAAAAATGACTGAAGGTAATAAATTATTTTTTAAGTCTAAAGGGATAAGGAGTCAATTGGAAGGTGTGGACTATAGAAGTGTGTAGGAAGCAGAAAATCTAAGAAACATTATTAAATGATAAATTGATAGAATTTTGGGGAAATATTAAGGGTTAGGAGTTTTGAAATCATTCATTTATTTACTTTTTTAAGATTTTATTTTTATTTATTTATTAGGGAGCGAGAAAGAGAGAGACAGAGAATGCAAGCCAGGAGAGAGAGAGAGGGACAAGCAGATTCTGCGGAGTGTAGAGCACAATGAGGGCTGGATCCCAGGACTCCAAGACTATGAGCTGAGCCAAAACCAAGAGTCAGACACTCAACCAACTGAGCCACTTGGGATTCCCTAAATTCAATCACTCATTTAATAAATATTTATTGAGCTGAACCTATTTGGTTCTTGGCACTTGTAAGAAACAGAGATAAGAGCAATAAATATGCAGGGAAGGTCCCTGCATCTATGGAGTTTATAATCTAATGAGAAGCAGACAATAAATAGGAAATAGGAAAACACACTAACAAATTGATGAAATAATTTCATATGTTAATTAATTGATGCATGCTATTAGTGAAAGATGACTTCCAAAACACAAAGAGGACAAGTGCAAGGAAACAAGTAAGTGCGAATTAATGGACTTGGCTTTTATTTATTTTTTTAAGATTTTATTAATTTATTCCGAGAGAGAGAGAGAGAGAGAGGCAGAGTTACAGGCAGAGGGAGAAGCAGGCTCCATGCAGGGAGCCTGACATGGGACTCGATCCCGGGTCTCCAGGATCACCCCGGGTTGCAGGTGGCACTAAACCGCTGCGCCACTGGGGCTGCCTGGACTTGGTTTTTAAAACAAAATTTCTCATTTCATTAAAATATGATGCTGACAATAACATGGGACAACTGGCAAAAGCAGAACATTGTTAATGAAGGGAGAACTTCCATATGAATGTGTATTATATAAATGTGTGTTGAAGAGGGTATATCTGAGAGGGCAAAGATGGTGAAAGAAGGAGCAGAGAGTAAAGATGTTGAGTTATGTTTTAAATAAATTGAGCCAGGAGTCCTTTATTTTGAGGGAAATCAACCCATGGGTATGACAGCAAAATGTACCATCCTAACAAAGGAAAAAAGCTACCTCAGCACAATAAAACGATGATAAATTCAGTAAATGCTATCTTTTTTATAGCATTTGAAGAGGATTTTGTTTATGATAAACATATACTGACTATATGCACAGTAAGGAATGAACAATAGGTAAATTAATGCATTAAGCTTCTCTTTCGTTTTCTACTCCCACAGGTAATTGTTGATATAAGTCTATGTCTTATAGAGCTGTTACCACATAAATGCAGTCTAAAATATATACACACATTAGCATGCAAGCTTTGTTATCTTTACTAGATTACAATCTCCTCAAGAGGAGGTTCCACATCTAATTTATGTTTGTGTCCATCAAAATACCAGAATGTCTCACACATTGTGGGTATTCAATAAATATTTTTAGGTTAAGGCCTCTTCAGGGCAGAAGACCTTATTTACACCACAATGTATCGTTTTGATGGTTCTCCTCTCATGAGAATACTAACTGGATTTATTCTATTGGCACTATAACCACTGTAAAATTATTGACTAGCAGTATTTTCATCTTTCAGTCAAAACCTGTTTTGATCCAATTCTAAATAATAAGAAAACGAACTCAAGAAAAACAGAATGTATGGATTTTCAGGCCCCAAAACTAAGCCAGAAAAGAGGCAGGCAAAGAGATAAGGCATGGAAAAATGCTTTGCTAGTGCCTCTAATTCCTCCCAGGTTTTTATCTTCCTCTACCCAACATCTAAAATGTCTTCTGTTTACAGACAGTAAAGAATCTTTTTTAAATCTGTTAACAAATACTTAACATATGAGCTACAAAATCTATTTAGAATTGGTTAGAGTTAAAAGATGACTATTTACAACTGGTTTTTGCTCTCTACCTGTGTGTGTTTGAGAAAGCAAACAATTCAAAGATGAAAAATACACCTTAGGGAAACAAACATGAATGATATTGCATGCTGTATGTTGGCACAATATCCCAAGGCTCACAAAAGATGAAGCTCAAATAAAATCTTCATGGAAATGTGCACTGTTGGTCAACATTTTAAAGTTAGGTGGTATTCTACTACTTAACTACTTCCTTACAACTGGTCATCAGAGATAGCTACATGAACATAGTCATAAATAAACATGACCTGTCTAGTCCTGTAGCTTATAAGTGCCCTTCCACTGGTCCTTTTTTTTTTTTTGGTGTTCTTCCACCATTTTTGGATATGTGTTTTACAAAGAGTTGTAAGGTTCTGCATAGGGAAGGCACATATGTTAGATGCAAGAATTTTAAAAGTCAGGATGGGAAACCAACCTTAGATTGGTTGATTCTAGAAAAAAAGAAGAGTGAATGAATCAACACATACGAAGTGCTAAAAACAATGTCTGACACATAGCATTTAAGTAATGTTAGTTGTTATTACTGATGTTATTATTTACATAGCTGAGAGAGGTGGTATTGGTGTATTGGTAATATTACTCAATGTTGAGTTAGAAAAGTAGGTTCAGAATTAATTTATTCTAACTACTAGATAGATGATCATAAGTTAGTCACTTAAATTTTCTGGGCCTCAGCTTTCTACTGTCCAAAAGAGTGACATGAATACTTATGCTCATAAGTTGTTATGAGTATTAATGTTAACTGTGAAAATATGTGAAAGGACTTTGTAAATATAATAAAGTAAGGTTTTAAATCAATAAAATTTCTTGACTTTTGTCTCACTACCATACTTCTCACTTGAGTCTATCTGATTTCCATAGTCTCAAATCTACAGACTGTATCTGCTTTCTTACTGAGGATTCCCTGGTACTCCAAAACCATATCAGGATTTCTTTTCACTTTCTTTTCTACTCTACTCTATTCTATTCTATTCTCTCTTACACACCTACCCACATGTGCATATACACACTTGTGAGTGCGTGCACACACACACACACCACAAAAATTACTGAATTTCAGATCAGTTTCTTTCTTTTTCTCCTAGAATCCTATGTATTATATCTCAAATGGTTCCCTGGACCTAGACTAATTCCAAACACTGCCACTTCTTTTAGGAATTAATTATTCATTTTTATTCATTTTTCAAGCTATGTAGTTATTAGCCCTTTAAGAAAGACTTGGCTTGGTCTCCCCAGGTCCTCAGCTCCATAGCGTTAGTTACTTATAGTACTTGATTCTTTTTGATGTGGCTTCTGATGCTCAAAATGCAGACTCTTGAGTCACATTCCTACAGATCATAATTCAATATGTTTACAGTGTCCATGAATGACATTTTGAACAAGCATCCTGTGAGATTTCCCCCCACTACACTATGAATACCAATGAAATGTTTATAGAATCCTTGAGACATTCACCAATCTCTTAGTCCTATCTTTGCTCTTACTGTTGCCTCTCTCAGGAATGTTTTTTTCCATCACTAAGAGTAAAATCTTGCTTATTTTTTGAAATCCAGCTCAAATGTAGCCTCCTAGTCCATTTCTCCCACACCTAATACATGTATTCTTTTCTGATGAATAAGATATAGTACTTTATCAGCACTAGGATACAAGGAAGTATTGAGCCATCATAGAGTTTCTGGGCTTTACAAGTTTTTATAAGATCTGTAAAGTGGGTAAACTAATAGAAAAGTCTATAGTACTTGGCATCTGATTGATCAAGACAGTAACTCAAATCGCATAGAAACTGGAAAGGAGGACTAGCAGCTATGTCAGGACCAACCATTGAGAATGAGAAGTAAACAAAAACTACTTGTTAGCAAGAACACTGTTTAAGTTCAGTAAGGAACAGTCAAGTGATAACAACGCAATGGTCTCAGGGGAAAAGATGGCTGGTTGCACAACTACCTAAATGAGTTTATGCAGTTGGGATTGGCTATATAGTAACAAGGAGGAAATAAGGGAGGGAGATAGGGAGCTAACAGCAGAATTGGCAGTGACATGAGAAGAGTAGAAGCTTTGGACATAGTTATTATGTGGCAAAATGGGATTTGAACCCACATCAACCTAATTTCATATACTATTGGATTTTCAGACCTTAATGTGACTTGGAATATAATTCAAGAATTCTTGAATGGGCTCAGAATTCTGTTTTTTAAAAAAATAAACGCCTTTCTAGGTGCAGGTGGGCAGTCTATTAATCATATGTGAGAAACAGTGAACTATTGCTTTTCACTGTTTACTTGAGGCATTGTTTCTTTCCCTCTCCTCATATGCATGTTCGCCTTTCAGGGATACCCAACTACCTAGCAAGCACAAACATTAAAAAGATAAATTCGCTAAACTCTTTCCTCTTTTCCCCATCCTTGCAAGCTCTGAGTTCTTAAAATTAGACTCCTTTAAATGTCCCAAAACATAAGGGCAACTGCTTTTCTGAGATAGTTTGGTAGTGGTCCCTGGAAGACATATTAGATCCCAAACCCTTAAGCTCACAAATGCATGTTTTCTTCATTAAAATTAAATATCATCATCATCATCATCATCATCATCATCATCATCATCATGATACCTTACATTTTATCAAGTGCCCACTATGTGCTAGGCACAACGTAAAGCATATCATACTATCTTAATTTTAAAAAGAAAAATGTAAAATTGAAATCATCTTTATTTGACAAAAAAGAAATCGAGCCTTTGAGAAGGAAAAGTTAAGTAACTTTCTCAGGATAACCAACAGTGAATGATGGTTTAAACCACTACCTGGAATTTTAACCCATACAGTCTGAATTTAAACCCTATGCTCTTAACTGTTCAACTATGTAGCCTGTGGAAACTCAGATATTTCATGACTGCTTATCAGTTCATAATTATACGCACTAACTATTGGCATAAGTCAAAGACACTCTTACAAAAATTTTAAAGGAAGACAAAAGGACTTAGTCCAAAGCCCAGGATTATAATCCTTCATGGTACTAGAATATGCTTGGTAAACCACTATTACCCAGCAAATACAGACATGATCAAGTATTGTGTGCCTCAAGATTCAGAGAGGTTTAATGATTTTAGAGAGAGACAGAATTGTAAAAAAAAAAGATGAATAACTCAAGTCACATCTAAGAACTTTTAATTTCTATAATGTCTAATGCTATGTTAAATATCACACATCCTCTCAAAAAAGAAGGAAGTTTTTTCCATATTACAGGAAAAATACACAATGGAGAACATTTTGTTGTAACAATTTGTTGCCATAAAACAATGTAATCAAAATAACATCTACTGGCTGTCTTTGGACACAAAATAGTAAAATTGGTAGAAAAGAATCATTAAAATTTTTAAATGGAAGAATTGCATTGAACTGTTCATAAATTCACTTTATAAAATTTATCAAAGACAACTAAAGTGAAGAAAACCATTTCCTCATCATAATATAGAATTGATTTTATAATGTTCACTCCATTGTTTTTAGCAAGTGAGCAAGTTAAGAGTATTTCTACTTTGGAGCAACCCCTGTATAATAGGAACCTACTTCTTCACATGCAATTTGAGAAATTTAGAAAGGACCAGTCAAGTGACCTGCTTCAAATGGCCTATGATTATTCTGGAACATGGGAAGAGCCTAGGCAATAGAGTTAAACATTAATAGTAAAGTCAAAGATGAAATAATCTCTTGAATGATGGTGTAGAAACAGCACAAGCTTTCTCAATAGGATATTCAAGATGGGCCTATTAATTACTTATAGGTAATTAAGATGGGCCTCCCAAATGAATAAGTGTAAAAGCAAACCACTGCTATAACTCCTGTGGAGTCCAAGCTTACCAGTTCAAATTCACTTTACCAACATTAACAGTAGCTGGCTTTTGTACTTCTTATTAGAATAATGCTAAGGTAAGATCCAGGGTATAAATTCTGGCTATACAAATTTACTGGATATAAGACCTCAGTCATGTTATTAAATACTTTGAGACTTCATTTTCTTGTATGGAAAGTGGGTATAATACACCTACTTCAAAGGGATGTAAGGAATAAATGAAAGGACAAATGTAAGTGACTGGCTTTGACCCTGGCAATCCCCAAACCCTCAACAAATAGAAAGTCTTTCCACATCTTTCTCCTCCTTTTCTTTTTTTCTATCAAGATTTTATTTAAATTCAAGTTAGTTAAGATATAGTGTATTAATTTCAAGGATAGAATTCAGTGATTTATCACTTACATATATCACCCAATGTTTACTATAAGTGTTGTCCTTAATGCCCATCATAATCCATTTACCCCATCCCCCCACCTTCCTCCACTCCATCAACCCTCAGTTTATTCCATATGGTTAAAAGTCTATTATGGTTTGCCTCCCTGTTTTTATTTTATTTTTCCTTCCTTTCCCCCTTGTTCATCTATTTATTTCTTAAATTCCACATATGAATAAAATAATATTTTTCTTTCTCTAACTTATTTCGTTTAGCATAATATACTCTAGTACTATCTATATGAATGCAAATAGCAAGATTTCAGTCATTTTGATGGCTAATATTCCATTGTGTGTGTGTGTGTGTGTGTGTGTGTGTGTGTGTGTGTGTGTATACACCACCTTTTCATTATCCATTAGTCAGTTGATGATCACTTGGACTCTTTCAATATTTTGACTATTGTGCATAATGCTGTTATAACCATTGTGATGCATATGCCTCTTCAACACTATTTTTGTATCCTTTTGATAAATACCTAGTAGTGCAATTGCTGGGTCATAGGTTACTTCTAATTTTAACCTTTAAAGGAACCTCCATACTGTTTTCGAGTGGCTGTACCAGTTTACATTCCCAATAACAGTGGAAAAGTGTTCCCTTTTCTCCACATCCTCGTTAATACCTGCTGTTTCCTGAGCTGTTAATTTTAGTTATTCTGACCAGTGTGAGGAGTTATTTCATTACAGTTTGATTTGTATTTCTATGATGAGTGATGTTGAGCATGTGTCTGTTAGTCATTTGTATGTCTTCTTTGGAGAAATGTCTCTTAATATCTCTTGCCCATATCTTAACTGGATTTTTTTGTTTTTGGGTGTTAAGCTCTTTAAATATTTTGGATGTTAGGCATTTATCTGATATGTCATTTGCAAATATCTTCTCCCATTCTGTAGGTTTCCTTTATTTTTTGTTGATTGTTTACTTTCCTATTCAGAAGCCTTTTATCTTGATGAAGTCCCAATAGTTCATTTTTTATTTTGTTTCCCTTACCTCTGGATCCATGTCTAGCAAGAAGTTGCTGTAGCTGAGGTCATTGATATTTGACTTCAAAGATGTTGGTTGTGTTCTACTCTAGGATTTTGATAGATTACTATCTTACACAAGCCGTTCATATGTTTCTAATTTATTTTCATAAATATGGTGTAAGAAAGTGGTCCAGATTCATTCTTCTGCATGTAGTTGTCTAATTTTCCCAACACTCTTTGTTGAAGAAACTTGTCTTTTTTCCATTGGATATTCTTTCCTGTTTTGTAGATTATTTGACCATATAGTTGTGGGTCAATTTCTGAGTTCTCTATTCTGTTCCATTCACCTATATATATAATTTTTTGGGCCAGAAACATACTGTCTTGATGATCATAGCTTTGTAATACAGCTTGAAGTTTGGAATTGTGATGTGCTTCCACCTTTGGTTTTCTTTTTCAACATTTCTTTGGCTATTCAGGATCTTTTCTGGTTCCACACAAATATTAGGATTGTTTGTTCTATCTCTGTGAAAAATGCTGGCATTATTTTGATAGAGATTACACTGAATATGTAGATTGCTTTGGATAGTACAAATATTTTAACAATATTTGTTCTTCCAATCCATGAGAATGGAATATTTTTCCATTTTTTTAGTGTGTCTTTCTCAATTTCTTTCATAAGGGTTCTATAGCTTTCATATTACACATCTTTTATCTCTTTAGTTAGGTGCATTCCTATGTATCTTATTGTTTTTGGAGCAGTTATAAATGGGATCAATATGTTGATTTCTCTTTCTGCTGCTTAATTATTGGTGTATAGAAATAAAACATATTTCTGTTGATTTTATATCCTGGCACTTTGCTGAAATCCTATATTAGTTCTAACATTTTTTTGGTGGAGTTCTTCACATTTTTTACGCAGAGTATCATCTTATCTTCAAAGAGTGAAAGTTTGACATCTTCTTTGCTGATTTTGATGCTTTTATTTCTTTTTGTTGTCTGGTTGCTGAGGCTAAGACTTTCAGCAATATGTTGAACAACAATGGTGAAAATAGACATCAATGTTGTGTTCTTACTTTAGAGGAAAAGCTGTTAGTTTTCACTAATGAGGACGATTTTAGCTGTGGGTCTTTTGTATATATCTTTATGTTGTTGAGGGTTATTCCCTGTATTTCTACTTTTTTGTGGGTTTTTATTAAGAAGGGATGCTGTATTTTGTCAAATGCTTTTTCTGTATCTATTGAGAAGATCGTGTGGTTCTTATCTTTTCATTGGTTAACATGATATATCATGTTGATTTATTTGCACATATTGAGCCACCCCTGCAGCCCAGGAATAAACCCTACTTGGTCATGGTGAATAATCCTTTTAATGTACTGTTAGATTTGATTAACTAGCATCTTGTTAATAATTTTCCATCCATGTTCATCAGGGATAATGGTCTGTAATTGTCCTTTTTAGTGGGGCCTTTGTCTGATTTGGAATCAAGGTAATGTTGGCTTTATGAGGTGAGTTTGGAAGTTTTCTCTCTGTTTCTAATTTTTAGAATGGTTTCAGTAGAATGGGTATTAATTTTTATTTAAAAGTTAGATACAATTTCCCCGGCAGCCATCTAGCTCTGGACTTTTGTTTATTGGGAGATTTTTGCTTACTGATTCAATTGTTTTACTGGTTAGGGGCCTGTTCAAATTTTATATTTCTTCCTGATTCAGTTCTGGTAGTTTCTAGGTTTCTAGGAACTTATCCATTTCTTCCAGATTGCCTAATTTGTTGGGATATAATTGTTCCTAATATCCTCTTATAATTGTATTTGTGCCATGTTAGTTGTATTCCCTCCTCTTTCATTAATGATTCTATTTGTGTCCTTTCTCTTTTCTTTTTGATAAGTCTGTTTGGGGTTTGTCAAATTTGTTAATTATTTCAAAGAACCCACTGCTACTTTCTTTGATCTGATCTTCTGGTGTTTTTGTTGTTGTTGTTGTTGTTGTTTTTCTGTATCATTGACTTCTGTTCTAATCTTTATTACTTCCCTTCTCTTGCTGGACATAGTCTTTATTTGCTGTTCTTTATTCCAGCTCCTATAGGTGTAAGGTTAGGTTGTGTAATTGAGACTTTTCTTGCTTCTTGAGGAAGACTTGTATTGTTATATACTTCCCTTTTAGGACTTCCATTGCCACATCCCAAAGGTTTTGGACTGTCATGTCTTCATTTGCATTTGCTTCCATGTATGTTTTGATTTCTTCTTTAATTTTCTGATTAATCTATTCATTTTTTAGTAGGATGTTTTTTAACCTCCATGTATTTGTGGGCTTTCCAATTTTTTTGTGTGTGTGGTTGACTTCAAATTTCATAGCATGGTGGTCTGAAAATATGCATGATATGATCTCAATCTTTTTGTACTGTTTGAGTCCTGATTTGTGATCCAGTATTTGATCTATTTTGGAGAATATTCCATGGACATTAAAAAATAATGTGTATTTTCCTGCTTTGGGAGGAAATGCTCTGAATATGACTGTTAAGTCCATCTGATCCACTGTCACATTCAAAGCCCTTGTTTCTTTTTTGATCTTCTGCTTACATGATCTGTCATGTGTAGGGTGCCATGAGTAGGGTGTTAAAAGTTCCCTATTGTTATTATATGCCATGAGTAGGGTGTTAAAAGTTCCCTACTGTTATTATAATATTATCATTGAATTTCTTTATATTTGTTATTGATTTATATATTTGACTACTCCCGAGTTAGGGGAATAAATATTGCCATGAGTAGGGTGTTAAAAGTTCCCTACTGTTATTATATTATTACCAATGAATTTCATTATATGCCATGAGTAGGGTGTTAAAAGTTCCCTACTGTTATTATATTATTATCAATGAATTTCATTATATGCCATGAGTAGGGTGTTAAAAGTTCCCTACTGTTATTATATTATTATCAATGAATTTCTTTATATTAGTTATTGATTTATATATTTGACTACTCCCAAGTTAGGGGAATAAATATTGAAATTGTTAGATATTCTTGTTTGATAGATCCCTTCATTATGTTAAAGTGTCCTTCTTCATATTTTCTAACAGTCTTTGGTTTAAAATCTAGTTTTTCTGATATAAATATGGTTATTCCAGCTTTCTTTTGATATCCATTAGCGTGAGCAATGGTTCTCCACTCCCTCACTTTCAGTCTGGAGGAGTCTTTGGGCCTAAGCTGAGTCTCTTGTTAGCAGCATATTGATGGGTCTTGTTTTGTTTTGTTTTAAATCCATTCTGACATATGTCTTTTGATAGGAGCATTTAGTCCATTTAGATTCAGAGTAATTACTGGTAGATATGAATTTAGTGTCATTGTATTATCTGTAGTCACCATTCCTATAAATTGCCTGTGTTCCTTTCTAGTCTTTGTTGCTTTTAGTTTCTCTTTCCCTCTCAAAGAGTACCCTTAAATATAAATAATAGTGAAAGGGAATAGAAGGGAAGAGAGAAGAAATGGGGAAATATCAGAAAGGGAGACAGAACATAAAGACTCCTAACTTTGGGAAATGAACTAGGGGTGGTGGAAGGGGAGGAGGGCGAGGGGTGGGGGTGAATGGGTGACAGGCACTGAGGGGGGCACTTGACGGGATGAGCACTGGGTGTTATTCTGTATGTTGGCAAATTGAACACCAATAAAAAATAAATTTATTATTTAAAAAAAGAGTACTCTTTAATATTTCTTGTATAGCTGGTTTAATGTTCATGAACTCCTCTAGTTTTCACTTATCTTGAAAACTATCTCTCCTTCTATTATGAATGATAAGCTTTGATGGATAAAGTATTCTCGGCTGCATATTTTCCCATTTAGCACTTTGAATATTTCCTGCCACTCTCTTCTGGCCAGTAAAGTTTCAGTGGACAGATCTGTTGCTAACCTTATGTGTCTACCTTGGGGGATTAAGGGACTTTTGTCCTAGCTGCTTTCAGGATTCTCTCTTTACCTTCCTATTTTGTAACTTTCACTATTACATGTCTTTATTGTTGACCTGTTTATTTTTTGTTTTTTAATTTAATTAATTAATCATTATTTTTTTTTATTTTGAGGGGAATTTGTGGAGGCCAAGAAAATTAAGGCCATTCCACCTTAAGTTCAGTGTTAGCACAAGTACAGCCATCTCAGGCCCCTGTGAATAAGAGCTGAACTTTATCTTACTTCAGTTACAGAAAAAAACAGCTTACAGCTTAACGCCCTAGAAAGCCCCATTTTAGAATGAAAACAGCTCAATGCCAGTGGCAGGAAGCCCCATATTAGAATGAGAACAGAGCTCAAAGCCAGTGGCAGGATGCCCCATATTAGAATGATAACAGAGTTCAACGTCCTATATCAGAATGAGAACAGAGCTTAATGCCCTTGAAAGCCCCATATTAGAATTAGAATATAAACAGAACTAGAGAAATTCTTCCACGCCTTCTGGAGGTCCCCTAGACCAGCCCATAAGACTAAGCTGGAACCCACCTCGGGGTCCAAGTCCCTGCTCCGCTGTGTCGAGTATACTTGGACCCAAGCTCGAGCTTGTAAATAAACCCTCGTGTGTTTGCATCGGTGTCGGCTCCTTGGTGATTTCTCCGATACATAATCTTGGGCACAACAGAATTCTCTGTGCCTGTTGGGCTTGAATGCCTCCTTCCTTCCCCAGATTAGGAAAATTCTCACCTATTATTTGTTCAAGTAAAGTTTCTGCCTCTCTTTCCCACTATTCTTCTTCTGGGACTCCTATGATACAGATATCACTTTGTTTTATGGAATCCCTGAGTTCCCTGAGTGTACTTTGGTGATCTAATAGTTTTCTCTCCCTCTTCTTTTCAGCTTCATCATTTTCCACAATTTTATTTTCTATATCACTTATTCTCTCCTTTGTATCTTTAATCTTCATTGTGATTATATCCAGTCAGTTTTGCCTCTCAGTTATAGCATTGTTTTTCAGACTGACTAGCTTTTATTTCTTTTATCTTGGCAGCAAGGTTTTCTCTGCTGTCTTTTATGCTTTTATCAAGCTCAGCAAGTAGTCTTACGACTGTTGTTCCAAATTCTTGTTCTGATATATTGCTTATATCTGTTTTAAGCAAGTTTCTGGCTATGATTTTTCTTGACCTTTCTTCTGGGGAAAATTCCTCTGTCTGGTCATTTTAGATAAGTTTCTGTCTTTTGTGTGCTTTGAAAGGTTGTTATGTTTCCTGCATCTGAGAGTAATGCTATATTAAAAAGGGTTCATACACTGTCCAACCCTTCAGGAAATATTTCCGGTATATGCTGTGTGCACCCTGCTGTTATATTTTGGTTGTTTTTTTCCCATTGCTCAATCCTCTGCAGAGTTCCTCCTTGCTTGCAGTGTGGAGTGTTTGAACCTTTAACTAGGTTTGCTTTGATTTATTTGTTATTTGTTAACATAAGCCTGGGGGGAAAAAGGAAAAGAAAGCCTAATCTAAAAAAGAAAAAAGGAAAAGGAACTAAAAACCCAAACAAACAATCAAAAAACTACAAACTTGATTCCAAAGAAAAAGGAAGGAAAATAAAAGCAAAAGAAACCTGATCCCCCACTCCACCCCCAAAAAAGGAAATGAAGAAACAACTAACAAACACACACAAAATATAAGCCTAATTACAAAGAAAAGAAAAAACAAAAAATTAAAGACTAGTCCTACTTCCACCAGAACTTCAGGTGATGCTTTGAAGCCCTCTATGATCAGTAGACCTGGTGTATGCAGGGTGCTGCCTGTGCTGATCATCAGGGGAAGAGGCCTACTGTACTGGCTCAGAGTCAGACTTGCCCTGGTAAATATGCACTTACTTGCTAGGCACAGGGGGGTGGGGTTTGGTGTAAGCAGATCTCACCTCCACTGGGGGCCACTGTGTTGCTCTTTGAAGTTGAAAATGGTGCCATCTCACTCTCTTGTCCTTGGACCAGGGTTCTCACACTCCACCAATTATTCAGGAAGTTCTTACAGAATAGTAAAGTGCACTTGGTGACACAGCAATTCTGCTTTTTATGTTTGGTGCGTGGCTGGGATTCTAAACTCCTAATCTTTAAGGACTTGGCACTGGACGGACCTGCTCCCCTCCTGTGGAGTACAGCCTCACAGCTGTGCTGTGTCTGGTGTCCTTTGTCCTAGAAAAATAGTCCTGTGCCTGCACAGTTCATGGAATCTAAATGTAACACAGGCAAAAGCAGCAACCAGGTTACCCACCCTCTGTGCATGCCTCTGTCACCTGCATATTAAAGGCAGTTTGCTGGTGCTTATGGGGTTTTGCCCTTGGAGAGGCAAAATGCCCTCTTCCAAATGTACTCCAGGAAGGGGAATGTTCTCTCCCTGTATGACCAAGAAGATCACTACATCACGTTTGCACTCTCAGGACAGCATCTAACTTCTCCCCAGGAGTATATGTCACAGCTCTGCTCTGGTGAAAGTCGCACACTTCCAAAACCTCAGAGTTTGAGCACCATATGCCATTTGCAAAAAAACCTGCAACATGAAGATCCCCTTGCTCACCAGTCTATGGTGTAGAGAGTTTTTCACATACTGTTTGCAAAAAAACTTGGAATATGCAGATCCCCTTGCTCACCAGTCCATGGTGTAGACAGGCTTTCATCTTTGTGAACCCCACAACACACTGTCTTGATGCCTCTCTCTTCTCTCCCTTTTCTCTATCCATGGAAAAGGTTCCCTCCCCTCAGTGGTACCACAGTGTTTCTTTCCCCCAATTACTTCCACGCACCTTGCATCTGCCACACTGTCTCCTTCCTACTGTGGAGATCCTTCTCAAAATCCTTAGACTAGTTTCCTGAATGTCCCATGTGATATGACCTCAATACAGCTGTGTTTGAGGGATGAGGAAAGCCCAAGGTCTCCATACTTCTCCATCATCCTAACTCCTCCCCACCTCCTCCTTTTCTTCTACTCATTAATCAAACTTAAGCCAAAGTTCTACCTTTCCCAGAATATGTTTTAGGCACACTGATTTTCCTTATTTTATCTGAATTCTTATAGTAGTGATTTTTTTTTTACCTGTGGTCAAGAGATTACTGTGAGGAGAGAAGAACAGAGTTATTACTATAAATGACTTACAAAACATTTTCTAGAGATTGAAAGAATAAGTTCAACATATGACTGTTTTCCAATATATATAGAAACTATTGTGTAAATTAAAATGAAAATTCACTTCAATGTGTTAACCAAATTCATGGCAGCTTTTGTTATTATTTATTTTCTTAATCAATGGATAGTAAAAACTCAAATACTAATTTGCTATATTTCCATATTTATATTTTGAAAAGGTATATCCCACTATCACAATCAGCTCTATAGTTGTATGATGTTCTCCAGTTGTTTAGAGCTGACTTGGACTAGGGTGAAGGAAGTGAGGCACTCACCTAGAGTAAAAATTTAAGGGGCCCCAAAAAGCTCAGTAATCAAGATGAATAATATTTTTAAGTAATTTTTAAAATAAAAATTAATGCAAAGAATATATTATGAACAAAATATCAAAATTTTACACAAAAAATGATCTGATGAGGCCAAATTTATGGTGAAGTAAGCTAGGTAAATGAGATTAAATGTAGGGTCAGATGCTGGTTCATAAACATTGAGAATTTGACCCTGTATGTCCAAAGAAAAAGGAAATATTAGATCATCATTTCACAATATGAAAACTGTTTCATAAAATATTCAGCTAGATCTTTGAAAGGGTAAGCTATTCTATGCCATGAGTGCTTTTGCAAAATAGATACCTTTACCATGCAAAAACCAGAGCAAGCATAGGAGAGAGAATGAGAAGAGAAAGAGATGAGTATGCATTTGAAGGTATTAATTTAGCAATAGGATAAACAGTTCTGGGTCAGTATCAACTAAACAGTAAAAGTCCTGTTGTTCAAAAGGGCTGACCGCTAACCTACACTTATTTTCCACAGGGCAGGTAAATCATCTTTATCATCATTATCATCATCACACTATTTATTGAATACTTATTATATTCTAAGTATTACATTAAGAACTTCACCTTGTTTAGTCATCAGAATATTCTGTGATATATATACAGTCATATTTCACTCATTTTATATAATGAGTTTCAGAAGGGATGAAATGATTTGTATATAATGCTGTACCTAGTAAAGGATTTTATGGACAATATGAATTGATCCAATCTTTAATAATAATAATAATAATAATAATAACAAAAGTAACAATATTATCAAATGTTAAATGTTAATTCAACAATTACTGTTTCAAGTACTGTACTCATTTAAACTTTATAATAGCCAGGTAGGTATTATTATCTCTGTCTTACTGAGACGCCTAATTAGACGTGTGTGTGTGTGTGTGTGTATTTTTTTTGTGAGTGTGTGTGTATTTATTTGCAATAAATTTCTAAGCACAAAATGGAGCCATTCTTGATCAGGGTGCCACAATAGGAAACTAAAACTTACATAACTTTTGTTTTCCTACATGTTACACTTGGGCAAAAACAGTATAACCAGTCAGCCAATCCCAAAATACCAGGCCAACTCTCAGCCTTCTCACCCTAAACATGTTTGACTATGTGGCCCCAACCCCCTAGATGTTTTCTATTTTTCTTTTCCTTGTTCTTTATTCTTTATTCTACAGAAGCTTCCTGCCTTCCATCCCATTTTGCAGTTCTCTAAATAGAGATTGCCTGCTTTATGAAGTGTTAAATAAAGTTTGTTTGTATTACCTAAATTGTTTACTCATTTTTAAAAATATACACACATATACATATAATATATGAACATATATATATCTAAGCATTTACTATGTGCAAGGTATTATGCTAATTACGGCACATATTATCTCAGTTAATTTGCTGGTGCCCAGAGAATATTGCTACTGTAGCCTTGGACCCAAAGCTGCCACTTTTACAACTGGGGTCTTCTAACAACTTGGCATTAGTGTTTATGTGCTAAGTTTCATATACTATAAGGCTCTGAAAGGTTCTTCTAGAGACATTACTGGTATCATTTATGAAAGCCAATAACTGTTATGAAACAAGAACCAAAGAAGACTACTGGAATTTAAATATAAAATATTCACATTTTAATCTCAAAACAAACTAGCATGCTTGTGTGGTTTTTCTGACAACTGCATCCTATTTTTCTACACTAATTTTCTAATTCTTTGACACCAAGTGAGTGTCAAACAGTGCAATTCTGACACTACCTGCAATTAGATAGGATTCCATAAATTAGAGGGCCCAGTCCTAGGATTGCCCTCAATTCAGATGTGAGCCACAAGTGGGGATCCCAGGAAGCCCACACTTCTAACTACAAATTCAGGGGTTCACATAACTGTCTCCCCTCAAGATGACTAGAACACCTTACACAACTTAGGAAAGTTTTAGAAAAAAAGTAACTTTACTTACTCTTAGTTTATTGTGAAGGATAAAATTAAGCAGCCAGATCAAAAGGTATATAGAGTGAGGTTTGGAAGAATCCCAAGTGTAGGAACTTTTGTCTTTGTTGAATCAGGGTGCACCATTCTCCTGGAACTGGATATACTCAACAATTTGGAAGCTCTCCAAACTCTGTCATTTAGGGTTTTTTATGAAGATTTCATTATGTAGGCATGATTGATTAAATCACTGGCCACTAGTGATCGAACTCATTCTCCAGCCCTCTCCACTCCCTAGGGGTGGAGATGAAAGTCCCAACCCTCTAAAAATTTGTTTTTGCTGGAGATTAGCTCTCATTCTAGAGCTATTTATATGCCACACCCTGCCAAGAGCCACATCATTAACATACAATCAGGTGTGGTTGTTATGAATATCAAAAAGCACTCCTATCATTCAGGGAACTCAAGGATTTAGGAGTTCTGTGCCAGGAACTGGACAAAGACTCTCTCTCTCTCTCTCTCTCTCTCTCTATATATATATATATATATATATATATATATATATATTTTATATATATATATAATTTAAATTTTAACTGTGAGCAGTTGGAAAGAGTTAGGAATCCCCCTCCAGTCAGCTATAGCAACAAGTCAACTCCTTTCTAGCAGAGGACAAAATCCTACAGAAATTTGCTACCTTATTTAGATCCCTAGTTTCACATGGAATTGATTTAAAAAAAGTGTCCGAAACCTAATTTTATCTGTTTAAAAAATGACAATGGATACTGATATCTTCAAGGCCAATAATATGTACAAAACGAAATTCAGTTTTCCTTATTAAAAAAAAAAAGCCTAATGTCACAATGTTAGGAGTGACGAGTATTCACTTGACTGCAAATGGATAAATAGAACTTAATCTGCAAGTGCATATACCTAGTATGTCTGGTGAAATGTGTCATTCTTGTTGGCAGAAAATTATTTTCCTGAAAGAAAAAGAGTGAACAATGCTTATATTCACAGGCTTCATGCTAAAATTATATTTAAATTTATTTCTATTCGAAAATTTTTCTAGAGCAATCCAACATGGTTTTTCTGGCTTCTCTCCCTATAGAGCCACAGACTATCAACTAGTGAATGTTTTTGCTTTCAGTGTATCAATACATTGTTCTCAAGAGCAGTGACCTGGGAGTAAGTTAACTTGGAGTCTGGTTCTTGAGCTGTAGATCTTTATATATATAATCAAGGATTTAAAATAGTTAATTTCTAAGGAAGCTTCCTACTCTGCTATGCTATTGTTTCATGAAGTCTTCCACTTTAACAGATAACCCAGGGATAATAAGTGATGTCCAAATTTTCCTGAATGTTTATCTCCTCTAGAATCTAGTTTGAAAAATAAGACCTTGCTTTTCCTCAAGAGTGTTACATAAAGAATTATGCTTTCAGGTGACTACTCTTTTAATAGACTAGTTCTTTACTTAGGTTATAGGCATGAAATTGTGAAATTCAACATACTATGACGTAATTAGGAACTCCAAGAGACCAATAATTTCATTTGGGGGAAAGTAATTATAGAAGCCACCTAGCATACTTTGATCTTAAGGCAAATGAGGGAAACCAAGCTTTCATCCTATTTGGCTCAGAGTCAAAGCTGAAATACAGGAATCCACAAGCTTATGTCCATGTGTCAAGACTCAGTTAGGGCCACACATTGCAGCAATGAAAGATCTCAGGGTTATTATGTTGAAAATAGTAGTGCCAATAATATTACCACCACTTTAATCTTATAGAGGATTTTAGAATTTATAAAGTTTACCATCATGTTCTCAAGGCTCTATTTAATGTATCTTCTGATTTCTATCCCATTTTTATTTCAAAATATCTCAAAAAATTGTTATTATTCTTCCTGAAATGTTATTTTTCTTGCATGTCATCTAACTGGTTCTTCTTTCTTTTAGGGCTAAATGTAATTATCACCACCACAGTGGGACCTTCCATGACCATACTACCTGAAGTAAGTCTCTTGTTATGCTTTCACACTAGACCTTAACTTCTTCATCCATGAACTTATCACAAGTTGTAATTACATATTTATGTGTTTACTTCTTTAGTATCTGTATTTTCCACTAGAATGTAAGCTTAATGAAAGCAAGGGCTATGACAATCTTATTC
Source organism: Canis lupus baileyi (assembly GCF_048164855.1). Taxonomy (NCBI): domain Eukaryota; kingdom Metazoa; phylum Chordata; class Mammalia; order Carnivora; family Canidae; genus Canis; species Canis lupus. The sequence continues at coordinate 61,832,160 of NC_132876.1, forward strand.
ATTGATGAATCCCCAGGGCCTAGGGCAGAGCCAAGCACAGAATATGCTCCAAATGTACTTTATGAATGAATAAGTAAATTAATACATATTCACTCGTTCTTTACAACAACTTCATGAAATAGGTAGAGTGAGCACTGGTATACTCATTTTCTAGCTGAGGTCACTGAGGTTCACAGAAACTAAATGACCTATTACGTAGCTGTGAATGGTGGAACTAAAATTCAACCTCTGAATTTCCTGCTCCAAATCCATGTACTTTTCACTACATCATATGTCTAGTAACTCCCTAATTACTAGTAATACCATTTCATTTAATCATTGACTCCTTCTCCATGGCCTCTGGAAATGAATTTTAGGCACCGGAGATGAATATGCATCACAGATTTCCTTAAAGAAGAGTTATTCAATTATCTATGTACTTTTCAAAAGATCTCCTTTTCATCCAGGCCACTCAGGATTCCCAAACTTCAATAATAATGAATCTCAAAACCTCTAAGTCCTTTATGTAACTTACAAGCTATAGCTCATGTATCACACTTAATGTCATTTTGTTGAAGAAAAGAATTAAGAGTTATATATCCAAAAAAAATGAACAAAGTAAAATGAACTATATACTATAGTTTAAATGGACCGTTCTTCTTATTTTTTTTGTATGTCCCAGTTTATTTTTATTTTTATTTATATATATATATATATATATATATATATTTTTTTTTTATTGGTGTTCAATTTACTAACATACAGAATAACCCCCAGTGCCCGTCACCCATTCACTCCCACCCCCCGCCCTCCTCCCCTTCCAACACCCCTAGTTCGTTTCCCAGAGTTAGCAGTCTTTACGTTCTGTCTCCCTTTCTGATATTTCCCACACATTTCTTCCCCCTTCCCTTATATTCCCTTACACTATTATTTATATTCCCCAAAGGAATGAGAACATATAATGTTTGCGGGACCCGTTCTTCTTATAAACAGTATATTTATATTGTTATTATATTAATAATAATGATCACTAGAAAAGTCAATGGGCAAACACTGTAACCATGAGGCATTTTGGACAACCTAGTGTCTAAAATTGCCTGCTTGATAAACTATATAGAAGCATGAAGCTACATGGTCACCATTTATTTTGTAATAATTTCTATAAATTAGAGAGTGTAGTAATCCAAGAGATTAATGAAATATGTTATCATGTTAGTTAATACTTCAGAGATTAGTTCACCATTTATTGTACTCAGCTCAATGTTGGTTTAGGCTATTTAACAACATGCCAGCTTACAAAAACTGAAAAAATTTTAAAACACCAATTTTTAATTCCACGATTTAAAGAGGATTTGTAATTAAGAGATCATTGTTATTTTTACAAAGCAAGTGGAATTATTGTCTTTAAGACTTGACCAAGACATCAAGTAAAAAATAATTCTTTTGTGAAGCAAAAGTAAAAATTGGTTTCTTTTATACTAGGAAGTTGACAACAGTTCCAACTGATAGTTTGTTCAAGAATTTTTGTGCACTTTTCGTATAGACTCAAGCCCCAAGAATTTTTGCAAGCAATTAAGCAGGTTTTCTGTGTTTTGAAACAAATCTAGCCGAGTAAGGGCATACGGTGGTGAGAAATGTAAAGAAGAAAAATGTAAAGAAGAAAAAAATTGGTTGTTTTTAAGTAGAAAAATAAAACGAAACTCTTAAATGAGGGACTAATTGTTTTAGCTCTAGTGATCTCCTTCAGATCAGAATAAAATGTGGCAGTTCTAAAATCATGAAGTAATTAAAAAATTTGCACCACATGTTCAACTGGTTTGGAGGTCTAACAATTATTCAACATCTGGTTTTGAGTCTCCATTTTTCACAATGATATCTTTGTAGTGAAAAGCCGAAAGTATTCATGTCAGGTACAACTTTACAAATTTCTTCATGACAGGCTTGAGAGATCTGTAATACAGGCAATGTTAAATCCAACATTACCTAAAAGGAACAAAAGTAGTGACAGAATTAAATGAATTGACTGAGAATATACGGCAATGGCAGAGCAAGGAGTTCTATTGGTTTCCTATTGTCACAAAAACAAATTATTTCAAATTTAGTGGCTTTAATCGACACAGATTTATTCACTTACATCTTGAGGTTAGAATTTGAAATTAGTCTAATGGGGTTAAAATTAAGATGGTGCCAAGGATTGTTCCTTCTGAGGTATCTAGGCAGAACTCCATTTTCCTAGCCTCTTCTAATTTCTAGAGGCTACATGCACTTCTTGGCTTGTGACCCCTTCCTTGCATCACTGTAACCTTTTATTTCCATCATTATATCCCCCATTTCCCCCTCTGTCATCAAATCTTCTTTTGCTTCCTTCTTAAAAGGACTCTTGTAATTACATTTAGGCCCACCAAGATAACCTAGGATTATCTCCCCATTAATTCAATCATACCAGCAAAGTCCCTTTTGCCTTATAAGGTGATATTAACAGGTTCCAGAGACTAGGACCGGGATATCTTTGGAGGCTATATTCAGTTTACCTTAGGAATAAAACCGAATCCAAGCACATTTATGTTTCATCTACTAAACCAAGGATGACTTGCTCATGGCAATATAGCCACCATGAGTTGTTACGGTTTTTCTGTGTGATTCTGGGATTCTGACAAAAGAAATAACTCATTCTCTCTCTCTCTCTCTCTCTTCTCTCTCTCTCTCTCTCTCTAACTCACAGACACACACACACACAGTTAACACAGATTATCAATGCAGTTCAAAATAATGTTTTTTTAACTAACATACAATAATAAAAATATAAAGAAATATTTGAGTCAAATTTCAACAGAGCAAAACATTTTCATGTTAAAAAAATGAAACCAAATTGTTAAATTCTAGCTTTAAGACTGTCAGCAATAGACCAAGATGTAGAGTAAAAGCCTATATACCAACATTTGAAAAAGATGGCTGGTAATTATCTAGTGAAGTCAAATATTGCAAATGAAAACGCTCTACATAAACTAGATAATTCCTTAACTGTACCTTATCTTATCCTACCCCCAAAATATTTTGACCTCCATAGATAAGACAAAACTTCCTAGAGATTACAACTAAATTATGACGATTAGTACTGATATCAGCTATTTATGTAAAACCACATGTGTTCTCCCAGTAATGTCACTGATGACCTATTTGATCTTGATAAAGTCTTTTCATCTTTCTGAAACTCAGTTTTACGGGCAAATAAGTTTAAACAAAATGAATTTATAAATTCCTTTCAGATCAAAAGTTATTATCAAGGATGACAAGAATAGATGTCCTTATTATAGTGAAATACAGAGCAATCTAAAAATACGAATTGAAACCAAGAAAATTCTAATCCTCACTCTACTACTACTTCTTTAAGAATTCCAAGACTGGTCATTTAATATTATCATACCTTAGTTTTCTCCAACCACTGATGCTTAGCAACCTTCACATAAATTAATTATTCTATTGCTTCTTATCTTCATGAAGCTTTGAGAAGAACTAATAAGAATTATATTGCATTTAACTGTCTTTGATACGAGATATGACCCATCTGTTAAGTCATAAAGATCTTAGGCATATAAAAGCAGGGAAATTTGCTTAAAATCTCCCTTGAGGAAAAAAAAATTTGGGGTTAGACATTAAAATAGGTCTGTGTTTGGCTCCTTCTGCCAAGTTGTCTCCACAATTCTCTAGATTATATAGTCAAAGTGTTCTTCTGGAAATAAGGTTATACTGGCAATCTGTAATATATTGATTCTGCTCACAGTGATGTGTCTTTCTCAACAAAATAGGCAGGCAGGCAGAGTTCTTGTGGTGCCAGATTAGATAGTTCAGGGCTCTTATCATAATTCCTTACAGACAATTGCCAAATAACCAGACCATCGGAAAAATGCTCAATAGTTCCCTATAGAAAGCTCACCTTACTCCTTCATTACTGACAATATTCTTGAATCTCCTATTTTCAATTATCTATACTATGTCAAAGGAAACTGATATTCTCAATTTATTTTATTTATTTATTTTTTATTTATTTATGATAGTCACACAGAGAGAGAGAGAGGCAGAGACACAGGCAGAGGGAGAAGCAGGCTCCATGCACCGGGAGCCCGACATGGGACTCGATCCCGTGTCTCCAGGATCGCGCCCTGGGCCAAAGGCAGGTGCCAAACCGCTGCACCACCCAGGGATCCCGATATTCTCAATTTAAACATTGGTTTATTAGCTTCTGTAACAAATTACCACACATTTAATAGCCTAAACTGACACAATTTTTTTTATCTTGAATTTCTGGAGGTCAGAAATCCAACATGTCTCATTGGGCTAAAATCAAGGTTTTGGCAAGGCTGCATTCTCTTCTGGAGACTCTATGAGATAATCTATTGTATTGCTCTTTCCAGCTTCTAGAGGCTGTCTGCATTCCTTGGCTCATAGCCCATTCCTACATCTTCAATCCAGAAATGCCTGTTAAATTGTTCTAATATGACATCAATCTGACAATGACTGTTCTGTCTCCATCTTTCACTTGTAACAAACCTTGTGATGATATCAGTCCCTTCTGGATAATCCAAGATAATCTCCCCATCTCCAAATCTTTAATCACTTCTGCAAAGTCCCTTTTGCCATGTAAGGTAATATAGTTACAGGTTCCAAAGACTTGGACATCTTTGGGAGGTCATTACTCTGCCTACCATAATTGGCCATAATACTAATAATTAATCCACTATAGTTGTATGCAGGCATTCATCTATGCAAATTCACCCAATGAATTCACCCAATAAATGTAGCCAGAGTAGTCCAATGATAATAAAAATGCCCATCTTCAATTTGCCCTAATAGAGAAGAGATTTGAAAATTTCTTTTCTACTTAATTATAAAACATAAGCACAGCTCTTACCTCTATCACATTTATTCCAAGTGTCATTACCATCACTCTCTCTCAGTCATAAAGACTGTATGAACACATCATTCATCTTAATATGCTTTTATTAAAATTAAATTTCTCAGAAATATAAGTATATATACCCAAAACTACATGAATACTTACACCAAGGATTCAGAATTTAAAACTTTAATGATAATTAGTAAGATTCAAATTAGAAAGTGGCAGCCAGGATGGTAAAAGACATAAAATATATGCAATATATGGAATACTTGAAAGAACTAAGAATTCTCAGTCTGGAAACAGATATTCAAAAAAACAAGAATTCATGATGTTAGTCTTACCTGTGGTGAAGGGCTCTAATATCAAAGAGAAGATTTAGTTCCAAATTTAAAAAATCAGACCACCAGGTAGAAGTTAGAATGAACCACATTTTGGCTTAATTTAAAATTACTTTTTAAAAAATATTTATTTATTTGAGGAGAGAGAGAGAGACAGAGAGAGAGACACAGAGAGAGAATGAGTGGGGGAGGGGGGTGTTGGGCAGAGGTAGAAGCAGGTTCCCTGCTGAGCAGGGTGCCTGACAAGGGGCTCCATCTTAGGACCCTGGGATCATGATGTGAGCCAAAGGCAGATTTTTTTTAAAGATTTTTATTTATTTATTCATGAGAGACACACAGAGAGAAAGGCAGAGACACAGGCAAAGGGAGAAGCAGGCTCCATGCAAGGAGCCCGATGTGGGACTCGAACCTGGGAATTCGGAATCATGCCCTGAGCTAAAGGCAGGCACTCAACCACTGAGCCACTCAGACGTCCCCCAAAGGCAGATATTTAACTGACTGAGCCATTCAGGTGCCCTTGATACTACTTTTAATGATTAGAGTTGTCTAACAATGAAACAGCTTATTTGGTTTTTTTAAGATTTTTTTATTTATTCATTTGAGAGAGAGACAGAGAGAGCAAGTGAGAGCATGAGCAGTGGGGAGGGTCAGAGAGAGAGGGAGAAGAAGACTCCCTGCTGAGCAGAGTGTCTGACATGGGGCTTGATCCCATGACCCCAGGATCATGCCCTGAGTCAAGGACAGACACTTAACTGATTGAGCCACCCAGGCACCTCAGAAACAACCTATTTGAATAATTATTAGAAGTTGTATTTATTAACTTAGTAGCTAATAGTAGTAGTTATGAATAGTGTTTAGTAGTAGAAGTTAACCAGAATTGTTTAACAATGAAGCAATATGTTTGAAGAATTACTAAAAGTATCAATTGAGAAGGAAATATTTAAAAGGCTGCAAAAAGAAGACATCTGCATTGAGTAAAATGTTGGACAGATTGGAAGATGCTATGAGTCTAAAATTAGGCTTTGCAGAGATAAAAGTTCTTCCACATAAAATCTTACACTAATGTTTCTTACTTTATTAAGGCAGCAGCATCATTAGTAAAAGTAAAGTGTTGATCACCAAGTGTTTACTGAATATCTCTTATGGTTTAAGGTTTGAAGACATATGTGACACAGTCCTTATCCTCAGACTGTTTAATGGAGTGATCAGAACATAACCATAAGAAGGCAATGGGCAATATTATGAGCATCCCTCATGAAACATATAGACGATAAGTGCTAAAGGAGTTTAGATGTAGAGAATTACCTTACTTTAAGTAAGCAGGAAAGACTTCATTTGTGAAAAGGGGTAATGAATGGCTAAGACCAAAGCCAGTGAAATGGGTGGAGAAGGATAATTCAGGTGAAGAGAACATGGAGAGCAAAGTCACAGAAGTGAGGATATATATGGCACATTTAAGAAGTAGCAAGCCCAGCTGTCTGGTCCAGAGAGTGCCACTAGTACAATGCTTTCTACTGATTTCACACAAGATGATTTTTAATACATGAATGGAAATATTTAATTATATATATTTACTCTAATATGTAATATAAAAATAGATAATTAGCACATTAAATCCATGATTCCACAGATACTGTTGTCTGGGATAAATTAAGTTCTTTCATTCATACATCCATGGATTCCATAAGCATATATTCATTACATAGTTTCTGGTCACTAGGCCCTGTCATATGGTCTGAGAACACAACACTAACCACTTTAGGTTAAGGCACAGCATTTCTTTTTCTGAGGATTTGAATTTATTTACAGTATGATTTGTACTGGCCTGTAACTTTGGTTAACAGTCCAACTAGGATCATTGTATTTCCTCAGTCTTAATCATATAAAATTAATGGAATTGGTATTGGGAGGTTATAAAACTCAGGTCAGGCTCAAAAGGCTTGAAAAAAGCCCTGGGTGTTGAACAAAATATAGTCTCTACTTGTACAGGGCTTTTATGATGAAGTCAGCTTTACTTATCAGGTAATTATCTAATCCACTGTCATTTTTTTAAGATTTTATTTATTTATTCATGATAGTCACACACAGAGAGAGAGAGAGAGGCAGAGACACAGGCAGAGGGAGAAGCAGGCTCCATGCAGGGAGCCCGACAGGTTTTCGATCCCGGGTCTCCAGGATCGCGCCCTGGGCCAAAGGCAGGCGCCAAACTGCTGCGCCACCCAGGGATCCCCTAATCCACTGTCTTTTTTAGGAAAGACTGAAGTTGACTCAGCTTTAAATCAGCAATTTCTAAGAAACTATAATAAAGCTTCCTACGTGGTTTCTCTAATTATTTAGACAAAAATATGTATTTCTAATCTCTGAGTTGAAGAAAAAAAGGAACAAAAAGACTACTGACAAAAAAAAAAGACTGAACAAAGGATAATTTGTGATCCTTTTGTTATACTATATTAAAAAATGGAGTTAAAGGAAAATGCAGTAAGATCACAAGGGAGATTCAAATTAAGCTTTTTGTATGAAATGAAATTAGTAAATACAAAACATCTTAAATCAGATTGTCACAGATTAATTATGACCTGAAATAATGTCTTCTAATATATTTATTTATTTATTTATTTATTTATTTATTTATTTATTTATTCATGATAGAGAGCGAGAGAGGCAGAGACACAGGAGGAGGGAGAAGCAGGCTCCATGCCGGGAGCCCGACGTGGGACTCGATCCCGGAACTCGATCCCGGGACTCCAGGATTGCGCCCTGGACCAAAGGCAGGCGCTAAACCGCTGAGCCACCCAGGGATCCCCTGTCTTCTAATTTCTATTCTTGATTAACTCTCAGTATTGCTTACAACTATGTGGTTTTTGTTTTAAGCACATAATCTGTGCTTTAGTTCATATTCTTGATTTATAGGTGTATTTGAAAGAAATAATATTTGGGTTATATGTAATAGGGCTTCATGAAATTTGTTTATAATTTTGGATGGTCTTGAGACTGCAAATTTGCCTAAAATACTCAGAGTAGATTTTTAATATCTTACAATTAAGTATAATAAGTACTAAGAGAAAAAAAAAGAAGTACTAAGAGATTCCAAAGAAATGGAGCAATGAAAACAATGTAATCATTTTCAATAGCATGATTTTTTTCATTAATAACATCATCAGCTATCAAAAATGAACAATGCCTAGTACTTGGGCTTTAGCAAATTACTGATTTGAAAGTGCTTAAACAACTGATTTTGAGATTAGTTTAAAGTCAGTAACTCACAAGTCTCACAAAATAACCAATAAATGACAATATTCCTTTTTGGCATGATCTTAGAGTGTACTCATCTACAGGTATGAACAATAAATACCCAGAATGTTTCCCCACAAAAAAAGAGGGATACAAAAAAGGAGAAAAAGACCATCAAACCAATTTTAAGCTTTTTAAAATAAGGTGGATTGCAAAGTCAGGAAAAACACTTTGTCCTCCACAGAGGTAAATATTTTATCATTAGATATTTAGGAAATATACATTGAATTGATAACGGGTATATCTCTATGTATTGCATAGTGCTTTACTTCCTTTTCTTCCATGGTTTCAAGAATCTGATCTCCCTGTTTACTACACAAATAGAGGCAAGCAGGAGAACCTGGGTAGTTCAGTTGGTTAAGCGTTTGCCTTAGGCTCAAGTCATGATCCCAGGGTCCTGGGATAGAGACCCATGTTGGGCTCCTTGCTCATGGAGAGCTTGCTTCTCCCTCTCTTCCCTGCTTATTCTCTCTCTCTCTCTCTCTCTCTCTCTCTCAAATAAATAAGTAAAATATTTTTTTAACACAAGGTAAAGAATATCCTTCATTAGTCATGCAGAATTCTAACAATCTTAGTTCCCAAGTCTAGGACAACAAGGAATAGAAAGTAGTACTGCAGCATATTATCAAAGGAGGTTGTAAATTTCCCTCTTTGGAGAATTTACTAAGAGGAAATTGATTACCCTCTTGGGACAGTTCACAGGCAGTCCTTAGGTGGTTGGACTGGATGACCTCCTATCCTTTTCTATCCAGATGCTTCTAATAGTTTGTTTTCAGTATGTTTGTTGCTGATAAAAATAGAAGAGACTGAAAGCCATTTTTTTTTTTACAATGGATAATGAACTTCCAGTGTTAGACTCTAGGATTATGGTTTTTTTTTTTAAGATTCTATTTATTTATTCATGAGAGACACAGAGAGAGAGGGCAGAGAGGGAAGCAGGCTTTCTGCAGGGAGCCCAATGTGGGACTTGAACCCAGGACCCCGGGATCGTGCCCTGAGCCAAAGGCAGACACTCAACCGCTGGGCCACCCAGGCGTCCCAGACTCTAGGATTCTTAATAACAAGTAATATTAATAACAAAAAAAGATTTTCCATATCCTTTCCATGTAGATATAGTCTCTTTAGTTCACTAAAACATCATTATAAAAATTTGAAAGCCATAATTCTATTTTAAGACGAAATATCTGGTACTAGGAGAAAATTTATACACCAGAACAGGACCCAACTGGATTTCAATGTTTATTAACTCTTGGTAATGAGGCAACCATTTTTTTAAAGATTGTATTTATTCACAAGAGACACACAGAGCGAGGCACATATGTAGGCAGACAGAGAAGCAGGATCCCTGTGGGGAGCCCCATGCAGGACTCCATCCTGGGACCCTGGGATCATACCCTGAGCCAAAGGCAGACATTCAACCACTGAGTCACTCAGGCATCCCAAAGCAACCATTTTTTGACAGAGTTCACATGTTTGTGGTAGTGAGAGTTAGAAATATGATGGAAGGGGAAAGGAGGGACTAATATTATCTTCAGTTATCTAATAATTGGTGAAAACATAGAGAAACATTGATTGTTTCAGCACTTAGCCTGTTTGCTATATAGTTAATTAAAGGCAAACATGTTGAATAGTCCCCACACTGGAAAGTCTGGCTCAAGAGATAGTGCTTGTCAAATTTAATTGTAGCAGTGGCATGAACTAAGCTCAAAGGAAACAAAGCACACTGATATGCAGGACCCTGAACTAAATATTAAATCATACAGTTGGGAATCCTATAATCCTTGGAAAAGAAGGAAAGAATCAGGAAGAGCACAAAGGGAGAGACAAAAATAAGATGATTGAAGTGTTATAAGTTAAGGAGTTAGGGACACCTGGGTGGCTTAGTGGTTGAGCATCTGCCTTTGGCTCAGGGCATAATCCCTGGGATCTGTGATGGAGCCCTGTTATGGACCGCCCCCCCCCCACATCAGGCTCTCCGCAGGGAGCCTGCTTCTCCATTTGCCTATCTGTCTGCCTCTCTGTGTCTCTCATGAGTAAATAAATAAAATCTTTTTAAAAAAGGAGTTAATGAATACATCTTATATTTTTGTAAGGCATAATTGTTAATACAAAAGATCAAAGCTGGGGTGACCACGAAGAGATCATAGAGTGATCTAAAAGACATTTTTTCAGATAATAAAACAGGAGCCTAGTATGCTTTGCTCCATAGTTCCACGATAACTGATAGAAATGGGCACTAAAACCTCAAATCTTTGACTTGTCATAATTGCTACATTTGAATTAAATCAAAACCATATAGTAATCATACCCATACAAATGTTAAGATCTATTTCCCACACCTTTCTCCAGGGAAATGGCAGGGAAATTGAGTAAAAGTTAATTTAATTAATAAACTACCACTGTTTTCAGAATAGTTATTCAAGGCTAAGATCATTGTCAGGGCAACTGGAAGAGGTAGACAAAATACTTGGGTACATTTGATGGGGGCGGGGGGCAAGTGAATGTTAATTCCTGGTAGACAGAATACCAACTTGAACATAACTAGTCCCTAAAGTAGTTGTGTTTTTGAGTCCCTCACATATACCTCCTTATTTGTAAGCCATATAGTTTGGTCCCCAAAATTGACATCTCTATATGTCCTATCTTATTCTGGCTCAGGGAACAGGCTGAGGATTATTTTTGGCTCTTCTCACTCTTGAGGACCTGTGTCAAGAATCTAGCCCAGTGGATGACAATAACTATTTTCTGAATGAATGGGTGAATGAATGAATGAATTTTGAGGTAAAAGAAGGGAATCCTCAGTACAGCCTATAGATCCAGAATAGGCAGGGCCTGTCCATCCTATCTAAGACTCAGCACTTGAATATCTCTGCCAAATTTTTATATAGTATAGGTATGTATATATATTATTAAGTTTCTTCAATGGAGAAGTACTAAACCAGAGCTCCAAAAACTCTCTGATGTTGAATTTAATAATTTAATGTATATGCAGCCCCAAATTTCTGATTTCTTTCCATTTTTTTCTTTGTCTTTTTTTCCTGAGTTGCTTACACCAGATCCCAAATCAGCCCAGAAATCTTGGAAGCTAGATTAAGATTGGGAGGATGGGGGCAGCCCGGGAGGCTCAGTGCTTTAGTGCCTCCTTCAGCCCAGGGCATGATCCTGAAGACCCGGTATCGAGTCCCATGCTGGGCTCGCTGCATGGAGCCTGCTTCTCCCTCTGCCTGTGTCTCTGCCTCTGTGTGTGTGTGTCTCCCATGAATAAATAAATAAAATCTTAAAAAAAGATTGGGAGGATGGGAACTAAATGTAAAAGAATAAATTGAAAAAAAAAAGATAAGTTTCACTTTCTTTTGACTAAAATAATACATCTTGGGATGCCTAGGTGACTCAGTGGTTGAGTGTCTGCCTTCGGCTCAGGGCGTGATCCTGGAGTTCCAGGATCAAGTCCCACATCAGGCTACCCACAGGGAACCTGGTTCTCTCTCTGCCTATGCCTCTGCCTCTCATGAATAAATAAATAAAATCTTTCTATAAATAAATAAATAAATAAATAAATAAATAAATAAATAAATAATCCAACTTCTAGAAGTTAGAGTGTAGAAAGCAAAATATTCTAAAGATTCAAACTAAGTTTTACTGAAGTTTAGCAAGTAAAAGTAAGGTAAAGTTTCTAGCTGTTCTTCATAATTTCTGTAAGAACTTTGACTTTCCTGACTATTCTTTTACAAGGGTAATTTAAATTTACAACTAAAAATAGGGATCCCTGGGTGGCGCAGCGGTTTGGCGCCTGCCTTTGGCCCAGGGTGCGATCCTGGAGACCCGGGATCGAATCCCACATCGGGCTCCCGGTGCATGGAGCCTGCTTCTCTCTCTGCCTATGTCTCTGCCTCTCTCTCTCTCTGTGTGACTATCATAAATAAATAAAAATTAAAAAAAATAAAATAAAAATAAAGACATTTTGCTACATAATCATCAGAGACTTTATATGATAACTGAAATTAGCAAAGGTTTCTATACTTTAAAAAAATGCTTTCTGAAGTAATTTAGATTTGTCTTGATAAAAACATCCATTGAACATTTCAACAAATAATACAAAAATGTTTATTTAGTTTCATTGTTTTATAATCTTGAATATTCATCTTTGTCATAATTTCTAAAATATTAATTCTTGAATATTTCAGCCACTGGTGATTCAACAATGAAATATAAAACCAACGATGTTCTGATAAATCTAGGCTGGGAAAACGGATAAACAGGATTTTTCAAGGCAAATTCCAATTCACTTAGTTTTGTTCTATTTTAATTCTTCTAAACTATCTTTTTTTCGTTTTGTCAAACTATTCAAATAGTCTACCTACTCACCCCTTCCTCATTATATAATGCATTTCTTTAGGCTTTCTTTTTTTTAGATTTTATTTACTTATTCATGAGAGACACACAGAGAGAAGGCAGAGACATAGACAGAGGGAGAAGCAAGCAGGCTCTATGCAGACAGCCCTATGTGGGACTCAATCCCGAAACTCTGGGATCATGCTCTGAGCAGACGCTCAACTGCTTAGCCACCCAGGCGTCCCTCTTTAGGCTTTTAATTAGGTTTTTGTCTTCACCATTCTACCGAAACTATTTCCAAGATCATTAATAATTTCTTTATTTTGGATTTAATAGCCTTTTAAAATCGGTACTCTAGTTTCTAAAGGATGCTACTCTGATCTCTCTTAATGAATCCTCCTGTTTCCTGCTGCACCTGCTTTCTTTCACACCATCCTGAATGTGAACATCCACTAAGATCCTGTCCTTGTTCTCAGCCTTCTTGTCATTTCACTCTATAATTCCTCCCTTCAAGCGAGGTCATTATTTCCTATGGTGTCAAGTCCTTCTTTGTGAGTAACTCCAAAATCTATTCTCCAGCCACCATCTTTCCCAAGTTGTAGTCAAACATTTCCCACTAGCAACTACAGATCCCCATTTGAATGACATGTTTGCACTTGAATTTAAACATGTTATCCATTCATGCATCAACAAATATTTATTTGGAAACTTACAATGTATAAGTATATTCTGGACAGTGAGAAGCTCATGGTCTGGTGGAGAAGATAGGTAAGTCATTTTCTCTGTCGAATTTTGAAATAGTACTATATTAAAGTAGAGCTCTAGGGAAGCCCAGGTGGCTCAGCCATTTAGTGCCATCTTCAGCCCAGGGCTTGATCCTGGACTCCCTGAATGGAGTCCCACATCAGGCTCCCTGCATGGAGCCTGCTTCTCTCTGCCTATGTCTCTGCCTCTGTCTCTTTCTCTGTGTCTGTCATGAATAAATAAATAAAATCTTTAAAAAAATATGGGATCTCTGGGTGGCGCAGTGGTTTAGCGCCTGCCTTTGGCCCAGGGCGCGATCCTGGAGACCCAGAATCGAATCCCACGTCGGGCTCCCGGTGCATGGAGCCTGCTTCTCCCTCTGCCTATGTCTCTGCCTCTCTCTCTCTCTCTCTCTCTCTGTGTGACTATCATAAATAAATTAATTAATTAAAAATAAATAAATAAATAAATAAATAAATAAATAAATAAAGTAGAGCTCTACAAAGTATCTTACATTTTTACAGACCCATCATTCTGAGAGGAGGAAAGCTAAGAGATAAACTGTAAAAACACTGACTTGGCCTCAAAATCTGTTCTTTTATGTACAGAAACCTACGTTATGTGATTTTTTAAAATTGGTAGAGACAATCTTTTTAACTTAAGATAAATGTTTACAAAAAGGCTAATCCTATTTTATACAATATGCAATCTGTATTTTTTATCATATGCTTTCATACAGAATAAGGGCTTGTCATTAATCATATGAAATGAAAGTTGCCAAATAATCCTAAAATTTGGATGGAATCAGAAAATACTCCAGACAGTAAGAGGAATTTTGAAAAAGAAAACCAAAGCTGGTGACATCACAATGCCAAACTTCATGCTCTATTACAAAGCTGTCATCATCCAGACAGTATAGTACTGGCACAAAAACGGACATAGAGATCAATGGGACAGAATAGAAAACCCAAAAATGGACCCTAAACTCTATGGTCAACTAATTTTGACAAAGCAGGAAAGAATACCAAATGGAAAAAGACAGTCTCTTCAACAAATGGTGCTGGGAAAATTGGACATCCACATGCAGAAGAATGAAACTGGACCATTTTCTTACACTATACATGAAGATAAACTCAAAATGGATGAAAGACCTAAATGTGAGATAATTATTCACCGAAATCCTAGAGAAGAACACAGCCAGCAACCTCTTTGACCTTGGCCACAGGATCCTTTTGCTAGACACATTTCCAATGTCAAGGGAAACAAAAGGAAAAATGAATTATTGTGACTTTATCAACATTAAAACCTTCTGCACAGAAAAGGGAACAGTCAACAAAACTAAAAGGCAAATATAGAAAGGGAGAAGATATTTGCAAATGAAATATCAGATAAAGGGCTGGTATCCAAGGTCTATAAAGAATTTATCAAACTCAACATCCAAAAAAACAAAGAATCTAGTCAAAAGATGGGCAGAAGACATGAACAGACATTTCTCCAAAGAAGACATCCAAATGGCCAACAGACAGATGAAAAAATGCTGAACATCACTCAGCATCAGGGAATTTTAAATCAAAATTTAAATAAAAACCACAATGAAATACCACTTCACACCAGGCAGAATGGCTAAAATTAACAAGTCAGGAAGCAACAATTATTGGTGAGGATGTGGATAAAGGGAGACTCTTACACTGTTGGTAGGAATCTAAGCTGGTATAATCTCTAGGAAAAACAGTATGGAGGTTTCTCAAGAAGTTAGAAATAGAGCTAAACTAAGACCCAGAAATTGCACTACTATGTATTTATCCCAAAGATACAAATGTATTGCTCCCAAGGGGCACCTGCATCCAATGTTTATAGCAGCAATGTCCACAATAGACAAACTATGGAGGTTCCATCAACAGATGAATGGATAAAGATGTGGTATATATATATATATATATATATATATATATATATATATATATATATAATGGAATATTACTCAGCCATTAGAAAGAATGAATACTTATCATTTACATTGACATGGATGGAACTGGAGGGTATTATGCTGAGCAAAATAAGTCAATCAGAAAAAGACAATTATCATATGGTTTCACTCATATGTAGAATACAAGAAACAGCACAGTGAATCATAAGGGAAGGGAGGGAAAACTGAACGGGAGGTCATCAGAGATGAAGGAAAACCATGAAAGAGTCTTAAGCAAATGAAATAAACTGAGGGTTGCTGGATGGGGGTGGGTGGGGGAATGGGGTAAATGGGTGATGGGCATTAAGAAGGGCATGTGATGCAATGAGCACTGGGTATTATATGCAACAGATGAATTGTTGAACTCTATATTGAAAACAATGATGTTGGTTAATTGAATTTAAATTTAAAAAAGAAAGTTCCAAAAAAAATAAAAAATAAAAAAATAAAAATAAAAAAGAAAGTTCCTTTACATTTTTACTAAAAAAAAAAAAGAAAATAGACACATAAATTACTGCTTGCCATTCCAACTTCAAATATTTACAAGAAATCTTATAATAGCAATCAAATGATGGTCCTTGTTGCAAGTGTGGGTTTAGAATGAGGTCATAATTATGTCAATCATTCGAAGATGGTCTACCTATTTTTTCTTATAATTTTTTGTTGGAGCAATTCATGTTTTGACAACCCAATAATTCAGATTTTGCTTTTTTTGTTTCCCCAGAATCTCTTAATATGAGCTACTGCACGATAAGTATCTAACTGTTGTACCACCAGCCCCTTTTTAGATGTTCTTTATATATCCCAAGCAATAATATGCTTATGTACAGTTTCCCTAGTTTTACACATTATCCTAAAAGTGTAATTCTAATATTTCTTTATCCAATCACATTATGTAGTAAAAAGTCAAATAATCTCTATAAATTATTGACTTTCAAAAAGTAATTATATATTAATTTATAGAAAATCTACTTGGTCATCTAGATATAAATGACTTAGATAATACTGTTAGATGTTTTACATTTTAAAGCATCATATAGTGCATTACTTCTCATGAAATCTAGAATCACTTACTTTCAAAAGTACACACATGCTATGTTGCTGGTGGGAGGTCCCTCGAGCAGGCCCTGGTATTTGGGCAGTATAAAAATTCTCTGGGATGTATAGTTTTAGTTGTTGAGGTCAACCTTTTGGTAGAGTCAGACTTAAATCCACGTAGGATATATAAACTTTCTTAAGGCCCCCAAGCAGAGTCTGACCATAACCACTCAATTTTAAGGGGATATAAAAACATACCAAACAAAGATTATTCTTTAATTTAAATTTCAAATGTAGAGACGCCTGGGTGGCTCAGTGGTTGAGTCTGCCTTTGGCCCAGGGCACGATCCCGGAGTCCAGGGATCAAGTCTTAAATTGGGCTTCCTTCAAGAAGCCTGCTACTCCCTCTGCCTATGTCTCTGCCTCTCTCTGTGTGTCTCTCATGAATAAATAAATAAATAAATAAATAAATAAATAAATAAATATCTTTAAAAAAATTTCAAAATGTAATCATAAGTCCTAATGCAACTGGGCAATAACTCAATGGTTACACATACTATCTTCATAATATTTTTGTGCTTGCCTTTCAACAAGTTTTCTTTTAAAAAATCACATAAATTCTATGGTATAAAATTGGCCTTATTCTGGATTTTGACACATTTCCTACTTATTTCCTTTAAAAGTTACCAGGTCTTTTTCTTCTTACCTGGTCAACTCTCTATATCACCATCATCACCCCTGATTGTCCTCTCATCATTAGAAGATTTAATTTAATATTTCTAAAATTTTAAGTAGAAATTTACTGAAAAAGCTATACCTCAACTACTGCATTTTTGGGGTTTCTAAATAGCTGATGCACAAGACCAATTATGTATACATTTCTGAAAGAGTAAAATCAGATTCTGTAATTTTTAGTAATGGATTTCCAAACCAATACTTATAGAAGCTTTCTTCCATGCTACTGTCATTTTATATCATTTATAAATGACATAAACTCTTGTGAGGGTTATGAGAAGCAAAGAAAATTTTAATGACCTACAGATAACATAGGCAACAGTCAATAACACATGCCATACCCTAAAGCTACATGCTCTAGCTGAAAGCTTAAAACCCCTTCTAAAAATAATTTGTCTCACCTACTTTTTGTTAGACTGCCTTACACAAGAAATCTTATATTGGGATAAAAGCACATATTTTACATTCTAAGTAATAGTATATATTGAACTATTATGACTTTGATTTTCTGCTCTGGATAATTTTCTTTTTAGAGAGGGAGAGAGGTGGGGGGCAAGGGGCAGAGGGGGAGAGAGAGAGAGAGAGAGAGAGAGAGAGAGAGAATCTTGAGCAGGCTCCACACTTTGGAGCCTCATACAGGGCTCCATCTCACAACTCTGAGATCATGACCTGAGCCTAACTCAAGAGTTGGAAATTTAACCAAATGAGCCACCCAGATTCCCCTGAAGAATTCTTAGTTCTCTACATGATATACTAGGCCACTAGAATTTTTCTTTGTACTGCTATAAAACAATTAACTAAGAAATACTTTTCATGATTTTCAAGTTTATTCGAAAAGCAATTTTGCAACGACTTTTTTTTTAATTTTTATTTATTTATGATAGCCACAGAGAGAGAGAGAGAGAGAGGCAGAGACATAGGCAGAGGGAGAAGCAGGCTCCATGCACCGGGAGCCCGACGTGGGATTCGATCCCGGGTCTCCAGGATCGCGCCCTGGGCCAAAGGCAGGCGCCAAACCGCTGCGCCACCCAGGGATCCCCTGCAACGACTTTTAAATTAGTTTTAGAACTACATTCATAGTGGATAATCAAGAAATATCAACCAAAAGGTCAAATACCATGGTTGTTAAGATCATGGGCTCTGGCATCAGACAAACTTAGGTGGAAGTGCTTTGCTAGCTCTCTGAGTCTGTTTCCTTTTCATAAATGGACAGAGAAACTGCTGACTTTATTGAGTTGAAACAGGAATTCAATTATATAATATTGTACTTACCACTATCCCTGGCATATTTTAAGCACTCACTGACAAAGTATTGCATGAGAAATTAAAATGAGGTGATTAATCATATTTTAACATATGATATAATTGTCTATGCTTATTGTCCTTCCAAATCAACTTTGAAATATCACGCTGAATAGAATGGTTTGTGATATCACGCGGCTGTTTTTTTTTCATGCAACTACTATTAAGTGTATATTTAGTGCTTTAATTCTAACATTGAGGAATATGCTGCACCCAAAATAATTGGCTGAGTGGTAGTGGCAAAACAGACAAAATTTTCTCTATTTTTCTTGAAAGATTTTATTTATTTATTCATGATAGACACACAGAGAGAGGCAGAGACATAGGCATAAGGAGAAGCTGGCTCCTCACGGGGAGCCTGATGTGGGACTCAATCTCAGGACCCTGGTATCATGACCTGTGCCAAAGGCAGATGCTCAACCATTAAGCAACTCAGGTGCCCCCAAATTTTCTCTATTGTAACTGTTAACTGAGATAAATATTCTCTGGTATTTAAAAGATAAAGTACTATTTGTCTTGACTCACTGTTTGAAATATCTTAAGCAAAAATGTATGGCTTTAACTCCAACTCTGATAGTGTCTCATTTCCAGAAAGGACTAAGCCAAAGGGACAGAATTCAGAGACTAGAATCCATAATCAGAGTTTACAAGTCATAGCACTGTTGCTTTGCTAATGAATTTAGAAAATTTACAGAATCATAAAAAGCCACTTTTAAATTATATTAGCCTATGACAACATGAAAATACTTTTCAGGGAAGAGAATTTGAGTCAAAAGAACTCAATACATGGCACAAATGCTATTTAAAAATATGTCCTTGGATAAGCAATTTTATTTAAAAATAAAAGAACTAAAATATATCTGAAACTGATGCTACTAACCAACCTCTTTACTTTCCCCAGTCCCACCTAATTCTCATGTACAGATTATGGATGAAGAAGACACATTTGCCTGGTTAAGCATATTCCAGTCTTTTTCTATCTTTTCATGTATCATCCAGTCTTAAATAGTAGTTATAGGTTCATAGTCACATGACAAGAGTTTAATGTACTATTGACAATTTTTGTTTAATAACTATACATTAAGAGGATGTGTAAATAACAGTATTTAGGAGTGGGTTCTGGAGTCCGAACAACTTGGTTTCTTCTTTTTTTTTTAAGCAAGCTCCTTGCTCAGTGTGGAGTACAGCATGGAGTTTGAATCCACTACCCTGAGATCAAAACCTGAGCTGAGACCAAGAGTAGGGTGCTTAACCAACTGAGGAACCCATGTGCCCCCAGAACAACTTGGGTTCTAATCCCAGTTCTGCCACTTGAAACTTTTTTTTAAAAATTTTATTTATTCATGAGAGACACAGAGAAAGAGACAGAGGCAGAGACATAGGCAGAGAGAAGCAGGCTCCATGCAGGGAGACTGATGTGGGACTCGATCCCAGGAGTCCAGGACCACACCCTGGTCCAAAGGCAGGCACTAAACCGCTGAGCCATCCAGGGATCCCCGCACTTGAAACTTTTTGATCTTAAGCAATATACCTAATGTTTCTGGGTCTTAGACATACTCCCTTAGGCATACATATTTACAGATGTAAACATACATTTGTTTAATCTTGCTCTGGATTGGAGGAAATAATTAAGTACTAGGTTTAAAAGACTTTCTGGTAGGCAAGAAAGAAGAACTGAAAGCAACAGACAGTCATAGTCTGAGATTCCAACAGAATCTCAATATGTTTAATTTTATCAGTAAGAAATGAAATATTACATTCACTCTTGATAATTCAATTAACTAGCAGAAAATATTTCTGTAAAAGATATGTGTTTAATTGTACAATATATATCTTAGAGAAGAATTTAGGGATTAACTACAGAGAATTAGAACATTTGACCTGAATGCATCTGGGGCTTCAATCTATTTATTATTTTACAGGTCAATCCAGGGGGAGAATTGATCTTATGGTGTATTGTTCAGAACTTCTCCTCAATACAGAAACTAGCCTTTGAGCTAGAGATAAACCCATTTTATATTTCTCTTCTACCAGCTCATAAATCTAAATTTATACTAAATTTCCAAGATACATTCTTCCCTAAAACCATTTGACTCTTAAATGCCCAAGAATCATTGCTGATAATTGTGATTTCCAAGCCTCTTTAAGTTGGGCCAAATTATTCCAAAAACTGCCACTGTTGCTGTGAAATTAAGGAAGTCAGTCATCAAACATAGGGCACCAAGTTGAAACCACTGATACTGAGTTCCTGCATTAACCAGGTGAATGCCGTCATTTTCCACCATTTAGAACCAAAAAGTATTTCTAAACATTCATATGATGAAAAATTTCTGATTTTGTTCCTTTAAGTAGTTTATGAATACTTTTAAATAGCATCCAAACAAATTTTGACAGTTATAACAAAGACCATAGCATACATCAAAACAATGTTCAATTTATAAATATAAGGTCAGAGAAGCAAAATATTCTGCCACCTAAAATACAATTACTTGAGAATCATATAGATGAAGAATTGTAGTTTATTATCCCACATGTATATTATCCAAATGAAAATAATACTGTGACTAGTGACTCATACTTTGGCAATCACAAGCATTTATTTACTCGTTTTTATAACTTGTATAGTGAATAGTGTCATAAAGAAATGTATATTTCATTTTGCACATGGATAATTGTCTTAGCAGTCATAAAAGAGATAATTTTTAAAAAGTTATTTCATAAATAAAACCCACAGAAACCATCTATCTACCACAATCTCAACATTTTACACTAACCCTACCTAGAATGCATAGAGACCATAAGATGGAGATTATGATGAGTCCAGAGAAAAGAAGTATCAGAAAAAAACCTCCCAAACCAGTTAAAATTCTCCAAGCAATCATCATTCTAGCAGTTCTCATCAAAGACTAATGTTGATTTTTGTTAAAAGTTACTGAAATTTATTAAGTTACACAGGGTCTGTATTTATTGTTCCTGTTCCATTAAATATAAATTTATAGGGCATTACAATCTCAACAAGAACAACAACAGCAAAAAAATGTTATATACTTCTGTGTTACAGTGGGTCAAGACATACACAAACAGTCCTGAACAGGCAGAAATCACCCCCTATAGACAGACAACTTTGGAATTGTATTCCTGCTAAATAGTTTCCACAAAAAGAAACAGTATTCAGGCCTGACTTTCTATACCTTGACACAAAAAACAATTCCAAATGGGCGTGTCTTCTCTATCCCCCTGTCCTTGAGTGAACAGTCATTTACTCCACTTAATGACATTCAATTTCAGATATACTATCTCTCCTCCACATCAGCTCATTTTTCTAATCCCTGTATATGTATATGCTCAGGCAATTCTTCCAATTCTTCCAGTCATTTCTGTACCTCTCACCTCATGTTCACATTTATCTTCTCATGCCTCCTCTACATGCATCACTGGGACATTGTATTTCTTGGTGGTTAAATACATGTTATTGTATTCAAACAGCTTGTGCTGGATTCAAGTTCTGTGACATCCTATTTATATGACCCTGAGAAAGCTGTTTAACCTTTCTGGACCTGTATTTCCTTATCTTAAAAATAGAGATAATCATAAAACCTAATTCACAGGACTAGGAATTGTCAACAAAAAATGAGATAGTACCTGACACACTTAAGTGTTTCTATTATTATTATGGCTTTCAAGAAATTTATTACAAAAACCAACACGCCTGTTTTCATTTCTACATTTTTGAGAACCAAATGCTACCAGTATTGGGGCAGAGTTGAGTAAATATTTGAAAACTTTTTTTTTTTTTTTGATCAGGCTATGTGGGAAAATAAGTCCTGAAATAAGCACAGAAAAGATTAATATCGTTTTGGACTTATATATTCTCTTGTGCCTGGTAAAACATTGAATATTGGTTATTTTCATAACAACCATTAGGAAGAGTCAGAAGCCAGTGAAAGATTAGCAATCCAAAACCAAAAGCTTTCTTTTAAATGCTATTCAGAGAACTACACTTAATAACTTATCTTAGTAACTTATAAGAGTGTCTCACTTTGAGCAATCATTGGGTTCCCATTAAGATTTTTGCCCCAAGAAGGTGGGGCAAGACGGTGGAAGAGTAGGATCCCCAAGTCACCTGTCCCCATCAACTTACTTAGATAATTTTCAAATCATCCTGAAAACCTACGAATTCAGCCTGAGATTTAAAGAGAGAACAGCTAGAATGCTACAGTGAGAAAAGTTCGCGCTTCTATCAAGGCAGGAAGATGGAAAAAAATAAAGAAATAAAAAAGCATCCAAGGTGGAGCACCCCGTGAGGAGCCAGGCTAAGGCGGGGCGAGTGACTCCAGAACAGGAAAGCCCCGTCCCGGAGAAGCAGAAGCTTCACCAATCTTTCCGGATAGAAAGGCGCTTGCAGGGAGTTGGAGTAGGATCCCAGGAGGGGCAGGGATGCCCTCAGGCTCCCTGGGGCACTAACAGAGGAACTGCGCCCCGGGGGAGAGTGCGCCACAAACCACTGCCGAGCTCCCTAAAGGGCTGCAGCGAGCACCCGGCGGGGCCTTGGCAGCAGCTCAGGCAGCAGGTCTGGCAGCGGCCTTGCACAGAGGGGACTGTGTGGCCCCGGGAGCACAATTCCAGTGGCACAGGCCCCAGAGCCCAGGGCGCCAGGGGACACATCCCAGGATCCTGCACTCCCTTTGGGACAGATGGAGCTGGGAGGGCTCAGGACAGCGAGGACACTCCAGGCTGGAGGGCAGCAGGGCCCCGGGAGCAGCTTAGGAAGCGGCGGGGGCAGCGGCTCCCCAGGAGGGGGCCCCGCCGCCACGGGAATGCAATTCCAGTGGTGCAGGCACCAGAGCCAAAGGCGCTGGGGGACACAGCCCAAGATCCGGTGCTCCCCACAGGACAGGCAGAGGTGGGGAGGACACAGGGCAGCAAGGACACTCCTGCCAACAGACGGCCCAGAGCTGTGCAGATCAGCGCCCCCCACCCCCCGCCTGCCCCGAGAGCATCCAGGCCCCTGCGGACTGGGAGCTGCAGTAGTTACTGTGGGAGCTGATTCCAGGCCTGCAGAGATGGCCGCCGCCACTACTGTTGTTCCTCCTGGTGTCACCTTGTACCTGGGACTGAGCCGGGCCACCAGGGAGCAGGGACCTCACAGGATAAACAGCTCCCACTGAGCCGTGCACCTAGAAGGGGGCTGGACAGCTCCGCTAGGTGCACACACCTGAGAATCAGCACAGAAGGCCCATCCCCCAGAGAACCAGCTGGAAGGACAGGGGGAAAGCAAGTAATTGATCAAGCAGTGCTAGAAAGTTCCAGGGGAAGTCGAGGGATTTACAGTATATAGAATCAGAGGATACTCCCCCTTGTTTTTTGTTTTCTGTTTGTTTCTCCTCCACCCCTTTTTTCTCTCTTGTTCTCCTTTTCTCACTACAACTTGTTTATGGCCAATCTGCACTGAGCAAAATGACTAGAAGGAAAAACTGACAACAAAAGAAAGAATCAGAAACAGTCCTCTGTCCCACAGAGTTACAGAATTTGGATTACAATTCGATGTCAGCAAACCAGTTCAGAAGCACAATTATGAAGCTACTGGTGGCTCTGGAAAAAAGTATAAAGGATTCAACAGACTTCATAACTGCAAAATTTAGAGCTAATCAGGCCGAAATTAAAAATCAATTAAATGAGATGCAATCCAAAATGGAGGTCCTAATGATGAGGGTTAATGAGGTAGAAGAACGAGTGAATGACATAGAAGACAAGTTGATGGCAAGGAAGGAAGCTGAGGAAAAAAAAAGAAAACAATTAAAAGATCATGAGGAAAGGTTAAGGGAAATAAATGACAGCCTCAGAAGGAAAAATCTATCTTTAATTAGGGTTGCAGAGGGCGCCAAAAGGGACAGAGGATGAGAATACGTTTTGAACAAATCATAGCTGAGAACTTCCCTAACTTGGGAAGGGAAACTGGCATCCAGAGATATCCTCACCACTAAAATCAAGAAAAAACATTCAACACCCCAACATTTAATACTGAAACTTGTAAATTCCTAAGATAAAGAGAGGATCTTTAAAGCAGCAACAGACAAGAAATCCCTAACCTTTATGGGGAGAAGTATTAGGTTAACAGCAGACCTCTCCACAGAGACCTGGCAGGCCAGGAAGGGCTGACAGGATATATTCAGGGCCCTAAATGAGAAGAACATGCAGCCAAGAATACTTTATCCAGCAAGGCTCTCATTCAGAATAGAAGGAGAGATAAAGAGCTTCCAAGATAGGAAGAAACTGAAACAATATGTGCCCACCAAACCAGATCTGCAAGAAATAATAAGGTGGACTAGGTGAAAGAAAGAGGAAGTCCAAGGAAACAATCCACAAAAACAGGGACTGATTAGGTATCCTGATGACATTAAATTCGTATCTGTCAATAGTAACTCTGAGTGTGAATGGGCTTAATGACCCCGTCAAAAGGCACAGGGTTTCAGACTGGATAAAAAAGCAAGACCCATCTATTTGCTGTCTACAAGAGACTCATTTTAGATAGAAGGACACCTACAGCCTGAAAACAAAAGATTGGAGAACCATTTACCATTCAAAAGGTCCTCAAATGAAAGCAGGGGTACCATCCTTATATCAGATAAACTAAAGTTTATCCCGAAGACTGTAGTAAGAGATGAAGAGGGACACTATATCATACTTAAAGGATCTATCCAACAAGAGGACCTAACAATCATCAATATTTATGCCCTGAATGTGGGAGCTGACAAGTATATCAATCAATTAACAACCAAAGTTAAGACATAGTTAAATAATAATACACTTATACTTGGAGACTTGAACACAGCGCTTTCTACAATTGATAGATTTTCTAAGCACATCTCCAAAGAAACAAGAGCGTTAAATGATACACTGGACCAGATGGATTACACAGATATTTCCAGAACTTTACATCCAAACGCAACTGAATACACATTCTTCTCAAGGGCACATGGAACTTTCTCCAGAATAGACCACATACTGGGTCACAAATAAGGTCTTAACTGATGCCAAAAGACTGGGATTTTACCTGGCATATTTTCAGACCATAATGATTTGAAACTGGAACTAAATCACAAGAAGAACTTTGGAAGGATTTCAAACACGTGGAGGTTAAAGACCATCCTCCTAAAAGATGAAAGGGTCAACCCGGCAATTAGAGAAGAATTAAAAAGATTCATGGAAACTAATGAGAATGAAGATACAACCATTCAAAATCTTTGAGATACAGCAAAAGCATACCTGATGGGGAAATACATCGCAATACAAGCATCCATCCAAAAACTGGAAAGAACTATAAATACAAAAGCTAACCTTGCCCCTAAAGGAGCTGGAGGAAAAACAGCAAATAGATCCTACACCCAGCAGAAGAAGAGAGTTAATAAAGATTTGAGCAGAACTCAATGAAATAAAGAACAGAAGAACTGTGGAATAGATCAACAAAACCAGGAGTTGGTTCTTTGAAAGAATTAGTAAGATAGATAAACCATTAGCCAGCCTTATTAAAAAGAAGAGAGAGGAGACTCAAATTAATAAAATCATGAATGGGAAAGGAGAGATCACCACCAATTAAAAGGAAATACAAACGATTTAAAAAACTTAATATGAGCAGCTATATGCCAATAAAGTAGGCAATCTAGACACAATGGACGCATTTCTGGAAAACCAAAAACTACCAAAACTGGAACAGGAAGAAATAGGAAACCTGAACAGGCCAATAACCAGGGAGGAAATTGAAGCAGTCATCAAAAATCTCCCAAGACACAAAAGTCCAGGGTCAGATGGCTTCCCAGGGAATTCTATCAAACGTTTAAAGGAGAAACCATACCTATTCTACTAAAGCTGTTCACAAAGATAGAAACAGATGGAGTACTTCCAAATTCATTCTATGAGGCCAGCATCACCTTAATTCCAAAACCAGACAAAGACCCCACCAAAAAGGAGAATTATAGACCAATATCCCTGATAAACACAGATGCAAAAATTCTCAACAACATAGTAGCCAATATGATCCATCTGTACATTAAGAAGATTATTCACCATGACCAAGTGGGTTTTATCCCCAGGCTGCAAGGCTGGTTCAACACTTGTAAAGCAATCGATGTGATAATATCAGCAAGAGAAAAAACAAGAACCATATGATCCTCTCAATAGATGCATAGAAAGCATTTGACCAAATACAGCATCCATTCCAGATCAAAACTCATCAGAGTGTAGGGATAGAGGGAACATTCCTCAGCATCTTAAAGGCATCTACAAAAAGCCCACAGCAAATATTATTCTCAATATGGAAACACTGGGAGCCTTTCCCCTAAGATCAGGAACAAGACAGGGATGTCCACTCTCACCACTGCTATTCAATATAATACTAGAAGTCCTAGCCTCAGCAATCCTGCAACAAAAAGAAATAAAAGGCATTCCAATTGGCAAAGAAGTCAAACTCTCCCTCTTCGCAGGTGACATAATACTGTCCATAGAAAACCTAAAAGACTTCCCCCCAAGATTGCTAGAACTCATATAACAATTCGACAGTGTGGCAGGATACAGCATCAATTCCCAGAAGTCGGTGGCGTTTCTATACACTAACAATGAGACTGAAGAAAGAGAAATTAAGGAGTCAATTCCATTGACAATTGCACCCAAAGCATAAGATACCTAGGAGGAAACCTAACCAAAGAGGTTAGAGGATCTATACCCTAAAAACAACAGAACACTTCTGAAAGAAATGGAGGAAGACACAAAGAGATGGAAAAATATTCCATGCTCAGGGATTGGAAGAATTAATATTGTGAAAATGTCAATGTTACCCAGGGCAATTTACACATTTAATGCAATCCCTATCAAAATACCATGGACTTTCTTCAGAGAGTTGGAACAAATAATCTTTAGATTTGTGTGGAATCAGAAAAGACCCCGAATAGCCAGGGGAAGATTGAAAAAGCAAACCATAGCTGGGGCAGATTTCAGGTTGTACTACAAAGCTGTGGTAATCAAGACAGTGTGGTACTGGCACAAAAACAGACACATAGATCAATGGAACAGAATAGACAAACCAGAAGTAGACCCTCAACTTTATGGTCAACTAATAATCGACAAAGCAGGAAAAACCATCCACTGTAAAAAGGACAGTCTTTTCAATAAATGGTGCTGGGTAAGAAGAAAGAAACTAGACCATTCTCTTACACCATACACAAAGATAAACTCAAAAAGGATGAAAGATCTCAATGTGAGATAAGATACCATCAAAATCCTAGAGGAGAACACAGGCAACACCCTTTTTGAACTTGGCCACAGCAACTTCTTGCAAGATACATCCATGAAGGCAAGAGAAACAAAAGCAAAAATTAATTATTGGGACTTCATCAGGATAAGAAGCTTCTGCACAGCAAAAGAAACCATCCACAAAACTAAAAGACAACCTACAGAATGGGAGAAGATATTTGCAAATGACGTATCAGATAAAGAGCTAGTATCCAAGATCTATAAAGAACTTCTTAAACTCAACACCAAAGAAACAAACAATCCAATCATGAAATGGGCAAAAGCCATGAACAGAAATTTCACAGAGGAAGACATAGACATGGCCAACAAGCACATGAGAAAATGCTCCACATCACTGGCCATCAGGGAAATACAAATCAAAACCACAATGAGATACCACCTCACACAAGTGGGAATGGTGAAAATTCACAAGACAGGAAACAACAAATGTTGGAGAGGATGTGGAGAAAGGGGAACCCTCCTGCACTGTTGGTGGGAATGTTAACTGGTGGAGCCACTTTGGAAAACTCTGTGGAGGTTCCTCCAGGAGTTTAAAATAGAACTGGCCTATGACCCAGCAATTGCGCTGCTGGGGATTTACCCCAAAGATACAGATGCAGTGAAACACCGTGACACCTGCACCCCGATGTTTATAGCAACAATGTCCACAATAGCCAACTGTGGAAGGAGCCTTCGTGTCCATAGAAAGATGATTGGATAAAAAGATGTGGGGTATGTATACAATGGAATATTACTCAGCCATTAGAAACGACAAATACCCACCATTTGCTTTGACATGGATGGACCTGGAGGGTATTATGCTGAGTGAAATAAGTCAATCGGAAAAGGACAAACATTATATGGTCTCATTCATTTGGGGAATATAAAAAGTAGTGAAAGGGAATGGAGAGCAAAGGAGAGAAAATGAGTGAAAATATCAGTGAGAGTGACAAAACATGAGAGACACCTAACTCTGGGAAATGAACAAAGGGTAGTGGATGGGTGGTGGACGTAGGGTTGGGGTGACTGGGTGATGGGCACTTGGTGGGATGAGCACTGGTTGTTATGCTATATGTTGGCAAATTGAACTCCAATAAATAAATTAAAAAATATTTTTGCCCCCAAATCTCTAAATTGTGTGTTAAAAACTATATGGTAGAAGTCTTAATGATAATACCTTAGTACTGCAACCTGAATAGTGCACATTTATGTTATAAATGAAGTATACTCGCTTTTTCCTGTTTTAGTACTATTTAAAAATACTCATGCTTTTTAAAAAATAAAAATTTATTTTGCCTATATGTGTAATTTTGATAACAAGCTCATAAGAACTATAATTACTGAAACAACACACAAATTTCTAGTAACTCATAAGATAAAAAAACTGAAACAAAACATAAATAGCATATATTTCCTATTTGTATAGTCTTCAGCAATCCAGTCTAACAGCATACGTAAAAAGAGATAGGAGTCATTTTTTTAAGGCTTTTAGAACCCTAAGTCTTTACAAAGGGAGAAATACAATTGTTCTTTAATAGAAATTTTGAAAGGAGTTTCTTTTTGAATCTGCTTTTGGGGGAGGGGTAGATGAGCAAGAAAGCAAAGAATAAATAGTAGTATTGGAAATGCCTATCACCTAAAATGAAACTAACTTCTGATCAGGAATTTAACTAAAGTTATTAAGCTGGTCTTTAAAATTTTACAATTACTGTGTTGGGTGTGAGACTCTGAGGAACTCAAATATTACTCTGAAATATCATAATTAATATAAGTGGATAATAATAAAGCAAGAAGCTCATGAGGTAAGGTTCAAAGGCAATATAAAAAGTTTTAGGTTTTCAACCTAAATTTCCTCAAAAATTGTAATGTTAAGTATTCTGTCTGAAAACTGTCTAAACATACCCATGCATGGTGGCCAGAAAAGACGAAGTTCAAAGTTCAAGGTTTTTGTGATTTCACCTAACCTTCAGTTTTATCCCAAATCCATTTTAGGGGTAAATAAACAAAACAAACAACAGTAAAAATATGAAATAGCTGCTGTTCCAAAGCCCAGAAGAAGGAGGCAGTTACTACATCCTACATCAGGAACTCACATATCTACTCTTGCTACTTTTAGCTTTTCTTTTGAGTTGTGAAAAACAGGCGCTTTCATTTATCATGGATATACACTCAGGTTGCACCCCAGTTTATCTTATTCCTTCCCACAGCTGCTGAAGAATTCTTACTCTAAATTAAAAGTACATGAACCCAGAAGGGACCTGTCCTATCATTTGAAGAAGCAGCAACTGGAGTCTGCCACTACACAAGAAACTGCTTACTTGTTAGTTCCCTTTTTAGTTCTTAATATATTTGAAGCAGTTAGAAACTGTTAGAAGTTATGTCTTTTGGGGGAAAAATTCATAATAAGGAACACTATGGAAGGAAAAAACAGGTCCTTTGTCACATTAGTTTAAAAAAAAAAACCCACAACGTTGCATCATTGTTCTCAATCCCCCCCGCCCCCATTCTGCCTAGTTCTAACACTCTTTAAACTGAATTAAAACACACTCTCCTACACACTGGCAAAATAACTCTTTGATTAAACGGGCCTCACTTCAAAAATAATCACAATGTTTCAGTAGGCCTCCACTCAATTGTCATCAGCACGTTTTACATCTTTACAGAAGTGCATGCCTGCCTTTCATCTCAGTACCTAGAGCACATATGTCAAATTTCCCACTCCTGAAACTCACCAGTGTGTGATTTTACTTGACTCCTTCCCCTAACCTTAAAGACCCAATACCACCATCTCCCATTTACCAAAATTCAGTAACTTTCTTTTTCCTTCAACGTAGAAATGTGATCTTCCATCGTAATGGAAACAAAGCTAAACTCCATAGAAAAATGGAATCGAAGCAACAAAGGAAAGAAAGAGAAGGGGAAAACGGGTGGAAGACCGTGTGTCTTCCTAAGTAGTGGCTGCCAGATGAACTTCTGCAATTTTACGGTTCTGGAGCAGCAGGGGCCTGGTGTGTAGGAAAACAAAGGTGGTCTCTCCACCCTCCTTACCGCCGTTGAACCAGAGGAAGATGCAATATACACACGGATCACCATCCTGGGAGCAATGGCCGCTGTTGTTTGGGTCCTGCAAAGGGCTTGAGAGAAACTGCAGCAAATGCTGGAATTCAGCTAGAAGTGGAAGAGAGGTGGGAAGAAGAAAGGGGGGGGGAGGGTGGAAGGGGAACTCGCCAGAGTCCCGCCTCCTCCCTTGACTGCTTTCACTGAGCTCAGAATACTGCAGTCCCAGTCCCAAAGCCTGGAAAATACAGGCTCCTTTGCATCATTTCTATTTTTTTAAAATAGGGAGTCTCGAATTGCACCGCGAGATCTGTTGAAACATTTATTTTTGACGATTCTCTCCGCAAGAGGAGGCAGAGGAGAAAGAAAAAAAAAAGCAAAAGGGAGCATTGTATTAAATTATATTAGAATGAAGGACATTTTCCCACAGAAACTGAAAGTTCTGCACATAACTTCCTGCTCAGAAATGTATGCAAATAAGACAGATCTTCCTTAAATGAAGACTCCCTATGTTGAATCAGACACTAGTAAGAAAGCCCATGCTTTCAAAGTTTTGTGCATTTTAAGACTCCTATTATGTAATGATTATTCCGACGATAGCTGGTCACAGAAATTAGGCATTGAAGAAGTGAGCAAAGCCACAGAAGACTTAAGAAAAGTTTCAGGTTTCCCTAAACCCAGAAATGGCAGGACCAGTTTTCTTTTTGAGTTTTACTTTTTGTTATGATAGGGAACATGGTCTCTGAAAATTTGTAGGAGGCCTGACTGGCAAACTCAATAATGGAGGAAGAAATTGCAAACAATAAAAAATTGAAAATACAGTATAAGAAAGTGAATGATTTGTTTTGTTTTGTTTTTTAACTGACTGAAGAAAAGAAAATTTAAATTATATGTTGCAGAGATGTTGAAATGATGAATAGAGGGAACGGACGATTATATTTAGCTCTAAGGAAATGTATAAACAATTGATAATGTCCAGAGAGGAACCCTATACTTCAGAGTAGAATTTCTTTTTCCCAAATTATGTCAAATGAACAGAACTAAAAAAACTTTCAGTCAGTCATCTGTCCTAATTCTTTACTTTTCCTCTGCAGTTTTTCCTCCCTCTCCATTCTAGTGGTGTAATCACTTTTGTCTAGGTTCAATAATTGTAATACTTTCCTAACTGTTCTCTGGCCACAAGTTTTCCCTTTTTTCAATCGATGTGATCCATACAACAGCATTGAAAGGTGGATATTACTACAACAATTTTACAGATGAAGAAACTGACACTCAAGAAAATAAGTAATTTTCCCAATGTCATATAGCTGATAAATTCCAGAGTCAGGACTAGACCTTAACTCCAACCAATTTCCAAGGCCACCCTCTTAACCATCATTATTGTATCGCATTGCCTGGAACAGGGCAAGCACTCAGTAACTGTTAGCTATTTTTTCTCCTAAAACATTACTTTAATATATCACTAAAAACAATGTAGGCTAAAATACTATAGATAGTTCTTTATTGGCTATCAAACCAAACCTAATATTTCTAAGGAGCACTCTCCATGATCCTACCTTATACTTTCCATAGTCTTACCCATTGCTTCTCCAGAGTAACTTCCTTGCATAATCATTGTTTACACCCCCATTGCAATCACCATATTTATTCTCTTTTGCATGGCTTTTCTCTTTCTGTCCCATTCTTCACTTTTCTCCCATGTCCTTATACCCTTTTCTGTCTTCATCTGCCCAACTCTTGCCTTTTCTAGATAAAACTCAGAATTATTATACAAATAATCAGGCAGAAATAAGTCAGGATGATAAGCTATCTTCATCATTGTTAATTTCAGGGTGACTGTTATTGGGCTTCCCAGTCCACAGGACAGGAAAATCTTCCTTAAGGTTTTGATTTGGCAAAATGGGCATAATTTGCCATATGCATATATAGTCAATCTTCCTGCCTCTTAATGATCAACATGTATTCTATTTGGACCCAAGGCCTCTTTTCAACTGAAAAAAATATATAAAGAGAAAGAAAGAAAAACTCTTGTATTCATTCTATATTCCCATATAATAAAATTTACATCTGGAGAACACTGGATGGCAGAATGAGTAATGAGTTCAGTGGGCCTTATCTAAAACTCTCAGAATGGGAAGCTGATTCTTGGTATTTAATTTACTTTAAATTCAGACATATTAATCTAAGTGAAAATTTCCTAAATAAATTTATATATAAACAAAATCTGTTGGCCTTTATTGACATTAGGAATACATGAGGGGGCTGGCTTTACCAGTATTTTTATCCTAGAAATTAACATTATAGATTATATTAGACTTGTTCCTTACTATATTCAACTATCCCTGGAATGTGTATTCTATAATAGTCATTGTTGCTTCATTTTAATCTTACATAAAACAGTTCCTCAAATCATTTTTAATATTATTTGACTGGAAAGGTTAAGGCCGGATTAAAGTAAGATGAATCAAAGAATTTTCAAATGGTATTTGTGACCTATTGCCACAGGAAATCTATTTATTTATTAACCAAAAGTTAACATTTCTAAAAAATTATAAAATAAATGCATGCTATGTTCAGAAAACTTAGCAAACATTGTAAAGAAAGTATCTTGAGATAACCACTTTTAATATGTTGATGTAAACCCTTCTAAAC
Source organism: Canis lupus baileyi (assembly GCF_048164855.1). Classification (NCBI taxonomy): domain Eukaryota; kingdom Metazoa; phylum Chordata; class Mammalia; order Carnivora; family Canidae; genus Canis; species Canis lupus. The sequence goes on from NC_132876.1 coordinate 61,865,776, forward strand.
CTAGTCAGAGATAGATGACAGTGTGTAAGAAGGGTTGAGAAAAGTAACAGGGAGGAAGGGAATAAATATATTTTAAAAATCTATCATAGGATACATACCATTTTGTAAATGGCTGTTTTCCACTTAGAAAATATTTTAAAAATTATCCAATATTATTCTATGTGATTTTTAAAGGTTTTATATGATTCCATTTTATAGATATTCCAAAAGTTATGTAACCAGTTCTGTATTATTGGACATGTTGCTTATTTTAAATTATTCTATATTGTAGTTAATGCTGCAGTATACGTTTATCAATAAATTTTTGCCCACATCTTTAATAATTCAGAATAAATTCTGAAAATAAATTTATATATAAACAAAATCTGTTGGCCTTTATTGACAACATTAGGAATACATGAGGGGGCTGGCTTTACCAGTATAAGTTTTCAGAATAAATTCTTTTTTTTAAAGATTTTATTTATTTATTCATGAGAGACAGAGAGAGAGAGAGAGAGAGAGAGAGAGAGAGAGACAGGCAGAGGGAGAAGCAGGCTCCATGCAGGGAGCCTGACGTGGGACTCCATCCGGGGTCTCCAGGATCAGGCCCTGGGCTGAAGGCGGCGCTAAACCACTGAGCCACCTAGGCTGCCCCAGAATAAATTCTTAAACGTGGAATTGCTGGCATATTAGATAGGACTCCAGCCTATTGTCACAATGTTACAATTTGGACCCAGCATTGCCCTGGTCTAGACTGGAAAGAAATGTTGATTTCCTTGAGAAACTATTTGATGTTACCCCAATCACAAGAATGGGGCTAAGGAGCTATGAGTGGAGATTTTTATGACTATGGTTGTAAATAGTGGAGCCTAAGGACAGTTCTTAGCAGGTTTTACTCCCCTCTCCTCCTTCACTGATTTTCCTGATATATCGGGTCCCTATCTTTAGCACTTTTCTGATATGGCAGGTAAATTCCTACAAATGCTTCTCTGTCCCATATACCCTTTGCTGAGCCAGGTTCTCAGCAAAGGGTATATGGTTAATGGTGTCAGAATGAGTACAGCTCTACACAAAATATAAATTTTGGTTTCCCGTTTTGAATTTTTAGGCCAAATTCTGAGCTGGTGGGTTTAACACAGTTTCAGTGAGCTGTACATAATAGTGGTAAAATTGGGGTATATGGTGTAGGAATAGGTGAACAGATAGAATTAAACATAATTGAGCTTATCTGTCACACGGAAAAGTTCCATAACAAGAGTCTAATAATTTCTGGTGGAAATGTCATACATATTGCATAGGATAAGAGCTAGAAGACACCTTCTATTCAGAAATTCTACCTCAATTTCAATCTCCATATTTCCTACCACTCAAAACTTTTTTCTATATTCACTGGGGATTCTGTTTATGATGGAAAGAATCTCCTACACCTTCAACCCTCTCTCTGTTCTTTCTACCTCCTTGCCTTAACTGATACTTGTTTCTTCAGAACAGCACTTTCCCTTCTCAAATGGAGACTGCTTATGCTCTCACACCCCACTCAGGGTTAGGAATCTCCAGGTGGGTTATCTTTAAAAGAGAAGGTCTGCTTAGAAGTTTCATTTCCTTTCTTGGCAAATGGTCCCCAGGCAAAAGCAGATCTGATTTATCACTGAGTCCTTTGAAATTGAAATCAATCCCCATTTCTTACTCTGGTAATTCCTCACTTTCTTGCCAAGGTTGTTGATATTTTTAAGGTTTTTGTAAAGTGTCTTCTAAAATTTTAAATTGCCTTTGGCAAGAAGGTTGTTTCAAATCATCCAGTACATTGCCAGAAGCAGAAATATTTCCTATTTTTAAACTTTTGAGAAAGTAAAAGTATTATTTATCCCATAATACAAAAAGAAGACTACAAAATCATAATTAAGAAATGCTTAATTAGGGGATCCCTGGGTGGCTCAGTGGTTTAGTGCCTACCTTCGGCCTGGGGCATGGTCCTGGAATCCCAGGATCGAGTCCCATGTCGGGCTCCCTGCATGGAGCCTGCTTCTCCCTGTGCCTGTGTCTCTGCCTCTCTCTCTCTCTCTCTCTCTCTCTCTCTCTCTCTGTGTCTGTCTCTCATGAATAAATAAATAAAATCTTTTTAAAAAAGAAATGCTTAATTAAATATATACAAACCATTACCACATCAGCTTCTTTAAATATTAAATTTAGTATTCATCAGTATTTCATTTCACTTGAAAACAATTTGGAATTTAGATTTTTCTTCTATAGTAGCAGAATTCCCAAGTATATCTAACAATTGCAGAAATATCACTGTCAAGCATGATTTAATGAATTACTTTGTGCCAAGTAATTTTGAATTTAAAAACAAAGTTATAACATATTAATACTTTTGATTTAACATTTATATTTAAGTAAGAAGATAGGTACATTTAGATTTTTAAAAAATTGTTGATACACTGTGTATGGGAGTTTCCAAAATAATACTGCCTAGATTTTTATTTTATTTTTTTAAAGATTTTTTGTTTATTCATGAGACACACACACAGAGAGAGAGAGAGAGGCAGAGACACAGGCAAAGGGAGAAGCAGGCTCCATGCAGGGAGCCTGTCGTGGGACTCTATCCTGGTTCTCCAGGATCAGGCCCTGGGCTGAAGGCAGAGCTACCCGCTGAGCCATCCAGGGTGCCCAAGACTGCCTAGAGTTTTAATGGTATTCAAAGAGCCTTGAATGTTGGATGAAACCACCAACAATGTTATGATGCTCTGGTCTCCACCCTTCTGTCTGCACTGGTAGATGAAAGACTAAGAAAATATATTTTCTCTATTAATAGACAACACATTAACATACATATTTAAAAATTACTGCACTTTGGAAGACTAACTGTTTTTTTTCTCCAAGGGTCACCATCAATGGCAATATCTGCAGTGGAAACAGAGTAGGTTAAATAACAGAGCACTGTGCTTAGGAGGTCTGAGCCTGTCTCACCTGCTACATAGTGATATTCATCAGCATTAAACAACTTTAGGATTTGGTGCTGGAAAGTGTCTTGGAGGTACTAGGTCCAGAGTTTTGATCTCATCCAAGATGTTATGTCCATAAGTGTAGTAGCTACAGGGTGTCATACACCCATGGGAAATAAGTGGTCTGTACTTGGAAAAATAACGGTTAAAGAAAAAATTTTTATGAGCTCTGTACAGAATTCCAGTAGAGGGGTAGAAAATTATTTTATCCATTGTCCCTGAGCAGTAACACAAAAAGGTCTCAGGGAACTGAACAGGACTACAAGCCAGAAGAACTATTTCTAAAACCTGCTGATATTTGTAGTAAGGGCTACTGACCCATTAATCTTCCACTGAGTGCCACTGATCCCAGGAGAGTAGCGAGTCAAACTGTGAAGATAACTCAGTTATCATCAGAATGAGATGTTATGGGCTAGATTGGAGGGTGATTTCCCAGGTATTAGTTCTTCCCAAATGAGGCCTCCTTTCAAATCCCTTTCTTACACACAACCCCTCAACACACACCCATCACAATTCCACTATTTAAAGAGTCATAGATCTGAAAGGGACCTCAGAGGTCATTCTAATCCCCTAGCTCCCTCCACACACTAACAATAACACCATAAATGATCATCCAGGCACTACTGGTGAACACCTCCAGTTACAGTGAACTAATTCGCAATTCCTAAGGCATTCCTATACTGGTTTTGGTCAGCATAATATTTTTTTTTTCCTGAGGTTGAGGTGAGCACTGTTTCCTTTTATGTTTCTTTGATACTAATAATTCATAGTTATAAACTCACTTCTATTTTTGTCAAGCATTTGCAATAAGAAGCCTTCTCTCCTCCAAGTTAATATTTTCAGTTTCTCTAACCAGTCTTTCTTTAAAAAAAGACTTTATTTATTTATTTGTTTGTTTATTTATTTATTTATTTATTTATTTATTTATTTATTTATGAATGGTACAGAGAGAAAGGCAGAGACATAGGTAGAGGGAGAAGCAGGCTCCATGCAGGGAGCCTGATGTGGGACTTCATCCCAGGAACCCGGGATTCCGCCCTGTGCCAAAGGCAGATATGTTCAACCACTGCACCACCAGGCATCCCTAGTCTTTCTTTTTTAAACTAGTCTTAATAAGCTGTAATGTCCAGAGGTTTCTCCTCTAAATATGTTCCAGTTTGTCAATTTCTGTCTTTTGCAGAGGGTGATTCCCAGAACTGAATGTCATATTCCGAGTATTATATGACTAGCATCAAGTACAGTATTATAAGATACTCATTCTGGATCATGTGTTTCTCTTTAAGCCCTCCTACATGGTGAGGAATGGTTTTTCTCATTGTGGTTTTAATTTGCATTTCTCTGCTTACTGAGAAGTTATATACCTTTTGATATATTAATTGCCTTTTGGATGTTTCAATTGGGGGAATATTTGTGCAAAATTTTTGCTCATTTAAAAAAATTTCTTTGTCTTGTCTCTATTCCAAACACCAGCCTTGTAACACTTATAATTTTTTAGTTTTAAGTTTCACTGAGTTAATATACAGTGTAATATTAGTTTTAGGTTTACAATAGAGTGATTGAACGCTTCCATACAAAATCCTGCACACATCACAAGTGCCCTACTTCATCCCCATCGCTTATTTAACCCATACCCATCCACTTCCCTTCTGGTTCCTATCAGTTTGTCCTCTATAGTTAAGAGTCTGTTTCTTCTAATTATGTACTATATGTTGGCTAATAGAATTTAAACTTTAAAAAAAGAAAAAAAAAAGAGCCTGTTTCTTGGTTTGCCTCTCTTTTTTTTCATCCCTTCGTTCATTTGATTTATTTCTTAAATTCCACATATGAGTGAAAATATGGTATCTGTCTTTCCCTGACTGACATATGTTGCTTAGCATACTACTCTATAGCTCCATCCACGTCATTACAAATGGTTAGATTTCATATGCTATCATATGCTAAGTAATATTCTATGGTATATATAACACATCTTCTTCAGCCATTCATCTATTGATGGACACTTGGGCTGTTTCAATAATTTGGCTTTTGTAGATAATGCTGCTATAAATATTGGGGTACATGTATCCCTGCAAATTAGTATTTTTGTATTCTTTGAGTAAATACCAAGTAGCACAGTTACTGGATCATAGCGTAGTTCTATGTTTAACTTTTTGAGGAAACTCTTACTGTTTTACAGATTGGCTGCACCACTTTGCTACCCGACAAGTGATGCAAAAGAGTTTCACATTCTCCACACCTTCACCATCTCTTTTTATTTCATATATTGTCTTTTTCATATATTGTCTTTATTATGCTGAGGTATGGCCTCTCTAACATCCTTTGGTGGGAGTTTTATCATAAATGGATATTGTACTTTGTCAAATGCTATTTCTGCATCTACTTAAATGATCACATGATTCTTATCCTTTCTTTTATTGATGTGATGTATCACACTGATTGTTTTATGAATATTGATCCATACTTGCAACACAGGAATAAATTCCACTTGATCATGGTGAATGCTTATTAAAAGATATTGTTGGATTTGATTTGTTGGTATTTTATTGAGAATCTTTGCATCTGTGTTCATCAGGGATATTGACCTACAGTTCTCTTTTTTAAATGCTGTCTTTATCTGATTTGGTATCAGGGGAATGCTTGCCTCATAAAATGAATTTGGAGGTTTTTCTTCCATTTCTATTTTTTAGAATGGTTTGAGAGCAATAGGTATTAGCTTTCCTTTAAATGTTTGATAGAATTCAAATGTGAGCCCATCTTGTCCTGGACTTTTGTTTGTTGGGAGATTTTTGATTACTGATTCAGTTTATTTTTGCTGGTTATCAGTCTTTCTCTTTAAGTTTGATTAGGTTATATGTTTCTGGGAATTCATCCATTTCTTCCAGGTTGTCCAATTTGTTGGCATATTGTTTTTCATTAAATTCTCTTATAATTGTTTATATTTCTGTGGTATTGGTTGTGATCTCTCCTCTCATTTATGATTTTATTTGGGTCTAGTCTCTTTTCTTTTTGATGAGTCTAGTTAAGGGTTTTCACTTTTATTAATTTTTTTCAAAGAACCAGCTCCTGGGTTCATGGATCTGTTCCATTGTATTTTTAAAATTTTCTATATCATTTATTTCTGCTCTAATCTTTATTATTTCCTTCCTTCTGCTGCTCTTCATTAGTTGTTCTTTTTTTCTAGCTATTTTAAGTGTAAGGCTAGGTTTTCTTTTTTATTTGATGTTTCTCTTGCTTCTTGAAATAGGTTTATAGTGCTATATACTTCCCTCTTTACATGGTTTTTGCTCTATCTCAAAGGTTTTAGAATGTACCGTGTTCACTTTCATTTGTTTTATATAAAGTTGTATTTCATGGTTGAGTCACTCATTGTTTAGTAGCACATTGTTTAACATTCATGGATTTGTGACTTCCAGATTTTTAAAAAAAACTATTGATTTCTAGCTTCAATAGCATGTGGTCAGAAAAGGCTCATGGTATGCCTTCAATCTTTATGTATTTGCTGGAGCTTGTTTTGTGACTAATATGTGATCTCTTCTGAAGAATGTTCTGTGTGCACTTGTAACAATGTGTATTTTGCTGTTTTCAGATGGAATATTCTCAATATATCTGTTAAGTCTATCTGGAACTGTTTGTCATTCATAGCCATTGTTTCCTTGCTGATTTTTTGTTTAGATGATGTGCCCATTGATGTAAGTAGGTTGTAAAATTTCATTTTTTTGGATTATTATCAATTAGTTCCCCTAATTTTGTTATTAATAGATCCATATATTTGTGGACTCCCACGTTTGGTGCATAAATATTTACAGTTTGTATATCTTCTTGTTGGATTGTCCCTTTTATTCTTATATAGTGTCTTTTTGTTTTATTCTTATATAGTGTCTTTTGTTTCATTAAATTTTCTGTTTTAAAGTCTAGTTGGTCCAATATACATCCATTTACATGATAAATATTTCTCCATCCCCTCACTTTCAGTCTGTAGGTGCCTTTAGGTCTAAAATGAGTCTCTTATAAGCAGCATATAGATTGTTCTCGATGTTTTATCCATTCTAATGCCCTATGTCTTTTGATTGGAGCATTTAGTAATTTTGCATTCAAAGTAATTATTGATAGACATGCATTTCTTGCCATTTTATTACTTTTTTTGTCATTGTTTCTTGAGTATTTCTGTGATCCTTTCTTGTCTTTCTTTCATGGCTTCCTCAGTTTCTTTAGTGATATATTTTGGATTCTTTTCTCTTTATGTTTGTATGTTTATTAATGGTTTTTGACATAGGGTGACCATTAGGTTTATATATAACCTCTGCAAATAGCACTCTATATTAAATTGATGGTCATTTAAGTTTAAACTCATTTTTTCTTCTCTTTTCCCCATGTTTTTGGTATATGTTATTATATTTTATGTAATTTTTTTGTGAGTTCCTAGGCTAATTCTGTAAATAAATATTCATTTTTACTGCTTTTATGTTTCCTGCCTTTAAACTGTCACTTTTGGACTCTCCCTTCCACTCAAAGTGTCCCTTTAATATTTATTACAGGGCTGGTTTAGTGATCACAAACTCCTTTAGTTTTTGTTTGCCTGGGAATCTCTTTAAATCTCTTTCTATTCTGATTGAGAGCCTTGCTGGATAGAATATTCACAGCTGCAGAATTTTCCCATTCAGGGTATATGAAATTTCCCATTTGAGTATATCATGCCACTCTCTTCTGGCTTGCCAAGTTTCTTTTAAAAATTCTCCAGCCAGCCTTATGGGTTTTCCCTGGTAATTTAATGACTTATTTTGTCTTGTTGCTTTTAAGATTTTTTCTTTATCACTATATTTTGCATATTTAATTACAAAATACATTGGTGTTGGTCTGCTTTTGTTGATTTTTATGGGAGTTTACTGTGCCTCCTAGACCTGGGTCTGTTTCTTTCCTTGTTTTAGGGAAGTTGTCAGCTATTATTTCTTCAAATTTTCTACCTCTTTTCTCTGTCTGCTTCTTCTGGGATTCCTCTAGTAGGAAAGTTATTACTTTTAATGGAGTCAGAGTTTCCTAAATCTATTCTCATTTTGCACAATTCTTCTTTCTTTTATTCAGCTTCATTGTTTCCATTACTTGTCTAATCTAGGTCATGAGTTCATTTATCTACTTCTCCTAGCCTACTATTCATTACAACATGTGTTGTTGCTCTAATTTATAGCACTCTTCATCTGATTGATTCTCTTTTTAACTCTTTTGTATCTGTGGTAAGTGTCTCACTGATGTTTTCTTTTCTGAAGCCCAGTGAATATCCTTATGATTGCTGCTTTAAATTCTCAATCAGGCATATTACCTATTTCTTTTTCACATTAGATCTCTTAATTTGTCTTTCTCTTGTTCTTTCATTTGGGATAAATTCCTCGGTCTTCACATCTTGTCTAAGTCTCTGCCTTCTTCTCTGTGTTAGAAAAGCCACTTATGTCTCCTGCTTCTAAAAATTCTGGCTTTATGATGAAAAGGTCACATGGTGTCCAGGGCATGGTGCTTCAGGGAATGTCTCTTTGGTGTGTGCTCTGTTATTATCTTCTGGGTGCTCTAGGCTTCAGGCCAGTCATCTGCAGAGACTCTCCTTGCCTCTGTTTGGTCCCTAGTCTGAATGTAGCAAGTTTTTACTAGGTGTGCTCTGGTCTGCTTATGAAATGAAACCTGTCACCCTCTCCACTGTAACTGAGGTCCTGAAAAACACTGGTACAGAGATGTAGTGTAGTCATGGGTTTGTGTTGGTCTCTTGGGGGGAGGGTCCTACAGCACTGGGACTGAGGTAAGCATAACAGATTAAGACAGTTTCACTAGAGCTCAGATGGATGAGAATTGGTTTAAGCAAGTTATGCAGCCAGTGTGGGCACTGCAGTACTTCCTGCAGGTAGCTCTGTGTTTATGCTGAGGAACTGAGGAAAGAAATGATGCCAGACACCTGTTTTTCATGTACAGGTGTCTCCATAAAACCTACTCACAGGGAACATATCAGGAATAGCAAATAATGTCCCCACTGTGTGACCCAGGCACTCTTCAGATCACTGTTTCCATGCTCTCTGCTCAGGGTTTGTTTGCCTGTTTTCCTCCATCTACCTGCCTCTCCTTGTGACCCTTACATTTGCTTTAAATATCTTCTATCCTGAGACAGGGCATTTTACTATTCTAAAAGGGTCATTTTATAAACAGTAGATCTTATTTTAAGGAGATATATATATATATATATATATATATATATATATATCAAACTTTTTCTTTCTAGTTAGTTAGCTTTAAGTAAATTCTTTAAGAATCTTCTCAGACCCTGCAGACATAAAGATCTTCTCTTATATTCACTTACAAAGTTTTATTATGATTATTTTTACTTTTAAAACTAGAATCCATCTGAGATTGATTCACATGGAAGATTTGAGATACGGATCAAATTTAATTTTTCCACATAGATATCCAACATTTTTATCACTAGTAGTTGATAAAAAACATCCACTTCCCTGCCAGAGTGCAGTGACTTGGGATTTGGAGCAAAGCAAGCTAAACAGCCAGTGTCCACATTAGCCACCCTCAGGAGATGCCTCTGTGCTAAGGGGTGAGGGAGGGAAATGGCGTCCTCCACTCTTTTGTCCATGGAGGGCACCTCTCATAGATGTACTCCAAGAAGAGGGAACAGTCTCTCCTCATACATCTAGGAGATCCTCAGATTAGCTATTTTCCCCAAGGTTACCTGCCTGCCTTCTCTCTGGGATTAAGGCAGCACCTTCAAGCTTCTATCCAAACCATGCCATGGGCCTCTAAAATTCTAGTCTTTAAACCCCACTGCTTTCAAAAACTCAGGAAAATAAATTCTTTTTTACTTTCCCAGTCAATGCCTTTGGGGAAGTGTTTTCCTTGTGCAATCGACTGTACACTTCTCTCTCTCTCTCTTCCCTCCTTTCACCTTTCTCTGTGAATAGGGCTCCCTCTTCTCCACAGCATGTGATTGGTTTCTCCCCCAAACCACTCAACTCCTCATTTCCTATATTCCTCAAGTGGCCTCTTCTCACACTCTACTAATGCAGTTTGTTCTATCAGTCTTCAGGCCAACTTCTTGAGTATTCAGAATGATTTGGAAGCTTATTTGAGGGATGAGGCAAGCTTAGGGTCCTCCTACTATGTTGCTATCTTAGCCCCCCAGCCCCCAATAATAAACTATTTCTTTTTGTTACCTAGAAGTGTTTCTTTAATCAAGCTGTACTTATGATTTGCATATTTTTTCTGGTATATATGATTTATATATCTTATATACTTAAAATGTTTCTTTTAAAATAATAAACTAAGAGATATAAAAATGAATTAATCTTAGCAACATAACATTGTGTAGAAATATTAAGTTCCAAAACATTACTTATAGAATGAACCTTTTTAAATTAAGTTAAAAATACCCAAAATTATAGATATCCTCAGAATACATTTCAATTCAATAAAGCTAAATAAAATAGAAATCCTGAAAAAAAATAAACATGACATTCAAGGTAGGTCACCCATGGTAATGGAAGAGCAGGAGAAAAATACATAGCTAAATGCCAAATTGCTGTCAAGGTGATGTCTCATTTTGATTGTTGGATTTGTGTATGTTTTTTACATTATAAAAACTGATTTACTAAATCAATAACTAAAAGTTATCAATATATAAGACTAATTAAAGAGTATATCATAGAAAATGTTTATAATGAAGTCAATTCTGTATGTTTTATGTCAATTTAAAAATGTGTAAGTGATATATGTTTCAAAAATTATTTTAGAGATTATGGAAGTATAGTGTTTAATGATAACTAATTGAGAAGACATTTTTCCATCTCAGATTAAGAGAATTTTTTTCAAATATTTTCCAAAAATTATGTCTGTTCATTCTTATTTCTTATTTTATATTTTTTATTTTTGTGTTCAATTTACCAACATACAGAATAACACCTAGTGCTTATCCCGTCAAGTGTCCCCCTCAGTGCCCGCCACCCATTCACCCCCCCCCCGCCCTCCTCCCCTTCTGAAGTATCAGATAAAGGGCTAGTTTCCAAGATCTATAAAGAACTTCTTAAACTCAACACCAAAGAAACAAACAATCCAATCATGAAATGGGCAAAAGACATGAACAGAAATCTCACAGAAGAAGACATAGACATGGTCAACATGCACATGAGAAAATGCTCTGCATCACTTGCCATCAGGGAAATACAAATCAAAACCACAATGAGATACCACCTCACACCAGTGAGAATGGGGAAAATTAACAAGGCAGGAAACAACAAATGTTGGAGAGGATGTGGAGAAAAGGGAACCCTCTTACACTGTTGGTGGGAATGTGAACTGGTGCAGCCACTCTGGAAAACTGTGTGGAGGTTCCTCAAAGAGTTAAAAATAGACCTGCCCTACGACCCAGCAATTGCACTGTTGGGGATTTACCCCAAAGATTCAGATGCAATGAAAAGCCAGGACACCTGCACCCCGATGTTTCTAGCAGCAATGTCCACAATAGCCCAACTGTGGCAGGAGCCTCGGTGTCCATCAAAAGATGAATGGATAAAGAAGATGTGGTTTATGTATACAATGGAATATTACTCAGCCATTAGAAACGACAAATACCCACCATTTGCTTCAACATGGATGGAACTGGAGGGTATTATGCTGAGTGAAGTAAGTCAATTGGAGAAGGACAAACATTGTATATTCTCATTCATTTGGGGAATGTAACTAATAGTGAAAGGGAATATAAGGGAAGGGAGAAGAAATGTGTGGGAAATATCAGAAAGGGAGACAGAACATAAAGACTCCTAACTCTGGGAAACAAACTAGGGGTGGTGGAAGGGGAGGAGGGTGGGGGGTGGGGGTGAATGGGTGACGGGCACTGATGGGGGCACTTGACAGGATGAGCACTGGGTGTCATTCTGCATGTTGGCAAATTGAACACCAATAAAAATTATTTTATTAAAAAAAAAGAAATCAAAAAGAAAAAAAAAACACGGGGGAGTATCTTCTGATTCTGTATACTTTAATTCCCTTGACTTCCCCTGGAACTTGTCCTTCTAGCTGGTCTTCTGGGGGAGGGGCCTGTTGTGCTGATTTTCCGGTGTTAGCACTTGGGGTAGCTGCTCTGCCCCCTGCCTGGTGCAGGGCTCAGTGGGGGTTGTTTACCCCGTGAGGCCTCAGGAGGAACAATCCCAGTGGCTGTGGCAGCTCTGGAAACCTGGATTCAGCTCCAGCAGTAACTACAGAGCTCTCCGCCTGCAAGGCCTGGAGGCTCCGGGACGGGGCCGCTGATCTGCTCAGCTCGGGGCAGGAGCGTCCTTGCTGTCCTGGGCCCTCGTGGGCTCTGCCTGTCCCGGGGGGAGGCCGGATCCTGGGCTGTGTCTTCCGTGCCCTGTGCTCCGGGGCCTGTGCTGTTGGATTCCCGCTGCCCGCCGCGCAGCCCCCTCCGCGGAGCCGCCGCCGAGCCCCTCCGAGCTGCTCCCGGGTCCAGCCGTGCGCGCGCTGCAGCCCTTAGGGAGCTCGGCGCACTCTCCCCGGGGCGCAGTTGCTCTGTTAGTGTCCCAGGGAGCCCGAGGACATCCCCGCCCTCCTGGGTCCTGCTCTAACTCCCTGCGGGCGCCTTTCCACCTGGGAAGGTCGGTGCAGCTCCTGTGTCTCCGGGACCGGGCTCTCCTGTCCTGGGGACTCTCCCCCCAGCCTCAGCCCGGCTCCTCGCGGGGCCCCTCCCTCTTGGATGCCTTTTGTTTCTTTATTTCTTTTTCCCCGTCTTCCTACCTTGATAGAAGCGCGAACTCTTCTCACTGTAGCGTTTCAGCTGTTCTCTCTTTAAATCTCAGGCCGAATTCGTAGATTTTCAGGATGATTTGAAGGTTATCTAGGTAATTTGGTGGGGACAGGTGATTTGGGGACCCTACTCTTCCGCCATCTTGCCCCTCCTCCTCATTCTTCTTTCTACTACTTTAGTAATTCTATAAGAAAACTTAAATTAGAACTGTATTCCAAAAATATATTTCATAAAATATTATTTTGGGATAATATTGAGAAATAATGCACTCACATACATAACAAAATAGTTTCATGCTCACATTTGGGAAAGACTATATATTATGTTTACCCTATTGGATACCTTAATTTACTTTAGTGTACCCAAACTCTGGAAAGTCTTGCAGTAAGGACATGTGAAAACATGTGTTTAACTTGCTTGATCTCATGTTTCCTAAATTTATTTGGTCATAGAAAAAAATATTTTTCTCAAAACTATCCCATTAACATTCAATGTTCTGAGGGACAACAGTTTAGGTAACACTGGTCTACTGGTCTAGCATAATATATCCCTAGTAAACCCACACTAACTTTTAGTGATCAGCATTTTATTTTCAAATTACTTTTTAATACATTTAGAATATTTCTTGGAATACTACTGCTTCATTAAAATAAATAATATTCTCCCATCATAATTGTTATGGGAACCCTTTTATTCCTCAGTAAAATAATTGTTCAATTTCATTCACTGATATCCTCACTACTAAGAAGTTGTTCTCATGTGCCTCATAGAGCCTGAGAATTAGGATAATACCATGTGTGACTACCAAGTGTATCTGTAAGTATTTACAAAGAGGTCTTATACTATAATAAAGCAGATGACTGCTACTACTATGAAAACATAAACTACAGAAAAGAACTCTTCTATTTTTAGACTATAAGACTGAAAATAAATGCCTTTGGAGTGATGATTATGTGCAAGCATTGTGAATAGCTCTATATGTGCATTATTCCATCTAAATCTTCATAACAGTCATGTGAAATAGCTGTTATTATCCTTATTTGACAGAAGATAAAACTAAGGCACAATGTTTAAGTAATTTGATCAAGGTCCTGTAACTCCTAAAGACAGAAGCAATATTGCAAAATAGGTTGGTTTAATTTCATGTACTCTTAACTATTATGCTATACTGCCTCCGTGAGGACAAAGACCACAATTTATTTATATCTTAAATACTTCACAATGCCTAGCATAGTTGTTGCTCAAAAAAATATTTGCTGAATGAATGAATATATAAATAAATACATTTCAGCAAGGTCAAGGAACTTTCATGTATTCAAAGAATTTATGTGCTCTAGGTAAATAACTAGCGATCTTGGAACTTCAGTTCTTGTTTATTAATGTTGTCCTACCCCTACTAGTGTATAGAAGTCTGTCCAAATACCATTAATATATTTCAAAACTAATCTTTGATATTATGGAATTAAACTGAAAGATTTTAAAAACAGCTTAATAGATTTCTGCATACCCTTGAATAAAGGACTGTAGTATGTTTGAGTTCTCTATGAATAAGTGGATCAGTGTAATAAATACATATATTTTTAACATTTTAATTCTTTTTTTAATAATAAATTTATTTTTTATTCGTGTTCAATTTGCCAACATACAGAATAACACCCAGTGCTCATCCCGTCAAGTGCGGGGGCTCAGTACCCGTCACCCATTCACCCCCACCCCCCGCCCTCCTCCCCTTCCACCACCCCTAGTTCGTTTCCCAGAGTAAGGAGTCTTTATGTCCTGTCTCCCTTTATGATATTTCCTACCCATTTCTTCTCCCTTCCCTTATATTCCCTTTCACTATTATTTATATTCCCCAAATGAATGAGAATATATAATGTTTGTCCTTCTCTGATTGACTTACTTCACTCAGCATAATACCCTCCAGTTCCATCCACGTTGACGCAAATGGTGGGTATTTGTCGTTTCTAATGGCTGAGTAATATTCCATTGTATACATAAACCACATCTTCTTTATCCATTCATCTTTCGATGGACACCGAGGCTCTTTCCACAGTTTGGCTATTCTGGACATTGCTGCTAGAAACATCGGGGTGCAGGTGTCCTGGCGTTTCATTGCATCTGTATCTTTGGGGTAAATCCCCAACAGTGCAATTGCTGAGTCCTAGGGCAGGTCTATTTTTAACTCTTTGAGGAACCTCCACACAATTTTCCAGAGTGGCTGTACCAGTTCACATTCCAACCAACAGTGTAAGAGGGCTCCCTTTTCTCCACATCCTCTCCAATATTTGTGGTATCTCATTGTGGTTTTGATTTGTATTTCCCTGATGGCAAGTGATGCAGAGCATTTTCTCATGTGCGTGTGAAAGAAATTGAGGAAGACACAAAGAGATGGAAAAATATTACATGCTCATGGAGTGGAAGAATTAATATTGTGAAAATGTCAATGTTACCCAGGGCAATTTACACATTTAATGCAATCCCTATCAAAATACCATGGACTTTCTTCAGAGAGTTAGAACAAATTATTTTAAGATTTGTGTGG
Source organism: Canis lupus baileyi (assembly GCF_048164855.1). Classification (NCBI taxonomy): domain Eukaryota; kingdom Metazoa; phylum Chordata; class Mammalia; order Carnivora; family Canidae; genus Canis; species Canis lupus. Next base: position 61,881,077 of record NC_132876.1, read on the forward strand.
AATAAGAAAAGACCCCGAATAGCCAGGGGAATTTTAAAAAAGAAAACCATATCTGGGGGCATCACAATGCCAGATTTCAGGTTGTACTACAAAGCTGTGGTCATCAAGACAGTGTGGTACTGGCACAAAAACAGACACATAGATCAATGGAACAGAATAGAGAACCCAGAAGTGGACCCTGAACTTTATGGTCAACTAATATTTGATAAAGGAGGAAAGACTATCCATTGGAAGAAAGATAGTCTCTTCAATAAATGGTCCTGGGAAAATTGGACATCCACATGCAGAAGAATGAAACTAGACCACTCTCTTGCACCTTAGACAGAGATAAACTCAGAATGGATGAAAGATCTAAATGTCAGACAAGATTCCATCAAAATCCTAGAGGAGAACACAGGCAACACCCTTTTTGAACTTGGCCACAGTAACTTCTTGCAAGATACATCCAGGAAGGCAAAAGAAACAAAAGCAAAAATGAACTATTGGGACTTCATCAAGATAAGAAGCTTTTGCACAGCAAAGGATACAGTCAACAAAACTAAAAGACAACTTACAGAATGGGAGAAGATTTATCAGATAAAGGGCTAGTTTCCAAGATTTATAAAGAACTTATTAAACTCAACAAACAAACAATCCAATCATGAAATGGGCAAAAGACATGAACAGAAATCTCACAGAGGAAGATATAGACATGGTTAACATTTTAATTCTTATTCTCCACTAATGAGACTATTATTTTACTAGAAAGTGATCATATTAAGTATTACTAACCTTTGTGCTAGCATCATCATTATTTGTTAACTTAGGAATTGTAGAAAAATTATTTCACCATTCTAATTGATCACCTACTATAACTCCAGGGTTTCACAATCTCATAAAACACATCTAAGTAAATAACAGGATAGTGATAAATGCAGTAAGAGACAAAAGCATAGATGCTATAGGAAGAAATTCAGTAAGATAAGGTAAACCTAGAAAGATTATGCTAATTCAAAAGACAATTTACTGAGCAACTATCATGTGCCAGATACGATGCATATTGTAAAAGAGACAGAGATGCATTAATACAAGAACACTACACTTAAGAAGTTCATAACTTTGTAGGAATGACTGACAAGAAAAAATATGGAACTGACTGAGGAGTACCATAGAAGCTGCATATAAAACAGTATGGGAGCACATTAAAGGGAAATACTAAGTCTTGGATGAAAAGAGAAAGGCTTGGGAAGCCCCAGTGGCGCAGCGGTTTGGCGCCGCCTGCAGCCTAGGGGGGGATCCTGGAGACCTTGGATCGAGTCCCACGCAGACTCCCTTCATGGAGCCTGCTTCTCCCTCTGCCTGTGTCTCTGCCTCTCTCTGTCTCTATGAATAGATAAATAAAAAATCTTAAAAAAATGAGAAAGGCTTGCTGAAAAGTGAGCTTTTTTCTTTTAAAATGTTATTTATTTATATTGTTTGGGATATGTAGTATACTCAAATGGTTCAAATAAAGCAGTGAATTAAGGTTTATATTGAAGAGTTCCATTAACATCCCCTTCCATCTGCACCACTCTTTCCTACGCCCTACAAATAACTTCTCTTGTTAGTTCTTGTGGATAATTTCCAGTGTTTCTCTATGTAAATATGTAGAAATGAAGACACGCATTATTATCACTTACATCCTTTATTTATTTAAAAGCTATACTCTTCCTTTTCTTACTTTTTCCACTTTACTATATATCCTGGAAATCTTCCCAAATCAGCATATAGAGAGAGGTTCCTCATTGGTTTTTAAGCAGAAGTAAAGTACTCCATTCTGTGGGTGTACCATAATTTACTTAAACAGTTTCTTAGTGATGGACATTTCAGTTATTTCCAATCTTTTATTACTACACACAGCACATCAATAATTAGCTTTGTATGCATGTGCAGGTATATCTGTAGATATAAGTTCTCATTAGGATTGCTAAATCAAAGGATAAATTCATTTGTATTTTTGATAAACATTACCAAATTATCCCCTATAAACACTGTTCTACCAAAATACATGAGAATGTTGGGACACCAGGGTAGCTCAGTGGTTGAGTGACTACCTTCAGCTCAGGACATGATCCTGGGGTTCTGGGATGGAGTCCCACATCAGGCACTCTGCAGGGAGCCTGCTTCTCCCTCTCCCTGTGTCTCTACCTCTCTCTGTATTTCCCATTAATAAATAAAATTAAATATATATAAATAAATAAAATTTTATATACAAATATATTCATATATATATGAGTTCATATATATATGAATGTTTATTTCCCAAAGCTGATTGGTGAAAATTCTTTCTTGTTGTAGCTGATTGCATATTTCCCTTATGATTAGCTCTTGTCTGTGATATGAACTGCAAATATTTTCCAGCTTTTCAGTATTCATTTTTAAATTTTTATTATTTTTTTTAGTCATGCAGAAGTAATTTTTTTCTTTTAAGTAGTCGACATTGTTAATCTTATCTTTTTTGGATTCTAGATTTTTTACCATAGTTTAAAAGGCCTTTCTTATCCCTTGGTTTTTTTAAAAAAATTCACCCATGCTTTCTTCTCCTACTCTTGTAGGTTTCTTTTCTTTTTTTTTAACATTTGGAGTTTATTCTGGGTGTGCAGTGTATGTTATGTTCTGATAATCTCTTTGCACTTATTTATTTCTTTGTTTTGTTGGAATACTTTAAGGCAAATTACAGACATGTCTGCTCACTCCTGAAATAATTCAGTATGCATATCAAACTGATAGGACTTATTTTTCCATAAAACTACCATGCCATTATCATATCTATCCAAATTAATAGTTATTCCTTAGTATCCAGGCTATATTAAAATTTCCCTGATTACTTCAAAGATGTATCTTTACAACCATTTATTTTTTTTCTTTCATCAGTATCCAAATAAGGACCATATATCACATTTGGTTGTATGTCTCAAGTTTGTTTCATTCTACATCCTTCTGCTTTTTCCTATATTATGTATATACATTTAAGGAGCAGAAAGAGAAGAGCCAGAAGAGTGCAATATCACTCTTTAAAAATCGCTTTAGACACTTCTCAAATACTTTTGAGAAAGAAATAGAATTTAAACAAATAACGGCTTTGTCCAGCATATTTAATTTTATCAAGACTTGTGATTCATAAAAAGTAACTTGTTTTTGATAAATTGTTTTTGCATTATCTAGAATTCTTCAAAAAGTTCCTTGTGAATATACTTATCAATTCTAATTTTATATACTTATTGTTTTATTTGTAATATTTTCTGATGGGAGGAGAAAATAATTTCACTAATGTATCATAATTTGTGTACAGTATGTACAATGACCCTGAAACAGTGTGGCGGAAGTGTGGTGAACAATGTTGCTCAAGTTACTTGGACATAAAGTGCAAAGAGAGAGGAAAATGTCAAATCATTCGGGACTCTTTAGGGGCACTAAGGATCTTGGATTTTCTCTTGAGAACAATGGGAAGTCATTGAAAAATTTTAATTTTTCACTTGTATACTTTCAACTCAGGAAAATTCTTAATATTTCTATGTTTATTAGCAAGCTCACATTAAAAATATAGAAGAAAATAACTAGTTCACATGAAATACATATAAGAAAATGTAAACTGATTGTCATACACCAATATGTGAGTAAAAACTCAGTAAATTATGTTGTCAAGTCTAGAAACATGCCATTGCATTTCTGTTTACATTTCCACCAATTCCTGACATATAAGAACTCAGGATTCAAGTGTCAGTATTTGAAAAGAAAATAAATGGTATTTGTAGCAATAGAAAATTTGTACATTCATTTCAGAAATTACTTCCTTGCCATTTATTTTCCTTCCCGCTTACTTAAGGCATGTTTTCTTTTTTCTGTGATGAAAGCTGCAATTTCACCATTGATTGGTCCACTTATAAAATCTCATTTTCTCATAAGCAGATCTCCAAAATGCATATTATCAATCATTTAATATTTACCATATGAGAATGAAGTTACTTGTAATACATAGATTGATTGGTAAAAGCAGATTCCCCTTAGTCATAAAAACAATTGTACTATTGTTGTAATAGTGCTATATATTTCTCCATGTTCATTTCAGTCTCTTAAAATCAACGTTGGAAAATAGCATTTTGTAGCAGAGAATACATCAGGATTGAAGTCAATCAGAAAAATGTCACAATCCCAATTTCACCACATATTTGTAATATATCTTGGCCAAGTCACAGTAACTCTAAGTCTTAGTCATTTTTTATATACATAATAGAAATAATAACATCCAACAGGCAGAGTTACTATGAGAATTGAGTGAGTTTATGTAAAGCATCTGGCACACAGTAAATGCAAAATATGATTATGATGCTTTATTTTGATAGTTAACATAATCTTAATGGTAGATTTAGGGGATTTGAGATATATTATTTCTCAGTATGATATATATGTAAATATAATATGTAATATGTATATGTATAATAACTACTATGTAATATTATAGATGTAATATGCATATATATACATATATAATATGTACGCACTGTGTAATGTGTATACATTTCGTATATGTATATTACATATGTAATATGCATGTGTATATACATACATATGTATGTATGCATATATGTAATATATGTATATTACATGTCATGTAATGTATGTATATATATTATGTGCATACGTACAATATGTATATATTATGCAATAGACATGCATAATATGCAATATGTAATATTATATGTACATATATATACAGTTAGCTGGTAATCTCTCATTTACAAGTGATACATTTCATCACTGATATTTCTCATTGGTAGTCATTGACAGTGTTTGAAGCATTATTGATTTTACTCTTGATGCTTCTAGTGCATCCACTTATAATTTTATAAATTAGGCCATTTGCATTGCTAGACAAAGTGATCTTGCCTTATTTTGCTTTCCTTTCTTAATATATCCCATTCCTTTTCTGTTATACATGTATTTTTTTACTAGAAAAGTAATATAGCCATAAGTGACTTTCATTTCCCAGACCCCATCATCATGGATGTAAAATAGTTATTCTAGCAATCATCCAATAATATTACTATGATTCTGGATTCACTTGCTTTACAAAATCTAGTACCTGCTCTCACCTCACTTTACTCATAACCCCAGTACATCACAAATAGGTTTGGGAATCCTTAGTGGATTCTCTCACATGCCATAAGAACCAGTCTTCTTGGTTGCTACTTGGTGCCTGCCATTTTCTTTCTCTCCTTACTAGAGTAAGGAAGCTGTGGAATCCATGGCCTCTTAAGGCACCATTCATTACTGATGGCCTTTGAAGGTTCTTGCTGCTACTGGCACTTGAACATTTTTACACTAAGTTTACTAATATCTATTGCTTTTGCCTAAGAGGGATATCTGAATTAAGGGTGCCATCTCCCATCTGAGGTTGTTGACGTTAGTGCTCCAGACACTTCAATGTAAGGATTAAATATTTGATGTGTTATGGAAATACAAACACTGAGGCAAAACAGCTGTGTAATTAGGTGAAACAGCTCATTGCAGTTTTCACTTTGGGCTTTCTTATAGGACTGAAATGTGTGAGTCCCTGTGAGTGTGCTGGATTTGTGACTAATCCAACTGAAATATATACACCTGTGCTGTAATTTAAAACACTCTAATGGAGCTGACTCCTTGTCTTTGAATTTATCTTTAGTTCTGTAACTTTTTCTTCACTGAGGAGGAGGTAATTTTCAAGAGATTCTATGGCCCTTCAGGTAGCTAGGCTCTTGGCACTGCTCTGCCACCAGTTCTCCAAGTATACAGACATGTCAAAAATCCAAGTAGAACAAAGCTTGTGGGCATACTGAGCCCCTCTACGACCTGTTTTCCTGGTAAAACAAAAACAAAAACAAAACAAAACAAAACAGCAAAACAAAACAAAAAAAAAACACGTAGTATGTGCTGCAGTCTGTGTCTTCATTCAAGAATCAGTCTTCACTGGGGGTTATTCTGTATGTTAGTAAATTGAACACCAATAAAAAATTAAAAAAAAAAAGAATCAGTCTTGCAAGAATGGAAAAATAAAATAAGGAATCCTTTAGCCATTCTAAGATGGGTTCACAGGCCCAGATTCTTACATACCAACAACCCTGGACTGTTTGTGACATAGAACAACAAAGGTGATAGAATAATGTTGGGTTACAATCCAAATTTCAAATTACCTCTGTGGTGAATTAGAACTATTTTTCAATAAAAGCATTTGCCTTTCTGTCTCTGATCCCTTTTACCCTAGAAAAGTAGGTCTCCAGATTCTTTGTGTCTTTCGGAGCTTTCTGAGGCTTCTCTGGAAGAGCTACATGTTCAAAAAGCACTGTTATAAAGCCTATGGGTATGGGCAAGCAGAAGCCCTAGCTCACAATGACAACAACCCTAATCTCATTCTCTGACTCACCATATACTCTAACATCTCTTTTCTCATGGAAATCAGACACAGCCAACTGTAAAATTTCCTACACAAAGGACAGATGCTTTATTTTTGTACCTAATTTCTCAAGCTCTGGACTCATAGATGTAGGAAAAGTGTCATTCCCCAATTCTTCTGTGAGCAATAGATCATGTTGTTAGATACCACTGTATTAGATCCATTTTCTGTCAGCTTTAGTCACATTAGGCCAGGCATATGGAATTTCAATTCTCAACTCCCACTCCAAAGTAAGGGGATCTGCAGACAGTCAGGATTTCTGCTAAATTTACAAAAATTGAGGGTGAAGAAAAATAATATTTTTTTGGAAAGTGTTATTTTTTAGAGTATTTATTGCCAAGTGCTAGCACTGCATGTGTTAGCTCTTAATCTGTGTGCTCTGCTGCCACTCCCTGTCTCCTGGCATGTTTGGCAAAGTCTAATATAAATATTTTATGTTGTGAATCTCCTGAGAGTCACGATGGGGTCATTCTAAATTTTTTTGTGCCTATCACCTGGACTCTTTTACATAATAGCTTATATACAAAGAAGCATTTCTTCCATAAAATCTATGCAACTGTGATTTAGAATCCTTTAATTTTGGTTATGATGAGTGAAAAAATTGGTTTCCAAGAGGCTGCTCCCATGAGTTCTGCTCTCTGGGTTTATTTTTTTAATTCTATATTTAAATTCAATTAATTTAACATATAGTGTATTATTAGTTTCAGGGGTAGAATTTAGTATTTCATCAGTTGCATATAACACCCAGTACTCATTCCATCAAGTACCCTCCTTAATGTCCATCACCCAATTACCCTATACCCCCATCCACCTACAGCAACCTTCAGTTTGTTTCCTAAAGTTGAACACCTCTTATGGTTTGCTTTCCTCTCTATTATTATTTTTCCTTCCCTTCCCTTACATACACCTGTTTTGTTTCTTAAACTGTACACATGAGTGAAATCATATGGTATTTGTCCTTCTCTGAATGACTTATTTTGCTTAGCATAAAACCCTCTACTTCCACCCAAACTGTTCCAAATAGCAATATTTCATTCTCTTTGATGGCCAAGTAATAATCCATTGTATAAGTATACTATAGCATCTTTATCCATTCATCACTTGATGGATATCTGGGCTCTGTCCATATTTTTGTTATCATAGACATTGCTGCTACAAACGTTGGGGTGCATGTACCACTTTGAATCACTGTGTATGCATCCTTTGCATAAATATTCAGTAGTGCAATTGCTGGGTGGTAGGGTAGATCTATTTTTAACTTCTTGAGGAACTCTCATATTGTTTTCAATAGTGCCTGCACCACTTTGCATTCCTACCAACAGTGTAAGAGGGTTCAACTTTCTCCACATCCTCATCAAAATCTGTTGTTTCCTGAGTTGTTAATTTTAGCCATTCTAGCAGATAAGAGGCATTATCTCCTTGTGATTTTGATGTACATTTCCCTGATGCCAAGTGATGTTGAACATTTTTTCATGTGTCTGTTGGCCATTTGTATAACCTTTTTGGAGAAATGTCTGTCTGTTTATGTCTTCTGCCCATTTCTTGATTGGATTATTTGGATGTTGGATGTTGAGTTTGATAAGTTCTTTATAGAACTTGGATAATAACCCTTTATCTTATAAGACACTGGCAAATATCTTCTCCTATTCTACGAGTTGCCTTTAAGTTTTGTTGACTGTTTTCTTTGTTCTGAAGAAGCTTTTTATCTTGGTAAAGTTCCAATGGTTCATTTTTGCTTTTGTTTCCCTTGTCTCTGGTGATGTGTCTAGTAAGACGTTGCTAGAGCCGAGGTTAAAGAGGATGCTGCCTCTGTTCTCCTCTGGGATTTTGATGGATTCCTGTCTCCCATTTAGGTCTTTCATCTATTTTGAGTCTATTTTTGTGTATAGTGTGAGGAAATGGTCTAGTTTCATTCTTCTGCATGTCACTGTCCAATTTTCCCAAATCCATTTGTTGAAGAGACTGTTTTTAATTGGTTATTTATTAGTTGACCACAGAGTTGAGGTTCAATTTCTGGGTTCTGTATTATGTTCTATTGATAGATTGTCTGTTTTTGTTCCAGTGCCATACTGTCTTGATGATTACAGCTTTTTTTTTTTTTGATTACAGCTTTTTGATAGAGCTTCAAGTCCAGAATTGTGATGCCACCAGTATCAACACCTCTTTCAACATTCCTTTGGCTATTCAGGATCATTTCTGATTCCATACAAATTTGAAGATTATTTGTTCCAGCTCTGTGACATAGTTGATGGAGTTTTGATAGGGACTGAATTGATGTATATATTTTTCTAGGTAGCATAGAAATTTTCACAATGTTTGTTCTTCCAATCCATAAGCATCATGTTTTTCTGTTTCTCTGCGTTTTCCTCAATTTCATTCATAAGTGTTCTATAGTTTTCTGAGTACAGAGCTTTTGCCTCTTTGCTTAGGTTTATTTCTAAATATCTTATGCTTTTTGTTGCAATTGTAACTGGGAATGACTCCTTATTTTTTCTTTCTTCTGTGTCATTGTTAATGTATAGAAATACAACTGATTTCTGTCCACTTATTTTATATCTTGTCACTTTGCTGAGCTCCTTTATGAATACTAGCAATTTTAAGGTTTTGGGCTTTCCACATAGATTACCATGTCACCTGCTAAGAGGGAAAGTTTGACTTCTTTGCCAATTTGAATGCCTTTATTACTTTTTGTTGTCTGATTGCTGAGACTAGGACTTCTAGTACTATGTTGAACAACAGTGGTGATAGAGGGCATCCATGTTGTGTTCCTGACCTTAGGAGAAAAGCTCTCAGTTTTTCCCCATTGAGAATCCTATTTACTGTAGGCTTTTAACATATGGCTTTTATGATATTGAAGTATGCTCCCTTTATACCTCCACTGGAAGTGTTTTAACCAAGAAAGAATACTGTACTTTGTCAAATGCTATTTCTGCATCTATTGAGAGGATCATATGTTTATTGTCCTTGCTTTTATTAATATACTGTATCACATTGATTGATTTGCAGATGTTGAACCACCCATGCAGACAAAGAATAGATCCTACTTAGTCTTTGTGAAAAATCCTTTCAATGTACTGTTGGGTCCTCTTGCCTAGTATTTTGGTGAGTATTTTAGCTTCCATGTTCATAAGAATTATTGGTCTATAATTCTCACTTTTGGTGGGATCTTTGTCTGGTTTTGTGGTCAGGGTAATGCTGACCTCATAGAAAGACTTTGGAAATTTTCCTTCCATTTCTATTTTTTGAAACATATAAGCTCATTCTAAAATATTTTGTATGATTTGCTTGTGAAGCCATATGGTCCTGGACTTTTCTTTGTTGGGATTTTTTTGATTACTGATAGAATTTCCTTGATAGTGCTTGGTCTATTTAAATTGTCTATTTATTCCTATTACAGTTTTGGTAGTGTATATGTTTTCAGGAACTTATAGCAGCACTATCCAATATAGCTAAAGCATAGAAAAAGCCCACATGTCCATCAACTGATGAATGATTAAAGATGTAGTATACATAGACAATAGACAAAGGAATATTAGCCATAAAAATAATGAAATCTTACCATTTTCAATGATCTGGTTGGAACTAGAGTGTATCATGCTATGTGGAATAAGTCAATCAGAGAAAGAAAATGCCATGTGATTTCATTCATATGTGGATTTTAAGAAGCAAAAAAGATGGACATAGGGAAAGGAAGGAAAAATGAAATAAAGACAGGGAGGAAGGAAAACCATAAAAGACTCTTAAATATAAGGAACAAACAGGGTGCTGAAGCAGAGGTGGGTGGGGAGATGGGGTAATTTGGTGATGGGCATTAAAGAACACACTTGATGTAATGAGCACTGTGTTATATGCAAATGATGAATCACTTAATTACATAATTCTACTCTGAAACTAGTACTAAAGCACATGTGAACCAACTTGAATTTAAATACAATTTTGAAAGAAAAGACTATATTCTACTTTTTTTTCGGATGTAATATACTGAATATATCTGTTCAATCCATCTGGTCCAATGTGTCATTCAAAGCCACACTTTTCTTGCCTATTATCTGTTTGGATGATCTGTCCATCTATTTAAAAGGAGTGTAAACTTCCTCTACTATTATGGTGTTACTATTGATCAGTTCCTTTATGTTTGCTATTAACCATTTAATATCTTTGGGTGGTCCCATGTTGATTGCATAAATATTTACGATAGTTATATCTTCTTTTCAGATTATCCCATTTATATAGTGCCTTTCTTTGTTTATTGTTGAAGTCATTGTTTTAAAGACCATTTTGGGGGCAACTGGGTGGCTCTGCGGGTCATGCATCTGGCTCTCATCTCAGGTCATGACCTCAGAGTTGTGAGATGAGCCACACGTTAAACTTCATGTGGGGTGAAGTGCCCACTTGGTATTCTCTCTCTCTCTCTCCCCCAATCCTCTGCTCCCCCTTTCTTTTTTCAAAAATAATAAATAAACAAGTCTATTTTGTCTGGGAAAAAAGTCTTATATTTTTTATATAACTATTGATACTGAAGCATTCTTTAACATAGATTTTTATGATAAGTACTTCTGCATCCCCTCCCTTTCCATCTGCAGGTGACTTTTGGTCTGAAATGCACCTATTACAGGCTGCATACATATTGGTCTTCTTTTTTAACCAATCTGACACCCTATGGCATCTGGTTGGAACATTAGTTCATTTACATTCAAAGTAATTATTGAGAGAGATGCATTTGTTGCCTTTTTGTTACTTGTTTTGTAGATTTTTCTGATGTTTTTCCCTCTTTCATGGTTTCTTTATTTCATTGGAGTTCAATTTGCCAACATTTAGAATAACACCCAGTGCTCATCCCATCAAGCGCCACACTCACTGCCAGTACCCAGTCACCCCCACCCTCCGCCACCCTCCCTTTCCACCACCCCTTGTTCTTTTCACAGAGTTAGGAATCTCTCATGTTCTGTCTCCCTTTCTGATATTTCCAACTCATTTTCTATCCTTTCCCCTTTATTCCCTTTCACTATTTTTTATATTCCCCAAATTAATGAGACCATATAATGTTTGTCCTTCTCCGATTGACTTATTTCACTCAGCATAATAACCTCCAGTTCCATCCACGTCAAAGCAAATGGTGTGTATTTGTCGTTTCTAATGGCTGAGTAATATTCCATTGTATACATATACCACATCTTCTTTATCCATTCACCTTTTGATGGACAATGAGGCTCCTTCCACAGTTTGGCTATTGTGGAAATTGCTGCTATAAACATTGGGGTGCAGGTGTCCCAAAGTTTCACTGCATCTGTATCCTTGGAGTAAATCCCCAACAGTGCAATTGCTGGGTCGGAGGGCAGATATATTTTTAACTCTTTGAGGAACCTCCACACAATTTTCCAGAGTGGCTGCACCAGTTACATTCCCACCAGCACTGCAAGAGGGTTCCCCTTTCTCCACATCATATCCAACATTTGTTGCTTCCTGTCTTAACTTTCACCATTCTCACTGGTGTGATGTATCTCCTTGTGGTTTTGATTTGTATTTCCCTGATGGCCAGTGATGCAGAGCATTTTCTCATGTGCATGTTGGCCATGTCTATGTCTTCCTCTGTGAGATTTCTGTTCATGTCTTTGGCCCATATCATGATTGGATTGTTTGTTTCTTTGCTGTTCAATACGTTCTTTATAGATCTTGGATACTAGTCCTTCATCTGATAGGCCATTTGCAAATATCTTCTCCCGTTCTGCAGGTTGGCTTTTAGTTTTGTTGACTTTTCTTTTGCTATGCAGAAGCTTCTTATCCTGATGAAAGCCCAATAATTCATTTTTGCTTTTGTTTCTCTTGCCTTCATGGATGTCTCTTGCAAGAAGTTGCTGTGGCCAAGTTCAAAAAGGGTGTTGCCTAAATAATAATAATGATAATAATAATTAATAATAATTAATAATAATAATAATAATAATAATAATAAAAGGGTGTTGCCTGTGTTCTCCTCTAGGATTTTGATGGAATCTTGCCTCACATTTAGATCTTTCATCCATTTTGAGTTTATCTTTGTGTATGGTGCAAGTGAGTGGTCTAGTTTCATTCTTCTGCATGTGGATGTCCAATTTTCTCAGTACCATTTATTGAAAAGACTGTCTTTTTTTCAGTGGATAGACTTTCCTGCTTTGTCGATTATTAGTTGAGCAGATAGTTGAGGGTCCACTTCTGTATTCTCTATTCTGTTCCATTGATCTCTGTGTCTGTTTTTGTGCCAGTACCACACTGTCTTGATGACCACAGCTTTGTAGTACAACCTGAAATCTGGCATTGTGATGCCCCCAACTATGGTTTTCTTTTTTAATATTCCCCTGGCTATTCGGGGTCTTTTCTAATTCCACACAACCTAAAGATGATTTGTTCCAACTCTCTGAAGAAAGTCCAAGGTATTTTGATAGGGATTGCATTAAATGTGTAAATTGCCCTCGGTAGCATTGACATTTTCACAATATTAATTCTGCCAATTCATGAGCATGGAATAGTTTTCCATTCCTTTGTGTCTTCCTCAATTTCTTTCAGAAGTGTTCTGTAGTTTTTAAGGTATAGGTCCTTTACCTCTTTGGTTAGGTTTATTCCTAGGTATCTTATGTTTTTGGGTGCAATTGTAAATGGGATTGACTCCCTCATTTCTATTTTTTCAGTCTCATTGTTAGTGTCTAGAAATGCCACGGATGTCTGGGCATTGATTTTGTATCCTGCCACACTGCAGAATTGCTGTATGAGTTCTAGCAATCTTGGGGTGGAGGCTTTTGGGTTTTCTATGTAGAGTATCATGTCATCTGCGAAGAAGGAGAGTTTTGACTTCTTCTTTGACAATTTGAATGCCTTTTATTTCTTTTTGTTGTCTAATTCTGAAGCTAGGACTTCCAGTACTATGTTGAATAGCAGTGGTGAGAGTGGACATCCCTGTCTTGTTCCCGATCTTAGGGGAAAGGCTCCTGGTGTTTCTCCATTGAGAATGACATTTTCTGTGGGCTTGTTGTAGATGGCTTTTAAGATGCTGAGGAATGTTCCCTCTATCTCTACACTCTGAAGAGTTTTGATCAGGAATGGATGCTGTATTTTGTCAAATGCTTTCTCTGCATCTATTGAGAGGATCATATGGTTCTTGTTTTTTCTCTTGCTGATATGATGAATCACATTGATTGCTTTATGAGTGTTCAACCAGCCTTGCATCTCGGGGATAAATCTCACTTGGTCATGGTGAATAATCTTCTTCATGTATTGTTGTATCCTATTGGCTAGTATCTTGTTGAGAATATTTGCATCCATATTCATCAGGGATATTGGTCTATAATTTGCCTTTTTGGTGGGGTCTTTGTCTGGTTTGGAATTAAGGTGATGCTGGCCTCATAGAACGAGTTTGGAAGTATTTTTATCTCCTATTATTTAGTTTTTATTGGTGTTCCATTTGCCAACATACAGAATAACACCAAGTGCTCACCCCATCAAGTGCCCCCCTCAGTACCCGCCACCCAGTCAACCCCACTGCCCACCCTCCTCCTCTTCCACCACCCCTAGTTCATTTCCCAGAGTTAGGAGTCTTCCATGTTCTGTCTCCCTTTCTGATATTTCCTACCCATTTCTTCTCCCTTCTCCTCTATTCCCCTTCACTATTATTTACATTCCCCAAATGAATGAGACCATATAATGTTTGGAAGTCCTCCATCTCTTTCTATCTTTCTGAACAGCTTTAGTAGAATAGGTATGGTTTCTTCTTTAAAAGTTTGATAGAATTCCCCTGGGAATCCATCTGGCCCTGGACTTTTGTGTCTTGGGAGGTTTTTGATGACTGCTTCAATTTCCTCCCTGGTTATTGGCCTGTTCACGTTTTCTATTTCTTCCAGTTCCAGTTTTGGTAGTTTGTGGCTTTCCAGAAATGCATCCATTTTTTTCTACATTGCCTAATTTATTGGCATATAGCTGTTCATAATATGCTTTTAAAATCTTTTGTATTTCCTTAGTGTTGGTAGTGTTCTCTCCTTTCTCATTCATGATTTTGTTAATTTGAGTCTTCTCTCTCTTCTTTTTAATAAGGCTGGCTAATGGTTTATCTATCTTATTAATTCTTTCAAAGAACCAACTCCTGGATTTGTTGATATGTTCCACAGTTCTTCTTGTCTCTATTTCTTTGAGTTATAATCAAATCTTTATTAACTCTCTTCTTCTCCTGGGTGTAGGATCTATTTGCTATTTTTTCTCCAGCTCCTATAGGTGCACAGTTAGCTTTTGTATTTGAGTTCTTTCCAGTTTTTTGATGGATGCTTGTATTGTAATGTATTTCCCCCTCAGGACTGCTTTTGCTGTATCCCAAAGATTTTGAACGGTTGTATCTTCATTCTCATTAGTTTCCATTAATCTTTTTAATTCTTCTCTAATGTCCTAGTTGACCCTTTCATCTTTTAGCAGAATGGTCCTTAAACTCCACGTTTTTGAAATCCTTCCAAAGTTCTTTTTGTGATTTAGTTCTAATTTCAAAGCACTATGGCCTGAAAATATGCAGGGGACGATCCCAATCTTTTGGTATCGTTTCAGACCTGATTTGTGACCCAGTATGTGGTCTATTCTGGAGAAAGTTCCATGTACCCTTGAGAAGAATGTGTATTCAGTTGCATTCGGATGTAAAGTTCTGTAGATATCTGTGAAATCCAACTGGTCCAGTGTATCATTTAAAGCTTTTGTTTCTTTGGAGATGTTGTGCTCAGAAGATCTGTCGATTGTAGAAAGTGGTACATTCAAGTCACCAAGTATAAATGTATTACTATCTAAGTATGTCTTACCTTTGGTTATTAGTTGATTGATATACTTGTCAGCTCCCCCATTCGGGGCATAAATATTGATGATTGTTAGGTCCTCTTTTGGATAGATCCTTTAAGTATGATATAGTGTCCCTCTTCATCTCTTACTACAGTCTTTAGGATAAACTTTAATTTATCTGATACAAGGATGGCTATCCCTGCTTTTTTTTTTTTTGAGGACCATTTGAATGGTAAATAGTGCTCCAACCTTTTATTTTCAGGCTGTAGGTTTACTTATATCTAAAATGAGTCTCTTCAGAACATGAGACTCGTAACTCTGGGAAACAAACTAGGGGGGGTGTAAGGGGAGGTGGATGGGGGGTGAGGGTGACTGGGTGATGGGCACTGAGGGGGGCAATTGATGGGATGAGCACTGGGTGTTTTTCTATATGCTAGCAAATTGAACACAAATAAAAATAAATTCATATATAAAAAATAAAATAAAATGAGTCTCTTGTAGACAGCCAATAGATGGGTCTTGCTTTTTTTTATCCAGTCTGAAACCCTGTGCCTTTTGATGGGGTCATTAAGCCCAATCACATTCAGAGTTACTATTGAAAGATATAAGTTTAGTGTCATCATGATACCTTTTCAGTCCCTGTTTTGGTGGATTGATCCCTTGGACTTCCTCTTTCTATTACACAGTCCCCCTTATTATTTCTTGCAGAGTCGGCTTGGTGGTCACATATTCTTTTAGTTTCTGCCTATCTTGGAAGCTCTTTATCTCTCCTTCTATTCTGAATGAGAACCTTGCTGGATAAAGTATTCTTGGCTGCATGTTCTTCTCATTTAGGGCCCTGAATATATCCTGCTAGCCCTTTCTGGCCTGCCAGGTGTCTGTCAAGAGTTCTGCTGTTATCCTAATGCTTCTCCCCATGAAGGCAATGGATTTATTCTCTCTTGCTGCTTTAAGAATGTTCTCTTTATCTTTGGAATTTATAAGTTTCACTATTATATGTCAAGGTGTTGAGCGGTTTTTATTGATTTTAGGGGGGACCTCTCTATTTCCTGGATCTGAATGCCTGTTTCCCTTCCCAGATTAGGAAAGTTCTCAGCTATGATTTGTTCAAATACATATTCTGGACCTCTGTCCCTTTCGGCGCCCTTGGAAACCCCAGTTAAATGTAGATTCTTCCTTCTGAGGCTGTCATTTATTGCCCTTAACCTATCCTCATGATCTTTTAATTGTTTTTCTCAGATTCCCTCCTTGCCATCAACTTGTCTTCTAGGTCTCTCACTCCTTCTACCACGTTAACCCTTGTTGTTAGGACCTCTAATTTGGATTGCATCTCATTTCATTGGTTTTTAATTTCTGCCTGATTAGATCTAAATTCTGCAGTCATGAAGTCTCTTGAATCCTCTATGCTTTTTTTGTAGAGCCACCAGTAGCTTTATTATTGTGCTTCTGAATTGGCTTTCTGACTCAGAATTGTAATCCAATTTTTTAACTCTGTGGGAGAGAGGACTGTTTCTGATTCTTTCTTTTGAGGTGAGTTTTTCCTTCTAGTCATTTTGCTCAGTGCAGAGTGGCCAAAAACAAGCTGTACTGGGAAAAAGGGAGAAGAGAAAAAAGAAAAAGAAGATGAAAGAAAGAAAAAAGGGGGGGAAGCAAACAGAAAACAAAAAACAAGGGGGAGTATCCTCTGATTCTATATACTGTAAATCCCTCGACTTCCCCTGGAACTTTCCAGAGCTGTTTGGTCACTAACTTGCTTTCCCCCTGTCGTTTTAGGTGGTCTTCTGGGGGAGGGGCCTGCTGTGCTGATTCTCGGGTTTGTGCACATGGGGGAGCTGCTCAGCCCCCGGCCTGGTGCAGGGCTCCGTGGGAGTTGTTTATCCTTTTTATACTGTGAGGCCACTGTGAGGTTCTTTGAGGGTTGTTTATCCTGTGAGGCCCCAGGAGGAACAACAGCAGTGGCAGCGGCCAGCTCTCCAGCCCTGGAGTCAGCTCCTGTAGTAACAACCTCAACTCCTGTAGTAACAACCACAGCTCCCAGACCACAGGGGCCTGGATGCTCCGGGGGCAGGGGCCTCCGATCTGCACAGCTAGGTGCCGCCCAGCGGCAGGAGAGTCCTTGCTGTTCTGTGTCTACCCAGCCTCTGCCTGTCCTGGGGGGAGCGCTGGATCTTGGGCTGTGTCCCCCAGTGCCCCGGGCTCCAGGGCCTGTGCCACTGGAATCATGCTCCCAGGCGGCGCAGCTCCCTCTGCCCGAAGTCGTCGCTGGAGCTGCTCCCGGGCTGGTGGGGCTCTCGCTGTAGCCCTTTATGGAGCTTGGCCATGGCGTGTGGTGCGCTCTTCCCTGGGACACAGTTCCTCTGTTAGTGCTGCTGGGAGCCTGAGCGCATCCCTGCTCCTCCTGGGATCCTGCTCCAACTCCCTGGGAGCGCCTTTCCATCTGGGATGATTGGTGAAGCTCCTGCTTCTCCAGGACTGGGCTTTCCTGTCCTGTGGGCACTCGCCGCAGGGGCTTAGCCCGGCTCCTCACAGGGGCCCCTCCCCCTGGATGCTTTTTTATTTCTTTATTATTTTTCCCCCATCTTACTACCTTGATAGAAGGGCAAACTGTTCTCACTGTAGCATTCCAGCTGTTCTGTCTTTAAATCTCAGACCGAATTCGTATGTTTTCAGGATTATTTGAAAGTTATCTAGGTAATTGGTGGGGACAGTTGACTTGGGGACCCTTCTCTTCCGCCTTCTTCCCCCCTCCCTCTTTCATGGTTTCTTGATTTTTATTTTTTAGTGATATACTTGAAGACTTCTTATCTCTTGCATCTCTATTCCTTTTTTATTTGTGGTTACTGTTTGGCTTATATATAATGTTCTTTTGTATACATCATTCTACATTAAGCTGATGGTCATCCAATTTTGAACTTATTCTTTTCTTATCTTTCTTCTACATTTCAAATACTTGGTATCATCCTGTTATTTTATAAATCCCTTGAAAGATTTTTACAGAAATGCTTATATTTTTTTATTTTTTAAAATATTTTATTTATTTATTCATGCGAGACACAGACTGAGAGAGAGAGGCAGAAGGAGAAGCAGGTTCCATGCAGGGAGCCCGATGTGGAACTTGATCCCAGGACTCCAGGATCACACCCTGGACCAAAGGCAGGCACTAAACCGCTGAGCCACCCAGGGATCCCCGAGAAATGCTTATATTTTAATGCTTTAGTGCTATTTACTTTTCATACTCTGACTTATGTCTTTCCTTTCCACTCAAGGAGTCTCTTTTAATATTTTTTGTATGGCTGGTTTAGTGGTCATGAACTCTTTTATTTTTTGTTTGAAAACCTCTTTATCTCTCTCTTTTTTTCTGAATTGTACCCTTGCTGGATAGAATATTCTTGGATGCAGATTTTTCCCTTTCAGCACTTTTGAATATATCATGACACTTTCTTCTAGCCTGCCAAGTTTCTGCTGAAAATTAGTTGATAGGCTTGTGGGATTGTATTCTAATGTAACTGTCTTCTTTTCTTTTGCAGTCTTTAAAGGTTTTTTATCACTATATTTTATCATTTTAATTACAATGTGTCTTAGTGTGTACCTCCTTGGGTTTAATTTGTTGAGAGATCTGTTTTCCTCCCCAGATTTGGGAAGTTTTCAGCTATTATTTCTTCAAATATATTTTTTGTCCTTTTTTTTCTCTTTTCCTTCTGAGGTCCTTATAATCAGAATGGTATTATGTTTAGAGAACTCACTGAGTTCTTTTCCCATTGTGCAGTATTTGTTTGTCTCACATCTCTTCAGCTGATTTGCTTCACATTACTCTATCCTCTAAGTCACTGATACTTTCTTCTGCTTCCTATAACCTACTGTTTATTCCATCTATTGTATTTCTAATTTCATTTATGGAGTTTTTCATCTTTGATATGTTATTCTTTAACCTCCTTTCCAAGGAATCTCACTGATGTCCTGCACTCTTTCTTGAGGTCCAGTGAATATTTTTATGAATATTTCTTTAAATTCTCTATCAGGCATACTACTTATTTCTGATTTGCTTAGATCTCCTGCCATGATTTTGTCATGTTTTTTTTCATTTGGGACAAAATCCTTTGTCTCCTCATTTCGTCTACCTCTCTGTGTCTAGTGTGTGTGTGTGTGTGTGTGTGTGTGTGTGTGTGTGTTGGGAATTCCTCTGCTCTTAAAAATAGTTGCTTTATTAAGAAAGGTTTTGTAGTGCCCTGCAGTGCAGTGTCCATTGTTCACCAGAACCTAGTACTTCAGAGGAGTCTCCTATGTGTGTTGCTTGCATCTTGCTATTGTGCCTGAGTAGCTTTCCCTTTCAGTCCAGACTGCACTGACCTTCTGCCTATCAATGGTTGTGCTTCTCTCTGTGCTGTTACGGAGACAAAAGCAGGCTGATTCTGAGTGGTTGTGATGGTAGGAGGGCTTAGGAGCAGGGCACAGGATTAGCAAAATTTGCATTGAGCCACTAGTCCTAGGCCAATTCCCCCAAAGTAAGGTGGTGGCCAGAGGCACATAATGCATTAGCACCAATGGCCAGGGACAAGTCACATAGCTGAAATGGTGGTAAGGGACATACAGTGACTTCGCATGGCATGTGATATCTGTGCATATAGAGCCTGGGTAGCTAGTCCTAAGTAAATCCCCAAAAGAATGGAGGCAGCTGTGGGTGTGGTATAGCAGCAACAGTGGACAGGGTCACATGGCATCTATGTCCCAGGTGGATAAATGGAGAGTGAGGTGTCTAGGGTGTGCAAACTGTGTGGGGCTAGCTGGGTGGGGCACCTGCATTAACTACATGTGTGCTAAAGCCAAGGTGGAGGCTGGCAGGCTTAGAGTGTGCCAGTCCTCAGGAGAATTTGTGGGTGAGGCAAACTCTTTGCAAGTTATGTAGCAAGTATCTGTGCTGTGGCTGGGGGCATGCAGCCTCTGTGTGCATGGTGGTTGGGCAGGGCATTCATGGTGTCAGCAAAATTTGCACTGAACCTGTAATCTTAGGTCAGATTCCCATAAGCCCTATGGTAGCTCAGGTGTGCCCAACTTTAGATGCAGCAGCCGCAGCCAGGAGCCTGTAGCATCTTTGGACATGGCAGCTAGATGTAGATCCAGGTGGCCTCAGGCCTATGGCATCTGTGTCTGGGACAGCTGATCTAGGCATACATTATTTAAAAAAATTGTGCTGTGCCCACAACAGAAGCCAGCATGCTTGGAGTGGGTGAATCCTCAGAAGGACAGCAGGGTACACTGCTGGCAGGTTAGGTAGCAAGTGTCTGTGCTGTGCAGCTTCCTACAGGTGGCTCTGTGTTTATGCTGGGGGAAGGGAGGAAAAATAGTGCCCGTCAGCTACTTTGATCCTGGAGAAGTCCCCCAAGAAACTCCTAAATCCTTATAAATAGATTTCTCCATTTGCCCCAGGCATCGTGCAAAGTATTGATTCTGTTGCCTCTCTGTGGGCTGTTGTCTCATTAAGGGCAGGTACTCAGCTCAGCTATCACTTGCCCTCTTGCTTGCCCAATGCTGAGTCAGCTGACTTTCAAAGCTCCAGGCTTCAAGTCCAGCTGATTATACAAACTCACAGAATTCGACCCCTCTGGTTTTCAAGGCTAGACATTATGGAGATTCATACTCCCATGTGGGCTCCTTGGTGCTTTCCACTCTTGGCACCTGCAGGTCCTTCCCTCCTGTGGGAAGCTCCCCACCAAAATTTCTGCCCTTCATAAATTCTCTGATATAACTTCTTCTCTAAATTTATCCCTGGAGCTTGTTCTTCCATTCTTCAGATCACTCTCTGGTTTATTGACTTGGATGGGAGTAATGTCTAGTTGTAAATAATGGGACAAGGTGAGTTTAGGGACCTATTCCACCATCATCCCCTTATTTAAGCGGTTTTTAAAACAGAATCCTGCCTGTAGAAAAACTAGCTTTCAAAAATGAAGCAGAAATTAAGACATTCCACAATAAACAAAAGCTGAGAAAATTTACTGATTGCAGATCTATCTACCTTACAAGATAGGCTAAAAAGAGTCTTTCAAGCTGAAATGAAAAGACAGACAGTAACTAGAAGCCATGGAAAGAAATAAATGATTATAGTAATGGTAATTACACAGGTAAATATAAAAGACAGTATTATTATACTTTTAGTTTACAACATATTTTTTGTTCCTTTTATGTCTTAGGAGACTAATGCATAAAAATAATTAAAACTCAATGTTAATGTTCACCCTTGTATAAATATGTGACAAAATAAGAACATAAAGGGGACAGAGAGGTAAAAGAGCAGAGACTTTGTATTCTATTGAAGCTAAGTTGGTATCAATTTAAAGTAGATAACTGTACTAGAAATTTAATTTAGGATGCTAATGTTAATTCCTATTTAGTCACTAAGAAAATACTTTTAAAATTTATATAAAAATAAGAAGGGAATCAAATTGGCACACTCCAGTAGAGTGAAACAAAAAAGATGGTAATGGCAGAAATGACATACAGAAAAAGTAATCTGTAATACCGAACTAACAGAAACAATATTCAGATACTAGCTGTCTACAGCTAGTATCTGTAAATGCCATTGCCCACTAAAAAGAATGAGAACCTTGGAGAAATGGCTGGGTCCATGTCTGAATCAGGAATATACCAGATGATCCCCAGACATCTTAACATACCAGACATCCAGGAATCCAAGGTAAAAGAGGTTGCTGCCTGTGTTTTCCTCTAAAATTTTGAAAGATTCGTCCTTCACATGTAGGTTTTCTTCCATTTTGAGTATATTTTATTTTATGGTGTAAGGAAATGATTCAAGTTCATTCTTTTGCATGTAGTATCCAATTTTCCCAACATAATTTTTTGAAAAGACTGTCTTTTTTTCCAATGGATATTCTTTCCTGCTTTGTCAAAATTAATTGACCGTAGAGGTGAGGGTTCATTTCTGGGTTCACTATTCTGTTCCATTGATCTATATGTCTGTTTTAGTGCCAGCACCATACTGTCATGATGATTACAGCTTTGTAGTACAGACTGAAGTCCACAATTGTGATGCCTCCAGCTTTTTTTTTTTTCTTTCAACATCACTTTGGTACTCGGGCTCTTTTCTGGTTCTGTACAAATTTTAGGATTGTTTATTCCAGTTCTGTGAAAAATGTTGATTGTATTTTGATAGAGATAGAATTTAATGTGTAGATTGCTTTCAGAAGCATAAACATTTTCATATATCTGTTCTTCCAATCCATCAGCATGGAATATCCTCCTCAATTTCCCTCATAAGTGTTATACAGATTTCAGAGTAGAAATTCTTTACTTCTTTGGTTAGAGTTATTCCTAGGTATCTTATGGTTCTGGTACTATTGTAAATGGGATCAATTCCTGATTACTCTTTCTTCTCCTTCACTTTTAGTGTGTACAAATGCAACAGACTTCAGTACATTGATTTTATATCCTGCCACTTTGCTGAATTCTTGTATGAGTTCTAGCAATTTTGGGGTGGAGTCTTTTGGATTTTCTACATAGAGTATCATGTCTGTGAAGAGTGAAAGTTTGACTTCTTTGCTGATTTGGATGACTTTTATTCTTTTTGTTGTCTGATTGCTGAATCTAGGGTTTCCAGTACTATGTTGAAAAACAATGGTGAGAGTGGATACCCCTGTCATTTTCTGACCTTAGGAAAATTATTTGATGCCAGGTTTTTATATACAGCTTTTATAATATTGAGGTATGTTCCCTCTATCTCTACATGGCAGAGAGTTTATCAAGAAAGGTTGCTGTATTTTGTCAAAAGCTTTTTATGCATCTATTGAGAAGATCATATGGTTCCTGTCCTTTTTTTTATTGATATGATGTATCATTTAGATTGATTTGCAGATGTTGAACCACACTTGCGGTCCAGGAATAAATCCCACTTAGTCGTGATGAATAACCATTTTATATGTACTGTTGGATCCAATTAGCTAGTATCTTGAAGAGCATTTTTGCATCCTTGTTCATCAGGGATATTGGTCTGTAATTCTTCTTAGTAGGGTCTTTGTCTTCTTTGGGATCAAGGTAATATTGGCCTCCTCAAAAGATTTGGGAAGTTTTCCTCCATTTCTATTTTTTTTGAAACAGTTTGAAAAGAATAGTATTGACTCTTTAAATGTCTGGTAGAATTTCCCTGGAAAGCCATCTGGTCCTGGCCTCTTGTTTGTTGGAAGATTTTTGATTACTGATTCCATTTCTTTGATGGTTATGGCTATGTTTATGTTTTCTATTTCTACCTGTTTTAGTTTTGGTAGTTTATGTTTCTAGGGATGTATCCATTTCTTCCACATTGCCTAATTTTTTGGCATATAATTGCCCCTAGTATTCTCTTATAATTATTTGTATTTCATTGGTGTTGATTATGATCGCTCCTCTTTCATTCATGATTTGATTTATTTGGGTCTTTTCTCTTTTATTTTTAATAAATCTAGCTAGGACTTTATCAATCTTATTAATTCTTTCAAAGAATCAGCTCCTAGCTTTGTCGATCTGTTCTACTGTTTTTTTCCTTACTTCTGTATCATTGATTCTTGCTCTAATCTTTATTTCTATTCTCCTGCTGAATTTCAGCTTTACTTCCTCCTGTATTTCCAACTCTTTTAGGTATAAGGTTAGGTTGTGTATTTGAGACTTCTCTTGCTTTTTAAGAAAGGCCTGTATTGCTATACACTACCTTTTTAGGACTCCCTTTGGTGCATGACAAATGTTTTGAACTGTCCTGTTTTCATTTTCATTTGCTTCCATGTATTTTTTAAAAATATTCTTTAATATCCTGGTTGATCCATTTATTCTATAGTAGGGTGCTCTTTAGCCTACATGTATTTGTTGTCCTTCCACATTTTATTTCTTGTGGTTGACTTCAAGTTTTAAAGCATTGTGCTCTGAAAATATTCGTGGTGTAATATCATTTTTTTCTCTAATGGTTGAGCCTGATTTGTGATGCAGTATGTGATCTATTCTGAAGAATATTCCATGTGAACTTGAGAAGAATGTGTATTCTGCTGCTTTAGGATGAAATGCCCTGAATATGTCTGTAAAGTCCACCTGGTCCTGTGTGTCATACAAAGCCCTTGTTTCCTTGTTGATTTTCTGCTTAAATGATCTGCCCATTGCAGTGAATGGGTTGTTAAAGTCCCCAACTATTATTGTATTATTAGTATTATGAGTTTCCTTAAGTTTATTATTAATTGAATTATATAATTGGCTTTTTCCAAGTTGAGAGCATAAATATTTATAATCGTTAGATCTTCTTGTTGCATAGGCCCCTTTATTATGATATAGTGTTAATCTCTTATTACAGTGTTTGGTTTAAAATCTAGTTTGTCAGGACACCTGGGTGGCTCAGTGGTTGAGCATCTGCCTTTGGCTCAGGTCGTGATCCCAGGATTCTGTGATTGAATCCCACATCAGGCTCCCACAGGAAGTCTGCTCCTCCCTCTGCTTATGTCTCTTTTTAAATCTCTGTGTCTCTCATGAATAAATAAATTAAATATTTAAAAAATGAGATAAAATCTAGTTTGTCGGAGATAAGTATGGCTACTTCTGCTTTATTTTGGTGTCTAATCCATGATAAATGGTTCTCCACCTCCTCAGTTTCAATCTGGAGGTGTTTTGGCATCTAAAATGAGTATCTGGGTGCAGGTGTCCCGGCGTTTCATTGCATTTGTATCTTTGGGGTAAATTCCCAATAGTGCAATTGCTGAGTGAGTCTAAGTAAAATGTAAAAGGTTAACTTACACACCAGATCTTAATCCCTAGAGCAACTATTAAACTAAAAAAAATAGATTAAGGAGATATTGTCAAAAAATAAATATGTTAAAAAAATAAAAAATAAAATAAAATAAAATAAAATGAGTATCTGTAAGCAGCATACCAATGGGTCTTGTTTTTTATACTCACTGTGATACTCTTTTTTCAAATGATTTTATTTATCCATGAGAGACACAGAAAGAGGCAGAGACATAGGCAGAGGGAGGAGAAGTAGGCTCCATGCAGAAGCCCGATGTGGGACTCAATCCTGGAACTCCAGGATCATGACCTGAACCAATGGCAGATACTCAACTGCTTGAGCCACCCAGTCACCCCAATACTCTGTATCTTTTGATTGGAGTGTTTAGTACATTTACTTTCAGAAAAATTATGAAAAGATGAACTTAGTGCCATTGTATTACCTGCAATGTTGCTATTTCTGTTCGTTTCTGGTCTTTGTTACTTTTGGGCTCTATTTCCACTCAAAGGATCCCTGTTAGTATTTCTTGCAGGGCTGGTTTAGTGTTCACAAATTCTTTTAGTTTTTGTCCTGGAAACTCTTTATTTCTCTTTCTATTCTTAATTACAGACTTGTTGGATAAAGTATTCTTGGTTGCATATTTTTCTTATTTAACACATCGAATATATCATGGCAGTCCTTTCTGGTCAGCCAGATCTCTATGGCAGGTCTTCTGTCAGCCTTATGTGTCTACCTCTATATGTTAAGGACCTTCTTTCCTGAGCCTCTTTCAGGATTTTCTTTATCTTTGAAATTTGCAAGCTTCAGTATAAGATGAAGTGTTGACCTATTTTTGTTTATCCCGAGGGGGCTTCTCTGTGCCTCCTGGGCATCAATGCCTGTTTCTTTTCCCAGGTTAAGTGAGTTCTCAGCTAGAATTTTTTCAAATAAACCTTGTGTTCCTTTCTCTTGCTCTTCATCTTCTAGGACCCTATTATATAGATCTTATTTTGCTTTATGGAATTGCTGATTTCTTTAAGTCTCCCTTCATGCTCTAATAGTTTTATTTCTCTATTCTTTTTACTTTCCTTATTTTCAATCATTTTATGTCCTATGTACTGATTCTCTCTTCAGTTCATTCATCTTCATTTTTATGGCCTTCACTTTGGGACTGTATCTAGGTAATAGCATTTTTATTTCACCCTGACTAGATTTTAGTCCTTTTACCACTACAGCAAGGGATTCTCTAGCATCTTTTATGCTTTCTTCAAGCCTAGCTGGTATCTTTATAAACATTGTTTTAAATTCTAGTTCAGACATCTTTCTTATATCAGTATTGATTAAATTCTTGGCCATGAGTACTACTTCCTGTTCTTTCTTTTGGGGTGGTTTTCTCCATTTTGTCATTTTGTCCAGAAAAGAAAGGAAGAAAGAAAGAGAAACAAAAACAACAAAAAATTCAGGAAGTGCTTCTGGTCTATGGTGTGTACACTATGCTGTTGCATTTTGGCTGTTCTTTCCCACTTGTCTACTTTTTACAGAATTCCCCCTTGCTTGTAGAGGAGAGTGTGTATTGATTTGTTTGTCAAGATAAAAAAGAAAGAAAAAAACAAGCCTGATCCAAGATAGGAGAAAGAGAAGAGGAACATAAATGCAAACAAATATTCAAATAAAAAGGTATAAGCCTAATTCCAAAGAATAAGAAAGAAAGAAAGAAGGATAAACAAGTAAGAAAAGAAAAAGAAAAAATAAGATGAGTGTCTGAAAATTAAGAGATGGTAATAAACAAAACAAAACAACAATTATAAAATTATGAGCCTGATCCCTACAAAAAAAAGAGAAAAGAAAAATACATATATAAAAGGTAAAAATAAGAAATACAAAAATAAATATTAAAAAAAATAAAATTATGAAAAGTGGAAGAAGAAGGAGAAGGAGAAGGAGAAAAGAGCCTGGTCTATTTCTGGTGGAAGCTGATGTTTTGGAGCCTGCTTGCTTTCTTATTCTCTCTCTCTCTCGCTCTCTTCTTTCTTTCTTTCTTTTAGTGAAAATTTTTTTCTTTTCTTTTTATTTAAGTTCAATTAATTAACATATAATGTATTATTAGTATCAGAGGTAGAGGGCAGCGATTCATTAGTCTTCTATAATATCCCAGTATTCATTACATCATGTGCCCTCCTTAATATCCATCACTCAGTTACCCTGACCCCATACCCTCTTCCCTCCTGCAACCCTCAGTTTGTTTCCTATGATTAAAAGTCTCACGTTTTGTCTCCCTCTCTGATTTCATCTTATTTTTCCCTTTCTTCCCCCATGATCCTGTTTTGATTCTTAAATTCTACATATGAGTAAGATCACATGGGAATTGTTTTTCTCGAAGTGATTTATTTCACTTAGCATAATACCCTCTAGTTCCATGTACATCATTTCAAACGGCAAAATTTCATTTTCTTTGATGGCTGAGTAATATATATATATATATATATATATATATATATATATCCATTCATCTGTTGACAGACATCTGGACTCCTTCCATAGTTTGGCTATTGTGGACATTGCTGCTAGAAACATTGGGGTGCAGGTGCCCTTTGGGCCACTATTTTTGTATATTTGGTGTAAATAACTAGTAGTGCAGTAGCTGAGTATTATTAGGAAAGCTCTATTTTCAACTTTTAAAAGAATGCCTATACTGTTTTCCACAGTAGCAGCACCAGCTTGCACTCCCACCAACAGTATAAGAGGGTCACCTTTCTCCACATCCTCACCAACATCTGTAATTTCCTGACTTGTTAATTTTAGCCATTCTGACTGGTATGAAATGATATCTTCTTGCAGTTTTGATTTGTATTTCCCTTATGCCAAATGATGTTGAGTATTTTTTCATTTCTTTTGGCTACTTGTATGTCTTCATTGAAGAACTGTCTATTCATGTCTTCTGCCAATTTCTCACCTGGATTATTGTTTCTTATGTGTTGAGTTTGATAAGTTCTTTACAGAACTTGGATACTAACCCTTTATCTGATAAGACATTTACAAATATCTTCTTCCATTCTGTCAGTTGTCTTTCAGTTTTTTCGAATGTTTCCTTTTCACTACAAAAGCTTTTTATATTGATGAAGTCCTAATAATTCATTTTTGCCTTTGCTTTCCTTAACTTTGGAGATTTGTTTAGCAAGAAATTTCTGCAGCTGAAGTTACAGATGTTGCAACCTGTATTCTCTAGGATTTTGATGGATTCTTGTCTCACATTTAGATCTTTCATCCATTTTGAGTCTATCTTTGTGTATGGTGTGAGGAAACAGTCCAGTGTCATTCTTCTTTATGACCATTATTCTACACTCTATATCTGACATCTGAGCTATATCCATACTGATTAGGTCCCTGGCAGTCAGTACTGCCACTTGTTCTCTACTTCGAGGTGAGTTTTTCCATCTTGTCATTCTGTCCAGAGAAGTATAGATAAATGAAAGAACAAAATACTAAGATGGTAACAATGACCCTAGAGAAATATACAGTAAACAAATCGGAAGAGACCCAAAACCAAAAAGAAAAAAAAAATAAAAATATTATCATCAAAAAGGTGGACAGAACAAAGCAGTACACTGTATTCTGTGCATATTTTCGTCTATTTGTTAAGAAAATGGATTCCAAAATTGTAAAGAAAGAAAAACTCATACATGTACAAAAATAAAAATAAATAGAATTAAAGGATAGAATGTAACAAAAAAATTAAAAGCCAAAAAAGAAGGAATATAAACAGACTGGTGTACATAACAGAGCAATACAATATATCTTGGGTATATTTATATTTTAGTCCATTTGTTAGTAGATACTGCATCCCAAAATTGCTAAGAAAAACTCTCTCTCTCTCTCTCTCTCTATATATATATATATAGATATAGATATAGATATAGATATATAGATATATAGATATAGCTAGATATTATATTATAATATATATTTATAATATTTATATAAATATATTTATATTTATTTATATAAATAAGTAAATACTTATTTATTATATATATTGCCATGGATTGCTCTATGTTGGTTTTGTTCCCTGAAGGCTTTCTGTACTGTACTTTATGTACTGTTTTAGAGGATAAGAATGAAAATGGCAGCATCCCAATCTCCAGCTCCTGAGCTGAAAGGTTGAAACCCCAGTTTTCAGTGCACCCTTAGGGAAAAGCAGTCAATCACTCTTGTCTCCCTGTTCTCCATCCTCACTCTGTGCTCACCCAGTCTATGACCAAGTGATTCTGTTTCAGGCTAGTGACCCCAGTTTCTGTTTCCATACCCTGCAAACTCTTCCTCGGGGGAGAAGGGGAGTCTTGGCCATGATTTTGCAGCTAGCTTGGCCCTTGCTCAGAGAGCAGTTGACCAACCACACCATGGCTTTTGGTTTATTGCAGCCCTGATCTGAAAGCCCACTCCTGGGCCCACTGATTGCAGCCAGTTTCCCCATACCAATGCCTGGGAACTCTGCTTTACTCTGGTGCCTCTGTTCTTTCTGTGACTCTGGGGATCCTGAGACTGCAATGTCCCACCTAATAATCTGCCTTGATTCACCACCTGAGCATCTTTCATGTAAGGCTGTCCCTCACCAGAGTAGACTTCTAAAAGTTCCGATTTGTGTTCCATGCTATATCACTTTCTGGTGGTCAGCTTACAGAGGTTCCCTCCCCCCATGACTTATCATCCTATATATCTCAGATTCAGTTTCTACCTTGAAGAAAGTGGTCAGTTTTCTATTTGTAGAATTGCAGCTATTATTTTCTTAGATCTCTGGTTGAGTTTGAAAGTGCTCAGAATGATTTGATAACTATCTAGCTGAATTCCTGGGACCAGACAAAACTAAGGTCTCCTACTCCTCCATCGTTTTGGACTCCTTTTGAAACATTATTTAATTAGCAGACTTGAACCATGTGGGGGACTTGTGTTGGTCTTCTGAAGTTGAGGACTGTTGTGCTGGCTCACAAGCTGACTTGTCCTTGTAAAGATACCCCTGCCTGGTGCAGGGGGGCAAGGTTTAGTATAGGGGACTCCAGCATCCACTGGAGGTGCTGTGTTTCTCTCTGAAGTCCGTCTATGCTGGTGGGCAAGGGGGAGGGAAGGGTGATAGAGGAAGAATATGGCATCACTCTACCCTATCATCTCCAGAGAGGGGACTCCTGGCCAAAGCTGCTCAGGAGACCCTCTCAGAAAAGTGAAAAATCTCCTGTGTCCCGAGCTTTTGTCAGTTCCCTGCCTTTA
Source organism: Canis lupus baileyi (assembly GCF_048164855.1). Taxonomy (NCBI): domain Eukaryota; kingdom Metazoa; phylum Chordata; class Mammalia; order Carnivora; family Canidae; genus Canis; species Canis lupus. The sequence goes on from NC_132876.1 coordinate 61,911,286, forward strand.
CCCTGTCTGTTTCTGGGCCCTCTGTGTGCCTAGTGTACTTTATTTCTGGCCAGTGGCTGGGATTCAAAACTCCAAGTTTTAAAAGGCCTTGCAAGGTGTGGACACCAACCTCTTCCCCGGAGGAGAGCCTCACAGTGCACCTGGCATTGTCCTGTCCCAGAAAAGCAGCTTCACATTTCCAGTGTGGAAGCTAGAGTATATTGTGATGCCCAGCGAAAAGCGGCAACCACGTTCTGCCATCTGTGCATGACTCAGTCCCCTACTCTGTTTTTTTTTTTTTTTCCAGAAAAGCAGTTGTGTGGAGGCTTGAATAGACTGTGGCAGACAGAGAAAAGCACTGGCCAGTTATATGAAGCCTGTCCCAGGATCTGCTCTCTGTTCAGTTCTGCTGCAGAAAACCAGCTTCTTGGTGCACACACAGAGGTTTAAGCCTATTATGGCTCACAGGAGAAAATTGTTAAGAAGTTTTCTTCCCTCTGTGTATACTTCCGACCCTGCTGTTGAGCACTGCTCAATGACTCCTGCTGCCCTTTTGTCCTTGGAGGGGCCAAATACATTTTTCCAAATGTACTCCAGGAAGGGGAGTGACCTCTCTCCCTATGCAACCCAAGGGATCCCCTCACTGCACCTTATTGTCTGATCCCTATCTGCTGCACTTACTTCCACTCTCTCCCTCTCCCTTTTGCTCTATGAAAAGGGCCCCCTCTTCTTTGAGGCTATACAGCTGTTCCCTCCCCAAATCATGGTTCCAAAACTCACATCTGCCATGTTTTCTCCCTCCAACTGTGCATATTCCTAGTTGTTCAAAATAGTTGGATATTGATCTAGCTGTGTTTGAAAGACAAGGCAAACTGAGAATCCTACTACTACTCTGCCATCATATCTTCCCCTTATTCCCTGCTTTCCGGTTTTAAAAACAAGATATCTTTGTTCATTAACACTATGGGATTGGCATTATGGGTTGTTTCCAGATATGCTGCCAAATATGAATATCTTTTGCACTATGCTGAAGATTCATAGTGGATTGAATGTATTTAATCACCTTGGTATATAAAAAAAAAGAAAATTCAGGTCCAAATTAGTTCTAGCTTCTTTTCTTTTTTAATAATCTCAGTCATTGCTAATGCTCTCACAAATCAATGCTGAGATCCTTTGAGAAAAATTAAATGAGTAAAAAAATCTGATGTTTCTGTTTACCTTGCAAAATCAGTGAAAAACATGAAATGATACCTGGCTATTTGCAAATTATATCATTCTTTTTTTTAATTTTTTTAAAATTATATCATTCTTAAAGTAAAATGATAGAAGAAATTTTTTTGTTCTAGTTTCAAGTTTTTATTTAAATTCCAGTTAATGGACTTATAGGGTAATATTATTTTCAAGAGTGGAATTTAGTGATTCATCACTTATAGAAAAGAGTGCTCACCACAAGTGTCCTCCCTAATACCCATTACTCATTTAACCAATTCCAGGCCCACCTCCTCTCCAGTAACCCTCAGTTTGATCTCTATATTTGAGTCTATTTTATTGTTTGCCTTATTCTTTTTCCCCCATGTTCATCTGTTTAATTTCTTAAATTCCTTATATGAGTGAAATCATACGGCATTTGTCTTTCTCTAAATGACTTATTTCACTTAGCATAAGACTCTGTAACTCCATTTACTTCATTGCAAAGGGCAAGATTTCATTCTTTTTGATGGCTGAATAATATTCCACTATATATGGACGTGATATAATCACATCTTCCTTATCCAGTAATTAGCCAGTGGATATTTGGGCTCTTTCCATAATTTGGCTCTTGTAGATAATGCTACTATGAACATTAAGGTGCATGTATCCATTCAAACAAATATTTTTTAAGTGCATAAATACCTAAGAGTGCAATGCTGGATCATAGGGTAGTTCTATTTTTTAATTTCTGAGAAAACTCCACACTGTTTTCCATAGTGTCTGTACCTGTGTGCATTCCCAAAAGAGTTCTAAGAGGTTCCCCTTCTTCTGCATCCTCACCAACATTTTATTTCTGTCAAAATGTCTTTTTAATTTTAGCCATTCTGAGAGGTTTGAGGTGATATCTCATTTCAGTTTAGATTTGCATTTCCGTGATGTGATGTTTAGCATCTTTTCATGTGAATGTTAGCCATCTGTAGGTCTTCTTTGGAAAAATGTTTATTCATATATTCTGCTCATTCTTTAAATGGACTATTCATTTTTTGGGTGTTAAGTTTGATAAGTTATTTATATATTGTGGATACTAACCCTTTATTAGATATGTCATTTTCAAATATCTTTGCCCACTTCCGAAGTTGCTTTTTAATTTTTTAGTTTCCTTTGCTGTGCAGAAGTCTTCTATTTTAATGAAGTCCCAATAGTTTATTTTTCCTTTTGTTTCTTTTGCCTCAGAAGACAGATTTGGTTGCTGTGGACCCTGTCAAAGAGATTATTGCCTGTGTTCTCCTCTAGAATTTTGATGGTTTCCTGTCTCACATTTAAGTCTTTCATCTATTTTGATTTTTTTTTTAAGTATGGTGTAAGAAAGTGGTCCAATTTTATTCTTTTGCATGTAGCTGTCCAGTTTTCCCAACAACATTTGTTGAAGAGACTGTCATTTTTCCTTTGGATATTTTTCCTGCTTTGTTGAAGATTAAATGACAATATAATTGTGGGTTAATTTCTGGATTTTCTATTCTGTTCCACTGATCTGTGTGTATGTTTTTGTGCCAGTACCATACTCTTTTGAGCAGTGCAGCTTTATAATATAACTTGGGGTGAAAATTTTATTTTTTCCTTGCTGATCTAGATGCTTTTTATTGCTTTTGTTGTTTGCTGAGGTTAGGACTTCTGATACTACGTTAAATAACAGTGGTGAGAGTAGACATCCTTCTCTTCTTCCAGACTGTAGAGGGAAAGCTCCCAGTTTTACCCATTAGGGATGATATTAAGTGTGGGTCTCGATAATATGGCCTTTATAATTTTGAGGTATGTTCTCTCTATCCCTACTTTCTTGGGAGTTTTCATCAAGAATGGATGTTATACTTTGTCAAATGCCTTTTCTGCATCTATTAAAATAGTCATATGATTCTTATCCTTTCTTTTATTACTGTGGTATATTGTGTTGATTAATTTGCTAATATTAAACCACTCTTTTTTTATAATAAATTTATTTTTATTGGTGTTCACTTTGTCAACATACAGAATAACACCCAGTGCTCATCCCCTCCTGTGCCCCCCTCAGTGTCTGTCACCCATTCACCCCCACCCCCAGACCTCCTCCCCTTCCACCACCCCTAGTTCGTTTCCCAGAGTTAGGAGTCTCTATTTCTATCTCCATTTCTGATATTTCCCACACATTTCTTCTCCCTTCCCTTATATTCCCTTTCACTATTATTTATATTCTCCAAATGAATGAGAACATACACTGTTTGTCCTTCTCTGATTGACTTACTTCACTCAGCATAATACCCTCCAGTTCCATCCACGTTGAAGCAAATGGTGGGTATTTGTCGTTTCTAATGGCTGAGTAATATTCCATTGTATACATAAACCACATATTCTTTATCCATTCATCTTTCGGTGGACACCGAGGCTCCTTCCACAGTTTGCTATTGTGGACATTGTTGCTATAAACATCGGGGTGCAGGTGTCCCGGCATTTCATTGCATTTGAATCTTTGGGGTAAATCCCCAACAGTGCAATTGCTGGGTCTTAGGGCAGTTATATTTTTAACTCTGTAAGGAACCCCCACACAGTTTTCCAGAGTGGCTGCACCAGTTCACATTCCAACCAACAGTGTAAGAGGGTTCCCTTTTCTCCTAATCCTCTCCAACATTTGTGGTTTCCTGCCTTGTTAATTTTCCCCATTCTCACTGGTGTGAGGTGGTATCTCATCGTGGTTTTGATTTGTATTTCCCTGATGGCAAGTGATGCAGAGCATTTTCTCATGTGCTTGGTGGCCATGTCTATGTCTTCCTCTGTGAGATTTCTGTTCATGTCTTTCGCCCATTTCATGATTGGATTGTTTGTTTCTTTGGTGTTGAGTTTAATAAGTTCTTTATAGATCTTGGAAACTAGCCCTTTATCTGATACGTCACTTGCAAAAATCTTCTCCCATTCTGTAGGTTGTCTTTTAGTTTTGTTGACTGTGTCCTTTGCTGTGCAAAAGCTTCTTATCTTGATGAAGTCCCAATACTTCATTTTTTCTTTTGTTTCTTTTGCCTTCGTGGATGTATCTTGCAAGAAGTTCCTGTGGCTGAGTTCAAAAAGGGTGTTGCCTGTGTTCTCCTCTAGGATTTTGATGGGATCTTGTCTCACATTTAGATCTTTCATCCATTTTGAGTTTATCTTTGTATATGGTGAAAGGGAGTGGTCTAGTTTCATTCTTCTGCATGTGGATGTCCAATTTTCCCAGCACCATTTATTGAAGAGACTGTCTTTCTTCCAGTGGAATCAGAAAAGACCCCGAATAGCCACTCTTCTCACTGTAGCATTCCAGCTGGTCTCTCTTTAAATCTCAGGCCAAATTCGTAGATTTTCAGGATGATTTGAAGGTTATCTAGGTAATTTGGTGGAGACAGGTGATTTGGGGACCCTACTCTTCAGCCATCTTGACCCTTCTCCTCTAAACCACTCTTGCCACACAGGAATAAATCCCACTTGATAGTGGTAAATGTACTGTTGGATTGAATTTGCTAGTATTTTGTTGACTATTTTTACATCTGTGTTCATCAATGATAGTAGCCTATAATTCTCTTTTCAATTAGGTCTTTGTCTGGTTTTGGAATCTGGCCCTGCAGAATGAGTTTGGAAGTTTTCTTTCTATTTCTATTTTTTTAGGCAGTTTGAGAATAATCGGTATTAATTTTTAAAAATTTTGGTAAAATTCCCCTGGGAAGTCTTCTGGCCCTGGGCTTTTGTTTTTTGGGAGATTTTTGATTACTGAATCGATTTCTTTGCTGGTTTGGGGAGTTAATTTTTTTCCTGTGATTTACTTCAAGTTTCATAGTGTTGTGGTCAGAAAATGTGCAGGGTGTGATCTGAATCCTTTTTGCTTGTGACATAGTATGTCATCTATTCTGAAGAATGTCCCTTGTGCACTCAAGAAGAATTTGTATTTTGCTGCGTTAGGATGAACTATTCTGAATATATCTATTAAGTGAGTTTGGTCCAGTGTGTTATTTGAAGCCATTGTTTCCTTGTTGATTTTCTTCTTAGATTATCTGTCCATTGATGTAAGTGGGGTATTAAAGCCCCATACTATTATTGTATTAGTATCAATGAGTTCCTTTATGTTTGTTATTGTTTTATATATTTGGTGCTCCCTTGTTGAGTGCATACATATTTGCAATAGTTAGATCTTCTTGTTGGATTGTCCCCTTATTATGATAAAGTACTTTTCTTCATCTCTTGTTACAGTTTTTAAAATGTAGTTTGTCTGGGTGTGCCTGGGTGGCTCAGTTGGTTAAGCATCTGCCTTTGGCTCAGGTCATGATCCCAGGGTTTCCTGATTGAGTCCTGCAACTTGAACTCCTGCTCAGTGGGGAGTCATCTTCTCCTTCCTCCTGCTTATGCTCTCTCTCTGTCCCCCTCTCAAATAAATAAATAAAATCTCTTAAAAATTACAAAATAAAACATAGTTTGTCTGATATAATTACTACTAGTCCAGTTTTCTTTTTTGTGTCCATTTTCAGGATAAATGATTCTCTACCCCCCCCACTTTCAATCTGCAGGTGTCTTTAGATCTAAAATGAATCTCTTATAGTAGTATATATATGGGTCTCATTTTTTTTAAAAAATCCATTCTGACACCCTATGTCTTTTGATTGGGACATTTAGTCCATTCATATTCAGAATAATTGTTGGTAGATATGAATTTAGTGCCATTTTATTATTGGTTTTCTTGTTTATGGGGATTTTCTATTCTTTCTAGTTTTTGTCCTTTTTGGTCTTTCTTTACCACTGAAAGAGTCCTCTTTAATACTTCTTGCAGAGCTGGTTTAATGGTAATGAGATCCTTTAGTTTTTGTTTCCCTAGGAAACTCTTTATCTCTCCTATTCTGAATTATAACATTGCTTGATAGAGCATTTTTGGCTGTAGATTTTTCCCATTAAGGATGTTGAATATATCATCCCACCTCTTTCTTGCCTGTCAAGTTTCTGTGGAAATATCCGCTGCTAACCTTATTGCTTTTTCCTTGTAAGTTAGGATCTTCTTTGTCTTGCTACTTTTAGAATGTTTTCTTTATTTTATTTTGCTAATTTAACTACACTATGTCTTTTTTTTATTTATGATAGTCAGAGAGAGAGAGAGAGAGAGGCAGAGACATAGGCAGAGGGAGAAGCAGGCTCCATGCACCGGGAGCCCGATGTGGAATTCGATCCCGGGTCTCCAGGATCGTGCCCTGGGCCAGAGGCAGGCGCTAAACCGCTGCGCCACCCAGGGTTCCCTAATTTAACTACACTATGTCTTAATTTTCACCTCCTTTTGTTCATTGTTATGGGAGTCCTGTGTGCTTCCTGGATGTGGATGTCTGTTTCCTTCCACAGATTAGGGAAGTTTCAGCTATGATTTCCTTAAATAAAGCTTCTGTTCTCTTTCCCCTCTCTTGTTCTTCTGGGATTCCTATTGTATGAATGTTATTACACTTTATGGAGTCACTGAGTTCCTTATGTCTACATTGGTGTTGTAATATTTTTCTTTTTGTCTTCATTATTTTCCATTATTTTATCTTTTATATTATTTATTTATTCATTCCTCTGCATCTTCCATTCTTATGTTCATGACATTTAATCAGTTTCTAATCTTGGTTATTGCATTTTTCATTTTGTGTGCCTAGCTTTTAGTTCTTTAATCTCTGTAGTAAGGGACTCCCTGGTGTCCTTCTCTGCTTCTGTCATGCCCCGTGTGTATCTTTTTGATTGTTACTTTCAATTTGTTAGAAAAGCCCATATGTTTCCTTCTCCTGAGAATATTGACTTTATGAAGAATAGGTTACATACTGTCCAGGTCCTGAGACTTCAGGACATGTCTTTGGTGTATGCTTTGTGCACTCTGCTGTTGTGTTTTGGATGCTCTTTCCCTCAGGTCAGTCTTTTTCAGACTTTATCCTTGCCTTCAGTGTGAGTGTTTGGACCTTGGCTAGAGTGTGGTGACTTTTAACTAAGTGTGCTCTGGTCTATTTGTTAAGTGACCTGATGTTATTTCCACTAGAGCCTAAGATTTGCAGAACTAAACATGGCAGACATGATGCATGCAGGGGGTTTGTGCTGGTCTTCTGGGGGAGGGTCCCAGTGCACACTGGTCTGAGAAAAACAGCACCAGCAGAGAACAGAGGCACAGAGCTTGGTATAAGGTGTTTAGATCACCAGTGTTGGTGTTGTGGTACATAGTGAAGTTAATTTATGCTGAGAGGCATGGGAGAGAAATGGCACCAGCCCACTCCCAGGTCCCTGGAGAGAATTTATGCCTTCTGCCACTCAGGAAGCCCTAGCATAATAGTGAACTACCTCCCTTTTAGTGTTCCAAATATCCCTCAAATTACTACCTTCACATTGTCTGTCTCTCCATCTGCCTGCCGGAGCAACACAGTGTACCTTGGGCTCTATCCCAGGGAGGCTGACTGAATTTTAAAACTCCAAACTTTAGGGATCTGGTTTGGTGGGGACCTGCACTGGTCCTCTGGGGGAAGGTCTCACTGATACAGGTTTGTCCCAGAAGGGTAATCTCACCAAAGTAGAGGGGCATGGAGTTTGTAGTAAAGCACAGCAACAAGCCAGTTTCCAGGTTAACCACTGGGAGGTGCATCCCAGGAAATCCTCAGATCATGCAGTCTATACTGGGCTATCTGCCCTCCTTCTCCAAAGGAGCACTGCAGCACCCTCAGGGCTCCATATCAGCCATGCTGTGGACTTCTAAAACTCCAGTTATTGAACCTCACTCATTGTAAAAACTCCCCCAAATAAGCCCCTCTCCTTTTCCCAATCACTGGCTTTGGGGAAGTGTTTTCCTTGTGCGATCTCCTGTGCACGCTTCTCCCTCTAGTCTTTCTCTGTGACTAGGACTTCCTCCCCTCTGCAGTACCCATGATCTGTTTCTCCCCTAAAATACTTCTCCACACCTACTTTCTACAATGTGGCCTCTTCCCTCCCTCTAGTTGTGCAGTTTGTCTCGTCAGTCTTCAGGTCAATTTATTGGGTATTCAGAATGATATGGTATTTATCTTGTTTTGTTTGAGGGGTAAGGCAATCTTAGGTTCCTCCTAGTATTCTGCCATCTTAGTTCTTCCCCTAAAAGAACATTTTTAAAACTGGAGATCACAGTCTATTAAGTAGTGAAGTCAAGTCATTGTGTCACAAACATCATTTTTATACAATGAAGTAGTGTAAAGATGTATAAAAATATCTGTCACTTAGAACAATAATCATTTTGTGAAACTTTTGTTTCAGTTACATATTTATGTGTGTGTATGTATATATGTATTTGTGGACAGAGCCATATAATCTATTTTTGAACTGTGGATAGTAGTCACAAAGACATTTGTGATAGAAAAACCACCAATCCTCTTGTCCTGGAAGGGATTTTTTCTCAGTTCATCATGTTTTGTATCTATTTTCTACTCTATACATTGAAACGGCGAAGATTTATGCAGCACAACATAGCTACTAGAGATATTGCCTGGAGGCGGGCACAACTTTTCAGACATGTTTACTAAAACAGAGTACCAGTTGCTCCGGTAATTCCAAATAGACCTAGTTTCCTCTGTAGGGATAGTTCCAATTTCATATAAGTTGAATACCTGAGATGGCACATCTTTGTTGTGAATCTGGGCCCTGTAGCATAAATTGAAACCTTTAAATTATAATTTAGAAAAACAACCCTCACGTATTTCCAGTAACATCTAATGTGAAAGTGTAGGGGACTGAATAACAAAAAGTTAGACAGTTAAAACCTAGGAAAGATATTGTATCCTAAGTGTCGGTGCCTGCAATGATAGAGAAATAACTATTTGGGATTTTGTTACTGAGGCCAAGAATATGTAAGTTGTTGGCTGGACTTCTTTGAAATTCTTCTTTGCATTAGTTCTTCTTGAATAGATCACCACAGAACTAGAACTTTTCTAGATATCTTTTCAAATTGGTTATACTCAGGTGGCTTTGAACTTTAAATAGCCAGCATCCATGTTCTTCCAGTGTTCTGACAAAGGCAATGCTGTCATTTAGAACCACCAATATTTCTAAGTAGTTCATATAATCCATTGCCTTTCCATTAGGTGTCATGAGGTGGCAGAAACTTTTGTTTGTCTCTGAAGGACCCTACTAAACATTTATCTTCATCAATTATTGGGGTTTTATAACTTATGCTCTACAAATATAGCAAGGTACTGGCTTCCTAATAAGGCATATTATACAGCTTGTATCTGGTCATAGTAACTGTGAGTATGATAATCCATGCCCATTTGTAATTTTTCACACTTTTTCACATTACCACAGTAGGTAAGGTATGTGGACAGAATGATTTCATATGATTCCATTAGTTGACAGTTCTTCAATATGATTTCTCAGACCATTAATCTCGATAAACCAGACCTTCTAGATCACTAGCTATCAAGTGAGGAAAAATTTGTCATTCAGGAGACATTTAGCAATGTCTGAAGTCATTTGTTTTCTGTCAAAACTGTGGGTGTATACCTAATGGGTAGAGGTCAGGGGTGGTAGTAAACATTATATAATGCCCAAAACAGCCCTTCCTCGCCCAAAACACAGAATTACTTGTCCAAGATGTCAGTAGTGCTGCTGCTGATTTTTAAAAATACTGTCCTGACCCCTATGTTTGACCCCAAATTTTCTTTAATCATTCAAAGCTATAGTAACTTATTTTCTTCATATACCCCTTCATTTACATGGATACTCTATTATGGCCTGAGTCCTTATCTTCCTTCTCAAAATTTTTCTTCTACTTCCCAGAACTTGAATAGTTCTTAAGCTCAAAATTATGTTAACTAAGATCTTAAACTTAGAGTTTTCTAAGATGACAGGCAAGAGAAACAGAGATTGAGAAGTTATTGTTGTGGTTGTCGTTGACTTGGCATAATTTATTTTAAAAATAATTTAAGTATAGTTGACACACAATGTTACATTATTTTAAGGGTGTGGCATAAAGATTTGATAAGTTTATATGTTATGACATGCTCAACACAAGTGTAGCTACCATCTGTCACCATACAGTGCTATAACGATATCATTGACTTACATTCCTTGTGTTGTGCCCTTTATTCCTGTGACTTGTCATTCCATAACTGGAAGCCTGTATCTCCCACGGCCCTTCATACATTTGTCCATCTCCCACCTCCCACCCCTCTGGCAACCATCAGTTTGTTTTTGTATTTATAGGGCTGATTATACTTTTATGTTTAATTATTCACATTTTTTTTAGATTTCAGAGTTGTTTTTGTTTCTATTTGTCTTTAATTTTGGTGAGCTAGTATGCATAACATAAAGGGAGTTTTGTTAAGGATATTATTAGTCTGCTGATGGAAATAATATACTGGTACTTAAAATGGCTAACATTAGGCTCATCAATGTCATGTACACCACAGCAGGGTTGATTCAGCTCACCTCAATGGCTAATGTGGAGAAAATTAATGAGTTCAATTTTAAATATGATAGTTTGAGGTGTCTATTGGTCATTCAAGCAAAGATGTCAAGTAGGTCATTAAATATATGGAATTAGAGGTAAAAATAGATGTGAACATTATCATTTTATAGATGGTAATCAAAGCCACGAGACTGTATGGTAAGAGCTAAGAATATAATACAGATTTAGAAGAGAAGGTAGTCCATGACTAAACTCTTCAGATTAAGGATCAATTCAGAGCCAGTGATCTTTCCACTATATCAAGCTCTCTCAGACGGAAGGGGAATTGCATTTAACAATTTAATAAAATTTTATATTAAACACTTATTATATGGTGGCACTATGGTAGGCTCTTGGATACATCAGTAAATAAAACTGACAGAAACCCCAGACCTTAGAGGAGCTTACGGTATAATAAGTTTCTTTATAACAAAACATGGGTTCCAGAGGTCTTCCCACTTATAATCCTCTGGTTCTCTGAAAACCCAATACCCCATATTCACTATTAGAAAAAAATTCTAGATGCTACCTTATTCTCCCATTTTCTCTATTCCAGCATCTTTGTTTGATGTTGTAGGTGACTTTAGCTTTCCTAGAAAACTGTTGGTTGTTTTGAAGAAGTGAAATAGATAATGCAGCAATCCAGATATTAGGCATTGGCCTCAGGCAAAGGGAAGGGGAAAAATGTTACAAAAAAGGAATAATAGGTATTCATAATGAAATAAATAACATTATAAACCCAAGTTAAGATAAGTGAGCAAAGAATTCTCAGTTCTTAGACTACAAAATATAACAAAGGTAGGACAACATAGTTACACAGTATTGGAGGAAGTAAGGGTAAAGATATGGGCCTGGTTTGAAAATGCCAGTATGCATTAGGAAAGGAAAAATTGTAGAGGGAAAATAAGTAAACTCAAACAATCATATTTTTTATTCTTTATCTTTGCCTTTGCTATCTTGGACTGAGTTTTACTCCCATCAGGCAAAAAATTTATATGAGTAAGAGAACATTAAAAAATGCATCGAACTAAAAACTAATAATAAAACTTTAGACTTTCTGAGTTAATTATTATTATTATTATTGAAGCGTAATTAACATGCCATAGTCTATTAATTTCATGTGTGCAACATAATGATTTGACATTTGCATACATTGTATATATTTAAAAAATAGGGATGCCTGGGTTGTTCAGTGGTTAAGCATCTGCCTTTGGCTCAGGGCGTGATCCTGAAATCCTGGGATTGAGTCCCATATCAGGCTTCCTGCATGGAGCCTGCTTCTCCCTCTGTCTATGTCTCTGCCTCTTTCTGTGTCTCTCATGAACAAATAAAAATCTTTTTAAAATAAAATAAATATTGTGTAGGATATATCTTAAAGTAAAGGAAAATATCCAAAGTTCATATATATTAAAAGTTGTACTTTATCATAGATACACTGTTTTTTTTAAAGATTTTATTTATTCATGAGAGACACAGAGAGAGAGGCAGAGACATAGGCAAAGGGAGGAGCAGGTTCCCCGTGGGGGACCCTAATGTATGACTTGATTCCAGAAACCTGGGATCATGTTGAAGGTAGTTGCTCAACCGCTGAGTCACTCAGGAGTCCCATAAATACACTTTTTAAACTAAAAAACAGACAGTATTTTAAAAGTGAGTTAGATAGTAACCAAGAGAGCAAAATTATCCTAGAATCTTTGCTTACCATTTTGATCACTGTTTGAATTCTTCTTCTACCTCAGGTCACCCTTAGTTCTTCCTATAACCCATGACCATCTGGTGGGCATTCTCACTGGACTCACCTTAGCTTAAAGTGTAAGACATGACCATAATATTATGAAATCCATAGTTCCAGAAGCACTACACACATAGATGAGCTGGTAATAATCCTTCAGTCTTTTCTTTTTTTTTCTTTTTTGGAGTAAAAAAATTACAGAACTATTGAGTATGTAATCAAAGGTCTTACTTTTACATATTAGGACTCCACATCAGCATAATTATTCTAGCAACCAGTATTTGTTAAGAACAGTTTCCTTTATCTTGGTCAGTTTATGAAGTCCCCTACATAATTCTGTGAATACTCAGGACTCACAATTCTGACCAAGGCAGGATATTTTAAGTATCCTGCTGATGGAAGGATATAGACATTGATCATTCTGTACATTCGAAAATGTCACTTCTTATGGCAAACCTATGTTGGATTAGTATTAACAACCTGGATGAAAAAACAAAAAACAAAAAACAACCTGGATGGTATGTGACCTCCTCCTTATGAAAAGATGACAATACTTCCAGAGAAGGAAGTAGACACTGTGGAAGAGTACCAGTTGCTGGAAAGGTATACTGTGTAATGATGCTGCTCTGAACATAAAATTTCAAAAAAAGTTTTCTACACTTTTATGTGAGAAATTTATTCAGAGAGCCATGGATGTTTGGACCTGTGTGTATAACTGAAAGTCTATCTGTATACCTAGACTCATCTCTTAACCATCTTGGTTCAATTTATCACAGCCATAACTGAGTAAATGGATCTGCATGAAAAGTCAGCCACTCTATGTATGTGTGCCAGGCCCACCAGCAAGAAATGCTACATCTATCCAATAATGATAAAACAATCAGCCAGATTCTCTTCCTATAGCTTTATTTTAGGTCAGAGAAATCTTGGCTGCCTATAGAAACTGCTATAGATCTATGTACTGATATTTCAGGGCAATGAGGAAATCTTCATGGTCCAGCAGGCCCAGATTCACTACAAGCCTCAGTTAGATTTAGTGAGAACATGTAATGGGTACCTGATGCTAAGAGAGACCAAAGGTAGAAAGTTATATAGGGCTACTCATACTGATGTGGACATTTAGGCTCAAATGGTCTAGGCCTATAACTGAACTATCATCTGTAGCATACTGAATTATTGCTAAACTACACTTAGCATCTGTGCCTACTGACAATGTCAATAATCATAAGCTTTCCGGGTGTGCCTGCTTTATCACTCACAAGGACAGCTAGAATGTCCAAAAAAAAAAAAAAAAAACAATTTACCGAGACATCTTCTTAGAGAAAAATGTAAGGGAAACATTCATGTTCACTGCTCATGTTCATCTCCTGTTCACTTGCTTATTGAATAAGCAGTTATTGAGTATTTACTATGAGATAGGCACTTGGGATATAATGTTGATTAGGACAGACAAAAAGTATATGCCCTATGAAGCCTACATAATAAAGTGGAAGACAAAAACAAAACAAATAAGTAAATTATATAGTATATTAGGAAGTAATACATGCTTTGGAGATAAATAAAGCAAGGAAAGGGGATAAGGAGATTAGTTTTAAATGTGATCATAAGAGTTCTCCCTGAGAAAGTGATATTTAACTAAATACAGGAAGAAGCTGAAGAAGCACACCTTATACAGACATACTCCAGATACATTGTGGGTGTGGTTCCAGACCACTGCAATAAAGTAAATATTGCAATAAATTATGTCAGTTTAACTTTTTGATTTCCAAGTGCATATAAAAGTTATGTTTACACTATACTGCAATCTATTAAGTGTGCAGTAGTATTATGTCTAAAATATGTGTGTGTCTTAATTTAAAAATACTTTACTGCTAATATATGCTAACCATAATCTGTATTTTTAATCATAATCTTTTCATTGTTGTTGGAGAGTCTTGCCTCAAAGTTGACGGTTGTTGACTGATAAGAGTGATGGTTACTGAAGGCTGAGGCAATAGCTGTGGCAATTTCTTAAAATACAATACAGTTTGTCCATTGTTTGACTCTTCCTTTCTAGAACTATTTCACTATAGCATGTAATGTTGTTTGAGAGCATTTTACCCACAATAGAACTTTTTTTCAAAGTTAAGTCAAGCCTCTCAAACTCTGTCCCTGTTTTATCAATTATGGTTAGATAATATTTGAAATCTTTTGTTGTCATTTAAAAAGTCTTCACAGCATGTTCAGTAGGGGTAGATTCTATCTCAAGAAACTTTCTTTGCATCCATTAAAGTTTTATTATGAAATTGTAGCCATTCAGTCAAATATCCAAGCTTCACTTCTATTTTTGGTATTTATTATTTACATTTTATTAAAAAAAACAAATAAAATTTTAAAGTTGAAATTTTAAAATTTTCTTTACACAAAGTAAAATAACTGTGAATTAAAATTGTGCTAGGTTGGAGGTCTAAGTTGATCAAATTAATAATTTTGGAATTTTTCATTATGTTAAAATTAACTAAAATTTCTCTTCTTTTTCAATTTGCACATTTAAAATTTTAGCATTGATCCATTTTTTACTCATCTGGGTCTCTCATATCAGTAAAGCAGAAATTACTTACATAGGATAATGTAACTTATTTAGGGGAAATGTAGAAAATGTTTATTTAGATAGCTGTGTTTTGTTTTTATTTTTTTCCTTTTTAAAATTTTTTAACAAGGCTAATGATTTTATTTTTTGTATATTTTTTATTGGAATTCAATTTGCCAACATATAGTATAACACCCAGTGCTCATTCTTTTTTTTAAATTTAAATTCATTTTGCCAACAGGTAGTATAACACCCAGTGCTCAGGCTTCATTTCTAATTTTAGTCCACTTGCTATTTCCACCACATCTGTAGTTACTTTCCCCACAGAAGTCTTGAGCCCCTCAAAGTCATCCATAAGTGTTGGAATCAGCTTCTTCCAAACTCCTGTTAGTATTGGTATTTTGATCTCTTTCCATGAATCAGAAATGTTTTTATAATGTCTAGAATGGTAAATCCTTTCTAGAAGGTTATCACTTTACTTTGCACAGATCTATTAGAAAAATTGTGATCTATGAAAGCTATAAACTTATGGAATGTATATATTGATTGATAAGACTTGGAATTTGAAGTTACTCCTTGATCTGTGAATGGCAGAATGTATGCTATGATTGTAGACATGAAATAGTATTAATATCATTATACAATTCCATCAGAGCTCTTGGATTACCAGGTGCATTGTCAATGAGCAGTTACATTTTGAAAGGAATCTTTTTTTTTCTCAGCAAGTCTCAACAGGGAGCTTCAAAATTCTGTAAACCTGTTGTCAAAAAATACGTGTCATCCAGGCTTTGCTATCCCATTTATAGAGCACAGGTAGAGTAGCTTTAACATAATTCTTAGTCTCTAGGATTTGGGGCTAAATACCTAGTAGTACAATTGCTGGATTATAGGGTAGTTCTATTTTTAACTATTTCAGTAACCTCCCTAGTGTTTTCCTTTTTTTTAAATTTTTATTTATTTATGATAGTCACACAGAGAGAGAGAGAGAGAAAGAGAGAGGCAGAGACATAGGCAGAGGGAGAAGCAGGCTCCATGCACCAGGAGCCCGATGTGGGATTCGAACCCGGGTCTCCAGAATCGCGCCCTGGGCCAAAGGCAGGCGCTAAACCGCTGCACCACCCAGGGATCCCCCTAGTGTTTTCCGTAGTGGCTGTACCAATGCACAGTTTGCATTCCACCTAACAGTGCAAGAGGGTTGCACTTTCTCGACACTTGCCGCCAACACTTATTGTTTGTTGATTTTACCCATTCTGACAGCTGTGAAGTGATACATCACTGTAGCCTGGATTTGCATTTCCCTGATGATCAGTGATGTTGACCATCTCTTCATATATCTGTTGGTCATTTGTATGTTTTCTTTGGAAAAATGTCTATGCTTGCCTTCTGGCCATTTTTTTTTAACTGGATCATTTGCTGGATGATGAATTTGATAAGTTCTTTATATATTTTGAGTACTAAGACTTTATTAGATATGTCATTTGCAAACATTTTCTCCCATTCTGAAGGTTGCTTTTTACTTTTGTTGATTGTTTCCATCACTGTGCAGAAGCTTTTTATTTTGATGTAGTCCCACTAGTTTATTTTTCCTTTTGTTTCCCTAAACTCAGGAAACATATCTTGGAATAACTTACTAGAGCCAATGTCAAAGAAGTTACTGCCTGTGTCCTCTATGATTTTTATGGTTTCAGGTCTCAGATTTATGTTTTTCATCCATTTGGAATTAATTTTTGTGTATGGTGTAAAAAAGTTGTCCAGTTTCATTTTTCTGCCTGTGGCTGTCCAGTTTTCCCGATACCATTTGTTGAAGAGATTGTCTTTTTCCCATTGCATATTCTTTCCCGCTTTGTTGAAGATTAATTGACCATATAGTTGTGGGTCCATTTCTGGGTTTTACCTTTGTTCTATTGATTGATGTGTCTTTTTTGGTGCTAGTCCCTAACTGTTTTAACTATAAGTTTGTAATATAACTTTAAGTCCAGAATTGTAATGCCTCTAGCTTTGCTTTTATTTTTCAAGGTTGCTTTGGCTATTTGGAGTCTTTAGTGATTCCATACAAATTTTAGGATTGTTTGTCTAACTCTATGAAAAAAAATGCTAGTGGTATTTTGATAGGGATTGAATTAAATGTGTTGATTGCTTTCAGTAATATAGACATTTTAACAATATGTGTTCTTCCAATACATGACCATGAGATGTCTTTCCATTTCTTTGTACCATCTTCAATTACTTTCATCAGTGTATTAGTATTCAGAGTATAGTTTCTTCCATCTTTTCAGTTACATTTATTCCTAGGCATCTTATTGTTTTTTGTGCAATTGTAAATGGGTTTGATACCTTAATTTATCTTTCTGCTGCATCATTATTGGTGTGTAGAAAGATATATGTGAACTACATGATATCCATAAAACTATAGCAAATACTCAAAATTGAGAATGGACTCTAAATATAACATTAAAGAACAATATCAAACCAGAAGGGAGGGCAGCCTGGGTGGCTCAGCAGTTTACTGCTGCCTTCGGCCCAGGGCGTGACCCTGGAGACCCGGGATTGAGTCCCACATCCAGCTCCCTGCATGGAGCCTGCTTCTCCCTCTGCCTGTGTCTCCACCTCTCTCTGTCTCTCATGAATAAATAAATAAATCTTTAAAAAAGAAGGGAAAAGAAAAAAGAAAGGAACAAAGGAACTACAAAAATAGGCAGAATACAACAAAAGGCAGTAAGTATATACTTAAAAATGATTAATTAAATGTAAAAAGGACTAAATTCTCCAATCAAAAGACATAGAATAAGTGAATTGGATTTTTTAAAATAAAAGAATCATCTACATGCTGCCTACAAGAGGCTTACTTTAGAAGTAAGGAAATACATGAATAGGAGTGATGTGATGAAAAAAGATATTTCATGCAAATGGATATTGGTGTAGAAAGAAAACTGGTATAGTTATACTCATGTCAGGCAAAATAGACTGTAGAACAAAGAATGTAATAAAAAAAAGGCATGGCATAATGATAAAAGGATCAATCCAGAAAGATGATATGTCATTTATAAATGTATATGCATTCAACATAGTAGCACCAAAATATACAAAGCAAATATAAAAAGACCTGAAAAGGGAAATTGACAGCAATACAAAAATAGTAGGGAATTTTAACTTCCCACTTAATGAAAGGTTAGATCATCCAGACAGAAAATCAACAAGGAAGCAGTGGCTTTGAATGAAACATTGGACCAGATAACTTAACAGATATATTCAGAATATTCCATCTGAAAGGAATAGAATACATACTCTTCTCAAGTACAGTTCAAACATTCTCTTAGATCACATACTAGACTAAAAAACAAGCCTCAATGAAATCAACAAGACTGAAAACGTATCAAACATATTTTCCAGCCACAATTATATGAAACTGGAAATTAATTTTGAGAAGAAAACTAGAAAAATGTGGAGGTAAAACAGCATGCTGTTGAACAACAAATGTGTCATTGAGGAAATTAAAAGAGAAGTTAAGAAATATTGAGAGATAGATAAATACAGAAATATACCAAAGTTTATAGGATGTAGTAAACGTGGTTTTAAGAGGAAAGTAAATAGCAGTTTAGGCCTACCAGAAGAAACAAGAAAATCTCAAACAATATAATTTTTATCTAAAGGACCTAGAAAAATATCAAGTGAAACCCCAAATTACTAGAAGAAAGGAAATGATAAAGATCAGAACAGGGAAAAAAAAAACAGAAACCAAAAAGACAATAGAAAAGATCAATGAAACTAAAAGCTGTTTTTTTAAAAGATAAACAAAATTGACAAATCTTTAACTAGATTCACGAAATGAGAAAGAGAGAGAAAAAGTTTGAATATATAAAATCAGAAAAGAGAGACGTTAGAACTGCTATCACCGAAATACAAAAAATAATAATAAAAGGCTACTATGAAAAGTTACAAACCAATAAACTGGACAACCTAGAAGATATGGATAAATTCTTAGAAACATATAATTTCCCCTGACAATCTGAAAGACATAGAAAATCTGTATAGATCAACTAATTGTAAGAGCACTGAGTCAATAAACATAAATGCCCCCAAAACAAAAGTCCAGGACCAAATACACTGGTGAATTCTACAAAACATTGAAAGGAGAGTTAATATCTATCCTTCTCTAAGTCTTCCAAAAAATTGAAGAGGAGAGAAAACGTTTGAACTTATTTTATGAAATCAGCATTTCCTTGATATCAAAATCACTCCATTGCTCCCCCAAGAAAAGAAAGCTACAGATCAGTATCAATGATGAATATAGGTATAGAAATCCTCAACAGGGACATCTGGGTGGCTCAGTGGTTGATCTTCTGCCTTCAGCTCAGGGTGTAATTCTGGAGTCTGGGGATTGAGTCCCACATCGGGCTCCCTGTGAGGAGCCTGCTTCTACCTTTGCCTATGTCTTTGCCTCTCTCTCTCTCTGTGTGTCTCCCATGAATAAATAAGTAAAATCTTTTTTAAAAATCCTCAACACAAAAAAAAAAAATCCTCAACAAAATATTAGCAAAAGAAATTCAACAATACATGGAAAGGATCAAACACATTGGGATTTAACCCAGGATGCAAGAATGGGCCAACAGCTGCAATTCAGCTAATGTGATACCAAATTAATAAAACAGAAGGATAGAAACAGCACAATTATTTCAATAGGTACAGAAAAACCATTTGACATAACTCAATATTTATTTATAATAAAAACTCTTAACAAATTGGAGATAGAGGGAGTGTACTTCAACATAATAAAGGCTACATATGACAAACTCACAGCTAATATAATACTCAATGTTGAAAAAAAGTTTTTCCCTTAAGATCAGGAACAAGAAAAACAGGAAAATGATCCCCACTATTGCCCTCTGTTTATTTAATATAGTACTGGAAGTCTTAGCCAGAGGTATAAGGCAAGAAAAGGAAATAAAAACATCCAATTGGAAAGGGAAAAATAAAACTGTCATTATTTGCATATGACATATATAGAAAATGCTAAAGTCTTCACAACAAAACTGGTAGATCTAATAAATTCAGTAAAGTTTCAGGATACAAAATTAATATACAAAAATTCATTGTGCTTCATGAATATATTAATAATGAACTATCAGAAAAATAAGTTAAAAATATCCCCATTTACAACTTCTTCAAAAAGTACTAGGAATAAATTTAACCAAAGCAGTGAAAGACTGAAACTGAAAACTGAAAACTGTTAAGACTTGGATGAAAGAAATTGAAGACCCAAATGGAAAGGCATTCTGTGTGTATGGGTTAGAAGAATCAATATTGTTAAAATGTCCATATTACCTAAAGTAATATACAGATTCAATGCAATACCTATTAAAATCCCAGGGGCATTTTTCACAGAACTAGAACAAATAATTTTACAATTTGTATGTAACCACAACAGATCCAAATATTCAAAACAATGTTGATAAAGAAGAACAAAATTGCAGGTATCACACTCCCTGATTCAAACTGTACTATAAAGCTATAGTAATAAAAACAGTATGGTTTTGGCATAAAAACAAACACATAGATCTATTAAATAGAAGAGAAAGCCCAGAAATAAATTTATCTATATCTTTTTCTATATCTATCTATATCTATATCTATCTGTATCTATATCTATATCTATATCTATATCTATATCTATATCTATATCTATATCATCTATATCTATATATATATGTCATCAATTCTTTATGACAAAAGAAACAAGAATACACATTGGGAAAAAACAATCTCTTCAATAAACAGTTTTGAAAACTGATGGTTACTAGAGGGGAGGTGGGGGATGGGTTAAATCGGTGATGAGGATTAAGGAGTATACTTGTGATGAGCACCAGTGTTGTATGGAAGTGTTGAATCACTAGATTTTACACCTAGAAGCAATACTACACTGTATGTTAACTGACTGGAATTTAAATTTAATAACTAACTAAATAACTAAATAAATAAACACACATAAAAATAAATGGTGTTAAGAAAACTAGGCAACTAAATGCAAAACAATGAAACTGGGGGCACCTGGATGGCTCAGTGTGTTAGGCATCTGCCTTCAGCTCAGGTCATGATCCTGGAATCCCAGGATTGAGCCCCTGCTTTGGGCTCCCTGCTCAGTGGGGAGTCTGCTTCTCTCTCTCTCTCTCTCTCTCTCTCTCTCTCTCTCTCTGTGCCCCCCACCCCAGCTCACGTACTCTCTGTCTTGCTCACTATCTCCCTCGAATAAATGAATAAAATATTTTTAAAAATAATGACTGGATCACTCTTACACCACATAGAAAAAATAACTAAAAATGGATTAATGACTTGAATGTAAGACCTAAAGCTGTGAAAGTCCTAGAAGAAAACATAGGAAAAAAGCTCACTCAATATCAGTCTTTGTGATGTCTTTTTAGGATCAGACTCCAAAGGCCAAGGGAATAAAAACAAAAACAAATGGGGTCACATCAAACTAAATAGCTTCTGCACAGAAAAGGAAACCATCAACAAAATGAAAACACAACCATCTGAATGGAAGAGGGTACTGCAAGACATATATCCAAAAAGGGATTAATATCCAAAATACATAAATAACACATACAATTCAATTAGAGAAAATGTGATTAAAATGGGCAGAAGAAATGAATAGACATTTTTCCAAATAAAACACATATTCAAGAGGCACAGGGAAAGATACTCAGCATCACTAATAACCAGGTTAATGTGAATCAAAACTATAATGAGATATCATCTCACACCTGTCAGAATGGTTTTATCAGGCAGACAAGAAACAATAAGAATTGATAAGTATGTGGAGAAAAGGGAACCCTAGTGTGCTGTTGGTGGGAATGTAAATTACTGCAATCCTTACGTGAAACAGTATAGAAGTTCCTCAAAACTTAAAAATAGAACTACCATATTATCCAGCAATTCAACTTCTGAGTATCTATCCCAAGAAAATATTTACACTAAGATATATGCACCCCTATGTTTATTGCAGCATTATTTACAATAGCCAAGATATGGAAACAACCTAAGTGTCTATCAGTAAATCAATGGATAAAGAAGATGAGGTATACGTATATAATAAAATTCTACTTATCAATAAAAAACTGAAATCTACCATTTGCTACATTCCATGGATGTACCTTGAGGATATTATTCTAAGTGAACAGTAAGTCAGATGAAGTTAAATGCAATATAATAAAGCAACCAAACAAACAAAACTCAGATCAAAGACAGAGAGAGCAGAGTGAAGGTTGCCAGAGAAGGGAGTTCTTTGAAGGGAATCAAGAAGTACTAAACTCCAGCTAAAAAATAAATAAGTCATGAGGATGTAATGCATAACACAGAGAATGCAATCAATAATATTTTATTAAGTTTTATGATGACAGATGGAAATTAGGCATATTGTAATGATCAGTTCACAATGTATACAAATGTTGTCAGTATGTGATATACATGAAACTAATAGAATACTGTATGTTAGTTATATTTCAATAAAATTAAATGAAAATGGAATGCAAAATACAGATGGCCTCATTTTTTTAAATCAAGATAGTTTCATTTTATTTCAGAGTTTTCTAGTCTTAAATTCTAAGCACACAGCAGTGATGATCATCTTGGATCATACTTTTACAAGAGTGATTAGTGCAAACTGCTAAATATATTCACTATAGAGTAGATGCCTAAAGACTAAGAATCTTGCTGGAACTGATATGCATTATGTCCAATTACAGGAAACAAATACTTACCTAAATAATAATATGCACAAGCTATGTTGAGTAGCAAAAATAAGTTCAAGGGGCTGCCTGTGTGGCTCAGTTGGTTGAACATCTGCCTTTGGCTCACGTCATTGTCTCAGAGTCCTGGGATTCAGCCCCACATCAGGATCCCTGCTCAGTGGGGAGTCTGCTTCTCCATCTCCCACTCACCCCATGTGTGCTCGCTCTCTCTCTCGCTCAGCTCTCTCTCTCAAATAAACAAATCATAAAAAAACTAATAAAATAAAATAAAACCTAGAAAGAATTTCCAATTAGATGTTCAGTTGTGATTCTAAGAATCTCTTATGAATTGGAGACAATTTATATATGTATTTTCCTTATGTACAAAATGTAGTAACTTAAGTACTTTTTTATTGACACAATATAAAAAGAAATTTATCCTCCCATTTCTTTGAATTTTTTGGATATGAAGAGGTAGTAGAGAAAACAGCTTTCTCTAATAAAATACAATAAATATTTGTATGGCATATATTTTCCCACCCTTTTACTTCAACAAAATCTTCTCTTTTTTTTTTCAACAAACTCATCAAAAAAAAACAAAAACAAAAACAAACTCCTCTTGGTGAATTTGAAGTGAGTCTGTTGCTAATGGCATATAATTGGCTCATTTCTTTAACTCATTCTTTTGAAATGTATTTTTCATTTATATTTAACATTGTGGATATGTTAGAGTTTAAGCATGCCATTTGATTTTTTGTTTTCTGTTTGTTACCTCTGAGTGTCATTTCTCTGTCTCTCTTTTTATGCCTTCTTACTTATTAGTGGAACATTTTTCAGGATTATAACTTGAATTATTTATAGTATTTTGAGTATATCTTTGTGCAGTTTTCATAGAGTTTCCTCTGGGTATTGCAATATACATATATGACTTAGCATATTTTACCATTTGAACCGTGAAAACAATACTTTCAAAAAGGCACTTTTATTTTCCCCACTTTTTTCCAAGTTGCTTAATTTTTTCAAGTATTTATTTAGTTAACATACAGTATAACACCAGTTTCAGCTGTAAATACAGAGATTCATCACTTACAACAACCAGTGCTCATCACAAGTGCCCTCTTTAATAACAATCACACATCCAGCCCTTTGCCCACCCACCCCCCTCAGTTTGTTCCATATCATTAAGAGTATCTTATGTATAGTTTCCCTCTTACTTCCCCCCTCCCCTATGTTCATCTGTTTGTCTTCTCAAATTCCACATGAGTGAAATAATATGGTATGCATCTGTCTCTTACTGACTTATTTCACATAGCATAATACAATCTAACTCCATCCCACCCATCCACATCATTGCAATAGCAATATTTCATTATTATTATTATTATTATTATTATTATTATTATTATTTTAGATTTCATTATTTTTGATGGCTGGTTAATATTCCACTGTGTATATATACCACCTCTTCTTTATCCATTCATCACTCCATGAACATTGGGCTCTCTCCATAGTTTGGCTATTACTGATAATGCTGCTATAAACATCAGCGTGTGTGTACCCCTTTGAATCTGTATTTTTGTATCTTTTTGGTAAATACATAAGTGCAATTGCTGGGTCATAGGGTAGTTCTATTTTAAACTCTTTGAGGAACCTCTACACAGTTTTCCAGAGTGGCTGCACCAGTTTTCATTCCCACCAACAGTGCAAGATGGTTCCCCTTTCTCCATATCCTCGCCAACACGTGTTGTTTCTTCTGTTGCTAATTTTAGTCATTCTGACAGGTGTGGGATGGTATCCCCTTATGGTTTTGATTTGTGTTTCCCTGATGATGAGTCATGTTGAGCATCTTTTCATGTGTCTGTTAGCCATCCGCATGTCTTCTCTTGAAAAGTATTGGTGATACCTCGGTGGCTCAGCAGTTTAGTGCCTGCATTTGGCCCAGGGTGTGATCCTGGAGTTCCGGGATAGAGTCTAACATCAGGCTCCCTGCATGGAGCCTGCTTCTCCCTCTACCTGTGTCTCTGCCTCTCTCTCTCTCTCTCTCTCATGCATAAATAAATAAAATCTTAAAAAAAGAAAAGTATCTATTCACGTCTTCTGCCCATTTTTTAGCTGGATTATTTGTTTTTAGGTGTTGAGTTTTTTTTTTTTGGGGTTGTATGGAAATTTTATTTTATTTTATTTTTTTAATTTATTTTTTATTGGTGTTCAATTTACTAAAATACAGAATAACACCCAGTGCCCGTCACCCATTCACTCCCACCCCCCACCTTCCTCCCCTTCTACCACCCCTAGTTCGTTTCCCAGAGTTAGCAGTCTTTACGTTCTGTCTCCCTTTCTGATATTTCCCACACATTTCTTCTCCCTTCCCTTATATTCCTTTTCACTATTATTTATATTCCCCACATGAATGAGAACATATAATGTTTGTCCTTCTCCGACTGACTTACTTCACTCAGCATAATACCCTCCAGTTCCATCCACGTTGAAGCAAATGGTGGGTATTTGTCATTTCTAATGGCTGAGTAATATTCCATTGTATACATAAACCACATCTTCTTTATCCATTCATCTTTCGTTGGACACCGAGGCTCCTTCCACAGTTTGGCTATCGTGGCCATTGCTGCTATAAACATCGGGGTGCAGGTGTCCCGGCGTTTCATTGCATTTGTATCTTTGGGGTAAATCCCCAACAGTGCAATTGCTGGGTCGTAGGGCAGGTCTATTTTTAACTGTTTGAGGAACCTCCACACAGTTTTCCAGAGTGGCTGCACCAGTTCACATTCCCACCAACAGTGTAAGAGGGTTCCCTTTTCTCCGCATCCTCTCCAACATTTGTTGTTTCCTGCCTTGTTAATTTTCCCCATTCTCACTGGTGTGAGGTGGTATCTCATTGTAGTTTTGATTTGTATTTCCCTGATGGCAAGTGATGCAGAGCATTTTCTCATATGCATGTTGGCCATGTCTATGTCTTCCTCTGTGAGATTTCTGTTCATGTCTTTTGCCCATTTCATGATTTGATTGTTTGTTTCTTTGGTGTTGAGTTTAATAAGTTCTTTATAGATCTTGGAAACTAGCCCTTTGTCTGATATGTCATTTGCAAATATCTTCTCCCATTCTGTAGGTTGTCTTTGAGTTTTGTTGACTGTATCCTTTGCTGTGCAAAAGCTTCTTATCTTGATGAAGTCCCAATAGTTCATTTTTGCTTTTGTTTCTTTTGCCTTCGTGGATGTATCTTGCAAGAAGTTACTATGGCCGAGTTCAAAAAGGGTGTTGCCTGTGTTCTTCTCTAGGATTTTGATGGAATCTTGTCTCACATTTAGATCTTTCATCCATTTTGAGTTTATCTTTGTGTATGGTGAAAGAGAGTGGTCTAGTTTCATTCTTCTGCATGTGGATGTCCAATTTTCCCAGCACCATTTATTGAAGAGACTGTGTTTCTTCCAATGGAAATGGATAGTCTTTCCTCCTTTATCGAATATTAGTTGCCCATAGAGTTCAGGGTCCACTTCTGGATTCTCTATTCTGTTCCACTGATCTATGTGTCTGTTTTTGTGCCAGTACCACACTGTCTTGATGACCACAGCTTTGTAGTACAACCTGAAATCTGGCATTGTGATGCCCCCGGATATGGTTTTCTTTTTTAAAATTCCCCTGGCTATTCGGGGTCTTTTCTGATTCCACACAAATCTTAAAATAATTTGTTCTAACTCTCTGAAGAAAGTCCATGGCATTTTGATACGGATTGCATTAAACGTGTATATTGCCCTGGGTAACATTGACATTTTCACAATATTAATTCTGCCAATCCATGAGCATGGAATATTTTTCCATCTCTTTGTGTCTTCCTCAATTTCTTTCAGAAGTGTTCTATAGTTTTGAGGGTATAGATCCTTTACATCTTTGGTTAGGTTTATTCCTAGGTATCTTATGCTTTTGGGTGCAATTGTAAATGGGATTGACTCCTTAATTTCTCTTTCTTCAGTCTCATTGTTAGTGTATAGAAATGCCACTGACTTCTGGGCATTGATTTTGTATCCTGCCACGCTACCGAATTGCTGTATGAGTTCTAGCAATCTTGGGGTGGAGACTTTTGGGTTTTCTATGTAGAGTATCATGTCATCGGCGAAGAGGGAGAGTTTGACTTCTTCTTTGCCAATTTGAATGCCTTTAATGTCTTTTTGTTGTCTGATTGCCGAGGCTAGGACTTCCAGTGCTATGTTGAACAGCAGTGGTGAGAGTGGACATCCCTGTCTTGTTCCTGATCTTAGGGGAAAGGCTCCTAGTGCTTCCCCATTGAGAATGATATTTGCTGTGGGCTTTTCATAGATGGCTTTTAAGATGTCGAGGAATGTTCCCTCTATCCCTACACTCTGAAGAGTTTTGATCAGGAATGGATGCTGTATTTTGTCAAATGCTTTCTCTGCATCCAATGAGAGGATCATATGGTTCTTCGTTTTTCTCTTGCTGATATGATGAATCACATTGATTGTTTTACGGGTGTTGAACCAGCCTTGTGTCCCAGGGATAAATCCTACTTGGTCATGGTGAATAATTTTCTTAATGTACTGTTGGATCCTATTGGCCAGTATCTTGTTGAGAATTTTTGCATCCATGTTCATCAGGGATATTGGTCTGTAATTCTCCTTTTTGGTGGGGTCTTTGTCTGGCTTTGGAATTAAGGTGATGCTGGCTTCATAGAACGAATTTGGAAGTACTCCATCTCTTTCTATCTTTCCAAACAGCTTTAGGAGAATAGGTATGATTTCTTCTTTAAATGTTTGATAAAATTCCCTTGGGAAGCCATCTGGCCCTGGACTCTTGTGTCTTGGGAGGTTTTTGATGACTGCTTCAATTTCCTCCCTGGTTATTGGCCTGTTCAGGTTTTCTATTTCTTCCTGTTCCAGTTTTGGTAGTTTGTGGCTTTCCAGGAATGCGTCCATTTCTTCTAGATTGCCTAATTTATTGGCGTATAGCTGTTCATAATATGTTTTTAAAACCGTTTGTATTTCCTTGGTGTTGGTAGTGATCTCTCCTTTCTCATTCATGATTTTATTAATTTGAGTCTTCTCTCTCTTCTTTTTAATAAGGCTGGCTAATGGTTTTTCTATCTTATTAATTCTTTCAAAGAACCAACTCCTGGTTCTGTTGATCTGTTCCACAGTTCTTCTGGTCTCGATTTCGTTGAGTTCTGCTCGAATCTTTATTAACTCCCTTCTTCTCTTGGGTGTAGGATCTATTTGCTGTTTTTTCTCTAGCTCCTTTATGTGTAAGGTTAGCTTTTGTATTTGAGTTCTTTCCAGTTTTTGAATGGATGCTTGTATTGCGATGTATTTCCCCCTTAGGACTGCTTTTGCTGCATCCCAAAGATTTTGAACGGTTGTATCTTCATTCTCATTAGTTTCCATGAATCTTTTTAATTCTTCCTTAATTTCCTGGTTGACCCTTTTATCTTTTAGCAGGATGGTCCTTAACCTCCACGTGTTTGAGGTCCTTCCAAACTTCTTGTTGTGATTTAGTTCTAATTTCAAGGCATTATGGTCAGAGAATATGCAGGGGACAATCCCAATCTTTTGGTATCGGTTCAGACCCGATTTGTGTCCCAATATGTGGTCTATTCTGGAGAAAGTTCCATGTGCGCTTGAGAAGAATGTGTATTCAGTTGAGTTTGGATGTAAAGTTCTGTAGATATCTGTGAAATCCATCTGGTCCAGTGTATCATTTAAAGCTCTCGTTTCTTTGGAGATGTTGTGCTTAGAAGACCTATCGAGTATAGAAAGAGCTAGATTGAAGTCACCAAGTATAAGTGTATTATTATCTAAGTATTTCTTCACTTTGGTTAATAATTGATTTATATATTTGGCAGCTCCCACATTCGGAGCATATATATTGAGGATTGTTAAGTCCTCTTGTTGAATAGATCCTTTAAGTATGATATAGTGTCCCTCTTCATCTCTCACTACAGTCTTTGGGGTAAATTTTAGTTTATCTGATATAAGGATGGCTACCCCTGCTTTCTTTTGAGGACCATTCGAATGGTAAATGGTTCTCCAACCTTTTATTTTCAGGCTGTAGGTGTCCTTCTGTCTAAAATGAGTCTCTTGTAGACAGCAAATAGATGGGTCCTGCTTTTTTATCCAGTCTGAAACCCTGCGCCTTTTGATGGGGTCATTAAGCCCGTTCACATTCAGAGTTACTATTGAGAGATATGAGTTTAGTGTCATCATGATATCTATTCAGTCTTTGCTTTTGTGGACTGTTCCACTGAATTTCTTCTTAAAGGGGAATTTTAAGAGTCCCCCTTAAAATTTCTTGCAGAGCTGGTTTGGAGGTCACATATTCTTTTAGTTGCTGCCTGTCTTGGAAGCTCTTTATCTCTCCTTCCATTTTGAATGAGAGCCTTGCTGGATAAAGTATTCTTGGTTGCATGTTCTTCTCATTTAGGACCCTGAATATATCCTGCCAGCCCTTTCTGGCCTGCCAGGTCTCTGTGGAGAGGTCTGCTGTGACCCTAATACTCCTCCCCATAAAAGTCAGGGATTTCTTGTCTCTTGCTGCTTTAAGGATCTTCTCCTTATCTTTGGAATTTGCAAGCTTCACTATTAAATGTCGAGGTGTTGAACGGTTTTTATTGATTTTAGGGGGGGATCTCTCTATTTCCTGGATCTGAATGCCTGTTTCCCTTCCCAGATTAGGAAAGTTTTCAGCTAGAATTTGTTCAAATACATATTCTGGCCCTCTGTCCCTTTCGGCGCCCTCGGGAACCCCAATTAAACGTAGGTTTTTCTTCCTCAGGCTGTCGTTTATTTCCCTTAATCTATCTTCATGGTCTTTTAATTGTTTGTCTCTTTTCTCCTCAGTTTCTGTCTTTGCTATCAACTTGTCTTCTATGTCACTCACTCGTTCTTCCACCTCGTTAACCCTCGTCGTTAGGACTTCTAGTTTGGATTGCATCTCATTCAATTGATTTTTAATTTCTGCCTGATTAGCTCTAAATTCTGCAGTCATGAAGTCTCTTGAGTCCTTTATACTTTTTTCTAGAGCCACCAGTAGCTGTATAATAGTGCTTCTGAATTGGCTTTCTGACATTGAATTGTAATCCAGATTTTGTAACTCTGTGGGAGAGAGGACTGTTTCTGATTCTTTCTTTTGAGGTGAGGTTTTCCTTCTAGTCATTTTGCTCAGTGCAGAGTGGCCAAAAGCAAGTTGTATTGGGAAAAAGAGAAAAAGAGAGGAGAGAAAGAAGGAAAGAAAAGAGAAAGAGAAAAAAAAGGGAAGAGAAAAAAAAACGAAAGAAAAAAAAAAGAAGAAAAAGAGAAAAAGAAAGGAGAAAAAAAAAGGGGGGTGGGGGAAGGAAACAAATCAAAAAGCAAAACAAAACAAAACAAAAAAAGAACCACAGGGGAGTATCTTCTGATTCTGTGTACTTTAAGTCCCTTGGCTTCTCCTGGAAGTTGTCAGTCTAGCTGGTGTTCTGGGGGAGGGGCCTGTTGTGCTGATTTTCAGGTGTTAGCAGTTGGGGGAGCTGCTGTGCCCCTGCCTGGTGCAGGGCTCAGTGGGGGTTGTTTACCCCCTGAGGCCGCAGGAGGAACAGCCCCAGTGGCGGGGCAGCTCTGGAAACCTGGATTCAGCTCCGCCAGGAACTCCGTCTGCAGGGCCTGGAGGCTCCGGGCGGGGCCGCTGATCTGCTCAGCTTGCTGTCCTGGGCCCTCCCGGTCTCTGCCTGTCCCGGGGGAGGCCGGATCCTGGGCTGTGTCCCGGCGCCCTGTGCTCCGGAGCCTGCGCTGGTGGATTCGCGCTCCCCGGCCGCGCAACCCCCTCCGCGGAGCCGCCGCCTGAGCCCCTCCGAGCTGCTCCTGGAACCGCGCAGGCCCCTCTGCACGGAGCCTCTTCCTCTGCCCGAGCCCGGCCGAGCTGCTCCCGGGGCCGCGGAGCCCTCTCCACGCAGCCCCCTCCGCGGAGCCGCCGCCCGAACCCCTCCGAGCTGCTCCGGGTCCCGCCGGGTCCCGCCGTGCGCGCTGCAGCCCTTAGGGAGCTCGGCGCACTCTCCTGGGCGCGGAGTTGCTGTTACTGTCCCGGAGAGCCCGAGGGTATCCCCTCCCTCCTGGGTCCTGCTCCACCTCCCTGCGAGGCCTTTCCGCCCGGGAAGGTCGGTGCAGCTCCGGCTTCTCCGGGCGGGGCTCTCCTGTCCTGGGGACCCTCGCCCCGGCCTCAGCCCGGCTCCTCGCGGGGCCCCTCTCCCTTGGAGGCCTTTGTTTCTTTATTTCTTTTTCCCCGTCTTCCTACCTTGATAGAAGCGCGAACTCTTCTCACTGTTGCATTCCAGCTGGTCTCTCTTTAAATCTCAGGCCGAATTCATAGATTTTCAGGATAATTTGAAGGTTTTCTAGGTAGTTTGGTGGAGACAGGTGATTTGGGGACCCTACTCTTCCGCCATCTTGCTCCTCTCCCCAGGTGTTGAGTTTTTAAGTCCTTTATAGATCTTGGATATGAACCCTTTATGAGCTATGTCATTTGCAAATATCTTTTTAAATTTTTTAAATATTTTTTATTTAAACTCAATTTGCCAACATATAACATCCAGTGATCATCCTATCGAGTGCCCTCCTCAGTGCCTGTCACCCAGTTTCCCCATCCCCCACCCATCTCCCTTTTCACAACCCAACCCTTTGTTTCCCAGAGTTGGGAGTCTCTCATGATTTGTCTCCCTCTCTAATTTTTCCCACTCAGTTTCCCTCTTTTCTCTTATAATCCCTTTCACTATTTCTTATATTCCACATATGAGTGAAACCATATGATTGTCCTCCAATTGACTTGTGCTGAGTGAAACATTTGCAAATATCTTGTCCAATTATATAAGCTTCTTTTTATTTTTTCTGATTCTTTCTTTCACTGTGCATAGGCTTTTTATGTTGATGAAGTCCCAATAGTTCATTTTTGCTTTTGTTTCCCTTGCCTCTGGCAACATGTCTAGTAAGAAGTTGCTATGACTGAGGTCAAAGTGGTTCCTCCCTGTGTTCTCCTTTAGGACTTGATGTTTTCCTGCCTCACGTTTAGGTTTTTCCTTCATTTTGAGTTTATTTTTGTGTATGGTGTAAGAACATGGTCCAGTTTCATTCTTCATGTTGTTGTCCAGTTATCCCAAAATCATTTATTGAAGAGATTGTATTTTTCCCATTGTATATTCTTTCCTTCTTTGTCAAAGTTTAGTTAACCATATAGTTGTGGGTCCATTTCTGGGTTTCTATTTTCAAATATCCATTGATCTATACATCAGCTTTTCTGCCAGTATTAAACTGTCTTGACTACAGCTTTGTAACAGCTTGAAATCTAGATTTGTGATGCTTCCAGGTTTGTTTTACTTTTTCAGGATTGCTTTGGTCATTTGGGATCTTTTGTGGTTCCCTACAAATGTGAGGATTGTTTCTAGCTCTGTGAAAAATGGTGGTGGTATTTTGGTTGCATTAAATGTGCATATAATTTTGGGTAGTATAGGCATTTTAACAATGTTTGTTCTACCAATCCATGGCCATAGACTGCTTTTCCATTTTTTGTGTCCTCTTCAAATTCTTTCATAAGTTTTCTGTAGTCTTCAGAGTATGGATCTTTTACCTATTTAGTTTAGTTTATTCCTAGGTATCTTCTTGTTTTTTATGCAGTTGCAAATGGAATAAATTCCTTGATTTCATTTTCTTTTCTTTTTTTAAGATTTATTTATTTATTCATGAGAGACATAGAGTGAGAGACAGAGGCAGAGACACAGGCAGAGGGAGAAGCAGGCTCCATTCAGGGAGCCCGATGTGGGACTCGATCCTGGATCCCGGGATCACAACCTGAACTGAAGACAGGTGCCCAACCGCTGAGCCACCCAAGCATCCCATTGATTTCATTTTCTTCTCCTTCATTATTGGTGTATAGATTCTAACACATTTCTTCACACTGATTTTGTATCCTACAACTCTGCTGAATTTATATATGAGTTCTAGAAATTTTTTGGTGGAGTTGTTTGGGTTTTCTACATAAGGTATCATGCCTTCTACAAATAGTGAAAGCTTGACTTCTTCCTTGATGATTTGGATGTCTTTTATTTCTTTTTGATGTCTGATGGCAGAGGCCAAGATATCCAGTACTATGTAAATAGTAATGATGAGAGTGGACATTCTTGTTTTGTTCCTGACCATAAGGGAAAGACTCTCAGTTTTTTCCCCACTGAGGATCATATTAGCTGTGTATTTTTCTTTTTTTTTTCCTTTTTTTTAGCTGTGTATTTTTCATATATGGCCTTTATGATGTTGATATATGTTCTCTCTATGCCTACTTTGTTGAGAGTTTTTTATGAAGAATGGATGCTACTATTTGTCAAATGCTTTTTCTGCATCTATTGACAGGATTATATGGTTCTTATCCTTTCTTTTATTAATGTGCATTCATTGATTTGTGAATATTGAACAACCCCTGCACCTCAGGAATAAATTTCACTTGACCATGGTGAATAATAATTCTTTTAATACATTGTTGAATTCAATTTGCTAGTATTTTATTAAGAATTTTTGTAACTATATTCATTGGGGATATTACCTTGTAATATATTTTTGCTGTGGTCTTTGTATGTTTGGGAATCAAGCTAATGTTGGTTTCATAGAATGAGATTGAACATATTCATTGCATTTCTATTTTTTGGAATAGTTTGAGTAGAAGAGGTATTAACTTTTCTTTAAAGGTCTGGTAGAATTCCCCTGGGAAACCATTTGGCTCTAGACTCTTGTTTGTTGGGAGGTTTTTGCTTACTGATTCAATTTCTTTGCTGATTATGGGGTTATTCCAATTATCTATTTCTTCCTTCTTAAGTTTTGTTAGTAAGTTTCTAGGAATTTGCCCATTTTTCCAGATTACCCAGTTTGTCGGAATATAACTTTTCATAGAATTCACTTTTCATTGTATTTCTGTGGTATTGGTTGTGATCTCCCCTCTTTCATTTGATTTTATCTATTTGGGTCCTTTCTCTTTTCTTTTGGTAAGTTTGGAAAGGGGTTTATCAATTTTATTAATTTTTTTTTTCAAAACACCAGATCTTACTTTCCTTGGTCTGTTCTACTGGTTTTTATTTGTTTGTGTCTATGTTATTTATTTCCATTCTAATCTTTATTATTTCCCTTCTTCTGCTGGTTTTTTTTTTCTTCCTTTCCTAGCTCCAACTTCATATATTTGGGACTTTTCTTTCTTCTTGAGGTAGGCCTGTCTTGCAATATATGTCCCTCTTAGGACTGCTTTTCTGGCATCCCAAAGGTTTTGGATTGTCATGTTTTCATTTTTCATTTGCTTCTATGTATTTTTTAAATATTCTTTAACTTTCTGGTTGACCTATTCAATATTTAGTAGGATGTTCTTTTACTTCCACGCATTTGAGTTTTTTGTTGAAGTTGAAGTCAACTTTCATAGTGTTGTGGTCTGAAAATATGCATGGTATGATCTCGATCATTTTGTACTTTTTGGGGGCTGATTTGTAATCCTGAATGTGATCTATTCTGGAGAATGTTCCATGTGAACTAAAAAGAATGTGTATTCTCTTGCTTTAGGATGAAATGTTCTGAAAATATCTGTTAATCTCATTCTGTCCAGTGTGTCATTCAAAGCCACTGTTTTCTTGTTGATTTTTTTATTTATATGATCTGTTCATTGCTGATAGTGGGGTGTTAATATCCTCTTCTATTATTACATTATTATTAATGAGTTTTTTCATATTTATTATTAACTGATTTATATATTTATATGGTTCCATGTTGGGTGCATGAATATTTAAAATTGTTAGATCTTCTTGATGGATAGACCCCTTAGTTACGATATAATGCCCTTCTACATAGCTTGTTACAGTCTTTTTTTTTAAATCTAGTTTGTCTGCTATAAGAATGGCTACTATGTCTTTCTTTTAACATCCATTTGCATGACATATGGTTCTCCATCCCCTTACTTTCAATCTGCAGTTGCCTTTATGCCAAAAATTAGTCTCGTATAGGCAACATATAGATGGATCTTGTTTTTAATCCATTCTGATACCCCATGTCTTTTAATTGAAGCATTTAGTCCATTTACATCCAGAGTGATTATTTATGAATTTAGTGTCTTTAAAGTTACCTCTAAGGTTGATATTTCTGGTAATGTTCTCTGGTCCTTTCTAGTCTTTGTTGCTTTTGGTCTTTCTTCCTCCAAATCAAAGATTTCCCTTTAACTTTTCCTTCAGGGTTCTTTAGTGGTCATGAACTCCTTTAGTTTTTGCTTGTCTGGGAAACTCTCTCTTTCTATTCTGAATGACATCTTTGTGGGTTAAAGTATTCATTATTACATATTTTCCCCATTCAGCATGTTGAATATTTCCTGTCATTGTCTTCTGGTCTACTACATTTCTGTAGAAAGATCTGCTGTGAACCTTATCTGTCTTCCCTTGTAGGTAAGGACTTTTTTCCCTTGCTGCTTTTATGATTCTTTCCTTGTCTGTGTATTTTGTGAATTTGAGTATGATATGTCTTCAAGATGGTCAGTTTTTGTTGAATTTAATGGGAGTTCCTTGTGCTTCTTGGATTTTGATGTTTGTGTCCTTCCAGAGATTAGAGGATTTTTCAGCTATTATTTATTGTAATAAAACTTCTGCTTCTTTTTCTCTCCCTTCATCTTCTGGGACTTCTATGATCTGACTGTTATTACATTTTAATATGTCACTGTGTTCCTTAGGTCTACCTTTGTAGTCCATTATTTTTCTTTCTCTCTTCCTTTCACCTTCATTATTTTCCATAATTTTATCTTCTGTGTCACTTATTTGATCCTCTGATTCATCCATCTTTTTATTATGGCTTCTATTTGGAATTGCATCTTGGTTAAAACATTTTCAATTTTGGCCTGACTAGATTTTAGTTCTTTTATTTCTGCAATAAGGGATTCCCTAGTGTCTTCTCTGCTTTTTTCAAACCCAGCTAGTATCTTTGGAATTGCTGTTTCAAATTTTCTTTCAAACATCTTACTTATAGCCACATGGATTAGATCTCTGGCCATAATTTCTTCCTTTTCTTTATTTTGAGGTGAATTCCTCCATCTTGTTATTTTGAAGAGAAATAAAAGCAAAATAAAACAAAATAAATTTTAAAAATTTGAATAAAAGTTAAAAATAAAATACATAAAGGAAACCAGACCCTAGAAGTGTTTTGGTCTGCTTGTTATGAGGGACTTGATAGAAATAAGGTATAAAGACAGAAAAGAAAAGAAAGTAAAGACAAAAGTAAAGATTGGAAATTACATATATATATATATATATATATATATATATATATATATCTTTCTATTTCCAATATAGAAAAACAAACAAAACTAAAGACAAAAACAAACAACAACAAAAAATAAGAAATAAACAAAAACCCAAAAGGACAGTAGATCCTCCTTCCCCTAGAGCTGAAGTTTTGCAGCACTCTATGACTTGGTGTGGGTGAGAGGTTTGTGTTAGTCTTTTGGGGCAAGGGGCTGCTACTCTGATTCTCAGATGGAATTGCCCTAGTATAGATAAGCCTGCAGGGCTTAGGGGTGAAGGGTAGGGCTTGGAGTAGAGGCTCTGTTCTATACTTGGCGGCTCGGTTTAGCTTACTGGTATGGTTTAAACTGGTGGGTAGGGATCCCTGGGTGGCGCAGTGGTTTGGCGCCTGCCTTTGGCCCAGGGCGCGATCCTGGAAACCCGGGATCGAATCCCACGTCGGGCTCCCGGGGCATGGAGCCTGCTTCTCCCTCTGCCTATGTTTCTGCCTCTCTCTCTCTCTGTGTGTGTGTGACTATCATAAATCAAAAAATAATAAAAAGTCTTACAGATCAATAATAATACAATAAATAACCCAGTTTAAGAATGGACAAAGGATCTGATATGACTCCGCAATTCAACTCCTAGAAATATATCAAAGAGAAATAAAAGCATGCATCCATGCAAAAACTTGTACACAGTTTTTCATAGCAGCATTATTAATTATAGCCAATAAATAGAAATAACTCAAATGTCTGCCAACTGATAAATGGATAAGTACAATATGGTATATTCATACAGTGAAATACTGCACAGCAATAAAAAGGAATGAAGTAAAGGTAAAGGAGCCTAAATGGAAATATTGCTTCCACACTTCAAAGTGGACTTGATTGAAGTTGCAAGTTTTAGACAAGGGTGTAAAAGATAAAACAATAATACTTTCAGAAGAAAACATAAAAGTAAATATTCTGACCTTATCATTTTATCTCTTACATTCAGGTATGTGATCCATTTGAGTTGATTTTTGCATATGATTTGGAGTCCAACTTCATTTTTTCACGTGTGTATATCCCTTCTTTCCAGTGCCATTTGTTGGGAAATTTTTCTCTTTTAGTCATTTCTTTTTATGCACAGTTTGTATTCAATGCAAATCAATTCTTCAACATGGTAAGTTACTATGAATCAAAGCATAAATACACAAACACAATGTACAATCCAAAATAGATGTATAATATTCAGGTATGAAACAAAATGGAATGTTCATTCACAGTTTAGCTTGACGTGTGTTGGATATGGTTGTTCTGGTATAGGTTCCTAAAGATGGGGAAAAATGACTGGTTATCAAGACTGCTGTGGCCACAATAGATAATTGGGACATCTAATCTTCAGTGTATGATCATGTGAACCAAAGACCTTAGAGTGCCTATTAAAAATAAAAGCTTTCTGTGTATCGAGGCATTTGTGAAAAGATTTACTTTCCAGAATCAAGCCCACTTTAAGCTTAGAACAAGGTTCTAACTATCTCAAAATATTGACTAACAGAAAACATTCCAAATGTGACAATTCTGATTGAGAGGTAAGAAAAAATATTTACAGAAAGAGTATAGAAGTTTTTCTGACTTTAATATAAGTAAGCTTCCAGTCTTTGCTTTCTAAACACTCGATTTACAATTTTGGCTCCTGTCCACATTTTGCCTTTTTAATTACAAGATTTGTAAATTTTACCTTCAAAATAGATCACTTTTTAAATTGTAAAAAATATTCAACAGAGGTACCTGAGTGGCTCAGTATGTTAAGCATCTGCCTTCAGCTCAGGTCATGATCTCAGAGTTCTGGGGTCAAGCCGTGCATTGGACTCCCTACTTAGGAATGAGTCTGCTTTTACCTCTTCCTCTGCCCCCTCCCCCCAACTCATACTCTCTCTCTTCCTCTCACATAAATGAATGAATGAATAAATAAGTAAAATTTTTTAAAAAGTATTTAACATAGGCAGAAATTAAAATTATTTTGAAATTAGTTGAGTTCTATATACTTCTACTTTTTGGGATTCTTTTAGCTAAATGAACCTGGCATCTTGTTAAATAGGAACAGATGATATGTATATAAGTGAAATTTATTCATTATTCTTCAATGTGGGATAGATTCCAATCCATCATTGTCCTGGCACATGTCAATTACTATATAAAAAATCAAATGGAATGTCCTATCCAAAGCTTCAGAAGAAAAAGTTCAGTTTACAAGAAATAGTGATAACATGTAAAACTTTACAGTCCATAGGCCTCAAATTAGTACTGCTGAAGCAATGCATTAAGGATTTACAGTAAAATCTGGAAGTTTCTTCTAATATACATATAGATGGAATCATGGAAGATTTTTTATTACCTAACTGCTTCATGGCCTTAAAAATTTAATGAACCAAAGGAAAACTGAACCTGTTCACATCCCATCCTTTATATCTAGATAATGTAAAACTTATTTCCAATTTCAAGGTAGAGTTTTACATGGCAATATTCTTAAGGACCATTTAAAGAAATTGTCTCTTAACTAAACTTGGATGTCACTTCCATCTTGTACAGGAAATTCCAGTAGATGTAATAGACATTCACTGTCTAGTCAAACCCTTCACACGTTCTTCAAACCAATCAAATATGGGTTCCTCAACATTTTCTGTGTCAATAAAATATAGAATTAGCAGATTCAGTGAAGACCTGTATTTTTTCCTTGTCATACTGGATGGCTAGGCTCTTGGATTGGGTTTAGAAGATGGAAAGTATAGATATGTCTTGGCCTGAGTCTCTAAACAGTAGAGATGCAAAAGGAAAATGAGATCACGAAGATACTGGCTGTTGAATGCAGAGCACCACCAGTTGCTGTGGTGGTGGTAGATTAGTATTAACTAGATTTGGGGCAATCGAGATATTCTGGGAGTAGTTGCTTGAATTTGTTACAACAGTTCTTGCTTTGAATAAGTCTGCATGGGTAGGAGCAGTACCAGAAGTAGCAGCCCCAGTCTGAGCCTGGCCACCATTCATCTGCCCAAGTTTGCTCCCTTTGTGTTTGTGTTCAGCAGGTCTTACTGGATGCAGGGTGTTTGGAGAACTGCTGGCTGGTTGGCAGGAACAGGCAAAGTGGGCAAAAAAAACTTTTTTTTTCTATTAAATCTTTGCACTCTTGTCAGAAATCAGTTAATCACATATGGTAATGGTTAGTTTCTAGACTCTCAATT
This sequence comes from Canis lupus baileyi, assembly GCF_048164855.1. Lineage (NCBI taxonomy): Eukaryota > Metazoa > Chordata > Mammalia > Carnivora > Canidae > Canis > Canis lupus. Next base: position 61,950,440 of record NC_132876.1, read on the forward strand.
TGATTCCATTGATCTATATGTTTACCTTTATACCACTGTCTTAATGCTGCTTTGTCATAAGTTTTGAAATTGGGAACTCTGAGTCCTCCAACTTTATTCTTCTTTTCTAAGATAACTTTGGCTATTCTAAGTCCTTTCAGTTTTTACATGAACTTAAGGATTGTGTTAAATATGCAGAGCAATTGCAGGGTGGGGAGTTATGGGGTAAATGGGACGTGACTGCTAATGTGTATGGTGTTACTTTGGGGGTGATTTAAATATCCTAAAATTGTGGTGATTGTTTCACAACTCTGTGAATTTCCAAAATATATTGAATTGTACACTTTGAGTGGATGAATTTTATGGTATATGAATTATATTTCAATAAACTGTTTAATGAAAGAAAAATAAGTCTAGTTATAAAATTTGGAATTTGGTCATACATAACAAATGTGAAATAGTACGGAAGTCAAATATTAAATCCAAAACTCACTGCAACATTCTAGTTCAATATGAAATCCAATAATAGTGTTCCAACTCAATGTGAAGGTCCTAAACTGGCTGTAATCAGTGCTTGTAACCAAAAAGCATAATAGCACAATTGAGAAATGGCATTAGAGCACATGACATGATTTCTAAGAGGTTAAGTTTAATATTCAGACAGCTGTTATGTCTATATTGGACAAATTTTATGCTTAAATGCTGTGCCTTGCTTTTAGTGTCACATTTGTTGGACAGATATAAATATATTCATAGAGTCATTATCAATAGATTCATTCATCTTTGGTACTCATTGAAAACAAACAGGTACTTTCATGCTTATTATAATAAAACAATTCTAGTGGAAATCCAATTTACTAAAATCAACTCCTTTTATAATTAAAATTTTAATTGAAATATTAAAATGAATTGACAACAAAACCAATAAGCAGAGTTACTAAGTTAAAAAGATAATGCTTTGAAAATCTGTATCATTGAGGGACGTTTGGGTGGCTCAGTGTTTAAGCATCTGCCTTCGGCTCAGGGCATGATCCCGGAGTCCCTGAATCAAGTCCTACATTGGGCTCTTTGCATGGAGCCTGCTTCTGTGCCTGTGTCTCTACCTCTCACTCTCTCTGTCATGAATAAATAAATAAAATCTTTAAAAAATAAATTAAAATTTATATAAGTGAAATTATGTGGTGTATATATAAGGATATACATGCCACATGTTTGCCAGTCTCATCTAGTCCAAATTTTATGCAAGAAGGCTGAATTATTCCACAGATTAGCCCATTGATCCACACCTGTCCCTACTTGCCTAAAATGGTAGGTGGTCAATATCATAGTTTCTAGTTTGGCTGGACACTTACATAGTCCTTCTCAATTCCAGCACGTTCCTTTGCTTGGGTTTACCTGGCTGTACTCAAGTGGGGCAGAGTACCACTTCTCTCTAGTCAAGCAAGAAAAAGAATGATATCCATTTAGTACTACTTGAGAAATAACATGGCTCAAATTGGCATTAGATTTTCCAGTTATATTAAAAACCCAGACAGCTGCCCTGAGCCCTGGGAGCAATGTCAGTGCCTTTAACAGAGGAATCATTTTCAGAGTGTGAACATACTACTATAGGTATTCCACAAGATAAACCAAGAGGTTACATTGCCAAGTCTTCTAATAGTTATGTATTTCTTTTATGTATACTATGAAAAATAATTAGCACAAGCCTGTATTTTAATAAGTATTATATTTTTAGGATGAGTAATAAAATAGAATTATTAGTAATTCTTTTATTTGGAATGCTCATCTCTCCTCTCTTCTTTTTACCTCCTTAGTAAAGGCTTTCCTGACCTCCCCACTTTTAGAAAGTGTTAGTTGCATCTTATTCTAATTCCTGTACTATTTTGTATCTATCACATCTCAGATTACATTATAATTTTTGTAGGGACACCTATCTCTCTAGTAGATTGTGATTTCCTCAGAAAACAAAGCCAAATATTTGTATCCTCAGTGCCTAATGCAGTGTCTGGGCCCTGACAAGTGTTCAATGAATATTTGTGAAATAAATGAGTGGGAATTATAGCTGTGGTCAGAATAATTACATTCTACTAGCACTGATTTGGTAGCTTTTTCACAGTTGGATGTAAGATGATACTGTGTCCTAAGAAGAATTGAAAATTTAATCCTGCAAAACAGGAAAGCAAAAATAAGTCATTCTCCAATTATATTAGCAAAAATTTTTACGTTGAATTTTTTTGGCAAGGGATTTCCAAACTAAGATTCAAAAGCAGAAACACTTGATAAAGTAAAAATTAAAAGAACTGAAATATAATGAAAGGAGCATTAGCTCTGAAATCAAACTCATATGAGTTTGAATTCTGGCTAAACAGTTACTAGGTATACCATTTGTAAAACGATCACCAAAAATAACTCACATAAAGCCTAAATAATTCCTGACACATAGTAAGCTTCCAATAAATAGTAGCTGTTATTACTAATTTAATATAGAGAAAAACAGGGACTGTTACTAATAATCACCAAATAGTGATTCTATGAAGGTCTGACCCAAGAGAAAAATATAAAGTCCAGTTCCCCTTATTTTCTCTCTCTGATTCTCACTCCACTCTCTCTCATGATAGCCTTGGGGTTATTACCTGTCCAGCTTATGCCAAGAGCCAATCTAAAGCACAGCTGTTCTCTCTCCCTGAAGTTTTTGGTATTGATCTTCCCTATACAATAAAATAAATCATTTTATTATTCACAGTTTTCTGGTGGCAAGGAGATAATTGTTAATAATTAAAAAGCTTTTTCATTCTATTTCTACTGGGTTAGACTAAATCACAATACCGTCAAGCCAAGAAAGTAATTAAGTAGAGGAGGTGACAATGAATCAGTGTAACTTGTTGGAGAATTACAGGTCAAAAGTTAAAATAGGAGACTTGATTTCTTTTTTCAACTTTGCTAATAACTTACATAGAAATGTTAGTTGAGTTGTTTTATTGCTCTAGGACTCAACTTCCTAACTTGTAGATGATAAGTTCTATGCTGAGACAGCTGGCTCATATTTTGGAAAGAAAATAAAGCTGTATCCCTACTCATTCTTTACAAATATAAAGTCCAGAGGACTGCAAAAATACTTAACTATAAAAAGTGAAACTATATAATTTCTAGAGAGGTGTGTTAGTGGTTGTGTTTATAATTTTGGAATGGGTAAGTTCTTCTAAAAGAAAACACAGCCAAGAAGTCATAAATAAAAAGTGATACAACTACATAAAAATTTAAATCCTCTTTTGGAAAAACAAGCTTCTATTAAAGACTTTTTAAAAGATGAAAGAAAAATCGTACAGAAAAATAAAAGTTATGGACAAATAAATCACAGAAAAAATACAAACCATTATCAAACATATAAAGATTCAACTTCTTCATAATTAGACACACAAATCAAAAGGAAATATTTTAACCTATATATCTTGTAAAAACTAATGCATTTTAAAATACTAAATGCTGGCCAAGGTAAAGGAAGTAGGCATGGTGCTTTGTTGGTGAGTGTAAAGTGGTGCTGCTCTCTAGTGCTAATTCTTGCTGTTTCTGAAGCACTTTTGTTCCAATCCTTCTCAGAGATACCTCTCTTACAGTATTCCTACTATCTGATTTGGCATCCTACAGACACATTTTAGTCTGGGACTCCATGTACAAATAGATACACTAGTCTTGCTAACCCATCCCCTCCTCTGCCTTGAGAAAAATTCAAAGTCTCTGTCAGTATGGCTCTTTTCCTCTCTTCTGCTCTTTGGGATCCCTTTCTCTCTGATCAACAAGTTCCACAAATTTCAAGAACCTAGATGGTAAAACTCTCAAAGCATAGCCATAGCAACTGACTGAGAAGAAGAAATGCAAAGGTTTGGTTAAGTTCTTAAAATGGAAACAACACGAATGAATATATAAATAAACTATCTTACTACAGTTTTTATTTATTTATTTTTAAGTTTATTTATTTAACTAATCTTTACACTCTACATGGTGCTTAAACTCATAACAGTGAAATCAAGAATCACATGCTCTTCTGAGTGAACCAGCCAGGTGCACCTTGCCACAGTTATTTTAAAGATAAATTCAAAATGGCTAAATATAATAGGCTACTGTTTTTTATGGACAAAAGTTATCTTAAAATAATGTTTCTGGTTTCAAGAGTTACACAAATAATATTTTTCACAGAAAAAATCACACCTCATGAACTACAATAGCATGTATTTCATTACTTTAAAAAAATCTCCAGTGTGGACCTTTTCCAGGAGAAATTAAGTGCTGAATGGCAATTCATCTCACAATAAATTTAGAAGTGAATTAGAACATGAAAACAAAAGGAGACAGAAGCAATAATTCTATTTTCTCTTTGAGTCAGCAATGAACCCATATGTGAAATAGTCTAAGCAACTTAGAGTCCAACAAACTATTTGGTGGGCATATTTTTGAAAAGTGTCTTATGTGCATTTGGAAACACAACATTGAAACCAAGGGAAGAAGTTCCAAAGATATATTTAGCTTATTGGAAATATTTCACTGATGCCAAGTGATGTTGAGCATTTTTTCATGTGTCTGTTGGCCATTTGTATGTCTTCTTTGGAGAAATGTCTATTCATGCCTTCTCCTTATTTCTTGACTGGATTATTTGGGTTTCTTGGGGTGTTCAGTTTGATAACTTTTTTATAGATCTTGGATACTAATGAAAATATATAAGTGTAGATTTATACTATTGTCATTAAAATGTGTAAGAACTGAACATGTTCATTTGCTTGAATGGATTACTCATTCAACAGAAAATATAATTTTCCAGGTTTAGATAAATGGGAAATGAATGAAGCATGTAGCTGCTGCTTAACAAATTGATCATAGACTGACTTCATAAAAAGAGGATAGGAAAGAACAAACAAAAAGAATGATTCCTTGAAAAAGAAGTAGGGTAAGTAAGAAGTAAGGTAAGTGTTTTCCATCATGTTCTTAGAATTTAAGTACACAGAGATGTGTATAAATTATTCCTAAAAAATGACTCTTAAGATATAATTTCTTAATGAATCTTTTCCAGGGGGTCTTTTCTCTTTTCCTTTCTGAACTCTGTCTTTGCTGTATACTCGGGAATGTTTTCAGACTTAATATCTTTGCTGTACCACTGTTTGTTTATATATCCCCTTGATGGAATATGCAGTTAGCTATAACAATAGCATAGATTGCAAAAACAAAATATGAGTTTTGCTACTTCATCAGAATATTTGTATGTACAATTTGGAGATTGACAAAAACTAGGTTTAATTTTGTTATATAAATATGTTATATACACTTTATATAAGTTTAAATATGTTTAGATACACTTTATATAAGTTTAAATATGTTTAGATATATATTTCAAGTAAGTTATAATAAAATAAAAGAATTTGAAGGGTTATATGTTGCTTTTAAAATAATCTGATATGTAAGGCTCTAGGTAAGTGGATGAAAGCCAAAAACAAAAAGTGGGGGAGAAATCCCTAGCATGATACAGAATTAAGACAATCTAGCATTTAACTTTAGCCTCTGGCTAAGATGGTATCAGTTTACTAAATCAAATATTTTTATTAGTTGCCACTATTTTCTCAGTGAAGGGTGATTGTTTCTTTTTTTTTCTTTTTTTTTTTTAAGGGTGATTGTTTCTAATTAACCCTCCTCGACGAACAGTTGGACTACACCAGAAAACTGATTTATCTTTTCGTGAAAATAGGCTGTAAACTTCTATGTGCAGTATGTGGCATTTATCAATTTTTTAATTTCTTTTTTAATGAATTCTTTTTATAAAGGTAACCAACAATAGTGAGCTTTCTAAGGAGATAGAAAAAGCCTGAAGCATTGAAGTAAATTAAAATATTAAAAGCAAAAATATAATTGTTTTAAAGATGCCATTGTCTTAGTGTACCATAATATTCACACAACTTATATAAGTGTTCCAATCTACATTTTAGTAGTTTATTAGACATGGAGTAATATATATCCTTCTATAAGATAAGGCTGGTGGTAAAATATTAGAAAAAATATTTTAAAACTTTTATATTTTATGCAAAAAACACAAGTTAAGTTTAATAAATATTTGGTAAATTTAAAGGAACTAGAAGTCTTTATAATGTAAGTGAGAAACTTTGAAACTCTTTTCAAGTATATGAGGATACCTAGTAGAAGTTGAAGATTTTCAAATAACTTTTAGCCAACAGAAAATTTTTCCAGTAAAATTACAGGTGAGCTAAAAGTTATTCCAGAGTGTCAGCTAAGCGCTGTAATCAATCCAAGCAATATCTCAGATCAATCCTCAACAAAACTCAAAAATAAGTGCATTGATATATTTAGCTCACTGTAGATTTATCATTTATTTCTCCAATTGAAAATATCAGCCAACAATATATTTAAAACACAAAATTTTAATTATATGCTAGAATTCTTACATCATTATTTGCTGCAATACTAGGTAGTTTTCTGATTTTTCTCATTTTTTGTAAATATAATAGAAACAATAAAAAAAATAAAAAAAGAAACAATAATGGTAAAGGATGGGGTCAAAATTAAAGATAATTTAATAGGACAAAGGAAATATGTTATACTAATCAGTATCTTTGAGAACCCGTTGCATGTAAAGCAGTGTATATAGAAATATTTTTAATTAGGTATTATTACATCATTTTAAATTATAAAAAAACAGAACATTTGAAAATCTCTTTTTTCTTAATTGCCTAGAATCCCTTTTCTCAAAAACACATGGTTTTAATATTTTCTTTTGGATTCTCTGTGTCAAACAGTTTATTTATTTATTTTAATAAATGTATTTTTTATTGGTGTTCAATTTGTCAACATATAGAATAACACCCAGTGCTCATCCCATCAAGTGCCCCCATCAGTGCCCGCCACCCAGTCGCCCCCACCCCTCGCCCACTTCCCCTTCCATCACCCCTAGTTCGTTTCCCAGAGTTAGGAGTCTTTCATGTTCTGTCCCCCTTTCTGATATTTCCCACTTATTTTTTCTCCTTTCCCTTTTATTCCCATTCACTATTTTTTATATTCCCCAAATGAATGAGACCATATAATGTTTGTCCTTCTCCGATTGACTTATTTCACTCAGCATAATACCCTCCAGTTCCATCCACGTCGAAGCAACTGGTGGGTATTTGTTGTTTCTAATGGCTGAGTAATAATCCATTGTATACATAAACCACATCTTCTTTATCCATTCATCTTTCGATGGACACCGAGGCTCCTTCCACAGTTTTTTTTTAATTTTTTTATTTATTTATGATAGTCACACAGAGAGAGAGAGGCAGAGACACAGGCAGAGGGAGAAGCAGGCTCCATGCACCGGGAGCCCGACGTGGGATTCGATCCCAGGTATCCAGGATCGCGCCCTGGGCCAAAGGCAGGCGCCAAACCGCTGCGCCACCCAGGGATCCCTCCTTCCACAGTTTGGCTGTTGTGGACATTGCTGCTATAAACATCGGGGTGCAGGTGTCCTGGCGTTTCATTGCATCTGTATCTTTGGGGTAAATCCCCAGCAGTGCAATTGCTGGGTCATAAGGCAAATCTATATTTAACTCTTTGAGGAACCTCCACACAGTTTTCCAGAGTGGCTGCACCAGTTCACATTCCCACCAACAGTGTAAGAGGGTTCCCTTTTCTCCACATCCTCTCCAACATTTGTGGTTTCCTGCCTTGTTAATTTGCCCCATTCTCACTGGTGTGAGGTGGTATCTCATTGTGATTTTGATTTGTATTTCCCTGATGGCAAGTGATGCAGAGCATTTTCTCATGTGCTTGTTGGCCATGTCTATGTCTTCCTCTGTGAGATTTCTCTTCATGTCTTTTGCCCATTTCATGACTGGATTGTTTGTGTCTTTGCTGTTGAGTTTAATAAGTTCTTTATAGATCTTGGAAACTAGCCCTTTATCGGATACATCATTTGCAAATATCTTCTCCCATTCTGTAGGTTGTCTTTTAGTTTTGTTGACTGTATCTTTTGCTGTGCAAAAGCTTCTTATCTTGATGAAGTCCCAATAGTTCATTTTTGCTTTTGTAGGTTATGGTGAGAAAATATTTAGGCAAGGGGAAATAACTATATAAAATTTTAAATCAATATGAAATTGTAGGACTGAATGGTTAGGGAGAAACTAAAATAATCAGGTTTGCCTGTGTCATGTGAGGGTACAATTGAAATTCTATAGCATAATGAGAAAGTAGGATCTTTTAGGGCTGAAATGATTGGAGAAGGCTTTTGTCAAAGGCTTTTAGAACTGCTGGAATAGGTTCTAAATAATTTGGTAGATATTTGATAGGTGAAGATATAAGAGAATGGGGCTGTATTTAGAGGTAATAATATAGCAAATGCAGAGTCTAGGGCAAGTTTGCACCACTCATATGGTACAAGCAAACTTGATTTATAATATGTATGCAACTGTTTGCTCTATTCTACAAAATTATAAAAATCCTTAAGGGCAGAAACCATGTAATACAACTTTGCTTGCCATAGGGTCTTGAGTTTTTATAGATTATTCTACAAAACCAAAATCTGATTCACTAAATAATGCTAAATACAAATTTATTGAGTAAATGTGTTCCAGTGTTGACACATTTTTAATTCTCTTCATGCTTTTTTTTCCCTTATTGTTATGAGGCAATCCTCATTTTGAACCCAGGTTTTTATGCTTGTATTTGAACTCTTGGAAAATAAAATGATTGAAACATATCTAGGCTCACCCAATAATGCATTCAGTTTATGTTATAAAGGCAAAAACAAGCATCTAGAGAATCTAGAGATGATCCCAACAGCTGTGGGCAAAGGAATCTATTTAAATGTCTTTTTAATTTACCAACTTGAATCAGAATATAATGAGGTTGGAGAAGGGAAATTGAACCATAGTCAGTCTTACACTATCTAATCTGTTTAATTGCGCAATGTAGGTGTCTGAGAAAGAATGGGCAAAAATAAAAATGATGAGTTCTTCTGTTAGGTTGTATTTTAGTTTGAAGGGATGCTTTGGTATTATGTATTAGCTATTAATATTTATTTTTAAACTTGCAATTCCAATTTTTTAATCCACATGAACACAAATGAAATTCTTCCTTTGAGTAACTGTTCGAAATATTAATTTCCTTTTTGTTTTTCATTTTTAAGTTATTTATTTATTTAATTATTTATTTGAGAGAGAGAGAGAGAGAGAGAGAGCACACTCAAGAGGAGGGAAGGGCAGAGGGGGAGGGACAGGAAGAAGGAAAGAATACCAAGCAGACTCCTTGCTGAATGGGAAGCCTAACACTGGGCTCTGTCTCACCACCCTGATATCATGACCTGAGCAGAAACCCAGAGTTGGAAATTCAACTGACTGATCCATCCAGGAACTCCTTAATGTCTTTTAAAAATTATTCTTCCAGAATAGAGATTTGGACTGTTATTGGAGCACTATGAAACCCAATTAGCTGTTACAACCACCAAAGCAAGGTATTCTAAGAAAGGGCTTCTGGACTAGAATCTTTCATAATTATCCTCAAGCATATTATTTGCCAATTTCCACCCCCACTCCTACGACCTTTCAGTCTTGAGAACTAACTTTGGAAGGCAGATAGAAGCCTCTTTTAGAGTAGAAGTCCACCTAAGGATGGGTTAAACTATGGTGAAGCTAAGGAGGCACTCTCCTTAGGCATAGAATATAAGGAGAACCCAAAAGTCTGTAATGAAGACAAATATTTAATGCACTATTTTAAATATCTAAATTAATGTAAAAAAAAAAGTCCATGATGGGGCAGCCCGTGTGGTTCAGTGGTTTAGCGCCGCGATCAGCCCAGGGCCTGATCCTGGAGACCCAGGATCAAGTCCCACATCAGGCTCCCTGCATGGAGCCTGCTTCTCCTTCTGCCTGTGTCTCTGTCTCTGTCTCTCTCTCTCTCTCTCTCTCTTTGTCTCTCATGAATAAATATAAAAAATCTTTTAAAAAAAAGTCCATGATGAACAAAATATCAAAAATTAAAAACAAGGAAGAGAAAGAACAACAGGATCCTACCCTGAACTTGCATGACTCACCTCAATCGCCTAATCCTAATCTGAGTATTTGGTACATCCTTAAAATGAGTGCCTTAATTGTCTGATCTTAGTCCAGGCTCTGGGTCCAAACCACTTTTTAAAAAAGATTTTATTTATTTAATCATCAGAGATACAGAGAAAGAGGCAGAGACATAGGTAGAGGGAGAAGCAGGTTCCCCACCTGGAGCCCAGTTCAGGATTGATCTCAGGACCCCAGGATCATGCCCTGAGCCAAAGGCAGACATTCAACCACTGAGCCACCCAGGCATCCTGTAAAGACTTTTTATTTATTTTATTTTTTTTGTATGGCACCTTCCTGAGATCCTTCACTAAATGCCACCTTTGCATTCAAAACCCATTGTATCAGCACTTTTCCTCTGGATAGACCTTTGTTATCACAAACTTCACTCAAGGTCCCAATCTTGGTGCATACCAAGTGGGATAGCTGTGTTTATCCGATGTCAGCGCCTTCAGGCTCTTCTGTTCCCAGTTTTCTTTCGCTCTCCACATGCAGGAGATGCGCCGTTTTGGTACCCTCCTCCTGCCAGGACCACAAAACTGTTTTGGTGGGAAGTTCCCAGGACCAGAGAAACAGCCCCAGTCTCTTTACTTTCTGAGTGAATGTTCCCTTCAGTTCACTTCCATCTTCTTTCCCAGAAAGAATGTAAAGACTAGACTAGACTGGGGAGACTCAACCTGGTTTCAAAAACACTTTCTTCCTAGAAATGAGTAAAAGTGGAGGTTTGGGAGATTGTGAAGAAAGCAACTGCAGTGACTTTCACTTGTCATTACAACGTAAAAGGAAAAAAAAAAAAATCATGACAGCTCTGGCCTTCCCACCGGTATTAGCTTGAACATTTTACATCAGGTCCCAGTGCTCCTCCACCACACAAGCAGTCTGAAAAGTCAGTATTAAGTGGGCTCTTGGCAAGTCCGTGGGCCACGCCCCCTGTGCAGATTAGCTTCCCTTATTGGTCTGACAGCCTGTCACTCAAATCTGGCTCCCACTCCTGCTAACCATTCACGTAGTTTGGTTGCCTCTTGGTGTGTTTAATGTTGCCAATAACAAGGGTTTTTTTTAATTAATTAATTTTATTTATTTATTTATTTATTTAGTTAGTTAGTTAGTTAGTTAGTTATAGCCGGGTACAGGTCGTGCTGCAGTTAGTTCATTGAAAACTCAGTTGCTCTCTGAGCACTTGGACAGGGACTGCTTTTGGCTTTTTTTCTGTTTTTTCTGTTAAGATCTCCTACAGAGAGCTGCAACAATGCCCAAAAGAAAGGTAAGTGAAATGGGAAGATAGAAGGGGGATCAGCGACTGAAATACGTATTTCCTAATTAACAGAGAGGTTTTTTTTAAAAAAAGTATTTTGGCTTCTAGTTAGATTTTGTGATGTACTGAATGGAAGGAGAAGGAAGGGCAAGAAAGATCAGTGTTAAGATTTAGGATGGTCTTGCATGCAACCAGTAGTTAACTTTCGGCTTGTTTTGTTTCAGGGAAATAATCGTTTAAGAGGTGTCTCCATGCTGAATTATAAACAGCCATAGCGCTGTACTGTCGCTTCCTACCCCATCCCCCTTCCTCCGTTTGCCCTTTTGGAGAACACTTCTCTCAACCACACTTCTCCGCACCAGTTTCTTCCTCAGCCTCGGATTTTTCCCTGGGAACCGTCCCATTTAGGGTAACTTAAGCCATGGCTTTCTCCTGTATTTGCCTTTGTTCTTCCCGTTTTCTTTTTTCTTTTTTCCCCCCTTCCTTCCTCCACTTCTTGTCCTGCCAGATAGCTATGCAATGGTAATCCTGTGCCATTAGGCGGCGCAGACTTCAAACTGTCCTGGAGAAGGGTTCACCTCTTGCAGAATCTTGCAGAAGATTCATTCCTGCAATTAGCAACTTTAGGGCTAAGACATCTGGGATTCTCCAAACTCTGCAAAGGTGGAGAGACTGCAAGAGAACTGAGTAAGATAAACTATTGCTAATGTGGGGGTAGCATGGATTTGTTCACTTTTAGACATGCAGAATTGATCTGAGCTATTCCAGGGCTATGTGTAGTCTGTGAGCCCTCAACTTCAAAATTTGTGACTCCTGTCTTAGGAGATAAATTCATGCCTGGTGTTTGTTTGAATGTTTGTTGTGGATTTTTTTGAGGGGGAGGATCCCTTAGAAGTGAAATCAATTCTGTTTCTTTGCTTGACAAAATTGTAAAACACTATGCTGATGTAAAGATTTGTGACTGTTTTGATTTTATTCCTATTTATCCATCTACCATACCTATTTCTAGAACATAGTAATAAGACAGAAATTCCCCTGTGCTCTGGGGCCATGTAATAGCTTGATAATTTCCAGGCTGAAGGGCTGCTCAGATACAGAAAGCAATGATTTTTAATAACTATCCCCTTTCCTTAGATTCCCACCGCTGAGCTTTTTTGCTTGTGCAATAGGGCATGCTATTTTACCGAGCTGACAGTAAACGTCTAGCAGGTAGTAGCAGGAAGTTTTAAAATCCGTGGCCGGCTCCTCAGAATAACACATTGATGTTGCAGAGGTTCCTTCCAAAAAATGAGAGAGAGAGAGAGAGAGAGAGAGAGAGAGAGAGAGAGAGAGAGAGAAAGCATTGAAGCATTGTTGGGGTTGTAGTTCTTGTACTAAAAACTTGGAAAGAATAGTCCAGTCAGTGGAGAGCGTCCCATAAGTACAACTGCATATAAAACATAAAGCAAGGGCAGCCTGGATGGCTCAGAGGTTTAGCGCCACCTTCAGCCCAGGGCATGATCCTGGAGACTTGGGATCGAGTCTCACGTCGGGCTCCTTGCATGGAGCCTGCTTCTTCCTCTGCCTGTGTCTCTGCCTCTCTCTCTCTCTCTCGAATAAATAAATAAAATATAAAAAGAAAAACAACAACATAAGGCAAAACAGGAGAATTTCATGAAGCTCCGCCTTCATTCTGCCAGCCCCCATGCTTGCTTATTGATTGATTGACTGATTGATTGATTGATTGATTGCCTTTAACACTGGCTACAGAAGGTGGATTTTAAAATTTAAAAGGTTTGTTTGTAGGAGATATAATTCACACAAAAGGATGGAATCAACTATCAGTTATGTAAACTTATGTCTTGAGAATGTATTCGCATCTTGGTGCATATTTGCACATTAGTGCACAGCAAACAGTATGTGGCATGCTACTAGGAAATAACATGTGGCTATTTGAGCTAGAATCCAGGAAAAAAATCATAAGTGGTTATGTTAAAACTATAATTCATATGCAATATTTTCTGATCTATGTGGTTATATCGATGATCTTATTCCTGTGTGGTTTTCTTGTCTGTATAGGCTGCCAGTCAAGGTGATATGAGGCAGGAGGTGAGTATTTTTTAATTTTAGAATCTAACTGAAAAAATTCACTTCCTTTATGAATTTGAGACACATAAGCAGCTAAAAAATAGACGCCGGTTTGTATGGTATGCCAGTGAGTTCTCTCAGAAGTATAGCAGGTATTGAGAATTCCAAACTTTGAGTTTAGGACCTTATGCCTCAGATTTGGAGAGAGCTTCTTCTTTTTAAGCAAAAACAAACAAAAAATTGCTTTGTCACTTTGCAAGAAGGGGCTATATCTTTACTTCCTTGTTATTATCCATTGGGTTCATTTAGCTTAGCAACTGAAGTTTAATTTGGAATTTTTTTCCTTACCTATATAAAGCGTGCAGGGAAGGGAAAGTATAAATTTATATTTCTACTATATTTTTTACTCAAGTTCACAACTTCTTCTTTAAAAGCAATGTTCAGGTAGTGTTACACCAAATATTTTCACAATATAAATAATTCTAGGTTTGCGTGTCCATAATTCTATTAACTAATTATTATTATTTTCTTTTACTTATAGCCAAGGAGAAGATCAGCCAGACTCTCAGCTGTAAGTGGTCTTTAAAAAAAAGCTTCCAATGTATTGTAAAATATAAATTTAAAATTCAGGGAATCCTGAACAATACTAGTAACTTAATACAAGATTTATTTTGGATGTCTTAGTAAAAAACTTTCACACCAAGGAATTTTTTTCCCTAGTGCTCAGTCTTAACTATACCCATTTATTTAAATTAAGAAGTTGGATTTCTTATTAGTGATCTTTTTTCAATTATGATCCCCCCCATAACTTGTGTTTTTTGATGCAGATGCCTGTGCCTGTTACACCAGAGGTGAAGCCCAAAAGAGCAACTCCAAAGGTAAATATTCAACATGTACTGTTGAGAGAAATTTACTTCAGAAATGTTTATTTTGGGAGAAAGGAATGCAGCTGATCATTTTGACTTTATTTTCTGTTAAGTTAGTAATATGTTACATTATACCGTATGGTACATGTAAGGTCTTTGAGTAAGGAATATTTGTTCATGTTCTGTGATTGTCCACGCATTTGGCATTTTCATTAGGAAGAAACCAAACAAAAATTTAGTTGGTTAGACATGTAAAATGTACATACCTTTGACATCATATAGTCACAACACCAATATTCCTGTGAAAACTAAAGATGTAAACTGTAGTAACCAAAGTGTTAAGAGTAGTAACTAACATTTGATAATATTTTACAGTTTGTAAAGTGTTTTCATATATATTATTTTTAAATGAAAACAATTGATTTCATATAGAATTCTATACTCTGATGTTGTGACTAACAACATTAGAAATAGAAATAGCCTCAATATTAAGTTCACTTTCCCCTCTATACTTATAAATATTTATAAATTATGTGTAAGTATGTGAATGTATAATACAGTTAATTTTCAAATTGCTTTACCGAAGTATGATTAATATTTTAAAGGTTGGTTAAATTCCTAAAATCCTAAAAGATTAAAGCTAGGAGGAACATTAAAATCATTGTATCCCATCATTTTGTGAATAGAGAAACTGTAAATTTTTTTTATTGGAGTTTGATTTGACAATGTATAGCATAACACCCAGTGCTCATCTGGTCAAGGGCCCCCCTCAGTGCCTGTCACCCAGTCACTCCAACCTCCCGCCCACCTCCCTTCCCACTACCCCTTGTTCATTTCCAGAGTTAGGAGTCTCTCATGTTCTGTCATCTTCACTGATATTTCCCACTCTTTTTCTCTCCTTTCCACTTTATTCCCTTTCACTATTTTTATATTCCCCAAATAAATGAGACCATATAATGTTTGTCCTTCTCCAATTGACTTATTTCACTCAGCATAATACCCTCCAGTTCTATCCATGTTGAAGCAAATGGTAGGTATTTGTCATTTCTAATGGCTGAGTAATATTCCATTGTATACATAGACCACATCTTCTTTATGCATTCATCTTTTGATTGACACTTTGGCTCCTTCCACAGTTTGGCTATTGTGGACATTACTGCTATAAATATTGGGGTGAAGGTGTTCTGGCGTTTCAATGCATGTGTATCTTTGGAGTAAATCCCCAGCAGTGCAATTCCTGGGTCATAGGGCAGATCTATTTTTAACTCTTTGAGGAACCTCCACACAGTTTTCCAGAGTGGCTGCACCAGTTCACATTCCCACCAACAGTGCAAGAGGGTTCCCCTTTCTCCACATCCTCCCCAACATTTGTTGTTTCCTGTCTTGTTAATTTTCACCATTCTCACTGGTGTGAGGTGATATCTCATTGTGGTTTTGATTTGTATTTCCCTGATGGCCAGTGTGCTTGTTGGCCATGTCTATGTCTTCCTCTGTGAAATTTCTGTTCAGGTCTTTTGCCCATTTCATGATTGGATTGTTTGCTTCTTTGCTGTTGAGTTTAATCAGTTCTTTATAGATCTTCAATACTAGCCCTGTAAATTATAATCATATTTATAAAATACTTTGAATTCCTTGATTAAAAAACAATGCCTAAACTAGGACAAGTGGTTTTAGCAATAGTAAGTGACAACAGAAGAGAAAGGTTTAAATTTTTTCTCTTTTTCACATTTCAAGGTCACTCTTTTATAAAATTAGGTACGCAATTTATACGATATTAAGGTAGGGCACCTGGATGGCTCAGTCAGTTAAGTGTCTGCATTTGGCTCAGATCATAATGTCAGGGTCCTGGGATCTAGCCCAACATGGGGCTTTCTGCTCAGGGGGGAATCTGCTTCTCCCTCTTCCTCTGTCCCTTCCCCTTGCTTATGCTCTCTCTCTCTTTCAAATAAATAAAATCTTTTTTTAAAAAAGAGGTAGTTAACACTTTATTTCCTTTAAAAATAGAAAACAATGCTACACTAAAAAAAAAAAAACACTATATAATAATGGGCTTTAGGGGCATCTGGGTGGCTCAGTGGTTGAGCATCTGCCTTGGGGTCAGGTCATAATACTGAGGTCCTGGAATCAAGTCCTGATCCAGGCTTCCTACAGGGAGCCTGCTTCTCCCTCTCCCTCTGCCTATATCTGTGCATCACTCTGTGTCTCTCATAAATAAATAAATAAATAAATAAATAAATAAATAAATAAATAAATAAAATCTTTAAAAAATAAAAAAGTGCTTTAAAATGCATTATCCTACTTGGCTCTCAGTTTCTCATGTGTTAAAATAGTAATAATATAGCTATATTGTATTTTATAGTTTCTAAAACAATTTCATATATCTTTTATCATTTGCTTTTTATAACATCCCTATGAGGTAGGTGTTATTACACTTTTTTACATATAAAAACATGCACAAAGAGATTTATATTTTTTCTTAAGATCACATCAAGTAAGTAGTAGATCTGTTATTTAAACACAGATTTCCTGGCCCTTAATTCAGTGCTCCTTACACACATAGGCAAAGAGCTTTCTTGGTCATGATTCAAGTCATTTCAAAGTTGTAGAAGCATATATTGAGTCACCTCTGTCTCAGGTCATTTCTTTCAAATATATCTAAAGTGATGCTCTTGCTAATATAGTATTTCTCCTAGTGATTACCACTGGAGACTTTGCTATCCACAAAACCCTGTTGCTAATTATTAGACATGACAGATAAAGTGATCCCCTCCAGTCAAAAAGAGTTAATTTATCAAAGTCTAATCTGATGCAAATAGCTCTGAGTGGCCACTGGTCAGTATTGTAACTTGTTGCTTCTCATCTAAAATAAAATTTATTTGATTTATATCAGAAGAACATTATTCATTTTTTTAGATTTTATTTATTTATTCATGAGAAACACAGAGAGGGGAGAGAGAGAGGCAGAGACATAGGCAGAGGGAGAAGCAGGCTCCATGCAGGGAGCCCGATGTGGGACTCGATCCCAGGTCTCCAGGATCATGCCCTGGGCTGAAGGCAGCACTAAACTACTGAGCCACCGGGCTGCCCACATTACTTATTTTTTGAAAAAGTTTATTTATCTGAGAGAGAGAGAGCATGAGCAGAGCAGAGGAGGAGCAGAAAGGGAGGAGCAAAGGGGAAAGGAGAGGAACAAGCAGACTCTCTGCTAAGTGCAGAGCCCGCTGTGAGGCTCCATCTCAGGACCTTGAGATCATGACATGAGGCAAAACCAAGAATCCCTTGCTTAATTTGCTTAATCAACTGAGCCACCCAGGTTTCCCAGAACATTATTCATTTTTAATTCTGTGCTTTAGGTTTTTTTTTTTTATTTTTTATTTTTTGCTTTAGGTTTATAATGAAACCAAGAGAGTCAAGTGATATTTTTGTTGATATTAATTTTATATGGATATTTTAAAGCTTTTTGTAAATCATTACAGCAGCTTGGAAAATAACTTGGGACATTTAATTAACACATAAGTTAACTTGTAGTTGTATATTTGTTTTTATTATTCTATGTTGCTGGACAGAAAATGAAGACAAAAAATGATATGATGGAAAAGAACACAGATACAACTGAAAGCAAACAAGAAGTTATTGAAGGAGAATGTGATGCTGAAAATGGGGAAACCAAAATTACGGAGGTATTTTATAATATTAACAGATTTGTCCATTTGAAAGTCTAATGGTGGGTGTTACTGAAAGAAATCTTGTTTTCCCTTATACTTTAAAAGTTGAGAAACATTAAATGAGTAGTGGTTCGATAGTATCTGAGTCCATTCCTGCTGCTATAACAAATACAACAAGCTAGGTGACTTACAAACAACAGAAATTTATTTCTGACAGTTCTTGAGGCTGGGAAATCCAAAATCAAAATGCCAGCATTTTTTGGTGTCTGGTGGGGACCTGCTTTCTGGTTTATACACAGCACCCTTCTTGCTGTGTCCTGACATGATGGAAGGGATGAGAGAACTCTGGAGCTCTTTCCTAAGGGTACTAATCTCATCCATGAGAGTTCTACATTCATGACCTAATCATCTCAAATAGGTCCTATCTCCAAATATCATCACATTGGGGATTAACTTTCATATGAATTATAGGTGACACATATATTCAATTTATGGGACATAATATAATGGTATCTAAGGGGAAAATAAGAAACAAATTTAAAATATGAGAATTTACAGGGATACTACTGGGAGTAGTGGATTAGCATTGCTATTAAGAGAATAATCCCAGCGATAATGACTTATATTAAATACAGAGCAATGCTCTACTCATTTTGCTGGCACATGGGCTATTTCTAAATCCCTTTCCAAGATTACATGATTCATTTTCCCCTGCAGATTGCAAAACAAATCATTATTTTTTTATAAATTTATTTTTTATTGGTGTTCAATTTGCCAACATATAGACAAACACCCAGTGCTCATCCCATCAAGTGCCGCCCTCAGTGCCCGTCACCCAGTCACCCCCACCCCCCTGCCCACCTCCTTTTATACCACCCCTAGTTCGTTTCCCAGAGTTAGGAGTCTCTCATGTTCTGTCTCCCTTTCTGATATTTCCCACTCATTTTTTCTCATTTCCACTTTATTCCCTTTCACTACCCTTTGTATTCCCCAAATGAATGAGACAATATAATATTTGTCCTTCTCCGATTGACTTACTTCACTCAGCATAATACCCTCCAGTTCCATTCACGTCGAAGCAAATGGTGGGTATTTGTCATTTCTAATGGCTGAGTAATATTCCATTGTATACATAGACCACATCTTCTTTATCCATTCATCTTTCTATGTACACCGAGGCTCCTTCCACAGTTTGGCTGTTCTGGACATTGCTGCTATAAACATCAGGGTGCAGGTGTCCCAGCGTTTCACTGCCTCTGTATCTTTGGGGTAAATCCCCAGCAGTGCAATTGCTGGGTCATAAGGCAAATCTATTTTTAACTCTTTGAGGAACCTTCACACACTTTTCCAGAGTGGCTGTACCAGTTCACATTCCCACCAAAAGTGCAAGAGGGATCCCCTCTCTCCACATCCTCTCCAATATTTGTTGTTTCCTGCCTTGTTAATTGTCCCCATTCTCACTGGTGTGAGGTGGTATCTCATTGTGATTTTGATTTATATTTCCCGGATGGCCAGTGATGTGGAGCATTTTCTCTTGTGCTTGTTGGCCATGTCTATGTCTTCCTCTGTGAGATTTCTGTTCGTGTCTTTTGCCCATTTCATGATTGGATTGTTTGTTTCTTTGCTGTTGAGTTTAATCAGTTTTTTATAGATCTTGGATACTAGCTCTTTATCTGATACATCATTTGCAAATGTCTTCTCCTATTCTGTAGGTTGCCTTTTAGTTTTGTTGACTGTTTCTTTTGCTGTGCAAAGGCTTCTTATCTTGTTAGAACTCATACAGCAATTTGGCAGTGTGGCAGGATATAAAATCAATGCCCAGAAGTCAGTGGCATTTCTATACACTAACAATGAGACTGAAGAAAGAAATTAAGGAGTCAATCCCATTTATAATTGCACCCAAAAGCATAAGATACCTAGGAATAAACCTAACCAAAGATGTAAAGGATCTATACCCTAAAAACTACAGAGCACTTCTGAAAGAAATTGAGGAAGACACAAAGAGATGGAAAAATATTCCATGCTCATGGATTGGCAGAATTAATATTGTGAAAATGTCAATGTTATCCAGGGCAATTTACACATTTAATGCAATCTTTATCAAAATACCATGGACTTTCTTCAGAGAGTTGGAACAAATTATTTTAAGATTTGTGTGGAATCAGAAAAGACCCCGAATAGCCAAGGGAATTTTAAAAAAGAAAACCATAGCTGGGGGCATCACAATGCCAGATTTCAGGTTGTACTACAAAGCTGTGGTCATCAAGACAGTGTGGTACTGGCACAAAAACAGACACATAGATCAATGGAACAGAATAGAGAACCCAGAAGTGGACCCTGAACTTTATGGTCAACTAATATTCGATAAAGGAGGAAAGACCATCCACTGGAAAAAAGGCAGTCTCTTCAATAAATGGTGCTGGGAAAATTGGACATCCACCTACAGAAGAATGAAACTAGACCACTCTCTTGCACCATACACAAAGATAAACTCAAAATGGATGAAAGATCTAAATGTGAGACAAGATTCCATCAAAATCCTAGAGGAGAACACAGGCAACACCCTTTTTGAATTCGGCCACAGTAACTTCTTGCAAGTTACATCCAGGAAGGCAAGAGAAACAAAAGCAAAAATGAACTATTGGAACAAATCATTATAGAAATGTTTCTTATAGGTCTTTATTTGTATTTTTAAAAAGATTTTATTTATTTATTCATGAGACACACACACACAGAGAAAGAGGCAGAGACACAGGCAGAGGGAGAAGCAGGCTCCATATAGGGAGCCCGATGTGGGACTCAATCACAGGACTCGTCCGGAACTCCAGGATCACACCCTGGGCTGAAGGCAGGTGCTAAACCACTGAGCCACCCAGAGATCTCCTCTATTTGCATTTTTAAAAGATTTTATTTATTTATTCATGAGAGACACACGGTGGGGAGGGGTGGCAGAGACACAGGCAGAGGGAGAAACAGATCCCATGCAGGGCGCCTGACGTGGGACTCGATCTCGGATATCCAGGATCACGCCCCAGGCTGAAGGCAGCGCCAAACTGCTGAGCCACCATGGCTGCCCTCAATTTGCATTTTTAATGCATTTCTTATTCTTAGGTATTGCAGTAAAACAATTAAAATGGGATATAATCACTAATTTACAAATCAAAGCTGTGCATTTAGGGAAAATTTTTTTGGAAGTGACCCTGTGTTATAAGGTAAAATACTTTTAATTTTTTTATATTTAAATTCCAATTAACACACATACAGTATCATAGTATTTCAGGTGTGGAATATAGTGGTTTATCACTTGCATACAACAGTGAGTGTCCATCACATTTGCCCTCCCTAATATCCATCACACATTTAACTGACCCCTCACTTACCTCCCCTCAGGCAACCATCAGTTTCTTCTGTATATTTGAGTTTGTTTTCTGGTTTGCTTCTCATTCTTTTCCTCCTATATGTTTATCTCTTCTGTTTCTTAAATTCCACATATGAGTAAAATCATGTGATACTGGTCTTTTTCTCACTGACTTATTTCATTTGACATAGACTCTCTAGCTCCATCCACATCATTGAAAATGGCAAGATATCATTCCTCTTGATGGCTGAGTAGTAGATTCTATAGAATCTATACTGATTCTACATATATATATTTATATATATTTTTATATATATTTATATATTTATTTATATATATAAAATCAGGCTTTGCTTTCTATATATATATAGAAATTATATTATTATATAATTAATTATAATATAATTTTATATATATATAATCTTAATATATATATAATCTTTATCCATTCATCAGTCCATGAACATTGGGCTCTCTCCATAGTTTGGATATTACTGATAATACTGCTATAAACATCAGGGTGTATGTATCCCTTTGGATCTGTATTTTTGTATTTTGTATCCTCTTGGTAAATACCTAGTAGTGCAATTGCTGGGTCAATAGAGTAGCTCTATCTTTAACTTTTTGAGGAAACTCCATAAAGTTTTTCACAGTGGCTAGACCTGTTTGCCTTCCCACCACCAGTGTAAGAGGGTTTCCCTTTCCCCACATCCATGCCAACAGCTGTTGATTTCTGTTTGTTAATTTTAGCCATTCTGACAGGGATGAGGTGATATCTCATTTTGGTTATGATTTGTATTTCCATGATGACTGAGTGATGTCAAGCAAATTTTCATGTGTCTTTAGCCATTGGCATGTATTCTTTAAAAAAGTGCTTTTCATGTCTTCTGCCCATTTCTTAACTGGATTTTTTTTCCTCAGGAATTGAGTTTCATAATTTTTTCATATATATTGGATACTAACCCTTTATCACATATGTCATTTACAAATATCTTCTCCCATTCTGAAGATTACCTTTTAGTTTTGTTGATTGTTTCCTATGCTGTACAGAAGCTTTTTTATCTTGATGAAGTCCCAATAGTTCATTTTGCTTTTATTTCCTTGCTTTGAGAGACATATCTAGTAAGAAGTTTCTTTGGCCAATGTCAAAGAAATTATAGCCTGTGTTCTCCTTTAGGATTCTGATGGTTTCCTGTCTCATATTTAGGTTTTTAATTCATTTTTAGTTTATTTTTGCATATGATGTAAGAAAGTTGTCCAGTTTCATTTTTCTGCATGTGGCTGTTGAATTTTCCCAGTACCATTTGTTGAAGAGACTTTTCCATTGGATATTCTCTCCTGTCTTGTTGAGGATTAGTTGGTATATAGTTGTGGGTCCAATTTTGGATTCTCTATTCTGTTCCACTGATCTATGTGTCTGTTTTTGTGCCAATACTATACTGTGTTTTTTTCAATACTATACTGTCTTGATCACTACAGCTTTTTTTAAATATAATTTGAAGTCTATAATTGTGATGCTTCCAGCTTCACTTTTCTTTTTCAAGGTTGCTTTGGCTTTTCCACTTCTTTTGTTGTTCCATACAAAATTTAGGATTGTTTGTTCTAACTCTTTGAAAAATGCTGTTGATATATTGATAGAGATTGAATTAAATGTGTAGTTTGCTTTGTATGGTATAGACATTTTAACAATATTTGTTCTTTCAATCCTTGAGCATAGAATATTTTGTTTTCATTTCTTTGTACCATCTTCACTTTCTTTCATTAGTGTTTCATAGTTTTCAGAGCACAGATCTTTTACCATTTTGGTTAGATTGATTCCTAGATATTTTATGGTTTCTGGTGCAATTGTAAATAGGATTGATTCCTTGATTTCCTTTTCTGCTCCTTCATTATTGGTGTACAGAAACACAATAGATTTCTGTACATTGATTTTATATCCTGCAACTTTACTGAATTCCTTTATTAGTCTAGAAGTTTATCGGTGGAGTATTTTGGGTTTTCTCTATATTGTATCATTTCTTCTGCAAATAGTGAAAGTTTGACTACTTCTTTGCTGATTGGGATGCATGTTACCTCATTGCTGGGGCTCAGACTTCCAGTACTATGGTAAAATAGCAGTGGTGAGAGTGGACATCCCCATCTTGTTCCTGACTATCGAGGAAAAACTCTGTTTTTCCCCATTGAAAATATTAACTGTAGATTTTTCATATATCATGTGTGTGACATTGAGGTACTTTTCTTGAGGTTTTTTAACAAAATGAGTGCTATATTTATTATTTTTTTGCATCTACTGGGAGGATCATATGGATCTTATTTTTCTTTTATTAATGTGGTATATCACATTGATTTATTTGCAAATATTGAATCATCCTTCCAACCTAGGAATAAATCCCATTGATCATGGAGAATGATTTTGTCAATGTACTGTTAGATTGGGCTTGCTAGCATTTTTTTGAGAATTTTTGCCTCCATGTTCATCAGGGATATTGGACTGCAGTTCTTTTTTTTAGTGGAATCTTTATGTGGCTTTGATATCAGTGCAATGCAGGCCTCATAGATGAATTTGAAAGTTTTCCTTCCATTTCTATTTTTTTAAATAGTTCGAGAAAAATAGGTATTTAACGCTTCTTCAAATGTTTGGTAAAATTCGTCTTGGAAGCCATCTTGCCCTTGGAATTCTGTTTGTTGGGATATTTTAATTACTGATCCAGTTTCTTTGAAGGCTATGGGTCTGTTCTAATTTTTTATTTCTTCTTGTTTCAGTTTTGGTAGTTTGTATGTTTCTAGTAATTTATCTTTTTTTTCCCAATTGATTTTGTGGCATATAATTTTTCTTAATATTCTCTTAAAATTCTATTTATGTAGTATACATTGTTATTTCTCCTCTCTTGTTTGTGGTTTTTAAATTTGTGTCCTTTCCCTTTCCTTTTTGATAAGTCTGGCTAGGAGTTTATCAATATTATTAATTTTTCAAAGAATCAACTCCTGGTTTCATTGATCTGTTCTACTGTTTTGTTGTTGTTATTGTTCACTTTTCTATATCATTTATTTCTGGCATAATTTTTATTAATTATCTTATTTTCTGGGATTCAGGCTTTGCTTTCTATCATTTTTCTAATTCCTTTGGGTGTTACGTTAGGTTACATATTTGAGATTTTTCTTGCTTAGCGAGGTAGGCCTATATTGCTATATACTTCCCTCTTCGGACTGCTTGTGCTCTATCACAAAGGTTTTGGACCATAATATTTTAATTTTAACTTGTTTCCATATATTTTTAAATTTTCTCTTGATAGCCTGGTTGACTCGTTCATTATTTAGCAGACTTTTCTTTAACTCCCATGTATTTGTGGTCTTCCCATTTTTTTTCTTGTAGTTGACTTCAAGTTTCAGAGTGCTGTGATCAGAAAATATACATGGAAAAAAAAAAGAAAGAAAATATACATGGTATGATCTATATTATTTTATACTTTTTGAAGCCTGGGTTGTAACCTGGTATGTGATCTGTTGATGAGAATGTCCCTTGTGCATGTGAAAAGAATGTGTATTCTGTTGCTTTAGGATGAAATGTTCTGAATATATCTGTTAAGTCCATTGGGTTCAGTGTCTCATTCAGAGTCATTGTTTCCTTGTTGATTTACTGCTTATATGATCTTTCCATTGATGTAAATGGGATGTTAAAGTCCCATACTATTATTGCATAATTATCAATGAGTTCTTTTATGTTTATTAACTTTTATATATTTGGATGCCCTCATGTTGGGTTCATAAACATTTATGATTGTTAGGTCTTCCTTTTGGATGTACTCCTTATTATGATATAGTGCCCTTCTTCATCTCTTATTATAGTCTGTGGTTTAAAATCTAGTTTATTGGGGCAGCCTGGGTGGCTCAGCAGTTTAGCGCCACCTTTGGCCCAGGGTGTGATCCTGGAGACCCAGGATCGAGTCCCACCTCAGGCTCCCTGCATGGACCCTGCTTCTCCCTCTGCCTATGTCTCTGCATCTCTCTCTGTCTCTGTCTCTCATGAATATAGAAATAAAATAAATAAAATAAAATCTAGTTTGTCTATTATAAGTATGGCTATTCCAGCTTTCTCCTTTTTTTAAGATTTTATTTATTTTTTCATGGGAGACACACACACACTCACAGAGAGAGAGAGAGAGAGAGAGAGGCAGAGGGAGAAGCAGGCCCTATGCAGGGAGCACAATGTGGGACTCTCGATCCCAGGACTCCAGGATCATGCCTTGGGTGGAAGGCAGGCGCTAAACTGCTGAGCCACCCAGGGATCCCCTCCAGATTTCTCTAGATGGCCATTTGCATGACAAATGGATCTCCATCCTCTCAATTTCAGAGTCTCTCATGCTGTACCCACTGAGCTAGCCAGGCACCTTATCCTCTCACTTTCAATCTGCAGGTGTCTTTAGTTCTCATAACTCTCTTGTAGGCAACATATAGTTGGGTCTTCAGGGTTTTTTTTTATCTATTCTGACACCCTATGTCTTTTGATATTTAGAGTAATTATTTATAGTTATGAATTTAGTGCCATTTTATTACTGGTTTTCTTGTTGTTTCTGGAGAGATTTTCCCTCCTCCTTTCTAGTCTTTGTCCCTTTTGTTCTTTCCTTACCACTAAAAGTGTCCCCTAATATTCTTGAAGGGCTGGTCACCAGCTCCTTTAGTTTTGTTTTTTCTTCAGAGAAACTCTTTTTTATCTCCTTATATTTTGAATGTTAGCCTTGTTGTATAAAATATTCTTGGATGTAAATTTGTCCTATTCAGCATGTTGAATGTATCATACTACGCCCTTCTGGCTTAGCAAGATTTCATGGAGAGATCTGCTGCTAGGTTTATTGGTCTTCCCTTGTAAGTTAGGGACTTCTTTTGTATTGCTGCTTTTATTTCATTATTTTTTATATAAATTCAAGTTAGTTAACATATAGTGTATTATTAGTTTCAGAGGTAGAATTTAGTGATTCATCAGTTGCATATAATGCCCAGTGCTCATTCCATCATGTGCCCTCCTTAATATACATCACCCAGTTACCCCATCCCCCTATCCACCACCCCTACAGCAACCCTCAGTTTGTTCCCAATAGTCAAGAATCTATCATCTTTTGCCTCCCTCTCTCTGTTTTTATCTTATTTTATTGCTCCCTCTCTTCCCCTGTGTTCATCAGTTTTGTTTCTTAAACTCCACATATGAGTGAAATCTTATGGTATTTGGCTTTCTCTGACTGATCTATTTCACTTAGCATAGTTCCTTCTAGTTCCATCCACACAGTTGCAAATGGCAAGATTTCATTCTTTTTGATGGCTGAGGAATATTCATATATATATATATATATAATATTCCATTATATACATTCCATTATATATATTGGAATATTCCATTATTTCTCCTTTTTAGTTATAAAAAGCTAGTATACAACCTAACCTTACAACTTTATATATAAATATATATATATTAAATATAATATATTTAATTTAATAATATATTATATATTTTATATATATGAAATCACTTCTTTATATATATAAAATATATAGAAAATCACTTCTTTATTCATTTATCAGTCAGTAGACATCTGGGCTCCTTCCATATTTTAGCTATGGTGGACATTCCTACTATAAACATTGGGGTGAATGTGTGCCTTCACATCACTATTTTTGTATACTTTGGAGAAATGCCTAGTAGTGCAATTGCAAGTTTTCCCAACACTATTTGTTGAGGAGACACTTTAGTTTTTCCATGGGATATTCTTTCCTCCTTTGTTGAAGTTTAGTTAACCATAGAGTTGTGGGTCCATTTCTGTGTTTTCTATTCTGTTCCTTGATCTTTGTGTCTGTTTTTGTGCCAATATCATAATTTCTTGATGACTATAGCTTTGTAATATAACTTGAAGTCCAGAGTTGTGATACATACACCTTTGGTTTTCATTTTCAACATTCCTTTGGCTATTCACGTTCTTTACTTCTTCCATACAAATTTAAGAATTACTTGTTCCAGCTCTGAGAAAAATGCTAGTGTTATTTTGACAGGAATTGCATTAAATGTATAGTATGCTTTTTGTAGTATAGACATTTTAATATTTGGTCTTCCAATCCATGAGCATGGAATAGTTTCCATTTCTTTGTGTCTTCCCTAATTTCTTTCATAAGTATTCTATAGTTTTCAGAGTACAGGTTTTTTACCTCCTTGGTTAGGTTTATTACTAGGTATCTTATGGTTTTGGGTGCAATTGTAAATGGGATTGACTTTTTGATTTCTCTTTTTGCTTTATTTTTGTTGTATAGAAACACAAGTGACTTGTAGGCATTGACTGTACATCTGTGACTCTGCTCAATTTTTGTATCATTTCTAGGATTTTTGGTGGAGTTTTTCAAGTATTCAACATAGAGTATCATGTGGTCTGAAAGAGTGAACATTTGACATCTTTGCTGATTTGGATGCCTTTTATTTCTTTTTGTTGTCTGATTGCTGAGGTTAGGATTTCTTGCAATATGTTTATCAGTAATGGTGAGGATGGACATCAATTTTGTGATTCTTACCTTAGGGGAAAAGCTCTCAGTTTTTCACCAATGAGGATGATTTTAGCTATGGGTCTTTTGTATATATCTTTATAATGTTGATGTATATTCCCTCTATTTTTACTTTGTTGAGGGTTATATTTTTTTTAATCAAGAAATTATGTTGTATTTTGTCAAATGCTTTTCCAGCATCTTTAGAATCATATGATTTTTATACTTTCTTTTATTAATGTGGTGTATTATGTTGATTAATTTGCAGATATTGAACCATCCCTGCAGGCCAGGAATATATCCCAATTGGTTGTGGTGAATAATTATTTTTTGTACTGTTGAATCGAATTACCTAGTATCTTGTTGAGAATTTTTCATCTATGTTCATCAGGGATATCGGTCTGTAATTCTTCTTTTTGGTGGAGCCTTCATCTGGTTTTGGGATCAATGTAATGCTGGCCTTATGGAATAAGTTAGGAAATATTACTTCCATTTTAATTTTTTTGAAAAGTTTTACAAGAATAGGCATTGATTCTTCTTTAAATGTTTGACAGAATTCCACTGGGAAACCATTCATCTCTAGACTTTATTGGAAGATTTTTGGATACTGATTCAATTTCTTTGCTGGTTATGGGTCTGTTCAGATTTTTCTATTTCTTCTTCATTCACTTTGGTAGTTTCTGTGTTTCTAGGAAGTTATTCATTTCTTTCATATTGTCTGACTTGTTGGCATATAATTGCTTATAATATTCTCTTATAATTGTATTTTTGTGGTATTGATTGTGATCTCTTTTATTTCAATCATGATTTTATTTGGCTCCATTTTCTTCTTTTTGATACATCTAGTTGGGGTTTATCAATTGTTAATTCTTTCTAAGAACCAGCTCCTAGTTTTGTTGATCCATTCTACTCTTGTTGTTTTTTTAATTTCTGTATCACTGATTTCTGTTCTGATCTTTATTATTTTCCTTCTCCTGCTGGATCTAGGCTTCATTTGCTGTTCTTTTTCCAAATACTTTAGGTGTAAGGTTAGGTTGTATACTTGTGACTTTTCTTACTACTTGAGGAAGCAGTGAATTTCTATATACTTCCTTTTTAGGACTGCCTTGGCTGCATCATGAAAGTTTTGAACTGTTGTGTTTTTCTTTTTATTTAATTCTATGTATTTTTAAATTCTTTTTAATTCCTTGGTTGACATATTTATTTTTATTTGGATGTTCTTTAACCTCCATGTATCTGTGGTCCTTCCAAGTTTCTTTTATTAGTTTCAGGGTAGAATTTAGTGATTAATCGGTTGCATATAATACCCAGTGCTCATTACATCAAGTTCCCTCCTTAATGCCCATCATCCAGTTGTCCCTTCCTTGGAATCCACCAAATTTTTTCTTGTGGTTGACCCTGAGTTTCATACATTGTGATATGAAAATATGCATGGTATGATCTCAAACTTTTCGTACTGTTTGAGTCTTGATTTGTGACACAGTATGTGGTCTATTCTGGAGAATGTCCCATGTGCTCTCAAAAAGGAATTGAATTCTGCTGCTCTAGGATGAAACACTCTGAATATATTGGTTAAGTCCATCTGATCCAGTATGTCATTTAAAACCCTTGTTTCCCTGTTGGTCTTCTGCTTAGATGATCAGTCCATTGGTTTGAGTGGGGTGTTAAAGTCTCCTACTATTATTGTGTTATTAGCCATGAGTTTCTTTAAGTTTGTTATTATTTTTTTAATATATTCGGCTGCTCCCATGTTAAGGCATAAATATTTACAATTGTCCAATCTTCTTGTTGGGTAGGCTCCTTTTTAGGATATAGTGTCCTGATCTCTTCTTACAGTCTTTGGTTTAAAATCTCATTTGTTTAATATAAGTATGGCTACCCTAGTTTTCTTTTAATAACCATTATGATCAGTGGTTCTCCACCTGCTCACTTTCAATTTGGAGGAGTCTTATAGTTTATAATAAGTTTCTTGTAAGCAGTGTCAATGGGTCTTGTTTTTTAATCCACCTGATACCCTATGCCTTTTGATTGGAGAATTTAGTCCATTTATATTCAGAGTAATTATTGAAAGATATGAATTTAATGCCATTTTATTACTTGTAAAGTAGATGCTTCTATAGATTGTCTCTGTTCCTTTCTAGTATTTGTTCCTTTTGGTCTCTTTCTGCTGAAAAGGTGCCATGTAATATTTCTTGCAGGGCTACTTTAGTGTTCATGAATTCCTTTAGTTTTTATTTGTTTTGGAAAATCATTACCTCTCCTTCTATTCTGAATGATAGCTTTGCTTGATAGAGTATTCTTGGTTGCATATTTTTCCCATTTAGCATGTTGAATATATCATGCCAGTATTTGTGGCCTGTCAGGTCTCTGTGGACAGGTCTGCTGCTAGCCCTATGTCTACCCTTGTAGTTAAAGACTTCTCATCTTGAGCTTCATTCAGAATTTTCTCTTTATCTTTGTATTTTTCAAGCTACACTATGATATATCATGGAGTTGACCTGTTTTTGTTAATTTTGAGGGAAGCTCTCTGCCTCTTGAACATGAATGCCTGTTTCCTTCTGCAGATGAGGGTTGTTCTTAGCTATAATTTGTTCAAATAAACTTTCTGCTCCTTTTTCCCCATTCTTCTTCTTCTGGGATTCCCGTAATATGGATATTTTTCCTTTGTGGTATCACTGATTTTCCTGTCTACCTTAGTGATCTAACAGTTTTCTTTCCCTCTTATTTTTAGCTTCCTTATTTTCCATGATTTTATCTTCTATATCACTGAATCACTCTTCTGCCTCATTCATCCCTCTTTTTATGGCCTCCGCTTGGAGGCGTAAAATTTAATGCATGCTGGTTATAGCATTTTTAATTTCAACCTGACTAGATTTCAGTCCTTTTATCTCTATGATAAGGGAATCTCTCGTGTCTTCTATGCTTTTTTCAAGCCCAGCTATTATAATTGTTTTAAATTCTACTTCAGACATCTTACTTATATCTATCTGTATTGAAATCTTATTTATATCTGTAATTACTAGCTATGAGTATTTTCTCTTATTCTTTTTGGTGGGGGGTCAGTGAATTTCTCCATCTCATCATTTTGACCAGAAAGGGAAAGAGAGAAAAATAAAAAAACGACTACAATAACAACAACAAGCACACACACACACACACACACACTCACACACACACACAAAAACGAGATCCTGGGTGTATTTTGGTCTGCTTGTTAATTCAACCAGATCCCAAGATGAAAGAAAGAAAGAAAGAAAGAAAGAAAGAAAGAAAGAAAGAAAGAAATATACATATATGTATAAAATAAAATAAGTTTCAATGAAAAGAAACACAAAATAAAAAATGAATATAACATATATTTAAAAATAATTTTTTAAAAAGAATTGAAAAAATAAGAAAATAAATGAAAAAATAAAAATAAATGTACAAAGAAGGCTAGATATTATTTTCTCCTAGAGCTGATGCTTTGCATTACTCTATGATCAGTAAACTTGGTGTGAGCAAATTGTTTGTGCTGGTCTTCTGGGTGAGGGATCTGTTGAACTGATTCTCCTATGGACTTGCCCTAGTGGATATGTGCCTCCAGTGGTCACTTTTCTACTTTTATACTTGAGTATTTACTCTCAGACCTCTGATTTCTCAGGAGTTCAGAATGACTTGATATCCTTATTCAAGAGATGAGACAAAATTAGGGTCCCCCTATTTTTCTGGCATCTTAACTCCTCCCTGTCTTGCTGCTTTTAGATTTTGTTTTTCTTTATCATCTTCTTTTGAAAACTTTACAAAATGTCTTGGTGTTGGCTTCCTTTTTTTAAATCTTGATAGGCATTCTCTGTGCATGATGGATTTGTATGTCTGTTTCTGTCCCCAGATTAGACAAGTTTTTAGCTATAATTTCTTCAAATAAAACTCCTGCCCCCTTTTCTCTCTCTTGTTCTTCTGGGATTTGTATGAATGAATGTTATTTTGTTTAATGGAGTCACTGTGTTACCTAAGTCTACTCTCATGTTCCAAAATTTTTCTTTCTCTCTTTTGTTCAGCTTCATTATTTTCTACAATTCTATTTTCTGTATCATTTATCTGTTCATCTACTTCATCTATCCTTGTGGTCAATAATCCAGTTAGTTTCAAATCTCAGTTATTGCATTTTTCATCTCAGCCTGAATATTTTTTAGCTCCTTTATCTCTGTGGTAATGGTCTCCCTGACATCTTCCATGTTTTTTTCAAGCCCAGCTAGCATCCTTATGACTTTTGCTTTAAATCCTGAATCAGGGATATTACTTATATTTGATTCTGTTAGATCCCTGGTTGTGACCTTTTCTTGTTTCTTCTTTTGGAATGAATTGCTCTGTTTTGGTATTTTGTCTAGGTCTCTATCTTCTTCTCTGTGTTAGGAAAGCCTGTTAGGTTTCCTTCTTCTGACAGTAACGTCTTTATGAAGAAGTTGTATAGTATCCAGGGCCTGGCACTTCCAGAATTTCTCTTGTGTGTGCTACGTGCACTCTACTGCTATTGTTTTGGCAGCTCTATCCCCAGGTCAGTAGTCTCTTCTTGTTTGCAGTGGGCAGTGTTTGGACCTTGGCCACAGTGTGGTGAGTTTTACCTGGATATGCTCTGGTTTGTTTGTTAAGATAATTGATACTAATTCCATTAGACATGAAGCTTTGTAGAAGTCTCTGATCAGTAGACATGGTTCATAAAGGGGTTTGTGCTGGTCTTCTGGGGAAGGGGCCTGCTGTGATGATCCTTAGGCATATTCCCCTGAGGAAAATAGTACTAGCAGATTGCAGGGTGCCGCACCTGGTGTAAGTAGGTTAGGCATCGAGGGTTGGGGTTGTGCTATTTACTAAGATTCGTTTATGCTGAGGGACAGAAGACGGAAATGGTTCCATTTTGCTCCTCTGTCCTTGGGTACATCTAAAACTCCAGTCTTTTATCCCCACTAGTTGCAAAAAATCACAAAAATCAGCCCTCCTCATTTTCCCAGCCAATGGCTTTGGGGAAGTCTTCTCCTTCTGTGTCTCCCTGTGCACACCACTCTCTCTTACCTTTCTCTATATCCATGGCTCCCATCCCTCCATAGCACCTCCCATCCCTATATTTCTTCCCCAAACAATGTGTCCACACATCCTGACTTTCTTTTTTTTATTTTATTTTATTTTATTTTATTTATTTTATTTTATTTATTATTTTTTTATTGGTGTTCAATTTACCAACATACAGAATAACCCCCAGTGCCCATCACCCAATCACTCCCACCCCCCGCCCTCCTCCCCTTCTACCACCACTAGTTTGTTTCCCAGAGTTAGCAGTCTTTACGTTCTGTCTCCCTTTCTGATATTTCCCACACATTTCTTCTCCCTTCCCTTATATTCCCTTTCACTATTATTTATATTCCCCACATGAATGAGAACATATAATGTTTGTCCTTCTCCGACTGACTTACTTCACTCAGCATAATACCCTCCAGTTCCATCCATGTTGAAGAAATTGATGGGTATTTGTCATTTCTAATAGCTGAGTAATATTCCATTGTATACATAAACCACATCTACTTTATCCACTCATCTTTCGATGGGCACCGAGACTCCTTCCACACTTGGGCTATTGTGGCCATTGCTGCTATAAACATCGGGGTGCAGAACTCCCGGAGTTTCATTGCATCTTTATCTTTGGGGTAAATCCCCAACAGTGCAATTGCTGGGTCGTAGGGCAGGTCTATTTTTAACTCTTTGAGGAACCTCCACACAGTTTTCCAGAGTGGCTGCACCAGGTCACATTCCCACCAACAGTGTAACAGGGTTCCCTTATCTCCGCATCCTCTCCAACATTTGTTGTTTCCTGCCTTGTTAATTTGCCCCATTCTCACTGGTGTGAGGTGGTATCTCATTGTGGTTTGGATTTGTATTTCCCTGACGGCAAATGATGCAGAGCATTTTCTCATGTGCATGTTGGCCATGTCTATGTCTTCCTCTGTGAGATTTCTGTTCATGTCTTTTGCCCATTTCATGATTGGATTGTTTGTTTCTTTGGTGTTGAGTTTAAGAAGTTCTTTATAGATCTTGGAAACTAGCCCTTTATCTGATATGTCATTTGCAAATATCTTCTCCCATTCTGTAAGTTGTCTTTCAGTTTTGTTGACTGTATCCTTTGCTGTGCAAAAGTTCTTATCTTGATGAAGTCCCAATAGTTCATTTTTGCTTTTGTTTCTTTTGCCTTTGTGGATGTATCTTGCAAGAAGTTAATGTGGCCGAGTTCAAAAAGGGTGTTGCCTGTGTTCTTCTCTAGGATTTTGATGGAATCTTGTCTCACATTTAGATCTTTCATGCATTTTGAGTTTATCTTTGTGTATGGTGAAAGAGAGTGGTCTAGTTTCATTTTCCTGCATGTGGATGTCCAATTTTCCCAGCACCATTTATTGAAGAGACTGTCTTTCTTCCAATGGATAGTCTTTCCTCTTTTATCGAATATTAGTTGATCATAAAGTTCAGGGTCCACTTCTGGGTTCTCTATTCTGTTCCATTCATCTATGTGTCTGTTTTTGTGCCAGAACCACACTGTCTTGATGACCACAGCTTTGTAGTACAACCTGAAATCTGGCATTGTGATGCCCCCAGATATGGTTTTCTTTTTTAAAATTCCCCTGGCTATTCGGGGTCTTTTCTGATTCCACACAAATCTTAAAATAATTTGTTCTAACTCTCTGAAGAAAGTCCATTGTATTTTGATAGGGATTGCATTAAACGTGTATATTGCCCTGGGTAACATTGACATTTTCACAATATTAATTCTGCCAATCCATGAGCATGGAATATTTTTCCATCTCTTTGTGTCTTCCTCTATTTCTTTCAGAAGTGTTTAATACTTTTCAGGGTATAGATCCTTTACATCTTTGGTTAGGTTTATTCCTAGGTATCTTATGCTTTTGGGTGCAATTGTAAGGGATTGACTCCTTAATTTCTCTTTCTTCAGTCTCATTGTTAGTGTATAGAAATGCCACTGATTTCTGGGCATTGATTTTGTATCGTGCCATGCTGCCGAATTGCTGTATGAGTTCTAGCAATCTTAGAGTGGTGGCTTTTGGGTTTTCTAAGTAGAGTATCATGTCATCGGCGAAGAGGGGAGAGTTTGACTTCTTCTTTGCCAATTTGAATGCCTTTAATGTCTTTTTGTTGTCTGATTGCTGAGGCTAGGACTTCCAGTACTATGTTGAATAGCAGTGGTGAGAGTGGACATCCCTGTCTTGTTCCTGATCTTAGGAGAAAGGCTCCCAGTGCTTCCCCATTGAGAATGATATTTGCTGTGTGCATTTCGTAGATGGCTTTTAAGATGTTGAGGAATGTTCCCTCTATCCCTACACTCTGAAGAGTTTTGATCAGGAATGGATGCTGTATTTTGTCAAATGCTTTCTCTGCATCTAATGAGAGGATCATATTGTTCGTGGTTTTTCTCTTGCTGATATGATGAATCACATTGATTGTTTTACGGGTGTTGAACCAGCCTTGTGTCCCGGGGATAAATCTTACTTGGTCATGGTGAATAATTTTCTTGATGTACTATTGGATCCTATTGGCCAGTATCTTGTTGAGAATTTTTGCATCCATGTTCATCAAGGATATTGGTCTGTAATTCTCCTTTTTGGTGGGGTCTTTGTCTGGTTTTGGAATTAAGGTGATGCTGGCCTCATAGAACGAATTTGGAAGTACTCCATCTCTTTCTATCTTTCCAAACAGCTTTAGGAGAATAGGTATGGTTTCTTCTTTAAACGTTTGATAAAATTCCCCTGGGAAGCAATCTGACCCTGGACTCTTGTGTCTTGGGAGGTTTTTGATGACTGCTTCAATTTCCTCCCTGGTTATTGGCCTGTTCAGGTTTTCTCTTTCTTCCTGTTCCAGTTTTGGCAGTTTGTGGTTTTCCAGGAATGCGTCCATTTCTTCTAGATTGCCTAATTTATTGGCATATAGCTGTTCATAATATGTTTTTAAAATCGTTTGTATTTCCTTGGTGTTGGTAGTGATCTGTCCTTTCTCATTCATGATTTTATTAATTTGAGTCTTCTCTCTCTTCTTTTTAATAAGGCTGGCTAATGGTTTATCTATCTTATTAATTCTTTCAAAGAACCAACTCCTGGTTCTGTTGATCTGTTCCACAGTTCTTCTGGTCTCGATTTCGTTGAGTTCTGCTCGAATCTTTATTAACTCTCTGCTACTCCTGGGTGTAGGATCTATTTGCTGTTTTTTCTCTAGCTCCTTTATGTGTAAGGTTAGCTTTTGTATTTGAGTTCTTTCCAGTTTTTGGATGGATGCCTGTATTGCGATGTATTTCCCCCTTAGGACTACTTTTGCTGCATCCCAAAGATTTTGACTGGTTGTATCTTCATTCTCATTAGTTTCCATGAATCTTTTTAATTCTTCCTTAATTTCCTGGTTGACCCTTTTATCTTTTAGCAGGATGGTCCTTAACCTCCACGTGTTTGAGATCCTTCCAAACTTCTTGTTGTGACTTAGTTCTCATTTCAAGGCATATGGTCTGAGAATATGCAGGGGATGATCCCAATCTTTTGGTACCAGTTCAGGCCCGATTTTTGACCCAGTATGTGGTCTATTCTGGAGAAAGTTCCATGTGCACTTGAGAAGAATGTGTATTCAGTTGAGTTTGGATGTAAAGTTCTGTAGATATCTGTGAAATCCATCTGGTCCAGTGTATCATTTAAAGCTCTCATTTCTTTGGAGATGTTGTGCTTAGAAGACCTATCGAGTATAGAAAGAGCTAGATTGAAGTCACCAAGTATAATTGTATTATTATCTAAGTATTACTTCACTTTGGTTAATAATTGATTGATATATTTGGCAGCTCCCACATTCGGGGCATATATATTGAGGATTGTTTTTTGTTTTGTTTTGTTTTTTTTTTTTGTTTTTTTTTTTACACTTTTTAATTTTTATTTATTTATGATAGTCATACAGAGAGAGAGAGAGAGAGGCAGAGACACAGGCAGAGGGAGAAGCAGGCTCCATGCACCGGGAGCCCGATGTGGGATTCGATCCCGGGTCTCCAGGATCGCGCCCTGGGCCAAAGGCAGGCGCTAAACCGCTGCGCCACCCAGGGATCCCTATATTGAGGATTGTTAAGTCCTCTTGTTGGATATATCCTTTAAGTATGATATAGTGTCCCTCTTCATCTCTCACTACAGTCTTCGGGGTAAATTTTAGTTTTTCTGATATAAGGATGGCTACCCCTGCTTTCTTTTGAGGACCATTCGAATGGTAAATGGTTCTCCAACCTTTTATTTTCAGACTGTAGGTGTCCTTCTGTCTAAAATGAGTCTCTTGTAGACAGCAAATAGATGGGTCCTGCTTTTTTATCCATTCTGAAACCCTGCACCTTTTGATGGGGTCATTAAGCCCGTTCACATTCAGAGTTACTATTGAGAGATATGAGTTTAGTGTCATCATGATATCTATTCAGTCCTTGTTTTTGTGGATTGTTCCACTGAACTTCTTCTTAAAGGGGAATTTTTAGAGTCCCCCTTAAAATTTCTTGCAGAACTGGTTTGGAGGTCACATATTCTTTCAGTTCCTGCCTGTCTTGGAAGCTCTTTATCTCTCCTTCCATTTTGAATGAGAGCCTTGCTGGATAAAGTATTCTTGGTTGCATGTTGTTCTCATTTAGGACCCTGAATAAATCCTGCCAACCCTTTCTGGCCTGCCAGGTCTCTGTGGAGAGGTCTGCTGTCACCCTAATACTCCTCCCCATAAAAGTCAGGGATTTCTTGTCTCTTGCTGCTTTAAGGATCTTCTCTTTATCTTTGGAATTTGCAAGCTTCACTATTAAATGTCGAGGTGTTGAATGGTTTTTATTGATTTTAGGGGGGGATCTCTCTCTTTCCTGGATCTGAATGCCTGTTTCCCTTCCCAGATTAGGAAAGTTTTCAGCTAGAATTTGTTCAAATACATATTCTGGCCCTCTGTCCCTTTCAGTGCCCTCGGGAACACCAATTAAACGTAAGTTTTTCTTCCTTAGGCTGTCGTTTATTTCCCTTAATCTATCTTCATGGTCTTTTAATTGTTTGTCTCTTTTCTCCTCAGTCTCTGTCTTTGCTATCAACTTGTCTTCTATGTCACTCACTCGTTCTTCCACCTCGTTAACCCTTGTCGTTAGGACTTCTAGTTTGGATTGCATCTCATTCAATTGATTTTTAATTTCTGCCTGATTAGCTCTAAATTCTGCAGTCATGAAGTCTCTCGAGTCCTTTATGCTTTTTTCTAGAGCCACCAGGAGCTATATCATACTGCTTCTGAATTGGCTTTCTGACATTGAATTGTAATCCAGATTTTGTAACTCTGTGGGAGAGAGGACTTTTTCTGATTCTTTCTTTTGAGGTGAGGTTTTCCTTCTAGTCATTTTGCTCAGTGCAGAGTGGCCAAAAGCAAGTTGTATTGGGAAAAGGAGAAAAAGAGAGGAGAGAAAGAAGGAAAGAAAAGAGAAAGAGGAAAAAAAAGGAAGAAAAAAACAAAAAAGAAGAAGAAAAAGCGAAAGAAAAAAAAAGAAAGGAAAAAAAGGGGGTGAGGGAAGGAAACAAATCAAAAAGCAAAACAAAACAAAACAAAACAACAACAAAAAAAAAAGAAAGAAAAAAAGAACCACGGGCGAGTATCTTCTGATTCTTTGTACTTTAAGTTCCTTGGCTTCCTCTGGAAATTGTCCGTCTAGCTGGTCTTCTGGGGGAGGGGCCTGTTGTGCTGATTTTCAGGTGTTAGCACTTGGGGGAGCTGCTCTGTCCCCTGCTTGGTGCAGGGCTCAGTGGGGGTTTTTTACCCTGTGAGGCCCCAGGAGCAACAGTCCCAGTGGCGGGGCCAGCTCTGGAAACCTGGATTCAGCTCCGGCAGGAACTCCAGAGCTCTCCGTCTGCAGGGCCTGGAGGCTCCGGGGTGGGGCTGCTGATCTGCTCAGCTCGGGGTAGGAGCGTCCTTGCTGTCCTGGGCCCTCCAGGCCTCTGCCTGTCCCAGGGGGAGGCCGGATCCTGGGCTGTGTCCCGGCGCCCTGTGCTCCGGGGCCTGCGCTGTTGGATTCACGCTCCCGGCTCCGCGGAGCCGCCCCCCAAGCCCCTCAGAGCTGCTCCTGGAACTGCGCTGCCCCCTCTGCACAGACCCTCTTCCTCTGCCGGAGCCCCTCCGAGCTGCTCCCGCCCCGCAGCCCCCTCCGCGGAGCCGCCCCCGAGCCCCTCTGAGCTGCTCCGGGTCCCGCTGTGCGCGCTGCAGCCCTTAGGGAGCTCGGCGCACTCTCCTGGGCGTGCAGTTGCTCTGTTACTGTCCCAGGGAACCCGAGGGCATCCCCGCCCTC
This sequence comes from Canis lupus baileyi, assembly GCF_048164855.1. Classification (NCBI taxonomy): domain Eukaryota; kingdom Metazoa; phylum Chordata; class Mammalia; order Carnivora; family Canidae; genus Canis; species Canis lupus. The sequence goes on from NC_132876.1 coordinate 61,989,572, forward strand.
CTGGGGTCCTGCTCCAACTCCCTGCGAGCCCCTTTCCACCCGGGAAGGTTAGTGCAGCTCCTGCTTCTCTGTGACGGGGCTCTCCTGTCCTGGGGACACTCCCCCGGCCTCAGCCCAGCTCCTCGTGGGGCCTCTCCCCCTTGGATGCCTTTTGTTTCTTTATTTCTTTTTTCCCGTCTTCTTACCTTGATAGAAGCGCGAACTCTTCTCACTGTAGCATTCTAGGTGTTCTCTCTTTAATTCTCAGGCCGAATTCATAGATTTTCAGGATAATTTGAAGCTTTTCTAGGTAATTTGGTGGAGACAGGTGATTTGGAGACCCTACTCTTCCGCCATCTTGCCCCTACTCCTCACATCTGACTTTCTTTTTTATTTTTTAATTTTTATTTATTTATGATAGTCACACAGAGAGAGAGAGAGACAGAGAGGCAGAGACACAGGTAGAGGGAGAAGCAGGCTCCATGCACCGGGAGCCCGATGTGGGATTCGATCCCGGGTCTCCAGGATCGCGCCCTGGGCCAAAGGCAGGCGCCAAACCGCTGTGCCACCCAGGGTTCCCCACATCTCACTTTCTTGATTTGGACTCTTCTCTGCTTCTATTTGTGCAATTTATTTTATAACTCCTCATGCAGATTTCTTGGGTGTTCAGAATTATTTGTTAGTTTTCTAGGTTGAGGGACAAGGAAAATCTAAGATCTTCCTTGTACACTGCCATCTTACCTCTCCCCCTACAGTCTACTTGATAAAATGCTTTTCAAGTAATTGTTTTCAAAGAAAACCTAAATCTCACTATTATAGAAATGAAATATTATTTCCTCAAGGACTGCATTTTGTTTCTCATTGAGAATCGCTGATAAAGAATATGTCACTTTTCTGTTTATTGTTTCCCATATCTGTAATAAAAATTCTGTATATATTTTCCTGAATTTATAATTCCAAATATTTATTTGTACATGTTTCTGTGGAAATATTTTAGTTACTTCTATTTCCTAGAATGTTTTCCCTATGTTATGATATTTAGGAGGTGTTTTTCACAGGAAAATTAATTTCTTGTAAATGAAGTATCATTCTTTTTATAAAATAGGCATAATTGTGTCTAAATACTTAAGAAAACTAGTTCCAAAATTTCAAATATAATCTTTTTTAATTTTCTCTATACATATAGCCACAAACTCCTGAAAAATTACTTGAGGAAATGAAAGAAGAAAAAAATGAAGATGTTGAAGAAGAGGGAATAGAAATGAAGGAAGCAGTGGCAACAGCTTTTTCATCTTCTGAGGGAAAAGATCAGGAAGGATATGTAGAAGACCAAAAAAAGAGAACAGAGAATAGAGAAGATAAGAAAGAGTACAAAGATAAAAAAGGAAAAGGAGATAGAAAAAAGGATGAAGATGGAAAAGGAAAAGGAGATGGAAAAGAAGAAGAGAAAAAAGAGAAAGGAGATGAAAAAATGGTGAAGAGGGAAAGGGGAAAGGAGCAAATAGCAAAGAGGAAGAAGAAAAAGAAAAAAAGAAAGGAGATGAAAAAGAGGGTGAAGATGGAAAAGGGAAAGGAGAAGATGTCAAAGAATTTGAAAATGAAAAAGACACAGGAGAAAAAAAACAGGGAGATGATAGAAAAGAGAATGAAGATGGAAGAGTGGATAAAGATGGAAAAGAGGAGAAACGTGGAAATAAAGAAGAGGTTGGAAATAAGAAAGGTGGAAAAGAGAAAGAGGAAGATGGAGCAGAAGAAAATGGAAATGGAGATGGGAAAGATGGAAGAAATGGAAAGGAAAACAAGAAAGCTGAAGTGGGAAAAGAAGTAGCTGAAAAAGAAGAGGTCAAAAAAGATGAAAAAAGAAGAATCCCAGAGTACTGTTTAAAGCTGCCCTATATAGTTTCATAATTTGGTAATATATGCCTCCATGTTGTAATGTTAATAGAGATGAATATTTTTATCAAATATTTTATAAACACAGCTTTTCTTTAACATCAGTTTAATTTCAGAACACCTTCATACTGATTATTAGTCACAAAGTAGCTAACATGAAACCTTTATACATTTTGTGATCATAATAGTGAAATATACAAAAAATATGTTTTCACTCTGTCAATTTCTTTTTGTGTAATTTATGTTAAATCTTTGAATTTTAACTCCCATATGTGATAATTTCACAAAATAGGGAGATCCCAAAAAGTTTCTTCCAAAATTCTTATAGTTTTCTATGTTGCTTTTATTAAAAAGTTTAACTATTTTCTGTAATTCAAAGAGAATTCTTTTTGAAATAGAACTTTATTACCAGCATGTGAACAAATAAAATAGCAAATTCATTTTTAAAAGATTTATAATTTTTTTTCAGAAGGGCAGTTCTGATTATATGTGTATCCACAAATATTACTGGGTTGATTTTAATAAAAATTCTATTAAAAATAATTGTATTTTATTATATCTCTAAAAATGTAGTTAGTGAAATATTAGAGTGCCTGATTTTTTTTCTGTTGTAATGTTTGCAAAAGCATTTTTAAACTTTTTTACACTGAGATAAAATTAACATAAAATTTACCATTTTAACCATTTTCAATTTAGTAGTTATTTTATGTGTGTGTGCATTTATAATATTGTGCAACTATCACCAGGACACACTTCCAGAACATTTTCACCCAAATGAAACTCAAAGTACCTATTAGCAATCTCTCCATTCCCAACCCCCTCTTCACCTGTTCCTCTTAAACCAATTTGGTTTGTCTCTATAGATTTGCCTATTCTAGACATTTCATATAAATGGAGCCATGCACTATGTGGCCTTTGGCCTCTTTCACTTAGCATAATGTTTTCCCATTCACCCATCTTGTAGCAAGTATCATTACTTCATTTCTTTTTGTGGCTGAATAACATTATATTCTATTGATATACTACATTCCTTCTTGAACATTGAGCTGTTTCCATTTTTTTGTTAATTATAAATAATATTTCTATGAATATCCATGTACAAGTTTGATAGTGTGTACATGTATGTTTTCATTTCTCCTAGGTATCTATCTAGGAGTAGAACCACTGGATTATATAGGAATGTTATGGTTACTTTTTGAGGGACTTTTAAACTGTTTTCCAATGTGGTTTCATCAACACATACCCTCACTAGCAATATATGTGGGTTCTAATTTTTCCACATCCTAGTCAAAACGTCTTACTGTCAATATTTAATTATAACCATATTAGTGGGGTTATTTGTGGGAGATAAAAATCATGGTTATTAGTTGGGGCAATATGGCAGAAGAGTATGATCTCCAAGTCACCTGTCCCCACCAACTTACCTAGATAACTTTCAAATCATCTTGAAAACTTACGAATTCAGTCTGGGATTTAAAGAGAGAACATCTGGAATGCTACAGTGAGAGGAGTTTGCTCTTCTATCAAGGTAGGAAGACGGAAAAAATAAATTAATAAATAAGCATCCAAGGGGGAGGAGCCCAGGGAGGAGCCGGGCTAAGGCCAGGCAGCGACAGCCTCCAGGACAGGAAAGTCAACCCACGGAGAAACAGGAACTTTACCTGGATGGAAAGGTGCTGACAGGGAATTTGGGCAGGATTCCAGGTGGGGCAGTGGAGCCCCCCAGTTTCCCGGGGTCACTAACAGAGGAAGTGCACCCCAGGGGAGAGTGTGCCACACACCGCAGGACGAGCTCCCTAAAGGGCTGGAGCGTGGACTCAGCAGGGCCTCAGGAGAAGCTCAGGGAGCGACTCCAGAGGTGACTCCGGATGGAGGGAACTGCACGACCCCCAGAGCAGCTCAGGTGGCGGCTCAGGCATCAGCTCTGCTCGGAGGGGGCTGCACAGCCCTGAGAGCACTTCAGGCGGTGGCTCTGCACAAAGTGAGCTGAGTGGTCCAGAGGTGCAAGTCCAGCAGCGCAGGCCCTGGAGCACAAGGCGCCAGGGGGACATAGCCCAGGATCCAGCGCTCCCCTTGTGGCAGGTAGAGGCTGTGAGAACACAGGACAGCAAGGAAGCTCCTGCCACCAGGCGGCCCCTAGCTATTCAGATTAGTGAGCCCCTCCCCTGGAGCATCCAGGCCCCTGTGGACTGAGAGAGTGTGGTAGTTACTGCTGGAGCTGACTCCAGGGCTGGAGAGCAGGCGGCTGCCACTATTATTATTCCTCCTGATGTCACCTTGTGCCTGGGACTGACTGAGGCCACCAAGGAGCAGGGGCCTCACAGGATAAACACTTCCAACTGACCCGTGAACCTGGCAGGGGGCAGGACAGCGCTCCCAGGTGCACACACCTGAGAATCAGCACAGCAGGCTCCTCCCACAGAAGACCAGCTGGAAGGAAAGGGGAAGAGCAAGTTCTAACCAAGCAGCACTGGAAAGACCCAGGGGAAGTCGAGGGAAGTACAGTATATAGAATCAGGGAATACCCCTCTTTGTTTTATGTTTTTTGTTTATTTCTTCACCTCCCCCCTTTTTTTTCACCCCTTTTTCCATCCTTTTTCCAGTACAACTTCTTTTTAGCCACTCTGCACTGAGCAAAATGATTAGAAGGAAAAACTCACCACAAAATAAAGAATCAGAAACAGGACTCTCTCCCACAGAATTAGATTTGGATTACAATTCAACGTCAGAAAGCCAATTCAGAAGAACAATTATAAAGCTACTGGTGGCTCTGGAAAAAAGCATAAGGGATTCAAGAGACTTCAGGCCTGCAGAATTTAGAGCTAATCAGGCCGAAATTAAAAATTAATTCAATTAGATGCAATCCAAACTGGACGTCCTAACCATGAGGGTTAATGAGGTAGAAGAATGAGTTAGTGACATAGAAGACAAGTTGATGGCAAGGAAGGAAGCTGGTGAAAAGAGAGAAAAACAAAAGATTGTGAGGAAAGGTTAAGGGAAATAAATGACAACCTCAGAAGGAAAAATCTAAGTTTAATTGGGGTTGCAGAGGGCGCCGAAAGGGACAGAGAACCAGAAAGTGTATTTGAACAAAGCACAGCTGAGAATTTCCCTAACTTGGGGATGGAAACAGGCATTCAGATCCAGGAAATAGAGAGATCCCCCCTAGAATTAATAAAAATCATTCAACACCCCAAAATTTCGTAGTGAAACTTGCAAATTCCAAAGATAAAGGGAAGATGTTTAAAGCACCAAGAGACAAGAAATCCCTAATATTTATGGGGAGAAGTATTAGGGTAACAGCAGACCTCTCCACAGAGACCTGGCAGGCCAGAAAGAGCTGGCAGGATATATTTAGGGTCCTAAATGAGAAGAACATGCAGCCAAGAATACTCTATCCAGCAAGGCTCTCATTCAGAATAGGCAAGATAAAGAGCTTCCAAGATAGGCAGAAACTGAAAGAATATGTGACCACCAAACCAGCTCTGCAAGAAATTTTAAGGGGGACTCTGTAAAAGAAAGAGGAAGTCTAGGAAACTCCACAGAACAGGGACTGAATAGGTATTATGACACTAAACTCATATCTCTCAGTAGTAACTCTGAATGTGAATGGGCTTAATGATGCCATCAAAAGGCGCAGGATTTCAGACTGGGTAAAAAAGCAAGACCCGTCTATTTGCTGTCTACAAGAGACTCATTTTACACATAACGATACCTCCAGCCTGAAAATAAAAGGTTGGAGAACCATTGACCATTCAAATGGTCCTGAAAAGGAAGCAGGGGAAGCAATCCTCATGTCAGATACATTAAAGTTTATCCCAAAGACTGTAGTAAGAGATAAAGAGAGACACTCTATCATACTAAAAGGATCTATCCAAAAAGAGGACCTAACAATCATGAATATTTAAGCTCCTAATGTGGGAGCTGCCAAGTAGATCAATCAACTAATAACCAAAGTTAAGACATACTTAGATAATAATACACCTATACTGGGAGACAGTGAAGAGAGGGCTTTCTGTGTTTGACAGATCTTTTAAGCACAACATGTCCAAAGAAGCAAGAGTATTCAGTGATACACTGGACCAGATGGATTTCACAGATATTTACAGAACTTTACATGCAAATGCAATTGAATACACATTCTTCTCAAGTGCACATTGAACTTTCTCCAGAATAGACCACATACTGGGTCACAAATCAGGTCGTAATTGATACCAAAAGACTGGGATTGTCCCCTGCATATTTTCAGACCATAATGCTTTGAAGCTAGAACTAAATCACAAGAAGTTAGGAAGGAATTCAAACATGTGGAGGTTAAAAACCATCCTGCTAAAAGATGAAAGGGTCAACCAGGACATTAGAGAAGAATAAAAAAAATTCATGGAAACTAATGAGAATGAAGATACAACCATTCAAAATCTTTGGGATACATCAAAAGCAGTCCTGAGGGGGAAATACATTGCAATACAAGCATCCATCCAAAAACTGGAAAGAACTCAAATACAAAAGTTAACTTTGCACCTAAAGGAGCTGGAGAAAGAACAGCAAATAGATCCTGCATCTAGCAGAAGAAGAGAGTTAATAAAGATTCGAGCAGAACTCTATGAAATAGAGACCAGAAGAACTGCGGAACAAATCAACAAAACCAGGAGTTGGTTCCTTGAAACAATTAATAAGATAGATAAACCATTAGCCACCCTTATTGAAAACAAATGAGAAAAGACTCAAATTAATAAAATCACAAATGAAAAAAGGAAAGATCACCACTAATACCAAGGAAATACAAACGATTTTTAAAACTTATTATGAGCAGTTTTAGGCGACTAAATTAGGCAATCTAGAAGAAATGGATGCATTTCTGTAAATCCACAAACTACTGAAACTAAACAGGAAGAAATAGAAAACCTGAACAGGCCAATAACCAGGGAGGAAATTGAAGCAGTCATAAGAAACCTCCCAAGACACAAAAGTCCAGGGCCAGATGGCTTCCCTGTGGAATTTTGTCAAACGCTTAAAGAAGAAACAATACCTATTTTACTAAAACTCTTCTGAAAGATAGAAAGATATGGAATACTTCCAAACTCATTCTATGAGGCCAGCATCACCTTAATTCCAAAACCAGACAGACTCCACCAAAAAGGAGAATTATAGACCAATATCACTTATGAACATGGATAAAAAATTCTCAACAAGATACTAGCCAATAGGATCCAACAGTACATTAAGAAGATTATTCACCATGACCATGTGGGATTTATCCCTAGGATGCAAGGCTGGTTCAACACTCGTAAAGCAATCAATGTGATAGATAATACCAACAAGAGAAAAAGCAAGAACCATATGATCCTCTCAGTAGATGCAGAGAAAGTATTTGACAAAATACAGAATCCATTCCTGATCAATACTCTTCAGAGTGTAGGGATAGAGGGAACATTCCTCAGCATCTTAAAAGCCATCCACGAAAAGCCCACAGCAAATATCATTCTCAATGGGGAAACACTGGAAACCTTTCCCCTAAGATCAGGAACAAGACAGGGATGTCCATTCTCACCACTGCTATTCAACATAGTACTGGAAGTCCTAAGCTCAAGAATCAGATGAGAAAAAGAAATAAAAGGCATTCAAATTGGCATAGAAGAAGTAAAATTCTCCCTCTTCGCAGGTGACATGATACTATCCATAGAAAACCCAAAAGACTCCACCTGAAGATTGCTAGAAATCATACAGCAATTCGGCAGTGTGGTAGGATACAAAATCAATGTCCACAAATTAGTGGCATTTCTATACACTAAGAATGAGACTGAAGAAAGACAAAATAAGGAGTCTATTCTATTTACAATTGCACCCAAAAGCCTAAGATACCTAGGAATAAACCTAACGAAAGAGGTAAAGGATCTATACCCTAAAAACACCCGCAGAACACTTCTGAAAGAAATAGAGGAAGACACAAAGAGATGGAAAAATATTCCATGCTCATGGATTGGCAGAATTAATATTGTGAAAATGTCAATAGTATCCAGGACAATATACACATTTAATGCAATCCCTATCAAAACACCATGGACTTTCTTCAGAGTTGGAGCAAATCATCTTAAGATTTGTGTGGAATCAGTAAAGACCCCAAATAGCCAGGGGGATATTAAAAAAGGAAACCATAGCTGGGGCATCACAATGCCAGATTTCAGGTTGTACCACAAAGCTGTGGTCATCAAGACAGAGTAGTAATGACACAAAAACAGACACATAGATCAATGCAACAGAATAGAGAATCCAGAAGTAGACCCTCAACTCTATGGTCAACTAATATTCGATAAATCAGGAAAGACTATCCACTGGAAAAAAGACTGTTCAATAAATGGTGCTGGGAAAATTGGACAGCCACAGGCAGAAGAATGAAACTAGACAGTTTTCTTACAACATACACAAAGATAAACTCAAAATGGATGAAAGATCTAAATTGAGACAAGAATCCATCAAAATCCTAGAGGAGAACACAGGCAACAGCGTTTTTGAACTTGGCCACAGCAACTTCTTGCAAGATGCATCCATGAAGGCAAGGGAAACAAAAGAAAAAAGGAATTATTGGGACTTCATCAGGATAAAAAGCTTCTTCACAGCAAAATAAACCATCATCAGAACTGAAAGCCAACCTACAAAATGGGAGAAGATATTTGCAAATGACTTATCAGATAAAGGGCTAGTGTCCAAGACCTATAAGGAACTTGTTAAATTCAACAACAAAGAAACAAATAATCCATCATGAAATGGGCAAAAGACATGAACAGAAATATCACCAAGAAGACAGAGATATGGCCAAGAAGCTCATGAGAAAATGCTCTGCATCACTGGCCATCATGGACATACAAATCAAAACCACAATGAAATACCAACTGACACCAGTGAGACTGGTGAAAAATAACAAGAAGGGAAACAACAAATGTTGGAGAGGATGTGGAGAAAGGGGAACCCTCTGGTACTGTTGGTGGGAATGTGAACTGGTGCAGCCACTCTGGAAAACTCTGTGGAGGTTTCTCAAAGAGTGAAAAATAGAACTGCCCTACGACTGAGCAATTGCACTGCTGTGGACTTACCCCAAAGAAACAGATGCAGTGAAACACTGGAACACCGCACCCTAATGTTTATAGCAGCAATGTCCACAATAGCCAAACTGTGGAAGGAGCCTCAGTGTCCATCGAAGGATGAATCGGTAAAGAAGATGTGGTATATGTATACAATGGAATATTACTCAGCCATTAGAAATGACAAATACCCGCCATTTTCTTTGGCATGGATGGAACTGGAGGGTATTATACTGAATGAAATAAGTCAATCGGAGAAGGACAAACATTATATGGTCTTATTCATTTGGGAAATATAAAAATTAGTGAAAAGGAATAAAGGGGAAAGGAAAGAAAATGAGTGAAAATATCAGTGAGGGTGACAAAACATGAGAGACACCTAACTCTGGCAAAAGAAAAAGGGGTAGTGGAAGGGGAGGTAGGCAGGGGGTTGGGGTGACTTGGTGATGGGCACTGAGGGAGGCACTTGATGGGATGAGCATTGGGTGTTATGCTATATGTTGGCAAATTGAACTCCAATAAAAATAAAACAAATAAACCACTAAAGAAATAGATATGTATAAACATGCTTATATAAAAATTCTCATCATGCTACTGTTAATAGATAAAATCACCAACATCAGTGTACATCTGTTCTAAATTCTTTACCTTAATTTTTTAACTTACTCCTCAAAGGAAATCTATGAGATAGATACTTCTATTGACTCAGTTTTTTAGGTGATAAATAAAGGGCACAAAATTTTAAACATCATGTCCTACATATGTATGTATTTTTCTTAATTCAGCTATATTAAATTTCTGTAATGAATGACATGTAATACAAATAAAATAATTTTCTAAAGAACTCTGTTTGTCCCAGAATATATGTATTCCCATGCATCCTTGAATGCTTAATAGTTTTAAAACATTTTCTTTGCTTTAAGTACATTTTAGTGTCCACTTCAAAGATATTCTAATGACTTCCTGAATTACCTCGATATCTGCTATGAGATTTTATTGCCCAGTGTAGTACTTATGTTTATGATCATATTAGTGTCCAATGATCACATAAAGTGAGGGCGTTTAGAATTCCTTAAGTGTGTATGGCCATATGTGTTTGGTATATCTTTCAAAATTCTTAGTCCTTCAACTTCAACTCACACTGAATCCTTTTACCTTCATTGTATTTCTCAGTATCTGCAATTTTTATTTACTTGGCTGTTTGTATATTTTCTGTCTCCAAACACTAGAATATATGTTTCAGGAGTGCAGGAATCTTGTCTGTCTTGTTTGTTGCTACATTCCAGAGCCTAAAATAGTGCCTGGAATATAACAAGTGTCCAACATATTTTAAATTCAATGAATAAATAAGAAATAGTTCCTTCCTGATTTCCAACTGGACTTCAGTGAAGACTGAATGGTAAGTATATCTCTTCAACTGGCCACATGACCTAAGTGTCCATCATGAATTATGTGCAATCAAATTAACGTATCCACAAGGAATTCCATCATCAAGTGGGGGTATTAGATGGAATACTCATTCTAAATCCACCTTGAAGGTGGATAAGTAACAAAATAGTTAAGTTAACAAGTGAAGGCAGATAAGTTAACAAATAAGTAACATTGGAAAAAAAAAGTAACATTGGCATTTTGCTTACACCCTGTGTAATGTCTCCTTGTTTCACAGTGTTGTAACTTCTTGGATTTGCACCATGTACCTATGAAGTGTTGATCTAAATTGAGATTGATTTCAGATATGTGAGTCCTAACAATAACACCTGCCAAAGTAGACAGATTTGCCATCATAGCCCCACTCAGGAGAAATAGAAAGATTAACAAAAGACGAGAAAGATCCAAAGAGGGCAGTTTCAAGCAGGATATATTACTGTCTATTTTGCCTAGAAGAAAAAATAGCCTAAGATTAGAGTATATACTAATTCATAAGCAGTAACAGATGATCTTGTCAGAAAGTTAGGAATTTGGAAGGAACACAATTTATTAGAATAAAGAAGGGACAGGAGGTGAATTTTTCCAAATGGACCCAATACCATAATATATTCAAGTTCCATATGTATGCTCATCTGAAAAGTTACAACTATAATAAAAATAAACAAAACCCAAAACAAACCACCCAAAAATCAGGTGTACTGCATGGTCTTTTCAGTAGCCCAGTGCTAGATCAAGTGAAGTACCAATTTCTCATACATGATATATCTATATATCTATATATCTATATATCTATATCTATATATCTATATATCTATATATCTATATCTATATATCTATATATCTATATCTATATCTATATCTATATCTATAGTGAGAAAGGTATCAGAACTTGGGAAAGTTGCAATTCTCTGAGTATTCTGAAGTCAAGTAAATTTTGCCATTATTTTTGTCAGGGTACCAGTCTTTTTCAAGTGGTTCTCTTACTTCCATACAAGAAATCAGCCAGGGCTAAGAATTCCATTTTATTTTTTCCCAAGTTTTAAATTAAATTATAGCTAGATAACATACAATATTAATTTCAGGTATAGAATTTAGTGATTCATTACTTACATACAACACCCAGTACTCACCACAAGTGCTCTCCTTAATATCCATCACCTATTAACTCATCCACTCACCCACATCCCCTCTAGTAATCATCAGTTTGTTCTCTATCATTAAAGTCTTCAACAAGCATTTTAATTTACCTAATACAAGCCATTTTGGCATTTGATTATCAGCTCTCTCATTCCTACAATTTCAGCCAGCCAGAAAAGCACTGAATTTTATTCTGTGCATTACGTTAAGAATTTCAGGATGTACATTTTTAGTTCTCTTGCTTTAAATTATCTATGCCATCAGAAATAACCACAAAATATTGAGATCTCCGTGTTTATTTTTTCCTTTATGTTGTTCCATGGCAAAAGTCTCCCAGATGTTTACCATCAATGGGCCCTTGGTATTAAGCTACCACATGCAATAAATTAAGTAGCTGATTTATCACTGCATACTGTGAGCTGAGTGCATGCTGTGAAAATGAATGCATGTTTTATAAGTTTGTTTCTCATCTTAGCTAGATAGCCAATTCCAAATAACCTATATTTCCCTGACATTGTGTTGACTACAAGCTACTCTTTTGGATCATTTTATACATCAACTTGTCTTCCTTTGTTACAAATAACAGAAATTAACTCTGGCTAACTTGAGACAAAGAAGAACTTTTTGGAAATATGATGGGCCTCTCACAGATTCAAACAAAAATCTGAACAACCAAACCTTAGAAAAGTACAGGTACAAGGGAAATTGCCCATATCTAAACAATATAATTTCTATGGCACTTTGCCATGGAACAATGTAATGATGTAGACTCAAATCTAACTGATTAATCCTGTGTCTCCCTACTTAAGAGTTCAGTTCTCAGAGATGCACTTGGGTGGCACAGTTGGTTAAGCATCAGAATGTAGGTTGCACCTCAGGTTGTGATGTCAGGGTTGTGAGATCAAGCCCTGCATCAGGCTCCACTGATTGTGGAGTCTGCTTGAGATTATCTTTCATTGTCTCTCTTCCCCTTCCACTTGTTCATTCTCTCTCTCTCTCTTTCTCTCTCCCTCTCAAATGAATAAATCTAAAGGATGTCAAATTCTCATAAAAGCAAGACTCATTGGCCTCTCTTGTGTCATATGCCCATCCCATTATCAGCAGCCCTGGGAAAATATGATTGACAGTTCCATTCAGACCATATAGACAAATGGAGGAGCATTCTTCAAACTAAAATAACTGTGCTATTACCAAAAAAAAGTGGGGCAAGGAGAACAATAAAATTCAACAAAACAACAGTGACTCAAAATCAATTGAGAAAATCAGAAAAGTGGAGATGACAGGTAAAAGACAACCACAAATACATAGTTCTTTCATTAAGTTTACTATAAGAAATCTACTTTCAGCCAAATAATATCATCCATCATAATAAATTGTTTTCTAATTTGAATTCCAATGATTTTTATTTTTATTTTATTTATAAATTTGAATTGATTTTATAGAGCTATAAAATTAAGAAAACTTATGGAGTTCTAATTCAAGATGGTGATGTAGGAAAATTCTAAACTCAACTCCTCCCAAAGACACTAAATCTACAACTACATATAGAAAAATTTTCCCTTTATGGAATGTAAAGTCTGGCTGAGTGAAGAATAGATATTGGTAAAATGAGAAGAAAACATCAATGAAGTCAGAAGAGTCTGTGACATAATTTCACCATAATTCCCCCCTTCAGGGTGGTGATCCACAATTCAGAGCAGACTCAAAACCCAGAGCTTCTCTCTGAGGAGTGAAGGGCTCAAATCCACACCAGACACCTCAACTTTTAAGACATGAACTTTGGAGATGAGCCCCCTCCAAAAAATCTAATTTTGGAAAACAGTAGAATTTACATTCCAACACCCATTTAATACTGAGATGGTAACAATCTGAGAAATGCCTCTTAAAGGACTTACATGCATAGGCCTACTTGCCTGAGGACCCAGCTCAGAGGTAATTGTCCATGCCCAAACTTAAAGGAGGCACACTTGCTTATATTAAAACCTTGGCCAAAGGAGTAGGCATCTAATTTCACACACATCTAACAGTCTGCTGAAACACTCTCTGGGACGGACACTGGCAGATGTCATTTTTACAACCTCCCTTTGCCAAGCTTCAAAACACCAGAATCTTCTGGAAGGGAGCCTTTACATGTGTCTTGCAGCCTGATTTTTTGTGGTTGACACCCAATTGATGCTTCTTGATCATCTGGCTCTGGAAGTCAGAGGAGCTTATATTCCTCATCACATGGGAATATAATAATTGGTGTCACTCATAAAGGAGATTGTAACTCTGTCTAGTGCCCTGATTTTTGTGCTGCAGACAATATCTCTACATTTCCTCTATATTACCTGAATCTGGTAGCCTTGGGGCATATGCTTATGGATCCCACTAGACTGCAACCAATGGAGAAAGAGTTGTTTTTTACCAAGAAGCTTCCATGCCCAGGGTGGATATCAAAGTGGGACTAAACTTATGACCCTGAGATCAAGACCTGAGCTGAGATAGTCAGAGGCTTAGCCTACTGAGCTACTCAGGTGCCCCAATGGAGAAAGAGTTCTTAAATAGCTACCACTCACAGGCACAGCAAAAGGAAAGACCCAGAAGCTGTCTTTATGTGAAGAAGGCCTATTAGCTAATTATCATGACTGTGTCCTGAGAAGCGGGCCACACAAATCTAGGGACTTACTATTATCCTTTCCAGAGACCTCAGAGGTCAGGTATTATCTTCATGCTGATCCCCTACCATGCTCCACAGTGCCAGTGTCTCCTGGAAAAAAGCTTTACACACATAAGATTTCTGCCTTTTATGGGTAATGCCCAGGGGGTTATGCCTACATTTTCTGGCTCTGATTACCAAAAGCTTGCATTTTTAGGTGTAAGAAGACTGTAACAATCAGAAGAATGGTTCTTGGCAAGCTATCAGTCCCAGGGCACTGCATACACAATAGAATGAGACACACGTTCAGGATTTCTGTGAAGACCATGTGGCTTGTCTTAGATCTTTTAACTGAGGTGCAGGCTTCAGGATTCGCACACATATAGTAAATTATGAAGCTGAAGCTGCACTCAGAAAACCTAGGCTATGAATGTCATCTTAGCGTTCTCCCTCTGCTTGGTTCAGTTCACAGTTATCTCTGAGAAAGGAGCTTATATACTCATTTAGGTCTCTGATCATTTATGATTGCTCCTAGGGGACATCTCAAGATGGTATGACTCTTGTGGTCAATGAGGCTTATGCGAAGTCAGTCTGAATCTCGGTGCTGAGATCCTCCCATTTGTGACACTTACAGGTCTTGGTATATCTTGAACGACTATAATTAAAAACACAATAGTCTAGAACAGAGATTTTGACATGACCAAGAGCTGGGGCAAGGCTGAACAAAAAGTTTGATCTCCTACACAAGGCCATGTCTTCAAGACTGAGAGGTGTTTTTTTTATATAAAATGAAGATTTTTTAAATAATAAATTTATTTTTTATTGGTGTTCAAATTGCCAACATACAGAATAACATCCAGTGCTCATCCTGTCAAGTGCCCCCCTCAGTGCCCGTCACCCATTCATCCCCACCCCTGCCCTCCTCCCCTTCCACCACCCCTAGTTCGTTCCCCAGAATTAGGAGTCTTCATGTTATGTCTGCCTTTCTGATATTTCCTACCCATTTCTTCTCCCTTCCCTTCTATTTCCTTTCACTATTTTTATATTCCCCAAATGAATGAGACCATATAATGTTTGTCCTTCTCCGATTGATTTATTTCACTCAGCATAATACCCTCCAGTTCCATCCACGTTGAAGCAAATGGTGGGTATTTGTCATTTCTAATGGCTGAGTAATACTCCATTGTATACATAGACCACATCTTCTTTATCCATTCATCTTTTGATGGACACCAAGGCTCCTTCCACAGTTTGGCTATCGTGGCCATTGCTGCTATAAACATCGGGGTGCAGGTGTCCTGGCTTTTCATTGCATCTGCATCTTTGGGGTAAATCTCCAGCAGTGCAATTGCTGGGTCGAAGGGCAGGTCTATTTTTAACTCTTTGAGGAACCGCCACACAGTTTTCCAGAGTGGCTGCACCAGTTCACATTCCCACCAACAGTGTAAGAGGGTTCCCTTTTCTCCACATCTTCTCGAACATTTGTTGTTTCCTGCCTTGTTAATTTTCCCCATTCTCACTGGTGTGAGGTGGTATCTCACTGTGGTTTTGATTTATATTTCCCCAATGGCAAGTGATGTGGAGCATTTTTTCATATGCGTGTTGGCCATGTCTATGTCTTCCTCTGTGAGGTATTTGTTCATGTCTTTTGCCCATTTCATGATTGGATTGTTTTTCTGGTGTTGAGTTTAATAAGTTCTTTATAGATCTTGGAAACTAGCCCTTTATCTGATACGTCATTGGCCAATATCTTCTCCCATTCTGTAGGTTGTCTTTGAGTTTTGTTGACTGTATCCTTTGCTGTGCAAAAGCTTCTTATCTTGATGAAGTCCCAATAGTTCATTTTTGCTTTTGTTTCTTTTGCTTTCGTGGATGTATCTTGCAAGAAGTGACTGTGGCCGAATTGAAAAAGGGTGTTGCCTGTGTTCTCCTCTAGGATTTTGATGGAATCTTGTCTCACATTTAGATCTTTCATCCATTTTGAGTTTATCTTTGTGTATGTTGAAAGAGCGTGGTCTAGTTTCATTCTTCTGTAGGTGGATGTCCAATTTTCCCAGCACCATTTATTGAAGAGACTGTCTTTCTTCCAGTGGATAGTCTTTCCTCCTTTATCGAATATTAGTTGACCATAAAGTTGAGGGTCCACTTCTGGATTCTCTATTCTGTTCCATTTTTTTAAAATTCCCCTGGCTATTTGGGGTCTTTTCTGATTCCACATAAATCTTAAAATAATTTGTTCTAGCTCTCTGAAGAAAATCCATGGTATTTGGATAGGGATTGCATTAAGCGTGTAAATTGCCCTGGGTAACATTGAAATTTTCACAATATTAATTCTGACAATCCATGAGCATGGAATATTTTTCCATCTCTTTGTGTCTTCCTCAATTTCTTTTGAACCCGACACCTGGCACACCAACTTTAAGATCTGTACCAGAGAGACATTCTCCTAAAACATCTATTTTTAAAATCCAGTGAGACTTGTATTCATAAGAACTACAAGGCTATATAGCAAACTGATATGAGTTCTTTAATTTTTATTTTTATTTTAATTCCAGATAGTTAACATTCAGTGTAACATTAGTTTCAAGTGTACAATATAGTGATTCAACACTTCTATACAATGTACACATTGTGTGCTCATCACATCATATGCACTCCTTAATCCCCATCACCTATTTAACCCATCCCCCAGCCACCTCCTGTCTGGTAATCAGTTTGTTCTCTATAGTTGAGGCTATTTCTTGGTTTGCCTCACTCTCTTTTTTTCCATTTACTCATTTAATTTGTTTCTCAAAATCAACATATGAGTGAAATCCTAGAGTATTTTTCTTTTTCTGACTGACTTATTTTGCTTAGCAAAAGACTTTCTTCCTTCATACACATCAATGCAAATGATGAGATTTTATTACTTTTCCTGGCTGAGTTATATTCATTGAATATTTATACCACTTTATTGGTTAATGGATGCTTGGGCAGTTTTCATAATTTGCCTATTGTAGATAATGCTGTTATAAACATCAGGGTGCATTTATGCCTTTAAATCAGTATCTTTATATATTTTGGGTACATACCTAGTGGTATAGTTGCTGGATCTTAGGGTAATTCTATTCTTAACTTTTTGAGGAAGCTCCATACTGTTTACCAGAATGATTGCACCAGTTTACATACCTACCAATAGTGCAAGAGGGTTCCCCTTTCTCCATATCCTTTCTTTCTTGTGTTGTTGATTTTAGCCATTCTGACAGATATGGGAGGATATCTCATTGTAGTTTTGATTTGTATTTCCCTGAGGATATGTGATGTTGAGCACCTTTTCTTGTGTCTGTTGGCCATTTACAGGTATTCCTTGGAAAAATGTCCATTCATGCCTTCTGCCCATTTTTTATTTTTTTTTATTTTTTATTTATTTATTTTTTTATTGGTGTTCAATTTACTAACATACAGAATAACACCCAGTGCCCGTCACCCATTCTCTCCCACCCCCCGCCCTCCTCCCCTTCTACCACCACTAGTTCGTTTCCCAGAGTTAGCAGTCTTTAGGTTCTGTCTCCCTTTCTGATATTTCCCACACATTTCTTCTCCCTTCCCTTATTTTCCCTTTCACTATTATTTATATTCCCCAAATGAATGAGAACATATAATGTTTGTCCTTCTCCGACTGACTTACTTCACTCAGCATAATACCCTCCAGTTCCATCCACGTTGAAGCAAATGGTGGGTATTTGTCATTTCTAATAGCTGAGTAATATAGCATTGTATACATAAACCACATCTTCTTTATCCATTCATCTTTCGTTGGACACCGAGGCTCCTTCCACAGTTTGGCTATCGTGGCCATTGCTGCTAGAAACATCGGGGTGCAGGTGTCCCGGCGTTTCATTGCATTTGTATCTTTGGGGTAAATCCCCAACAGTGCAATTGCTGGGTCGTAGGGCAGGTCTATTTTTAACTGTTTGAGGAACCTCCACACAGTTTTCCAGAGTGGCTGCACCAGTTCACATTCCCACCAACAGTGTAAGAGGGTTCCCTTTTCTCCGCATCCTCTCCAACATTTGTTGTTTCCTGCCTTGTTAATTTTCCCCATTCTCACTGGTGTGAGGTGGTATCTCATTGTGGTTTTGATTTGTATTTCCCTGATGGCAAGTGATGCAGAGCATTTTCTCATATGCATGTTGGCCATGTCTATGTCTTCCTCTGTGAGATTTCTGTTCATGTCTTTTGCCCATTTCATGATTGGATTGTTTGTTTCTTTGGTGTTGAGTTTAATAAGTTCTTTATAGATCTTGGAAACTAGCCCTTTGTCTGATATGTCATTTGCAAATATCTTCTCCCATTCTGTAGGTTGTCTTTGAGTTTTGTTGACTGTATCCTTTGCTGTGCAAAAGCTTCTTATCTTGATGAAGTCCCAATAGTTCATTTTTGCTTTTGTTTCTTTTGCCTTCGTGGATGTATCTTGCAAGAAGTTACTATGGCCGAGTTCAAAAAGGGTGTTGCCTGTGTTCTTCTCTAGGATTTTGATGGAATCTTGTCTCACATTTAGATCTTTCATGCATTTTGAGTTTATCTTTGTGTATGGTGAAAGAGAGTGGTCTAGTTTCATTCTTCTGCATGTGGATGTCCAATTTTCCCAGCACCATTTATTGAAGAGACTGTCTTTCTTCCAATGGATAGTCTTTCCTCCTTTATCGAATATTAGTTGCCCATAGAGTTCAGGGTCCACTTCTGGATTCTCTATTCTGTTCCACTGATCTATGTGTCTGTTTTTGTGCCAGTACCACACTGTCTTGATGACCACAGCTTTGTAGTACAACCTGAAATCTGGCATTGTGATGCCCCCAGATATGGTTTTCTTTTTTAAAATTCCCCTGGCTATTCGGGGTCTTTTCTGATTCCACACAAATCTTAAAATAATTTGTTCTAACTCTCTGAAGAAAGTCCATGGTATTTTGATAGGGATTGCATTAAACGTGTATATTGCCCTGGGTAACATTGACATTTTCACAATTTTAATTCTGCCAATCCATGAGCATGGAATATTTTTCCATCTCTTTGTGTCTTCCTCAATTTCTTTCAGAAGTGTTCTATAGTTTTGAGGGTATAGATCCTTTACATCTTTGGTGAGGTTTATTCCTAGGTATCTTATGCTTTTGGGTGCAATTGTAAATGGGATTGACTCCTTAATTTCTCTTTCTTCAGTCTCATTGTTAGTGTATAGAAATGCCACTGACTTCTGGGCATTGATTTTGTATCCTGCCACGCTACCGAATTGCTGTATGAGTTCTAGCAATCTTGGGGTGGAGACTTTTGGGTTTTCTATGTAGAGTATCATGTCATCGGCGAAGAGGGAGAGTTTGACTTCTTCTTTGCCAATTTGAATGCCTTTAATGTCTTTTTGTTGTCTGATTGCTGAGGCTAGGACTTCCAGTACTATGTTGAATAGCAGTGGTGATAGTGGACATCCCTGTCTTGTTCCTGATCTTAGGGGAAAGGCTCCCAGTGCTTCCCCATTGAGAATGATATTTGCTGTGGGCTTTTCATAGATGGCTTTTAAGATGTCGAGGAATGTTCCCTCTATCCCTACACTCTGAAGAGTTTTGATCAGGAATGGATGCTGTATTTTGTCAAATGCTTTCTCTGCATCCAATGAGAGGATCATATGGTTCTTGGTTTTTCTCTTGCTGATATGATGAATCACATTGATTGTTTTACAGGTGTTGAACCAGCCTTGTGTCCCAGGGATAAATCCTACTTGGTCGTGGTGAATAATTTTCTTAATGTACTGTTGGATCCTATTGGCCAGTATCTTGTTGAGAATTTTTGCATCCATGTTCATCAGGGATATTGGTCTGTAATTCTCCTTTTTGGCGGGGTCTTTGTCTGGCTTTGGAATTAAGGTGATGCTGGCTTCACAGAACGAATTTGGAAGTACTCCATCTCTTTCTATCTTTCCAAACAGCTTTAGGAGAATAGGTATGATTTCTTCTTTAAACGTTTGATAAAATTCTCCTGGGAAGCCATCTGGCCCTGGACTCTTGTGTCTTGGGAGGTTTTTGATGACTGCTTCAATTTCCTCCCTGGTTATTGGCCTGTTCAGGTTTTCTATTTCTTCCTGTTCCAGTTTTGGTAGTTTGTGGCTTTCCAGGAATGCGTCCATTTCTTCTAGATTGCCTAATTTATTGGCGTATAGCTGTTCATAATATGTTTTTAAAATCGTTTGTATTTCCTTGGTGTTGGTAGTGATCTGTCCTTTCTCATTCATGATTTTATTAATTTGAGTCTTCTTTCTCTTCTTTTTAATAAGGCTGGCTAATGGTTTATCTATCTTATTAATTCTTTCAAAGAACCAACTCCTGGTTCTGTTGATCTGTTCCACAGTTCTTCTGGTCTCGATTTCGTTGAGTTCTGCTCGAATCTTTATTAACTCCCTTCTTCTCTTGGGTGTAGGATCTATTTGCTGTTTTTTCTCTAGCTCCTTTATGTGTAAGGTTAGCTTTTGTATTTGAGTTCTTTCCAGTTTTTGAATGGATGCTTGTATTGCGATGTATTTCCCCCTTAGGACTGCTTTTGCTGCATCCCAAAGATTTTGAACTGTTGTATCTTCATTCTCATTAGTTTCCATGAATCTTTTTAATTCTTCCTTAATTTCCTGGTTGACCCTTTTATCTTTTAGCAGGATGGTCCTTAACCTCCATGTGTTTGAGGTCCTTCCAAACTTCTTGTTGTGATTTAGTTCTAATTTCAAGGCATTATGGTCCGAGAATATGCAGGGGACAATCCCAATCTTTTGGTATCGGTTCAGACCCGATTTGTGACCCAATATGTGGTCTATTCTGGAGAAAGTTCCATGTGCGCTTGAGAAGAATGTGTATTCAGTTGAGTTTGGATGTAAAGTTCTGTAAATATCTGTGAAATCCATCTGGTCCAGTGTATCATTTAAAGCTCTCGTTTCTTTGGAGATGTTGTGCTTAGAAGACCTATCGAGTATAGAAAGAGCTAGATTGAAGTCACCAAGTATAAGTGTATTATTATCTAAGTATTTCTTCACTTTGGTTAATAATTGATTTATATATTTGGCAGCTCCCACATTCGGAGCATATATATTGAGGATTGTTAAGTCCTCTTGTTGAATAGATCCTTTAAGTATGATATAGTGTCCCTCTTCATCTCTCACTACAGTCTTTGGGGTAAATTTTAGTTTATCTGATATAAGGATGGCTACCCCTGCTTTCTTTTGAGGACCATTCGAATGGTAAATGGTTCTCCAACCTTTTATTTTCAGGCTGTAGGTGTCCTTCTGTCTAAAATGAGTCTCTTGTAGACAGCAAATAGATGGGTCCTGCTTTTTTATCCAGTCTGAAATCCTGCGCCTTTTGATGGGGTCATTAAGCCCGTTCACATTCAGAGTTACTATTGAGAGATATGAGTTTAGTGTCATCATGATATCTATTCAGTCTTTGTTTTTGTGGACTGTTCCACTGAACTTCTTCTTAAAGGGGAATTTTAAGAGGCCCCCTTAAAATTTCTTGAAGAGCTGGTTTGGAGGTCACATATTCTTTTAGTTGCTGCCTGTCTTGGAAGCTCTTTATCTCTCCTTCCATTTTGAATGAGAGCCTTGCTGGATAAAGTATTCTTGGTTGCATGTTCTTCTCATTTAGGACCCTGAATATATCCTGCCAGCCCTTTCTGGCCTGTCAGGTCTCTGTGGAGAGGTCTGCTGTTACCCTAATACTCCTCCCCATAAAAGTCAGGGATTTCTTGTCTCTTGCTGCTTTAAGGATCTTCTCTTTATCTTTGGAATTTGCAAGCTTCACAATTAAATGTCGAGGTGTTGAACGGTTTTTATTGATTTTAGGGGGGGATCTTTCTATTTCCTGGATCTGAATGCCTGTTTCCCTTCCCAGATTAGGAAAGTTTTCAGCTAGAATTTGTTCAAATACATATTCTGGCCCTCTGTCCCTTTCAGCGCCCTCGGGAACCCCAATTAAACGTAGGTTTTTCTTCCTCAGGCTGTCGTTTATTTCCCTTAATCTATCTTCATGGTCTTTTAATTGTTTGTCTCTTTTCTCCTCAGTTTCCCTCTTTGCCATCAACTTGTCTTCTATGCACTCACTTGTTCTTCCACCTCGTTAACCCTCGTCGTTAGGACTTCTAGTTTGGATTGCATCTCATTCAATTGATTTTTAATTTCTGCCTGATTAGCTCTAAATTCTTCAGTCATGAAGTCTCTTGAGTCCTTTATGCTTTTTTCTAGAGCCACCAGTAG
The DNA here is from genome assembly GCF_048164855.1 of Canis lupus baileyi. Classification (NCBI taxonomy): domain Eukaryota; kingdom Metazoa; phylum Chordata; class Mammalia; order Carnivora; family Canidae; genus Canis; species Canis lupus. Next base: position 62,011,989 of record NC_132876.1, read on the forward strand.
CTGTATAATAGTGCTTCTGAATTGGCTTTCTGACATTGAATTGTAATCCAGATTTTGTAACTCTGTGGGAGAGAGGACTGTTTCTGATTCTTTCTTTTGAGGTGAGGTTTTCCTTCTAGTCATTTTGCTCAGTGCAGAGTGGCCAAAAGCAAGTTGTATTGGGAAAAAGAGAAAAAGAGAGGAGAGAAAGAAGGAAAGAAAAGAGATAGAGAAAAAAAAAGGGAAGAAAAAGAAAAAAAAACGAAAAAAAAAAAAGAAAAAAAAGAGAAAGAAAAAGAAAGGAGAAAAAAAGGGGGTGGGGGAAGGAAACAAATCAAAAAGCAAAACAAAACAAAAACAAAAACAAAAACAAAAACAAACAAACAAAAAAAGAACCACCGGGGAGTATCTTCTGATTCTGTGTTCTTTAAGTCCCTTGGCTTCTCCTGGAAGTTGTCAGTCTAGCTGGTGTTCTGGGGGAGGGGCCTGTTGTGCTGATTCTCAGGTGTTAGCAGTTGGGGGAGCTGCTGTGCCCCTGCCTGGTGCAGGGCTCAGTGGGGGTTGTTTACCCCCTGAGGCCGCAGGAGGAACAGCCCCAGTGGCGGGGCAGCTCTGGAAACCTGGATTCAGCTCCGGCAGGAACTCCGTCTGCAGGGCCTGGAGGCTCCGGGGCGGGGCCGCTGATCTGCTCAGCTGGGGCAGGAGCGTCCTTGCTGTCCTGGGCCCTCCCGGCCTCTGCCTGTCCCGGGGGAGGCCGGATCCTGGGCTGTGTCCCGGCGCCCTGTGCTCCGGAGCCTGCGCTGGTGGATTCGCGCTCCCGGGCCGCGCAGCCCCTTCCGCGGAGCTGCCGCCCAAGCCCTTCCGAGCTGCTCCTGGAACCGCGCAGGCCCCTCTGCACGGAGCCTCTTCCTCTGCCCGAGCCCCTCCGATCTGCTCCCGGCCGCGCAGCCCCCTCCGCGGAGCCGCCGCCCGAGCCCCTCCGAGCTGCTCCGGGTCCCGCCGGGTCCCGCCGTGCACGCTGCAGCCCTTAGGGAGCTCGGCGCACTCTCCTGGGCGCGCAGTTGCTGTTACTGTCCCCGGAAGCCCGAGGGCATCCCCGCCCTCCCGGGTCCTGCTCCACCTCCCTGGAGCCTCTTTCCGCCCGGGAAGGTCGGTGCAGCTCCTGCTCCTCCGGGACGGGGCTCTCCTGTCCTGGGGACACTCGCCCCGGCCTCAGCCCGGCTCCTCGCGGGGCCCCTCCCCCTTGGAGGCCTTTGTTTCTTTATTTCTTTTTCCCCGTCTTCCTACCTTGATAGATGCGCGAACTCTTCTCACTGTAGCATTCCAGCTGGTCTCTCTTTAAATCTCAGGCCGAATTCATAGATTTTCAGGATAATTTGAAGGTTTTCTAGGTAGTTTGGTGGAGACAGGTGATTTGGAGACCCTACTCTTCCGCCATCTTGCTCCTCCCTCCGCCCTTCTGCCCATTTTTTAAATGGATCACTTGTTTTCTGGGTGTTGAGTATAATAAATTCTTTGTATATTTTGGATAGTAACCCTTTATCAGCTATATCATTTGCAAATATCTTCTCCCATTGCTTAGGTTGCCTTTTGGCGCTTTTGATTATTTCCCTCACTACACAGAAGATTTTTATTAAGTCTCAATAGCTTATTTTTGTTTTTGTTTCCCTTGACTCTTGAGATACATATAGAAAGAAGTGGCTATGGCAAACGTCAGAGAAGTAACTGTCTGTGTTCTCCTATTGATTTTTGTGGTCGCCTGTCTCACATTTAGGTGTTTCATACATTTATTTTTGTGTATGGTGTAAGACAGTGGCCCAGTTTCATTATTCTACATGTTACTGTCCAGCTTTCCCAGCACCATTTGTTAAAGAGACTCTATTTCACACTGGATGTTCTTTCCTGATTTAAAATTAATTGACTATCTAGAGGTGGAAGAGTTAAGATGGAGTACTAGAGGGACCCTGAGCTTGCCCCATCCCTGGAACACAGCTAGATCATCATCAAACTATTTTGAACAATTAGGAATATGGTCTGAGGATTAAGAAAACAATATGCACACTTGGAGGGAGAGAATGTGGCAGATGTGAAGTTTGGATCCATGAATTGGGAGAGGAATGTTGTAGGCCCATGAAAAGGAGGGAGCCCTTTATTCAGCACACAGTCAGAGAGAGAGAGAGCAGGAGAGACTGCAGAGGGTGGGTATTGCTCAATAAGCTGAAGTGAAGAGATCCCTTATATCATACATGGAGAAATTGATTCCTTTCCTGAAGTACTTTTGAAAGAGCATATTTAGCTTACCCAGGGGCAAAAAGCCAGGTGGGAACCTTGAGCAGTATTCAACAGCCCTTGTAGCAGCTTTTTACTGTGAGCCACAAGAGGCTTAATCCATCATGTGCATGTTGAGTTGCTGCTTTTCTGGGACAGAACTGAGCAGAGGGCAGAGACATGGGCAGACTATATAATCAGACTGCTGCATCTTGCCATCTACCACAATAGATCCAAGACTCTGTGCAACTGCTTTTCTGGGACAGAACGGAGTAGGGGACTGAGTTGCACAGAGATGGCAGAACCTGGTTGCAGCTTTTATCTATGCATCAAAATAAACTCTAGCTTCCAGGCTTGAACTGCAAGGCTGTTTTTCTGGGACAATATAGTGCAAGGTCATTGTGAGGCTCTCCTCCAGGGCAAAATAATGGCTCCATATCTTACAAGGTCCTTTAAAGTGTAGAGTTTTGAATCCAAGCCACCACCAGGGATAAAATACAGGAGATATGGAGGCATTGGACACACAGATGGATTGGCAAAACACAGGTTAATTGACAGGGAACTGATGAGAAACTGAGACACAGGAGATTGTATGGTATTCTGGGAGGGCCTCCTGAAAAAGCAATGGCCAGGAGATCCCTCCTTGGGGATGACAGAGTGGAGTGATGCATAGTCTTCCTCCACCATGCCTCCCTCCCTTCCCACCAACATGGTTGGACATCATAGAGAATCACAGCAACTCCAGTGGAGGCTGGAGTCCTCTACACTAAACCCCACAACCTTATACCTGGTAGGGGCATGTTTACAAGGGGATGTCAGCTTGAGACAGGCCAGCAGATCTTTCTCTCAGAAGACCAATACAGATCTCCTGCATATATCAAGTCTACTAATTAAAACGTGCACCAAAACATCAGCTTCTAGTGGAAATAGGACCAGGCTTGCTGCTTCTGCTTCTGCTTCTTCTTCTTCTTCTTCTTCTTCTTCTTCTTCTTCTTCTTTTTCTTCTTCTTCTTAATTTTTTAAATTTTTAAATTTTTCTTTTTCTTTTTTTTAAATAAACTTACTTTTAATGGTGATCGATTTGTCAACATACAAAAAACACCCAGTGCTCATCCCATCAAGGGCCCACCTCAGTGCCCGCCACCCAGACACCCCCACCCCCCAACCACCTCCCCTTCCACCACCCCTAGTTCGTTTCCCAGAGTTAGGAGTCTTTCATGTTCTGTCTCCCTTTCTGATATTTCCCACATATGTTTTCTCCTTTCCCCTTTATTCCCATTCACTATTTTTTATATTCCCCAAATGAATGAGACCATATAATGTTTGTCCTTCTCCAATTGACTTATTTCACTCAGCATAATACCCTCCAGTTCCATCCACGTTGAAACAAATTGTGGGTACTTGTTGTTTCTAATGGCTGAGTAATATTCCATTGTATACATAAACCACACCTTCCTTATCCATTCTTCTTTCAATGGACACTGAGGCTCCTTCCACAGTTTGGCTATTGTGGACATTGCTGCTATAAACATCGGGGTGCAGGTGTCCCGGCGTTTCATTGCATCTGAATCTTTGGGGTAAATCCCCAACAGTGCAATTGCTGAGTCAAAGGGCAGATCTATTTTTAGCTCTTTGAGGAACCTCCACACAGTTTTCCAGAGTGGCTGCACCAGTTCACATTCCCACCAACAGTGCAGGAGGATTCCCTTTTCTCTACATCCTCTCCAACATTTGTTCTTTCCTGCCTTTTTAATTTTCCCCATTCTCACTGGTGTGAGGTGGTATCTCATTGTGGTTTTGATTTGTATTTCCCTGATGGCAAGTGATGCAAAGCATTTTCTCATGTGCGTGTTGGCCATGTATATGTCTTCCTCTGTGAGATTTCTGTTCATGTCTGTTGCCCATTTCATGATTGGATTGTTTGTTTCTTTGCTGTTGAGTTTAATAAGTTCTTTATAAATCTTGGAAACTAGCCCTTTATCTGATACGTCATTTGCAAATACCTTCTCGCATTCTGTAGGTTGCCTTTTACTTTTGTTGACTGTATCTTTTGCTGTGCAAAAGCTTCTTATCTTGACGAGGTCCCAAAATTCATTTTTGCTTTTGCTTTGCTTGCCTTCATGGATGTCTCTTGCAAGAAGTTGCTGTGGCCAAGTTCAAAAAGGGTGTTGCCTGTGTTCTCCTCTAGGATTTTGATGAAATCTTGTCTCACATTCAGATCCTTCGTCCATTTTGAGTTTCTCTTTGTGTATGGTGAAAGAGAATAGTCTGGTTTCATTCTTCTGCATGTGGATGTCCAATTTTACAACAACCATTTATTGAAGATACTGTCTTTTCTCTGGGAGATAGTCTTTCCTGCTTTGTCGAATATTAGTTGACCATAGAGTTGAGGGCCCCATTCTGGATTCTGTATTATGTTTCATTGATCTATGTGTCTGTTTTTGTGACAGTACCACACTGTCTTGATGACCACAGCTTTGTAGTACAAACTGAAATCTGGCATTGTGATGCCCCCAGCTCTCGTTTTCTTTTTCAATATTCCCCTGGCTATTCGGGGTCTTTTCTGATTCCAAACAAATCTTAAGATGATTTGTTCTCTCTGAAGAAAGTCCATGGTATTTTGATAGGGATTGCATTAAATGTGTAAATTGCCCTGGGTAACATTGACATTTTCACAATATTAATTCTTCCAATCCATGAGCATAGAATATTTTTCCATCTCTTTGTGTCTTCCTCAATTTGTTTCAGAAGTGTTCTGTTGTTTTTAGGGTATAGATCCTTTCCCTCTTTGATTAGGTTTATTCCTAGTTATCTTATGCTTTTGGGTGCAATTGTGAATGGCATTGACTCCTTAATTTCTCTTTCTTCAGTCTCACTGTTAGTGTATAGAAATGCGACTGATTTCTGGGCATTGATTTTGTATCCTGCCACACTGCCGAATGGCTCTATGAGTTCTAGCAATCTAGCACCCTGGGCTCCAGGGCCTGCGCCACTGGAATCACGGTCCCAGGCCGCACAGCTCACTCTGCAGTGGAGCCCTTGCCCGAGCTGCTCCTGGGCTGGTGGGATGTACACTGCAGCCCTTTAGAGAGCTCGGCCGTTGTGTGGTGCACTCTCCCCCAGGGCGCAGTTCCTCTGTTGGTGCCCCTGGGAGCCTGAGTGCATCCCCGCCCCTCCTGGGATCCTGATCCAACTCCCTGGGAGTGCCTTTCCATCCGGGAAGATTGGTGAAGCTCCTGATTTTCCAGGACAGGGCTTTCCTGTCCTGGGGGCACTCGTGGCAAGGCCTTAGCCAGGCTCCTCGCGGGGCCCCTCCCCCTTGGATGCTTTTTATTTATTTATTTTTTCCGTCTTCCTACCTTGATAGAAGCGGGAACTCTTCTCACTGTAGCATTCCAGGCTGCTCTCTCTTTAAATCTCAGACCGACTTTGTAGATTTTTAGGATTATTTGAAAGTTATCTAGGTAGTTTGGTGGGGACAGATGACTTGGGGACCCTAATCTTTCGCCATCTTGCCCCCTCCTGTCTTCTCTTTCTTTTTGGATCGATCTTTTTTCTTTTCTTTTTTTCTTTTCTTTTCTTTTCTTTTCTTTCTTTTCTTTTCTTTCTTTTCTTTTCTTTTCTTCTTTTCTTTTCTTTCTTTTCTTTTCTTTTCTTTCTTTTCTTTTCTTTACTTTTTCTTTCTTTTCTTTTCTTACTATTTTTTCCTTTTTTATTTCTTATTCTTTCAGATCAGGTTTCTAGTTTTTTTTTGGTTTTCTGTTTGTTTTTTTGTCACTTTTCCTTTTCTGTTGTCTTAGATCATGCTTTTGGTTTTCCTTTTCCAGGTTTATCTTAAAATAAAACAAATAAAAGCACACCTAGTTAAAACTCCAAACACTCTCCGATACATGCAAGGAAGAACTCTGTAGAGGACAGACCAGTGGGAAAATAGCAACAAAAACACAACAGCAGAGTGGACACAGCATATACCAGAAACACTTCCTCATATTTGTTGTGGTGGTGGTGATGGTTCTTATTATTGGTGTTTTTGTTGTTGTTATTTGACTTTCTTCTTCTATTTTCTGTACAAAATGATGAGATGGATAAACTCACACTAAGAGAAAGAACAGGAGGTAATACACCCAGGGATTTAATCAATATGGATATAAATAAGATGTATGAACTAGAATTTAAAATGATTATAAAGATGCTACCTGGACTTGAAAAAAAGCATAGAAGAAACTAGTGAATCCCTTACTATAGAGATAAAGGAATATTTTTGCATCTCTTTGTGTCTTCCTCAATTTCTTTCAGAAGTATTCTATAGTTTTTAGGGTATAGATCCTTTACCTCTAGGTTTATTCCTAGGTATCTTATGCTTTTGAGTGAAATTGGAAATGGGATTGACTCCTTAATTTCTCTTTCTTCAGTCTCATTGTTAGTGTATAGAAATGCCACTGACTTCTGGGCATTGATTTTGTATCCTGCCACGCTACAAAATTGCTGCATGAGTTCTAACAATCTTGGGGTGGAAACTTTTGGGTTTTCTATGTAGAGTATCATGTCATTGGCGAAGAGGGGAGAGTTTGACTTCTTCTTTGCCAATTTGAATGCATTTAATGTCTTTTTGTTGTCTGATTGCTGAGGCTAGGACTTCCAGTACTATGTTGAATAGCAGTGGTGATAGTGGACATCCCTGTCTTGTTCCTGATCTTAGGGGAAAGGTTCCCAATGCTTCCCCATTGAGAATGATATTTGCTGTGGGCTTTTCGTAGATGGCTTTTAAGATGTTGAGGAATGTCCCCTCTATCCCTACACTCTGAAGAGTTTTGATCTGGAATGGATGCTGTATTTTGTCAAATGCTTTCTCTGCATCTAATGAAAGGATCATATGGTTCTTGGTTTTTCTCTTGCTGATATGATGAATCACACTGATTGTTTTATGGGTGTTGAACCAGCCTTGTGTCCCGGGGATAAATCCTACTTGGTCATGGTGAATAATTTTCTTAATGTACTATTGGATCCTATTGGCTAGTAAAATCTAGTCAGGCTGAAATAAAAATACTATAACTGATGCAGTCCCATGTGGAGACCATAAGGATGAGGATAAACAAACCAGAAGAGGCAGTCAGTGATATAGAGTATAAAATAATGGGAAAAAAGGAGGCTGAAAAGAGGAGGGAAAGAAACTTATTAGTTCATGAAGGTAGCTTTCAGGAGCACAATGACTCCATAAAGGGAAATAATATTCTTATTATAGGAATTCCAAAAGAATAAGAGTGAGAAGATGGGCCTGAAGGTGTATTTGAAGAAATTCTAGCTGAGGACTTCCCTAATCTGGGGAAGGAAACAGGCATTCAAGCCAATAGTCACAGAGAACTCCCCTCAAATTCGGCAAAAATAGGTCAACACCTCTATACATTATATTGACATTTTCAAATTATAAAGAGAAAATCATGAGAGTAGTTCCAGAGAAGAGGTCCTAAACCTACATGGGTAGAAACAAAAGGCTGGCAGCAGACCTGTTCACAGAGACCTGGCAAACTAGAAGGGACTGGCATGATATATTCAACATGATAAATGGGGAAAATATACAGCCAAGAATACTTTATCCAGCAAAACTGTCATTCAGAATAGAAGGAGATATAGAGTTTCCCAGATTTACAAAAACTAAACCAGTCCTTCAGGGAATTTAAAGGGAAATCTTTGGGCCAAGAGAGAAAGAGATGAAAATTGACACAGGCCAGAATTAAATAGAAACAACCTACAGCAACAGCAACTTTTCTAATAATACAATGGCACTAAATTCAAAACTTTCAATAATTACTCTGAATGTAAATGGACTACATACTCCAATCAAAAGACATAGAGTATCAGAATGGAGGTAAAAAGAAGGCCTATTGGTATGCTGCTTACAAGAGTCTCATCATAGGCCCAAGGACACCTTCAGTTTGAAAGTGAGGGGCTGTTGAACAATATATTAAACCAATGGACATCAAAACAAAGCAGGAGTCACCATACTTCTATCAAACAAATGAAATTTTAAGCCAAAGTCTGTAAAAAGTGATGAATAAGGACACTATATTATAAAAAAGGGGTATATCAAAGAAGAAGATCTGATAGTTGTAAATATTTATGCAGTCAAATATAAAAAACAATTAACAAACTTAAAAAAACTCATTGATAATAATAAAGTAATAGTCGGGGAATTTAACACCTCACTCACAGCAATGGAGAGATAATTTCAGCAGAAGATCAACAAGGAAACAAGGGCTTTGAATTATACATGGGACCAGATGGACATAACAGTCATATTAGAGCATTTCATCCTAAAGCAGCAGAATACACATTCATATCAAGTGCACATGGGACCTTCTCCAGAATAGATCACATACCAAGTCACGAATCAGGTCTGAACATGTACAATAAGATTGAGATGATACCTTGCATATTTTCAGACCATAATTCTATGAAACTTTAAGTCAATCACTTAAAAGAAATTTGGAAGGATGGAAGAAATTTGGAAGGACCACAAATATTGGAGGGTAAAGAATATCTTACTAAGGAACAAATAGGTAAACCAGAAAATTAAGGAAGAATTTAAAAAATACTTGGAAGCAAATCAAAATGAAAACATGACTGTTAACATGATTGGGATGCAGCAAGGCTGTCCTAAGAGGGAAGTATAGCAATAAAGGCCTTCCTTAAGAAGCAGGAAAATCTCAAATATACAACCTAAGTCTACACCTAAAGGAACTAGAAAAGGCATTTGAGAAAATACTATCCTTTCTTGATTAAAACTTTCCAGCATGTAGAGATAGAGGGAGCATACTTCAACAACATAAAAAGTCTATACAAATGACACACAGTGAATATCATCCTCAATGAAGAAAACCTGATAGTTTTTCCCCTTAGTTCAGAAATAAGACAGATGTCCACTTTTACCACTGTTGTTGAACATAGTACTGGAAGTCCTAGCCTCAGCAATCAGAAAACAAAATGAAGTAAAAGGCATCCAAATATACAAAGAAAAATTCAAACTATCACTCTTCACACACATACTCTACGCAGAAAACCCAAAAGACTTCATCAAAATTTGCTAGAACTGATACAGGAATTCAGAAAAGTTGCAAGATATAAAATCAATGCACAGAAGTCTGTTGCATTTCTATATGCTAACAATGAGGCAGAAGAAAGATAAATCAAAGTATTGATCCCATTTACAATGACATCAAAAATCATAAGACACCTAGGAATAAACCTGACCAAAGAGGTAAAGTATCTGTACTCTAAAAACTACAGAAAACCTATGTAAGAAATTGAGGAAAACACAAAGAAATGGAGAGACATCCCATTCTCATGGATTGAAAGAACACATATTGTAAAAGAGTATATTGTACCCAAAGCAATCTACACATGCAACGCAATCCTTATCAAAATACCTTCAATATTTTTCAGAGAGGTGGAATAAACAATCCTAAAAATTGGTGTGGAAACAGAAAGGACCCCAAATATCAAAAGGAATGTTGAAAACATAAAACAAAGCTGGAGGACTCACAATTCCGAATTTGAGGCTGTATTACAAAGCTGTAAGTATCAAGGCAGCATGATACTGGCACTAAAATAGACACATGGATTAATGTAACAGAATAGAGAACTCAAAATTGGACGTACAACACTATGGTCAACTAATCTTTGACAAAGCAGGAAGGAATATCCATGGAAAAAAGTCTCTTCAATAAAGTTGTTGGGAAAATTGGATAGCCACATGCAGAAGAATGAAACTCAACTACCTTTATAGCATACACAAAAATAAGCTCAATATGGGAGGCAGGGCAAGATGGCAGAAGAGGAGGGTCACCAAGTCACCTATCCCCACTAACTTACCTAGATAACTTTCCTTTTTTTTTTTGATAACTTTCAAATCATCCTAAAAAACTACGAATTTGGCTTGAGATTTAAAGAGAGAACAGCTGGAATGCTACAGTGAGAAGAGTTCACACTTCTATCAAGGTAGGAAGACAGAAAAAAATGAATTAAAAAAGCATCCAAGGGGGAGGGGCCCCCGCAAGGAGCCTGGCTAAGGCTGGGCAGCAAAGCATCCAGGACAAGAAAGCCCAGGCCCGGAGAAGCGGGAAATTTACGAATTTTCCCAGATGGAAAGGTGCTCGCAGGGAACTCGGGAAGGATCCCGAGGGCCACGAGTGCCCTCAGGCTCCCAAGGGCACTAACAGAGGAAGTGTGCCCTGGGGGAGAGCACGCCACACACCTCAGGGCAAGCTCCCTAAAGAACTGGAGCTCATGCCCAGCAGGGTCTCAGGAGCAGCTCAGGTGGTGACACCAGCAGCGGATTCCTGTGGAGGGGGCTGCGGAGGGGGCTGCGCAGCCCTGAGAGTGCGATTCCAGTGGTGTGGGCCATGGAGCCCAAGGTGCCAGGAAACACATGCCAAGATCCAGTGCTCCCCACAGGACAGGTAGAGGCTGGGAGGACACAGGAGAGCAAGAATGCTACTTCCGCTGGGCAACCCCGAGCTGTGAGGTTCAGTGCCTCCTGCCCCAGAGCATCCAGGCCCCTGGAAATTGGGAGACTGCAGTAGGTACTGCTGGAGCTGACTCCAGGGCTGGAGAGCTGGCCACTGCCACTGTTGTTGTTCCTCCTGGTGTCACCTTGTGCCTGGGACTGAGCAGGGCCACCAGGGAGCAGGGGCCTCACAAGTTAAACAGCTCCCAATGAACCTTGCAACTGGCAGGGGGCGGGGCACCTCCCAAGGTGCACACAACTGAGAATCAGCACAGCAAGCCCCTCCCCCAGAAGACCAGCTGGAATGACAGGAGAACAGCAATTTCTAACCAAGCAGCACTCGAAAGTTCCAGGGGAAATCTGGGGACTTACAGAATATAAGAATCGAGGATACTCCTCCTCCTTCTTTTTTTTTTTTTTTTTGGTTGTCTGTTTGATTTCCCCTTTCCAACTCCCCTCCTTTTTCCTTCCTTTTTCCAGAACAACTTGTTCTTAGCCAATCTGCACTGAGCAAAATGACTAGAAGGAAGAACACAATGCAAACGAAAGAATCAGAAACAGTACTGTCTCCCACAATTTGTAAATCCAAATTATATTTGGATTACAATTCAATGTCAGAAAGCCAATCCAGAAGCACAATTATAAAGCAACTGGTGGCTCTATAAAAAAGCATAAAGGATTTAAGAGACTTCATGACTGTGGAATTTAGAGCTAATCTGGCTGAAATTAAAAATCAATTAAATGAGATGCAATCCATATTGGAGGTCCTAAGACAAGGGTTAACAAGGTGGAAGAACGAGTGAGTGACATGGGAGACAAGTTGATGGCAAGGAAGGAAGCTGAGGAAAAAAGAGAAAAACAATTAAAAGACCATGAGGATGCCCAAAAGCACATGAGGAAATGCTCCGCATCACTGGCCATCAGGGAAATAGAAATTAAAACAACAATGAGATACCACCTCACACCAGTGAGAATGGGGAAAATTAACAAAGCAGGAAACCACAAATGTTGGAAAGGATGTGGAGAAAGGGAACCCTCCTGCATTGTTGGTGGGAATGTGAACTGGTGCAGCCACTCTGGAAAACTGTGTGGAGGTTCCTCAAAGAGTTAAAAATAGACCTGCCCTACGACCCAGCAATTGCACTGTTGGGGATTTACCCCAAAGATTCAGATGCAATGAAACGCCAAGACACCTGCACCCCGATGATTATAGCAGCAATGTACACAATAACCAAACTGTGGAAGGAGCCTCAGTGTCCATCGAAAGATGAATGGATAAAGAAGACGTGGTATATGTATACAATGGAATATTACTCAACCACTAGAAACGACAAATACCCACCATTTGCTTCGATGTGGATGGAACTGGAGGGAATTATGCTGAGTGAAATAAGTCAATCGGAGAAGGACAAACATTATATGGTCTCATTCATTTGGGGAATATAAAAATAGTGAAAGGGAATAAAGGGGAAAGGAGAAAAATGAGTGGGAAATATCAGAAAGGGAGACAGAACATGAAAGACTCCTAACTCTGGGAAAAGAACTAGGGGTGGTGGAAGGGGAGGAGGGCAGGGGGTGGGGGTGACTGGGTGATGGGCACTGATGGGGGCACTTGACGGGATGAGTACTGGGTAATGTTATTCTCTATGTTGTCAAATTGAGCACCAATAAAAAATTAATTTATTAATAATAATAATAATAATAAATTGTTTTGGAAGATGGCCGAGGAGTAGGGTCCCCAAGTCACCTATTCCCACCAATTTACCTAGATAACTTTCAAATCATCCTAAAAACTTACAAATTGGACCTGAGATTTAAAGAGAGAACAACTGGAATGCTACAGAGAGAAGAGTTTGTGCTTCTAACAAGGTAAGAAGACAGAAAATAAAATAAAATAAAATAAAATAAAATAAAATAAAATAAAATAAAATAAAATAAAATAAAATAAAATAAAATAAAAAAGAATCAGGGCTCGGGATCCCTGGGTGGCGCAGCGGTTTAGCGCCTGCCTTTGGCCCAGGGCGCAATCCTGGAGACCCGGGATCGAATCCCACGTCAGGCTCCCGGTGCATGGAGCCTGCTTCTCCCTCTGCCTGTGTCTCTGCCTCTCTCTCTCTCTCTGTGTGACTACCATAAATAAATAAAAATTAAAAAAAAAAAAAAAGAATCAAGTTGGGTAGGGACACCGCGAGGAGCCAGGCTAAAGCCAGGCAGCAAAAGCCTCCAGGACAGGAAAGCCCAGAACAGAGAAACGGGAACTTTAAAAATCCACACCAGATTATTCCCGGACAGAAAGGCACTTAGCAAGGATCTCGGGCAGATCCACAGGAGGAGGAAAGGATCCTCCAGGTTCCCGGGGTCACTAAGGAAGGAAGTACACCCGGGGGAGAGCACCGCACACACCACGGGCGGAGCTCCAAAAGGGTGGGGCACGCACCCTGCGGGGCCTCAGAAGAAGCTCAAGTGGCGGCTCTGGGCGGAAGGGGCTACGCCCTGCTGCCTTCAGGAGCCACAGACCTGGTAGTTCAATTAAAGCAGCACAGGCCCCGGATTCCACGGTGCTGGGAGACACAGCACAGGATCTTGTATTGCCCCAGGACAGGTGGAGGCAGGGAGGGCACAAAACAGCAAGGATTCTCATGCCACCAGGCACCCCCAAGCTGTGCAAATCAGCGCCCCCAGCTCCGGAGCATCCAGGACAGTGAAGACTGGGAGCTGCCGTAGTTACTGCGGGAGATGACTCCAGGGCAGGAGAGCTGGCCTCCGCAAGTGGTGTTGTCCCTCCTGGTATCACCCTGTGCACAGGATGGAGTGGGACCGCCAGGGAACTGGGGACTCATAGGATAAACAGCACCCACTGATCCGTGCACCTGGCAGGGGGCGGGACAGCGCCACCAGGTGCACACACCTGAGAATCAGCACAGCAGGACCCTCCCCCAGAAGACTAGCTGGAAGGACAAGGGAGAGCAAGTTCTTGATGAAGTAAGGCTGGAAAGCTCAAAGGTAGGTAGAGGGATTTACAGTAAATAGAACCAGAGGATATCCCTCCTTGATTTTTGTTTTGTTTTTTTCTTTTTTGTATTTTTTTCTTCACTTTACCAGTACAAATTGTTTTTAGCCACTCTCCACTCAGCACAATAACTAGAAAGAAGAACTCACCAAAAAGAAAGAATCAGAAACAGTACTCTCGGCCACAGAGTTATGGAATTTGGATTACAATTTGATGTCAGAAAACCAATTCAGAATCACAATTATAAAGCTAGCGGTGGCTCTGGAAAAAAAGCATGAGGATTCAAGAGACTTCATGACTGCAGATCTAATCAGACAGAAATTAAAAATCAATTAAATAAGACAATCCAAACTGGAGGTCCTAAAGACCAGGGTTGATGAGGTAGAAGAATGAGTGAGTGACATGGAAGAAAACTTGATGGCAAGGAAGGAAGCTGAGGAAAAAGGAGAAAAATAACTAAAAGACCATTAGGAAGGGTTAAGGGAAATAGATGACAGCCTCAAAAGGAAAAATCTACATTGAATTGGGGTTCTAGAGGGTGCCAAAAGGCACAGAGAGGACCAGAAAGCATATTTGAACAAATAATAGCTGAGAACTTCCCTAATGTGGGGAGGGAAACAGGCATTCAGATCCAGGAGATAGAGAGGTTCCCCCCCTAAAATCAATAAAAGTCATTCAACACCTCGACAGTTAATAGTGAAATGTGCAAATTCCAAAGACAAAGAGAAAATCCTTAAAGTAGCAAGAGACAACAGATCTCTAACTTATATGAGGAAAAATATTAGATTAACATCACACCTCTCCAGAGACCTGGAAAGCCAAAAAGGGCTGGCAGGATATATTCATGGTCCTAAATGAGAAGAACCTGCAGCCAAGAAAGTCTATCCAGCAAGGCTCTCATTCAGAATAGAAGGAGTATAAAGAGCTTCCAAGATAGGCAGAAACTGAAGGAATATGTGACCACCAAATAAGCTCTGCAAGAAATATTAAGGGGGACTCTTTAAAGGAAAGAAGAAGCCCAAAGAAATAATCCACAAAAACAGGGACTGAATAGGTATTATGATGATACTAAATTCATATTTTTCAATAGTATCTCTGAACAGGAAAGGACTTAATGATCTCATCAAAAGGCGCAAGGTTTCAGAATGGATAAAAAAGCAAGTATCTTCAATTTGCTGTCTACAAGAGACTCATTTTAGATCTAAGGACACCTACAGCCTGAAAATAAAATGTTGGAGAACAATTCACCATTCAAATGGTCCTCAAAATAAGGCAGGGGTATAAATCCTCATATCAGATAAATTATAGTTTATCCCAAAGACTGTAGTAAGAGATGAAGAGAGACAATATATCATACTTAGAGGATCTATCCAAGAAGAGCACTTAACAACCATCAATATGTATGATCCTAATGTGGGAGCTGCCAAGAATATCAATCAATTAATAACCAAAGTAAAGACATACTTAGATAATAATACACTAATAATGGGACACTTCAACACGGCACTTACTGCAAATAATAGATTTTCTAAGCACAACATTTCCAAATAAACAAGAGCTTTAAATGATACACTGGACCAGATGTATTTCACAGATATTTACAGAACTTTACATCCAATTGCAACTAAATACACATTCTTCTCATGAGAACATGGAACTGTCTCCAGAATAGACCACATACTGGGTCACAAATCAGGTCTCAACTGATACCAAAACTGGGAATTCCCCCTGAATATTTTCAGACCACAATGCATTGAAACTTAAATTCAATCACAAGAAATTTGGAAGAAATTCAAATACATGGAGGTTAAAGAGCATCCTGCTAAAAGATGAAAGGATCGGGGATCCCTGGGTGGCGCAGCGGTTTGGCGCCTGCCTTTGGCCCAGGGCGCGATCCTGGAGACCCGGGATCGAATCCCACGTCGGGCTCCCGGTGCATGGAGCCTGCTTCTCCCTCTGCCTATGTCTCTGCCTCTCTCTCTCTCTCTCTCTCTCTGACTATCATAAATAAATAAATAAAGATAAAAATAAAGAATCTGTTAAAGATGAAAGGATCAACCCGGACATTAGAGAATAATTAAAAAGATTCATGGAAACTAAAGATAATGAAGATACAACCATTCAAAATATTTGGGAGGATACAGCAAAAGCAGTCCTGAGAGGGAAATATATCACAATACAAGCATCCCTCAAAAAATTGGAAAAAACTCAAATACACAAGCTAACCTTGCTCCTAAAGGAACTGGAGAAAAAACAGCAATGAAAACCTACATCCAGCAGAAGAAGAGAGTTAATGAAGATTCAAGCAGAACTCAATGAAATAGAGACCAGAAAAACTGTAGAACAGATCAACAAACCGTGGATTTTCTTTTTTTTCTTTTCTTTCTTTTTTTTTTTTTTGTAAGAAAGCAATGGCTGTTTATTCTTCCTGGTGATTGATTACAATTTTGCAGTTTTCTGTGGTACCCTCATATCAATTTCAGGAAACAATTCAACTTTTACTTATCATATCCAGATGCACAAGAAAGAAATGATCCAGGTCAAGTTAGCTTTGCAAAGTAATCTCAATTAAGCTTTGCCTGCATGACTAAACTGATTCTGTCTGCACAAGGAAACTTCAAGGCTGATTTCCATCTGTTCTTGATTTTAACAATTCCCCCCTTTTGGTCATTCTCTCAGAACGTTGAGAATATGACCAATCATTATAAGTGTTTTTTCTCAGTTACCACTGTTTAGTCAGGCTGAGGTTTCAGATGTTTCCTGTTTCTATTAGTTGAGTCATCAGGCTAGAGGGCCATACCATCACCATCTTCATCGTTCATGTGGTTATTATTGTTGGTTTCATCTAGTTGTCTGATCCAAATGTATACAATTTGCATGTGAGAAGCTGCTGACAGGCATTTAATACCTTTGAGAGTATACAATACAATATGATGACTATAAAGAGAATACATAGTAGCCAACGATGGAACACTTCCCCAGAACAGAGATTCCCAGGAGCCAAGATTTAATATTCCATTGTATACATAAACCACATCTTCTTTATCCATTCATCTTTCGATGGACACCAAGGCTCCTTCCACATTTTGGCTATTGTGGACATTGCTGCTAGAAGCATCGGGGTGCAGGTGTCTGGGCGTTTCATTGCATCTGTATCTTTGGGGTAAATCCCCAACACTGCAATTGCTAGGTCGTAGGGTAGATCTATTTTTACCTCTTTGAGGAACCTCCACACAATTTTCCAGAGTGACTGCAACAGTTCACATTCCCAACAACAGTGCAGGAGGGTTCCCCTTTCTCCACATCCTCTCCAACATTTGTGGTTTCCTGCCTTGTTAATTTTCCCCATTCTCACTGGTGTGAGGTGGTATCTCATTGTGGTTTTGATTTGTATTTCCCTGATGGCCAGTGATGCAGAGCATTTCCTCATCTGTTTGTTGGCCATGTCTATGTCTCCCTCAGAAATTTCTGTTCTTTTGCCCATTTCATGATTGGATTGTTTGTTTCTTTGCTGTTCAATAAGTTCTTTATAGATCTTGGAAAATAGCCCTTTATCTGATATGTCATTTGCAAATATCTTCTCCCATTCTGTAGGTTGTCTTTGAGTTTTGTTGATAGTATCCTTTGCTGTGCAAAAGCTTCTTATCTTGATGAAGTTTCAATAGTTCATTTTTGATTTTGTTTCTCTTACCTTCATGGATGAATCTGGCAAGAAGCTGCTGTGGCCAAGTTCAAAAAGAGTTTTGCCTGTGTTCTCCTCCAGGATTTTGATGGAATCTTGTCTCACATTTAGAACTTTCATCCATTTTTGAGTTTATCTTTGTGTATGGTACAAGAGAATGGTCTAGGTTCCTTCTTCTGCATGTGGCTGTCCAATTTTCCCAGAACCATTTATTTAAGAGACTGTCTTTTTTCCAGGGGATAGTCTTAGCTCCTTTGTCGAGTATTAGTTGACCATAAAGCTGAGGGTCCACTTCTAGATTCTCTATTCTGTTCCATTGATCTATGTGTCTGTTTGTGCCACTACCACACTGTCTTGATGACCAGAGCTTTGTAGTACAACCTGAAATCTGGCATTGTGATGCCCCCAGCTATGGTTTACTTTTTTAATATTCCCCTAACTATTCGGGGTCTTTTCTGATTCCACACAAATATTAAAATAATTTGTTCCGACTCTCCGAAGAAAGTCCAAGGTATTTTGATAGGGATTTAATTAAACGTGTAAATTGCCCTGGGTAACATTAACATTTTCACAGTAATAGTTCTTCCAATCCATGAGCATGGAATATTTTTCCATTTCTTTGTGTCTTCCTCAATTTCTTTCAGAAGTGTTCTGTAGTCTTTAGGGTATAGATCCTTTACCTCTTTGGTTAGGTTTATTCCTTGGTATCTTATGCTTTTGGGTGCAATTGTAAATTGACCCAAAAAGATTGACTCTTTAATTTCTCTTTCCTCAGGCTCATTGTTAGTGTATAGAAATACCACTGACTTCCGGGCATTGATGTTGTATCCTGCCACACTGCCGAATTGCTGTATGAGTTCTAGCAATCTTGGGGTGGAGTCTTTTGGGTTTTCTACATAGAGTATCATGTCATTGGCAAAGAGGGAGACTTTAACTTCTTCTTTGCCAAAGCGAATGCCTTTTATTTCTTTTTGTTGTCTGATTGCTGAGGCTAGGACTTCTAGTAATATGTTGAATAGTAGTGGTGAGAGTGGACATCCATGTCTTGCTCCTGATCTTAGGGGAAAGGCTCCCAGTGCTTCGCCATTGAGAATTATATTTGCTGTGGTCTTTTTCTAAATGGGTTTTAAGATGTTGAGAAATGTTCTCTCTATCCCTACACTCTGAAGAGTTTTGATCAGGGATGGATGCTGTATTTTGTCAAATGCTTTCTCTGCATCTACAGAGATGCTACAACTACTATTAATATTTTGAGGATTTGCATCTCATTTGAGTGGTCTGCTTCTTTGTAATGATCATGTAGGTATATTAAAATTAAACACTAGGTGAGGGCAGCCCGGGTGGCTCAGCGGTTTATTTTTTTTTCATTTCTTATTTTTAAAATAATAAATTTATTTTTATTGGTGTTCAATTTGCCAACATACAGAATAACACCCAGTGCTCATCCTGTCAAGTGCCCCCCTCAGTGTCCATCACCCATTCACTCCCACCCCCCGCCCTCCTCCCTTCCACCACCCCTAGTTCGTTTCCCAGATTTAGGAGACTTTATGTTCTGTCTCGCTTTCTGATACTTTCTACCCATTTCTTCTCCATTCCCTTCATTCCCTTTCACTATTATTTATTTTCCCCAAATGAATGAGAACATATAATGTTTGTCCTTCTCCAATTGACTCATTTCACTCAGCATAATACCCTCCAGTTCCATCCACGTTGAAGCAAATGGTGAGTATTTGTCATTTCTCATGGCTGAGTAATATTCCATTGTATACATAAACCACATCTTCTTTATCCATTCATCTTTCAATGGAAACTGAGGCTCCTTCCATATTTTGGCTATTATGGATATTGCTCCTATAAACATTGGGGTGCAGGTGTCCTACCATTTCTTTTGTATCTATATCTTTGAGGTAAATCCCCAGCAGCACAATTGCTGGGTGTTAGGGCAGTTATATTTTTAACTCTGTAAGGAACCCCCACACAGTTTTCCAGAGTGGCTGCATCAGTTCATATTCCCACCAACAGTGCAAGAGGGATCCCTTGCTCCGCATCCTCTCCAAAATTTCTTGTTTCCTGTCTTGTTAAATTCCCCATTCTCACTGGTGTGAGGTGGGATCTCATTGTGGTTTTGATTTGTATTTCCCTGATGGCCTGTGATGCAGAACATTTTCTCATGTGCATGATGGCAATGTCTATGTCTTCCCCTGTGAAATTTCTGTTCATGTCTTTTGCCCATTTCATGATTGGATTGTTTGTTTCTTTGGTGTTGAGTTTAATCAGTACTTTATAGATTTGGAAAATAGCCCGTTATCTGATATGTCATTTGCAAATATCTTCTCCCATTCTGTAGGTTGTCTTTTAGTTTTGTTGACTGTATCCTTTGCTGTGAAAAAGCTTCTTATCTTGATGAAGTCCCAATAGTTCATTTTTGGTTTGTTTCTTTTGTCTTTGTGGAGGTATCTTGCAAGAAGTAACTGTGGCCGGGTTCAAATAGGGTGTTGCCTGTGTTCTCCTCTAGGATTTTGATGGAATCTTGTCTCACATTTAGTTCTTTCATCCATTTTGAGTTTATCTTTCTGTATGGTGCAAGAGAGTGGTCTAGTTTCGTCCTTCTGCATGTGGATGTCCAATTTTCCCAGCACCATTTATTGAAGAGGCTGTCTTTCTTCCAATGGATATTCTTTCCTCCTTTATCGAATATTAGTTGACCATAAAGTTGAGGGTCCACTTCTGCATTCTTTATTCTATTCCATTGATCTCTGTGTCTGTTTTTGTGCCTGTACCACACTGTCCTGATGACCATAGCTTTGTAGTAAAACCTGAAATCTGGCATTGTGATAACCCCAGCTATGGTTTTCTTTTTTAAAATTCTCCTGGCTATTCGGGGTCTTTTCTGATTCCACACAAATCTTAAAATAATTTGTTCCAACTCTCTGAAGAAAGTCCATTGTATTTTGATAGGGATTGCATTAAACGTTGTCCTGGGTAACATTGACATTTTCACAATATTAATTCTTCCACTCCATGAGCATGTAATATTTTTCCATCTCTATGTGTCTTCCTAAATTTCTTTCAGAAGTGTTCTGTAGTTTTTAGGGTATAGATCCTTTACCTCTTCGGTTAGGTTTATTCCTAGGTATCTTATGCTTTTGGGTGCAATTGGAAATGGGATTGACTCCTTAATTTCTATTTCTTCAGTCTCATTGTTAGTGTATAGAAATGCCACTGACTTCTGGGCATTGATTTTGTATCCTGCCATACTGGCAAAGTGCTGTATGAGTTCTCGAAATCTTGGGGTGGAGGCTTTTGGGTTTTCTATGTAGAGTATCATGTCATTGGCGAAGAGGGAGAGTTTGACTTCTTCCTTGCCAATTTGCATGCCTTTTATTTCTTTTTATTGTCTGATTGCTGAGGCTAGGACTTCCAGTACTATGTTGAATACCAGTGGTGAGAGGGGATAACTCTGTCTTGTTCCTGATCTTAGGGGAAAGGCTCCCAGTGTTTCCCCATTGAGAATTATATTTGCCGTGGGCTTTTCGTAAATGTGTTTTAGGATGGTGAGGAATGTTCTCTTTATCCCTACACTCTGAAGAGTTTTGATCAGGAACTGATGCTGTATTTTGTCAAATGCTTTCTCTGCATCTAATGAGAGGATCATATGGTTCTTGGTTTTTCTTTTGCTGATATGATGAATCACATTGATTGTTTTATGAGTGTTGAACCAGCCTTGTGTCCCGGGAATAAATCCTACTTGGTCATGGTGAATAATTTTCTTAATGTATTGTTGGATCCTATTGGCTAGTATCTTGTTGAGAATTTCTGCATCCATGTTCATCAGGGATATTGGTCTATAATTCTCCTTTTTGGTGGGGTCTTTGTCTGGTTTTGGAAGTAACGTGATGCTGGCCTCATAGAACGAATTTGGAAGTACTCCATCTCTTTCTATCTTTCTGAACAACTTTAGTAGAATATGTATGGTTTCTTCTTTAAACGTTTGATAGAATTCCCCAGGTTAGCCATCTGGCCCTGGACTTTTGTGTCTTGGGAGGTTTTTGATGACTGTTTCAATTTCCTCCCTGGTTATTGGCCTGTTCAGGTTTTCTATTTCTTCCTGTTCTAGTTTTGGTAGTTTGTGGCTTTCCAGAAATACTTCCATTTCTTCTAGATTCCCTAATTTATTGGCGTATAGCGGTTCATAAATATGTTTTTAAAATCGCTTGTATTTCCTTGGTGTTGTTAGTGACCTCCCCTTTCTCATTCATGATTTTATTAATTTGAGTCTTCTTTCTCTTCTTTTTAATAAGGCTGGCTAATGGTTTATTTATCTTATTAATTCTTTCAAGGAACCAACTCCTGGTTTTGTTGATCTGTTCCACAGTTATTCTGGTCTCTATTTCATTGAGTTTTCCTGGAATCTTTATTAACTATTTTCTTCTACTGGGTGTAGGATCTATTTGATGTTTTTTCTCTAGCTCCTTTAGGTGTAAGGTTAGCTTTTGTATTTGAGTTCTTTCCAGTTTTTGAATGGATGCTGGTATTGCGATGTATTTCCCCCCAGGACTGCTTTTGTTGCATCCCAAAGATTTTGAATGGTTGTATCTTCATTCTCATTAGTTTCCATGAATCTTTTTAATTCCTCTTTAATTTCCTGGTTGACCCTTTCATCTTTTAGCAGGATGGTCCTTAACCTCCACGTGTTTGAGGTCCTTCCAAACTTCTTGTTGTGATTTAGTTCTGATTTCAAGGCATTATGGTCTGAGAATATGCAGGAGACGATCGCAATCTTTTGGTATCGGTTCAGACCTGATTTGTGGTCTATTCTGGAGAAAGTTCCATGTGCACTTGAGAAGAATGTGTATTCAGTTGAGTTTGGATGTAAAGTTCTGTAGATATCTGTGAAATCCATCTGGTCCAGTGTATCATTTAAAGCTCTCGTTTCGTTGGAGATGTTGTGCTTAGAAGACCTATCGAGGGTAGAAAGAGCTAGATTGAAGTCACCAAGTATAAGTGTATTATTATCTAAGTATTTCTTCACTTTGGTTGATAATTGATTTATATATTTGGCAGCTCCCACATTCGGGGCATATATATTGAGGATTGTTATGTCCTCTTGTTGGATAGATCCTTTAAGTATGATATAGTGTCCCTCTTCATCTCTCACTACAGTCTTCGGGGTAAATTTTAGTTTTTCTGATATAAGGATGGCTACCCCTGCTTTCTTTTGAGGACCATTCGAATGGTAAATGGTTCTCCAACCTTTTATTTTCAGGCTGTAGGTGTCCTTCTGTCTAAAATGAGTCTCTTGTAGACAGCAAATAGATGGGTCCTGCTTTTTTATCCAGTCTGAAATCCTGTGCCTTTTGATGGGGTCATTAAGCCCATTCACGTTCAGAGTTACTATGAAAGATATGAGTTTAGTGTCATCATGGTATCTATTCAGTCCTTGTTTTTGTGGATTGTTCCACTGAACTTCTTCTTAAAGGGGAATTTTAAGAGTCCCCCTTAAAATTTCTTTCAGAGCTGTTTTGGAGGTCACATATTCTTTCAGTTCCTGCCTGTCTTGGAAGCTCTTTATCTCTCCTTCCATTTTGAATGAGAGCCTTGCTGGATAAAGTATTCTTGGTTGCATGTTCTTCTCATTTAGGACCCTGAATATATCCTGCCAGCCCTTTCTAGCCTGCCAGGTCTCTGTGGAGAGGTCTGCTGTTACTCTAATACTCCTTCCCATAAAATCAGGGATTTCTTGTCTCTTGCTGCTTTAAGGATCGTCTCTTTATCTTTGGAATTTGCAAGCTTCACTATTAAATGTCGAGGTGTTGAACGGTTTTTATTGATTTTAGGGGGGGGAATCTCTCTATTTCCTGGATCTGAATGCCTGTTTCCCTTCCCAGATTAGGAACGTTTTCAGCTATGATTTGTTCAAATACATATTCTGGCCCTCTGTCCCTTTTGGGGCCCTCGGGTACCCCATTTAAACGTAGGTTTTTCTTCTTCAGGCTGTCGTTAATTTCCCTTAATCTAACCTCATGGTCTTTTAATTGTCTGTCTCTTTTTTCCTCAGTTTCCCTCTTTGCCATTAACTTGTCTTCTATGTCACTCACTAGTTCTTCCACCTCGTTAACCCCTGTCGTTAGGACTTCTAGTTTGGATTGCATCTCATTAAATTGATTTTTAATTTCTGCCTGATTGGATCTAAATTCTGCAGTCATGAAGTCTCTTTAGTCCTTTATGCTTTTTTCTAGAGCCACCAGGAGCTGTATGATAGTGCTTCTGAATTGGCTTTCTGACATTGAATTGTAATCCTGATTTTGTAACTCTATGGGAGAGAGGACGTTTCCGATTCTTTCTTTTGAGGTGAGGTTTTCCTTCTAGTCATTTTGCTCAGTGCAGAATGGCTAAAAACAAGTTTTATTGGGAAAAGGAGAAAAAGAGAAAGAAGGAAAGAAAAGAGAAAGAGAAAAAAGAGAAAAGGAAGAAAAAAGAAAAAAGAGAAGAAAAAGAGAAAGAGAAAGAAAAAGAATGAAAGGGAAAAATGGATGGGGGAAGCAAAGTCATCAAAAAAAAAAAAACACCATGGGGGAGTATCTTCTGGTTCTGTATATTTTTTTTTATTTTATTTATGATAGGCACACAGTGAGAGAGAGAGAGAGAGAGAGAGACAGAGACACAGGCAGAGGGAGAAACAGGCTCCATGCACCGGGAGCCCTATATGGGACTTGACCCCGGGTCCCCAGGATCGCGCACTGGGCCAAAGGCAGGCGCCAAACCGCTGCACCTTATGCTTTTTTCTAGAGCCACCAGTAGCTTTATAATAGTGCTTCTGAATTGGCTTTCTGACAACTCTAATCGAAATTTTGTATCTCTGTGGGAGGGAGGGCTGTTTCTGATTCTTTCTTTTAAGGTGAGGTTTTCCTTCTAGTCATTTTGTTCAGTGCAGAGTGGCTAACAACATGTTGTATTGGGAAAAGGAGAAAAAGAGAGTAGAGAAAGAAGGAAAGAAAAGAGAAAAAGAAAAAAGAGGGGGGATCCCTGGGTGGCGCAGCGGTTTGGCGCCTGCCTTTGGCCCAGGGCGCGATCCTGGAGACCCTGGATCGAATCCCACGTCAGGCTCCCCATGCATGGAGCCTGCTTCTCCCTCTGCCTGTGTCTCTGCCTCTCTCTCTCTCTCTCTCTCTCTCTCTCTCTCTGTGACTATCATAAATAAATAAAAATTAAAAAAAAATAAAAAAAATAAAAAAAAAAGAAAAAAGAGGAAAGGAAGAAAAAGAAAAAAAGAGAAGAAAAAGAGAAAGAAAAAAAGGGTGGGGGAAGCAAACAGAAATTAAAAAGAAAAAAAAAACACGGGGGAGTATCTTCTGATTCTGTATACTTTAAGTCCCTTCACCTCCCCTGGAACTTGTCGTTCTAGTGGCCTTCTGTGGGAGGGGCCTGTTGTGCTGATTTTCAGGTGTTAGCACTTGGGGTAGCTGCTCTGCCACCTCCATGGTGCAGGGGTCAGTGGGTGTTGTTTACCCTGTGAAGCCCCAGGAGGAACCAGCACAGTGGCTGTGGCGAGCTCTTGAGCCCTGGATTCAGCCCTCCCTCAGTAACTAAGGAGCTCTTGGTCCGCAGGGGCCTGGATGCTTGGGGGCGGGGCCGCTGATCTGCTCAGCTCGGGGCAGGAGCGTCCTTGCTGTCCTGGGCCTCCTGGCCTCTGCCTGTCCCGGGGGGAGGTCGGATCCTGGGCTGTGTCCAGGCGCCCTGTGCTCCCGGGCCTGCGCTTTGGATTCACGCTCCCGCCGGGCAGCCCCCTCTGCCTGGAGCCTCTTCCTCTGCCGGAACCCCCTCGAGGTGCTCCCGGGTCAAGCCGTGTGCACGCTGTAGCCCTTTAGGGAGCTCGGTGCACTCTCCCGGGTTCTCAGGTGTCTGTTAGTGTCCCAGGGAGCCTGAGGGCATCCCCGCCCTCCTGGGGTCCTGCTCCAACTCCCTGGGAGCCCCTTTCCGCCCGGGAAGGTTGGTGCAGCTTCTGGGTCTCCGGGACGGGGCTCTCCTTTCCTGGGGACACTCGCCCCCGGCTTAGCCAGGCTTCTCGCGGGGCCCCTCCCCGTTGGATGCCTTTTGTTTCTTTATTTCTTTCCCCGCCCCCCAGTCTTCCTACCTTGATAGAAGCGTGAACTCTTCTCACTGTAGCTTTCCAGGGGTTCTCTCTTTAAATCTCAGGCCGAATTCGTAGATTTTCAAGATGATTTGAAGTTTATCTAGGTAATTTGTTGGGGTCAGGTGACTTGGGGACCCTACTCTTACACCATCTTGCCCCTCCCCCTCGGCTCAGCGGTTTAGAGCCTGCCTTCAGCCCAGTGTTTAATCCTGGAGACCCCGGTTGGAGTCCCACATCAGGCTCCCTGCATGGAGCCTGCTTCTCCGTCTGCCTGTGTCTTTGCCTCTCTCTCTCTCTGTACTTCTCTGTGTATCTCTCATGATTCAATAAATAAAATCTTAAAAAAAAAACGCTAGGTGATGGGCATTAAGGAAGCCATGGACGTGATGAGCCCTGGGCTTTATACGCATCTGATGAATTATTGAAAACTACATCTGAAACTAATGATGTTGGCTAATCAAATTTAAATTTAAAATAAAAATAAGTAAAAATTTAAAAAGAGAGACGAAAAAAATTGTTTTGGCTGTTTGGGACCTTCTGTGGTTCTATATACATTTTAGGATTGTTTGTTCTAGTTCTGTGGAAATTGTTCTTGGTATTTTAATAGGGATTGCATTAAATGGGCACATTACTTTGTGTGGTATACACATTTTTTTTTAAGTATACACATTTTTAAATTATTTGTTTTTCCAATCCATGAGCATGGCATATCTTTCCATTTATCTATATCATCTTCAATTTCTTTCATCAATGTTTTATAGTTTTCAAAGTATAGGTCTTTCACCTCTTTGATTAGGTTTATTCCTAGGTATCTTATTTCTGATGGAACTATAAATGAAATCTTTTTTAAAAATGTCTCCTTTTGACACTTCGTTATTGACATATAGAAATGCAACCAATATCTGCACATTGATTTTGTATCCTGCTACTTTACTGAATTCATTAATCAGTTCTAGTAGTTTATTGGTGGTGCCTTTTGGGTTTTCTACATACACTATCATGTCACTTGCAAATACTGAAATTTTACTTCTTCCTAATTAATCTGGGTGACTTTTATTTCTTTTTGTTGCCTGAGTGCTGTGGCTAGGACTTCCGATACTGTGTTAAAATATAAGTGGTGAGAGTAGAAATACTTGACCTGTTCCTGGCCTTAACCCATTCATTCATTCATTCATTTATTAGACAGTGAGAAAGCAAGTGAGAGAACACAAGCATGGGGAGTGGCAGAAGAAGAGGGAGAAGCAATCTCCCCACTGAATAGGGAACCCAATGTGCAGGGCTGGATCCCAGGACCCCAGGATCAGGAACCGAGCTGAAGGCAGATGCTTAACCAAATGAGCCACCCAAGCGCCCAAACCCTTTCTATTTTTGAAAGATTTTGAGAAGAACTGGTACAAATTCTTTAAATTTTTGTAGAATTTACCATTGAAGTTGTTTCTGGACTTTTATGTTTTGGGAGGTTTTTAATTATTGATTCAATATCCTTACAAGCAATTGCTCAGTTCAAATTTTCTATTTCTTCATGATTCAGTTTTTGTAGACTGTGTGTTTCTATAAATTTGCCTATTTGTTCTAGGTTATATAATTTGTAGGTGTATGGTCCATAATAGGTTTTTATGAACTTTTGTATATCTGTAGTATCAGTTACAATGTCTACTTTTCATTTTGGATTTTGAGCCCTCTCTTTTTCTTTCTTGGTGAGTCTGTCTCATTAAATGCTTATCAATTTTACTGATCTTTAATATAAGCAATCTTGGTCTCATTAATCTTTTCTATTGTTGTTTTATGTCTGCTCTGGTCTTTAATATTTCCTTCCTCTTACCAAATGTGGTCTTTTGTTATTCTTCTAGTTTTTGAAGTGTAAAATTATGTTTTTTTTTAATATGAGATCTTTCTTTGTTTCTTTTTTTCCTGGTTCAGATATTTATTTATACATATTATTTTTAAATTTTTTAAAAATTTGAGTTCAGTTGACACCCAATGCTCCATCAGTTTTAAGTGAACAACTCAGTGTTTTGTCAAGTTTATATATCATGCTATATTCACCACAAGTGTAGCTAACATTCATCCTATTACATCACTATTACAATAACATTAACTCTATCCCTTATGTTGTGCCTTTGTTTCTGTGAGTTATTCATTCAATAACTTGAAACCCGTATTTCCCTTTTCCATTCACCCATTTTACATTTGGGCATTTATTACTATAAAGTTCCCTCTTAGAACTGCTTTTACAGCAGCCCATAAATTTTGTTATGTTCTATTTCCATTTTCATTTTTCTCAAAACATTTTTCAAATTTCTCTTTAGATTTTTTTCTGTGACTTATTGACTGTTCAATAGAATGTTGTTTAATGTCTACATATTCAAGAATTTTCCAGTTTTCCTCTTGTAATTGGTTTCTAGTTTCACACCACTGTGCTTAAAAAAAGATGCTTGACATAATTTCAATTTTCTTTTCTTTTTTTAAAAAGTTTTATTTTTTTATTTTTTTATTCATAGAGACACAGAGAGAGAATGAGAGGCAGAGACACAGGCAGAGGGAGAAGCAGGCTCCATGCAGAGAGCCTGACGTGGGACTCGATACAGGGTCTCCAGGATCATGCCCCGGGCTGCAGGCGGCACCAAACCGCTGCGCCACCGGGGCTGCCCCAATTTCAATTTTCTTAAGTGTATTAGGACTTGTTTGCGGCCAAACATATAATCAATTCTGGAGAATGTTCTATGTGCACTTGAGAAGGATGTATATTCCCTTTCTTCTGGAAGGAATGATCTATGTATGTCCATCAAATCCAAATGGTCTAAGGTGTTTTAAAGCTTATGCTTCCTTATTAATTTTCTGCATGGATGATTATCTATTGAGGAAAGTAGAATATTAAAGTTGCAAACTATTATATAGCTATTCATTGTTCTCCCCTTAGGTTTGTTAATATTTGCTTCATATATTTAGTTCTCCTTGTATTGGATACATGAATATTTACAAATGTTAGATCTTCTAGAAATTACATATTGACCTTTCTTGCCTCCTATTACAGTCTTTGTCTTAACGTCTATTGTTTCTTTTTTTTTTTTTTATTTTTGATAGTCACACACACACAGAGAGAGAGAGAGAGAGAGAGGCAGAGACATAGGCAGAGGGAGAAGCAGGCTCCATGCACCAGGAGCCCGACGTGGGATTTGATCCCGGGTCTCCAGGGTCACGCCCTGGGCCAAAGGCAGGGGCTAAACCACTGCGCCACACAGGGATCCCCACGTCTATTGTTTCTGATATAAGTATATCTGTCCTAGGTTTCTTTTGGTTTCCTTTTGCATGGAATATCTTTTTCCATTCCCTTTATTTTAGTCTGTGTGTGTCCTTACATCTGAATTGAGACTCTTGTAGGCAGTATATAGATTGGGATTGTTTTTTTTTTTTTTTCCAGTTAGCCATTCTGTTTTTTGATTGGAGGATTTGGGCCATATATATTTAAAGTAATTATTAAGAGGCATGGAGTCTTGGATATTATATATAATGCTACAATAAACATAGTGGTGAATATATCTGTTCAAATTAGTATTTTCATTTTCTATCACTAAATAGTAGTAGAATTGCTAGATCATATGATTTTTCAATTTTTAATTTTTTTAAGAAAACTTGATGCTGTTTTTCACAGCAATTTACATTCCCACCAACAGTGTACAAGAATTCTTTTTTCTCTACATTCTCACCAATACTTGTTATTTCTTGTCTTTTTGGGTTTTTGTTTTTTCTTAATTCAAATATAATTAACATACAGGGTTATATTACTTTCAGTTGTACAGTATGATTCAACAATTCCATACATTTCTCAGTGATCATCAACATAAGTGTACTCTTAAACTCTTTTATCTATTTCATCCATGCCTCCATCCTTCTCCCGTTTTTCTGTGTGTCTCTTTTTGCAATTGTTTGTGCATTTGTTTTACACTTTAAATTCCACATATAAATGAAATTATATGGCATTTGTCTTTCTCTGACTAATTTCACTTAGCATGACATTCACCAAGTCAATGCATATTGTTACAAATCGCAAGATTTTACTTTTTTTGGCAGAGTAATATATGTGTGTAATTTTATTTATCTATTCATCTATAAATATATACACTTGGTTGCACTGCTTCCATATCTTGGCTATTATAAATAATGCTGCAATAAACACAGGAGTGCATATGTTTTTGAATTAGTGTTTTAGTTTATTTTGGGTAAATACCCAGGAGTGGAACTATTGGAAAACATGAGAATTCTATTTTTAATATTTTGAGGAATCACCATAATGTTTTATGTTTTCCTCTGTGGCTTCCTCAGCTTATATTCCCACTGAGAGTTCATGAAATTTCTTTTTTCTCCACATTTTTGCCAACACGTATTATGTCCTGTTTTTTTTTTTTAATTTTAAGCCATTCTGACATGTATAAAGTAACATCACATTGTGGTTTTAACTTTAATTTCTGTAATGAATAGTTATGTTGGATATTTTCATTTGTCTGTCGGTGATCTTCATGTTTTCTTTGGAAAGATGTCTATTCAGGACCTCTTCCCATTTTTTAACTGAATTTTTTTGATATTGAATTGTATAAATTTCTTATATATTTTTATATTGACCCTTTTGGGATATGTAATATACAAATATTTCCTTCCATTTAGTAATAGGTTACCTTTTGGGATTTTTGATGATTTCTTCACTGTCCAAAAGATTTTTATTTTGGTTTTAGTCCCAAAGGTTTAATTTTGCTTTTGTTTCCCTTGCCAGAGAAGATTTATCTAGCAAAATGTTTCTAAGACCGATGTTAAAAAAATTGCTGCCTTTTTCTCTAGTGATTTTGTTTTCAGTTTCACATTTATATATTTAATAATTTTGAGTTTATTTTTGTGTATGGTGTAGGAAAGTAGTCCAGTTTTATTCTTTTGGATGTGGTTGTCCATTTTCCCAACACTATTTGTTGAAGAGAGTGTCCTTCCCCCATTGTATATTCTTGCCTGTTTTGTGATAGATTAATTGACCATGTAAGTGTGGTTTATTTCTTGAATCTTTATTCCCTTCCATTGATCTCTGTGGCTATTTCTGTGCCAGTACCATACTGCTTTGGTTATTACAGTTTTGTTGTGTATCTTGAAATCTGGAACTTTGATATCTCTAGCTTTGTTCTTTTTATTTTATTTATTTTCAAGATTGCTTTGGATTTTGGGGTATTTAGTGGTTCCATACAAAGTTTAGAATCATTTGTTCTAATTTTGTGAAAAAATGATGTTTCTGCATTGATAAGGGTAATATTAAGTCTGTAGATTGCTTAGAAAATATGAACATCTTAACAATACTGGTTCTTCTGATCAATGAGCACTGAATATGTTTTCATTCTTTTGTATCATATTTAACTTTTTTCACAAATATTTTATGGTTTTCAGAGCACAGGTCATTCACCCCTTTGTTTAAATTTATTCCTAGGTATCTTGTTCTTTTTGCTATGGTTGCAAATTGACTCTTTTAACTTAATTTCTCTTTCTTGTAATTCATCACAAGTGTATAGAAATGCTACTGATTTCTATTAATTTTGTATTCTGCAATGTTACGGATTGATTTATTATGTTCAGCAGTTTTTTTCATGGATTCTCTATGTCTGGTATCATATCATCTCATCAGGTTAGTGACAGATTAACTTCTACTTTATCAATATAAATGCCTCTCTATTGTCTGATGGCTGTGGCTAGGACTTCCATTAGTATGCTGCACAAAAGTACTGAGAGTGAACATTCTTGTCTTGTTTCTGATCTTGAAGGAAAAACCATCAGTTTTTTGTTTTTTTTTTTTTTGCCATTGAGTATGATGTTACTTGTGGATTTTTTTTTCATATATTATCCTTATTATGTTAGGGTATGTTCCCTTTAAACCCACTTTGTTGAAAAGTTTTATCATGAATGGGTTTTGTACTTTGGCAGATTCTTCTTCTGCACCTATTGTGATGATCATATTATTTTTATACTTTGTTTTAGTAATGTGATTTATCACATAGCTTGATTGGCAAATATTGAGATGCTTCCAGGGAAGATGGAAGAGTAGAAGGATACTAAGCTCATCTCATTTCATAGATACACCCAGATAACACCCATATTGATGTAACTAACCAAGAAAATTACTTGAAGACTGGGAGAAGAGACTCTCCAACAGTTAACTGTAGAGTGGACATCATAGTGAAAATGGTAGGAAAGGCAGACACAGGATCGAAAAAAAAATAATCTGCAAAACCCAAGTAGGGCCAGATATCTCTCATTTTGCAAGCAGCAAGATGCTCCAACTGTGGCCACCACCACTCTAAACTGACTATTTACCCTAGGAAGAGGGGAAAATAAATAACCACTCACACACCAACTGGACTACAGGCCCGGTAGTGAACTGGGACAGACATCTGATCTGACTTCTGCCTTAGTCCACCAACAAATACCTCACATGAGGTAGTGCAAAAGGAGAACCCAGTAGTTTGGGATCACTGTAATCACAACAGGCAGACTAGGCCTAGACATCTGGTCTACTGCAAGCCCCACCCATCAGTAAAAGCCTCTTAGGAGACAGTGCACAGAGAGCACCTTGCAGTTCCAAATATCTGAATTTCTAGAATATAGGCTAAGGGCAGGCATCTGGCCTGACCCAACTCAACCCCAAGATAACCTAAGAATGGCCCTTTAACAGTACAAGAACCAAATCTTGCCTACAACAGGCAAAGAGGACCACTGCAGGTGACTGGATTGAAGACAAACATGATTCAATAACAACATTAGAGTGCACACAACATATATAAAAGACACCCCTGAAGCACCTGGTTGTGATGAATAGAAGACATTGTACTACAGGACACTAAAGGACCTCTTTTTTCATAAGGCGACTACTTCCAAGATCAGGAGACATAAGTTAACTTCCCTAATATGTAGAAACAGACACAAAAAGAAAAAATGAGGAGAGAGAGGAATATAACTCCATTTGAGAAAGGACAGAACAAAATCATGCCAAAAAGATAAATGAAACAGATAAACAATGTTATTATCAACAGTAGTTAAATTATAGAAAGAGCCCAAATATTCATGACTGATGAATGGATAAAGATATTATATATATATATATATATATATATATATATATATATATATCACATTATATATTATATATCTATAATCACATTATATATAATCACATTATCACATCATATATATGTATATATTACTCAGCCATCAAAAAGAATGAAATCTTTCCATTTTCAATGATATGGATGGAACTACACTGTATCATGCTAAATGAAATAAGTCAGTCAGAGAAAGAAAAATGCCATATGTTTTATTAATGTAGAATTTAAGAAACAAACTAGTAAAGGGAAAAAAAGAGGGGGAGGCAAATCATGAGAGACTCAACTATAGAGAACAAACTGAGAGTTGCTGAAAAGTTTGGGATGGGCTAAATGGGTGATGGGTATTAAGGAACACACTTGTGAGGAGCACTGGGTGTTATATGTAAATGATGAATCATTAAATTCTACTCCTGAAACAAATATTGCACCATATGTTAAGTACCTAGAATTTAAATAAAAACTTAAAAAAAAGAATTAAAAGTAATGACCATATAGATACTTACTACACTTGAGAAAATAGTGGAGGATCTCAGTCAGATCTTCCACAAAAAGATATAAAATATAAAAAAGAACCAATTAAATATGAAGTCAATCGCTGAAATTAAAAATATCCTGGAAGGAATCAATAGTACATTAGGGGAAGCAGGAGAACAGATCAGTAAGCTAGGAGACAGTAATAAAAAACAAACCACCTGAACAGCAAAAAGAAAAAAGATAATAAAAACTTAGAATATGTTAAGGGAACTCCAAAATATCATCAAGTGTAGTAAGATTCCCATTATAGGCATCTCAGAAGAAGAAGAGAAAGAGAGAAAGACATAGAACATTTATTTGAAGAAATAATAGCTGAAAACTTTCTTAACCTCGGAAAGGTATCAGACTTTGAGATCTAGGAGGCACAGAGAGCCCCCAGTAAAGTTAAACCAAGGAGGTCCACACCGAGACACATAATAATTAAAATGGAAAAAAAAACAGTAGCAAGAAAGAGAAAATTTTAAAAGCAAAAAAAAAAAAAAAAAGAAAATACATAAAAGTGAAATCCAATAAATCTATTAAATGATTTTTTACATCAAAAGATGAATGGAGAGCAGCCTGGGTGGCTCAGCGATTTAGCGCCACCTTCAGCCCAGGGTGTGATCCTGGAGACCCAGGATGGAGTCCCACATCGGGCTCCCCGCATGGAGCCTGCCTCTCCCTCTGCCTGTGTCTCTGCCTCTCTCTCTCTCTCTCTGTGAGTGTGTGTGTCTCTCATGAATAAATAAATAAAATCTTTAAAAAACAAAAGATGAATGGATAAAGGAGATACATACAATGGAATATTACTCAGCCATTAGAAATGACAAATACCCAACCATTTGCTTCAACATGGATGTAACTGGAGGGTATTATGCTGAGTGAAGTAAGTCAATCAGAAAAGGACAATAATCATATGGTTTTACTCATATGGGGAATATAAAAATAGTGAAAGGGATTATTGGGGAAAGGAGAGAAAATGAGTGGGAAAAAATCAGAGAGGGTGACAAAACATCAGAGACTACTAACTCTAGGAAACGAACAAGGGATAGTGAAAAGGGAGGTGGGCAGGGGGATGGGGTGACTGGGTGATGGGCACTGAGGGGGGGCACTTGACTGGATGAGCACTGGGTGTTATACTATATATTCACAAATCAAACTCCAATAAAAATATACAAAAAATAAATAAATAAAAAATAAAGTATTGAAACTGAAAAATAAATAAATAGATAAATAATAAATAATACATAATTTTTAGTAGAAGCTTTTGGGGACAAGAAGGGAGTAGCATAATATATTCAAAGTGCTGAAAGGAAAAAATAAAAGAACGGTAACTAACAATACTCCCCAAAACAAACAAAAGTTAAAGGAGTGCATTACCACTAAACCACCCTTACAGGAAATGTTAAAGGGAGTTTTGGAGTGGAAAGTAAAACCAGTAATCAGGAGAAAGAAAAATAAGAAAGACTATTTCACAGGCAAATACAAACAAAATACAAAAATAATAAACGTAGTAAATTAATCATTATGAAAAAAGGACAGAAGTTGAAGCACAAAAACAGTAAAATTAATTATATCAATAAAAATCATTCGAGGAATTCACAAAAAAGAGTGTAAATATGACATCATATTAATTAAACATGAAAGAAGGAATAAACATTTATGTAACCGTTAACTTAGAAAGGACTATTATGTACATAAGAGGTTGTACAACAACATATCCTCTCAATAGATACAGAGAAAGCATTTGACAAAATGCTGCTTCCATTCCTGATCAAAACTCCTCAGAGTGTAGGGATATAGGGAACATTCCTCAGCATCTTATAAGTCATCTATGAGAAGCACACAGCATATATCATTCTCAATGGGAAAAACTGAGACCTTTCCCCTAAGATCAGGAACAAGACATGGATGTCCACTCTCACCACTGCTATTCAACATAGTACTAGAAGTCCTAGCCTCAACAATCAAACAACAAAAAGAAATAAAAGGCATTCAAATTGGCAAAGAAGAAGTCAAACTCTCCCTCTTCGCAGATGACATGATACTGTCCATAAAAAAAAAACAAAAAACTCCACCCCAAGATTGCTAGAACTCATACAGCAATTCGACAATGTGGCAGGATAAAAAATCAATTCCCAGAAATCAGTGGCATTTCTATACACTAACAATGAGACTGAAGAAAGAGAAATGAAGGAGTCAATCCCATTTACAATTATACCCAAAAGCATAAGATACCTAGGAATAAACCTAACTGAAGAGGGAAAGGATCTAAAAACTACAGAGCAATTCTGAAAGAAATTGAGAAAGACTCAAACAGATGGTAAAATATT
Organism: Canis lupus baileyi; assembly: GCF_048164855.1. Taxonomy (NCBI): domain Eukaryota; kingdom Metazoa; phylum Chordata; class Mammalia; order Carnivora; family Canidae; genus Canis; species Canis lupus. The sequence continues at coordinate 62,047,541 of NC_132876.1, forward strand.
CCATGCTCATGGATTGGAAGAATTAATTTTGTGAAAATGTTGATGCTACCCAGGGCAATGTACATGTTCAATGCAATCCCTATAAAAGTACCATGGACTTTCTTCAGAGCTTGAAACAAATAATCTTAAGATTTTTGTGGAATCAGAAAAGACCCCAAATAGCCGGGGGAATATTCAAAAAGAAAACCAGTGCTGGGAGAATCACATGCTAGATTTCAACTTGTACTGCAAAACAGTGATCATCAAGACCACGTGGTACTGGCAAAAAAAAAAAAAGATACAGATATCAATAGAACAGAATAGAGAACATAGAAATGGGCATTCAACTCTATGGTCAACTAATATTCGATAAAGCAGGAAAGACTATCTACTGGAAAAAGGACAGTCTCTTCAATAAATGGTGCTGGGAAAATTGGACATCCACATGCAGAAGAATGAAACTAGACCATTCTCTTACACCATACACAAAGATAAACTCAAAATGGATGAAAGATCCAAATGTGAGACAAGAATCCATCAAAATCCTAGAGAAGAACACAGGCAACACCCTTTTTGAACTTGGCCACAGCAACTTTTTGCCAGATACATCTATGAAGGCAAGGGAAACAAAAGCAAAAATGAACTATTGGGACTTAATCAAGATAAAAAGCTTCTTCACAACAAAAGAAACAGTCAACAAAACTAAAAGACAACCTACAGAATGGAAGAAGATATTTGTAAATGACCTATCAGATAAAGGGCTAGTATCCAAGATCTACAAAGAACTTATTAAACACCCAAGAAACAAACAATCCAATTATAAAATGGGCAAAACACATGAACAGAAATTTCATCAACGAAAATATACAGAAGTCCAACAAACACATGAGAAAATGCTCTGCATCACTTGACATCAGGGAAATACAAATCAAAACCACAATGTGGTTTGAATGGATAAAGAAGAAGTGATTATATATAGCCATTAGAAATGACGAATGCCCTCCATTTGCTTTGATGTGGATGGAACTGGAGTGTATTTTGCTGAGTGAAGTAAAACAATAGAGAAGGACAAACATTATATGGTTTCACTTATGAGCAGAATATAAAAAATAGTGAAATGGATTATAGGGAAAAGGAGATAAAATGACTGGGAAATATCAGACAGCGTGACAGAACATAAGAGACTCCTAAGTCTGGGAAAGGAACAAGGCATAGTGGAAGGGGAGATGGACGGGGGGATGGGGTGACTGGGTGATGGGCACTGAAGGGGGCATTTGGCGGGATGAGCACTGAGTGTTCTATATGTTGGAAAATCGAATTCCAATAAAAAATATACAAGAAAGTGGCTGTACAATAACTTAATGGCAACAACAAATCAAAACCCTCTAATAGGATAAAGAGAAAGGAATGCACGAATATCACTAAAGAATGCCATCAATCCACAAAGGAAGAGAACACGAGAAGAATGGAACAAAGGAGAACCACAAAAAATCAAACCAAAAACAAGTAACAAAATGTCACGGAGCACATACCTATCAATAATTACTTTGAATGTTAATGGACTAACTGCTCCAATAAAAAAATGAGGGTGACATACTGGACAAAAAAAAATTGACACAACTATTTGTTGCTTACAAGGGATTCACTTCAGAACTAAAGATTCAGAACATGCAGATTGAAAGTGATGGGTTGAAAAGCATTTACCATGGAAATGGAAGCCAAAAGAGACCTGGGGTAGCAATGCTTATATTGGAAAAAAATGGACTTTAAAACAAAGAGTGTAACAAGATATAGAGGAGGATACCACATAATCATAAAGAGAACAACCCAACTAGAAGATATAACAACTGTAAATATTTATGCACCCAACATGGGAGCACCCATATATATAAAGTAACTATTAACAGACATGGAGGAAAGAATAGATATCAATACTATCTATAATAGTAGGGGACTTTAATGCTCCACTTCCATCTGGGAATAGATCATCCAGGCAGAAAATCAACAAGGAAAGAGTGGTTTGGAATTCGCATTGGACCAGATGAATCTAACAGATATATTCACAACATTTCATCCTAAAACAGAAAATTACAAATTCTTTACAATGGCACATGAAAATTCTCCAGAGCAGATCATCATTAGGCCTCAAGGCAAATTTCAACAAATTCAAAAATGTTGAAATCATATCATACATTTTTTTCCTGACCGCAATGGTATGAAACTAGATGTTAACCATAAGAAAAAGTCTGGAAAGAGCACAAATACATAGAGGTTAAATATAATTTTAATAAGCAATGCAGGGGTCAACAAAGAAATCAAAGAGGAAATTTAAAAAATACATGGAGACAAATTAAAATGTAAACCAAATAGTCCAAAATGTTTTGGATGCAGCAAAAGGGGTTCTAAGAGTGAAGTTTAGAGTAATACAGACCTATCTCAAGAAACAATAAAAATCTCAAACAACCTAAACTTACACCTAAAGGAGCTAGAAAAAAGAACAAATAAAACCCCAACACAGTAGAAGGAAGGAAACAAAGATTAAAGCAGAAATAAATAAAATAAAGGAAAAAACAGTATAATAGATCAATAAAACCAGGAGATGGTCCTTTGAAAAGATCAATAAAATTTATTAAACCTTTAGGCTGATTCATCATAAAAAGAGAGAGAGAGGTTTCTGGGTGGCTCAGTTGGTTAAGTAGCCAAGTCAATCTTGGCAGAGAGTTGTGAGATCATACCCCACACCCAGCATGGAACCTGCTTAAGATTCTCTCTCTCGTTTTCCCTCTGCCTCCCTCTCTCTCACTTTCTCTCTTTGTAAGACTTTTTGAGGATTCAAATAAATAAAATCAGAAATGAAAGAGGATAAATAACAACCAACACAAATACAAAGGATAAGAATATTATGAAAAATTATATGTCAACAAATTGTACAAACTGGATGAAATAGATATGTTCCTAAAAACCTCTCAAACGTCCCAAACCTAATTCAGAAAGAAAAAAAATTAAATAGACCAATTACTGGCAAAGAAACTGAATCACGTATCAAAAATTTCCCAATGAACATGTTCACCATGTGTATTCACAGGTGAATTCTATGAAACATTTAAAAAAGAGTTAATATTTATTCTAAAAACTATTCCATTAATTAGAAGAGGAAGGGAAACTTAATATTTAGCCATTCTGACATGTGAGGTGACATGTGTGGTTTAGATTTACATTTCCTGATGATAATGATGCTGAGCATCTTTACATGTGTCTGTTGGCCATCTGTATGTCTTCTTTGAAAAATGTCTATTTAGGTCCTTTTCCCATTTGTACATTGAACTATTTGTGGGTTGTTTTTTTTTTTTTTGGTGTTGAGTTGTATAAGTTCTTCATGTATTTTGCATATTAACCTCTTATCATATATATAATCTTTGAATAACTTCTGTCATTTAATTGGTTATCTTTTTGTTTGATGATGGCTTCCTACAATGTGCAAAAGCTTTTTATGTTGGTGTAGTCCCAATAATTTAATTTTGCTTTTGTTTCCCTTGCCAGAGAAGACATATGTAGAAAAATGTCAAATAAAGCCAATGTCAAGGAAGTTACATGTCAATAGGTGCAGAAAAAGCATTGTACAAAGTGGATGTATAACATCCACTCATGATAAAAACTTAACAAAGTGAGGTTAGAGGGAAGATAATTCAACATAATAAACCCATATATGAAAAACCCACAGCTAATGTCATTCTCAATAGCTAAAAACTCAGACCTTTTCCTCTAAAATCAGGAACAAGACAAAAGTGTGCATTCTCATGACTTTTTATTCAACATAGTACTAGAAGTCTTAACCTCAGCATCAGATAAGAAAAAAAGGTATAAAAATTGGTAAGGAGTGCTTGCTTTGGCAGTACATATACTAAAATTGGAACGATACAGAGAAGATTAGCATGACCCCAAGCTGCATGTCATGCAGTTTGCATGACATGCAAATTCATGAGGCATTCCATATTTTTAAAAAATGGTAAGGAAAAATTAAATCATTCATTATTTGCAGATAACTTGATACTATACATAGAAAAATTTAATGACATCACCAAAAATCTATTAGAATTTATAAATGAATTGAGTAAAGTTGCAGAATACAAAATTAAAATACAGAAATCTTGCATTTCTATACACTAGTTAATGAAGTAGCACATGGGTGAATTAAGAAAATAATTTCATTTATAATACCTACAGTTATTTTTAATGTTCTTTTCTTTTAACCTTTGTCCTATAATTAAGAGTTTAATATTCTTAAAAAAGAATTACAGATTTCTAATTCTATTGATCACTTTACTCAGAGCTTTGTATACTTTTGTCTTTTTGTTTCAGCTTGAAAATCTCTTTTCAATATTTTTCTGTGATGTTTGATGAAATGTGTCCCTCTCATTGCATATGAAATAGCAAACACCTTTCTTATTTAAGCATATCTCATTTTATTGCATTTCACTTTATTGTGCTTCACAGATACTGTGTATTTGACGTTTGTGGTAAACATAAATTGAGTAAGTTTATTGTTGCCAATTTTCCAATAGTATTTGCTAACTTCATGTTTCTGTCACATTGTGGTAGTTTTCACAATATTTCAAAAATTTTCATCATTATTTTATTAACAAATAGTAAAATAACCATAACAATGGTTATCTATGGTCAATAATTATAATTTACCAAAAGTTCAGATGATGGTTAGCATTTTTTAGGAAAAAAAGTATTTTTAATAAGGTATGTACATTGTTTTTTCAAGCATAATGCTATTGTATACTCAACAAAATACAGTACAGAGAAAGTATATTTTTATGCACTGAAAACCAAACCAAACCAAAACAAAACAAAACCCTCATCATTTCACTAGCTACTTTTTGGTGGTCTGGAATATCTCCAAGATATACCTTACTTTGACTCTAAGTATTCAAATTGGTTATTAGGAGCTTTACTTTTGTTTTTCAGGAGGTGGCACTATAACACAAGTTTGGGTTTCTCTTGCCAGCACTGACAGGCTGCTAAGGCTGGGAGCACACACATAAGTAATAAACTGATGGAGAACATAAAGAGTTGGCAGTAGAGTGAGGAGGGGGTTGTATGCTTAGCCCTGGGGTCTTTGAGTGTGCCCATGGCCCAGTTGGTGGATCCTCAAATCAGGGTGATCCCAGAGCACCTTGAGTGGCCAGAATTTTGCCAGAATTTCAGAGATAGCAGGAGACACTTTCCTTAATTATCTCTGCTTAACTACACTTCCTTTCCCTCCCACTAATCACTGTGTTCTCTCTTCAAAGAGAACAACAGGTCCAGGTAGACCCCATTTATCACCATCACTCTCCACCTCCTCTGTCACAAAGGTGAATCTGACCCAATGCCATACCTTCTGCTGCCTTCAATGCAATCTCTTCCTGTACTTCCACAAGCTTTGTTACCACAGCTTAATCCATTTTCCAAACTACCCACTTACGGGCACACAAATGGATGAATCTCTGTTGTGTCCTGGTATGCTGTGTAGAAGCATTTTTTTTTTATTAAGGATAACGAGTTAGTTGTAAACTAAAGCAGATAGATAAAAGAAATGACTCGTGTCACCATGATACTGGCATTACCTCAGGCAGCAGCATGTATTATAATGTACCTCTTTTCAGGTAAAATTGGGACACATAAACTGGGAGTTTCTGTCTGCTGTCTTTTCAATGAGTCCTGGAGAGATAGCCCTTTAAGAACTATTTTTTTTATTTTGCTACCATCTCATTGAACCTATGAACAAAAAATCCACTGACCACCAAAACCAGGCTATCAAGGAACATGTCCTTTAGGTGGCAGCCACAAAATCCAAGGTTCCAAACTTAAATATAATCTCTTTTCTCAGAGACACTGACAACTTGGGGTAAGGCTGATGGAAAACATGATTAAGGTGCTCACCTAACCCCTGGTCTCTAGAGGAATATGTAGTCAGCTTGTAGATATGTTTAATTAGAAGGCAGTTCCTTAGACCACAACTATAAAAATAAGCTAATAGGCCTCTTTCACTGATACCAGATACCTAGACCAAGAGAGTGAGTGTAAAGTACCCACTGGCCTCTATCACCTAGAGGGCACCTCAGTGGGTCCCTAGCTATGTGCAAAACCAGAAACTTGCCCCTCAGCCAAAACTCCAAAACAAACAACTAGGCCACTTTCACAGAATTATTAGTAGTGTGTTTCAGTTGACTGCCTCTGCACTGAACCCTGGGGGGAATGAGTACATGTGAGCCCTCTAAAAACTATTTATTGGGGGTCTTGGAAGGTGATGAGTTACAAGAATTCTAAAGTTACCTCATTCCATGGACACACAATGATAACAGCCACATCCGTGCAATTAACTCAGAATACGATCTGAAGACTGCCACAACAGACTTTCCTCAGTTAATCCTAGAGAAAAGTCCACATTAAAATGGGTAGGGATGGGAGATGTTGTCAGGAGCTAAACCACAGCAAGACATGTTGTAGTTAAGATGATATAAAGTAGTGATTAAGAAAGAAATTTTAAATCAGCCAAGAGAAAACCGTTACATACAAGAGAAACCCCATGCATCTGTCCCTTGATTTTCTGGCAGAAACTTTGCAGGCCAGAACAGAGAGGCATGATATATTCAAAGTACTAAAAAACAAAAACAAAATTTAAAAAAATAAAAAATAGGGATCCCTGGGTGGCACAGTGGTTTGGCGCCTGCCTTTGGCCCAGGGCGCAATCCGGGAGACCCGGGATCGAAACCCACCTTGGGCTCCCGGCATGGGGCCTGCTTTTTCCTCTGCCTATGTCTCTGCCTCTCTCTCTCTCTCTCTCTCTCTCTCCCTCTCTCTGTGTGACTATCATAAATAAATTTAAAAAGTTAAAAAAATAAATAAAATAAATAAAAAATAAAATGTCACCAATAATACCTCATCCAGCAAGGTTGTCATTCATAATAGAAGAGATAAAGAATTTCCCAGACAAACAAAAATAAAAGGAGTTCAGCACCACTGAAACAGTCTCATAAGAAACATCAAAGGGAATTCTTTGAATAGAAAGAAAAGGCCATAATCAAGAGGAAAAAAATACAAAAAGAAAAAAATTTCACATGTAAATGAAAACATATAATGAAATAATAGATCAATCACTTAAAAAAACCAGGATAGTGGTTAAAGCACAAAAGTAGTCAAATAAAATATAAAAATTAGGGAAAGGATTCACAAAATAAAAGGATGTGAAATATGACATCATATGCATACAATATGAGAGAGAGTTAAAAAACAGTACTTTTAAAAATGGTTCAAATTTTTGCCACCTGGCTGGCTCAGTCAGTGAAGCATGCAACCCTTGATCTGGGGATCATGAGTTTGAGCCCCATGTTGGGCCTAAAGCTTACTTAAAGCAGAAGCAGAAAAAGAAGGAGAAGGAGGAGGAGGAGGAAGGGGAGGAGGAGGAGGAAGAGAAAGAAAGAGAAAAGAAAAGAAAAGGATAAAGAAAAGGTAGGTTCAAATTTAAGCAGCCACCAACTTAATATAGACTGCTATATGCGTATGATATTATATATGAACCTAATGGCAACAATAAATGAAAAATCTGTAATACATACACATTAAATAAAAAGAACAGAATTAAGGGATGTTACTAAATATAATCATGAGACTACAAGGAAAGAGAGCAAAAGAAACAGAAAGGAACAGAGAAGATTCCAAAAACAACAGTAAAAAAAGTACCAAAATGTCAATAAGTACATACCTATCAACTATTATTTTGAAGGTAAATGGACTAAGTGCTCCAACCAAAAGACAGGGTAGAAAAATGGATTTTAAAAAAGATGCATATATACGGTGTCTATAAGAGACTCACTTCTGACTTAAAGACACCTGTGCATTCAAAGTAAACGGATAGAAAAACATTTAACATGCAAATGGAAATAAAAAGAAAACTGGGATAGCAGTACTTATATCAGACAAAATAGACCTTAAAACAAAGACTGAGGGAGGGGCAAGATGGCAGAAGAGTAGGGTCCCCAACTCACCTGTCTCCACCAAATTACCTAGATAAACTTCAAATCATCCTGAAAATCTACGAATTCGGCCTGAGATTTAAAGAGAGACCAGCTGGAACACTACAGTGAGAAGAGTTCGCGCTTCTATCAAGGTAGGAAGACGGGGGGGGGGGGGTAAAATAAAGAAAAAAAAGGCATACAAGGAGGAGGGGCCCCCTGCGAGGAGCCTGGCTAAGGCTGGGGCGAGTGCCCCCAGGACAGGAAAGCTCCATCCTGGAGAAGCTGGAGCTTCACCAATCTTACCGGACAGAAAGGGGCTCACAGGGAGTTAGAGCAAGACCCCAGGAGGCGGGGAGGAAATGTCCTCAGGCACCCAGGGACACTAACAGAGGACCTGCGCCCCAGGGAGAGCGTGCAACACCCCGCGGCCGAGCTCCCTAAGGGCTGCAGGGCGCACACAGCTGGACCCGGGAGCAGCTCGGAGGGGCTCGGGCGGAGGCTCCACGGGGAGAGGGCTGCCCGGCCAGGAGCGCGAATCCAACAGTGCAGGCCCGGGAGCACAGGGCGCCAGGGACACAGCCCAGGATCCGACCTCCCCCCGGGACAGGCAGAGCCCAGGAGGGCACAGTAAAGCAAGGACGCTCCTGCCCCGAGCTGAGCAGATCAGCGGCCCGCCACTGGAGCATCCAGGCCCCTGCAGACTGAGAGCTCTTTAGTTACTGCAGGAGCTGAATCCAGGGCTCCAGAGCTGGCCTCTGCCACTGTGGTTGTTCCTCCTGGGGCCTCACAGGGTAAAAAACCCCCACTGAGCCTCACAGTGGCCTCACAGGATAAACAGGATAAACATTACTCACTGAGCCCTGCACCAGGCAGGGGGCAGAGCAGCTCCCCCAAGTGCTAACACCTGAAAATCAGCACAACAGGCCTCTACCCCAGAAGACCAGCTAGACAGACAAGTTCCAGGGGAAGTCAAGTCCCCTTCTTTTCTTTCCTTCTTTCTCTCCTCTCTTTTTCTCCTTTTCCCAATACAACTTGCTTTTGGCCACTCTGCACTGAGCAAAATGACTAGAAGGAAAACTTCACCTCAAAAGAAAGAATCAGAAACAGTCCTCTCTCCCACAGAGTTACAAAATTTGGACTGCAATTCAATGTCAGAAAGCCAATTCAGAAGCAGTATTATAAAGCTACTAGTGGCTCTTGAAAAAAGCATAAAGGACTCAAGAGACTTCATGACTGCAGAATTTAGATCTAATTAGACAAAAATTAAAAATCAATTGAATGAGATGCAATCCAAACTAGAAGTCCTGATGACCAGGGTTAACGAGGTGGAAGAACGAGTGAGTGACATAGAAGACAAGTTGATAGCAAAGAGGGAAACTGAGGAAAAAAGAGACAAACAAAAATCATGAGGATAGATGAAGGGAAACAAGTGACAGCCTGAGGAAGAAAAACCTTCTTTTAATTGGGGTTCCCGAGGGCGCAGAAAGGAACAGAGGTCCAGAATATGTATTTGAACAAATAATAGCTGAAAACTTTCCTAATCTGGGAAGGGAAACAGGCATTCAGATCCAGGAAATAGAGAGATGCCCCCCTAAAATCAATAAAAACTGTTCAACACCTCGACATTTAATAGTGAAGCTTGCAAATTCCAAAGATAAAGAGAAGATCCTTAGAGCAGCAAGAGACAAGAAATCCCTGACGTTATGGGAAGGAGTATTAGGGTAACAGCAGACCTCTCCACAGAGACCTGGCAGGCCAGAAACAGGTGGTAGGATATATTCAGGGTCCTAAATGAGAAAAACATGCAACCAAGAATACTTTATCCAGTAAAGTTCTCATTCAGAATGGAAGGAGAGATAAAGAGCGTTCAAGACAGGCAGGAACTGAAAGAATATGTGACCTCCAAACCAGCTCTGCAAGAAATTTTAAGGGGGACTCTTAAAATTCCCCTTTAAGAAGAAGTCCAGTGGAACAATCCACAAAAACAAAGACTGAATAGATATCATGATAACGCTAAACTCATATCTTTCAATAGTAACTCTGAACGTGAATGGGCTTAATGACCCCATCAAAAGGCGCAGGGTTTCAGACTGGATAAAAAAGCAGGACCCATCTATTTGCTATCTACAAGAGACTCATTTTAGACGTAAGGACACCTACAGCCTGAAAATAAAAGGTTGTAGAACCATTTCCCTTTCAAATGGACCTCAAAAGAAAGCAGGGATAGCCATCCTTATATGAGAAAAACTAAAATTTACCCCGAAGACTGTAGAGAGCTGAAGAGGGACACTATATCATACTTAAGGGATCTATCCAACAAGAGGACTTAATAATCCTCAATATATATGCCCCGAATGTGGGAGCTGCCAAATATATCAATTAATAACCAAAGTTAAGACATACTTAGATACTAATACACTTATATTTGGTGACTTCAATCTAGCGCTTTCTACACTCGATAGGTCTTCTAAACACAACATCTCCAAAGAAACAAGAGCTTGAAATGATACACTGGACCAGATGGATTTCACAGATATCTACAGAACTTTACATCCAAACTCAACTGAATACACATTCTTCTCAAGTGCACATGGAACTTTCTCCAGAATAGACCACATACTGGGTCACAAATCAGGTCTGAGCCAATACCAAAAGACTGGGATCGTCCCCTGCATATTCTCAGACCATAATGCCTTGAAATTAGAACTAAATCACAACAAGAAGTTTGGAAGGGCTTCAAATACGTGGAGGGTAAGGACCATCCTGCTAAAAGATGAAAGGGTCAACCAGGAAATTAAGGAAGAATTAAAAACATTCATGGAAACTAATGAGAATGAAGATACAACCATTCAAAATCTTTGGGATACAGCAAAAGCAGTCCTGAGGGGGAAATATATTGCAATACAAGCATCCACTCAAAAACTGGAAAGAACTCAAATACAAAAGCTAACCTTACACCTAAAGGAGCTAGAGAAAAAACAGCAAATAGATCCTACACCCAGGAGAAGAAGAGAGTTAATAAAGATTCGAGCATAACCCAATGAAATCGAGACCAGAAGTACTGCGGAATAGATCAACAAAACCAGGAGTTGGTTCTTTTAAAGAATAAGATAGAGAAACCATTAGCCAGCCTTATTAAAAAGCAGAGAGAGAAGACTCAAATTAATAAAATCATGAATGAGAAAGGAGAGATCACTACCAACACCAAGGAAATACAAACGATTTTAAAAACAAATTATGAACAGCTATACACCAATAAATTAGGCAATCTAGAAGAAATGGACGCATTCCTGGAAAACCACAAACTACCAAAACTGGAACAGGAAGAAAGAGAAAACCTGAACAGGCCAATAACCAGGGAGGAAATTGAAGCAGTCATCAAAAACCTCCCAAGACACAAAAGTCCAGGACCAGATGGCTTCCCAGGGGAATTCCATCAGACATTTAAAGAAGAAAACATACCTATTCTACTAAAACTGTTTGATAATATAGAAAGAGATGGAGTACTTCCAAATTCGTTCTATGAGGCCAGCATCACCTTACTTCCAAAACCAAAGACCCCACCAAAAAGGAGAATTATAGACCAATATCCCTGATGAACATGGATGCAAAAATTCTCAACAAGATACTAGCCAATAGGATATAACAAACATTAAGAAAACTCTTCACCATACCAAGTAGGATTTATTCCAGGGACACAAGGCTGGTTCAACATTCGTAAATCAATCAATGTGATTCATCATATCAGGAAGAGAAAAACCAAGAACCATATGATCCTCTCATTAGATGCAGGGAAAGCATTTGAGAAAATACAGCATCTATTCCTGATCAAAACTCTTCAGACTGTAGGGATAGAGGGAACATTCCTCAACATCTTAAAAGCCATCTACGAAAAGCCCACAGCAAATATCATTCTCAATGGGGAAGCACTGGGAGCCTTTCCCCTAAGATCAGGAACAAGACAGGGATGTCCACTCTCACCACTGCTATTCAACATAGTACTGGAAGTCCCAGCCTCAACAATCAGACAACAAAAAGACATTAAAGGCATTCAAATTGGCAAAGAAGAAGTCAAACTCTCCCTCTTTGCAGATGAGATGATACTCTACATAGAAAACCCAAAATCCTCCACCCCAAGATTGCTAGAACTCAAACAGCAATTTGGCAGTGTGGCAGGATACAAAATCAATGCCCAGAAGTCAGTGGCATTTCTATACACTAACAATGAGACTGAAGAAAGAGAAATTAAGGAGTCAACCCCATTTACAATTGCACCCAAAAGCATAAGATTACCTAGGAATAAACCTAACAAAAGAGGTAAAGGATCTATTCTCTCAAAACTATAGAACACTTCTGAAAGAAATTGAGGAAGACACAAAGAGATGGAAAAATATTCCATGCTCATGGATTGGAAGAATTAATATTGTGAAAATGTCAATGTTACCCAGGGCAATTTACACGATTAATGCAATCCCTATCCAAATACCATGGACTTTCTTCAGAGAGTTAGAACAAATTATATCAAGATTTGTGTGGAATCAGATAAGACCCCGAATAGCCAGGGGAATTTTAAAAAAGAAAACCATATCTGGGGGCATCACAATGCCAGATTTCAGGTTGTACTACAAAGCTGTGGTCATCAAGACAGTGTGGTACTGGCACAAAAATAGACACATAGATCAATGGAACAGAATAGGGAATCCAGAAGTGGACCCTCAACTTTATGGTCAACTAATATTCGATAAAGGAGGAAAAACTATCCACTGGAAGAAAGACAGTCTCTTCAATAAATGGTGCTGGGAAAATTGGACATCCACATGCGGAAGAATGAAACCAGACCACTCTCTTCCACCATACAGAAAGATAAACTCAAAATGGATGAAAGATCTAAATGTGAGACAAGATTCCATCAAAATCCTAGAGGAGAACACAGGCAACACTCTTTTTGAACTTGGCCACAGTAACTTCTTGCAAGATACATCCACAAAGGCAAAAGAAAGAAAAGCAAAAATGAACTATTGGGACTTCATCAAGACAAGAAGCTTTTGCACAGCAAAGGATACAGTCAACAAAACTAAAAGACAACCTACAGAATGGGAGAAGATATTTGCAAATGACATATCAGATAAAGGGCTAGTTTCCAAGATTTATAAAGAACTTATTAAACTCAACACCAAAGAAACAAACAATCCAATCATGAAATGGGCAAAAGACATGAACAGAAATCTCACAGAGGAAGACATAGACATGGCCAACAAGTACATGAGAAAATGCTCTGCATCAATTGCCATCAGGGAAATACAAATCCAAACCACAATGAGATACCACCTCACACCAGTGAGAATGGGGAAAATTAACAAGGCAGGAAACCACAAATGTTGGAGAGGATGGGGAGAAAAGGGAACCCTCTTACAGTGTTGGTGGGAATGTGAACTGGTGCAGCCACTCTGGAAAACTGTGTGGAGGTTCCTCAAAGTGCTAAAAATAGACCTGCCCTACGACGCAGCAATTGCACTGTTGGGGATTTACCCCAAAGATACAGATGCAATGAAACGCCGGGACACCTGCACCCTGATGTTTCTAGCTGCAGTGTCCACAATAGCCAAACTGTGGAAGGAGCCTTGGTGTCCATCGAAAGATGAATGGATAAAGAAGATGTGGTTTATGTATACAATGGAATATTACTCAGCCATTAGAAATGACAAATACCCACCATTTGTTTCGACATGGATGGAACTGAATGGTATTATGCTGAGTGAGATAAGTCAACTGGAGAAGGACAAACATTATATGGTCTCATTCATTTGGGGAATATAAATAATAGTGAAAGAAAATAGAAGGGAAGGGAGAAGAAATGGGTAGGAAATACCAGAATGGGAGACAGAACATAAAGACTCCTAAGTCTGGGAAACGAACTAGGTGTGATGGAAGGGGAGGAGGGCGGGGGGTGGGGGTGAATGGGTGATGGGCACAGAGGGGGCACTTGACAGGATGAGCACTGGATGTTATTTCTGTATGTTGGCAATTTGAACACCAATAAAAAAATAAATTTATTATTAAAATAAACAAAGACTGTAAGTAGAAACAAAGAAGAACACTCCATAATCATAAAAATAATAATCAGAGGATATACATTATAAATATTAATGCACCCGATATGGAAGCATCTTTCTTTGAGACACCGGGAATATAGTAAGTTGTTAATATTTAAATAATTAATAAATACATGATGAAAAATTACAACAAGGTAATTCTCAGTTTTGAAAACACAGGAAACCCCCCAAATCATCTTAATGTGTCAGTTTGGAATATACTGCATTAAAATTTAATCACTGTCACTTCATGTGATCATTTGGCAGTAATGCTATCAGTAAAGAATTTCAAATGTGTATACTGAAATCAATGAAATCATGTGGCAGGGGAGGAGGGCGGGGGGTGGGAGTGAATGGGTGACGGGCACTGGGTGTTATTCTGTATGTTAGTAAATTGAACACCAATAAAACTGAATTCTGAACATTTAAAAAAAAAAAAAAAGAAATCATGTGGCAGTTTCAGTTATAAGATGGTCACTCAAAATAATCCAAAATATGCTTGCATTTATTCTAAATTATCACCAAATATAAACACAAAATTTAAAACTTCTCATAATGGACTCTCACATTTTGAAAATACCTTAGTATATCTCCAGAGGGTACAAAAAATCTACAATTTGACAAATAATGGTTACAACTCTTGGGGTCAGAAAATGTGATAGTTTTATAACTAGATCCACTACTTCCCAATTATGTGACTTGTACTAGTCACTTTATTGTTTTAATCATCTGTTTTATCATCTAAAGGTGGAAATAATTATGGTCATTATAGAATTTATAAAGTAGTTGTGTGGATTACATGAAAAAATTTATGTAGAAAGCTAAGCTAGTAAATGATAAATGCTATCTTTTATTCTCAGTCTCTCTCTCAGAAACTATTTATAGGTAAATTAAAAAGTGTTTTGATAAACCTGGGTGGCTCAGCAGTTGAGCTTCTGCCTTTGGCTCAAGGCTTGATCTCCAAATCCTGACGTCAAGTCCCACATGGGGCTCCCTACAAGGAACCTGCTTCTCCCTCTGCCTATGTCTCTGCCTCTCTCTCTGTGTCTCTCATAAATAAATAAACAAAATCTTTAAAAAGTGTTTCATATCTTAATTTCTTTTTGGATGGTAGTCCTTTTGAGAATCTGATGAAAGTTAGACATCCTTTGCCCTAAGAAATGCACATTTGCACATAATTTCGTAACATTTGCCATAATCCTAATTCCCAGCAGTGTTCATAACTCTTACTCAAGATAGTAGAGTTCTACCTTTTTAAAATGCAAATATAGTAAGAAGTAAATTTTAAATCATGCCCCCTGTGAGGCTATTTTATCTAAACTTACACATGTAAACAATAGAAGTCCTGTGGTCATGTTTTCAGTGTCAGTGATGTCCACTATGACAGGGACTTAACCATTGGAGATTGGAGTACCAAGGAAGCTGTTATCAAAATCAGAGCGGCACCTGCACTAGACATAACTAGAAATGTGACCAGTAAGTTACTGTCATAAATTTCCTTCTATTTTCCCTTCATCTACTCAAGATTGTCTTGGAATTTGAAATTGAATTAGGTTCAAGTAATAGGTTAACATTTAGTACTTAGGGAAAGTATGGGAGTTGAGAAGATTGGTATTTTACTGTCTATGTATTAGAAAATATTAATGTTTTTATTTGTTCCGTATTGAAAATTTGAAAAATTCACAAAACTATGAACAAAATTAGAAGATTTTATGGTTATCACTAATCAAGTATAACCAATGTTAATATTTTAGTCTATTATCTTTTGCTACTGTTTAAATGCATAAGTAATTTAACATTATGTAGTTTCTAAAGTGAAATTATGGCTACCTTTTAGTTGTGAAGACAATGAATTATAATTAATACAAACAGGAAGGGAAAAATTTTTTTTAAGTTTTATCTAAACAATCGCTACACCCAACATCAGGCTCAAACCCCAAGCTTCTCTGACTGAGCCAGCCAGGCTTCCCAGGATATAATTTTTCCAAGAGAACAAAAGATCAGTTAAATCCTCCACACTAGTGATTCTAAATCAATCCAACTTAAGACAAAAATTAAATAATTTTTGTTAAATTAGTTGTAAAATCCAAACAATTGCAAATATGACTTTTCTTCTTATCTTCATCATTAACATCATACCAGTTCTCTAACTTTAATTTACTTACCAAAGATTTTGTCCCAAAAAACATATTGAAGAAAAAATGAAAAGTAATGACTTACGCTAAATTTTGTAGGAAAAATGAAACACTAATATGGAAAGTATCATTTGTATCTGTAAATCAGTCTACATATCCTATAAATGACATTAATATAATGATTTTTTTGAATCACTGGAGTATGGAATTATAGTAAATTGAATCAAATTAATGAGCTAATTTTCAGTTAAATAAAAGCAAAAAAGTGCTATTGTTATAGTGATATTTGCATTGAATATAAAAAACGTTTAAAAAGAGATCTAAAATAATTTAAGTATAACCTACAAGAAGATGAACATTACTTTACTCTTAAAGTTTGACAATTTACAAAGACAAAAGCATATAAAAATTTCTCTTTAAAAATGTATTTTTAAAATTTTGAGTTTTATAAATTTTTATATATTTTGGATACTAACTTTATCAGACATGTCATTTGCAAATATCTTCTTCCATCTAGTAGGTTGCATTTTAGTTTTGTTGCTTGTTTACTGTGCTGCACAGCTTTTTTTTTATTGGAGATCAATTTGCCAACATATAGCATATCACCCAGTGCACAGCTTTTCATCTTGCTGAAGTCCTAATACTTTATTTTTGCTTTTGTTTCTCTTGCCTCAGAAGACATATCTAGAAAGTTATTTTTATGGCAAATGTCACAGATATTACTGCCTGTATCGTCTTCTAGGATTTTTATGGTTTCAGGTATCACATGTTGGTCTTTAATATATTTTTAAAAGATTTTATTGATTTGAGAGAGAGAGAGAGCACTACAGGAGTGAAAGGGCAGAGGGAGAAGGATAAACACTAAACACTCCCTCCTAAGCAGGGGGCTCAATGCAGGGCTCAATCCCAGGACCCTGAGATCATAACCTGAGCTGAAGGTAGATGCTTAACCAACTGAGCTACCCAGGCATCCTATTCCATGTTTAATTTATTTGTACATATGGAGTAAGAAAGTTGTCCAGTCTCATTGTTTTGCATGCAGCTGTCCAGTCTTCCCGAAACCATTTCTTGATTTGCTTTTCTTTTTGCCATTGCACAATCTTCCTCCTTTGTTGGAGATTAATTGACTATAACATTGTGGATTTGTTTCTGGGCTTCCTATTCTGTTCCATTGATCTACATGTCTATTTTCGTGCCAGTACCACACTGTGTTTGACCTACAGCTTTGTAATATAATTTGAAGTTGGGAATTGTGATGCCTACAGATTTGCTATTGTTTTTCAGGATTCCTTTGTTTATTCAGGATGTTCTGTGGCTCCATGCAAATTTTAAGATTGATTGTTCTAGCTCTGAAAAATGCTGGTGGTATTTTGAAGGGGATTGAATTAAATGTGTAGAGTGCTTTGCGTAGTACAGACATTTTAACAATATTTGTTCTTTCAGTCCATGAGCATGGAATGTATTTCCATTTCTTTGTGTCATCTTCAATTTCTTTCATCAGTCTTTTATAATTTTCAGAGTGCAGCTCTTACACCTGTTTGGTTATGTTTATTTCTAGGTAACTTAATATTATGGTGCAATTGTAAGTGGGATTCTTAATTTCTCTTTCTGCTGATTCATTATTGGTATATAGATATGCAACAGATTTCTATACATTGGTTATGTATCCTACGACTTTACTAAATTCTTGATCACTTCTAGCAGTATTTTATTGAAATCTTTCAAGTTTTCTATATATACTATCATGTCATCTGCAAATAGTACAAGTTTTAATTCTTCCTTACCAATTTGGATGCCAATTTCTTTCTTTTTTTTTTTATCTGATCACTGTGGCTAGGACTTCCAGAACTATGTTGAATAAAAGTTCTTGATTTTAGGGGAAAGCCTCCTCAGTTTTTCCCCATTGAGGATAATGTTAGCTGTAGGTTTTTTTTTTTTTCATATATGGCCCTTAATATGTTGGGGCTGCTCATTCTAAATTAATTTTATTAGACCGCTTTTTTTTTGTGAATGGATGTTCACATTGTCAAGTGATTTTTCTGTAGCTACTAATATGATCATATGGTTCTTTTCCTTTCTATTATTATTGTAATGTATCATGTTGATTGATTTGTGAATATTGAACCACCTTTGCAACCCAGAAATAAATCTCACTTGATCGTGGTGAATAATTTTTCTAATGTGCTTTTGGATTTGTTTTGTTAGTATTTTGTTGAGGATTTTTGCATATACGTTCATCAAAGATATTGGTGTGTAGTCCTTTTTTTTGTGTGTAGTGTCTTTGTCTCATTTGGGAATCAGGGTAAACCTGACATCACATAATGAATTTGGAAGTTTTCCTTCCTTTACTATTTTTTGAAATTGTTTGAGAAGAATAGGTATTAACTCTTCTTAAAATGTTTGACAGAGTTCTCTTGGGAAACTACCTGGTGCTGGACTTTTGTTTTTTTGGGAATGTTTTGATTACTGATTCAATTCTTTGCTGGTAATTTTTTGCTCAAATGACCAATTTTGTTGTTTCTCTTTTGATAATTATTTCTAGAAATTTATCCATTTCTCCTAAGTTTTCTAATTATTTGCATATAGTTTTTATAATATCCTCTTATAATTGTATTTCTGTGGTGTTGACTTATAAATCATTTCTGATTTTATTCAGTTGTGTCATTCCTCTTTTTCTTGAGAAGTCTTGCTAGAGGTTTATCCATTTCACCGATTTTTTTTTCAAAGAATTGTCTCCTGGTTTCATTGATCTGTTCTGTTGTTTTTAAATTTCTATATCATTTATTTCTGCTCTAACCTTTATTATTTCCTCCTTTCTGCTGGTTTTAGGCTTTAGTTTTTATACTTTTTCAGGCTCCTTTAGGTGTAAGGTTAGGTTGTGTATTTGATATTTTTCTTGATTCTTGAGATAGGCCTTTAACACTACAAACTTCTTTCTTGGAACTGCAAGGTTTTGCTGTATCTGAAAGGTTTTGATATGTTGCATTTTTATTTCCATTTGCTTCCATTTATTTTTTTAAATTTCTTATTTGATTTATTAGTTGATCCACTCATTGTTTAATGGTATGTGTTCTAACTTCCATGTATTTGTGGCCTTTCCAGATTTTTTTTGTGGTTGATTTCTTCTTTATAAGATTTATTTATTTATTTGAGAGAGGGAGGTGGGGGAGGGGCAGAGGGAGAGAGAAATCTAAGCAGACTCCAAACTGAGCACAAAGCGTGATGCAGGGCTCTATCTCACAACCCTGAGATCACCACCTAAGCTGAAATTAAGAGTTGGACACTTAACCTACTGTGCCATCCAAGCATCACTGTGGTTTATTTCTACTTTCATAACTTTGTTGTCAGAAAAGTTGCATGATATGATTCTGATTTTCTGCAATATGTTGAGGCATGTTTTGTTACCTAATATCTCATCTCTTCTAGAAAATATTCCATGTGCTCTTGAAAGGAAAATATATTCTGCTGCTTTAGGGTGGAATGTTCTATATATATGGGTGTGTAAATCCATCTATTCCATTATGTCATTCAAAGCCAGCATTGCCTTATTGATTTTCTGTTTGGTACATCTGTTCATTAATGTATTTGGGGAATTAAAGTCACCTGCTATTATTATATCACTATTGGTTAGTTCCTTTATGTTTGTTATTAACTGGTTTATGTATTTTGGTGCTCCCATTTGGGTGTACATAATTATTTATGATTATTATATGTTCCTGTTGGATTGTCTCCTTTGTTATTAAACAGTGTCCTTTCTTGTCTCTTGTCACAGTCTTTATTTTAAAGTTTATATATGTGCAATTTTAAAAAAATAAAGTTTATATATGTGCGATTTAAGAAACAAAACATAAACATAGAGGAAAAGTGAAAAAAAAGAGAGAGAGGCAATCTATAAGAAACTCTTAATTATAGAGAACAAACTAAGGGTTGATGGCAGGAGGCTGGTAGGGGATGGGCTACACAGGTGATGCCTATTACAAGGGGCCTTGTTATAATGAGCACTGGGTATTAATATATAAGTGATGAAACTCTAAATTCTACTCATGAAACTAATATTATGTTATAACTACTATAATTCTAATAAAAACTCAAAGGGTGTCTTGGTGGATCAGTCAATTAAGTATTCAACTCTTGATCTTAGCTCAGATCTGGATCTCAGGTTTGTGAGTTTAAGTCTCACATTGGCCTCCAAGCTGGACATGGAGTCTACTTAAAATAAATACATGCATACATACATATAACTAATACATAATAAAAACAAAAAAGAAAAAAATCTATTTTGTCCAGTGTAAATATTGCTAATCTGCCTTTCTTTGACATCAATTTGCATGATAAATATTTCTGCATCCCCTCATGTTCAATTTGCTGGTGTGTTTAGGTCTAAAATGAGTCTCCTTATAGATAAGTCTTTTTTTAAAAATCCATTCTGTTACTCTAGGCTTTTTATTAGAGTTTTTTTATTTTCATTAAAAGTAACTATTGATAGATGCATATTTATTGCTATTTTGTTCCTTGTTTTGTAGTTGTTTTGGTAGTCTTTCTCTGATCCTTTCTTCTCTTGCTCTCTTTCATCATTTGTTGGCTCTCCTTAGTGATATACTTGGATTCCTTTATCTTTATTCTCTGCATATCTAGTACTGGTTTTTCATTTACAATTACCATTAGGTTTGTATATAACATCATCTGCAAAGAGCAGTTTATATTAAGTTGATGGTTACTTCATTTTGTACCCATTTTTTACTCTCCTCTTCCACATGCTTTAGGTTTTTGGTATCATATTTTATAGTATTTTATTTTGTTTGTTCCTCCACTGATATTTCCACTCAAAAATTTCCCTTTAATATTTCTTTCAGGGCTAGTTTAGTGGTCTTCAAACTCCCTTAGTTTTTATTTGTCTGGGAAACTATTTATCCTCTTTATTTCTTCTATTCTGAAGGATAGCTTTGCTGGATAAAGTATTCTTGGCTGTGGATTTTTCCCATTTAACATTTTGAATATATCATGTCACTCCACCTGGCTTACAAAGTTTCTGCTGAAAATTCTGCACATATCCTTATGGGGTTCCCTTGTATGCACCTATGTTCTTAAATCTTTCTGCTTTTAAGTTTTCCTCTTTATCAGTACATTGCCATTTTTAATTATAATGTGCCTTGGTGTGTATCTGCCTTTTTGACAGATTTTGTTTGCCAAAATAAAATCTTGACTGTATTGAGGGTTTTCTGTGCTTCCTAAATCTGGATATGTGTTGCTTTCCCCAGATTAGGGAAGTTATCAGCTATCATCTCTTCAAATATAGGGATTCCTACAATGTGAATGTTATTAAGTTTGATTGAGTCATTGTGTTCCTAAGTCTATTCTCATTTTGCAAAATTCTATTTTCTCTATTTTACTCAGTTTGATTAGTTTCCTTTATTTTTATAGGTTATTAACTAATTCCTCTGCTTCTTCCAGTCTGTTATTTCATAAATTGTGTTTCTCATTTCATTTTTTTCAACTATTTATTTCTGCTATATTATTCCTTATTTCTGTGTTAAGGATCTCACTCATGTCTTCCACTTTTTTCTCAAGTCCAGTGAGTATCCTTAGGATGATTACTTTAAATTTCTCAATCAGGTGTCTAGGTGTGGCCTTGTTCTATTATTTCATTGGGGACAAATTCCTCTGTCTTTTCATTTTGTCTGTGTCTCTGTGCCGGTTTCTATCTGTTTGAAAAGTCAACTACATCCTCTGTACTTTTTTTTAATAATAAATTTATTTTTTATTGGTGTTCAATTTGCCAACATACAGAATAACACCCAGTGCTCATCCCGTCACGTGCCCCCCTCAGTGCCCATCACCAAGTCACCCCCCGCCCTCCTCCCCTTCCACCACCCCACATCCTCTGTTCTTGAGGGTAATGTCCTTATGAAGAAGAGGTTCTGTAGTGCCCTGAACTGTAGTGTCCCCTGTTCCCCAGGGCCTGGTACTTCAAGAAGTACAGTCATCTGCAGATGGTCTCCTTGTTTGTTGTTTGTTGTGGGCAGTGTTTGGTTGCTGGCCTGGATGTGGCACATTTTAACTAGGTGTGCTTTGGTCTGCTTGTGAAATGAGACCTGTTGCCCTGCTTTCCTGAACCAAGGCTCCAGAAAATTCCCATATTTGGAGACACAGTATGAGTAGTGGTTTGGGCCCAACTTCTGGGGAAAGGGCTTGCTGCCCAGGGACTGAAACAAATATAACAGGGAAGAAAATTCCACCAGTGCATGATGTGGTGGGACTTGGTGTAAGCAAGTTAGGTAGTGATTATGCTATGTTGGTTCCCGCAGGTGGCTGTGTTTATGCTAAAGAGTAGGGGAGAGAAATGGTACCTGCCAGTTTCTTTGTTCCAGGAGGAGTGGCTCCATGAATCCTGCTTCTCTAGGATATGCTCTGAGATGAGCAAATAACTTCCCTCTTTTTTGCCCAAGACACTTTTCAGATAAGTATTTCCAAGCTGTATGTTCCCAGACTTTTTGACCTGCCTCCTCTCAAAAAGCAGCCCAAATGCTTCAGGGCTCTTCCCAAATCAAGCCCATTGACCTTTCGAACTTCCCCACTGGGGAAGCCCCACTGGTTGTGAGAAGTCAGGAAATTCAGCCTCTCTAGCTCTCCACCTCAGTTATTTTGGGGATTTGTTTTCCCCATGTGCTCCCTTGTGTGCTAGTCTGTCTTTTACCCTTCTATGTGACTGTGCTCCCTCTCCACAGCAGTATCCACAAACTGTTTCTTTCCCAACCATATTTCCACACTTCCTGCCTTCTATGTGGCCTCTTCTCTGCCTTTAGTTGTGAAGTTTGTTCTTCTGGTCGTAAGGCCAATTTCTGGGCTTTGGGGGATGATTTCATTGTTATCTAATTGCATTCATCAAATGAGGGAAGCCTAGGGTCCTCCTACTGTGCCACCATCTTCCAGACTCCTTTTTAAAAATATTTTTCTGTTTACAGTTGACACACAATGTTGTGTTAGTTTCAGGTGTACCACATATTGTTTCAGCATCTCTATACATTATGTTATGCTTACCACAAGTGTAGATACAATGTGTAACCATGCAATGCTCTTTCAATATCAGTGGCTATACTCCTATGGTGTATCTTTAACTTGCATGACATTCATACCTCAAGTGTAAGCTTGTATCTCCCACTCCCTCCCCCATTTTCTTTCTTTAAGCAATCATCAATTTGTTCTCTGTATTTATGGAAGTAATTCTGGTTTTTGTTTATTCATTTGTTTTGTTTATTTAGATTCCACATGCATGAAATCATATGGTTTTTGTATTCTCATTCTGATGTATTTTCTGATGTATTTTACTTAGCATAATACTGTCTAATTCCTTACATGATGTTGTAAATGGCAAAATCTCATCCTTTTTGATGGGTGTGTACATTCCATTGTATATATATACCACATATTCTTTACCAATTGACACTTGTGTTGCTTCCATATCTTGACTACTATAAATAATGTTGCAAGAAACAAGATTGCATATGGCTGATTGAATTAGTGTTTTTATTTTCTTTGAATAAATATTCAGTAGTGGAATAGTTGGATGATATGGTATTTTTACTTTTAAGTTTTTGAAGAAACTTCATATTGCTATCCACAGTGGCCATAACATTTCGCATTCTCTCCAACAGTGCATAAGACTTTTCTTTTCCCCACAGTCTTGCCTACACTTGTTATTTGTTGTCTTTATTATTTTAGCCATTCTGAAAGGCATAGGTGAGAATTAATTGTGCTTTTCACTTGCTTTTCCCACATGATTAGTGATATTGAGCATCTTTTCATGTTTCTTTTTTTTCTCTCTTTTTTTTATTTATTTATGATAGTCACACAGAGAGAGAGAGAGAGGCAGAGACACAGGCAGAGGGAGAAGCAGGCTCCATGCACTGGGAGCCCGACGTGGGATTCGATCCCGGGTCTCCAGGATCGCGCCCTGGGCCAAAGGCAAGCGCTAAACCGCTGCGCCACCCAGGGATCCCTCTTTTCATGTTTCTGTTTGGACACCTGACTGTCTCCTTTGGGAAAATGTCTATTAGGGTACTCTACCCATTTCATGATTAGATGTGTGTGTGTGTGTGTGTGTGTGTGTGTGTGTGTGTTGTGTGTTTAGTTGTCTAAGTACTTTATACATTTTGGATATTAACTTATTAGATATATCATTTACAGATACATTGTCCCATTCAGTATGTTACTTTTTTCTGATGGTTACACTTGCTGTGCAAAAGCGTTTATTTGATGTAGTCCAAATAGTTTATTTCTGGTTTTGTATCCTTTGTCTTATGAGAGATATTGGGGAAACGATGCTATTTCCAATGTCAAAAAAATTACTGCTTATATTCCTTTCGAGAAATTTTTATACTTTATGTATTTAATCTATTATTTGGAATTTATTTATTTATTTATTTATTTAAATAATAAATACATTTTTTTATTGGTGTTCAATTTGCCAACATACAGAATAACACCCAGTGCTCATCCCGTCAAGTACCCCCTCAGTGCCCGTCGCCCATTCAACCCCACCACCCTCCTCCCCTTCCACAACCCCTAGCTCATTTCCCAGAGTTAAGAGTCTTTATGTTCTGTCTCCCTTTCTGATATTTCCTACCCATATATTCTCCCTTCCCTTCTATTCCCTTTCACTATTATTTATATTCCCCAAGTAAATGAGACCATATAATGTGTGCCTTCTCCAATTGACTTATTTCACTCAGCATAATACCCTCCAGGTCCATCCACGTTGAAGCAAATGGTGGGTATTTGCCATTTCTAATGGCTGAGTAATATCCCATTGTATACATAAACCACATGTTCTTTATCCATTCATCTTTCGATGGACACCGAGGCTCCTTCCACAATTTGGCTATTGTGGACATTTCTGCTAGAAACATCGGGGTGCAGGTGTCCCGGCATTTCAGTGGAATCTTTGGGGTAAATCCCCAGCAGTGCAATTGCTGGGTCCTAGGGAAAGTCTATTTTTAACTCTTTGAGGAACCTCCACACAGTTTTCCAGAGTGGCTGCACCAGTTCACATTCCCACCAACAGTGTAAGAGGGTTCCCTTTTCTCCGCATCCTCTCCAACATTTGTGGTTTCCTGCCTTGTTAATTTTCCCCATTTTCACTGGTGTGAGGTGGTATCTCATTGTGGTTTGATTTGTATTTCCCTGATGGCAAGTGATGCAGAGCATTTTCTCCTGTGCTTGTTGGCCATGTCTATGTCCTCCTCTGTGAGATTTCTGTTCATGTCTTTTACCCATTTCATGATTGGGTTGTTTGTTTCTTTGGAGTTGAGTTTAAAAGTTCTTTATAGATCTTGGAAACTAGCCCTTTATCTGACACGTCATTTGCAAATATCTTCTCCCATTCTGTAGGTTGTCTTTTAGTTTTGTTGACTGTATCCTTTGCTGTGCAAAAGCTTCTTATCTTGATGAAGTCCCAATACTTCATTTTTGCTTTTGTGTCTTTTGCCTTCATGTTTGTGTTTCTTTTGCCTTTGTGGATGTATCTTGCAAGAAGTTACTGTGGCCAAGCTCAGAAAGGGGGCTGCCTGTGTTCTCCTCTAGGATTTTGATGGAATCTAGTCTCACATTTAGATCTTTCACCCATTTTGAGTTTATCTTTCTGTATGGTGCAAGAGAGTGGTCTAATTTTATTCTTCTGCATGTGGATGTCCAACTTTCCCAGCACCATTTATTGAAGAGACTGTCTTTCTTCCAGTGGATAGTTTTTCCTCTTTTATCGAATATTAGTTGACCATAAAGTTGAGGGTCCACTTCTGGATTCTCTATTCTGTTCCATTGATCTATGTGTCTGTTTCTGTGCCAGTACCACACTGTCTTGATGACCACAGCTTTGTAGTACAACCTGAAATCTGGCATTGTGATGCCCCCAGATATGGTTTTCTTTTTTAAATTTCTCCAGGCTATTCGGGGTCTTATCTGATTCCACACAAATCTTAAAATAATTTGTTCTAACTCTCTGAAGAAAGTCCATGGTATTTGGATAGGGATTGCATTAATCGTGTAAATTGCCCTGGGTAACATTGACATTTTCACAATATTAATTCTTCCAATCCATGAGCATGGAATATTTTTCCAACTCTTTGTGTCTTCCTCAATTTCTTTCAGAAGTGTTCTGTAGTTTTTAGATTATAGATTATTTACATCTTTGCTTAGGTTTATTCCTAGGTATCTTATGCTTTTGGGTACAATTGGAAATGGGATTGATTCCTTAATTTCTCTTTCTTCAGTCTCATTGTTAGTGTGTAGAAATGCCACTGACTTCTGGGCATTGATTTTTATCCTGCCACGCTGCCAAATTGCTGTATGAGTTCTAGCAATCTTGGGGTGGAGGCTTTTGGGTTTTCTATGTAGAGTATCATGTCATCGGCGAAGAGGGAGAGTTTGACTTCTTCTTTGCCAATTTGAATGCCTTAATGTCTTTTTGTTGTCTGATTGCTGAGACTAGGACTTCTAGTACTATGTTGAATAGCAGTGGTGAGAATGGATGTCCCTGTCTTGTTCCTGGTCTTAGGGGAAAGGCTCCCAGTGCTTCCCCATTGAGAATGATATTTGCTGTGGGCTTTTCATAGATGGCTTTTAAGATGTTGAGGAATGTTCCCAGTATCCCTACACTCTGAAGAGTTTTGATCAGGAACGGATGCTGTATTTTGTCAAATGCTTTCTCTGCATCTAATGAGAGGATCATATGGTTCTTGGTTTTTCTCTTGCTGATATGATGAATCACATTGATTGTTTTAGGAGTGTTGAACCCACTTTGTATCACGGGAATAAATCCTACTTGGTCATGGTGAATAATTTTGTTAAAGAACTGTTGGATCCTATTGGCTAGTACCTTGTTGAGAATTTTTTCATTCATGTTCATCAGGGATATTGGTCTATAATTCTCCTTTTGGGTGGGGTCTTTGTCTGGTTTTGGAAGTAAGGTGATGCTGGCCTCATAGAACGACTTTGGAAGTACTCCATCTCTTTCTATCTTTCCAAACAGCTTTAGTAGAATGGGTATGGTTTCTTCTTTAAACATTTGATAGAATTCCCCAGGGAAGCCATCTGGCCCTGGACTTTTGTGTCTTGGGAGATTTTTAATGACTGCTTCAATTTCCTCCCTGGTTATTGGCCTGTTCAGGTTTTCTATTTCTTCCTGTTCCAGTTTTGGTAGTTTGTGGTTTTCCAGAAATTCGTCCATTTCTTCTAGATTGCCTAATTTATTGGCATATAGCTGTTCATAATATGTTTTAAAATCATTTGAATTTCCTTGGTGTTGTTAGTGATCTCTCCTTTCTTATTCATGATTTTATTAATTTTAGTTATCTCTCTCTTCTTTTTAATAAGGCTGGCTAATGGTTTATCTATCTTATTAATTCTTTCAAAGAACCAACTCCTGGTTTTTTGATCTCTTCCACAGTTTTTCTGGTCTCAATTTCATTGAGTTCTGCTCAAATCTTTGTTAACTCTCTTTTTCTGCTGGGTGTAGGATCTATTTGCTGTTTTTTCTCTAGCTCTTATAGGTGTAAGGTTAGCTTTTGTATTTGAGTTCTTTCCAGTTTTTGGATGGATGCTTATTGCGATGTATTTCCCCTCAGGACTGCTTTCGCTGCATCCCAAAGATTTTGAACGGTTGTGTCTTCATTCTTAGTAGTTTCCATGAGTTTTTAATTCTTCCTTAACTTCCTGGTTGACCCTTTCATCTTTTAGCAAGATCGTCCTTAACCTCCACATGTTTGAAGTCCTTCCAAACTTCTTGTTGTGATTTAGTTCTAATTTAAAGGCATTGTGGTCTCAGAATATGCAGGGGAATATCCCAATCTTTTGGCATTGGTTAAGATCTGATTTGTGACCCAGTATGTGTCTATTCTGTAGATAGATCCATGCGCACTTGAGAAGAATGTGTATTCAGTGGAGTTTGGATGTAAAGGTCTGTAGATATCAGTGAAATCCATCTGGTCCAGTGTTTCATTTAAAGCTCTCATTTCTTTGGAGATATTGTGTTTAGAAGACCTATTGAGTGTAGAAAGAGCTAGATTGAAGTCACTCAGTATAAGTGTATTAGTATCTAAGTATGTCTTAACTTTGGTTATTAATTTATTGATATATTTGGCAGGTCCCACATTTGGGGCATAAATATTCATGATTGTTAAGTCCTCTTGTTGGATAGATCCTTTAAGGATGATATAGTGTCCCTCTTCATCTCTCACTACAGTCCTTGGGGTAAATTTTAGTTTATCTGATATAAGGGTGGTTACCCCTGCTTTCTTTTGAGGACCATTTGAATGGTAAATGGTTCTCCAACCTTTTATTTTCAGGCTGTAGGTTTTCTTCTGTTAAAATGAGTCTGTTTTAGACAGCAAATAGGTGGGTCCTGCTTTTTTTAGCAGTCTGACACCCTGCGCCTTTTGATGGGGTCATTAAGCCCGTTCACGTTCAGAGTTACTATTGAAAGATATGAGTTTAGTGTCATCATGATATCTATTCAGTCCCTGTTTTTGTGGATTGTTCCATTGGACTTCTTCTTAAAGGGGAATTTAAGAAGAAGAGCTGCAGAGCTGGTTTGGAGGTCACATATTCTTTCAGTTCCTGCCTGTCTTGGAAGCTCTTTATCTCTCCTTCCATTCTGAAGGAGAGCCTTGCTGGATAAAGTATTCTTGGTTGCATGTTCTTCTCATTTAGGACCCTGAATATATGCTTCCAGCCCTTTCTGGCCTGCCAGTTCTCTTTGGAGAGGTCTGCTGTTACCCTAATACTAATCCCCATAAAAGTCAGGGATTTCTTGTCTCTTGCTGCTTTAAGGATCGTCTCTTTATCTTTGGAATTTGCAAGCTTCACTATTAAATGTCGAGGTGTTGAACGGTTTTTATTGATTTTAGGGGGGCATCTCTCTATTTCCTGGATCTGAGTGACTGTTTCCCTTCCCAGATTAGGAAAGTTTTCAGCTATTATTTGTTCAAATACATATTCTGGACCTCTGTCCCTTTCAGCGCTCTCCACAACCCCAATTAAACATAGGTTTTTCTTCCTCAGGCTGTCATTTATTTCCCTTAATCTATCTTCATGATCTTCTAGTTGTTTGTCTCTTTTTTCCTCAGTTTCCCTCTTTGCCATCAACTTGTCTTCTATGCACTCACTTGTTCTTCCACCTCGTTAACCCTCGTCGTTAGGACTTCTAGTTTGGATTGCATCTCATTCAATTGATTTTTAATTTCTGCCTGATTAGATCTAAATTCTGCAGTCATGAAGTCTCTTGAGTCCTTTATGCTTTTTTCTACAGCCACAGTAGCTTGATAATAGTGCTTCTGAATTGGCTTTCTGACACTGAATTGTAATCCAGATTTTGTAACTCTGTGGGAGAGAGGACTGTTTCTGATTCTTTCTTTTGAGGTGAGGTTTTCCTTCTAGTCATTTTGCTCAGTGCAGAGTGGCTAAAAACAAGTTGTATTGGGAAAAGGAGAAAAAGAGAGATGAGAAAGAAGGAAAGAAAAAGAAAAAAAAAGAAAAATGTAAAAAGGAAAAAAAAGAGAAAAACACAAAAAATGAAGAAAAAGGGAAAAGAAAGAAAAAAGGGGAGAAGCAAACAGATATCAAAACGCAAAAAAAAAATAAAGAAAAAAAAAGAAAAAAGAAACCCACCAAGGGGGAGTATCCTCTGATTCTGTGTATTGTAAGCCCCTCAACTTCCCCTGGAACTTTCCAGTGCTGCTTGGTCAATAATTTGTTTTTCATCTGTCCCTCTAGCTGGTCTTCTGGGGGAGAGGCCTGTTGTGCTGATTTTCAGGTGTTAGCACTTGGGGGAGCTGCTCAGCCCCCTGCCTGGTGCAGGGCTCAGTGAGTGCTGTTTAAGCTGCTTATCCGGTGAGGCTACCGTGAAGCTCAGTGGGGGTTGTTTACCCTATGAGGCCCCAGGAGGAACAAGCACAGTGGCAGCGGCCAGCTCTGGAGCCCTGGATTCAGCTCCCACAGTAACTAGGGAGCTCTCAGTCTGCAGGGGCCTCGATGCTCCGGGGGCTGGGCCGCTGATCTGCTCAGCTTGGGGCAGGAGCGTCCTTGCTGTCCTGTGCCCTCCAGGCCTCTGCCTTTCCCAGAGGGAGGCCGGATCCTGGGCTGTGTCCCTGGCGCCCTGTGCTCCTGGTCCTGCACTGTTGGATTCGCCCTCCCAGCCACGCAGCCCCCCCATGCAGAGCCGCTCCCTGAGCCCCTCGGAGCTGCTCCTGGGTACGCCCAGCCCCCTCTGCTTGGAGCCTCTTCCTCTGCCGGAGCCGCCTCTGAGCCCCTCTCGCGGGGAGCCTCTGCCGTGGCCTCCTGGGTCCAGCCGTGCGCACCTTGCAGCCCTTTAGGGAGCTCGGCGCACTCTCCCTGGGGCGCAGGTGCTCTGTTAGTGTCCCCGGGAGCCTGAGGGCATCCCCGCCCTCCTGGGGAACTGCTCTTACTACCTGTGAGCACCTTTCCACCCGGGAAGATTGGTGAAGCTCCTGCTTCTCCAGTTCGGGGCTTTCCTGTCCTGGGGTCACTAGCCCTGGCCTTAGCCTGGCTCCTCGCGGGGACCCTCCCCCTTGGATGCCTTTTGTTTATTTCTTTTTTCCCTGTCTTCCTACGGGGAAACTCCGTAAGTGTGAACTCTTCTCACTGTAGCATTCCAGCTGTTCTCTCTTTAAATCTCAGGCTGAATTCATATATTTTCAGGGTGATTTGAAGGTTATCTGCATAATTTGGTGGGGACAGGTGACTTTGGGACCCTACTCTTCTGATATCTTGCCACTCCTCCTGGAATTTATTTTTTGTGCATGATGTTAAAAAGTGGTCCAGTTTTATTTTGTCACATGAAGCTGTTCAGTTTTCCCAGCACAATTTGCTGAAGAGACTATCATTTCTCCATGGTATGTTCTTGCCTCCTTTGTCACAGATTAATTAACCATATAAGCATGAGATTCTTTCTAGGCTCTTTATTCTATTCCATTAATCTATGTGTCTATAATTGTGTCAGTATCATACTGTTTTGATTACTCCAGCTATAGTTTTTTTAAGATTTTATTTATTTATTCATGAGAGACACAAAGAGAGGTGAGATATAGGCAGAGGAGAAGCAGGCTCCATGCAGGGAGCCCCCTGCGGGACTTGATCCGGGGACTTCATGATCACACCCTGAGCCAAACGCAGATGCTCAACCACTGAGCCACCCAGATGTCCCGCTTTATAGTTTTTTTTTTTTTTTGAAAACTAGAATTGTGATATCTCCAGCTGTGTTCTTCTTTCTTGTGATTTCTTTGGCGATTTGGAGTTTTTATAGTTTCACACAAGTTTTTACATTGTTTTATTGAAGTATGATTAACATATAGTATTATATTGTTTTCAGGTGTACAATAAAATGATTAAACGATTATATAGACTACTCAGTGCTCAGTACAAGAAATATACATCACTCAGTACTAGATAAAAATACACCTAATCCTCTTCATCAGTTTAACCTCCTCCTCTCCCACCTACCCCCTTGGAACCACCAAATTGTTCTATGCATTTAAGAGTCGGTTTTATGTCTCTCTTATTTCTTGTTTGTGCATGTTTTGTGTTTCTTAAAATCCATGCATGAATGAAATTATATATTAGTCTTTCCTTGACTGACTTATTTCACTTAGCATTATATCTTTTTTAATAATAAATTTATTTTTTATTGGTGTTCAATTTGCCAACATACAGAATAACACCCAGTGCTCTTTTTTAAAAAAAAATTTATTGGAGTTCAATTTGCCAACATATAGCATAACACCCAGTGCTCATTCCACCAAGTGTCCCCCTCAGTGCCCATCACCCAGTCACCCCAACCCCCCACCTACTTCCCATTCCTCTACCCCTTGTTCATTTCCCAGAGTCAGGTGTCTCTCATGTTTTGTCACCCTCACTGAGATTTCCCACTTATTTTCTCTCCTTTCCCTTTATTCCCTTTCACTAATTTTTATATTCCCCAAATGAATGAGACAATATAATGTTTGTTCTTTTCCTATTGACTGATCTCACTCAGCATAATACCCTTCAGATCCATCCACGTCAAAGCAAATGGTGGGTATTTGTCGTTTCTAATGGCTGAGTAATATTCCATTGTATACATAAACCACATCTTCTTTATCCATTCATCTTTCCATGGACACCAAGGCTCCTTCCACAGTTTGGCTATTGTGGACATTGCTCCTAAACCTTCGGGGTGCAGGTGTCCCAGCATTTCACTGCATCTGTATCTTTGGGGTAAATCCCCAGCAGTGGCTGGGTTGTAGGGCAGGTCTATTTTTAACTCTTTGAGGAACCTCCACACAGTTTTCCAGAGTGGTTGTACCAGTTCACATTACCACCAACAGTGCAAGAGGATTCCCCTTTCTCCACATCCTCTCCAACATTTGTTGTTTCCTGTCTTGTTAATTTTCCCCATTCTCACTGGTGTGAGGTGGTATCTCATTGTGGTTTTGATTTGTATTTCTGTGATGGCCAGTGATGTGCAGCATTTTCTCATGTGCTTGCTGGCCATGTCTATGTCTTCCTCTGAAATTTCTGTTCATGTCTTTTGACCATCTTATGATTGGATTCTTTGTTTCTTTGCTGTTGAGTTTAATAAGTTCTTTATAAATCTTGGATACTAGCCCTTTATCTCATAGGTCATTTGCAATTAGCATTATATCTTTTAAGCCCATTTATATTGTTGAAAATGATAAGGTTTCATTTTTTAAGCTGAGTAATATTCATATATATATATATCTCACATCTTTATTCACTCATCTATGGATAGAAATTTGGGTTGCTTCTTTATATTGGCTATTGTCAATAATGCTGCAATAAAAATAGGGGTGCATATACCCTTTCAAATTCATGTTTTTATTTTCTCTGCATAAATACCGTAGTAAGGTTACTGGATTATATGGTAATTGTATTTTTAATTTTTTGAGGAAATGTCGTAGTATCTCCCACAGTGACCACACCATTTTGCATTCCCACCAACAATGCACAAGAGTTCTCCACATCCTTGCCAACATATTTATTGAGGTTTCAATTTTAGTCATTCTAACAGGTGTAAGGTGGTAACTTATTGTAGTTTTGATTTTCGTTTCCCTGATGATGAGGGACATTGACCATCTTTACATGTGTCTGTTAGCCATCTGTATGGCTATATTTTGGGGGGAAAATATTTTCAGATCCCTACCCATTTTTTTATTTGGGTTATTTGCTTTTGCTTTTGTTGTTGTTGTTGTTGGTGGTGGTGGTGGTGGTGGTGAGTCATATAAGTTTTTTTATATATTTTGGAAATTAGCCTATGATGAGATATATTATTTGCAAACATCTTTTACTATTAAGAAGGTCACCTTTCTCTTTCTTGATGGTTTCCTTCACCCTGAAAAATCTTTTTATTTTAGTGTAGTCTTAAATAGTTTAATATTGATTTTCTTTCCCTTGTCAGAAAAGACAGATCTAGAAAAATATTTCTGAAGACAATATCAAACAAATTTCTCCCTAGGTTTTCTTCTAGGAGCTTTATAGCTTCATATCTCACATTTACATCTTTAATCCATTTTGTTTATTTTTGAGTATGGTGCAACAAAGTGGCCCTGTTTTATTATTTTGCATGCAGCTGTCCAGTTTTCCAGCATCCTTTGTTGAAGAGGCTCTATTTTCCCCATTGCATATTCTTGCCTTTTTTGTCATAGATTAATTGACTTTATAAGCATGGGTTTATTTCTGTGCTCTTTATTCTTTTTCATTTGACTGTAGTATAAAAAGTGTATGGTATTGGCTTCATACAAATTATTATTATTTCTTCTACTTTTGTGAAAAATGGTGTTTGGATTTTCATAGAGTATTCATTAAATATCTAAATTGATTTGAATAGTATAAATATTTTAATAATACTAATTCTTATAATCCATGAGCACTGAATATCTTTCCATTTGTGTCATTTTCAATTTTTTTCATTAATGTTTTAGAGTTTTCAGTGTTCACGTTTTTCACCTCCTTGGTTAATTGTATTTCTAAATATTTTGTGTTTTTGTGTGCAATTGTAAATATAATTGTTTTCTTAATTTGAATTTGTGCTATTTTGTTATTAGTGTATAGAAACACTAATGATTTCTAGGTATTAATTTTGAATTCTTCAACTTTGTTGAATTAATTTATTACTTCTAGTAGCTTTATTGTAGAATGTTTAGAATTTTCTTTTTTGTATTGTATTTAAATTCAAGTTAGTTAACATACAGTGCATTATTAGTTTCAGTGGTAGAATTTAGTGATTCAGTCTTTATATATAACACCCAGTGCTCATACATCAAGTGCCATCCTTAATGGCCATAACCCAATTACCCCCCCTAACCCTCCCCTTTAGCAAACCCGCTTGATTCCTATAGTTAAGGGGGTCTCTTATGGTTTGCCTACCTCTCTGTTTTTATCTTATTTTATTTTTCCTTCCTTTCCCTTATGTTCATTTGTTGTGTTTCTTAAATTCTATGTATGAGTGAAATCATATGGTATTTGTCTTTCTCTGAGTGACAATTTTGCTTTACATAATATACTCTAATTCCATCTACATTGTTGCAAATCAAAGCACACCTAGATAAAAGTATAAAAAGTACCTAGTACAAGCAAGAAAAAACTCTGCAGAGGACTGACCAGTGGGAAAGAACTGCCAAAATGCAACAACAACGTGTACACAGTATATACTAGAAACACTTGCTAAAGTTTCAGGCCCTGGAAAGTAAATGGCTTCTTTTTAATATAGCATTACTCTGAGGTGAAAGAATTAAAACAAGCTTGCATAACACACAAAAGATAGAAACTAAGCTCAAATAACAAGACAGATAATTTCTCCCCAAAGGAAAGTTCAGGAAGATATCACAGCCAGGGAGTTGCTCAAAATATATGCAAGCAATATTTGAACAAGAATTTAGAAGAACAGTCATAAGGCTACTAGCTGGACTCGAAAAAAATTACAGAAGACTCCAGAGAAACACTTGTTGCAGAGATACCTGACCTAAAAACTAGTCAGGCCGAAAATAAAAATGCAATATCTGAGATGCAAAACTGACTGGATACAATCACAATGAAGATGGAAGAAGCAGAGGAATAATAGAGTGATATAGAAAATAAAATTATGGAAAATAATGAAACTGAAAAGAAGAGGGCAAGAAAACTATTAGATCATGAAGGTGGATTTAGAGAACTAAGTGATTACATAAAGCAAAATAATATTGGTATCATAGGAGTTCCAGAAGAATAAGAGCAGAAAAAGGAACAGGTTTACTTGAACAAATTATACCTGAGAATTTCCTTAATCTGGGGAAGGAAACAGGCATTGAAGTCCAAGAGGGAAAAAAAAACCCTCCCCTCAAAAATCAACAAAAACAGGTCAACACCATGACAGATCATAGAAAAACTTGCAAAATACGAAGATAAAGCAAGAATTCTGAAAGTACGTAGGGGGAAGTTCCTTAACTTACAAGGGTAGACACATGAAACTAGCACACAGAGCCCTGGCAAGCCAGAAAGGACTGGCATGATATATTTCACATGCTAAATGGGAAAAATATGCAGCAAAGCTGTCATTCAGAATACAAGAGATAAAGAGTGTCCAAGACAAACAAAAACTAAAGGAGTTTGTGAACACTAAACCAGTTCTGCAAGAAATATTAAAGGGGACTCTTTGGCCAAAAATGAGAGACCAAAAGTGTCAAAGACTAGAAAGGAAAAGAGACAATCTATATTTACAGTGGCTTTGCAGGTAATACAATAGCACTAAATTCATATATTTCAATAATTACTCTGAATGTAAATGTACTAAATACTCCAATTAAAACACATAGGGTATCAGTATGGATTAAAAAAACCAACATTCACACTTATGTTGTTTACAAAGGACCGATTTTAGATCCCAAGACACCTGCAAATTGAAAGTGAGAAGGTGGATAACAATTTATCATGCTAATGGACATCAAAAGTAAGTTGGAGTAGCCATCATTATATTAGACAAACTAGATGTTAAACCAGAGATTGTAATAAGAAATGAAGGACACTCTATCATAATAAAGGGATCTATCCAACAAGAAAATCCAACAATTTTAATATTTGTACCCCCAATTTAAGAGTATCCAAATATACAAATCAATTAATAAAAATTTTAAAGAAACTCATTGATAATAGTACAATAATAGTAGGGAACATTAATGACCCTCTTAGAGCAATGAACAGATCATCTAAGCAGAATATCACAACAAAACATTGGCTTTGAATAACACTGGAAAAGGTGGACTTAACAGATATTTCATTTCATCGCAAAGCAGCAGATTATACATTTTTTTTTGAGTGCACATGGAACATTCTCCAGAACAGGTCACATATTAGATAACAATTCAGGCCTCAACTGATAGAAAACTGTGGGGATCATACCATGCATAATTTCAGACCACAATTCTTTTTTTTTCTTTGTATGATTTTTAATTGGAGTTTGATTTGCCAACATATAGCATAACACCCAGTGCTCATCCCATCAACTGCTCCCCCTCAGTGCCCATCACTAAGTCACCCCATCCCCCCACCCACCTCCCATTCCAATACACCTTGTTCGTTTCCCAGAGTTAGGAATCTCTGATGTTCTGTCACCATCACTGATATTTCCCACTCATTTTCTCTCCTTTCCCTTTATTCCCTTTCACTATTTTTTATATTCCCCAAGGGAATGAGACCATACACTGTTTGTCCTTCACCGATTCATGTACTTCACTCAGCATAATACCATGAGTTCCAACCATGTTGAAGCAAAGGGTGGATATTTGTCATTTCTAATGGCTGATTAATATTTCATTGTATACATATACTACATGTTCTTTTTTTAATTTCTTTTTATTGGAGTTCAATTTGCCAACATATAGCATAACACCCAGTGCTCATCCCATCAAGTGCTCCCCTCATGCCCATCACCCAGTCACCCCCACCCATCGCCCACCTCCCTTTCCATCACTCCTTGTTCATTTCCCAGAGTTAGGAGTGTCTCATGTTCTGTCTCCCTCTCTGATATTTCCCACTCATTTTCTCTCCTTTCCCCTTTATTCCCTTTTACTATGTTTTTACATTCCCCAAATGAATGAGACCATATAATGTTTGTACTTCTCCAATTGACTTATTTCACTCAGCATAATACCCTCCAGTTCCATCCATATCAAAGCAAATGGTGGGTATTTGTCGTTTCTAATGGCTGAGTAATATTCCATTGTATGCATAAACCACATCTTCTTTAT
Organism: Canis lupus baileyi; assembly: GCF_048164855.1. Lineage (NCBI taxonomy): Eukaryota > Metazoa > Chordata > Mammalia > Carnivora > Canidae > Canis > Canis lupus. The sequence continues at coordinate 62,085,040 of NC_132876.1, forward strand.
CCATTCATCTTTTGATGGACACTGAGGATCCTTCCACAGTTTGGCTATTGGGACAATGCTGCTATCAACATCGGGGTGCAGGTGTCCCGGCGTTTCATTGCATCTGTATCTTTGGGGTAAATCCCCAGCAGTGCAATGGCTGGGTCGTAGGGTAGCTCTATTTTTAACTCTTTGAGGAACCTCCACAGAGTTTTCCAGAGTGGCTGCACCATTTCACATTCCCACCAACAGTGCAAGAAGATTCCCCTTTCTCCACATCCTCTCTAATATTTGTGGTTTCCTGCCTTGTTAATTTTCTCCATTCTCACTGGTGTGAGGTGGTATCTCATTGTGGTTTTGATTTGTATTTTCCTGATGGCCAGTGATGCGGAGCATTTTCTCATGTGCTTGTTGGCCATGTCTATGTCTTCCTCTGTGAGATTTCTGTTCATGTCTTTTGCCCATTTCATGATTGGATTCTTTGTTTCTCTGCTGTTGAGTTTAATAAGTTCTTTATAGATCTTGGATACTAGCCCTTTATCTGATAGGTCATTTGCAAATATCTTCTCCCATTCTGTAGGTTGTCTTTGAGTTTTGTTGACTGTTTCTTTGGCTGTGCAGAAGCTTTTTATCCCTCTTCACAGATGACATGATACTCTCTATAGAAAACCCAAATGACTCCACCCTAAGATTGCTAGAACTCATACAGCAATTCAGCAATGTGGCCTGATACAGAATCAATGCCCAGAAGTCAGTGGCATTTCTATACACTAACAATCAGACTGAAGAAAGGGAAATTAAGGAATCAATCTCATTTACAATTGCACCCAAAAGCATAAGATACCTAGGAATAAACCTAACCAAAGAAGTAAAGGATCTATACCCTAAAAACTACAGAACACTTCTGAAAGAAATAGAGGAAGACACAAAGAGATGGAGAAATATTTGACGCTCATGGATTGGAAGAATAAATATATTGAAAATTTCTATGCTACTCAGGACAATTTACACTTTCAATGCAATCCCTATCAAAATACCATGGACTTTCTTCAGAGAGTTGGAACAAATTATTTTAAGATTTGTGTGGAATCAGAAGAGACCCCAAGTAGCCAGAGGAATATTGAAAAAAAAAACTGGGGGAGTGCCAGATTTCAAGCTATAGTACAAAGCTGTAATCCTCAAGATAGTGTGGTACTGGCACAAAAACAGACACAAAGATCAATGAAACAGAATAGAGAACCCAGAAATTGGCCCTCAACTCTATGGTCAACTAATATTTGACAAAGCAGGAAATAATATCCCCTGGAAAAAGGCCAGTCTCTTCAATAAATGGTGCTGGGAAAATTGAACAGCCATGTGCAGAAGAATGAAACTAGATGACAGTTTTTCATTTAGATAATCCTAAAGACTTCACCAAAAATCTGTTAGAATCAATAATGAAATTTATTAAAGTTGTAGGATACAAAATTAACATACAAAAATCAGTAACATTTTATACACTAACAGTGAATTATCTGAAAAAGTAATACAAATTATCTGATTCACAATAGCATCAAAACAATAAAATACTTAGGAATAAAACTAATCAAGGGATTGAAAAGTCTCTAAAAAGTACAAAAAATGATGAAACTATTTAAAGATGACATAAATAAATGAAAATGTATTCTGTTTCCATGAATTAGAAGAAATATTTTTAAATGTCCATACTACCAAAAACCATCTATAGATTGAATTCCAATCTTATCAAGATTCCAATTGCATTTTTAAAAGTATTTTATTGATTTATTTGACACAGACAGAAAGAGAACACAAGCAGGGAGAGCAGCAGGCAGAGGAAGAGGGAAAAGCTGGCCCCCTGCTGAACAGGGAGCCTGATGTGGGGCTTAATCCCAGGACCCTGGAATCATGACCCAGGTGTCCCTCCAATGGCATTTTTGGAAAAAACAACCCTCAAGTTTTTATGGAACCACAAAGACCCAGAATGGCCAAAGCAACCCTGAGGAAAAAAGGAACAACAAAGAAGGAGGTATCACACTTCCTGATTTCAGAGTATATTATAAAGATATAGTAATAAACAAGTGTAATACCAGCATAAAAACAAAAAGATCAGTAGAATAGTATACAGAGTCCAGAAATAAACCCAAGCATATATAGTCAATTAATACTTGACAAGGGATCTGAGAATACTCAATAGAGAATTGTATTCTCTTTAATACATGGTGCTAGGGATATTGGATATTCACATGGAAAAGAATGAAGGTAGACCCCAATCTTATGCCACTTATAAAAAATAATTCAAAATGTATTAAAGGATTAAAAGTAAGACCTGAGACCTTGAAACTCCTAGAAAGAAACAGAGGGAAAAACTCCTTGACATGGTTCTTGGGATGTCACACATAAGCTCAAGAAGCAAAATGAAAAATAAATAAATGGGACTACCTCAAACTGAAAAGCTTTTGCACAGCAAAAGAATCATCAAAATGATTTGACAGATATATACCTTATGAAATGATTACAATTAAGTTAATACATCAATCATCAAACTATAGTTAATACCACAGTAGTGTACACTTGATACTTTGAGAGTAAATTTTTAGTATCTTACCATAAAAAAAATTTATTTTTTTAATTTATTTTTTATTGGTGTTCAATTTACTAACATACAGAATAACACCCAGTGCCCGTCACCCACTCACTCCCACCCCCTGCCCTCCTCCCCTTCTACCACCCCTAGTTCGTTTCCCAGAGTTAGCAGTCTTTACGTTCTGTCTCCCTTTCTGATATTTCCCACACATTTCTTCTCCCTTCCCTTATATTCCCTTTCACTATTATTTATATTCCCCACATGAATGAGAACATATAATGTTTGTCCTTCTCCGACTGACTTACTTCACTCAGCATAATACCCTCCAGTTCCATCCACGTTGAAGCAAATGGTGGGTATTTGTCATTTCTAATAGCTGAGTAATATTCCATTGTATACATAAACCACATCTTATTTATCCATTCATCTTTCGTTGGACACCGAGGCTCCTTCCACAGTTTGGCTATCGTGGCCATTGCTGCTATAAACATCGGGGTGCAGGTGTCCCGGCGTTTCATTGCATTTGTATCTTTGGGGTAAATCCCCAACAGTGCAATTGCTGGGTCGTAGGGCAGGTATATTTTTAACTGTTTGAGGAACCTCCACACAGTTTTCCAGAGTGGCTGCACCAGTTCACATTCCCACCAACAGTGTAAGAGGGTTCCCTTTTCTCCGCATCCTCTCCAACATTTGTTGTTTCCTGCCTTGTTAATTTTCCCCATTCTCACTGGTGTGAGGTGGTATCTCATTGTAGTTTTGATTTGTATTTCCCTGATGGCAAGTGATGCAGAGCATTTTCTCATATGCATGTTGACCATGTCTATGTCTTCCTCTGTGAGATTTCTGTTCATGTCTTTTGCCCATTTCATGATTGGATTGTTTGTTTCTTTGGTGTTGAGTTTAATAAGTTCTTTATAGACCTTGGAAACTAGCCCTTTATCTGATATGTCATTTGCAAATATCTTCTCCCATTCTGTAGGTTGTCTTTGAGTTTTGTTGACTGTATCCTTTGCTGTGCAAAAGCTTCTTATCTTGATGAAGTCCCAATAGTTCATTTTTGCTTTTGTTTCTTTTGCCTTCGTGGATGTATCTTGCAAGAAGTTACTATGGCCGAGTTCAAAAAGGGTGTTGCCTGTGTTCTTCTCTAGGATTTTGATGGAATCTTGTCTCACATTTAGATCTTTCATCCATTTTGAGTTTATCTTTGTGTATGGTGCAAGAGAGTGGTCTAGTTTCATTCTTCTGCATGTGGATGTCCAATTTTCCCAGCACCATTTATTGAAGAGACTGTCTTTCTTCCATGGATTGGCTGAATTAATATTGTGAAAATGTCAATGTTACCCAGGGCAATATACACGTTTAATGCAATCCCTATCAAAATACCATGGACTTTCTTCAGAGAGTTAGAACAAATTATTTTAAGATTTGTGTGGAATCAGAAAAGACCCTGAATAGCCAGGAGAATTTTAAAAAAGAAAACCATATCTGGGGGCATCACAATGCCAGATTTCAGGTTGTACTACAAAGCTGTGGTCATCAAGACAGTGTGGTACTGACACAAAAACAGACACATAGATCAGTGGAACAGAATAGAGAATCCAGAAGTGGACCCTGAACTTTATGGGCAAAAAATTTTAATTTTTTAAAGAAAACATTAAATGTGCAAGAATAGAGCTTTTCCAAATTTATTTTAAGAGTGATGTGAGCAGGGACACCTGAGTGGCTCGGTGGTTGAGTGTCTGCCTTCGGCTCAGGGTGTGATCCTGGAGTCCTGGGATCAAGTCCCACATAGAGCTCCCTGCATGGAGCCTTTTTCTCCCTCTGCCTATGTCTCTGCCTCTCTCCGTTGTCTCTCATGAATAAATAAAAATAATATCTTAAAAAAAGAGTGATGTGAGCAAAAATTGAAGACCATTGTTTAAACACCCAAGTATATTAAAAGTCATTTTAAAAAATGCAGATTTGCCATTCTCCTAATAGGGTTTCTAATTCAATCGGTTTGTGCTTGGAGTTTAGAAATCTATCCCTTTAAGAAGCTTCTGATGAAATTCTAAAGTTAGTTTCTTTTCATACTACTTTGAGGAATTCTGCTTCTGTAAATTAACCCATTTACTCAATCTGACTTGCTTCTAAAATTTCAGATGTGGCTAAAGAAACTGTTCTATTCATGGTCTTTCTAACTGATTTATTTCTAAAAGGTTAGTATTTAAAGAAGCGTAACATACACCAATCAAAATATTATAGAAATGTAGATTGATTCAATCATTCTAATCACTATAAAATAGGCTTAAATCCCTACAAATCTTCATAATGTGCCAAAACACAAATCAACAATCAACAATTTCTACATTAACATAGTATCTAGAAAATATTACTTTTGTCTTATTTTGGTTTGGTTGATAAGTGAATAAAGGGAAAAATGCAACAAGGGAAAAATTTTACAAGTAAAATTCTCACTATAAGCAGATGACATAATACTATGTATTAGAAAACCATGAAAAAGCTACTGGAACAGATCAATGAATTCAGTAAAATTGCAGGATACAAAATCAATCTGCAGATAGCTGTTGCATTCCTATAAACGAATAATGAAACAACAGAAAGAGAAATTCAGAATCATATTTACAATTAAATTAAGAACAATAAAACATCTAGAAATAAGCTTAACCAAAGACATGAAAGACCTGTACTCTTCTCATTCATTTGGGGAATATAAATAATAGTGAAAGGGAATATAAGAGAAGGGAGAAGAAATGTGTGGGAAATATCAGAAAGGGAGACAGAACGTAAAGACTGCTAACTCTGGGAAACGAACTAGGGGTGGTAGAAGGGGAGGAGGGCGGGGGGTGGGAGTGAATGGGTGACGGGCACTGGGGGTTATTCTGTATGTTAGTTAATTGAACACCAATAAAAAATAAATTAAAAAAAAACTACAAAACACTGATGAAGGAAATTCAAGTCAATGCAAGGTAATGGAATCACATTCCATGCTCACGAGTTGGAAGACAAATAATTGCTAAAATGTCTACACTACCAAAAGTTACCTATGCATTTAATGCAATCCCCATCAAAATACGAAAATCATTTTTCATAGAGCTAGAACAATAAATCCTAATATTTGTATGGAACCACAAAAGACCCTGAATAGCCAAAGCAATCTTGAAAAAGGAAACCAACATTGGGGGTATCACAATTCTGGACTTCAAAATTATAGTAATTAATATTATGGTATTGACATAAAATATACACATGGATCAATGGAATAGAACAGAACATCTAGAAATAAACCCAAAATTTTATGGTCAATTAATCTTCATCAAAGTAGGAAAGGATATTCAATGGGAAACAGAGAGTCTCTTCAACAAATAGTGTTGGGAAAACTGGACAGCCAATGCGAAAAAATGAACATAGACCACCTTCTTTCACATTACCCAAAAAATAAACTCAAAATGGATTAACAATCTAAATGTGAGACCTGAAAATACAAAAACCTCTGAAGAGAAGACAGGCAGTAATCTCCCTGACATCAGCAACAGCAACATTTTTTTAGGCATGTCTCTTGAAGTAAGGGAAATAAAAGTAAAAGTGAACTATTGGGACTACATCAAAATAAAAAGTTTCTGCACAGTGAAGAAAAAAATCAACAAAACTAAATGGCAACATTTGTTCTGTTCTGTTTTGGTTTTACTTTTTTTTTTAAGTTTTTATTTAAATTCCAGTTCAGTGTAATATTAGTGTCAGGTGTATAACAGTTTAAAAGGCAACATTTGGAATGGGAGAAGATATTTCCAAATGACATATCAAATAAAAGGTCAGTATCCAAAATATATGAAGAACTGATACAACTCAATATATTAAAAAAAAAACACAAATAATCCAATTTAAAATGAGCAGAAGAGGGAGCCCTGGGTGGCGCAGCGGTTTGGCGCCTGCCTTTGGCCCAGGGCGCGATCCTGGTGACCCGGGATCGAATCCCACATCTGGGCTCCCGGTGCATGGAGCCTGCTTCTCCCTCTGCCTGTGTCTCTGCCTCTCTCTCTCTGTGACTATCATAAGTAAATAAAAATTTAAAAAAATAAAATAAAATAAAATGAGCAGAAGAAATGAACAGGCATTTCTTCAAAGAAGATGTGCAGATGGCCAACGGACACATCAAAAGATGCTCATCATCAGGGAAATGCAAGTGAAAACTACAATGAGATAGCACCTCACACCTGTCAGAATAGCTAAAATCAAAATCACAAGAGACAGGAAGTGCTGGAAGGCATGTGGAGAAAAAGGAACCCTCTTAAACTGTTGGTGGGAATGCAAACTGGTGCAGCCACTCTGGAAAACAGTATGGAGTTTCCTCAAAAAGGTGAAAGTAGATCTACCCTACTATCCAGAAAACACACTACTTGGTAGTTACCCAAAGAATACAAAAACACAAATTCAATGAGATACATGCACTCCTATGTTGCTGCAGCATTATTTATAATAGTCAAACTTGGAAGCAGCCATCAATAGACGAATGGACAAAAATGAAGTTTGGCCATAAAAAATGAAATCTTGCAATTTTCAGCAACATGAATAGAGCTAGAGAATATAATGCTAAGTGAAATATGTCAGCTAGAGAAAGACAAGTACCATATTATCTCACTAATATTTGGAATTTGAGAAGTATGAACTATGGAAAGAAAAAGAGAGAGAGAGAGAGACAAACCAAGAAACAGACTTTTAACTATAGAGAAGATGCTGATGGTTACCAGGGGAAGTAGATTGGTGGATGGGGGAAATAGCGGATGAAGATTAAAAAGTACACTTATCATGATGAAAAAAAAGAAATGAAAAATTAAAGAGATGGGCAGAAGACCTGAATAGACATTTCTCCAAATAAGATATATAAAAGACCAGCAAGTACATGAATTGATAATCAATATCACTTGTTATTAGGGAAATAAAATCAAAACCACAGTAAGGTATCTCCTTTTGCTATTAGTATGACAATCAACAAAAAAGACAAGAGATTACAAAATGCTGACATAGATGTGAAGAAAATTGAGCCCTTTCTCACTGTGGGCAGAACTGTAATCTGGTATAGCCACAGTGGAAGATAGTATGTAAGATACTCAAAAATTAAAAACAGAAGTATCATTTGGTCCAGCAATTCCACTTCTGTGAATATATTCAAATGAAATGAAAACACTAATTCAAAAATATATCTGCATTCCTACGTCCATAGCAATATTATTTACAATTGCCAATGCATGGAAATAAGCTGTGTCCGTACATAATCAGATGACTAGATAAAGAAGTTGTGGTAGATATATGTGTATGTGTAGATATACGTGGGGAATATTATTCAGCGATGAAAATACAAGGAAATTCTGCCACTTATGACAACATGGAAGGACTTTGAGGGCATCATGCTAAGTAAATAAGTCAGACAAAGAAAAATACTGTATGATCTTACTTGCACGTATAAATTAAAAACCAACTAAACAAAAAAAATGTCTTACCTAACTCATAAAAAAGGGATAAGATTTGTGGTTACTAGAGTTAGAGATGGAAAGAGGAAAAAGGAGAAAGGTGTTCATAAAGTACAAACTTCCAGTTATAAGATAAATAAATACTAGAAATATAATGTACACATGATGACTATAGTTAGCACTGCTCTATGATATAAATGAAAATCGTTAAGAGTAAATCCTAAGAGTTCTCATCACACAAAATTTTTTTTCTTACCTTTTTGTCTTTCTCTTCCTATTGTACCTACATGAAATGATGGATGCTAAATCTATAGCAGTAGTCATTTCAGAATATGTGGAAATTAAACCATTATGCTGGATACCTTAAATTTATACAGCGATGTATGTCAATTATATCTCAATAAAACTGAAAAAAATGTACTGCTATATTTCTTTATGAGGTTTGTAAATGCCATACTAAACTTTTTTTCCAGTATTTGTTGGTCCCCTTTTATGTTCTTTCTACTTCCTCCTCCATTTCTTGGTTTATATTAAGAAATAAGGGTTATGAACCCTCTCTCAGAATTTCAGTCTTCCCATTTGCAAAACAAGGATATTGGGCTAATAATAAATCCATTACCTGTTAACATAAATAACATTTTTATGAAAAATAATTACATTTTCCAACACAACGTAAATCAGTGAAAAGAGTAAAATTATTTTGCAATTTTTGCAACTCTCTATAACATCTGGTAGTTGGTTTCTTATATTTTTTTCTATATTCAATCTGTTGCAATATGTAGTTTTGGCTGAAATATTGCAAGAAATCAACCCCACAAAGATAAGTGGTTCGAAAAGGAAAAAAAAAATAATAACATTTTTAGATAATTGCGGATATTTTTGGTACTACACCAAACTCAACAAACAATATTTTCTTAAAGTTTAGTTGCAATGTGCAATCTGAAATGTATTAATAGAGTTTGTGTACTTAGTTATGTTAAGATTCACTGATCCTTCTTGAAATTTGAACTCATTTTTTGCCCATGTCGATTCAATATCATGCACTGGTTTGGGGAAAACACTTAAGTGAGTTATGCAAATCTTCCAAATATTGATATGCTTATTTAAACAAGATAAATGTTACTTTTATTAATGTCACCACTGATCTCATCAGAAAAGTCTTCAAGTTATGCTGTCAACTTACAGTATTGTATCCAAGGTTTTGAATTCTAATTTTTGCTTGAAATCTCATGGCTTTATCATTGCCATCAAATACTGTCACTTATGATGCTTAATTTTATTTGTCAACTTCACTGGATCACAGGGGCCTAGGTATTTGGCTAAACATTATTTCTGGGTGTTTTTGTGAGAATGTTTCCAGATGAGATTAGCATTTGAATTGGTAGAATGAATAAAGCAAATTGCTTTCTCCAATGTGAATGGACATTAGCCAACCAATTGAGGGACTCAATAGAACAAAAAGACATAAAAAAGGAAATCTGTTCACTATGCTTGACTGATCTGGAACATCAGTCTTCTCCTTCTCTCAGATTGTGGCTTACATAATTGATTCCCTGGTTCTTGGATCTTTTTACTTAGGCTGGTTTTGCACTATTGGCTCCCCTGCTTCTCAGGCCTTCAGACTTGGACTGGAACTACATCACTGACTTTCCTGGCTTCTTGCTTACAGAGAAGAGATTGTGGGTCACATTAGTTTTTATAATCACATAAACCAATTCTTTATAATTAATCTCCCTCTCTCATGTTATAATATATATATTTACACATTTACACATTTATTTACACGTTACAATATATACATACTATATACATATACTATTATCTACGTAATATACATATATAACACACACATATATAATATATACAATAATATATACATATGTTATATAAAATGTATATATTATTGGTTCTGAGTTTTCTGGAGAATCCTGACTAGCACAGTTATTTGTCTTGAAGTGACAGGCTCTTTCTTTTCCTTTTTTTTTTTTTTTTTTTTTCAGAAAATAGCCAAGCCTAAATGATCCCGATTTATCCATAAGTTGTTCCTTGAATTAAAAAAATGCTGTCACAAGTGCTTTCCCTTGAGATAACCATAACACTTTGAGATGCAGAAGGGCTTTATGTCTCTATTATTTTTTCATCACACAGAAATACATTCATTCAAGGGTTGAGTTTTTTTAATTGGTAAATTTTACTGTTCCATCGATGATGTTCTCAAATGAAACCGATTTTTTTTATTCAAAGAGTGCATTACAGTGACATATATAATGACTACTAGTAAAGCTTAGTATTGTTGACTTGAGCTGTAATGAGATATACCCAATTTTAACCTGTCATTGTTTTGCATTATCAGTACAAATGTCAGCACAATGACAAAGGCAAATAGCATCTAAATACAGTTATGAAGATATGTTTTACCTTGTGGACCCCTTAAAAGAATCTTGAGAATCTCCAGGAGTTTGTAGATTATATTTTAAAAGCCACTGGGCTAGGTAATATTTAAGGCCTCTTCTAATCCTGATATTCAAAGAGACTAATATAATTTCTCAAGTTGCAACAAAAATACTAAATTGAGTTACTGAAAGTTTTTGTGTTGGCTTTTTATTTACCACAACTTCAAAATCTAGGGAAGAGATTGCAAGTAACTTAGGTTAAGTGTCTTATGCCGGATTGAAGGTTGAATAGTAGGGCAAAAGTAAATAGAGCCTTAACTATTTATGTCAGTAAGAATGGAAATAAGAATATAAAGAAGCACATCTTTAAAATGATGCCCTTGGACTAAATGGGTTTTGTTTCCTTTTGACATGCTCTGTCTATAATTGTCTTCCCACCATGAGTCTGGCTCCTGTTCTAGTCCCTAAAACAACACAAAATATGGCAGAAAATACCTTTGTAAATTCAATTTCATCCTCCAGTGGAGATTGAATTATTTTAATTCACTCAGAGCAAAATTCTGATGATCTTGCTTCAACTTATGCACTCTTGTGGGCCCTTCTTTGCTAGATTTACCACTCTGCACTATAATGACTCCTTTAGTATCTGCATGTCACCATGTGTGTACAGGCCCTACCTGAGAAGAAAGAGGAAACCTAGCATGTTGATGGTATAAAAGTGGTGGATTAGGAGAAGGGGATTTGTTTAAGGGTGTTGCCAGGGTGGCAAATCAGAGGTCATTGTTAGGAAGTGTTTTCAAATATGAAAGTCTAGGTAAGAATGGAAATAAACTCAGTAAATAAAGAAGTCAGACAATGTAAGGCAAGGCTTGACCATGAACTAAAGGACTCTTTTCCCCCTTTAAGCAAGCATGTCACTGGGCTGGGACTTACTTTAGATCTTCCTCTACATTTTTTGAATATTATCTTACCTAGGTCATTTATCCTTTCTCTAGGTGTGGTGTTAGAGAAAAGTATTCTGTGTAGTTCCTGTATGAATAATGTTTCCAACATAGTGCCCCACTTCGTCCCACTCCCACCACCCACAGTCATTATAAGGGAGGCTTAATATGTACAGGCTGACCTTTGGATGCCAACTGTGCTCCCAATACAAATACACAATTGAATTCTGAATAAGATGACTACAAGCAATTTTTCACTACTGCACCTTGCACAGAAGATTTGACCTTCTGGTAGTTAGGATTGCTTAAATCAAAATCTTCAAAAGTTTCCTATTCCTTTTGGATACCATAATATAAGCTGATAAAGTAACTTTTTCATGGACACCTCAGTTAGTGGGGTAGTTCTGCCAGCCCAGATGGTTCCAGCTCTCACTGATTTTAGCCAGATTCCTATAGGAGCCCATCAGGCTCTCAACACTCAAGTTTCTGTCCACCTGTATAATTTTACTGTTTCAGTGGTAATCTGTAAGGTTGCAAGATTTCAGATCTTTTCTATTATTGTGTAAACATCATTGTAGCAGAATGGGAAAATTTAATAAATACAAAAAATATTGAATATATCTGACAAAATTGAAAAGGGTTAATATTTTGGGTACTTATCTTCCTTACTTCCTTACTTCTCCAGGAATGCTAACTTTTCAGATACTGTTTGGTGTGTGTGAGCATGCTCACACAGCTTTCATATGCAATCAAGGGTGTGAAAACCATTAACACAGTAATAGTATGATGCTATGTAATACATAAACCATTATTAAAACCATTAACCATTAACCAGTAATAGTAACCATTAACACAGTAATAGTATGATGCTATGTACCATTAACACAGTAATAGTATGATGCTATGTAATAGACAGTAGCCTCTAAACTAGAAGGTCTAGATTCCTGTCATTTCTTGGTGCATTAAAGTAAATTAATTAACCTTTGTATACTTAATTTTCAATATGAAATTGAGGATAATTGACTATATTACCTTTAAGGTACATTCCAGTTTTAATATCCTATAATTCTAAAACTCCTCTCATATTTTGTCCTGTTAAATACATAATTAGGTGGACACTTAACCAAAGGATTGCATAAAATCTGTTTCTTTTGTAGAACATGTAACAGTGAACACCTGAAAGCTCTTCCTTGAAGAACAAGAAAATGATGCCACTCTGGCTACTTTTTATTTAACATAGTACTTAGAAATCCTACTCAGAGCAATTAGGCAAGAAAAAGAAATACAAGGCATCTTAATTGGAACAAAGGAAGTCTAACTGTCTCAATTTGCAGATGGTATGGTATTATATAAAGAAAAACCTAAAGACTCAATGTATGCGGAGAAAAGGGAACCCTCTTACACTGTTGGTGGGAATGTGAACTGGTGCAGCCACTCTGGAAAACTGTGTGGAGGTTCCTCAAAGAGTTAAAAATAGACCTGCCCTACAACCCAGCAATTGCACTGTTGGGGATTTACCCAAAAGATACAGATGTAATGAAACACCGGGACACCTGCACCCTGATGTTTATAGCAGCAATGTCCACAATAGCCAAACTGTGGAAGGAGCCTCGGTGTCCATCGAAAGATGAATGGATAAAGAAGATGTGGTTTATGTATACAATGGAATATTACTCAGCCATTAGAAACGACAAATACCCACCATTTGCTTCAATATGGATGGAACTGGAGGGTATTATGCTGAGTGAAGTAAGTCAATCAGAGACAGACAAACAGCGTATGTTCTCATTCATTTGGGGAATATAAATAATAGTGAAAGGGAATATAAGGGAAGGGAGAAGAAATGTGTGGGAAATATCAGAAAGGGAGACAGAACATAAAGAATCCTAACTCTGGGAAACAAACTAGGGGTGGTGGAAGGGGAGGAGGGCGGGGAGTGGGGGTGAGTAGGTGACGGGCACTGAGGGGGACACTTGACGGGATGAGCACTGGGTGTTATTCTGTATGTTGGTAAATTGAACACCAATAAAAAAATTATTTTATTAAAAAAAAAGACTCAACCCAAAGACTGTTAAAACTAAACAAATTTCGTAAGTTGAAGGATACAAAATCAATATACAAATATCAATCATGTTTCAATATACAATTAAGAAATTATCAGAGAGAAATTTTAAAAAATCTCATTTAAATTGCATATAAAATACCTAGAAATATATTTAACCAGGGAGGCAAAAGACCTATACACTGAAAACTATAAGATATTCATAAAAGAAATAAAAAATACATGAATAAATGGAAAGACATTCTGTTCTTACATTGGAATAATTAATATTATTTAAAGTTCCCATACTATTCAAAGCAACCTAGAGGTTCAGTGTAATCCACGTAAAAATTCCAATGACATTTTCCATACAGAAATGAAACAAACACCTCTAAAACTTGTATGGAATTATAAAAGTCCCCAAATAGACAAAGCAAACTTGAGATAGAAGAGGAAAGCTAGATGCATCACATTTTCTGATTTCAAACTGTATTACAAAGCTATAGTAATCAAAACAGCATGGTATTTATGTAAATAGGCACATAAGTCAATGGAACAAAATAGCACAGAAATAAACTCTTACATACATGATCAATTCATTTACAACAAAGGAGCCAAGAATATATTATGTAGAAAGACAGTCTCTTCAATAAGTGGTTGGGAAAAGTGGACAGCTGTATATAAAGGACTGAAATTGGACCAGAATCTTAACACCATTTACAAATTCAACTCAAAGTAAAGACTTGAATATAAAACCTGAAACCATAAAATTGCTAGAAGATAATATAAAAGATAAGGTACCTTACATTGGTCTTCACAATGATTTTTTTTTATTTCACACCAAAAGCAAATACAACAAAAGCAAAAATAAACAGGTAAGACCACATCAAAACAAAAAGCTTCTGCAGAGCAGTTGAAACCATCAACAAAATGAAAAAGCAACCTATGGAATGGAAGGATACATTTTCAAATCATATATATGAATTGGTTAAAATCCATAACAAAGAACTCATACAACTCAGTAGAAAATAATAAACCAATTACAAATGAGTAAAAAAAATAAAAATGGGCAGAGGATCTGGATAGACATTTTTCCAAATTCCTAAAAATGGTCAATAGATATACAACATGAAACATTATTAGCTCAGCAGTATTAGTCATCAGAGGAATGCAAATCAAAACAATAAATAGATATACCTCACACCTGTTAGAATGTCTATTATCAAAAGGACAAGAGAGGACAAGTGTTGGCTAGGATGTGGAGAAAATGAACTCTCATGCACTGTTGGCGATGATGAGAATTGGTGCAACAACTATGGAAAACAGCATGGAGATTCCCCAAAAAATTAAAAATAGAACTACCATATGATCCAACAAATTCCACTTCTAGGTATTTTATCTGAAGGAAAAAAAACACTATCACAAAAGATTTATCTTTATATTTATTACAATAACCAAGACACAAAAGCATCCTGTATGTCCATCAATGGCTGGATGGATAAAGAATGCATGTATGTATGTAAATAAATATGTAACATGTATACTTATTATTCGGCCATAAAAAGAACAATCCTGCCATTTGCGGCAACATGAATTGACTTGAGAGTCAATTATGAATATGAATTATATATTTATAATATAAATATAATTTATAAATATAAATTTATAATATAAATTATGAATTTATGCTACATTTTCCCCTATGATTCCTTCTAAGAGTTTTATAGTTTAAATCTTAAGTCTAGGGATCCCTGGGTGGCGCAGCGGTTTGGCGCCTGCCTTTGGCCCAGGGCGCGATCCTGGAGACCCGGGATCGAATCCCACATCGGGCTCCTGGTGCATGGAGCCTGCTTCTCTCTCTGCCTGTGTCTCTGCCTCTCTCTCTCTCTCTGTCTGTGACTTAAATAAATAAATAATAAATAAAATATTTAAAAAAAAAAAATAAATAAATCTTAAGTCTAACATTTAGGGTTTTTCTTATCTATTTTGAATTAGTTTTAGTGTACAGATGAAGGTAAAGGTCATACTTCATTCTCTTGCATGTGGATATTATATTCCCAACACAATTTATTGAAAAGTCTGTACTTGCTCCCTTTGAATGGTCTTGGTGCCCTTGTCAAAGATCATTCAACTAATTATATGAGGATTTATTTCTGGTATCTTTATTCTATTCCATTTATCTATATGTCTGTCTTTATGCCAGTACCACACTTTTTTTTTATTACAATAGCTTTGTAGTAAGTTTTGTAATCTGAAATTGTGGGTCCTTCAACATTGTTCTTTTTGAAAGTGTTTTTTTATTTTTTTTTACTTTTATTTTTTTAGCTTTTGTTTATCCCTTGACATTCCATATGAATTTGAGTATGGATTTTATTATACCTATTTTAAAAAGTCATTGGGGATTTAATAAGGATTGTATTGAATTTGTAGATAAATTTGAGTAGGTATTGATATTTAACTATATTAAGTCTTCTAATCATGAACACTGGATACCTTTCTATTTACTAATGCTGTTAATTTTTTTCAGTGATGTTTTATAATTTTCAGGGTACTAGTGTTTCACCTCCATGTTTAAATTTATCTATAAATATTTTATTCATTTTGATGCCATTATAAATGACATTATTTTCTTAATTTAGGACTTTTTTGTCCTCTTGTTTTTTATAGAAATCTTTCAATGGAATCACAATGCTTGGGATTAAAAGCGAACATCTTTGGGCAAGAATAGAGAGGGTATCAGCATATTAAGGATGCTAGCAAAATAAAAATGGGAAGAGACTAATTCCTTGATGATGAGATTCTATAAAAATTCTGGAAACTCCTACTTCTAGACATCTTGTAATCTGAGAAGATTAAGCTTTTTTTGTATACATTTTTATGGAGTTTGATTTGGCAACTTACAGCATAACACCCAGTGCTCATCCCGTCAAGTGCCCTCCTCATGCCCCTATTGCAGTCACCCCTTCCCCCCGCCCATCTGTCTTTCCACTATCCCTTGTCCGTTTCTCAGAGTTAGAGTCTCTCATATTCTCTCACCCTCAATGATATCTCCTGCTCATTTTCTTTCCTTTATTCTTTATACTCCTTCACTATTGTTTATACTCCCCAAATGAATGAAACCATATAGTGTTTGTCCTTCTCTGATTGACTTACTTCACTCAGCATAATACCCTCCAGGTCTATCCACATTGAAGCAAATGGTGGGTATTTGTCATTTCTAATGGCTGAGTAATATTCCATTGTATATACAGACCATATCTTCTTTATCCATTCATTTTCAATAGACACCGAGGCTCCTTCCACAGTTTGGCTATTGTGGACATTGCTGCATAAACATTGGGGTGTAGGTTTCCTGCCATTTCATTGCATCTGTATATTTGGGGTAAATCCCCAGCAGTGCAATTGCTGGGTTGTAGGGTAGTTCTATTTCTAATTCCTTGAGGAACCTCCACACAGTTTTCCAGAGTGGCTTTACCAGTTCACATTCCCACCAACAGTGAAAGAGGGTTCCAGTTTCTCCACATTCTCTCCAACATTTGTTGTTTCCTGCCTTGTTAATTTTCCCCATTCTCACTGGTGTGAGGAAGTGTCGCATTGTATTTTTGATTTGTATTTCCCTGATGGCAAGAGATGCAGAACATTTTCTCATGTGCTTCTTGGCCATGTCTATGTCTTCTTTGGGGACATTTCTGTTCATGTGTTTTGCCCATTTCATGATTGGATTATTTCTTAACAGTTGAGTTCTTTATACATCTTCAATACTAGCCTGTTATCTGATATGTCATTTGCAAATATCTTCTCCCATTCTGTAGGTTGTCTTTTAGTTTTGTTGACTGTATCCTTTGTTGTGCAGAAGCTTTTTATCTTGATTAAGTCCCAATAATTCATTTTTGCTTTTGTTTCTCTTGCCTTCATAGATGTATCTTGCAAGAATCTGCTGTGGCCAAGTTCAAAAAGGATATTGCCTGTGTTTTCCTCTACTGCTTTGATGGATCATTGTCGCACTTTTAGATCTTTCATCCATTTTGAGTTTATCTTTGTGTACGGTAAGAGAATGGTCTAGTTTCATTCTTCTGCACATAGCTGTCCAATTTTCCCAGCACCATTTATTAAAGAGACTGACCTTTTTCCAGTGGATAGTCTTTCCTGCTTTGTCGAATATTAGTGGACCATAGAGTTCAGGGCCCATTTCTGGGTTATTTATTCTGTTCCGTTGATCTATGTATCTGTTTTTGTGCCAGTACCACACTGTCTTTATGAACACAGCTTTGTAGTACAACCTGAAATCTGGCATTGTGATGCCCCCGGCTCTGGTCTTCTTTTTCAATATTCCCCTGGCTATTCAGGGTCTTTTCTGATTGAACATAAATCTTAAGATGATTTGATCCAACTCTCTAAGGAAAGTATTTTGATAGGGATTTTGATAGGGATTGCATTAAATGTGTAAATTGCCCCAGGTAGCATTGACATTTTCACAATATTAATTCATCCAATCCATGAGCATGGAATATTTTTCCATCTATTTGTGTCTTCCTCAAGTTCCTTCAGAGTTATTCTATAGTTTTTTGGGTATAGATCCTTTCCCCCTTTGATTAGCTTTATTCCTAGGCTTCATATGATTTTGGGTGCAATTGTAAATGGGATTGACTACTTAATTTCTTTCTTCAGTTTCATTGTTAGTGTATAGAAATGCCACTGATTTCTGGACATTGATTTTGTATCCTGCCACACTGTCGAATTGCTGTATGATTTTGAGGAATCTTAGGGTGTAGTCTTTTGGGTTTTCTGTGTACAGTACCATGTCATTTGCAAGGAGGGAGAGTTTGACTTCTTCTTTGCCAATTCGAATGATTTATTTGTTTGTTGCCTGAGTGCTGAGGCTAGGACCTCTTGTACTATGTTGAATAGCATTGGTGAGAGTGGACATCCCTGCCATGTTCCTGAACTTAGAGGAAAGGCTCCCATGTTTCCCCATTGAGAACGATATTTGCTGTGGGCTTTTTGTAGATGGCTTTTAAGATGCTGAGGAATGTTCCCTCTATCCCTACACTCTGAAGAGTATTGATCAGGAATGGATGCTGTATTTTGTCAAATGCTTTCTCTGCATCTATTGAGAGGATCATATAGTTCTTGTTTTTTCTCTTGTTTGTATGATCTATCACATTGATTGTTTTACGAGTGTTGAACCAGCCTTGCATCCCAGGGATAAATCCCATTTGGTCATGGTGAATAATCTTCTTAATGTACTGTTAGATCCTATTGGCTAGTATCTTGTTGAGAATTTTTGCATCTGTGTTCATCAGGGATATTGGTCTATTCTTCTCCTTTTTGTGGGGTCTTTGTCTGGTTTTAGAATTAAGGTGATGCTGGCCTCATAGAATGAAATTGGAAGTATTCCATCCCTTTATATCTTTCAGAACAGCTTTAGTAGGATAGGTATTGTTTCTTCTTTAAATGTTTGGTAGAAATCCCCTGGGAATCCATCTGGCCCTGGACTTTTGTGTCTTGGGAGGTTTTTGATGACTGCTTAAATTTCCTCCCTGGTTATCAGCCTGTTCAGGCATTCTATTTCTTCCTGTTCCAGTGTTGGTACTTTGTGGTTTTCCAGAAATGCATATATTTCTTCCAGATTGCATAATTTATTGACATATAGCTGCTCATAATAAGTTTGTTAAATCATTTGTATTTCCTTGGTATTGGTGGTGATCTCTCCTTTTTCATTCATGATTTAATTAATTTGAGTCCTTTCTGTTTTGTTTTTAATAAACCTGGCTAATGGTTTATCTATCTCATTAATTCTTTCAAGGAACCAACTCTTGCTTTTGTTGATATGTTCTACAGTTCTTCTGGTCTCTATTTCATTGAGTTCTGCTCAAATATTTATTAACTATCTTCTTCTGCTTGGTGTAGGTTTTATTTGCTGTTCTTTCTCCAGTTCCTTTAGGTGCAAGGTTAGCTCGTGTATTTGAGTTTTATCCAATTTTTTGAGGGATGCTTGTATTGCGACGTATATCACTCTTAGGACTGATTTTGCTGTATCCCAAAGATTTTGAATGGCTGTATCTTCATTCTCATTAGTTTCCATGAATCTTTTTAATTCTTCTCTGATTTCCTGGTTGACCATTTCATCTTTTAGCAGGATGCTCTTTAACCTCCATGTGTTTGAGTTTCTTCAAAATTTCTTCTTTTGATTGAGCTCAAGTTTCAAAGCATTATGGTCCGAAAATATGCAGGGGACAATCCCATTCTTTTGGTATCAGTTGAGACCTGATTTGTGACCCAGAATGTGGTCTTCTGGAGACAGTTCCATGTGTACATGAAGGGAATGTGTATTCAGTTGCGTTTGGATGTAAAGTTCTGTAAATATCTGTGAAATCCATCTGGTCCAGTGTAGCATTTAAAGCTCTTGTCTATTTGGAGATATTGTGCTTAGAAAATGTGTCATTTGCAGAAAATGCCGTGTTGAAGTGTCCCATTACTACTGTATTATTCTCTAAGTATGTCTTTTTTTTTGTATGTCTTTACTTTGGTTATTAATTGATTGATATGCTTGGCAGCTCCGACATTTGTGGCATAAATATTCAGGATTGTTAGGTACTCTTATTGTATAGATCCTTTAAGTATGATATAGTGTCCCTCTTCATCTCTTACTACAATCTTTGGGATAAACTTTAACTTATGTGATATGAGGATTGCTACCCCTGCTTTCTTTTGAGGACCATTTGAATGGTAAATTGTTCTCCAACCTTTCATTTTCAGGCTCTTGGTATCCTTATATCTAAAATGAGTCTCTTGTAAGCAGCAAATAGATGGGTCTTGTTTTTTTTATCCAGTCTGAAACCCTGCATCTTTTTTTTTTATAAGATCATTTAACACATTCACGTTCAGAGTTATTATTGAAAGATATGAATTTAGTGTCATCATAATACCTATTCAGTCCCTATTTTGTGGATTATTTCTTTGGGTATCCTCTTTCTTTTACAGAGTCCACCTTAAGGTTTCTTGCAGAGCTGGTTTGGAGGTCACATATTCTTTCAGTTTCTGCCTATCTTAGAAGCTCTTTATCTCTCCTTCTATTCTGAATGAGAGCCATTGGATAGAGTATTCCTGGCTGCATGCTCTTCTCTTTAAGACCCTGAATATATCCTGCCAGCCCTTTCTGGCCTGCCAGGTCTCTGTGGAGAGGTTTGCTGTTAATCTAATATTTCTCCCCATATAACTTAGGGATCTCTTGTCTCTTGCTGCTTTAAGGATTTTCTCTTTATCTTTGTAATTTGCAATTTTCACTATTAACTGTCGAGGTGTTGAATGATTTTTATTGATTTTAGGGGGGGACCTCTCTATCTCCTGGATCTGAATGCCTGTTTCCTTCCCCAAATTAGGGAAGTTCTCAGCTATGATTTTTTTCAAATATGCTTTATGCTCCTCTGTCCCTCTCAGCAGCCTCGGGGACCCCAATTGAACGTAGATTTTTCCTTCTGAGGCTGTCATTTATTTCCTTTAACCTTTCCTCATGGTCTTTTCATTGTCTTTCTCTTTTTCCTCAGCTTCCTTCCTTGCTATCAACCTGTCTTCTATGTCACTCACTCTTTCTTCTACCTCATTAACCCTGGTCGTTAGGACTTCCAGTTTGGATTGCATCTCATTTAATTGATTTTTAATTTCAGCCTGATTAGATCTAATTCTGCAATCATGAAGTCTCTTGAATCCTCTATGATTTTTTCCAGAGCCACCAGTAGGTTTACAATTGTGCTTCTAAATTGGTTTTCTGACATTGAATTGCAATCCAAATTCTGTTACTCTGTGGCAGAAAGTACAGTTTCTGATTCTTTCTTTTGTGGTGAGTTCTTCTTTCTAATCATTTTGCTCAGTGCAGAGAGGCTGTATGAGTGAGCTGCATGAAGAATATCAACCACTACCTAAGCAAATTTCACCCTAGATGATTCTGCTGAGGTCAGAGACCAGAAATTGAAAAAAAAAAATCAGAACGAAATAAAACAAAAGTATCATTAAAGTGGAAAAGTAATTTTCAGAGACATAGTAAAAACTAAAAGGCCAGGAATCCTAAAGAAGAAAAGAAAAAAAAGAAAAGAAACAGAAAAAAAGAAAAAAAGGAGAAGAAAAACATGGTGGGGACTGGGAGATGGTGGTGAAGAAGTTGTAGTAGAGGGAGAGTGTAGTCTACCTGAGGGGTTCTAGAAGTCGATCCTCTTGGTTTTGAGTATATTCAGTTCTGTATATTGGAAGATGATCAGTCCCAAATTTATATACACCAGAAATACTTTAGAGGGCCCCAATATTGACCACCAAAACATAAATGAGATAAAGGAGGGTGGCAGAATGGGAATGAGGAATATCACAGAATAATCCAATATGGTATACCCCTTGGTTCTGGGTGCATATTGGTCATGTTTTAGAAGGTATTTACTTCTGCCATTGTAGAACAAAATGAAGCAGAGCAAACAAACAAAAAAAACAAACAACACACAAAACAAAATAAAACAAAAACATATCTTGGATATCTCCCAAAATTAAGTGAGTATTTTGAAGGAAATCTAGAAGTGGACTATATATCTAGGACCTGTAATTGTAGAAATATGAAAGTCAAAAAGGAAAATCTTAAAAATGAAGAGGTGGTAAAATATTGTAATTAAGGTATGAAAAGTGAAAAAAACTCTTGGAAAATTACAGTCTGATATAAAAACGAGTTGTACTGGAAAAGGAAGAAAAAAAAGGAGGGGTTCCCTCTGGTTCTATATACTGTAAATTCCTCAACTTCCCTTGGAGCTTTCCAGGGCTGCTTGGTTAATTAAGAACTTGCTCTTCCCCTGTTTTTCTAGCTTGTCTTCTGGGGGAGTGGTCTGCTGTGCTGATTCTCAGGTGTATGCACAGCTTAGTGGGAGCTGTTTATCGTTTGAGGCCCCTGTTCCCTGGCGGCCCCACCCTGTCCCAGGCACATAGTGACACAAGGAGGAACAACAACACTGGTATCAGCCAGCCTTCCAGCTCTGGAGTCAGCTCCCTCAGTAACTAATGCAGTCTCCCATCCTGCACGGGCCTGGATGCTTCTGGGGTGGTGGGGGGTGCTGACCTGCACAGCTTGGGGGTTCCTGGCAGCAGGAGAGTCCTCGCTGTCCTATGCCCTCCCCGCCTCCACCTGTCCCAGGGGAAGTGCAGGATTGGGGCCTGTGTCTGCTCAGCGCCCTGGTATCTGGGGCCTACACCACTGGAAGCATGCTCTTGGGACACGCGGCTCCTGAAGGCAGCAGGGCGCAGGCCCCTTTGCTCGGAGCCATCGCCTGAGCTTCTCTTGAGGTCCGGCAGGGCGCGCGCTGCAGCCCTTTACCAAGATCGGCCCTTGGCACGTGGAGCAATCTCCCCCGGGCGCAGATCCTCTATTAGTGACTGCAGGAATCTTGTGGCTCCACTGCCCCTCCTGTGATCCTACCGGATTATCCTGCTATGTGCCTTTCCCTCCAGGTAGAATCCAGTGCAGATTTTTATTTTTATTTTTATTTATTTTATTTATTTATGATAGTCACAGAGAGAGAGAGAGAGAGAGAGGCAGAGACACAGGCAGAGGGAGAAGCAGGCTCCATGCACCTGGAGCCCGATGTGGGACTCGTTCCGCGGTCTCCAGGATCGCGCCCTGGGCCAAAGGCAGGCGCCAAACCTCTGCGCCACCCAGGGATCCCCAGTGCAGATTTTTAAAGTTCCCACTTCTTCATGGCTGGGCTCTCATGTCCCAGAGGCTTTAGCTTCTGGGCTTTAGCCTGGCTACTTGCGGGGCCCCTCACCCACTTGATTCTTTTTTATCCTCCCCCCTCTTCCTACATTGTTAGAAATGAAAACTCTTCTCTCTGTAGCGCTCAAGCTGTTCTCTCTTTAAATCTCAGGTAGGTTTTCAGGATGATTTGAAAGTTATCTCAGAGTTTATCAGCAGTGTACCTGGAGCAGCACCAATAATTTGTATTTCTAAGTAGTTCCCAGGTGATTAATTAAGCTTTTTATCACTTAAGCCAACTTTGATCAAGTGTTCCATTACTTATATCTAAAAATATCCCAAGGTGCATAATAATAGAGGATTTCTGAAACTGCAGTTAAATTATTTTAACATGAAACATTACACACACACACACACACACGCACACACACACACACATATATATATATAACAGAATATATAAGACACATAATGAGATTTTAAGAAATGATGATGAATAAACACATGTGTAGTCACCATCCAAGTATCAAAATAGAACATTACCATCATCCTGGCAGACCCCTATATGTCCATTTCTTTTTTTTTAACTTTATTTATTTATTCATAGAGACACACAGAGAGAGAGAGAGGCAGGGATACAGGCAGAGGGAGAAGCAGGCTCCACGCAGAGAGCCTGACGTGGGACTTGATCCAGGGTCTCCAGGATCACGCCCTGGGCTGCAGGTGGCGCTAAACCGCTGCGCCACCGGGTCTACCCTATATGTCCATTTGTAATTTCATCAACTTTCTTTCTGACTTAGAAGCAACCTCTATCCTGACACCAGTGCCATTCGTTCACTTCCTTTATTCCCAAGCCTTACTACCTAGGTAATGTATACTTAAGCAATCTATTGTGTAGGAGTATACTGCATGTTTTATTTTAGTTTTTGTCGTTTAACTGAGTACCAAGCCCAAACTTAGCTGTGTAAAGGATAATAGTACCCTTAATAGATGAAGGTTCCCAGAAGGTGATTTGCTGATTAGTCTCCAAATAATAATCTTTTCTGAAATATTAGTGGATAAGATCATAGGTGGAACCTGGAAAATTGTCAGGGTTTACCTCAGTCAGAATATTTGGAAGAGCTATTGTACGGGACAAGTGAAATACATCCAGGAGTAATATAGCCAGAGGAAGTAGGCTATACTGTATTTTCCAATGTTAAGCTCACTGTGGTCTGTCTCTAGTTTCAGGTATAGGTCAAAGCAAAATAATTCTGATGGATGAAATAAGTGTTCTTAGTTAACTCCTGAAGGGGACATTGATTTGGAGGTATTTGAGGAGCAAAATTTCATCATCACTCTGTTAAGATAAATGAAGTACTGGGTGTTATATGTTGGCAAATTGAATTTATTTTTTGAAGATTTATTTATGAGAGAGAGAGAGAGAGAGACAGAGACACAGGAGGAAGGAGAAGCAGGCTCCATGCCGGGAGACCGATGCGGGACTCGATCCCGGGACTCCAGGATCAGGCCCTGGGCCAAAGGCAGGCGACAAAGTGCTGAGCCACCCAGGGATCCTGGCAAATTGAATTTATATAAAATAGTTTTTAAAAAGATAAATGAATTAGACACAAGAATCTAAGCTAACCACACCAGACTGCGTCTTCAGGTTAAAAATAGGTATAATGGCAACAGAGATCTTGGTTATGGCATTCCTCAGTATTCCTCAGGCTCTTTGTTTTTTTAATCATACTGATTCAATCTGATCTTAATGCTTTCTATGTGTGGTGCATAAAGCTGTTGTCCTCAGATATGTCTTCACTTTATTCACAAGCATCTTTTTAAGTTCTCTTTTGTGTTGAATGTACTGTGTTCTGTATCTTTTATTTTCCTTCTTATTAATTTACTTTATTGTTTTTATGCACACATCCTCTAGCATTTTTTTTCCTCTAGCATTTCTTAAGAACGAGTGCATGAGATGTAAATTATTTGAGATTTTGCATGTTTGAAACAATCTGCTTTAGCTTTATACTTGAGAGTTTGGCTGCCTATAGAGTTTTACATAAGAGATAATTTTCTTTCAGAATTCGAAGCAATTTTAACACTATCTTCTTGCTTTCAGTGTTGTTTGTCAGAAACACAAAAGCATTCCAATTCTAATCCTTTGCATATTTGTGTAATATGACCTTTACTTCTTATCTTTACATCTCTTTCTCTATGTATCTTTTTATGTGTAAATTTTAAAAACAATTTTATTGATGAATAATTACATATTATAAAAGTTACCCATTTTAAATGTATAATTAAATGATTCTTCAGAAATTTACTGAGTTGTGCAACCATCACTACAATCCAGTTTTAGAACATTTTCATCACCCTAATAAGATTCTTCATGCCTGGTTACATTTAACTTTAGTCCCTATACCCAAATTCAGATACCACTAATCTACTTTCTTTCTCTATGAACTTAGTGATTTCTTTGTGTATGTTTATCTCTCAGTTTTCCTTTTCTCTTTCTGTTTGTAGAATCATCTCTCTGCCCTCAGAAAGAAATATCACAATGATATGCCTTGGTGTGCATCTATTTTCATCCACTCTGATCAGCCTATAGTAGATCCTTTTAAACTGGTAACTAATGTCTTTGATATCTAAGAATTATTTTAAATTATTTCATTGATCCTGCCCTCTATTTTCTCTGTACTCTTTCAGGAACTACTATTAGTAGGATATTGGATTTTTTGGGCTGGTCTTCCATTTTCATTTCCTTTTCTTTCCTATTTTCTATGAGTCTTTTACACTCATATCTGGGAGATTTTCTCACTTTTGTCATTCTAATTTTCTGATGAGTTTTTTATACATGTGAAAACATGTTTTATGTTTTTAATTTTCAAGACTTCTTTTTTGTACTCTGAATGTTCCTTTTTATAGTATTCTATTCTTAATTCATGAAAATAACTTGTTCTCTTATCCTTTTGGGAATACTAATGATAGCTCTTTTACTAACTTTTCAAATTCTTGCATGGTTTATTTCCTTGAATATTCTTTCTGCCTATTTGTTTCAGTCTTTATCTTCTTATTATAGTTTTTCCTCAAATTTTATAATCTTTGTTTACTTATTTTAGGAATGGAAGACTAAAAAGCTCATTTGAAGTTCTAAGCTATGGGTTGCTCTTGTCAACTTTGAACTTCACTTTAGGATTATCTGGGTGGGCGGTTTGGGAGAAACCCCTACCCGCATCACTACCTTTAAGGTATGTCTAAGGGTTTGTAGATTTCCTTGGGAAGAGTTTTCCAATTGCCTGCTTTCAGGTAAAGATCTGGTTGACAGCATTATAGGAGTATGCAGGGAGAAGAAAGCTGGTGGTCTCTAATTCAGCATTCAGTTTTGCATTTGGTCCTTTCAATTTTGTTTTTCTTTTTTTTCCCCCCTCGGTCTTTTTTATTATTATTGTTGTTCAATTTACCAACATACAGAATAACCCCCAGTGCCCGTCACCCATTCACTCCCACCCCCCGCCCTCCTCCCCTTCTACCACCCCTAGTTCGTTTCCCAGAGTTAGCAGTCTTTACGTTCTGTCTCCTTTCTGATATTTCCCACACATTTCTTCTCCCTTCCCTTATATTCCCTTTCACTATTATTTATATTCCCCACATGAATGAGAACATATAATGTTTGTCCTTCTCCAACTGACTTACTTCACTCAGCATAATACCCTCCAGTTCCATCCACTTTGAAGCAAATGGTGGGTATTTGTCATTTCTAATAGCTGAGTAATATTCCATTGTATACATAAACCACATCTTCCTTATCCACTCATCTTTCCATGGACACCGAGGCTCCTTCCACAGTTTGGCTATTGTGGCCATTGCTGCTATAAACATCGGGGTGCAGGTGTCCCGGCGTTTCATTGCATCTGTATCTTTGGGGTAAATCCCCAACAGTGCAATTGCTGGGTCGTAGGGCAGGTCTATTTTTAACTCTTTGAGGAACCTCCACACAGTTTTCCAGGGTGGCTGCACCAGTTCACATTTCCACCAACAGTGTAAGAGGGTTCCCTTTTCTCCGCATCTTCTCCAACATTTGTTGTTTCCTGCCTTGTTAATTTGCCCCATTCTCACTGGTGTGAGGTGGTATCTCATTGTGGGTTTGATTTGTATTTCCCTGATGGCAAGTGATGCAGAGCATTTTCTCATGTGCATGTTGGCCATGTCTATGTCTTCCTCTGTGAGATTTCTGTTCATGTCTTTTGCCCATTTCATGATTGGATTGTTTGTTTCTTTGGTGTTGAGTTTAGTAAGTTCTGTATAGATCTTGGAAACTAGCCCTTTGATACGTCATTTGCAAATATCTTCTCCCATTCTGTAGGTTGTCTTTGAGTTTTGTTGACTGTATCCTTTGCTGTGCAAAAGCTTCTTGTCTTGATGAAGTCCCAATACTTCATTTTTGCTTTTGTTTCTTTTGCCTTCCTGGATGTATCTTGCAAGAAGTTACTGTGGCTGAGTTCAAAAAGGGTGTTGCCTGTGTTCTTCTCCAGGATTTTGATGGAATCTTGTCTCACATTTAGATATTTCATCCATTTTGAGTTTATCTTTGTGTATGTTGAAAGAGAGTGGTCTAGTTTCATTCTTCTGCATGTGGATGTCCAATTTTCCCAGCACCATTAATTGAAGAGACTGTCTTTCTTCCAATGGATAGTCTTTCCTCCTTTATTGAATATTAGTTGACCATAAAGTTCAGGGTCCACTTCTGGGTTCTCTATTCTGTTCCATTGATCTATGTGTCTGTTTTTGTGCCAGGACCACACTGTCTTGATGACCACAGCTTTGTAGTACAACCTGAAATCTGGCATTGTGATGCCCCCAGATATGGTTTTCTTTTTTAAAATTCCCCTGGCTATTCAGGGTCTTTTCTGATTCCACACAAATCTTAAAATAATTTGTTCTAACTCTCTGAAGAAAGTCCATGGTATTTTGATAGGGATTGCATTAAACGTGTAAATTGCCCTGGGTAACATTGACATTTTCACAATATTAATTCTTCCAATCCATGAGCATGGAATATTTTTCCATCTCTTTGTGTTCCTCAATTTCTTTCAGAAGTGTTCTATAATTTTTAGGGTATAGATCCTTTACATCTTTGGTTAGGTTTATTCCTAGGTATCTTATGCTTTTGGGTGCAATTGTAAATGGGATTGACTCCTTAATTTCTCTTTCTTCAGTCTCATTGTTAGTGTATAGAAATGCCACTGGTTTCTGGGCATTGATTTTGTATCCTGCCACCAATTTTGTTTTTCGTACAGTATTCTTATCCTTGAATGAGCCTAATGTCCCCCATTCCTGACACTGTTTTATCCTTTCCAGGAAATAGATCTCAAATCTCTGCTGCATTTGGGGAAGGTCAGTGTGGAGTAAAAAGGGGATAATGGGGCCTAAATTCCCAAATCTTTCAACCTGGTCCTCCCTATTTTAGTTCTCTCTGCCCTTGTTATACAGTTAACTGGTAATATTAGTTTTTTTGTTTGTTTGTTTGTTTGTTTTTTATGATAGGCACACAGTGAGAGAGAGAGAGAGGCAGAGACACAGGCAGAGGGAGAAGCAGGCTCCATGCACCGGGAGCCCGACGTGGGATTCGATTCTGGGTCTCCAGGATCGCGCCCTGGGCCAAAGGCAGGCGCCAAACTGCTGCGCCACCCAGGGATCCCCGGTAATATTAGTTTTTGTGCCTTTTAAGGATTCTGTGGTGTAAATAGAATTGGTTTTCAGCTTTGCCCATTGCTGACATGGGATTTAACTTCCTCAGTTTTGCTAAGTTTCAGGACTGACTGCTTTCCAGCTTCCAATGTTTTATGACTGTTTTCTTTTTTCTGCTCTTTCAATCCATTATTTTAGTGGAATACTGAGTGGATAGAATTGGATACATATATCAGCCCATGATTGTAATTTAGAAGATTGATACTGCAATTTGATAATACATATGAGCAAAATCGTGGTCTTTTCTCAAAGTTTTAGATAAGTAGGTAAAAATCTAAATTCGATATTTTCTTTCAATAAAATGTCTATAAGATTGCAAATATCAGTTTTTCTTTGATCAATTTTTTGAGAAATATCAGAAAAATTTAATTTTTATAATAACATATATTGTGTTCAATATATGTTCTAAAAACAGTTCACTGATTTTTGGCTAAATGTTATCTCCAAGGCCTTATATTAAATAATAGAATTTTGTAAAAATCGTATTCTTTTTCTTGCTGGATACATCCTATATCTTACTAAATTATGCACACTCTATAATTCATCTACAAAGCAAAGTCAGGAAAAGCGAAGGTTTACATAACTGTATTGTTTCCCTCTCTACCAACTACTTCACACATGCTGAAATCTTTTTAAAAATTCCATTCTCATCGCAAGAGAAAAAAATTTCTAACTATGTACGATGACAGATGGTAATTGTACTGATCTTTCATGGTATATATATAAGTATCAAATCGTTACATTTATACCTGAAATTAATGTTATATGTCAATCATGCCAAAATTCAGAAAAATTCATTCTTAAAAAATATCCATCTTAAGGAAAACCATTTTTACCTTGCTTTCATCAAACCACCAGCTCTATCAACAAATTCAATGGCCTATACATTTTTCCTAGAAAATTTTGTCCATTATCATGGTGTTCTCTTATTATCTATCTATAGAAATTAACATTATTTGCCACTTTTCTTGAAATGCTTTCTTCTCTTAATCTCCATGGCACCTGGCTCTCCGATTTCTTTACCCCCAACATCTCTGACATCTCTTGTTCATTTTTTTTCTTTTCTTAAAATTTTATTTATTTATTCATGAGAGACACCGAGAAAGAGAGGCAATGACACAGGCAGAGGGAGAAACAGGCTCCATGCAGGGAGCCTGACATGGGCCTCGATCCCCGGTCTCCAGGATCATGCCCTGGGTCAAAAGCAGTGCTAAACCGATGAGCCACCCAGGCTGCTCCTCTTGTTTATTATTATTATTATTTATGCTCATTATTCATTATTATTAATGCTCACTTATTTCACTATTCATGTTGAAAATGTTGCAGAGCTAAAGGACTCTGTCATTATTCCTCCTCTTTTCTCATTTAATTTCTCCTAGCTGGGTGATCTCATTCAACATTGTGGCAGCATAATACAATTTTGAAATTATATATACTCTTTGAGATTTCTAGTAATGACAGTTATAAGGACTATATTTAAACACCTTTGCTTCAAGCCACCAAAATGTCAGACAATATATATATAACAATGGTTTTCAAGACACTAACAAGGCAAAGAAAGACAGTAATACCTGAAAGACAGAAAACAAAGGAAGTGAGCCCAACTTTTGTTCCAACTTAATGCCTTAAGAGTTTCCACTCCATCCCAGAGGGATAGAGAAATAAGAAAAGAGCCATCTAGATTTACTGGGATGAGGAGATAGAACTGAGAATCTGTAGAGACCAAGATGGCTAGAGTTTGAAGGACAGAGTAATGGAAAGGAGAGAGTTGCAAAGAGATAAAATTCCTGAAATCTGAAGAAGTTCATTGAGTATTAAGTAGAGTCCTGATCAGCTTATATATTTGAGGAAACTACTTGAAGCCAAAGAAATTGGATCATTCCATTTTGGTGGGTGTTGAGTTTTATTCATTCTTTTTATTTTGGGTACTAACCCTTTTTCAGATATGTCATTTGCAAGTATCTTCTCCAATTCTGTAGACTGACTTTTAGTTTTGTTGTTTGTTTCCCTTGCTGTCCAGATCTTTTTATTTTGATGCAGCTCCAATAGTTTATTTTTTCTTTTTTTTCCTTGCCTCAAGAGATATATCTAGCAATAAGTTGCTACAGCTGATGTCAAGAGGTTACTATCTATGTTCTCCTCAAGGATTTTGGTCTTTTTCCCATTAGATATTATTTCCTTTTTTGTCAATGATTAATTGCCCATATAGTCATGGGTTAGTTCCTGGGTTTTCTATTCTATCCCATTGATCTAGGTGCCCATTTTTGTGCTGGTACCATACTATTTGATCACTACAGCTTTGTAATATAACTTGAAGTATAGAATTTTAATGTATCCAACTTTGCTCTGCTTTTCAAAGTTGCTCTGGCTGTTCAAGGTCTTTGTGGTTCCATACAAATTTTAGGATTATTTATTCTAGCTCCGTGGAAAATGCTGTTGGTATTTTGATATGGATTGCTTTGAATGGGTAGATTGTTTCAGGTAGTATAGATGTTCTAAGAATATTCATTTTTCCAATCCATGAACATGAAATGTCTTTCCATTTCTTTGTCTCATCTTCAGTTTCTTTCACCAGCATTTCATAGTTTTCAGAGTATAGTTCTTTCACCTTTTTAGTTAGGTTTATTCCTAGGTATCTTATTGTTTTTAGTGCAATTGTAGCTGGGATCAATTCTTTAATTTCTCTTTCTGCTGCTTCATTATTGGTGTATAGAAATGCAACAGATTTCTGTACATTGATTTGTATCCTGTGAATTTACTGAATTTGTGTATCAGTTCTAACAATTATTTTTTGGTTTTATTTTTTTAATAATAAATTTATTTTTTATTGGCGTTCAATTTGCCAACATACAGAATAACACCCAGTGCTCATTCCATCAAGTGCCCCCCTCAGTGCTCATCACCCATTCACCCCCACCCCCCGCCCTCTTCCCCTTCCACCACCCTTAGTTCGTTTCCCAGAGTTAGGAGTCTTTATGTTCTGTCTCCCTTTCTGATAACAATTTTTTGGTGGATTCTTTTGGTTTTTCTATATAGACTATCATGGTGTCTGATAATAATGACAATTTGACTTCTTCCTTGTTGATTTAGAAGCCTTTTATTTCTTTTAGTTATCTGATTATTGTGGTTAAGATGTCTACTGTTATGTGAAATAACATTGGTGAGAGTGGACAAACCTGTCTTGTTCCTGACCATACAAGAAAAGCTCTCAATTTTTCTCCACTGAGGATGATATTCATTGGGTTTCTCATATATGGGCTTTAAGATGTTGAGATATATTGCCTCTAAATTTACTTTGCTGAGAGGTTTTTTTTTTTCTTTTCTTTCTTTCTCTCTTTTTTTTTTTACCATGAATGGATATACTTTGTCAAATACTTCTACATACATCTATTGAAAGGATTATATGGTTCTTATCCTTTCTTTTATTAATATGTTCTATCATGTTGATTGATTTGCAAATATTGAACCACCCTCAAAACACAAGGATAAATTCCACTTAATTGTGATGAATTATTTTTTTAGTGTATTGTTGGATTCTATTTGCTAGTATTTCATTAAAAATGTTTCCATCCATATTTATCTGGGATATTGGCCTGTAGTCCTCTTTTTAAGTGGAGTCTTTATCTGGTTTTGGTACTAGAGTAATGCTGGCCACAGAATGAATTTAGAAGTTTACTTTTGTTTTTATTTTTCTGTTTTTGAATAGTTTGAGAAGAAAAGGTATTAACTCTTTTTTTTAATGTTTTGTCAAAACAACAGCTGGTGGTGAGTATGTGGAGAAAGAGGAATCCTCTTGCACTGTTGATGAGAATGCAAACTAGTGAAACTACTCTAGAAAACAATATGGAATTACCTAAAAAAGTAAAAATAGAACTACCCTATGATTAACCAATTGCACTACTGGTATTTACCCAAAGAATACTAAAATATTCATTCAGATGGATATATAAACCCTGATGTTTATAGCAGCATTATCTACAACATACAATATATGGAAACAGCCCAAGTGTGAATTGATAGATGAGTAGATAAAGAAATATACATAAACAGTGAAATAGTACTCATCCATAAAAAAGAATGAAGTCTTGCCATTTCAAATAATGTGGATGGATTTAGAGTATTATGCTAAGTGAAATAAGTCGAGAAAGACAAATACCATGTGATTTCATTCATATTTGGAATTTAAGAAACAAAGCAAACAAGCATAGGGGGAAAAAAGAAAAACAGAAGCAAACCAAGAAACAGACTCTTAACAATAGAGAACAAACTGATGGTTACCAGAGGGGAGGTGGGTGGAGGGATAGGTTGAATAGGTGATGGGGATTAAGGAGTATATTTGTTGTGATGAGCACCATCTGTTGTATGAAAGTGTTGAGTCAGTATAATGTACTCCAGGTACTAATATTACACTGTATGTTAACTAACTGGAATTTCAATAAAAACTTAAAAAATTAAACTTATTGTGGTAACCATTAAAAAAGAGAAAATTTTAAAACAACAGGAATAAAGGAAACAGTTACATACAAGGAAAATATTATAAGACTTCGAGCTAATTTTTCAACCAAACATTAAATGACAGAAGGAAATGTCATGATACATTCTAAGTTTTGAAAGAAAAAAAATACAGCAAACATGAGTACCCAAAACAGTTATAATTTAGTACAAGAGACATAAAAGCTCTCAGAGAAGCAAAAGTTAAAAACCATTCGTAACCACTAAGCCAGCCCTATAAGAAAACTTAAAGAGGAGCACCTGGATGGCTCAGTGGTTGAGCATCTGCATTTGACAGGTCCCAGGTCCTGGGATCAAGTCCCGCATGAAGCTCCTCACAGGAGCCTGTTTCTCCCCCTGCCTATGTCTCTGCCTCTCTCTGTGTATCCCTCATGAATAAATAAAATCTTTAAAAAAAGAAATGCTAAAGAGAATTATTTGAGTGGAAAGAAGAGGCCAAAAATAGAAGTAAGAAAATGATAAAAGGAAAAAAAATTCACAGGTAAAGAAACATACAGCAAAGGTAATAGACTAATATAAATTCAGGGTAGAGATTAAAACATAAAAGTGCTAAAATCAGTTATATAAAAGAAAATTATTCAAGAAATACAGAAAATTAAAGATGTAAAAATATATTATATATATACTTATACATTATACATAATAGGGAGAGTAAAAATTGTATGCTTTTACTCTGTGTCCAAGGTTAAGCAACCATAAATTTAATATATAGACTTCTATACACACAAGATGTTATATGTGAACCTAGTGGTGACAACAAATAAAAAACTTAGATACACAAAAAGGAAAAAGAAAAAAATCCAAGCATAACACAAAGATAAACCCACCAAACCACTGAAGGGAAGCAGAAGAAAAGAGAAACAGAGAAGAAATACAAAAATAAACAGAAAACAATTGCAAAATAGCAATTAGTACATACCTATCAATAATCACTTTAAATGCAAATGGTCTAAAGAGTAAAATAAAAAGACAGGGTGACTGAGTTGATTTCAAAAGAAAACAAGACCCACGTATATGCTGGTATAAGAAAATTACTTCAGACCTAAAGACACATACATGCTGAAAGTGAAAGAATGGAAGAAGATATCCAATGCAGATGAAACCAAAAAACAAAAAATCTGGGGTAGCAAAACTTATATCAGACAAAATAGGCTTTAAAATAAAGACTAGCAAGAGACAAAGAAGAGAAATACATAATGATAAAGGGGTAAATCCAACGGGAATATATAATAATTGTAAATACCTATGTACCCAACATAGGAGTACCTGAATACACAAAGCAAATATTAATAGACATAAAGAGACAGATTGAGAGTCATATGAGAATAGTATTATTATTAAAACCAAACTTATATCAGTGGTTACTTTATTAGACAGAAAATCAGTTATGAAACATTGGCTTTGAATGACAAATTAGACCAGTTGGACTTAACAAACATTTATAGAACAATCCATTCAAAAACTACAGAATACACATTCTTAACAAGTGTACATGGAATATTCTACATAATAGATCACATGTTATGCCACAAAACAAGTCAATAAATTTAAGAACATTTAAATCATATCAACCATCTGTTCTAACCATAAGATTAAACCAGAAAACAATTACATAAAAAACTAGAAAAATCACAAACACATGAAGGATAAAAATATAATACTAAACAACCAATGGGTCAATGAAGAAACAAAGAAGAAATTTTAAAAAATACTGGAAACAAATGAGCATGAAATCTCAATGGCCCAAAATTAATGGGACATAGCAAAATCAGTTCTATGAGGGAAATTTAAAGTGCCCTATGACCCAGCAATTGCACTGCACTTATCCAGATAAGATACAGATAAGATACAGATGCAGTGCAGTGATACAGATGCAGTGAAACGCCGGGACACCTGCACACCAATGTTTACAGCAGCAATGTCCACAATAGCCAAACTGTGGAAGGAGCCTTGGTGTCCATCAAAAGATGAATGGATTAAGAAGATGTGGTCTATGTATACAATGGAATATTACTCAGCCATTGGAAACGACAAACACCCACAATTTGCTTCGACGTGGATAGAACTAGAGGGTTTTATGCTGAGTGAAATAAGTCAATCAGAGAAGGACAAACATTATATGGTCTCATTCGTTTGGGGAATATAAAAAATAGTGAAAGGGAATAAAGGAGAAAGGAGAGAAAATGAGTGGGAAATATCAGAGAGGGATACAGAACATGAGAGACTCCTAACTCTGGGAAATGAACAAGGGGTGGTGGAAAGGGAGGTGGGCAGTGGGTGGGGATGACTGGGTGATGGGCACTGAGGGGGGCAGTTGATGGGATGAGCACTGGGTGTTATGCTATATGTTGGCAAATTGAACTCCAATAAAAAATGGAAAAAAATAAAGTGATACAGGCCTACCACACAAAAAAGAAAAATCTCACATAAACAATTTAATCTGACACCTAAGAGAACAACAACAACAACAACAAAAACAAACAAAACCTAAATTTAGTAGAAGGAGGGAAATAATAAATTTTAGAGTGGAAATAAGTGAAATTGAATCTTAAAAAAATAGAAATAATCGTTGAATCCAGGAGCTGATTTGTTTAAAATTTGAACAAAATTGATTAACCTTTAGCTATACTCATGAAAAAAAGGGAGAGAGTTCAAAGAAATTAAATCAGAAGTAAAAGAGAAAACTAACAACTAACACCACAGAAATACAAAGGATTATAAAAGAATACTATGAAAAACTATATGCAAAAAAGTGGACAACCCAGAAGAAATGGATAAATTCCTAAAAATATGCAATCTTCCAAAACTGAATCACGAGGACAAAAAATTTGAACAGACTAATTACGACTAAAGAAATTAATTTCAAAAAACTCTCCCAAAACACAAGTATAGGACCAAATCACTTGTCAGTTGAATTCTACCAATATCTAAATAAGAGTTAGTTTCTATTTTTCTCAAACTATTACAAAAAATAGAAGAATGAAAACTTCCAAATTCATTCTACAAGGTCAGCATTACCCTGATACCAAAACCTGACAAAGGCATTATGAGAGGGGGTGGGGAGAGAAGGAAGAGAGAGAAAATTACATGCCAATATCCTTGATCAACATAGGTATGAAAGGATTTTTAAGGTATAAAAATCCTTAACAAAATATTAACAAACCAAACTCAAGAATACATTAAAAGGATCATTCACCACTATCATGTGGGAAGCATTCCAGGGATGCAAAGATGGTTCATTATCTGCAAAACAATCAATATGATACATCACATTAAAAAGAGATAGGATGAAAAAACATATAATTATCTCAGAATGTTCTAGATGCAGAAAAACACATTTGAAAATATACATCATTTCATGATAAAATCTCTCAACAACATGGGTTTAGACTGAATAATGCATCAATAAAACAAAGATCATATATAAAGAAAACAGAGCAAATATTGTATTCAATGGTGAAAAACTGAAAACTTTTTCAGATGAGAAGACAAGGATATACACACTCATCACTTTTATTTTATATAGGACTGGATGTCCTAGCCACAACAATCAGACAAGTAAAAGGGAAGATGTTCAAATTGATAAAGTAGAAGAAAAACCTTTACTATTTGCAGATGCAATGATACTATATACTGAAAACTCTAAAGATTCCACCAAAATCAATTAGAACTAATAAATGAATTCAGCAATGTTGCAGAATACAAGAGACATACATAAATTTGTTGCAATTTGTATACACTAATAATGAAGATCAGAAAACAATCTCATTTACAATTGCACACTAAGATAAAATACCTTGGAATAAACTTAACCAAAGAGATGAAATACTTATACTCAGAAAAGTATAACACACTGAAAAAATTGAACACAATACATACAAATGGAAGTATATACTATACTCATGGATTGAAGGAAATAATATTGTTAAAATGTTTATACTACCAAAAGGAATCTACAGATTTAATGCAATCCCTATCAAAAGACAATAGTATTTTTCATAGAACTAGAAAAAATATTCCTAAATTTGTATAAAACCACAAAATACTCCAAATATCCAAAGGAATCTTGAAAAAGAGCAGAGCTGGATTTATCAAAATCCAAGATTTCAAGCAATTGCTGCAAAGCTGTAGTAATTAAACAGTATGGTACTGCCATAAAAGAAGGCACATAGATGAATGGAATAAGATAGTGATTCCAGAAATAAACCCATGCTTATATTGTCAGTTAATCTGCGACAAAGTAGGCAAACATAAACAATGGGGGTAACTATAGTGTTTTCAATAAATGGTGTTGGGAAAGCTGAACAGCTACATGCAAGAAAATGAAACTGGACCACTTCTTATATCAAAACATACTCAAATTGATTAGAGACTTAAATGTGAGATCTGAAACCATAACACTCGTAAAAGAAAATTAGGCAGTAATCTCTTGGATCTTTGCCCTAGCAACATATTTATGGCTATGTCTCCTCACCCAAGAGAAACAAAAGCAAAAATAAATTTTGGGGACTCCACCAAAATATAAAGATTTTGCACAACAAAAGAAACTATTAACAAAAGAAAAGTTAGGAGAAGAAGGCAAGATGACGGGAGTAGTGTCTCCAAGTCACCTGTCCCCACCAACTTACCTAGATGACCTTCAAACCATCCTGAAAATCTACGAATTCGGCCTGAGATTTAGAGAACAGCTGGAATGCTACAGTGAGAAGAGTTCGGGCTTCTATGAAGGTAGGAAGACGGGGGAAAAAAGAAACAAAGAAACAAAAGGCATCCAAGGGGGAGGGGCCCCGAGAGGAGCCAGCTAAGGCCTGGGCAAGTGCCCCCAGGACAGGAAAGCACCGGCCCGGAGAAGCAGGAGCTTCACCAATCTTCCCAGGTGGAAAGGCGCTCACAGGGAGTAAGACCAGGACCCCAGGAGGGCGGGGATGCCATCAGGCTCCCTGGGACACTAACAGACACCTGTGCCCCGGGGAGAGTGCGACGAGCTCCCTAAAGGGCTGCAGCGCACACAGGACTAGACCTGGGAGCAGCTCGGAGGCCGCTCTGGCAGAGGAAGAGGCTCCACACAGAGGGGGCTGTGTGGCCCCGGGAGCAGCTTGGAGGGGCTCAGGTGGCAGCTCTGCGCAGAGGGGGCTGCCTGGCCTGGAGAGCAATTCCAACAGTGCAGGCCCTGGAGCACAGGGCACCGGGGACACAGCCCAGGATCCGCCACCCCCGCCCCCAGAAAGGCAGAGGCAAGGAGGGCACAGGACAGCAAGGACGATCCTGCCCCAAGCTGAGCAGATCAGCGGCCCCACCCCCAGAGCATCCAGGCCCTGCAGACTGAGAGCCTCGTAGCTACTCTGGGAGCTGAATCCAGGGCTCCAGAGCTGGCTGCCGCCACTGTGGTTGTTCCTCCTGGGGCCTCACAGGGTAAAAAACCCCCACTGAACCTCACAGTGGCCTCACCAGATAAACAGGATACACATTACTCACTGAGCCCTACACCAGGCAGGGGGCAGAGCAGCTCCCCCAAGTGCTAACACCAGAAAATCAGCACAACAGGCCCGTCCCCCAGAAGACCAGCTAGAAGGACAGGTGAAAAACAAATTATTGACCAAGCAGCACTCAAAAGTTCCAGGGGAATTCAAGGGACTTACAGTATACAGAATCAGAGGATACTTCACTGTGGTTTTTTTTTTAACTTCTGTTTCCTTTTCCACACCCCTTTCTTTTCCTTTCTTCCTTTTTCTATTTTTCTTCTCTTTTTTTCCCTTATTTTTGCATTTTTCTTTTTCTCTTTTCTTTCCTTCTTTCTCTTCTCTCTTTTACTCCTTTTCCCAATACAACTTGTTTTTGGCCACTCTGCACTGAGCAAAATGACTAGAAGGAAAACCTCACCTCAAAAGAAAGAATCAGAAACACTCCTCACTCCCACAGTTACAAAATTTGGATTACAATTCAATGTCAGAAAGCCAATTCAGAAGCACTATTATACAGCTACTGGTGGCTCTAGAAAAAAGCATAAAGGACTCAAGAGACTTCATGACTGAAGAATTTAGAGCTAATCAGGCAGAAATTAAAAATCAATTGAATGAGATGCAATCCAAACTAGAGGTCCTAATGACGGGGGTTAACGAGGTGGAAGAACGAGTGAGTGACATACAAGTAAAGTTGATGCCAAAGACAGAAATTGCAGAAAAAAGAGACAAACAATTAAAAGACCATGAGGATAGATTAAGGGAAATAAATGACAGCCTGAGGAAGAAAAACCTACGTTTAACTGGGGTTCCCGAGGGCGCCGAAAGGGACAGAGGTCCAGAATATGTATTTGAACAAATTCTAGCTGAAAACTTTCCTAATCTGGGAAGGGAAACAGGCATTCAGATCCAGGAAATAGAGAGATCCCACCCGTAAGATCAATAAAAACCGTTCAACACCTCGATATTTAAGTTAAGCTTGCAAATTCCAAAGATAAAGAGAAGACCCTTAAAGCAGCAAGAGACAAGAAATCCCTAACTTTTATGGGGAGGAGTATTAGGGTAACAGCAGACCTCTCCACAGAGACCTGGCAGGCCAGAAAGGGCTGGCAGGATATATTCAGGGTCCTAAATGAGAAAAACATGCAACCAAGAATACTTTATCCAGTAAAGTTCTCATTCAGAATGGAATGAAAGATAAAGAGCTTCCAAGACAGGCAGGAACTGAAAGAATATGTGACCTCCAAACCAGCTCTGCAACAAATTTTAAGGGGGACTCTTAAAATTCCCCTTTAAGAAGAAGTCCAGTAGAGCAATCCACAAAAACAAGGACTGAATAGATATCATGATGACACTAAACTCATATCTTTCAATAGTAACTCTGAATGTAAATGGCCTTAATGACCCCATCAAAAGGTGCACGGTTTCAGACTGGATAAAAAAGCAGGACCCTTCTATTTCCTGTCTACAAGGGACTCATTTTAGACATAAGGACACCTACAGCCTGAAAATAAAAGGTTGAAGAACCATTTCCCTTTCAAATGGACCTCAAAAGAAAGCAGGGGTAGCCATCCTTATATGAGAAAAACTAAAATTTACCCCGAAGACTGTAGAGAGAGCTGAAGAGGGACACTATATCATACTTAAGGGATCTATCCAACAAGAGGACTTAACAATCCTCAATATATATGCTCCAAATGTGGGAGCTGCCAAATATATCAATCAATTAATAATCAAAGTTAAGACATACTTAGATACTAATACACTTATACTTGGTGACTTCAATCTAGCACTTTCTACACTTGATAGGTCTTCTAAACACAACATCTCCAAAGAAACGAGAGCTTTAAATGAAACACTAGACCACATGGATTTCACAGATATCTGCAGAACTTTACATCCAAACTCAACTGAATACACATTCTTCTCAAGTGCACATGGAACTTTCTCCAGAATAGACCACATACTGGGTCACAAATCGGGTCTGAACCGATACCAAAAGATTGGGATCATCCCCTGCATATTCTCAGATCATAATGCCTTGAAATTAAAACTAAAACACAACAAAAAGTTTGGAAGGACCTCAAACACATGGAGGTTAAGGTCAACCAAGAAATTAAGGAAAAATTAAGAAGATTCATGGAAACTAATGAGAATAAAGATACAACCATTCAAAATCTTTGGGACGCAGCAAAAGCAGTCTTAAGGGGGAAATACATCGCAATACAAGCATTCATCCAAAAACTGGAAAGAACTCAAATACAAAAGCTAAACTTCCACCTAAAGGAGCTAGAGAAAAAACAGAAGATGGACCCTACGCCCAGCAGAAGAAGAGAGTTAATTAAAATTCGAGCAGAACTCAACGAAATCGAGACCAGAACTGTGGAACAGATCAACAGAACCAAGAGTTGGTTCTTTGAAAGAATTAATAAGATATATAAACCATTAGTCAGCCTTATTAAACAGAAGAGAGAGAAGACTTAAATTAATAAAATCATGAATGAGAAAGGAGAGATCACTACCAACACCAAGGAAATACAAACTATTTTAAAAACATATTATGAACAGCTATACGCCAATAAATTAGGCAATCTAGAAGAAATGGACGCATTCCTGGAAAGCCACAAACTACCAAAACTGGAACAGGAAGAAATAGAAAACCTTAACAGGCCAATAACCAGGGAGGAAATTGAAGCAGTCATCAAAAACCTCCCAAGACACAAGAGTCCAGGGCCAGATGGCTTCCCAGGGGAATTCTATCAAACGTTTAAAGAAGAAACCATACCTATTCCACTAAAGCTGTTTGGAAAGATAGAAAGACATGAAGTACATCCAAATTCGTTCTATAAGTCCAGCATCACCTTACTTCCAAAACCAGACAAAGACCCCACCAAAAAGGAGAATTACAGACCAATATCCCTGATGATCATGGATGCAAAAATTCTCAACAAGATACTAGCCAATAGGATCCAACATCATATTAAGAAAATTATTCACCATGACCAAGTAGGATTTATCCCCGGGACACAAGGCTGGTTAAACTCTTATAAAACAATCACTGTGATTCATCATATTAGCAAGAGAAAAACCAAGAACCATATGATCCTATCATTAGATGCAGAGAAAGCATTTGACAAAAACAGCATCCATTCCTGATCAAAACTCTTCAGAGTATAGGGATAGAGGGAAATTTCCTCGATATCTTAAAAGCCATCTACAAAAAGCCCACAGCAAATATCATTCTCAATGGGGAAGCACTGGGAGCCTTTCCCGTAAGATCAGGAACAAGACAGGGATGTCCACTGTCACCACTGCTATTCAACATAGTACTGGAAGTCCTAGCCTCAGCAATCAGACAACAAAAAGACATTAAAGGCATTCAAATTGGCAAAGAAGAAGTCAAACTCTCCCTCTTCGCCGATGACATGAAACTCTACCTAGAAAACCCAAAAGCCTCCACCCCAAAATTGCTAGAACTCATCCAGCAATTTGGTTCTTAGCAGGATACAAAATCAATGCCCAGAAATAAATGGCATTTCTATACACTAAAAAGGAGACTGAAGAACGAGAAATTAAGGAGTCAATCCCATTTCCAATTGCACCCAAAAGCATAAGATACCTAGGAATAAACCTAACCAAAGAGGTAAAGGATCTATACCCTAAAAACTATAGAACACTTCTGAAAGAAATTGAGGAAGACACAAAGAGATGGAAAAATATTCTATGCTCATGGATTGGAAGAATTAATATTGTGCAAATGACAATGTTACCCAGGGCAATTTACACGATTAATGCAATCCCTATCCAAATACCATGGACTTTCTTCAGAGAGTTAAAACAGATTATTTGTTCTGATCTGTGTGGAATCAGAAAAGACCCCGAATAGCCAGGGGAATTTTAAAAAAGAAAACCATATCTGGGGGCATCACAGTGCCAGATTTCAGGTTGTACTACACAGCTGTGGTCATCAAGACAGTGTGGTACTGGCACAAAAACAGACACATAGATCAATGGAACAGAATAGAGAACCCAGAAGTGGACCCTGATCTTTATGGTCAACTAATATTTGAAAAGGAGGAAAGACTATCCATTGGAATTAAGACAGTCTCTTCAGTTAATGGTGCTGGGAAAATTGGACATCCACATGCAGAAGAATGAAACTAGACCACTCTCTTTTACCATACACAAATAAACTCAAAATGGATGTA
The DNA here is from genome assembly GCF_048164855.1 of Canis lupus baileyi. NCBI lineage: Eukaryota > Metazoa > Chordata > Mammalia > Carnivora > Canidae > Canis > Canis lupus. The sequence continues at coordinate 62,128,079 of NC_132876.1, forward strand.
ATATCTCAATGTGAGACAAGATTCCATCAAAATCCTAGAGGAGAACACAGGCAACACCCTTTTTGAACTCGGCCACAGTAACTTCTTGCAAGATACATCCACGAAGACAAAAGAAACAAAAGCAAAAATGAACTATTGGGACTTCATCAAGATAAGAAGCTTTTGCACAGCAAGGGATACAGTCAACAAAACTAAAAGACAACCTACAGAATGGGAGAAGATATTTGCAAATGACATATCAGATAAAGGGCTAGTTTCCAAGATCTATAAATAACTTATGAAACCCATCACCAAAAAACAAACAATCCCATCATGAAAATGGCAAAAGACATGAAGAGAAATCTCACAGAGGAAGACATAGACATGTACAACATGCACATGAGAAAATGCTGTGCATCACTTCCCATCAGGGAAATACAAATCAAACCCACAATGAGATACCACCTCACACCAGTGAGAATGGGGAAATTAACAAGGCAGGAAACCACAAATGTTGGAGAGGATGCGGAGAAAAGGGAACCCTCTTATACTGTTGGTGGAAATGTGAACTGGTGCAGCCACCCTTGAAAACTGTGTGGAGGTTTCTCAAAGAGTTTAAAATACACCTGCCCTAGGACCCAGCAATTGCACTTTTGGGGATTTACCCCAAAGATCCCACCTGCACCCCGATGTTTCTAGCAGCAATGTCCACAATAGCCAAACTGTGGAAGGAGCCTCGGTGTCCATCGAAAGATGAATGGATAAAGAACATGTGGTTTATGTATACAATGGAATATTACTAAGCCATTAGAAATGACAAATACCCACCATTTGCTTCCACGTTGATGGAATTGGAGGTATTATGCTGAGTGAAATAAGTCAATTGGAATAGGACAAACATTATATGGTCTCATTCATTTGGGGAATATGAATAATAGTGAAAGGGAATAGAAGGGAAGGGAGAAGAAATGGGTAGGAAATATCAGAAAGGGATACAGAACATAAAGACTCCTAACTCTGGGAAACAAACTAGGGGTGATGGAAGGGGAGGAGGGCGTGTGGTGGGAGTGAACGGGTGACGGGCACTGATGGGGGCACTTGACGGGATGATTACTGGGTTTTATTATTTATGTTGAAAATTGAACACCAATAAAAAATAAATTTATTATTAAAAAAAAAACAAAAGAAAAGTTAAGGGACGCCTGGGTGTCTCAGTGGTTGAGCATCTGCCTTTAGCTCAGGGCATGTTCTTGGAGTCCCAGGATCGAGTCCCACATAAGGCTCCCTGCATGGAGCCTGCTTCTCCCTCTGCCTGTGTCTCTTCCTCTCTCTGTGTGTGTCTCTCATGAATAAATAAATAAAATCTTAAAAAAAAAGAAAAAAAAAGGATAAGTTAAGCTCCCTAGTGGGAGAAGATATTTACAAATGGTACATCCAATAAGGGGTTAATATCTAAAATGTATAAAGAACTTCTACAACTTAACACCAGAAAAACTCTACAAATATTGTGATTAAAATTGTGTAGAATAAGTGCTTAGACATTATTCCAAAGAAGACATAGAGATACCAATGAATACACACAAAGATGGTCAACATCACTAATCATCATGATAAAGCTAATCAAACTACAATGAGATATCACCTCACATCAGTCAAAATTGGTGAAATAAAAAAAGACAAGAGATAAAAAAATGTTTGTAAGGATATACAGAATAGGGAACCCTCATGCACTGTTGATGGGATTGTAAAATGGTGCAGTTGCTATGGAAAATAGTATAAAGTTTTCTTAAAAAAATAAAACTAGAAGCACCATATGATCCAGTATTCCCACTTTGGGTATACATTCAAAATATTTGAAAGCAGGGTGTCAAAGAGATATTTGCACACTTATGTTCATAGCTGCACTAGTCATAATAGCCAAGAGGTGTACAAAACACAAATGTCTATTAATAAGTGAACTGTACATCTGAAACTGATGATGCACTATATGTTGGCTAATTGAAGAAATTTAAAAAACACTTTACTATTTGCCCCTAGTCATTTCTCCAGAATCATCTCCCACTAATCCCTGATTTGCACCTTATATTCTACCTATTTTGAGCGAGTTTTTCATTGTTGTTGTTGTTACTCTAAGTGCTCCAAACTATTTCCATCTTCTGTGACTTTGCATGTTCCTGCCACAGATGAGAATTTTTTTTCCTTTCCATTTCTGCTTAGAATTCAATCTCATCATTTTGTGTACCTCTTTTCCTCCATAGTCCCTCAATTCTCCTAAGTACACAGAAACCTTAAAAATCCTTCTTCTCTGAGTAACTTTGGCCAAAATAAATGAATAGCAGTAACTTAAAATTCCATTCATATTAGCAATTAAATGACCAATATTGGCTTAAAGTCTCTTCAGGTCTTTAATACTTTTGAAGAGTTACAGAGTTTTAATTAAAAGTACTAATCTTGGGCACCTGGGTGGCTCAGTCAGTTAAACATCTGCCTTCGGCTCAGGTCATAATCTCAGGGTACTGATTTTGAGCCTAGAATAGGGCTTCATGCTCAGCAGGGAGCTTGCTCTTTCTCTCCTTTCCCTCTCCCTCTGTTCTCTCTCTCTCAAATAAATAAGCAAACTCTTTAAAAAAATGTTTAAGCAGTAGGTTGCATATAGAGAATGAGTGAGTATTCTCAAGTGAATGAATATTTTTTTGGTTCGAAGTCCTTTATTCCACACTTGGAGTAATGAATATTCTCAAGTAAATGAATATTTTTTTTGGTTAGAAGTCCTTTACAGCCTGAGCACGTGACCACTCCCACTTCAAGTTCCCAAGCTTAGAGTTTCCCATTTATCATGTCAATCAAATCCTTGAGCTAAATTCTACCTTTACTGACTAACGATAAAGAATGTGGCCTGGGAGTCTTTTCCCATAACTTCATCTATAATCAAGTAAGCCTCAGTTTAGTTTGCATTTTCTTCTTTCTTAGACTGGAACTACAATATTTTGTATATCTGTGCAACCTTTAGCTTGTTTTACCTCCATTTTTAAAGCAATGATAAGTTTAGAGTTCTTTTTTTTTCATACTTTTAATTTCTTAGAGAAAAAATTTGCAAATGCTCTGAAAAGCATGATTTTTCTCTTTGAAGGGGGAAACAAGTAAAAAATCAACAGGTATGATAAGCAAATTTGTGAAGTGATTATGTTTTTTTTTTCTTTTTAAAAAGTTGGAAAGGTGTAGCAACATCATCTTTTAAAAATTTATCTTGATCCTGATGAAAGAGCCCCAATAAGATCAATAACAACATGGGATGTTCTTGAATGGATTGCCACCTAACTGTGACAAAAGATTTGTATATGGTATAGTGACTGTGCATTTTAGATTTTCTGGTTAAGTCCCAACTTCAAATATTTTGTACTTTTGTCAGATCTTTGTGTTGATTCTTATTTTCTTAATTGTTCATTGTTATTTGCTATCATTTTTCTTTGTTTTAATTGAAATATATTTGACATTTAATACTGTCTTTATTTGAGGTATACAACATGTCGACTTGATATATTTATATATTGTAATGTGATTGATACTATAATGATAGCATTATCATTTCTGTGATGGAATAATTAAGATCAAGTCTCTTATCAAGTTTGATGACTTAAATACAATATTGTTGTCTATATTCACTGTATTGTGCATTAGACATCCATGACTTATTTATCTTCTAGTTCAAGTCATGTACCCTTAAAAACATATCTATTTCTCCACCATTTCACTGTTTTATGAATTAGGGTTTATTAAATTCTACATATAAGTGATATCATATGGTACTTGTCTTTGTCTTATCTCACTTAGAATAATGTTCTCAATGTCCATCCATGTTGTTGAAAATGGTGGGATTTCCTTTTTTCTCATGGTTATAAAATATTTTGTTGTACATATATACTACATCTTCTTTTTTAAGATTTTATTTATTTATTCATGTGGGGGGGAGAGAGAGAGGAGTCAGAGACACAGGCAAAGGGAGAAGCAGGCTCCACGCAAGAAGCCCCATGCGGGACTTGATCCCAGAATCCCGGGATCACGCCCTGAGCTGAAGGCAGATGTTCAATCGCTGAGCCACCCAGGCGTCTGTATACTACATCTTCTTGATCCCTTCATTCGCAAGTGGACACATAGATTGTTTCCAATGTTGTATATTTTAAATAATGCTGTAGTATATATGGGGTGCATATATCTCTACAATATCCTGCTTTCTTTTCCAGTGGCCCAGAAGTAGAACTTCTGAATTATATAGTAGTTCTATTTTTAATTTTTTGAAGACTCTCCATTTAAGGACCTCCACATTTTGAGAAGTCTCCATGGCTGGAGAAATTTACATTCCTACCAACAGTAGACGATAGTTCCCTTTTTTCCACATCTTTGCCAATACTTGCTATATCTTGTTTTTTTTCTTTTTTTTCTTTCTTTCTTTTTTTTTTTTTTTTTTTTTTTTTTGATGATAGCCATCCTAATAGATGTGAGATGGTATTTCATTGCAGTTTGGGTTTGTATTTCCCTGAGAGTGATGTTGAGAATCTTTTCATGCACTTGTTCACCATTTGTTTATTTATTTTCTTTAGGACAATATTTAGTGCCTCTGCACATTTTAAAATCAGTTTGTTGGGGTTACTTTGCAACTGAATTTTAAGTAGTTCTTTATATATGTTGGATATTAACCCATAATCCAATATATGATTTCTAATTATTTTCTTTCATTCTGCATGTTGCCTTTTATTTTGGTGTTTCTTTTGCTGAGCAGAAACTTTTAAGTCTGATGTAGTACTACTTGTTTACTTTTGCGTTTGTTGCTTATACTTTTGGTGTCATATTCAAAGAATAATTGCCATGATCAATGTTGAGGAAATTCTTCTTTGTTTTCTTCTAGGAGTTTTATGATATTAAGTCTTATGTTTAAGTATTTGATTCACTTCAAGTTAATTTTTGTGAGTGGAGTTAGATAGGAATTTAATTTCATTGTTCAGTATATGTTTACACAGTTTCCCCAGCACCATATGTCAAAGAGACTATACTTTCCCTTTTCTGTGTTCTTGGTTCTCAAGTTGAATATTAGTTCAGTATATATCCAGGTGTTTCACTCTGGGCCTTCCATACTGCTGCATTGGTCTGTGTGTCTATTTTATGACAGCAGCACACTGTTTTTACTACTTTAGTTGTGTAGTATAGTTTGAAATCAGAAAGTGTGATGAACTGAACTTTGTTCTTCCTTCTCAGGATGGCTTTGACTGTTCAAGGTCTTTTGAGGTTACATACAAAGTTGAAGACTTTTTTTCCTATTTCTGTGAAAAATATCATTGGAACTTTGATATGGATTGTGTTGAATCTATAGATAAGCTTTGGGTAGTATGTACATTTTAATGATATTTATTGTTTTAACTCATTAACATGGAATTTTTTCTGTTTGTCTTCTTTGATTTGTTTCAATAAAGTCTTTTAGTTTTCATTGTACAGATAATTCTCTCTTTTAGTTAAATATATCCCCAAGTACTTTATTATTTTGGATTCTATATTAAATGGGATCATTTTCTCTCTTTTTTATAGATATTCCATTATTCATATGTAGATATTCACTGATATATGTATATTATTGATTTTAAATCCTGCAAGTTTATGTAATGTGTTGATAAGTTTAACTGTTCATGAGTCTTTGGGACAGTATGAAATCATATCAACTACAAATAATTACAATTTTACTGCTTTTCTAATTAAGATGTATTTTATTTATTTTTCTTGCCTAATTGTTCTATCAACTATTCTAGTTTGAACTATATTGAATGAGTAGTTAGCATGGGCATCTTTCTCTAATTCGTTTGTTTCAGGTTTTCATTTAAATTCCAGGTATAACATATAGTGTAATAATAGTTTCACATGTAGAATTTAGTTATGTATCACTTATATACAATACCTAATGCTCATCTCAAGTGCCCTCTTTAATACTCATCACTTATTTAATCCATTCCTCCTAACCACTTCTCCTACTGTAGCCCTCAGTTTGTTCTCCATACTTGAGTCTATTTCTTTGTTTGCCTCATTTCCCCACCCATATGCATTTGCTTTGTGTCTTAAATTCCACATATGAGTGAAATCATATGGCATTTGTCTTTGCTTTATTTCATGTAACATAATACTCTCTAGCCCCATCCATGTCATTGCAAATGGCAAGATTTCATTCTGTTTTATGGCTGAGTAATATTCCATTGTATATATACATATGACATCTTCTAACTACTAGTGTAATTGGTGAATTGTAAGATAGTTCTATTTTTAACTTTTTAGGAACCTCCATAGTTTTTTTTTCCCCAGTGGCTGCACCACTTTGCATTCCCACTAACAGCGTAAGAGAGTTCCCCTTTCTCTGCATCCTCACCAACACCTGTTTTTTCTTGTAATGTTAATTTTAGTCATTCTGACTTGTTCATATCTCATTGTAGTTTTGATTTGTATTTCCCTAATGATGAGTGATGTTGAGCATCTTTTCATGTGTCTTGTTAGCCACCTGCATATCTTCTTTGGAAAAATGTCTATTCATGTCTTCTGCCCATTTCTTAACTGGATTATTCATATTGTGGCTGTTGAGTTTTATAAGTTCTTTATATATTTTGGATGTTAACCCTTTTTCAGATATGTCATTTGCAATCAGGTTCTCCCATCCTGTAGGTTGCCTTTTAGTTTTTTGTTAATTGTTTCTTTCATTGTGCGGAAGCTCTTTATTTTGATGAAGACCCAATAGACTATTTTGGCTTTTGTTTTCTGTACCTCAGGAGACATATCTAGTAAGAAATTGCTACAGCCAATGTCAACAGGTTATTGCCTGTGTCCTTTTCTAGGATTTTGATGGTTTCTTGTTTCACATTTATGTCTTTCTTTTGTTGAATTTATTTTTGCATATGAAAGTGGTCCAGTCATCTTCTTTTGCATATAGTTGTCTAGTTTTCCCAACACCATTTGTTAAAGAGACTGTCTTTTCCCAATGAATATTCTTTCCTGTATGTCAAAGATTAAATGCTAATACAGATGTTGATTAATTTCTGGGTTTTCTATTATGTTCCATTGAACAAAATATCTGTTTTCGTGACAGTGCCATACTCTTTTGATCACTACAACTTTGTAATATAACTTAAAGTCTAGAATGTTATGGCTCCAGGTTTTCTTTTCTTTTTCAAGATAGCTTTGGCTATTCGGGGTCTTTTGTAGTTCCATACAAATTTTAGGATTGTTTCTTCTAGCTCTGTGAAAAAATCCTGCTTGCATTTTTATAAGAAATGCATTAACTGTGTAGATTGTGTTGGGTAACTTAGACTTTACAAAATATTTGTTCTTCCAATTCATGAGCATGGAATATATTTCCATTTGTTTGTATCATCTTCCACTTCTTTCATCAGTATTTTGTAGATTTCAGAGTACAGGTCTTTCACCACTTTGGTTAGGTTTTTTCCTAGGTATCTTACGCATTTTAGCGCACTTGTAAATGGGATTGAATCCTTGATTTCTCTTTTTGCTGCTTCAATATTGGTATACATAAATGCAACAGATTTCTGTATGTTGATTTTGTATTTTGCAATTGTATTGGTTTGTTTATCAGTTCTAGTTATTTTTTGGTAGGTTCTTTTGGGTTTTCTATATACAGTATCATGTCTTCTGCAAATACTGGAAGCTTAACTTCTTCCTTTTCTAGTGTGAATGAGTTTTATTCGTCTTTGTTGTCTGTCTGTGATGGTTAGTACTTCCAGTACGATGTTAAATAAAAGTGATGAGAGTGGACATCCCTGTCTTGTCCTGACCATAAAGGAAAAACTCTCAGTTTCTTGCAATTAAGGATAATGTTAGCTGTGGGTTTTTCATATATGGTCCTTATGATGTTGAGGTATGTTCCATCCACATGTACTTTTTTGGGTGTTTTTATCATGAATGCATGTTGTGCTTTTGTCAAATGCTTTTTCTTCAATTATGGAAAGGTTCATGGTTCTTATCCTTTCTCCTATTAATGTGATATATCACCTTGACTGATCTGAGAATATTAAATCACCCCTGCAACCCAGGAATATGCCCCCACTTGATTGCAGTGAATGATTTTTTAAATGTATTCTTGAATTCAGTTTGCTAGTATTTTATTAAGAAGTTTTGCATCTCAGTTCATCAGGAATATTGGACTGTAGTTATTTTTAAGTGAGGTCTGTATCTGGTTTTGCTATCAGAGTAATTCTGGCCTCATAGAATGAATTTGGAAGTTTTCTTTCCTGTTCTATATTTTTGAATAGTTTGAGAAGAATAAGTATTCACTCTCCTCTAAATGTTTGATAGAATTTGCCTATGAAGGTCTGGATTCTTGTTTCTCGGGAATTTTTTGATTGCTGACACAATTTCTTTGCTGCTTATTGGTCTATCTAAATTTTCTACTTCTTCCTGTTTCAGTTTTGGGAGCTTATATGTTCTAGAGATTTATCTATTTCTTCTAGATTGTCCAATTTTTTTCACATATAACTTTCTCTCATGATTGCTTGTACTTCTCTGGTGTTGATTATTTTTTCTTTCTTGTATGTGACCTTATTTATGGGTCCTTTCTGTTTTATTCTTGATAAGTCTGGCTACAGGATTGTCGATTTCATTGATTTTTTTCAAACACCCGACTCCTGATTTCACTGTTCTGCTATATTGTTATTTTAGTTTCTATAGCATTTATGTCTGCTCTAATTCTTATTATTTCTTTCCTTGTGTTGTTTTTAGATTTTATTTTTTTTCTAGCCCATTTTCGTGTACTATTAGGTTGTCTATTTGAGACTTTTTTTGTATCTTGAGGTAGGCTTTGATTGCTATAAACTCCCCTTTTAGGACCAATTTGCTGCATCTCAGAAGTTTTTGACCACTGTGTTTTCATTTTCATTTGTTTCCATGTACTTTTTATTTTTTTCTTCGAGTTCTTCATTGATGCATTCATTGATTCATTGATTAGTATCATGTTATTTAACCTCCTGGTCTTATACAGTTTTTCTTGTGGTTGACTTCTCGTTTCATAGATTTATGGTCAGAAAATAATCATGGTATGATTTCAAACTTCTTGAATTTTTGGCTTTTTTAAGAGGGCCAATATGTGATCTATTCTGGGGAATATGCCATGTGCACATGAAAATAATCTGTATTCTATTGGTTTTGAATGAAGTATTCTGATTATATCTATTAAATCCATCTGTTACAAGTGTCATTCATAGACATTGATTCCATGTTAATGTTCTGTTTACATCAGTTTGTGGATGTACATGGTGTATTAAAGTCCCCTATACTACTGTTTTATTCTTATCAATTAGTTAATTTCAGTTTCTTATTAACTGTTTTATGTATTAGGTGCTCCTATGTTGGGTGCACAAGTATTTACAATTGTATAACTTTTTGGTTTGTCACAATTATTATTACATAGTGTTCATCTTTGTTGTATCTGTATATGTTGTAAAGTCTATTTTGTTCAATATAAGTATTGCTACTCTAGCATTCTTTTCTTTGTGTGATTGAAGTGTCTTATTTTGTCTCCCTTTCTGATTTTATCTTCTTTTGTGTTTTTCTCTCATCCCCTATGATCCTCCATTTGGCTTCTCTTTTTTCCTCCATTTTGCTTCTTAAATTCCACATATGAGTGAGATCATATCATAACTGTTATCAATGATCGACTTATTTCGCTTAGCATAATATCCTCTGTTCTATCCACATAAATTGCAAATGGTAAGATTTCATTTTTTGATGGTTGAGTACTATTTCATTAGATAGATGATAGATAGATAGATAGATAGATAGATAGATAGATAGATAGATAGATATCTCATATCTATTTTATCCTTTCACCTGCCCATGGGCATCTAGGTTTTTTCCATAATTTGGTATGGTGGATATTGTTCCTATAAACATTGGGTGCTCCTTCAGATCACCACATTTGTATCTATGGCATAAGTACCCAGTAGTGCAATTGCTGGGTCATAGGGTAGCTCTATTTTCAACTTTTAGAGAAAACTCCATACTGTTTCCTGGAGTGGTTGCAGCAGTTTGCATTCTCTCCAACACCCTAAGGGGATTCCACCTTCTCTGTATCCTCGCCAACATCTGTCATTTCTTGAGTTGTTAGTTGTAGCCGTTCTATTTTGAGGTGGTATCTCATTGTGGTTTTGATTTCTATTTCCCTGATGCTGAGTGGTGTTGAGCATTTTTTTCATGTGTCTGTTGGCCATTTGTATACATTCTTTGGAGAACAGCCTATGTATTCTGCCCATCTCTTTAATTTTTTTTTTCTGCCCATCTCTTTAATGGATTGTTTGTTGGCTGTTGAATTTGGTAAGTTCCTTATAGATTTTGAATTATAGCCCTTTATCTGGTAAGACAATTGCAAATATCTTCTCCCATTCAGTTGGCTATCTTTTGTTTTGTCAACTGTTTCCATTGCTGTACAGAAACTTGATGAAACTTTTATCTTTAGGAAATACCAAAGTTCATTTTTGCCTTGTTTCCCTTGCCTTTGGAGACATGTCTGGAAGAAGTTCCAGTGGCTGATGTCAGAGGGGTTGCTACCTCTGTTCTCTAGGATTTTGATGGATTCCTGTCTCACATTTAGGTCTACCATCTATTTTTGTGTCTATTTTTGTTTATGGTGTAAGGAAAAGTTCAAGTTTCATCCTTCTGCATGTGCCTGTCCAATTTTCCCAATATCATTTGTTGAAGATACTGTCTTTTCCATTGCATATTCTTTCCTGCTTTGTCAAAGACTAGTTGACCATAGAGTTGAGGGTCCTTTTCTGGGTTCTCCTATTCTGTTCCATTGATCTATGTGTATGTTTTTTATGTATGCTTTTGTGCCAATACCATACTTCCATGGTGATTATAGCTTTTTAATAGATAATAGAGCTTGAAGTCTGGCATTGTGATGCCACCAGCTTTGGTTCTTTTTCAACATTCCTTTGGGTATTTGGTGTCTTTTTTGGTTCCATACAAATTTTTAGGATTATTTGTTCCAGCTCTGTGAAAAAAGTTAATGGTATTTTGATAGGGTTTGCATTGAATGCATAGTTTGCTCTAGGTAGCATAGATATTTTAGCGATATTTTTCTTCCAATTCATGAGCATGGAACTTTATTCCATTTCTTTATATCTTCCTCAATTACTTTCATGAGTTTTCTGAGTACAGATCCTTTGCCTCTTTGGTTAGGTTTATTCCTAGGTATCTTAGGGATTTTGTTGCAATTGTAAATGTGATTGACGCTTTCTCTTTCTTCTGTTTCATTGTTAGCATATAGAAATGCAACTGATTTTTTGTGCATTGATTTTATATCCTGCCACTTTGCTGAAGTCCTCTATGAATACTAGCAGTTTGGGGGCAGAGACTTTCGAGTTTTCACATTGCTTATCTTGTCATCTGTCAGGGCTGAGAGGTATACTTCTTTGCAGATTCGGATGTCTCTATTCCTTTCTGGTCTCTGTTATTTTTTTATCTCTCTCCTTGCTTACAAGATCTGCTTTACTATTTCTTGCAGAGCTGGTTTAGTGATCACAAATTATCCTAGTTTATGTTTGTCCCAGAAGATCTTTAAATCTCCTTCTATTTTAATGATATCCTAGCTGGATAAAGTATTTTTGGCTGCATATTTTTCTCATTTAGCACCCTGAATTTTAATGCCAGCACTTTCTGGCCTGCCAGGTCTCTGTCAGTAGGTCTGCTGCCAGTCTAATGTTTCTACCCTTTGTAAGTTAAGGACCTCTGGTCCCGAACTGCTTTCAGGATTTTCTCTTTGTCTCTGATATTTGCAAGTTTCACTATTATATGTCAGGGTGTTGATCTATTTTTATTGATTTTGAGTGGGGCGCTCTGTACCTTCGGGATTTGAATGCCTGTTTTCTTCCCCAGATTAGGGGTGTTTTCTGCTATAATTTGTTCCAAGGTACTTTCTGCCCCACTCCATTTCTTCTTCTTCTGGGACCTAAATTATTTTAATATTGTTTTGCTTTATATCATTTATCTCTTGAATTCTCCCCCTTGTTATTCAGTAGTTGTTTATCTCTCTTTTTCTAAGCTTCTTTATTCTCCATTATTTAAAAAAAATATTTTGTTTAGTTATTCATGAGAGACACACAGAGAAAGGCAGAGACATAGGCAGAGGGAGAAGCAGGATCCTTGCAAGGAGCCCGATGTGGGACTTGACCCCAGAACCCCAGGTTCACGACCTGAGCCAAAGGCAGACAACCACTGAGCCACCCACGTGCTCCTATTCTCCATCATTTTGTCTTCTATATCACTAAATCTCTCTTCTTCCTCATTATTCTAGTAGTTACAGTCTCTATTTTTATTGCATCTCATTAAAAGCCTTTTAAATTTTGACTTGTGTAGATTTTATTTCTTTTACTTTCCCAGAAAGAGATTTCCTATTGTCTTATATGCTTTTCCTAGACCAGCTAATATCTTTATAATAATTATTCTGAACTATATTTCTGACATCTTACTTATATCTGTACTGATTAGGTCCCTGGCATTCAGTACTGACTCTTGTTCTGTTTTTTGAGGTGAGTTTTTCCATCTTGTCATTCTGTCCAGAGAAGAATAAATTAAAGAGAAGAAAATAATTTTTTCAAGGAACCAGCTCCTGCTTTCTTGATCTGTTCTATTTTCTTTGTTTCTATATCACTGTTTCTCCTGAAATCATTATTATTCCCTTCCTTCTGTTGGCTTCAGGCTTCAGAAGGTGTAAGGTTAGGTTATTTGAGATTTTTCTATCCCCTTTAGGTGTAAGGTTAGGTTATTTGAGATTTTTCTAGCCCCTTTAGGTGTAACATTAGGTTATTTGAGATTTTTCTTGGTTCTTGAGGTAGGCCTGTATTGCTATAATCTTTCCTCTGTAAACCACATTTTCTGCATCCCAATGTTTTGGGGCCATTTTGTTTTCATTTTCATTTGTCTCCATGTATTTTTCCATTTCTTCTTTGATTTCCTGGTTGACCATTCATTATTTAATAGCATTTTGTTTAACCTCCTTATATTTGTGGTCTTTCCAGATTTTTTTCTGGTGGTTGAATTTTAGTTTCATTGTTTTGAAGCCAGAAAACGTTCATGGTATGATTTCAGTCTTTTTGTATTTGTTGAGGCCTGTTTTGTGACCTAATGTGTGATCTATTCTGGAGAATGTTTCATGTGCATTTGAAAAGAATGTGTATTCTCTTGTTTTAGGGTTGAATGTCGTTATGTTAAACTCGTTTGGTACAGTTGTGTCATTCAATGCCACTGTTCTCTTGTTGATTTTCTATTTGGATGATCTGTCCATTAATGTAATTGGAGTAGTAAGTTCTATTCTTGTAGTACTATTGATTAGTTTCTTTATATTTGTTATTGACTGTTTCATGTATATGGGTGGTCCCATATTGGATGCATAAATATTTACAATTCTTATGTCTTCTTTTTAGATCATGTGTTCCATGATTATATTGTTTTTCCTTGTCTTTTCTTACAATCTTTGTTTTACACTCTATTTCATCTTGGCAGACAGCATCTCCTCTGATGTCCTGCTCACTATTCCCTTGCACTGTAGTCAATAAAGTTCTATCTCCTTTAAAAAAATACAAGAACAAACACAAAAATAAAATTAATTTGTCCGATAAGTATTGGTATCCCTTCTTTTCATATCCGTTAGAATGATAAATGATTCTTAATATCCTCACTTTCAATCTGTAGGTGTGTTTAGGTTTAAAATGGGTCTTTTGCAGGCAGCAGACAAATGGATCTCGTTTTTATATACATTCTTACACACTATGTTTTCTGATTGGAACATTTAGTAAATTTTCATTCAAAATAATTATTGATAATGTTTTTATTGCCATTTTATTCCTTGTTTATGGTTGTTTCTTTATATTTTCTTGATTCTTTCTTTTCTTTGTCATTTTTTCTCTTTCCTTTCCCCTTAACGAGTCCCCTTTAATATTTCTTGCAGTGCTGGGTTCATGGTCATGAACTCCTTTAGTATTTGTTTGGGAAATTCTATCACTCCTTCTCTTCTGAATGATAGCCTTACTGGATAGAGTATTCTTGGCTACAGAGTTTTTCCATTCAGTACTTTGAATATATCATGTCACACCCTTCTGGCTTGCCAACTTTCTTTAGAGAAATCTCTAGCTAGTCTTATCAGTTTTCCCTTGTAAGTTATGGACTTCTTTTGTCTTGGTAATTTTAAGATTTTTCTTTATCACTATATTTTGCAAATTTAAGTACAATATGTCTTGGTATTGGCTTGCTTCTGTTGATTTTGATGGGAGGTCTCTGTGCTTTGGGGATCTGGATATTTGTTTTCTTGCCCAGGTTAGGGACATTTGCAAGTATTATTCTTGGATTAAATTTTCTGCCCTCTTTTCTCCCTTTTCTTCTTCTTGGACTCCTAATAATACAAGTGTTAGAACATTTGTGTAGCACTGAGCTCCCTATGTCTATTCTCCTGTTGCATATTTCTTCTTTCTTTGTTCAGCTTCATTACTTTCTGTTACTTTGTGTTCTAGATTATTAATTAGTTCCTCTGCTTCTTCTAGCCTTCTGTTCATGGAATCAAGCATGTTTCTTGTCACATTAATTGCACTCCTCATCTCTGATTCATTCTTTTTTAACTCTTTTATCTTTGTGGTAATGGTCTTACAGATATTTTTTATTCTCTTCTCATACCCAGTGAGTATCCCTATGATCTTTGCTTTAATTTCTCCATCAGGCATGTTACTTATATCTGTTTCACTTAGATCTTTGGCAGTGGCCTTATCTTGTTCTTTCATTTGTGATAAATGCCTCAATCTCTGCATTTTGTCTATGTCTCTGCCATCTTTTCTGTGTTAGAAAAGCCAGTTATGTCTCCTGCTCTTGGTAGAGAGGAGAAGATGTCCTCCTGCCTTATGAAGAAGAGGACATGTACTGCCGAGGCCCTGGCACTTCAGGGATTATATACAGTGTATGCTCTATGCCCTCTGCTATTGTGCTGAGGAGATATTTGCTCCTCTGTCCTTCAGGTCAATTTTCTGTAGAGGTTCTTCTTGTCTGCTGGTAGTATTTGATCCCTGGCCTTGAATGTGGTAGGTTTTAACTAGGTGTGCTGTGGTCTGCTTGTGAAATGAGACCTGTCACCACATCTACCAGAAATGAAGCCCTACAGAACTCTTTGGTTGTGAGAAGTGGTGTCAGCAGGGTTTTGTGCTGATCTTCAGAGGTCTGGCTGCCCTGGGACTGTGGCAAGTGTGACTGAGGTAGGCGATCCCAGTGTAGTGCAGGGGGTGGGGGGCTTGGTGTAAGCAAGTTAGATAGCTAGTGTTGGTGCTGTTTTACTTCCCACAGGTGGCTCTGTGTTTGTGCTGAGGGGTATGGGAGGGAAGTGGTACTAGGCAGCTCCTTTTTTACCAGAGAAGTATTTCTGTGAAGGCTGCCTCACAAGAATGCACTCTGAAAAGAGTGAGTAAGCTCTCTACTATGTGTTCCTGGTGCTCTTCAGATTGCTCTTTCCAGGCTGTGTGCTCCTTAGTTGTTTGCTTGCCTTCTCTCCAGGAGGGCACTATTCCAACTAAACACACTGACCTTTTTAAGTTCTAGACTTTAAGCTCTGTTGGTTGCAAGAACTCATTTTCAGCCCCTGAATTTAGCCCCTCTCATTTTCCAAGCCAATGGCTTTTGGGGAAATATTCTTGTACATTCCCTTGTGAGCTTCTCTCTCTCTCTCTCTCTCTCTCTCTCTCTCCCTCTCCCTCTCCCTCTCCCTCTCTCTCTTCTCCACAGCCACAATTCACTCCTCTCTACAGCACAAGTTATATGTTTCTCCCCTAAACCATGTCTCCACACTTTCTACACTTTTTGATGTAGACTCCTCTCACCCTTTAGTTGTGGAGTTTGTTCTGTCAGTTTTAGGTGAATTTCTGGGGTATTTAGGATGATTTGGTGGTTATTTTGTTGCATTCGTGGGATGAGGTGATCCTAATGTCCTCCTATTCCATCCTCTTCCTCTGTTACTCCAGGTTTCTTTTGACTTCCATTTCCATGATAGATGTTTTTCCATCTTCTCACTTTCAACCTGCAGCTGTCTTTAGGTCTAAACTGGGTCTCTTTAGGCAGCATATAGATGAGTCTTATTTTTTTATTCATTAAGCCACCCTACGAGACTGGACACTTTAAATAATATATTATGGCAACCTTTGGTACTGGTACACTTTTCTCTCAAGTCTTGTTATGTGCTTGTTTATATTACTGTGCAAAGCCTCTAACATTGCCCTCAGAGGATGCAGCCTTGATTACACACACATTCACCCTGGGAGAACACTCATTTTGGCAGGGCTTTCCTTGTCTCCTTCTCTGATCACTCCCAGATCTTAAGTTTCACTAATTGCCTACTGATTGGTCTGTATTTTTTAAAATATGCACTACAGCATAAATTGACTTAGAGTCTGATCCAAATTTCAGCTCCTTTTAAAGGATATTTGCCTAGATCAGTGTTTGAGATTTGTTCTATCCTCTGGATGTCTCTTTTCAGATGCCTTTCTGCCTATTTTTCTCCAGAAAATTATCAAAGACTTAGCCTATAATTCAAATTATTCTATTAATTTCCTTCCAATTGTATTTTGCCACTTCCTTCACTGTTTTAGAGTACTCTTAGGTTTAAATCTCTATTGTAAATAAAGTCAGTTCCTTTGTGGGGAGATTCATAGTTCTCTCTTCTAAGCCCTCATTCTTTCCTAGTGCAAAATCTCCAAGGTACAGCTCTGGTACTGAGGGCCAGCATAGTAGGATACTTCCCTGTGACATCCCAGCTTTTGGAGATGAGTGCTTAGTGTAGGAGGGATGTAGCAGGTTTAGGTCTCTTTGCCTTGCCTGTCTTAGCATGCATCCCCTGTGCCACATTTCAGTACAAGAGTGATCAAGACCCAAGTATTCTCAGTGCCACCATGTTCCATATCTAGCCTTGTCTCATGAAAGAGGGCTGGGTGAAAGAATGATGTCCACCATGTCTTGGCTGCACTGGATCAGGACTAAGCCTCAGGAACAGGTAGTTGGGGGAATTATGAGAAACACCTGTGTCCTATTCCACCCAAGAAGATACACCTTCAACTGAGAACTAGCAGGAGAGGAAGCCATATATTTTCAACTATTTTATTCTGCAGTGGAGTTTCTCCCTAGATAAGCTTCTATGGGGATAAAGAGGGAGTGGTTCTTGGTTCAAATACCATAAACTTTGTTTCGAAAGTTTTAGATTTTCTTAAATACATGCTTTTTTCATTTATTTTATACCATTAGGACCATTTCTAGAGATTTTAAGTGGCTGTTTATATTTTATAATTTCCACTAGTTTCACTGGGAAGCTTATCCCACAAAGCTCTTCATGCTGTTATCCTGGAAGTAGAATCTATCCATTCACATGTCATGCTATTATTGATGTAGTTGGATTTATATCTATCATTTTAATTTTGTTTTCTATATATCTCATGTCTTTTTTGCCCTATTCCTTCTTTCATTCTCTCTTTTGCATTAAGTAAATATTTTCTAGTGGAACGTTTTTAGGTTATTTTTCTCCATTATTTTAAAAGTTATTTTCTTAGTTGTCCTAGGGCTTAGCATATATGCCTTAGCAGAATACAGTTCACTTTAAAAAAAAAGATTTTATTCATCCATTCATGAAAGAGAGAGAGAAACAGAGAGAGAGAGAGAGAGAGAGGCAAGGACATAGGTAGAGGGAGAAGCAGGCTCCATTCAGGAAGCCTGATGTAGGACTCAATCCCGGGTCTCCAGGATCATGCCCTGGGCCAAAGGCAGGCGCTAAACTGCTGAGCCACCCGGGCTGCCCTATAGTTCACTTTTATATTAACTTAGTTCCTTTGAGATATACAAATGTTACTTCTGTATAGTTCTATTCCCTCTTCCTTCCTTATTCCCCATTTTGTTATACATATTATATCTATTTAATATGGTAAAATATATTAACATATCATAATGTATGTGATCTATTTAAAAATCTAAGAGTCGGGATCCCTGGGTGGCGCAGTGGTTTAGCGCCTGCCTTTGGCCCGGGGCGCGATCCTGGAGACCCGGGATCGAATCCCACGTCAGGCTTCCGGTGCACGGAGCCTGCTTGTGTCTCTGCCTCTCTCTCTCTCTGTGACTATCATAAATAAATAAAAATTTAAAAAAAATCTAAGAGTACATTATTTTATTTATTACATTGTATGAATTTTTAAGAAAATAAGATAGGAAAATGGAACTATTTATTTATAGTTTATTATATTAATCTTCTAGTTTACTACTTCTGTCCCTCTACCTCAGGATATCCTACTTTTTAACTTTCTTTTTTGCCATCCTAGGGAGATTTGTTAAATTTCCAGCCTTGGCCTACCATTAATGTTATTTTAAAGAGACAGAATAAAATAAATTATTTTGTGGGTTTAATTATGTCCCTTCTAAAAGATATGTCCATTTCCCCATCCCCAATATGTGTGAATATAACTTCATTGGAAAATAGTATCTTTGTTCAATGTAAATCATTAAGGTTCTTGAGATGATAGCATTCTGGATGTAGGGTGACCTAAACTACATGACTGGTGTTTTTATGAGAAAGAGGAGAAGGAGTTTTAACACAGGGACACACAAGGAAGACCACACGAAGAGATAGAGTCCAGTCTCCATCTGCATGTGGTCTTCCTTGTGTGATACTGCCACAAGCCAGAAGCCACCAGAAGCTGGAAAAGGCAAAGAAGGGTTTTTCCCTAGAGATTTTGTAGGGAGTGTGGCTACTTTGGTCCTAGATTTCTGGACTCCAGAACTATGACAAAACAGATTTCTCTAGGGCAGCCCAGGTGGCTCAGCAGTTAAGCGCTGCCTTCAGCCTGGCCTGATCCTAGAGACCCGGGATCAAGTTTCAAGTCAGGCTCCCTGCATAGAGCCTGCTTCTCCCTCTGCCTGTGTCTCTGCCTCTCTCTCTCTCTCTCTCTCTCTCTGTGAGTCTCTTATGAATAAGTAAATAAAATCTAAAAAAAACAACATTTCTCTGTGGTAATTTGTTATGGCCATCCTAGGAAACTAACACAGCCAATCAGGTAAACATTCCAGACTTTTTTCTTTGTAAATCCATGTTTGCTTTCATTTATTAAAATTTCCTTCCACTTTCAATTAAGATTTTGGGCACAGGGTTAATACTGGTGACTTTAATTGCAACAAAGTAATTCAAAGCATTTGATTTATCATAAACAACAAATGAAAACTTATGTTAACATTTACATCTTAATAACTTTCCCTTTGTCAACCTCGTTATTAAAGTCAAGAGAAAAGCAAGGAAATTGTGCCAGTTTATTGATTTGCTGCTTATCATCTCTAAATTCTACCTTCTGAGTGCTCTATGAAAATGGTCCAGAGACATTTAAATATTTTTCCTTTTGTCAGGTAGAACTGAATATTTGTCAGTAGATGGAACTGGAAATACAGTGCAGGAAGAGAGTTTTGCTTCCTGCTTCTGACAATTTACTGGCTAGGCTGTTTGCCCAGCTTGTGCAAATTTCTTTGGTGCCTTGTTCCTGTGGTGCATTGTTTTGGTAGCACTCCCAGCAGCTTCCTCTGGCAACCTTCTTCTGATGTCTTTGTAGTAATGTGCTTCTGGTGTTACACACCATGTGTTCCCAAGAACACATTTCTCAGGAACCCTAAAGGACTGACCCCAGAGGGTAGGCTTCCAGAAATTTCCAGAAGTCAGAGTTCCAATGATTTCCAGAGTTTAGTTTCAGCAAGTTCTGCCTACAGGGCACCATCTTTCCTGCTATTTAATAAGACTTGTCTGGCTTTATTCTCTCCAACCAAGTCTGGATCTTAGCCCTAAGTGGAGAGTAGGGTTGAGGGTACTATATCTCAACTCTAGGGGTAGTGGCTATTCTATCTACTATTATATATCTGCTATTCCTATATTTGTTAGTATATATTTACCCCTTATAAGGTAATCCCTCATTACTCCAATCTCCTGTTATCATTAATAATTTTGTATCTTGAACTGTCTGGTACTTTGAATTACTATGTGACTTTTCCCTCCTGATTGCACTCAGACTGGTACTGAGACAATCATTGGAATAACAATGTCCTGGGATGCCTGGGTGGCTCAGAGGTTCAGCCTCTGCCTTTGGCTCAGGGTGTGATCCGAGTCCTGGGACCGAGTCCCACATCAGGCTTCCTGCATGGAGCCTGCTTCTCTCTCTGCCTATATCTCTGCCTCTCTCTCTCTCTTTCATGAATAAATAAATAAATAAACTATTTTAAAAACATCCCAATGTCGGGATCCCTGGGTGGCGCAGCGGTTTAGCGCCTGCCTTTGGCCCAGGGCGCGATCCTGGAGACGGGGGATTGAATCCCACCTCGGGCTCCCGGTGCATGGAGCCAGCTTCTCCCTCTGCCTGTGTCTCTGCCTCTCTCTCTCTCTCTATCTCTGTGTGACTATCATAAAAAAAACACCAATGTCCTATAAAGTTTGAAATACAATATGAATATATTCACATGACTTTACAGCAAGCAATTCCTGTGAAGTGGGTACAGCAAGTACTATTACAATTTGCAGATGAGGAATAAGGATCATAGAATATAAGTTGTCCAAAGCCACATAGTCATTTTGATTATCTGTAAAATGGGGATAACAGTAAAACCTACCTCCTTGGGTAATTATAAAGATTAAATGAGTTGAAGTATATAAAGTGCTTAGGACATAGTAGTGGCTTGGTAAATGTAAACTGTTTTATTATATATATATATATATAATACTTGTAAAAATTATTCAGTATGGTGTTTTGGTAAACTATTTGCAATGAGTTGTCTAGGGCTTACATATTTTTTCAACATCTTTCTTTTTGTTAATGGCATTTTTTTCAAGTACTATAGCATAACCACCAAAGATAGAACTATTATATCACAATTACCTTGTGTGGTTCTTTCTTTCTAATGGTAGAACATGGTCAGAGTGAGAGCTTAAAAACTTAGGCTAAGATTATTTTAGCATAATGCAATTCTAGACCAACTGTGATCATTGGCTAAACTCTGAGTGAGGAAACCAAATTCCTAAGAATTCACTCCTAAACTTAAATCTTCAAATTTGATTATTTTAATGAATGAAAATAGTACATGTACTGTAAAACATAATTTCTAATCTCAACAGGCTCAGCTTCTATTTATTACTTTTTTTAGTCAAGGCTTGAAGTGGGAACAAAATATTAGGGAAAAGTAGAGAAGGAAACTCAGTTTATTATATATTTATCAATTATTCTACAAATCCTTTAATCACTTAAGGTTTTTGCACTGGGGGTTATTCTGTATGTTAGTAAATTGAACACCAATAATAAAAAATAAATTAAAAAAAAAGATTTTGGTAACTAAATAGTTAAAGTCAGTACTGCACTAAAAATTTAGCTTTTGTGTATTAAAAAAAGTCCCAAAGCTTGCATACAGATTTGTATACAGATTTGCAATAATATATAAAACCATCTTGCATACAGACATGTAATAATACATAAAATCCATGGTTAGCATAAAACACTTTGGCAGTACTTGAAGACACAACTGAAAATTATCCTAAGGGAATGAGACAGATATGGCACGTGTTAAACTTTCAGAAGGGAAAAATAATAAAATGCTTCATATTTGACAGCATATTTCCCCCACGACATCAGATTTTAGAACTGGTCATTATAACAATATAAGCCTTGCACTCTGGACTGGTAAGTAGAATATTTTAGTCTGGAGCAAAAACCATTTTGGGCAGCCCTGGTGGCGCAGCGGTTTGGCGCCTGCCTTTGGCCCAGGGCGCGATCCTGGAGACCTGGGATCGAATCCCGCGTCAGGCTCTCTGCATGGAGCCTGCTTCTCCCTCTGCCTGTGTCTCTGCCTCTCTCTCTCTCTGTGTCTCTATGAATAAATAAAATCTAAAAAAGAAAACCAAAAAAACATTTTAAAGCAAAACAAGTGACGCTGAAATAGGGGCTCCTTTTCCTCCCTCAGTCACAAGATCCTTCAGTGGCTGGCCTCTTTTCGGTGAAGAGGCAAAAACGAAAAACAAAACAAAACAAACCCAAAACAAAACAAAGCCTCTTCGGAAAAAGAAGAAAGCATCTGAATGAAGTCACCCCCTCACGTGTTCCTCATTACAACGCCAGAGGGAAAGGTTCTCAACAGGAAAGAGCTTGACTGTCCTCACAGGAAGAGAAACGGACTCAGGCGCTCTCGGAAGAAAACTGCACCATGGAGTTCTACGACGTCAGCCAGAGCGCCGGCCGTCAATTAGCACCTCCCCCTGTTTCCGGGAGTGGTAGCTAGGCAACCGCCGGCCTCCGGTAGACCAGAGGACATTATGTTGCGTTAGTGCCCCTAGCGGGAAACGACGAGAACTGCAGGATCTTCTCAGTTTTTACCTCCCCTCTCTCCACCCCTTTTGCTCGTCCCCCCCTCCACAACTTCGGCTCCTCCCCTCTCTTCTCTCAGGCTCGCCAGCTCGTGCTTGCTCTCGCTCACTCGCTCTCTTGCTCGCTCTCTTGCTCTCTCTCTCTCGCTCTCCTTTCCGCCTCCTCAGCTCTTGGGCTAGAATATCTGTGGGTCGAAACGTGATGCGATGAATCCAAGAGAGACCAGAGAGACCGAAACTAGGACGAGGAGTAGGGCGGAAGCGGTGGGACTCCTGGGCATGGGGGCTTCACCACAATAGAGGCAGCGCCCCCACCCGCCCCCGCCAGCTCCTCCGGAGCAGAGCCCCCAAACCCCTTAGGGAAAAGGATGGCGGCGGCACCTACCCAGATCGAAGCCGGTGGGTAACTGTGTCTGGGGGCTAAGGAGATGGGAGCTTGGCGCGACGGCTGTCAGTTTCTTTTGAAAAAGCTTCTGTTTTTCTTTACCTCCCTCTCAACCTCTTTTTCCCCTTTTCACAGAGCTGTATTACCTGATCGCTAGATTCTTGCAGTCTGGACCCTGCAACAAATCCGCTCAGGTGAGAGGGAGAAGGAGATCTAGGAGACGTGGGGAATGGTCCCAATGGGGAAATCGAGGCATCGGGTGTGCGGTTTCACTGAGGGTGAGGGAAAGGCCGGCCTTGACTAGTCCTGCCGTCAGTGGCTGGGTTCTAAGTGGGGAGGGAGGAATGTGTTGATGGCCCTAGCTGCTCCTCATATCTGTGTTTCCCTTTTGCTCAGGTGCTAGTGCAGGAGCTCGAGGAGCATCAGGTACGGAGCCCCTTCGGGAAGAGGTGGGGAGGGCTGGGGTGAGACTGGAGGAAGAGGAGGGCAAGTCAGGGGCGGAGGACACGGGCTGGGAGGGAAGCTTGGATCTGGGCATTGGAGTGAACCAGCTTCTTCCCTCAAAGGGGGCGGATATCACCGGGGTCTTAACTTGCCCCTTCTTTTTTACCATGGGAGGCGGCTTTTCAATATTTCCTCCCCCTCGGCCTCCTTCCTACACTGGACTAGCTTTGGGGCAACAGCTATCGGACCTAGAAAAATACAGACGCCAGAGGGTCGGGGACCAGGACCCAGGTTGGTTCGGGTTAATTGGGAGCCAGGCCTATATATGGTTTGCCCACCCCCAACCCTTTCTTTTCTCCTGCCCCCAGTTGATTCCTCGCCGCTTAGACTGGGAGGGAAAAGAACACCGAAGAAGCTTCGAGGATCTGGTGAGTAAAGTTTTCATTTCAACTTAACCCAACTCTTTATCCACTCCCTCCCCACCTCGTTCCTCCAACCCGCTCCCGACCCCTCAGCCAACAGGGCTCTAGAGCTTTTTGCTGGGCCGAAGAACGACTGCCCCTTCCCCCCCCCCGCCGCCAGTCGGAGAAAGGATACCTTGCCCTCCCCTTGGTTTCGCTTATTTCCACCCGAAAACTTTGAAGAATGTGAGTTAGTTATCAGAGATGCCGTTTTGTAGATTATGAGTATGTTACAAACATTGAGAAAGGCCCATTGTAGGGGGAAAAGGGAGAGAAACCTGGGGGTTATCTTGGGGCACGTACCAAGGACTGACGTTGGCCAATGACAGCGTTGGTAACAGCCCAGAGTTCCGGATTAGTGGAAGAAAACTGTTTTCTGGTTGGTCCTGGCTTGAAATACGGGAACTGAGGCCAGGCTTAGTCTTTGCGGGTGGAGGTACGGGGGAGGGGGCTCAGGGGGGTTGTTAACCGACCCTGGATTGGGCAGAACGACACAATTAAAAATGATAGGAAGCATCAAGCAAATTCCAAAATTTGCCGGTTTTAGGTAATCGACTACCGAATAAAAAAGCATAATTATTGTATATATCACATGTTAGAAAATAGCTCATTAAATCATAGATCGCATTTCTGCATATACATTTTCACCAACAACTACGAGTTATGACCTTTTTGAGAATTGGTGAAACATGATTTGGGGGTTTAGAAGAGACAACAGTGGTTATATTTTAAAATATACTTTAGTAAAGGACCAAAGGCATTGGATTGACTGTGTTGTTTCTCCTACAAATATAATTCATAGTGTACATGCACTTCTGTTCAGCGTTGACACACACAAAAAGGTGATCTTGTTTTTATTTTTGGAAAGATGTCCCCTTGCATTAGCCTCTGGTACAGTGAATTGGGAGGAAATGAAAGGAGAAAGTAACATTAATGTTACTGAAATCTAAATTCAGCTATCTTTCTTTCAAATAAGATCCAAATGGAGGAAAATCACAGTTAAAGAAAGTTGAAGGGGTATGGTAGACTCTAAACATAAATATAATAATTTAATAACAATATTTAAATGATTTAGTATATTAAATTATAATAAGGCCATGTTAATAATTATGACTAAATAATTTTATTTTGCTGACTAAATATTTTTTGCATATCACAAAATAGTTTGGTACTGTGATATGGATAAACTTCATGTGTAATATTAATGGTACAAAATTCTCAGGTGGATAAAAATTATTTTGGGAAAACTGCGTGTATTATCAATGTATTTAATTTGTAGTCAGACTTTTTGTTGAAGTCCTGCCAAAAAAAGGGCAAAACAGTGCCTACCAATATCTATTTAAACACTTTTATAACTAAGGTGGTTTTGAAGATGGAGTTTTATACTGGGGTATATTGAATATGTTTTCATTGACATTTGTCTCAAAGCAGACCATTTTAAGCAAATAGCAAAAGGCAACTTAAAAGTTTTTAAAAAATTACTTGGCAGTGATAAAAAGCAAATGACATCAAAATAATTTAAAGCCTACTAACCACACACACACGTAAAACCAAACCAAACAAAACTCAAAATCCAGTTTACTAGACTTCCTTTCCTTATATTGTAGAGGCATATTTTTACATAATTGTAATCAGTGTCCATTTTAAGCTCTATGTTTTCTTAACACTTTAACATATAATTATATTTGAATGGACATTGTCATTTCAATGGTAAAAGATTTGTTACATTTAAGTTTGCTATGATTTGAATCAACATTAAGTTGAACATTTTAGGTTGCTTCCAGTCTTTCATTAATATCTTTGCGTAGTTAAGTAGCCTTCTTTTTTCCTTTTTTTCTTTTCTTTGGATTTATTTTCCTGGGCAATATTTCTAAAGTGGAGTTTTCAGGTCAAAGGGTCTCATCAGTTTTATAACTTTACTTATATCTTAAAAAATTGCTCTCCAGAAGATAGTACTAATTTCTGATGTTACCATAAAGGTACTTAGAGTGAGTTTTTAAATATTTTTAAAATCTTTTAGTGGCTTTATTAGGTGAAATAGTCCCTAGTTGATTTAATTAGTTCTTTTTTTCATTATTGGTGAGGCTTAAATTTTAACCATTTATCTTTCTAATTGTTGTTAATCCATTTGTATATCCCTACATGTGCCTGATTTTCACATTTATCTTTTAAATTTTTTTATATTTCCGTACACATTATTGCTTTTATATACACAAAATTTCATCTATTTTTTGAACATTGTCTATAGTTTAGTGTATCTTTTTTGTTTTTAATTTAAGTTTCATATTGTACAGAAGTTTTTATTTTTCTGGGATCTAGTGTTTCTAGGAATATTAAACTTTGATAATATGGTCCAGTCCTATTTTAAATTAAATATCTCTTCTCTACCTATGGATTTCTTTGTAAGGGAAGATGGGGTAAGGTTGAGTGAGAATTTGAACAGGAGGTAAAGAAATATTGTGGCTGAGAACTGAATGTGCTGAGTTAGATTGATTGTAGATGCATCATTTGTTTAGTTGCTTAGAATTATTTCACATTTGACTTTTGATTTTGTATGGCTTCATTGTGGAAGAGATGGGTTTTTTTCTTAGTGTAGGTATTTTTTCAAATGCTTTTAGAACAATGGATTTATACAATGTGATCTTTGATTTGCCTACATGTTTCAGGTTGAAGTTTAGGGCAAGTATTAGTAGTAAAACCTTATGTACCTATAATATTTATAAGTAATATAATCTTATATGTTAAATTATATAGCAATACTTCAAAATGAAGGTGTACTAGGGTAAAAAAGAATGAATACAAATGCATGCAGAGGTAAAGGATTATAAATAAGGATATCAAAACATTGAATTAAGATTGCATAGCCATGTATATTACATCCAGGAAACAAAACTCCTGTCTTTCTATCTGTACGTGTATCTTCACTTAAATTGTATATGCTGCTTAACTTGGTTTATCCGGAAGAATATTAAGATAATAAGTTGGATTTCTTCAGCACTTCATTACTGTTATTATTATGCATTCTAGAG
Source organism: Canis lupus baileyi (assembly GCF_048164855.1). NCBI lineage: Eukaryota > Metazoa > Chordata > Mammalia > Carnivora > Canidae > Canis > Canis lupus. The sequence continues at coordinate 62,154,803 of NC_132876.1, forward strand.
ATCCCTCTTTTTTCTTTCTTAAATCTGATTTTGTGTTTTATTTATAATTTGGAACACAAGGGAAGGTGGTATTTTGTTAAAGCTACTGGGAGGCAAATATTGACATATTCAGATCTGAAGTGCCTTTTAAAATATGAGAGTCTTTATACACAAAATGTTTGTCAGTTTATGTTGAACTATAAGGTTTCTGAATATGACATTCAAAATAAAACATTCTAAATTAACTTTCAGAATTTTATGTAATGATAAAGGGAGAAATTTGAAGTCATGGTGAGTGTTTTTGAAGTTTGATCTGGACATGTTTCATTTCTGCTTGACTCTTATTTACAATGTAATAGAATTAGATTTGCTTCTTACAATTCATCTTGTGGTAGATAATTTAAATAATTACAGATGTCTGTTCGTTTGTGGTGACCCTGTCGAACTGTTGGCTATTTTATTGCTTCCTCCTTGGAGCTTTATTGGGGACTACAAACACAGTAATGAGGGGTATGTTTGTATGTGTGTATTTAAATGAATAGTTTTTGTTAACATACAAATTTTATATATTGAAATTGTGACTTGGACACTTTTTAAAGGCATGTTTTAATATTTTATAAGCACTTTAAGGGGACTTGCATTGTAAGACTGAGCCAAAGGTATAATTATCTTTAGGTGTGGTATATATTTTTACATTTATTCAGCATTTTTCATCTGTAGAATTGAAAGCCTTAATTAGTGCTTTCATTTAGAGTGACATATATTGTATTACCTTTATTTTATATTCAAATTGAAAATATATTGAAAAGTTTATCAAGATTGTATGTTCATTACTATCTTTTTAATGTGTACATCTATGATGATATTGTCATAAGAACTTGCGTCTGCATATAATATGCAAGTTTAAAAATGCTTTCACATTATCTCATTAGATCCTCAGCAAGTACTTTAAAATACTGTATTTGAATTCTAGACATACCTGTATCTTTTTTTACCTTACCTAGCTCTTGTTCTCTAATTACTAGTAATAGCTTAAATTGTCTATTAGAATAGTAGAATTATTTTTGAGTGCTGGTGGCATAATTATTGCATCCCTAAGTTTGGAAGTAATTTAATTGTGTGTGATTTATTGCCTGCTATGTGGATACCCAGCCATGTTTGGAAGAACAGAATGCATCCAGGGAAACAAAAAGGCATGTGTTACTCAACCCCAGTGTGGATATAGTGCCAACTTATAGGTCCTATGGTAGAGAGTAATTGATGCCTAGAAATTAGTATTCCTCACTTTTTGATTTGTTTGAGACATGTACATATCTACACTTTCGCTTTCTACAATATGTTGGTTTTAGGTATTTGTCTAGATTGATCATTGTCTTTTTTTCACACTTTGGCCCTAAGAACATACTTTCAATAATTTAAATCCTAGGAAACTGGTATCTTAGTACAAATGAAATGGCATTAAGAAAGTGGAGATAGCTGCTGTTAGGGAGTCAGAATCTGGATTGGATGAATGTTCCTTTTACAATTTTGTCCTGAAAGCACCTTTGTCAATTTGAATATTAGTTTGTGTGTTTTTGTTCTTGGTTTACTGATGTTGATTACTGATCGTTTAATAAATAGTTTTTTTGGTAGAAACCAAAAAAGTAATTTTAAGGCAATTTAGTGTTTGTTGGGTCAGAGACGCCCTTGTTTGACATTTCTCATACAGGATTTTGTGAGTAGGAGAAAAGAAAATGAGATTTGGTTGGGAAGATAGTGTTTACTTGGTGAGAGACCCTGGGCAAGTTACTTAACCTCTGAAGGATGCAGTTTCCTCATTTGTAAAATAAAACTCCCTATCTATTTTACAAGGTTGTTGTGTGAAACAAATGGGTTAAATATGAAAGAATGCATTTTGTTAATTGAAAATGCTGCATAAATGAATTGGTACTGCATTTTAAAAATAGGCATAGAGGTGAATGGAAAATAGATATCTAAAGAACTATGACCCCAGATTTTATGTTATTGGCTAGCTAATTATCACCACTTCATTTTCCTAATATTTTTATAAGGTGAGGGGCATATCAAACAGTACCACTGGAAAAAAAGTATTTAAAACTTTGCAGCCCATTGTACAAACCAGTGGTATTACTCTAGTAGAAAAGTCTACCTGCTTTATTTGCCCTTTCTGCCCAGTTTTTCCCCTTTTTCATTTAAATTCAGCAAACATTAAAACTCAATACTTTATGATATAATATTGGAGTATTGCAAACATTTATATTTTACTGAGAAGTATCAAGAAGAAAATAAACTTATTATTTTTTTGTGTTTTATTCTAGTCTTATTTTTTGTACATGCGTATTTTCCCTTCAAAATCAGATCATCCTCTGAGTTTTTTATAACTTTTTTTTTAACTTAATGTTGTGGGGGAGAATCTTAAACATTGAGGGATATTATGTGTTAGTCACTGTGCACAGTATGTTTACTGGGTAGGGGTACCTTTGTATTTGCCTGGAATGCCTTCCATTCCTTTTGTCTGTTCTTGTGAATTTTCACTTAGCCTTCAAGTGTGAAGTTAGACAGGAACCTCTACCCCTAGGCTGAAGTAGGTATTATATTTCTTTGCTTCTCTTAGCTCTTTGTATTACCTCTCAGCACTTGTACTTTGATTTGTTTTATTTACTAGTTTGTTTCCTTCACTGGGATTGTGCATTCCCTTAGGGCAGCAGTTTAATTGTCTTCCCATCTCATCTCTATACATTAAATGTCTGAATGAATAAATGCACAAGTGAATGATTTTGTTTTTGTTTTACAAATCATATGAGGTAGTTATCCTTACTCCCTGTTTTACAGATGCAGAAGCTCAGGCTCTTAGACTGAGCAACTTTGCAGGTCACAGAGGTAGGAACTGAAGATGGTAGAAAAATGAAAATCTAAGTCCTTTCTACTGCTACAATTTCACACTGCTTGAAGGAGTAACAGCTAGTAAATTTTAGAGCCCAAATAATCTGGGCTTTCAGACTTCAAAGTACCATGCATATCTCTATATTATACTTATATTGATGTATGTGAAACCCTGATCTGTTTTTCAAAATCTATTTTGTTTTCTGTCCCTAAATATAAAAAATAATGTGACTAATTTTTTTATATGTACTTCACCCCTCCTCCCTTGCCCATATCAAAAAAATAAAATCTCAGATAAAATATTATATTTCACTTCTTCAACATATAGGCCCAGTTTGATTATTCATTTTGCCTGTGTAGTCATGATCTTAGAAAACAAAACACAGAAACAATTATCTTTGTATTTGTTTTTTTTTCACTTGACCTATAATTTCTAATAGCTAAGGTAAAAATGTTATTACTGCTCTCTGAAAATTAGTATTTCAAATGTAGTGCTTGGTATGGGCGTGGCACCCTGAAGTTAGGTACCTTTTGCATTTTATTCAGTTCTCCGCTGGATTCCTTTTAACAATTATGATGAGTAGGATCATTTCTGTGAACTCCTGGTCTTCTCACTTGTCATAATAATTCTGAAGTTTAGTAATTCATTTGTTAGGTTTGTTTTTTAAGTCGGCCAGTCTTCTTATCAAGAATGTTTATAATCCAGGATTCATTTAATTTCTTTCAGTTAAATCAACTGTACTTTTTTGCAGTCTTCATGATAGTTATTGCTATAATTTTTTAACTGCCTTAATAAGACAGTAATGGGAAGAACAATGGACGGGGAAACCCAGATTTCTGTACATTTACTGTGACCATTGGACTTCACTTCTCCAAATCTGTTTTTCCTACTGTAAGATGTGAAGTTAGGTTGATTATGTATGAGGAAACTTCTAAATAAAACATCCTATAATTTAACTCCTTGGAGCTCTTTACAGAATAATATAGAAGTTTGAGTTATACTCTTGAACTTTGTTTTTAGAGAATGCTTTTCTTCTGTCGATATCAAAGTACTTATTGTGTTACTTGGGTCATTATATTCCAGGGAGAAAATGTGGTTAAATAACTGAAATTAGAATGTTTGAGCTTTAATTGAAAAGAGTGACTTATTATGTTGAGAATTTCATAGAATAATACATACTTTTAATATTAAATCTTATTACATCATGCATATTTCTAATACAGAATTTTTTAAAGACTTAAAAGTAATTACTGAGGGTAGATAAGAGTTATTAGGCTAAAAAAAGATCACCTTTAAAAAATTCCAACTTTAATGAAAGCAGATAGATTGAAATAAATGTCGACTACCACTTATAAATCCTGATATTTGATGTAGAAGAAATTATTATTTCAAGAACTGAGCTGGTATAGTCTGGAATCCTGTTGATATTGTTTAAAGGAGATGCTAGCATATTCAACTCAAATGTATTGTTATTGCTATTGTGTTGATAGAATCTGTGTTTACTACTGGTTCATAATCAAATTTTTATTGATTTTAGAGGAATGGACTTTTTTTGAATGGGGCCAGTTAGAAATTAAGCAATCTCCAATTGTATAAGGTAGAAATCAAACTTGTGAAATTTATTTAATAGCTTATAATAAAAGTCTTCAAGGGGGAGAATTTGGTGTAGATAAGCCCTGTTTGGTTGTTTTATTAATGATTCTGTATTTTAAAATTATTACCGAGGAATTGATAGAAAGATTACAAAATTGGCTGAAAATCAAACATCATTGTTTCTATAAAATGAAGTTGCCAGGTGACTAAAGATGTCAGTTTAGGATATAGTTCTGACAGATTTTCTGTAAGAGGGTGATTCTAAAAAGAAAATTCATATTAGAGAAATATTTTCTGGATTATAGATGGCTAGATACATTGTAATTTCTAGGCCGGTGAATAACTCTTAAAATAGTAATGGAATGAATAAAATAAAATTGATAAAAAGAAAATGCCAGCTAGGAAGGGCACTTGATGTAATGAGCACTTGGTGTTATACGTTAACTGATGTATCACGAAATTCTACCCTGAAACTAATAATACACTATATTGTTAACTAACTTGGATTTAAACAAAAAATAAAAACAACCCCCCCAAACCCAGGCAAACAAACAAAAAAGAAAATGCCAGTCAAGACATAAACTACCATCCTATGTAAAGACTTCATGCAGTGTTTACTTGATGAAAAAATAATGGCTGATAAAGGAAGCCAAGTATATCTGAGACAGTGTTGATGGGAAAAAAGACATAAGCTATTATAGATGTTCATATGCAGTATTTTAAAGTAGTTTTCTTTCAGATACATATATTATAGAGTACTTAGTATACTTACTTGAAGGCATATATAGGAAAATGTTCTAATGTGGAGGGAATGAATTACAAACTAGGATTTTAGGATATCAGTGTTTGTAGATAATACTAGATTGAATTGAAGCAGATACTTTTTTTTAAAGATTTTACTTATTTATTCATGAGAGACACACACACAGAGAGAGAGAGAGAGAGAGAGAGAGAGGCAGAGACACAGGCAGAGGGAGAAGCAGGCTCCATGTAGGTAGCCTGACATGGGACTCAATCACAGGTCTCCAGGATCATGCCCTGAGCTGAAGGCAGCACTAAACTGCTGAGCCACCCGGGATACCCGAATCACCTACTTTGACTTTAATAATACCTGTATGTTTAACTGAGAGGTGTTTCTGTGTAGTTATTTGCTTAGAAAACAAAACTAGAGATATGAGAAGTAATTGAAAGAATTTGCCCGATCCTTTGTCCCCATCCAGAAGCTAAACCTTTTAAATGCAGATATAAAATAACCAGGCTAGATTGCCATTCTTTCTGAGCATCATGACAGTTCCCAAGCCCCATTTATTTTGGTAGATTAAAATGAATTTTTCCTGGGACTTAAAAAGATAATTTGCAGGAAATAATTTTTAAAAATCACAATAGAATCATTTATTCACAGAATTCTGAATACATGTTGGATTGTAGTTCTTCAGCTTATGTTTTCTAAGAAAATACAAAAAGTACCTAGATAAGAGAATCTAAGATTTTTCCTCTTTATAGAGGAAGTGTCATGTGATATTTCTTATAGTTAGACTTTACTTTGGTTTTTTAATGTTCATTGATTCGCTGAACAAATAATTAACAAGAACATATATAATTGCTTCTTTCGAATCATTAGGGATGATTTACAAAATTATTCTTTAATGTTGTATTGTTCTTGACCTGTTGATTATGTACTGATGTGAGGTCCTATGTGATATTTTTTATGTATATATATATGTTTATATATATTTACATATATATATTTACATTTTTATTTATATTTATTTTTCTTTCTCTTTCTCTCCCTTTATGTCAAAATGAAAATATAGATGTTCTTTTTATTTAAGGATTTTTAATAGTCTAGTTCTCTGTTTGCTTCTTTAATAATTAGATTTTTATGAAACACCGTGGGGACTTGAACATTAGCTTAGATAAAAAATGAACAGTATTGTTGTTGTTTAATTTTCACATCCCTGTCTACATATGTTTATCATCTTCAGAAATTTGCTTCTGTGTTTTAAAAATGAGTTAATGTTGTGATGAATTTTGAGTACATAGCTTATTTAGAGCATAGTATTTATAAAAACATAATTTGATACTGTTTGGAAACCAATTAACTTTTAAAAGGAACACCAGTTCTGTTTTTTTAAGTAGATATGTCCAGTTAATCCTTAAGGGATTTAGGAGAGAATATGGTGCAAGTAATACCTATTTTTTGTATCCTTATAATTTTTTGTATATTATTTTTATTGGAGTTTGATTTGCCAATATATAGCATAACACTCAGTGCTCACCCTGTCAAGTACACCCCACAGTGCCCGACACCCAGTCACCCCAACCCCCCCTCACCTCCCCTTCCACTACCCCTTGTTCATTTCCCAGATTAGGGGCTCTCATGTTCTGTCACCCTTTCTGATATTTCCTACTCATTTTCTCTCCTTTCCGCTATAATCCCTTTCACTATTTTTTATATTCTGCGAATGAATGAGACCATATACTGTTTGTCCTTCTCCAATTGACTTAACTTCACTCAGCATAATACCCTCCAGTTCTATCCACATTGAAGAAAATGGTGGGTATTTGTCGTTTCTAAAGGCTGAGTAATATTCCATTGTATATATAAACCACATCTTCTTGATCCATTCATCTTCTGATGGACACTGAAGCTCCTTCCACAGTTTGGCTATTGTGGACATTGCTGCTATAAACATTGGCGTGGAGGTGTCCTGCCATTTCACTGCATGTGTATCTTTGGGGTAAATCACCAGTAGTGCAATTCCTGGGTCCTAGGGTAGTTCTATTTTTAACTCTTTGAGGAACCTCCACACAGTTTTCCAGAGTGGCTGCACCAGTTCACATTCCTACCAACAGTGCAAGAGGGCTCCCCTTTCTCCACATCCTCTCCAACAGTTGTTGTTTTCTGTCTTGTTAATTTTCCCCATTCTCACTGTTGTGAGGTGGTGCCTCATCATGGTTTTGATTTGTATTTCCCTGATGGCAAGTGAGGCGGAGCATTTTCTCGTGTGCTTGTTGGCCATGTCTCTGTCTTCTTTGGTGACATTTCTGTTCATGTCTTTTGCCCATTTCATGATTGGATTGTGTGTTTCTTTGTTTTTGAGTTTAATAAGTTCTTTATAGATCTTGGATACTAGCCCTTTATCTGATAGGTCATTTGCAAATATCTTCTCCCATTCTGTAGGTAGTCTTTTAGATTTGTTGACTGTTTCTTTCACTGTGCAGAAGTTTTTATATGGATGAAGTCCTGTGAGTTCATTTTTGCTTTTGTTTCTCTTGCCTTTATGGATGTATCTTGCAAGAAGTTGCTGTGGCCAAGTTCAAAAGAGTATTGTCTGTGTTCTCTAGGATTTTGATGGAATCTTGTCTCACATTTAGATCTTTCATCCATTTTGAGTTTATCTTTGTGTATGGTATAAGAGAATGGTCTAGTTTCATTCTTCTGCATGTGGCTGTCCAATTTCCCTAGCAGCATTTATTGAAGAGACTCCTTTTTCCAGTGGCTAGTCTTTCCTGCTTTGTCGAATATTAGTTGACCATAAAGTTGAGGGTCCATTTCTTGGTCCTATATTCTGCTCCATTGATCTATGTGTCTGTTTTTGTGCCAGTACCACACTGTCTTGATGATCACAGCTTTGAAGTACAACTTGAAATCTGGCATTGTGATGCCCCTGGCTCTGGTTTTCTTTTTCAATATTTCCCTGGCTATTCGGGGTCTTTTCTTATTCCACACAAATCTTAAGATTATTTGTTCCAATGCTCTGAAGAAAGTCCATGGGGTTTTTATAGAGATTGTATTGAACACGTAAATTGAATTGACATTTTCACCATATTAATTCTTCCAATCCATGAGCATGGAATATTTTTCCATGTCTTTGTGTCTTCCTCAATTTCTTTCAGAAGTGTTCTGTAGATTTTAGGTTATAGATCCTCTACTTCTATGGTTAGATTTATTCCTAGGTATCTTATGCTTTTGGGTACAATTGTAACTGAGATTTATTCCTTAATTTCTCTTTCTTCAGTCTCATTGTTAGTGTATAGAAATGCCACTGATTTCTGGGCATTGATTTTGTATCCTGCCACACTGCCAAATTGCTGTATGAGTTCTAGCAATTTTGGGGTGGAGTCTTTTGGGTTTTCTACGTTCAGTATCATGTCCTCTGCAAAGAGGGAGAATTTGGCTTCTTCTTTGCCAATGTGAATGCCTTTTATTTCTTTTTGTTGCTGGATTGCAGAGGCTAGGATTTCTAGTAATATGTTGAATGGCAGTGGTGAGAGTGGACATCCCTGTTGTGTTCCTGATCTTAGGGGAAAGGCTCCCAGTGTTTCTCCATTGAGAATGATATTTGCTGTGGGCTTTTCCTAGATGACTTTTAAGATTCTGAGGAATGTTCCCTCTGTTCCTACACTCTGAAGAGTTTTGATCAGGAATGGATGTTGTATTTTGTCAAATGCTTTCTCTGCATCTGTAGAGAGGATCATATGGTTCTTGTTGTTTCTCTTGCTGGTATGATCTATCACATTGATTATTTTACGGGTGTTGAACCAGCCTTGCACCCTAGGGATAAATCCCAGTTCGTCATGGTGAGTAATCTTAATGTACTGTTGGATCCTTTTGGCTAGTATCTTGTTCAGAATTTTTGCATCTGTGTTCATCAGGGATATTGGTCTATAATTCTCCTTTTTGGTGGCGTCTTTGTCTGATTTTGCAATTAAGATGATGCTGGCCTCATAAAACGAGTTTGGAAGTATTCCGTCCCTTTCTATCTTTTGGACCAACTTAAGTAGAATAGGTATTGTTTCTTCTTTAAACATTAGATAGACTTCCCCTAGGAAGCCATCTGACCCTGGACTTTTGTGCATTGGAAGGTTTTTGATGACTGCTTCAATTTCCTCCCTGGTTATTGGCCTGTTCAGGTTTCCTATTTCTTTCTGTTCCATTTTTGATAGTTTGCAGTTTTCCAGAAATGCACCCATTTCTTCCAGGTTGCCTAATTTATTGGCGTATAGCTTCTCATAATATGTTTTTAAAATCGTTTGTATTTCCTTGGTGTTGGTAGTGATCTCTCCTTTTCATTCATGAGTTTATTAATTTTAGTCTTTTCTCTTTTGTTTTTAATAAGGCTGGCTAATGGTTTATTTATCTTATTAATTCTTTCAAAGAACCAACTCCGGGTTTGTTGATCTGTTCTACAGTTCTAGTTTCTATTTCATTGAGTTTTGCTGGAATCTTTATTAACTCTCTTCTTTTGCTGGGTGTAGTTTTTATTTGCTGTTTTTTTCTCCAATTCCTTTGGGTACAAGGTTAGCTTGTGTATTTGAGTTTTGTCCAATTTTTTGAGGGATTCTTCTATTGCGATGTATTTCCCTCTTAGGACTGCTTTTGCTCTATTCCAATGATTTTGAATGGTTGCATCTTCATTCTCATTAGTTTCCATGAATCTTTTCAATTCTTCTCTAATGTCTTGGTTGACCATTTCATCTTTTAGCAGGGTGTTTTTTAACCTTGAGATGTTTGAATTTCTTCCAAATTTCTTCTTGTGATTGAGTTCAAGTTTCAAAGCATTATGGCCTGAAAATATGCAGGGGACAATCCCAATTTTTTGGTATCAGTTGAGACCTGATTTGTGACCCAGTATGTGGTCTATTCTGGAGAAAGTTCCATTTGCACTTGAGAAGAATGTCTATTCAGTTGCCTTTGGATGTAAAGTTCTGTAAATATCTGTGAAATCCATCTGGTCCAGTGTATCATTTAATGCTCTTGTTTTTTTGGAGCTGTTGTACTTAGAAGACCTGTTTTTGCTGAAAGTGCCGTGTTGAAGTCTCCCAGTATTAGTTAATTATCTAAGTAGTCTTTACTTTGTTTATTAATTGATTGATATACTTGGCAACTCCAACATTAGGGGCATAAATATTGATGATTGTTAGGTCCTTTTGTTAGATAGATCCTTTAAGTATGATATAGTGTCCCTCTTCATCTCTTACTAGTCTTTGGGATTAATTTTAGTTTATCTGATATGAGGATTGCTACCCCTGCTTTCTTCTGAGGACCATTTGTATGTTAAATTGTTCTCCAACCTTTTGTTTTCAGGCAGTAGGTGTTCTTAGATATAAAATGAGTCTCTTGTAGATAGCAAATAGATGGGTTTTGTTTTTTTATCCAGTATCAAACCTGGTGTCTTTTGATGGGATCATTTAGCCCATTCATGTTCAGAGTTACTATTGAAAGATATGAATTTAATGTCATTGTAATACCTATTAAGTCCCTGTTTTGTGGATTATTTCTTCGGGTTTCCTCTTTCTTTTACAGTGTCCCCCTTAATATTTCTTGCAGAGTTGGTTTGGTGGTCACATATTCTTTCAGTTTCTGCCTATCTTGGAAGTTCTTTATCTTTCCTTCAGTTCTGAATGAGAGCCTTGCTGGGTAGAGTATTTTTAGCTGCATGTTCTTCTCATTTAGGACCCTGAATATATCCTGCCAGCCCTTTCTGGCCTGCCAGGTCTCTGTGGAGAGGTCTGCTGTTAATCTAGTATTTCTCCCCATGTGTTTAGGGATCTCTTGTCTCTTGCTGTTTTAAGGATTTTCTCTTTATCTTCGGAATTTGCAAGTTTCACTATTACATATTGAGTTGTTGAATGTTTTTTATTGTATTTTTGGGGGTATCTCTCTATCTCCTGAATCTGAATGCCTGTTTCCCTTCCTAAATTAGGGACGTTCTCAGCTATGATTTGTTTAAATATGCTTTCTGTCCCTCTGTCCCACTCAGTGCCCTCTTGAACCCCTATTATATGTAGATTTTTCCTTCTGAGGATATCATGTATTTCCTTTAATCTTTCCTCAGGGTTTTTTATTTGTTTTTCTCTTTTTCCCTCAGCTTCCTTCTTTGCCAGTATCTTACTTCTACATCACTCTTGATTCTACCTCATTAACCCTTGTTTGTAGGACCTCCAGTTTGGATTGCATGTCATTTAATTGATTTTAAATCCGGCCTGATTAGTTCTAGATTCTGCAGTCATGAAGTCTCTTAATTCCTTTATGTGTTTTGCCAGAGCCCACCAGTAGCTTTATAATTGTGCTTCTGAATCGGCTTTCTGACATCAAATTGTAATCCAAATTCTGTAACTCTGGGAGAAAGTAGTGTTTATGATTCTTTCTTTTGTGGTGAGTCCTTTTTCTAGTCATTTTGCTCAGTGTAGAGTGGCTGTATGAGTGTGCTGCATCAAGAATATTAACCACGACCTAAGTAAATTTCACCCTCGATAAGTCTGCCAAGATCAGAGACCAGAAATTGAAAACCAAGATCAGAACGAAGTAACACAAAAGGGCCACTAAAGTGAAAAACAAATTTTCAAACAAAGTAGTAAAAAATAAAAGGCCAAGTATCCTAAAGAAGAAGAGAGAATAGAAAAAGAAAGGAGGATAAAGAAAAAAAGAAAAAAAGTAGGGGTTACTGAGATATGGTGGTGGTGACAAAGTTGTAGTGGAGGGAGAATGTAATCTACCTGAGGGTTCCTAGAGCATGATCCTCTTGTTTCTGAGTATATTAAGTTTTATATGTTAGAAGATTCTCTGTCCCAAATTTATATAAAGCAGAAATACTTGTAGAAGGCCCCAACATTGACCACTAAAACGTAAATGAGATAAAAGAAGGAGGCAGAATGGGAATGAGGAATTTCACAAAATGAACCAGCACAGTATACTACTTGGTTCTGGGTACTTACTGGTCATGTTTTAGAATGTATTAACCTCTGGCATTGTAGAAAAATGAGGTAGAGAAAACAAAAACACAAAACAAACAACAAAAAACATATCATTTATATCTCCCCAAATTAATTTGGGTATGTTGAAGGGAATCTAGAAGTGGAAAATATATCTAGGACCTGTACTTGTAGAAATATGAAAATCAAAAAGGAAGAATCTTAGAAATGAAGAGGTGGTAAAATATTGTAGTTAAGGTGAAAAAAGAGAAAAAAAGTATTAGAAATTTACAGTCTGATATAAAAACGAGTTGTCCTGGAAAAAGGAGGGGTACCCCCTGGTTCTATATAGTGTAAATCCCTTGACTTCCTCTGGAGCTTTCCAGCCTGCTAGGTCAAGAACTTGCTCTTCCCCTGTTGTTCCAGCTGGTCTTATGGGGGAGGGGCCTGCTGTGGTGACTCTCTGGTGTGTGTACCTGGGGGAACTGACCCCTCCCCACAAGTGCTGGGCTCAGTGGGAGCTTTTTACCCTGTGAGGCCTCTGTTTCCTGGAGGCCCCATCTTTCCCAAGCACAGTGTGACACAAGGAAGAACAACACCTAGGGCAGCGGCCTGGTCTCCATCCCTGGAATCAGCTCCCCACTTCACTACCGCAGGTCCCAGTCCACACTGGCCTAGATGCTCCCAGGACAGGGTACGCTGATCTGCATAGCTTGGAGGTGCCCGTGGGCTGGAGCGTCAGTCCCAGCTGTCCTCTGCCCTCCCTGTTTCTGCCAGTCCTAGGGGGAGTGCAGGATGGTGGGCTGTGTTGCCTGTCCCCCTGGGATCTGGGGCCTGTCCTGCTGGAATTGCGCTCTGGGGCTGCAGCTCCCAAAGGCACCAGGGCGCAGACCCTTCCACCCGGAGCCCCCGCCTGACTGGCTTCTTACCAGTGCCACACAGCCTGTGTACTCCAGCCCTTTACCAAAATCGGCCAGAGGAGTGTGGTGCCCTTTCTCCCAGGTGCGCTTCCTCTATTAGTGACTCCAGGAAACTAGAGGCTCCACTCCCCCACCTTGCGATTCCGCTCAGTTCCCCCCCCCTTTTTAAAGATTTTATTTATTTATTCATGAGAGACACAGGCAAAGGAAGAAGCAGGCTTCATGCAGGCAGCCCGATGTGGGATTCGATCCCAGGACTCCAGGATCACGCCGTGAGCAGGCGCCAAACCTCTGAGCCATGGAGGGATCCCCTTGATTTCCCTTTAAATCACCTTTCTATCTGGGAAGAATCTGGTGTGGATTTTTTAAAGTTCCTGCTTTTCTGAGGCTGGGCTTTCCTGTCCCAGAGGCTCTCTGGTCTTAGCCTGGCCCCTTGCTGGGCCCCTCCCCCACTTGATTCTTTTTTATCCCCCCCCCCCCCACCTTCCTACCTTGTTAGATACGAAAACCCTTCTCTCTGTAGCATTCTAGCTGTTCTCTCTTTAAATCTCAGGTCGATTTCATAGGTTTTCAGGATGGTTTGACAGTAATGTAGGTAAGTTGGTGGGGCCAGGTGAGTTGAGGACCCCTAGTCCTCTGCCATGTTGCCTGAAGCCTATTCTTATCATTTGAATAGAATCTAGATTCTCTGATTCTTGAACAATTCATCATTACTGAATAGATCAATTTACCAGAAGAGTTTACCCATTGTCTTTGTAGTTTAATTTTAGGCATGCACACTTTTGCTGTTTTGCAATACTTATTTCATAAGATTAACAGCTAAGCAAATGATTTAATCAAGGCATGTAAAAGTAAGTTTGAGTGCCATACCATTTAAATGCTATCATTTAGATGTGCTTAATTTTTGTAGCTGTTTCTTTAATTTGGTTGAAATATTTAATGTTTAAAATGTTATTTTCCTGATTCTGTATATAAAAATTATACTTTGTTCCAAGATGGAATGGTTTGGTAATGGATTAAATTATGTTTTTAAACCAAATTGGTTTTCCTGTTTTATTTATGCTTTTTAGGTGGCAGCCAATGCACACATTCCTCCAGACTACCTCCTTAAAATTTGTGAGCGGATTGGTCCCTTACTAGATAAGGAGATCCCTCAGAGTGTTCCTGGGGTACAGACATTACTAGGTGTTGGTCGGCAATCTCTGTTACGGGATGCCAAAGGTAAGATTTTCAGTTTTTAGAGGAAGAAATGGATAACGGCTTATTTTTATGTTAAGCAAATATTCCCATGCTTTCCGAAATACTAGTTTTCTTCTAGCTTTCCTTATTTTTCCAATCTTATTCTTATTTTCTTATAAGTAAATTTTTAGAGTCCTAAAAGGAGCCCTCTACCGTAAAATAGTGAATGCAATAGAGGTAAATAATATGAATATTTTTTAATCCTGTGAAATAGAGATCTTAAAACATCACTGCTTTGATTAATGTAGTATGAATGCTTAAAATAGTCTTTCATTATATTTTATTATTTTTAAGTAATTATGAGTCTTTATATCATCCTAATCACATTGTATATTTTATAATAGGTAAATGAAAAATGATATATTAAAATTTATATATGATATATAAACATTTTTATAATTGGAAATATTAAAAAAAGAAAATATTAAAAAATATATCAATCTATTAGTGACTGTTCAATAATAGTTTTTCTACTTTACTGTTTTTCAGTTTTAAAGATTTTCCCCAAAGTTTTTCATGGAACCCCAATATGTAAAATATATAAAGTAGTATTTTATGAACATAAAAATATGAAAATAGGCATTAAGGATGCCTGTTAGTTTAATAAAACTTCAGGTCCAGCAACTAATTTGTTTTGTTTTATTAGCATCATGTCTTTAAAAATTCTAATTCACAACAGTAAATAGCTTCAAAAATACCAGTTTTAAACATCTCATTTTATAATATAAGGAAATTCTTCAAATCAGTTAATTTGGAAGCTTTTGAGAGAGCAGTATAGGGGTGCTTGGTTGGCTAAGTTGGTTAAAGTGTCGAATTCTTGATTTCAGCTCATGTCGTGATCTCAGGGTTGTGAAATTGAGCCCCGTGTTGGACTCCATGCCCAGTGTGGAGCCTGCTTTGGATTCTCTCTCTCCCATTCCCTCTGCCCCTCCCCTCAAAAAAAGAGTAGTGCAATATTTTTTATCACAGTTGAATTATTAGGAATATGTCCTATTTGCTTGAGCTTTTGACATAAAGGACAAAACCATAACTATAGTCAGTTATCATCTGATAAGGCAGTATTGATACCTATTATGGCATAATTTGCAGGCACTCCATAATGTGTGTACCAAGTATAAATATTTCTGAATTTTACCTGGCATACTTGTGCTATAGTTGTAACCTTGCTTATATAGTTTTATATAATTAGAAATGTATAAGCCTAAAGATCAAGAAGGACCAGTATAAAACTAAAACCTTATTAATCCCTGACATATTTACATAAGATTCAAATACACACATAATAAAAGCTCTAAGTTCTAGAAACAAAATATCCTGGTGATATATTAAAATGTTGTTGTTTACCAGTCATAATATGTTTTATAACATGTTTAAAATTATACACATTAATTTTTATTGTGGTAAGAGTTAAAAATATATTCTAACAAATGAAATTGAAAGCAGACATTTACCTCTAAGGTACAATTTAAAATAAAACACTATTCTATTTCTTGACTAACTTTTCAATCTTTTTGAATAGACTGTAAGAGTACACTATGGAATGGGTCTGCTTTTGCAGCTCTACATAGAGGCAGACCTCCAGAACTACCTGTAAATTATGTGAAACCTCCAAATGTGGGTGAGTAATATCCATGTGAGCTATGAACATATTCTTGATTTGTTTCTTCCTGATCTCATTATACAGCCAAAAATAGGTAACAGAATTAAATTTGAAGTATAAACAAGCTGCTTATATTCAAGGAATTTCATAGTCCAACTTTTTAAAGCATTTTTAATGTAATTATGTTTTTGTGTTCTTGTTTTCTTTTTTCTCTTTCTTTCTTTCTTTCTTTCTTTCTTTCTTTCTTTCTTTCTTTCTTTCTTTCTTTCTTTTTCTTTCTTCTTAGCAGATGCATTTCCTTTTATATATACTATAGGTGTTTTTAACCATATGGATGTCTATTTACATATCTAGGTACTGAGCTTAAAGATTTTACAGGGAACTATGTAAAGATGACTTTCAGAACAAAACAAAATACATTCTGCTTATATCTGTTTGCTAAAAATAATGATGTGATTGATTTCATATGTCTTTATTAAAACAAAAAAGTCACTCCTCCCCCTTTTAGTTTACTGAAATTCACACGTTCCATTCAAATTATTCCTGGGGCATCTCTAGCCAGACCATTATGAAGAGATACTACTAGTGGTTTCCAAGGAGATGTAGCTACAAAACCATTTGTACTAAAACTTAACTCTTAAAAAGAATGTATAAATAGCTGGATGAGTAATTGTCACTCTGCTTTCCTATTTTCTCACTCTTCTAAACAATTATTTTGTATAGTGCCTAGGTCTTAAAGAATATTCCTTAAATTCAAATTGAAAAATAAAAATACATTTTAAAAGGAATACTATCTTATATAATAAGCCTATTGAAGTTACCCCAAGAGGTTAAACAAATTTAGGCTAGAAATAATTTCAAAAGTTATTTAGACAAAATTATTGATAAAAATTCATAAGGGTTATTGAAATAAATTAGATGTTTCCATATATATTACTAACAATACTATTCCATGGACTAGATGTCATTGGGTGAAGAAGACTACTGATGTGGGTCTAATTGGAAATGACATTTTTAACATTTCTTTTTCATTTTCAGGGGTAGTTTGTTTACCCTTTAAAATTTTCCAGTGTTCACTTTTCCTCTTTATTACGAATAAAGCTTTATTCATAATTAACTTATTAGCTTGAATTAAGATGCCTCTTATTATTCATGCATTAATTTATGTTCAAAAGATTCAATATTTTTAACTACACTATCAACATTATTTGTAATGCTTTATACTTCTATAAATGGTCACATGTAAAGTGCCGAAGAGTAGCATTTAGAGTATTAGGTTTTCCATCTTTCTTTAGTCTTTCTTCCCTTCCCTTTTTAAAAACTATTTTAACTATATACATTCAGACTTCTACCGGTTTTATACAGTGAACACTTTACATTCTGACCTAGATCACTTTGTTATTTTTATTGTAACTGCTTAGGAATTTCAGTGTTCCTGGCATTGATGCCTTTACATTCTTAATTCTGCCTTGTAATTTGAAGAGGAGGTATTACAATAGAAATGATTCAACCCTGATGTATTTTCATGTAGTATATACTAGTCAAAAACATTTAAGTTTAGGATATTTAGAATTCACAACCTGGTAAAAACTCGAGGAGTTGTCTAGGAAAGTAGCAAGATGAGTAAGAAGTCTTTTAAATTTGTGATTTAAGTGTTATCT
The DNA here is from genome assembly GCF_048164855.1 of Canis lupus baileyi. Lineage (NCBI taxonomy): Eukaryota > Metazoa > Chordata > Mammalia > Carnivora > Canidae > Canis > Canis lupus. The sequence goes on from NC_132876.1 coordinate 62,172,377, forward strand.
CATTAAGGGGTATGTACAGTTCTGTATAGCTACTTTAAAATCAATCAGTTTTATAGTTTCCCAATGTAAATAAAATTTAATCAAGATTAAGTGAGGCACCTGGGTGGCTCATTCTGTTGAGCATCTGACTCTTGGTTTGGCTCAGGTTGTGATCTCATGGGTCATGATCTCTTGGGTCCTGAGATTGAGCCTCCTGTGGGGCTCTGTGCTCATCAGGGAGACTGCTTGAAAGATTCTCTCTGCCCCATCCCCAACTTGATCCCTTGGGTGTATATGCACGTTCTTTCTCAAGTAAATAAGTCTTAAACACTTAATCAAGAATATGATCTTGAAAATTTAATCAATGAATCTTAGAACTTTAGCAACACTATTTTTAAAAATTATTTATTTATTAAAAAACTTTATTTTGAGAGATAGAAAGAGCCAGGGGGAGGGTTGGTGGTTAGAGGGGCAGAGGGAGAAGGAGAGAGAGAATCTTAAGCAGACTGCATCCCGTGACCCTGGGATCATGAACTGAGCCGAAATCAAGAGTTGGATGCTTAACTGACTTAGCCACCCAGGTGCCCCAACAGCACCATTTTGTAATAGAAGTGTTTCTTGGTCAAGTAAATGTGGGAAACACTGAGTTTAAAAAAAATATAGAAATAAATCAATGCATGTAGGACTGCTCAGAGCCTTTCATATGCTAAATGCATTGTAAATTACCATATGGGGAACATTTCCTAAATAATTTAACAGTAGAAACCCTTTTTCTAAAATATGTGTAACATTCTGAAAATTTCCTGGAAACAGATTTGAGAAACTGGATAATAAACCCCTATTTACACCAGAAAAAGCCAAAGTCTAGAGAAGCATGGGGCTGGTATAGGTTATACTGCTTGCCTTCCAGTCTATTTCTATACCGTATTTTCTTAATATAACCGATCTATACTTATAGGGCCCCAAAGATAGAAGATTAGCCATATTACATATAAACATGCATTATTTATTTATTTATTTAGATTTACTTTTTATTTATTTTTAGAGAGAGAGAGTATATGTGGGTGGGGCAGAGAGAATAGGAGGAAGCAATCTCCTTACTGAGTGGGGACCCTGAAGTGGGGTTAGATCTCAGGACCCTGAGATGATGACTTGAGCCAAATTATAGAGTTGAACACAAGTGACTGATCCACTCAGGAGCCCTTATTACTTTTTATTTTTTAAGTCAAATATATTATGTTATAATTCCTATTAAATAAAATTTTCCCCTTTATAAGTTTGTAGTCCAACAAGTTTTGACAACTATATACATTTGTGTAACAGCACAATAAAAGTGTAGGATATTTCTGTCACCTCCTGAATTTCTTCATGTCTCATTGCAGTCAATCCTCTGCCCCTCCGGGTATTCCTGGAAAACAGGAAGTTTGTCCACTCTGCTTTTGCCTCATTTACAATTTCATCTGAATGAAATAATAAGCATGTAGCCTTTTGTTTATATCTGATTTTGCTTGGAACCTAATGATTTTTGATTTATGCATGTCATTTCATGTATCAGTAATTTATTCCTTTTTATTACCAAGCAATATTTTATTGTATGAATGGATATACCATGATATGTTTGTCAGTTCTTCAATTGATAGGCATTTGAGGTGTTTCAGATTTTGGCTATTTTAAATAAAACTACTATATACTTTTTAATATATATCTTTGCATGAACATTTGTTTTCATTTCTCTTGGGTGAATATCTAGCTAATGGGATTGTTGGGTCATATGGTAAGTATGGGTTTAACTTTATAAGAAACTGCCAAATTGTTATGAAAGTGACTATTACATTTTGTGTTACTACAGCAATGTATAATTTTAGAATTAGCTTCTTAATTTCTATCCAGAAACAACTAGGATTTTGTTTGGGATTACCTTGAATATGTAGATAATATGGGGGAAATGAATATACTAACAACATTGAATCATACAATCCAGAGCATGGTATAATTTCCCATTTATTTAGATCTTATATAATTTCTTTTTTTAAGATTTCATTTATTTATTCATGAGGGACACACATAGAGAGAGGCAGAGACACAGGCAGAGGGAGAAGTAGGCTCCATACAGGAAGCCCAATGTGGGACTTGATCCGGGACTCTGGGATCATGCCCTGAGCAGAAGGCAGACGCGCTAAACCGCTGAGCCACCCAGGCATCCCTTCTATAATTTCTCATAGCAGTATTTTGTAGTATTTAGTGTAGAGGTTTTGCACAACTATTGTGAATTTTTTCTCTTAAGGGTTTCATGTTTTTTTGGTGCATTTTAAGTTACGTATTTTAAATTTTCAATTTACAGTTTGTTGATAGTAAATAGAAATGAGTTTTGTTTTGTTTTTGTATATTGATCTTGCTAAATTCATTACTTCTAACAGCATTTTTTTTAGATTCATCAGAATTCTCTACATAAATGGTCATGTTGTCTATAAATGAGACAGGTTTACTTTTCCATTCTAATCTTATCTGCCTTATGGTTCTCTCTTGCACTAGTGAACTGCTAGTGCTTCAGGTATAATGGTGAATTGAAATAATGAGACTGGATATCCTTCCATAGTTCCTGATTTTAGGGGGAAAGCAGGCAGTCTTCCACTATTAATTATGATTGTAGATAACTTTATCAGTTTGAGGGTGTTCCTTTCTGTTCCTGCTTTGCATAGAAGTTTTATCATAAAAAGATATGTTCCACTTTTTAATTTTATCCAGTATAGTTAGACTTACATCAGTTATTTCTTGGGGCTCATATTAACTGGTATTTTATGTAGAATAGTGCTACCCAATAGAACTTTTTCTAATGATGTTTTATTTGATGCCATCCAAAACAGTAGGCATCAGCCACATGTGGCTTTTGTGTTGTAGGCAAGGAACTCAATTTTTAACTTTAGAGAATGTTTACTAATTTTTAAGTCTATAACCGCATACGGCTAATGACCACTATAATAGAAAATGAAGATCTAGAACAATATGAAAACCAGTAAGAAGCTTTCTGAATAGGTACATAATTTAGTAGTAATGTATTTGACTAATGATTCATAACAAACTTAACCTGGAATGTTTTCTACTTTTGTACTTAGAAACTACTTTTATTTAGCTTTTCCTATTTTGATTTTAGTAACTCACTTCAAAGATCATATTGTCCCACTTCTTTCTAGTGAGTTTCACAATTGTCTTTGGCCATAAACAGTAAAATTCTGACCTTATCTGGACTTTCCACAATCTTGGATTATTTATTCAAATGTTCCCATCCTTTGTGTAGTTAATCAATAATGTTACTTAGTAATTTAATGAAATGGATGTGAGGGAGCATCGTAGCATAGACTAACTAGTCTAATACTTTTCATGTATGTGTACTTAAGTTTACCAAGGCATGTGTACTTAAGTTCATCAAGGGTGAATTTCTAAATCACTCTAGGGAAAGAGCAAAGGTACCTATGATATTTATGTTATAACAAGTCTAAGCTCCAGTCATGCCATTTCCTTAGCTATATGCTTGACTAATCAAATTGGATTTGCATTATACCAAAATTAAATCAAGGGAAGAAACTTGAACTAAATTCAAAACTATATTAATACCTAATGCCACCAAAAAAATCCTGGAGCATATGTAATTAATTATTTGGAGATATTACTTGAGATCTTGCCCTTTAATCACCAAATATTGTTGTTTCTTCATTCCTTTAAAGATTAGTATTTGTTTTGGAAACTTTGTAAGTAGTTGCATTAAAATTTGAAAATAAAAGTTCATTCAAGCACAACTCCAATACTCAGCTCGTATTTTAGTACAGAACTAATTTCAAAAGTCTGTTTCATGTCCATTTGAAATGAATATTTGAAAGAACTAGTATTATAGTTAATTTCCATCATTATAAAAGTTTGCAAAGTTTTCCTACTTATATTCTAAAAAATTTCTATAAAATTACCTGTAGAAATGGCAGCCCGATGGCTTGTTTATTCTAGTTTGAGACTGACAGACATTATTACCCAAGGAACAAATGTGCATACTCGTTTCTAAACTGAAACAAGGGTGTGATATGACAAGACTAGTTTTAAACTTTTTTTTCTCTTTTATCTTCAGTAAAATTGATATATAGTATTGTCCTGTAATTTACATAGTAGGCCTGTATTTTATACTGTATTTTACTGTATATATACTATATTTTATATAGCTTAGGAGGCTTGCATTAACTCTCTAAAGCCAAATTAATATTTATATATTGCCATAAGCTCCCATTTAGCATTGATTGGCTCTTGACTTATTGGCGATTGTGTGGTTATATGTCACATGTAAACCCATAATTCACTGGGAGGTGGGAGACTCACCTCCTGTTACTGTAAATATAAATTGAAAGATAATCCAATGTAAATTTATTTGGCTGAGGTGACTGGGTTTCTTCCAGGAATATTTGTTATCCTTCTTCTCTAATTTTATATATATATTGATACATATAATATCTGCATAGAGCCTGCTTCTCCTTATCTCTTGTCCATGGATAACACTTTTGACAGGCTTTACTTTTTCTTGCCTCCTTCCTCCTTTTTGTACTCACATAACTGTACATGAAACAAGTTGATTATAAAGTCATTACTTTTATGTATCTGGACAGGAGCAGGTGTTTCTTGTCACACCTGCAAGCAATTAGAACTTGAAAATAAACTCAGAATATTTTGTGAGTGCTACATTGTTAGTGCTCACTAAATATTACATGAATAAAAGTAGTATAATTGCTGCCATATGGAAACTTAAGCATGCCTTTTAAATGCATTGATATGGTTTTATATAGCTCATATGAATTTCTTATTTGTATTCATGTCAATATTGTATTAATATTAGGATTAATAGTTTGTTTCTTTATTTGAAAGAAAACAGCCTTTATTATAGGAGTCTTAGTATCATCATGTAAAATATAATAAAAAAAGAATTTCTCTGTTCCTATTTTGAACATTCTTTCCCTTCTTCATTATTCTTTATTATTCCTTTAGCTTTTTCATTCAGTATACACCAAACCATTTGAAAAGAATCTTTTGGTATTTATTTTATACATTTTATTAAGTACCTTAGAGAAATAGAACTTCATATTTATGGTTCACAGAGGTAAGCTATAAAACAATTTCAGATTTGTTTAGTTGAAGAAAAATACAGCCTAAAACATCTGTGTTTAATAGCCAAATCCAGTTAAATGGTTTAGGAGATAATAAAATAAAGATTTAGGGTATTTATTCCCAAATAATGTTAAGTGAACTTTGCAAAAAGGTTAAATGGAATTAGAAATATCATTTATTTGCTGTATCTTAATAGTATCCTAGGAATAAGACATTCAGTGATCATGAATGTAGATACTCTGTGGGTCTTAGTAGTGTAGTTTAAATTGTACTCTGGATAGGTGTTGTGGGATGGGAATGGCATCAGCCTTAAAAACTCTAAGGCTGTTCTGTGTGGTTAAGTTTCAGAGACATAATTTGATCTATAGTAGCATCGAATCTATGAAAGAGATAAATCTGTTGTTTTGTGCTTTTACTACAGTTTTCAGTTTTTATTAAAATTTGTTTCTGTTCTTTTTCTGGCTTCTTTTATAACACTTTTTTTTGTTTAGTTGTTAGAGCTTTTTTTGGAAACCTTCAAATCAAGCTTCACAAAAAATATTGCTAGTCATTGTAAATCTAGAATTGACACGGAATTTCATGAGTTACTTTCCATTGTTCTTGAAAGAGTATTTTCTTAGTTTACTGTTCTCTCTGCTTATAAAGAGTATTTTCTTAGTTTACTGTTCTCTCTTCTTATAGGAGCCAGTATGTTCAAGTGCATTTAATTAATTAATTAATGAAGATTTTATTTCTTTATCTGAGAGAGAGGGAGAGAGGGACAGGGAGCTTGACAAAAGACTCCATCCCAGGATCTTGGAATAAGGCAGACACTTGACTGACTGAGCCACCCAGGTGCCCTAGTTCAAGTGCATTTTAAACAATCAGAAGGATGGGATCCCTGAGTTGCTCAGCAGTTGAGCGTCTGCCTTTGGCTCAGGGTGTGATTCCGGAGTCCTGAGATCGAGTCCCACATCAGGCTTCCTGCCTAGAGCCTGCTTCTCCTTCTGCTTATGTCTCTTTCTCTCTCTTTCTCTGTGTGTCTCATGAATAAGTAAAATAAAAAAAAAGTAATCAGAAGGTTGCATATTTGCTATGATTCTATTTTCTGATTAAAGTTAAGAAAAGTAGAACTATAAATGTTGATCAAGTGACTTTTTGGTAAAAGAGAGAAAACTAAACCAAAATTATTTTAGCCTTCTTTAAATATATCTTATTTTCTGAAGAATTTTGTATTTGAATATGATATTGATGGTGATCAGGGTATGGTATTAGAAGCCTGATTTGTGAACAATAATCCTTTTGCTTTATGTGTATAAAGACTCTTTTGGTTAGTTATTGGCTGATCCTCTGGTTTTTTATTCAGTCTTAAGCTTTTGCTGAAAGCACTCCCTCTCTATTTCATCTTCCTCCTAACCTCCACATTCCTGAGGTTTGTCTTTGAGGTAGGTGTATAGATGCTATTTTTTAGAAGTTCAAAATTTTGCTTTATTGTTTTGAAGTTGTTTTAGTGGATTTTAAGACATTTCTTGACCCAACAGTCATACTATTAGAATATGATTTTGGTAATTTCCTTTGGCCTTCATTTGCTTTGTAAGGCTGTCCTAGCAAAGTCAGATTGAGATTATTCTTTAGACTAGCTAGACCCACCATTTCCCAGCGTTCCTGATAATGAGTAACAATTTAAACTCTCTGGTTTGTTTATGGCTTTTTTGTATATGAAAGTAGCTTGACCTATAGTTAAAAAATCTAATTCTTTTATCTTTCAATGCCATTTACAGAAGAATTGGAAATATTCTGTTTTATATATATATATATATATAATCGGTCTTAAAGTTTAAAATGAAAAGTTAGAAAATTATACGAGGATTTCCTGAACATTAGGTATGGCACATTATTAGGTTGTGGGGTGACAGGTAAAATTCCTTGAATTATGGGACTGATATATATTAAAAATCAGATAATATCACCAGTTTATATACTTTTGTTTTATCTGTATCTGGATGCTAAGTTAATAATATACTGTTTCTCCCAATAGGTATGGTAGTTACCTGGCCTTGGTTAAATATATTTCTTAGTGTCATTGATCAGATATTTCCTGTAATATAAGCAGTAGAATTCAGTGAGTTCGTCTGGGTAGGGAAAGTTACTTATGGTTAATGATTTTCTGGTTTAAATGGAGAAGTGTTTTTTTGTTTTTTTGTTTGTTTGTTTGTTTTATCAGGAAAGGGAGGGTGATGCTTTTTGTCAGTACCGAACTGCTGATTCTGTAGGTAATTAAAAATAACCTTGTGGAGACTTGGGTGGCTCAGTCAGTTAAGCATCCAACTCTTGATTTCAGCTCAGGTCATAATCTCAGGATCTTGAGTAGAGACCTAAGGGCTCTATACTCAGCCAGGAGTCCACTTGGGATTCTTTTTTTCTCTCTCCCTCTGTCCCTCTTCTTCACTACTGCCCCAGTAAAAAATAAATCTCTAAAAACTTTTACCATGTTAAAGCCTCACCAACTAGAGACCATGAAGAACAAGCCTATAGTCTGAAAAAAATCAGATTTATTGAATCACTAGTGAAGAGAGTATGCACCAGAAGAACAATACAAGGCCTCTGGATAAGAGTGAATGAATGGAAGTGTGTTTTGTAACTTTTGGATTGCCACTGTAGAATTCTGAGAAGGGTCTGAAGTCAACCAGGATTAGTTTTGGATTGGTGGCCACTTTTGAAGCAGATTAAGTGAAGTAGGGATTAACTAGGGATTGGGGGGCTATCATGAAGCAGGATAGTTTAGGAATTTGGTATCTCCCTCTAGTAATAAATGAAAATAAAGCAACTCTAGAGGCATCATTGGTAAGAAAGCAATAATCACTCAAAAAGGGGTCATTATGATATTTCACAACTGGTGCATGACCTGGGAAATCAGTGTTTCCTTTAACTTTTCATTTGGCTTTATCTGTGTCTAACCTCCTATCCTGATTAATTGCAAGACTGCCTTTTCTATTTTTTTTTTTAATTCATAGCTGGTAATCACTTTTTCAGTCACAGATAGGTTTTGATTCTTTCAACATGTAGTCTTACAAATATTTTTTAAAAGTTTTTATTTCAATGCCAATTAGTTATCATACAGTATAATATTTGTTTCAAATATGCAGTGTAATGATTCAACACTGTTACTTATGTAACAGTACATAATGTTGTTATAGAAATCAGGGTGCACATATCCCTTTGAATTAGTATTGTTGTATCCCTTAAGTACCTAGTAGTGTGATTCCTGGATCATATGGTAGTTCCATATTTAAGTTTTGAGGAACCTCCATATTGTTTTCCAGAGTGGCTGCGTGAGTTTGCATTCCTGCCAACAGCAGAAGAGGGTTCCCCTTTCTCTACATCCTCGCCAACACCTGTTGTTTCTTGTGTTGTTGATTTTATAGCCATTCTGACAGGTGTACTTTTGATTCGTATTTTCCTGATGATGATGATGTTGAGGCTCTTACATGTGTCTGTTGGCCATTGCAGCTCTTCTTTGGAAAAATGTGTATTCATGTCTTCTGCCCACTTATTCACTGCATTATTCATTTTTTGGGTGTTAAGTTTTATAACTTATCGAAATATTCTGGATACTAACCTTTTATCAGACATGTCATTTGCAAGTATCTTCTCTCATTCCACAGGCTGCCTTTCAATATTGCTGATTGTTTCCCTCGCTGTGCAGAAGCTTTTTATTTTGATTAAGTCCCAATACTTTATTTCTGCTTTAATTTCCTTTGCCTCAGGAGACAAATCTAGAAGACACTGCTATGACCAATGTCAAGAGATTACTCCCTGTGTTCTCCTCTAGGATTTCTATGGTTTCGGGTCTCACTTTTAGGTCTATAATCCATTTTGAATTTACTTTTGTGTGTGGTGTAAGAAATTGGTCCAGTTGCATTCTTTTCCATGTTGCTGTCCAGTTGTCCCAACACCATTTGTTGAACAGACTGTCCTTTTCCCATTGGATGTTGTTTCCTGCTTTGTCAAAGATTAACTGACTATATAGCTGTGGGTTCATTTCTGGGTTTTCTATGCTATTCCATTCATCTGTATCTAGTTTTGTGCCAGTTCCATACTGTTTTGATCACTACAGCTTTTAAAATAACTGAAGTCTGGAACTGTGATGCCTCCAGGTTTGCTTTTCTTTTTCAAGGTAACTTTGGCTTTTTGGGGTCTTTTGTGGTTCCATACAAATTTTAGGACTGTTTTGTCCTAGCTCTGTGAAAAATGTTGGTGGTATTTTGATAGGGATTGCATTAAACGTGTAGATCACTTTGGTAGCATGGACATTTTAACAAATATTTGTTCTGCCAATCCATGAGCATGGAAAGTCTTTCCATTTGTTTGTGTCGTTTTCAATCTCTTTCATCAATGTTTTGTAGTTTTCAGAGTCCAGGTCTTTCACCTATTTTGTTAAGTTTATTCCCAGGGATCTTCTTGTTTTTGGTGCACATGTAACTGAGACTGATTCCTTGCTTTCCTTTTCTGCTGCTTCATTGTTGGTGTATAGAAATGCAACAGATCTCTGTATGCTGATTTTGTATCCTGTGACTTTACTGAATTCATCAGTTGTAGTAGTTTTTTTGGTAGAGTCTTTCAGGTTTTCTACATGCAGTATCATGTCATCTGCAAAAGGTGAAAGTTTTACTGCTTCCTTGACTGTTTGTGTGTCTTTTATTTCTTTGTGTTGTCTCATTGCTGTGGCTAGGACTAGGACTTCCAGTATTATGTTAAATAACTGGTGAAGGTGGACCTCCCTGTCCTGCTCCTGACTGTAGAGGAAAAGCTTTCAGTTTTCCTCATGAGTCTATTAGCTCTGGGTTTCTCATATATGGCCTTTATGATGTTGAGGTATGGTCCCTCTAAACCTACTTTGTTGAAGGCTTTTATCATGAATGGATGTTGTACTTTGCCAAAGGCTTTTTCTATGTCTATTGAAATGATCATATGGTTCTTATCCTTGCTTATATTAATGTGGTGTATCATGTTGATTGATTTATGAATATTGAAACATCCTTGCAGTTTGGGAATAAATCCCACTTGATTGTGGTGAATGATTTTTTTTAATGTATTGTTGGATTTGGTTTGCTAGTATTTTATTGAGAATTTTTGGATCTATGTTCATTAGGGATATTGGCCTGTCGTCTTTTTCAGTGGAGTGTTCATATGGTTTTGGTATCGGGGTAATACTGGCCTCATATAATGAATTCGGAAGTTTTTCTTACTCATCTATGTTTTGGAACAGTTTGAGAAGAATAGGTATTAGCTCTTTTCTAACTATTTGGTACAATTCTCCTATGAAGCCATCTAATACTGGGCTTCTTTCTCTCTCTTTTGCTGTGCAAAAGCTTCTTATCTTGATGAAGTCCCAATAGTTCATTTTTGCTTTTGTTTCTTTTGCCTTCCTGGATGTATCTTGCAAGAAGTTACTGTGGCTGAGTTCAAAAAGGGTGTTGCCTGTGTTCTCCTCTAGGATTTTGATGGAATCTTGTCTCACATTTAGATCTTCCATCCATTTTGAGTTTATCTTTCTGTATGGTGAAAGAGAGTGGTCTAGTTTCATTCTTCTGCATGTGGATGTCCAATTTTCCCAGCACCATTTATTGAAGAGACTGTCTTTCTTCGACTGAATAGTCTTTCCTCCTTTATCGAATATCAGTTGATCATAAAGGTGAGGGTCCACTTCTGGATTCTCAATTCTGTTCCATTGATCTATGTGTGTTTTTTATTTTTTAATTTTTTCTTTTATGTGTCTGTTTTTGTGCCAGTACCACAGTGTCTTGATGATCACATCTTTGTAGTACAACCTGAAATCTGGCATTGTGATGCCGCCAGGTATGGTTTTCTTTTTTAAAATTCCCCTGGCTATTCCAGTTTCTTTTCTAATTCCACATAATTCTTAAAATAATTTGTTCTAACTCTCTGAAGAAAGTCCATGGTACTTTGATAGGGATTGCATTAAACGTGTAAATTGCCCTGGGTAACATTGACATTTTCACAATATTAATTCCATGAGCATGTAATATTTTTCCATCTCTTTGTGTCTTCCTCAATTTCTTTCAGAAGTGTTCTATAGTTTTTAGGGTATAGATTCTTTACCTCTTTGGTTAGGTTTATTCCTAGGTATATTATGCTCTTGGGTGCAATTGTAAATGGTATTGATTGCTTAATTTCTCTTTCTTCAATCTCATTGTTAGTATATAGAAATTCCACTGACTTCTGGGCATTGGTTTTGTATCCTGTCACACTGCCAAATTGCTGTATGAGTTCTAGTAATCTTGAGGTGGAGGCTTTTGTGTTTTCTATGTAGAGTATCATGTCATTGGCGAAGAGGGAGAGTTTGACTTCTTCTTTGCCATTTTGAATGCCTTTAATGTCTTTTTGTTGTCTGATTGCTGAGCCTAGGACTTCCAGTACTATGTTGAATAGCAGTAGTGAGAGTGGTGATCCCTGTCTTGTTCCTGATCTTAGGCGAAAGGCTCCCAGTGCTTCCCCATTGAGAATGATATTTGCTGTGGGCTTTTCGTAGATGGCTTTTAAGATGTTGAGGAATGTTCCCTCTATCCCTACAGTCTGAAGAGTTTTGATCAGGAATGGATGCTGTATTTTGTCAAATGCTTTCTCTGCATCCAGTGAGAGGATCATATGGTTCTTGGTTTTTCTCTTGCTGATATGATAAATCACATTGATTGTTTTACGAGTGTTGAACCAGCCTTGTGTCCCAGGGATAAATCCTACTTGGTCGTGGTGAATAATTTTCTTAATGTATTGTTGGATCCTATTGGCTAGTATCTTGTTGAGAATTTTTGCATCCATGTTCATCAGGAATATTGGTCTGTAATTCTCCTTTTGGGTGCGGTCTTTGTCTGGTTTTGGAATTAAGGTGATGCTGGCCTCATAGAACGAGTTTGGAAGTACTCCATCTCTTTCTATCTTTCCAAACAGCTTTAGTAGAATAGGTATGGTTTCTTCTTTAAAAGTTTGATAGAATTCCCCTGGGAAGCCATCTGGCCCTGGGATTTTGTGTCTTGGGAGGTTTTTGATGACTGCTTCAATTTCCTCCCTGGTTATTGGCCTGTTCAGGTTTTCTGTTTCTTCCTGATCCAGTTTGGTAATTTGTGGCTTTCCAGAAATGCGTCCATTTCTTCTAGATTGCCTAATTTATTGGTGTATAGCTGTTCATAATATGTTTTTAAAATTGTATTTCCTTGGTGTTGGTAGTGATCTCTCCTTTCTCATTCATGATTTTATTAATTTGAGTCTTCTCTCTCTTCTTTTTAATAGGGCTGGCTAATGGTTTATCTATCTTATTAATTCTTTCAAAGAACCAACTCCTGGTTTTGTTGATCTGTTCCACAGTTCTTCTGGTCTCGATTTCCTTGAGTTCGGCTCGAATCTTTATTAACTCTCTTCTTCTGCTGCATGAAGGATCTATTTGCTGTTTCTTCTCTAGCTCCTTTAGGTGTAAGGTTAGCTTTTGTATTTGAGTTCTTTCCAGTTTTTGAATGGATGCTTTTATTGCGATGTATTTCCCCTTCAGGACTGCTTTTGCTCTATTCCAAAGATTTTGAATGGTTGTATCTTCATTCTCATTAGTTTCCATGAATCTTTTTAATCCTTCCTTAATTTCCTGGTTGACACTTTCATCTTTTAGCAGGATGGTCCTTAACCTCCACGTGTTTGAAGTCCTTCCAAACTTCTTGTTGTGATTTAGTTCTAATTTCAAGGCATTATGGTCTCAGAATATGCAGGGGACGATCCCAATCTTTCGGTATTGGTTCAGACCCGATTTGTGACCCAGTATGTGGTCTATTCTGGAGAAAGTTCCATGTGCACTTGAGAAGAATGTGTATTCAGTTGAGTTTGGATGTAAAGTTCTGTAGATATCTGTGAAATCCATCTGGTCCAGTGTTTCATTTAAAGCTCTTGTTTCTTTGGAGATGTTGTGTTTAGAAGACCTATAGAGTGTCGAAAGTGCTAGATTGAAGTCACCAAGTATAAGTGTATTAGTATTTAAGTATGTCTTAACTTTGGTTATTAATTGATTGATATATTTGGCAGCTCCCACATTCGGGGCATATATATTGAGGATTGTTAAGTCCTCTTGTTGGATAGATCCTTTAAGTATGATATAGTGTCCCTCTTTATCTGTCACTACCGTCTTCGGGGTAAATTTTAGTTTATCTGATATAAGGATCTCTACCCCTGCTTTCTTTTGAGGACCATTTGAATGGTAAATGGTTCTCCAACCTTTTATTTTCAGGCTGTAGGTGTCCTTCTGTGTAAAATGAGTACCTTGTAGACAGGAAATAGAAGGGTCCTGCTTTTTTATCCAGTCTGAAACCGTGCGCTTTTTGATGGGGTCATTAAGGCCATTCACGTTCAGAGTTAGTATTGAAAGATATGAGTTTAGTGTCATCATGATATCTATTCAGTCTCTGTTTTTGTGGGTTGTTCCATTGGACTTCTTTTTTTTTTTTTTAAATTTTATTTATTCATGATAGGCACACAGTGAGAGAGAGAGAGAGGCAGAGACATAGGCAGAGGGAGAAGCAGGCTCCATGCACTGGGACCCCGACGTGGGATTCGATCCCGGTCTCCAGGATCGCGCCCTGGGCCAAAGGCAGGCGCTAAACCGCTGCGCCACCCAGGGATCCCCTGGACTTCTTCTTAAATGGAATTTTAAGAGTCTATTACCCTAATACTCCTCCCCATAAAGTCAGGGATTTCTTGTCTCTTGGTGCTTTAAGGATCTTCTCTTTATCTTTGGAATTTGCAAGCTTAACTATTATATGTTGAGGTGTTGAATGGTTTTTATTGATTCAAGGGGGGGATCTCTCTATTTCCTGGATCTGAATGCCTGTTTCCCTTCCCAAATTAAGAAAGTTTTCAGCTAGGATTTGTTCAAGTACATATTCTGGACCTCGGTCCCTTTCGGCGCCCTCGGGAACCCCAATTAAACATAGGTTTTTCTTCCTCAGGCTGTCATTTATTTCCCTTAATCTATCCTCATGGTCTTTTAATTTTTTGTCTCTTTTTTCCTCAGTTTCCCTCTTTGCCATCAACTTGTCTTCTATGTCACTCGTTCTTCCACCTCGTTGACCCGCGTCGTCAGGACTTCTAGTTTGGATTGCATCTCATTCAATTGATTTTTAATTTCTGCCTGATTAGATCTAAATTCTGCAGTCATAAATTCTCTTGAGCCCCCTCTCCGAGAGCCGCTGCCCGAGCCCCTCCGAGCTGCTCCAGGGGCTGTGCAGCCCCCTCAGTGTGGAGCCTCTTCCTCTGCTGGAGCTGCCTCCAGGCTGCTCCCAGGGCCGCGCAGCTCCCTCTCCGCGGAGCCGCTGCCTGAGCCCCTGGAAGCTGCTCTGGAAGCCGCGCAGCCCCCTTGGCGCGGAGCCGCCGCTGGAGCCCCTGGGAGCTGCTCCGGGGTCAAACAGTGTGTGCGCTGCAGCCCTTTAGGGAGCTCCGCGCACTCTCCCCGGGGCGCAGGTGTCTGTTAGTGTCCCAGGGAACCTAAGGGCTTACCCGCCCTCCTGGAGTCCTGCTCTAACTCCCTGCGAGCCCCTTTCTGTCCAGGAAGATTGCTGAAGCTCCTCCTTCTCAGAGATGGTGCTTTCTTGTCCTGGGGGCACTTGCCTGGGCCTTAGATGGCTCCTATTGGGGCCCCTCCCCCTTCAAAGCCTTTTGTTTCTTTATTTCTTTTTTCCCCCCGTCTTCCTACCTTGATAGAAACATGAACTCTTCTCACTGTAGCATTCCAGATGTTCTCTAAGTCTCAGGCCGAATTCGTAGATTTTCAGGATGATTTGAAGGTTATCTAGGTAATTTGGTGGGGACAGGTGACTTGGGGACCCTACTCTTCCTCTGTCTTGCCCCTCCCCGATCATATGGTTATCCTTTGTTTTATTAATGTGGTGTATCATGTTGATTGATTTATGAATATTGAAACATCCTTGCGGTTTGGGAATAAATCCCACCTGATTGTGGTGAATGATTTTTTTATTGTATTGTTGGATTTGGTTTGCTAGTATTTTATTGAGAATTTTTGGATCTATGTTCATTTGGGATATTGGCCTGTCGTCTTTTTCAGTGGAGTGTTCATATGGTTTTGCTATCAGGGTAATACTGGCCTCATATAATGAATTTGGAAGTTTTCCTTATATTTTTACTGTTTGGAATAGTTTGGGAGGAATAGGCATTTACTCTTTAAATGTTTGATAGAATTCACCTGTGACGCCATTTGGTCCTGGGTTTTTCTTTCTTGCAACTTTTTTGATTAGTGATTCAGTTTATTTGCTATTTATTGATCTCAAATTTTCTATTTCTTCCTCTTTCTGTTTTGGCAATTTATGTTTCTAGGAATCCATTTATGTATCCATTTTTTCCAAGTTGTTCAATTTGTTGGCATATAGTTTTTCATAATATTCTCTTATAATTGTATTTCCATGGTATTGGTTGTTAACTTCCCCTCTCATTTGTCATTTTATTTGGGTTCTCTCTCTTTTCTTTTTAGAAGTCTAGTTGTGGGTTTATTAATTTTATTTTTTTTCAAGGTACCAGATCCTGGTTTCATTGACCTGTTCTGTTTTGTTTTTTGTTTTTATTTTCTGTATCATTTGTTTCTGCTCTAATCATTATTTCCTTCCATCTGCTGTCTTTATGCTTCATGTGTTCTATTTCTAGCTCCATTTAGTGTAATGTTAGGTTTCTTCTTTGAGATTTCTCTTGTTACTTGAGGTAGGCTATATGTATTGAGGTAGACTATATGTATTGCTATAATCTTTCCTTTTAGGACTGCTTTTGCTACATCCTACAGGTTTTGATCTTGTGTTTTCATATTCATTTGTTACCATGTATTTTTAAATTTCTTCTTTGATTTCCTGGTTGACCCATTTATTGTTTAGTAGCATGTTGTTGAACCTCCGTGTATTTATGATTTTTCCACATTTTTCTTCTGGATGACTTCTAGTTACATAGCGTTGTGGTCAGAAAAGGTTCATGGTATAACTTTCATCGTTTTGTATTTGTTGAGGCCTGTTTTGAGGGCTAATGTGTGATCTGTTTTGGAGAATTTTCCATTTGTACTTGAAAAGAATGTGTATTCTTCTGCTTTAGGATGGAATATTTGAATATATTTGTTAAGTCCGTCTGGTTTAGTGTGTCATTCAAAGCCATTGTTTCTTTGTTTATTTTCTGTTTAGATCATCTGTCTGTTGATGTAATCTGGATATTAGAATTCTCTCCACTTACTGCATTACTATTAATTAGTTCTTTTATGTTGGTTATTTATTGTTTTATATATTTGGGTGCTCCCATGTTGGGTGTCTACTTACTCACTATTGTAAATCTTTTAAAGCACATAGCATAGAAGAATTTGTTACTAATTGTACTTAAGGGATTTTCTGTATGTTCTTAGTTTGTGAAGTTGAAAATCCTTTATTTTACCCCAGAAATATTTTTGATACCAGTTATATTACCCATGTTGCTGTTAAGTAATTTTAAAACAAATAGATTTTGTTGAATAGACTTGTGGTTTAATAACTGTGATGTTGCCATTTTAGAATACTCTTAAAATCTGGTGAACTTTCTAGTAAAACCCAATTATAATAGAATGAGAATTCCTGTTGATACTGTTAACTAACTTTTGCAGCCTGATGGAAGTACATAGTAGAGAATTTTTGCTGTTAAAGTTACTTTTTCAGACTCAGCAGAATACATTTTCTATAATTTCATTAAAGTATATAGCATTGAAAAGTATAAAGAATATTGACCTAGAATTAGGAGACCTGGATTGAATCTAGGCCTGGCTGTTAATTGGCTCTATGATGTTAGACAAATTACTTAGTTTCTTTGGGCCTTAATTTCCTCACTTACAAATTGAAGAAAATGACTTCCTTCACATCTCACAGAATGACCATGAACTGAAATGAGGTGTCTGTGGAATTAAATCATAATCTTTACAATGTCATGGAGTTAGAATTTTAATTATGATATGGGATCCTATGTGCTGATAGTGTGAATAATAGTAATAATGCCTCATAGATTAAAGATGTAGTATTTTAGTTATCTTTGTGAAAATATCGTCTAACTCACATACAATTATAGTGAGATGCTTCTTTAGTATGTAAACTTGTGTCAGACCTGTTCTTTCACTATAAATCTAGTCATCCTCCCACAAAATTCTTAGCCAAGTAATTAATATATATTTCCTGGTTGCTATAGTAGAATCTCTTGTGAACCACTGTAGGTGCTCTGAGATGTTTATAATCCTCATATTTGCCATAGCTTTGCCAAATAGTTTCCAACCTCTGATGTATGTTTAGAATCATAGTTTTCAGATTGTTAGATATGTTTTAAAAAAGACCTTAGATAATATCATGGAAATTGGTAAACACTATTTTATTTAATATACTTTGAGGTCAAACTCTATCAAGTTATATAGCCTTGTAAAATGAATAGTGGTATTCAGAATAGAATTGCCTGTTTGATAATATAAGTGCCTGGAATTTGCAGTGGGAGATGTGACTAGAAAAGGAGGTGGGTGCCCAGTTATTCTGAACTGTCCATGCTAGAAGTCAATGGAATTTTTGGATAAAGGCCTGGATAGTAAAGATTTTTGGCCTTGTGTGTCATTTGGTCTCTGTTACAACTACTCAACTATGTGGTAATGTGAAAGCAGCCATAGATATTATGTAAATGATTGAGAATTGTTGTTTTCTAATAAAATTGTTTTTACATAAACAGGTGGTGGCCTGAAATTGGACCATGAATTATAGTTTGTCAACCGCTGTTTTATGCTACTAATGAGTTTAGATTTTATCTTGTAGATACTAATGTACCATTGGATATATTTTTTTAAGATTTTATTTATTCATGAGAGACACAGAGAGAGAGGCAGAGACAAGGCAGAGGGACAAGCAGGCTCCTCGCAGGGAACCCAATGTGGAACTCGATCCTCAGACCCCAGGATCACACCCTGAACCAAAGGCAGACACTCAACCACTGAGCCACCCAGGCGTCCCCCATTGGATACTTTTGAATAGGAAAATTATATGATAAAATTTTATTTTGAAAACATAGGTGGCAGAGAGCAGGATAACTTGGAGAGAAGAGAGACTGGAAGAGGCAGACGGGAAATCAGAGGGAAGGCTATTACCGTAAATGTAGACAGGAGATGATAAGTATGGCATCAGTGGCAATAGAAATGGAAATAGTGGACTGATTCAAACAAAATTTTAGAGATGAAATTAATAATAAAATTTGGAAAAAAAATAATTTGGTTGGATATGGTGAATAAAAGAGGAAGAATAAGAAATAATCTGTTAGTGACAAAATTGAGGAGAGGGAGAATATAAGAAACTTGCAATGGAAGGATAATTAGCTTGATATGAGAAATCTCCATCTATGGTATATCCAGGTAGAGGGGATGGATTTCCATGAGGTGACTGGAAATGTGGGCTAGGAGCTAAGGTGTAGGACAAAGGTTAGAGATAAAATTTGACAGTAACTAGTGTGTGGGTAGGTGAGATTGCCAGGGCAGCATGAATACAGAAGATAACCCTCAATAGCACTTGAATGAACTATCAACATTTCATCAAGAATGAGTTAGGGTAAAACAAAAACAAAAATAAGACAAGGAACTAAGAAGCAAAGATTTATAGAGGCAGGGGAAGAATCAAATAAGATCTTCTAAGTCATAAGAAGAGGATTATAGACTTAATCTGCATTCCCTATAAAACTTATTGACTATGTAATTTAAATTCTAAATGGTTTTGGGATATTGAAGGATAATCAAAATTACATAACTTTCTAGAAATAATTTTTAACTCAATTTATCAAATATTTGAAAACCAAATATATGCAAAGCCTTTTCCAAGTGTTCAAGGAAGTCTTTGCTATAAAGGATTTTATTCTTTGGAGATGTTTAGACAGATGCAAGAATATGATTATAGTATAGGGCATTGTCTCAGTCCTTTCAGGCTACTACAATAAACTGGCATAGTCTAGGTGACTTATAAAAACAACAAACATTTCTTTCTCACCATTCTGGAATCTGAGAAGTCTAATATGGCAGAAGGAGATTCAGTGTCTGGTGAGGGCCTACTTTCTGGTTCATAAATGGTACCTTCTCAGTGTAACTTCACATGGAAGAAGGGGCAAGGAAGATTTGTCAGACCTCTTTATAAAGGGTACTAATTCCATTCATGAGCACTCTGCTCTCATGACCTAATCACCTCCCAAAAGGACTCACATCTCAATACTATCATATTGGACATTAGGTGTTCAACATGAATTTGTGGGTGGGATGCACAGTGTAGGGTAGACATATAGACTAAGATTTAAAGGAAATACAAAGTGTAGTGGACATTCAGGAGGGAGAGATAAAACTAATTAAGAGAAACAAGGGACAATTTTAAGGAATAAGTGGCCTTTGGGGTGAACTTTGAAAGCTGAGGAGTGAACATTATAGGTAAAAGGATATCTGCATAGGAAAGACAAGATGGTTTATCTCATTTCAAGTGGAAAATTTATGCTCAAGAGGAGTAGGAATTATGGTTAGATATTTTGAGAAAAGTGGGACCAGATTAATTAAACAAATACTTGAGTGTCTTGCTTCTAAGGGACTTATTAGCTAGGTCATTCTATGATGAATTAATTAATCTGTATCTTTAAAATGCTTATAATCTTATTAGATCAGAGATACGCAGAAGTAACTAATACAAGTACTATAACGAGGTCCAGAAGTAAAGTAGGAGAGTTCTCTTTTGGCTGAAGTGATTGAGAAAGATTTCTTTTTTAAAAAAGGAGGTGGTTTTAGGCTATGTTTCCAAGGTTAAGGAGGATATTGACAGGGTAAAATAGCAGACATAGGCAAAAGGCTAAAGGAATAGCATAAGCAAAAGGTTCCAGGATAGTAAACTGTGAGAAGTTTATTTTAAGACTTGAAATTACCTATTATCTTAATCAGAAATAAGAATAAGAAATTATTTTCTTATTTGATTGTGTGTGAATTGTGTCTTCTATACAGTTGGATCACTTGTATATTCACCTCCTCAGTTAAGATAGAGTTTTGTCACCACAAGAATCCTTCATCTTGCCTTTTTATAACCACACCCATCATCTTCTGCCTCTCTCTACCCACTGCCTCCATCTTGTCAACTACTAATCTGTACTCTATTTGTTTATACAAATGTCATTTTAAGAATGCTATATAAATGGAATCATATAGTATATAACTTTATTTCACTCAGCATAATTACTTGGACATTGATCCAAGCTGTCTTATGTGTTAATATTCATTCTCTTTTATTGCTGAGTGGTATTCCATAGTATGGGTATACCGCAGTTTATTTATTCACCAGTTAAAGGACATTTAGGTTGATTCTACCTTTGGCAGTTACAAATAAAGCTGCTATGAACATTTGTGCTTAGGTGTTTTGTTTTGCTTTGGTGTGTGTGTGTGAAAATAAGCTTTCTTTTTTCGGGTAAGCTTTCATTTCACTGGGATAAAATCCCAAGAATACAATTGTGGGCCATATGGTAATTGCATGTTGAGTTTTTTAAGAAACTGCCAAATTGTTTTAAGAGTAGCTGTAGCATTTTACATTCCCACCAGCAATCTAATTTTTCCACATCTTTGCCAGCATTTGGTATTGTCAAAATATATTATTTTAGATTTTCTCATGGCTATGCAGTGTGCTATATCATTGTGGTTTTAATTTCCATTTTCTTGATGGCTACTGATGTTGAACATCTTTCTTAGTGCTTATTTACTGTATGTATGTCCTCTGCTGAAATGTCTGAGTCTTTCACCCATTTTCTAATTAGATTATTTTTAATTTATTATTGAGCTTTAAGAGTTCTTTATATATTCTAGATACTAGTCTTTTGTTAGATATGTTGTTTCCAAATATTTTCCCCATCTATAACTTTTTTTATCCTCTTTACATAGGCTTTCACAGACCAAACGTTTTTAACTTTAATGACATCTAGTATATCAAATTTTCTCTTTTTGATCATGCTTTTATTGCTAAGAACTATTTGCCTCATAATTCTGAAGATTTTCTCCTGTGTCTTTTATTTGAACAGCTTGATAGTTTTGCATTTAATTCTATGATCCATTTTGAGTTAAATTGTGTAATATATGAGTTTTAGGTGGAGGTTCATTATATTTTTCTTATGAATGTCTAACTGCTCTATCACCCTTTGTTGAAGGATATTCTTCTTCCATAGAATTTGATCTGCATTTTTTTCAAACAACAGTCAAGAATATTTCAAACATTGTCAAAAATCTATTTTTTGGTTCTCTATTCTATTCCACTGATCTATGTGTTTATCTCCTCACCAGTACCACATTGTTTTGATTACTGTAGTTGCATAGTAATTCTTAACATTGCAAAGAGTAATTCCTTCCACTTTTTTTTTAAATTTTTTTTTAAAATTTTTATTTATTTATGATAGTCACACAGAGAGAGAGAGAGAGGCAGAGACACAGGCAGAGGGAGAAGCAGGCTCTATGCAGGAAGCCCGACATGGGACTTGATCTTGGAACTCCAGGATCACGCCCTGGGCCAAAGGCAGGCGCCAAACCGCTGTGCCACCCAGGGATCCCCTTCCTTCCACTTTTTATCAGGATTGTTTTCAATATTCTAGGGTTAGTGCTTTTCCATTTTTTATTTTATTTTTTGAGGAGGGGAAGGGAAGAGGGAGAGAGAGAATCTTAAGCAAGCTCCATGCCCAGCATGGAACTTCATGCAAGCCTTGATTTCACAACCCTGAGATTATGACCTGAGTGGAAATCAAGAGTCGGACACTTAACTGACCCAGGCACCCCTTTTATATGTACTTAAGAATCTGCTTGTCAGTTCCTGAAAAAGACTTTTGAAAGAAATTGCAGTAAGCCTATAAATCAATTTGGGAGACCTGATTTGTTTACTGTGTGGAGGTTTCCAATCCATGACCATGATATGTCTCTTCATTTATTGAGGTCTTTGATTTCTTTCATCCGCATTTTGTAATTACAGCATACACAGATATCGTACCTACTTTGTTAAATATATAGTTAAGTATTTAATTTTGTGAATGATTGTAAATGGTATTGTGTTCCTAATTTTGACTTTTGCTTGTTCATTTTTAGTGTATAGAGATGCAATTAATTTGTGTTTGTTGATCTTATTTCCTCCTACCTTGTTGACCTCACCTCTTATTTCTAGAAATTTTCAAACTCTTTTAAAACATATTCCACCCTGCTATTTTTACATTACAATTTTGGGATTGGATAATTTAACAGATTTAATTATGTTCTTAGTTGGTTTGAGCTAGAATTTAATGTTTTATGTGAAACCTGTTGCAGTCATTGGAACACAATATGGCTATTGGGGCAAATGAAAATTAATTTTTTTCTTCTCACTTTCAGAAAATGTATTATAAAATACTGGTTAGGAGATAAACCTCTAAAAAAAGAAAAAAAAAAGAGATAAACCTCTGAAGCCAGATTGTCTGGGTTTGAATCCTTGCTTGGTATTTACTAGATTGGGATCTTGGAGAGATTACTTGACCCCTCTATGCCTTAGTTTCCACATCTTTAAAAGGGGGATATTAATAATAATTTATAGGGTTAAATAAGTTAAACATATAAAGTTCTTAGCACAATGCCTGGCACATGAAAAGTGTTAAATGTTAAGTTTTATTATATATAACATATGATTTTTTTGGTCAGTTCTGGTCAGTAAAGTATGAGTAATATTTTTTAAATTTTAATTTTGTTAGTTAATATGCAGTACAGTATTGATTTCTGAGTAGAATCCAACAATTCATCAGTTACATATGACACCCAGTGCTCTTCACAAGTGCCCTCTTTAATACCCATCACCCATCTAGCCCATCCCTCCCCTACCTCCCTTCATCAACCCTCCATTTCTTCTCTATTGTTTAGAGTCACTTATGGCTTGTTTCCCTCTCTTCTTTTCCCCTCTTCTCATATGTTTATCTATTTTCTTAAATTCCACATATGAGTGAAATCATATGGTATTTGTCTTTCTCTCACTTATTTCACTTAACATTATACATGCTAGCTCCATCCCATCATTGCAAATGGCAGGATTTCTTTTTTTTGATGGTTGAGTGATATTTCAGTGTGTGTGTGTGTGTGTGTGTGTACATACCACATCTTCTTTATCCATTCATCAGTACATGGACATTTGTGTATTGTTTGGCTATTGTTGATAATGTTGCTATAATCATAGGGGTGCACGTATCCCTTTGAATCAGGATTTTTGTATCCTTTGGGTAAATATTTAATAGTATGATTGCTTGATTGTAGAATAGTTCTATTTTTAACTTTTTGAAGAACCTCCATACTGTTTTCCAGTTTGCATTGCCACCAATAGTGTAAGAGGGTTCCCCTTTCTCAAAATCCTCATCAACATCTGTTGTTTCCTGTGTTGTTAATTTTAGTCATTCTGACAAGTGTGAGGTGGTATCTCGTTGTTTTGATCTGTATTTCCCTGGTGATGGTTTGCATTTATTTTTGACAAATAAAAAATTTGTATATTGAAGGTGTGCAATATATTTTTATATATGTCTATGTTGTGAAATGATTATTGCAATAAAAAATTAACATGTCCATCAACTACAATAGTAATCATTTCTTTTATGAGAACACTTGTGATCTAGTCTCTTAATAAATTTCAAGTATATAGTATATTATTAGCTATAGTCACTATGCTGTATGAGGTAATCAAATGTTTATACCTTTTGATCAGTGTGTCCCCTTTTCCCATACCCTTCTAGCCTCTGGTAACCACCATTCCAATTATCGTTACTATGAATTGAAATTTTTTTTGTTAGGATTCCTTGTATCACTGAGATCATGTGAGTTTTGTCTCATTTATTTCACTTAGTAATAATGTCCACCAAGTTCATCCATGTTGTTGCAGATGGCAGGATTGAATTTACTTATTGCCAAAGACAGCTGTTTTTTTTTTTGTCTCCTGCATTTTTTGTGTTTAGAATTAAAGAGAACAAAGCTCAGTTAAATTTTAAATGTAAATCACAATAAGAATTTCCTAAGGACAAAGAAAATGAATAGAAATATTAAATTTCTAATTATACCTGTGGAAGTGTCTCTTCATATGGTTGATTCAAGTGCTTACTTGAACGTAGGCTTTCTAGAATAAGGGCCTTCTTATTGTACTATTTAAATTGAAATTTATTTTATATAAAACATTATATAGATTTAAATTCTACAATATGTTAATTTGATACATTTATTTGTTCTAATATGATTGCCATTGTAGCAGTAATTAGTACCTCTATCACATTTATAATTATCATTTCCTTTTATTGTAATAATTCAATTCTAGTCTCTTAGTAATTTTGTTGATTTTAATACAATATTTTGTCTATAGTCACTATATTATGCATAAATCCCTAGGACTTATTTACTCCTTTTTGCACGTTTGTACCCTTATACAACATCTGTCCGATCCCCCAACCATCAGCCCCTGGTAACTACCATTTTACTTTCTGGTTTTACAAGTTTGACTTTTTAGATTCCACATAAAAGTGATTCCTTGGTTGAGTTCTCTCACTTAGCATAATGCGATCAAAGTCCATTCACATTGTCACAATGGCAGAATGCCTTTCTTTCTCATGGCTGAATAATACTCCATTTACATATATACCAAATCTTATTAATTCATCCATTGATGGGAATGTGGGTTGTTTCCATATTATGGCTACTATGAAAAGAACTGCAATAAATATGGAACTGCATATATCTCTTCAATATTCTGTTTTAATTTCCTTTGAGTATATATAGTTAGAAGTAGAATTGCTGGATCATATGGTAGTTCTATTTTTAATTTATTGCGGAAGATTCATATTATTTTCCACATTGGGAGAACCAATATACATTCCCACCAACTGGCCAAGGTTTCTCTTTTCTTCATATCCTCACTAATACTGATTAGTCTCTTGTATTTTTGATAGCCATTGAAATAGGTATGATGTGATAATCTCGTTGTGGTTTTGATTTGCATTATCCTGATGATTAGTGATGTTGATAACTTTTTTCATGTACCTGGTGGGCTTTTGGATTTTTTTTTTAAACAAATGCCTATTCTGTTTTTTCTGCCCATTTTTAATCAAATAATTTGTTTTGCTGTTGTTAACTGAGTTCTAAAGTTCTTTATATGTTCTGAATATTAACCCTTTGTCCAAAATATTGTTTGCAAGCATTTTTACCATTATGCAGGTTGCCCTTTTATTTTGCTGATTGTTTCTCTTACTGTGCATAAGTTTTTAAATTTGATGTAGTCCCATATGTTTATCTTTGCTTTTATTGTTTGTGCTTTTTTGTGTCACATTCAAAAAATTATTGCCAAATCCAATGTTGAAGAGCTTCTTGTTTCTTTCTATGAGTTTTATGGCATCAGGTCTTATGTTTAAGTCCATTTTTAGTTAATTTTTATAAGTAGTATAAGATAGGGATCTAATTTCATTGTTTGGCATGTGGTCCATTTATATGCAGCACCATTTTATGGAAGAGACTATTTTTTTTCCCATTGGGTGTTCTTGGCCTCCTTCTTGAATATTAGTCGACTGTATATAAGAGGATTCATTCTGGGGTATATAATGTGTTCCACTGGTCTGTGTGTCTGTTTTTAGGCCAGCACCATGCTGTTGTTACTACCATAGGTTTGTTGTATGTTTTGAAATTAGGTTTGATACCTCTGAATTTGTTCTTTCTCAGAATTTCTTTGGCTATTTGGGATCTTACATACTTCCATACAAATTTTAGGAGTATTTTTTCTGTTTTTTATGAATTATACCATTAAAATGTTTTTAATTTTATTTTTTTACTTACTTTAGCGAGAGAAAAAACTGGCTCATAAGGAAAGAGAGGAGTAGAAGGGGAGGGAGAGAATCTTGAACAGACTCTGCTAGAGCATGGAACCCGACATGGGGCACAATCTTGTGACCCTGATCATGACCTGAACTGAAACCAAGAATTGGATGCTTAACCAACTGAGCCATCCAGGCACCCCTGCCATTAAAATTTTGATAGAGATTGCACTACATTTATAGACAACTTAGGGTAGTATGAACACTTTAATGTTATTCATTATGCTGATCCATGAACATGAGATGTCTTAGTGTTTGTTTATGTCTTCTTTGATTTCTTTTCTTTTTTTTTTTTTATTGGTGTTCAATTTACTAACATACAGAATAACACCCAGTGCCCGTCACCCATTCACTCCCACCCCCCGCCCTCCTCCCCTTCTACCACCCCTAGTTCGTTTCCCAGAGTTAGCAGTCTTTACGTTCTGTCTCCCTTTCTGATATTTCCCACACATTTCTTCTCCCTTCCCTTATTTTCCCTTTCACTATTATTTATATTCCCCAAATGAATGAGAACATATAATGTTTGATAGAGCCATATATTCTTGTTGTGCAAATATTTTACTTCCTTGGTTAAAATTATTCCTAAATATTTTATTTTTGGATGCTGCTGTGAATAGGATAGTTTTCTTTTCCAGTGTTTCATTATTAGTATATAGAAATGTAACTGATGAAGATGAAGATGGGGACAGAGTAGGAAAACCCTAGACTCATCTTGTGCCACAAATACATCTAGATAACTATCAAGTCATCCTAAATATCCCATTAATCAACCTGAAGACTGACAGAAAAATACTCCACACCTAAAGGGAGAGAAGAGGAAACATGAAAGGTAGGAAGTGTGGAGACATTGTTTAGGGGAGAAACAGATCTTGGGTGCTGTAGAGAGGAGAGAGCTGTGGTCATATAAAAGGGCAAGAGAGAGAAGAATACGGTGGAATGCACAAAGAAAATGTTCTCCCAAAGCCATTGGCTTGGAAAATGCAAGGAAATGAATTTCATGAGTTCCTGCAAACAGTGAGGCTTAATGCCTGGAGTTTTAAAGGCCAGTGGGCTTGGCTGGAATTGAGCCTGGAGGACACTGCTGTTCCTGGAGAGAAGGCAGGCAAATAACCAGAGTGAGACTCACAAAAGGAAAAAGAGATATGCAGAATTCAATAAACAAGATTTGAAACAGGCTTGATGCAATGAATAACAAGCTATAAGAAGCATAGGAATGAATTAGTGATCCCGAAGACAAAATAATGGAAAATAATGAGGCTGAAGAAAAGAGAGAAGATATGCAACACAAAAAAAGACTTAGGGAACTCAGTGACTCCATCAAACACAATGACATTGGTATTATAGGAGCCCCCCAAAAAGAGAGAAGGGGGCAGAAAATTCATTTGAAGGAATAATAGCAGAAAATTTCCCTAGGCCAGGGAAAAAAGAGACATCCAGATCCTGGAGGCACAGAGAGCTCCCATCAAATCCAACAAAAGCAGGCCAACACCAAAACATATTGTAATTAAATTTTCAAAATATAGTGATAAATTAAAAAATCTTAAAAGCAGCAATTAAAAGGAAGTCCTTAACTTGCAGGGGTAAACCCATAAGGCTCTCTGGAAACTTCTCAACGGAAACTTCACAAGCCAGAAGGGAGCGCATGACTTATTCATAGTGCCAAATGGGAACAATCTTCTGCCAAAAATACTCTATCCATCACTGCTATCATTCAGAATAGAAGGAGAGAGAAAAGTTACCAGACCATCAAAAACTGAAGTTGTTCCTGACCACTAAACAAACACCTAAGAAATATTAAAAGAGAGTCTTTGAGTGTGAAGGAGAGACCAAAAGTGACAGTCAAGAAAGTATTAGAGATAATATCCACATACAACAACAGAATAAGCAATAAAATGTCAATAAACACATACCTATCAATACTTTGAATGTAAATGGACTAAATGCTTCAATCAAAGGTTACAGGATGTCAGAATGGAAAAAATACAAGACCCATCTATATGCTGCCTACAAGAGACTCATTTTAGATCTAAAGACACTTGCAGATTGAAAGTGAAGGAATGGAGAAACATTTATGAGAAAGAATGTCAAAAGAAAGCCAGATTAGCAATACTTACATTAGGCAAACTCGACTTTAAAGCAAAGACTGAAAAGAGATATAGAAGGGCATTATACAATCATAAAGAGGATAATACAACAAGAAGATCTAATAATTATAAATATTTATGCCCCCAACATATGAACACCCACATATATAAAACAATAACAGACAGAACGGAACTAATTTATAATAACACAGTAATAGTAGGTGTCTTTAACATCCCACTTACATCATTGGACAGATCGAGAAGTAGAAAATTGACAAGCACACAGTGGCTAGAATGACACATTCCACCAGATGGACTTAACAGATATATTTGCAACATTCCATCCTAAAGCAGCAGAATACACATTCTTTTCAAGTGCACATGGAACATTCTCCAGAATAGATCATGTATTAGCTATCAGAACAGGCCTCAACAAATACAAAAAATGGAAATCATACCATGCCTGTTTTCCGACCACAAGACTATGAAACTAGAAGTAAACCATACACACGCAAAGTCTGGAAAGACCACAAATACATGAAGGTAAAACAATGTGCGGTAAACAATGGATGAGTCAACCAGGAAATCAAAGCAGAAATTTAAAAAATATGGAAATAAATGAAAATGAAAATGAAAATATGATAGTCCAAAAACTTTGGGATGCAGTAAAAGTGGGCCTAAGAGAGAAGTATATAGCAATACAGGCTGAAATCAAGATAGAAGAAAAATTCAAAGAAACAACCTAACCATACAGCTAAGGAATGTAGGAAAAGAAAAACAAAGCATAAAACCAGCAGAAGAAAAGAAACAATAAATATTGGAGCAGAAATAAATGATATAGAAGCTAAGGAAAAAATAGATCAATGAAATCAGGAGCTTTGTTTTTGAAAAATTTAATGTGAGTGATATACCTCTAGCCAGATGTATCGAAAAGAAAAGAGAAAGGACCTGAATAAATAAAAAATGAGACAGGAAAAATAACCAACACCACATATATACAAACAAGTATAAGAGAATATTATGAAAAACTACATGTCACAATTTGGACAAGCTGGAAGGAATAGATAAATTCCTAGAAACATATAAACTACCAAAAGTGAAATAGGAAGAAATAGAACACTTGAAAAGACTAAAAATCAGCAGATAAATTGAATCAGTTATCAAAAAATTTGCAACAAAGAGAAGTACAGGGGACTCCAGAGTAGGTCAGTAATAAGAGTCTGATTCTTGGTTTTGGCTCAAGTAATGTTCTCTGGGATGTGAGATTGAGCCCCGCATCACATTCCTCATTCCAGGAGAAGTCTACCTGAGATTCTGTCTCCCACTTCCCCTCCCCCCCATACTCAATCAATTAATCAAATCTTTAGAGAGAGAGAGAGAGAGAGAGAAGCCCAGTATTAGATGGCTTCATAGGAGAATTGTACCAAATAATTAGAAAAGAGCTAATACCTATTCTTCTCAAACTGTTCCAAAACATAGATGAGTAAGAAAAACTTCCGAATTCATTATATGAGGCCAGTATTACCCCGATACCAAAACCATATGAACACTCCACTGAAAAAGACGACAGGCCAATATCCCTAATGAACATAGATCCAAAAATTCTCAATAAAATACTAGCAAACCAAATCCAACAATACATTAAAAAAATCATTCACCACAATCAAGTGGGATTTATTCCCAAACTGCAAGGATGTTTCAATATTCATAAATCAATCAACATGATACACCACATTAATATAAGCAAGGATAAGAACCATATGATCATTTCAATAGACATAGAAAAAGCCTTTGGCAAAGTACAACATCCATTCATGATAAAAGCCTTCAACAAAGTAGGTTTAGAGGGACCATACCTCAACATCATAAAGGCCATATATGAGAAACCCAGAGCTAATAGACTCATGAGGAAAACTGAAAGCTTTTCCTCTACAGTCAGGAGCAGGACAGGGAGGTCCACCTTCACCAGTTATTTAACATAATACTGGAAGTCCTAGTCCTAGCCACAGCAATGAGACAACACAAAGAAATAAAAGACACACAAACAGTCAAGGAAGCAGTAAAACTTTCACCTTTTGCAGATGACATGATACTGCATGTAGAAAACCTGAAAGACTCTACCAAAAAAACTACTACAACTGATGAATTCAGTAAAGTCACAGGATACAAAATCAGCATACAGAGATCTGTTGCATTTCTATACACCAACAATGAAGCAGCAGAAAAGGAAAGCAAGGAATCAGTCTCAGTTACATGTGCACCAAAAACAAGAAGATCCCTGGGAATAAACTTAACAAAATAGGTGAAAGACCTGGACTCTGAAAACTACAAAACATTGATGAAAGAGATTGAAAACGACACAAACAAATGGAAAGACTTTCCATGCTCATGGATTGGCAGAACAAATATTTGTTAAAATGTCCATGCTACCAAAGTGATCTACACGTTTAATGCAATCCCTATCAAAATACCACCAACATTTTTCACAGAGCTAGGACAAAACAGTCCTAAAATTTGTATGGAACCACAAAAGACCCCAAAAAGCCAAAGTTACCTTGAAAAAGAAAAGCAAACCTGGAGGCATCACAGTTCCAGACTTCAGTTATTTTAAAAGCTGTAGTGATCAAAACAGTATGGAACTGGCACAAAACTAGATACAGATGAATGGAATAGCATAGAAAACCCAGAAATGAACCCACAGCTATATAGTCAGTTAATCTTTGACAAAGCAGGAAACAACATCCAATGGGAAAAGGACAGTCTGTTCAACAAATGGTGTTGGGACAACTGGACAGCAACATGGAAAAGAATGCAACTGGACCAATTTCTTACACCACACACAAAAGTAAATTCAAAATGGATTATAGACCTAAAAGTGAGACCCGAAACCATAGAAATCCTAGAGGAGAACACAGGGAGTAATCTCTTGACATTGGTCATAGCAGTGTCTTCTAGATTTGTCTCCTGAGGCAAAGGAAATTAAAGCAGAAATAAAGTATTGGGACTTAATCAAAATAAAAAGCTTCTGCACAGCGAGGGAAACAATCAGCAATATTGAAAGGCAGCCTGTGGAATGAGAGAAGATACTTGCAAATGACATGTCTGATAAAAGGTTAGTATCCAGAATATTTCGATAAGTTATAAAACTTAACACCCAAAAAATGAATAATGCAGTGAATAAGTGGGCAGAAGACATGAATACACATTTTTCCAAAGAAGAGCTGCAATGGCCAACAGACACATGTAAGAGCCTCAACATCATCATCATCAGGAAAATACGAATCAAAAGTACACCTGTCAGAATGGCTATAAAATCAACAACACAAGAAACAACAGGTGTTGGCGAGGATGTAGAGAAAGGGGAACCCTCTTCTGCTGTTGGCAGGAATGCAAACTCACGCAGCCACTCTGGAAAACAATATGGAGGTTCCTCAAAACTTAAATATGGAACTACCATATGATCCAGGAATCACACTACTAGGTACTTAAGGGATACAACAATACTAATTCAAAGGGATATGTGCACCCTGATTTCTATAACAGCATTATGTACAACAGCCAAATCATGGAAACAGCCCAAGTGTTCAACCACTATGGATAGTTAAAGAAGTGGTATATATACAACATAGTATTACTCAGTCATACAAAAGAACCAAATATTTCCTTTGTAACATCGGGGATGGTGCTAGATTGTATTATGGTAAACAAAACAAGATAATCAGATAAAGACAAATACCATATAATTTCACTCAAATGTGAAATTTGTGAAACACAGCAATTGAAGAAATGGGAAATAATAGAAGGGAAACCAAGAAACAGACCCTTAGGTATAGGGAACAACTTGGTGGTTACAGGAGGGTAGGCTGGTGGGGACAAGGGTAAAATAATTGATGGGTAATAAAGGGTGCACCTTTTGTGATGAGCACAGGGTGTTTTATGGAAATGTTGAATCACTGCATTATACATTTGAAACTAATAATACACTGTATTTAATGAACAGGAATTTAAATTAATACTTTAAGAACAATGGAATTGATAATTGCATGTTGATCTTATATTCTGTAAGTTTACTAAATGTGTTGATTTTTCCCATTTTTTTTGTTTGATTATTGAATTTTTAAAAATCATATGACATACAAATAACAATTATATTTCTTCCTTTCTGATTCAGATGTCTTTTATTTCTTTGTCTTACCTAATTTCTATATCTAGGACTTTCAGTACTATATTGGAAAGAGAGATGAGAGTTGGTATCCTTGTCTTTTTCATGATCATAGAGGAAAAGATTTCGATTTTTCACAGTTGAGGATAATGTTAGCTATGAGTTTGTTGTATATGACCTTTATCATGTTGATATATGCTGCTTTCTATACCCATCCCGTTGAAGGTTTTTAGCATGAAAGGATGTCATATTTTGGAAATACTTTTGTATCATCTATTGATATAATTATGTGATTTTTTATATTTCTATTAATGTGATGATTACGTTTATTGATTTGAGTATGTTGATCCATCCTTGAATCCCAGGGTTAAATTACATTCGGTCATGTTGCTTAATTTATAATGTGTCTTTGAATTTCGTTTGCTAATAGTTTGTTGTGAAATTTTGCATCTATGTTTATCAGGGATAAGAGTTTTCTTGTAGTGTCCTTATCTGACTTTGCTATCAAAGTAATGTTGGCCTCATTGAATGATTTTGGAAATTTTCCTTCCTCTTCAGTTTTTTGAAAAAGTTTGATAGAGATTGACATTAATTCTTTAAGTTTGGGTAGAATTTGCCTTTAATGCTGCCTGTCCTGTGTTGGGAGGGTTTCGACTACTGTATCAATCTGTTTCTGTTCACTGATCTGTTCAGATTTTCTATTTCTTCTTGATTCAGTCTTGTTAGGTTATGTGTTTGTAGGAATTTATTCATTTTTTACTACATTATCTAATTTGTTGGCACATGATTATTGATCCTTGTCTCTTAGGGTCCTATGCATTTCTGTTGTAATGTGTCCTCTTTCACTTATAAGATTATTTCACTCTTCTCTCTTTTTTTTTTCT
This sequence comes from Canis lupus baileyi, assembly GCF_048164855.1. Taxonomy (NCBI): domain Eukaryota; kingdom Metazoa; phylum Chordata; class Mammalia; order Carnivora; family Canidae; genus Canis; species Canis lupus. The sequence continues at coordinate 62,205,538 of NC_132876.1, forward strand.
TAGTGCAGCAATTTTATCTTTTTGAAAAACTAGCTCTCAGTTCTGTTGATCTTTTATTTTATTTTATTTTTTGTTTTGGCCTCTATTCCATTTATTCCTGCTCTGATCTTTATTATCTTTCCTTCTCCTAACTTCGTGCTTAATTTGTTTTTATTCTCTCTAGTTCCTTGAAATTTAAAATTATGTTTATTTGAGATTTTTATGTTTTCTTAATAAATGAAGTTATTGGGGCAGCCCGGGTGGCTCAGAGGTCTAGCACTGCCTTCAGCCCAGGGAGTGATTCTGGAGACCCTGGATTGAGTCCCATGTCAGGCTCCCTGCATGGAGCCTGCTTCTCCCTTTGCCTGTGTCTCTGCGTCTCTCTCTTTCTCTCTCTTTCTCTGTATCTCTCTCTCATAAATAAAATGTTTAAAAAATAAAAAAATAAATGAAGTTATTGCTATAAGACTTCGTCTCAGAACTGCCTATCCAGCATCCCTTAATATTTGATATGCTGTGTTTCCATTTTCATTTGTTTCAAGATATTTTTTATTTCTCTTTTGATTTTTTTTTTGTTTGTCTCATTGATTGTTCAGAAGTGTGTTTATTTTCCACATTTGTGGATATTTCAGCTTTCCTCTTGTTGACTTCTAGTTTCATCCCATTGTGGTCTGAAAAGATAAGGCGTATGATTTCAGTCTTCTTAAATTTGCTATGACTTGTTTTGTGTCCTGTCATATGATCTGTCCTTGGAGAGTGTTATGTGTTCACTTTGGAAGAATGAATTCTCGTGATGTTGGAACACGAGATGGAACATTCTGTGTATGTATGTTAAATCTATTTGGTCTAAAGTATGTTTCAGTTTTGTTTTCTTGATTTTTCTTATGTCTTGTTTGATTCTTATAATTAAATAAGTTGGCTATTAGAACCTTTCTTTTGTATTACAGAACATGGCACAGTAACTCGTGCATGTGGTTTTCTCCTGTGGTGTTACTTCTCACAGATGCCCTAGGAGCATGCATAAGAACCTGGCAGTGGTATGGGAATGGCATGAGCTTAGCACCTTGGGGCTTTGAAGGATACCCATTAGGCAGTGGATGGATCATCTAAGTGGAGCACTCCCAGAGATTAGTGGGGTAGACCTATTGATGTTCTGAAGCAGACAGCATGAAGCTTGTGCCTTCAATGTGTTTTGATATTCTTCTCTGCTTTCCCCCCATTCTCCTTTCCTTCAGTCATGGCGGTCTGTCCTCCAAAATTCTGGGGCTGCCTGAGAGGACCAGGTATCTTCAGTTGCAACCTACACATTTGTAGCTGCTGGAAAATCACTTAGCACTTTTGATTTTGACTACTCTGTGGGAGTAGTTGCAACTTTCAACCTCTGCGGGAGAGGGTGCTGCTGCAGCTGCCAAAATCTCAGCCCCTTACAAAGTCATCCTGGGAAACAGTGCTCCCTTGGCAAGTTCCTCCATCTCTGTGTCCAAATTCATCTCTATTCCACTCTATAGTATGCCAGATTCTCCCTTCATGCAGGCTAGACCTCCACGAAGTCTCTATTGCCTGTGGCTATCCACTCACTTTTGCACTCTCCAGGTTCCCTTTATTCCATGATCACCTGAGTTGGGGTAGGGCATGCTTGCCTAGTCCCTTGAATTGCAGCCCCTATTGAAGCCCTGTCTACCAATAGGTGCACATGTAGGTAAAAACCTCTGGGGTATTCTGGTGTGATGTGTAGAAGCACTTTTTTTCTGCTGTGAAAGTCTAATTAGTTGTTAATCGAAGTGGAGAGAGAAGTGGAACAATTAATCTGCCAAGATGCTGACATTACTCCATTAATGAACTTTAAATTTGAGTTTTGCTATTGATAGTTGTATCTTAGCAATAAAACATGTGTAATATGTGATTCTATAAGAAATATTCATTTTATTTCTAAAATGGAATCAGTTTGAATATATTATGTAATAAACTAGGACTCAAAATAATTGAGAAATCTTTTTTTTTAAAAGATTTTTTAAAATCTTTTTTTTAAAGATTTTATTTATTCATGAGAGACACACAGAAAGAGGCAGAGACACAGGCAGAGGGAGAAGTAGGCTACATGCAGGGAGCCCGACATGGGACTCGATCCTTGGTCTCCAGGATCACACCCTGGGCTGAAGGCGGCACTAAAGTGCTGAGCCACCCGAGCTACCCAATACTTGAGAAATCTAAATAAAATTTTTCTTCACTAAGTATATAAAATATAGAACCTTAAGTTTTGTGTAAAATGGATATTTTATACTTTACTACTTTTTTACTTTTTCCATTTTTAAATTATTTATTAGTTTACAATTTTTGTCTTACTTGTCTTGTTACACAGTTGTTTCAGCATAGGCTTTCTGATCTTTTTTGATCTAATAATGTTCTGTCTTTCATGTATAGAGTTGATAGAAGAGACTGTGCTCTCAGGTATTTCTCACAGAAGTTATGTATTTGCACTGATCTATTTCTTCCTGCTTCCTGCTTACTTTTGATATGATTGACTGAATTTAGGAGAACAAACTCTGTGGTCTTGACTGTTATAGGGAAAAAACTGATGTAGTAATGTTTTCTTAGTAAAACAACCCTGTAATAAATTGTTGATTTTGTTTATTAAGCGTTGTTGTTATTTGGTCCTGTATTGTTTTTCAGGGTTTTTAAAATTACTATTTAATATTTGAAATTCTAGTACTAAGCTTTTTTTAATGTAAATTCAATTAGCCAACATATAGTACATGATTAGTTTTAGATGTAAAGTTCAGTAATTCATCAGGTGCACATAAATCCTAGTGCTCATTCCATCACATGCCCTCCTTAATGCCTATCACCCAGTTACCCCATCTCTCCACTTACCTCCCCTTCAGCAATCCTTAGTTTCTTTCCTATAATTAAGAGTCTCTCATAATTTGTCTCCCTCTCTGATAACTTCCCATTCAGTTTTCCCCCTTTTCCCTATGACCCTCTGCACTGTTTCTTAATATTCCACATATGAGCGAAACAATATAATTGCCTTTTTCCGATTGACTTATTTCACTTAAATGGTACCCTCCAGTTCAATGGTACATATTCATCCTTTCTGATGGCTGAGTAATATTCCATTGTATATTAATATATACCACATCTTCTTTATCCATTCATCTGTTGGTGGACATCTCAGCTCCTTCCACAGTTTGGCTATTGTGGACATTGCTCCTATAAACATTGGGGTGCAGGTGTCCCTTCGTTTCACTATATCTGTGTCTTTGGGATAAATACCCAGTAGTGCAATTTCTGGATCATAGGGTAGATCATTTTTAACTTTTTGAGGAATCTCCTTACTGTTTTCCACAGCTTGCATTCCCACTAACAGTGTAAGAGGGTTCCCCTTTCTCGGCATCCTTGCCAACATTTGTTGTTTCCTGTCTTGTTAATTTTATCCATTCTGACTTGTGTAAGGTGGTATCTCACTGTGGTTTTGAATTGTATTTCCCTGATGACAAGTGATATTGAGCATTTTTTCATGTATCTGTTGACCATGTGTATGTATTCTTTGGAGAAATGTCTATTCATGTCTTCTGCCCATTTTTTGACTGGTTTGTTTGGATTTTTGGGTGTTGAGTTTGATAAGTTCTTTATAGGTCTTGGATACTAGCCCTCTATCTGGTGTGTCATTTGCAAATATCTTCTCTCATTCTGTAGGTTGCCTTTTAGTTTTATTGACTGTTTCCTTTATTGCGCAGAAGATTTTATCTTGAAGTCCCAACCCAATAGTTCATTTTTGCTTTTGTTTCCCTTGCCTTTAGAAACATGTCTTGTCAGAAATTGCTGTGGCTGAGTTAAAAAAGGTTGCTGCCTGTGTTCTCCTCTAGAATTTTGATGGATTCCTGTCTCACATTTAGGTCTTTTATCCATTTTGAGTTTATCTTTGTGTATGGTGTAAGAAAATGATCCAGTTTAATTCTTCTACATGTGGTTGTTCAATTTTCTCAGCCCCAGTTATTGAAGAGACGGTCTTTTTTCCATTGAGTATTCTTTCCTGCTTTGTTAGAGATAAGTTGACCATCGAGATGAGAGCCCATTTCTGGGTTCTCTGTCCTATTCCATTGATGTATGTGTCTGTTTTAGTGCCAGTACCATACTGTCTTGATGATCACAGATTTGTAATATAGCTTAGAGTCAGGCATTGTAATGCCCCCGGTTTGGTTTTGTTTTTCAACATTCCTCTGGCTACTCAGGTTTTTTTATGATACAAATCATAGGATTATTTGTTCCAGCTCTGAAAAATGTCCATGGTATTTTGATAGGGATTCCATTGAATGTGTAGCTTGCTCTGGGCAGCATAGACCTTTTCACAATATTTATTTTTCCAATCCATGAGCATGGGATGTTTTTCCATCTCTTTGTGTCTTCCTCAATTTCTTTCATAAGTGTTCTATAGTTTTTAGAGTACAGATCCTTTATGTCTTTGGTTAGGTTTATTCCTAGGTATCTTATGGTTTTTGGTACAATTGTAAATGGGATCATTTTCTTAATTTCTTTCTTCAGTCTCATTGTTAGTGTATAGAAATGCAACTGATTTCTGTGCATTGATTTTGTATCATGCAACATTGTTCAATTCCTGTATGAATTCTAGCAACTTGTGGTAGACTCTTTTGGGTACTAAGCTTTTAAGTCAAGATAATATATATAGTACATCTTGTGCCACATGCAACAAATGTTCTAAAATAGACTTTTTCTAATACCAGGATTTTAACAGGTGGTTGGTAGTTTTTTCTATAAAATGACAGAATGGATCAGTAATGTAGAGGACAGTGAAGAAAGGATTAATATAAGAAAAGAAGTACATCCTTATAATACATTCAGGATGCCACAGAGTGAGGAAGACAAAGCTATTGTTAATGACTACATAAAGAAAATCACAGTCTGGTTTGTACTTTATTAATTTGGATTGTAGTATTTCATATTATAACTGCAGAACAAATAGAATTGGAGTAAAAGAAATGATATATTAATATCTATCATGTACTAGAATATCATACACCTCAAATTATGGCATTTTTATATGCTTTTTCTCAAAAACCACTCATTATTCTTAATTTCTAAAGGCATTTCAATAACATTTAAAATGTTAATAGAAAAAATAACAGATATCAGGAGAATATTGCATTGAATTTTGACTTTTAATTTAATTAATTCTTTAAAATGTTCTTGATAAAATTTGAGTCTTTTTATGGAATTTTATTTTTTATTCTCTCCCATTTACTGTTCACTAGTATTTCTAATTCATGTTGATAAAGCATAGAAAATTAAACTGAAATAAGTTAATTTTACTGCTTATTAGGGATACTCATAAAATTATCCAGTTTTTTTAAAATTACCCAGTTTTTAAAAAAATGATATGATGAAATATAATGACTATAATATAGGGAAAAGATCCACACAGGAGGAAGTAATCAGTAATTCACAAGAGAAAACATTAGGTTGTACACAATATTTATAAATATTAGGTATAACGCAACAAAGTGAACCAGAAAATTTTATACAAAGAGATACAAACTTGAAATGGTATAAATGTGGCTATGGTATGAAAAACAATGGGTAGAGATAAAAGGAGTGATAAATATGTATGTGATTATCCTAGTGACCTGACATTCTGGATGTTGCTTTCTTAATGGAGAAGTAAAGAAAGCAGGATACCTACATCTGACTAATGCTTGATGTCTCCCCATTCCCCACTCGAATTATAGCTATTATGTTGAGCTATGTAAAATCGCTATTTTTATGTAGAAAATAGTCAAATAGCAATAATTTTGTTCAGCTCAACCCATATAGGATTACTTCAAAACACCTATAAAGTCCCAGTTAGCATATAGAGGAAGAACCTATAGGTTTATCACAAAGAAATAGATGGTATAAATTCATAGCTTAAATGTGAGAACTTGAGATAATGATCTTTTCCATTAGTTTTTTATATTAAAGAGAATGATCTCTAAGCTGTAAATGGTAGATTAAGCATGGGTAAAGAAAAGATAGAAGATACACTTGTCCCTATTTATTATAAGAATCCAAAATAATTAAATCCTGGAATACTGAAACAGTTTTCACTGGCAGGTATTCTTTGTGAAATCAGAGCGGACAGGAGAGATGGAAATGACCCAATGGACAACTATACGAAAAGAAACAAATAGTAGATTCTAGGAATTATAGATTGGTGAATTTAGCTTTAACCCCAAGCAGAATTTTAGACAGGTTTATTGAAGAGGTAGTTTGTGTACTCTTAGAAAAGAAAGAAGTAATCACTAGGAACATATATTTACTAAGAAAGAATGTTGAACTAACTTTATTTCCTCTTTAACCAATAGATAGTATAAGGCAGTTTTTTTTTTTTTTGAAAACTAATGTAGTCTTTGCGGTCTTAAGTTGTATTAATAGAAGTGTGGTTGTAAATAATCCATTGTAGGGATTCCTGGGTAACTCAGTCATTTAAGCACCTGCCTTTGGCTCAGGTCATGATCTCAGGGTCCTGGGATCAAGACCTGAGTCATGCTCCCTGCTCAGTGGGGAATCTGCTTCTCCCTCTCCTTCTCCCCCTACCCAGCTTGTGCATGTTCTCTCTTTCTCTCTCAAATAAATACTTAAAAAAAAGAAAATAACCCACTGTGCTCTGATTAGACCACTAGAATATTTTGCTCAGTTCTTGTTATTTTAAGAGCTTAAGACATTGATGAACTAGAGACTTCTCAGGAAAAAAAAACACTAGTGTTTAGGTGAAAAAGTGTTTTTCTATAGGGGATGATAGGTATTTGTAAAGTACGGCTTTGGATAATTTAGATAGGACCATATATTGAGAGAAGATATAAGGCACAAGTGATAGCTATCTTTAAATATTTGATGGGTTACCATGTAACAAAAAGATTTGACTGGTTTTTTTTTTGTTGTTGTTGTTGTTTTTCAGTGTAGCTCCCAAAGACAGACTATATGATTTCCGGAAGTTACAGGGAAAGAGATTGAGTTCAATTAAAGGTAGAGTCTCCCCAAAATTAGAGTAGCTCAACATATGAATTGGCCATTTTTAAAGAAATAATTATCTTCTCTTTACCAAAAGTGTTTAAGCAGAGGCTAAATGGCTAGCTGCCAGATATGTTACAGAAAGGATAATTTTGGAAGGAGGGAGGTTGGACTAGACTTAGTGGTTCCCAACCAGGGTAGAGTTACAGCATCACCTGTAGAACTTATTAGAAAAATACACTTCCAGAGCTGTATGTATTTGTATAGATCACTTTCCTCATTAAAGTATCTTATTCATTCATGAAATTGGATAAGTGATGAAAGCTGTGTTCAGTGGAATGTAAATTCCATGAGGATTGGGATCTTGTTTGATTTGTTTATAAGCTGTATTTCCAATGTCTTTCATAGTGCTTACTTCATAGTAGGTGGTCAAGAAACATAGGTTTTAAAGAAAAGCCAATCATTTTATTGATAGCTATTCACTTCTCTGTGACTTAATAAATTTAAATCATACAGTAAGTCTTATCCTGTTCTTACTTGAATCTTTAAGCATTTTGGTTTATCATTGAGTTCGTTATCTTTCTTCTTGTTAGAGAACATATAGATGCCTATCTTACAAAATTTTAAAGAAAAAATTAGACATAATGGATTCTGAATAGAACATTTTGTATTTAAATACATTTTGTACATATATACATTTGACTAATTTTTCTACTGATTGAATTTGTCAACATTGCTTGATACAAAGAAATGTATTGTGATATCAAGGATGTTTGTCTGAAAAGGAATGTTATTAAAATATTTTCAAGACAGAGTTGGCATGTTCATATCACTGCTCAAGAGAAAATTCTCTGTAGCTGATTGTTGGAATGTGACCATGACTATGCCAGATCCTTGGATAGAAAGGTGTCACACTTGACGGGATGAGCACTGGGTGTTATTCTATATGTTGGCAAATTGAGTACCAATAAAAAATAAATTTATAAAAAAAATAAAGTCAGCTGTTGAATTGTAAAAAAAATAAAAAAATAAAAAAGAAAGGTGTCACAACTACAGTATAGTATACTATTTCTCTGAAGTTGTCAAATCCTTACCAACAGTGAGTTGAGAGAATGCCTTCTCAGCAGGCATTTTGTTCTGACTAAAATTATGTTGATTGGTTGCCCTGTTTCAAGTATTGTTTTTGCCATTTCTCTTTTGTGACTATGTAGGGCTAATCTATAGTAAATAGAGGTTGAAATAACATAATTTACCCTTTATGGTGTTTTTGAAAAGCTTAAGTAAATAATCAAGGTAATTAATTGTATATTATAAAACTTACTACATGCTTTTGAAGTACTATGGATTTTGGAAGACTTAATAGTGAGAATGCAATAATGAGATATCAATGGATATATTGACCTAGGGTTATAGAAATTTTTTCTTACTTGCATTATACCTAAAATAGAAGAAAAATTCACTCAAATAGTACATTTGGTAGAGACCTTCAGATACATCACAGTGACAATTGTGTGTTTGTGTATCTGTGTCTTTATTGTTATTTTTGAGAAAAAGAATAATAACTTTGAGCATTCTCCTCCCTTAAAGAGAGCATGAACAATATTCATACTAGAAGGATGAGTTCTAATTCTTCCTAGTAACATATTCAAGGTTTGGTTAAAAGTGAATTCTTATATCTTTATAAGTCAGTTATCAGCTGTTAACAATTGAGGAAAATGTTTCTGATAACATCTTCTCTAAATTATATAAGAAAAGCAAAAAGCAGCAATACTGAAAAATAGTGGTTAAATGGACACTGCATGCAAAAAAGAGTATTGACAGAACTCCTTAGTGAATATAGAGGCTAGGGCCTCTTGATATCAAAGGACTGAGAAACATGTATAAATGTTACTACCATCTCAGGTGCTAGATGAATAAACCAAAAAAATCACTGAAATTGGAAAAAAGGAATATTTGCTGCTGCTGTCAAATATATGTTAGAATTTTTTTGAATAGCTAGTAGCAATAGCTAGGAAGAACGCAATAGAAAAATTGTGTTTAAGATAAAAATGTATTGTTAAGGGTTCTAGGTGAAATTTTTACCTATACTTTGATCACAAAGTAGTTGGTTTCATTTCTCTTGTTTCTTTCTAGTCTTTATTATACATGTATGCATATTTTCCATAATTTAAATGACAGTATACTTCTAAGGTTGTATTTTATATTTTTTGCTTTGTAGTTCCTACATTTTTCCACAGTGCTGTAGTTTTGTATTTTAATTATTAGTTTCATTTTAATTATTAGTTCCTACAGAAGAGTCCATCACATAATTCTATAATTTAATTAACCATTCCCCTGTTATTAGACTTAGGTTATTTATCATTCTTTAGTATTATAAATAGTAATTTATTAAACATTTTATACATGTAACTCATTTTTGCTAACCAGATGTGTCATTAGAATAGACTCTGAAGGGTTGGGCATTGGGTACATATATTTTCATGACTCTTGAAGGGTATTGCTGAAGTTATTTTCTTTTTTCTTTCTTTTTTTTTTTGGTGTCAGGAGTTGAAGTTATTTTCCAAATTGATCATGTCACTTTATGGTGTATCTGGAAATATAGTCATATACTGGTTTCAAGTAGTAATTGCTAGCCTTAGGTTTTAGAATTTTTAAAGTGCTAATTTATTAGGTATAGTATTGTATTTCATTATTTTCATTTAAATTTCTTTTGATAGTTGGCAAAATAGTTAAATGTATTGTGATTCAATTTATTTGCATTTCCTATATCATGACTTATCTGTTAATTTCGTTTATCCATTCATCTATTAGATCTTAGTGGTATTCTTATAGATAGTTTTGTATGTTTTGAAATACTAAGATTTTGTCATTTGTTGCAAATACTTTCGATTTCTCTTTTCAATTACTTACTAATTTTCTTTGTAAATGAGTCTTAGTAAAAGCTAATTTGTATGCATTATAAAGATGCATAGTGTTTTCAGTCATTGTTCCTGATTTAACAGCTTTGGCCTGAGTTACTAATGGGATCTCTTAGTTCAATCAAGAATATTTTGTTTATATGCTAAGTTGTGTTCCTTTAGCCTTCAAGAAATTCAGATATGTGTTAGAGGCATGTCTGGATTTCTGGTAGCTTTTTATTGCTCCTCTATGTCTTTCACTACTTTTTTTTCTTTATGTCTCTACTTTTCTTCTTAGATGCTTTCTGATTACTTTTCTTCCTATTGATGCTTTTTTTTTTTTGTTTTTATACTTTAAGCAGTTTTTTTTTTATTTTTTAATTTATTTTTTATTGGTGTTCAATTTACTAACATACAGAATAACACCCAGTGCCCGTCACCCATTCACTCCCACCCCCCGCCCTCCTCCCCTTCTACCACCCCTAGTTCGTTTCCCAGAGTTAGCAGTCTTTACGTTCTGTCTCCCTTTCTGATATTTCCCACACATTTCTTCTCCCTTCCCTTATATTCCCTTTCACTATTATTTATATTCCCCAAATGAATGAGAACATATAATGTTTGTCCTTCTCCGACTGACTTACTTCACTCAGCATAATACCCTCCAGTTCCATCCACGTTGAAGCAAATGGTGGGTATTTGTCATTTCTAATAGCTGAGCAATATTCCATTGTATACATAAACCACATCTTCTTTATCCATTCATCTTTCATTGGACACCGAGGCTCCTTCCACAGTTTGGCTATCGTGGCCATTGCTGCTATAAACATCGGGGTGCAGGTGTCCCGGCGTTTCATTGCATTTGTATCTTTGGGGTAAATCCCCAACAGTGCAATTGCTGGGTCATAGGTTAAGCAGTGGTTTTTTAACTGGGGGCAGTTGTTGCATTTTTCTTTTTATTTATTACCACCGGGAGACATTTGGCGATGTCTCAGATATTTTTCTTGTCACAGCTTTGTGGTGGTAGGGTTCTACTAAAGTCTAGGGGGTAGAGGCCAGAGATGCTAAATATTCTTCAGTAGACAGCTCCCCACAATGATGGTTCATCAGGCCCAAAGTGGCAGTATTTCTGAGGCTGAGAAACCCTGCCTTACAGTAATACACCTTTTCTTCTATCTACTTGCAAAGTATGGCTAGAAAAAAACAAAGCAGAAGTGATGATTGATTGTTTTAAGGACCTAAGAGCAATAAGAAATGTTTGACTAGAGAAGGAAGATTACTAAGTCCCAAAGTTATGGTGTCTGCTTTTTCCATCTTGGAGAAAATTTCTAGTGATTGGGATGGGGATCAAGTGCCAAAAAGAAATCCTTTTAGTTGGTACTGATGCTTCTGGGTTTTCTACCATTTATTTACTTAGTATCTCACAGTGTTATATAAATACTGAGATCTCTGTTATGTTCTTATGATTTGCATTCAAAGTTTCATTGGTTTTGTTATTCATCTTTCATTTTTTTGTCATTTTGTCAGTTTAAAATGGCCAGTGGATCTACCTTTGCCTGAAAAAAAAAAAAAAAAGACTCCATTGCTCTTAAGATTGAGATGTGAAAAGGTTTCATATGTTTATTGTGGCATGGTTCTAATTGTGTTAATTTAGCTACAGATCCATTCTTGCCTTAGATTTGCCTTACTTCAACGTAAAGCTGTTATCATTTGCATTATGTATTTATGCACTATGGTAAAATGTCATCTTGCCTCAAGGTGACTTTGTACTTATAAGCATATTATGTTTTCATTAGAATATAATGTATATATATGGTGTTAAATATTTTCAGTGTATAAGGGAAAACTGGAGGAATTTCACAGAGCAAATGGGTGCTTGTAAATCCTTACGTGGGTACTAAGGTCTCCATTTTCGGTAAGTGAGAAGAATCCAGGTGGCATTTGGAAGAGAATTGGACAGACTTATGCTTTATTCTTTTTTTTTTTAAGAAAATTAATAAGGCAAAACAAAAAGATCTATGATTTTGTATAGGAGTTGCAGTTTCAAAAATTCATTGGTAACTAGTGGGGAAGCCTACAGTTCCAGAAACCAAAAAGCAGAGAACCTATAGACAAACCTAGAAAGGATCATTTGTTACTGAAAATTTAATGTATTATCATAGCTTCCTTTCTTTTTTTCACTGTATAAGTCTATTAATCTTGAAAGTTTAGAGACAGCTGCATAAGGAGTGGATGGTTTTGAGGAAGTAGGACAGCAATTCATAAAATTCACTATGTAATTTTTAATATGTATTATATTATCCAAATATAGTCTCTATTCTAAAATTCCTTCATCTTATGGTAAGATTTACCTATACATTTAATGTGACAGTATCTTTGACTATAGTTTACCAAGAAAGGTAAAATGAGAATATACTTGAGAAACCATAGTAAGGCAAACAGAAAATCAGACTTGTGGGATTTAAAATAAGAGTATTCTCAGGGTACCTGGGTGGCTCAGTGGTTGAGCGTCTGCCTTTGGCTCAGGTCATAATCCTTGGGTCCTGGGATCGAGTCCCATATCAGGCTCCCGGCAGGGAGCCTGCTTCTCCCTCTGCCTATGTCTCTGCCTATCTCTCTCTCTCTCTGTCTCTCTTGAATGAATAAGTAAAATTGTAAAGAAAAGTAAAATATTCTCAGTGCTTTGAGGTAGTAAACTTGAATAAAACCATGAAATGAGTAATGGAATTTAAATTTAGACTTTTTACAGGGTAAATTTGCTATGGTGTATGTACCCTGTTTTATCTCATCTTAATATTTATGATTTAATTTCTTGAAGTAGGTTTTGCTTTTAGGTTTTAAGAAGGATTCTTCTATTTTATGTCTTTCAGTGAATATCACCTCTGGCAGGCAATTAACTGGATGCAGTCGCTTCAGCCATATTTTCCCTTCATCTGCTTACCAGCACATTAAGATGCATAAAAGAATTCTGGGGCACTTGTCATCTGTCTACTGTGTAGCATTTGACCGAAGTGGGAGAAGAATTTTTACAGTGAGTTTAAAATTAATGGTACTGTAGTATGTTAGAGATTTACTGCAATTGAAAGTAGGCTTCATGGGACTGCATTATACTTTGTAAGCAATTCATCCTTCTTAGACACATGAATGCAAGAAAAGATGAATAGTTTACAAATTGAGTGGCTGGAGGGCACTGGAGGTGGGTAGGGGAATGTGTAGTTGGGTGAGGGACATTAAGGAGGGCACTTGATGTAATAAGCACTGGGTGTTATATATAATTGATGAATCACTAAATTCTACCCCTGAAACTAATAATGCACTATATGTTAACTAAATTGAATTTAAATAAAATCTTTAAAAAAGGAAAGTAGAAAAAATACTATGTAACTTTAAAAAAGGAAATTTAAAATGTTTTCTCATTCTATATAACTAAATGGATGAACTATAATGTACTCTATGTTTTGGGAAATCTAATTAAAAATTTAAATCTTAAGAAGGCCTTATATTCTAGAGGTGGTTAATTTATGTGAAATGAATTTATCTATTAAATTTCATTTCATTCAATTTTAGCAAATATTTATTAAGATGCATTTGCCATTTGTCACTTAGTGTAATTGGTGCCTATTCTGCTTAATTAAAACAATTATGTCATTCTTATGGTTGAATAAGTTGTACTATAAAGTTAGTAAACAAAATTACAGTTTTTTTGTTTTTGCTTTTTGAATATTTTGTTTTTGAGAGAAAGAGAGCTGGTTCATGCGTGCACAAGCAGAGGGGAGGGGCAGAGGGAGAGGGAGAAGCAGATTTCTTGCTGATCAGGGAGCCTGACTTGGGGCTTGATCCCAAGACCCTGGGATCATAACCTGGGCCAAAGGCAGCAACTTAACCAACTAAGCCACCCAGATGCCTCCTCCCTTTGTCATTAATTAATACTATTTGTTTGATTTAAACATCCCCAAGGGGATGGGGTGGTGGTGCAAATTTTTGCTTCATTGGAAATTTTCTGTCCTTTTGTGTTACTGCAGGGTTCAGATGACTGTTTGGTGAAAATTTGGGCAACAGATGATGGACGTCTCCTTGCTACACTTCGAGGGCACTCTGCTGAAATTTCTGACATGGCTGTTAACTATGAAAACACTCTTATTGCTGCAGGCAGCTGTGATAAGGTTGTAAGAGTGTGGTGTCTTCGAACTTGTGCACCAGTTGCAGTCCTTCAGGGACATTCAGCTTCTATTACTTCCATACAGGTAAGAAAAAATGAAAAGATATCACTAACATATATAATGAGGATGAGAATTCTCTCAGTTTTTGTTATTTTGTGGGGATATCATTATAAAGAATGGCAACATAAAATGTTCATCTCTAAGGGCTTTGTCCCTATCCTGCTCTGGTATTTTTTTTAATTCCTTTTTCATATAAATTTATTCCTTTTAGGGATAACTCAAAAATCATTGAAAAGGTTTTTCAAATACAGTATTAGACATTTATCTCACAAGTATTTGTGAAGAAGGGAAAGCTTTATAAATGCTGTAAGGAAGCAACACTAAAACCTGTTAGTCAGGTTGTAAACAGGTTCTAACTTGAATATTGGCATGCTTTGTATTAATATTTAATGCAAGATGTTTGTCAGTCAGATTGTGTGTGTATCTGTGTGTGATTTAATGTTAAAGAAAATTTTATTCTTAGTTTTAGTGATTTCCTATTTAAACTTGATGTTTGACATAAAATACATTGATTTCTTTAAATTCTTGTTCATAGAGTATTTTTACTAACTGTTGGTAGTGAAAATCCCGAATACCCCCCAGAAAAACTTTTCTTTAAGAATTTAAGTATTTAAGAGTATTTAACTCTGAGTATTTAACTTAAGTATTTAAGTATTTAATATTCTTAATATTTAAGAATATTAAGTTCTGCTTAGTTCAGCAGAACTTGTCCTCGTCTTTGTGTTGAGAGCAAAAGAGGAATACTTCTGAAACTGTGTTTTATACTTTGGTCAAGGAGACCACTTTTGTGGATGAGATAATTATTCCCATTTACTTTTCTTTCTTCTTTAGTCACTAAGCAGTATGTCAGTCAATGTTTTTGTGTTATTTAATAAAATATCACATGTGTATGAGGAGCTAGAAAGAATTAGGTTTAATGTATATTGGATTTTTTAAATTTTACATCAAATTTTTGATCAGTTGAAATTATTTCATGGATTTTGTTTTATATTATTAGTTATTTGTATTCCTAACACCTTATCTGATTATTTCTAGAATTTGTAAATAAATCTCATATAATGTAAAAAAAAAAACAACTGCTTATATTGAAAAGTGTTTATGATACTGTTTGGCGACGTCATAGTCTCATTTTCTAATTTGTAACTCATTCTGTTTAAATGTGGGAACTCCCTAAAGATCCATGGATCTCTATCCCATTCTTTCCCTTAGTGATAACTCATTAAGTCTCATGGCTTTGGATTTATCTGTAGGCTGATGATTTTCAAATTCAGATTTTCTTCTTGGGAACTTTCCATACTTATATATTTAACTATCCACTCGGTATCATCACATGAATGTCATGAATCTCTAAGTCTACATATTTAAAATTGAATTTCTGTCTTCCTTCCTCTAATCTATTTTTCCTAAAGCTTTCTTAACTAAACAAATTTTATCCTTCCAATTGCTGAGAGTAAGCATCCTTTTTTTTTCTTTGTCTTCTATCTCATATCTAACTTGTTAACATATCATGTTGGCTCTACTATCGGAATAAACCCAGAATCTGATCAATTATCATGACCTTAATCATTGTTATTCCATTATAATCTGTGACCTAGATTATTGAAACAGACTTCTAATGGATCTTCCTGCTTCTTCCCTTCCCTTTCTTGCCCCAGTCTAACCTCTGCATAGCAGGCTGTGTGGTTCTTAAATGGAAGTTAAATCATGTCACTGGTACTCAGAAACTTCAGTAGCTTCCAATTTCAGAGTTAAAGTTGAAGTTTAAATGACTCACACTGTAAGGCCTACATTCTCAGCCCCTTGCTATCTTTTACTTCATCTTCTACCACTTGTTTTCTGTTTTCATTCTGCTTAAGCTGCTACCCTCTTTGCTTTTTTAGACCACTCTAGCTTCACTCCTGTCTTTCCTCTCTGTTTCATGTCTCTGGAATGGTCTTCCTTGGATAGTCACAAGGTTTATTCCTTCTGTTTCTAACCACTTTGTGCAAATGTACCTTTCTCAGGGAGACTTTCTCTGACCACTTTACCATTCTAAAATTTTAAGTTATTCCCTGGGCCAGCACTCTTTATCTCATCTTAATTTTATTTTTGTCCATAGTAATCAGTACCATGTAGCATGCATTCAATATGCTTTACTTATTCTTTGCTAATTAACTATCTCTCTTAACATCATGATGTATATCCTTTTCAGATTCTTTATTTTTATAAGCAAAATTGAGGTAAAATGATATGATACTAATAGTGGTTGCCTCTGGATGGTGGGGTTATAAGTAGCTTTGGTTGTTTTTCTATATTTACTAAATTTTCTTCAATAATTATATATTAATTTATATTCAGAAATGTACATATAAGTGTTTTAATTTTTACAATATCTAACATGATTTATTATTTAAAAACAATCCAACTAGAGTACATTAATAGGCCAAATCCTCCTTTGTGACTGATGAATATGTTTAAATATAATGGTGATAATAAAGGCTCTAATGTTTCTTCAAACTTAATACAATTATACTATTTTATATTTATCTCATGTGTATAAATCAGAGATCAGCAAATTTAAATATTTGATAGTAAATATTTTAGGATTTGTAGGCCATTTGTATTCTGTCACACTTACCTCTGTGTTACAGTACAAAAGCAGCCACAGGCAGTGTAAGGTGAATTTGTTCCAGTAAAACTTTATTTACAGAAACAGACAGCATGCTGGATTTGGCATGTGGGCTATAATTTGCGGACTCCTGCTATAAATTGTGGATCAGGTTTTCCAGTGCAACCTTCTCTATTTCAGAATGGGAAATATAGGCATACTACCTGAGTACTAGTTTCTTTACTATTTCTCAACTATAAATGGATAACATTAATTAATACTATTTGTTTGATTTAAACTCTGTAGTCTTTGTAGAGGTTATGTGTTTCCAATCAAGAAAATTAGATAAATGACTTCTAATATCTGTAATGATCATTTTCTCTAGATTTGAGGTAAACATTTATTCAAACCCTATGCATCTTGATTCTTAATACTTATTTTACTGTTGTTGATTATCTCTATTTGGGATTTTTAAAACTCATGGCATGCAGATACCCTGGTTTGATTTTCAACTCTTTCCTGTATCTCATGCATCAGGAACCCAATGACTCTTCCCTTATCTGTGATTGTTTTCTGAGGATGTATAATATACTGAGAGTCAGAGCCTGAGAATCCTACATGATAAGGCCATTCATGTTCATCTAGGGTAGTAGTCATCCTTTAAATTGGCAACTTAGGTATATTTTTTAATCTGTTTTTTTCCACAATGGTATAGAGGTTTGACCTATTTTACTTATTGTACTAAAACAAATGAAAAATGATTTAAATTTATAAAGAACAAAATTTTTACCATATGTCACAGAAGCTAGAATTTAAGGTAAAACATTAGGGCCAAAATATTTAGATATTAACTTACTAAGCTTTGATTTTAGATTGATTTCTGATGCCCTATGCATATGAACTATAAAAATTCCATAATTATTGCTATATAAGTTTATGTTTAGCAGATTTGCAATGGTTTAATGAATAACCATGTTGTGACTTTTTTCTTCATTAAAAGTAATGAAATAATCTTAAAGTTTGATATTCAGTAATTTAAAAATTACTTTTATTTATTTTTTAAGGTTTTATTTTTAAGTAATCTCTGTACTTAATGTGGGGCTTGAACTCATAACCCTGAGATCAAGAGTTGCATTCTCTACTAACTGAGCCACCCAGGCTCCCCTAAAATTAATTATTTTAAGACTAATATATTTTATCCTAAATTTGATGTCTTTTTCCTACAATTTCTTGATACTTTAAATTTTTGCAAGTTATTCATTAATTTAAGAAATTTAGTTAACTGATTTTTTGAAAGTGAAATTCTTAATTGAATTTGTTTAAGGTAATTTTAAAATGATTATAATTTTAAAACATGCTGTGTTTAAAATAAGTTTGAACATGAAAGCTTTCTATTTGAATTAGAATTTTTTTTTTATAGTTTTGTCCATCAACTAAAGGCACAACCAGATACCTCACTTCTACTGGTGCTGATGGAACAATCTGTTTCTGGCAATGGCATGTAAAAACAATGAAGTTTAGGTAAGTTTAGAATTGGGTTAGAAATTTTGTGCAAACTCAAGCATGTTTATTTTTCCTTACTTCCTTGAGAAATTCTTAACAGTCCATGCATTTATTTTTATTTTTATTTTTTTAAAGATTTTATTTATTTATTCATGAGAGACACAGAGAGAGAGAAAGAGGCAGAGACAGAGGCAGAAGGAGAATCAGGCTCCATGCAGAGAGCCTGATGTGGGACTCGATCCCGGGTCTATGAGATCACACGCTTGGCTGCAGGCGGCACTAAACTGCTGTGCCACTGGGGCTGCCCAATCCATGCATTTAAGTATATGTGTGTGTGTGTGTGTGTGTGTGTGTGTGTGTGTGTATATATATATATATATATATATATATATATATATATATATATTCTTAATACTTATTTTACTGTTGTTGATTATCTTTATTTGGGATTTTTAAAACTCATGGCATGCAGATACCCTGGTTTAAACCAGATTTTCAACTTTTTGAATACACACACACACACACACATATATACATGCACACACACACACATATATACCTATTTCCATTAGATGTTAGAAATTTTAGAATAAAATTTTTATGAAACCAATGTTGAAGATACTATTTAACTTAAACCCAAAGAAATTTTTTTTAAAGATTTTATTTATTCATGAGTGACATACAGAGTGAAAGGCAGAGACATAGGCAGGGGATAAGCAGGCTCCCTACGAGGAGCCTGATGTGGGAGCCTGTTGATCCCAGGACCCTGGAATCATGACCTGAGCCAAAGGCAGACACTTAACCACTGAGCCACTCAGGCATCCCACAAAATTTTTGTAAAGAGTATTTGTTTCATTTATTACTATGGTAAGAAGACTTTGAACTCTTAATGGTAGTAAGTTATCTGGTAATTTGTTTGTAAAGTTATAATAATAATACTGTTATCTTAAAGAGTGTTTGCAAGGTTTAATGCATTTTTAACCTGAATGATGGGAATAGTACTTCTTAAGTACTTCAATTGTGTAGTTTTTATAATATTGATGTTAAATCTGTCAGTATCTAGCAGTGTGGAAAGATTCTTGCATGCTAAATGAGGATGATGGAAAATAAAAATATCTTACTTTTCCCTTAGAGATCGCCCAGTGAAATTTACTGAGAGATCTAGACCCGGAGTTCAGATATCTTGTTCATCTTTCAGTTCTGGTATGTGTAAAAAAGTGAAAGTTTCAAGTACCCAAAATATTAAATGATACAGTTTAATTTATTACAACTTGTAATAAATCTATTTTTAATTTTGTATTGGAAAAAAAGTATATGTTAGTGGAAATATACCCAAAATGTGAACCATATAATATAATAGATGAACCTTTCTTGACTTTAATTAACATGTAATAGTTTTTGAGTTTTTTCCTTTTTTTCTAATATATTTTTATATAAGTCAAAATTTGGCTGGTAAAAAGTACAACTCTCCCCTCATACACACACAGTTCAACATTAAAATCCTGCCCTGACATTTCAGAAAATTTGTACTGTAGTTCCATATAGAAGACACTTTTATAATGTGTAAATGGTGCTTTTCTACTGCTAAGAATCACATGCTAATTGACCTTATCTTTTACTGTGATAAAATATAACAAGATTTACTAATTAAAAAAAGATTTATTTATTGATTAATTTGAAGAGAGAGAGTGCCCATGTTTGTGCATGCATGCATGGAGGGGAGGGGTAGAGGACGGGCATCTCAAGCGTCCTCCTTGCTTAGCTTAAAGTCCCATGCAGTGCTCAGTCTCAAGACCTGAAGATCATGACTGGAGCTGAAACTAAGAGTCAGACACTCAACTGAATGAGCCACCCAGACACTCCTAAAATTTACTGTTTTAATAACCATTTTTAGGTGGATAGTTTTGTGACTTTAAGTATATTCAAATTGTTTTGAATGGATTAGCACCATCCATGTCTATAATATTCTCATAATCCCCCAAATGGTTGAGATTTTACATTATACCATTATAGCCACTGTAAAGAGAATTGTAGCAATAGGTTATTTTATAAATAATTTTGGAGCATCATGATTTTACATAAATACAAAGAAATGAATTCCTCAAGACTCTGACCTTTAATGTTTATTATTCAGAAGCTTGTAATTAGTGTATAGCTGTTGGATTTTCATTGGGTGAATGGTATAGTTGCCCTTTAAATATTTCTATTTAATTTTACTTTTTTATCTGAAATTTTATATGTCTTTAATAATTTGAAGATAGCCTGTGTTTCTTGAAGCCCTCTTAATATAAGGTAGCATATAACTAAGAAGGCAATCAAAGGGTTTTTAAAGTTCCTTGGTACAATGTTTGCTTATTTGTTTTTAATCTTCCAGGTGGTATGTTCATTACAACAGGTAGCACTGACCATGTGATTAGAATATATTATTTGGGTTCTGAGATCCCTGAGAAAATTGCTGAATTAGAATCACATACGGTAAGAGCAAAATGAGAAACTTATATATGTTGCTTTCTTTTTTAATATCTTTGGAAAGTTGGTTTTATTTCTTCTTTTCTAATAGGTACTTTCATTTAATATATATTGGTACTGCAGTCTATATGGTAAGATATTTTTGTAGTAATGAAGATCAGTGTGAGATTCTAGATTTAGTATGGTTGTATTTAAAACAAGTTCTATTTGACCAAATGGGAAAAGAAAATACTACATATTAGTAATAGTTTATGAAAATCATCTTTTAGCCTGCTGTGTTTATTAATTAATTATATGAGCTGTTTCTTACTTTAAAATCTACGTACTTTTTAAAATAACATTGAAAAATGGTGGCATAGAAGGATCCTGAAATCACCTCCTCCTGTGAACACAACAAATCTACAGCTATATGTGGGACAGTGCCCTCTGAAAAGGATCCAAAAGCTAGATAAACAGTGCCTCTACAACAAAGGATATAAGAGCCACATCGAGATGGGTAGGAGAAGTAGAGATGTGGTCCTGAAAAAAAACTCCACCCCAGGAGCAGCAATCCACAGTTGGAGTGATCTCATGATATGGAACTTCTTCTTGAGGAGCAAGGTATTTATGTCCCATATCAGTTAGTCTTACCCTTGGGAATTGCACTGGAGAAATCAGTCCCCAAAGCATCTGGCTGTGAGAACCCAGTGAGACTTATTTCTAAGAGAACCATAGGGAATGAAAAATATACTCTTAAAAGGCTCCTGCACAGATTCACTTTTCATGGGACCCAGATCAAAAGCAACAGTTTGTAAGGCTCCTAGACTTTATGTGAAGAAGACTCATTTACTAATCTTAAAGCATCTGCTAGAGAGGCAAAAACCTGTTGGGACTCTTTCCAGGGACATAGGAGAGCACCATTTTTGCATTCTCTTACCTTGTTGGTCCTGGTATAGGTGAGTGCTATTTTGGAACCCCTTCTTTAGGTCTTTAAGTCTGCTAGCTTCAATGGGAGCACCCTGGCCATGCACACTGCAACTGTGGCGGCTATCCTACCACAACCGGGTGGGCTGAATACCCCATCCCTATACCACATTCACAGCCCTCCTGCCATAGCTGGTGAGCATGCACAGCCCATACAGGGGACACTCCTTGACCACCTGGCTCTAGTGACCTGGGGGTATTATATTTTTGGACCCAATGGGTTTGAAGCAGTTAGACAGTCTTTGGCAGGCTACCATGTCCAGGGCACTACACAAACAGAAGACTGAAACCTATCCCCATGTTTGATGTGAAAAAAGCCTTTTTTTTGTGGAGTATGTCACACATCCAGAGGCTAAAGAAGTGCTCACAGGGAACATGGGCAGAGATTTACCATGTTAGCACCCTCACTTCACCTCATCATAGCTCACCACTACTTCACAGAGAAGATTATACACACGTCTAAAGCTACCATTTTTTGCAAATGTTGTCCAGGGGACACCTGTGGAACTGGTCTGGAGGTTATCAGAGTTTACAATTGTGGACTCAAAGACTCTATATTTGCATATCTTAAAAGATACTGCCTGATAATCTGTCTTCCAATTAGCCTGAAACTAGGCACTGAGATCTCTCCCTTTAGAACAGTGACAGGTTTTGACATACCCTCAACATCTGAGACCTGTCAAGAACAAATTGTCCTACTTCTAGACAATCACAGATGTCTGAGAAACAACCAAATGCTAGGGCATGGATGAACTAATAAGGCTTATCTCCAATGCAAGGCCACACTATACAATTTAATTTATAGGTGGAATCTAAAAAATAAAACAAACAAAAAGCAGAAATAGACCCATAGATACAGAGAAAAGATCTGTGATTGCCAGAGGAGAGGGAAGTGGCAAAATTGGCAAAATGGGTGAAGGGGAATGAGAGATATAGGTTTCCAGTTATGGAATAAATACTCATGGGGGTATAAAGTACTGAATAGGGAATATAGTCAATAATATTGTAATAGAATTGTATGGTGACAGATGGTAGCTACACTCGTGGTGAACATAGTATAATGTATAAACTTGTCAAATTGTACACCTGAAATGGATGTAACATTGTATATCACGTATAATTTAAAATTTTTTGAAAGAAGAGGTAACTATTTTATGTAACATATAGAAACAAACATGGAGTCCAGCAAAATGAGGAGAGAGGTATATATGTTCCTGATGAAAGAATAGGAGAAAACCTCAGAAAAAGATCTTAATGAAATGGAGATAAATAATCTTGCTGGTAAAGAATTCAGAGTAATGGTCATAAATATACTCACCAAACTTATGAAAGAAGGATAAACACAGTGAAAAATTCAACAAAGAGAAATAAACCACAAGAAACTAACAAAGAGAAATCATGAAACTGAAGAATACAAGGGCTGAAGTGGTAAATATACTAGGGGGTTCAATGGCAGACTAGACAAAATAGAACAGATGAGCATCCTAGAAGACAGTACACCAGAAATAACCAAGAACAGCAAAAGGGAAAAAAAATAGAAAAATTGATGTAGTTTAAGGGATGTACTGGATAACACCTAGCAGAATAAAATCTGCATTATAGGGGTTCCCAAAAGAAGAGAGAGACAAAAAAGTAGAAAACTTACTTCAGGAAATGCTGCAAATTTCTCTAACTTAGGGAAGGAAACAGATATTCAGTTCCAGGAAACCCACAGAGTTCCAAATAAGAAAAAGCAAAGAGATCTACATCAAGGAACGTTCAAACTAAAATATTAAAAATGAAAGAGAATCTTAAAAGCAGCAAGAATAAAATAACTTACTGCATAAAAGGTGACCCCCATAAGCCCATCAGCTGATTTTTCAATGGAAGCTTTGTAGGCCTGAAGGGAGTAGCATGGCCTATTGAAGGTGCTGAAAGGAAAAAAAAAAAAAACAAGCAAGCATCCAACCCAGAATTGTGTACCTGGTAACATTATTCAAAATTTAATTAGAGATACAGTTTTCCAGACAATCAAAAACTAAATGAATTTGTCACCATTAAAACAATTTTGTATATTTATTTATTTTTAAAAGGTTTTTATTTATTTATTTGAGAGAGAGAGTGAGTGAGAATGAGAGAGATCACAGAGGCAGAGAGAGAGGAAGAAGCAGACTCGCCACTGAGCAGGGAGTCCGATGCAGGGCTTGATCCCAGGACCCTGAGATAATGATTTAAGCCGAAGGTAGACATTTAAAGGACTGAGCCACCAGGTGCCCTGACCATTAAAACAGTTTTATAAGAAATATTAAAGAGATGAATTTCAGCTGCAAAGAAAAAGAATTAACTGGTAATAAGAAACTATGAAAGTAAAATGTCTCACTAATAAAGACATATATTAAAGGTAGGGGATTAAACATGCGTGAAGCTAATAATGAATTTTAAAACAAAAAATTGGTAAAATTAAGTAGGTAATAGTACAGGGATACACAAAATGAAAAGATTTTGTTAATTAAGGTTTATTTGTTTATTTATTTATTTTGAAAGATTTTATTTATTTATTCATGAGAGACACAGAGAGAGAGGCAGACACACAGGCAGAAAGAGAAGCTGGCTCCACGCAGGGAGCCTGATGTGGGACTTGATCCCAGGTCTCCAGGATCACACCCCAGGCTGAAGGCAGCGCTAAACTGCTGGGCCACCGGGGTTACCCTAATTAAGGTTTTTTTAAATTTGTAATTTCAGTTAGTCAACAATGTTATATTAGTTTTAGCTATACTATATAGTGATTGAACAGTTCCATGCATCACCCAGTGACCATCATGAAAAGTACACTCCTTAATCCGCATCACCTATTTAGCCCATCCCTCCAAAACTCCTCTGGTAAAGATCAGTTTGTTCTTTATAAAGTAAAAGTCTGTTTCTTGATTTGTCTCTCTCTTCTTTCCCTTTGCTCCTTTCTTTTGCTTCTTAAATTCCACAGGTGCTTGAAATCATATGGTATTTGTCTTTCTCTCACTGACAATTCAATTAGCATTATACTCTGTAGCTCCATCCCTGTCATTACAAATGGCAAGATTTCATTCTTTTTTTAAAACTGAATAATATTCCATTGTATATATTCTTTATCCATTAATCAACTGATGGACATGTGGCTTGCTACCGTATTTTGGCTATTATAAAAAATGATGTTATAAAAATAGGGGTTCATGTATTTCTCTGAATTAGTTTTTTTGTATTCTTTGGGTAATTAAAATCTCTAGATCATAAGGTAGTGCAATTTTTAACTTTTTGAGAACTTCCATATTGCTTTCCAGAGTGGCTGCACCAGTTTCCATTTCCAGTAACAGTGCAAGAGAGTTCCCTTTCTTCATATCCTCACTAACACCTGTTGTTTCTTATGTTGTTGATTTTAGCCACTCTGGCAGGTATGAGGTGATACCTCATTGTAATTTTGATTTGAATTTCCCTGATGGTAAGTGAAGATGAACATCTTTTCATGTGTCTGTGGGACATCTGTATGTGTTTTTTGGAAACAATGTCTGTTTATGGCTTCTGCCCATTTTTTAACTGGATTATTTGGTTTCTGGGTGTTGAGTTTTATAAGTTCCTTATGTATTTTGGATACTAATCTTTTTTAACAGATATATCATTTGCAAATATCTCCTCCCATTGCTTAGGCTGCCTTTTAGTTTTGTTGTTTCCCTCTCTGTGCAGATACTTTTTATTTTGATGCAGTCCCATTAGTTTATTTTCCTTTTGTTTCCCTTGCCTCAGGAGATATATCTAGAAAGAAGTTGCTGTGGTTGATGTCAAAGAAGTTATTGCCCTTTCTTTCTAGGATTTTGATGGTTTCCTGACTCACATTTATGTCTTTCATCCCTTTTGAATTTATTTTTGTGTATGGTGTAAGAAAGTGGTCCAGTTTCTGCCTTTTACATGTGGTAATCCAGTTTTCCCAACACCATTTGTTGTAGAGACTAGATTTTTCCCATTAAATATTCTTTCCAGCTTTTCAAAGATTAATTGACCATGTATTTGTGGGTTTAATTCTGAGTTTCCTATTCTTTTGCATTGATCTATATGTCCATTTTTATACTAGTACCATACTGTTGTGAAAACTACAGCTTTGTGGTATAACATGAAGTCCATAATTGTGATGCCTTCAGATTTGCTTTTCTTTTTCAAGGTTGCATTGGTTATTTGAGGTTTCTTGTGGTTCCCTACAAATTTTTGGATTGTTTGTTCTAACTATGTGAAAAATGGTCATGGTATTTTGATAAAGATTTCATTAAATGTGTAGATTACTTTGGGTAGTATATACATCTTAACAGTATTTGTTCTTCTGATCCATGAGCATGGGATGTCTTTCTATTCCTATGACTCATGTTTTCTTTCATCAGCATTTTATAGTTTTCAGAGTCCAGGTCTTTTACCTCTTTAGTTAGGTTTATTCCTATCTATCTTATTATTTCTGGTGCAGTTATAAGTTGGATTGAGTCCTTAATTTCTCTTTCTTCTTCTGCTTTATCATTAACATAGAAATGCAACAAATTTCTGTACGTCGATTTTGTATCCTGCAACTTTACTGAATTTATTTATCAGTTTTAGCAGTGTTTTGGTAGTGTCTTTTGTGTGTTCTGTAAGGAGTATCATGACATTTGGAAATAGTGAAAATTTGATTTATTTCTTGCTGATTTGAATGCTTTTTATTTCTTTTTCTTGTCTAATGGCTGTGGTTGGGACTCCTAGTACTATGCTAAATAACAGTGGTAAGAATGACATCCCTATCTTGTTCCTGACCATAGAGAAGAAGCTCCCAGTTGTTTCCCATTGAGGATACTGTTAGTTGTGGGGTTTTCACATAAGGCCTTTATGATGTTAGAGTATGTTTCCTCTAAACCTATTTAGTTGAGGGATTTTATCATGACTGGATGTTGTACTTTTGTCGAATGGTTTTTCCACATCTATTGAACAGATCATATGTTTCTTATCTTTTTTCTTATTGATGTGATGTATCACATTGATTGATTTCAAATACTGAACCACTGTTGCAACCCAGGAATAAATCCCACTTGATCTTGTTAAATAATTTTATTCATGTATTGTCGAATTTGGTTTACTTGTATTTTGGTGAATATTTTTGCATCCATGTTCATCAGGGATATTAGCCTGTCATTCATTTTTAGTGGTGTCTTTTGTGTTGGTATCAGGGTAATGTACTCAGAGAATGAATTTGGATGTTTTTCCTTCCTTTTCTATTTTTTGAACTATTTGAGGAGAAGTATTAATTCTTCTTTAAATATTTGGTAGAATCTACCTGTGAAGCCCTCTGGTCCTAGACTTTTGTTGGTTATGAATTAGTTATTTTATTATTGATTCAGTTTCTTTGTTGGTATTGTTCTGTTCAATTTTATATTTCTGGATGTTTCAGTTTTGGTCATTTATATATTTACAGAATTTATCCATTTCTTCCAGGTTGTCGAATATGTTGGCATATCATTTTTCATTGTATTCTTCTATAATTGTTTGTATTTCTATGGTATTGATTATTTCCCTTTTCTCCTTTGGGATTCTATTCATTTGAGTCCTTTCTCTTTTTTCTTGGTAAGTCTGGCTAGAGGTTTATCAATTTTATTAATTTTTTCAAGGAAGCAAGCTCCTGGTTTCATTGATGTGTTCAATTGTTTTTTTAGTTCCTATATCGTTTATTTCAGCTCTCATCTTTTTATTTCCTTCTTTCTGCTGGTTTTAGGTGTAGTTTGTCCTTTTTCTAGACCTTTTAGGTATAATGTTAGGTTGTTTATTTGGGATTTTTCTTCTTCAAGAAGGCCTGTATTGCCAAAACTTCCCTTTTAGAAATACCTTTGCTGCATTGAGGGTTTGGAACTATTTTTTTTTTAATTTGTTTCCATGTATTTTTAAATTTCTTCTTTTGTTTCCTGGTTGACTATTCATTGTTGCGTAACATTATTTAATCTCCATGTGTTGTGGTCTTTCCAGAATTTTCTTGTGATTGACTTCTAGTTTCATAGTTTCATAGGTCAGAAAAGATGCATAGTATGACTTTGCTATCTTTAATTTGTTAAGGATACTTTGTGGGGTAATTTGTGATCTATTCTAGATAATATTCTGTGTACACTTGAAAAGCATGTCTATTTTGCTGTTTTAGGATGGAATGTTTTGAATATATATGTTAAATTCACATATTCCAGTGTCTCATTCAAGTCCATTGTTTCCTTGTTGCTTTTCTGTTCAGATATCTGTCCACTGATGTAAGTGCAGTGATAAAGTCCTGTACTAAAATTGTCTTAGTGTCGATTAGTTCCTTCACGTTTGTTATTAACTGTTTTATGTATTTGTGTACAGCTAATATTTATAGTTGTTATATCTTGTTGGAGTCTCCCCTTTATTATTACATAGTGACCTTCTTTGACTCTTGCTAGTCTTTTTTTTAATGTCTGTTTTTTTCTGATGTAAGTATTGCTACTCTGGCTTTCTTTTGACTACCATGTGCGTGATATTTCTCCATCCCTTTACTTTCAATCTGCAGGTTTCTTTAGGGCTAAAATCAGTCTTCTATAGATAGCACATAGATGGGTCTTGTTTTGTACCCGTTCCGTCACCCTATATATTTGATTAGAACTTATAGGCCATTTACATTCAAAGTAATTATTGATAAATATTTATTTATTGTCATTTTATTATTTGTTTTGTAGTTGTTTATGAAGATTTTCTTTGATCCTTTCTTGTTTTTCTCTTTTTCATGTTTTCTTGATACTGATTAGTGATGTGTTTGGATGTCATTCTCTTTATTTTTTACACATATATTGGTGGTTCTTGATATATGGTTACCATTAGTTTTGTGTATAAATTCCTTTGTATATAGAAGTCTATATTAAAGTGATGGTTTCTTAAGTTTGAATTCATCCTTACTCCTCTAATCCCCATGATTAATGCGTATGTTGTTATAATTTATATCCTGTTATTTTATTTTGTGAGATTAACTGATTTTTTACAGAAATATTTATTTTCACTGTGGTTTTTTTTTTGTTTGTTTCCAACCATTATACTGTTACTTTTTGTTTCTCCTTTCCACACAAAGAGTCCCCTTAAATATTTGTAGCAGGGCTGGTTTTGTTTGTCATGAATTCCTTTAGGTTGTTTGTCTTGGAAATTCTTTATGTCTCCTTCTATTCTGAATCATAGCCTTGCTGGATAGACTATTCTGGGCTGCAGATTTTTTCCATTTAGCACTTTGTCACTCCCTTCTGGCTTGCAAAGTTTCCATTTAAAAGTCTCCTTGCTAGCATATTGGTTTTCCCTTTTAAGTTACTATATTCTTTTGTCTTGCTGCTTTTAAGATTTAGTCTATATCACTATATTTTGCACATTTATTTATACCATGTGTTAGTGTTGGCCTGCTTTTGTTGATTTTGATGGATTTTCTGTGCTTCCTGGATTTGTATAACTGTTTCCTTCTCCAGATTAGGGAAGTTTTCAGCTATTATTTCCTCACATAAATTATCTGGTTCCTTTTCTCTCTCTTGTTCTTCTGGAACTCCTATAATAAAATGTTATTAAATTTGATGGAATCGCTTAGTTCCCAAAGTCTATTCTCATTTGGTATTTATTTTTTCTCTCTTTTGTTAAACTTGAGTACTTTTCATTATTCTGTCTTCTCCATCAATAATTTGTTTCTCTGCTTCTTCCATTGTTCTCTTCATTCCATCAAGCATGTTTCTCATTTTGTTTATTGACCCCTTTATCTCTGTAGTGTTATTCTTTATCTCTGTGCTAAGGTCTTCCTCATGTCTTCTACCCCTTTCTTATGTGCAGTGAATGTCCTTATGGTCATTGTTTTAAATTCTCTACTAGGCATGTTACTTACATCTGTTTCATTTAGATCTCTAACCATGGCCTTTTCCTGTTCTTTCATTTGGGATAAAGTTCTCTCATTTTGTCTCCCTCTCTGTGTCTGTTTCTCTGTGTTAATAAAGTCAGCTATGTCTTCTACTCTTCAAAGTAGTGCCTTTAAAAAGATGTCCTGGAATGCCCTGCAGCGTACTATCCCACGTTTACCTGAATCTTGCACTTCAGGAGTGTATACTGTGTGTGTGTGCATGCACGCATGTGTGTGTGTTGCTTGTCCTCTGCTGTTGTGACTGAGTCACTTTTCCTTTCATTGCATTCACCTGTACTGATTCTCTGCCTGTTGTGGGATATCCTTGTTCTCTGTATTGTTAGTGGGAACTGGGCAGGCTAGTTCTAAGGTCATGCCCACCCAGGAACTTGGGAGTAGGGTGGTAGTGTTAGCAGCTTTTGTACTGGGCCACTAGCCCTATGCTGCATCCCCAGAAGCACTGTATTGGCTGGGGACTGCTTGCCGGGCTGGCTGGGGGGTAGGAGGTTGGGTGCTGACTATCATGATGCCTGCGTATGATTGGTGCATGATAGTGGCTTGGAGCATGTGACAAGGCGTGGCCCTACAGCACCAGTTTTGTACTCAGCAGCTGGTCACTACATGGTCAAAATGGTTCAGTATGGCAAGATAGTTGTGTGCTGTGAGGTCGCTGGTTCCTTGCATGGGGGCACCTATGTACTGGTGAGTAGGGGAGGAGTGTGTGGCTTTAACAAAATTTGCCCTGAGGTCATCAGGTCATCACAGGTCAGCAGGCTTGGAGTGGCTGAGTGCTCAGGAGAACTCATGGAGGTGGCCTACTGCCAGTCTGTTAAATAGCAAGTGTCTGTGTAGCCCCATCTCCTGCAGATGACCACGTGTTTATGCTGAGGGATGGGGGTGAAACTCGCGCCTGCTGGGTCCTTCATTTTTGAAGTCCTGCAACATGGTCTGAAATCAGTATGAACAGATCTATCTCCTGTTTGCTCCCCAGCATTGTGTAAAATACTATTTTTATGTTGCCTCTCCATGCAGGTTGCTATCTCTTTAAGGTCAATGGCCCAGCTGTCACTCAGTCTCATGGCTGGCACAGTGCTGAGTAAGCTGACTTTTAAAGTTTCAGGCTCCAAGTCTCACTAATTATACAAATTCACAGAATTTAGCCCCTCTGGTTTTCAAAGTCAAACATTATAGCGATTAGTCTTCTCTGTGTGAGTTCCTTGGTGTGAAGGCCTGTTCCTTTGTGCTCTCCATGCACACAGCTCCCTCCCTTCTGCCAGCAGCCTCCCTCTGCCTTTCTGACCTTCCTAACCTTTCAGATGCAGCTTTTTCTCTCCATTTTGTTGTGGAGTTTATTCTGACAATGTTCAAATTACTCTCCAGTTTATTTATTTGGATATAGTGGTATGGATTGAGCTCAGGTCCTCCTACTCTGCCATTTTCCCTGGTAGGCATCCAAAATGAACAGAGTTAAAATGAACATTAATTTTAAATAAATAAATAAATAAATAAATAAATAAATTCAACATAAAAATAACACACAAGGGGTGATAAAGATGAATAGTTTTAGAATGTATTCATATGTCAGATTCTGTCACTTAAAATTTTTATATATATATATATATGATGTTCAGTGTGAAACTCATTTAATACAAAGCAGAAATCTGTAGTAGAACACAAAAGAGAATGAGAAATGAATTAAGCATAACACTAAAGAAAATTACGAAAGCACAAGAGTGCAAAAGAAAGAAAGACAAAGAATGAAATTGAACAGAGAGTAACCAAAAACAGCCAGAAAATACTCAACAATTGTTGATAAGTACATTTTTATCTATAATTACTATGAAGCTAAATGGACTAAATTCTCCAGTCAGAGACATAGAATAGGTTAATGGATTTAAAAAAAACAAAAGCAAGATTTATTAATATGTTGCCTGCATAGTCATGGCAGATCTAAGGACACAACAAAACAAAGTGAAACTATAGAAAAATATTTTTGATGCAAATTGAAGTGCAAAGAACAGTAGTCTTTTGCATGTTGGGAGTTTTTGATTACTAATTCAGTTTCTTTGCTGGTTATTTGTATCTTCAAGTTTTCTATTTGTTTCTATTTTAGTTTTTGGCAGTTTATATGTTTTGAGGAAATAATCCATTTCTTCCAAATTGTCTAATTTGTTGTCATATAGTTTTTCATAATATTTTCCTATAATTGTTTGTGTTTTTGTAGTGTTGGTTGTTATTTACCCTCTTTCATTTCTGATTTTATTTATTTCATTTTTTCTCTTTTCTTTTGATAAGTCTGAATAGAGGTTTATCAATTTGTTTTTTTAATAATAAATTTATTTTTTATTGGTGTTCAATTTGCGAACATACAGAATAACACCCAGTGCTCATCCCGTCAAGTGCCCCCCTCAGTGCCCATCACCCATTCATCCCCACCCCCTGTCCTCTTCCCCTTCCACCACCCCCCAGTTCGTTTCCCAGAGTTAGGAGTCTTTATTTTCTGTCTCCCTTTCTGATATTTCCTACCCATTTCTTCTCCCTTCCCTTCTATTCCCTTTCACTATTATTTATATTCCCCAAATGAATGAGAACATAGAAGCAGCTCCTCATTTCATTGATCTGTCCTTTTGTGTTTTGTTTGTTTGTTTGTTTTTATTTTTAGTTTCTATATCATTATTTTGTGCTTTAATCTTTATTATTTGCTTACTTCTGCTGGCTTTAGGCTTCATTTGTTGTTCTTTTTCTAACTCCTTTAGGTATAAGGTTAGGTTGTTTATTTGAGATTTTTCTTGTTTCTTGAGTTAGACCTTTATTGGTGTAAACTTCCCTCTTAGGACTGCTTTTACTGCATCCCCAAAACTCCCAACAAACAAAAGTCCAGAGCCAGATAGCTTTACAGGCAAATTCTAACATACATGTAAAGAAGAATTAATACCTAGTCTTCTCAAACTATTGCAAAAAAAATAGAAAAGGACAGAAAACTTCCAAATTCATTCTATGAGGCCAGCATTACCCTGAACCATAACCAAGTAAAGACTCCACTAAAAAAAAAGAGAACTATAGGCCAATATCCCTGATGAACATGGATGCAAACATTCTTAATAAAATGGTAGCAATCCAAATCCAACAATACATTGAGAAGATCATTCACCATGATCAGATAGGATTTCTTACTGGGTTATAAGGGTAGTTCAATATTCATAAATAAATCAATGTGATACACTACATTAATAAAGGAAAAGATAAACATATGATCTTTTCAATAGATGCAGAAGAAGCACTTGACAAAGTCCAACATCCATTCATGATAAGAACTCTCACATAAATAGGTTTAGAGGAAACATACTTCAACATCATAAAGGTCTTATATGAGAAACTCACAGCTAACATCATCTTTAATGGGAAAAACTGAGAACTTCTCCTTTACACTCAGGAACAAGATAGGGATGTTTACTCTCACCATTGTTATTTAACATGTTACTAGAAGTCCTACCCAACATAAATCAAATAATAAGAAGAAATAAAAGGCATCCAAATCAGCAAGGAAGAAGTCAAACTTTCAGTATTTCCAGATGACATCATACTCTATATAGAAAACTCAATACCCTACCAAAACACTGCTAGAACTGATAAACAAATTCATTTGTTCAGTTACAAGATCCAGAATCAATATACAGAAATTTGTTGCATTTCTACACACCAATAATGATACAACAGAAGGAAAAATTAAGTAATCAGTTCAATTTCAGTTGCATCACTAATTTTATACCTAGGAACAATCCTAACTAAATAGGTGAAAGACTTTTTACTCTGTAAAGTATACAACACTGATGAAAGATAGGAAGACAACACAAAAAAATGGAAAGACATCACATGCTCATGGATCAGAAGAACAAATGTTGTTGAAATGTCTATATTATCAAAACAATGTACATATTTCATATGATACATATCAAAATACCAACAGCCTTTTTCACAGAACTGCAGCAAACCATCCTAAAATTTGTATGAGACCACAAAGACCCTGAAGAGCGAAACCAATATTGAACAAGAAAAGCAAAGCTGGAAGCATCTCAATTCTAGACTTTAAGCTATATTACAAAGCTGTAGTGATCAAGACAGTATGGTGTAGGTACAGAAATAGACACATAGATCAATGGAACAGAATAGATAACCCAGAAATGAACTCACAAATATGTGGTGAATTAATCTTTGACAAAGCAGGGAAGAATATCCAATAGGAAAAAGACAGTCTCTTCAACAAATTGTGTTGGGAAAACTGGACAGCAACATGAAGAAGAATGAATCTGGGCCACTTTCTTTTCTTTCACTTTTTTTATTTTTCAAAAGAAAAATAAATACAGAATAGATTAAAGACCTGAATGCAACATCTGAAATCATAAAAAACATAAAGTATTACACAGGCATTAATCCGTTTGACATTGGTTGACATTGGTTGTAGCACCTTCTTAATAATGAGTCTCCTGGGGCAAATGAAACCAAAGCAAAAATAACCTTTTGGGATTATATTAAGATATATATATATATAAAATCTTAAGGAAATATATCTATATCTATATATATCTACTGCACATAGAGGGAAACAATAAACAAACCTAAAAGGCAAGCTATGGAATGGGAGAAGATAATATACATATTATATATCTATTAAGTGTTTAGTATCCAAAAAAGTTATAACACACTTAACCCCCCAGGGGTGCCTGGGTGGCTCATTGGGTTAAGTATCCAACTCTTGATTTTGGCTTAGGTCGTAGTCTCAGGGTATTGGGTCAATCCCTACATCATGCTCTGTGCTCAGTATGGAGAGCACATGTGTTTGAGATTCTCTTTCTCCCTCTCCCACTGAGGGGAGGATGGGCAGAGGGAGAGGGAGAAGCAGGCTCTCCACTGAGCAGGGAGCAAAGGAAAACAAATAAATAGAGAGGCAGATATAAAAACAGACTCTTAGCAATAGAGAACAAACTGATGGTTATCAGAGGGGCAATGGGTGTGACATGGGTTAAGTTGTTGATGGGGGTTATGGAATGTACTTTTGATGAGCACAGGGTGTTGTGTAGATGTGGTAAATCAGTATATTGCCCACCTGAAACCAGTATTACCCTGAATGTTAACTAATTTGATTTAAACAAAACCTTTTAAAAGTGAAAGCTTTTAAAGGGAAAAATAAGGAACCCTTGTGAAACTATACATATGCCAGAAAAAATAAACTAAAATGTACATGGTAATGAAAGGTATAGAAGGGAATTATCAAATGATGAAGGCACCAATCCAACATTAGGATATATTATTTGTAAATATTTAAGCAATCAACATAGGAGCACCTAAATATAGAAAAAAATTAACAGATTTTAAGGGAGAAGTTGACAGCAATAAAATAATAGTAGGGGACTTTAATATACAACTGACATCATCGGATAGATTTTCGAGGCAAAAAACCAATAAGGAATTATTGGCCTTAAAGGACACATTAGGCCAGGTGGACCTAATAGATACATAAAGACTGTTCCATATAAAAATACCAGAATACAAATGAAACATTGTCTAGGGTAGATCATATTTAGACCACAAAACAAGTCTCAGTAATCCAAAAAGATTGAAATCATATTAACCATCTTCTTATCACAATGCTATAAAAATAGAA
Organism: Canis lupus baileyi; assembly: GCF_048164855.1. Lineage (NCBI taxonomy): Eukaryota > Metazoa > Chordata > Mammalia > Carnivora > Canidae > Canis > Canis lupus. The sequence continues at coordinate 62,240,699 of NC_132876.1, forward strand.
ATCAAAATAAAAAATGAAATATTCATACTTCATCAAGGTGAAAAGCTTCTGCACAGTAAAGGAAACAGTCAACAAAACTAACCAGCAACCTATGGAATTGGAGAATATATTTGCAAATTACTTACCAGATAAAGGGCTAGTATCCAAGATCTGTGAAGAACTTATCAAACTCAACATCCAAAAGAACAAATAATCTAGTCAAGAAATGGGCAGAAAACACAAATTCTCTAGAATACATACACATGGTCAACAGACCCATGAAAAAATGCTCAATATCACTTGTCATCAGGGAAATACAAATCAAAAACACAATGAAATACCACCTTACACCAGTCAGAATGGCTAAAATTAACAAGACAGGAAACAAATGTTGGCAAGAATGTGGAGAAAGGGGAACCCTCTTCCAGTATTCGTGGAAATGGAAGCTGTTATAGCCACTCTGGAAAACAGTAAGAAGGTTCCTCAAGAAGTTGAAAATAGAGCTACTCAGCAATTGCACTGCTAGGTATTTACCCCAGAGATACAAATGTAGTGATCCAAAGGGGCATCTGCACTCCAGTGTTCATAGTAGCAATATCCACAATAGCCAAACTGTGGAAGGAGTTCAGATGTCCACTGACAGATGAATGGATAAAGAAGATTATAATATATATATATATATCCTCTTGATACATATATATATATATATCAATATATCTATATCTATCTATCTATCTATCTATCTATCTATCTATCTATCTATCTATCTATCCCCTCTTGATAAGAATCAAATACATACCATGCTCCATGGTATCTGTGATGTCCAGTGTGAACTTGGTTAAGATGAAAACTTGTTTCCTAGAATATCCTCCCTGTATGGTTCCAGATTAGAGTAGTCCAAAAGAGGAATTTGCATGAGGAAGTAAAGCAACAGCCATACCTTTTGGAAGGTTGTGGCAGTTAGATGCAGTGACAGACATTCTTATAGGTGCTGGAAGGCTCCCAGTTGTTCTGTCTCCTATGCTCCATATCTCACTCTTCTTCCTGACTTCTGACCCTACTGACCAATGGCAACCCCAAGGCCCATCACCAGATCCCAATTGTGGAGCCCCAAAGACAACAGTTTCTCCCCACAGCTGCTGCTTGTTTGTCCCACCTAGGGACGACCTTTTATATATGTATATGTATATATATATATAATATTTGTATTATATATGTATATATATTATACAAAATATTACTCAGCCATCAAAAAGATGAATACTTACCATTTACATTCTCATGGATGTAACTGGAGGATATTCTGCTGAGTGAAATAAGTCAGTTGGAGAAAGACAATTATCATATGGTTTCACTCATGTGGAATATAAGAAACAGCACAGAGGATCACAGGGGAAGGGAGGGAAGACTGAATGGGATGAAATTAGAGAGATGACCAACCATGAGAGACTTAACTTTGGGAAACAAACTGAGGGTTGCTGAAGGGGAGGTGGGTGGGGGGGTGGGATACCTGGGTAATGGGCATTATTATGGAGGGCATGTGATGTGATGAGCATCAGGTGTTATATGCAATTGATAAATTATTGAACACTACATTTGAAACTAATGTACTCTATGTTGGCTAATTGAATTTAAATGGAAAAAGAAATCAATTACAGAAAGAAAACTGGTGGGAAATCACAGATATATGGAGATTAAACAGGATGCTACTGCACAACCAATGGATTGATTGAGAGATCAAAGAAGAAATCAAACAGTACCTGGAGACAATTGAAAATGGAAATACAAAAAAAAAAAAAAAAGAAAATGGAAATACAGCAGTCCGAAACTATAGGATATAGCAAAAGCAGTTTTAAGAGCTAAGTTACAACAATACAGGCATATATCAAGAAACAAGAGAAATCTGAAATAAATAATCTTACTCTACACATAAAGGAACTAAAAAAAAAGAAAAAAAGCCCAAAGTTAGTAGAAGGAAAGAAATAAAGATCACAGAGAGATAAATGGGAGACTAAATGACAGTAGAAAATATCAATAGAATTAAGAGCTAGTTCTTTGAAATAATAAAGTTGACAGATGTTTAGCTATCTTTCAGGAAAAAATGAGAGTGGACTCAAATTGATAAACAGAAGTAAGAGAGAAGTTCCACTTTGTACTACAAGGAATCATAAAAGACTGTATAAACCATTATGTGCCTATAAATTGGACAACGTAGAAGAAATGGATATGTTCTTCAACCATACAATTTTCTAAGACTGAATAATAAAAAATAGAAATAAATCTGTAAAGACGAATTCCTAGCAGGGAGATTGAATCAGTGATCAAAAACCATCCAAAAAACAAGTCTGGAAGCAGTTGGCTTCACTGAATACTGCTAAAACATTCAAAGGAGATTTAATCACTGACCTCATACTCTTCCTAAAAATTGAGGGAATGCTTCCAAACTCCTTTTACAAGGTCAATCTCTGATGTAAACATCAGCAAGGACACCAAAAATGAGGAAACTATAGGCCAATTACTCCTATGTAAGAGATGCAAAAATCTTCAACAAAATATTAGCAAACTGAATTCAGCAATGTATTCAAAGCATCATATGCCACGATCAGGTGGGGATTTTTACAGGATGCAAGAATGATTCAACACCTGCAAATCAACCTACGTGATACACTACATTACCAAAATGAAGGATGAAAGTTATATTATCATCTCAACAGATGTAAAAAAAGTATTTGACAATATTCCACATTCATTTATGATAAAATCTCAATGAAGTGGGATGGGGGGAATGTATCTGAATATAGTGAGGTGATATGTGACTAATTCACAGCTAACATCATACTTAGTGGTGAAAAGGTGAAAGCTTCTCTCTAAGATCATGAAAAAAAACCAGGGTGCCCATTTTTGCCACTTTATTCAACATATTATTGGAAGTCCTATCCATAGTAATTAGCCATGTAAAAAAATGAAAGAAAGAAAGAAAGAAAGAAAGAAAGAAAGAAAGAAAGAAAGAAGAAAGAAAGAAAGAAAGAAAGAAAGAAAGAAAGAAAGAAAGAAAGAAAGAAGAAAGAAAAGGCATCCAATTTGGAAAGGAAGAAGTAAAACTAACTATTTGCAGATAACATAATTCTATATATAGAAAACCCTAAAGATTCCACTAAAAAAAACTATTAGAACTCATATTTCGTAAAGTTGCAGGATAGAAAATCAATATATATAAATCTTTTGTTTTTCTGTACACTGAGATTGGACTATCCAAATGAATATACTAAGAAAACCATCCCATTTATAGTTGCAGCAAAAGATGGACATACCTGGAAATAAATTTAACCAAGGAAATCAAGATCTGCACACTGAAAACCAGAACTGATAAAGGAAATTGAAGAGGATAAATAAATGGAAAGATATTCCATGTTCATGGATTGTAAGAATCAGTATCATGTCCAGGCTGTCCAAAGCAATCTAGAGATTATATGCAATCCTTATCAAAATCCCAGTGGCATTTTTCAGTATTGGAAGAGATAGTTCTAAAATTTGTAAGAACCAAAAAAGACCACAAATAGCCAACACAGATTTGAGAAAGGAGAACAAAGCTGGAGGCATCCCACTTCCTGATTTTAAGCTATACTACAAACTTCTAGTAATCAAAACAGTATGGTGTTGGCAGTAAAACAGACAAATAGATCATGGAACTGAATAAAGAACCCAGAAATAAACCCGCACATATATGGTCCATTAATTTACAGTGAAGGAGCCAAGAATATACAATGTGAAAATAGTAGTTTCTTCAATAAGCAGTGTTGGGAAAACTAGATAGCCACATGCAAAAGAATGAAACTCAAGACCAGTGTCTTACACGATACACCAAAATTAACTTGAAAGGAAGACCTACTTGAGTATGAAATCAAAATTGCTGAAGAAAGCATAAGCAATTGGCAGTTTATGACCCTCTCAGGAGCTTATTGAGTGTAATCTGAAACTGGTCCCTATACTCAGAGGACAAGGAAAGAAAGAGGCAGGGCATTACAGGTTGATAGGTGACAGTTTTCATAAGTTAAAGGAACTTATATATGACCCAAGTCTTGGGTGGCAGCAAGACAAATAGATCCCCATGGCCACCCACCAAATTTAAAAGTTTATCAAGAGGCCTTAACAAGGTCCAGTCAAGTTGTGCAGGTATTCTCAGTAGCACATCATTACCTCAAAGCTTTGGGAGTAGGAAAGGCAAGAGGGACCCATATTCCAAGCTGGGAGGTAAGGAGCCTTTGATTGCCTGGGGTCCAGATCACAGTCAGCTGGTGGTCACATCTTCTAAATGATCTTCCCCAACATTCCACCATTCATGACCAGTTTTTATAATCTCATGTGCCCCCTTCTTGTGATATGGTCTCTAAGTGTTCAGCAAGGGATTTTATTAGCATGGAGGTGGCTCCTTTGATGACTGACTGCATTGGAGGCTAATGCCACAGCAACAATACAGGTCTGTGTAAAAGGAAACCCAGATTAAGAAAATGATTACAGGGCAGCCTGGGTGGCTCAGTGGTTTAGCGCTGACTTCAGTCCAGGGCGTGATCCCGGAGACCCGGGATCGAGTCCCACATCAGGCTCCCTGCATGGAGCCTGCTTCTCCCTCTGCCTGTGTCTCGGCCTCTCTCTCTCTCTCTCTGTGTCTCTATGAATAAGTGAATAAAATCTTTTAAAAAAAGAAAATTATTACAAAATCAGTGACAACTTTTTTTATAAGAGCCCTTGATCTGAGCCACTGATTAAGTCTCCCATGTTAGGGATTGGCTTACAAAGGACATGATATTCACTTGTATTCCTTGTGATTTGATAAAGATGATGCATTAGCAGATTCATTGGAGTGAACATACAACATTGTGTTTGGGTAATGGCACAGGTACCTCCTTGTGAAGCAGTAATAATGTCTAAGGCTATTTTATTTTGGAGTACAGCTTTGTAAGAAATATGTACAGCTTACCAGAGACATTTCAGTGTTCAGTAAGGACAGCTCTTACTGCTATCATTCAATCATGCTTGCTGATTGAATTTATTAAGGGCTTCACATTTGCTATTTTAATGTCTTCTAAATCTAAGCCAATGGAGGGAATAAAGACAGTGGCAAAATAGTCTTATTAGTAGAAAAACCAGACATTTCTCCTGAATTTGAGGGAGAGGGAAGTTAACACCTTTAGAAACTTGACCTGGTTGTACATACCATACATGTTGGCCAGGGGAGGCAGCACTGTCAGGTGTGAGTAGATGAGGTGGGGTCAGGATATGAAATTATCAGGACCCCTATTTTCTCCCTTCTTTTAGTGGTGCGTGTTTCATTTCAGGTATAGTATAGTGCATTTTAACAGTTCCAGTGTACAGCAAGATAAGGTTATCTTAGTTGAGATTGAGTAGTTCTTCACCCAGGGGTATGAAGGAACTCACCTGTCTTGGTGGGATACTGTATTGTAAATTCTAGTAGATAATTCATTTTACAGGAATGATGGGGCTTGGTGTTTTCCACAGTATAGATTTTCCATAGTCTCACAGTTTTGATCCACTGTAAGAATTGGGGCAATGGCTGTTTCCAGAAACTTCTATATCTTTACAGTATTGGGTGCCTGGGCAGGGAACCCTGGTCTAGTATATGGGGCAATAGACCCTACTATTTGGTCATTTAAATATATTAAAGCCTCAGACAGTACTTTTGCCCAGTTGGCCAAGGTAGTTTTGCCTATTATTTAATATGCTGTTTTAATATTCCATTTTCCTTTCTACCAATGCTACTGCTTGTGGGTTATAGGGGAGATAGAACCTTTATTTAATGTCACATTTTATGTTCAGTCTTGCACATCATGGTCTTTGAAATGTGACCTCTGATAATTATGTGTTTGATGAGGATATTCATACATGATATTCAGTTTTTTAAGCCCTTAATGTTACAGCCTGTTTTGTAGGGTGGCAGGGAAAAGCATGGTTTAAGCCAGATGCAGTGTCTCTATAAACCAAGGCATATTTAAAACCCTTTAATAGGGGCAATTTGCCAATTTCTCATAGGTTGGGAACTCCAGTAGATGGCTTGATTCTTTTGGCAGTTCCCTTTGGTGTTGTTTAGAACACACAACATGCTGTTACTACATTAACCAATGCATTGTACTCTGAGAGCAGTCCAGCATCCTTGGCAATATACCATCCTACTTAGGCATTGTGGGTTCCACTCTTTTTTAATGCACCCATTCTGCCTACACTACTGAAGGGTCAGTAGCTAGGGCTCATTCCCAACTAGGGCACCAGCTTCCTGATTGCTAGGGGAATGTCAGTGTCTTAAGAACTGGGACATGAAAAACAGTTGAGAATCATTTCAGGCTCTTACAGATGGACCCAAATGTCATTTTATATATATCTTGACCCCACAAGGACTTTTTAATAATCAGCTTCCTATTGTTCAAGCCATAAACTTAATCCCTTTAGAATAATCTAATTATCAGTGCCAAAGAGTTATTGGCCTGGGCTCAAGAGTGATTGGCAGCCAGACCACTAGTGTACTGAAACCACTCAGTACACTAGCTGCTGTACTGGCTGCTGTATGAGATGCTTTATCTGGAAGAGCACGATGTACATTGCTAGGAGCTGTTGCTCTATGGGGTATATTGGGGTTTTGCCCCCTTCCAGAGCTGGAATCAAAATCCCAGGGGCATTCTCCTCTTTTGTTATTTTTGCTTTCTCAAAGGCAGCACACTGCTGTTGTCCCCAGTCCCATATATGCCCTTTCTTTACCAGGCAGCATGAGGAATGGGAGTATTGTGCCAGGTGTAGATTAGAAGTCTTCCAAAACCCCAAAATCCCTATAAAGGACGACACCTCTTTCCCATTCTTAGAAGTTGGATAGACTTGCACCTGTTCGGTTACAGCTTTATGAGTCTTAGCTGACCAGATGACACCCAAAACCTTATGGCAGTATTTGAGCCTTTAATTTTCTTTGGGTTCATTGCCCATCTTCTTCCTCACAGATGTTCCTGAGCAAAGCCTGCAGGTGTCCTGCAGCAGAGGTAAATCTTTACATGTTAACACTGTATTATCAATGCAATGGGCCCATTTTGCTGATGTGGGAGAGGTGAACAGGGATAGGTCCCCAGCTACCATTCTATTACGTATTGTGGGGCTATGCACGTAGCTTTGGGGGAGTACTTGAAATGTTCATAATTATCTCTCCAACATAAAGGCAATTATATCTTATTTATCAGAAACTAGTCAAAGTCTTTTGCATGAGTGTTCTTAAATATGAGGCACATTTGTAGGAATACTTTTTTCAAAGCATCAGAGCAAAACAGTAACTGCAAATGACAGAAAACTTAAAAACTGATCACTTGATTTGATGAGAGTTCATTATAATACAATGGACAAGAGAACTATAGCTGTATTCTTAAAAGATCACCACTTTTTTTTCTGGCAATGTTGTGGTTATCCCCAGGGGTATTTATATTTCAAAGACATAATAAGATATATAAACTTGAAAGGACAGAGAAAGATGCAAGTTTTCTCCTAGGAGTTTTGAGGTAATTGGTATTTAAAATTAGGGGTCAGAAGGAACGGGGCATTTTGGCTGTTTCCTCATCAGTTACCACAACATTTTCCTTGTCATTTTCATCATTTTCTCTAAGATTCCACCTCTTAACATCCTAATCAGGCTTTCTCATAAGTTCTCATATCTTAATACATAGCAGCTTGCATCCTCCTTGATTTGCAAAACAGGACACTAAGGTCTCTATTATTTTGCTCTTCCATCTTGTCTACCAGCCCCAGAGCTAGCAGAGTAGTGGATGCTCGTAGATACTTTTCTAACCTCAGCTCTTCTAACTTTCTAACTTGAGCTTCAGCCTGTAGTTGGGCATCCATGGCCAACTGGACTATCCACATTTGAGGCCCACAGTAGCAACTTTGTTTCCCTTCTCTTGCCTCAGTGTGGTATGTGCATTTCCTCTAACAAACACATTAGACTGGCTGATATTTTCTGTATGTCCCCATATTCATGTAATAGTCCACAAGTATCTAACATACAAGCCACCCTTCCTTACAGAAGTTGATAGCTAATTTGGGATTTCTCCTGTGGATTCCTCATTCCCAAGGCGCATTTCTTTGGTTTCTGGGCTGGCTTGCCAATTGTCAGTTTATAGCTCTCTTGGGTGCTTTCAGATATAATCTGAAACTGGCCCTTGTACCCAGATGTCAGGGAAAGTCCAAAGAAAGAGGTAGGACACTCTGGGTTGGTAGGTGGCAGTTTTAATAAGCAAAGGGAACTTACACCTGAGGGTTGTTTTGGGTGTCAGCAAGATGAATGGATCCTTGTGCCTGCCAGTAACTTCTTAAAAGTTTATAAAGAAGCCTTACCTGGGTTCATTCAAGTATACTGTTTAGATGTTCTCCATACCACATCATCGTCTCAAGGCTATGTTGTTAGAGCAGCTTTTGGGAGAGGGAAAGGCAAGTGGAACTCATATAGCAAGGATAGAGAAGTGGGTAAGGAGCCTCTAATCTCTGGGATCCAGCTCACAGGTCAATTTGTGGATACATCTTTTTGATGATCTTCCCTGGCAGTGGTAAGGTCCTTGGCATTGGTCTTAGTGACCCAACAAGTGGGACTACTTCTTATTAAAAGACTACTGCTATTATTTATATTCCCCAAATGAATGAGAACATATAATGTTTGTCCTTCTCCGATTGACTTACTTCACTCAGCATAATACCCTCCAGTTCCATCCACGTTGAAGCAAATGGTGGGTACTTGTCATTTCTAATGGCTGAGTAATATTCCATTGTATACATAAACCACATCTTCTTTATCCACTCATCTTTCGATGGACACCGAGGCTCCTTCCACAGTGAAGAAAAACATCAATAAAACAAAAAGGCAACTTTCTAAATGGGAAAGGATATTTGCAAATAATATATCCATTAGGGGATTAATATCCAAAATATATAAAGAACTCATATAACTCAATAACAAAAAACAAACCCAATTAAAAAATGGATGGAGGAACTAAATAAGACATTTCTCTTTCCTAAAGCAGATAGACTGATGGCCAATGGGAACATGAAAACATGTTCAACATCACTAATTATCAGGGAAATGCAAATGAAAACCACAATGTGGTGTTACCTCATACCTATTAGAATGGCAATTATCAAAAAGGCAAGAAATAAGTGTTGGAGACAATATGGAGAAAAGGATACTCTTATGCACTATTGGTGGGAATGTAAATGTAAATCGGTGTAGCCCCTGTGGAAAGCTGTATGGAGATTTGTCAAAAAATTAAAAACAGAACGAGTATATGATCCAGATACTCCACTTCTGAATATTGACAAATACAAAAACACTAGTTCAAGAAGATATATACACTCCTGTGTTCATTGCAGCAGTATTTATAGTAACCAGGATATGGAAATAACCTAAGTGTCCATCCATGGATAAATGGATAAATAAATTGTGGTATACACACACACACATACACATATATACACAGTGGAATACTACTCAGCCACACATAAGGAAATCTTGCCATTTGCGACATTATGGGTAGACCTTGAATATATTCTAAGTGAAAAGTTTGTTGCAAAAAGGCAAGTGACATAATTTCACTATATGTGTATTCTAAAATAACTAAACAAATGAAAAAACCAAACAAAAACAAAAGAGATCCATGGTTACCAGAGGGGGGTGTTGGGGGATGAATGAGAGGGCTTATTTGTATGGTGATGGATGATAACTAGACTTATGGTGGTGATCACTTTGTAGAATATACAGATATCAAAGTATCACATTATACAGCTGAAACATATAAGGCTATGTGCCCAATTTACCTCAATAAATAATAAAGGACATATTAAGTGTATCTTAAGAAAAAAATAATTTACTAATTTAGCTTGTTGATTTTAGTATGATTATTTTCAGAATGTCATCACAGACTCCTGAAATCTAATCCTACTCAATTATCAATAACAGCAGGGAACAGCTTTATGCCTGGGTGACAGCCATTGGTGATTGGCCATTGGTGAATCGAACTTTTCCTCAAGCCATTTCTACATTCTTTGTTAGGAAGCTTGGATCCAGTAATGTTTTTTCATATCCCTGTGTACCTTTCATCTTTTTCCTCTTCTTTTCCTTACATTTTTCTCCAGATAACTATTATGGCAAATGGGGGTACTTAATTTTTAGCTTACTATGCATTTCATATACCTCATTGTCAAAGCTATATAGTCAGCAATTAAAAGCACTAAGCTTTGCAAGTCTAAAAGTTACTGTTTTTATTACTATTGACCTCTCATTTGGAGTAGTATTAGCGCACATCAATAAAAATATGCAGTGTCCCTGTATGATGACTAATAGAAAAAGATACTTTGTGAGTTACAAAATCAATCATGTTCCTGAATTTTGTAGTAAAAGAGACCCCTGTTAGAAACCTTCTTGAGCTTCTGGAAACAGCCTCCTGATTTTGTCCCATCCCATAAACACAATTGAACAATTACTTAAGAATCATTACTGAACCAAGCTGAGCTCTTATCTTTTTTTTTTAATTTTTACTTATTTATGATAGTCACACAGAGAGGGGGGGGGGGCAGAGAAACAGGCAGAGGGAGAAGCAGGCTCCATGCACCGGGAGCCCGACGTGGGATTCGATCCCGGGTCTCCAGGATCGCGCCCTGGGCCAAAGGCAGGCGCCAAACCGCTGTGCCACCCAGGGATCCCTCTTATCTTGATGTTACTTATTCCTAGATACTAAAATCCTGGAATATTATTTAAATTGTGAATAAGAAAAACTTAGGAAATATATAAAGATCTAAATCTGAGACTATCCATTGGGAGAAATCCATTTATACTAGAGTATGCAAAGGAGGCATCTTTACAATTACCACCCAAGAAGGGTATGTATACAAGTGCAGTCAAGTTTATTGAGAGCTGAGTGAGTAGGAGATAGTAGAACAATGAACAATAATTGGGTGGGGGAAAGATGAAGAAAAATTGATTAGTAGAGTTTTGTGTTTTTTTTTTTTTTCCCCAGGGTCCAGCTAAGAGAAAGTCAGAAAACCTAAATACTCCCTGTTGAAGTCAGTGGCTACTGTTAGTCATCAAAAATAAGATGTACTTTCAGAACATCTAAAACCAGTTATTGCAACTGGCAGTGAGAATACAGAATCTCTCAGATAAATACTATAGTGAAATCATTGAGCAGTGTGAATCATGGATACCGCCAAACATATTAAGACAGTTTAATAATTTTTTAAAATGAAAAATAATTAAATAAAAAGATATTTAGTATCTGAGCTTTACTAAAAATTCAAATGCAGTTCAGTAACTGTTTTGTGAAAATATGTACAACTTTTTAGGATACATTTTAGCTTTGTTATCAAGGAATAAAGACAAAGAAAATGCATATTCTGGCTTATATTTTATTCTTCTCACTATAATACACATTATATTAATAAAAGTATAGTTTAATCATTATAAACGAAGATTTAAACAGAAGTATCTAAACTATTGTACCTAAAAACAGATGAACCCTATATAAAATAAATAATCCATGTGAGAAATAGGAAATGATTTATTTTCTGAAATTTAAAAGATAGTAAGTGGGAAATTTAATTCAACTGCTATCAAATTAACTTTAATGTCTCATTTTAGGTTAGTGTGCTGTCTTATTATGGGGCACATAAAAACTAATATCTATTCAAAAATGTTTCTTGAGATTATAATTTAAAAACAGGTTTGCTTATGTTTGGTTTGTTTCAATTTACTGCTGATAAGTATTCCTCATCAGTTAATCAATTGTTTTAGCCTTCTTTTTTTTTTTTTAAAGAAAATTGGAGTTTTTTCCAAGAAAATTACAGCATTAAAAAACCTACTCCATGATGCTTTTGCTTGTGAATTTTAAGGGAAGAATACTTCATTCATCTTACAAATAAACTAACTCTAACCAAAAATCTGTTGTTTTATGTCTTAGGACAAAGTTGTTGCTGTTCAGTTCTGTAACAATGGAGACAGGTAACTATGTAGTACATATCTGTGTAAACAGATGTTTGACGTATTTTACTTCTATTCCTTCAGCAGTAGCTCCCTCTACTGTATTACTTTATTTAGCTGAAAGCCCTTGTCTATTTTTGATGACATCCTTACCTCATGTCTTTTAAACTCCTATCCAATTAGTAGCCATACTTTGTCAGTTCTTCTTTCTGAATGACTTCTTTTTTGTTTACTTTTTTCTATTTCTATTTTCACTCACTTTAGCAAATGATTCTATTATTTGACCCATTACCTTGAGTTTTCTTCTCCTTTCTAAATCTATCCTGTCCATTTCTGCCAGATTTACATTGCTCTGTTTAGAAATCTTTAGTATTTCCTCTTTGTCTATAAAAAATAGAAATCAAATGTCAGGCTCGAATTCAGAACTTTCTAAAACTTGACTTAGACCTACATTCTTTTCTCATTTACTACTCCCCATATAAATCTTTACATTTAGCCTAAGTGACTCAATCATTGTTCCTGTTACATTCCATATTTTTTCTCTCATTCATTTATTTGCTTATATTTTAGCTCATACCATTCTTACCCCGAAATATTACCCCCTCACTCCTCTTTCCCTCTCACAGCTTCCCTCTAGCTTCTACTCTCCTTTACTCTATTTTTCTCCTCCCACCAGTCCCTTTCTGTTCCTTTCTAAGTCCTATCTTCCTTTTAAGGTTCATGTTCTACCTGAAGCCTTTTCTGACTGCTGCATATTTTAGCCATATTGTCTTCCTCTAAACATCTGTATTACTTATTGTCTCTCCTCATATGATACATATTTCCTATGTCTATAAACTTAGAAATTATATACAAGTATTTGTGTACCCCCTCTCAAATGTTTGATCCCCAAAAGATGATAATCTTTTGCCCTGGTCTAAAATTGACCTAGAATAGATTTAAAAATGTAAGCACTTAACATAAATGTTTATCCAGATATTTCTATAAGGACTTTTATGTGGGTGACCATGTTTTAATTTAATTTAATTTAATAAAAAAAATTTGACCATGTTTTATTTTTAAATATTTTTCAGACAGTGGGTGATTGCTATGATGAATTTGTTCATCTTTATTAAATGCGAGAGTAAATAATGATGGTCCACATAGAGTGAAGTTTATATTAGGAATGAGAAAACCTTCAGATAATTTTTTGAGGTTGATTTATTGCACTGTACTGAGTTATACACTTGAAGGTTTGTACAGCTATGATTCTTTCATGCTAGAGGAATCTGAAGTTTTTAATTCCTTGCCTTTTCCCTAAAAGAGAAACACAATTTTATCTTCATTATTTATGTGGACAATAAACAAAGGATATCCAGTTTTACTAATAATTAAAGATACAGTTTAAATTAAGAGTAACATGTTTTTCTTTCAGAATAACAAGATAATGAAGAATGTCAGCACCCAGTATTGCCAAGGGTTTAGGGAAAATGGGCACTCACTCTCCCATAACTTTTGAAGAGACTGTAAGGTGTTAAAAAAAAAAACTTTTCAGGGAAATAATTCATCAAAAGCTTTAAAAATGTGCCGACCATTTGACTGAGCAAAGATATATATAAGGTTGTACAAAGATATGTATAGAGATACTCATCACAAAACTATTTATAATGGTGATGAATGGAAATAGTTTAAATATTTATCTTTAGGGGGTTGATTAAATAAATTTCAATATATCCATATAGTTCCATACTTATTCAGACAGTAGTTTTAAATTTATAAACCTAGAGATCTATAAAATAACACTTAGAGAAAAACATAATAAAACATTATGTGTAGTACAATTCTGTTTCCTGAAGGGGGTAATATATAAGTATATATACATGTCTTTAATAAAGTCAGGTGGAATAGAAATGAAAGTATGAACAGTGATAGAAATATGGGTGAATGAATGTATTTTTGTAAGTTTTATTGAGATATAATGCACATAACATAACTTCAGTGGTTTTTAGCATATTCACAGGGTTGTGCAACCTTTACCACAATCAATTTTAGAACATTTTTAGCACCCCAAAAAGAATTCCTATACTCTTTAGCTATCAATCTCCAATATCTTTATACCTCTACCCTTAACCCTGGGCAGCCTTTAATCCAGTTTTTATGTCTATAGATTTGCCCATTCTGGAAATTTTATATAAATTGAATTATACAATATGTGGTCTTTTGTGACCAACTTATTTCACTTAATGTAATGTTTTCAAGATTCAATCATGTTGCAGTATGTATCATTATGTCATTTCTTTTTATTGCTGAATAATATTTGGATGTATAAATACCACAATTTGTTTATCCCTTTTAGTTGATGGACATTTGGATTGTTACCACTTTTTGACTTGTGATGGATAATGCCATGGTTATTTGTGTATAGGTTTTTATGTGGACTTACATTTCATTTCTCTTGGATTTATAGCTGGGAGGAGAATTGTTGAATTATATGGTGACTCTGTTTATCATTTTGATGAACTACCAAACTGTTTTCCAAAGTATATACTTTTCATTCCCCCCAGTAGTATATGGGGATGAATGTATTACTTTCTTAGAAAAAAAAGTGATTTCTAGTTTGGAAAAAAGTAGTAAGGGTATTTTAACCTTTCTTTGCAGTTTAAGATTTGTTAGTGGAAGTAGAGATGGAACAGCAAGAATTTGGCAATATCAGCAACAAGAATGGAAGAGTATAGTGCTAGACATGGCTACTAAAATGACTGGGTAAGATTGGATGTTAGATATTTCAGTGCTTCTCATATGGTATAGTATCTTTTGATTTACTGAATTATATTTCATAATGAAAATATATTTTCAGATTAGTAAATAGTTTGGGGTTCATTGGTAGTTCTGAAGTTTGCATCTGTATTTAGTCTCTAAGTAAATTGTCTTTTGCTTGTTGATTACTGGATGATAGAAACATTGCTGAATCATTCCAAATTCTGGTCTCTTGTGACCCAAAGATCTCTACTCTACGAATGCCCACAGGATTATTTCCTGCCTTATTTTTCTATAGGTCATTTTTTAAAAAGATTTTATTTATTTATTTATGAAAAATACAGAGAGAGAGGCAGAGACCCAGGCAGAGGGAGAAGCAGGCTCCCCATGGGGAGCCCCATGTGGGACTTGATCCTGGGACTCCATGATCATGCCCTCAGCCCAAGGCAAATGCTCAACCACTGAGCCACCCAGGCATCCCTTTATAGGTCATTTTTTTATATTTATTATACTACTTTCAACTTTGAGGGTTTTCCCTATTAAATGTCATCATAATTTTAGCTATCTCTCTGTCTTATTGAGGTTACCTTTATGATGTTTCATATTGTTAGCATTCCTACTCAACATTATAAGTACACTTAATCAGCATTCTGTTTCATTATATTTCCTGTTGATTGGAAGATATATAATTACATCTTTAGGACATTACAGTTTCTGTCGGCTAAGGCCCTGTAACTAATTATTTTCCCATTAATGACAATATAGAACTGATGTTATAGTCCTAGCCAGCTATTCATATTATATTAAACTAAATCAAAAGTTATTGAATTTTTTACTGCTCTATTATAAGACTTATTAATTTAAAAATTTAAGGGAATAAAGTGTCTATTATATATTTCTTTGCACTTTCTTGAAGCAAACATGACCTTATATTTTATTTTTCAAGGAATTTGTAGATTTTTTTCTAGCTTCATTTTTTTGTTGTTGTTCTTGTGTTAGTAACTAACTACAAAGTTATTTGTCATTTTGTGTCTTTTGTCTCCCTACAATAAGCTTATGGGTATTGCCCTATTTAGGTACTTTATTATTTTATTTTGTGAGCACTGAAAATTATAGTTTAGTATTTTTTTTGAAATGGTCTAGTATTTTTTTTTCTAAAAATTTGCAAGCTACTGGATTTTTTTCATAATTTGCTGTTTTGTTAATAATTTACAAAGTATGAATACTGCAAATTATTTTATTTAGGAATAATTTGCCATGTGGAGAAGACAAGGTCACTAAACTTAAGGTGACTATGGTAGCCTGGGATCGCTATGACACCACAGTTATTACTGCAGTGAACAATTTCCTTTTGAAAGTATGGAATTCTATCACAGGGCAACTTCTTCATACTTTATCTGTAAGTATTTTTGGAATTAATAAAATGATCAATAAGGGCATTATTGTGGAAGACAGGAAATTTAAATTTTAGTTTATTTTCTCTGACTTACTATCCCTTGGATCAGTAATTATTTGAGTCACCTTTGTTGACATATTTGCAAAATAAGGAGGGCACATTGGTATAGCTGCTAAAGCAGGTTCAAAAACTTTTCAAGATTCTTTTGAAGTCTGATACTTATCTAACTTACATGCAATCAATGTAAGTTATTTTGTTTTTAGCATGAGTTGGGATTTTTGTTATTATTGTTTTAGGTGTATAACTATATTTTGACAAGAGAATCCTTTTTTATTCTACTTTCAGGGATTTGTTTATGCAAGAAGCAGGAAAAGGGGGCTTTTCTTCTTTTAAAAAATGAATTTGTTGTAGTAAAAGGCTGTAATATTTGTGACCTGAAAAGCTGATAGGATTAATAGCAGAAATCAACATGGGTGGGGTTGGTTTTTGGTTTATCATGTAAATTTCAGGTTAAATGCCACTTAAAAGCCTTATCTGCTGAAGCCTAACTGCTTCAATTATCACTTCATAAATACTTTAGGGACAAGGGCCAAGTGATTGCCATATGATTTGCAAAATAGTAAGTGATTAGGACTAGAATCCAATTCTCATAACTCATTTGACTTTGTAGTATACCATGGTATCATCCTTATTTTACTCCATGTGAGATAATCTTATCTATAACCTCTGAGGTATCTAAAGATTTGTTTAATTTTGGGAGGATTTCCATATACCTCTAATTCTCTTTCCTAAATGAAATCCTAACACTGTGTTAGTGGAGTTTTAGATTCTTTTTTTATCTGTTTAACCAGTTCTTTATCTCCTTCTGCCTTTCCCTATTCTTTGATCTAAGTTTCTGTTAATCTGTATAGGAAAATCTATAATATTTGCTTGAATCTTTAATAGGAAATGTTTGTTCATGCGACATGCTCTAATAGAAATATAATATGAGCCATATATGTAATACTAATTTTTCTAGCAACCACAACAGAAAAAGTAAAGCACAACAGGTGAAATTAATTTTATAATACATTTCATTTAACCAGTATATCCAAAATAGTAGCATTTCAACATGTAATTAATATAAAAATTATTAAATATCTCACATTTTCAAAATACTAAATATTTGAAATCTAGTGTGTATTTTACACTTACAACATCTCAATTTGGAGTAGCCACATTTTGGATGCTTAATAGCCACATGTGGCTATTGACTACAATATTGCACAAGTCTATATCTCTAAAAATCACAAAGTTCATGTCATAGCCTCTGGTTTTATAGATCTGTGTAAAATTCTGTCTTAATAAGTACCTCAATTTAGAATTTTCTTTAGTGATACTCTTCCCATGGGTTGACTCATAGGTCATCTGTTTTCAGTGAATTTTACTGAAAAAATTTAGAACTGACTATTTTTATCTTTAGTCCTTGTAACAGTCAAATCTACTTAGTTTTGATACTTATCTTTTCTGTGTTAACAGTTTGTTTTTTTGAGGGTCTTAGTGTGGTGTAAAGTTCTTCCACTCAGCAAATACTTACTAAACATCTTCTGTGTGCCTTCAGCGGGGTTTGCTGTTAGGAATAAATAGTAAATTAGAGAGTCCCCATCATCTTAGAATTTACAGCTTATTAGGAAAAAACAAACCACACAAAAATTAATTAAATGATCAGAAAGAGAAGTGTAAAATATAATGCAAGTTTCTAATAGGGTGACCAAACCTGGTATAAACCTATTTGATTCTGGTCAAAATAGGATCAGATACTTCCTAAGGAAGTTAAATTTGGGTTAAGATTTGAAAGATAGGTAGAAATCACCCAGATCTCAGCCTAAATGTCACCTCCTTGACAAGGCTTTCCCTGATAGAATAATCTAGAGTAGTCTTGCAGTCTTTGTCTTATTCTGTCACCTTGCTTTATTTTCAGCATAACATTTATCACTACTTGATATTTTCTTATTAAACAATAAGAAAATTTTGCCTCAATATGTAGGATATCAATAAATATTTGATTAATTACATATGTGAGGGAGTTTGGAGGTCCTTATTGGAAGAGGGTAAAAGTACATCAAAAGTCTTCAGATAGAAGGGAGTTGAAAGAAAGCCAGTTTTTGGCTAGAGCACAGAGAACAGAAAGAATGTCACCAGATAGGACTGGAGAAATGGACAGGGAACAGACCATTCAAGCTCTTATAGGATCTACCCTAGACAAATAGAAAAGCATTAAAAGGTTTAAAAGCTAAGGAATGACATGTGAATTTTGCTTTTGAAAAATATCATATAATTCTGGCAACAGAATAGATTGGAACGAAGCTAAGAGTGATTCTGGTATAGTGTAAGAGCGTAAGAGTCTATGGTAAGATGGGCCATGATGATAATTTGAATTTGTGTAGCAGTGGTGAAGATAGAGGTGTGCTTAATAAATATAAATAAGACAGATGATGTATCTTAAGAAATTACTAAATTTGATTAGGTTTTGTTCCCTATGATCTAATGACTATGTCCTATCCTATGACATGTGACCAAGAAATAAAACCCTTATTTAAAAGCCTCTCTATTCCAATGTACACTGAAATAGTTGTATCATTATTATTTGAGTTTAAGAAAGTAATTTTATTGTTTTGTCATTAGGAACCTGAGAAAGTATTTGTTATATCAAGTTGATTATTTTTTTTTTTATTGGTGTTCAATTTACTAACATACAGAATAACACCCAGTGCCCGTCACCCATGATTATTTAGCATATAACAAAGAAGTAGTTTTTTGGTGGTCACTGGGAAAAGAGTTTTGGTAAACTTTCAGTTGTAAGAGTATTTATTGCGATGGGATTTTACTTACGAATTTTGAGCTACTATGCAGTTATTTTTTAATAAGTTATATTTTTGTCCATATAGGTAATATGGTAGTAGGGTGTCCTATTATTCCATTTTTTTATATGATGATTTGAGATAGAATGCACTTGTGAGAGTCATAAGATATGATGATTTCTAAAAGCTCCTGATGTGTAATATGCTGATGTTTTTCTAGGTGAAATGCAACTTCAGGATGTCATACATCCTTTTTTAAGAAATAGTTTGCCAACACTTGATTCATTTATTCTCTTTAACAAAGATCTGAATCAAGTGTTGGCAAACTATTTCTTTAAGAGGCCAGATAGTATATTAGGCATTGCAGGCCACATATGGCCTCTGTTACATATTCTTTGTTTTTCAAAGCCTTTTAATGTAAAAACCATTCTTAACTCACAGATTGTGTGTGCAAAAATGGGAGCTAGATTTTCCTGCAGGCTACAGTTGCAGACACCTGATCTAAGGTCTCTCTTTATATACTGATATTCATTGGTAAGGGAAACATATAGAGAGCATTGGTTTTCAAACTTTTTTAGCAGCAAACCCATTTTTCAGGTAGCATATCAAATGAAACTTTCAACTGTAAAGTAGAAAAAGGGCAGAGCCACTATACTTTTGTGTTTGAATGTACCATGGGGCCTTCCAAAATATAATTTGAATACTAGGTATTGAGAGTGCTGGATGAAGAGCAATGAAGGTTTGTCTGTTATCTCTGTGGCAGAATTGGGTGTTAATGGAAGATCCTGTTTATTCATTCTCTGGGGGTCTTTTAAATAGCAGTCATAGAAATATCAATTCTATTTCAGGGGCCTGGTTAATAAGCTATAACTGCCTTGGACTACACTTTAAACACCTTTCTGGGTCTTCTGTATTGAGTACTTTTTGAAATCAGCAATTAAACATATAAGGAACTCTAATTGAAATATTTCTTATCGTGTCCATGTAGTAAATACTATGGTGTACATAAATTCATCTGAACCAGATTGATAGCACACTCCCAAGATCTTTTGGCCAAATAAACCAAATACTGTGTGTTGCTTTTCATTTTTAATATTGATTTTATCACAGGGACATGATGATGAAGTATTTGTTTTGGAAGCACATCCATTTGATCAAAGGATCATACTTTCAGCAGGTCATGATGGGAACATTTTTATTTGGGACCTTGACCGGGGGACCAAAATTCGGAATTATTTTAACATGGTAAGGAAAATCTATGCTTGGTTCATATTAAAATAGACATCTCTTATATGACAACTTGGTAATTAAAGTATACTTAGTGCAAAGGAACCTGTCATCTGTGTTTAAATCCATACAATAACTTAGCGAATGTCTGAAGACCTGAGAGTAAGGCCAATTGAGAACACTTTTCAGAGTGACTCTATTATCATGGTATTAGCATTTTCCAAATTCTTGTCCCCAGGTCTAAATTCTAGAAACTCAAATTTAATAGGCTTTTGGAGCTAATACTAACCAAAATCACAAAATGTTTAATGTTTAAACAGTAATCCTAATATATGAATCATAACAGTGTCTATTGTATCTGTTTCTGGTAAACCCTACATAGCTTAGTTAGTAATCAGGAAGTTGTTGGGCAAATGTAGAATTGGAAGCATAGATACTCTTAAGATATATTTCATACAGGGCAGCCCGGATGGCTCAGCGGTTTAGCGCCGCCTTCAGCTCAGGGTGTGATCCTGGAAGACCTGGGATCGAGTCCCATGTCAGGCTCCCTGCATGGAGCCTGCTTCTTCCTCTGCCTGTGCCTCTGCCTCTCTCTCTCTGTATCTCATGAATAAATAAATAAAATCTTTAAAAAAAAGATATATTTCGTACAAACCATGGAGAAATCTGGTGAGTTTATCCCTTTTCCCAGTAGAATACCCTCCTATGTTAATGGCAATACTCATATCCTCCAAATTTAGTGTTCCTTTGAAGAATAGTTCTTGTGTTAACATTTCTAAATTGTCAACCTTTGAACTCCCTTTTATAGACTTTGTATAGTTCTAGAGTGTTAATAATACCCTCTGTCTTTTGTTAGTAAAATTGATTCATGTACTTTAATTTTAGGAAGGCTGTTTTAAGGTTTACTTGCCTTAGAATTTAAGGTGTAAAGATATTATCTTGACATTGCTGAGTTGTCCTTTTGGTTGTGTTTAGGTATTTTTTTATTCTCAGTCACTCATTTAGTACTTTTTGAAATATGACATTGCTAATAATATTTGATACCATGTATTGCATTTTTATTCTTCCTAAATTCTTTCAGAGTGTTACTGTCTCTGTAGGATTCTGGCAACAGAAGCCAGAGAGTCATTGGAATGTTGATGCATCACATAACTCAAGATATTAGGAAGCGGAATCTATTGCCTACTTATTTGTAAATTACCTCTTAAGATGACTTAAAGTGACTCCTCTAAATTTCAGATCGAAGGCCAAGGCCATGGTGCAGTGTTTGATTGTAAATTTTCACCAGATGGAAACCATTTTGCCTGCACAGACTCTCATGGACATTTGCTGCTTTTTGGTTTTGGATGCAGTAAATACTATGAAAAGGTTAGTCTATTTAATTTTTGTTATAGACTATAATTTTGGATTGTATCATTCATAAATTTTATTTGAAGTCTTCCAGTAAATAAGGGTCATTGTGTGTCAATAAATATAAACTTAAAAAGTCACCTTTCTTGATAAAATTTTTCATCACTGCCAGAACAGGCTTGGCAGTTCGAATCACTATCAAGATATAAGATTATGTAGATATAAAAATTTATTAGGAAATCCTTTTGCTTAGAACATATTCTCTGTGCTGCCCTTCAGGTGTAATGAGAGAACAACTTTACCAGATTACATCCTCTAACTTATCATAAATTAGAAGAAAACAGCTGGTGACCAAATGTTAATTTTCTTGCTTGGCCACTTTACCCATTATCCATCTTGTTAAAATACTTTGGAAACTAACTTAATTGGTTCTTTATATTTTATTAGCTATGAATTTGGAATTGATTATAGATTCTTGGAGTTGTAAGAGAACTCAGAATCATTGAGTGTAGCTCAATACTTATACCATCTTTGAGTATTTTTTATGTATTTGGTATTTACCTGCTTTGCCATTTATATTATACTCCCAACTATCCTTATTTGAATAAACTAAGCAATAAAAGTAGTTATAAATGTTTGTATGATGTTTGCAACTTAAATAAAAATAACTAACTTTATCTACTGTGTTATTGCTCTCCTTCTTCATATGCTAATTGGAGAAATATGATATAGAGCCAGAAAGTAATGCAGATTATAGGACTTTGTGGAGAAGAGATCAGATTACCATTTAGGTGATTCACTTCTACCTAGAGGGAATGAATATAAAGTAGTAGATGGCTGTAAGAGTATGTAAAATGTGTCTGATTTGAAACATGCATGTTCTCTAGGAATAAAAATTAATTCTCTATGCATGTTAAATACTTAAAACCTATCATAAAGATTCCAGATCAGATGTTCTTCCACACGGATTATCGACCTCTTATCCGTGATGCCAACAACTATGTACTGGATGAACAAACCCAACAAGCTCCTCACCTTATGCCTCCCCCATTCTTGGTGGATGTTGATGGCAATCCTCATCCTACAAAATTCCAAAGACTAGTACCAGGACGGGAAAATTGTAAAGATGAACAACTTATACCACAGCTGGGATATGTGGCTAATGGTATGTTGCCTCCAAAATTAAATATAAGACATTTTGCAAAATGTTATACTTGCTGTTGTTCTCTCTGTATGTCTCTTGCTAAACTCTTTTATAGGTTATAATATATTTTACCTAATACTTCTATTAATTTTCAATTCCACAGTACTTACTAGAGTACTTTTACATTTTTATGTCACTTAAACTGAGATAAATGGATTAGGACAACAAACATATACTCAAACAGAGAATATATTGATCTGCTTCCTTAGAACCTGAACATATGTATGATCCTGTTGCTTATAGTATTTACTTTTAATAATGATTAACTGTACTAACTTTAATGTGTCAAGCTTTTCTTATTGGTAAAATTCCACTGCTCATGTTATTGGTATTTTAATTTAACAGTCCATAATTAATGGACAGAAGATGAGGAAATTTCAAAAACCAAAAACTGGGAAATGGCTATTTACCCATTCTCTTGTGTGAAATGCAAATAATTATTTAGTGTTTAAATAACAGTCAATCCTGGAGGATGTAAAGGAAGCAGTAATGAGCATGATATGTGATGTAAGGATGCTAGAATAAGACAGTAAAATGTGCTATTCCTTGTCAAAGCAACTGTTCTTTTTACAATTTTAATCCCAGTATAGTTAACATACAGTGTTATATTTATTTCAGGTATACTATATCTATATAATGATTCAACAATTCCATGTATCACCCAGTGCTCATCATGACAAGTGCACACCTTAATCCCTATCACCTATTTTACCTACACCCTACCTACCTCTCCTCTACTAACCATCTGTATGTTCACTATAGTTAAGAGTCTGTTTCCTGGTTTGTCTTTTATTTTCCTTTGCTGATTTATTTTGTTTCTTAAATTCCATATGTGAATAAAATAATGCAGTATTTCTCTTTCTCTAACTTATTTTAATTAATAATACACTCTCTAGCTCCATCCCTGTCATTGCAAATAGCAAGATTTCATTTTATGGCTGAATAATATTTCACTGTGTGTGTGTGTGTGTGTGTGTGTGTGTGCACATACTATATCTTCTTTATCCATTCATCTATTGATGAACACTTGGACTGCTTCTATAACTTGGCTATTGTCAATAATGCTGCTATAAACCTGGAGGTACATGTATCCCTTTGAATTGGTGTTTTATATTTTTTGGGGAATGCTCAGTAGTGCGGTTACTGGATCTTAGGGTAGCTCTATTTTTAACTTAAAAAAAAAAGATTTATTTATTTTAGAAACAGAGAGTGTGAGGGGCGGGACAAAGGAAGAAGGAAAGAGTCTCAGGCAGACTCCCTGCTGAGCTCACTGAGCAGAGTCTGATGTCAAACTCAATCTAACAACCCTGAGATCATGACCTAAGCTGAAATCAAGAGTTAGACACTTAACCAACTGTGTCACCCAGGTGTCCCACTATTTTTAACTTTTTGTGGAACCTCCATACTGTTTCACAGTAGCTGCACCAGTTTGCATTCCTACCAACAGTGCAAAAGGAATCCCTTTTTTTCCACATCCTCACCAACATTTGACATTTCTTGTGTTTTTTATTTTAGCCATTCTGACAAGTATGAGGTGGTATCTCATTGTAGTTTGGATTTGTTGAGCATCTTTTCATGTGTTTGTTAGCAATTTGGATGTCTTTGGAGAAATGTCAGTTCTTTTCTTCACCCCATACTATAATATAGGATTACTTTTTTTAGTCTTCTTGATTGTTTCCTTTGCTGTGCAGAACCTTTTTATTTTGATGCAGTACCAATAGTTCATTTTGGCTTTTATTACCCTTGCCACAGGAGACATATCTACAGAATGTAGCTATGGCTGTTATCTGAGAAATTATTGATTATGCTTTCTTCTAGAATATCTATGGTTTCAGAACTCAGAATTAGGTCTATTTTAAAAAATTATTTCTTATATTCATTTATTTTATTTTATTTTTTATTTTTTTAATTGGAGTTCAATTTGCCAACATGGAGCATAACACCCAGTGCTCATCCCTAAAAAAAAAAAAAAAATTTAAAGATTTATTTATTTTTGGGGGGGAGGGGCAGAGGGAGAAAGAGAAAGAGAAACCTTTTATTTAAATTTATTTTTATTGGTGTTCAATTTACCAACATATAGAATAACACCGAGTGCTCATCCCATCAAGTGCCACCCTCAGTGCCCATCACCCAGTCACCCCCACCCACAGCCCACCACCCCTTGTTCGTTTCCCAGAGTTAGGAGTCTCTCATGTACTGTCTCCCTTTCTGATATTTCCCACTCATTTTTTCTCCTTTCCCCTTTATTCACTTTCACTATTTTTTATATTCCCCAAATGAATGAGACCATATAATGTTTGTCCTTCTCCAATTGACTTATTTCACTCAGCTTAATACCCTCTGGGTCCATCCACGTCGAAGCAAATGGTGGATATTTGTCATTTCTAATGGCTAATATTCCATTGTATACATAGACCACATCTTCTTTATCCATTCATCTTTTGATAAACACCGAGGCTCCTTCCACAGTTTGGCTATTGTGGACATTGCTGCTAGAAACATCGGGGTGCAGGTGTTCCAGCGTTTCACTGCATCTGTATCTTTGAGGTAAATCCCCAGCAGTGCAATTCCTGGGTCATAGGGCAGTTCTATTTTTAACTCTTTGAGGAACCTCCACACAGTTTTCCAGAGTGGCTGCACCAGTTCACATTCCCAACAGTGTAAGAGGGTTCCCCTTTCTCCACATCCTTTCCAACATTTGTTGTTTCCTGCCTTGTTAATTTTCCCCATTCTCACTGGTGTGAGGTGGTATCTCATTGTGGTTTTGATTTGTATTTCCCTGATGGCAAATGATGCAGAGCATTTTCTCCTGTGCGTGTTGGCCATGTCTATGTCTTCCTCTGTGAGATTTCTGTTCATGTCTTTTGCCCATTTCATGATTGGATGGTTTGTTTCTTTGGTGTTGAGTTTAATAAGTTCTTTATAGATCTTGGAAACTAGCCCTTTATCTGATACGTCATTTGCAAATATCTTCTCCCCTTCTATTGGTTGTCTTTTAATTTTGTTGACGGTTTCTTTTGCTGTGCAAAAGCTTCTGATCTTGATGAAGTCCCAATAGTTCATTTTTGCTTTTGTTTCCCTTGCCTTTATGGATGCATCTTTGAAGAAGTTGCTGTAGCCAAGTTCAAAAGGGGTGTCGCCTGTCTTCTCCTCTAGGATTTTGATGGAATCTTGTCTCACATTAAGATCTTTCATCCATTTTGAGTTTATCTTTGTGTATGGTATAAGAGAATGGTCTATTTTCATTCTTCTGCATGTGGATGTCCAATTCTCCCAGCACCATTTATTGAAGAGACTGTCTTTTCTCCGGTGGATAGTCTTTCCTGCTTTGTCAAATATTAGTTGACCATATAGTTGAGGGTCCACTTCTGGATTCTCTATTCTGTTCCGTTGATCTATGTGTCTGTTTTTGCGCCCATACCACACTGTCTTGATGACCACAGCTTTGTAGTACAACCTGAAATATGGCATTGTGATGCCCTCAGCTATGGGTTTCTTTTTAAATATGCCCCTGGCTATTTGGGGTCTTTTCTGATTCCACACAAATCTTAAGATAATTTGTTCCAACTCTCTGAAGAAAGTCCATGGTATTTTGATAGGGATTACATTAAACGTGTAAATTGCCCTGGGTAACATTGACATTTTCACCTTATTAATTCTTCCAATCCATGTGCATGGAATATTTTTCCATCTCTTTGTGTCTTCCTCAATTTCTTTCAGAAGTGTTCTGTAGGTTTTAGGGTATAGATCCTTTACCTCTTTGGTTAGGTTTATTCCTAGGTATCTCATGCTTTTGGGTGCAATTGTCAGTGGGATTGTCTTTCTTCAGTCTTATTGTTAGTGTATAGAAATGCCACTGACTTCTGGGCATTGATTTTGTATCCTGCCACACTGTCAAATGCTGTATGAGGTCTAGCAATCTTGGGGTGGAGTCTTTTGGGTTTTCTATGTAGTGTATCATGTCATCGGCAAAGAGGGAGAGTTTGACTTCTTCTTTGCCCATTTGAATGCCTTTTATTTCTTTTTGTTGTCTGATAGGTGAGGCTAGGACTTTTAGTACTCTGTTGAATAGCAGTGGTGAGAGTGGACATCCCTGTCGTGTTCCTGATCTTAGGGGAAAGGCTCCCAGGGTTTCACCATTGAGAATGATATTTTCTGTGGGCTTTCCATAGATGGCTTTTAAAATGCTGAGAAATGTTCCCTCTATCCCTATAGTCTGATGAGTTTGAGAAAGAGAATCCTTAAGCAGAGTCCCCACTGAGCATGGAGCCCAACCTGGGGTTGAATCACAGGATCCTGAGATCATGACCTGAGCGAAAATCAAGAGTTGGATGTTTAACAGACTGAGCCACTGAGACGTCCCATTATAGACATTTATAAATATATGTTCTTCTTTCCATAAGCATGAATGTCTTTCCCTTTCTTGGTGTCATCTTTGATTTTTGTCATCAGTGTTTTATAGTTTTCAGAGGCTAGGTCTTTCATCTCTTTGGTTATTAGGTTTATTCCTAGGTAAAATTATTTTGGTATAATTTTAAATGTGATTGTTTTCTTTTCCTGCTGCTTCTTTATTAATGTATAGGAATGGAATAGATCTGCACATTGATTATATATCCTGTGCCTCCTGAATTAATATGTTAGTTCTAGTAGTTTATTGAAGTTTTTACATTTTCTATATAAAGTCTCATGCCATCTACAGATAGTGAACATTAAACTTATTCCTTACCAATTTGCATGCCCTATACGTATATTTTTTGTGTGTGATCTAATAGCTTTGGCTAGGATTCCAGTACCATCTTGAATAAAAACGGTGAGAGTAGACATCCTTTTCTAGTTCCTTCCCCTAAGGGGAAAGTTCTCAGGTTTTCCTCATTGAGATATTAGCTGTTTTGTTGTTGTTGTTGTTGTGTTTATATATGTACAGGCTTCATGATGTTGAGGTATGTTTCCTCTATCCCTACTTTGTTGAGAGTTTTTATCACAGATCAATGTTGTACAATATCAAATGCATTTTCTACATCTGTTGAAAGAATACTATGGTTCTCATCCTTTCATTTATTAATATGGTATATCACGTTGATTGATTAGTGAATACTGAACCATGCAGCTAAGGAATAAATCCTACTTGGTCATGGTGAATGATTTTTCTTAATGTTTTGTTGGATTCTGTTGGCTTGTATTTTGTTAAGGATTTTTGCATCTATGTTCTTCAAAGAGATTTACCTGTAGTTCTCTTTATTAGTGGTGTCTATCTGGTTTTGTATCAGGGTATTGCTAGGCTCGTAAAAATGATTTTGCAAATTTTCCTTCCTCTGGTATTTTATGGAATACTTTGAGAAGAATAGGTACTAACTCTTAATGTTTGGTAGAATTCACCTGTGAAACCATCTCATCCTGGACTTTTGTTCATTGGGTGTTTTTTGATTACTGATTCAACCTCCTTGCTGGTAATCAATCTATTCACACTTACTATTTTCTTCCAGCTTCTATTTTGGTAGTTTATATGTTTCTAGGAAGTTATCCATTTCTCCTAGGTTGTCCAATTTGTTGGCATATAGTTTTTAATATTCTCTTATGACTGTATTTCTGTGGCATGTTTATTATTTATCCTCTTTCCTTTGTAATTGTATTTATTTGTGTCTTTATTCTCTGTTTTTTGATGAGTCTGGTTAGAGGTTTATGAATTTGTTTATCTTTCAGAGAACCAGCTCCTGGTTTCATTGATCTCTTCTACTGTTTCTTTAGTTTCTATATCATTTATTTCTGCTATAATCTTTGTTAGTACCTAATTTCAGCTGGTTTTAGGTATATTTTGGTATCTTTTTCTAACTCCTTTAGTATAAAAATAGGTTGTTTCTTTGAGATTTTTCTTCTTAAGTAAATCCTGTATTGGTATAAATTTCCCACTTAGAACCATTTTTGCTGCATTCCAGTGCTTTGGGACCACTGTGCTTTCATTTTCATTTGTTTCCATATTCTTTTGGATTTCGTCTTTCATTTCATGGTCAATCCATTCATTATTTAGTAGTATGTTATTTAACCTCCATGTATTTGTAGTCTTTCCAGAATTTTTTTCTTGTGTTGACTTCTACTTTCATAACTGTCATAAAAAATATGTATAGTATGACTCAAATCTCTTCGAATTTATTGATGCTTTTTTTTCTGGCTTCTATTCTGGAGAATGTTCTGTGCATCTGAAAAGAATGTATATTCTGCTGTTTTAAGATGGAATGTTCTAAATATATCCATTAAAATCCACTCAATGCACCGTGTCATTGTTTGCTTTTTAGTCTCTGTTTAGATATAGTGTATTAAATACTATTATTGTATTATTATTGGTGGTTCCTTTATGTTTGCTATTACCATTTTATGTATTTAGTGTTCCCATGTTGGGTGCATAATATTTACAATCATTATCTTTTTGGTGGATTATCCCCTTGTTATCAAGAGTCCTTTGTTTTAGTCTTTGTTTTAAAATCTATGTTTTCGTGCTCGTTTTAGCAGCACATATACTAAAATCTATGTTTTCTGATATAAGTATTGCTACTATAGCTTTATTTTCACATGCATTTATTTGTATGATAGATGTTTTTTGATTCCCTCACTTTTAATCTGCATGTTTCTTTAGGTCTAAAATGAGTCTCCTGAAGGCAGTATAGATGGGTCTTGTTTTTTTTAATGCATTTTGTCACCCTATGTCTTTTGATTAGAGATTTAATTCATTTACATCAAAGCAATTATTGATAGAAATCTATTTAATGCTATTTTATTACTTGTGGTTATTTATGAATTTTTTCTTTGATTGTTATCTTTCAAGTTTTACTGATTCGCTTAAGTGGTATATTTGGAATTCTTTTTATTCTTTGCCTTTTTATTAGTGTTTTTTGATTTGTGGTTATCATTAGGTTTATATAGAACCTCTTGTACATATGGCCGTCTATATTAACTTCATTGCATCCAGTTTGTTTTGAATCTCAGTTATTGCATTTTTTATTTCTATTAATTTTAACTCTTTTATCTCTGGGTTAAGGGCCTCCATAAAGTTTTCCATTCTTTTCTCAAACTAAGTGAGTATCCTTATGACTGTTGCTTCAAATTGTCCATCAGGCATATTACTTATATCTGTTTAGCTTAGATACCTGGCTGTAATCTTGCTTCATTTGTGATGAATTCCTCCATCTTGGCATTTTGTCTAAGTCTCTGTCTATTTCTCTGTGTTAGGAAAGTCTGTTAGGTTTCTTGTTCCTGAGAATTATGGCTTTATGAAGAAGAAGAAGTCATATAGTGTCCAGGGGCTGGCACCTCAGAGCGTGTCTTTGGTGTGTGCTGAGTATGCTCTACTGTGTTTTATCTGCTCTGTCCTTCTAGACCATTCCTCCTCAGAGTCTCTCCTTGCCTGCAGTGGGCAGTGTTTAGATGTGTGCAGGGGTTTCTGCTGGTCTCCTGGGGAAGGGGCCCATCACACTGAGACTGAGGCAAACTTTACCTAGAAGGGCAGTAAGGGTAGAGTGCAGAGATGTGGGTCCTGGAGTAAGCAGGTTTGGCACCCAGTGTCAGCACTGTGCTATTTGCCAAAGGTGGCTCTATGTCTATGTGAGTGGCAGGGGTGGGAAATGGTGCCAGCCAGCTCTTGTGTCCCAAGAGAGGAGTCTCTGTTTTGACTGCTCTCAAGGAAGCACTGTGAGAAGAAGGAATAATCTCTTCCAGTGTGTCTGGGTGTTTTTCAGTTGTTTTCATGCTCTTCACCCCAGGGTTGTTTTCCTGCCTTCTCTGTAGGAGCAGCACAGTGCCTTCAGGGCTTTATTCCAGTCAAGCTCCACCTTTAAGCTCCCATCTTCAAGCCCTGCTGATTGCAAAAACTCACAAAAATCAGCCCTTCAATTTTCCCAGCCAGTGAATCTGGGGAAGTGTTCTCCTTGTGCATTCTCCTCTGTGTTCCTCACTTTCTTGCCTTTCTCTGTGACCAGGGCTTCCTTCCCTCCACAGAACCCTGTTTCCCACCCAAACCATGTTTCCACACATCCTATCTTTCTTGATGTGCTTTTCTCCCTCTAATTGTGTGGAGTTTGTTCTGTCAGTCCTCAGGTTTATTTTTTGGGTATTCAGAATGATTTGATAGTTATGTAGTTGTCCTCAAGGGATGAGATGAGCCTAGGATCCCCTTACTACACCAGTATCTTCTAGCTGTCTGTATTCAGTTGATAGTCATTTAAGATTCAACCCAGTTTTTACTCCTCTCCTCCCACATTTTCAGCAATTTTAGGTATATGGTGTCATATTTTACATTCTTTTATTTTGTGAGTTCCTTGATTGATTTCTTACAGAAATACTCATTTTTACTGCTTTTGTGTTTCCTACTTACTGTCACTTTTGGTCTTTCCTTTCCACTCAAATAATCCTTTTTAATATTTCTTGTAGGGCTGGTTTATTGGTCATTAACTCCATTAGTTTGTCTAGGAAACTCTTTAGCTCTCCTATTCTGAAAGATAAGCTTGCTGGATAGAGTACTCTTGCCTGCAGGATTTTCCCATTCAGCACGTTGAATACATCAAGTCATTCCTTTTTTGTTTTAAAGTTACTGCTGATAAATCTGCTGATAGCATTATGGGATTTCCATTATATGTAACTGTCTTCTTTTGTACTACTGACTTATTTTTTGTTTACTTATCACTATATTTTGCCATTTTAATTATAATATGTCTTTGTATGTATTCACGTCTGTTGATTTTGTTGGGGGTTCTCTGTGCCTCCTGGATATGGGTATCTGTTTCCTCCCACAGATTAGAAAGTTTTCAACTATTATTTCTTCGAATATATTCTTTGCCCCCTTTCCTATCTTTCCTTATTCTGGGACTCCTATAATGCGAATGTTATTACATTTGATGGAGTCACTAAGTTCCCTAATTCTTTCACATCATTCTTTTTTCTCTCTTTTGTTTATCTTGATTACTCTGTCAGCTATGTCATTAATTTGTTCCTCTGCTTCTGCCAGACTGCTTCATTCCATCAAGTTTGTTACTCATTTTGTTTATTGAATCCTTTATCTCTGCTATTTATTCCTTATCTCTTTTAAGTGCCTCACTGATGTCTTCTGCTCTTTTCTTAAGGTCAGTGCATATCTTTATGATTATTACTTTAAATTCTCTATTAGGCATGTTACTTATATCTATTTTTCTTATATCTCTGACTGTGGCTTAATCTTTTTTTCATTTAGGAGAAATTCCTCTCTCTCTTCTGATTGTGTTTGCCTTTCTGTGTCTGTTTCTGTGTATTGGAAAGTCAGCTATGTCTCCTCTTCTAAGGGGTGATGACCTCTTGAAGAGGTCCTTGTAGTATCCTATAGTATAATGTTCCCTTTTCCTCAGGCCCCAGCACTTCAGCAAATTTTTCTAATGTGTGCTATACACACTTCATTGTTTTGTGCCAGCCACTTTATTCTTTAGGCCCATCTTCTGTAGATACTGTCTTTGCCTGCTCTTGGCATTGTTTGGACCCTGGCCTATTTTGGTGAGCTTTAAATAGGTGTGCTCACGTCTGCTTATGAAATGAGACCTGTTGCCACTGCCACTGGAACCCAGGTCCTGCAAAGCTCATGCATTGTTGGCAGGAGTTTGGGCCAGTCTTCTAAGGGAGAACTGCTGTGCTGAGGCTGAGGAAGTGTGACTTGGAAGGTTAGTTCCATCTGAGCATGGTGGGGTGGGACTGAGTATAAGCACTTTAGGTCATAAGTTCTGGTGCTATGCTATTTCTCATAGGTGGCCCTGATGGATGGGGGAGGGAAATGGCGTCTGTGTTACTTTGTTCACAGACAGGTCTCTCCGTGAATCCTGCCTCTTTGGGACACATCCTGAGATGGGCAGATAAGTTCCCCACTGTTTGCCTAAGGTGCTCATGAGATCAGTTTCCATGCCATATGTCTACAGTCCATTTGCCCTGAATTCTTTCCAAGAGCAGCCCCAATGCTTTTATGTTCTCCTAGAGCCAAACCCATTGACCTATAAAACTCCACGCTTTAAGCTTCACTGTTTTCAAGAACTCATGAAATTCAGCCTCTCTGGCTTACCAAGCCAGTTGGATGAGGATTCATTTTTACCATAAGCACTCTCCTTAGTGCTTATCTCTTACCCTTCTCTATGACCTTCCTCCCTCTCCACCATGGTGGCCATGATATATTCCTCTACAAAAACCGTGTCTCTGTGCTTTCTACCTTCTCTGATATGGCCTCTTCTCTACCTTTAGTCATGATTTGTTCTATTAGTCTTCAGGTCTATTAGTCTTCCAGGGTATTTAGGATGAATTGGTGTTAATCTACTTGTATTTGTGGGAGGATGAGAGCCTAGTGTCTTCCTACTCCATGGCCAACTTCCCCTCCATAGCAGATCTTCTTGTTTATCTGTTTCTCTTGCATGATCTGCTTCCCACACCCTATCCCCCCACACCAGAATGCCTTCATATCATATAGTTTTTAGTTGTAGGTTTCCTTCCAGGTGTGAGGTAGATACTTATTTGTAAATGGAATTGTTTTTCCTTACTAGGGATTTAAGACTCGAATTGTCCTTTATTTTTTTTAATTTATTTTTTATTGGTGTTCACTTTACTAACAAACAGAATAACCCCCAGTGCCCGTCACCCATTCAATCCCACCCCCCGCCCTCCTCCCCTTCTACCACCCCTAGTTCGTTTCCGAGAGTTAGCAGTCTTTACGTTATGTCTCCCTTTCTGATATTTCCCACACATTTCTTCTCCCTTCCCTTATATTCCCTTTCACTATTATTTATATTCCCCAAATGAATGAGACCATATAATGTTTGTCCTTCTCCGACTGACCTACTTCACTCAGCATAATACTCTCCAGGTCCATCCACGTTGAAGCAAATGGTGGGTATTTGTCATTTCTAATAGCTGAGTAATATTCCATTGTATACATAAACCACATCTTCTTTATCCATTCATCTTTCGATGGACACCGAGGCTCCTTCCACAGTTTGGATATCGTGGCCATTGCTGCTATAAACATTGGGGTGCAGGTGTCCCGGCGTTTCATTGCATTTGTATCTTTGGGGTAAATCCCCAACAGTGCAATTGCTGGGTCGTAGGGCAGGTCTATTTTTAACTCTTTGAGGAACCTCCACACAGTTTTCCAGAGTGGCTGCACCAGTTCACATTCCCACCAACAGTGGAAGAGGGTTCCCTTTTCTCCGCATCCTCTCCAACATTTGTTGTTTCCTGCCTTGTTAATTTGCCCCATTCTCACTGGTGTGAGGTGGTATCTCATTGTGGTTTTGATTTGTATTTCCCTGATGGCAAGTGATGCAGAGCATTTTCTCATATGCATGTTGGCCATGTCTATGTCTTCCTCTGTGAGATTTCTCTTCATGTCGTTTGCCCATTTCATGATTGGAATGTTTGTTTCTTTGGTGTTGAGTTTAATAAGTTCTTTATAGATCTTGGAAACTAGCCCTTTATCTGATATGTCATTTGCAAATATCTTCTCCCATTCTGTAGGTTGTCTTTTAGTTTTGTTGACTGTATCCTTTGCTGTGCCAAAGCTTCTTATCTTGATGAAGTCCCAATAGTTCATTTTTGCTTTTGTTTCTTTTGCCTTCATGGATGTATCTTGCAAGAAGTTACTGTGGACAAGTTCAAAAAGGGTGTTGCCTGTGTTCTCCTCTAGGATTTTGATGGAATCTTGTCTCGCATTTAGATCTTTCATCCATTTTGAGTTTATCTTTGTGTATGGTGCAAGAGAGTGGTCTAGTTTCATTCTTCTGCATGTGGATGTCCAATTTTCCCAGCACCATTTATTGAAGAGACTGTCTTTCTTCCAGTGGATAGTCTTTCCTCCTTTATCGAATATTAGTTGACCATAAAGTTCAGGGTCCACTTCTGGGTTCTCTATTCTGTTCCACTGATCTATGTGTCTGTTTTTGTGCCAGTACCACAAGTCTTGATGACCACAGCTTTGTAGTACAACCTGAAATATGGCATTGTGATGCCCCCAGATATGGTTTTCTTTTTGAAAATTCCCCTGGCTATTCGGGGTCTTTTCTGATTCCACACAAATCTTAAAATAATTTATTCTAACTCTCTGAAGAAAGTCCATTGTATTTTGATAGGGATTGCATTAAACGTGTAAATTGCCCTGGGTAACATTGACATTTTCACAATATTAATTCTGCCAATCCATGAGCATGGAATATTTTTCCATCTCTTTGTGTCTTCCTAAATTTCTTTCAGAAGTGTTCTATAGTTTTGAGGGTATAGATCCTTTACATTTTTGGTTAGGTTTATTCCTAGGTATCTTATGCTTTTGGGTGCAATTGTAAATGGGATTGACTCCTTAATTTCTCTTTCTTCAGTCTCATTGTTAGTGTATAGAAATGCCACTGATTCTGGGCATTGATTTTGTATCCTGCCACACTACCGAATTGCTGTATGAGTTCTAGCAATCTTGGGGTCGAGACTTTTGGGTTTTCTATGTAGAGTATCATGTCATCGGCAAAGAGGGAGAGTTTGACTTCTTCTTTGCCAATTTGAATGCCTTTAATGTCTTTTTGTTGTCTGATTGCTGAGGCTAGGACTTCCAGTACTATGTTGAACAGCAGTGGTGAGAGTGGACATCCCTGTCTTGTTCCTGATCTTAGGGGAAAGGCTCCCAGTGCTTTCCCATTGAGAATGATATTTGCTGTGGGCTTTTCATAGATGGCTTTTAAGATGTCGAGGAATGTTCCCTCTATCCCTACATTCTGAAGAGTTTTGATCAGAAATGGATGCTGTATTTTGTCAAATGCTTTCTCTGCATCTAATGAGAGGATCATATGGTTCTTGGTTTTTCTCTTGCTGATATGATGAATCACATTGATTGTTTTACGGGTGTTGAACTAGCCTTGTGTCCCAGGGATAAATCCTACTTGATCGTGGTGAATAATTTTCTTAATGTACTGTTGGATCCTATTGGCCAGTATCTTGTTGAGAATTTTTGCATCCATGTTTATCAGCGATATTGGTCTGTAATTCTCCTTTTTGGTGGGGTCTTTTGTCTGGTTTTGGACTTAAGGTGATGCTGGCCTCATAGAACGAATTTGGAAGTACTCCATCTCTTTCTATCTTTCCAAACAGCTTTAGGAGAATAGGTATGGTTTCTTCTTTAAACGTTTGATAAAATTCCCCTGGGAAGCCATCTGGCCCTGGACTCTTGTATCTTGGGAGGTTTTTGATGACCGCTTCAATTTCCTCCCTGGTTATTGGCCTGTTCAGGTTTTCTATTTCTTCCTGTTCCAGTGTTGGTAGTTTGTGGCTTTCCAGGAATGCGTCCATTTCTTCTAGATTGCCTAATTTATTGGCGTATAGCTGTTCATAATATGTTTTTAAAATCGTTTGTATTTCCTTGATGTTGGTAGTGATCTCTCCTTTCTCATTCATGATTTTATTAATTTGAGTCTTCTCTCTCTTCTTTTTAATAAGGCTGGCTAATGGTTTATCTATCTTATTAATTCTTTCAAAGAACCAACTCCTGGTTCTGTTGATCTGTTCCACAGTTCTTCTGGTCTCGATTTCGTTGAGTTCTGCTCGAATCTTTATTAACTCCCTTCTTCTCTTGGGTGTAGGATCTATTTGCTGTTTTTTCTCTAGCTCCTTTATGTGTAAGGTTAGCTTTGTATTTGAGTACTTTCCAGTTTTTGAATGGATGCTTGTATTGCGATGTATTTCCCCCTTAGGACTGCTTTTGCTGCATCCCAAAGATTTTGAACGGTTGTATCTTCATTCTCATTAGTTTCCATGAATCTTTTTAATTCTTCCTTAATTTCCTGGTTGACCCTTTCATCTTTTAGCAGGATGGTCCTTAACCTCCACGTGTTTGAGGTCCTTTCAAACTTCTTGTTGTGATTTAGTTCTAATTTCAAGGCATTATGGTCTGAGAATATGCAGGGGACGATCCCAGTCTTTTGGTATCAGTTCAGACCTGATTTGTGACCCAATATGTGGTCTATTCTGGAGAAAGTTCCATGTGCACTTGAGATGAGTGTGTATTCAGTTGAGTTTGGATGTAAAGTTCTGTAGATATCTGTGAAATCCATCTGGTCCAGTGTATCATTTAAAGCTCTCATTTCTTTGGAGATGTTGTGCTTAGAAGACCTATCGAGTATAGAAAGAGCTAGATTAAAGTCACCAAGTATAAGTGTATTATTATCTAAGTATTTCTTCACTTTGGTTAATAATTGATTTATATATTTGGCAGCTCCCACATTCGGGGCATATATATTGAGGATTGTTAAGTCCTCTTGTTGGATAGATCCTTTAAGTATGATATAGTGTCCCTCTTCATCTCACACTACAGTCTTCGGGGTAAACTTTGTCTGATATAAGAATGGCTACCCCTGCTTTCTTTTGAGGACCATTGAATGTAAATGGTTCTCCAACCTTTTATTTTCAGGCTATAGGTGTCCTTCTGTCTAAAATGAGTCTCTTGTAGACAGCAAATTGATGGGTCCTGCTTTTTTATCCAGTCTGAAACCCTGCGCCTTTTGATGGGGTCATTAAGCCCATTCACATTCAGAGTTACTATTGAGAGAGATGAGTTTAGTGTCATCATGATATCAAGTCAGTCCTTGTTTTTGTGGATTGTTGCATTGAACTTCTTCTTAAAGGGGAATTTTAAGAGTCCCGCTTAAAATT
Organism: Canis lupus baileyi; assembly: GCF_048164855.1. Taxonomy (NCBI): domain Eukaryota; kingdom Metazoa; phylum Chordata; class Mammalia; order Carnivora; family Canidae; genus Canis; species Canis lupus. Next base: position 62,278,114 of record NC_132876.1, read on the forward strand.
TCTTGCAGAGCTGGTTTGGAGGTCACATATTCTTTTAGTTGCTGCCTGTCTTGGAAGCTCTTTATCTCTCCTTCCATTTTGAATGAGAGCCTTACTGGATAGAGTATTCTTGGTTGCACGTTCTTCTCATTTAGGACCCTGAATATATCCTGCCATCCCTTTCTGGCCTGCCAGGTCTCTGTGGAGAGGTCTGCTGTTACCCTAATACTCCTCCCCATAAAAGTCAGGGATTTCTTGTCTCTTGCTGCTTTAAGGATCTTCTCTTTATCTTTGGAATTTGCAAGCTTCACTTTTAAATGTCGAGGTGTTGAACGGTTTTTATTGATTTTAGGGGGGGATCTCTCTATTTCCTGGATTTGAATGCCTGTTTCCCTTCCCAGATTAGGAAAGTTTTCAGCTAGAATTTGTTCAAATACATATTCTGGCCCTCTGTCCCTTTCGGCACCCTCGGGAACACCAATTAAACGTAAGTTTTTCTTTCTCAGGCTGTCGTTTATTTCCCTTAATCAATCTTCATGGTCTTTTAATTGTTTGTCTCTTTTTTCCTCAGTTTCCCTCTTTGCCATCAACTTGTCTTCTATGTCACTCACTCGTTCTTCCACCTCGTTAACCCTCGTCGTTAGGACTTCTAGTTTGGATTGCATCTCATTCAATTGATTTTTAATTTCTACCTGATTAGATGTAAATTCTGCAGTCATGAAGTCTCTTGAGTCCTTTATGCTTTTTTCTAGAGCCACCAGTAGCTGTATAATAGTGCTTCTGAATTGGCTTTCTGACATTGAATTGTAATCCAGATTTTGTAACTCTGTGGGAGAGAGGACTGTTTCTGATTCTTTCTTTTGAGGTGAGGTTTTCCTTCTAGTCATTTTGCTCAGTGCAGAGTGGCCAAAAGCAAGTTGTATTGGGAAAAGGAGAAAAAGAGAGGAGAGAAAGAAGGAAAGAAAAGAGAAAGAGAAAAAAAAGGAAGAAAAAAAAATGAAAAAAAAAGAAAAAGAGAAAGAAAAAGAAAGGAGAAAAAAGGGGGGTGGGGGAGGGAAACAAATAAAAAAGCAAAACAAAACAAAACAAAAAAAGAACCTTAGGGGAGTATCTTCTGATTCTGTGTACTTTAAGTCCCTTGGCTTCTCCTGGAAGTTGTCCGTCTAGCTGGTCTTCTGGGGAGGGGCCTGTTGTGCTGATTTTCAGGTGTTAGCAGTTGGGGGAGCTGCTGTGCCCCTGGCTGATGTAGGGCTCAGTGGGGGTTGTTTACCCTGTGAGGCCCCAGGAGCAACAGCCCTAGTGGCGGGGCCAGCTCTGCAGCCCTGGATTCAGCTCCGGCAGGAACGCTGGATCTCTCCGTCTGCAGGGCCTGGAGGCTCCGGGGCGGGCCGCTCATCTACTCAGCTGGGGCAGGAGCGTCCTTGCGGTCCTGGGCCCTCCCGGCCTCTGCCTGTCCCGGGGGGAGGCGGGATCCTGGGCTGTGTCCCGGCGCCCTGTGCTCCGGGGCCTGCGCTGTTGGATTCGCGCTCCCGGGCCGCGCAGCCCCCTCCGCGGAGCCGCCGCCGAGCCCCCTCAGCTGCTCCTGGAACCGCGCAGCCCGCTCCGCACGGAGCCTCTTCCTCTGCCGGAGCCTCTCCGAGCTGCTCCCGGGGCCAGGCAGCCCCCTCCGCGGAGCCGCCGCCCGAGTCCCTCGGAGCTGCTCCGGGTCCCGCCGGGTCCCTCCGTGCACGCTGCAGCCCTTAGGGAGCTCGGCGCACTCTCCTGGGCGCGCAGTTGCTCTGTTACTGTCCCAGGGTACCCGAGGGCATCCTCGCCCTTCTGGGTCCTGCTCCAACTCCCTGGGAGCCCCTTTCCGCCCAGGAAGGTTGGTGCTGCTCCTGCTTCTCCAGGAAGGGGCTCTCCTGTCCTGGGGACACTCGCCCTGGCCTTAGCCCGGCTCCTTGCAGGGCCCCTCCCCCTTGGATGCCTTTTGTTTCTTTTTTTCTTTTTTCCCGTCTTCCTACCTTGATAGAAGCGCAAACTCTTCTCACTGTAGCATTCCAGCTGTTCTCTCTTTAATTCTCAGGCCGAATTCATAGATTTTCAGGATAATTTGAAGGTTTTCTAGGTAATTTGGTGGAGACAGGTGATTTGGAGACCCTACTCTTCTGCCATCTTGCCCCTCCTCCCCCGAATTGTCCTTTATAAGTGAAATGTTGAATATCTTTTTATGTACTCTCTCATAAAGATTTGTACAGCAATGAAATGGTGTTACACATTTGCTAATATTGACTTTAATAATGCCATATGTGTTAAATAAGGGCAAACAGCATGAATATTAAATAGGAGATAAAACTCAAAACATTTGAATGAAATAAATATAATTCATCACACTTCATTTCCTATAAGACCTGATGACTTGGCTACTTTTTTGGCTACCTTTTAGTCTGACTAGATAATAAGATGACAAACATATCTAAGATGTATTTAAGAAAAAGAATATAGGTGGCGCCTGGTTTGCTCAGTTGGTTGAGCTTCTGACTCTTGATTTTGGCTCAAGTCATGATCTCAAGCTCCTGGGATTGAGCTCCACATGGCTTCATACTCAGCAAAGTGTCTGCTTGAGGATTCTCTCCCTCTCTCTCTGCTCTTCCATCCCCTCTCTGGAATAAATAAATCTTTTTAAAAAGAGAAAAAAAGAATATAGAAATAAATAAATTATTCAGATGTAATCATTGTATATCAGTGTGTCAGTAGAAATTTCTGTACTTATCAATATACTGAGGTATTTTCAAAGGAGACAGTATTTAAAAGACCGTTACTTTGTTTTATTTCAGAAAGGAAATTCTCATGAAAGATGTAAAACATTTTCTGTATCTGTAGTTGAACTTTTAACTTACTCAGCTCTCTAATAATCTGGACTTTTTGCTTGGAATATTTCATCAAGAAAGTACATTTGAAAATTCATAATTCAGTAATTATTCTTTAAGATGAGAAGACACTCCTAATAATGGCTAATTTGGGGACATTTGTTAAATCATACACACAAGCTGACATATCAAACAATATAAAAGGTCTTTACAAATACTATTTGATATATGTCTTATTTTCATTTTAATCTTATTTTTTTATTATTTACCTAGAAAATTATAGATGAAGGTTGTTTTTTTTTTGGTTGTTTTTATTATATTTAGGATAGATAAAAATTTAAGTAATTTTGTGGCTTTATATCTTTGATCTCATTAAGGTGATGGTGAGGTGGTAGAACAAGTAATTGGGCAACAAACCAATGACCAAGATGAAAGCATTCTTGACGGAATAATCAGGGAACTACAGAGAGAACAGGATCTTAGACTAATAAATGAAGGAGATGTTCCACATTTTCCAATTAATAGATCATATTCTGCTAATGGTGGTAAGTATGTATATATTTATATGATGGAGGTACTTTGTTTAATTTTACTTGCACTAAGTGATTACATGTAAGAAACATTTTAGGTTTTTAAATAAGAACATTTTTGTTAATTTACAATTGTCATATCGAATACACCAAAGTGCCATAATCTGATTGTCATTTGTTGCTAAAAGGCCTTAGCGTTTCTTAGAAATACAGGTAGTATATTTTAATAAACTGTTTTCTCTTAACTGAAGAATGTATTTGCAGTCTTTACATTTTTTCTAATAAATGAGGTGCTACAATAAGTACAGCCTTTTGGTAAAAGGGGACCAACTTACGTTTTCAAAATTAAAACCACTGTGAATATAAAAATTACTAACAAAAAATTTACCTTTCTTTGTTGAAAAGAAATTAACATTATCCCCTTCATCTCTTGAATTTACAGACATACACTGGAAGATAAGCCCTATTCTTAGGAAATACAGATGCAACTTCTGAATTGATTTTCAAAACACTTTGAATAATGACAATATTCTAATTTATTGTATCATTTCTTTACTTTACTTAAAATATGGCTATACATCTGAATTTTATATAAATCTTAGCTTCTGTCAGTTTTACTTTTTTTTAAATGATGGAGTTCTTCATGAATTTGCATGTCATCCCCTCTCAAGGGCCATGCTAATCTTCTCTGCATTGTTCCAATTTTAGTATAAGTCATGACGAAGCAAGTGCCATCAATTCTACTTTTATCAAGAACTATTAGTTGTACTTCAAAATGCAGTTGTCTTATGGGATTTTGGCAAATGTGTTTCTTTTTACACTTATATAATTGGGGTTTATTTGGATATAATAGCTTTTAGAATCCAAGAATTGGGGCAGCCTGGGTGGTTCAGCGGTTTAGCGCTGCCTTCAGCCCAGGGCCTGATCCTAGTGACCCGGGATCGAGTCCCACATCGGGCTCCCTGCGTGGAGCCTGCTTCTCCCTCTGCCTGTGTCTCTGCCTCTCTCTCTCTCTCTCTCTCTCTTTCTCATGAATATATAAATAAATAAATCTAAAAAAAGAATCCAAGAATTGAATAAAGTGATTTAAATTTGAGGTGATTCACAGGGTATTATACTCATTTCCTGATTATTAAGTATCCCATAAAATTAAAATTAAAACATTTCTTTGTTCACCTAAGGAACACCTAACTAACTCATAAACTTTACTTAACCTGGAAAAAGATAATAAGTGGACTGATAATCCTACAGTAACCAGGCCTTTCTGTTTCTAAGATGTAAAACTTTCTTAGAACCTTGATTTAGAGAATCATTAATGAAATCAGCATTCAGCTCTACCCTCAATAGCTCTACCCTCAATAGTAGAATTCTGTGGATAGATATGAAATGCCATTAGTCAAAACACCCCCACTGAATTCTATTTCCAATGTTTTTGTTTTTTTTTGTCTTTCCTGGGTGCTTTTTTTAATGGTTAAATGAATGATTCCATTTCTACTTTTATTTGCAAATACAACAAAAATAAATTTACAGGGACATGTCTAAGGACTTAGAAAAGGTTTCATTACTTCATTTCACCTTTTATTCATTGCTTATCAGTTTTGAAAATGAAAGTTTGTTAAAGTGTTTTTGTTTATCCTTTTTCTCTTATTACTACTTTTGAACGCCAATTGAAACTTTATTCATAAACCTTTTAATGGGCTAAATATAGGATTTAGATTAAAAGCTGCTTTCTGAAGTAGTGCTAATAAATATTTGTAAATCTACCAAATCATGCTAAATACACTTTTTGTATTTCATAAGCATTTATTAGATGACAGATGTGAATATACTTTGAAAAAATTTAAAAGAGTGATAGAAACTTTAAGCATTTATTGAGTGCCTTGCTTTATTCATCACTGTATAAAAACCATGAAGGTGGTACAGAAAATATAGAACAAAGGGATAGCAATGTTGTCATAGACTTTCCTATTTTAGTGTACTGATCTCTGAAAATTTGGTGCCTTCACTCAGAGAAACTGGTACCTTTATTTTTATTTTAGCTCTGAGAAGTCCAAATATGGATGTATCTTCTTCCCCAAATATTGGGTTTCGACGTAGTGGTCAGATCGAAGGTGTCCGACAAATGCATAATAATGCTCCCCGGAGCCAGATGGCCACTGAACGAGATCTCATGGCATGGAGCAGAAGAGTGGTGGTCAATGAACTAAATAGTGGAGTTAGTAGGTGAGTCAATAAGGTAACATTAATAAGAAAATTGAGAACTTTATTGTTTAGTTAGTCGATTTTATAACTAAAATTATTTTTTAATCAAGCTGAAGTTTTGTATGTTTTTCTACCTTATTCCAGTTAGTTCATTCTGTAACAACTATTTAATAATTATCTTCAATTGGCTTGGCTTTATGCTAAATGGTTTGGGAAATACAGAAAAATTAAAACATAGTCTTCCATGAATTTATAGTCTAAGTTAGAAGATAATACAAATACTATTAAGTAAGAATATGAGACCAGATGTGAGTAAATATTTCAATGATATGTAGACCCAAAATTCAACAGTGGTTCTGAGGAAAGGCCATCAATCTGATATTGGAATAGTTTGGGAATGCAATATAGGTATGTTGTAGATCCCAGTGCTTAGGGTAAATTTTGAAATGCCCTTTAAGTAGACTTCCTTGTATGAAAGGATTTTATTAGGATAAATTTTAAATTTAGAATACCTATTCCTATTTATAAATCCTAACATTTGCATTAATATCAATTCCAATTAATCCACATAGTCTGGAAGTAGATTTAGAAAAGAAGAAGAGGAACGCCTGAGTGGCTCAGTAGTTGAGCATCTGCCTTTGGCTCAGGGTGTGGTCCCAGGGTCCGGGAATCAAGTCCCACATTAGACTTTTTGCATGGAGCCTGTTTCTCCTTCCTCTTTCTGTGTCTCTGCCTCTCTCTGTGTGTCTCTCATGAATAAATAAATAAAATCTTAAAAAAAATAGAAAAAAAGAATATTTGACAGAGAACATACAATCTCTCTTAATCATGCTATCTCCTTTATCAAGCCTTTTACTGATTCATCCAACAAGTAGCAATCATAATTTAATTTCACCTTTTCTTTCTATAGCAATAATAAGAAAAAAGGAGACATAGCTAATTTATGAACTCCTGGCAGTAGAGCAATTTGAAATAATACTTTGCTCAAAATGTTAAAATACAGTTGAAAGAAGGAAGTCAAATAGATACTTGTATGCCAGTGTTCATTGCTATATTATCCATAATACTAGAACAATTGAAATAACTCCAGTGTCTGTTCTCAAATGAATGGATAAACAAATTGTGATATATACATACAAGGGAATATTGCTCAGTCATAAAAAGAATGAAGTTCTGATACCTGCTACCACACGGATAAACATTAAAAACATGCTAAGTGAAATACCAGACACAAAAAAGACAAGTAGCAGATGAAATATATATAGAGATATGAAATATCTAGAGTAAGCAGATTCATATAGACATAAAGTTGATTAGAGGTTAACAAAGACTGGTAGAAGGAGAAATAGAGAGTTACTATTTAGTGGTTACAAAGTTTGTTCGGAGTGATGAAAAAGTTTTGGAAATAGTGGTGATGGTTGTTACACAATATTGTAAATTTCAGTAATGTATACCGAAAAATGGTTAAAGTCGCAAATTTTACCTTTAAAGATTTTTTGTTATCTGACTTTAGACTGTTGGTTTGATTTTTGATGATTTTCTGTCACTTTGACATTTGTTATTAGGGTTCAGGAAGAATGTCGAACTGCAAAAGGTGACATAGAAATCAGTCTTTATACAGTTGAAAAGAAGAAAAAGCCATCTTATACTACCCAAAGGGTAAGTTTAGTATTACAGTACTTTGGGATATACTGCTTGCAAATATTTGCAGATACTGAGTTTTTCAAAGGTAGCAGTTATGTATTAAGCGGCTATTTTGCTAGTTGACTACATATAGGAAGCCTATTTTTTAACCCCAAATTGAAATACATAGCAATTATTAATAAAAAAGAATCACACACACACACACAAAAAAGAATTACACAAAGTCAGGACATCCTCCAAAATTTAGGACGTGTGGTCATTGTAAGTATAAAACATTTGTATTAAAATACCATTTTTATATGGTTAGAGTAAAACCTTAAAATTGTTGGCTGGTCACTAATCACAGTGTAAAAAAATGTTTAGATATCTTAGTAGTCACAAACCACTACCCATGGTCTAAATCTGGTCTACAGCCCATTCCTGTTAATGTAAGTTTTATTGGAACACAACCATACTTATTAACATATGGTCTATGGCTGCTTTTATATACTATAGAATTGAGTAGTTACAACATCTGACTTGCAAAGACAAAAATATTTACACTCTGTCCATTTACAGAAAAGGCCCACTCTTGGCCTACCTAATTATATAGGAGCAAAATCTGATTTATTTTGGAAAGATTCATATTCCCAGTAGAAACTTAGAAACTCCTAAGCAGGGAATCAGATTCCTATACTTCATTAGGTACATAGTAAGCCCCTTACTAGTATTCTGATATTGAACAAACTAGTGGCATAACAATGTATGTTCTTATTCCCAGATCAAACTATAACTCCTGAAAAGTATGGTAATGTGGATAGTCTAAGATGATATTAATTTTATTAAAGAAATCTAGGCAATGGGCACTGAATTTTAAAAGTGTTTTTCAGTATTGATAAACACAATTTTAGGTAAGTATCATATGAATATCGTCAAATATCCTTAGATAATATTTTTTGCCTACATTCTTAATTTTTAAATAAGCTTTGTTAGCTTATTTGATGTTCTCCAACAAGGTTATTTTCTTAGAGATTTTGAATGACTCAGATCCATGATTTATATTATTTTCTCCTGCTAAGCTGATTTGTCAAATATGTCTGAGACTAATTAACAAGGCAGTTGGGTCTGTAAACATTTTATATTAAAAATGGGAAATATTTACATATAGGATAAGAAACTGGTCCTTGATACTGATTTATTTATAAGAATTTTAAATTTGTTTACTCCAATAGCATACTACGGTTTTAACTTTTACATAAAGGTATATTATTAACATTTTATACTTGTAAAGGTTAGAAAACATAGTTTTCACGTTAATTTTAGTTAAAAATTAAATATTTTTATCGGTCTATCAAATGTAGTTTTTTAGAAAACTAAAGAAGTACATATTAAGAATTACATATACATAGGTATGATATAGATATCTTGCTTCTTGCATCTTGTAACAAACTATGAATAATATAGAATATGTAAATTCTGAGTCAGTCCATTCTTACAGCCCAAAATTTAGGCACTCTTTAACTTGATCACAAAATTTTCAAAATAGGAAAGTACTCAATATTAATGGAAGGTGGCGTAAATATACATGTATCTTGTATTTTCTTTTTGGGGATTTATTCCTAATTGTTACATCTATCCCCACCCTACCCCTGCCCAGTTGATTTGCTTTATATATGTTTGTGTTTGATCACTGGGCCTTCAATTTTTTTAAATCTATTTTCTTTCTGTTTTACAGAATGATTATCAGCCTAGCTGTGGGCGGTCTTTAAGAAGGACACAGCGTAAGCGTCAGCATACTTACCAAACACGGTCCAACATAGAGCATAATTCACAAGCATCATGTCAAAATTCAGGTGTACAGGAAGACTCAGACAGCTCCTCAGAGGTTAGATGTCTGCTATTTACTCAGTGTAATTTTTGGTTTCCCTGTTAGTATCATCACCTTGGATTTATTTTTAATAGTCATTTTAATAGAAACTAGTTCTAATGATTTTCTTTTAAGATTATTGTTTAGTAAGGCATTTAATAGGCAAATTTGAGCATTACATTGAATTCCTTTACATATATTCCCTGATTTATACCTAAGATTTTTTTTGCTTTTTTTTTTGGAGTTCAATTTGCCAACATATAGCATAACACTCAGTGCCCCCTCAGTGCCCATAACCCAGTCACCCCAACCACCCGCCCACCTCCCTTTCCACTACTCCTTGTTCATTTCCAAGAGTTAGGTGTCTCTCATGTTTTGCCACCCTCACTGATATTTTCACTCACTTTCTCTCCTTTCCCCTTTATTCCCTTTCACTAATTTTTATATTTCCAAAATGAATGAGACCATATAATGTTTGTCCTTCTCCCATTGACTTACCTCACTCAGCATAATACCCTCCAGTGCCATCCTCGTCAAAGCAAATGGTGGGTATTTGATGGTTCTAATGGCTGAGTAATATTCCATTGTATACATAGACCACATCTTCTTTATCCATTCATCTTGGGATGAACACCAAGGCTCCTTCCACATTTTGGCTATTGTGGACAATGCTGCTATAAACATGGGGGTGCAGGTGTCCTAGCATGTCACTGCATCTGTATCTTTGGGGTAAATCCCCAGCAGTGCAATTGTTGGGTCGTAGGGCAGTTCTATTTTTAACTCTTTGAGGCACCTCCACACAGTTTTCCAGACTGACTGTACCAGTTCACATTCCCACCAACAGTGCAAGAGGGTTCCCCTTTCTCCACATCCTCTCCAACATTTGCTGTTTCCTGTCTTGTTGATCTTCACCATTCCTAATGGTGTGAGGTGATATCTCATTGTGATTTTGATTTGTATTTCCCTGATGGCAAGTGATGTGCAGCAGTTTCTCATGTACTTGTTGGCCATGTCTATGTCTTCCTCTGAAATTTCTGTTAATGTCTTTTGCCCATTTCATGTTTGGATTGTTTGTTTCTTTGCAGTTGAGCTTAATAAATTCTTTATAGATCTTGGATACTAACCCTTTACATATACATATATCTTCTCCCATTCTGTAGGTTGTCTTTTAGTTTTTTTGACTGTTTCTTTTGCTGTGCAGAAGCTTTTTATCTTAAGTCCCAATAATTCTTTTTGCTTGTGTTTCCCTTGCCTTTATGGATGTATCTTGCAAGAAGTTACTGTGGCCAAATTCAAAAAGGGTGTTGCCTGTGTTCTCCTCTAGAATTCTGATGGATTCTTGTCTCACATTTAGATATTTCATCCATTTTGAATTGATCTTTGTGTATGATGTGAGAGAATGGTCTAGTTTCATTCTTCTGCTTGTGGCTGTCCAATTTTCCCAGCACCATTTATTGAAGAGACTGTCTTTTTTTCCAGTGGCCAGTCTGTCCTGCTTTGTCGAATATTAGTTGACCATAGAGTTAAGGGTCCACATCTGGATTCTCCATTCTCTTCCAATGATCTATGTGTCTGTTTTTGTACCAGTACCACACTGTCTTGATGACCATAGCTTTGTAGTATAACCTGAAATCTGGCAGTGTGATGCACCTAGCTCCGGTTTTCTTTTTCAATATTCCCCTGGCTATTCGGGGTCTTTTCTGATTCCACACAAATCTTAAGATTATTTGTTCCAACTCTCTGAAGAAAGTCCATGGTATTTTGATAGAGATTGCATTAAACGTGTAAATTGCCCTGGGTAACATTGACATTTTCACAAAATTAATTCTGCCAATCCATGAGCATGGAATATTTTTCCATCTCTTTGTGCCTTCCTCAATTTCTTTCAGGAGTGTTTTGCAGTTTTTAGGATATTGAGTCTTTACCTCTTTGGTTAGGTTTATGCCTAGGCATCTTATGCTTTTGGGTACAATTGTAAATGGCATTGACTCCTTAATTTCTCTTTCGTCAGTCTCACTGTTAGAGTTTAGAAATGCCACTAATTTCTGGGCATTGATTTTGTATCCTGCCACACTGCCGAATTGCTGGATGAGTTCTAGCAATCTTGGGGTGGAGTCTTTTGGGTTTTCTATGTACAGTATCATGTCATCTCCAAAGAGGGAGAGTTTGACTTCTTCTTTGCCAATGTGAATGCCTCTTTTTGTTGTTGCCTGATAGGTGAGGCTAGGACTTCTAGTACTGTGTTGAATAGCAGTGGTGAGTGTGGACATCCCAGTCTTGTTCCTGATCTTAGGGAAAAGGCTCCCAGTGTTTCCCCATTGAGAATGATATTTGCTTTGGGCTTTTCGTAGGTGGCTTTTAAGATGCTGAGGAATGTTCCCTCTATCCGTATACTCTGAAGAGTTTTGATCAGGAATGGATGCTGTATTTTGTCAAATGCTTTCTCTGCATCTATTGAGAGGATTATATGGTTCTTATTTTTTTTTCTTGGTGATATGATCTATCACATTGATTGCTTTACGAGTGCTTAACCAGCCTTGCATCCCAGGGATAAATCCCGCTTGCTCATGGTGAATAATCTTCTTGATGTACTGTTGGATCCTATTGGCTAGTATCTTGGTGAGAATTTTTGAATCTGTGTTCATCAGGGATATTGATATATAATTTTCCTTTTTTTGTGAGGTATTTGTCTGGTTTTGGAATTAAGGTGATGTTGGCCTCATAGAACGAATTTGGAAATATTCCATCTCTTTCTATCTTTCAGGAAGAGCTTTAGTAAAATAGGTATTCTTTCTTCTTTATACTTTTTATAGAATTCCCCTGGGAAGGTATCAGGCCCTGGACTTTTCTGTCTTGTGAGGCTTTTGATGAGTGCTTCCATTAATTCCCTGGTTAACGACCTGTTCAGATTTTCTATTTCTTCCTGTTCCAGTTTTGGTAGTTTGGGGTTTTCCAGAAATGCATTCATTTCTTCTAGATTGCCTAATTTATTGGCGTATAGCTGCTCATAATAAGTTTTTAAAATCGTTTGTATTTCCATGGTATTGGTGGTGATCTCTCCTATTTCATTCGTGATTTTATTAATTTGAGCCTTTTCTATCTTCTTTCTAATAAGGCTGGCTATTGGTTTATCTCTATTATTAATTCTTTCAAGAACCAACTCCTCGTTTTGTTGATCTGTTCCACAGTTCTTCTGGTCTCTATTTCATTGAGTTCTGCTCGAATCTTTATTAACTCTCTTCTTCTGCGGGATGTAGGATCTATTTGCTCTTTTTTCTCCAGCTCCTTTAGATGCAAGGTTAGCTTATGTATTTGAGTTCTTTCCAGTTTTTGGCTGGATGCTTGTATTGCGATGTATTTCTGCCTCAGGACTGCTTTTGCTGTATCCCAAAGATTTTGAATGGTTGTATCTTCATTCTCATTAGTTTCAATGAATCTTTTTAATTCTACTCTAATTTCCTGGTTGACCCTTTCATCTTTTAGCAGGATGCTCTTTAACATGCATGTGTTTGAATTTCTTCCAAACTTCTTGTGATTTGATTCTAGTTTCAAAGCATTATGGTCTGAAAATATGCAGGTGACAATCCCAATCTTTTAGTATCAGTTGAGACCTGATTTATGACCCAGTATGTGGTCTATGCTGGAGAAAGTTCCACGTGCACTTGAGAAGAATGTGTATTTAGTTGCATTTGGAAGGAAAGTTCTGTAAATATCTGAAATCCCTCTGGTGCAGTGTATCATTTAATGCTCCTGTTTGTTTGGAGATGTTGTACTTAGAATATATGTCAATTACAGTGATCCCTGTGTTCAAGTCTCCCAGTATAAGTGTATTATTATCTAAGTATATCTTAGCTTTGGTTATTAATTGATTTACCTACTGGAAGCTCCCACATTAGGGGCATAAATATTCATGATTGTTAAGTCCTCTTGTTGGATTGATCCTTTTAGTATGATATCATATCCCTCTTTATCTCTTACTATAATCTTTGGGATAAAGTATAATTTTTCTGATATGAGGATGGCTACCCCTGCTTTCTTTTGAGGACCATTTGAATGGCAATGGTTCTCCAACCTTTTATTTTCAGGCTGTAGGTGTCCTTATGTCTCAAATGAGTCTCTTGTAGGCAGCAAATAGATGGTCTTGCTTTTCTACCCAGTCTGAAACCCAACCCCTTTTGATGCGATCATTAAGCCCATTCATGTTCAGAGTTACTATTGAAAGATATGAATTTAGTTCATCATGATACCTATTCAGTCCCTGTTTTTTTGAATTATTTCCTTGGACTTCCTCTTGCTTTTACAGTGTCCCTCTTAATATTCCTTGCAGAGCTGGTTTGGTAGTCACATATTCTTTCAGTTCCTGCCTATCTTGGAAGCTCTTTATCTCTCCTACTATTCGGAATGAGAGCCTTGCTGGATAACGTATTCTTGGCTGCATGTTTTTCTCATTTAGGACCCTGAATATATCCTGCCAGACCTTTCTGGCCTGCCAGGTCTCTGTGGAGAGGTCTGGTGTTAACCTAATACTTCTCCCCATAAGGTTTAGGGATCTCTTGTCTCTTGCTGCTTTAAGGATCTTCTCTTTATCTTTGGAATTTGCAAGTTTCACTATTAAATTTCAGGGTGGTGAACAGTTTTTATTTATTTTAGTGGGGGATCTCTCTATCTCCTGCATCTGAATGCCTGTTTCCCTCTCCAGGTTAGGAAAGTTCTCAGCTATGATTTGTTCTAATACACATTCTGGTCCTCTGTCTCTTTTGGTGGCCTCTGGAATCCCAATTGAACATAGATTTTTTTCCTTCTGAGGCTGTCATTTATTTTCCTGAACGTTTCCTCATGGTCTTTTGATAGTGTTTTCCTTTTTTCCTCAGCCTCCTTCCTTGCCATCAACTTGTCTTCTATGTCACTGACTCGTTCTTCTACCTCATTAACCCTTGTCATTAGGACCTCCAGTTTGGATTGCGTCTCATTTAATTGATTTTTAATTTCGGCCTGATTAGATCTAAATTCTGCATTCATGAAGTCTGTTGGTACCTTTATGCTTTTTCCAGAGCCACCAGTAGCTTTATAATAGTGCTTCTGAATTGGCTTTCTGACATTGAATTGTAATCCAAATTCTGTAACTCTGTGGGAGAGAGTACTGTTTCTGATTCTTTCATTTGTGGTGGGTTCTTCCTTCTAGTCATTTTGCTCAGTGCAGAGTGGCTAAACACAAGTTGTACTGTTTAAAGGTAGGAAAGAAGGGGGAAAAGGAGGGGGAAACAAACAGAAAACAAGAAACAAAGAGGTGTATCCTCTGAATCTGTGTACTATAAGTCCCTTGACTTCCCCTGGAGCTTTCCAGTGCTGCTTGGTTAAGATCTAGCTCTTCCCCTGTCCTTCCATGTTGTCTCTGCAGGAGGTTCCTGCTGTGCTGATTCTCAGGTGTGTGCACCTGGGGGTGCTGCCCCACCCCTGCCAGGTGCATGGTTCATTGGGAGCTGTTTATATTATGAGGCCCCTGTTTCCTAGCAGTCCTGCTCAGTCCCAGGCACAAGGTGACACCAAGAGGAATAACAACAGTGGTGGTGGCCATCTCTCCCGCCCTAGAGTCTGCTCCAGCAGTAGCTACTGCAGTCTCCCATTCTGCAGGGGCCTGGATGCTCCAGTGGCAGGGCCCCTGATCTGTACAGCTCGGGGCCACCTGGTGGCAGGACTGTCCTCACTCTCCTGTGCCCTCTTGGCCTCCGCTTGTCCCAAGGGGAGTGCTGGATCTTGGGCTGTGTCTCCTGGCATGTTGGGCTCTGGGGTCTGCGCTGCTGGAATTGCGTTCCCGGCCGCGCAGCCCCCTCCACGTGGAGCCGCCGCCTGAGCTGCTGCCTGGGCTGCTCCCTGGGCCCTGCTGCGTCCATGCTCCAGCCCTTTAATTAGCTCAGTCTATGGTGCGTGGCATGCTCTCCCCGGGTCTCATTTCCTCTGTTAGTGTCCCCAGGATCCTGGGAGCTCCACTGGCCCTCCTGGGATCTTGCTCGAGCTCCCTGCAAGTGCCTTTCCATCTGAGAAGATTGGTAAAGTTCCTGCTTCTCCGGACTGGGATTTCCTGTCCTGGAGGCACACCTGGCCTTAGCCTGGCTCCTCGCGGGGACCCCTCCCCCACTGGATGCTTTTTAGTTATATTTTTCTATCTTCCTACCTTGATAGAAGCGCGAACTCTTCTCAATGTAGCATTCAAGCTGTTCTCTCTTTAAACCTCAGGCCGAATTCTTAGGTTTTCAGGGTGATTTGAAAGTTATCTAGGCAAGTTGGTGCGGCCAGGTGACTTGGCCTACTCTTCTGCCATTTTTCTCCACTCCCAATAAGATTTTTTTTTTGAGAGCATAAAATATGCCAGTAAAGTTGACTTTCAAGGACACCTGGGTTGCTCAGTGGTTAAGTGCCTGCCTTTGGCTCAGGGTGTGATCTGGGAGTCCTCAGACTGAGTCCCACATCGGGCTCCCTGCATAGAGCCTGCCTGTCTCTCTGCCTCTCTGTGTCTCTCATGAATAAATAAATTCCTTAAAAAAAAACTTTGATTTTTGGACAGTGAGAGGTAATTTGCCCAGAAATAAAAAGTGGAATATAAACAGTGATAGTTTACAGTCCCAGACCTGGTTGACTGTGTATTCACCTGAATACGTAGATTTTCCTTTATTGTTGACTTTGTCAGTCTTGGAAATTACTAAGTGATGGCTTCTTTCAGTCCTACTTTTTTCATGGTAAAGAATAGAGTATTAGAATAGAGAAGGACAAACATTATATGGTCTCATTCATTTGGGGAATATAAAAAATTGTGAAAGGGAATAAAGGGGAAAGGAGAAAAATGAGTGGGAAATATCAGAAAGGGAGACAGAACATGAAAGACTCCTAACTTTGGGAAACGAACTAGGGGTGGTGGAAGGGGAGGTGGGCGGGGGGGTGAGGGTGACTGGGTGACGGGCACTGAGGTGGGCACTTGATGGAATGAGCACTGGGTGTTATTCTCTATGTTGTCAAATTGAACACCAATAAAAAATAAATTTATTAAAAAAATAAAACTTGTAATGAACTTTGGACATCAGAAATAAACAAACATTACATTAAATAAAAACAAAAAAAAAGAATAGAGTATACCAATTCTTTTCTTCCTTTCTTCTGCAATCCTGTCCTTTTGTCTCTTTAGTTGTTAAGTGGATAATGTCAGTTTAATCAATCATTGGCAATATATGGCACTCCTATCATTTTTTCAGCTTTCACAGTTGTTTAATTCTTATCAATGACGCCCTTCCTTCTCTCCCCCACCTATGAAAATCTTGAACTAAAAAGAATGGTCAGATATTGAGGAATGTTGTTACCTTTCTCATGTGATAATAGTGGTGTGGTTTTGTTTTAAAAAAGAATCCTAATCTTACTAAATGTTCGTAGTTAAAATGGGTTTTTTGTAAGGATTTACTTTCAAATAATTACTTGGGTATGAGTCATTTGGTCATGGTACAGATAAAACAAGACAGGCAGCGAGTTATTGTCTAAACTGGAGATTGTGTACACAAGGGTAATTTATTCCCTCTATTTTGGTATGTTTGATATTTCACATAATAAAAAGTTTATTAAGTTTTATGGA
The DNA here is from genome assembly GCF_048164855.1 of Canis lupus baileyi. Classification (NCBI taxonomy): domain Eukaryota; kingdom Metazoa; phylum Chordata; class Mammalia; order Carnivora; family Canidae; genus Canis; species Canis lupus. The sequence continues at coordinate 62,294,779 of NC_132876.1, forward strand.
GAATAGTTATATTAACTTGGCAGAGGCATATAGATATTTTTTAAACAATGATCTTAATATTTAAGAGGGTTATATTTGAGAACCTTAAGGAGTCTGTTCAGTCTTTGAAATAATAAAAGATGTCCCATATCATTAAGATAGTAGGTGTTAGAAAGTTTTTAATACCTGGTAGGCTTAGTTGTGAGTTACAGTTATATGTAGAAAAATGATTATGTCCATTGTTAAAAATTTATTTATTTTAGAGAGAGAGAGAATGAGTGAGTGAAGGGGCAGAGGGAGAAGGAGAGGAAAGAGAGAATATCAAGCAGACTCCCCACTGATCACATGCCCATCATGTGGCTCAATTCCACATTCATGAGGTCACAATCTGAGCTGAAACCAAGAGTCACATGCTCAACTGACTGAGACATCCAGGTGCCCCCAGATTATGTGTATTTTAACTGGATTGTTGGTTAGAGGAAATACAAAAAGTGTTATAAAACAGGTAGTGTGTGCTAATTAATAATATGCTGATTAATAACCATGTATCTCAATTGCTGGCTCCTTGTTGCAGGAAGATGAAACTGTTGGCACAAGTGATGCTTCTGTAGAGGATCCTGTTATTGAATGGCAAAGTGAAAGTTCTTCCAGGTAGTTTTAATGGTTTTGATTTGGTCAAAATTATTTGAGCATTTTAAATTTAATGTGAAATTGTGTTCTTGTAAGACTCTGGTAAAACCAGAGTTAAAATAGTATTTTATAATGGAAAGGCTGCTTGGTTGGAAATCCAGAGACTTGTTTTATCCTGGTTCTGCCAATATCTTTTTGGGCATGTCACTACACATTAGTTTCCTCATTTCTAAAATAAGTTGCTTTGTAAATTCAAAACTCTGCATCTTAGCAGGCTATATTTAGTTGAGTTTTAAAACAGCTATATTTAACCATTTCCAGGGATTAGGGGCATCTTTATTAAAGGAAGCTTTTGTGACTTGGACAGGAAGTTTGAATTTTAAATTCTGTTATGGGAAATGAACTACTATACTTTATCCAAGAAGCATTTCACTGAAATAACTTAAATAATGATCAAAAATCTATATTGATATTTTTCTGTTCAGTTAGAATTAAATCAAGCATATTATTTATAATGCTATTTTATTACAAAATGATCATCTTTCAATTAGGATGCAAAACTATTCCTTTTCTAAACTTACATATTCATAATTTTGATATCTTTATAGTGATTCATCAAGTGAATATTCTGATTGGACAGCAGATGCTGGAATAAATTTGCAGCCTCCAAAAAGACAGACCAGACAGGCAACACGGAAAATATGCAGCAGCTCTGAGGAGGAGAATTTGAAGTCACTAGAAGAAAGGCAAAAGAAACCTAAACAAACTAGAAAGAAGGTTTGTAAATTTACAAGTTGTTTTTGTTGTTTTTGTTTTTGACTTTGACACTTGAATAATAGTAACAGTTGACTTTTCTCTAAAAATAACATTCCATCTGGGAAACTAAGTAAAATTGTTTAAAATTACTTTAAAATAAAAAGAATTTCATTTTTTTCTGTTATCAAAAGTAGAAGCCAGAATATCTTCATTCTTATTTTAGTCATTATTAAATTAAAAGATTGGTAATCACTTCTCAAAATATAGTAGAGTTTTACATAATAAGGTACTATAATAAAAAAGTGTTATTCTTGTCATATTTCTGTTCATAAATTTCTTTTAAATATTCATTTATTTATTTATTTGAGAGAGAGAGAGAGAGAGCACTAGTCGGGGAAGGGGCAGAGAGAGAGGAAGAGAGAGAATCCCAAGCAGATTTGCCACTAAGCATGGAGCCTGACCACATGGGGCTCAATCTCACTGATTATGACCTGAACTAAAATCAGGAGTCAGACACTCAACTGACAAGCCACCCAGGTGCCCCTCTATACATTTTTGACTTATAAAATGGAAGAGTATAATAAATCACATAGGACTACTTCCATTTCTTTATATATTTTATTTCATCCCAATGATGGTTTCTCTTCCTCACTATAATTTCATTTTTACTAGGTAAAGACTTAATCCACATAGTTATTTGAATATTCATTTAAAAAATTATTTTGTACATATTCTGTATCCTGTTGCTTTAGTAGATAGAATTGTCTTCTTGATTGTTACAATTTTACTGTCAAAAAGATCCTGTGTTACTTATACTCAAATTCACATGGTATTCTAGGGATGTGAAACTATGTGGTTCTTACATAGTATATAATGTCATATTATTATCTGTCAGCCAAAATTAAGCAACATATTAAAGAACTCACTAGATTATCTTTTTGTTTTAAAATTGTATATAATTGATAAATGAAAAATTTTTAAATTTGTATATTTTAGGTTTTATTATAAACTGATTTTTTTTAACATTCTGTTATTTTTCATACTACTGTCATATATTTATGGCTTGTATATTTGTGAACTATATTTTAGAAAGGAGGACTGATTTCTATGGCAGGTGAACCCAATGAAGAATGGTTTGCCCCTCAGTGGATTTTGGATACCATACCACGACGTTCCCCATTTGTCCCACAGATGGGAGATGAGGTAATTGTTACCTATTATAACTTTTTCTCTTGGAACCTCAAGAGCACTCATTTTAATCAGTCTTAGGGCATTTATATTCTCAATTCTATTATAGTTATATGTACATTGTCTTAACTGCACTCCTCCATTATGTATTCTTGTGGACAGTGACGGAATCTTACTAATTTTTTTATTGTTTGTTTTATCAAAAACCTACCTCCATGCTTCAGATACAACATATAATACAAAGAAAGAGTTTGGTTAAAGAGGAACAATGCCTTTATTGCCTTCCCAGGCAAAGGAGGCTACAACAGGGTACGGTCTTCAAAAATTACAAGTCTCCTGGATGAAGGAGTTAGGGGTTGTTATAGGGAAATACAGAATCGAGGTGGTTTTGATAGGAATTGTCTACTTCCTACCACTACTTTTGTCATGTCTTTAGAGTGGTAACAAGTTCCTGAAACAAAAGGCTAAGAAAGGAGGAGGAAAGGTTTGCAGAGAAGAGGTAGAAGGTTACTTTAAAATCTAGATACATTATTATAGCCATTTTGATTTCTGTTCAAATTTATGCTTTTAAGTGGTTTCATTTGTAGTACTTAGCACAGATTCTTCAATATCTTAGATGCTCAGAGAATATTGAAATAAATTGGTTGGCTTATGAAGTCATGAAAATAATTGTCTTTATTTTTAGCTTAATTGCTGCTTAGTAAAATTAAGTGTTATTTTGATCCTAATTCAAGTCCTAATAATCTTTTAAAAAAGCCCATGCTCGACCTGATAGAAAATACATTAGAGGACAATTGCCCCTTTCAGTGATTAGAAGAATGTCATTTTATGGGCAGGTACTTCCTACTGAGCCTATGATTGAATAACATTGCCATATTTATCACTGGTCAGTTAAAAATAGATTTAAATTCTATCTTGTGAGAAAATTTTTATTTCCTTATGAAAATTATAGTAACATTGTAATATTTAACTAAAATTGGCTTGCATACTCTCTGATATACTGAATAATCATTCATTTCTGAGTGATTAAATGCTTACAGTTTTCAAGACTAATAATAGGAATATGATATTGTCTTTATAACAAAAGAAGGGGCAATACTTTGCAAATGGATCTAAAAGTCATGGGACCAATAAAAATTTCACCAAATGTTTCTAAATTTGCCTGTTTTAATATTTTATACTAGACATAGTGATCAAGCAGTCTTATAAATGAAGAATTACTTTGCAATTACCTTTTAATATTATAAAATTTTGATTAGCACTTCCCCGATGATTAGTGATGTTGAGTATCTTTTCACATGTGTATTGAAGATCTGTGTATATTCTTTCGAAAAGTATCTATTCATGTCTTGTGCCCATTTATGAATTGAATTATTTGATTTTTGGGTGTTGAGTTTTATAACTTCATATATTTTGGATATTAACCCTTTATCAGATAGGTTATTTGCAAATATCTTTTCTCATTCCATTGGTTGCCTTTTAGTTTTGTTGATTATTTCCTTTGCTCATAGAAATATTTCATTCTGATGTGGTCCCAACAGTTTATCTTTGCATGTTTCCCTTGACTCAGAAGACATATGTAGAAAGAAGTTACTATACCCAATATCAAAGAAATTAGTGCCTCTGTTCTCTTCTAGGATTTTTATAGTTTGAGGTCTTAAGAAAACCGTAGAAGATAATGGGGAGTCTATTACTGTAGAGATAAAAGAGCTAAAACTAGTCAGGCTGAAATAAAAAAATGCTATAACTGAGATGTGAAACAAATTGGATATAATGATGAGGATGGGAGAAGAACAAATAAGTGATATAGAAAATAAAATAATTGAAAATAATGAAGCTGAAAATAACAATGAAAGGAAAATATTGGATCATGACTGTAGACTTCGGGAACTCAGTGACTCCATAAAGCATAATAACATTCATATTATAGGGGTCCCAGAAGAAGGGAGGGAAAAGGTGGCAGGTTTATTTGAGCAAATTATAGCTGAACACTTAATCTGGGGAAGGAAACAAAGATTGAAATCTAGGAGATGGAATTCCCACCAAAATCAACAAAAGCAGACCAATATGAAGACATATCGTAGTAAAATATGCAAAATACAGAGATAAGGAAGACATCCTGAGATCAGCAAAGGAAAAGAAATTCCTAATTTACAAGGGAAGACAAATCATGTTACCAGAAGACTTGTCAACGGAATCATGGCAGGCCAGAAGAGAGTACCATGATATATTTTCATATTTTCCCCATTCAGCCATAATACCTGATCCAATAAGGCCTTCCTTCAGAATAAAAGGAGACATAAAGAGTTTCCCAAACAAACAAAAACTAAAGGAGTTTGTGACCACTACAGTAGCTCAAGAAATAGGAAAAACACTTTGAGTGGGAAAGTAAATCCAAAGGCAAGAAAGACTAGACAGAAACAGAGAAAATCTCCAGAAACAACAAGGTAACATAGGTAATGGCACTAAATTTATAGCTATTAATAATCACTCTGAATGTAAATCAACTAACTACTTCAGTTAAAAGACATAATGTATCTGAATGAATCAAAACATAAGATCCATCTATGTGCTGCCTACAATAGGCTCACTTTAGACCTAAAGACACATACAGACTAAAAGTGAAGGGATGGAGAGCCATCTATCATGCTTATAGATTTCAAAAATTCTGGAATAACCATACATACATCAAACAAACTAGATTTTGAACCAAAGATAATGTAACAAGAGATGAAGAAGGGCACTATATCATAATAAAGTGATCTATCCAACAAAAAGCCCTAATATACATTTGAATATTTATGCTGCCAACTTGGTAGCACCCAAGTATATAAATGGGTTAAGAACAAACATAAAAACTCAGTGATAATAATACAAATGTATTATGAGACTTTAACACCCCACTTATGGCAATGAACAGATAACCTAAGCAGAAAATCAACAGGGAAACAATGGCTTTGAATGATAGACTGAATGAGATAGATATAACAGATATATTCAGGATATTTCATCCTAAAGCACCAGAATACACATTCTTTTTGAAAGCACATGGAATGTTCTCTGGGATAGATCACATATGGGGTTACAAATCAGGCCTCAACAAATACAAAAGGACTGAGATCGTACCATGCATAGTTTCTGACCATGATCCTATGAAACATGAAGTCAGCCACAAGAAGAAATTTGGACAGACCACACATACATGGGTATAAAAGAACATCGTACTAAAAAAATGAATTTGGTTAACCATGAAATTAAAGAAGAAATAAATACATGGAAACAAATGAAGATGAAAACACAATAATCCCAAACTTTTGGCATGCAGCAAAAGCAGTCACAAGAGGGAAGTATATACAAAACAAGCCTACTTCAAGAAGCAAGCAAAGTCTCAAATACACAACCTAACCTTACATTTAAAGGACCTAGAAGTGGTACAGCAAATAAAGCCTAAAGCCGGCAGAAGAAGAGAAATAATAAAGATTAGAGCAGAAATAAAAGATATAGAACAAAGAAAAAGGGCAGCCCGGGTGGCTCAGCGGTTTAGCGCTGCCTTCGGCCCAGGATCGAATCCCACGTCGGGCTCCCAGCATGGAGCCCTCTGCCTGTGTCTCTGCCTGCCTCTCTCTCTCTGTGTGTGTCTCTCATGAATAAATAAATAAATAAAATCTTTAAAAAAAGAAGAAACAAAACCAATAAAACAAATCAGTGAAACTAGGAACTGATTCTTCAAAAGAATTAATGAAATTAAAAAACCTGGGCAGCCCTGGTGGCCCAGTGGTTTAGCACCGCCTTCAGCCCAGGGCAGGATCCTGGAGACCCGGGATCGAGTCCCACGTCAGGTTCTCTGCATGGAGCCTACTTCTCCCTCTGCCTGTGTCTCTGCCTCTCTCTCTCTCTCTCTCTCTGTCTCTCATGAATAAATAAATAAAATCTTTAAAAAAGAAAGAAATTGAAAAACCTCTAGCTAGATTTATTTAAAAATAAAGAGAGAGAGAGAGAGAGAGAGAGAAGAGAGAGAGAGATAAAGGACCCAAATAAATAAAATCATGAATGAAAGAGGGGAAATCACAACTAACACCACAGAAATATAAAAACTTATGAAAATGTTATGAAAAATTATGCCAGAAGTTGGGCAATATGGAAGAAATGGATAAATTCCTAAAAATGCATAAACTACCGAAATTGAAACAGGAAGAAATAGAAAACTTGAAGATATGAAAAATCACCAAAAAATTAAATCAGTAGTCACAAATCTCCCAACAAACAAAAGTCCAGGGCCAGATGGCTTCACAGAGGAAGTCTACCAAACATTTAAAAAAGAGTTAATACCTATATTCACCAAACTCTTGGAAAAAATGGAAGGAAAATTTCCAGAGTCATTCTATGATACCAGGCTTACCTTGATACCAAAATCAGACAACAACCCCACTATAGGGGTACCTGGGCAGCTAAGTCAGTTAAGCACCAACTCTTCGTTTTGGTTGAGATCATGATTTCAGGGCCATGGAATTGATTTCTATGTTGGGCTCCACACTCAATATGGAGTGTGCTTATCCCTCTTCCTCTGCTCCTTCCACTGTTCATTCTCTCTCTCTCTCTCTCTCTCTCTCTCTCTCTCTCTCTCAAAAATAAAAAATAAAAAAATAAAAAGACCCCATTAAAAGTGAGAATTATAAGCTTGTATCCCTGATGCATATGGATGCAAAAATTCTAAAGAAGGTCCTAGCAAATTGAATCTAACAGTACTTAAAAGAATGATTCACCAGTCATGGGATTCATTCCTGGGTTACAAGGGTAATTCAGTATTTGCAAATATATCAACATGATAACACCACATTAATAAAAGAAAGATCAAGAACCATTTCATTTTCTCAATAGATGCAAAAAAGCATATGACAAAGTACAGCATTCATTCTTGGGAATAAAATGACCTCAACAAAGTAGGGATAGAGGGAACATACCTCCACATAATAAAGTCTGTATATGAAAGACCCATAGCTAATATCATCTTCATTGGGGAGAAACAGAGAGTTTCCTCTACATCAAGAAGACAGGGATGTTCATTTTCACCACTGTAATTTAACATACCTGAAAGTCCTATCCACAGGAAAGAAAAAAGTAATAAAAAGCATCCAACTCAGTGAGGAAGAATTAAGTTTTACTCTTTGCAAATATCCTGATGCCCTGTAGAAATCCCAAGAGACCCCACCAAGAAGTTCCTAGAACTGATACACAAAATCAGTAAACTTGAAGAATACAAAATCAGTGTACAAAAATATTTTGCATTTATATACACCAGAAATGAAGCAACAAAAATAAATCAAGGAATCCATCCCATTTCCAGTTGTACCAAAAGCCAAAAGAGACCTATGAATAAACAACCTATCCACAGACGTAAAAGATCTGTACTCTGGAAACTAGAATAATTATGAAAGAAATTGAAGAGGACACAAAGAAATTGAAAAATGTTCTATGTTCATGGATTGGAAAAACATATTGTTAAAATGTCTATACTACCCTAAGCAATCTGCACATTTAATGCAATCCCTATCAAAATTCCACCAGCATTTTTAACTGAGCTAGAACAAACTATCCTAAAACTTGTGTGGAACACAAAAGACCCTGAATAGCCAAAGCAGTCTTGAAAAAGAAAAGCAAAGCTGGAGGCATCACAGTTCCAGACTTCAAGCTCTATTACAAAGCTGTAGCAATCAAGACAGTTGGTAAATTGAACACCAACAAAAAATAAATTTATTAAAAAAAAAGACAGTATGTGACTGGCAGAAAAACAGACACATACATCAGTGGAACATAGTAGAGAACCAAGAAATGCACCCGTAACTAGATAGTCAACTAATCTTTGACAAAGTAGGAAAGAATATCCAATGGAAAAAAGACAGTCTCTTCAACTCATGGTGTTGGAAAAACTGGACAACAACATTCAGAAGTATGAAACTGGTACACTTTCGCACACCATATAAGAAGCTAAATTCAAAATGGATGAAAGACCTAAATGTCAGACAGGAATCCATCAAAACCATAGTGGAGAACCGTGGAGAAACCATTTTGACATTGGCTATAGCAACTTCTTACTAGACATGTTTCAGGAGGCAAGGGAAAGTAAAGCAAAAAATGAACTATTGAGGCTTCATAAAGATAAAAAGCTTCTGTACAGCAAAGGAAACAACAAAACTAAAAGGCAGCCTTTGGAATGGGAGAAGATATTTGCAAATGACATATCTGATAAAGGGTTAGTATCCATAATATATAAAGAACTAATAAAACTCCACACCCAAAAAACAAATAATCCTGTTTAGAAATGGGCAGAAGACATGAATAGACATTTTTCCAAAGAGAATCTTCAGATGTCTAACATCCATGCACATGATAAAATGCTCAAGATGTCATGATCAGTGAAGTATAAATCAAAAACCATGATGAGATACTACCTCTCACCTGTCACAATGGCTAAAATTAACAACACAAACAACTCCAACAGATGTTGGAGAAGATGTGGAGAAAGAGGAATACTGCAGTGTTGATGGGTATGCAAATTGGTATAGCCACTCTGGATAACAGTTTGGGGGTTCCTCAACAAGTTAAAAATAGAACTACCCTAAGACCCAGCAATTCAGTACTAGGTATTTATCCAAAAGATACAGAATTACTGATTCAAAGGAGCACCTGCACTCCGATGTTTCATTTATCAACAATAGCCTAATCATGGAATGAGACCAAATGGCCTTTGATTGATGAATGGATAAAGAAGTGGCATATATATACAATGTAGCATTACCCAGCCATCAAAGGGAATGATATCTGACCATTTGCAACAATGTGGATGGAGCTAGAGTATTTATGCTCAGCAAAATAAATCAATCATATAAATACAAATACCATATGATTCCACTCATGTGGAATTTAAGAAACAAAACAGATGAACATAGGGAAAGGACAAAAAAAGAGGGGGAAGCAAACCATAAGAGACTGTTAAATATAGAGAACAAACTGGGTTACTAGAGGAGAGGTGGAGAGTGGATGAGCTAAATGGGTTATGGGTATTAGGGAGGGCACTTCTTGTGAGCACACTGATACCATCCATGTATTACTGATACATGTAAGTGATGAATCACTAAATTCTACTCATTAAACCAATATTACACTATAAGTTAACTAACTAGAATTTAAATGATAGCTTGAAACAGACAAAAATGAAATTATATGGTTTTTATCCTTTCTCTCATTAATAAGATTAATTACGTGATTTGCAAATATTGAACCACCTTTGAAACCCAGGAATAAATCCTACTTGATATTCGTGAATTATTTTTGAATGTTTTGTTGGAAGTATTTTAATGAGTATATTTGATCTATGTTTATCCGGGATATTGGACTGCATTTCTTTTTACTGGTGTCTTTATCTGGTTTCGGTATCAGGATAATGCAGGCCTCATAGAATGAATTTTGATGTTTTCCTTCCTTTTCTACTCTTTGGAATATTTGAGGAAATATACGTATTTACTCTTCCTTAAATGGTAGAATTCATCTGTGAAGCCTTCTGGTCCTAGACTTTTGTATGTTGGGAGATTTTTCACAAATGATTCATTTCTTTGCTGGTTATTTTTGTGTTGAAGTCTTCTATTTCTTCCTGTTTCAGTTTTGGTAGGTTATATGTTTCTAGGAATTTATCCCTTTCTTCTAGGTTGTCCAGTTTATTGGCATATCGTTTTTCATAGTGTTCTCTTATAATGTTTACATCTCTGTGGTGTTGTTATTTCTCTGCTCTCATTTGTGATTTTATTTATTTGGATCCTTTCTCTTTTGTTTTTGTTAACTCTGGATAGAGTTTTATAAATTTTGTTAATTTTTTTCAAAGAAACTGCTCCTGGTTTCATTCATCTTGTAATTTTTTTTTTAGTTTCTTTTTTTTAAAGATTTTATTTATTTTTTCATGAGAGACACAGAGAGAGAGAGAGGCAGGGACACAGGCAGAGGGAGAAGCAGGCTCCATGCAGGGAGCCCAACATGGGACTGGATCCCAAGTCTCCAGGATCAGGCCCTGGGCTGAAGGCGGTGCTAAACCGCTGAGCATCCCCATTTTTAATTTCTTTATCATTTACTTTTTCTGTAATCTTTATTATTGCCTTCCTTCTTCTGGCTTTAAACTTCAGTTTTCTTGATCCTTTAGGTGGAAGGTTAGGTTGTTTCTTTGAGATTTTTCTTGCTTTTTTGAGGTAAGCCCATATAGCTTATATACTTTGATCATCAGACTGCTTTTGCTACATTCCAAACATCTTGGACTGTTGTGTTTTCATTTTCATTTGTTCCCATGTATTTTTTTAATTTTTTCTTTCATTTCCTGGTTGTTCCATTCATTGTTTAATATCATTTTGTTTAACCTCCATGCATTTGTTGTTGTTCTAGTTTTTTTGTCTTGTGGTTGACTTCTAATTTCATAGTTTTATAGTCAGAAAAGGTACATGGTATGACTTCAATTTTTTTGTATTTTTGAGGCTTGTTTTCTGACATAATATATGATCTATTCTGGAGAATGTTCCATGTACACTTGAAAACAATGTGTATTCTATTGTTGTAGCATAGAATGTTCTGAATATTTCTGTAAAGTCCATCTGGATAAGTGTCATTCAAAGCCATTGTTTCCTTGTTGATTTTCTGTTTATTTGATCTACCTGTTCATATAAATGGGGTGATAAAATTCCCTACTAATATATTATTACCAAGTAGCCTTTATGTTTGTTAGTAACTGCTTTATATATTTGAGTATTTGCATTTTGGATATGTAGTTATTTACAATTTTTAAATGTTCCTGCTTGATTGCCCCCTTTATTATGCTATAGTGCCCTTTTCATTTCTTGTTACATTCTTTCTTTATAATGTCTACTTTTTCTGATATAGCTACTGCTGCTTTCTCTTGACCTGTATTTGAATGATAAATGTTTCCTCATCTGCTTGTTTTCGATCTTCAGGTATCTTTGACTCTAAAATGAATCTTACATAGGCAGCACATAGAAAAGACTTGTGTTTTTATCCATTCTGACACTCTATGTCTTTTCATTGGAGTATTTTGTCCATTTACATTCAGAGTAATTATAGATAGATATGTACTTATTGCCATTTTATTACTTGTTTTGTCCTTGTTTCTGGAGATTTCCTCTGATCCTTTCTGATCTTTGTCACTTTTAGTCACTCCTTTCCCATCAAAGGGTCCCCTTTAATATTTCATGGCAGGTCTGATTTTGTGGTCATGATCTTCAGTTTTTGTTTTTCTAGGAAACTCTTCATCTTTCCTTCTATTCTGAATGATACCCTTGCTCAATAGGGTATTCTTGACTGCTGATTTTCCCCACTTAGCACTTTGAATATATCATGCTGCTCCTTTCCTGCTGGCCAAGTTTCTGTTGAGAAATCTGCAGCTGCCTTATGTGTTTTCTCTTGTGCTTTAAGGACTTATTTTCTCTTTCTGCTATTCAGACTTTCTTTTATCACCAAATTTTGGACATTTAATTATAATATGTCTTTCTTATTTAAATTCAGTTAATTAACATATAGTGTTTTATCAGTTTCAGAGGTAAAGTTTAGTGATTCATCAGTTGCATAAAACACCCAGTGATCATTACTTCAAGTGCCCTTCTTGGTACACATCACCCAGTTACCTCATTCCCTGACTCGCCTCATCTCCAGAAGCCCTCAGTTTGTTTCCTCTAGTTAGCAGTTTCTTATACTCTGAATTTGTTTTATTTTTCCTTCGTTTCCCCTACATTCATCTGTTTTGTTTCTTGAATTCCACATATGAGTGAAATCATACGATAATTGTCTCCAATTGACTTATTTTGCTTAGCATACCTTCTAGTTCTATCCATATCATTGCAAATGGTAATATTTCACTTTCTCTGTCTATGGAAATCTGGGCTTTTTCCATAGTTTGGCTATTGTGTACATTGCTGCTATAAACATTGGGGCATAGGTATCCCCTTGATCACTATGTTTGTATCCTTTGGGTAAATTCATAGTAATGCAGTTTCTGGGTCCTAGGATAGCTCTATTTTTAATGTTTTGATGAACTTCCATACTGTTTTCCAGAGTGATTGTACCAGCTTGCATTCCCACAAGCAGCATAAAAGGGTTTCCCTTATTCCCCTTTCTTCCCAACATCTGTTGTTTCCTGACTTCCTAATTTTAGCCATTCTGACTGTTGTGAGGTGTATCTCATTGTGGTATTGATTTGTATTTCCCTGATCCTGAGTAATGTTGAGCATTTTTTTCGTGTGTCTCTTGTTTATTTTTGTAAGTCTTCTTTGGTGAAATATCTGTTCATGTCTTCTGCCCATTTCTTGACTGTATTATTTGTTCTTTGGGTGTTTATTTTGATATGTTCTTTATAGATTTTGGATCATAGCCCTTTATCTGATAAGACATTTGCAAATATCTTCTCCCATTCTGTAGGTTTCTTTTGGTTTTGTTGACTGTTTTCTTTTCTGTGCAGAAGCTTTTTACCTTTATTATGTCCCAATAGTTCATTTTTGGTTTTGTTTCCATTGCCTCTGGAGACATGTCTAGCAAGAAGTTGCTGTGGCCAAGGTCAAAGAGGTTGCTACTTATATTCTTCTCTAGGGTTTTTGATGGATTCCTGTTTCATATTTAAGTTTTTCATCCATTTCAAATTTGTTTTTTTGTGTATGGTGTAAGAAAGTGGTCCAGTTTCATTCTTCTGCATGTGGCTGTCCAATTTTCCCAACACTATTTGTTAAAGAGTCTCTTTTCTCCATTGGATATTCTTTCCTGCTTTGTCAAAGATTATTTGACTAAATTACAATACGTCTTGGTGTTGGCCTGCTTTTGTTTAATTTGAATGGAGTCTCTTTGCCTCCTGGATCTGAATGTCTGTTTCCTTCCCCGATAAGGGAAGGTTTCAGCTTTTGTTTCTTCAAATAATTTTCTGCACCCTCTTATCTCTCTTCTTCTTTGACTCTTATAATACACATGTTATTAGATTTGATGAAGTCATTAAATTCCTTAAATCTATTCTCATGTTACATAATTCTTTCTTTTGTTCAGGTTCATTACTTACCACTACTTTGTCTTCTAGGTAACTAATGCATTCGTTTGTCTATTCCGAATTGCTGTTCACTGAATCAAGTATGTTTCTACTCTTATTTATTGCTCTTTTCATATCTGATTGTTTTTTAACTCCTTTGTCTCTGTAGTATCTCCCTGATGTTTTCTGTTCTTTTCTCAAGCCATGAGTATCCTTGACTGTTGCTTTAAATTCTTCATCAGGTGTGTTACTTATATTTATTTTGTTTAGATCTTTTTCTTTAATTTGGGAAGAATTACTCCATCTGTGATTTCATCTAAGTCTGTCTTCTCTGTGTTATAAAAGCCAATTATACTTCCTTCTTTGTAAAAAGAACACTTTACAAAACAGTATAGGGATCTGTAAATTCTTTGATCTGATGAAACAACTCTCTATAGGACCATATTTATCTTGGTGGAATCACTTTACATCTATTTTGCTAAACTTAGCATATGCTTATATACTTCAAGACTAGTGTGTATTAGGTAATGACAGTTGTACAGGTAATGGAGTAGATATATAAGTGAATCAGACAATTAAATACATAAATAATGTTTTTAAAGAATTCATAAAACACATGATTTTTATAAAATCAACTCTTAATGACAACATTACTTTTTACTTTGAATGTTACGCCCTCAGTATTTTGCCTGGATGGCCATACCCACAGATTACTGCCTTTGAAAATGCTCATTATTCAAAGTCTAACTTAAATACCAACTTCTCCTGGATATTATCCTTGCTTTCCATTTGCCTGACACTCTTTCCTCCTGAGCTTTCACACCTAAATTATTTTTTTTTCTTTTTTTTTAAAGATTTTATTTATTCATTCATGAGAATACACAGAGAGGAGAGAGAGAGAGAGGCAGAGACAAAGGCAGAGGGAGAAGCAGGCTCCATGCAGGGAGCCTGATGTGGGACTCGATCCCGGGTCTCCAGGATCACGCCCCGGGCTGTAGGCAGCGCTAAACCGCTGAGCCACCGGGGCTGCCCCTAAATTATTTTTCTTGTATGATACTTAGTATATTCTGCCTTATATCATACTCATACATTTACATGTCTGCCCATATCCTTTTTGAGAAAAAATATTTTATTTATTTATTTATTCATGAGAGACACACACACACACACAGAGAGAGGCAGAGACATAGGCAGAGGGAGAAGCAGGCTCCAAGTAGGGAGCCCTAGTAGAACTCAATCCCAGATCCCGGAATCACACTCTGAGCGGAAGGCAGACGCTCAACCGCTGAGCCACTCAGGCATTGCGTCTGCCCATATCCTTGAGTGAAAGGATTTTTATATTGATACGTTAACCAGGGCACCTAGTGCCTTGTATATACATGTCCAATCATTATTTATTGAGTACAGGAATAAATATATAATAAATGATATCTGGATAATATGTTTATTATTGATATTTTACCTTTTAATTTATATATTAGCATTTAAGCCTTTTTAGTGTTCTACTTGTATTTTTAGAAAAATTCTGACTTAGACACCATTGATTGGTAGAGTGTATCTGTATTTTTTAAATATCAGTATTTTTTAAATGTTACATTTTTTAATTTTATTATCTCTATTACCACTTTAAAATTATTGGGAGTAAGAAATTTTTTCTTATAAATCAGAATATGAATATAGTGTTGTATGTTCTCCTAAGGAGGTGAAAGACATTAACTAATACTATATGAATTCATTTTCTTTCCATACTATGCCAGCTCTGATGTTAATTTTTTGCAAAATAAAAATTCTAATCTATTTGGAAATTACTCTATTTAAGTGGCCTGTAGTTAGAATTGCACATATGTGTATGTGTGTATATATATATATATACATATAAAACATTGATATTTAGAATGTTAATTATTGTTTGAAATATAGTACTTTAAAATATGAACCATTTTGTGTACATTTGTCATTGGTCCCTTTCTTCAGAAATTTGTGAAGCAGCTAATGGGAAAAAGAGTATGTGTACAGTATTTATATTATGCAGTAATTAGTGCAGGGCAACGCAAGTATGAGTACTGAATGAACATTATTTGATGGTGACATACATTTTTAAAATTATAATTATGTTTGTTTTAAACAGAAGACATTTGTAAGAATATATATTGGGATATATAGAGTTGTTAAATAGAATGCAGCTGTTTAATACCTTATGTTTTTTGTTTTAGCTTATCTATTTCAGGCAAGGACATGAAGCTTATGTACGGGCTGTAAGGAAGTCAAAAATATACAGCCTTAATTTACAAAAACAACCATGGAATAAAATGGATCTCAGGGTAAATTTGACATATTCATAAGTGTGCAATTGAAATAGCTTAGGAATTAAGTTATTTGCTTACATGTTTTTTTCTGTTTCATATATATTGCACTATTGATTGTATGTCTAAGATAAGGTAATGTACCATACTCTTGTACAGTTGAATGTTATTGGTCATATTTTGTGTTTTCTGTAACTTGTATGCTATCTGTTGTCTTGATTATTTGACTTAATTTCCTTCAAGCTTCAAGTCTTCTATGTATATACCTTTCTTTAGAGAGAGAGAGAAAGAGAGAGAGAGAGGAGTGTAAAACAGTAGTTCCCTGGTATAGATATTTTCCTTAACAATTACAAAGTTGCAAAGCCTACATTCTAGAGGCTCTATAAACTGACTGCATGTGTGGACTACAGACAGCCTTGTGGTTCCAATGGCTTTAAGATATAGTAAATATCATAAATCTCAAGGAACTCAGAATTTTGTGGTGCTTTATGGATTATCTATTTTATATATTACCCTATACCTACATGGTATTAAGTAAAATAGATATTTATTTTTTTAGAGAAGGTTTTTCTGACTGTACATACATATTCATCCATTGATTCATTCATTTGTAGATAGATATATGCATACAAACAGACATAAGGATACATACACCATCATTTCTAGTTAGAATTATGGGTGTTTTCTTCTTTTGTTTTTCAAAGTTGGAGAACAAGAGACTAAAGAGCAATTTTATATTGGTTTTCCAGGTAAATGAAGAATGGTTATGCAATGATGTTTAGCAGGAAGGATACATGGAAGAATGTATATGTATTGAAATAAAATTTAGACACTTGTAAAATATTATATTAAGTTTGTAAGCTACCAAAATATCTTATCAAGTGAGCTTTACACGGTCATCTCCTGGTAGATAGTGATAGTCTATTCTGAATCATGTGAAAATTTTGGTGTGGGGTTTTTATTTGTTTATTTTTTTTAGAATCAAAGAATGAATAAAACATAATTTTTTTTATTTTAAATTCTAACCCTGTGGCTCTAGAAAATTGTAGGAGGTAGCATATGTGTGAGTGCAAGAGTCTGTAGGAGGTAGCATATGTGTGGGTGCAAGAGTCTAGGCTTTGAAATATGACCTATTTCAATCCCAAATTTGATTTTATACACACATACAAGTGTATAATTTTAAGCAAGTCACTATACCCATGAGGCCCAGTTTTGTCATCTGTTAAGTGTGGCTAATAATCAGTTATAAGTGTGGTTTATAAAATAATTTTGTGGACATTAAAAATGTAAGTCCTTTCTTCAAATTTATCTATCTATCTATCTATCTATCATCTATCTTTCTATCTATCTGAATACTTACATACTGTATTTCTCCTGGAGGAGTGATTCTTTTTTTTAAGATCTATTTATTTATTTATTTATTTATTCATGAGAGACACAGGCAGAGGGAGGAGCAGGCTCCATGCAGGGAGCCCGGCGTGGGACTCAATGCCTGGTCTCCAGGATCATGCCCTGGGCTGAAGGCGGCACTAAACTGCTGAGCCACCCGGGCTACCCAGGAGGAGTGATTCTTAACTAGACAGAGCATCATAATCCCCTAGGGAGTTCTTTCAAAATATGTAGGACTCAGCTTGTACCCCAGACCTACTGAATTCAATTCTATAGGGGTAGGGTTTAAGAATATGAATTTTAAAAATGTTCTCAAGGGGATTCTGTTGCATATGTTTGGTCTAGAGCCCTGTTATTACTACAACCTGCTATTAAGGGTCAAGAACCATGTCTTATTGCCTTTAGCACTTAGTGGAATGCTTAATACTTGGTGAGTATTCAGATAATTGTTTTTAACTGTTCGATAAATAGTGAAATAATCTGCAAATGTTAGGCAATTATTTATATTAAAATAATTTGTTGGTATTTTCATTAATAGGAACAAGAGTTTGTTAAGATTGTAGGAATCAAATATGAGGTTGGACCACCTACACTATGTTGTTTGAAGCTTGCATTTCTGGACCCTATTTCAGGCAAAATGACTGGAGAATCTTTTTCCATTAAGTGAGTAGCTATCTCTGGTTGTTGTGTGTGTGTGTTTGTCTGTATGTATACACTTGACTCTTAATGTAGGGGGTTATGGGAACTGACCCCCACACAGTTGAAAATCTGCATATAGCTTTTGACTCCCAAAAAACTTAACTACTAATAGCCTGCTGATGAGCAGAAGCCTTAGTAATAACAAATTTTTGACTAATATATATTTTGTATGTTTTATGTATTATATTTAGTGTTCTTACAGTAAGGTAAGCTAGAAAAAGTAAAGTGTTGTTAGGAAAATCATAAGGGAGAGAAAATATATTTACAGTACTATATCATATTTATTGAAAAAATCTGCATATAAGTGGACCTGCACAGTTTAAACCCATATTGTTCAGAGGTCAATTGGATATATGTATTTATATATATATATACACACACACACACACACACACACACACACATATGAGCAATTTGCTTAACCTCTTTGAATTTATGCCTTCATCTGCAAAATGTAAACATTAATAACTTCCTCAAGATTATTGTGATGAATTAAAAGGAAAACCTTCATAAATGCTTATTTAACAGCATGGCTAAAACATAGTAGTTGCTTTTATTTCTGTTAATACTAATAGGAATAGCTAATCAGGGACTCATTTCTTAAAGTTTGAAATCTAAGGAGGTGAAAGACCATCAGTTTATAAAATAAAAAAAGTCTAAGCTTTAAGGATCTTCATTGGTGTCTTTATGTTATTGAAGCAACATAGTAGTAGGCATGTACTCCCAAATAAATAAAAGCAGATGTAGTTTAAGTTAAAGTCATTTGCAGGAACCCTGAGGATTTCACAACAGTTTTTAAATGGCTCCTCATTAAAAATATATTTTGGGATATTTAGTAAGTAACATATGCTATTATTTTGGATATTGATTTATATGTGCTTTATTTTTTGTATAGGTATCATGACATGCCAGATGTCATTGACTTCCTTGTGCTACATCAGTTTTATAATGAAGCCAAAGAAAGGAACTGGCAGATAGGTAAGTATAAAATTCTCACTTAACTAATAAGTATGAAATAGAGTTAGTAACTTTTTAACTCCAAGTTATTTTTTTAAGATTTTATTTATTTATACATGAGTGACACAGAGAGAGAGGCAGAGACACAGACAGGGGAGAAGCAGGCTCTTCGCAGGGAGTCTAATTTGGGACTCCATCCCCAGACCCAGGATCATACCCTGAGCCAAAGACAGACGCTCAACTGCTGACCCACCCAGGTGTCACTTTAACTCCAATTTAATAGAAATAAACTAGTTTAACGTGTAGTTGATAAAAGCTGTTAGCCAAATTAGAAAAATCAAATTAAATTTTCCTTCTTGGTTATGTTTAGGTGATTTTATGCACATTGTATGTGACATCTAACTTCTAAACTTTCTGCAAATATATAATCTATTAGAATTATAAAGAAACTCATCAAACGTCAGTTGCCCTGATAGAGTACTTAACACTTGGGCTCTTAAGGAGACCGTTACTGATTGTGGTTTTATTTCTTCTCTTTTTCTGTCACTCTTGTCTTTCTCCATCTCTCTCTGATTCTCTCTGTACCTCTACCTCTTTCTACCCCTTTTTTCTTCCTCTCCCCCACCCACCTTCCTCTGTCCCTTTCTTACCTCCTCACTAGCTATTTGATCTTGGGCAAGTTTTTAATCTCTTTGTGTCCTACCTCTATTATCTTTATAATGGGAATCACATTAAAACATACCTATAAGGTTGATGTGAGCAATAAGTGAATTGACATACAGAAAACACTTAAAATGGTATTTAAGTACTTAAAATTCATACTGTTAAATGTTTGCTATTAGTACTTTTAAATTCTCCTTTTTTTGTGGGAGAAAATTTTTGTTCACAGTGGTTTGGTTTTATAATCCTTAGCCCTTTGGAGGCACAAAATCAGTATTAAGAGATTTTTTTAAAGGCAAAAAGGAGAAGAAACAACTGTAGTAACTAATGTATAGTACAAGAAAAAGTATGCCTAATGATGATCCTAAATAATGGCTAAAAATTATATGTGATAGGGATCCCTGGGTGGCGCAGCGGTTTGGCGCCTGCCTTTGGCCCAGGGCGCGATCCTGGAGACCCGAGATCGAATCCCACGTCGGGCTCCCGGTGCATGGAGCCTGCTTCTCCTTCTGCCTATGTCTCTGCCTCTCTCTCTCTCTCTCTCTGAGTGACTATCATAAATAAATAAAAATTTTAAAAAAAATTATATGTGATAGCATTTATTTAAGAAGGCATGGACATATTTGATTTATTTCAGAAAGATTATAGTACTTGACACCAAAATTTCTTAATGAGGGTAAAATGTAAAATTTATTTATCTAGGAAACTCAGATTGAAACCTCTGATAATCCTAGATACAATGCTACTTCTGTGTCCAACAAAAAGTAGCAAATTAGAATGTGAACAAAGTATTATTCTCAAAAACATCCTTTTAAGAATTTCTAAAACATTATAGGTGATAGATTCCGCAGTATAATAGATGATGCCTGGTGGTTTGGGACTGTGGAGAGTCAGCAGCCTTTTCAACCAGAGTATCCTGATAGTTCTTTCCAGTGTTACAGTGTTCAGTAAGTACACTTATGGTATTTTAATGCCTGATATAATACTGTTGTAGTACTATATGGACATTCTATAAACCCTACTAGGAATAATACCTTGTTAATTTGACTTATCTTTATATGACCTGTAAGAAAGTAATCATAGTACCTGTAAGGAAGGAATTTGATGATAAACCTCTTGGTCCAATATGTGTACTAAAACAAAGAACTGAAGACTTATTTCTACCTCCCTTATGCCTATATTTTAAGTATTTGTGTTTTAAACAAGAATTGCAACTATTATTTCATGAAGAATACCGAAATTCAGTGTTTAAAATAATTGTTATAAAAAAATAAAATAAAATAAAATAATTATTATAGCTGGAATATAGCAATAAATATTAGTACTCTGTCTTTTATTTAATGATATGAATTCTAGGCAGAGGTATTATGTTTGGACATACTATTTGTCTACAATGTTTACTTTAGTTCTTCATTTAAACACCAGCATAGTAAGATTTCTAATAAATGAAGTTTTCTTCAAGAATGATAAAGGTTAAAAAACAGAATGATAAAGGTTTATTCTATGAAGATTGACTTTCAGTCTCGATATTGCTGATGAAAAGGGAATAATAAAATTTTGGAGATGCTGTGATACTGAACACTGTTAGGTTAAAGTGGGTTATCCTACAGAAAAAAATTGATCTATCAAATTGACTTGTTTAACCTAAAAGGAATTTTCCAAAGAGATCTTTTCATTCAGTACCCTGGTTTGATATTGAATACATACTTGATTGGAATGAAAAAAAAACCAAGTAAAATTAAGTGTAAACTTATACTGCTCTCTATATTTCATATTGGTGGACTATTCTCTAATTTCCTCTATTTATTTTGCTGTCTCTATTAAAGGTTTATTATATTATCTTTATGTAAGTGAAATTGTACTTTATGGATAACTGTATTGCCCTTTCCCAAATTTTACCACAAGAAGTCATGCAAATTATGCTAGTATATAAAAGTGTCATGTAAATTTACTTTGTATCTTGTTATTTTTTAATAGCTGGGACAATAATGAAAGAGAAAAGATGAGCCCCTGGGATATGGAGCCAATTCCAGAAGGAAGTAGATATACTTTTAAAAATGAATTTTAATTATTCTAAAAGAAAAATATCAGTAGCATAATATTAGAAACTAATCATTTCTGATTTTTTCATCTTATACCTAGCTGCCTTTCCAGATGAAGTTGGTGCTGGTGTTCCTGTGTCCCAGGAGGAACTGACTGCTTTGCTATACAAACCACAGGAAGGAGAGTGGGGAGCTCACTCCAGAGATGAGGAATGTGAACGGGTTATTCAGGGCATCAACCACCTTCTTTCCCTGGGTATGGTGGATGTGAAAGAATATTAGGACAGAACGAGGAAAACCAGAATTTTAAGTTCTACAAAAGGAAATACATTTTTTTCACTGTATACTTTTAATTTGAGAGGCACTTTTAATCAAGTGACTAGTTTATCATTAATATTTTTATATGTTTGAACAATGTAATAACTGATAAATGTTTTCTATTCTCTGGGGGCTTACAGTAGAGAAGGCAAGCATATAGTTGTCTTTTACTTTCTTTAGTCACTTTGGTGCTCCAGCTGTTCCCTGAGCCTAACTTTGGATGAGGTTTTTGGTAGACAGTGGATGAGTAATATATTTTACTCACATGCCTAAACTGTATTATCTAAAACATATCACTTAAGCTGTTTGGCATTTATCCAGAAAAGACATCAGTTTAAAGTTAAACACAGATCTCCTTTAATTTGTCTCATTTCACCTGATTTGAACCACTGTATTATACAGGATTCATAGATATTATGTCCAAATAAAGAAAATGACATTTTAATAATATTCATCTAATATTAGCATAATTGAATCATCATCATTTTAATAATGTAGTATATTGCCCTCCCTTCTTATTTATATATGAGTTTTTGTTTGTTAACATGAAATATTAATGTCCTTTATAACTACCTTTTTAAATTTTGGTAATATTATAGATTTTGCCAGCCCTTTTGCTGTTCCAGTGGATCTCAGTGCCTATCCTTTGTATTGTACTGTAGTTGCTTATCCAACTGACCTCAACACCATTAGGCGGAGACTTGAAAATCGCTTTTACAGGTCTGTTTAGTTTTATTATTTTCTATAAAGTTCATAGCTTTGTATCTTTTGTTTTCCTTTTTGCATAATGATGCAGTGAGATCTGAATTGTCATAGAGTAAAATAATCATTCAGTATACCCACTGCAAAATTTCTTTAAAAATTTGGAACTCTGATTTTCCTTTTTTCAATAGATTCTCAGTCTTTCAGGGTAAGGAGTGTGGAGTAAAGGACAGGGAAGAGGGATGCCCAGGTGGCTCAGCAGTTGAGCATCTGCCTTCGGCTCAGGGCATGTTCCTGGAGTCCCGGGTTCGAGTCCCATATCAGGCTCCCTGCATATATCCTGCTTCTCTGCCTGCCTGTGTCTCTGCCTCTCTCTCTTTCTCTGTGTCTTTCATGAATAAATGAATAAAATATTTTTAAAAAAAGAAGAGGGAAGAAATTTTGAGTAGCACAAATCACATGTGAAACAAAAACAACAGTTCACTTTAGTTTATTAAAGGCAGATTAAATGGTTTGTAGTTTCATTGTGATTAAGGTGCTATAGAAACTTGGAGCATGATTAAATCCCTTGAGGAATTAGGCAACAGTTAGATTTAATTACCAGTCCCCAAATGTGTTTAGATAAAGAGCCAAGTTATTTTTTTCTTGGTTCCAATTGGGAGATTGTGAGAAAGTAGTGGAGGATACCTTTTAGTACCTCTCTCACCCCAGAGTCTACTATGTCTGAACCTAGTTATTCCAGCATGAACTGGTTATAAATATAATCAGGTGGGTGTATTTTATATTACCTACAATTTCATTTAATAATATATATCATAAACATAACTATATAAAAATCTGTCTTTTTCTAGAACGTGGTTTCTTTTTTTTTTCTTCTCCCCTAAAAACTAAACATTCTTTTGACCTTATAAAAACACTGTTTGTGTTTACACTTACTTGGTTAAATCATTCTTTACCCATAATGTCCTGGATCAGTTCTTTTTAATATGAAGTCCAGTGGTCCTTAATTCTTACCTAGGCTTCAAATACTGTAACTATATACCTTTATTAGTGCACATCCATTTAGACACATTTATTAAGTCACATACATGTGGTAGAACACCTTTAACATACTATGATTGAGTGCTTAGTTGTTCCATGTTGTATATTCTTAGAATAAACTTTAAATGTATTAATCAAGAGTAATAGGGCAAGTTTTTCTTTCATAGGAGAATATCAGCATTAATGTGGGAGGTGCGCTACATTGAACATAATGCCAGGACTTTCAATGAGCCAGACAGTCCTATAGTTAAAGCAGCCAAAATTGTAACTGATGTCTTACTTCGATTTATTGGGTAAGAAGCAGTTTTATCTTCTATAGGAGCTGATTTCTGATTTTTTAAAAATTACATTGAAATATATTTTGACTTTCTTGTTTCTTAGGGATCAGAGCTGTACTGATATACTGGATACTTACAATAAAATTAAAGCAGAAGAATTAAACAGTACTGATGCAGAGGAGGTGAGATTCACAGCATGATTAATAGGCATGAATTCCTTTTCTGTTTTTTGAAGTACAGTAAGTATTATGTGTGTTATAACTGGCTATAAGCATTGAAGCTGATTTCTAAAAGTTGCCTGAGTACCTACATCTTTTTGTATTAAACTCTTTAACTGGGATCCCTGGGTGGCGCAGCGGTTTGGCGCCTGCCTTTGGCCCAGGGCGCGATCCTGGAGACCCAGGATCGAATCCCACATCAGGCTCCCGGTGCATGGAGCCTGCCTCTCCCTCTGCCTGTGTCTCTGCCTCTCTCTCTCTCTCTCTGTGACTATCATAAATAAATAAAAATTAAAAAAAAATAAATAAACTCTTTAACCTGTATTTAGATGGCATATACTAGAAATGTAGTGGTGCTACAATTTTTAGTCAGAAATAGGTGGCCAGTCATTCTGTTTGACTCAGTGAGTTTCAGTGATGAGAAATCAACACTTCATTTTCCAGCTTTAAAAACAAGACAAAGCACTAAATATTTTAAAAGAATGGTTAGTTTTTGGAAATTTTTTTTTAATTTTTATTTATTTATGATAGTCACACAGAGAGAGAGAGAGAGAGAGAGGCAGAGACACAGGCAGAGGGAGAAGCAGGCTCCATGCACCGGGAGCCCGACGTGGGATTCGATCCCGGGTCTCCAGGATCGCGCCCTGGGCCAAAGGCAGGCGCTAAACTGCTGCACCACCCAGGGATCCCAGTTTTTGGAAATTTTAATACGGATTGATTTTCTATGCAATATGTGTAAAATATTAAAGTATTTTAAAGTTTCAGGTTTCAAAGTACATTTTTAGTAGTTTAATGAAATTGCTATTTAATTTCCTTTATTGAAATTTTCAAACATAAGCCAGTTTTTCTTAATGAAATTAAATTAGTATCATCAGCAGACCTACACATATCTAATTTCCCTATACTTCCAATTTACATAAAACCATTTTTCATTGAAAGCTATTATAGAAGCAAAAACCAAGAGGCGGAAATAATGGAATGTAATAATTCAAAAATATTTAATGGAAAACAGTTCATCCCAAGGATGAGTGTCTCAAACATGCTATTGAAATGGCTATTGTATAGATATATTTTACATGTTTATATTGTCTGTGTTAATATCTAGAATGTAAATATCCAATTTTTTCTTTTTATTTTTAATTGACATAACATTTATTAGTTTGAAAGGTATAACAAATTATTCTATATTTATATATATTTGGAAAGAATCACCAAAATAAGACTAGTCACCATACATAGTATAGTTTTTCTCCTGTGATAATAATTTTTTAAATTTACTTTCTTAGCCACGTTCATATATGCAAGACAATATTATTAAACAGTAGCCACTGTGCTGTACATTTTATCCCCAACACTCATTTATTTTATAACTGAAGCTTGTACCTTTTGACCCATTATGTGTATTTTGGTCCCGCACTGTAGTCATCCCCATCTCTGGCAACTACCAATCTGTTCTATGTATCTATAAATAATTTTTGTAGATTCTACATATAAGTGAGATTATAGATGTTTTTCTCTGACTTGTTTCACTAGGCGTAATGTTCTCAGGGTCCATATATTTTTGTCCTAAATAGTTTTCTTTTTATGGATGAATAGTATTCCATGAGGTATATATTACCATTTTTTCTTTATCCATTTACCCATTAATGAACACTTAACATTGTTTCTATGTAATGGCTATTGTAAATAATCCTGCAATGAATATGGGAGTAATATATCTTTTAGAGTTAGTGTTTTCATTTTCTTTGCACAAAATCTCAGGAGTGGAATTCCTAGATAATTCTCTTCTTTTTTAATTTTTTGAGGAACCTCCTTACTGTTTTCCATAGATTGCACAAGTTTACATTTCCACTAACAGCGCGCAAGTGTTCCCTTTCTCCAAATCCTAACCAACACTTGTTATTTCTTGTTTTTTTTGATAACAGCCATTCTAACAAGTGTGAGGTGATATCTCATTGTGGTTTTGATTTGCATTTCCCTGATGGTTATTGATGTTGAGCACCTTTTCATGTACCGGTCAGTCATCTATATCTTCTTTGGAAAAATGTGTATTTAGATTCTCTGCCCATTTTGTTTGTTTTTTAAGTCTTTTATTTGAGTATAGTTTATACACAATGTTACCTTTATTTCAGGCATACAACTCCTCTACATGTTACGCAATGTACACCACAAATGTAGCTACCATCTGTCACCATATAATGCTATTACAGTATTATTGACTCTGTTCCCTATGCTGCCTTTTATTCCTGTGACTCATTCATTCCGTACCCGGAATCCTGTATCTCCCACTTCCCTTCACCCATTTTGCTCATCAACTCCATCCCGTTCCCTCTGACAACCATCAGTTTGTTCTCTGTTCCAATGTTGTTTTTTATTCTTTACTGAAAATGTATCTGACTGTAAAACATTGTATTATCAGATTTAAATGTTATTGACATAATAAGGAAAACTCAGATATTCCAATTAGATGTCATCCTCTTAAAACTAATGAAAAAATTTTCAAATTCCATATATAAGTAATACCATGCAGTATTTTGTTTTGTTTTGTTTTGTTTTGTTTTCTGGCTTATTGCACTTAGCATAATGTCCTCAGCATCCACCCATGTTGTCCCAAGTGACAGGTTTACCTGTTTCTCAAGACTGAATAATATTCCATTGTATGTATATATTACAGCTTCTTTATCCATCCATCTGTTGAGGATACTTTGGCTGTTTCCTTATCTTGGCTACAGTGAATAATGCCTTAGTGAATATATAAGTGCAACTTTATTTCTTTGATATCCTGTTTTTATCTGGATAAATACCCAGAATTAGGATTGCAGGATCATATGATAGTTCTATCTTTACTCTCTTTGAAGAACCTCGGGGATGCCTGGGTGGCTCAGCAGTTTAGCGTCTGCCTTCAGCCCAGGGCATGATCCTGGCGTCCCAGGATCAAGTCCCACATCAGGCTTCCTGCATGGAGCCTGCTTCTCCCTCTCCCTGTGTCTCAGCCTCTCTCTCTCTCTCTCTCTCTCATGAATAAATAAATAAAATCTTAAAAAAAAAGAAGAACCTTGATACTGTTTTGTATAGTAGCTATACCAGTTTAAACTTCCACCAACAGTCCTCAAAGGTTCCTTTTTCTCCATATCTTCACCAACATTTATTATCTTTTGTCTTCTTGATAATAGTCATTCTAATAGATGTGAAATGATATCGTGGTTTCGATTTACATTTCCTTGATGACTAGTGATATAGAATACTTTTTCATGTACCTGTTGGCCATTTTTAGATGTCTTCTTTGCAAAAATGTCTATTCAATCCCAATGCCCATTTTTACATTAGATTTTATTTTTATTATTGAATTATATATTTTTATATATTTTTACTATTAACCCCTTACTAGAGGCAAGATTTGCAAATACTTCATCCCATTCTATAAGTTGCCTTTTCATTTTGTTGATGCTTTGCTTTGCAGAAGCTTTTTAGTTTGATATAATCCAGTTTACTTTTGCTTTTGTTGTTCTTTGTTGCCTTTGGATTTTGTTAAATCCAAAAAAATCCGTTGCCAAGACCAGTGTCAATGAATTTACTCCCTGTGTTTTATTTTCCCCTAGGGGTTTTATGGTTTCATGTCTTACATCCAAATCTTTAATCCACTTTGAGTTGAATTTTATGCATGGTATAAGATATGGGTCAAGTTTCATTCTTTTGCATGTAAATATCCTATTATCCCAGCACCACATATTAAAGAGACTATCCTTTCCCAATTTTGTATTCTTGGCTCCTTTGTTGTAATTTAATTGAGCATATATGTGGGTGTATTTCTGAGCTCTATTCTGTTCCATTGATCTGTATATCTTTTTTTATGCCAATACCGTACTGGTTTTGTTACTGTGGTTTTATAATATAGCTTGAAATCAGGAAGTATGAGGCCTCCAGCTTTGTCTTTCTTTCTCAAGACTGTGTTGTCTATTAGGAACTTTTTTTGTGGTTCCATACAAATTATAAGATGTTTTCTCTATTTCTGTTAAAAATGCTATTGGAATTTTGATAGGGGTTATGTAATCTGTAGGTGGCTTTGAGTCATATGTGCATTTTAATAATAATAATTCTTCCAATTAATTACCACAGGGTATCTTCATTTAATTCTGTCTTCAATTTCTTTATTCAATGTCTTATGGTTTTTGGTATGCAGATCATTCATCTCCTTGTTTAAAATTATACCTCAGTATTTTATCCCTTTTGATGCAATTATAAATGAGATTGTTTTCTTACTTTGGCTTTCTGATAGTCCTCAGTGTATAAAAATGCAACTTATTTTTGTATAGTGATTTAGTATCCTACAACTGTACTGAATTTACTTATTAGTTGTAACAGTTTTTTCAGTTGAGTCTCTAGTGTTTTATATATATAATATCATGTTATCTGCTGAAAGGCATAGTTTTGCTGCTTTTATGATTTGGATGTATTTTGTTTTTCTTGACTAAGTGCTGTAGCAAAGGCTTCCAATACTATATCAAATAGAAGTGGCTAGAGTGAGTATTCTTGTCTTGTTCCTGATCTGAAGAGAAAAGCTTTTAATTTTTCACCATTAATCATGATGTTAGCTAAGGGATTGTCATATATGGCCTTTATTAAAATGTTGATGTATATTCCCTCTACATCTAGTTTATTGAGAATTTTTATGATGAATTTGGTGTTGCTGTCTCAGAGTAGCATTCTTTGAGTTAAAATAGAATATTAAAGTAAAATGTATTTCAACTTTATTTGATTAGAAGGAATACCAGTAGCTCATGGGCGGGTTTTATTTTCTCCAGACATTACCTATGTGCTTCACCACCACCAGGGTGAAAAATGGCGTGTGGGCCTTGCCTCTCTTTGTACTAAAAAACTATGCCTCAGAGGGATATTTAACTGCATCTTAAGTTTTAATACACACTCATATTTTCCCTATAGAAAATAGATGTATTTCTTAAAACGGTGAAAGATTAAATCATGAGTAATTCATGATTATAATATATTGAAGTAGCATGTCATATAGAATGTCTTTAAAAAATATTAACATTAAGTAAAATTTTAGATACCAGTCCTATAATTTTTTCTTAATATTTGATTCTTATTTAAAGAGAAACTTTGTTTACTCTTCCTCTCCCAATATATTTTTCAGTTTGTATCTAGCATATAGGCAAAGTTTGGAGTAATTGTTCCTTCAAACTTTGTTCTGCCTGCTGTCTGCTCCAATGAGGGTGTTATTTGTGATTGTATTTGCCATTTCTTTGTAAATGTTTATCAAATTTGTAAGACTTTGAATATAACATAACATCTTTTCTTACTCTTCCCTTTTAATTTTAGGATACAGAGATGGTTGATTTAGATTCAGACGGTCCTGGTACTTCATCTGGAAGAAGGGTGAGTGAATAAAATAAACTGCTAAGAAGAAAATTTTTCAGGCTTCCTGTGTCAGGGATCCTAAGACCAACTCCACCTGTTTGGAGAATTGCTATAAAGACTCATAGAACTCAGCATATATACTTGTGATTCATTGGTAAGGTTTGTTACAATGACATAATAAGGATATACAGCTGGGATCACAGGGAAATAAATATAGGCAGAGTCCAGAGAAATCCATGTTCAGGCTTCCTTATGCTCTTTCCATTCTTTGAGGAGCCATACAGAGCACACTCTTCCCCTACAATGAAAATGTAGCAATATATATGTGATTAGAGGCTCAGACCTCAAGGAATTTATTGGAAAGCAAGGAAGCATAGGAAAAGCAAAGAAAAGCAGGTGTTCAGTATAAATCACATTGTACAAACAGCATAGGCATAGTAAACCACCTTTGTATTTAGGAAATGGTTCAATTGCTAAGTACCCAGAATGCCAACCAAGGGCTAACCTTACAAGCAAGCCCTGATAAAGATAGTAGCCTCAGATCTGTTATGTTTATTCTGTTCTGTACACTTCCCCTCCATGGTAATTAGGCAAATACTTGTTTCATATAAGGAAAATTTTCTTTGAAATACTGAAAGAAATCATATTAAAAGGCATCAAATGGTAAAGGCTAGACTGTATCATGACAACAAAGGATATATATATAAATATATATATGCATAAATAATAAGTACATAATATATAAATATATAGATAAATATGTATTATATGTCAATTTTGAGAAAATTATGATGCCATTGTCAAGTATACTTACCTACCAGTAAATACTAAGGCATTAAGATTATTAACCTTGTAGAGGAGAAAAAAAATATATTTCCCTGGGTTCTATTTGTGGTTCAGATTTTCTTAAAATGAAAATTCAGAATACTTGAATCTTGCTATTTCCATGAATGTACTGTCTAGTTTTTATTGTATGTATTTTTTGTCCTGGAGAATGATGTCTAAACTAAGATACTTAAATAGCAACTCCTCTATGTTACATAGATATATTAACATTAGGAAAAGAGGAGAGAATCAATGAAGAGTTAAGGAAAGAGTTTTTATATATAATTCTATTAAAATCTACAGGTCAAATGCCGAGGCAGAAGACAGTCTCTAAAGTCTAATCCTGATGCTTGGAGAAAACAATGCAAAGAACTGTTGAGCCTCATTTATGAACGTGAAGACTCAGAGCCATTTCGACAGCCAGTTGATCATCTTTCTTACCCAGTAAACACACACTTGTTTAAATAATTGCCAATTTGTAATTTCCCTTAAATGTTATACATTTAAAAATATAGTTACAAGCTACTTTTCCCTTTTTCCTTCTTTCCTTCCTCCACTCCTCCCTCCTTCTTACCTATTCCTTCTTTTTTGTATATCTTTTAATTGTGAAAATGCATAGTGTGATTAATCATGACTTTGAAATTCCAGTCATGTATTTTGTGTGTAAATTACATAGTTGTGAACCAAATTTGAATCTAAATATCTTTGTAGTTCCTTCCTGCCTTCATTTTGAATATTTGTTTAATAAATTTTATGAACTTCTATTACATTTCTACTCACTGGAGACCCTTAGTAACCTATGTCACTCCTGGTAATTTTTTACTAAATGACTAAATGTATTATCCAATATGATCACTTAGAGTAATCAATATATTCCATATTACTTTTCATCAAAGGTAAAAACATCAGAACTTAGATTATAGGATTCTTTTTTCAGGAGTATATCTATTTATATGTTGAATAACCATTTAGTGTAGATAGCAAATCTATCTTAACTTTTTTTGGAGAAGTTATAGTGGTATTTCAGAAATGCATCAGATCGTCCTCTGAAATTAGTAAACCTAAATACATACATAGGTTTTACTTGGGAAAAAAATACTCAAACAGAAAACACTTATGTTCAACAAAGCTAATTTTGTAGGGAGTTTGGGTAGAATAAATTAGTCTTGTTTTTCTCATACTAGAGGACAACAGTGAATGTAGAATCCTTCATCTTAAAGTAGTCAGTAAAATCCTAATTCCTATTTATGGAACTTCAAGCTTTAAACCATAATTGCATTGCAAGTCTTGATATTTTGTTGTAGTAGTTTGGAAATACAATATATCCTCTTTACTCTAATAGGGCCATCAAGAGCAAGAAGGGGAATCCTCAGAGTCAGTTGTTCCAGAAAGACAAGCTCCATCTCTTTCTGAGGTAGACCTAGAAGTTTCTTGAAAGACATATACTGGTTGTTTTTTGCATTGTTTTACTTTTAAAATTTCTGTAATGTAAATGAAAATTTTATAATTTGTAAAGCTGTTTTCCAACTCTTCTCACCCTCTTTTTATCTTTGACTTTTTTTGGTTGTTTATGTTTTTGTTTTGCTTTTTTAAGGTTTTTTTTGTAAAGAATTATTTTTTTAGAGTGATAGAGCAGGGGGGAGGGGCAGAGGGGGACTCAGTCGGGAGTCCAATGCAGGGCTCCATCTCAGGACCTGAGATCATGACCAAGAGTCAAATGCTTAACTGACTGAGCCACCCAGGCACTCCTATATTTTTGTGTTTCTAAATCAACATCTGTTTCCAAATGTGTTCTTTGTGGCATCTGCATGCATGTTTATTTGTTTCTATAGATCTAAAGTTACTGTAGTAGAGTAGAAAACATCAGTTGCACAATATATAAGTACTGCAGCTGATTGCACCCACTGGAACTTCATTTAGCAACCTTACTGTGTCTTTTGAGTTTTAGTCACATTATACAAGTTCCAACATATCTCCTCTATGAAAACCTTTGTTTCATAAGCTGTACTATGTAGCAATATACTTTTGGTTGTTATGATTTAAGCCAAAAAGTATTTTTAAAGATAGATTAAGAGCAATCATGATTTCTTACACTTGGAGAAATATTTTCTCTTTTTTTATAATACTTTTCCTCTGCTCATTCTTCTCTTTGGCATTTTCTTTGAAAGAAATGTGGTGATTGTGGGTTTTTTGTATATTTTTTATTGGAGTTCGATTTGCCAACGTACAGTATAACATCCAGT
Organism: Canis lupus baileyi; assembly: GCF_048164855.1. Classification (NCBI taxonomy): domain Eukaryota; kingdom Metazoa; phylum Chordata; class Mammalia; order Carnivora; family Canidae; genus Canis; species Canis lupus. Next base: position 62,327,439 of record NC_132876.1, read on the forward strand.
GCTCATCCCGTCAAGTGCCCCCCTCAGTGCCCGTCACCCAGTTACCCCATCCCCCTGCCCACCTCCCCTTCCACTACCCCTTGTTCGTTTCCCAGAGTTAGGAGTCTCTCATGTTCTGTCACCCTCACTGATATCTCCCACTCATTTTCTCTACCCTTTAATCCCATTCACTATTTTTAATATTCCCCATACGAATGAAACCATATAATGTTTGTCCTTCTCCGATTCACTTACTTTACTCAGCATAATTCCCTCCATTTCCATCCATGTTGAAGCAAATGGTGGGTATTTGTCATTTCTAATGGCTGAGTAATATTCCATTGTATGTATATATACCACATCTTCTTTATCCATTCATCTTTTGATGGACACCAAAGCTCCTTCCACAGTTTGGCTACTGTGGACATTGCTGCTATGAACATTGGGGTGTAGGTGTCCCGGCATTTCACTGCATCTGTATCTTTGGGGTAAATCCCCAGTAGTGCAACTGCTGGGTCATAGGGTAGCTCTATTTTTAACTCTTTGAGGAACCTCCTTAGTTTTCCAGAGTGGCTGTACCAGTGCACATTCCCACCAACAGTGCAAGAGGGTTCCCCTTTCTTCACATCCTCTCCAACATTTGTTGTTTCGTGTCTTGTTAATTTTCCCCATTCTCACTGGTGTGAGGTGGTATCTCATTGTGGTTTGGATTTGTATTTCCCTGATGGCCAGTGATGTGGAGCATTTTCTCATGTGCTTGTTGGTCATGTGTAGGTCTTCTTTAATGAAATCTCTGTTCATGACTTTTGCCCATTTCATGATTGGATTGTTTATTTCTTGAGTGTTGAGTTTAATAAGTTATTTAAAGATATTGGATGCTAGCCCTTTATCTGATAGGTCATTTGCAAATATCTTCTCCCATTCTGTAGGTTGTCTTTGAGTTTTGTTGACTGTTTCTTTTGCTGTGAAGAGGCTTGTTATCTTGATTAAGTCCCAATAGTTCATTTTTGAAATGTTGTGATTGTTACTTAATGATTTTAAATGGGATGAAGGATCTAATACTAACTGGTTTTCACTCTAAAATGTTGTTTATTGATGGTTATGGTATATGTAAGTATAAATTTTAGATGCCATTCAATATGATAACCTTAGGCATATCTTAGCTGGACTTGACAGATTTAGGTTGAGATATCTTAGATAGAATCTTCTCCATCTCCTAATCAAAATCAAATTAATTCAGAATTTATGCGATTGCAGACCTCCAATGAAGGACAAGTGTCATATTCATTAAAAAGTAAAAATATAGGAGCTAGGCACAGACATGGCCAGTTTGACCTTCAATTAACATTTTAGGTAGAATGCCCTCCTAGCTGGGAATATCTTGGAAATACGTAGCTAATTTGTGACATGGAAGTATTTAATTATATGTGAATAGTCCCATCTTCTATCTTCATTGAGCACTTTGCCAGGGAATTGGGGACTGCTTCAGCCTCTAAGCATAGAATGCAATTCTGTATTATGGACTCTGTAGGTATAAAGCCAGTTTGTGTGCATTTTTTAATTTATGCTCTTGAGAGAATCATATGGTTATCAATTTCAGAGTGAAGGCTAAGACCGTACCAACGACCCCTGCTGTTTTCCTGAGCTACCAAGGGACCTCTGTTTAAATGAATGGTTTTGATTGGGATAGATAGTTGGCCTATTGAAAAGTAGCATGTTTATTTCATGGTGGATTGGTGATAGAAGTCTCAGTACCATGATATTATGTAGTATTGTTATCCAGCCTGTGTATTTAATAATAAATTCTTCTTTGTAGGATTATCCAGATGTTATAGACACTCCTATGGACTTCAGCACTGTGAAAGAAACTTTGGAAGCAGGAAATTATGGTAGTCCTCTGGAATTTTATAAGGACGTTCGCCAAATATTCAGCAACTCCAAAGCTTATACCTCTAATAAAAAGTCAAGGGTATGAAAAACAACATTAGGTGGATTAATTACTTAAGCATTTACATATACACACACACACACAAACACACACACATACACACATATATCAGGTAGTTTTCTTTCACCAGTTTTAAAACTGCTCAAGAAGTATATATATTACAATTCTGACATGGTTACTGAAGTTTGATGTTTTCCCCATGTTTTGTCAGAACTTAAATATCTTTAGAACAAAAGAATAATATTTTTTTTTGTAATCACTGGTATCTGATTAACTTTTAAGTAAGTTGTTCACTCGGTATATATTTGTCTACTTTCACCCCATATAAAATGAATTTTCACTAATTTCTGCAGGCATAATTTTTTCACTTTTGGTTTATTTCATATATATATATATATATATATATACTTAAATATGTTTAAATATTCTTGGAAACTGTAAATTTCATATTTTGGAAGTTTTTTTCAGCTTATATATTATGAACATTTTCCCATGTCATTATGGCTCTTCAACAACCAGTTTTAATGTCTCCATAGTATGCTACTGTATGGTTGTTTTATGTTATTTAACTAGTGCCCTGGTGCTAGAGATTTCGGTGGTTTCTACTTTTTAACTTTATATGAATAATGCTGTGGCTTTCATCTTTAACATCCTTGAACACAATTATTTTGTGTGTGCAATTCTCTGATATTTACTTAGGATAAATTCCTAGAAGCAAAATTATTAGTAGAAGGATAAATATATTTTTATTATTTTTGATACATAATGCAATTTGTTGTTTTAGAATGTTGTTCCAGTTAAAATACTCACTGGCAATGTATGAGAATCTTTTTCCTACCCTTCCCAACATTGGATATAATCTTTTAAAAATCTTTGTTAATTTCTAGGTGAAAATGATATTTTGTTTAAATTCTTTAAGAAGAGTTTTTCAAGTGTATGAAATTGCATATATATATTTTGTCTGAAAGGGTAATGTTGTTACTGGTCCAGGCATGTTTATACTTTTTATTTTATATGATTAAAATAGTTGATTTCTACCTTTTCAGATCTATAGCATGACACTGCGATTATCTGCCTTATTTGAAAGTCGTATTAAAAATATCATCTCTGAATATAAGTCAGGAATGCAGAGTCAGAAGAGGAGAAGGCCACGGTACAGAAAACGTCTAAGAAGCAGCAGCAGTTCATTATCTAGTAGCAGAGCTCCTAGGTATTGCACTGATGTAGAATTTTATGTTTTAAGGCATTTTATGTATAGTACCTCATTTCTTTTAAGTGAGAATTTTAAAAATATTTTTATTTATTTATTCATGAGAGACACAGAGAAGGAGGCAGAGACATAGGCAGAGGGAGCAGGTTCCCCGCAGGGAGCCTGATATGGGATTCAGTCCCAGGACTCCAGGATCATGTCCTGAGCCAAAGGCAGATACTCGACCACTGAGCCACTCAGGCATTCCATATTACCTCATTTCTTAAAGTTTATTGAATACTTTGAGAAGATCCAAAGACCAAAAATATTTTAAGTACTCTTGCACTGTGTAAAGATGGAGTTGGTAACATCTTTATTTAAAAAAAGCTTTAGGGATCCCTGGGTGGCGCAGCGGTTTGGCGCCTGCCTTTGGCCCAGGGCGCGATCCTGGAGACCCGGGATCGAGTCCCACGTCGGGCTCCCGGTGCATGGAGCCTGCTTCTCTCTCTGCCTGTGTCTCTGCCTCTCTCTCTCTCTGTGACTATCATGAATAAATAAATAAAATCTTTAAAAAAAAATTAAAAAAAAAATAAAAAAAGCTTTATTTATATGGATTTTATTATAGCAAAAACTAGGTTTTTTTAATTTTAATGATTGAAATTTAATTTGTCATATTCCCAATTTGAAGCATTTCACTTAAATTATAAGATATTTCTTAGATCAGTTTAAGCATTTTGTATCATACTATCATAGTATGTCACTAATAAAAAAAATATTCATTGTAATATATTTTAAATTGTAGTCCCAAAGGGAAGCAGAAACAAATGAAGTTGCTGCCTAAAAATGACCAGAATACCTCAGTGTCTTATGCCAGGACTAGCTCTCCTTTCTCGTCTCCTGGTAAATATGTCTTTTGTTTTCAGTGTTCTGTATTTTAGTTTAATACTGGATGTAGAAGAGGGAGCATGATTTATAGTACAAAGAACAATGGATTTAGATGTAGAAAAATTTTTATTCCTAGTGCTTCTTCATGACCCTGGGTAAGACATTAGGCCATAGAATTCAGTTTCTTCACTTTTAAAATGAAAGTGTTGAGGCTAGATGAATTTTAAAGTCTTTTAGTTTTAAAAATGTGTAACTATAATTTTTAACTGTATAGTGTCTCAGAGCACTTATCTACAACATATTTGCAAAGATGAAAATTGAGGATTTTCTTGGACAAGTTTTTCTGACATTATGTGCTTAAAAATTTAATAATGTGATGAAACATTTGTTCTCAATATATTCATATTCCCCTCTTCAAAGAACTTGTATTTTTGATGTTGGTGTAAAATAACTGAGTGAGATATAGTTTTAAAACAACTTGTTTCCCTGAAAACATAATTTTCCTGAAAACATAATTATGTTAATATTATAATCTTATTAAATGTAAGTTTCAGATGCTGCTGAAGGCCTTTCATTATATTTACTTGATGATGAACTGGATGGGCCATTTTCTTCATCGAGCTTCAGTGGTTATAGTCGAAGTGGAAATAGCCATGACCCAGGGAAAGCCAAATCATTTCGGAATAGAGTTTTACAAATTAAACAAGGTAGGAAATAAATATGGACAGGGCATTTATTCTTTGCTTTCTTATGACGGCAGCTGAATCATTTAAAAGCTGATGTATTTGGGTAGTAAAAATTAGCATGCCTTTATAGTTAATGACGATTTTAATGTTGTCAAATAAATTTGAATAAGATAGAGTTTTATATCCACAACCAGGAAACAGGCCGTAAGCAGAATCCAGTAACTAGTTCAAAACATATTTTAGTCTTTTAAAATAAAATATCCAATAAATAGGAAAAACTAAATGAAGATATATTTCAAACCAAACCCTTTTTTAAAATTGAGATAACCCTTAAAAATATAAAACCTATCTAAAGATAATTTTGGAATTTTTTTCCTTTGTTATTAGTATACTTTAATATATGAAATATATTTTTATTTTGTGTAAATTTTAATGAAGGATAAAGTAGCATTTCTGTTGTTGAACTATCAATTGACTTAAAAATGGACTTTCTAAAGGTATAATTTATATTAGATATGTGAAAAATATTGAAACATTTGGTTACTTTAAAATAATTAGTGCCTTTATTTTTCCCAGTTTGTATCTTTATTCACTTCTCTGATCATGCTGCATATTGCCTACTCATGCCATTTTCTTCTCCTCTTTTCCTTCCCTTTCACTATCAAATGATGGGAAAGAAGAGCTTATATTTCTTGATTCTTTTTTCTTTCCATCTGAAAACTCCTTTATCCTTTATTGTCTGGCTTCTGACTGCACCACTCTCCAAAAGCTATTCTCCGTAAAATCACTTTTTCTCTTAATAACCAACCAGTGTTCTTTTCTTAGTCCCTGTCTCCTTGGTTTTCTCTATCTTTACATACTATTAAATATCCCTTCTAGGAACACTAATGCCAGGCTTCTTTCCTGATTATCCTACATCTCTGTTTTTTCTATATTTCTACTTTTTCTGTTTTTCTTTGTCTGTACTTACCTCCTATTTGCAGAGTTTCCCACAGGTTTCCTGATTTATTTGTTTTGTTTTGTTTTAGTCTTCTACAAATAATCTAATAACTATATCAATCATCTTTATGCTAATGACTCTCCAAATTCACGTATCTAGCCCTAACATCTCTTTATTGTACCAGTCTTATTTCCAAGTACTTCCTAAGATAATTTCCTTGAGTGCTTATCATCCATCTTTCTGTCTCGAGCATATTTCTATTTCTACACTCACTATTTTAGTTAATGCTACCACCATCTTCTTAGTCACCCAACTTAAACTCTTGCAATGCTCTTAGACACTTATTTTACCCTTCATATCCAGTTAGTTGCTAAGTTTTATGAATTCTAAAACTCTTTAATACCAGTTAAATCCTTTGTCTACAGTTTATTGCTATCACCTTAGTCTCTAGCCTACTTGTCAGCCAAGTAGGCTGATTAGTCAGCTTGGACTGTTACATTATGATACCATAGACTAGGTGGCTTCAACAGCAGGTATTTGTTTTTAGAAACTTTATTGAGATATCACTGACATAAAATATTATATATATTTAAAGTATACAACTTATTTTGATATATATAAACATTATGAAATGGTTACCACAAACTAATTATAACATATCCATCACTTCTACATTGTCACCCTGTGTGTGTTAAGAGTTAAAATCTTTCCTTTCAACAAATTTCAAGTGTACAATACAGTATTGTTAACTATAATCACCATGATGTATATTAGATACCTAGAACTTACTCATTCTGAATAACTGAATCTTTATACACTTTGACAAGTACCTCCCCAATTCCTCTGTTCCCAGCCCCTAGCAGCCACCATCCTACTCTCTGTTTCTGTATGACTGTTTTTGATTATCTATATGTGACATCATGCAATATTTCTCTTGCTCTGCCTTGCTCATTTTGCTTAGCATAATGTCTCCCAAGCTCCTAACATGTCACAAATGGCAAAATTCCCTTCCTTTCTAAAAGCTGAGTAATACTCCATTATGGGTTGTGAGTGTGTGTGCACATGCATGTACATATCATATTTTTACATTCACCTGAAGAAAGACATAGATTATTTCCATATCTTGGCTATTGTGACTAATGCCACAGTGAATAAATAGATGATAGATAGATATAGAGATATAGAGTGTATAGATATTTCTTGAAGACCCTGATTTCAGTTACTTTGGATATATATCCAGAAATGAGGTTACTGTATCAAATGATAGTTGTATTTTTAATTCATTGAGGAACCTCCCTAAATATTTCCGTAATGGCTGTACTAATTTTCCCTTTTCTCCACATCCTTGTCAACAATTGTTATCTCTTGTCTTTTTTTTCCAAAGAAAGAAAACTTAGCCAGTAACATTTATTTCTATACAACAAGGTGAGTGTACAGAAAGACCATTACAAGACCATGTACATCAGACATTTCCCATGTTCTGTATTTCTTCCCTCAGGGGCACTGTGCATGAGGCCTGGGAAAGATGACAGGTACTGGTGCAGGGTGTGGATGGAGGATGGAAGAAATAGGACATAGACATGTGGTATCATGCCCACAGCCACAATGGGTCCTGTCCTTTCTTAAAAATTGTTATTTTAATGCCAGTTAGTTAACATGCACTGTTATATTAGTTTCAGGTGCACAATATGTGATTTAGCAATTACATACATCACCTGGTACTCATCATGACACGTGTACTCCTTAATCCCCATCACCTATTTAACCCATCCCCTCAGTCCCCCTCTCCCCTGGTAATCATCAGTTCTCTGTAATTAAGAGTCTGTTTCTTGATTTCTCTCTCTTCTTCCCTTTGCTCATTTGTTTTGTTTCTTAAATTCAACATATGAGTGAGTCATATGGTATTTGACTTTCTCTAACATATTTCACTTAGCATATTACTCTCTGCTCCATCCATGTTGTTGCAAATGGCAAGATTTCATTCTTTTTATGGCCAAATAATATTCCACTGGGGTGTATGTGTATACACACACACACACACACACACACACACACACACATACACACACCCCACATCTTCTTTATCCATTCATTATTCAGTGGATACTTGGGCTTCTTCCATATCTTAGCTATTGTTGATAATGCTTCTATAAACATAGGGGTGCATATATACCTTTGTATTAATGTTTTGTATTCTTTGGGTAAATACCCAGTGGTGTGACTGCTGGATCATACAGTAGTTCCATTTCTAACTTTTCAAGGAACCATAATGTTTTATACAATGGCTATACTAGATTGCATTCAACAGTGCAAGAGGGTTCCATTTTCTCCACAACTTTGCCAGCACCTGTGTTTCTTGTGTTGGTGAGTTTAGACATTCTGACAGGTATGATGTGTTATCTCATTATAGTTTTGATTTGCATTTACCTCACAGTAAGTGTTGATGAACATCTTTTCATGTGTCTCTTGGCTATCTGGATGTCTTCCTTAAAGAAATTGTCTTTTCATATCTTCTGCCCATTTTTAATTGGATTATTCATTTTGGAGTGTTGAGTTTTGTAAGTTCTTTATATATTTTGGATACTAACCCTTAACTGGATGTCACTTACAAATACCTTCCCCATTCAGGAAGTTGTCTTGTAGTTTTGTTGGTTATTTCCTTCACTATGCAGAAGTTTCTAATTATGATGTCCCAATGATTTCTTTTTGCTTATGTTTCCCTTGACTTAGGGGACATATGTAGTAAGAAGTCGCTACAACCAATGTCAAAAAGGTTAACGCCTGTGTTCTCTTGTAGGACATTCATGGTTTTGATCTCACATTTAGATCTTTAATCCATTTTGAATTTATTTTTATGTATGTTTTAAGGGAGTGACCCACTTTCACTCATTTGCATGTTGCTATCCAGTTTTCCCAACACCAGTTGTTGAGGACATTTTTTTCCCATTGGATATTCTTTCCTACTTTGTTAAAGATTTTTTTTTTAATTTATGATAGAGAGAGAGAGAGAGAGAGAGAGAGAGAGAGAGAGGCAGAGACATAGGCAGAGGGAGAAGCAGGCTCCATGCACTGGGAGCCTGATGTGGGATTCGATCCCGGGTCTCCAGGACTGCGCCCTGGGCCAAAGGCAGGCGCTAAACTGCTGTGCCACCCAGGGATCCCTACTTTGTTAAAGATTAATTGACTATATAGTTGTAGGATTATTTCTGGCTTTTGTATTCTGTTCCATTGTTCTATATGTCTTATTTTTGTGCCAATACCATACTATTTTGAGCACTAGAGCTTTGTAATGTACCTTGAAATCTCTAATTGCAAGGACTCCGGCATTGCTTTTTTTTTCTTTTTCAAGATTACTTTGGCTATTTGTGGTCTTTGTTGTTCTGTACAAATTTTAGGATTGTTTGTTCTAGTTCTGTAAAAATGACTGTTGGTATTTTGAGCTGGGATTACATTAAATTTGTAGACTGCTTTAGGTGATACAGACATTTTGACAATATTTGTTCTTCCGGTCCATGAGCATGGAATGTCTTTCCATTTCTTTGTGTCATCCTCAATTACTTTCATCAGTGTTTTGTAGTTTTCAGAGTTCAGATCTTTCACCTCTTTGGTTAGGTTTATTCCTAGGAGTCTTATTATTTTTGGTGTAATTGTAAATGGGATTTTTTTCTTAATTTCTCTTTCTGCTGCTTCATTATTGATATATAGAAATGAACCAGATTTCTGTACATTGAGGTTTTTCTCCTGTGACTTTACTAAATTTATCAGTTCCAGCAGGTTTTGTTTGTTTGCTTTTTTTGTTTTTTGGGCTATTCTTGGTGAAGTCTTTCAGGCTTTCTCATGTCATCAGAAAATATTGAAAGTTTTATTTCTTCCTTTCCTATTTGTTTTTTTTAATTATTTTTAATTTATTTATTCATGAGAGACACACAGAGAGAGAGAGAGAGTCAGAGACATAGGCAGAAGGAGAAGCAGGCTCCATGCAGGGAGCCCAATGTGGGACTCGATCCTGGTACTCCAGGATCATGCCCTGGGCCAAAGGCAGGCATTCAACTGCTGAGCTACCCAGTCCTTCCCTATTGGATGAATTTGTTTTCTGCTGTGTCTGATACTTCAAGTACTGTGTTGAATAAAAGTGGGGATAGTGGACATCCATTTATCAATGGGCAGTTGGGCTCTTTCTATAATTTGACTATTGTAAATAGTGCTGCAATAAATGTAAGAGTAAGAGTGAATGTATCCCTTTGAATTAATATCTTGGTATTCTTTGGGTAAATACCTAGTAGTGCAATGGCTAGATCATAGGATAGTTCTATTTTTTTAATTTTTTGAGGAACCTACATGTTGTTTTTTAGAGTAGCTGCACCAGTTTGCATTCCCACAAACAGTGTAAGAGGGTTCCTCTTACTCCACATCCTTGCCAACACCTGTTGTTTCTTGTGTTGTTGATTTTAGCCATTATGATAGGTGAGAAGTTATATCTCATTGAGGTTTTGATTTGCATTTTTCTGATGATTTGAGATGTTGAGTACTTTTTCATTATATGTACAGCAAACATTTATTTCCTCACAGTTCTGTAGATTCAAAGTCCAAGATCAAGGTGCCAGCAGGGTATCTGGTCAGAACTCTCTTCCTGGCTTGCTGATGGCTGCCAGATTGACTATATAATTGTAGGTTCATTTCCTGGTTCTCTCTTATGTTCTGTTAATCTGTGTGTCTATTTTTGTGCCAGTACCATACTTTTTTCGTCATTACAGCTTTGGAATGTAACTTGTATCCCAGAACTGTGATGCCTCCTGCTTTGCTTTTGTTTTTCAGGATTGCTTGGCCTATTCAGGGACTTTTGGGGTTCAGTAGAAATTTTAGTATTTTTTGTTCCAGCTCTGTGAAAAATATTGTTGATATTTTAATAGAGACTACATTAATGTCTAAATTGCTTTGGGTAATAGAGACATCTTAATAGTATTTGTTCTTCTGTCCCATGAGCATGGAATGCCTTTCCATTTCTTTGTGTCATCTTTAATTTCTTTCATCATGATGTATAGTTTTCACATCACAGGCCTTTCAACTATTTGATTAGATTTATACCTAAGTATCATAGTTAAGGTGCAATTATTAAAGGGATCATTTTCATAATTTTTCTGTTACTTCATTATTGGTGTAGAGAATTGCAAAAGATTTCCCTACATTGATTCTGTATCCTGCAATTACTGAATTTGTTTATCAGTTCTCACAGTTTTTTGGTGGAGTCTTTTGGGTTTAGTATCATGTCATCTGCAAATAGTGAAAGTTGTACTTCTTCCAGTAATATGTTAAATAGTCATAGTGAGAGTGGATGTCTTTGTCCTGTTCCTGACCGTAGAAGAAAAGCTCTCAGATTTTCCCCATTGTGGATATTAGTAACTGTGGGTTTTTCATATATTGTCTTTATTATGTTGAGGTATATTCCCTCTAAACCTACTTCATTGAGTGTTTTTATCATGAATAGATGCTGTACTTTGTTAAATACCATTTCTGCATAAATTTTGATAATCATATAGTTCTTATCCTTTCCTTTACTAATGTCATATATAACATTGATTGATTTGCAAATATTGAACCACTCTTGCAATCCAGGAATAAATCCCATTGATCATGGTGAATGATTGTGTTATTGTTGTATTTGGCTTGTTACTATTTTGTTGAGAATTTTTGCATCCATATTCATCAACAATATTGGCCTGTTGTTCTCTTTTTTGGTACAGTCTTCATCTGGTTACAGAATCGGGATAATGCTGGTATCATAGAATGTATTTGAAAGTTTTCTTTCCTTTTCTCTTTTTTGGAATAGATTGAGAAGAATAAGTATTAACTCTTCTCTAAATGTTTCATAGAAGTCCCATATGAAGCTATTTGGTCTTGGACTGTTGTTTGTTGGGAGATTTTTTATTACTGATTCAATTTCTTTGCTGGTTATTGTTCTGTTGAGGTTTTCTATTTCTTTTTGTTCAGTTTTGTAGTGTATATGTTTCTAGGAATTTATCCATTTCTTTCAGATTGTCCTATTTGTTGAACTATGGTTCTTCATAATGTTCTCATACAGTTGTATTTCTGTGGTGTTGGTTGTTATTTCTCCTCTCTAATTTGTGATTTTATTTGGGCCCTTTCTTCTTTCCTTTTGATAGGTCTGCCTACCAATTTTATCAATTTTATCAAAGACCAGCTACTGATCTCGTTGATCTTTTACATTATTTTCTTTGTTTCTTTTTTTTTCTTTGTTTCTATATCATCTAATTCTGTTCTAAACTTTAATATTTCCTTCCTTTTTCTGATTTTAAGCTTCATTTATTCTTTTTCTAATTCCTTTAGGTGTAAGATTAAGTTGTTTCTTTGAGATTTTGCTTGCCTCCTGAGGTAGGCTTTTACTCTTTTATACTTCCCTCTTAGGATTGCTTTCTGCTGTAACCCAGATGTTTTGCTTTTATGTTTTCATGTTCATTTATTTTCATTTTTTAAATTTCTTTTTAATTTCCTAGTTGACCCATTCATTGTTTAGTAGCATAGTACTTATCTTCCATGTATTTGTGGTCATTCCATATTTTGTTTGTGCTTGACTTCAAGTTTCATAGCAATGTATTCAGAAAAGGTACATGGATGATCTCAATATTTTTGTTGAGGTCTGATTTATGATGTAGGATGTGATCTATTCTGGAGAATGCTCCATCTGCACTTGAAAAGATTGTATATTCTACTGTTTTAAGATGAAATATTTTTAATATATTTGTTTAACTCCATCTGAATCAGTGTGGCACTCAAAGGCATTGTTTCCTTCTTGATTTTCTATTTACATGATTTGTCCATTGATATAAGTGAAGTGTTTATGTCCCCTACTATTATTGTGTTATTATTAATTTCCTTATGTTTGTTATTCATTGTTTTATATATTTGGGTAATCCCATGTTAGTGCATGAATATTTTCATTTGTTACTTCTTGTTATATTGTTCCTTTTATTATGATATAATAACCTTCTTCATTTCTTGTTACAGTCTTTGTTTTAAAATCTAGTTTATCTGATATAAGTATTGCTACCCTGCTTTTCTATTGACATGCATTTGTGTGATAAATGTTTCCCCATCCACTCACTTTCAATCTGCTGGTGTTTTTAGGTCTAAAATCGGTCTCTTATAGGCAGCATATAGATAGTTCTTGTTTTGTTTTCCATTCTGACAGCTTATGTCTTTTGATTGGAGTGCTTAGTCTGTTTACATTCAGAGTAATTATTGATAGATATGTATGTAGTACCCTTTTACTCCTTGTTTTGCCATTGTATCTTGAGGTTTTCTCTGTTCCTTTCTCGTCTTTGTCACTTTTGGTCCTTCCGTTCCATGCTAAGATTCCCCTTTAATATTTCTTGCAGGGCTGGTTTTGTGTCACATAGTCCTTTGTTTTTTGTTTTCTGAGAAACTCTTTATGTCTCCTATATTCTGAATGACAGCCTTGCTGGATAGAGTGTTCATTGCTGCAGATTTTTCCCATTCAGCAAGTTTAATATTTCATGCCATTCCCTGTTGACTTGCCATGTTTCTGTTGAGACATCTCCATCTAGCCTTATGGGTCTTCCCTTCTAAGTTAATGATTTCTTTTGTCTTGCTGCTTATAAGATTTTTATTTATCACTAGATTTTGCCAGTTTAATTACAATATGTCTGGGTGTTGGCCTGCTTTTGTTGATTTTACTGGGAGTTCTCTGTGCCTCCTGGGGCCTTTCCCAGATTAGGGAAGTTTTCTGTTATTTCTTAAAATAAATTTTCTTCCTCCTTTTCTCTCTTCTTCTTCTGGGACTCATATAATACAAATGTTTTTACATTTGATGGAATCACTACATCCCCTAAATTTATTCTTGTGTTATATAATTCTCTCTTTTTGTTCAGTTTCATTATTTTCCATTGTCTTCTGTATAACTAAATCAGTCCCTGCTTCTTTCAGCCTGCTTGTCATTGCATCAAGCATGTTCCAATCTCATTTACAGCATTCTTCATTTCTGTTTTTTATCTCTTTTATCTTTGTGGTGTCTACCTGATGTCTTCCATTTTTTTTGAAACCCAATGAATATCCATATAATTGTTGCTTTAAATTGTCCATCAGGCATGTTAATTTTGTCTGTTTTGCTTAGGTCTGTGGTTGTAACCTTATCTTGTTCTTTCATTTGGGATGATCTCCTATCCTCTGTCTTGGTATTTTGTTTTAAGTGTTCACCCTCTCCTATGTGTTAAGAAAGCCTTAAAAAAAAAAAAAAAAAAAAAAAAAAGAAAGCCTTGTTATGGTTCATGCTCCTGAAAGTAAAGGCTTTATGAAGAAATGGTCATATAGTTTTCAGTACCTGTCACTTCTGAGATTTCTGTCTGGTGTGTGCTACATATGCTATGCTGTTTTGTTTTGGCTGCTCTGTCCTTCAGGCCAGTTACCTGCAGAGGCTCTCCTTGCTTGCAGTGTATATAGTATTTGTTCCTTGGTCAGAATGTGATGAGTTTTAGTGTGTTCTAGTCTGCCTGTTAAATGAGATCTGATGCTATTTCCACTAAGGCTGATGCCCTATAGAACTCTTGTAGGGAAACATGGTTTGGGCAGGGGTTTCTGCTGGTCTTCTGGGGAAGGAGCCCACCACACTGGTACTGGGGCAAGCTTGACAGAGAAGGGCAGTCTCATTTGAAGTGAAGACCCTGTGAGGTCATTATATTGGGAGGGGAGCTTTTTTCTTAAATTTCAGTGTCGTTAACTTACAGTGTTAGACTAGTTTCAGGTGTACAATATAGTGATTCAACAAGCCTGTACATCACCGGGTGCTCATCATGACAAGTGTGCTCTTTAATCCTCATCACTGATTTCCCCCCATCCCCTCTGGTAACTATCAGTTTATACTCTATAATTAAAAGTCTGGTTTAAAAAAAAAGAGAAGGGCAGTCTCACCAGAAAGCTGGGGTGTGAGACTTGGTTGTAAGCATGTTAAGCAGCCAGTATAGGCACTGCAGTGCTTCCTGCAGCTGGCTCTGTGTCTATGCTGAGGGGCAGGGGAGAAAAATGGCACCAGTCAACCCCTGTTCCCTGAGCAGAATCTTCATGAATGCTACCTCTCAGGGAAGCACTCTGAGAAGAGCAAATAATCTCCCATCTGTGTGCCCTGAGCATTTTCTAGTTTACTGTTTCCAAGCTGTCTATCTCCAGGTTTGTTTTTGTTTTTGTTTTGTTTTTGTTTTTGTTTTTTGTCCACCTTTTCTCTAGGAGTAGCACAGTACCCTCTAGGCTCTATCCCAGATAATCCTGTTGATCTTTAAAACCCAGGCTTTAGGGATCCCTGGGTGGCGCAGCAGTTTGGCGCCTGCCTTTGGCCCAGGGCGCTATCCCGGAGACCCGGGATCGAATCCCACATCAGGCTCCTGGTGCATGGAGCCTGCTTCTCCCTCTGCCTGTGTCTCTGCCTCTCTCTCTCTCTCTCTCTGTGACTATCATAAATAAAAAATAAAAAAAAAAACAGGCTTTAGCGACATGGTGTGGACAGTGGTTTGTGCTGGTCTTCTGGGGGATAGGCCCACCCACCATGCTTAGTCTGAGGCAAGCTTGACTGAGAAGGGCAGTCCCACTAGAGTGCAAGGGTGTGGAGCTTGGTGTAATCAAGTTAATTAGCTAGTGTGAGAGCTACACTGCTTTGCACTGGTAGCTCTGGGTTTATGCTGAGGGGTACTGGAGGGATATGGCTCTGGCCAGCTCCTTTGTTTCTGGAGAGGCATCTCTATGAAAGCTGCTTCTCAAGGAAGCCCTCCTCCTGTGTGCCCCAGGTGTTGTTTAAAACACTGTTTCCATGCTCTGCCCCTAGGTTGTTTGCTTGCCATCTCTCTAGGCACAGAGCTGTGTCCTCAGGGCTCTGTCCCAGTCAAGCCTGCTAACCTTTGAAACTCTAGGCTTTACACCCCACTGATTACAAGAACTCATGAAAATCAGCCCCTCTCATTTTCCAAGTCAATGGCTTTAGGTAAATGTTCTTCTTGTGCATTCACCTATGCGCTCTACTCTCTTTTGCCCTTCTCTGTGACCACAGCTCCCTCCCCTCTACAGTACCCATAATCCAGTTCTGGGTACTTCTGCATTCTGCATACTTCCTACCTAGTTTAATGTGGCTTCTTCTCTCCCTTTAGTTGTGGGATTTGTTTTGTCAGTCTTCATGTTGATTTCTGGGGTATTTAGGATGATTTGATTGTTATCTAGTTGTGTCTGTGAGATGACATTAGCCTAGGGTCAGTCCTTTTAGTCCACCACCATCTTCCTCCAGAAAAGGAATCCAGTCTATAACACCTAGACTATTAAACTAATTTTGTCACTATGGTTACCATAGAACCCTAATCTTTGCTCCTTCCAAGCTTTTCAGTTCACTCTCCTTTTTTCCTCCTGCCTCATTAGCTGTTCCTTCTCAATTATCTATGCCAGTTCTTCTTTATCTTTAGATGTTGGAATATCCCAAGTCTCAGTCATCAGCCACATTCTCTTTCTTTATTCTCCCTCTCAATAAGCACCCTCTGTTCTCTTGATTCTAAATGTCATCTCTTGGGATCCCTGGGTGGCGCAGCAGTTTGGCGCCTGCCTTTGGCCCAGGGCGCGATCCTGGAGATCCGGGATCGAATCCCACGTCGGGCTCCCGGTGCATGGAGCTTGCTTCTCCCTCTGCCTGTGTCTCTGCCTCTGTGTGTGTGTGTGTGTGTGTGTGTGTGTGTGTGTGACTATCATAAATAAATAAAAAATAAATAAATAAAATAAAAAAATATATGTCATCTCTTACTGAAATCTTCCAAAATTATATCTCCATTTCTATATGAGTCTCCCCTGACCTCTAGACAAGTACATCTACCTGCTTTGTTTTCTTTTTGTTGTTGTTTTTATTTGGAACTCTAGTATATTTAAACTGGAATTTTGATATTTTTTCTACCAGACTGCCTAAACCTATTCCTCTTTCAGTGTTCTCCAACTTAGCAAAATATCTCTACCATTCAAACAATTTCTAGGTCATAAGACCCTGGAGTTGATCTTCATTCGTACCTAACACTTGACACCCAATCCATCAGCATTTCCTGTCAGTTCAAACTTTAAAAATAAAAGGTTGGTCCCGATGGCTCCTCTAGAAGGAAAATCTCCAAATCTAATCACTTCTTATCACTTCTATTGGTACATCCCTTATCATGTCTTACCTAGACTATTGCAATGGTGTCCCAACTGGACTTTGCTTTTAATCTCTTCTGTAATTCCTTCCATCTAGAAGAACTATGGTGCTCTTTTAAAAGTATAAATAAGTTCCTTTCATTCTCTTGTTCTAAAACCTTTCATCATTGCCAGTTATCTCCCCCTACCCTGTTTTTTCTTCCATTCTAGTTATACTTGGGTTTCTGTTTCCTCCAGTGGAATGTTCTTTTCCCAGATCTCACTTCATTCAGTTTTCTTCTCAGATAGTACCTCTACATGAATCTTTCTTATCTAAAATACCCAGCATATATAGACTTGAAAATTTTATTTATTATTTTTTGTATTTTATTATTTTTTTAAATTTTCTTCATTGTGTATCAAGCTTTCCAGACTAAAATATAAATTCAAAGAGCAAGGACTTTGTCTCATTATTGCTCTATTTCAAACTTCTAACAATATAGTAGGTAATTATTTGTTACCTACTGCTTATAACCTAAAAATTATTTTTACCTACTGGTAAATATTTGTTCATTGAATGAATGGAATTATTCTGACACATGTTCCTACATGATTCTTTATATAGTTTAAGCCCTTGAAATTTCTGCCCAGCTTCCTAACTACCCTTCATCCTTCTCCCTGCCCCATGCAAAAAACACAATCAGACACAACCCAAAACGTTAGTGTCTTCCATTTATAATAGATTTAAATTTATACTCCAATACTTTCCATGGCATTACCCCGTCTATCTTTGGGTGCTTAAGTATTTTTTGATAGAATTCTTATTTTACTTTTGAAGTTAAATAACCATCTTCAGTGTCGAAGTTTAACTTTAAAAATTATTCATCTTGATTTAGATCACTCCCTTGATGGACCCCTTACAAATGGTGATGGCAGAGAGCCTCGGACAGGAATCAAAAGAAAACTACTTAGTGCATCAGAAGAAGATGAAAGCATTGGAAGAGAAGAGAAAGAGAAAAAAGAAACAAAAGAGAAATCACATTTATCCTCCTCAGAGAGTGGAGAGTTAGGATCCAGTTTAAGTTCTGAAAGTACCTGTGGTTCTGATTCTGATTCCGAATCAACTTCCAGAACAGATCAAGATTACGTAGATGGAGACCATGACTATAGCAAATTCATACAAACCAGGCCTAAAAGAAAACTCAGAAAGCAATATGCCAATGGAAAAAGAAACTGGAAGACAAGAGGCACAGGAGGAAGGGGCAGATGGGGCAGATGGGGTAGATGGAGTAGAGGAGGCCGAGGAAGAGGAGGCAGGGGACGAGGAGGTCGAGGAAGAGGTGCAGCTGCCACTAGAGGGAGAGGGAGAGGGAGAGGAGGAAGAGGTACTTCTAGAGGAGCCACCAGAGCCAAACGTGCACGTATTGCAGATGATGAATTTGATACCATGTTTTCAGGACGTTTTAGTAGACTGCCTCGAATTAAAACAAGAAACCAAGGCAGGAGGACTGTTTTATATAATGATGATTCTGATAATGACAATTTTGTGTCCACTGAAGATCCTCTGAATCTTGGTACATCCAGATCAGGCAGAGTGCGTAAAATGACAGAAAAAGCCAGGGTTAGCCATCTCATGGGATGGAATTATTAACAGTTAATAAATTTAAAATAATTTTAAAAATTCAATGGCCTTCTACTGCAGGGAATTTACTAGGAAATCTACAAAGCAAGTTGTGTGGGGACTTCTGTTTCCTTTCACATTGGTGCTTTTCCATTATGCCAGTATACATTTGTTTCAAGACTTTTGATCTCCACACTTCATTTGTTCAAACAAGCCTTACTCATTAGGCCTTAAATTAAAAAAAAAATCTGCCCACATATAGACACACACACAACACATCACAAACACACTACAGATTTACTACATTAAAGGAGCATTCAGCTTCTTAAGAGTAGCATGACATTTTTATCTCAATTGAATATCCCTCTTTTGCTTTTGTATCACAGAAGTATAGCACCTTCTTACAGAGTTTTATATAGTTTGTTTTTGCCATTTTGATTCTTATACCCAGTAATAATAACTTTTGCACAATACACCAATCCTATAGGCAGCTATTAAATGTTTACAGTTTCTATATTGTAAGAACGATCTGGATTATTTTACTCTTCCCAGGCCAAACTTTATTGAATTGTACTGAACTGAAGTATATATTTATACTACAGTTTTTTGGGGGTGGGGGGGATCTTGATATGCTTTTCGTTGATTTGCTTAATTCATGTTAAAGGTGAGAAAGGGTTGGTGCCTTGTAAATATGTAGCAAATCTTTGTGGTGTGTTCTGATGTTTGCATTAATTTTATTAAAAAAGAATATTTGAGGTATCAATCTAGACAAGGTGCCAAATGCAAAAGTTTCTTGCATCCATTTTCTTTTTCCTATTATATTTTATTGCATTAATAGAACTTGTGTAGTTTAAAGAATAACTTAAACATTTGAAAAAATCCTCATCCACAAAGAATAACTTCTTTGAATAGTAGCTCAGCTACCTCTATTGACTACAACTACTGGAAACGTTAAGGAAAATAGATGCTGTTATTCATTACTGACTAAGAAAAAATAGAACAAGCTTAGTAGGAATGAATACTCATAAGCGGAGAGGTTGTTAATAATTGTATTGGCCCTCAAATTAATAGTTGTAATTAACAAACTTTCATAAGTGTAGTATGCTGTATCTTAGGCTTTTCTTAGAACATACTTGTGTAAGTAGACTTGGTCTACTGCTTATGTATCTCTGCTACCACCTGCTATTTACAGCTGTGAGTGATTGGTTTTCATTTGAATTTTAAAATGTAACAAAGCAGCTAGTTTGAATTGGAATGTTTTGGCTAGCAAATATTTTGAGGCAACTTTAATAGATTTTTGCTCATACCATTCCAAAGGGCTCTTCTGTCATAATATTTAAGAAAAGAACCTAATTGAGTCATTATTTTATAGATTTAAAAAAAATCTTTAAGATCCTTATGGTCTTGTTTACAGCAGTAGAGTGCACATGATTCCGTAAATGAGCTTGAGTTCCAAGATCAATTTTACTCCTCAAATTTGAGAAATTGCAAATTCACTAATTTATTAAGGTGAGTGGGATAATATTGATCTCTGTTATTGTAACAGCAGATTTGTTGCACTTAGATCAGACTTTGGGGATAAAAGAAACTAATTAATGTATGCCTAGTAATCCCAAGATATTCTGAAGCTGATGTGTTTGTTTCATGTTTCCAATCATTTTATGCATCTGAAAATCCTTAAGTACAAAGGAAGGAGTACACACATAACTTTGCTCTTTTGTTTGGGTCAGGTGGGGGTTGTTCCTGTACTTACAACTTTAAGCAATTTTCACTTGCAGTAGAAATGATGTTCAGGCTTTAAGGAGATATTGTTGTGAATTCTTAATGGCACTAACTTCTATTACTGAACAGTAGATCAAGCTGATTTTTTGTTGTTGTAGTATTCTTGTTGTTGTTTTCACTAAACCAAAACTACTGCTGGATAAACTCAGCTGACACTTTTAACCATACTATAGTTTCAAAAACATTCACATTTAAAAATCTGCATTTGATTTTTGCTAAAATATGCTATTTTAATTATTCATCTCATGGGCATTTTGACTAAATTTGTGCCTGTGTTTTCCTAGACTCAATAATACTTTGACTTACCCTAATCAAAGTGATAGTTACTTAAATTCATGGATATACCTAAATGTGTATTATGTGTATCATTTTGGTGTGAAATTTTTTGTTGACATTCTTCTATGAAGAGCTGACCCCTTCAAATGTAGAAGAATTACTATTTGTGTGGTTTTAGCTATCTCAAGCTTTATTTATAATTTATTTTGAAAAATAAAAATGCCACATTAATCTCCCATATATCAAGATTTTCTAGGTTTAGATAATTAGAATAATAAGGCTGAAGACATTTTTAAGCACATTTTATATGTAGTGAAATACTGTGAAAATACTAGTGAACAGCATTTTGCTATAATGTTGATTTCAGTTACTAGAATTTAAAAGTCACCAGGGTATGTTAGATGAGCATATTTACCATTTATTATAAAATAAACAGATTATTTTCTGTTTGCATGCAAATTATTTTAATAAGTTTGAAAATAAAAGTTTGGAAGATAGTATTTTTACTTTTATATCTGAATACTCCCCACCCCCCAGTTTATACTTTGCTTTTTTGTAACACTGCCTCCTGTGAATGTGTTGTAATTTGTATCACATTGAATATTGTACACTTTAATTTTTTAGAGTACCTTTAAACCTAAATAATATCAGGTTCAGGCATAGCAAAGCAAATAGGAAATGAGCCGAAAATTTTAAAGAAAAGTTTAAATCTTAAATCAATTCCTAAAAATAAAACACATTTAGGTCCATGAGAACATACACATGTATAAACCTTATCCTATGCTGGATATTAATAGTCACTGAACTAAAATATTTTTCATGAATGCTAATAATCTTTTAATTCCCAGCTTTAAGATCTTAGCATGTGTATCTGTTTATGAAAACAGAATTTTAGGTTCTGTATCTTGCCATGTGTATCTCTTTCAGCAATAGGATGCTTTCCAAAATATTCACTAGCCTATCAGCCTAATGACTACATTTGTGTGTGTGTGTGTGTGTGTGTGTGTGTGTGTGTGTGTGTGGATTTTTTCCAACTAGACACACTATCTCGGACATTAAAAAAATAATATTTTGTATGGAAGACAGCTGTATTCACAGTCTACCAATTCTTTCCCTCTGTTTAAAGCGCTTAGCCTATATATATATACTCCTTGATCATTCATTTCATTATGCCTTCTAGATAGATAAACTAGGTTTTTATCATGTATTGTGTCCCTCTATTTGTTTTATTTATCCTTCCTTCACTTTCTGTTTCCCAGAGATCAGGCCTATGCTAGAATTCTTCATATAGCACTTTGTTTCACCCAGAGGCTAAGAAATTGAGTAAAATTCAGAAATCTCATTCTGCACAACTGTGTGCTCAGATATCTAACTCAACCTTCTAATACTTTGAAGTAAATGTGAGTGATTTATTATTTTGTGGGTTTGTTTTTTTTTCTGTAATCCTATAGGTTGTCATCAGACAATAACAGAGTGATTGAAAAGAAAAATGTGAATGCCACTTCTTAGTTTTTGATAAAAACTTTTTTGAGCATTTTTCAAAATTTGTACGTTTGTGATAGTGATAAACACCTTAATTACTTGCTTATATATCTCGGGATTTGTTTTATGCACATTTGCCAACTGGTACTTATCTTTAAAGTTGGAATTTTCACATCCACAAAAAACAAATATGCTGTATAATTTTCAGTTTACTTTGATATACAGCCTTTTAAATGATTAGTAACATTTTGAGTTCCAAAATAAAAATAGTCCAGTTATGAGGGAGAGAATGGAACTTTTGACATTTAAAATTCACTGTTTTAAATGTTAACCCCATCCCCAGCATTTTTGTGCTACATGAGGCTTTATGAAGGTTTTATTGAAAATAGAATAAGATCACTTTTAAGGCTTGTTTTAAAAATTAGTGTGAAAATATTTTCATGCTTTTTGATTTTCATCTCTTAGTAAATTTCTTTACTAAGGTTTAATTATGAAGTTTACCAAGTTTTATTTAAATTCTTATATAATTTTTTTCATGGTGCTGTATTTTGTGAAATAAGAATTGCCTTCAAGTTTCTAGCCATTTATTTTTTATACAGCCTTATTCTTGATTATTTTCTTTTCAATCATTCCTCTCCTGCTTACTTTTATCCTCACATCTCTTTCTGCAATGCAGACTGTACCTAATTTAGCACACTTCAACAAGACTGGCAATTTATGATCTACTGATGGGAGAAGTACAGTAGTAAGGCCCTGCAGTTTAGAGTTAAGGTGTGTTTATTTATCTGTATGCCCATTTGTTATTCTTATACCTATCTTAATTAAACCTATAATATGAGATTTTGACATATAAAAGCATGATAAGTATTTTCTAAAAAATAAAACTGTTGATACATATAATCACCATTGGTAATTGACTTTTAAAATCACATAAAAAGTATTTAGAAACCCAGTTGGGAAATGTGTTTTTACATATGTCACCAGATACACATTAGGCAGTACTAGAAATGTTAATTATTTAAACGATACTGTGGTGATGGCAATCAGTAATTTATTTCTTTGTCCTGTAACTTACCATCTTTGTCTTTTGTAATCCCTTATAAAGTATTAACAAAACTGTACTTTATGTTTGTTCTTAGTATCCATAAAATTTTAAGATGGAAAGTCATTGAGTTAATAGTTGATGTGATGTGGTATATGGACAAAATGTCCATTAAACTAAAATTCAGTAAAGAAAGGTAAACTAACTGGCTTGGTTTATGAAAGATGTTTTGTTTGGCAGTTACCAGTCATTTTAAGCAATTATCTTCAAAGACAAAAAAACTGGATTAATTTGTTGCCATTCTTTATGGGATGTTTACAATAAAATTCCAAGTTGTTTGGAATCATTTGCACTCTTGCTGCTTTATGCTTTAACTCAGGTACTGAAGATAAATTAAGAAGAAAGAAGAAGTTTCCTTTCCATTTTTCAGCTTCAAAGATTTTAACATGTAACTCTTGGGTCTTTTCTTTCTTGTTTCATTGTCATTTAATATGTTACTACTATTTTTTTACTGGAAAAACTAGGGTACTTATCAAAAAATTAAGTTTTTTTTCCTTAGTCATTGCAGATATTCTTTGGGCCACTTTTAGGTAATAAAGTTTAACATTTTAGATGTGGCCTACTTGGTGCATTAAATAACAGCATGCAGAGCTTCAGTCAATATTTTGTTTAGAAATGATTAGATTTCTATTGTCTTTATGGATTATAAGTTTTAACAACTAAGCTGTAAATCCGTAACATTTTTACTCATAGTAACATTCCCCACAGAGGCTTAACTATATTATAAATGTATATGGAGGAAGGAGAGAAGTAAAATGAGATGTAACTTTTGATCCAGGAATTGAAAGCCTTAACAGGAACATTTATTTGATTTACAATTGGGAATTTTCTTCCCAGTGGCAAGAACTTCACTTGGTTCAAGGTAAGTAAGCTGGCCGAAGAATGGACTGCATGTTTTATACATATATTGTCTGTATTATGTATTTAGAATAAAAAAGATATTTAGAATAAAAAATATCATTTTTGCCTTTTTATGTGGTATCCTATGGCTATGAAAGGAGCCCAAATTTTCACATTTGGAAAGTGAGGTAAAGATATATTGCTATTTTTGTTTAGTTGTTTGGTTAAAGATAGCGCTATTAAAGGTACAAAAGTGCACATTAAAAAATTCTTTATTAGCAGGCTTTGATGCTTTCTGACTTGACCCTCTAGGTTTTTTTTTTAATAAAGAAGTTTTATAACAAAATGTTATAACAATATTCAGAAGAAGATCCATTGTTTCCTTAGTTGACAAGGTCAAGAACAAAGTACTCTCTACTCTTTTTCTCAGTTATATGTCCCTGACAATTTAAAGTTAACTGCCAAAAATACACAAAATAAAGTGAAGTGGATATATATTAAGCCTGTGAGTTAGTTTTCTTGGAATATTTAATCCCACACACTTATGTTTGCTATCTCAGATCCTTTATATTACTACTTAAAGGATCTTTTATGCTACTCATTGCTGGAAACCCAAATATACCATTAAATAAAATAAACTTTTTATGGTACTGATATTTTCCAAAAGTTTTGAAGAAACATTGTTTTCTTTTTCTTTGCTTTCCTTGCAACTTTAGAATGTTTTCCTTTGCTGGCTATGGCAGTTGCTTTAATAACAATACCTCTCATCTTGAGATTATAAACATCTAATAATTTTACTAAGTTATTGATTATTAATACTGATATTGGAGAACTTTTAAAAAACATTATCAAAAGCTATTATCCTTTCATTAGTGCATAAATTTTGAATTGTTAACTTTCCTGCTCAGCATCTTTATGATTCTCTTCAGAGAATACATTTTGTAGTAAATATATGAAGAAATCAAAACATTTCAGATTGCTTGATTTAGATTACTAATATTACTTAGTGTAACTTATTTTTAGAGGTGTTTTGTAGTTTATTTTTGTCACGTTAAATTCTAAGTAGAATTTATATAGCAACATGTTAATTTATATTTGGAATTTTGCACAGGAAACTAATTAAAGACATTAAACCTGTCTTTTTTTACTCTATTTTAAATTCAATTAACATATTATTATTAGTTTTAGAGGTAGAGTTCAATGATCCATCAGTTTCATATAACAACCAGTACTTATTACATCATGCGTCCTCCTTAATGTCCATAACCCAATTATCCCATTCCCCCACACACTTCCCCTTCAGAAACCCTTACTTTGTTATGATTAAGAGTCTCATAGAGTTTGTCTCCCTCTCTGTTTTTATCTTGTTTTAGTTTTCCCTCCCTCACCCTATGGTCCTATGTTTTTTTTTTTTTCTTAAATTGCACCTATGAGTGAAGTCATATAATTGTCTTTATCTGATTGACTTATTACACTTAACACAATACCCTCTAGTGTCATCCACATCATTACAAATTGCAAGATTTCATTCTTTTTGATTTCTGAGTAATATTCCATTGTATATATACCACATCTACTGTATCCATTCATCTGTTGACGGACATCTGGGCTCTTTCCATGCTTTGGCCATTGTATATATTGCTGCCATAAACATTGAGATACAGGTGCCCCTTCAGATCGCCACATTTGTATCTTTGGTTAAATACCTAGTAGTGCAATTACTGGGTCATAGGGTAGCTCTATTCTTAACTTTTTGAGGAACTGCCACACTGTTGTCCAGAGTGACTATACCAGCTTACATTCCCACCAACAGTGTAAGAGGTCTCCCCTTTCTCCACATCCTCAAAAACATCTGTTGTTTCCTGTCCTGTTAATTTTAGCCATTCTGACTCCTGTGAGGCAGTATCTCATTGCAGTTTTGATTTGTATTCCCTGACGGCAAGTGGTATGGAGCATTTTTTCATATGCTTGTTGCTCTTTTGTAAGTCTTCTTTGGAGAAATCTCTGTTCATGTCTTCTGCCCATTTCTTTTTTTTTTTTTTCCATTTCTTGATTGGATTATTTATTCTTTGAGTTTGATAAGTTCTTTTTAGACTTTTGGATACAAGCCCTTTATCTGATATGTCATTTGTGAATATCTTCTCCCATTCTGTAGGTTGCCTCTTGGTTTTGTTGACTGCTTCCTTTGCTGTGCAGAAGATTTTTATCTTGAGGAAGTCCCAATGGTTCATTTTTGCCTTTGTTTTCCTTTCCTTTGGAGACATGTCTAGCAAGAAGGTGCTGTAGCCAAGGTCAAAGAGATTGCTGCCTGTATTCCTGTCTCAACTTCAGTCTTTCATCCATTTTGAGTTTATCCTTGTGTATGGTGTAAGAAAATGGTCCAGTTTCATTCTTCTGCATGTGGCTGTCCAATTTTCCCAACACCATTTATGGAGGAGGCTGTCTTTTTTCCATTGGATATTCTTTCCTGCTTTGTCAAAGATTAGTTGACCATGGAGTTGAGGGCCCAATTTCTGGGTTCCCTGTCGTGTTCCATTGATTGATAAGTCTGTTTTTGTGCCAGTACCATGCTGTATTGATGATTGCAGCTTTGTAATATAGCTTGAAGTCTGGAATTGTGATGCCATCAGCTTTGGTTTACTTTTTCAACATTGCTTTTGCTATTTAGGGTCTTTTTTGGTTCTATACAAATTTTAGGATTATTTGTTCCAGCTCTGTGAAAAATGTTGGTGGTATTTTGATAGAGATTCCATTGAATGTATAGATTGCTCTAGGTGACATAGACATTTTAACAATATTTGTTCCAATCCGATGAACATGTAACATTTTTTAATTTCTTTGTGTCTTCCTCAATTGTTTTCATGCGTGATCTCCAGTTTTTAGAGTACAGATCCTTTGTCTCTTGGGTTCGGTTTATTCCTAGGTATCTGACGTTTTTGGTGAAATTGTAAATGAGATTGACTCCTTAATTTCTCTTTCCTCTGTCTCATTGTTAGTGTATAGAAATGTAACTAATTTCTGTGGCATTGATTTTATATCCTGCCACATTGCTAATTCCTCTATGAGTTCTAACAATTTTGGAGTTGAGTTTTTGGGTTTTCCATATAGAGTATCATTTCTTCTGCAAAGAGTGAGAGTTTGACTTATTTGCCGATTTGAATGCCTTTTATTTCTTTTTGTTGTCTGATTGCTGAGGCTAGGACTTCTGGTACTTTGTTGAACAGCAATGCTGAGATTTGCATCCCTGTCATGTTCCTGACCATAGGGGAAAGTGCTCAGTTTTTCCACACTGAGATAATTTGCTGTGGGCTTTTCATATATGCCTTTATGATATTGAATTATGTTCCCTCTATCTTTACCTTGTGAAGTGTTCTAATCAAGAAAGGATGCTGTACTTTGTCAAATGCTTTTTCTGCATCTATTGAGAGGATCATATGCTTCTTGTTTTCTTTTATTAATGTATTGTATCACATTGATTGATATATAAAAATTGGACCACCCTTGCAATGCAGGAATAAATCCCACTTAGTCATGGTGAATAATACTTGTAATGTACTATTGGATCCTATTGGCTAGTATCCTGGGGAGAATTTTGGTATTAATGTTCATCAGAGATATTGGTCTGCAATTCTTTTTGCTGGGGGTCTTTGGTTTTGAGATCAAGGTAATACTGGCCTTATAGAATAAGTTTGGAAATTTTCCTTCCATTTCTGCTTTTTTGAAACTGCTCAAGAATAGGTATTAATGCTTCTTTAAATAGTTGGTAGAATCTCCCTGGGAAGCCATCTGGCCCTTGACTCCTGTTTGTTAGGAGATTTTTTTTATCAGCAATTTATTTGCTGGTTATGGGTCAGTTCAGGTTTTCTATTTCTTCCTGTTTCTTCAGTTCTAGTAGTTGATAAGTTTCCAGGAGTGCATCCATTTCTTCCAGATTGCCTAATTTGTTGGCATATACTTGCTCCTAATACATTCTTAAATTGTTTGTATTTCATTAGTATTGCTTGTTATCTCTCCTCTTTCACTTATTATTTTATTAACTTGGGTCCTTTCTCTTTTCTGTTTGATAAGTCTGACTAGGGGTTTATCTATCTTATTAATTCTTTCAAAGAATCAGCTCCTAGTCTCATTGATCTGTTCTACTGTTTTTCTGGTTTGTATTTCATTGATTTCTGCTCAAATCATTATTTCTCTTTTCCTCCTTGGTTTCGGCATTGTTTGCTGTTCTTTCTCCAGCAACTTTAGGTATAAGGTTAGGTTGTGTGTTTGAGAACTTTGCAGCATCCCAAAAGTTTTGAACACTTTTGTTTTAATTTTCATCTGTTTCCATGAATTTTTTAAATTCTTATTCAGTTTGCTGTTTGACTCAATCTTTAGTAGGATGCTCTTTAACCTCCATGTATTTGAGTTTTTTCCAAATACTCTCTTGTGATTGAATTCAAGGTTCAAAAGCATTGTAATCTGAAAATATGCAGGGAATAATCCCAATCTTTTGGTACTGGTAGAAACCTGATTTGTGACCCAGTATGTGATCTATTCTGGAGAATGATCCATGTGCACTAGAGAAGAATGTGTATTCTGCTGCTTTAGGATGGAATGCTCTGATTATGTCTCTGAAGTCCATATGATCCAGTGTGTCATTCAGAGCCTTTGTTTCCTTGTTGATCTTCTGCTTAGATTATCTATCCCTGCTTACATTATCTATCCATTGCAGTGAGTGCAGTGTTAAAGTCCCTTACTATTTTTGTATTATTTTCCATGTGTTACTTTAATTTTGTTATTAATTGATTTATATAATTGGCTGCTCCCTTGTTAGGGGCATAAATATTTACAATTGTTAGATCTTGTATAGACCCTTTAGTCATGATATACTGTCCTTCCTTATCTTATTATAGTCTTTGGTTTAAAATCTAATTTGTCTGATGTAAGGATTGTTACCCCCACTTTCTTTTGATGTCTATTAGCATGATACATTGTTTTCCACCCACTCACTTTCAATCTGGAGGTGTCTTTGGGTCAAAAATTAGTCTTTTGTAGTCAGCATATTGATGTGTCTAGGCTCACTGGAGGGAGGAAGATGGTGGAGAAGGTGGCCTTAGTTTTGTCTGGTCCCTGGAATTCAGCTAGATAGCTTTCAAATCATTCTGAACACCTATGAATTCAACCAGATTGCTAAGAAAAGAATTGTTGCAATTCTACCAATAGAAAACTGACCAAATTCTGCAAGGTAGGAGTGGACAAATGAATCTGAGAGGATATATCAGAAGATACACTATGGGGAGAGGGAGCCTACATAAGCTGGCTACCAGAAAGTGATGAACCAGCTGAGTGCAAAATCACAACTTTTAGAAGTCTGCACTGGTGAGGGACATCCCTGCTTGAAAGGTGCTCAGGTGGTGAAGTGGGGGATAAATCCTAGATGGGACAGTGTGGTCTCAGAGTCACAGAAAGAATGAGGGTGCCTGAGTGCAGCGAGTTCCCAGACAAAGGAGTGGGGAAGCCAGCTGTAATCAGCAAGCCCAGGAGTGGTCTTTCAGCTTGGTGTTGCCATAAACTAAGAACTGTGGCATGGTCTGGTGACGTCTCCAAATAGGAGCTCAGCAATGGACAGAACCACAGTGAGACTCCCCTCCTTCTGCCAGGAGGAGTGGCACCAATTCTCACCACAGGAGTCTGCAAAGTCTGTAGGCTCAAAACGGATTCTCAAGCCTGAGACAAAAATGCTCAGTCACAAGTTTGGTGAACACAAAGTGTGGACAGAAACCAGAGAAGGAAGAGTGACTGCTTTTCCCTGAAGGCACACTGAATAGTGAGATTCCTGTTCTTTCAGCTCCTGGGATAGAGAATGGGAGGTTGCCATTTTCATTCTCATCCTCTAAAGCTGCATCAAAAGCCTTCAGGGTACAAAAGCCACATAGAGCAATCCGGAGCCACATACACTGAGCCCGGCACTCTTGCAAGAGTAGAGCAATTCTACCAAGGCAAAAACACCTGAGAATCAGTGCAATGGGCCTATTCCTTACTGAATCAGGAAGAACATCTGGCTAGTACCAAGTTTACTGGTCACACAGAACTGCAAAATTCCAGTGCTAGGGGAAAATAGTGTATAGAATTTGTGGGGTTTTTTCTCAGGATTCTTTGGTCTTTCAATTTTAACGTTTTTTTTCCTTTTTCCTTATCAACCAATTTCTTATTTTACCAACTCTCAAGTCTTTTTGAATTTCATATTATATATTATATAATATATATATATGTATATTCTTTACAATTTTGGGATATACTTTCTACTAACAGACCAAAATACACCCAGAATCTACTGTATTGCTCTGGTCTGTTCACCTGTCTGATTATATTCTCTCCTTTTTTTTCTAAATTTTCTTTGCAGTTTCAGGCCTCTTCTGATTTGTTTAGTGTATATTTCTCTGGCATTGTTAATATTTTAGTATTTTGTTATCACATTCATCTATTATCCTCTGGACAGAGTAACAAGACAGAAAAATCTCACCTCAAAAAAAAAAAAAAAAAAAACAAGAGGCAGTGCTGACTGCCAGGGACCTAATCAGTATGGACATAAGTAAAATGTTGGAACCAGAGTTCAGAATAATGATTACAAAGATACTAGCTGTAGTTGGAAAAAGCATAGGAGACACTAGAGAATCCTTTTCTAGAAAAAGAAAAGAACCAAAATCTAATCAGGTTGAAATAAAAAAGGCTATTAATGAAATGCAATTAAAAAATGGAGGCTCTAACTTGCTAGAATAAATGAGGCAGAAGAGAGAATTGGTGATAAAGAAGACAAAATGAAAGAGAATAAGAAGCTGAGAAAAAGAGGGAAACAACTACTGGATCACAAGGGGAGAATCCAAGAGAGAAGTGATACCATAAGGAAACAATATTAGGGGTCACCTAGGTGGCTCAGTGGTTGAGTGTCTGCCTTTGGCTCAGGATGTGATCCCAGGATTCGGGATCGAGTCCCACATTGGGCTCGTTGCAGGGAGCCTGCTTCTCCCTCTGTCTCTCTACCTATGTGTCTCTCATGAATAAATAAGTAAAATCTTTAAAAAAAAAAAGAAACAATATTAGAATAATTTGGATCCCAGAAGAAGAGGAAAGGGGGATCAGAAGATAGTTCTGAGCAAGTTATAGCTGAGAACTTCCCTAATCTGGAGAAGGAAACAGGCATTCAAGTCCAAGAGGCACAGAAAACCCTCTGCAAAATCAACAAAAATAGATCAACACATAGACATGTTAATAATAAAGCTTGCAAATTTCAGAGACAATATTGAAAGTAGCTTGAGACAAGATGTTCTTAACATACAAGGGTAGAAACATTAAATTGGCAACAGACCTATCCACAGAGACCTGTCAGAACAGAAAGGAATGACATGATATATTCAGGGTGCTAAATGAGAAAAATATGTAGTCAAGAATACTTTATCCAGTATTGCTGTCATTCAAAATAGGAGAAATACAGAGCTTTCAAAACAGAAACAAAGAATTTGTGATCACTACACCAGCCCTGCAAGAAATATTAAAGGGGATCCTTTAAGCAAAGAGAGAGCCCAAAAGTAACAAAGACCAGAAAGGAACAAAGACAATCTACAGAAACAGTGACTTTACAGATAATGTAATGACACTAAATTCATATATTCCGATAGTTACTGTGATTATAAAAGGGCTAAATGCCCCAATCAAAAGACACAGGGTATAAGGTTGGATAAAAAAGTAAGGCAGCAAAATTCTTAAGTTTTGTGTGTGTGTTTGTGTTTTGCTTTGATTTTTTTTTTTTGCTTTTTAAAAAAAGTTTTTAATATATTGTTAAAATGAGATTTGCAATCCAAATTGTATAATAAACCATTTTTAGGGAGATATTTTGTTAGTCTTGGAAATTGTTCATCTAAAAACAATGAAGTGCTCGTGTTTCTGAATTGTTTGTTTCTTAAAATTTAATTTATAATTTTCAATTTATAAATTAATTTATAAATTAGAGCAAACCTTGTATCTAAAAACAGAAGTTCTTATTTTGTCTAGTCTGATCCTAGGGAGCAGGAAATATGCCTTTGACATTCTCATAATCAAATCACCAAATAGTCCTTTCAGTTTTACATGTTGTTTGTTTTTATTGCAAAGTATATCTCTCAAAATATTCTTATCACCAGAATGCAATTATCTGTAAATTCCATTTTTCAGATAAGAAAATTGAGTTTCAGGAAATCAAGTAATTTGCCAAAAGTCAGTAGACTACTAAATAGAAAAGCCTTGATTCATCCAGAATATCTACTTCCAGGTTTCTAGTCTTAGCTTTTATATCTTATTAATGGAATAATATCTGATTCCATTTACCTTCTTCCCATTCTCCATGAAATAGAGACTCTGAAATAATACATGTGTATCTTGAAGATCACATTTTCTTTTGTTTTTTAAAGATACCATATTTGGAAGTAGAAAAATGAATGGAGCTCTTAAAGTGCATTATATTTGGAAACTTAAACAAGGGTGAATGTTTAGTCCTATCTTATTGTGAAGATGAATTCTGCTAATAATGTACACTAGTCTGCCTCACAGTGCATGATACAAATTTTATCCTTTATTGCTAACTTCCACATTCTATAATTTTCACCAGTTGGAAAACTGAGAATTTGCTTTCCCTTCTGAGTTCAGTTGAGTTTCAGGCAGTTTTCAAGGAATGTAGCAAGTTTCCTGACTTGATCCAGGAGTTTGTTAACTTTGTTTCGCTTTAGGTATTTTTTTTTTACATTCTTTCAACTACCTCTCAGTTTTACTACTTAATTTGTCACTCTTCCTTTACACTCTCATTTTATAAATATGCTCAAATTCAAAATGTCCAGGGACAATAAGACCATTTCAAAAGAAAACATTTACTATCTTAACTTTTATATACCCTTCCTTTAATATCTTTTTAATGATATTAATATATTTTTAATGACTTTGGGGCAAGAGTGGTAGTTGGTGGGGTTTGACTAGCCCTGTAAATAAAGTAAAACTGAATTTGAACCCCTGCTAATTTGAGTTTTATAACAATTCTCTGTAGAATATATGTGGTTATTAGGGACAAAAAGTTTCAATTAATTTAACTCAGGATCCATGGTAGATTTCCCTTCTTTATTTTTAAGGAGTGAAGTTTTGCGGTGTGTTTTGAAAGTTCATTAGAACTGCCCAAGTTGTATTTGGTTCATAGCATTTATATTGGTCTCATTCATATTTCACAATGGCACCTTTTCTCTTCTAACCACCTTCTACTCATTCTGATTGTCATCTAAGGAACAAAAATGTTGGTTTCTAACAGACTTTTGAGTTTTTCTATCAACAAAGATTGCTATAGAAATTAAAGAAAAAGGGAGTAGAAAATAGAGAATATTAATTTTCTCTAGCCTTACTGTTTAATTTCTAGTAACTCAGTTCTCCTTTATTTTGGGCTTCAAAATAGAATTTATTTTTATAGATAGAGCAAGTCAGCTCTGGCTAATGATTACATCTACACTAATCTTTGCTTACATTAGAAAAATACAACCTAGAAATCGGAGTTTGCATCTTGTACTGTAGTTAAACACTGCTTTGTGACCTGGCCTCAGTTTGACAATGTGTATTTAGATAAGTGTAGCCTAGCATGGAGTCAAGTATTGTGGTTATTGTGGAGGGTAAGAGGAAAAGGAAAGCTAAGAGGAAACTTTCAGTTCTAAGATCTATCTTAACCAGAGGAAAGAAAACAGTGGGGTTTGGAGGGTTAATGCAGAATGAAGTCCCCTAATGTTCAGGGTTTAGGTGTCAATGACAGCAGTCTCAGAAACAGATTAGGGAAAATCCCACATTTTTGTTTTCTGAGGGGAGAGAAGTTGCAAAGCAGGCACTGGTGGTGGTGGTAAGATTTTAATGTCAGAATTGCTGTAATAATAATAATAGCTGTATTTCTTGGGATCTCAACACTATTAGGAAGGTATTATTAGCCTCATTTTGCAGATGAGGAAACTGAGGTGTGGGGAAGCAAGGAAACTTGCCCAATATCACACTAATAATAAATGGCAGGATTTATACTCAGATCTTTTTACAAAGCCTATGTGCTTAACTATTATCACACATGCCACTTGCCTTTGGTATAGTTTTGATTCTACCTCTGTCAGAGATTTGAGTGTCTTTGGCCATGATGCTCTTATTTTTTGGTTTCAGTTTTTAGGTACACAAGGCTGAAGATGATTACTAAATGATTTCTAAGGTCCTTATGATTCTATTGCTTTATTTTTTATTTATTTTAATAGATTCTATTGTTTTAAATATCTTGCTTATCCTAATGCAACCTCCTAATCTCTGAAACGTACTCCCATTGGAGGTTCAATTTTCTTAGAAAATTAGAGTGGAAATAAAAGAAACAGAGAAAAGAAAAAAATAAAAGATAGTAAAATAATCTATGAAAAGATTAACAAAATTGAAAAACCTCTAGCTACACTAAGAAAAAATGAAGATAAACTCAAATTAATAAAACCAGGAATGTGAAATAAGACATTACTACTTAACTTACAAATTTTTAGTGAATACTATGAACAATTGTATATTAGTCTGCTAGGGCTATAATAACAAAATACCACAGATTGAGTGGCTTAAAAAATACAAATCTTTATTTTTTCACAGTTCTAGAGACCGAAATTCCAAGATCAAAGTTCTGGTAGTGTTAGTTTCATCTGAGGCTTCTCTCAATAGCATCTTCAGGGTTTCCCCACATGGCCTTTTGTGAGCATGCATCCCTGATGTTTCTTCCTCTTAAGGAGGCACCATTCATATTGGATTATATCTCCAACCTTATAACCTCATTTAACATTATTTACCTCCTTAAAGACTATTTACAAACAAAGTTGTATTAAGGGTTAGAGCCTCAACATATAGGGGGGACATAATTTAGTCCGGAACAAACTGAATGCCAACAAATTAGATAACATGTGGAGTGGACAAAATCCTGGAAAGACACAAACTGCCCAAATTAACAGAGGAAATAGAAAATCTTAATAGGAAGATGGCGGGAGAGTAGGGTCCCCAAGTCCCCTGTCCCCACCAACTTACCTAGATAACTTTCAATTCATTCTGAAAACCTACGAATTCGACCTAAGATTTAAAGAGAACAGCTGGAATGCTACAAAGAGAAGAGTTTGTGCTTCTAACAAGGTAGGAAGACGTTAAAAATTTTTTAAAAAATCAAGTGGGAGAGAGACCCCCGCGAGAATCCGGGCTAAGGCCTGGCAGAGACAGCCTCCAGGACAGGAAAGCCCAGTCAGCAGGATCTTTAAAAATCTGCACCGGATTCTTCCTGGACAGAAAGGCACTCAGCAGGGAACTTGGGCAGAACCCCAAGAGGGGAAGTGGAGCCTCCAGGTTTCTGGGGTCACTAACAGAGGAAGTGCGCCCGGGGGAAAATGCGCCACAGGCCACGACCCCAGCGGGGCCTCAGGAGAAGCTCAGGTGGCAGCGCCAGGCAGAGGGGGTTGCGCCCTGCTGCCTTTGGGAGCCACGGCCCCAGGAGCACGATTCCAGCAGCACAGGCCCCAGATCCCAGGATGCCGTGGGACACAGCCCAGGATCCTGCAGTCCCCCCGGGACAGGCAGAGGTGGGGAGGGCACAAGACAGTAAGGATTCTCCCGCCGCCGGGTGCCCCCAAGCTGTGCAGATCAGTGCCCCCCACCCAAGGAACACCGAGGCCAGTGCAGACTACGAGAATGCAGTGGTTACAAGGGGAGCTGACTCCAGGGCTGGAGAGCTGGCCGCCGTCACTGTTATTGTTCCTCCTAGCCTAACCTTGTGCCTGGGACTGAGTGGGACTGCCAGGGAACAGGGGCCTCACAGGATAAGCCGCTCCCACAAAGCCGTGCACCTGGCAGGGGGTGGGGAAGAGCCCCAGATGCACACATCTGACAATCAGCACAGCAGGCCCCTCCCCCAGAAGACCACCTGGAAAGAGAAGGGAAGAGCAAGTATTGACTGAGCAGCCCTGGAAAGCTCCACGGGAAGTTGAGGGATTTACAGTATATAGAACCAGAGGATATGCCTCCTTGTTTTCTTTTGCTTCTTTGTTCTTTTTTTTTCTTCCCTTTTAGAGTACAACTCGTTTTTAGCCACTCTGCACCGAGCAAAACGAGAGAAAGAAAAACTCACCACAAAAGAAAGAATAAGAAACACTACTCTCTGTCACAGAGTTACGGAATTTGCATTACAATTCAATGTCAGAAAACCAATTCAGAAGCACAATTATAAAGCTACTGGTGGCTGTGGAAAAAAGCATAAAGGATTCCAGAGACTTCATGACTGCAGAGTTTAGATCTAATCAGGCAGAAATTAAAAATCAATTAAATGAGATGCAATCCAAACTGCAGGCCCTAAGGACTAGTGCTAATGAGGTAGAAGAAAGAGTGAGTGACATAGAAGACAAGGTAATGGCAAGGAAGGAAGCTAAGGAAAAAAGAGAAAGACAATTAAAATATGATAAGGAAAGGTTAAGTGAAATGATAGCCTCAGAAGGAAAAATCTACCTTTAACTGGGATTCCAGGGGGCAACAAAAGTGACAGAGGACCGTAAGGCATATTTGAACAAATCATACCTCAGAATTTCCCTACCTTAGGGAGGGAAACACGCATTCAGAGCCAGGAGATAAACAGATCCCCCCTAAAATCCATAAAAACCGTTCAACAACTCCACATTTAATAGTGAAATTGCAAATTCCAAAGATAAAGAGAAAATCCTTAAAGCAGCAAGTGACAAGAGATCCCTAACTTATATGGGGAGAAATATTAGATTAACAGCAGACTTCTCCACAGAGACCTGGAAAGCCAGAAAGGGCTGGCAGGATCTATTCAGGGTCCTAAATGAGAAGAACATAGAGCCAAGAATACTCTATACAGCAAGGTTCTCATTCAAAGTAGGAGAGATTAAAAAAAATAGGAGAGATACAGAGGTCCCAAGATAAGCAGAAACTAAAAGAATATGTGACCACCAAACCAGCTCTACAAGAAATATTAAGGAGGACCCTGTAAAAGAGGAAGCCCACAGAGAAAAGCCAAAATCAGGGACTGAATAGGTATTATGATGACAATAAATTCATATCTTTCAATAGTTACTCGGAACGTGAATGGACCTAATGACCCCATCAAAAGATGCAGGGTTTCAGACTGGATAAAAAAGCAAGACCCATCCATCTATTTACTGTCTACAGAAGATGCATTTTAGACCTAAGGACGCTGACAGCCTGAAAATGAAAGGTTGGAGTACCATTTACCATTCAAATGGTCCTCAAAAGAAAGCAGGGGTAGCCATCCTCATATCAGATGCATTAAAGTTTATCCCAAAGACTGTAGTAAGAGATGAAGAGGGATACTATATCATACGTAAAGGGTCTATGCAACAAGAGGACCTAAAAATCATGAATATTTATGCCCCTAATATGGGAGCAGCCAAGTAAATCAATTAATAACCAAAGTAAAGACATCCTTAGAGAATAATACACTAATCCTGGGAGGCTTCAACACGGCGATTTATGCAAATGAAAGATCTCCTAAGCACAATATCTCCAAGGAAACAAGAGTTTTAAATGATACACTGGACCAGATTGACTTCACAGACCTTTACAGAACATTATATCCAAACGCAACTGAATACACATTCTTCCCAAGTGCACATAGAAGTTTCTCCAGAATAGACCACATACTGGGTCACAAATCAGGTCTTAACTGATACCAAAAGATTGGGATTGTCCCCTGCATATTTTCAGATCATAACACTTTGAACTTGAACTCAATCACAAGAAGAAATTTGGAAGAAATT
Source organism: Canis lupus baileyi (assembly GCF_048164855.1). Classification (NCBI taxonomy): domain Eukaryota; kingdom Metazoa; phylum Chordata; class Mammalia; order Carnivora; family Canidae; genus Canis; species Canis lupus. Next base: position 62,365,146 of record NC_132876.1, read on the forward strand.
CAAACACATGGAGACTAAAGAGCTTAATACTAAAAGATAAAAGAGTCAACCAGGAAATTAGAGAAGAAGTAAAAGATTCATGGAAACTAATGAGAATGAAGATAAAACCGTACAAAATCTTTGGAATATAGCAAAAGCACTCCTAAGAGGGAAATACATCGCAATACAAGCATCCCTCAAAAAAATTGGAAAAAACTCAAATACACCAGCAAACCTCGCACCTAATGGAACTGGATAAAGAACAGCAAATAAAACCTACACACAGAAGAAGAAGAGATTTAATAAAGATTCAAGAAGAACTCCATAAAATATAGACCAGAAGAACTGTGGAACAGATCAACAAAACCAGGAGTTGGTTCTTTGAATCAATAAGATAGATAAACCACTAGTCAGCTTTATTAAAACCAAAAGAGAACAGACTCAAATTAATAAAATCACAAATGAAAAAGGAGACATCACAACCAATACCAAGGAAATACAAACAATTTTAGAAACATATCATGAGCAGCTATATGCCAATAAATTAGGCAATCTAGAAGAAATGGACTCATTTCTGGAAAACCACAAGCTACCAAAACTGGAACAGGAAGAAATAGAAAACCTGAACAGGCCAATAACCAGGGAGGAAATTGAAGCAGTCCTCAAAACCTCCCAAGACACAAAAGTCCAGGGCCATATAGATTTCCAGGGGAATTCTATCAAATGTTTAAAGGAGAAACAATACCTATTCTACTAAAGCTGTTCAGAAAGATAGAAAGAGATGGAATATTTCCACACTCGTTTTATGAGGCCAGCATCACCTTAATTCCAAAACCAAAGACCCCACCAAAAAGGAGAAGAATAGACCAATATCCCTGATGAACACAGAGGCAAAAATTCTCAACAAGATACTAGCCAATAGGATCCAAAGGTACATTAAGAAGATTATTCACCATGACCGAGTAGGATTTATTCCCGGGACACAAGGCGGGTTCGACACTCGTAAAACAATCAACGTGATAGATCATAGAAACAAGAGAAAAAACAAGAAACATATGATCCTCTCAATAGATGCAGAGAAAGCATTTCACAAAATACAGCATCCATTCCTGATCAAAACTCTTCACAGTGTAGGGATAGAGGGAACATTCCTCAGCATCTTAAAAGCCATCTACGAAAAGCCCACAGCAAGTATCATTCTCAATGGGGAAGCACTGGGAGCCTTTCCCCTAAGATCAGGAACACAACAAGGATGTCCACTCTCACCACTGCTACACTGCTATTCAACATAATACTAGAAGTCCTAGCCTCAGCAATCAGGCAACAAAAAGTAATCAAAGCATTCAAATTGGCAAAGAAGAAGTCAAACTCTCCCTCTTTGCAGATGACATGATACTGTACATAGAAAACCCAAAAGACTTCACTCCAAGATTGCTAGAACTCATACAACAATTCAGCAGTGTGGCAGGATACAAAACCAATGTCCAGAAATCAGTGGCATTTCTATACACTAACAATGAGACTGAAGAAAGAGAAATTAAGGAGTCAATCCCATTCACAATTGCCCCAAAAAGCATAAGATACCTAGGAATAAACCTAAACAAAGAGGTAAAGGATCTATGCCCCAAAAACCTCAGAACACTTCTGAAAGGAATTGAGGAAGACACAAAGAGATGGAAAAATATTCCATGTTCATGGATTGATATTAGAAGAATTAAATGCTACCCAGGGCAATGTTCACATTTACAGCAATCCCTATCAAAAGACCATGTACTTTCTTCAGATAGTTCGAACAAATCATCTTAAGATTTGTGTGGAATCAGAAAAGACCCCGAATAGCCAGGGGACTATGGAAAAAGAAAAGCAGAACTGGGGGCATCACAATGCCGGATTTCAAAGCTTGATTACAAAGCTGATCATCAAAACAGTGTGGTACTGGCACTAAAACAGACACATAGATCAATGGAACATAATCGAGACTCAGAAATGGGCCCTTACCTCTATGGTCAACTAATATTTGACAAAGCAGGAAAGACTATCCACTGGAACAAGGACAGTCTCTTCAATAAATGGTGCTGGGAAAATTGGACAGCCACATGCAGAAGAATGAAACTAGACCATTCTCTTACACCATATACAATGATAAACTCAAAGTGGATGAAAGATCTAAATGTGAGACCAGAATCCATCAAAATTCTAGAGGACAACATAGGAAACACCCTTTATTAACTTGGCCACAGGACCTTCTTGCAAGAAACTTCTCTGAAGGGAAGGTAAACAAAAGCAAAAATGAATTTTGGTACTTAATCAAGATAAAAAGCTCCTGCACAGCAAAAGAAACAGCCAACAAAAGTAAAAGACAATCTACCCAATGGGGTAGAGAATATTTGCAAATAACAAATCAGATATAGGGGTAGTATCCAAGTTCTATAATGAACTTATTAAACTCAACACCCAAGATACAAACAATCCAATCATGAAATGGGCCAAGGACATGAACAGAAACTTCATAGAGGAAGACATATACTTGGCCAACAAGCACCTGAGAAAATGGTCCACATCACTTGCCATCAGGGAAATACAAATCAACCACACTGAGATGCCACCTCACACCCGTGAGAATGGTGAAAATTAACAAGACAGGCAACAGCAAATGTTGGTGAGGATGTGGAGAATGTAGAACCTTATTCCAGTGTTGGTGGAATTGGAAGATGATAGAGCTATTGTGGAAAACAGTGTGGAAATTCCTTAAGAGCTAAAAAAAAATAGAGCTACCCTATGACCCAGCAATTGCACTACTGAGTATTTACCCCCAAAGATACAGATATAGTGAAACAACTGGACACCTGCACCCTATTGTTCATAACAGCAATGTCCAAAATAACCAAACTGTGGTAGGAGCTAAGTTGTCCTTCAATAGATGCATCAATAAAGAACATGTGATACATATATACAATGGAATATTACTCAGCCATCAGAAAAGATGTATATGTACCATTTACATTGATGTGGTTGGAATTGTAGGTTATGCTGAGTGAAATAAGTCAAACAGAGAGAAAATTATATGGTTTCATTCATATGCTGAATATAAGAAATAGTTGGAGAGATCATAAGGAAGGAGGGGAAACTGAATGGGGAAAATCAGAGAGGAATACAAATCATGAGAAAATCTTAACTCTGGGAAACAATCTGAGGTTTGCTGAAGGAGGAATGGGTGGGAGGATGGGGTAACTCAGTGATGGGTCTTAAGGAACGCATGTGATGTGATGAGTACTCGGTGTTATACACAACTGATGAATTATTGGAAACTACATCTGAAAATATCAATGCTCTATATGTTTGCAAATTGAATTTAAATTAAAAAAATAAAATGAATAAGAAAAATAAATCAAAGCCTGTAATAAGCTATGGAGAAGGTCATTATATAATGATAAAGGACTCAGTCCAAAAAGTGAATATAACATTTATAAATATTTGTTCACCCAGTATAGGAGCACCAATATATAAAACAAATATTAATAGGCCTAAAGGTAAAAATGAACAGCAATACAATAATAGTAGAGGGTTTTAATATACACCAATGGATATATCATCCAGGAAAACTTCAATAGGGAAGATAATCTTTAAACTACACGTTATACCAGACAGACTTGGATATATATTAAACACTCCATCCTAAAGCAATAGAATAAATATTTTTAAGTTCTCATGGAACTTCTCCAGGATAAATCATATATTGGACACAATAAAGGCTTTATAATTTTAAAAAGATTGAAATTATATTAAGCATTTTCCCCAACCATAAGGTCATTAAACTATAGGTCAATTACCAGAAAAAAAACCCTAGAAAAACCATACAATATGTGGAGATTAAGCAATATGTTACTGTGTAACTGATGGTTCAAAGGAGAAATCAAAAGTGAAATAAAAAATACCTGACAAAGGAAAATGGAAATAGAGCATACCAAAATTTATAGGTTGTGGTAGTAGCAGTTCTAACAAGTTCTGAGGGAAATTCATAGCAATAAATGCCTACATGAAGAAAAAAAAATCTAAAATAAACAACTAACTTTACTCTTACTAGAATTGGATGAAGAACAAATAAAGCCCAAAGTTAATAGAAGAATGAATGAATGAGAAAAAGAAAAGAAAGAAAGAAAGAAAGAAAGAAAGAAAGGGAGAGAGAAAGAAAGAAAAGAAAGAAAGAAGAAAAGAAAGAAAGAAAGAAAGAAAGAAAGAAAGAAAGAAAGAAAGGAAAGAAAGAAAGAAAGAAAGAAAGAAAGAAAGAAAGAGAAAGAAAGAAAAGAAGGAAAGAAAGAACAGTAGAAATAGATGAAAATACAATAGAAAAAAAACAGTGGAAATAAAAACTAAATAAACAATAGAAAAAAAACAATAAAACAGAGAATTGATTTTTCAAAATATAATCAAAATTGAGAAACATTTAGCTAGACTCACCAAGGAAAAAAGATCTGACTCAAAATCAGAAAGTAGAGAGGGGATGTTATAACTGATACCTTAGAATATAAAGGATCATAAGAAAATACTGTGAATGATTGTATGCCAATAAATTGGAGAAACTAAAAGAAATGGTTAAGTTCCTAGAAATGTACAATCTACCAAAAGTAACTCATGAAGAAATAGAAAATCTGGTGGCACCTGAGTGATACAGTTGGTTGAGTATCCAACTCTTGGTTTTGTCTCATGTTGTGATCTCAGGGTTGTGACATCAACCCCACGTTGGACTTCACACTCTGTGTAGTCTCCTTGAGATTTTCTATCCCTCTCCCTCTGCCCCTCCCACGGGTTCTCTCTCTCTCTCTCAAATAAATAAATCTTTTAAAGAACGAAATAGAGAATTTGAACAGATCAGTAACTAGTAAGGAGATTGAACCAGTAACAAAAAATCCCAACAAACAAAAGTCCATGATCAGATAGCTTCTCTGAGAATTCAACTAAACATTCAAACAAGAATTGATCTAATCCTTCTCAGTTCTTCCAATAAATAGAAGAGTAGGAAACATTTTTTTTAATTTTTTTTATTTTTTTATTTATTTATGATAGGCACACAGTGAGAGAGAGAGAGGCAGAGACACAGGCAGAGGGAGAAGCAGGCTCCATGCACCGGGAGCCCGATGTGGGATTCGATCCCTGGTCTCCAGGATCGCGCCCTGGGCCAAAGGCTGGCGCCAAACCGCTGCGCCACCCAGGGATCCCAGTAGGAAACATTTTTAAACTCATTTCATGAAAGCAGCATTACCATAACACCAAAATCAGGAAACAAAGCCACAAAAAAAACCCCAAAACTACAAGTCAATATCCCTGATGAAAAATAGATGTAGAAATTCTCAACAAAATATTAATAAAGTGAATTCAACAACATATTAAAAAGTCCATGCATGATGATCAAATGTGATTTATCCTAGGGTTGCAAAGATGATTCAACATCTACAAATCAATCAAAGTGATGCACCATGATAACAGCATGAAGAATAAAAAGCATATAATTTCAATAGATGTAGTAAAAGCATTTCACAAAAATTCAACATCCATTTGATAAAAAATGAATAAATTGGGTATAGAGAAAATGGAACTCAACACATTAAAAGCTATATATGACAAGCCCACAGCTAAGATTATACTGAATGGCGAGTAGCTGAAAGATTTTCCTCTAAAATTTGGGAGAAGGAAAGGAAACTCTCACCACTTTTATTCAATATAATATTGGGAGATTCTAGCCAGAGAAATTAGACAAAAAATATAATAAATAAAAATCATTGGAATTGGAAAGGAAGATGTAAAGTTTTCACTATTTATAGAAGATATTTATAGAAAACCCTTAAGATGCCACCACAAAAACTCTATTAGAACTAATAAACAATTCAGTAAAGTTGCCAGATAAAAAATTATTGTATGCAAAAATTTGTTTCATTTATATACACTAATAACAGTCAGAAAAAGAAATTTAGAAAACAATTTCATTTATAATTGCATCAAAAAGAAAAACAATACTTATGAATAAATGTAACCAGGAAGGTAAATCATCTGTAATTTATAAGACATTGGGGAAATAAGTCGAAAATGACACAAATAAATGGAAAGATAATTCATGCTAATGGATTGGAAGAATTAATATTGCTAAAATTTCCATACTATGCATTTATTCCAAAGAATGGAATGGGTTAGACAGGGAAGGTGAAAACCACAATGAGATACCTCTTTCCACCAGTGAGAATACCTAAAATTAACAAGACAGGAAAAACAACTGTCGGTGACGATGCAGAGAAAGGGGAACTCTCTTAAACTGCTGGTGGGAAAGCAACTGTTACAGCCACTCTGGGAAACAATATGGTGTTTCCTCAAGAAGTTAAGAATAGATCTACCCTATGACACAGCAATTACTGTACTAGATAATTACCCCAAAGATACAAATGTAGTGATCTGAAGGGGCACCTGCACCCTTATGTTAAAGCACCAATGTCCACAATAGCAAAACTGCAGATAGAGATATCTATCAACCAATAAATGGACAAAGATGTGGCATATTACTCAGCCATCAGAAAGGATGAATACTTATGATTTACATCAACATGGATGGAACTGGAGGTATTCTGTTGAGTGAAATAAGTCATTCAGAGAAAGACAATTATATGGTTTCACTTTTATGTGGGTATAAGAAACATCACAGAGGATCATACAAGAAGAGAGGGAAAATTGGGAAGTCATCAGAGAGGGAGAAAAACTATGAGAGACTCAACTATAAGATACAAACAGGGTTGCTGAAGGGGAAGTGGATGAAGGAATGGGGTAATTGGGTGATGGGCACTTGATGTAATGATGAGCACTGGTTGTGATACACACATATCAGATAAAGGGCTAGTATCCAAGATCTATAAAGAACTTATTAAACTCAACAGCAAAGAAACAAACAATCCAATCATAAAATGAGCAAAAGGCATGAACAAAAATTTCACAGAGGAAGACATAGACTGGCCAACAAGCACATGAGAAAATATACAATTGATAAATTTTTAACTGTACATCTGAAACTAATGATGTAGTATTTATTGGCTATTGAATTTAAAGGAAAAAAAGAGGAAAAATTAAATAGGAAAAAAATGGGATAACATCCAGATCCCACACAAGTTTTTATACATAATGCCTAACATGTAATTTAAAATCATCCATCTAGCCTGAGGTCATATTCTGACTGTCGCTTACCGGATGTGTTGCCTTGAGATCAGTTAGTCTTTCAATTTAAAAAAAAAAAGAAAAAAGGAAAAGAAAAAGTGAAATAGTATATGTACCTCTAAGGTGTTTAATTAGCATGGTTTAAATTGTTACTATTTCTCTGGCACTGCCACAAACAGATCAAAATCTCTGTGGCTTTGATTAAAGTTCCCTAATAAATGTTTAAAAAATGTTAAAAAAGGCCCCCGCCGCCAGGTCTGTGCGCCTGTCGCCGGGGGCCGCGGGAGTCCGGACAGGCCAGCAGCTCCAGAGGGCTCGGGGCGGCTCGGGTGTCGGACGCGAGCGGGGCCGTGGCGGCCGGAGCTCCCCGCGCAGGTTGAAAGCTACAGGTAGCAGCCGTGGAAGCTGGAATATTCTGATGCTGGTTATTTTTACTGACCTACAGCAACTCTGCGGCCTAAGCATCACTGGCGAGGGAAACTCAACGTGTGCCGAAATCCGAGAGGAGGTTGAGCCCTTGCCCAGCACAGAGGCTCCCTCCTCCTCCTACGGACCTCAATCCCCGCCGCCCACCTCGAGGAGGCTTACTTAGGGACCTGTCATGGTTGGATAGAAGCTTATCCCACGCCCGTGAGACAGCGGACGTCGTGGCCACCGTACTTACGAACACATCATTCCCCGTTTGGGGCTGCCTCGAACCCTCCAGTCGGACAACGGGCCCGCCTTTATATCCAGCATCCAGCTCATGCTGACTCAGTCACCCCGGCCCTGAACGACCTCGAGGATGATGAGATTCCTCCCCAGAAACTGCTCCCGGGTGACCAGGTTCTCCTCAGGAGTCGCAGCCCCGGCCCCTTGCAAACGCGGTGGACGGGACCCCACACCATCATCCTCACTACCCCAATTGCGGCTAAATTCCTGGGCCACCAGCCACGGGTACACATCAACAACCTTAAACGGGCCCCCGCCGACAGTAAATGGGCCTCCCAGATGGTGGGCCCCACCAAGCTCCGCTTGGTTAAATCTCCTCCTAATACTCCTCCTGAGCCCCCTGATCCAGGCAGAGTCATGTGACTGCATGAGGGGCTCGGGTACCTCGCGCTACTTCTCGGCTTATACCTCTATGCCAAAATCTTGCTACCGGGGAAAAACGCCAACCCTCTGCACGTCGCCCTATGCCCCGGGAAGGACCTTTTGGACCTCTGAGCTGTCTCAAACCTTTCGATCCCCCTGCACTAAGTACCCCAAATCTGGAAAGGTCTGCTGGACCTATTTGGCCCAAATAGGACTCTCTGATGGGGGAGGGGTCCAGGACCAGGCCTCCCGCAACCACTCCCTTAAGAGAGTACAACACCTGTACAAGCACAACCCGGATATAAAGGGATCCATCTCGACTCCTCACGGGGAGCACCCTCCACTAAACCTCTCACCCTAACCCTCCTAAATTCCAGTTACAACCTCTGGAAAAATGTTTCTGGAGGACAAGATTGCTGGATCTGCTTTCCTTTTTCTTCCCTCACTAACATCATCGGGATCCCGATTCCTAATCCTGGCCTATACCCAATTTCTCCAATAAAACGGTCCACATTGGATCTATCGGTGCTCCCATACCGATCCTGAACCTCATCTCCTCCACCCCTCATACCACCAGCAACATCTCCCCTCTCCCCTACTGCGCCCCCTCGGGAATCTTTCTCTCCTGCCCCACAGGACTCTTGTTGCTTAACCGCCAATGACTCTTTAAACTGCACTCTGATCCTTCTGTCTCTGACCACAAGCATCTATTCCTCTGAACAACTCTCAAGTATTCCCTACCCCTACCCCTCGGAGAAAAACAGCTGTTTTTCTCCCCTTCTTAATAGGGGCAGGACTAACAACTGGGGGGGGCGGGACTGGGAACCTCCATTAACTTCTATTACGAGCTCTCCCAGGCAACTCAACGAAGACATGGAACGTATAGCCGACTCCCTCACCGCCCTACAGACTCAAGTCACCAGCTTAGCTGCTGTCACCCTGCAGAACCAATGGGCCCTGGACCTCCTCACCACCGAGAAAGGGGGAACATGCCTCCACCTGAACAAGGAGTGCTGCTATTTTGTCAACCAGTCAGGCATAGTCCCCTCCAAAGTCAAGGAGCTCAGAGATGGGATCTGAGCAAGGTGTCAAGACGACTCTATTTGGCACTTAAACCCTCAAGCCTGGGTGACCTAGGCTCTCCCCTTGGCAGGGCCCCTCTGTATACTCCTCCTGTTAATCGGTCCCTGCCTTATACGTTATGTACAAGAGCGCCTGGGACAAATGACCAGAATATCAGTTAACCAACTCCTCCTACAGCCCTATTCCCGCCTGCCCACTTCCGATGGCCTCTACGACAGCGCCCCACTGCCTGCAGGAAGTAGCCAGAGCAAAGTCAACGCCCCCCTGACACCAGTATATAAAAGAGGCCGGAATGATGGGCCGGCAGGGAAGTCGGGGCACCGAAATGGTGGACCTTCCACCAACCCTCTCTAAGATGACAGACTTTCCCGCCACCCTCACAACGGGCCTCCACATCACCATCGGGAGACCGACACTCTCCACCCAGGAACTTCTGGGAAGTGCCAATCACCTACTCCTCGCCCCGTGTGCCCTGAGCACTAAGTACCTTACAGATATGAACTCGGACCCATGCCTTGGCGATGATCCGACACCCTTCCCCCGCCCCATGCTCACTAACCACATACCTCGCCTTTTTTGGGCACAAACCAGGGTCCTACCCCGACCCAATAAAAGAACATCACCAATACCTTCCCAGTGTGACTTCCCCGACTCACTCCCCACCCCCCCAACGTGAGTCGTGGAACCTCGCCCGAGGGTGCTTGCAATAAAGCTCGTCTGGGATCCAAAAAAAAAAAAATGTTAAAAAAGTCGTCCATCTTTCAAAATTTAGGACCAAATGAGAGAAAACCAAGACATGGTTTTCACATAGAAACACGTAAATAAGTGATCTAAATATCAGAGATAGCAGACACTTCAAAATAATTTTGATTATGCCTAATCCATGATTCTTATTCAACTTCTATGTATATAACTAAGAGATATAAGTGTGTATATATATATGTATATATATAATAAAAGACATGCACAATAATGTCCATAGCAGTTTTATTCATAATAACCCAAACTTGAAATAAATATTAACAGATTAACATTAATAGCACTTCATGTATTTAATATACGAATGTTATAATTCAATGAAGACCTAAAGCAAATATAATAACTAAAATTAAATATAATACTTCATTATTAATATATTTAAAATTTTGGAGGAGAAAAAATAAAAATAAAATTAAAAATTTCAGGAAAATGTGAAAAATCTTAATAGAAAACTGGAATCTATATAAAATAATATATTGAATATTAAAGAACAAAAGTTTAATATATTTGTAATTATTATCTAAAAATAAAGTTTAACAATATATTAGAAACAACAGAAAAAATTAGAAAATTGGAAAATAGGTCATATCAATGGATGGCATAAAGGAAAAGAGGATAGAATATGAAAAAGAGCATAAGACATATGGTACATGTGAAAATGATCTAGTATATGTAATTAGAATCCTGTAAAGAGAGAGAAAGATGGAGAACAAGAATATATATAAAGTAATCTATCAAAAATTTGAAAAACTGATGAAGGTCAGGAAGTTCTAGAATCATGATACTCTAAAAACATCAAGCAAACCATAAAATGAACATAGAGGAAGGGAAGGAAAATAAAATAAGACAAAAACAAAGAGGGAGGCAAATGATAAGAGACTTAACTCTAGGAAATAAACAGGATTGCTGGAGGGGAGGTTGGTAGGGGATGTGGTAATATGGTGATGGACATGAAAGAGGGCACTTGATGTAATGAGCACTGGGTGTTGTATGCAATTAATGAATCACTAAATTTTACCTCTGAAACTAATAATACAGTATGTTAATTGAATTTGAATAAAAAATAAATAAAAGCAACAGACAGGGTAAATTCAAAGAATGCCACACTAGATGCATTATAGTAAAAGTGATCAAATTAAAGGGAAATCGAGGGAGGGAGCTAAAATAGTATCATAGTAGGTGGCCCCTAGGCTTGCCTCATCCCTCAAACACAACTAGATAGGTATCAAATCATTCTGAATACTCAAGAAATGCACCTGAGGGCTGATAGAACAAACTGCACAACTAAGGGAAGTGAAGAGGCCACTTCAAGGAAGGTAGGAAGTGTAGAGGCATGGTTTTGGAGAGAGACAGATCACAGTTGCTGTGGAGGGAATAGAGCCCTCATCATGGAGAGAGATGAGAGAGAGTGGAGTGCACAGGGATACACACAATGAAAATACTTTCCCAAAGCATTGGCTAGGAAAATAAGAGGGGTTTAATTTCCTGATTTTTTGCAATGAGCATGACTCAAAGAATGAACTTTCAGAGGTTCAGACTTGGCTGAGATAGACCCTTGAGGCTGCTGCCCTACTCTTAGAACATTGGTAGGCAAGCAATCCCAGGGCAGACTGTGTGATCTGAGGATCCCCTAAAGAGCATGGGGAGAGTTGGTTTGTACATTTTTGAGCACATTTGTAAAAGATGGCTTTGCCTCTCTAGGGACAAAAGAATTGGCAGGCATGATTATTTTTGCCACCCCTCAATGTTGGCACACAGATGCCTGCTAAAAGTGGCTAATCCAGACACTGGCTGTTTAGCTTGCTCTCTCCCAATTTCAATCCCAATCTCTGGCAGGACTGCCCTTCAGGATCAAATGTTAATCAGTCCCAACTCAGAGAAATACATTCCCAGAGGACCAGGGTAGGTCCCAGCCCCACCAAGTTCCTGAAGTTTGGAACTTCTTTCAAATATTTTATTTATTGAGAGAGAGAGAGAGAGAGAGAGAGACAGAGGCAGAGAGAGAGAGAGAGAGAGAGAGAAAGCAGAGAGAAGAAGAAAGAAAGAAGAAAGAACGAAAGAAAGAAAGAAGAAAGAGAAAAGAAAAGAAAGAAAAGAACATAGAGAGAGAGAAAGCAGAGAGAAGAAGAAAGAAAGAAGAAAGAAAGAAAGAAAGAGAAAAGAAAAGAAAAGGAAAGAAAAAAAAGAAAAGAAAAGAAAAGAAAAGAAAAGAAAAGAAAAGAAAAGAAAAGAAAAATACATGAAGAGGAGGAAGGGCAGATGGAGAAGCAGACTTCCTCTGAGCAGGGAGCCTTATGCAGGGCTCTATCCCAGGACAGTGGGATCATGACCTGAGCTGAAAGCAAACGCTTAAGTGACTGAGCCACGCAAATATCCCTGAAGTTTGGAATTTTAAAAGTTGGCAAGGCCTGACTAGGGTAGAACCCAAGGTGTGTGCACTGATCCAGAGAGTCAAGTGACCCAGAGACAATGAATAATCAGCAATCTGAAAAATGCAAGTGACACACAAGGAGAAATTATTTGCTCCTCTGAAAGTGCTTCCCTGAGAGCAGCAAGCATAGACTCCCTTTCCTGGGGAAAAAGGAGCAGACTGGCACTATATCCTTCTCCCACCCCTCAGCATAAACCCAATTCAGTAAACAGAATGGCACCAAAATTGACTAACTTGTTTACAACAAGCCATGCCCCCTATCTATACTGGTACTGCTTTTCTCATGCAAGTGTACCTTAGGACCAGCACAGGGGGCCCCTGCCCCAGAAGACCAACACAAACCCCCCACATGCACTATGTTCTACTGATCATAGAGTTCTGCAAAGCTTCAGTTCTAGTGGAAATATCATCAGGTCTCTTTAGATGAGCAGATCAGAGCACATCTAATTAAAACTAGATACACTCTGGCCAAGGTCCAAACAATGCTCACTGCAGACAAGGATAACCTCTGCAGACAATTGAAGTGAGGGATAGAGCAGACAAAATATAGCAGCAGAGCACACACAGCACACATCAGAGGTAATTCCTAAAGTGATAGGCCCTGGACATTTTATGACCTTTTTTTCATAATGCCACCAAGAGCAGGAAATGTAAGACACTTTTATAACACACATAAGAAGGCAGAGACTTACAAAAAATATGAATATGGAGGAATTCATCCCAAAAGAACTAACAAGAAAAGTTCATGGTCAGAGATCCAATTGAAACAGGTATAAGCAGTATGCTTGATGGAAGAATTTAAAGCAATGATCATAATGAAGCTAAGTGGGCTTGAGAAAAGAATGGAAGACATCAGGGGGACCCTTGCCACAGAGAAAAAATAGCTAAAAATACAATCAGCATAATACCCTCCAGTTCCATCCACGTCGAAGCAAATGGCGGGTGTCATTTCTAATGGCTGAGTAATATTCCATTGTATACATAAACCACATCTTCTTTATCCATTCATCTTTCGATGGACACCGAGGCTCCTTCCACAGTTTGGCTATTGTGGACATTGATCCTCTAAACATCGGGGTGCAGGTGTCCCAGCATTTCACTGCATCTGTATCTTTGGGGTAAATCCCCAGCAGTGCAATTGCTGGGTCGTAGGGCAGATCTATTTTTAACTCTTTGAGGAACCTCCAAACAGTTTTCCAGAGTGGCTGCACCAGTTCACATTCCCACCAACAGTGCAAGAGGGTTCCCCTTTCTCCACATCTGGGAATAAAGGGGAAAGGAGAAAAAATGAGTGGGAAATATCAGAAAGGGAGACAGAACATGAGAGACTCCTAACTCTGAGAAACAAACTAGGGGTGATGGAAGAGGAGGTGGGAGGGGGGTGGGGTGACTGGGTGACGGGCACTGAGGTAGGCGCTTGACGGGATGAGCACTGGGTGTTATTCTATATGTTGGCAAATTGAACACCAATAAAAAATAAATTTTAAAAATAAAATAAAATAAAAATACAGTCAGGCCAAAAATTTTAAAATGCTATAACTGAGATTTGAAACCAATTGGGTATAATGAACACAAGGATGGAAGAATCAGAGGAAAGAATAAGTGACTTAAAAGATAGAATTATAGGGAAAAATGAAGCTGAACAAAAAGGAGAAGGCAAAATTTTGAAGAGTAGAGTCGGGAAATCAGTGACTCCATCAAACATAATAACATTGGTATAATAGATGTCCCAGAAAAAGAAGAGAGAGAAAGAGGGTATAAGTTTTATTTGAGGAAATTATAGCTGAAAACTTCCGTAATCTGGGGAAGGTAACAGATATACAACTCCACAACACACAGAGAACTACCAACAAAATCAACAAAAGGAGGCCAGCATCATGATACATTGTAGTTAAATTTGGAAAATTTATTGATAGAGAAAAAAATCCTAAATGCATCAGGACAAAAGGTCCCTAACTTACAAGGGAAGAACAAAAAGGTTAACAGCAGATTTATCCACAGAAACGTTGCATGCCAGAATAAGGTGGCATTATATATTCAACATGCTGAATGAGAAAAATGTGCAGTTAAGAGTACTCTACCCAGAAAGATTATTACTCAGAAGACAGTAAAGGAGATTTCCAGACAAAAAAAGGAGTTCAGGATGCCTTGGTGACTCAGTGGTTGAGGATCTGCCTTTGGCTCAGGGCATGATCCTGGGGTCCTGGGATTGAGACACACATTGGGCTCCCTGCAGGGAGCCTCTTTTCCCTCTGCCTATGTCTCTGCCTCTCTATGTGTCTCTCATGAATAAATTAATAAAATCTTTAAAAAAAAACCCTAAAGGAGTTCATGACTACTAAGTAAGTCCTGCAAGAAACATTAAAGGTGCCTCTTTGGGGGAAAAAAGATCAAAAACAACAAAGATTACAAAGGATCAGAAAAAAAATCTCCAGAAACAAGTAATTAAATGGCAATAAATACTTATCAATAATTAATCTGAATGTAAATGGGCTAAATGCTCCAATCAAAAGACATAAGGTGTCAGAATGTTTAAAAAAAAACACCCATATGCTGCCTACAAGGGAATCATTTTAGAACTTAAAACATCTACAGATTGATAGTGAGGAAATGGATAAACATTTATCATGCAAATATATGTCAAAAGAAAGCAGGCGTAACCATCCTTATATCAGACAAACTAGATTTTATACCAACGATTGTAAGAGGAGATGAAGAAGGGCACTATGACATAGTAAAAGAAATTATCTGTCAAGAAGATCTAACAATCATAAATATTTATGCCCGCAAATTGGGAGCAACTAATTCTATAAAACAATAACACTTACAAAAGAACTCACTGATTATAATACAATATTAGTAGGGTACTTTATCACCCCACTTATACCAATAGACCCAACATCAAAACAGAAAATGAAAAGGAAACAATGGCTTTGAATGGCACACTGGACCAGATAGACTTAATATATATTCAGAATATTTCATCCTGAAGCAGCAGAATACACATTCTTTTCAAGTGCACGTGGGACATTCTCCAGAATATAGATCATAGGTCACAAGTCAGTTCTCAACAAGTACAAAAAAGCTGAGAACATACAATTCATCTTTTCTGAACACAATGCTATGAAACTTCAAGTCAACCACAAGAAAAAAATTGTAAACAGCAGACACATGGAGGGTAAAGAACATTCTATTAAGAAATGAATGGGTCAAGCAAGAAATTAAAGAAGCAATAAAAAATACATGGAAACAAATGAACATGAAAACATAATGGTCCAAAACCTTTGGGATGCAGCAAAAGTGGGTTGAAAAGGGAAATATATAGGCAATATAGGTCTATCTTAAGAAACAAGAAAAAACTCAAATAATAAATCTGACTTTATACCAAAAAGACCTAGAAAAAAAAGCAACAAATGAAACCTAAAGTCAGGAGAAGAAGGGAAATAATAAAGATTAGAATACAAATAAATGATACAGAAACTAAAAAACAGTGGAAAAGGTCAATGGAACCAGGAGCTGGGTTTGTGAAAAAAATAAAAAATTGATGAACTGCTAGTCAGACGTATCAAAAAGAAAGGGAAAGACCTCAAATAAATAAATTCACAAATGAGAGAGGAGAAATAGAACAATTTAAGAGAATATGAAAAATATATATGCCATGAAATTGGACATTATGGAAGAAATGGATAAATTCCCAAAAATATACAAACTACCGAAATTGAAACAAAAAGAAAAAGAAAACTTGAACAGACTGATAACCAGCAAAGAAATTGAATCATTAATCACAAATCTCCCAACAAATAAAAATCTGGGGCCAGGGCAGCCCCGGTGGCTTAGTGGTTTACCACTGCCTTCAGTCCAGGGCATGATCCTGGAGACCCAGGATCGAGTCCCACATTGGGCTCCCTGCACGGAGCCTGCTTCTCCCTCTGCCTGTGTCTCTGCCTCTCTCTCTCTCTCTCTCTCTCTAATAAATTTTAAAAAATAAAATCTTAAAAAAATTAAAAAAAAAATCCGGGGCCAGATCGCTTCACAGGGGAATTCTACCAAAGATTTAAAGAAGACTTAGTATCTATTCCTTGCAATGTCTTGAAAGAAAGAAGAAAGAAAAAAAAAAGAAGAAAAGAAAAGGAAAGAAAAAAAGAAAAGAAAAAGAAAAGAAAGAAGGAAAGAAAGAAAGAAGAAAGAGGAAAGAAAGAAAGAAAGAAAGAAAGAAAGAAAGAAAGAAAGAAAGAAAGAAAGAAAGAAAGGTAAACTTCCAAACTCATTCCATGAGGTCAGAATTATCCTGATTCCAAAACCAGGCAAAGTCCCCCACACACACACACAAAGACAGGCCATTATGCATAATGAACATGGATGCAAAATTCTTTTTTTTTTTTTTTTTGGTTGCAAAATTCTTAACAAAATACTAGCGAATCAAATTCAACAATAGCATCATTCAGGGAATCCTTCGGTGGCTCAGTGGTTTAGTGCCTGCCTTTAGCCCAGGACATGAACCTGGAGTCCCGAGATCAAGTCCCACATGGGGCTCCCTGTATGGAGCCTGCTTCTCCCTCTACCTGTGTCTCTGTCTCTGTCTCTGTCTCTCTCTCTGTCTCTCATGAATAAATAAATAAAATCTTAAAAAAAATTTAAAATAAAAGAGTTATTCACCACAATCAAGTGGGATTTATTTCTGGGTCACAAGTGTGGTTTAATATTCTCAAATTAATCAACGTGATACACCACATTAATCTAAGAAAAGATAAGAACCATATGATCCTCTCAATAGATGCAGAAGAAGGATTTGATAAAGTACAATATCCATTCCTCAAAGAAGTAGGGATAGATGGAACATACCTCAACATAATAAAGGCCATATACAAAAATCTCACAGTTAATATCATCCTGAATGAGGAAAAACTTAGAATATTTCTTCTATGGTCAGGAACATGTCAAGGATGTCCTCTTTTACCACTGTCATTTAACATAATAATGGAAGACCTAACTTTAGCAATCAGACAACAAAAATAAAGGCATCCAAATCACCAAAGAACTTAAGCTTTCACTATCTACAGATGACATAGTACTCTATATAGAAAAACTGAAAGAAACAACCCCCAAATTGCTAGAACTGATACATGAATTCAGTAATGTTGTAGGATAGAAAATCAATATACAGAAATCTGCTGCATTTCTATATACCATAATGAAACAGCAAACTGAGAAATCAAGGAATTAATCCCATTTACAACTGCATGAAAACTGTAAGCTACCTAGGAATAAACCTAACCAAAGAGTTAAAAGATCTGTATTCTGAAAAGTATAAAATACTGATGAAAGAAATTGAAGATGACAGAAAGAATTGGAAAAACATTCCATGCTCAGGGACTGGAAGAACAAATATTTTTAAAATACTTTGAGTATGGTACTCAAAACAATCTACGTATTTAATTCAAACACTATCAAAACACTACCAGTGTTTTTCACAGAGCTAGAACAAACAATCCTAAAATCTGTATGGGATCACAAAAGACTCTGAAATGCCAAAGAAATCCTTAAAGAGAAAAGCAAAGCTGAAGGCATCACAAATCCGGACTTCAAGTTATATTACAAAGCTTCAGTGATCAAGATAGTATGGTATTGGTACAAAAGCAGACACATAGATCAAAGGAATAGCATAGAATACCCAGAAATGAGCCCACAACTATATGGTCAATTAATCTTCAACAAAGCAGGGAAGAATATCCAATGGAAAAAAAAACAGCAACAGTCTCTTCTACAAATGGTTTGGGACAGCAACCATACAAAAGAATGAAACTGGACCACTTTCTTACACCAAACACAAAAATAAATCCAAAATAGTTTAAAGACCTAAATGTGAGATCAGAATCCACCAAAATTCTAGAGGAGAACACAGGTGGTAACTTCTTTGACATCAGCCCTAGCAACTTCTTAGTAGATAACTCTCCTGAGGCAAGGAAAACAAAAGCAAAAATAAACTATTCAGACTTCATCAAGATAAAAATTTTCTGCACAGTGAAGGAAACAATAACATTAAAAAGCAACCTTCAGAATGGGAGAAGATATTTGCAAATGACAGAGCCGATAAAGGGTAAGTATCCAAAATCTATAAAGGACTTATCAAACTAAACAATTGAAAGGCAAATAATCTAGTTGAGCCATGGTAAGAAAACATGAAAAGACATTTTTCCAAAGAAGACATACAGATGACTAACAGACACATGTAAAGATGCTCAACATCATTCATTATCAGGAAAATACAAATCAAAACTACAATGAGATGTCACCTCACACATGTCAGAATGGCTAAGATTAATGACACAGGAAACAGGTGTTGGCAGGATGTAGAAAAAGGGGAACATTCTTACACTGTTGGTATGAATACAAACTGCTACAACCACTCTAGAAAACAGTATGGAGGTTCATCAAAAAAGTTAAAAATAGAGCTGCTCTAAGATTCAGCATTGGCACTATTAGGTACTTACCCAAAGGATTGAAGAGTATTGATTCAAAAGCATTCATGCACCAAAATATTTACAGCAGCATTATCAACAATAGCCAAATGATGGAAGGAGTCCAAATGTCTATTGATTGATGAATGAATAATGAACGGAGAAAGATGTTGATAAAAATAAATAAATACATACATACATACATACATACATACATACACACACGATGGAATATTACTTAGCTATAAATGAATGAAATTTTACCATTTGCAACTATGTGGATGTAACTAGAGAATATTATGTTAAGCAAAATAAGTTGGTCAGAGAAAGAAATACCATATTATTTCACTCATGTGGAATTTCAGAAACAAAACAGATGAAGGTTGGGAAGGAGAGGCAATGCAGAAAAAAGACTCAACTATAGAGAACAGAGGTTTGCTAGAGGGGAAGTGGATGTGGGTATTGGCTAAATGGGTGATTAATATTAATGAAGGCACTTGTGGTGAGCACTGGGTGTTGTATGTAATTGATGAATCACTAAATTCTACAAAGATGTTTTTCACTGACAGACTTATTTCCCTTAGCATAATACTCTCTAGCTCCATCCATGTCACTGCATATGACAAGAATTAATTCTTTTTTAAAGGATGAGTAATATTCCATCATATATATATTTCACAACTTCTGTATCCATTTTTCAGTTGATGACATCTGGGCTTCTTCCATAATTAAGATGCTGTTGATAACACTGCTATAAATATTGGCGTGCATGTGCCCTGTCTAATTAGTATTTTTGTATCATTTGGGTAAGTATCTAGTAGTGCAATTGCTAGATTTTAGGTTAGTTCTATTCTTAACTTTTCGAGGAACCTCCATATTGGCTGCACCATTTTTCATTCCCACCAACAGTGTAAGAGGGTTCCCCTTTCTTTGCATCCTCGCCAACATCTGCTGTTTCCTGTGTTCTTAATTTTAGCCATTCTGACGTGTGAGGTGATATCTTTTTTTTTATTGGAGTTCAATTTGCCAACATATAGCATAACACCCAGTGCTCACCCCATCAAGTACCCCCCTCAGTGCCCTTCACCCAGTCACCCCCACCCCCACCCACCTCCCTTTCTACCATCCCTCGTTCCTTTCCCAGAGTTAGGAGTCTCTCATGTTCTGTCTCCCTTTCTGATATTTCCCACTCATTTTGTCTCCTTTACCCTTTATTCCCTTTCACTATTTTTTATATTCCCCAAATGAATGAGACCATATAATGTTTGTCTTTCTCCGATTGACTTATTTCACTCAGCATAATACCCTCCAGGTCCATCGATGTCGAAGCAAATGGTGGGTATTTGTCGTTTCTAATGGCTGAGTAATATTCCATTGTATACATGGACCACATCTTCTTTATCCATTCATCTTTTGATGGACACCAAGGCTCCTTCCACAGTTGGGCTATTGTGGACATTGCTGCTATAAATATTGGGGTGCAGGTGTCCCAGCATTTCACTGCGTCTGTATCTTTGGGGTAAATCCCCAGCAGTGCAATTGCTGGGTCATAGGGCAGATCTATTTTTAACTCTTTGAGGAACTTCCCCACAGTTTTCCAGAGTGGCTGCCCCAGTTCACATTCCCACCAGCAGTGCAAGAGGGTTTTCCTTTCTCCGCATCCTCTCCAACATTTGTTGTTTCCTGCCTTGTTAATTTTCCCCATTCTCACTGGTGTGAGGTGGTATCTCATTGTGGTTTGGATTGGTATTTCCCTGATGGCAAGTGATGCGGAGCATTTTCTCGTGTGCGTGTTGGCCATGTCTATGTCTTCCTCTGTGAGATTTCTGTTCACGTCTTTTTCCAATTTCATGATTGGATTGTTTGTTTCTTTGCTGTTGAGTTTAATAAGTTCTTTTTTTAAGATTTTATTTATTTATGAGAGAGAGAGAGAGAGACAGGCAGAGGCACAGGCAGAGGGAGAAGCAGGCTCCATGCAGGGAGCCTGACGTGAGACTCGATCCAGGACTCCAGGATCACACCCTGGGCTGAAGGCAGGCACTAAACCGCTGAGCCACCCAGGGATCCCCGAGTTTAATAAGTTCTTTATAGATCTTGGATACTAGCCCTTTATCTGATACGTCATTTGCAAATATCTTCTCCCATTCTGTAGGTTGTCTTTTAGTTTTGTTGACTCTTTCTTTTGCTGTGCAGAAACTTCTTATCTTGATGAAGTCCCAATAGTTCATTTTTGCTTTTGTTTCTCACACCTTCATGGATGTATCTTGCAAGAAGTTACTGTCGCCAAGTTCAAAAAGGGTGTTGCCTGTGTTCTCCTCTAGGATTTTGATGGAATCTTGTCTCACATTTAGATCTTTCATCCATTTTGAGTTTATCTTCGTGTATGGTGTAAGAGAATGGTCTAGTTTCATTCTGTGTGTGGCTGTGAGGTGATATCTAATTGTAGTTTTGATTTGTATTTCCCAGATGATGAGTGATGGTAAGCATTTTTTCATGTGTTGTTGCCTATCTGTATGTCATCTTTGGAAAAATGTCTATAACTTCTGCCCATTTTTAATGGTGTGATTCATTTTTGAATTTGATAGGTTCTTTATAGATTTTGGATACTAATCCTTTATCAGATATGTTATTTACAAATATCTTCTCCCATTCTGAAGGTTGCCTTTTAGTTTTGTTGACTGTTTCCTTTGCTGTGCAGAAGCTTTGTATCTTGATGAACTCTCAATATTTCATTGTTGTTTTTGTTTACCTTGCCTCAGGAGACCTGTCTAGTAAGAAATTGTTATGATTGATGTCAAATAGGTTGCTGCTTCTGGTCTCTAGGATGTTGATGGATTCACATTTAGATCTTTCATCCATTTTGAATTTATATTTGTGTTTGGTGTAAGAAAGTGGTCCAGTTTCATTCTTTTGAACATTGATGTCCAAATTTCTTAACACCATTTGTTGAAGAGACTTTTTTACATTGAATATTCTTTTCTGCTTGGTCAAAGATTAGTTGACCATGGCTGTGGGACCATTTCTGGGATTTTTATCCTGTTCCTTTGATATATTTGATCTGCTTTTGTGCCAATACCATCTTGTCTTTATCACTACAGTTTTGTAATATAAAGTGAAGTCCGGATTTGTGATGCCTCCAGCTTTGCTTTTCTTTTTCAAGATTGCTTTGGATATTTGGGGTCTCCTTTTGTGCCATACAAATTTTAGGACGTTTTGTTGTAGCTCTGCAAAAAATGCTTCTGGTATTTTGAAAGGTATTGCATTCAATGTGTAGATTACTTCGAGTAGTATAGACATTTTAACAACATTTTTTCTTCCAATCCATGAGCATGGAATGTTTCTCAATTTACTTGTGTACTTTTCAATTTCTTTTATAAGTGCTCTATAGGTTTCAGAGTACAGATCTTTTATCAATTTGGTAGTTTAACTCCTAGATATCTTTTTTCTTTAGGGCCATTGTCAATGGGATCGATTCCTTGATTTATGTTTCTGCTGCTTCACTATTGGTGCATAGAAATGTAACAGATTTCTATATGTTCATTTTGTATCCTGTAACTTTATTGTATAAGGTTTAGTGATTTTTTGGTGGAGCATTTTGCAATTTGTGTATCATGTCATCTGTAAACAGCAAAAATTTGGCTTTTCCTTGCCAATTAGGATGCCTTTATATATATATATATATATATATTTTTTTTTTCTTTGCTGTCTGATTGCTGAGGCTAAGACTTCCAGGTCTAAGTTGAATAGCAAAGGTAAGAGTGTTCATCCCTCTCTTATTCTTAACCACAGAGGAAAAAGTCTCATTTTTTTCCCCATTGAGGACTGTATTAGCTATGGATCTTTCATGTATGTTCTTTGTAATGTTCTGATATGTTTGTTCTATCCCTACTTTATTAAGGGTTCTTATCAAGAATGAATGTTGTATTTTTTTCAAACACTTTTTCTTCATCTATTGAGAGGAGTATATGGTTCATATTCTTTCTTTGATTAATGTGGTGTATCTGTTGATTAATTTGTGAATATTGAACCACCCTTGCATCCCGGGAATAAATCCCACTTGATAGTGTTGAATAGTTCTTTTAATGTACTGTTAGATTTGTTTTGCTAGTATTCTGTTAAATTTTTTTGCATACATGTTCATCAGGGATACTGACCTGTAATTCCCTTTGTAGTGGGGTCTTACTCTGGTTTTGGAATCAAGGTAATGCTGGTCTAG
Organism: Canis lupus baileyi; assembly: GCF_048164855.1. Taxonomy (NCBI): domain Eukaryota; kingdom Metazoa; phylum Chordata; class Mammalia; order Carnivora; family Canidae; genus Canis; species Canis lupus. The sequence continues at coordinate 62,388,337 of NC_132876.1, forward strand.
TAGAATGAGTTTGGAAGTTTTCCTTCTATTTCTAATTTTTAGAAGATGTTGAGAAGAATATATATTAACTCTTTAAATGTTTGGTAGAATTCCCCTGTGAAACCATCCAGCCCTGGATTTCTGTTTCTTGGGAGATTTTATATTACTGATTTAATTTTTTTGCTAGTTATCAGCCTGTTGAAATTTTCTATTTCTTCCTGTTTCACTTTTGGTAGTTTCTATGTTTCTAGTAATTTATCTATTTATTCCAAATCATCTGATTTATTGGCAAATAATTTTTCATAATATTTTTTATAATTGTATTTCTGTGGTGTTGGTTGTGATCTCTCCTCTGTCATTTGTGATTTCATTTATGTTGATCCTTTCTCTTCTTTTTGATAAGTCTGGCTAGGGGTTTATTAATTTTATTAAATCTTTCAATGATCAGTTCCTAGTTTCACTGATCTGTTTTTCTATTTTTCTTTTGTTTCTATGTCATTTATTTCTGCTCTAATTTTTATTACTTCCCCTCTGCTGACTCTAGACTTCATTTGCTGTTCTAGCTTCTTAGGTGAAATATTAGCTTATGTTTTTTAGATTTTTCTTGCTTCTTCAGGTAAGCTTGTATTGCGATATACTTCCCTCTTATGGCCACTTTTGCTGAATCCCAAGTTTTTGACCATCATATTTTCATTTGTTTCCATGCATTTTTTAAAATTTCATCTTTAATTTCTTGTTTAACGTATCCATTCTTTATAGGGTGTCCTTTACCCTCCATGTATTTGTGGTCTTTCCAATTTTTTTTTCCTGTGGCTGTCTTCAACTTTCATACCATTGTGGTAGGAAAATATGAATGGTATGATCTCATTTGTTTTATACTGGTTGAGGCCTGATTTATGAACCTGTGTGATCTATTCTGGAGAATGTCCCATGTGCACTTGAAAAGAATGTATATTCTGCTGCTTTCGAATGGAATGTTCTAAATATATGTTAAGTCCATCTCATCCAGTGTGTCATTCAAAATCATTGTTCCTTGTTTATTTATTCCTCAGAAGATCTATCTATTGCTGTGAGTTGAGTATTAAAATCCTTTACTATTAGTGTATTATTAACAATGAGTTTCTTTATGTTTGTTTTTAATTGTTTTTATATTTGGATGTTCCCAAGATAGGGCCATAGATATTTACAATTGTTAGATCTTCTTTTTGGATAGACCCCTTTATTATGATATAGTTCCCTTCATCTCTTCTTACAATCTTTGATTTAAAATCTAGTTTGTCTGGTAGAAGTATGGCTATTCTGGCTTTCTTTTGGTGACCATTAGCATGAACAATGTTTCTCTATCCTCTCACTTTCAATCTGGTGCTATCTTTAGTTCTAAAATGAGTCGCTGGGGTTCCCTGGGTAGCTCAGTGGTTTAGCGCCCGCCTTTGGCCCAGGGCATGATCCTGGAGTCCCGGGATCAAGTCCCACATCAGACTCTCTGCATGGAGCCTGCTTCTCCCTCTGCCTGTGTCTCTGCTTCTCTCTCTCTCTCTCTCATGAATAAATAAATAAAATATTAAATAAAGTAAAATAAAGTAAAACGAGTCTCTTTTAGGCAGCATAGAGATGGGTCTTGGATTTTTAAAATATTTTTTTAAAAAATAAGAGGGAAAATATTGCTCATGAATGCAAACATAGGGAACTCAGTGATTCCATAAAGCATAATAACATTCATATCATTGGAGTTCAAATACACAAGAGGGGAAAAGGGCAGAAGGTGTATTAGAAAAAATTATGGCTGAAAACGTACCTAATCTGGGAAAGGAAACAGACATCCAAATTCAGAAGGCACAGAGAATGCCTATCAAAATCAACAAAAGCAGGACAACAAGAAGACATATCAGAGTAAAATTTGCAAATTACAGAGATAAGGAAAATATCCTGAGATCAGCAACGAAAAAAGACTTTCTAACATACAAGATATGACTAAATGGTTAGCAAGAGATCCACCCACAGAATCATGGCAGGCCAGGAGGGAGTGATATGTTGAGTGACTGCCTTCAGCTCAGGGTGTGATTCTGGAGTCCCCGGATGGAGTCCCACATCAGGCTTCCTGCATGGAGCCTGCTTCTCCCTCTGCCTATATCTATGCAGAGATATCTCTCTCTCTCTCTCTCTCTCTCTCTTTCTCTCTCTCAAATAAATAAATGAAATCTTTAAAAAAAATAAGACAGAGAGAGAGAGAGGCAGAGACACGGGCAGAGGGAGAAGCAGGAGATCACGCTCTGAGCAAAAGGCAGATGCTCAACCGCTGAGCCACCCAGGCATCCCTCAGTTATAGTATTTTTCTTATTTCAGTCTGACTAGCTTTTAGGTCTTTTATCTCTGTGGTAAGAGAGTTACTGGTGTTTTTCATGTTTTTCTCAAGCCCAGCTAATATCCTCATGATTGTTTTTTTAAATTCTGGATCAGTGAGCAGCCCAGGTGGTTCAGTGGTTTAAAGCCACCTCCAGCCCAGGGCCTTATCCTGGAGACCCAGGATTGAGTCCCACATCGGGCTCCCTGCATGGAGCCTGCTTCTCCCTCTGCCTGTGTCTCTACCTCTCTCTGTGTCTCTCATGAATCAATAAATAAAATCTTTAAAAAAAATTCTGGATCAGCCATACTACTTATGTCTGTTTCAATTAGATCTCATTCTGTGATCTTTTATTGTTCTCTTTTTGGGATAAATTCCTTAATTTTGGCATTTTGTCTAGTTCTTTGTCTTCTTTTTTATGTTAGGATAGTCTGTTATCTTTCATGCTCCTGAGAGTAACTTTATGAAGAAAACGTCATATACTGCCCAGGGCCTAACACTTTAGGAATTGTTTCTGGTGTATGGTGTATGCACTCTGCTACTGTGTTTTGGGTACTCTTTCCATCAGGTCAGTCCTCTGCAGAGTTTTTCTTTGCTTAGAGTGGAAAGAGTTTGGACCTTGTCCAGTGTGTGGTGAGTTTTAACTAGGTGTGCTCTGTTCTGCTTGTTAAAAGAGACCTAATGGTATTTTCCGTACAGCTCAAGCTTGCCGGCACTCTATGGTCAGTAGACTTGTATACTGGGCATTTTTGCTGGTCTTCTTGAAGAAGGGTCTGGTGCTCTTGTTCTTAGGCACTTTCACTAGTAAAGAATCCTCTGCAGATTGCAGGGGATGGGGCTTGTTGTAAATGGCTCAAACCTCCACTTTGGGTGCTGTGCTACTCACTGAAGTCAGTCTGTGTTGGTGGCAGAGAAACTGATGCCATACATCTCCCTCATTCCTGATGATGGATAGTTTGTACCAGTCATGATCAGGGAAGTCCTCACATAAGAGAAAACAATTTTCCTTCATATGTCCTAGGAGCCTCTCCAACCTCTGCCTTCACCATATCTGTATCTGGGCCATCTGCATGCTCAACAGCACAGTGCACCTGTGTTTTATCTCAGACACAAAGGCTGAGTTTCAAAACTCTATACTTTAGGGACCAGGCCTGGTATGAATCCATACTGATCTGTTGGAAAGTCTCACTGTGTTTGGTCTGGTGCTGGTTTGTCCCAGAAGGGCAGTTGCACAAATGTGTAGGAGCTTAGAGTTTAAAGTGTAGCAAAAGCCTGGTGTCCAGTTTTGTTGCCCTCAGCTTGTGTCTCTGTTATTATGATAAGGAACTGGGCAGTACAATGGCAACCATTGGCTCCTTTGTTCCCTGATGGGCAGTGCCACCTCTGTAACATGCACTCTAAGAAAGGGGAAATCTTATCTCACAGTGCATCCCAGGGGATGTGCAGATTATACTGTCTTCTCTTGGGCCAGTGTCCTCCTTCATATGAGTACCACTGTGCCTGCCAGTCCCCAAACAAGCCACCGCATATATTTCTAAAACTGCAATCTTTGAGCTCTGCTGGTTGTAAAAATTCATGATAATTAGCCCAGCCCCTTTCATTTTCCCAGTCAGTGGTTTTGGAGAAGTGTTTTTGGGGTGTGTGTGTGTGTGTGTGTGTGTGTGATCCCCTGTGTCCTGCTCTCTCTCCCCCTCCCTTTCTCTCTCTCTTTCTCTCCACTGTCCATGATGAGGGCTCCCTCTGATCCACGGCCCCTGGTATTCTTTTCTCCCCTTAATCCCTTCTCTGCACCTCCCACCTTCCACAATATGGCCTCTTCTCCTCCTAGTTGTGCAGTTTGTTCTTCCAGTTCTCTGATCTATTTCTTGGGTGTTCAGAATATTTTGATATTTGTATAGCTGTGTTTGAGAGACAAGGCAAGGATGGAGTCCCCTGACTACTCTGCCATCTTAACTCTTCCAATAAAATGGATTTGAACATACCTTCACATAATAAAGACCAAATATGAAAAACCCCCAGCTAGCACCATTCTCAATGATGAACACCTGAGAGTTCTTCTCAAAGATGAGGAACAAGACAAAGATGCTCTCATGAGTTTTATTCAAAATATTCCTGGAAATCCTAGCCACAACAATCACACACACACACACACACACACACACACACACACATCCATACAGAAGTAGTTAACTTGTCATTATTTGTAGATGAAATATTTTTTAAATATTTTATTTATTAATGTGAGAGAAGAGAGAGGCAGAGACACAGGAAGAGGGAGAAGCAGGCTCCTCACAGGAAGCCTGATGTGGGACTCGATCCCAGGACCACAGGATCATGCCCTGAGCTGAAGGCAGACGCTCAAACACTGAGATACCCAGGCATCCTGATTACATGATAATGACATGATATTACATAGAAAACCCCAAAGACCACCAAAAAATTACCAGAATAGAGAAATTCAGTTAAGTTGCCAGATACAAATTTAATATGCAGAAATTGGTAACATTTCTATACACTAATAATGAAATAGTGGAAATAAAATTTTTAAAAAATCTAGAAATGTGAGGAATAGTGTGGTGTAGGAGAATACTGAGCTCTCCTTCTCCCATGAACACACCAAGATAGCCTCATTAGTGTAACTAACTCTGAAAATTACCCAAGGATTGGCAGAACAGACTTTCCACAGTTAATGCAAAGAAGAGGCTACATTGAAAATAATTGGAGGAAAGGGGACATTGTTAAGAACCAAATACTAGGTTGGACTAGTCACAAATGGGAGGGACATGGCAAGCATTGAGAAGCAAGAAGCTCAGACAAATAACTTCACCAAGATATAGAATAGAAGAAACAATATGAAGAGCAGTTTGAAAAATGAGAGGAAAATTTATTTACTAATTTGAAAACATGTGACAGAGGCGCAGGGATCTTTATGAGGCTTCCACAAGAATAAATGATCTGGTGGCTAAAATTTCTCCTCAGCCCCCCCCCACCCCTGTTAATCCCCCACAGCCTAGATAGCAGGACACTTGTGGGAACCAACAAAAACACTTTCTACTTTCTTTTTTTTTAAGATTTTTATTTATTTATTCATGATAGTCACAGAGAGAGAGAGAGAGAGGCAGAGACACAGGCAGAGGGAGAAGCAGGCTCCATGCAGGGAGCCTGACATGGGATTCGATCCCGGGTCTCCAGGATCACGCCCTGGGCCAAAGGCAGGCACCAAACCGCTGCACCACCCAGGGTCCCTACTTTCCACTTTCTTGACTGCACTGCTCACTCAATCCCCAAGTTCTCCAACTCATCTGCTCAATATAACACTCCCACCTCTTCAGGAGTCCCTCCAAAGCTGCTTCTGCCCTGACACATCCTATAAGCAGCCTTGGCATGGATCAGCCATATTCCAAAGTGACTCTTGTCCTGGGAAGAGGGAAAGATATCCCACACAACAGTGCACCCACAGTCCAAGCAGCTGAACCTTACAGCTAGCATGTCAGAGAAATGCCTTTCTAATCAGTGACACTGGAGTCCTGGCAGGCCAATTGAGGAAGGAATCTGGTCTGACTGGCAGTCTCACCCACCAATAAAATCTTTACAGGTATGAAGGAAGAAAGATCACTGAAGTTGCTGTGACTGTAGCCTCAACAGGGAGAATGGGAGCAGGTGTCTGGTGTAACTGCCAAACTTTCCCACCCAATGAAAGCCTTTCAAGGTACAAGGCAGAGAGAGCATCCTTCAGGTTCATGCTACTGAAGTAGCATGGACTGAAAGAAGGCATCAACTCAGACTGGTGACAGGACCAAACTACATGCCATGACAGTCCAAGATTTGCTTCTTGACAGCTTAAGGACTTCACCCTGCTCAGTACAACCACATAGCCAAAGTGGGCCATTGCAGCTGACTAGATTGAAGATAAGTGCAGCTCAGCCACAACAGTACAATGCATGCAGCCCATATAGGAGACATCCATGAAATAGCTGGTTTTGGTGAACAGGGGGGATTGCACAACAAGGCATCACAAGACCTCTTCTTCATGTGATCACTACTTTCAAGACCAGTAATTGTAGGTGAATTTTGTAGTACATATAATCAAACACAGAGAGTTAGACAAAATTAAGATGCAGAAGAATATGGACCAAATGAAATAACAAGACAAAAGCACAGGAAAAGATCTAAATGAAATACAGTTAAACAATGTGCCTAATTATGAATTCAAAGTAATCATCATAAAGATACTCACTAAACTTAAGAAAAAAAAAGGATGATCTCTGTGAGATCTTCAACAAAGAGACAGAAAATATAAAACAGAACCAGAAATAAAGAACTGAGAAACTGAAATAAAAAGTACATTATAGGGAAACAATAGTAGATTAGAGGAGGCAGAATAATGGATCAGTAACCTAAAACACAGGGTGATGGAAAGCAATCAAGGTGAACAGCAAAGAAAATAAATAATAATAATAAAAATTAAGAATAGGTTATGGGAACACAGCAACATCATAAAACATGACAGCATTTATGTTATAATGATCTTGGGAGAAGAAAACTGAAAAAAGAGGCAGAAAATTAACTTGAAGAAATAATAGATGTAAACCTCCCTAATCTGGGGAAGGAAGCAGACACCCATATTAAGAAAGCAGGGTTCCCAAAAATCAATGTAAGGAAGTTCAAACAAAGATGCATATTAATTAAAATGGTAAAAAGTAGTAATAAAAAGAAAATTTTAAATGCATCAAGAGAAAAGAATCAGTTACACACAAGAGAAATCCCATAAATTTATAGGCTGATTTTTCAGAAGAAACTTTGCAAGTCAGAGCAAATGGCATGATATATTCAAAGTGCTAGGGATCCCTGGGTGGCGCAGCGGTTTGGCGCCTGCCTTTGGCCCAGGGCGCGATCCTGGAGACCCCGGATCGAATCCCACGTCAGGCTCCCGGTGCATGGAGCCTGCTTCTCCCTCTGCCTATGTCTCTGCCTCTCTCTCTCTCTCTCTCTCTATGTGACTATCATAAATAAATAAAAATTAAAAAAAAAAAAAACAAAGTGCTAAAAGGGAAAAGCCTGCAACTCAAAATCCTCTACATAGAAAGACTGTTATGCAGAATAGAAAAAGAGCTACAGTTTTCTAGACAAAAGTTAAAAAGTTTGTCACCAAAAACCAAACTTAGAAGAAACATAAAATTGATTATTTTGAATGAAAAGAAAAGGCCATAGTCAGGAATAAGAACATAATGAAAAGAAAAATTCTGAGATAAATGCAAACATATCATAAAAGTAATAGACTAATCACTTATAATAACAGCATAGAAGTTAAAGCACAAAAGTAGTAAAATCAATTAAATATGAAAAAACAGTCAAAAGTTTCACAAAATACAAGACTGTAAGGTATGACATCCATATACACCTATAATTTAATGGGGGAATAATAATATAGTGCTTTTAAATTGTGTTCAAACTTAAGTGCCCATCAACAGGTTGGAATTCGATCTGCCAGTATATATTATAACACCCAGTGCTCATCCATGAAGTGCTCCCTTAGGTGTCTGTCACCCAGTCAACCCATCCCCACACCCACCTCCCCTTCCACTAACTGTTGTCATTTCCCAGAGTTAGGAATTTCTCATGTTTCGTCACCCTCTCTGATTTTTCCCACTCACTTTCTCTCCTTCCCCTATGATACCTTTCACTATTTTTTATATTTCCTTTATGAGTGAAACCATATGATGATTGTCCTTCTCTGATTCGCTTAATTCATTCAGCATAATACCCTCCAGTTCTATCCAAATCGAAGCAAATAGTGGGTATTCCTCATTTCTAATGGCTGAGTAATATTTCATTAAAAGACACGGTGGTTTCTAAACCACCGTTTACCATTCATCTTTCGATGGATACTGATGATCATACCAAAGTTTTGCTATTGAGGACAATGTTGCAATGCTGCTATTAACATTAGGGTGCAGGTGTCTGGCTTTTCACCACATTTTTATCTATGGGGTAAATCCACAGTAGTGCAATTGCTGGGTCGTAGGGTAGCTCTACTTTAACTCTTTTAGGAAACTCCACACAGTTTTCCAGAGTGGCTGCAACATTTCACATTCCACCAAGACTGCAAGAGGATTCCTCTTTCTACAGATCCTCTCCAACATTTGTTGTTTCCTGTCTTGTTACTTTTCCCCATTCTCAATGGTGTGAGGTGGTATCTCATATGGATTTGATTTGTATTCCCCCGATGGCAAGGGATGCAGAGCATTTTTTTCATGTGCTTGTTGGCCATGTGTAGGTCTTCTTTGGTGAAAACTCTGTTCATGAATTTTGCCCATTTGATGATTGGATTCTTTGTTTCTTTGCTGTTGAGTTGAATAAGTTCTTTATAGATATTGGATACTAGCCCTTTATCTGATAGGTCATTTGCAAATATCGTCTCCCATTCTGTAGGTTGTCTTTTAGTTTCATTGACTGTTGCTTTTGCTGGGCAGAAGCCTTTTACCTTGAAAGAATTCCAATAGTTCAGTTTTGCTTTTGTTTCCCTTGCCTTCATAGATGAATTTTGCAAGAAGTTGTTGTGGCCAAGTTCAAAACGGATGTCGTCTGTGTTCTCCTCTAGGATTTTGATGGAATCTTGTCTCATATTTAGATGTTTCATCCATTTTGAGTTTGTTTGTGTATGGTGTAAGAGAATGGTCCAGTTTCATTCTTCTACACATCGATGGCCAATGTTCCCAGCACCATTTATAAAAGAATATCTTTTTTCCAGTGGACAGTCCTTCTTGCTTGTTGAAAATTAGTTGACCATAGAGTTGAGGGCCCATTTCTGGGTTCTCTATTCTGTTTCATTGATCTATGCGTCTGTTTTTGTGCCATTAACACATTGTGTTGATGATCACAGCTTTGGAGTACAACTAGAAATCCAGCATTATGATGACCTTGGCTCTGGTTATCTTTTTCAATATTCCCCTGGCAATTTGGGATATTTTCTGTTTCCACACAAATCTTAAGATGATTGGTTCCAACTCTCTCAAGAAAATCCATGGTATTTTGATAGGGATTGCATTAAAAGTGTAAATTGCCCTGAGTAGCATAGACATTTTAACAATATTAATTCTTCCAATCCATGAACATGGAACATTTTTTTTCATTTCTTTGTGTCTTCCTCAATTTCTTTCAAAATTGTTTTATAGTTTTTAGGATATAGATCCTTCCCTTTTTGGTTAGGTTTATTCCTAGATATCTTATGCTTTTGGGTACAATTGTAAATGGGATTGACTCCTTAATTTCTCTTTCTTCAGTCTCATTGTTAGTGTATAGAAATGCCACTGATTTCTGGGCATTGATTTTGTATCCTGCCACACTGCCAAATTGCTGTATGAGTTCTAGCAATCTTGGCGGGGAGTCTTTTGGGTTTTCTATGGACAGTATCATGTCATCTGCGAAGAGGGAGAGTTTGACTTCTTCTTTGCCAATTTGAATGCCTTTTACTTCTTTTTGTGGCCTGATTGCTTAGGCTAGGACTTCTAGTTCTATGTTGAATAGCAGTGGTGAGAGTGGATATCCCTGTCATGTTCCCGATCTTAGGGGAAAGGCTCCCAGTGTTTCCCCATTGAGAATGTTATTTGCTGTGGTCTTTTCGTAGATGGCTTTGAAGATGCTGAGGAATGCTCCCTCTATCCCTACACTCTGAAGAGTTTTGATCAGGAATGGAAGCTGTATTTTCTCTGCATCAATTGAGAGGATCAAATGGTTCTTATTTTGTCTCTTGTTGATGTGATCTATCACGTTGATTGTTTTACGAGTGTTGAAACAACCTTGCATCACTGGGATACATTCCACTGGGTCATGGTGAATAATCCTCTTTATGTACTGTTGGATTCAATTGCCTAGTATCTTGTTGAGACTTGTTCCATCTGTGTTCATCAGGAATATTGGTCTACAATTCTCCTTTTGATGGGGTCTTTGGTTTTGGAATTGAGGTGATGCTGGCCTCAGAAAACAAGTTGAGAAATATTCCCTCACTTTTGTATCCTTCAGAGCAGCTTTAGTAAAATACGTATTATTTCTTCTTTTTTTAATTTATTATTTTGGTGTTCAATTTGCCAACATACAGAATAATACCCAGTGCTCATCCCATCAAGTGCCCCCCTCACAGTGCCCATCACTCTGTCACCCCCACCCCCTGCCCACCTCCCTTTCTACCACCCCTTGTTCGTTTCCCAGAGTTGTCTTCTATATCACTCACTCGTTCTTCCACCTCGTTAACCCTCGTTGTTAGGACTTCTAGTTTGGATTGCATCTCATTCAATTGATTTTTAATTTATGCCTGATTAGATCTAAATTCTGCAGTCATGAAGTCTCTTGAGTACTTTATGCTTTTTTCTAGAGCCACCAGTAGCTGTATAATAGTGCTTCTGAATTGGCTTTCTGACATTGAAATGTAATCCAGATTTTGTAACTCTGTGTTTCTGATTCTTTCTTTTGAGGTGAGGTTTTCCTTCTAGTCATTTTGCTCAGTGCAGAGTGGCCAAATATAACTTGTATTTGGAAAAGGAGAAAAAGAGAGGAGAGAAAGAAGGAAGGAAAAGAGAAAAAGAAAAAAGAAAAAGGAAGAAAAAAGAAAAATGAGAAGAAAAAGAAAGAAAGGAAAAAAAGGTTGCGGGAAGCAAACAGAAATCAAAAAGCAAAAAAAAAAAAAAAAAAAAAACACAGGGGAGTATCTTCTGTTTCTGTATACTTTAAGTCCCTTGATTTCCCCTGGAATTCGTCTGTCTAGTTGGTCTTCTGGGGGAGGGGCCTGTTGTGCTGATTTTCAGGTGTTAGCACTTGGTGGAGCTGCTCTGCCCCCTGCCTGGTGCAGGGCTCAGTGGGCGTTGGTTACCCGGTGAGGCCCCAGGAGGAACAACCACAGTGGAGGCGGCCAGCTCTGGAGCCCTGGATTCAGCTCCCGCAGTAACTACAGAGCTCTCCATGTGCAGGGGCCTGGATTCTCTGGGGGCAGGGCCGCTGATCTGCTCAGCTCGGGGCAGGAGCGTCCTTGTGGTCCTGTGCCCTCTGGCCTCTGCCTGTCCTGGGGGGAGGCTGGATCCTCGGCTGGGTCCTGGCGCCCAGTGCTCCCGGGCCTGCGCTGTTGGATTGTGCTCCCGGCTGCCCAGCCGCCTCTCTGTGGAGCCACCGCCCGAGCCCCTCTGAGCTGCTCCCGGGCCAATGCCTGTGCATGCTGCAGCCCTTTAGGGAGCTCGGCGCATCTCCCTGGTGCACAGTTGCTCTGTTTATGTCCCAGGGAGCCTGAGGGCATCCCAGCCCTCCTGGGGTCCTGCTCTAACTCCCTGAGAGCGCCTTTCTGCCCAGGAAGATTGGTGAAGCTCTTGCTTCTCTGGGATGGGGCTTTCCTGTCCTGGGGGCACTCGCCCCGGCCTTAGCCTGGCTCCTCACGTGGGGCCCCTCCCCCTTGGATGCCTTTTGTTTCTTTATTTCTTTTTTCCCCATCTTCCTACCTTGATAGAAGTGCGAACTCTTCTCACTGTAGCATTCCAGCTGTTCTCTCTTTAAATCTCAGGCTGAATTCGTAGATTTTCAGGATGATTTGAAGGTTATCTAGGTTATTTGGTGGGGACAGGTGATTTGGGGACCCTACTCTTCTGCCACCTTGCCCCTCCCCTCGGATTTGTAGGTGTTCAGGATGATTTGAACGTTATCTAGGTAAGTTCGTGGGACCAGGTGAGTTGAAGACCCCTACTCTTCCCACATCTTCCCCATCAACTTAATGTAAAGTGTTATATACTTGTTATATATGAACCAAATAGTAACCACAAATCAAAAAACTATAACAGATACACAAAAAATAAATGAACCCAAGCAAAACACTAAAGAAAGCTGTCAAACCACAAGGGAAGAGAGCAAGAAAAGGAGAATGGAACACAGAACAACAATAACAGAAAAGCAAAACATGTAACGAACGGCAATAAATACATCCTTATCAATAATTACTATATATTTTTATTTTTAATAATAAATTTATTTTTTATTGGTGTTCAATTTGCCAACATACAGAATAACCCAGTGCTCATCCCGTCAAGTGGCCCCCTCAGTGCCCGCCACCCAGTCTATACCACCCCAGCCCTCCTCCCCTTCCACCACCCCTAGTTCGTTTCCTAGAGTTAGGAGTCTTTATGTTCTGTCTCCCTTTCTGATATTTCCTACCCATTTCTTCTCCCTTCCCCTCTATTCCCTTTCACTATTATTTATATTCCCCAAATGAATGAGACCATATAATGTTTGTCCTTCTCCGATTGGCTTATTTCACTCAGCATAATACCCTCCAGTTCCTTCCACGTCGAAGCAAATGGTGGGTATTGGTCATTTCTAATGGCTGAGTAATATTCCATTGTATACATAAACCACATCTTCTTTATCCATTCATCTTTCGATGGACACCGAGACTCCTTCCACAGTTTGGCTATTGTGGACATTGCTGCTAGAAACATCGGGGTGCAGGTGTCCCGGCGTTTCATTGCATCTGAATCTTTGGGGTAAATCCCCAACAGTGCAATTGCTGGGTTGTAAGGCAGATCTATTTTTAACTCTTTGAGGAACCTCCACATAGGTCATCAAGACAGTGTGGTACTGGCACAAAAACAGACACATAGATCAATGGAACAGAATAGAGAATCCAGATGTGGACCCTCAACTTTATGGTCAACTAATATTCGCTAAAGGAGGAAAGACTATCCACTGGAAGAAAGACAGTCTCTTCAATAAATGGTGCTGGGAAAATTGGACATCCACATGCAGAAGAATGAAACTAGACCACTCTCTTGCACCATACACAAATATAAACTCAAAATGGATGAAAGATCTAAATGTGAGACAAAATGCCATCAAAATCCTAGAGGAGAACACAGGCAACACCCTTTTTGAACTCGGTCACAGTAACTTCTTGCAAGATACATCCATGAAGGCAAAAGAAACAAAAGCAAAAATGAACTATTGGGACTTCATCAAGATAAGAAGCTTTTGCACAGCAAATGGTACAGTCAACAGAACTAAAAGACAACCTACAGAATGGGAGAAGATATTTACAAATGATGTATCAGATAAAGGGCTAGTTTCCAAGATCTATAAAGAACTTATTAAACTCAACACCAAAGAAACAAACAATCAAATCATGAAATGGGCAAAAGACATGAACAGAAATCTCACAGAGGAAGACATAGACATGGCCAACACGCTCATGAGAAAATGCTCTTCATCACTTGCCTTTAGGGAAATACAAATCAAAACCACAATGAGATACCACCTCACACCAGCGAGAATGGGCAAAATTAACAAGGCAGGAAATCACAAATTTTGGAGAGGATGTGGAGAAAAGAAAACCCTCTTGCACTGTTGGTGAGAATGTGTACTGCTGCAGCCACTCTGGAAAACTGTGTGGAGGTTCCTCAATAATTACTTTAGCAAGGGAGGGGCAAGATGGCGGAAGAGTAGGGTCTCCAAATCACCTGTCTCCACCAAATTACCTAGAAAAGCTTCAAATTATCCTGAAAATCTATGAATTTGGCCTGAGAATTAAAGAGAGAATACCTGGAATGCTACAGTGAGAAGAGTTCATGCTTCTATCAAGGTAGGAAGACGGGGAAAAAAGAAATAAAGAAACAAAGGCATCCAAGGGGGAGGGACCCTGCGAGGAGCCGGGCTGAGGCTGGGGCGAGTGTCCCCAGGACAGGAGAGCCCCGTCCCGGAGAAGCAGGAGCTGCACCAACCTTCCCGGGCGAAAAGGGGCTCCCAGGGAGTTGGAGCAGGAACCAGGAGGGCGAGTATGCCCTTGGGTTCCCTGGGACAGTAACAGAGCAACTGCGCGCCCAGGAGAGTGCACGGAGCTCCCTAAGGGCTGCAGCGCGCACGGAGGGACCCGGAGCAGCTCGGAGGGACTCGGGCGGCGGCTCCGCGGGGGCTGCGGGGCGGGAGCAGCTCGGAGGGGCTCCAGCAGAGGAAGAGGCTCCGTGCGGAGGGGGATGCGCGGTTCCAGGAGCAGCTCAGAGGGGCTTGGGCGGCGGCTCCGTGGAGGGGGCTACGCGGCCGGGAGCGCGAATCCAACACCGCAGGCCCCGGATCACAGGGGGCCGGGACACAGCCCAGGATCCGGTCTCCCCCCGGGACAGGCAGAGGCCGGGAGGGCCCAGGACAGCAAGGATGCTCCTGCCCCGAGCTGAGCAGATCAGCGGACCCGCCCCGGAGCCTCCAGGCCCTGCAGACAGAGAGCTCTGGAGTTCCTGCCGGAGCTGAATCCAGGTTTCCAGAGCTGGCCCCGCCATTGGGGCTGTTGCTCCTGGGGCCTCACGGGGTAAACAACCCCCACTGAGCCCTGCACCAGGCAGGGGGCAGAGCAGCTCCCCCAAGTGCTAAAACCTGAAAATTAGCACAACAGGCCCCTCCCCCCAGAAGACCAGCTAGACGGATAAGTTCCAGGGGAAGTCAAGGGACTTAAAGTACACAGAATCAGAAGATACTCCCCCGTGGTTCTTTTTTTCTTTTTTCTTTTTTTGTTGTTCTTTTGTTTTGTTTTGCTTTTTGATTTGTTTTCTTCCCCCACCCCCTTTTTTTCCTTTCTTTCTTTTTCTTTCCCTTTTTCTTCTTTTTTTTTTCGTTTTTTTCTTCCTATTTATTTCCTCTTTCTCTTTTCTTTCCTTCTTTCTCTCCTCTCTTTTTCTCCTTTGCCTATACAACTTGCTTTTGGCCACTCTGCACTGAGCAAAATGACTAGAAGGAAAACTTCACCTCAAAAGAAAGAATCAGAAACAGTCCTCTCTCCCACAGAGTTACAAAATCTGGATTACAATTCAATGTCAGAAAGCCAATTCAGAAGCACTATTATACAGCTACTGGTGGCTCTAGAAAAAAGTATAAAGGACTCAAGAGACTTCATGACTGCAGAATTTAGAGCTAATCAGGCAGAAATTAAAAATCAATTGAATGAGATGCAATCCAAACTAGAAGTCCTAACGACAAGGGTTAATGAGGTGGAAGAACGAGTGAGTGACATAGAAGACAAGTTGATAGCAAAGAAGGAAACTGAGGAAAAAAGAGACAAACAATTAAAAGACCATGAAGATAGATTAAGGGAAATAAACGACAGCCTGAGGAAGAAAAACTTACGTTATTTGGGGTTCCTGAGGGCGCCGAAAGGGACAGAGGGCCAGAATATGTATTTGAACAAATTCTAGCTGAAAACTTTCCTAATCTTGGAAGGGAAACAGGCATTCAGATCCAAAAAATAGAGAGATCCCCCCCCCAAAAGCAATAAAAACTGTTCAACACCTCGACATTTAATAGTGAAGCTTGCAAATTCCAAAGATAAATAGAAGATTCTTAAAGCAGCAAGAGACAAGAAATCCCTGAATTTTATGGGGAGGAATATTAGGTAACAGCAGACCTCTCTACAGAGACCTGGCAGGCCAGAAAGGGCTGGCAGGATATATTCAGGGTCCTAAATGAGAAGAACATGCAACCAAGAATACTTTATCCAGCAAGGCTCTCATTCAAAATGGAATGAGAGATAAAGAGCTTCCAAGACAGGCAGGAACTGAAAGAATATGTGACCTCCAAACCAGCTCTGCAAGAAATTTTAAGGGGGACTCTTAAAATTCCCCTTTAAGAAGAAGTTCATTGGAACAATCCACAAAAACAAGGACTGAATTGATATCATGATGACACTAAACTCATATCTCTCAATAGTAACTCTGAATGTGAACGGGCTTAATGACCCCATCAAAAGGCGCAGGGTTTCAGACTGGATAAAAAAGCAGGACCCATCTATTTGCTGTCTACAAGAGACTCATTTTAGACAGAAGGACACTTACAGCCTGAAAATAAAAGGTTGGAGAACCATTTACCATTTGAATGGTCCTCAAAAGAAAGCAGGGGTAGCCACCCTTATATCAGATAAACTAAAATTTACCCCGATGACTGCAGTGAGAGATGAAGAGGGACACTATATCATACTTAAAGTATCTATCCAACAAGAGGACTTAACAATCCTCAATATATATGCCCCGAATGTGGGAGCTGCCAAATATATAAATCAATTATTAACCAAAGTGAAGAAATACTTAGATAATAATACACTTATACTTGGTGACTTCAATCTAGCTCTTTCTATACTCGATAGGTCTTCTAAGCACAACATCTCCAAAGAAACAAGAGCTTTAAATGATACACTGGACCAGATGGATTTCACAGATATCTATAGAACTTTACATCCAAACTCAACTGAATACACATTCTTCTCAAGTGCACATGGAACTTTCTCCAGAATAGACCACATACTGGGTCACAAATTGGGTCTGAACCGATACCAAAAGATTGGGATCGTCCCCTGCATATTCTCAGACCATAATGCCTTGAAATTAGAACTAAATCACAACAAGAAGTATGGAAGGACCTCAAACACGTGGAGGTTAAGGACCATCCTGCTAAAAGATGAAAGGGTCAACCAGGAAATTAAGGAAGAATTAAAAAGATTCATGGAAACTAATGAGAATTAAGATACAACCGTTCAAACTCTTTGGGATGCAGCAAAAGCAGTCCTAAGGGGGAAATACATCGCAATACAAGCATCCATTCAAAAACTGGAAAGAACTCAAATACAAAAGGTAACCTTACACATAAAGGAGCTAGAGAAAAAACAGCAAATAGATCCTACACCCAGGAGAAGAAGAGAGTTAATAAAGCTTCGAGCAGAACTCAACGAAATCGAGACCAGAAGAACTGTGGAACAGATCAACAGAACTAGGAGTTGGTTCTTTGAAAGAATTAATAAGATAGATAAACGATTAGCCAGCCTTATTAAAAAAAAGAGAGAGAAGACTCAAATTAATAAAATTATGAAAAAAAAATGAAAAAAAAAATAAAATTATGAATGAGAAAGGAGAGATCACTACCAACACCAAGGAAATACAAACGATTATAAAAACATATTATGAACAGCTATATGCCAATAAATTAGGCAATCTAGGAGAAATGGACGCATTCCTGGAAAGCCACAAACTACCAAAACTGGAACAGGAAGAAATAGAAAACCTGAACAGGCCAATAACCAGGGAGGAAATTGAAGCAGTCATCAAAAACCTCCCAAGACACAAGAGTCCAGGGCCAGATGGCTTCCCAGGGGAATTTTATCAAACGTTTAAAGAAGAAACCATACCTATTCTCCTAAAGCTGTTTGGAAAGATAGAAAGACATGGAGTACTTCCAAAATCGTTCTATGAGGCCAGCATCACTTTAATTCCAAAACAAGACAAAGACCCCACCAAAAAGGAGAATTACAGACCAATATCCCTGATGAACATGGATGCAAAAATTCTCAACAAGATACTGGCCAATAGGATCCAACAGTACATTAAGAAAATTTTTCACCATGACCAAGTAGGATTTATCCCCGGGACACAAGGCTGGTTCAACACTCGTAAAACAATCAATGTGATTCATCATATCAGCAAGAGGAAAACCAAGAACCATATGATCCTCTCATTAGATACAGGGAAAGCATTTGACAAAATACAGCATCCATTTCTGATCAAAACTCTTCAGAGTGTAGGGATAGAGGGAACATTCCTCGACATCTTAAAAGCCATCTATGAAAAGCCCACAGCAAATATCATTCTCAATGGGGAAGCACTGGGAGCCTTTCCCCTAAGATCAGGAACAAGACAGGGATGTCCATTCTCACCACTGCTATTCAACATAGTATTGGAAGTCCTAGCCTCAGCAATCAGACAACAAAAAGACATTAAAGGCATTCAAATTGGCAAAGAAGAAGTCAAACTCTCCCTCTTTGCAGATGACATGATACTCTACATAGAAAACCCAAAAGTCTCCACTCCAAGATTGCTACAACTCATACAGCAATTCAGTAGCATGGCAGGATACAAAATCAATGCCCAGAAATCAGTGGCATTTCTATACACTAACAATGAGACTGAAGAAAGAGAAATTAAGGAGTCAATCCCATTTACAATTGCACCCAAAAGCATAAGATACCGAGGAATAAACCTAACCGAAGATGTGAAGGGTCTATACCCTCAAAACTGTAGAACACTTCTGAAAGAAACTGAGGAAGACACAAAGAGATGGAAAAATATTCCATGCTCATGGATTGGCAGAATTAATATTGTGAAAATGTCAATGTTACCCAGGGCAATATACACTTTTAATGCAATCCCTACCAAAATACCATGGACTTTCTTCAGAGAGTTAGAACAAATTATTTTAAGATTTGTGTGGAATCAGAAAAGACCCTGAATAGTCAGGGGAATTTTAAAAAAGAAAACCATATCTGGGGGCATCACAATGCTAGATTTCAGGTTGTACTACAAAGCTGTGGTCATCAAGACAGCGTGGTATTGGCACAAAAACAGACACATAGGTCAATGAAACAGAATACAGAACCCAGAAGTGGACCCTGAACTTTATGGTCAACTAATATTCGATAAAGGAGGAAAGACTATCCATTGGAAGAAAGACAGTCTCTTCAATCAATGGTGCTGGGAAAATTGGACATCCACATGCAGAAGAATGAAACTAGACCACTCTCTTGCACCATACACAAAGATAAACTCAAAATGGATGAAAGATCTAAATGTGAGACAAGATTCCATCAAAATCCTAGAGAAGAACACAGGCAACACCCTTTTTGAACTCGGCCACAGTAACTTCTTGCAAGATACATCCACGAAGGCAAAAGAAACAAAAGCAAAAATGAACTATTGGGACTTCATCAAGATAAGAAGCTTTTGCACAGCAAAGGATACAGTCAACAAAACTCAAAGACAACCTACAGAATGGGAGAAGATATTTGCAGATGACGTATCAGATAAAGGGCTAGTTTCCAAGATCTATAAAGAATTTTTTAAAATCAACACCAAATAAACAAACAATCCAATCATGAAATGGGCAAAAGATGAACAGAAATCTCACAGAGGAAAACATAGACATGGCCACATGCACATGAGAAAATGCTCTGCATCACTTGCCATCAGGGAAATACAAATCAAAACTACAATGAGATACCATCTCACACCAGAGAGAATGGGGCAAATTAACAAGGCCGGAAACAACAAATGTGGAGAGGATGCGGAGAAAAGGGAACCCTCTTACACTGTTGGTGGGAATGTGAACTGGTGCAGCCACTCTGGAAATCTGTGTGGAGGTTCCTCCAAGAGTTAAAAATAGACCTGCCCTACGACCCAGCAATTGCACTGTTGGGGATTTACCCCAAAGATACAGATGCAATGAAACGCCAGGACACCTGCACCCCGATGTTTCTAGCAGCAATGTCCACAATAGCCCAACTGTGGAAGGAGCCTCGGTGCCCATCGAAAGATGAGTGGATAAAGAAGATGTGGTTTATGTATACAATGGAATATTACTCAGCTATCAGAAATGACAAATACCTACCATTTGTTTCAACGTGGATGGAACTGGAGGGTATTATGCTGAGTGAAGTAAGTCAGTCGGAGAAGGACAAACATTATATGTTCTCATTCATGTGGGGAATATAAATAATAATGAAAGGGAATATAAGGGAAGGGTGAAGAAATGTGTGGGAAATATCAGAAAGGGAGACATAACGTAAAGACTGCTCTTCTGGGAAACGAACTAGGGTTGGTAGAAGGGGTGGAGGGGGGTAGGAGTGATTGGGTGTCGGGCACTGGGGGTTATTCTGTATGTCGGTAAATTGAACGCCAATAAAAAAAATAAAAAATAAATTTAAAAAAATAATTACTTTAAATTTAAGTTTACTAAAGCTCTAATCCATGTACATAGGGTGATTGAATAGATAAAATAGAAATTATCTATATTCTGCCTAAGATACTCTTAGCTGAAAGGCACATGCAGATTGAAAGTGAAGAGATGGAAAAAGTTTTTGATATAAATGGAAATGAAATGGAAGCCTTGGTATCAATACTTATATCATAAAAATAGATAAAATGTAACAAAATGTAACAAAAAACATCAAAAGATGCGAACATTATATAATGACAAAAATAATGATCCAACTAGAGGATATAACAATTGTACATGTATATACACCCTCCAGGGGAGTTCCTAAATACATAAAGCAACTATTCACAAACATAAGAAATAAATTGAGAGTATTACAATAATATTAGAGGACTCTAAAACCCCACTTACATCAATGCATAGATCTTGTAGACAGAATCAACAATGAACAGTGTCTTAGAATGACACTGGACAAGCTGGACTTAATATATTAAAAAAATTATCTCCAAAACCAGCAGAACATTCTTTTCAAGTGTACATAGAGTATTTTCCAAAATACATTATATGTTAGGTCATAAAACAAGGGTTAAAATATTGAAAAATATTAAAATCCAATCATGGGTTTATTTCTGACCACAAAGGTATGAAATCATAAATCAGTCACAGGAAAATATCTAGAAATAACATGAATACATGGAGGATAAATAGCATACTACCAAAAAATGACTGGATCAAGCAAAAAATCAAAAAAGATTTATAAAAAGACATGAAGGTAAAATGGAAATGAAAACACATCTGTCCAAATCTTTCAGATGCAGCAAAAACTATTCTAAACGGAAATATTATAGAAATACAAGACTACGTTAAGAAACAAACAAACAAAAAAAAAACCCAAATGAACAACTTAACTTCACACCTAAATGAGCTAGAAAAAAAAGAACAGAAACCTGAAAGTCTGTAAAATAAAGGAAATAATAAAGATTAGAGCAGAAATAACTGAAATAGAGACAATAAGAACAACAAATGGAACACATCATTGAAAGCACATACTAGTTCTTTAGAAGGATCAAGAAAATTGTCAAATAGCCAGTCTCATCAAGAAAAGAAAGAGAGGACTCAAATAAATAAAATCAAAAATAAAGAAGGAGAAATTACAACTGGCATCACAGAAATACATAGCATTAAAAGAGATTTTTATGACAAATTATATGCCAACAAATTAGACAACCTAGAATTATGA
Source organism: Canis lupus baileyi (assembly GCF_048164855.1). NCBI lineage: Eukaryota > Metazoa > Chordata > Mammalia > Carnivora > Canidae > Canis > Canis lupus. Next base: position 62,409,663 of record NC_132876.1, read on the forward strand.
GTACATTTGCAAAAACATATAATCTTCTAAAACTGAATCAGACCAACACTAGCAATAAAATTGAATCAGAAATAAAAACACTTAAACAACTCCAGAAGCAGATGACTTTACAGGTGAATTCTACCAAACATTTAAAGCAGAGTTTATACCTATTTTTCTCAAAATATTTTTTTTAATTTTATTTATTTATTTATGATAGTCACAGAGAGAGAGAGAGAGAGAGAGAGAGGCAGAGACACAGGCAGAGGGAGAAGCAGGCTCCATGCACCGGGAGCCCGATGTGGGATTCGATCCTGGGTCTCCAGGATCGTGCCCTGGGCCAAAGGCAGGCGCCAAACCGCTGCGCCACCCAGGGATCCCTCTCAAAATATTTTTTAAAAAGAAAAGAATAGGAAGAAAAATTTCCCCATTTATTCTCTAAGATTAACATTAAGATCAGTGTTACCCTGATACTAAAGCCAGATAAAGACACTACAGAAAGAAAACAACAGTCCTGTATCTCTGAAAAACATAGTTGCAAAAATATTCAACACAAGTATTCTGAATCCAACAATACCTTCAATAAAATTGGTCGCCACATTAATGTGCTATTTACTCAAGGGATGCATGGGTGGTTAAATAGTAAAAAATTAACCAACATGATACATTACATTACAACAGAAAGGATAAAACCATATGATCAGCTCAATATATGAAGAAAAAGCATTTGACAAAGTACAACACTCATTCATGATAAAAAGTCTCAACAAAGTGGGTCTAATATAACTTGACACAATAAAGGTGATATTTAAAAATCCAACAGCTAATATTGTGTTCAAAGATAAAAACCTAAAAACATTTTTTCTAATATCAGGAAGAAGAAAAGAATGTCTACTCTCACCACTTTTACTCAAAATAGTACTGAAAACCCTAGCCATAACAATCAGAGGAGAAAAAGAAAGAAAAGTCATCCAAATTGGTAAGGAAAGGGTAAAACTTTACTATTTGCAGATGACATGATACTATGTGTGGGATGACCCAATTGGGTGAAGGCTGATGGCAGGGGGATGAAAGAATTCACAAAGGAGATAGAAGTTTATTGAATACACTGCAAGGGAGGATTTGGCAGAACAACAAAGAAAAGACTGTCAGGAGGTAGTGGTTGGGGCTGTTATTAAGGGGGATGATGAGGTATGGGAAGTACAAAATTTTCTTTTTTTGGTACCTGTATATAAGTAACCCATTGATGAGCTATAGCTTATGGACATTTTGAGATGGGTACCCTAGTGGGTCTGGTTGTATTCAGCTGGGAGGTCACTATGGGCCCTTTTACCTTATTCAGATTTCTGTTGCTCAGGTTGCTTGCCTAAAAGTGGCCTCTACACTATGTATATGAAAAAAAGATCACTAAAAACTACTGGAACTGATAAATTCAGTAAATTAGTAGGATATAAAATTAATGTACAGAAATTTATTGCATTTCTGTACGTTAATAATGAAGTATCAGAAAGAGAAATTAAGGAGAAAATCCCAATTATGATTACATTGAAAAGAACAAAATACCCAGGAATAAACTTAACTAAGAAGATGAAAGACTTGTACTGCAAACAAATGGAAAGATATCTCATATTCATGGATGAAAAGAGCAAATATTTTTTTAATGTTCATACTACCCAAGGCAATCTACAGATTTAATGCAATTCCTATAAAAATACCAACAATGTTTTAATAGAGCTAGAACAAATTACACAATTGTATGGATCCATAATAGACCCCAAATAACAATAGAAATCTTGAGGAAAAAAACAAACCCAGGGCATCCCAACTTCAGATTTCAAGATATATTACAAAGCTGTAGTAATCAAAACAGTATGGCACTGGCAAAACATAGACACATAGATCAATGTAACAAAATAGAGAGCCCATTAATAAAACTAGGCTAATATGATCAATTAATCTATGACAAAGAAAGCAAAAGTATTCAATGGGCAAAGGAGGGTCTCTTCAACAAATGGTACTGAGAGAACTTGATGGCAACATGCAAAAGAATGAAACGGAATCACTTTCTTACACCATAAACAAATATAAACAAAATGTATTAAAGACTGAAAACTGGGCTGCCTGGGTGGCTCAGTGGTTGAGCGTCTGCCTTTGGCTCAGGGCGTGATCCCAGGACCCCGGGATCGAGTGCCCCATCGGGTTTCCTGCATGAAGCCTGCTTCTCCCTCTACCTATGTCTCTCTCTCTCTCATGAATAAATAAATAAATTAAAAAAAATAAAGACTGAAAATTAAGACCTGAAATCATAAAATTCCTAGAAAAAAACTTAGATAGTAATTTCTTTGACAATAGCCCTAGAAACATATTTCTAGATATGTATATTCAGGGAAGAGGCACAAAGGAAAAATTAAACTATTGGGACTACATCAAAATAAAAAGCTTTTCCATAGTGAAGGAAACCATTAACAAAACAAAAAAGGAAATGTACTGAATGGGAAAAGATATTTACAAATAATATTAGGATTAGGGGTTGATATCCAAAATATATAAAGAATTTGTACAAGTCAACACCAAAACTTCCAAATAATTCATTTAAAAAATGGGCAGAGGACCTAAAGAGATATTTTCTGGAAAAAAAAAGACATATAGACAGTTAAGATGTATATGAGGGCAGTTCTGGTGGCTCAGTGGTTTAGCGCTGCCTTCAGCCCAGGTTGTGGTCCTGGAGACCCGGGATCAACTCCCACATCAGGCTTCCTGCATGGAATGGAGTCTGCTTCTCCCTCTGCCTGTGTCTCTGCTTCTCTCTCTCTCTCTCTCTCTGTGTCACTCATGAATGAATAAATAAAATCTTTAAAAAAAGATGCATATGAAAAGATGCTCAATATCACTAATCATTAGGGAAATGCAAATTAAAAAAAAACACAAGGTATCACCTAACACCTGTCGGAATGGCTAACATAAAAAACACAAGAAATACAAAGTGTTGACAAAGACAGAGAGGAAAAGAACCCTTATGCACTGTTATTTTTATAATTTTTATAAATTGGTGCAGCTCCAGTAGAAAACAGTATGTAGTTTCATTACAAAATTAAAAATAGTGTTACTATATTATACAGTAATTCCAGTATTGGATATTTATACAAAGGAAACTAAAACATTAATTTGAAAAGGTATATGCACCACTATGTTTATTATAGCATTATTATAAGAACCAGTATATTGAAGAAACTCATGTCCATACTTAGGTGAATTAATAAAGATGTGGTATATAGAGAGAATATAATCTATTTCAGCCATTAAAAAAAGAGATTTTGCCATTTGCACCATCGATGGACTAAAAGGTATAACACTAAGTGAAATAAATGAGAAAGAGAAAGAAAAATACCATATTACTTCACTCTTATGTGGAACTTAAGTAATAAATAAACAACAACAAAAAGAAACAACCCCTCCCCCAGATTCTTAAATACAGAGAACTGGTGGTTTCCAGAGGAGACATGATTGGAGGGAGGGGTGAAATAAAGAAAATCAAGGGTATACTTATCATGGGAGGCTGGGAAGATGGAAGACCCTAAACTTATCTCATCCCACAGATACAACTAGATAACACTAACATCAGTGTAAACAGAAAATTACTCAAAGACTAGCAGAACAAATTACGAAATTAAAGGTAGGAAAAGAGGTCACATCAAGAAGGTAAGAAGGGCAGATATGGGGGGTAGCTAAAAGGGCCTAGCTGTCCATAGTCAGGAGGGAGATAAGGGTGCAGAGAAGGGAAAGAAATAAGACTATCACACCAGGGCACCAGCACAGGGAAGATGAATCCCCATAACATTTGGCTTTAAACATGAGAGAGGCCAATTTTGTGAGTTCTTACAACCAGTGGGAATTAAAGTCTGATTTTTAAAAAATTGGTAGGTTCAGCTCTGCAATAGCCTTGAGGGTATTCAGAAGCTAAGTCCCCACGCTTAAAGAGAGAATATGACAAACATCCCACTGAGATCCAGTGTAGAATCAGCAGTTTGAAAAACACTTGGTGCATACTGGAGAGAGAGTTATTTACTCATGTCTAAGCATGTCCTAGAAAAGGTAAAGATTGCGGGGTTACCCGTCCAAGAAAAAAGAGCTGGGAGGTGACATTAATTTCCCTCCTCAGGCCCTCAGAATTAACACATAGTCACCTGCAGGAACAGTCACAGAGCCAATACTTGTTACCTAACTCGCTTATACCAAGCCCTGCCAATCCCCCATGCTTTGGTGGATCTGCTCTTTCCAGTCATACTTGCTTCAGTCCTGATGTTTTGGGTTCCCTTCCCTGGAAGACTGGTATAAAAGAGGCCAACAGCACATCTCCTGGGCCATGTGATTTGCAGGAAGGCTTTAGGCAGCCCCAGGCTCTGTAGCAGCTGCATGCTTCCTGTGGAAGAAGAAAAGCACCAACTTATTAAAAGTGTATGCACAACCCACTATTTTCAAGAGGAGTTGTACCTCAACAGAAACCGACACAGACAGTTGAAAAAACTAGGAGGCAGACGAATTTGTCTCAAATTTTAAAAATAGGACAAAACCACAGAAAGAGACCTACATTTCATTAGATGTCATAGCGTGACACATAGTCAACCCCAAACATCAGGGTGAATGCTCGTGGAAGGGAAGGAGGAGAGAGGACCAGAGAGTAATGGATTATTAAAAAAGAAGAAGGAGGAAAAGAAAGAAAGAAAAAGGAAAAGAAAGTAAGAAGGAAAGAAACAGGCTCATGTTTTATGGACTAAAATGTTAATTAATTTAACTTCTGTCCTCTGAAGTTCACTAAGGTAATAAACAAAATTTTAGAAGGAAAGAAATATAGGCAGATCCTTACAGAAAAAAAGTAGACCCCTGGTTGGAGGGGGGAAATGGGAATGGGTGCTAATGAGTGTGGGGTTTCTTTATTGGATAATAAAAGTGTTCTGGAATTAGATTGAGGTGATGCACATATACCTGTGAGTATACTGAAAACCATTGAGTTGTACATTTTATACAGGTAGATTTTATGGCTTGCAAATATCTCAAATTAATAAAAGGAAAGAAAAATTTAAAAAAGAGAACAAAGAGAAATGGATAGAAGTAATATGTCTGATAGATAATTTAAAGGAAGGATCATGGGCAGCCCCAGTGGCCCAGCAGTTTAGCACCGCCTGCAGCCGGGGTGTGATCCTGGGGACTCTGGATCGAGTCCCACGTCAGGCTCCCTGCATGGAGCCTGCTTCAACCTCTGCCTGTGCCTCTGTATGTGTGTGTGTGTCTCTATAAATAAATAAATAAATAAATAAATAAATAAATAAATAAATAAATAAAATCTTTAAAAAATAAAGGAAGGATCATAAAGATACCAATGGACTCGACAGAAGAGTGGAGGACATCAATGAGACATTTAAAAAAGTTATAAAAAGGAAGCAATCAGAGATGAAGAACACAAATGAAATTTAAACTGTACTATGTGTTGGCAAATTGAATTGAAATAAAAAATAAAAATACACTAAATGGAATATATAGCAGGCTGGAGGAGGCATAGAAATGAATTAACAATCTGGAAGACAGAATAATGGAAAATAGACAAGCTGACCAAGTGAGAGAAAAAATAATTATACAAAATGAGAATAGATGTAAGGAGTGCAGTGACACCATCAAGCATAATAACATTGGCATTTTAGGGAATGCAGAAGAAAAAGAGAGAGGAAAGGGGAACAGAAAAATTACTTGAAAAATAATAGCTGAAAACTTTTCTGTTTTTTTAAATTTATTTTTTATTGGTGTTCAATTTGCCAACATATAGAATAATACTAAGGGCTCATCCCATCAAGTGACCCCTCAGTGCCCATCACCCAGTCGCCCCCACCCCCCGCCCACCTTCCATTCTACCACCCCTTGTTTGTTTCCCAGAGTTGAGTCTCTCATGTTCTGTCTCCCTTTCTGATGTTTCCCACTCATTTTTCCTCCTTACCCCTTTATTCCTTTCACTATTTTTTATATTCCCCAAATGAATGGAACCATACAATGTTTGTCCTTCTCCAATTGACTTACTTCACTCAGCATAATACCCTCCAGTTCCATCCACGTTGAAGCAAATGGTGGGTATTTGTCGTTTCTAAAGGCTGAGTAATATTCCATTGTATACATAAACCACATCTTCTTTATCCATTCATCTTTCGTTGGACACCGAGGCTCCTTCCACAGTTGGGCTATTGTGGACATTGCTCCTATAAACATCGGGGTGCAGGTATCCCGGCATTTCATTGCATCTGAATCTTTGGGGTAAATCCCCAGCAGTGCAATTGCTGGGTCCTAGGGCAGGTCTATTTTTAACTCTTTGAGGAACCTCCATACAGTTTTCCAGAGTGGCTGCACCAGTTCACATTCCCACCAACAGTGTAAGAGGGTTCCCTTTTCTCCGCATCCTCTCCAACATTTGTGGTTTCCTGCCTTGTTAATTTTCCCCATTATCACTGGTGTGAGGTGGTATCTCATTGTGGTTTCGATTTGTATTTCCCTGATGCCAAGTGATGAAGAGCATTTTCTCATATGCATGTTGGCCATGTCTATGTCTTCCTCTGTGAGATTTCTGTTCATGTCTTTTGCCCATTTCATGATTGGATTGTTTGTTTCTTTGGTGTTGAGTTTAATAAGTTCTTTATAGACCTTGGAAACTAGCCCTTTATCTGATACATCATTGGCAAATATCTTCTCCCATTCTGTAGGTTGTCTTTGAGTTTTGTTGACTGTATCCTTTGCTGTGCAAAAGCTTCTTATCTTGATGAAGTCCCAATAGTTCATTTTTGCTTTTGTTTCTTTTGCATTCGTGGATGAATCTTGCAAGAAGTTACTATGGCTGAGTTCAAAAAGGGTGTTGCCTGTGTTCTTCTCTAGGATTTTGATGGAATCTTGTCTCACATTTAGATCTTTCATCCATTTTGAGTTTATATTTGTGTGTGGTGTAAGAGAATGGTCTAGTTTAATTCATCTGCATGTGGATGTCCAATTTTCCCAGGACCATTTATTGAAGAGACTGTCTTTCTTCCAATGGATAGTCTTTCCTCCTTTATCGAATATTAATTGCCCATAAAGTTCAGGGTCCACTTCTGGATTCTCTATTCTGTTCCACTGATCTATGTGTCTGTTTTTGTGCCAGTACCACACTGTCTTGATGACCACAGCTTTGTAGTACAACCTGAAATCTGGCATTGTGATACCCCCAGATATGGTTTTCTTTTTTAAAATTCCCCTGGCTATTCGGGGTCTTTTCTGATTCCACACAAATCTTAAAATAATTTGTTCTAACTCTCTGAAGAAAGTCCATGGTATTTTGATAGGGATTGCATTAAACGTGTATATTGCCCTGGGTAACATTGACATTTTCACAATATTAATTCTGCCAATCCATGAGCATGGAATATTTTTCCATCTCTTTGTGTCTTCCTCAATTTCTTTCAGAAGTGTTCTATAGTTTTGAGGGTATAGATCCTTTACATCTTTGGTTAGGTTTATTCCTCGGTATCTTATGCTTTTGGGTGCAATTGTAAATGGGATTGACTCCTTAATTTCTCTTTCTTCAGTCTCATTGTTAGTGTATAGAAATGCCACTGACTTCTGGGCATTGATTTTGTATCCTGCCACGCTACCGAATTGCTGTATGAGTTCTAGCAATCTTGGGGTGGAGACTTTTGAGTTTTCTATGTAGAGTATCATGTCATCGGCGAAGAGGGAGAGTTTGACTTCTTCTTTGCCAATTTGAATGCCTTTAATGTCTTTTTGTTGTCTGATTGCTGAGGCTAGGACTTCCAGTACTATGTTGAACAGCAGTGGTGAGAGTGGACATCCCTGTCTTGTTCCTGATCTTAGGGGAAAGACTCCCAGTGCTTCCCCATTGAGAATGATATTTGCTGTGGGCTTTTCATAGATGGCTTTTAAGATGTCGAGGAATGTTCCCTCTATCCCTACACTCTGAAGAGCTTTGATCAGGAATGGATGCTGTATTTTGTCAAATGCTTTCTCTGCATCCAATGAGAGGATCATATGGTTCTTGGTTTTTCTCTTGCTGATATGATGAATCACATTGATTGTTTTACGGGTGTTGAACCAGCCTTGTGTCCCAGGGATAAATCCTACTTGGTCATGGTGAATAATTTTCTTAATGTACTGTTGGATCCTATTGGCCAGTATCTTGTTGAGAATTTTTGCATCCATGTTCATCAGGGATATTGGTCTGTAATTCTCCTTTTTGGTGGGGTCTTGGTCTGGTTTTGGAATTAAGGTGATGCTGGCCTCATAGAACGAATTTGGAAGTACTCCATCTCTTTCTATCTTTCCAAACAGCTTTAGGAGAATAGGTATGGTTTCTTCTTTAAACGTTTGATAAAATTCCCCTGGGAAGCCATCTGGCCCTGGACTCTTGTGTCTTGGGAGGTTTTTGATGACTGCTTCAATTTCCTCCCTGGTTATTGGCCTGTTCAGGTTTTCTATTTCTTCCTGTTCCAGTTTTGGTAGTTTGTGGCTTTCCAGGAATGCGTTTACCTCTTTCGTTAAGTTTATTCCTAGGTATTTATGCTTTTGGGTGCTATTGTAAATGAGATTGACTCTTTAATTTCTCTTTCTTCAGTCTCATTTTTAGAATATAGAAATGCCACTGACTTCTGGGCATTGATTTTGTATCCTGACACACTGCCAAATTGCTGTATGAGTTCTAGCAATCTTGGCGTGGAGTCCTTTCGGTTTTCTATGTAGAGTATCATGTTATCTGTGAAGAGGGAGAGTTTGACTTCTTCTTTGGCAATGTGAATGCCTTTTATTTCTTTTTGTGGTCTGATTGCTGAGGATAGGACTTCTAGTACTATGTAGAATAGCAGTGGTGATAGTGGACATTACTGTCTTGTTCCTGATCTTAGGGGAAAAGCTCCTAGTGTTTTACCATTGAGAATGATATTTGCTGTGGGCTTTTCATAGATGGCTTTTAAGATGTCGAGGAATGTTCCCTCTATCCCTACACTCTGAAGAGTTTTGATCAGGAATGGATGCTGTATTTTGTCAAATTCTTTCTCTGCATCTATTGAGAGGATGGTATGGTTCTTGTTTTTCCTCTTGTTGATATGATGAATCACATTGATTGTTTTACCAGTGTTGAACCAGCCTTGCATCCCGGGGATAAATCCCACTTGGTCATGGTGAATAATCTTCTTAAAAATTTTTTTTTTATTTATGATAGTCACAGAGAGAGAGAGAGAGAGAAAGAGAGAGAGAGGCAGAGACACAGGCAGAGGGAGAAGCAGGCAGAGGGAGAAGCAAGCTCCATGCACTGGGAGCCCGACGTGGGATTCGATCCCGGGTCTCCAGGATCGCGCCCTGGGCCAAAGGCAGGCGCCAAACCGCTGCGCCACCCAGGGATCCCTGAATAATATTCTTAATGTAATGTTGGATTCTATTGGCTAGAGTCTTGTTGAAAATTTTTGCATCCATTTTCATCAGATATATTGGTCTGTAATTCTCCTTTTTGGTGGGGTCTTTGGTTTTGGAATTAAGGTGATGCTGGCCTCATAGAACAGGTTTCGAATTATTCCATGTTTTTCTATCTTTCAGGAACAGCTTTAGTAGAATAGGTATGGTTTCTCTTTAAACGTTTGATAGAATTCCCCAGGGAAGCCATCTGGCCCTGAACTTTTGTGTCTTGGGAGATTTTTGATGACTGCTTCAATTTCCTCCGAGGTTATTGGCCTGTTCAGGTTTTCTATTTCTTCCTGTTCCAGTTTTGGTTGTTTGTGGTTTTCCAGAAATGCATCCATTTCTTCTAGATTGCTTAATTTATTGGCATATAGTTGCTCATAATATGTTTTTATAATCGTTTGTATTTCGTTGGTGTTGTTGGTGATATCTCCTTTCTCATTCATGATTTTATTAATTTGAGTCTTCTCTCTCTTCTTTTTGATAAGGCTGCCTAATGGTTTATCTATCTTATTAATTCTTTCAAAGAACCAACTCCTGGTTTTGTTGATCTGTTCCACAGTTCTCGTCCCTATTTCATTGAGTTCTCCTCGAATCTTTATTAACTTTCTTCTGCTGGATGTAGGTTCTATTCACTGTTTTTTATCCAGCTTCTTTAGGTGCAAGGTTAGCTTTTGTATTTGCGTTCTTTCCAGTGTTTGGATGGATGCTTGTATTGTGATGTATTTCCCCCTCAGGACTTCATTTGCTGCATCCCAAAGATGTTGAACAGTTGTATCTTCATTCTCATTAGTTTCCATGAATCTTTTTAATTCTTCCTTAATTTCCTTGTTGACCCTTTCATCTTTTAGCAGTATGGTCCTTAACCTTCACGTGTTTGAAATCCTTCAAAAGTTCTTCTTGTGGTTTAGTTCTAATTTCAAAACATTATGGTCTGAAAATATGCAGGGGACAATCCCAATCTTTTGGTATTGGTTAAGACCTGATTTGTGACCCAGTATGTGGTCTATTCTGGAGAAAGTTCCATGTGCACTTAAGAAGAATGTGTATTCAGTTGCATTGGGATGTAAAGTTCTATAAATATCTGTGAAATCCATCTGGTCTAGTGTATCATTTAAAGCTCTTGTTTCTTTGGAGATGTGGTGGTTAGAAGACCTGTCAATTTTAGAAAGCGAAGATACTTATTATTATCTAAGTATGTCTTAACTTTGGTTATTAATTGATTGCTATACTTTCCAACTCCCCCATTCGGGGCATATATATTGAGGATTGTTACGTCCTCTTGTTGGATAGATCCTTTACGTATGATATAGTGTCCCTCTTCATCTCTCATTACAGTCTTCAGGATAAATTTTAATTTATCTGATATAAGAATGGCTAACCCTGTTTTCTTTTGAGGAGTATTTGAATGGTACATGGTTCTACAACCTTTTATTTCCAGGCTGTAAGTGTCTTTATGTCTAAAATAAGTGTATTTTAGACATTAAATAGATGGGTCTTGCTTTTTTATCCAGTCTGAAACCCTGCACCCTTTGATGGGGTCATTAAGCCCATTCACGTTCAGAGTTACTATTGAAAGATATGAATTTCGGGTCATCATGATACCTATTCAGTCCCTGTTTTTGTGGATTGTTCCATTGGACTTCCTCTTTCTTTTACAGAGTCCCCCTTAATATTTCTTGGAGAACTGGTTTGGTGGTCACATATTCATTCAGTTTCTGCCTATCTTGGAAGCTTTTTATCTCTCCTTCTATTCTGAATGAGAGCCTTGCTGGATAAAGTATTATTGGCTGCATGTTTTTCTCATTTAGGACTCTAATATATCCTGCCAGCCCTTTCTGGCCTGCTAGGTCTCTGTGGAGATGTCTGCCGTTCATCTAGTATTTCTCCCCATAAATGTTAGAGATTTCTTGTCTCTTGCTGCTTTAAGGATCTTCTCTTTATCTTTGGAATTTGCAAGCATCAATATTAAATGTCGAGGTGTTGAGTGGTTTTTATTGATTTTAGGGGGGGGAATCTCTCTATTTCCTGGATCTGAATGCCTGTTTCTCTTCCCAGATTAGGAAAGTTTACCTGAAAACTTTTATAATCTGGGGAAGGAAATAGATATCTGCATCCAGGAGACACTGAGATCCCCTAACGAAATCAACCCAAGGAGGTCCATACCAAGACATAAAATAATTACAATGGCAAAAATTAATGAATAGTGCGTGGTGGTGGAATTAAGATGGTGAAGTAGTAGGGGGCCCTGAAGTTCTCTCATCCTTCAAATGCAGCTGGGTCAATATTCAACTATTTTGAACAACTAGGAAGATGATCTGAGGATAAAGGAGATAATCTACATAGTTGTAGGGAAGAATGTGGTAGTTGCAAGGTTTGGAGCCATGAATTGAGAAGAGCAAAGCCATGTGGACTTGAAGGGGAGGGAACCCTTTCCATGAGACAAAGTCAGGGAGAGGGAAAAAGTGCGAGACTGCCTAGTGGGTAAGGACAGCACAAGAAGCAGTGGTGAGAAAATCCCCCGGGTTCCACAGGGAGAGATTGCTCCCCTTCCTGGTAGCCAATTGGAAGAGCATATTTTGCCTCTCCAAGGCCAAAATGCCAGCAGGGAATCACTGAGCTGTGCTCAACAGCAGAGTCAGAGGTGCATGCAGAGGGCAGAAAACCTCTTCACTTTTTGCTGAGAGCCACAATAGGCTTAACTCTCTTGTGTAAGTGTAGCAGCTGTTTTTCTGTGGCAGAATTAAGAAAGCAGAGGCAGGAGCAGATTGCAGATAACCTGGCCACTACTTTTCACTGTCTGCTGTGATAGATTCAAGCATCTTTTCTGGGACAGAACAGAGTAGGAGTTGGAGTCACATGCAGATGGCCAGTAACCTGCTTCTAGCTTTTCACTGAGCATTACAATAAACTCTAGCTTCTGCATGTGTACTGTGCAACTGCTTTTTGAGGACTGGACACTGCTGAGCACACCCCAAGCCTTTCCTCCAGGGAAAGCAAGTTAGCCCACACCTTACAAAGCCTTTTAAAGCTTGGAGTTTGGAATAACAGCCACTGGCCAGAGATAAAATACAGGAGATCTGTGGCTCTGGGTGTGCTGGAACCTTGAAACACAGAAAGGTTAAGGGCACGGAACTGATCAAAGCATGGGACACAGTAGGTTGTTCACTATTCTCCGAGGATATTCTGAAAGGTGGTGGCCAGGAATTCTACACCCTGGGGACAAGAAGATAGGGTGAAGCTGTATTCTTTCTCCACCACCACCCCTCTCACCCTCAAACACCAGCACAGTAGACACCATAGAGAATCACAGTGCCTTCAGTGGAGGCTGGAGTCCCCTACACTAAATCCAGCACCCTTGCACCCAGGAGGGGCATCTTTACAGAGCAAGCCAACTTGTGAAAATAGCCCAGCAGGCTTCTCCCTTAGAAGACCAACACAAGCCCCCCACATCTACCAAGTCTACTGATTAAAGAAATCTTTAAAATACCAGCTTCCAGTGGACAGTACTTACTTCTCTTTTTTTCACTCTTCTGTTCTTGTTTTAAATTTTTCAAAATACATTCTTTTTCTATTTCTTTTTTATTCTTTATGCTTTATTATACATATATTTTTTTCTCTTCACTTTTTTTTGTATCAGGCTTATAATCTTTTGATCATTTGTTGGCTTGTTTGTTTCCTTCTCTTCTTATTTGGATTAGGCTTTTTATATATTTTCTCTTTTATTCCTCCTCTGCTCTTTTTTCATTCCTTCTTTCTTATATTATAGAATCAAGCTTATAGTTTATCATTTGCCTATTTGTTTGCATGCTTGTTTTTTTCCTTTGGTCTTGCATCAGGTTTTTGTTTTGTTCTTTGTTTGTTTTTGTTTGTTTTTCTTTCTCTTTTTTCATTTCCTTTTTTTTTCTTTTTTAAGGCTTACATTGAAAAACAAATAAAATCCCAATTACTTAAAGGTCCAAACACATCATACTACAAGCAAGGAGGAACTGTGTAGAGGAACGACAAGAAGGAAAGAGCAGCCAAAACACAAGAGCAGAGTATACATGGCATACAGCAGAAAAACTTCCTGAAGTTTTGTTGTTTTTGTTATTACTGTTTTTTTTCTTCCCTGATTTCTTTTCTGGACAAAATGACTAGATGGAGAAATTCCCCCTAAAAGACAGAACAAGAGCTAATACCACTGGGGATTTAATTAATATGGATATAAGTGAAATGTCTGAACTGGAATTTAAAACAACAAATATAAAGATACTAACTGGGTTTGAATAATAGAAGACACTAGAGAAGAGTAAGGTCCCCCAAGTCACCTGTCCCCACCAACTTACCTAGATAACTTTCAATTCATCCTGAAAACCTACAAATTCGGCATGAGATTTAAAGAGAGAACAGCTGGAATGCTAGTGAGAAGAGTTGGTGCTTCTATCAAGGTAGGAAGATGGAAAAAAATAAAGAAATAAAAAAGGTTCCCAGGGGGAGGGGCCCCAGCAAGGAGCCAGAGAAGGCTGGGCAGCGAAAGACCCCAGGACAGGAAAGCCCCACCTGGAGAAGCAGGAGATTTACCAATCTTCCCAGACGGAAGGATGCTCGCAGGGAACTCCATCAGGATCCCAGGAGGGGCAGGGATATACTCAGGCTCCCAGGGGCACTACCAGAGGAACTGCGCCCCAGGGGAGAGCACGCCACACAGCAGGCCGAGCTCACTAAAGGGCTGGAGCACATGCCAGGCGGGGCCTTGGGAGCAGCTCCGGCAGCTGCTCCTTGGGGACCGGGCTGCGCACCAGGGGACCCCGATTCCAGCGGTGCAGGCCCCAGAGCCCAGGGTGCCGGGGGACACAGCCCAAGATCCTGCACTCCCCCCGGGACAGGCAGAGGCCAGGGAGGACACAGGGCAGTAAGGACGCTTCTGCCGCCGGGAAGCCCCGAGCTATACAGATCGGTGCCCCCTGCCCCCGGAGCATCCAGGCCTCTGCAGACTGGCAGCTGTGGTAGTTACTGCAGGAACTGACTACAAAGCTGGAGAGCTGGCCACTGCCACTGTTGTTCCTCCTGGTGTCACCTGTACCTCGGACTGAGCAGGGAACTCACAGGAGAAACAGCTCCCAATGAGCCCTGCACCTGGCAGAGGCCTGGGCAGCTCCCCCAGGTGCACACACCTCAGAATCAGCACAGCATGCCCCTCCCACAGAAGACCAACTGGAAGGAAAGGGGAAAAGCAAGTTCTTGACCAAGCAGTGCTGGAAAGTTCGGGGGAAGTCCAGGCAGTTACAGTACATAGAATCAGACTATACTCCCCAGTGTTTTTTGTTTTCTGTTTGTTTCTCCCCCCCCCTGCCCTCCTTTCTTTTTTCTTTTTTCTTTCTTTTTCTCCTTTTTCCAGTACAACTTGTTTTTGGCCACTCTGCACTGAGAAAAATGACTAGAAGGAAAAAATTACAACAAAGGAAAGAATCAGAAACAATACTCTCTCCCACAGAGTTACAAAACTTGGATTATAATTGAATGTCAGAAGCCAATTCAAAAGCACAATTATAAAGCTACTTCTGGCTCTGGAAAAAAGCATAAAGGATTCAAGAGACTTCATGGCTGCAGAATTTAGATCTAATCAGGCCAAAATTAAAAATCGATTAAATGAGATGCAATCCAAACTGGAGGTCCTAAAAACAAGGGTTGACAAGGTAGAAGAACGAGTGAGTGACATAGAAGGCAAGTTGATGGCAAGGAAGGAAGCAGAGAAAAAAAGGGAAAAACAATTAAAAGATCATGAGGATAGGTAAAGGGAAATAAATGACAGCCTCAGGAAGAAAAATCTACGTTCAATTGGGGTTCCAGAAGACCCTGAAAGAGACAGAGGACCAGAAAGTATATTTGAACAAATCATAGCTGAGAAATTCCCTACCTGGGGAAGGGAAACAGGCATTCAGATCGAGGAGATAGACAGATCCTCCACTAAAATCAATAAAAACCGTTCAACACCTCAATATTCAATGGTGAAACTTGCAAATTTCAAAGATAAAGAGAAGATCCTTAAAGCAGCAAGAGACAAGAGATCCCTAAACTTTAAGGGGAGAAGTATTAGGTTAACAGTTGACCTCTCCACAGAGACCTGGCAGGCCAGAAAGGGCTGGCAGGATATATTCAAGGTCCTAAATGGGAAGAACATGCAGCCGAGAATACTTTATCCAGCAAGGCTCTCATTCAGAATAGGAGAGATAAAGAGCTTCCAAGATAGGCAAAAACTGAAAGAATATGTGACCACCAAACCTGCTCTGCAAGAAATATTAAGGGGGACTCTGTTAAAGAAACAGGAAGTCCAAGGAAACAATCCACAAAAACAGGGACTGAATAGGTATCATAATCACACTAAATTAATATCTTTCAAAAGTATCTGTGAACGTGAATGGGCTTAATGACCCCATCAAAAGGCGCAGGCTTTCAGACTAGATAAAAAAGCAAGACCCATCTAATTGCTGTCTACCAGAGACTCATTTCAGACATAAGACACGTACAGCCTGAAAATAAAGGTTGGAGAACCATTTACCATTCAAATGGTCCTCAAAAGAAAGCAGGGATAGCAATCTTCATGTCACATAAATTAAAGTTTATCCCAAAGACTCTAGTATGAAATGAAGAGGGACTCTATATCATATTTAAAGGATCTAGCCAACAAGAAGACCTAACAATAATGAATATTTATGCCCCTAATGTGTGAGCTACCAAGTATATCAACCAATTAATAACCAAAGTTAAGACTTACTTAGGTAATAATACACTTATACTTCATGACTTGAACATAGTGCTTTCTACAACCGACAGATCTTCTAAGTACATCTGCAAAGAAACAGGAGCTTTACATGATACACTGGACCAGACAGATTTTACAGATCTTTACAAAACTTTACATCCAAATGCAACTGAATCCACATTCATCTCAAGTGCACATGGAACTTTCTCCAGAATAGACCACATACTGGGTCACAAGTCAGGTCTTAACCGATACCAAAAGATTGGGATCGTCCTCTGCATATTTTCAGACCATAATGCTTTGAAACTAGAACTAAATCACAAGAAGAAGTTTCAAAGGATTTCAAACATGTGAAGGTTAAGGACCATCCTGCTAAAAGATGAATGGTTAACCAGGAAATTAGGGAATAATTAAAAAGATTCATGGAAACTAATGAGCATGAAGATACAAGTGTTCAAAATCTTCGGGATACAGCAAAAGCAGTCCTGAGGGGGAACTACATCGCAATACAAGCATCCATTCAAATACTGGAAAGAACTCAAGTACAAAAGCTAACCTTGCACCTAAAGAAGCTGGAGAAGGAAGAGCAAATGAAGTCTTCATCCAGCAGAAGAAGATAATTAATAAAGATTAGAGCAGAACTCAATGAAATAGAGACCAGAACTGTGGAATTGATCATCAAGACTAGGAGTTAGTTCTTTAATAGAATTTATAAGATAGATAAACCATTAGCCAGCCTTAAAAGTCAAAAGAGAAAAGGTTAAAATTAATAAAATCATGAATGAGAAAGGAGAGATCACCACCAATACCAAGGAAATACAAGCGATTTTAAAAACTTATTATGAACAGCTATACGCCAATAAATTAGGCAATCTAGAAGAAATGGACGCATTTCTGGAATACCACAAACTACCAAAACTGGAACAGGAAGAAATAGAAAACCTGAACAGGCCGATAACTAGGGAGGAAATTGAAGCAGTCATCAAAAACCTACCACGACCAAAAATCCAGTGCCAGATGGCTTTCCAGGGGAATTCCATCAAACATGTAAAGAAGAAACCATTCCTATTTTACTAAAGCTGTTCGGAAAGATAGAAAGAGATGGAGTACTTCCAAACTCGTTCTATGAGGCCAGCATCACCTTAATTCCAAAACCAGACAAAGACCCCACCAAAAAGGAGAATTATATACCAATATTCCTGATGAACATGGATGAAAAAATTCTCAACAAGATACTAGCCAAGAAGATCCAACAATACATTAAGAAGATTATTCACCATGACCAATTGGGATTTATCCCTGGTATGCAAGCCTGGTTCAACATGCCTAAAGCAATCACTGTCATTGATCATATCAGCAAGAGAAAAAACAAGAACCATATGATCCTCTCAATAGATGCAGAGAAAGCATTATCAAAGTACACCATCCATTCCTGATCAATAGTCTTCAGAGTGTTGGGATAGAGGGAACATTCTTCTGCATCTTAAAAGCCATCTACAAAAAGCACACAGCAAATATTCTCAATGGGGAAACACTGGGAGCCTTTCCCCTAAGATCAGGAACAAGACAGTAATGTCCACTATCACCACTGCTATTCAACAGAGTACCAGAAGTCCTAGCCTCAGCAATCATACAACAAAAAGAAATAAAAGGCATTCAAATTGGCAATGAAGAAGTCAAACTCTCCCTCTTCGCAGATGACATGATACTGTCCATAGAATACCCAAAAGACTCCACCTCAAGATTGCTAGAACTCATACAGCATTTTGACAGTGTGGCAGGATACAAAATCAATGCCCTGAAATCAGTTGCATTTCTATATACTAACAATGAGACTGGAGAAAGAGAAATTAAGGAGTCAATCCCATTTATAATTATACCCAAAAGCATAAGATACCTAGGAATAAACCTAACCAAAGAGGTAAAGGATCTATACCCTAAAAACTACAGAACAGTTCTGAAAGAAATTGAGGAAGACACAAAGAGATGGAAAAATATTCCATGCTCATGGATTGGCAGAATTAATATTGTGAAAATGTCAATGTTACCCAGGGCAATTTACCTGTTGCCTGTGCCAACATCCGCCGGGTGCCCTTTGCCTTCAAATGGTGGAGGATGGTGCCCGAGCCCCAGGCCTAGTGCCGCCAGTCCTGGCCCGGCACGAGCGGCCCACTGATACCCACTCCGCAGAGTTCGGGTTCCCTGCCTCACCCTGTGTACCTGTCCCTTTGTCCTGAGGGTGGCAAATGCTGCCTGTGGGAACCTCCTCAAACGGCCTTCAGCCAAGAAGGGGTTACTGAGTGTCCATTAAAGTTCAAGCTGTTCTGAATAAGAAAAAAAAAACACCAAAATACCATGGACTTTCTTCAGAGAGTTGGAACAAATCATCTTAATATTTGTGTGGAATCAGGAAAGTCCCCTAATAACCAGGGGAATATTAAAAAAGAAAACCATAGCTGGGGGCATCACAATGCCACATTTGAGGCGGTACTACAAAGCTGTGGTCATCAAGACAGCATGGTACTGGCACAAAAAGAGACACATAGATCAATGGAACAGAATAGAGAATCCGGAAGTGGACCCTCAACTTTATGGTCAATTAATATTCGACAAAGTAGGGAAGACTATCCACTGGACAAAAGACAGACTCTTCAATAAATGGTGCTGGGGAAATTGGACATCCACATGCAGAAGAATGAAACTAGACCATTATCTTACACCATACACAAATATAAACTCAAAATGGATGAAAGATCTAAACGTGAGACAAGATTCCATCAAAACCCTAGAGGACAACACGGGCAACACTCTTTTTGAACTTGGCCATAGCAACTTGTCGCAAAATACATCCATGAAGGCAAGAAAAACAAAAGCAAAAATGAATTATTGGAACTTCATCAGGATAAACATTTTCTGCACAGCAAAATAAACTGTTAACAAAACTCAAAGACAACCTACAGAATGGAAGAAGATATTTGCAAATGACCTATCAGATAAAGGGCTAGTATTCAAGGTCTATAAAGAACTTATGGAACTCAATAGCAAATAAACAAAGAATCAAATCATGAAATGGGCAAACTACATGAAGCGAAATCTCACAGAGGAAGACATAGACATGGCCAACAAGCACATGAGAATATGCTCCGCATCACTGGCCATCAGGGAAATACAAATCAAATCCACATTGAGATACCACCTCACACCAGTGATAATGGTGAAAATTAACCAGACTGGAAACAACAAATGTTGGAGTGGATGTTCTGAACGGGGAACCCTTCTGCACTGTTTTGGGAATGTGAACTGCTGCAACCACTCTGGAAAACTGTGTGGAGGTTCCTCAAGGAGTTAAAAATAGATCTTCCCTACAACCCAGCCATTGCACTGCTGGGGATTTACCCCAAAGACACAGATGCAGTGAAACTCCTGGACACCTGCACCCCAATGTTTATAGCAGCAATGTCCACATTAGCCAAATTGTGGAAGGAGCCTCTGTGTCCATTGAAAGGTGAATGGATAAAGAAGATGTGGTATATGTATACAATGGAATATTACTCAGCCATTAGAAATGACAAATACCCACCATTTGCTTCGATGTGGAGGGTCCTGGAGGGTATTATGCTGAGTGAAATACGTCAATCAGAAAAGGACAAACATTATATGGTTTCATTCATTTGGAGAATATAAAAATTAGTGAACAGGAATCAAGGGAAATGGTGAAAATGAGTGAAACTATCAGTGAGGGTGACAAAACATGAGAGACACCTACCTCTCAGAAATGAACAAGGGTAGTGGAAGGGATGTTGGACGGGGGGTTGGGGTGACTGTGTGATGGGCAATGATGGGGCAGTTGGTGTGATGAGCATTGCGTGTTCTGCTTATGTTGGCAAATTGAGCTCCAATAAAATAATTTAAAATAATAAAATATGTAAAATAAAAAATAAAATCTAGTCAGGCCAAAATTAAAAATACTATTACTGAGATGCAGTCACAAATTTAGGCTGTAACAGGAAGGATAAATGAGGTAGAAGAGAGTTTCTGTGGTCTCGAAGAGAAACAATGGAGAATAAGGAAGTTGAATAGAAGAGAGGAGGACAACTACTGGATCACAAAGGGAGACTTCAAAAACTCGGTGATTCTCTGAAGTAAAATAATACCTGGATAATAGGGGTCCTAGAAGATGTAGAGCAGGATAGAGGGATAGAAGGTTTATTTGAACAAATTGAAGATGAGAATTTCTCTAATCTGGCTAAATCAATATGCATTCAAGTACAGGAGGCACAGAGATTCTCCCTCAAAATCAATAAAAATAGTTCATCGCTACATAAAATAGTGGGACTTGCAAATTCAAAGATAGAAAATCCTGAGAGCAGCTTGGGACAAGGGATCCTTAACCTACAATGGTAAAAATGTAAGGTTGGCAGAAGAACTGTCCACAGAGACCTGATTGGCCAGAAAGGACTAGCATGATATATTCAATGTGCTAAATGGGAAAAATGTGCAGCCAAGAATACTTTATCCACTAAAGGTGTCATTCAGAATAGAAGGAGAGATATAGTTTCCAGGACAAGCAAATATTAAGGAATTTGTGAACAGTTAACCAGCCCTGCAAGAAATATTAAAGTTAATGCTTTGGGGATCCCTGGGTGGTGCTGCGGTTTAGCGCGCCTGCCTTTGGCCCAGGGCGCGATCCTGGAGACCCGGGATCAAATCCCACGTTGGGCTCCTGGTGCATGGAGCCTGCTTCTCCCTCTGCCTGTGTCTCTGCCTCTCTCTCTCCCTCTCTCTGTGTGACTATCATAAAATAAAAATTTTAAAAAAATGTTTAAAGTTAATGCTTTGAGCAAAGAGAGTGCCCAAACATAACAGAGACCAGAAAGGAACAGATACCATTTACAGGAACAGCAACTTACAAGTAATACAGTGGCAGTAAACTTGTATCTTTCTATAATTACTCTCAATGTAAAAGGACTAAATGCTCCAATGAATAGGCATAAGGTATCAGAATGGATAAAAAAAAAAACAAAGCAAAACAAAACCCTTCAATATGCAGCTTACAAGAGACTCATTTAATACTTCAGATTGAAAGTGAGGGGGTGGAGAACTATTTATTATGCCAATGGACATCAAAAGAATGCTGGAGTAGCCATCATTATATCAGTGAAATTGGATTTAAAACCAAAGACTATGATAAGAGAGGAAGAAGAATAATAAATCATAGTAAAAATCTATACAACATCTAACAATTGTAAATATTTATGCCTCTAACTTGAGAGTAGCCAAATATACAAACCAATTAATAACAAAATTAAAGAAACACATTGATAATAACACAATAATAGTAGGAGACGTTAAGACTCCACTCACAACAATGGACATTTCATCTAAGCAGATCACTAAGGAAACAAAGGCTATGAATGACACATTAGACCAGATGGACTTCACAGATATATTAAGAGGATTTCATCCTAAAACAACAGAATGCTCATTCTTATCAAGTGCACATAGAACATTCTCCAGAATAGATCATACACTTACTGGTTCACAAATCAGATCTCAACCAGTACAAAAAGATTGAGACCATACCATAGGTGTTTTCAACAAAAATGCTTTAAAACGTGAATCAACTACAAGAAAAAATAGGATGGACCACAAATATATGGAAGTTAAAGAGCACCCTACTAAAGAATGAATGGGTCAGCCAGGAAATTAGGAAAGAATTAAAAAATACATGGAAGCAATGAACATGAGAACATAACAGTTCAATGCTTTTGGGATGCAGAAAAGTTGGTTCTAAGCTGGAAGTATGTAGCAATACAGATCTTTCTTAAGAAACAAGAAAAGTCTCAAATATACAAGCTAAACTTACATCTAAAGAGCTGGAAAAAGAACAGCAAATAAAACCTAAATTCAGTAGGAGAAGATAAACAATAAAGATTAGAGCTGAAATTAATGATATAAAAATTAAAAAAAATAGTTGAACAGTTCAACAAAACTAGGTGCTGGCTCTTGAAAGAATTAATAAGATTAATAAAACACAAGCCAGGGTTATCAAAAAGAAAAGAAAGGATTCAAATAAATAAAATCATAAATTAAAGAGGAGAGGTCACAATCAACACTGAAGAAATACAAAAAATTATCAGAACATGTTATGAGCAAGTATATGCCAATAAATGAGTCAACCTGCAAAAAAATGGATGCATTCCTAGAAACATATAAACTACAAAAACTGAAACAGTGTGTGAAATAGAAAACCCAAAACAGACCCATAACCAGCAACAAAATTGAATCATTGATCAAATATCTCCCAAAAATGAGTCCATGGCTAGATGGTTTACCACAAATTTAAAGTAGAGCTACCCTAGGACCCATCAATTGCACTATTAGGTATTTATCCAAAGGATACAAAGATAGTGATTTGAAGGGGTACATTTACCCTAAAGTATATAATAGCAGCAATGTCCACAATAGCCAAACTATGGTAACAGATGAATACATAAAGAAGATTTGGTATATATATATATATATAATAGAATATTGCTCACCCATAAAAAGAATGAAATCTTGATATTTGCAATGACTTGGATGTAATTATTGTGTATTATGGTTAGCAAAATAAGTCAGAGAAAGACAAATTCCATATTATTTCACTCATGTGGAATTCAAGAAACAAAACAGTTGAATATAGGGAAAGTGTAGGAAAAGTAGAGTAAGATGAAAACAGAGAGGGTGGCAAACCATGAGACTAAACTATAGGAAACAAACAGGATTGCTGGAGTAGAGACAAGTGGGGGTGGGATGGAATAACTGGATGATGAGCGTTAAGGAGGGCACTTGAAGTAATAAGCACTGGGTGTTATATGCAACTGATGAATCACTGAATTCTATCTCTGAAACTAATAATACAGTATATGTTAATTAAGTTTATTTTTTAAAGACTTTATTTATTCATGAGAGACACAGAGAAAGAGGCAGAGACACAGGCAGAGAGAGAAGCAGGCTCCCCACAGGGAGCCTGATGTGGGACTCAATCCTGGATTCTGGGACCATGCCCTGAGCCTAAGGCAGATGCCCAACTACTGAGTCACCCAGGAATCCCAGCAAAAGTCATTATAATAGGGAAGTTTATTGCAATACAGGCCTATCTCAAGAAGCAAGTAAAATATTTAAACAACCCAACTTTACACCTAAAGAGACTAGAAAAAGAACAAATGAAAGCCAAAATCTGCAGAAGAAAGGAAATAATAAAGATTAGAGAACAAAATAAATGATACAGAAATTAAAAAAAAAATAGAACAGATCAATGAAACCAGGAGCTGGTAATTAAGATAAACAAAATTGATAAACCTCTAATCAGACTCATCCAGAGAGAAAGAGAGAGAGAGAGGGAGATAGATATAGAGGATACAAAATCAGAAATGAAAAAGAAATAACAAAATCAGAAACGAAGGAAGGGAAATAACAACTGACACCACAAAAATACAAGAGATTATAAGAAAATATTATGAAAAATTATATGCCAGTAAATTGGACAACTGAGAAGAAATGGATAAATTCCTGGAAACATATAGACCACCAAAACTGAACCAGGAAGAAATAGAAAACTTGAACTGACCAATTACCAGCAATGAAATTGAATCAGTAATCAAAAAACTCTCAACAAACAAAAGTTCAGGACCAGAAGGCCTCACAGGCAAATTTCAGAGAACATTTGGAGAAGAATTAATACCTTTTCCTCCCAATCTTTTCCAAAAAATAGAAGAGGAGGGAAAACCTCCAACTTCATTTTATGATACTAGCATTACCTTGATCCTAAAATCAGATAGACACCTACTCCAAAAAGAAGTACAGCCCAATGTATTTGATGAACAGATGCAAAAATCCTCAAAAAAATGCTAGCAAAAAATTCAACAGTACATTTAAAAACTCATTTACTATGATCAAGTGGTTTTTTTTCTCAGATGCAAGGGTAGATATTCGCAAATTAATCAGCATAAAACATCACATCAATAAGAGAAAGGATAAAAACCATACAAACATTCTATAGACACAGAAAAATTATTTGACAGTGTACAACATCCACTTATAATAAAAACCCTCAACAAGTTGTGTTGGAAAAATACCTCATCATACTGAAGACTGTATATGAAAAACCCACAGCTAATATCACCCTTAATGGAGAAAAACAGAGCTTCTCCCCTAAGGTCAAGAAAAGACAAGGATGTCCACTGTCACCACTTTTATTCAATGTAGTCCTGGAACTCCTAGCCACGACAATCAGACATCAAAATTAAACAAATAGGCATCCCTGGGTGGCGCAGCGGTTTGGTGCCTGCCTTTGGCCCAGGGCGCGATCCTGGAGACCCGGGATCGAATCCCACGTCGGGCTCCCGGTGGATGGAGCCTGCTTCTCCCTCTGCCTGTGTCTCTGCCTCTCTCTCTCTGTGTGACTATCATAAGTAAATAAAAATTAAAAAAAAAGAAGTTACAAAATTAAACAAATATATCCACATTAGTAAGAAAGAAGTAAAATTTTCACTATTTGCTAATGGCATAATACTATATATAAAAAAACCTAAAGACTGAACCAAAAAACTACCAGAATTGATAAATAAATTCAGTATAGTCATAGGATGCGAAACAAATGTACAGAAATCCATTGTATTTGCAAACACCAATAAAGAAGTTGCAGAAAAAGAAATTAAGAAAACAACCCTTTTACAATTGCATCATAAATGATAAAATATTTTGGAATAAATCTAACTAAAGAGGTGAAATACCTGTACTCTGAAAGCTATTAGACATTGATGAAAGAAATTTAATACATTGTAAAGAAATAGAAAGAAATTCCATCCTCGTGGACTGGAAGAACAAATATCGTTAAAATGTCAATACTACCCAAAATAATCTACACATATAATATGATGATTATCAAAATACCAACAGCATTTTTTCACAGAACTGAAACAAAAAAATTCAAAAAATTGTATAGAACCACATAAGGCCCTTAATAACAAAAGCAATCTTGAAAAAGAAAAACAAAACTGGAGGTATGACAATTCCAGACTTCTAAAGTGGTAGCAATCAAAACTGTATGGTATTGGCACAAAAATAGACAAATAGATGAGTGGAACAGAATGGAAAACCTAGAAATGAATACTCAACTACATGGTCAATTAATCTTCAAAAAGCAATGAGAAAAGGCAGTCTCTTCCACAAATGATGTTGGGAAAACTGGACAGCTAAATGTAAACGAATGAAACTGGACCAGTTCCTTACACCATACACAATAATAAACTCAAAATGGATGAAAGTCTTAAAGTTGAAAATTGATACCATAAAAATCTTAGAGGAGAGCACAGGTAGTAATATATTTGAAGTTGGCTTAGGAAGTTTTCTAGATATGTCTCTGGAAGCAAGAGAAACAAAAGCAAAAATAAAGTATTGGGACTAAAAAAAAAGTATTGGGACTACATCAAAGTAAAATTCTTCACAGCAAAAAAAAAAATCAACAAAATTAAAAGTCAATTTACTGACTTACTGAATGGGAGAATATATTTGCAAATGACATATCCAATAAGGAGTTAGTATCCAAAATATATAAAGAACTTATGAAACTCCACAACATAACACAAATAATCCCATTAACAAAAGGTGAGAAAACATGAACAGTTATTTTTCCAAGGAAGACATAGAGATAGCCAACAAACGTGAAAAAATGCTCAATATCAGACATCATCAGGGAATGAAAATTAAAACCACACCTGTTAGAGTGGCTAAAGTAAAACAGACAAGAAATAAGTATTGGTAAGGATGTGGAAAAAAGGGAACCCTTGAGCATTTTGAGGGGGAATGCAAATTGGTGCAGCCACTGTGTAAGATGAGATGGAGGTTCTTTAAAAAGTTCAATGTAGAACTGGCTTCTGATCCAGTAATCACATACTGGGTGCTTACTCCCAAAATACAAAAATATTTATTGAAAAGGATTCATGCATCCCTGTATTTATTGCAGCATTATTTACAATAGCCAAATTATGGAAGCATCCTGTATCCATTGAAAAATGAGTGGATAAAAAGGATATGGTATATACATACAAAGAATATTATTCATCCATAAAAAGAATGAAATATTGCCATTTACAACAATATAAATGGAGCTGGTGTATAATGCTAAGTGAAATATGTCAGTCAGAGAAAGACAAATGACATATGATTTCACTCTTTTTTTTCCAGTGATTTCACTCTTATGTGGAATTTAAGAAAGAAGACAAATAAGCAAGCAAACAAACAAAAAAGAGAAAGAGATAATCCAAGAAACAGATTCTTAATTATTGATAACACACTGATGGTTATCAGAGGGGAGGTTGATGGGAAAGGGTGTAAAGAGTATGATGGCAAGAAAAGAGTAAAGTACACTTATCATGATGAGGACTGAGGAATCTATAGAATGGTTAAATCACTATATTGTTGAATCACTGAAACTAATATCACACTGTATGTTAACTATACTGGAATTAAAAAAATAAAGATTATTTTTATGGTAAGCACTGAGTCATGTCTAAAATTTTGGTATCAGTGTATTGTACACCTGACACTAATACACTAATTACAGATTAATAAAAATAATAGAAAACCATTCTATTTACCATTGTACCAGAAAGAAAAAAAATTCCTAGAAATAAAATTAACTGATGAGGTGAAGTACTTATAGTTTGAAAACTGTAAAATATTGTTGAAAGAATGTGAAGATAACACAAATGGAATACTATTCCATGCTCATGAACTGGAAAAATTAATATTGCTAAAATATCCATAGTATACAAAGCAATATATGAATGCAATTCCTATCAAAATATCAACATCTATCTTCATAGACCTAAAACAACAGCAACAAAAAATACTAAAATTTGTTTGGAACCAGGAAAGACCCCATATAGTCTAATCAATTCTGGGAAAGAAGAAAGATGGAGGTATCACAATCCCAGATTTCATGATATTCTTAAAATCTGCAGTAATATGGACAGTGTGGTACTGGCACATATATCAATGGAACACAATATAAGGCTAAGAAATAAATACAATTTATATGGCAATCTATGAGAAAGGGAGCAAGAAAAAATGGGTAACAGTCTTTTCAATAGATCGTGCTGGGAAAACTGCACAACCACATGCAAAATAATGGGACTGGACCATTGTCTTACACTATCCACAAAAATAAACTCAAAAGGTGAGACTTGAAACCATAAGACTCTCACAAAAATGTATGCAGTAATTTCTTTGATATTGGCTTTAGGAACATTTTTGTATATATGTTTCTAAATGCAAGGAAAACAAAAACAAATTAAACTATTGAAACTGCACCAAAATAAAAACATTTTGCACAGAGAAAGAAACCATCAGAAAAACAAAAAGGCAATATATTCAATGGGAAAATATATTTGCAACTAATATGTACAATAAGAGATTAATACAGATAGTATATAAGGAACTTGTACAACTCAATAGCAAAAAAATATATAATTTGATTAAAGTGTCAGAAAAGGGCATGAATATACATTTTTTCCAAAGAAGACATAAAGATAGTGAACTGACACATGAAAAGATGTTCAACATCACTAATCATCAGTGAAATGCAAATCAAAACCACGGTGGGATATAACCCTATAATTGTCATAATGACTAAAATCAGGAAGATAAAAATTAACGAGTGTTGATGAGGATGTAGAAAAAAAGGAATTCCTCATGTACCATTGGTGGGAATATATATTGTTACAGCCACTTAAAAAAATCAGTATGGAGGGTCCTCAAAAAATAATAGAAATACCATGTGATCCAATAGTTCCACTACTGGGTATTTGCTCAAAGAAATGAAAACACTAATTTGAAAATATATATTCACCATTATGCAGCATTATTTATAATACACAAGATATGAACCTAGCTAAGCATCCATCAATAGAGGAATGAATAAAGAAGTTGTAGGATAAGGAAGCTGTGGTATATATGTTCAATGAAACATTACACAACCATAAAATATTATGATATTTTTCCATTTCCAACAACATAGATAGACCTAGAGGATTTTATGCTAAGTGAAAAAGTCAGACTGAAAAACCAAACACATATGATTTCACTCCTAAGCAGAATAGAAAAAACAAATGAATAAACAAACAAGTGGAATTAGATCTATGAATATAGAGGAAAAAATTGTTTTTTCCCAGAGGGGAGGAGGGTAAAGGGATGGGCAAAATGCATGAAAGCGAGTAGGAGATACAAGCTTCCAGTTATGGAATGAATAAATCATGGGAATAGAAAGTACAGCATAGGAAATATATTTAACAACATTTGTAATAGTGTTGTATGGTGACAAATGACAGCTACACTTGTGATGAGCTTCACATAATATGTAGGGATGTTGAACCACTGTGCTATATACCTGAAATTAATGTATCATTTTGTGCCACTGTATTCAAATACAAAATTTTAAAATGTTTCAATAATTGTGAAGTTTACTCTCAATTCTGCTTTGATCACATCTCATATTTCTTTCTAAATACTGCCTATGGAGATGAGGCTTGCAGATGGATGTTGCTAATGCTATTTTATTTTTAAAAATATTTAAATAAAGTTATAGGTGATTTTATACAGCTGTGAAAAATCCCTAAAGTTTGGAAACTTTGCTTGTCATAATGCATCATGGCTTTAAAATTATATGTAATTTATTGATTATAAAAATAATGCATGTAAATGGGTTTATTAATTGAAAAATAGTTGTAGAATATACATGGTACAATATCTTTTGTATACATTTTGAACAGTACAAATCTTTTTATGTGTTGTTTATGCCATATAATAGTGTATACATCTTTTGTTGCCTTACAAATAGGAAGTAGCATTTTAAAATTTCACCTTTGACTTACTTAAGTTGTATTTATTTATTTTTTATTTTTTTAATATATTTTTATTGGTGTTCAATTTACTAACATACAGAATAACCCCCAGTGCCCGTCACCCATTCACTCCCACCCCCCGCCCTTCTCCCCTTCCACCACCCCTAGTTCGTTTCCCAGAGTTAGCAGTCTTTACGTTCTGTCTCCCTTTCTGATATTTCCCACACATTTCTTCTCCCTTCCCTTATATTCCCTTTCACTATTATTTATATTCCCCAAATGAATGAGAACATATAATGTTTGTCCTTCACCGACTGACTTACTTCACTCAGCATAATACCCTCCAGGTCCATCCACGTTGAAGCAAATGGTGGGTATTTGTCATTTCTAATAGCTGAGTAATATTCCATTGTATACATAAACCACATCTTCTTTATCCATTCATCTTTCGTTGGACACCGAGGCTCCTTCCACAGTTTGGCTATCGTGGCCATTGCTGCTATAAACATCGGGGTGCAGGTGTCCCGGCGTTTCATTGCATTTGTATCTTTGGGGTAAATCCCCAACAGTGCAATTGCTGGGTCGTAGGGCAGGTATATTTTTAACTGTTTGTGGAACCTCCACACAGTTTTCCAGAGTGGCTGCACCAGTTCACATTCCCACCAACAGTGTAAGAGGGTTCCCTTTTCTCCGCATCCTCTCCAACATTTGTTGTTTCCGGCCTTGTTAATTTTCCCCATTCTCACTGGTGTGCGGTGGTATCTCATTGTAGTTTTGATTTGTATTTCCCTGATGGCAAGTGATGCAGAGCATTTTCTCATATGTATGTTGGCCATGTCTATATCGTCCTCTGTGAGATTTCTGTTCATGTCTTTTGCCCATTTCATGATTGGATTGTTTGTTTCTTTGGTGTTGAGTTTAATAAGTTCTTTATAGATCTTGGAAACTAGCCCTTTATCTGACACGTCATTTGCAAATATCTTCTCCCATTCTGTAGGTTGTCTTTGAGTTTTGTGGACTGTATCCTTTGCTGTGCAAAAGCTTCTTATCTTGATGAAGTCCCAATAGTTCATTTTTGCTTTTGTTTCTTTTGCCTTCGTGGATGTATCTTGCAAGAAGTTACTATGGCCGAGTTCAAAAAGGGTGTTGCCTGTGTTCTTCTCTAGGATTTTGATGGAATCTTGTCTCACATTTAGATCTTTCATCAATTTGAGTTTATCTTTGTGTATGGTGCAAGATAGTGGTCTAGTTTCATTCTTCTGCATGTGGATGTCCAATTTTCCCAGCACCATTTATTGAAGAGACTGTCTTTCTTCCAATGGATAGTCTTTCCTCCTTTATTGAATATTAGTTGACCATAAAGTTGAGGGTCCACTTCTGGATTCTCTATTCTGTTCCACTGATCTATGTGTCTGTTTTTGTGCCAGTACCACACTGTCTTGATGACCAGAGCTTTGTAGTACAACCTGAAATCTGGCATTGTGATGTCCCCAGCTATGGTTTTCTTTTTTAAAATTCCCCTGGCTATTCGGGGTCTTTTCTGATTCCACACAAATCTTAAAATAATTTGTTCTAACTCTCTGAAGAAAGTCCATGGTATTTTGATAGGGATTGCATTAAACGTGTATATTGCCCTGGGTAACATTGACATTTTCACAATATTAATTCCGCCAATCCATGAGCATGGAATATTTTTCCATCTCTTTGTGTCTTCCTCAATTTCTTTCAGAAGTGTTCTATAGTTTTGAGGGTATAGACCCTTTACATCTTTGGTTAGGTTTATTCCTAGGTATCTTATGCTTTTGGGTGCAATTGTAAATGGGATTGACTCCTTAATTTCTCTTTCTTCAGTCTCATTGTTAGTGTATAGAAATGCCATTGATATCTGGGCATTGATTTTGTATCCTGCTACGCTACCGAATTGCTGTATGAGTTCTAGCAATCTTGGGGTGGAGACTTTTGGGTTTTCTATGTAGAGTATCATGTCATCGGCGAAGAGGGAGAGTTTGACTTCTTCTTTGCCAATTTGAATGCCTTTAATGTCTTTTTGTTGTCTGATTGCTGAGGCTAGGACTTCCAGTACTATGTTGAACAGCAGTGGTGAGAGTGGACATCCCTGTCTTGTTCCTGATCTTAGGGGAAAGGCTCCCAGTGCTTCCCCATTGAGAATGATATTTGCTGTGGGCTTTTCATAGATGGCTTTTAAGATGTCGAGGAATGTTCCCTCTATCCCTACACTCTGAAGAGCTTTGATCAGGAATGGATGCTGTATTTTGTCAAATGCTTTCTCTGCATCCAATGAGAGGATCATATGGTTCTTGGTTTTTCTCTTGCTGATATGATGAATCACATTGATTGTTTTACGGGTGTTGAACCAGCCTTGTGTCCCAGGGATAAATCCTACTTGGTCATGGTGAATAATTTTCTTAATGTACTGTTGGATCCTATTGGCCAGTATCTTGTTGAGAATTTTTGCATCCATGTTCATCAGGGATATTGGTCTGTAATTCTCCTTTTTGGTGGGGTCTTTGTCTGGTTTTGGAATTAAGGTGATGCTGGCCTCATAGAACGAATTTGGAAGTACTCCATCTCTTTCTATCTTTCAAACAGCTTTAGGAGAATAGGTATGGTTTCTTCTTTAAACGTTTGATAAAATTCCCCTGGGAAGCCATCTGGCCCTGGACTCTTGTGTCTTGGGAGGTTTTTGATGACTGCTTCAATTTCCTCCCTGGTTATTGGCCTGTTCAGGTTTTCTATTTCTTCCTGTTCCAGTTTTGGTAGTTTGTGGCTTTCCAGGAATGCGTCCATTTATCCTAGATTGCCTAATTTATTGGCATATAGCTGTTCATTATATGTTTTTAAAATCTTTTGTATTTCCTTGGTGTTGGTAGTGATCTCTCCTTTCTCATTCATGATTTTATTAATTTGAGTCTTCTCTCTCTTCTTTTTAATAAGGCTGGCTAATGGTTTATCTATCTTATTAATTCTTTCAAAGAACCAACTCCTGGTTCTGTTGATCTGTTCCACAGTTCTTCTGGTCTCGATTTCATTGAGTTCTGCTCGAATCTTTAGTAACTCCCTTCTTCTTTTGGGTGTAGGATCTATTTGCTGTTTTTTCTCTAGCTCCTTTATGTGTAAGGTTAGCTTTTGTATTTGAGTTCTTTCCAGTTTTTGAATGGATGCTTGTATTGCGATGTATTTCCCCCTTAGGACTGCTTTTGCTGCATCCCAATGATTTTGAACGGTTGTATCTTCATTCTCATTAGTTTCCATGAATCTTTTTAATTCTTCCTTAATTTCCTGGTTGACCCTTTCATCTTTTAGCAGGATGGTCCTTAACCTCCACCTGTTTGAGGTCCTTCCATACTTCTTGTTGTGATTTAGTTCTAATTTCAAGGCATTATGGTCTGAGAATATGCAGGGGACGATCCCAATCTTTTGGTATCGGTTCAGACCCGATTTGTGACCCAATATGTGGTCTATTCTGGAGAAAGTTCCATGTGCACTTGAGAAGAATGTGTATTCAGGTGAGTTTGGATGTAAAGTTCTGTAGATATCTGTGAAATCCATCTGGTCCAGTGTATCATTTAAAGCTCTCGTTTCTTTGGATATCTTGTGCTTAGAAGACCTATCTAGTATAGAAAGAGCTAGATTGAAGTCACCAAGTATAAGTGTATTATTATCTAAGTATTTCTTCACTTTGGTTAATAATTGATTTATATATTTGGCAGCTCCCACATTCGGGGCATATATATTGAGGATTTTTAAGTCCTCTTGTTGAATAGATCCTTTAAGTATTATATAGTGTCCCTCTTCATCTCTCACTACAGTCTTTGGGGTAAATTTTAGTTTATCTGATATAAGGATGGCTACTCCTGCTTTCTTTTGAGGACCATTCGAATGGTAAATGGTTCTCCAACCTTTTATTTTCAGGCTGTAGGTGTCCTTCTGTCTAAAATGAGTCTCTTGTAGACAGCAAATAGATGGGTCCTGCTTTTTTTTGGGGGGGGGGTCCTGCTTTTTTATCCAGTCTGAAATCCTGCGCCTTTTGATGGGGTCATTAAGCCCGTTCACATTCAGAGTTACTATTGAGAGATATGAATTTAGTGTCATCATGATAACTATTCAGTCCTTGTTTTTGTGGAATGTTCCACTGAACTTCTTCTTAAAGCGGAATTTTAAGAGTCCCCCTTAAAATTTCTTGCAGAGCTGGTTTGGAGGTCACATATTCTTTCAGTTGCTGCCTGTCTTGGAAGCTCTTTATCTCTCCTTCCATTTTGAATGAGAGCCTTGCTGGATAAAGTATTCTTGGTTGCATGTTCTTCTCATTTAGGACCCTGAATATATCCTGCCAGCCCTTTCTGGCCTGCCAGGTCTCTGTGGAGAGGTCTGCTGTTACCCTAATACTCCTCCCCATAAAAGTCAGGGATTTCTTGTCTCTTGCTGCTTTAAGGATCTTCTCTTTATCTTTGGAATTTGCAAGCTTCACTATTAAATGTCGAGGTGTTGAACGGTTTTTATTGATTTTAGGGGGGGGATCTCTCTATTTCCTGGATCTGAATGCCTCTTTCCCTTCTCAGATTAGGAAAGTTTTCAGCTAGAATTTGTTCAAATACATATTCTGGCCCTCTGTCCCTTTCGGCACCCTCGGGAACACCAATTAAACGTAGGTTTTTCTTCCTCAGGCTGTCGTTTATTTCCCTTTTTCTATCTTCATGGTCTTTTAATTGTTTGTGTCTTTTTTCATCAGTTTCCCTCTTTGCTATCAACTTGTCTTCTATGTCACTCACTCGTTCTTCCACCTCGTTAACCCTCGTTGTTAGGACTTCTAGTTTGGATTGCATCTCATTCAATTGATTTTTAATTTCTGCCTGATTGGATCTAAATTCTGCAGTCATGAAGTCTCTTGAGTCCTTTATGCTTTTTTCTAGAGCCACCAGTAGCTGTATAATAGTGCTTCTGAATTGGATTTCTGACATTGAATTGTAATCCAGATTTTGTAACTCTGTGGGAGAGAGGACTGTTTCTGATTCTTTCTTTTGAGGTGAGGTTTTCCTTCTAGTCATTTTGCTCAGTGCAGAGTGGCCAAAAGCAAGTTGTACTGGGAAAAGGAGAAAAAGAGGAGAGAAAGAAGGAAAGAAAAGAGAAAGAGAAAAAAAAGGAAGAAAAAAAAACCAAAAAAAAAAAAGAAGAAAAAGAGAAAGAAAAAGAAAGAAAGGAGAAAAAAGGGGGGTGGGGGAAGGAAACAAATCGAAAAGCAAAACAAAAAAAAAAAAGAAAAAAAAAAGAACCACTGGGGAGTACCTTCTGATTCTGTGTACTTTAAGTCTCTTGGCTTCCCCTGGAAGTTGTCAGTCTAGCCGGTCTTCTGGGGGAGGGGCCTGTTGTGCTGATTTTCAGGTGTTAGCAGGTGGGGGAGCTGCTCTGCCCCTGCCTGGTGCAGTGCTCAGTGGGGGTTGTTTACCCCGTGAGGCCCCAGGAGCAACAGCCCTAGTGGCGGGGCCAGCTCTGGAAACCTGGATTCAGCCCCCGCAGGAACTCCGGAGCTCTCGGTCTGCAGGGCCTGGAGGCTCCGGGGCGGGCCGCTCATCTACTCAGCTGGGGCAGGAGCGTCCTTGCTGTCCTGGGCCCTCCCGGGCTCTGCCTGTCCCAGGGGGAGGCCGGATCCTGGGCTGTGTCCCGGCGCCCTGTGCTCCGGGGCCTGTGCTGTTGGATTCCCGCTCCCGGGCCGTGCAGCCCCCTCCGCAGAGCCGCCGCCTGAGCCCCCCTCCAGCTGCTCCTGGAACCGCGCAGCCCCCTCCGCACGGAGTCTCTTCCTCTGCCCGAGCCCCTCCGAGCTGCTCCCGGGGCCGCGCAGCCCCCTCTGCGGAGCCGCCCCCCGAGCCCCTCCAGCTGCTCTGGGTCCCGCTGGGTCCCTCCGTGCGCGCTGCAGCCCTTAGGGAGCTCGGCGCACTCTCGTGGGCGCGCAGTTGCTGTTACTGTCCCGGGGAGCCCGAGGGCATCCCCTCCCTCCTGGGTCCTGCTCCACCTCCCTGCGGGCCCCTTTCCGCCCGGGGAAGGTGGTGCAGCTCCTGCTCCTCCGGGACGGGGCTCTCCTGTCCTGGGGATGCTCGCCCCGGCCTTAGCCTGGCTGCTCGTGGGGCCCCTCCCCCTTGGAGGCCTTTGTTTCTTTATTTCTTTTTCCCCGTCTTCCTACCTTGATAGAAGCGCAAACTCTTCTCACTGTAGCATTCCAGGTGTTCTCTCTTTAATTCTCAGGCCGAATTCATAGATTTTCAGGATAATTTGAAGCTTTTCTAGGTAATTTGGTGGAGACAGGTGATTTGGAGACCCTACTCTTCCGCCATCTTGCCCCTCCCTTTTTGACTTACTTAAGTTTTAGGTGAGTTTTTAATTTTATTAGTGTATTTAAAAATTTGTTAACTTCATATTAAGTATGGGTTTCACAACTTTTTATGATAATGGATTACAAATACAATTCGAGGTCAGAAAGCCAATTCAGAAGCACAATTATAGAGCTACTGGTGGATCTGGAAAAAAGCATAAAGAACTCTACAGACTTGGTTACTTGAGAACTAGTCAGTCCAAAATTAAAAATCAATTAATTGAGATGCAATCCAAACTGGAGGTACTAATGATGAGGGTTAATGAGATGGAAGAAAGAGTGAGTGAAATAGAAGAAAAATTGATGGCAAGAAAGGAAGTTGAGGAGAAAAGAGAAAAAACTTTTAAGAGACCATAATGAAAGGGTAAGGGAAATAAATGATAGCCGGAGAAGGAAGAATCTACACGTAATTGTGGTTCCAGAAAATGCTGAGAGGGAGAAAGGCCACAAAGTATATTTGAAAAAATCATAGCTGAGGACTTCCCTAATTTGGGGAGGGAAACAGGCATTCAGATCCAGGAGATAGAGAGATCTCCCCTTAAAGTCAATAAAAACTGCTCAACACCTCGACATTTAACAGTGAAACTTGTAAATTCCAAAGATAAAGATAAAATCCTTAAAGCAGCTAGAGACAAGAGATCCCTAGTTGATATGGGGAGAAATATTACATTAACAACAAACATCTACGCAGAGACCTGGCAGGCCAGAAAGGACTGGAAGGATATATTTGGGGTCCTAAATGAGAAGAACATGCAGCCAAGAATACTTTATCCAGCAAGGCTCTCATTCAGAATATAAGGAGATATAAAGAGCTTCCAAGATAGGTAGGAACTGAAAGAATAATGTCACCACAAAACCAGGTCTGCAAGAAATATTAAGGGTAACCCTGTAAAAGAAAGAGGAAGCCCAAAGAAATAATCCACAAAAACAGGGACTGAATAGGTATTATGATGACACTAAATCCATATCTTTCAATAGTAACTCTGAACGTGAATGGGCTTAATGACCCCATCAAAAGACGCAGGGTTACAGACTTGATAAAAAAAGCATGACTCATCTATTTGCTGTCTACAAGAGACACATTTTAGATCTAAGGACACCCCCAGCCTGAAAACAAAAGGTTGGAGAACCGTTTACCTTTCAAATGGTCCTCAAGAGAAAGCAGGAGTAGCAATACTCATATCACATAAATTAAAATTTATCCCAAAGACTGTAGTAAGAGATGAAGAGGGACACTATATCATACTTAAAGAATCGATACAACAAGAGGACCTAACAATCATGAATATTTATGCCCCTAATGTGGGAGCTGCCAAGTAGATCTATCAATTAATAACCAAAGTTAAGACATACTTAGATAATAATACACAAATACTGGGAGAGTTCAACATGGCACTTTCGGGAAATGAGAGATCTTCTAAGCACAACATCTCCAAAGAAACAAGAGTTTTAAATGATACGCTGGACCAGGTGGATTTCACAGATATTTACAGAGCTTTATATCCAAACTCAACTGAATACACATTCTTCTCAAGTGCACATGGAACTTTCTCCAGAATAGACCACATACTGGGTCACAAATCAGGTCTCAACCAACACCAAGAGATTTGGATTGTCCCCTGAATATTTTCAGACCATAATGCTTTGAAACTTGAACTCAATCACAAGAAGAAATTTGGAAGAAATTCAAACACGTGGAGGTTAAAGAACATCCTGCTGAAAGAAGAAAGGGTCAACCAAGAAATTAGAGAACAATTAAAAAGATTCATGGAAACTAATCAGAATGAAGACAATACTGTTAAAAATCTTTGGTATACAGCAAAAGCAGGGAAATACATCACAATACAAACATCCCTCAAAAAATTGGAAAAATTGAAATACACAACTAACATTGAATCTAAAGGAACTGGAGAAAGAACAGCAAATAAAACCTACACCAAGCAGAAGAAGAGAGTTAATAAAGATTCTAGTGGAACTCAATGAAATAGAAACCAGAAGTGCTGTGGAACAGATCAACAAAACCAGGAGTTGGTTCTTTAAAAGAATTAATAAGATAGATAAACCATCAGCCAGGCTTATTAAAAACAAAAGAGATAAGACTCAAATTAATACAATCATGACTGCAAAAGGAGAGATCACAACCAAAACCAAGGAAATATAAACGATTTTAGAAACATATTATGAGCAGCTATATGCCTATAAATTAGGCAATCTAGAAGAAATGGACGCAATTCTGGAAAACCACAAGCAACCAAAACTGGAACAGGATGAAACAGGAAACCTTAACAAGCCACTAACCAAGGAGGAAATTGAATCAGTTATCAAAAACCTCCTAAGACAGAAAAGTCCAGGGTCAGATACCTTCCCAGGGAATTCTATCGAACATTTGAAGAAGAAAGAATACCTATTCTAGTGAAGCTGTTCCTAAAAGATAGAAAGGGATGGAATACTTCCAAAATAATTTTATGAGGCCAGCAACCTTATTCCTGAAAGCAGACAAAGACCCCACCAAAAAGGAGAATTATAGATCAATATCCCTGATGAACACAGATGGAAGAATTATAAACAAGATACTAGTAAATAGGATCCAATAGTACATTAAGAAGGTTATTCACAATGACCAAGTGGGATTTCTCCCCGGGGTGCATGGCTAGTTCAATACTCATAAATCAATCAATGTAATTGATCATATCAGCAAGAGAAAATAAGAATCATATGATCCTCTCAATAGATGCAGAGAAAGCATTTGACAAAACACAACATCCATTCCTGATCAAAAGTCTTCAGAGTGTAGGGATAGAGGGAACATTCCTCAGCATCTTAAAAGCTATCTATGAAAAATCCACTGCAAATATCATTCTCAATGGGGAAGCACTGGGAGCCTTTCCCCCAAGATCAGGCACGTCAGGGATGTCCTCTCTCACCACTGCTCTTCAACAAAGTACTGGAAGTCCTAGCCTCAGCAATCAGGAAACAAAAAAAAAAATAAAAGGCCTTCCAATTGCCAAATAAGAAGTCAAACTCTCCCTCTACACAGATGACATGATACTGTCCATAGAAAACCCAAAAGACTCCTCCCCAAGATTGCTGGAACTCATACAGCAATTTGGCAGTGTGGCAGGATACAATATCAATGCCCAGACATCAGTGGCACTTCTCTACACTAACAATGAGACTGAAGAAAGAGAAATTAAGGAGTCAATCCCATTTACATTTGCACTCAAAGGCGTAAGATACCTAGGAATAAACCTAACCAAAGAGGTAAAGGATCTATACCCTAAAAACTACAGAAAACTTCTGAAAGAAATTGAGGAAGACACAAAGAGATGGAAAAATATTACATGCTCATGGATTAGAAGAATTAATATTCTGAAAATGTCAATGCTACCCAGGGCAGTTTACACATTTCATGCAATCCCTATCAAAATACCATGGTCTTTCTTCAGAGTTGGAATAAATTATCTTAAGATTTGTGTGGAATCAGAAAAAAACCTGAATAACAGGGGGAATAATGAAAAAGAAAACCAGAGCCAGGGTCATCAGAATCCCAGATTTCAGGTTGTACTACAAAGCTGTGGTCATCAAGATAGTGTGGTACTGGCACAAAAACAGACACATAGATCAATGGAACATAATAGAGAATCCAGAAGTGGACTCTCAACTCTATGGTCAATTAATATTCGGCAAAGCAGGAAGGATTGTCCACTGGAAAAAGGACAGTCTCTTTAATAAATAGTGCTGAGAAAATTGGACATCCACATACAGAAGAATGAAACTAGACCATTCTCTTACACCATACAGAAAGATAAACCCAAAATGGATGAAAGATGTAATTGTGAGACAAGAATACATCAAAATTCTAGAGAAGAACACAATCAACACCCTTTTTGTACTTGGCCACAGCAACTTCTTGCAAGATACATCTATGAAGGCAAGGGAAACAAAAGCAAAAATGAATTATTGGTACTTCATGAAAATAAAAAGCTTCTGCACAGCAAAAGAAATAGTCAACAAAACTCAAAGACAACCTACAGAATGGGAGAAGATATTTGTAAATTATCAGATAAAGGGCTAGTATCCAAGATCTATAAAGAACTTATTAAACTCAACAGCAAAGAAACAAACAGTCCAATCATGAAATGAACAAAAGACCTGAACAGAAATTGCACAGAGGAAGACATAGACATGGCCAATAAGCACATGAGAAAATGCTCCGCATCACTTGCCATTAGGGAAATACAATCAAAACCACAATGAGATTCCACCTCACACCAGTGAAAATGATGAAAATTAACAAGATAGGAAATGACAAATGTTGGAGAGGATGTGGAGAAAGGGGAACTGTCTTGCACTGTTGGTGGGAATGTGAATTGGTACAGCCACTCTGGAAAACTGTGTGGAGGTTCCTCAAAGAGTTAAAAATAGATCTGCCCTATGACCAAGCAATTGCACTGCTGGGGATTTACTCCAAAGATACAGATGCAGTGAAACGGCAGGACACCTGCATCCCAATGTTTATAGCAGCAATGTCCACAATAGCCAAACTGTGGAAGGAGCCTTGGTGTCCATTGAAAGGTGAATGGATAAAGAAGATGTGGTATATGTATATAATGGTATATTACTCAGCCATTAGAAATGAAAAATATCCACCATTTCTTTCAACGTGGATGTAACTGGAGGGTATTATGGTGAGTGAATTAAGTCAGAGGACAAACAATATATGGTTTCATTATTTGGGAAATATAAAAAATAGTGAAAGGCATTAAAGGGGAAAAGAAAGAAAATGAGTGAGAAATATCTTTTGGTGTGACAGAACATGAGAGACACCTAACTTGGGATCGAACAAAGGGTTCTGGAAAGGGAGGTGGGTGGGGCTTTGGAGTTACTGGGTAACAGACACTTCATGGGATGAACACTGCGTTTTTTGCTATATGTTGGCAAATTGAACTCCAGTAAAAAAATATATAAAAATAGTCAAGATATAGAAACAAGGTGCGTCCATCAAAAGAAGGATGGATAAAGAAGACATGATTTTTGGTGCATCTATGCATGGACTGGGGTCACAAGGGCAGTCTTCCTCTTAATTAATAGTCTGCCTACCACAGTCTGTATTCAGTGTCAGAAGTGACTGGAAAGCAGCCTACACTTTCATTTGGATCAGGGGGACATGTAGAACTATAACATTTAATGATGAAGTGATTTTGATTGGCCTTTGGAAACCTGCCCTGCCAAGCCTGTTTGAAGGCTTTGATTAGTTGCCACTATTCAGAGTGAAGTCACCTGCAGTGTATCTATCAAAAGTCCCCAGTAATAGCCAAAATATGGGAAGAGCTCAGATGTTCATGACAGATGAAAGGATAAAGATGTGGTATATTATATATATATACATATACACACACATATTCATACATATAATGGAATATTAGTAAGCCAACATTATATACATACATACATACATACATACATATAATGGAATATTAGTCAGCCAACATAAGGAATGAAATTCTGTCATTTGTAACCACATGGGTTGTACTAGAGGGTATTATGTTACGTGAAATAAGTCAATTAGTAAAAAATAAAACCATATGGTTTCACTCATATGTGGAATTTAAGAAGAAAAACTGATGGACATAGAGGAACGGAAGGAAAAATGAAATAAGATGAAAACAGAGAGGGATATAAATCACAAGAGACTCCTAACTATAAAATGAGCAAAAGCCAATAAGAAACAATTCCCTGAAAATGTACAACTGAATTTTAATCATATGTAAAAATGACTATTATTGACAATAAGATAATTTTAAATTAAAACTATGCAGACATTTCATACCTTACTCATCTGATTTGTAAAATATACAACACACTCTGTTGCCAAAGCTATTTTGGACTAGAATTATTACTTATTGCTGTGAGAGTATAAAGCAGAATAATACCTGTGGAGGATAGTTTAGCATTATCTAACAAATTACCTAATTGTTCTACTTTGGGGAGTTTATTTTACCTACAAAATTATTTATGTGTAAGGTTATTTAATGAAGCATTGTTTCTAATACCAAAAAGCTGGAAACAATCCAAGTAATTATCTGTGGAGTATTTTACAGCATATATCCAAATAATAGGATGCTCTGAAACTATAAACTTTAAAGAAAAACTTTAAAAAATAAGAAAGCTCTCTATGTTGTGACAAATAAATGTTTTCAGGAT
This sequence comes from Canis lupus baileyi, assembly GCF_048164855.1. Classification (NCBI taxonomy): domain Eukaryota; kingdom Metazoa; phylum Chordata; class Mammalia; order Carnivora; family Canidae; genus Canis; species Canis lupus. Next base: position 62,451,337 of record NC_132876.1, read on the forward strand.
ATATTAAATGAGAAGAAAAACAAATAATGTGGAATAGTGTATATAATATGGCTCTTTGTATACATAGAATATGGAACACATAATATTTGTATTTGCATAAAACAATTTAATATTACAGAAGAAAATGATAAAAGTTGTCATTTGCTGCAGTGAAGTATAGCATATGTGAGATCCAATATACAGTTTACCCTTGAACAATGTGGGGGTTAGAGATGTTGACCACCCACAGAGTCAAAAATCTACCTGTAACTCTTGACTCCACAAAAACTTTACTGGTAGATAACTGTTGACCAGAAGCCTTATAAATAACATAAAGAGTTGATTAACACATATTTTGTGTGTTATTTGTATTGTATACTGTATTCTTAAAATATAGTGTGCTAGAGATATTATTAAGAAATATTTCTTAATATTAAGAAAATATTATTTTAAAAAATATTTTATTTATTTATTCATGATAGACATAGAGAGAGAGAGAGAGGCAGGGACACAGGCAGAGGGAGAAGCAGGCTCCATGCAGGGAGCCCAACGCGGGACTCAATCCCGGGACTCCAGGATCATGCCCCGGGCCAAAGGCAGGCACCAAACTGCTGAGTTACCCAGGGATCCACAATATTAAGAAAATATTAAGAAAATCACTAATCATCAGGGAAATACAAATCAAAACCATGATGAAATACCACCTCACACTAGTCAAAAGGATAAAATTAACAATCCAGGAAATAGCAGATTTTGCCAAGGATGTGGATAAAAGGGAACCATCTTACAGTTGGTGGAAATGCAAACTGGTGCAGCCACTACAGAAAGCAATATGGAGGTTCCTCAAAAAGTTAAAAATAGAATTACCCTATGACCCAGCAATTACACTACTAGGTATTTATCCAAAAGATACAAACGTACTGATTAAAAGGGGTACATGCACCCTGATATTTATGTCATCATTATCATTAGTATTCAAATCATGGGAAGAGCCCAGATTTCCATAAACACATGAATGGGCAAAGAAGATTCTTTGTATCAAATGTCAAGTGAACATGTAGGTAAATAGAATGCCATTAAATAGAATGACATGTGTTTAATAAATATTTTCAATGCCTATTCCTATCTTGATATCTGCCTTTTAGAGGACCTGACTTGACATATGCCCTATTGCTAAATAAAATACAAAGTATAATTTAGAATATAGACGACAGTTTTAGCAACATCATAAATGAAGAATTCTCTTTATTTATTTACCTACATGTTCACTTCACATTTGATACTTTTTGGAAAGTATACTAAGAGTACATCATTGTTCCAAGAAGCCATAGTAGGCATTAAATTAATTTGTATTATAAAGGGCATGTAGCTACACCAATAAGAGTAGATTCAAGGCCTTGGTAATACATCCAATCCTTCCATTAATGTTGGATTACAATGTGAACAGTTTCCTATGGAAATTCTGCAGATGACTTCCAATTACCATAAAAGAAATATTACTCCCTGAGAGTTTCAGAACTCTGGAGGGTCATAGGTAGGGAGAAAAGATAAATATTTTAATTTGTTTACAAAACAACATGTTCGGGATGCCTGGGTGGGTGAGGGGTTGGGCGCTTGCCTTCAGCCCCGTGTGTGATCCTGGAGACTAGCTATGGAATCCCACATGGGGTCCCTGCATGGAGCTAGCTTCTCTCTCTGCCCACGTCTCTTTCTCTCTCTGCACCTTTCATGAATAAATAAATAAAATCTTTTTAAAAAGAAAATATTTACTAAAGAAAACCTTGTGAGAGATAAAAGGACAAATAGGAATAGGAAGGGATAATCTTCAGACTATGACTCACAAGTCTGACACTTGTAAAATGACAAAAAGAGGAAAACAGGATTGGGAAGGAAGAGACCCAAACCTCGACACTGTTCTGAGAAAATAGGAGGTGAGCTTTTGGATATCCCTGAGCAAAGGATGACCCTTTAAGGGAATTTTATATTAGGCAGAAAAGACCCAGTTTTAAAATGCTGCCAAGGTCAGTTGTTGACTTGTAGTAGCATTGGGGAAGTATGATGTCATGTTTACGTTTTGGTATATATAAAGGGCATCTGGGTGGCTCTGTCATTTAAGTGTCTGCCTAAAGCTCAGGTCATGATTCCAGAGTTCTGGGGTTGGCCCGTGTTGGGCTCCCTGCCAGGCAGGGAGTTTGCTTCTCCCTTTGCCCCTCCCCCTCACTTGTACTCTCTTTTTCTTTCAAATAAATAAGTAAATAAATAAATAAATAAATAAATAAATAAATAAATAACATCTTAAAGAAAGTATTTGGTATATGCAAAGGGTGCCTGGGTAGTACAGTTGGTTAAGCATCCAACACTTGGTTTCAGCTCAGGTCATGATCTCAACGTTGTGAGATTGAGCACTGTATTGGGCTCTATGCTCAGTCCTGAGACCATTTGAGATTCTGTCTCCCTCTCCCTCTGCCCCTCATGCTCAGGCTCTCTCTCTCTCTGTCTCTGTCTCTCTCTGTCTCTCCCTCTGAAATTAATTAATTAATTAATTAATTAAGATTTGGTATATATGATGCTGCATTGGCTAAAGGTTGCAAGGCAAGTATATTCTTTGCCAAAAAAAATTTTAAGGTTTTATTTATTCTGGAGAGGGAGAGAGAGAGAGAGAGAGAGAGAGAGAGAGCATGTAGAGGAAGAAACAGGTTCTCACTAAGCAGGGAACCTGATGCAGGATCCAGAGATCACGACCTGAATCAAAAGCAGGTGCTCAGTCAACTGAGCCACCCAGGGGTCCTGCCAAAATTTCTTTTGGAAAGACATCTTAATAGTACACATTTATGGCCACCATATGCATTCAGCTCATCTGAAAATCAGTATCAAATCATCAAAGCATAAGAAAGAATAAGACACTATTTCTTCCTCTTTTATCTCCCTGCAAAATATTTTGTCTGTCAAAAGAGCATTTTTATTAACTCTAACATTAAAATTAATATGAATTAGTAGCTCATGTTATTTACCTCAGATTCTTATTCACAGCCTGAAAAGCTGAGGACAACTATTATAATATTTTCTTAGGTTTAGTAATATCTGTTTTCTCTTCCTGCTATATGAATTTAACAATTTTTATCTTTTCTCTAAAAAATATATGTGACTTTTATTGCAAACAATTTTAAATTAATTTTAGAAACAGTTGGGTTTGTAAATAAATAAATAACAAATGATAAATAGCTAAATATATGAGCTCAAGTTTTCCACAGATTGTCATGTGCAATTCTTAGTCAAATGTTTTCCTAAGCTTAAAGCTGGCCAAGTTTGGAAGGGGCAGTTTTAACAGTTACATTGCTTGTAATATGATAATGTAATTAGAAAACTGAGGAGCAAAACCATCTTTGTGCCTTAACTTTATTATACATAAGCTCTATGGCCAAAAATTTTAACACCCTATAATCATAGGCCATTTAATTTATTAAAAGGTATTTTGGGGCAGCCCCAGTGGCCCAACGGTTTAGCACCGCCTTCAGCCCAGGGTGTGATGCTGGAGACTCGGGATTGGATCCCACGTTGGGCTCCCTGCATGGAGCCTGCTTCTCCCTCTGCCTGTGTCTCTGCCTCTCTCTCTCTCTCTCTCTCTCTCTCTGTCATGAATGAATAAATAAAATCTTTTAAAAAAAGATATTTTGTAGTAGCAAAAGACCAGGAGCCCTCTTGTGTCCTCTACAAACTATATCAGCACTTTAAAAAATTTCAGTGCTTAGAAATTTGAGTAAGGCAAGCAAGAAAAGAAATGTTGGCACAATTTTTCTCTTGACAAGCTGATAAAACTGATAAATCTGTATACATTACCTTTGCTCAATTACTCATTATTCTAATGGTCCTTTCACCCTTTGCTGGGATCCTAAACCATCTTCACTATCCTCAGGTGTAAAAAGGCACCTAGATTTATCCTCCATAAGCAGGCCCATGTTTTCCTCTTTTCTGTTTTCCTATCCTACAACAAAATCTACCCATCTGTGAAACTTTCCCTGAGAAGTCTGGTAATGTACTTGTCAATTGAATGCCTTTTAATATTTGAATAGTTAAGATATGCTTTAATATATTACTTTTGGGATCATATATCACATTTTTGTCAGAGGGTCTTAACTCAGATAATCAAAAATGAGGGAAGTAGGACACTATAACAGGCTGCTAAGCAATTATATTTGATCAGAAGAACCTCTTAGCACTCTAAATTCTAAGATATAAATGGCTAAAATATTCTGCCAATCCAAGAGGTCTCTCCTAATGAAGGCAATCAGCTAAATAAATATATACACCAATTCTTCAGCTCTTACATATGAGACATAAAAGAAATCCTGGCTTACAATATAGTATTTAGGGAGTATAACCACACTAGAAGAATTTCCCATTCACCATGTTGCATATTTTAAATTCTACTTCTAGTTCAATCTTTACAAAGTGCTAGTGTATATACTCATATCCTTTAATATATCAAATATAACAGTTCCTTTTGCACATTTTTTTTCAGAGAAGTACTGCTGACATCCCTGAAAAAAAGAATGGGTGTGAAGATTATTACACATTTTATGTGCAGGAAAAGATCATCCTGGAGCTTGGGGTCATGTGTAGAAAATATAAAGTCTGTGAAGTTGTCAAAAGAAAATTTTCAGCAGTCGGAGGATATTTTGGAGGTATTGGTGTCTGAGAATCAGGTGTTCAAAGAAGGGAGTGAAGCACAAAATTTATGTTAGAAGACACTATAAGTATATATTACATACATCTGTACTCTGACAGAACAATACTAAATAAAGTACTGTGTGTGTGTGTGTGTGTGTGTGTGTGTGGTTCTATATATAAGAGATCTAATAACTTCAAAAGAGACAACAGTACATGTGACTCAGCATATCTGGGTATTTTTTTATTTTATTTTTATTTTTTTCTGGGTATTTTTTTAATGGAAGAGGTGATATTTAGGGTGAACCATAAAATTTGATGTAATTAAGGATGTGTAGCCAGGCACATCCCATTCTTCTTATGACCTTGGGGATCCTGGGACCATGCTGTCACACCTGGGATTCCGCACTACTTTGCTACCTGAGTACCTTTAATCCAGGTACATCCTCCACTGTAAAAGACTTCTAAAAGTTCTGATTTTGCATTCCTTTGCTTATAATACTTTATGGTAGCATCCTTAGGCAGGATCTCTCCCTTTCACTGTATCCTGAGATATGTCACCCTGGGTTCAATCTCCACACTTCCTACCTTCCAAAAAGTGATCACTTTTCTACATGTAGAATTGCAGCATTTGTTTTCTGAAATCTCTTGTTGATTTATCAGGTGTTCAGATTTGATAACTATCTAGCTGTATTCAAGGGACCAGACAAACTTAGGACCCCCTACTTCTCCACCATCTTAAATCCTCAGCTTGGATTACAAAAAATATTATGAAAAATTTTATGATAACATATTGGGAAATGTAGAAAATGGAAATAAATCTCTAGAAACACAATCTTCCCAAAATAAGTGAGGAAGAAATAAAAAACTTGAACTACCTGATGAAGAGTAATGAAATTGCATCACTAATCAAAAAATTCCCAATGAGCAAAAGTCCAGGAATAAGTAACTTTACAGATGAATTCTTGCAAATATTTAAAGGAGAGAAAATGAGTTGGAAAAATCAGAGAGGGTCACAAAACATGAGAGACTCCTAACTCTGGGAAACAAACAAGGGGTAGTGGAAGGGGAGGTGGGTGGGGGGATGACGAGGGATGATTGGGTGACGGGCACTGAAGGGGGCACTTGACGGGATGAGCACTGGATGTTATATGTTGGTAAATTGAACTCCAATAAAAATATACAAAAAATTAAAAAAACAAATATTTAAAGAAAGTTAATACCTATTCCTCTCAAACTATTCTAAAATATAGAAGATAAAAAAATTAACCCTCAAATTTATTCTATTAAGCCAATATCACCCTGATACAAACAATCAAAAATTTAAAAAAAGAAAAGAAAAAAAGACACATACACAAAAAAGAAAGAAAACTACAGGCCAATGTTTCTGATGAATATATATGCAAAAATCTTCAACAAAATGTTACCAAACCAAATTCAACAATATATTGAAAAAAATCATTCTCCATGATCAAATGGGATGCATTTTAAGAATGTGAGGATGGTTCAATGTTCAAAAATTATTGCTATATATCACTCTAACAAGAGGAAGGATAAAAACCATAGGCTCATTTAATTAGATGCTCAATTTGATGGGATGAGCACTGGGTGTTATACTATATGTTGACAAATTGAACTCCTATAAAAATATATAAAAAATAGATGCAAAAAAAGCATTTGACATCATACAATACCCATTCATAATAAAAACTCTCAAGAAAGAGAGTTTAGTGGAAATCTAAGTCAACACAATAAGGGAATACATGAAAATCCACAGTTAATATTATACTCAATGGTGAAAAAGTGAAAACTTTCCCTCTAGGATCAGGAACATGACAACTGTGTCTACTCTCACTATGTTTATTCAACAAAGTACTATAACTCCTAGCTGTAGCAATAAGACATTAAAAAGAAATTAAAGTCATGTAAATTGGTAAAGAAAAAGTGAAATTCTCACTATTTATATAAAACATAATTCTATACATAGAAAACTGTAAGTATTCCACCAAAAAACTTAATATATCAGATAAATTATGTAAAGTTTCTAGATGCAAAATTAATGTACAGAAATATGTTGCATTTCTATACACTAAACAAAATATGAGAAAGGGAAATTAAGAAAACAATCTCATTTACAATTACACCAAAAGAAATAAAATATCTAAGACTAAATTTAAATAATGAGGTTAAAAAGCTAAACTATGAAAATTATAAACATGGATGAAAGAAATTGAAGATGATACAAACAAATGGAGATATACTATGCTCATGGATTGGAATAATTAATATCATTAAAATGTCCATACTAATAAAGCAATCTACACATTGAATGCAGTTCCTATCAAAGTTTTCACAGAAATAGAACAAATAACCCTAATATATATATTGAACCACAAAAGACTTCCAATAGCCAAAGTAATATTGGGAAAGGAATAAAACTGGAAGTATCACAATCCAAGATTTCAAGATGTAATAACAATATTTAGTAATAAAAATTGTATTGTACTGGCACAAAAATAGATGTAAACATCAAATACAACAGAATACAAAGCCCACACATCAATCCACAATTATGTGATCAATTAAAATTCAACAAAGGAGCCAATAATATACAATGAGGAAAAGACAATTATTTTCAGTAACTGATGTTGGGAAAACAATAGCTATATGTAAAAGATGAAACAACCACTTTCTAACACCACAAACAAAAATAAATTCAAAATACATTAAAGACCTAAATGTGATACCTGAAACCATAAAAATCTTAGAAGAGATTATAGGCATTAAGTTCCTTGACATTGGTCATAGCAATTTCTTTCTAGATATGTGTCATGAGGCAAAGGAAACAGAAGCAAAAATGTATACAACTGGGACTTCATAAAAATAATATTCTGCACAGGAAAGAAAAGAATCAACAAAATTTAAAGCCACCCTATATATGGGACAATATATGTGCAAATGACATATCTGATAAAGAATTGGCATTCAAAATATATAAAGAACTTATAACACTCAACACCCCTGAAATGAATAATCTAATTAAAAATGAGCAGAAAACATGGACAGAATTTCTCCAAAGAAGACATGTAGATGGCCAACAGACACAGGAAAAGAAACTCATCATCACTATCACCATGGAAATGCATATTAGAAGTACAATGACAAGTCTTTTCACAAATGTAAGAATGGCTAAGATAAACAGCACATACGGGGAATATAAAAAATAGTGAAAGGGATTAGAGGGGAAAGGAAAGAACATGAGTGGAAAAATATCAGAGATGGTGACAGAACATGACTCTTAACTCTGGGAAATGAGCAAAGGGAAGTGGAAGGGTAGGTGAGCAGGGTATGGGGTGATTAGGTGAGGGCACAGAGGGGGTCACAAGATGGGATGAGCACTGGGTGTGGTTTTCTTTATTGGAGTTCAATTTGCCAACAGGTAGCATAACACCCAGTGCTCATCCCGTCAAGTGCCCCCCCTCAGTGCTCATCACCCAGTCACCCCAACCCCCCACCCACCTCCTTTTCCACTACCCCTTGTTTGTTTCCCAGAATTAGGAGTCTCTCATGTTCTGTCAAACTCAGTGAAATTTCCCACTCATTTCCTCTCCTTTTTCCTTTATTCCCTTTCACTATTTTTTATATTCCCCAAATTAATGAGACCATATAATGTTTGTCCTCTCTGATTGACTTATTTCACTCACCATAATACTCTCCAGTTCTATCCACGTTGAGGCAAATGGTGGGTATTTGTCATTTCTACTGGATGAGTCATATTCCATTGTATACATATACCACATGTTCTTTATCCATTCATCTTTCGATGGACACTGAGGCTCCTTCCACAGTTTGGCTATTGTGAACATTGCTGCTATAAACATTGGGGTGCAAGTGTCCTGCCATTTCAATGCATCTATATCTTTGGGGTAAATCCCCAGCAGTACAATTGCTGGGTCGTAGGGAGGATCTATTTTTAACTGAGGAACTCCACAGAGTTTTCCAGAGTAGCTGTACCAGTTCACATTCCCATCAACAGTGCAAGAGGGTTCCCCTTTCTCCACATCCTCTTCAACATTTATTTTTTCCTGCCTTGTTAATTTTCCCCATTCTCAGTGGTGTGAGGTGGTAACTCATTGTGGTTTTGATTTGTATTTCCCTGATGGCCAGTGATGCGGAGCATTTTCTCATGAGCTTATTGGGCATGGCTATGTCTTCTTTGGTGAAGTTTCTGTTCAGGTCTTTTGCCCATTTCATTATTGCATTGTTTGTTTCTTTGCTGTTGAGTTTTATAAGTTCTTTAGAGATCTTGGATACTAGCCCTTTATCTGACAGGTCATTTGCAAATATCTTCTTCCATTCTGTAGGTTGTCTTTAGTTTTGATGACTCTTTCTTTTGCTGTGCAGAAGCTTTTATCTTGATGAAGTTCCAATAATTCATTTTTGCTTTTGTTTTCCTTGCCTTCCGGGATGTATCTTGCAAAAAGTTGCTATGGCCAAGTTCAAAAAAGGGTGTTGCCTGTGTTGTCTACTAAGATTTTGATGAATTCTTGTCTCACATTTAGATTTTTCATCCATTTTGATTTTATCTTTGTGTATGGTGTAAGAAAATGGTCTAGTTTCATTCTTCTGCATGTGGTTGTCCAATTTTCCCAGCACCATTTATTGAAGACACTGTCTTTTTTCCAGTGGATAGTCTTTCTTGCTTTGTCAAATATTAGTTGACCATGGAGTTGAGGGCCCATTTCTGGGTTCTCTATTCTGTTCCTTTGATCTATGTGTCTGCTTTTGTGCCAGTACCACACCGTCTTGATGTTCACAGCTTTGTACTACAACTTGAAATCTGGCATTGTGATTCCCCAGGCTCTGGTTTTCTTTTTCAATATTCCCCTGGCTATTCGGGGTCTTTTCTGATTTCACACAAATCTTAAGATGATTTGTTCCAGCTTTCTGAAGAAAGTCCATGGTATTTTGATAGGGATTGCATTAAACGTGTAAATTGCCCTGGGTAGCATAGACGTTTTCACAATATTAATTCTTCCAATCCATGATCATGGAATATTTTTCCATCTTTCAGTTTTAATATTTTCAGTTTCTGCCTATCTTGGAAGCTCTTTATCTCTCTATCTATTCTGAATGAGAGCCTTGCTGGATAAAGTAGAATGCATGTGCTTCTCATTTAGGACCCTGAATATATCCTGCCAGACCTTTCTGGCCTGCCAGGTCTCTGTGGAGAGGTCTGCTGTTAACCTAATACTTCTCCCCATGTAATTTAGGGATCTCTTGTCTCTTGCTACTTTAAAGATTTTCTCTTTATTTTTTTGGAATTTGCAAGTTTCATTATTAAATGTAGAGGTGTTGATTAGTTTTGATTTTTTTTGGGGGGGTCTCTATCTCCTGGATCTGAATGCCTGTTTCCCTCCCCAAATTAAGAATGTTGTCAGCTACGATTTGTTCAAATATGCTTTCTGGCCCTCTGGCCCTCTTGGCACTTTCTGTATACCCAGTTACACATAGATTTTTTTTTCCCTCTGAGGCTCTAATTTATTTCCCTTAACATTTCCCTATGGTCTTTAATTGTTTTTCTCTTTTTTCTTCAGCTTTCTTCCTTGCCATCAACTTGTTTTCTATGTCACTCACTGCCACCTCCTTAACCCTCATTGTTAGGACCTACAGTTTGGATTGCATTTCATTTAATTGATTTTTAATTTCGGCCTGAGTAGATCTAGATTCTGCAGTCATGAATTCTCTTGAATCCATTATGCTTTTTTCCAGAGCCATGAGTAGCTTTATAATTGTGCTTCTGAATTGGCTTTCTGACATTGAATTGTAATCCAAAGTCTGTAACTGTGCAGAGAGTACTGTTTCTGATTCTTTCTTTTGTGGTGAGTTCTTCTTTCTAGTCATTTTGCTCAGTGCAGAGTGGGTGTATGAGCGGGCTGAGTCAAGAATATCAACCACGACCTAAGTAAATTTCACCCTAGATGATTCTGCTTAGGTCAGAGACCAGAAATTAAAAGCAAAGAACACAACGAAATAAAACGAAGGGTCCACTAAAGTTAAAAACAAATTTTAAAACACAGTAGTGAAAAATAAAAGGCCAGGAATCCTGAAGAACAAACGGAAGAAAAAAGAAAAGAAAGAAAAGAAAAAAGAAAAAAGGGAGAAAAAAAGGGTGGGGACTGGGAGAAGGTGGTGGTGAAGATGTTGTAGTGGAGGGAGAATGTAGTCTACCTGAGAGGTTCTAGAGGGTGATCCTCTTGTTTCTGAGTATATTAGGTTCTGTATATTAGAAGATGCTTAGTCGCAAAATTACATACCAGAAATACTTGTAGAGCCCCAACATTGACCACCAAAACATAAGTGAGATAAAAGAGGGAGGCAGAATGGGATTGAGCAATCTCACAGAATTAACCAGCATGGTATATCCCTTAGTTCTGGGTATATACTGCTCATGTTTTAGAAGGTATTGACCTGCCGTTGTAGAACAAAATGAGTCAGAATAAACAAAAAGAACAAAACGAAAAAAAAAAAACATATCTTGTATATATCCCACTATTAAGTTGAGTATATTGAAAGGACTCTAGAAGTGGAAAAAATATCTAGGACCTGTAATAGTAGAAATATGAAAGTCAAAAAGGAAGAATCTTAAAAATGAAGAGGTGGTAAAATATTGTAGTTAAGATGGGAAAAGAGAAAAAATGGAAATTTACAGTCTGTTATAAAAATGAGTTGTACTGGAAAATGGAAGGAAAAAAAAGGAGGGATATCCTCTGGGTCTACATAGTGTAAATCCCTCAACTTCCCCGGAGTTTTCCAGTGCTGCTCGGTCAAGAACTTGCTCTTCCCCTGTCCTTCCAGCTGGTCTTCTGGGGGAGGGAGCTGCTGTGCTGATTCTCAGGTGTATGCACCTGGGGGAGCTTCCCCGCCCTTTGTCAGGTGCAGGGCTCAGTGGGAGCTGTTTATCCTATGAGGCCCCTGTTCCCTGGAGTCCCCGTTCCATCCCAGGCACAGGGTGACACAAGAAGGAAACAATACTGGTGGTAGCCAGCTCTCTAGATCTGGAGTCAGCTCCCGCAGTAACTACCGTAGTCTCCCAGTCAGCACTGGCCTAGATTTTCTAAGGGTTGGGGGTGCTGATCTGCACAGCCTGGGAGTGCTCAGTGGCAGGAGAGTCCTCGCTGTCCTGTGCCCTCCCCGCCTCCACCTGTCTAGGGGGGAGTGCAGGATCCTGGGCTGAATTCGCTCCACACCCTGGGATCTTGGGCCTGTGCTGCTGCTATCCTGCTCTCTGGGCCGTAGTTCCTGAAGGCAGCAGGGCGCAGCCCCCTCCGTTTGGAGCTGCCACTTGACCTTCTCTTAAAGCCATGCCAGGCGTGCTCCAGCCCTTTACCGAGATCTACCCACAGTCTGTGGCCCGCTCTCCCCCAGGGTGCACTTTCTCTTTCAGTGACTCCAGGAAACTGGAGACTCCACTGCGCCTCCTGAGATTCTGCCTGAGTTCCCTGTTAAGTGCCTTTCCATCTGGGAAGAATCTGGTACGGATATTTAAAGTTCCTGCTTCTCTGGGACTGGGCTTTCCTGTCCTGGGAGGCTTTCGCCGCCCGGCCTTAGCCTGTCTCCTCACAGGGGCCCCTCCCCCACTTGATTATTTTTTTATTTTTTTTCTGCCTTCCTACTTGGTTAGAAGTGAAAACCCTTCTGTCTGTGGCATTCCAGCTGTTCTCTCTTTAAATCTCAGGTCAAATTCGTAGGTTTTCAGGATTATTTGAAAGTTATCTAGGTAAGTTGGTGGAGACCAGTGACAAGGGGACCCTACTCTTCTGCCATCTTGCCTCACCCCCTGAGCACTGGGTGTTATACTATATGTTGGCAAATTGAATTCCAATAAAAAATATACAAAATAAAATAAAATAAACAACATAAGAAACAAAAGGTGTTGGTATGGATATGCCAAAAGGAACCCTCTTTCACTGTTGGTGGGAATGCAAACTGGTCCAGCCACTGTAGAAAATGTATGGAAGTTCCTCAAGAAATTAAAAGTAGAACTACCTTATGATACAAAAGTTCCACTACTGGATATTTACCCAAAGAATAAAAGGACAGCAATTCAAAGGGATACATGCACCCCAATGTTTATAGAAACATTATTTACAATACCAAGACATGGAAGCAGCCTAAATGTCTATCAATTGAGGAATGGATAAAGAAGAGGAAGTGTGTGTGTGTGTGTGTGTGTGTGTGTGTGTGTGTATTATTCTGCCATAAAAAAGAATGAAATCTTGCCATTTGAAACAACATGGAGGGAGCTACAGCGTGTAATGTTAAGTGAAATGCATTAGTTAGAGGAAAACAAATACAAAATGATTTCACTAATGTGAAACAAAATAAACAAGCAAATTGAAAAAAAAGTAAAAGAAAGAGAGAGAGGTAAAGTAAGAAACAAACAGATTCTTAACTATAGGGAACAAATTGGTGGTTACAAGAGGGGTGGGAGATAAGGGGATGGGTTAAATGCATGTTTCAAAAAAAGAAAAATGTAAGGAAAACTTCCCAACTCATTCTATGAGTTCAACATTACCTTGATGCCAAAGCCAGACAAAGATTCCATCAAAAAGGAGAATTATAGACCAATATCCCTGAGGAACATGGAATCCAAAATTCTAACAAGATCCTAGCTAATAGGATGCAACAGTATATTAAAAGGATTATTTGCCTTGGCCAACTGGGATTTATTTCTGGGCTGCAAGAGTGGTTCTCCCCTCACAAATCAAACAATGTCATACATCATATCAATAAACAAAAGGACAAGAATCATATGATCTTCTCAATTGATGCAGAAAAAGCATTTGACAAATACAGTATCCTTTCATGATTAAAACCCTTCACTATGTAGTGACAAATGGAATATACCTCAATATCATTAAGCCATCTACAAAAAGCCCACAGTGAATATCATTCTTAATGCAGAAAAACTAAGAGCTTTTCCCCTAACATTGGGAATATGCTAGGGATGTCTACTCACACCACGTTGTTCAACATAGTACTAGAATTACTAGCCTCAACAATCAGACAACAAAAAGAAATAAAAGGCATGCAAACTCACAAAGAAGAAATCGAACACCCACTCGTCACAGAAATCATGATACTTTATTTGAAAACCCCAAAAGACTACACCCCAAAATTGCTAAACTCACAAAGGAATTCAGTGACATGGAAGGATATAAAATCAATGCAAAGAAATCAGTTGCATGTATATACACTATAAATGATATAGGAGAAAGCAAAATTAAAGAATTGATACCATTTACAATTGCACCAAAATTCCTAAAAATATTCTAACTGTAGAAGCAAATGATGAAAGAAATTGAGAAAGTCACAAAGAAATGCAAAAAAGTTCCATGTTCATGGATTGGAAGAACAAATATTGTTAAAATGTCCATGCTACCTAGAGCAATCTATACATTCAATGCAATCCTTATCAAAATACCAAGAACTTTTTCACAGAGCTCTAACAAATCATCCTAAAATTTGTATAAAACCACAAAAGACTTCAAATAGCCAAAGTAATATTGACAGAGAAAACCAAAGCTGGTAGCATCACAATGCCAGACTTCAACCTTTAATACAAAGTTGTGATCATCAAGACAGTATGGTACTGGCACAAAAACAGACACATAGACCAATGGAAAATAATAGACAACCCAGAAATGGACCTTCGTCTCTATAGTCAACTAATCTTCAAAAAAGCAGGAAAGAATATCCAGTAGAAAAGAGCAGTCTCTTCAACATATGATTTTGGGAAAATTGGGCAGCCACATGAAGAATAATAAAACTGGACCATTTTCTAACACCATACACAAAGATAAAATGGAAGAATGAGCAAATAATCCCAATCAAGAAATGGGGAGAAGGCAAGATAGAAATTTCTATAAAGAAAACAGATAAAGGGACAATTTTCCCCATTCTCACTGGTGTGAGGTGGTATCTCATTGTGGTTTCAATTTGTATTTCTCTGATGGCAAGTGATGCAGAGCATTTTCTCATGAGCATGTTGGCCATGTCTATGTCGTCCTCTGTGAGATTTCTCTTCGTGTCTTTTGCCCATTTCATTATTGGATTGTTTGTTTCTTTGGTGTTGAGTTTAATAAGTTCTTTATAGATCTTGGAAACTAGCCCTTTATCGGATACGTCATTTGAAAATATCTTCTCCCATTCTGTAGGTTGTCTTTTAGTTTTGTTGACTGTATCCTTTGCTGTGCAAAAGCTTCTTATCTTGATGAAGTCCCAATAGTTCATTTTTGCTTTTGTTTCTTTTGCCTTCATGGATGTATCTTGCAAGAGGTTACTGTGGCCGAGTTCAAGAAGGGTGTTGCCTGTGTTCTCCTCTAGGATTTTGATGGAATCTTGTCTCACAGTTAGATCTTTCATCCATTTTGAGTTTATCTTTGTGTATGGTGCAAGAGAGTGGTTTAGTTTCATTCTTCTGCATGTGGATGTCCAATTTTCCCAGCACCATTTATTGAAGAGACTGTCTTTCTTCCAGTGTATAATATTTCCTCCTTTATCGAATATTAGTTGAACATAAAGTTGAGGGTCCACTTCTGGATTCTCTTTTCTGTTCCATTGATCTATGTGTCTGTTTTTGTGCCAGTATCACACTGTCTTGATGACCACAGCTTTGTAGTACAACCTGAAATCTGGCATTGTGATGCCCCCAGATATGGTTTTCTTTTTTAAAATTCCCCTGGCTCTTCGGGGTCTTTTCTGATTCCACACAAATCTTAAAATAATTTGTTCTAACTCTCTGAAGAAAGTCCATGGTATTTGGATAGGGATTGCATTAAAAGTGTGAATTGCCCTGGGTAACATTGACATTTTCACAATATTAATTCTGCCAATCCATGAGCATGGAATATTTTTCCATCTCTTTGTGTCTTCCTCAATTTCTTTCAAAAGAATTCTATAGTTTTTAGGGTATAGATATTTTACCTCTTTGGTTAGGTTTATTCCTAAGTATCTTCTGCTTTTGGGCGCAATTGTAAATGGGATTGACTCCTTAATTTCTCTTTCTTCAGTCTCTTTGTTAGTGTATAGAAATGCCACTAACTTCTGGGCATTGATTTTGTATCCTGACACGCTGCCAAATTGCTGTGTGAGTTCTAGCAATCTTGGGGTGGAGGCTTTTGAGTTTTCTATGTAGAGTATCATGTCATCGGCAAAGAGGGAGAGTTTGACTTCTTCTTTGCCAATTTGAATGCCTTTAATGTCTTTTTGTTGTCTGATTGCTGAGGCTAGGACTTCCAGTACTATGTTGAATAGCAGTGGTGAGAGTGGACATCCCTGTCTTGTTCCTGATCTTAGGGGAAAGGCTCCCAATGCTTCCCCATTGAGAATGATGTTTGCTGTGGGCTTTTATAGATGGCTTTTAAGATGTTGAGGAATGTTCCCTCTATCCCTACACTCTGAAGAGTTTTGATAAGTAATGGATGCTGTTTTTTGTCAAATGCTTTCTCCTCTAATGAGAGGATCATATGGTTCTTGGTTTTTCTTTTGCTGATATGATGAATCATATTGATTGTCTTACGAGTGTTGAACCAGCCTTGTTTCCCGGGAATAAATCCTACTTGGTCGTGGTGAATAATTTTCTTAATGTATTGTTGGATCCTATTGGCTAGTATCTAATTGAGAATTTTTGCACCATGTTCATCGGGGAGATTGGTCTGTAATTCTCCTTTTTGGTGGGATCTTTGTCTGGTTTTTTAATTAATGTGATGCTGGCCTCATAGATTGAATTTGGAAGTACTCCATGTCTTTCTATCTTTCCAAACAGCTTTAGTAGAATGGGTATGGTTTCTTCTTTAAACGTTTGATAGAATTCCCCTGGGAAGCCATCTGGCCCTGGACTTTTGTGTCTTGGGAGGTTTTTGATGACTGCTTCGGTTTCCTCCCTGGTTATTGGCCTGTTCAGGTTTTCTATTTCTTCCTGTTCAAGTTTTGGTAGTTTGTGGCTTTCCAGAAATACGTCCATTTCTTCTAGATTGCCTAATCAAAGAATTGATCCCATTTACAATTTCACCAAAAAACATAAGATACATAGGAATAAACCTAAACAATAGGTAAAAGATCTTGACACTAAAACCATAGAATGTTTATGAAAGAAAATGAATATGGCACACAGAAATGGAAAAACATTCTATGCTCAGAAATTGGAAGAAAAAAATGTTGTTAAAATGTCTATACTACCCAAAGCAATCTACACATTCAATGCAATCACTATCAAAATACCAACAGCCTTTTTCAAGGAGCTATAAAAAACATCCTAAATTGTATGGAGCCAAAAAGACCCCAAATAGCCAAAGCCATCTTGAAAAAGAAAGCATCACAATTCTGGACCTTAAGTTTTATTACAAATATGTAATCAAGACAGTATGGTACTGATACAAAAACTGACACATAGATCAATGGAACATAATAGAAAACCCATAAATGGACCCACAAGTATATGAACAACAAATCTTCAACAAATCAGGAAATAATATCCAAAGGAAAAAGGACAGTTTCTTTGACAAATTGTGTTGGGAAAACTAGAGAGTGACTTGCAGAAGAATGAAAAGGCATCACTTTCTTATATCACACATAAAAGTAAACTCAAAATAGATAAAAGACCGAAACACAAGACATGAAAACCCCAAAGTCCTAGAGGGGAAGACTGGTCAGCAACTTCTTTGACCTTGGGTGTAGCAACTTCTTACTAGACAAATCTCCAGAGGTAAGAGAACCAAAAGCAAAAATGAACTATTGGGACTTCATCAGGATAAAAAGCTTCAGAACAGTGAATAAGATAATCAACAAAACCAAAAAGCAACCAACAGAATAGGAGAAGATTTTGTAAATGACATATCAGATAAATGACATATTGGATAAAGTGTTAGTATCCAAAATCTATAAAGAAATTATCAAACTCAATACTCAAAAACGAACAATCCAGTTAAGAAATGAACAGAAGTCATGAGTGGAAAACTCTCCAAAGAGGACAGCCAGATGACTAACAGATTCATGAAAAGATGCTCAACATCACTTGGCATCAGGGCAATACAAATAAAAACCACAGTGAGATACAACTTCACATCTGTCAGAATGGCTACAATTAACACCTCAGGGAACAATGCAATGATGCAGAGAAAGGATATCTTTTTGCTCTGTTGGTGGGAACACAAACTGGTGTAGCCCTGTGGAAAATAGTATGGAAGTTCCTCAAAAAGTTAAACGTAGGGGATCCCTGGGTGGCTCAGCAGTTTCGCGTCTGCCTTTGGCCCAGGGCGTGATCCCGGAGTCCCCGGATCGAGTCCCATGTTGGGCTCCCGACATGGGCCTACTTGTCCCTCTTCCTGTGTCTCTGCCTCTCTCTCTCTCTATGTCTATCATGAATGAATAAATCTTAAAAAAAAAAGATTTAAAAAAGTTAAACGTAGGACTACCCTATGACCTGGTAATTGCATGACTAGGTACTTATCAAAAGGATACAAAAATGCTTATTCAAAGGGGCACATTTACCCAATGTTTATAACAGCATTACTCATAATAGCCGAAATATGGAAAGAGCCCCAATGTCCATTGACTGAAAATGGATAAAGAAGATGTTATATATGTATACAATGGAATATTACTTGCCCATCAAAAAATGAAATCTTGCCATTTGCAATGGCATGGATGGAACTAGAGGGTATTATAGTCAGCGAAATAAGTAAGAAAATGACAAATACATAAGTTCACTCATATGTAGAATTTAACAAACAAAACAGATGACATAGGGGAAGGAAAGGAGAAATAAAATAAGATAAAAACAGAGAGGGAGGCAAAACAAGATACTCTTAAATATCGAGAACAATCTCAGGGTTGCTGGAGGGGAGGTTGTTGGTGGGATGGGCTAAATGTGTGATGGGTATTTAGGAAGGCAATTGTTGGGATGAGCATTGAAGGTTATATGTAATTGATGAATAACTAAATTGTATTCCTGAAACTGATACTACACTATATATATTACCTAACTTGAATTTAAATAAAAAACATCTTATTTTAAAATAAGTTGATTTTAAACCTAGCTAGCTTAACCAAACATTAAAATTCATTTTTAAAGATTCCCTTTTCAAAACTTTCTACAATGTTCTTTATTTTATTATATTTTTACACAGATTTTGCAGTGAACTTAAATAAGGAAACGTCAAATAATGAAACTTATTTTAGAACAAAATTCCATTCTTTCCTTCAACAAAAATTTAATTCATTCTCTTTCAATACAGAGATATACACCTTATTTTTTAGTAGTCTTCGTTACATTTTTGGGGACTTTTAACTTAGAAAAATGTTCTAAGGAAAACGAAGAAATTAGCAACTGTGAACGGTTTCACCAGCAATATTTTTAGACTGTCAAAGTTATAAATATATTTGATACCTTCTAGAAACATGTTTCTTCATAGAATATTTTGTAAAGTTAAAAAACCTTACTAATGAACTTATATTTGTATTTTGTTTTTCTGTAATGAGAAAGGCAAAATTTGCCAAACACAATTAGTTTAATATTTAATACTTTATTTGGATGTGATCCAGATATTTGGTAACTTTCCACTACTTAACAGCAAAACTCTTATGTCTCAAGTTACCAAAAAGATTTTGGAAGATGTTTTCAAGTAAAATCTGTATCATGCCATGTTATTGGTGACAAATTTTGTAACAAAAATGAGTTTACTTTCAGTAAACTGAAAGAAGTAAAACTGTAGAAGTAAAATTTTATGTTTAATTCTGATACTTCTAAAGTCAGGTTTATTTTTATTTAACTGACAAAATTAAACTGACTTAAATACCAATTATTTTTTCAGGTCATATGAACTTAAAGAACATTCTATGTACATGTCTATCTATCTATCTATCTATCATCTATCTATCATCTATCTATATACACATATATATTATGTACATGTCTATATATATACACATATATATATTTTTTATTGGAGTTCAATTTGACAACATATAGTATAACACTCAGTGCTCATCCTGCCAAGTGCCCCCCTCTATGCCCATCACTCAGTCACCCCAAGCCCCCGCCCACCTCCCTTTCTGCTACCCCTTGTTTGTTTCCCAGAGTTAGGTGTGTCTCATATTTTGTCACCCTCACTTGAACATTTTAATTATTTCTTTTTAATTCTGACAATTTAGAATGCCCATTTTTATGTTTGCTTTTAAACTATTAAATAGAACTCAATTAAATTTTAACAACCACACTTTAAAGATACACAGGAAGAATCCTCTGATGTGTACATATGAGATGCTCTAAATGTCATCTTTTAAATTGGCCAATTTTTGTTAGTCATGTGTAATTCACATACAGTATTAGTCTCAGATGTACAACATAATGATTCAACAATTCTATACATTTCTCATTTCTCATCAAGATAAGTGTACTATTGGGGGCACCTGGATGGCTCAGTGGTTGAGCCTTTGGCTCAGCTCCTGATCCAGGAGTCTTAGGATTGAGTCCCCCATCAGGCTCCCCCCAGGGAGCCTGTTTCTCCCTCTGCCTCTGTCTGTGTGTGTCTCTCACAAATTAATTGATGAAATCTTAAAAAAAATAAGTGTACTCCTAATCTCCTTCATCTATTTCACCCATCTCCCACCAATGGGTTCTCTGTATCTTATGATTTTGGGTACCATTGTAAATGAGATCGATACCTTGATTTCTTTTTCTGCTGTTCCGTGGTTTTTAAATTTTGCATCCTATGGCTTTGCTGATTTCATGTATCAGTTCTAGTTCTGTCTTGGGTTTTCTATATAGAGTACCATGTTGTCTGCAAATAGTGTAAGATTTACTTCCTTGCCTATTTGGATGTCTATTGTTGTTGTTGTTGTTGTTGTTGTTGTTGTCTGATTACTGAGGGTAGGTCCTCCAGGACTATGTTAGTTAACAACAGTGAGAGTGGAATCCCTGTCTTGTTCCTGGCTGTAGAGGAAAAGCTCTGTTTCTTCACATTAAGAATTATATTAACTGTGGGTTTTTCATTTGCAGCCTTTATAATATTGAGGTATGTTCCCTCCATCTCTACTTTGTTGAGTTTTTTTTTTTATCATGAATGGATATTGTATCAGAGGCTTTTCTCCATCTATTGAATGGATCATGTGGTTTTCATCCTTTCTTTTATTAATGTTGTGTATCATATTGACTCATTTGTGAATACTGAATGATACTTGCAGCCCAGGAATAAATCCTACTTGATCATGGTGAATTATTTTTGCAATATACTGTCAAATTCCATTTGTTAGTATTTTGTTGAGAATTTTTGCATTCATGTTCATTAGTGATATTGGCCTTTAGTTTTATTTTTCAGGGGAGTCTTTCTCTGGTTTTGAAATTAGAGTAATGTTGGCCCCACAGAATGAATTTGGAAGTTTTCCTTCCATTTTGATTTTTTGGAACAGTTTGAAAGGAATGGATATTAACTCTTCTTTAAATGTTTGGTAGAATTCTCCTGAGAAACTGTTGACCATGTACATTTATTTGTTCAGAGAGTTTTTATTACTGATTCAAGCTTTTTGCTGGTCATTGGTCTGTTCAAATGTTTTTTTTTAATTCTTCCTGTTTTCATTTTGGTTGTTTATAAGTTTCTGGGAAGTTATCCATTTCTTCCAGGTTGTCCAATTTGTTGGCATCCAATTTTTCATAATATATTTTTATAATTGCTAGTATATCTGTGGTGTTGGTTGTTATTTCTCCTTTTTCAATTGTGATTTTATTAGTTGCATCTTTTACCTTTCCTTTTTGATAAGTCTGCCTTGGTGATTATGAATTTTATTAATTTTATCAAAGAACCAGCTCTTGATTTCATTGATCTCTTCTATTGTATTTTTGTTTTTATATCATGTTTCTGCTGTAATATTTATTACTTCCCTTCTTTTGTTAGCTTTAGTCTTTGTTCCTTGTTATTTTTCTATCTCCTTTATGTGTAAGTTAGGTTCTTTATTTGAGATTTTTCTTGCTTCTTGAAATAATTCTGTATTGCTGTATACTTTCATCTTACAACCACTTTTGCTGTGCCCTAAGATTTTGTACTGAGGTGTTTTCATTTTTACTTTTTCCATGTATTTTGTATTTCTTGTTTAATCTCCTGGCTGACTCATTCATTCTTTAATACAATGTTGCATTGTTTAAACACCATGCATTTGTGGTCTGTCCAAATATTTTCTTGTGGTTGACTTCAAATTTCATAGTGTTGTAGTCAGAAAGTATGCATGATATGATCTCAATTTTTTTGTACTTATTGAGGCCTGATTTGTGACATAGTATGTGATCTATTCTGGATAATGTCCCATGTGCACTTGACATGAATGCATATTCTGCTTCTTTGGGATAATATCATCTGAATATATCTGTTAAGACCATGTGATCTAGTGTGTCTTTCAAACTCATTTTTTCCTTGTGATTTTTTTGCTTAGATTATCTGTCTACTGAAGTAAGTGGGGTGTTCAAGTCCTTTACCATTATTGTGCTTTTATCAATGAGTTCATTTATGTTTGTTATTACTTGATTTTTATATTTGACTGCTCCCAAGTTGGTGGCATAAATTTATTTACTATTGTTAGGTCTTCTTTCTCGATATTCCTCTTTATTTTTATATGGCACCCTTCATCTTATTACAACCTTTGGTTTAATATCTAGTTTGCCTGATATAAATTTTGCCACTCCAGCTTTCTTTTGATGTTCATTTGCATGATAGATATTTCTCCCCCTCCTTACTTTCAATCTTCAGGTGTCTTTAGATCTGAAATTGGTGTTTTGTAGGCAACATATAGGTGGATCTTTTTTTTTTAATCCATTCAGACACCCAATGTCGTTCAGTATTGGAACATTGAATCCATCTACTTTCAGAGTAATTGTTGATAGGTATATATGTAATGCCATTTTATTACTTATTTGTTACTTGTTTCTGGATATTTTCTCTGTTTCCTGCTATTAATTGTCACTTTTCATCTTTCCTTCACACTTAAAGAGACACTGTTGATATTTCTTTCAGGGCTTGTTTAGTGATTTCAAACTCCTTTAGTTCCTATTTGTTTGAGAAACTCTCTATCTTTCCTATTTTGAATGACAGCCTTGCTAGATAGAATATTCTTGGCTGCAGATTTTTCCCATTCAGCATGTTGATTTTATTCTGCCACTTTCTTCTGGTTTGTCAAGTTTCTGTGGAGAGTTTTGCATCTAGCTTTATGAGTCTTCCTCAGTCAGTGAAGGACTTATATTGTCTTCTTCATTTTAGGATTTTTCTTTATCACCATAAAGAAATATCACCATAATTTTGTAAATTTAACTATAATATGTATTCTTGTTTCTCTAGTAGGTTGATTTATCAAGAAATAGCTGAGCCACATGGATATGGATGTCTGTTTCCTTCTCCAGATTATGTAACTTTCCAGGTAATATTACCTCAAATAATCTTTCTACCCACTTTTCTCTCTTCTTCTTCTGAGAGTCATAGGATACAAATGCAATTATGTTTGATGGAATCACTGAGTTCCCTAAGTTTACTCTCTTGATTCACCATTCTTCTTTCTCTAGTTCAGCTGCATTATATTCCATAATTCTATCTTCATCACTTATTCATTCCTCTGCTTCTTCTATCCATGTGGGCAGTTGGTTATGAATATCAGTTATTACATTTTTCATTTCTGCCTGATTGTTTTTAAACTCTTATTTCAATGGTAAGTGTCTCCTGTTTTTCTTTCACTCTTTTTTAAGCCTAGTGAGTATACTTATGATTATTACTTTAAATTCTCTATCAGGCATATTACTTGTATCTAATTTCATTGGTTCTTTGGCCATGACCTTTTCACCTCTTTCTTTTGTGATGAATTCCTCTTTCTTGGCATTTTGTCTAGGTCTCTGTCTTCTCTGTGTTAGAATATCCTGTTAAGTGTCCTGCTTCTGGGAGTAATGGCTTTATGAAGAAGATGTCATGGAGTGTCCAGAGCTTGGTGCTTCAGGAAGTGTCTCTGCTGTGTTCTGTGTGCACTCTGCTGCTGTGTTTTGGCTGCTCTATCTCTCAGGTCAGTCATCTGCAGAGGTTCTCCTTGTCTGTAGTGCAGAGTGTTTGTACCTTAGTCAGAGTATGGAAAGTTTTAACTAAGTGTACTCTAGTCTGCTTCTTATATGAGACCTGATACAACTTCCACTATAACTGAAAGTATGTAGAACTATATGATTGGTAGATGCGGTGCATGAAAGGGTTTGTGTTGATCTTCCTGGGAAGGGGCCCCATATGCTTCTCTTTAGGCACAAGGAAAGTTGTAATTTTCTTGTGCCTTCTTGTACTTTTATTTTCTTGCCCAAGAAAAGTTGTACCAGCAGAGAATAGAGGGGCATAACTTGGTGTAAGTAGGTTAGACAGCCACTGTTGGTGTTGTGCTATTTACTGAAGCTGGTTTATGTTGAGGCACAGAAGAATCAAATGGTTCCAGCCAGCTCCTTCGTCCCCAGAGAGGGGCAGCTGTGCTTGCTGCTCTCAGGGAAGCACTCCAAGAAGAGCAATTTCCCCTGAAGAGGGAAAATTATGTCCACCAGCTCATTTGTCCCCAGAGAGGAAATGCTACCTCTTGCAGATGTGCTCCATGTAGAGAAAAAAGGCTTTCTATGTGCACCTTAGGAGATCATTAGGTCACACCATCTGCTCTGGGGTTGCTTCATGCCTTCTCTCCAGGAGTAGGGCAATGTCCTCAGGTCTACATCCAAGTCTAACCATTGGACCCTTAATACTCTGGTCCTTGATTCCTCCAGTTACAAAAACTCAGGGAAATAGTCTGCTATTATTTTCCCAGCCAATGGTTTTGGGTAAGTGTTCTTGTGCAATCCCCTGTATGATCCTATCTTTCTCATCTTTCTCCATGACCAAAGCTCCCTCTCTTCCACAGCTCCCATGATCAGTTTTTCTTCCAAACCACATTTTCACACTTCCTACCTTCTTGAAGGTGGCTTCTTCACTCACTCCAGTTGTTCAATTCGTTCTTTCAGTCCTCAGGTTGTTTTCATAATTATTCAGAATGACTTAATAGTTTTCTATCTATATTCAAGGGATGAAGCAAGCAAGCAGTGGGCTAGAGGCAGGCTCACTTATTTCAATATATATTTTTTCTTATTTTTTATTAGATTTCTTGTTCGACCCATTCATTCTTTTGGAGTGTGTTGTTTAATCTTCATGTATTTGTGGTATTTCCAAATTTTTAAGGTGCTTAATTTAGAGTTTCGTAGTGTTGTGGCCAGAAAATAAGCATGGTATGATTTCAATCTTTTGTACTTGCTACAGCCTGATTTGTGACCTAGTATATGATCTATTCTGGAGAATATACCATGTGCACTTAAAAAGAATGTATAGTCTGCTGCTTTAGGGTGGAATGTTCTGAATATATCTGTTAAGTCTATCTGATCCAGGGGGACCAGCCTGGCTCAGGTGGTAGAGCATGTGACTTATATTCTTAGGGTCATAAATTTGAGTCCTATATTGGAAGTAGAGATTACTTAAAAGTAGAATCTTTATTTGTCTGTAGGCCATCTGGATGATTTCTTTGTTTTTTTCTTTTTTGGATGATTTCTTTGGAAAAGTGTCTATTCATGTTTTTTGTCCATTTTTATAATAGATTATTTACTTTTTGTGTATTGAGTTTGATAAATTCTTTATAGATTTTGGGTACTGTCCCTTTATCAGATATGTTGTTTGCGAATATCTTCTCCCATTCCATAAGCAGTCTTTTAGTTTTGTTGATTATTTACCTTGCTGTGCAGAAGCTTTTTATCTTGATGATCCCAATAATTCAATTTTGCTTTTGTTTCCTTTTCTCTGGTGACATGTCTAGTAAGAAGTTGCGGTGGAGGTCAAAGATATTTGTACCTATGTTCTCCTCCAGAATTTTGGTGGTTTCCAGTCTCACATTTCCCTCTTTCACCATTTTGAATTTATTTTTGTGCATGGTGTAAGACAGTGGTCCAGTTTCATTGTTTCGCTGTTGCTGTACAGTTTTCCCAACATCATTTGTTGAAGAGACTGACTTTTTTCCATTGTATATTCTTTCCTGGTTTGTTGAAGTTTAGTTGACTATAGTGTGGGCTCCTTTCTGGGTTTTCTATTCTGTTCCATTGATTTAGGTCTCTGTTTTTGTGCAAGTAGTATACTATCTTGGTGATTACAACTTTGTAATATAGCTTGAAACCTGCAATCGTGATGCCTCCAGTTTTGTTTTTCTTTTTCAGAATTAGATTGGCTCTTTGGGGTATTTTTTTGGTTCCATACAAATCACAGTCATGAAAAGTTGCTCAACACTACTTATAATCAGCGAAATGCAAATCAAAACCATGATGAGATACCATCTCACACCTGTGAGAATGGCCAAAATTAACAACATAAGAAATAATAGGTGTTGGTGAGGATGCAGAGAAAAGAGAATCTTCTTACACTGTTTGTGAGAATGCAAAGTGGTGCAGCCACTCTGGAGAACAGTTTGGTGGGTCCTCAAAAAGTTAAAAATAGAGCTACCCTATGATCCAGTAATTGCAATATTAGGTATTTACACAAAGGATAATACAGATTCCAGGTGGTACATGCACCCTGATGTTTATAGCAGCATTATCAATGATGATCAAACTATGGAGAGAGCTCAATAGTATATGGACTGATGAATCAAAAAGGAAGATGTTTCATATATATACATATATATGTTTAATATATATACATATATATATTCTCAGACATCAAAAAACGAAATATTGTAATCTGCAACAACATGTATGGATCTAGATTGTATCATGCAAAGTTAAATAAGTCAGTCAGAGAAAGACAAATACCATATGATCTCACTTATATGTAGAATTTAACAATGAAAATAGATGAGCATATATGAAGAAGGAAAATAAATAAAAAGGAGAGAGGGAAACAAACCATAAGATTCTTAGGGATACAGAACAAAACGAGGGTTGATGGAGGTAAGTGGGTGGGGGATGGGATCGATAGGTAATGGGTATTTTTTTTTCTTTTTTTTTTTTTTTTTTTGGTAATGGGTATTAAGGAGGCACCTGTTATCATTAGGCCTGGGTGTGATATGTAAGTGATGAATCAATGAATTATCCGAATTGTACTGTATGTTAATTAACCAGAATTTATGGGCAGCCCAGGTGGCTCAGCAGTATAGCGCCGCCTTCAGTCCAGGGCGTGATCCTGGAGACCCAGGATCGAGTCCCACATCAGGCTCCCTGAATGGAGCCTGCTTCTCCCTCTGCATGTGTCTCTGCCTCTCTCTCTCTCTCTCTCTCTCTCTCTCTGTCTCTCTGTCTCTCATGAATAAATAAATAAAATATTTCAAAAAATTTAAGGTAAAAATAAAAAATAAAATCTTTAAAAAATAAAAGTAAAAATTTAAAAAGTCCATCTGGTCCTGTGTGTCAATCAAAGCCATTGCTTCCTTGTTTGTTTTCTGCTTAGATGATCTATCCATGTAAGTGGGGTGTTAATATTCCCTAACTGTTATTTTATCATTATCAATTAGTGCCTTTATGTTTTTTGTTAATTGTTAATATTTGGGTGCTCTCATATTGAGAGGGCATATAAATTAACCAGTGTTATATATTTTTGTTGAATAATATGCTTTATTATGTTATAGTGCCCTATTCATACTGTCTTTTGTTTAAAATATATTTTATCTGATATAACCATTGGAACTCTGGCCTTCTTTTGATATCTATTTTGATGATAAATGTTTCTCCATCCCCTCACTTTCAATCTACAGGTGTCCTTAGGTCTAAAATGAGTCTATTATAGGTAGTATATACATAGGTCCTGTCTTTTTATCCATTCTGACATCCTATATCTTTTGAACTATCCATTCTGACATCCTATATCTTTTGAACATTTATTACTTTTATATTCAGAGTAATTATTGACTTATATGTTTTTAGTGTCATTTTATTACTTGTTTGTTACTTGTTTTTGAATATCTTCTCTGTTCCTTTCTAGGCTTTGGCCATGACCTTAAGTTACTTTTTAATTTGTAATGAATTCATCCACATTGGCCTTTTGTCTAAATCTCTGTCTTCTTGTATTAGAAAAGCCTGTTATGATTCCTGCTTCTGAGAGAAATGACTTTATGAGGAAGAGGTCATGCAGTGTTCAGGCCTGGCAACTCAGCAAGTGTCTCCTGTGTGTGCTGTGTGTGCTTTGTTGCTGTGCTATCCTTCAGGCCAGTTGTCTCCAGAGGCTGTTCTTGTCTGCAGTGGGCAGTATTTGGACCTTGGCTAGAGTGTGGCAAATTTTAACTAGATGTGCTCCAGTCTGCTTGTTAAATGAGACCTGATACTACTTCCACTAGAACTGGAATCGTGTAGAACTCTCTCAGTGGGAGATAGGACATGTGCAGAGTTTCTGCCGGTCTTCTAGGGAATGGGCCCATAGTATTGAGACTGAGGCACACTTGCCTGTGAAGGGCTATACCATCAGAACACAAAGGGACAGAACTTGGTGTAAGGAGATTAGGTATCAATTGTCAGAGCTGTGCTATTTACTGAAGGAGGTTTCTGATGAGGGGCCTGGAAGGGAAAAGGTGCCAGCCAACTCTTACGTTCCTTGAGAGGGGCCTACATACTTGCTGCTCTCAGGGAAGCACTCTTTTAAAAAAAAAATTTATTCATTCATGAGAAACACACAGAGTGAGAGGCAGAGGCATAGATGGAGGAAGAAGCAGGCTCCACAGAGGGTGCCTGATGTGGGACTCGATCCTGGAACTCCAGGATCATGACCTGAGCTGAGCACAAATGCTTAACTGCTAAGCCACCCAGGTGTTTCATCAGGGAAGCACTCTTAGAAAAGGAAATAATCTCCCCCCATCAACTCTGAGCATCTCATGCATTTTTCAGATTGCCATTTTCATGATGTCTGTCTCCAGTTTGCTTGCCAACCAGGAGTAGAACAGTTCACTTTGAGTTCTATCCCAGCCAAGCCTGTTGAATTTTATTTTATTTTTTATTTTTTTTAAGATTTTATTTTATTTATTTATTCATAAGATACACACAGAAAGAGGCAGAGACACAGGCATAGGGAGAAGCAGGCTCCATGCAGGGAGCCCAATGTAGGACTCGATACTGGTATCAGGATCACACTCTGAGCTGAAGGCAGATGCTCAATTGCTGAGCTACCCAGGCATCCCAATCCTGTTGGCTTTTAAAACTCCAAAAGTAATGGATCTGCTGTGGTGGGGGGCCCCTACTGGACTTCTGGGGGAGGGTCTTGCCATGGTGAGAGTGATGCAGGTTTAATCCAGAAGGGCAGTCTCATACCAGAGTGCAAGGTCCTAGGACCTGGAGTAAGCAGGTTATGCAGCCACTCTGGGGGCAAGTAGCCCTCAGCAGGTGGTTCCTAGTCTCTGCGAAGGAGCAGGGGAGTAAAATGTTATCTTTCAGCTCTTTTTTCTGAGGAGAGGCATCTCTGCCAATGCCGTCTCTCACAGATACACTTCAACAAGTGGTAACAACATCTCCTATGAGCTTTAGGCATTCCTGAGATTGCACCATCTGCTCCTGAATTGCTTGCCTGCATTCTCTCCAGGAGCAGGGCAGTGCCCTCAGGGCTCTATCATAGTCAAGTCTGCTAAACTTTAAATCTCCAGTCTTTAAACCCCATTCACTGCAAAAACTCATGAAAATCAGCCCCTTCCAGTTTCCCAGCCAATGGCTTTGTGGAAGTGATTTTCCTGCATGAGCCCCTATGTACTCCTCTCTCTCTCTGGGGTTTCTGTGAGACCAGGCCTCACTCCAATCTGAAGCACCTAAAATCTATTTCTCTTTTATTTTTTTATTATGCACTTTTTTACATTGTTTTTAATTTGAATTCAATTTGCCAAAATAGTGTATAACACCCAGTGCTCATCCCATCAAGTGTCCTCCTCAGTACCAATCACCCAGTTACCTCAACCAGCTGCCCACCTCCCATTCCACAACCCTCTGTTTCCCAGAGTTAAGAGTCTCTTGGTTTGTCTCCCTTTCTAATTTTTCCCATTCAGGTCCCCTCCTTTCCCTTATATTCCCTTTCACTATTTCTTATAATCCCAGTGTGAGTGAAGCCATATGATGATTGTCCCTTAATTGATTTATTTCACTCAGCATAATACCCTCCAGTTCCATTGATGTCAAAGCTAAGATGGGTATTCATCTCTTCTGATGGCTGAGTAATATTCCAATCTGTACATATACCACAACTTCTTTATCCATTCACTGTCAAAGGACATCGTGGCACTTTCCACAGTTTGGCTATTTTGGACATTGCTGCTATGAAAATTGGGGTGCAGGTGTCCGGGGGTTCCACTACAACTGTAGCTTTGGGGTAAATACTCAGTAGTGCAATTGCTGGGTAGTAGAGTAGCTCTATTTTTAAATTCTAGAGGAACCTCCATACTGTTTTCAGAGTAGCTGTACCAGTCTGCATTCCCACCAACAGTGCAAGAGGATTCCCCTTTCTCCACAGCCTCTATGACATTTGCTCTTTCCTGTCTTGTTAATTTTTACCAATCTCACTGGTATGAGGTGGTATATCATTGTGGTTTGGATTTGTAATTCCCTTATGGCAAATGATGTGGAGCATTTTCTCCTGTGCTTGTTGGTCATGTATATGTCTTCTTTGGGGAAATATCTATTCATGTCTTCTTTCCATTTCATGACTGGATTTATTGTTTCATGGATGTTGAATGTAATAAGTATTTTATAGATCTTGGATACTAGCTCTTTATTTTATATGTCATTTGCAAATATCTTCTCCCATTCAGTAGGTTGTCTTTTACTTTTGTTGACTGTTTTTTGTTTTGTTTTGTTTGTTTGTTTTGCTGTGCAGAAGTTTTTCACCCTGCTTAATTCCCAATAGTTCATTTTTGCTTTTGTTTCCTTTGACTTAATAGACATATCTTGCAAGAAGTTGCTGCTGTAGCCAAATTCAAAAAGGTTGCTGCATGTGTTCTCCTCCAGAATTTTGATGGATTCTTGTTTCATATTTAGATCTTTGAGCCATTTTGAGTTTATTTTTGTGTATGGTAAAAGAGAGTGGTATAGTTTCATTCTTCTACACGTTGATGGCCAATTTTCCCAAGAACATTTATTGAATAGACTGTGCTTTATCCAGTTGATATTCTTTCCTGCTTTGTTGAATATTAGTTGACCATAGAGTTGAGTGCCGATTTGTAGGTTCTCAATTCTGATCCATTGTTCTATGTGTCTGTTTTTGTGTCAATACCATACTGTCTTGATGATCTGGCATTGTGGTATCACCAGCATTGTCCCACCCCCCAATATTCCCCTGGATATTCACAGTCTTTTCTGATTTCATACAAATCTTAAGATTATTTTTCCAACTCTGTGAATAAAGTCCATGGTATTTTGATAGGGATTGCATTGAACCTGTAAATTGCCCTGGGTAGCCTAGAGGCTTTCACAATATTTATTCTTCCATTCCATGAGCAAGGAACGTTTTTCCATCTCATTGTGTCTTTCTCAATTTCTTTCAGAAGTGTTCTATAGTTTTAGGGTATAGATCCTCTACCTCTTTGGTCAGGTTTATTCCTAGGTATCTTATGCTGTTGGGTGCAATTGGAAATGGGATTGATTCCTTAATTTCTCTTTCTTCAGTTTCATTGTTAGTGTATAGAAATGCCACTGATTTCTGGGCATAGATTTTGTATCATGCCATGTTGCTGAACTGCTGTATGAGTTCTAGCAATCTTGGGGTGGAGTCCTTTGGGTTTTCTATGTAGACGATCATGTCATCTGCAAAGAGGGAGAGTTTGACTTCTTCTTTGCCCATTTGAATGCCTTTTATTTCTTTTTGTTCTCTGATTGCTGAAGCTAGGACTTCCAGTACTATGTTGAATAGCAGTGGTGAGAGTGGACATCCTTGTCATGTTCCTGATCTAGGGGAAAGGCTCCCAGTGTTTCCCCAATGAGAATGATATTTGCTGTGGGCCTTTCGTAGATGGCTTTGAAGATGCTGACAAATGTTCCCTCTATCCCTATACTCTGAAGAATTTTGATCAGGAATGGATACCATATTTTGTCAAATGCTTTCACTGTATCTATTGAGAGGATCATATGGTTCTTGTTTTTTCTTTTGCTGATATGATCAATCACATTGATTGCTTTACAAGTGTTGAGCCAGCCTTGCATCCCGGGGATAAATCCCACATGGTCATAGTGAATAATCTTCTTAATGTACTATTAGATCCTATTGGCTAGTACCTTGTTGAGAATTTTTCCATCCATGTTCGTCAGGGATATTGGTCTATAATTCTCCTTTTTGGTGGGGTCCTTCATGTGCTTTTGGATTTAAGGTGAGGCTGTACTCATAAAACGAGTTTTGAAGTAATCCATCCTTTGTATCCTTCAATACAGCTAGTATACTGGGTGTTAATTTTTCTTTAAACGTTTGATAGAATTCCCCTGGGAAGCCATCTGTCCCTGGACTTTTGTGTCTTGGGAGGTTTTTGATGCCAACTTCAATTTCCTCGCTGGTTATAGGCCTTTGCAGGTATTCTATTCTGTTCCAGTTTTGGTAATTTTTGGTTTTCCAGAAATGCATCCATTTCTCCTAGAGGCCCAATATCTTGGCGTATAGCTGTTCATAATAGATTTTTAAAATCTTTTGTATTTCCTTCATATTGGTTGTGATCTCTCCCTTTCATTTGTGATTTTATTAAGGCTGACTAGAGGAGAGGCAAGATGGTGGAAGAGTAGGGTCCCCAAATCACCTGTCCCCACCAAATTGCCTAGATAACCTTCAAATCATCCTGAAAATCTACGAATTCGGCCTGAGACTTAAAGAGAGAACAGCTGGAATGCTACAGTGAGAAGAGTTCGGGCTTCCATCAAGGTAGGAAGACGGGGGAGGGGGAAAGAAATAAAGAAAAGGCATCCAAGGGGGAGGGGCCTCTCGAGGAGCCGGGCTAAGGCCGGGGCGAGTGCCCCCAGGATAGGAGAGCTCCGTCCTGGAGAAGCAGGAGCTTCACCAATCTTCCCGGGCAGAAAGGCAGCCCGCAGGGAGTTAGAGCAGGACCCTAGGAGGGCGGGGATGCCCTCAGGCTCCCTGGGACACTAACAGACACCTGCTCGCCCAGGAGAGTGCGCTGAGCTCCCTAAAGGGCTACAGCGTGCACACTCATTGACCCGGGAGCAGCTCGGAGGGGCTTGGGGGGCGGCTCTGCACGGAGGGGGCTGCCCGGCCCCGGGAGGAGCTCGTGGAGCTCGGGCAGCGGCTCCGCAGAGGAGGCTGCGCAGCCGGGAGCACGAATCCAACAACACAGTCCCAGGAGCACAGGGCGTCAGGACACAGCCCAGGATCCGACCTCCCACCGGGACAGGCAGAGGCTGGGAGGGTACAGGACAGCAAGGGCACTCCTGCCCCGAGCTGAGCAGATCAGCGGCCCCACACCGGAGCATCCAGGCCCTGTGGATGGAGAGCTCCATAGTTTTTTTTTTTTTTATGATAGTCACACACACACAGAGAGAGAGAGGCAGAGACACAGGCAGAGGGAGAAGCAGGCTCCAAACACCGGGAGCCCGACGTGGGATTCGATCCCGGATCCCCAGGATCGCGCCCTGGGCCAAAGGCAGGCGCAAAACCGCTGCGCCACCCAGGGATCCCCGAAAGCTCCGTAGTTACTGCGGGGGCTGAAGCCAGGGCTCCAGAGCTGGCCTCGCCACTGTGGTTTTTCCTCCTGGGGCCTCACGGGGTAAACAACCCCCAGTGAGCCCACACCAGGCAGGGGGCAGAGCAGCTACCCCAAGTGCTAACACCTGAAAATCAGCACAACAGGCCCCTCCCCCCGAAGACCAACTAGACGGACTAGATCCAGGGAATCAAGGAACTTAAAGTATACAGAATCAGAAGATACTCCCCCGGGTTTTTTTTTTTTTTTTTGGTTCTTTTTTCTTTGTTTTTTCTTTTTGATTTTTCTTTGCTTCCCCACCCTTTTTTTCCTTTCTTTTTCTGCTTTCTCTTTTTCGCCTCTTTTTTCTTTTTTTCTTCCTTTTTTCTTTTTTCTTTTTCTCTTTTCTTTCCTTCTTTTTCTCCTCTCTTTTTCTCCTTTTCCCAATACAACTTGATTTTGACCACTCTGCACTGAGCAAAATGACCAGAAGGAAAACCTCACCTAAAAAGAAAGAATCAGAAAGAGTCCTCTCTCCCACAGAGTTAAAAAATCTGGATTACCATTTACGATTCAAATGGTCCTCAAAAGAAAGCAGGGGTAGCCATCCTTATATCAGATAAACTAAAATTTACCCCGATGACTGCAGTGAGAGATGAAGAGGGACACTATCTCATACTTAAAGGATCTATCCAACAAGAGGACTTAACAATCCTCAATATATATGTCCCGAATGTGGGAGCTCCCAAATATATCAATCAATTAATAACCAAAGTGAATAAATACTTAGATAATAATACACTTATACTTGGTGACTTCAATCTAGCTCTTTCTATACTCGATAGGTCTTCTAAGCACAACATCTCCAAAGAAACGAGAGCTTTAAATGATACACAGGACCAGACGGATTTCACAGATATCTACAGAACTTTACATCCAAACTCAACTGAATACACATTCTTCTCAAGTGCACAAGGAACTTTCTCCAGAATAGACCACATACTGGGTCACAAATCGGGTCTGAACGAATAACAAAAGATTGGGATTGTCCCCTGCATATTCTCAGACCATAATGCCTTGAAATTAGAAATAAATCACAACAAGAAGATTGGAAGGACCTCAAACACGTGGAGGTTAAGGACCATCCTGCTAAAAGATGAAAGGGTCAACCAGGAAATTAAGGAATAATTAAAAAGATTCATGGAAACTAATGAGAATGAAGATACAACCGTTCAAAATCTTTGGGATGCAGCAAAAGCAGTCCTAAGGGGGAAATACATCACAATACAAGCCTCCATTCAAAAACTGAAAAGAACTCAAATAAAAAAGTTAACCTTACACATAAAGGAGCTAGAGAAAAAAACAGCAGATGGACCCCATGCCCAACAGAAGAATAGAGTTAATTAAAATTCGAGCAAAACTCAATAAAATCGAGACCAGAAGAACTGTGGAACAGATCAACAGAACCAGGATTGGTTCTTTGAAAGAATTAATAAGATAGATAAACCATTAGCCAACCTTATTAAAAAGAAGACAGAGACAACTCAAATTAATAAAATCATGAATGAGAAAGGAGAGATCATTACCAACACCAAGGAAACACAAATGATTTTAAAGACATATTATGAACAGCTATACGACAGTAAATTAGGCAATCTAGAAGAAATGGACGCATTCCTGGAAAGCCACAAACTACCAAAACTGGAACAGGAAGAAATAGAAAACCTGAACAGGCCAATAACCAGGGAGGAAATTGAAGCAGTCATCAAAAACCTCCCAAGACACAAGAGTCCAGGGCCAGATGGCTTCCCAGGGGAATTCTATCAAACGTTTTAAGAAGAAACAATACCTATTCTACTAAAGCTGTTTGGAAAGATAGAAAGAGATGGAGTACTTCCAAATTCGTTCTATGAGGCCAGCATCACCTTAATTCCAAAACCAGACAAAGACCCCACCAAAAAGGGGAATTATAGAGCAATATCCCTGATGAACATGAATGCAAAAATTCTCCACAAGATATTAGCTAATCGGATCCAAGAGTACATTAAGAAGAGTATTCACCATGACCGAGTAGGATTTATTCCCGGGACACAAGGCAGGTTCAACACTCGTAAAACAATCAATGTGATTCATCATATCAGCAAGAGAAAAACCAAGAACCATATGATCCTCTCATTAGATGCAGAGAAAGCATTTGACAAAATACAGCATCCATTCCTGATCAAAACTCTTCAGAGTGTAGGGATAGAGGGAACATTCCTCAACATCTTAAAGGCCATCTACGAAAAACCCGCAGCAAATATAATTCTCAATGGGAAGCACTGGGAGCCATTCCCCTACGATCAGGAACAAGACAGGGACGGCCACTCTCACCACTGCTATTCAACATAGTACTGAAAGTCCTAGCCTCAACAATCAGACAACAAAAAGACATTAAAGACATTCAAATTGGCAAAGAAGAAGTCAAACTCTCCCTCTTCGCTGATGACATGATACTCTACATAGAAACCCCAAAAGCCTCCACCCCAAGATTGCTAAAACTGATACAGCAATTTGGCAGTGGCAGGATACAAAATTAAAGCCCAGAAGTCAGTGGCATTTCTATACACTAACAATGAGACTGAAGAAAGAGAAATTAAGGAGTCCATCCCATTTCCAATTGCACCCAAAAGCAGAAGATATCTAGGAATAAACCTAACCAAAGAGGTAAAGAATCTATACCCGAAAAACTATAAAACACTTCTGAAAGAAATTTAGGAAGACACAAAGAGATGGAAAAATATTCCATGCTCATGGATTGGCAGAATTAATATTGTGAAAATATCAACGTTACCAAGGGAAATTTACACATTTAATGCAATCCCTATCAAAATACCATGGACTTTCTTCAGAGAGTTAGAACAAATTATTTTAAGATTTGTGTGGAATCAGAAAAGACCCCGAATAGCCAGGGGAATTTTAAAAAAGAAAACCTTAGCTGGGGGCATCACAATGCCAGATTTCAGGTTGCACTACAAAGCTGTGGTCATCAAGACAGTGTGGTACTGGCACAAAAGCAGACACATAGATCAATGGAACAGAATAGAGAATCCAGAAGTGGACCCTGAACTTTATGGTCAACTAATATTCGATAAAGGAGGAAAGACTATCCACTGGAACAGAGATAGTCTCTTCAATAAATGGTGCTAGGAAAATTGGACATCCATATGCATAAGAATGAAACTAGACCACTCTCTTGCACCATACACAAAGACAAAATGGATGAAAGATCTAAATGTGAGACAAGACTCCATCAAAATCCTAGAGGAGAACACAGGCAACACCCTTTTTGAACTTGGCCATAGTAACTTCTTGCAAGATACATCTGCCAATTTTTAAATTGGATTATTTCCTTTTTGGGTGTTCAGTTTTATAATTTCTTTATATATTTTGGATACTAGCCCTTTATCAGATATGTAATTTGCAGATATCTTCTCTCATTCCATAGGTTGCCTTTTAGTTTTGTTTATTATTTCTTTTGCTGTGCAGAAGCTTATTTTTGTATAGTTCCAATAGTTTATTTTATCTTTTGTTTCCCTTTCCTCAGGAAACATATTTAGAAAGAAGTTTCTATGGGTAATGTGAAGGAAGTTACTGCTTGTGTTCTCTTCCAGAATTTTTATGGTTTCAGGTTTCACAGTTAAATCTTTTTGAATTTATTTTTGTGTAAGATGTAAGAAAGTTTTCCAGTTTCATTCTTATGCATGTAGGTGTCCAGTTTTCCCAATACCTTTTGTTGAAGAGACTTTTTCCATTGGATATTTTTTCCTACTTCGTCAAAGTTAAATTGACCATATAATTATGTGTTTATATCTTGAATTTCAATTCTGTTCCTTTGATTTATATGTCTATTTTTCTCCCAATTCAACAGTGTTTTTTATAACTATACCTTTGTAATAGAACCTGAAGGAATGGTGATGCCTCCATTTTTGCTTTTCTTATTCAAAGTTGCTTTGGACATTCAGGGACTTTTGTGATTCTACACACATAGAAGGATTCTTTTCTCTAGTTTTGTGAAAATGCTGCTGGTATTTTGATAGGTATGACATTAAATGGGTAGATTGCTTTAGGTAGTATAGATATTTGAACAGTATTTGTTCTTCCAAACCAGTAGCATGGGATATCTTTCCATTTCATTGTGTCATCTTCAGTTTTGTCTACCAGTGTTTCATAGTTTTCAGAGTGAAGATATTTCACCTCTTTAGTTAGGTCTATTCCTAGGCATCTTATGATTTTGGATGTAATTTTACATAGGATTGTCTTCTTAATTTCTACTTCTGCTGCTTCAGTAAAAATCAATAGATTTCTGTACATTGATTATATACCCTGTGACTTTACTAGATTTTTTAACAGTTTTTTGGGGGGGTCCTTTGGATTTTCTATATATAGTATCATGTCATCTGAAAATAGTGGAAGTTTTACTTCTGTCTTACTGATTTGTATTCCTTTTATTTATTTTTGTTGTCTGATTGCTGTGGCTAGGACTTCCAGTACTATGTTGAATAAAAGTGCTAGGAGTGCACATCCTTGTCTTGTTCTGCTATTAGGGGAAAAGCTCTCAATTTTTCCCCATTGAAGATGCTGTTTGCTGTGGGTTTTTCAAAGGTTGCCTTTATTATGTTGGGGCATGTTCCCTCTAAATGCACTTTGTTGAGAGCGTTCATCATGACCATCCTTGCAACTCAGGAATAAATCCCACTTGATTGTGGTGAATGTTTTTTTTTTTTTTCAATGTACTATTGGATTTAATTTGCTGGTATTTTATTGAGATCTTTTGCATCTATGTTCATCAAGGATATTGCAGTTCCTGCAGTTCTCTTTTTTAGTAGTGTCTTTATCTGGTTTTAGTATCGGTGTGATGCTGGCCTCATGGAATGAATTTGGATGTCTTCCTTCCTTTTTATTTTTTGTAATAATTTGGGAAGTATAGGCATTAACTCTTCTTTAAATGTTTGGTAAAATTTGCCTTTGGGGACATTTGTTCCTGGAATTTTGTTTGTTGGGTGTGTGTGTGTGTGTGTGTGTGTGTGTGCGTGTTTAATTACAGATTCAATTTTATTGCTGGTTATCAATATGTTCAAATTATCTATTTCTCCTCATTTCATTTTTGGTAGTTTTTATATTTCAAGGAATTTATCTATTTCTTCTAAGGTTTTTCGTTTGTTGGCATATAATTTTTCATTATACTCTCTTATGATTGT
The DNA here is from genome assembly GCF_048164855.1 of Canis lupus baileyi. NCBI lineage: Eukaryota > Metazoa > Chordata > Mammalia > Carnivora > Canidae > Canis > Canis lupus. Next base: position 62,489,928 of record NC_132876.1, read on the forward strand.
TTGTATGTCTGCAGTGTTAGTTTTTATTTCTTCTCTCTCATTCATTAATTTATTTATTTGAATCCTTTTTCTTTTTTTCCTGATAAACCTGGCTAGAGGTTGATCAGTTTTATTGATTTTTTCCCTAAGAATCAGTTCCTGGTTTCATTGATTTGTT